>NC_068910.1:185168169-187668169 GCF_023091745.1 Budorcas taxicolor
TTTTAGTTTTTTTAAAGAAACCTCTATACTGTTATCCCTAGTGATTGTACTAAGTTACATTCCCACCAACAGTGTAGGAGGGTTCCCATTTCTCCTCACCCTCTCTAATTTACTGTTGTTGATTTTTTTGATTGTCATTCTGACCAGTATGTTTTCACTTGCATTTCTCTGATAATTAGTGACGTTGAGCATCTTTTCATGTGCTTTTTGGCCATCTCTATGTCTTCTTTGGGGAAATGTCTATTTAGATCTTCTGCCAGTTGTAGCAATGATTTTGTGATTGGATAGAATTTTGAGCATTACTTTACTAGCGTGTGAGATGAGTGCAATTGTGTGGTAGTTTGAGCATTCTTTGGCATTGCCTCTCTTTGGTATTGGAATGAAAACTGACCTTTTCCAGTCCTGTGGCCACTGCTGAGTTTTCCAAATATGCTGGCATATTGAGTGCAGCACTTTCACAGCATCATCTTTCAGGATTTGAAATAGCTCCACTGGAATTCCATCACCTCCACTAGCTTTGTTCGTAGAGATGCTTTCTAAGGCCCACTTGACTTCACATTCCAGGATGTCTGGCACTAGGTGAGTGATCATACCATCATGATTATCTTGGTCATAAAGATCTTTTTTGTACAGTTCTTCTGTATATTCTTGCCACCTCTTCTTAATATCTTCTGTTTTTGTTAGGTCCCTACCACTTCTGTCCTTTATTGAGCCCATCTTTACATGAAATGTCCCCTTGGTATCTCTAATTTTCTTGAAGAGATCTCTAGTCTTTCCCATTCTGTTGTTTTCCTCTATTTCTATGCATTGATCGCTGAGGAAGGCTTTCTTATCTCTCCTTGCTATTCTCTGGAACTCTGCATTCAGATGCTTATTTCTTTCCTTTTCTCCTTTACTTTTCACTTCTCTTCTTTTCATAGCTATTTGTAAGGCCTCCCCAGACAGCCATTTTGCCTTTTTTGCATTTCTTTTCCATGGGGATGGTCTTGATCCCTGTCTCCTATACAATGACTCTGCTGCTGGGAGGGATTGGGGGCAGGAGGAGAAGGGGACGACAGAGGATGAGATGGCTGGATGGCATCACCGACTCGATGAACCTGAGTCTGAGTGAACTCCGGGAGTTGGTGATGGGCAGGGAGGCCTGGCGTGCTGCAATTCATGGGGTCGCAAAGAGTCAGGCAGCACTGAGAGACTGAATTCAACTGAACTGAAATACCAAGATTTAACTAAACACTATTTTCCATCTCATGCAACTTTGTTATCAAAGACGTACAGTCCTGTCTCATTGCCTTTAGTGTTCCCAGTACAGAATACTAATTCTGAAAGGTGCTCCGAGGAACAAAAATTCTGTAGGTATATTAAAGTTTCTAATAATATCACTTAATTCAGATTTTCTCACGATTTTCTGCATAAGGAACTTTCTTCTTTGAACAAAACCCATTTAATATCTAAACAGTAGGATTCTATAGAATGCCACTTGGAAACTGCTGGCCTATTGGATAATAGCTAAAGGTCATGCAGGCAAAAATAATTATGAAATACACATAACATTTGTCAAGTCACTGAAAATCACTTTACAAAGTATTGATACTTCAAGTATTTTTAAAGTTAACCTTTACGGCAACTTTACTATTATTTTCATTTTTCTGAGGCTTAGGGAGGTTGAGATTCTTGTCCCAGACCGCATAAATGAGTGGCACAGGAAGGATAGAAACTAGTTTCTGGGACTTCAGAGCCACAGTTCTTTCCTTCTATGTGGCTTCTATTAATAATTCAATTCAAGGTCCTCTTGATTCTGCCTCTAGCCTGTCTTTCTAACTTCACCTCCTTGTGGGCCTTCTACTCCAGTAGGTCTGGATTTTACTCTGTATAAGCCTGTTCCCCACCCTTGAAAATCTCCATCACCTTTCTCTCCAAATACATTTTCTTCCTTCTTCATTGTCACCAAAATAATTTGTTATTCATTCTTCCTCAATGATTTTAGTAGACCATTTAGTAATTTATCCTGGCCCAAATTAGTTTTCTCCAAATTCCCATGAATATTTACCATTATGCCATTCATTACTAGATTATTAAAAGAAAAAAAACAAAACACCCAAATCAGGACACCCTTGTATCTTCTTTCCTCAATGAAATTATAATCTTGTGAAATGGGACTGTAGTTTAAACTGGAATGTATGAATGAGTAAGTGCATGACTTGTGGACACTGAGCAAAATTTGTAATGGTTTATGGAAAAATTAACCATATAAATCTCAAATTGAGAGCAAAATGATTTTTCTTTTTAAAAATACTAAAATTTTATTTTAAAAATACATGTAAATAATATATGTATATATGTGTGTGTGTTTATACTGTCATTGTAAAACTACTAAGGTAGTGTTTATAGTGAAATTGAAAAATTTCCTTTCCTCATTCACCTGTCATTCCCACAGACTTTAATTAAACAGACTTTAGTTCTGTTTTCCAGAATTAATTGCCATTAAATTTGGTGAATATCCTTTCATCCTTTATCTAGTTGTTTACCCGCATCTAAACCTAGAGCCACTAAATCCTCTGGCCTCATCTGTATATGCTATTATAGTCATAGAAATAGTGATGTGATTTCAGATTATCTGAGAATATTAGAATTCTTTATTATTAAAAGGGCAAGGTGAATGCTGTACACAGTTCTTCAAATAGACATACTTCCTTAAAAAATTCCTATAGACATTTTTCCCTCTCTCTAGAGTTTTCTCCTTAGCCCCTTGGCGACAGTTCTAGCCCTCATCTTGTTCTTGCCTGACTTAGCCTTCCTCCATCCTCCTGCCGCCTATCCCATCAGGTCATCTTTGCAGGCATTTCTGCTCCCCGAGGTGTTGTCTCTGACTTTGCCTGCTGAGTCCTGAAGGAGTAGGTTGATTCCTACTCTTACTACTTTTCCCTTCAGAATCAGATCATAGCACTTGAAATCTGCTTAGACTTGTAAATTTATAGGAATAAAGCCTTTTACTGTATTCTATTCTAGATTTTAAATTCAGCACTGTTTTGCTCATTTTCCTTAAACTTATATATTAATTCATGACTTTTTTTGGTTTATATTGAAAAATTTCTTCATGCTGTAGGTCTTAAATACTTAGTTTTAATGATCAATTTACTGTTTTTTGGTCAGTTTTTAATTTCATTGATTTTTTTTCTTTTCCATTACTCTTTTTTTCCCTCCTTCCTTCACTCTTTTCAGTAATTTGTTTTACATTTTTCACCCAAACTTCTTTATTTTCTTCTTCATAACCATTTTGACCATAAAAATTACTTTGAACACTGCAATGGCTCTTTAACTCTCTCTCCAGTATCTTGAATTTATCATTGTCATTCACTTATAATATATGTCTAATTTTAGTTTTTATTTTCACTGAAAAGAAGGTTATTACATGGTTTGTATGACTTTTCACTTCTTGAAATGCATCGTCTTTGTGAAAGTAATACAAACATTCAGTAGATATTCTAAATTTCCTTATTAAAATAAATCTTAAACTTAGATAATAAAAGAGAATTATATTAAGATGTCAATTTTTATGAATATACTTTTCTGGTAAAACATATTTGCTGTGTAACTCAATTTTATTTAACAAAGATGTATTATATACATGAATATGTGTGCAATTCCTTACTTAAATGAAAGTTTTCAAAAATTAGGAAAAAAAAAATCTGAGTGACAGTGATCAAAAAATCAGGAATTTTTACCACAGGGCCTATGAACTCCAGATGTAGATCTATAAATTTGCACTTTTTGTATACTATTATATATAAAATTATCACTTTTCTTTTTTATTATATATATTATTATATATGTAATATATATTATGTTATTCTTTTTATTATATTATATTATTATATTATTTATTATCTTTTTCTGCAATGGAATGCAAGATTTACATAAAATTCTCAAATGTCTCTGGAACTTCCAATATGTAAAACTCAAGTGGGATCTAGAAAAATCATATTGTGTTATATATTCCATGTATCTCTATTCTAACATACATAGAAAAAATAGTATACTATCTTGAACAGTAGTAAAATTTGTTTCATTATTGTTCATCATATAATTCTGGTACAAAACTTAGAAGAGTTTAGTTCTCCAAAAATTAATCTAGTTCATTCTTCTTCTCTTAAATCTGATTATTCCTAAACCTAACTTAGAAGTCATGCTCATTAACCTTTTAAAACTGTAAAGAGCTCATTGTTGGTCTCCTTATATTTAACCTAATTCATTCATGGTGTATTTAAAACTCACTTGTTTAAAAACCCTGCCTTAGCCATTGGATTGAATTGGCTTTGTGTTGGTGGCATCTGTTGACATTTTCCTTTGAGTGGAAATTTTCCTGGTTCTTCATATGCTGTATAATTTTCAACTGATATATGTAATATTTTGAATACTATAAAATTCTAGGTCTGCAAACAAAAGTCATGATCTGGATGGGTTAAAGGTGAAGAATGGAAAAAAAGCATAACATGTAAACACTCTAAAGGAAAGCTGAGGTAGTTTATTAATATCAAGTAAAGTAGACTTGATGAAAGTGAAAGAGGAGAGTGAAAAAGTTGGCTTATAGCTCAACATTCAGAAAATGAAGATCATGGCATCCGGTCCCATCACTTCATGGGAAATAGATGGGGAAACAGTGGAAACAGTGTCAGACTTTATTTTTCTGGGCTCCAAAATCACTGCAGATGGTGATTGCAGCCATGAAATTAAGACGCTTACTCCTTGGAAGAAAAGTTATGACCAACCTAGATAGCATATTCAAAAGCAGAGACATTACTTTGCCAGCAAAGGTCCGTCTAGTCAAGGCTATGGTTTTTCCTGTGGTCATGTATGGATGTGAGAGTTGGACTGTGAAGAAGGCGGAGTGCCAAAAATTTGATGCTTTTGAACTGTGGTGTTGGAGAAGACTCTTGAGGGTCCCTTGGACTGCAAGGTGATCCAACCAGTCCATTCTGAAGGAGATCAGCCCTGGGATTTCTTTGGAAGGAATGATGCTAAAGCTGAAACTCCAGTACTTTGGCCACCTCATGCGAAGAGTTGACTCATTGGAAAAGACTCTGATGCTGGGAGGGATTGGGGGCAGGAGGAGAAGGGGACGACAGAGGATGAGATGGCTGGATGGCTTCACTAACTCGATGGACGTGAGTCTGAGTGAACTCTGGGAGTTGGTGATGGACAGGGAGGCCTGGCGTGCTGCGATTCACGGGGTCGCAAAGAGTCGGACACGACTGAGTGATTGAGCTGAACTGAACTGAACTGAAAGTAGACTTTAGAGCAAAGAAAATAAGCAGCAATAAATAGGGATATGACATAATCATAAAAATGTCCTTTCAACAAGAAGATAGAACAATATTAAACATGAATTTATCTAAGAAAGTTACTAAATACATGAAGCAAAAATTCACAGGAATGGAAAGTGAAATAGACAGATATGTAGCTATAGTTTGAGATGTTAATACTTTTCTCTCAGAAAATTAAGTATGGATAAGTGGACACTACTAACCAACTATAAACTGCATCCAGTTGATATTTACAGAACAATCCACCTAATCATAGTGGAAAAGCCTTTTTTTTTTTTTTAAACAAAGTCTATATTTTCTCCCCAGCTTTGAGGTATAATTGAGAAACACATATTGTATTTATTTGGCTGTTAGGTCTTAGTCATAGCACATGGATCTTTCTTTGCAGAGTGTGGGCTTCTCTCTGTTGCGGCATGTATGCTTCTCTCTAGTTGTGTTGCTTGGGTTCCATAGTGGGTAGGCTCAGTAGTTACGGAGCATGCATGCATTTGCTCTGTGGCATATGATATCTTAGTTCCCTGACCAGGAATTGAACCTACATCCCCTGCATTGGAAGGTGTATTCTTAACCACTGGACCACCAGGGAAGTCTCCCAAATTATATATATTTAAAGTGTACAGCTTGATGTTTTGATACGCAGTTATAAAATGATCACCACATTTGAGCTAACCTGTATCACCTCACATAGCTACTGTTTTGTGTGTGTGTGCTGGGGGGGAGGGTGGGCAGCAGGTAAGAGCACTTAAGATCTACCCTCTTAGCAAACTTCAAATATTACAAGTCAGTATTGACAACCATAGTCACCATGTTATACCTTAGATCTCCGAGGCTTATTCATCTTGCATAACTGAAACTCTGTGCCTTTTGGACAATATCTCTCCATTTCCTCCTCCCCCTAACCACGAGGAATCACCATTCTACTGCTCGCATGAATTTGACTGTTTTAGAGAATATGAATTATTTTTAAGTATACATGGATACTCATTAAAATAGATCATATCCCAAGTTATAAAACAAATTTTAACAAAATTTTAAAAATTGAATCAAAATATGTTCTCTAAACCTACAAACTTATACTAGAAATCAGTAACAGAAAGATAATAGGAAATGTCCAAATACTTAGACATTCAATACTATATATTACCAATATATAGCCATAAATTGTGCTTCCCTGGTAGCTCAGATGGTAAAGTGTCTGCCTACAATGTGGGAGACCCGGGTTTGATCCCTGGGTTGGGAAGAATCCCTGGAGAAGGAAATGGCAACCCACTCCAGTACTCTTGCCTGGAAAATCCCATGGACCGAGGAGGCTGGTAGGCTATAGTCCATGGGGTTGCAAAGAATCGGACATGACTGAGTGACTTCACTTCAACTATAAATTACAAATATCAAGAATAAAAAGAGGTATTTCTACAGACTCAAAAAGACATTGAAAGAATACTAATGGAATTTTATGGGTAACTCCATACACATAAATCTGACAAGGTAAATAAAACAGATTTGAAAATCGCAAACTACCAAAACTCACCCGAGATGAAATGTATAATGTTAAATAGTCCTATAATAAGAAGGAAATTACATTTGTACTTAAAAAAGCTTCCAATAAGGAAAATTTCAGACTTAGATGGTTTTACTAGAAAATTCTACCAAACATTTAAAGAAATAACAATTCTACATAATCTCTCCCAGAAAACAAAAGAGTTAAACGCTTTACAACTCATGAAGCCAGTCTTATCCTGATAGCACAATCAGACATTAATGGAAAAGAAAATTACAGACAATTTCACTTATGTATATGGCTTTCCCTTGTGTCTCAGCTGGTAAAGAATCCACCTGCAATGCGGGAGACCTGTGTTTGAACCCTGGGTTGGGAAGTTCCCCTGGAGAAGGAAAAGGCTACCCACTTCAGTATTCTGGTCTGGAGAATTCCATGGACTGTACAGTTCATGGGGTCGCAAAAAGCTGGACACAACTGAGCGACTTTCACTTTCTCTTATAAATATAGACAAACATCCTTTTTTTTTTTTTTCCAATTTTTGCTGCGCTGGGTCTTTGTGGTGCTGTGCAGGGGCTACTATAGCTGCAGCACACAGGCTTGTCTTATCGCAGCACAAGGGCCTCATATGTGGTGCATAGGCTTAGGTGCCCAGTGGCATGTGGAGTCTTAGTTCTTTGACCAGAGATGGCACTCATGCCCCCTGAATTGGAAGGCAAATTCTTAACCACTAGACCTGAGGTGGTGCTAGTGGTAAAGAACTCACCTGCCAATGAAGGAGATGTGACAGATGAGGTTTCAATCCCTGGGTCAGGAAGATCACCTGGAGAAGGGCATGGCAACCCATTCGAGTATCCTTGCCTGGAGGATCGTAGGCTACAGTTCATGGAGTCACAAAAAGTCAGATACCACTGAAGTGGCTTAGCATTCACAGACCACCAGAGAAGCACCCTAGACAAACATCCTTAGTTCAGCCAAAAAAGTACATACAATATCATACATATATATGTATATATAAATCATAAATCTGAGTAGAGTTTATTCCAGGAATGCAAGGCAGTTCAGTATCCAAAATGTAATCTGCCAAATTAACAGTAAAAAGAAGTGAAATAACCTTATTGTACTAACTGTTCACAAAAAGTATTTAGGAAAATCCACTCATGAAAATATTTTCCCCATCAAATTAGGAATATAAAGGAACTTCCTCAATGTGCTAAAAGACATTCATAGAAAGTTTACATATAACACCAAGCTTAGTGATGAAAGACCAAAATTCATCCCCTGGTGGCTCAGATGGTAAAGCGTCTGTCTACAATGCGGGAGACCTGGGTTCAATCCCTGGGTTGGGAAGATCCCGTGGAGAAGGAAATGGCAATCCACTCCAGTACTATTGCCTGGAAAATCCCTTGGACAGAAGAGCCTGGTAGGCTACAGTCCATGGGGTCGCAAAGAGTCAGACACGACTGAGCGACTTCACTTTCACTTTCACATTAGATAAGAAAGAAGGCAAGGATATCCACTGTCACTTGTCCTATTCGATGTTGTACTAAGTCTTGACAGTGCAAATAAGATAAGAAAAAGAAAGAAAAGACATGCAAATTGGGAAGAAAGAGAAAACTATTCCTATTTGCAGAAGTAGAAAATTCCAAGTAATCCCTAAAAACTCCTAGAACTAAGTGTATTTATCTAAGTTTCTGGTTAAATATCATCCACAACCTATTTACTTGTAATAGACCATTGGAAACAAAAGAGATATCATTTATGGATAGTCCCTCTCCCCACCAGATGAAATACTTAGAAATGAATATAATAAAAACATACACTGATCCTATATGCTGAAAATTACAAGAGGCTGGTAGAGAAAAAAAGACTTCAGTAAATGAATACATGCTCTTTTCATGATTTGAATAACTCCATAATGTTACTTCTCAGATTGATCTACAGACGATGCAAACAAAATCTTACCAGGGTTTTTTATGGATATAAACACGCTGATTCTAAAAATTTGTTTAGAAAAGGAAAGGAACTAAATTATCCAAAACAATTTTGAAAAATGAAAATAAAATTGTACAAATCACAGTGGATACAGAGCTACTGTTATACATTGCTTATGAGAATGCAAAATGGTGCCGCCACTCTGGAAAAGAGTTCAGCAGTTTTGTTTTTTTTTTGAACTATCAAACTCATATTTACCCTGTGACCTAGCAGTTCCATCCATAGATGTTTACCCTAGAGAAATAGAAACTTACGTTTGTATATAACCTACGCATGAATATTTATAGAAACTGCATTCATAGTCACAAGAGCTAGAAACAAATCAAATATCTTTCGGTGGGTGATAGATAAGACATAGTATATCCATACAATGGAATATTACTTAGCTGCAAAAATGAATGAACTATTGATATTTGCAATAGCTTGGATGGATCATACAGTCATTTCATTGAGTAAAGAATCTAGTCTTGGTTTACATCCTGTATGGTTTCATTTATACGACATTCTCAGTTATAGTGACAGAGAACAAATCATTGGTTGTCAGGGACTGAGGGTGACAACAGAGTATCAACGCAAGAAGGTAACATGAGGGAGTATTGGGAGGTCATGTGATGTTCTATATCCTGATGGTGGTAGTGGTTATTCAAAGCTTAAACATGGGGTAGAATTCATATAACTGCACACAGTCATGTATTACTATAAAATTTTAAAAAATACATAAAAGAGGTTTGAGGTATAACTTTTGTTCTTTCAGATAGTGTATATTTATAGAGAAAGTTTAACACATATTTTAAGAAAAATCATTTATAGCATCAATCCAACTGTTGGAAAACTTGGAGATCAACTTTCATGTGGTGCAGTATTTATTTTTAATTCACCATAAATAAATGTCATATATGTGCTAGAAAAATGTCAACAGGATATTGATAAAGTATAATTCTGTGCTGCAGCTAGTATTTCCTTTAACTAGATAGAGCTTTAACAACTTATTTAGGCAAACATTCAAATCCATCCTAAAAACTAAAATCCTATTTCAAATGGAAATAATACTTGCCACTTTTTTGTATCATGAAATCCTTACAGGTTTTTCACTTTTCAAAATTTCTCAAGTTGTCTTGACACGTGTTACTTTCATTAAGAAGGAAGTGATAATGTACCTAGAGAACATATGACATCTTTTTTTAAAGTTTCATCACCAAGATAATCATGAAGGTGTGATCACTCACCTAGAGCCAGACATCCTAGAATGTGAAGTCAAGTGGGCCTTAGAAAGCATCACTATGAACAAAGCTAGTGGAGGTGATGGAATGCCAGTGGAGCTATTTCAAATCCTGAAAGATGATGCTGTGAAAGTGCTGCACTCAATATGCCAGCAAGTTTGGAAAACTCAGCAGTGGCCACAGGACTGGAAAAGGTCAGTGTTCATTCCAATCCCAAAGAAAGGCAAAGCCAAAGAATGCTCAAACTACCACACAATTGCACTCATCTCACATGCTACTAAAGTAATGCTCAAAATTCTCCAAGCCAGGCTTCAACAATATGTGAACTGTGAACTTCCAGATGTTCAAGCTGGTTTTAGAAAGGTAGAGGAACCAGAGATCAAATTGCCAACATCCTGTGGATCATGGAAAAAGCAGGAGAGTTCCAGAAAAACATCTATTTCTGCTTTATTGACTATGCCAAAGCCTTTGACTGTGTGGATCACAATAAACTGTGGAAAATTCTGAAAAACGTGGGAATACCAGACCACCTGACCTGCCTCTTGAGAAACCTATATGCAGGTCAGGAACCACCAGTTAGAAGTGGACATGGAACAACAGACTGGTTCCAAGTAGGAAAAGGAGTACGTCAAGGCTGTATATTGTCACCCTGTTTGTTTAACTTCTATGCAGAGTACATCATGAGAAACACTGGGCTGGGAGAAGAACAAGCTGGAATCAAGATTGCCAGGAGAAATATCAATAACCTCAGATATGCAGATGACACCACCCTTATGGCAGAAAGTGAAGAGGAACTAAAAAGCCTCTTGATGAAAGTGAAAGAGGAGAGTGAAAAAGTTGGCTTAAATCTCAACATTCAGAAAACGAAGATCATGGCATCTGGTCCCATCACTTCATGGGAAATAGATGGGGAAACAGTGGAAACAGTGTCACTTTATTTTTGGGGGGCTCCAAAATCACTGCAGATGGTGACTACAGCCATGAAATTAAAAGACGCTTACTCTTTTGAACGAAAGTTATGACCAAGCTAGACAGCATGTTGAAAAGCAGAGACATTACTTTGCCAACAAAGGTCCGTCTAGTCAAGGCTATGGTTTTTCCAGTGGTCATGTATGGATGTGAGAGTTGGATTGTGAAGAAAGCTGAGTGCCGAAGAATTCTGTGGTGAACTGTGGTGTTGGAGAAGACTCTTGAGAGTCCTTGGACAGCAAGGAGATCCAACTAGTCCATTCTAAAGGAGATCAGCCCTGGGATTTCTTTGGATGGAATGATGCTGAAGCTGAAGCTCCAGTACTTTGGCCACCTCATGCGAAGAGTTGACTCATAGGAAAAGACTCTGATGCTGGGAGGGATTGGGGGCAGGAGGAAGAGGGGATGACAGAGGATGAAATGGCTGGATGGCATTACTGACTTGATGGACATGAGTCTGAGTGAACTCCGGGAGATGGTGATGGACAGGGAGGCCTGGCGTGCTGCGATTCATGGGGTCGCAAAGAGTCGGACATGACTGAGCGACTGAAGTGAACTGAACTGACAGTGCTCCATGAACAGCAATATTAAGGAATGATGTTTGTTAATGAGAAGAATTTATAGGGAAACACTTTGGAGAGAAATACAATAATAATAGGAATTATATATACTGAGGGCTCTACAAGAGCAAGTGTGATTGGTGTGGCCAGTAAATCAATCAAGCATTGAAGAGACGTACATACATACTTACATATATACTTAAGTATTGTTAACACATCTACTCTCAAGCTTATCACAATCCCTACTCTACCATTTTAAGCCCAGTGCAGAGTTAGTTATTTATGATTCCTGCTTGGCCTCTGTATAACCATTTGGGATTAAAAATATTGAAAAGTTCCATTGTGATGTAAATATATTCTATGGGTTCTTAGGAAAATTAGTTCCTTTAATCATAAAACATTTCATCTTTAAGAGCATTAAGAAGATGGAAATTCCCTGGTGACTCATTTGTTAGGTCTCTGTGCTCTCACTGTCAAGGGCAGTTCAATCCCTGATCAGGGAACTAAGATTCCACAGGCCGTGTGGCATGGCCAGGAAAAAAAAAAAATAGCACAAATACACACTGGGGAGATATTTTCATTCCTTCTTTCTGAAAACTTAGGAATTTGAGTAAAGTACATGACCTATAGTAAGTGGCCTGTACATTCTTGTTTTACATTGTCTTCATGTACATTCTTGGAATGTACATTCTGTGCATTCCAAATTCCTTGTCCTGTCCTGGTCTTCTTTCTTTTTTCTCTGATTGAATTTTATATGTCTCTGTATTAATTTTATAAATCTATGTTCATATGCTATATTTAGGAAAAATAACTTTTTATAAAAGTCTGGAAGTATGGTTGCCCAACGCTAAGAATAATGAACTTTGTATATTTCAGGAAATGGGATAACAGATGATTTATGTTTCCAGCCTTCAAATTCATTTCACTTTTTGATCTTTCGTAGGCAGGGAAGGGAGAACAAATAATACGTTTTTGGAATGAGAACAAATACTGATAGATTAATGAATAATTACATGTATTTTATCTGTGTGTGTGTGTGTGATTTGCATAGCTCGTGTATTAAAACGTGCTTGGATTATGTAGGATTACTTAACAGATGTTACTTCCTTTCAAGCCAAGATTACTGTGAGGTGTGGGCTGATTACTGTGACATATTCCCCTCCTCATTTATTGAACAACTCCATTGGCAAGAACTTTACTCAGTTATTTTTTCCTAAGTTTTCTGAGAATCAGAGCACTAGAAAGACTTACTCCTTGTCCCCTCCTTAGGCTAGCCCAAGTGAAGTTTCATAATATGAAAACTCTCTATTCCCAACTATGGTTCTTTCCCAGCTCTCTGGGAAGCCTGCTCTTTCCTTCTGTCTCTTGCTTCTACACTCAAGTCTGTGATGAGTCCAAGTTTCCACTTCCCAAATTACCTTTATCCTTTTCCCATCTTTCCTCAACCAAAATACGATTCTCAACTCTACTTTCAGCTATTCAATTTTATGAGTGTATTACTTTCTTCTTTGACTCAAAAAAGCCTATTCAATAAATATCATAGGAACAGTTAAATAATAAAATAAAATGGGATTATCCTCCTACTATATTCCAGAATAAATTTCAGAGAAATGCTAGGTAAAAATATGAAAATTTATTATTTGAGGAAGAACATATATGTGAACAAGTGATCTGAGTAAGGATGGAGTTTCTAAGCATTAAATAATGGATGAAACTATCAAGAAAGTATGATAGTTTTGAAAATATGACAGTTGGAGGCAACTATGTATGAAAAAAAATATGTAAGTGCCACTATGGATTGGACATTGAAGATAGAAGTCAGTGGTGAAAGCTCTGAAAAAATTTTAAAAGAAGCAATTTTTGACTGCACAGATTTTGGCAAGGACCCTAATATTTTGAGTCCCTTTAATAGTCACACCAAATTGTTGAAGAGCCTCTTAAAAAAAAATAGTTACTTTTTTGTCCTATAAGTCTTTGTTGCAGCCATACATTTTAAGTAGGTGTTTCAAAGTTCTATACAGTTACTTTTGAATTAATTTTCCCTCTATTGTTTTCTATAATATTACTGGCAGTACTGTATCTCATATGAGGTAGTCACATTTTATGAAGTCAATGCAAAAGGTTTTGATTATAATAATTATAGATTATATTGGCAAATGGTAGTACAGAGAATCTATTTTTATACCTCCTCAATGTTTTCAGATTTTCATTATATTTAAAATTTGTAACATATTTGTTAAAAGGGCAGTATGATTCCCATTTTAGATAAGAAAACTGAGGCTCAGAACTTCTATGACTTGCCTGTTAGGAGTAAAAATTACAGAAATTCTGGTTCTAAATTCTTTTCTTGTTCCTAGACAGAAGATTCCCTCAAATATTGACTGGGGGTGGACAGGGCTTGGTAGAGAACATTTTGTCATATCTGTGTTTCTTCTTTGTGTCATGCCATCTGCCATAATTCATTGTCCTATACCATCCCATTGAAAAATTTTTTCTATGTTAACATGTTACTACCTGTAAAAATATCAATTTTGAAAGAATGTATTATATTCCTACAATGACAATATGAAATACAATGAATAGCAGAAAATCTTTACATGGCATTTGCCATGTGTTATTTAATCTTCACAGCCATCTAGGACTATTATTATTTCCATTTTATAGATGAGAAAACTGAGGCACAGAGAACTTCCCCATGTCTATCCAGAAGCCATTATTTTATAATTCTTAGATTTGCAATTCCTAATATTTTTATTGGGGTAAAAGGTATAAGATTTAAAAAAAATCAAGTCCCTATTTCCAGCATATATCTTTTACTTGGATGGTGTCCTAAGTGCTAGTTTATATCCAGGTGACTATGGCTTCCAGCAGTAGCTCTGCAGCCTCTTATTTTAATAAAGAAAATACTTTAAAAATCTTTCCACAGTTTACGTATACAGTGAGAAATAGTTTTCACTTTGACAATGTGAGATCAAACAAAACTAGGTGCTGCCTCTTTTATTTGAGCCAAGAAAAACAGTGTTGTGAATTTTTAGGTTGTTGAGAGAAAACAGTTTTGCTCCGAAAACCTCCCATCTCTATTTTTTTTTAGTTTTTAGAAAATATCTTCATATCAACATGCAATCTGTGAAATATCTTTCTGGTCACATTTACAACATCATTGAACTTGGATTATTTAGTGACACATTTTAGATGCCCATGACAACACGAAAGCATTTCGTCAACCAGCGATATGAAATAATTAATCAGGAGGCATCACTGGAGGAGGGTCCTGGCGTTCTGTGCTGGTTTGTAAAGCAGGTCTGGGTGAGAGACTTCTCAGCAGGCCTAGTCACTTTACCTGTAATTTTTCACATGCGTATACTTCATCACTGGTGACATTCTGGCTTTCAGATCAGTCATCTCTTAGGACTTAAAATTGATATATCAGTCTCAGCATAAAATGCTATCATTCCCGTAGACCAACTGTTTACCGGAGTATAACTCCTCCTGTGTCTCATTTCATCACACTGTTCCACATAGTGATGTTTCAATGTGAAATGAAGTTTTTTCATGCTGTGCTTCTGAGTAGGAAAAAGACAGAAGTACATGTATGATAAATGGTGAAGATTCCACGCTAACCCTTGCAAAACAATACAGTGTGGAAGCATTATACTTGCTTTAATAATTTAATGCACAAATGTGGCTTTTAAACTTTTATAACAAATACTATTTATGTGGTAGTGAGGGGATGATCAATTATATTCACCGTAAATCACTTTATCTTTCAACTTATTTAGAAATTAGCAAAATACTATGGCTGTCAAATTGTCATGGTGAAATATTTGTGGAGGCTACATTAACAGTAAAAAATAAAATTACCATCATGTTTTTCAATTGTACATATATTTATTTACAATTTTGTTAGGAAGGAAATTTATTTAAATTTTTATTAAATCTAATTCTCTTTTTCCATGTGAAGCTCAGGACTAAAATCTGGCTTTCAGTAGGAACAATAGAATTTGGGAATAACATCTTGTTTAATTCCCCTATCATAGGCTGAAAGACACTGTTGTGTTTGCCTTCTTTGTTTAGCTGGCACATTATCTTCGTGGCTCTGACTGTGGTCTGACTATGACATCAGCATCCCATTGACTACCAGGGTTGATTCAGCTGATGTGGTTGACTAGTCTGGGGTCCATATACTTCATTTACAACCCTGAAAGCTGTTCATTGGCAGAGGGTGATGACATCCCTGGGGACAACAGAACCACTTAATTTTTGTCAAAATGAAAATGACTTTTTGCTTTTAGCATGTTTTGATTCAACCTGTGATAAAAGGTCTTATAAACTGCTTTGAAATGAAAGGTAAAATTGTTTAACCAAAAGTGGATTGAAATTATGTTTTCAATTTGATGTAGCACTGCACATACTCACTGTTTTCTCCAAGAAAATATTTTAGCTTGAACTTTTAATTCTAGATTTTTTTGTTTTCGGAAACCTTTAAATCTGCCTTTTTGGAGTGTATGAAGGAGACAATAATTTAGTGTAAAATAAAATCCAAATACTAAAATATAGCTAGTAGATCTTCAATAAATTATTGATGAACAGTGAATAAACTGAGTGATCCTAAGAACTAGAAAAAAATAAATTTTTATAGTAAGATACATTTTTATGAAAATAATTTAACCAACAAAGTGATTATTTCTGCCCTTTGGAAGAAGTGTGAAAGTTAGCAATAATTAATTGGTTTCATTATATTTCTCCTAAACAAGTACACCAAATCTATGTAAGAAAATAAGTAATACTAAAATTATTTTCATAACTGACCTTCATATCTCAGGGGTTAAATTTACATTTGGTCCAGTTCTTAGCAGAAGAGGGATTCTAATAATATCTTTAAAAAACATAGCACATTGAAAGAGAGTTATCTGTCAGAAAACTAGAAGTGGATAGGACTAATATGCTTTGCATTAGTTTGAAAATTCTATAGCTAAATAAAATCTGACATTATAAAGGATTTTTGTTCAGTTTTCAAGATAGAGCTGCTCAAGTCTATTCAAGATTAGTTTTGAAAATATAGTACTTCTAATAATGTCTGTGTCAAGGAAGGGGTGGGGTAAAGTGGCAAATTGGAATTGACCTGTACATACTAATATATATACATATATATATATGAGACAGATAATTAATAAGGACCTACTGTATAGTCCAGGGAACTACTCTGTATTCTGTAATGACCTATATGGGAAAAGAATCTAAAAAAGAGTGAGAATATGTATAACTCAATTTGCTGTACACTTGAAACTAACACAACATTGTAAATTAACTATACTCCAATAAAAATTTTAAAAAGAATTTTATCCATTACCTAGCTTGCATTTGTTATTTTAGGAATTTTTCAATAATATGTGTAATTTTTTAAGCTCAATTCAAATTGACCTGTTTCATAAAATTTTTGAAATAGACTTTAAAAAATCATTTCAGGTTCACAGCAAAAATGAGTGGAAAATACAGAATTCCTATATACCTCCTGCCCCTCACACCCATAGCCTCCCCTGCTATCAGCCTCCTACAAAAGGCAGTACATTTATGGTTTAGAGTCAATTTAATAGCTGTATTTTTCATTCTGAAATGGACAAATGTGTTTATTAACTGTCCTTGTGAACAGCTGTTTAGCCATTTAAGGAAACTTTAAAAAAAATCCCAGGTAATTAAAACAATTTACTAGTTTAAGTTCAATTAAAATCACTATAACACTTATTCCTAGACCTTAAAAATACTTATTGATTGCTAGTATATGTCAATAGGTGATTAATGAGAGAAAAAAATAAGTTAATTTCAGTTCTTATCCTCAAGTTCTTATCCTCAAAAGGAATAGAAGAGTTATGTTACTTGAGTAATTTTGATTCTATGGAAAACATGAGATATTATTAAAGACACAGTAAAATTGCTCTGGGAGGCAGCATGGAAAGAAAGAAGGGTTTAATCAAGATTTCAAAGAGGAAAAGCATGTGAGTTATGCCTTGAAAATATGTTGAATAGATTGGAGTGTGTTTGGGTTACCAGATAAAATATAGTGTGTTTATACCAAGGAAACCAGAATTGAAAGAGACACATGTACCCCAGTGTTCATTGCAGCACTGTTTACAATAGCCAGGACATGGGAGCAACCTAGATGTCCATTGGCAGACGAATGGATAAGAAAGCTGTGGTACATGTACACAATGGAATATTGCTCAGCTATTAAAAAGAATGCGTTTGAATCAGTTCTAATGAGGTGGATGAAACTGGAGCCTATTATACAGAGTGAAGTAAGCCAGAAAGAAAAACACCAGTACAGTATATTAATGCATATATATGCAATTTAGGAAGATGGTAATGATGACCCTATACACGAGACAGCAAAAGAGACACAAATATAAAGAATAGATTTTTGGTCTCTGTGGGAGAAGGCGAGTGTGGGATGGTTTGAGAGAACAGCATAGAAACATGTATATTTCCATATGTGAAATAGATTGCCAATCCGGGTTTGATGCATGAGACAAGGTGCTCAGGGCTGGTGCACTGGGATGACCCTGAGGGATGGGATGGGGAGGGAGATGGGAGAGGGGTTCAGGATGGGGAATACATGTACACCCATGGCTGATTCATGTGAATGTGTGGCAGAAACCACCACAATATTGTAAAGTAATTAGCCTCCTATTAAATTAAATAAATTAATAATAAATAAATAAAAACAACTCTATAAACACACAAAAGATATAGTGTGTTTAGTTAAATTTAAATTTTAAATAAAAGATAATTTTTTTAACATTTGTCTCATGAATTATTTGGTACATACTTATACTAAAAATTATTGTTGTTTGAGATAGAACATTTCCAGTTATATTCGTATTTTTATTTGTTAAAGATGGCAGTTCTAGGCATGGGATACAGTCTACTCAGATAAAAAAAATTGTTCAAAGGTAAAGAGGAAAAAAAATCTTGGTATGTATGGAAAAGAATGAATAGTTAATTCCTTTGAATGTAGGGAATGGTTTAGGTTGCGTAAAATGAGGTGTGTTAATAATTATATGGAGACAACCAGGCATAAACTGCAACTGTTCTAGGTAAATAGGCAGTAATACTGCTGAGACCTCAAAGCGTGGTGGCACCATAGCACAGGTGAATTGATACTGAATGGGAAGAAGTATTTGGATATAGTTAGGGTGACCGCTGAGATGTGGTGTAATAGCTTCCCATGACAAGAGGCCCTTATCTTTGAGCTGTCTTCTGTGCAAATAGTTCTTTAATGGCTGTGGCTACACCATGTTTCGGGGATTGTGAAAGCCCAGAGCATATGTCAGACAAACTTCTTAAATGCATCCCACTGATGAACAATAATTGTACTATTACTGAGGTTAGGGATTTCATTTCTGAGAATATAGAGGTACAAAACTGGCCATTTTGGAACAGAATATTGTGGGGTTCACAGGAGGTATTCATCATATACTTGATTGGAGCATAAATATACAGTATCTTCCATTGCATCTAGGAAAACACCAAATTAAAGATAGAACATGACAAGGTCCTTGGCCAACGTGAAAAGAAATTTAAAGAAAAGTTATTCCCTGTGATATAAAATGATGACATGTTGATGTGTGATGGATCTATTTTAAGATATTAAAAATACATGGTTTTAGAATCAGCATTTAAAACATTCAGTAAACTATTCTTCATTATGAAACGCT
Source organism: Budorcas taxicolor (assembly GCF_023091745.1). Taxonomy (NCBI): domain Eukaryota; kingdom Metazoa; phylum Chordata; class Mammalia; order Artiodactyla; family Bovidae; genus Budorcas; species Budorcas taxicolor. The sequence continues at coordinate 185,187,442 of NC_068910.1, forward strand.
TCAAACACATACACAAAGGTAGAAGAGAGTAATGAGCTCTCCTATACCGAAAGCCTGGTTTTAGCAATGATTAAGACTTGCTGTATTTGCTTATCTATTTGCTTGTTTCGCTTTCCTTTCCTTTGTTGGAAAAAAAAGTAAAGCATGGGATTGACACTTTTTTTTTCTACAAGCTAATTGGATATACAACAGCAAGTTAACAGGGTTTTAGAAATAAAATTGTAAAATGTAAATGATTTATTTGTATTTTTTTCTCATAGACATAGCCTGGAACTGAAAATGGTATACTTGTATATATTGAAATAATTGTGCATTGCTTGAATTATATCTATGATGTCATGAGGACTACTAATTACTGATCACTGCACTTGAGGGTACTATTTAATTGTACTCTCTTCCTTACCTTTTATTCAGTTCAGTTCAGTTCAGTTGCTCAGTCGTGTCCAACTCTTTGCGAATCCATGAATCCCAGCACGCCAGGCCTCCCTGTCCATCCCCAACTCCTGGAGTTCACTCAGACTCACGTCCATTGAGTCAGTGATGGCATCCAGCCATCTCATCCTCTGTCGTCCCCTTCTCCTCCTGCCCCCAATCCCTCCCAGCTGTAGCACTATATATATACAAGGGGCTCTAACAACTTTATACAGATCTGTTTTGCCCTGTTTTAGAGGATAAAAATTTATACCAAGTGGCCTATATCTACGTAGCCTGGAGCAGAACAATGGTTTTGATACTATTAATCAAATATTCTTTGGCCTCATAAAATAATATTAGTTTATAGGAAATATTTGTCCAGACAATAGTTAAATTATGCATTTTATCCAGGAGCAGCAGAAGTAAACTTTCGCAAAACAGTTTTATGGCTCAGCAAAATACAGATGAAAAAGAAATATATATGTGAATAGATGTATTATTGTTAGAACCATGAAAAATAGATCTACTCATAATTTCTCAGGCTGCTACAGTCTGGGCTAAAATATGAGGTCATTTTTTTTTTTTTTGCAGTTTTATTTATTTATTTACTTTACAATATTGTATTGGTTTTGCCATACATTGACATGAATCTGCCATGAATGTACATGTGTTCCCATCCTGAACCCCCCTCCCACCTCACTCCCCATCCCATCCCTCTGGGTCATCCCAGTGCACCAGCCCCGAGCACCCTGTATCATGCATCGAACCTGGTCTGGCGATTCATTTCACATATGATAATTTACATGTTTCAGTGTCATTCTCCCATATCATCCCACCCTCACCTTCTCCCAGAGTCCAAATGACTGTTCTATACATCTCTGTCACTTTTGCTGTCTCACATATAGGGTTATCATTACCATCTTTCTAAATTCCATATATATGCATTAGTATACTGTATTGGGGTTTTTCTTTCTGGCTGACTTCACTCTGTATAATCGGCTCCAGTTTCACCCACCTCATTAGAACTGATTCAAATGTATTCTTTTTAATGGCTGAGTAATACTCCATTGTGTATGTACCACAGCTTTCTTATCCTGGCTATTATACACAGTGCTGCAGTGAACACTGGGGTACACGTGTCTCTTTCAATTCTGGTTTCCTTGGTGTGTCTGCCCAGCAGTGGGATTGCTGGGTCATATGGCAGTTCTATTTCTAGTTTTTTAAAGAATCTCCACACTGTTCTCCATAGTGGCTATACTAGTTTGCATTCCCACCAACAGTGTAAGAGGGTTCCCTTTTCTCCACACCCTCTCTAGCATTTATTGCTTGTACACTTTTGGATCACAGCCATTCTGACTGGCATGAAATGGTCCCTCATTGTGGTTTTGATTTGTATTTCTCTGATAATGAATGATGTTGAGCCTCTTTTTATGTTTGTTAGCCATCTGTATGTCTTCTTTGGAGAAATGTCTGTTTAGTTCTTTGGCCCAATTTTTGATTGGGTCATTTCTTTTTCTGGAATTGAGCTGCAGGAGTTGCCTGTATATTTTTGAGATTAATTCTTTGTCCATTGCTTCATTTGCTATTATTTTCTCCCATTCTGAAGGCTGTCTGTTCACCTTGCTTATAGTTTCCTTGTTGTGCAGAAGCTTTTAATTTTAATTAGGTCCCATTTGTTTATTTTTGCATTTATTTCCAATATTCTGGGAGGTGGGTCATAGAGGATCCTGCTGTGGTTTATGTTGGAGTGTGTTTTGCCTATGTTTTCCTCCAGGAGTTTTATAGTTTCTGGTCTTACATTTAGATCTTTAATCCATTTTGGGTTTATTTTTGTGTATGGTGTTTTAGAAAGTGTTCTAGTTTCATTCTTTTCCAAGTGGTTGACCGGTTTTCCCAGCACCACTTGTTAAAGAGATTGTCTTTTTCCATTGTATATTCTTGCCTCCTTTGTCAAAGATAAGGTGTCCATAGGTGCGTGGATTTATCTCTGGGCTTTCTATTTTGTTCCAATGATCTATATTTCTGTCTTTGTGCCAGTACCATACTGTCTTGATGACTGTGGCTTTGTAGTAGAGCCTGAAGTCAGGCAGGTTGATTCTTCCAGTTCCATTCTTCTTTCTCAAGATTGCTTTGGCTATTTGAGGTTTTTTTGTATTTCCATACACATTGTGAAATTATTTGTTCTAGTTCTGTGAAAAATGCCATTGGTAGTTTGATAGGGATTGCATTGAATCTATAGATTCCTTTGGGTAATATACTCATTTTCACTGTATTGGTTCTTCTGATCCATGAACACAGTATATTTCTCCATCTATTTGTATCCTCTTTGATTTCTTTCTCCAGTGTTTTATAGTATTCTATATATAATTCTTTTGTTTCTTTAGGTAGATGTATTCCTAAGTATTTTATTCTTTTTGTTGCAATGGTGAATGAAATTGTTTTCTTAATTTCTCTTTCTGTTTTCTCATTGTTAATGTATAGGAATGCAAGGGATTTCTGTGTGTTGATTTTATTTCCTGCAACTTTACTATATTCATTGATTAGCTCTAGTAATTTTCTGGTGGAGTCTTTATGGTTTTCTATGTAGAGGATCATGTCATCTGCAAACAATGAAAGTTTTACTTCTTCTTTTCCAATCTGGATTTCTTTTATTTCTTTTTCTGCTCCGATTGCTGTAGCCAAAACTTGCAAAACTATGTTGAATAGTAGTGGTGAGTGTGGGCACCCTTGTCTTGTTCCTGACTTTAGGGGAAATGCTTTCAATTTTTCACCATTGAGGATAATGTTTGCTGTGGGTTTGTCATATATAGCTTTTATTATGTTGAGGTGTGTTCCTTCTATTCCTGCTTTCTGAAGGGTTTTCATCGTAAATGGATGTTGAATTTTGTCAAGGCTTTCTCTGCATCTATTGATATAATGATTTTTATCTTTCCATTTGTTAATATGGTGTACCATATTAATTAATTTGTGAATATTGAAGAATCCTGGCATCCCTGGGATAAAGCCCACTTGGCCATGATGTATGATCTTTTTAATATGTTGTTGGATTCTGTTTGCTAGAATTTTGTTAAGGATTTTTGCATCTATGTTCATCAGTGATATTGGCCTGTAGTTTTCTTTTTTTGTGGCATCTTTGTCAGGTTTCGGTATTAGGGTGATGGTGGCCTTATAGAATGAGTTTGGAAGTTTCCCTTCCTCTGCAATTTTCTGGAAAAGTTTGAGTAGGATTGGTGTTAGCTCTTCTCTAAATTTTTGGTAGAATTTCAGCTGTGAATCCATCTGGTCTTGGGCTTTTGTTTGTTGGAAGATTTCTGATTACAGTTTCAATTTCTGTGCTTGTGATGGGTTTGTTAAGATTTTCTATTTCTTCCTGGTTCACTTTAGGAAAGTTATACTTTTCTAAGAATTTGTCCATTTCTTCCAAATTGTCCATTTTATTTGCATATAGTTTCTGATAATAGTCTCTTCTGATCCTCTGTATTTCTGTGTTGTCTGTTGTGATCTCTCCATTTTCATTTCTAATTTTGTTGATTTGATTTTTCTCCCTTTGTTTCTTGATGAGTCTGGCTAATGGTTTGTCAGTTTTATTTATCTTCTCAAAGAACCATCTTTTGACTTTATTAATTTTTGCTATGGTCTCTTTTGTTTCTTCTGCATTTATTTCTGCCCTAATTTTAAGATTTCTTTCCTTTTACTAACCCTGGCGTTCTTCATTTCTTCCTTTTCTAGTTGCTTTAGGTGTAGAGTTAGGTTATTTATTTGACTTTTTTCTTGTTTTTTGAGGTAACCCTGTATTACTACGAACTTTCCCCTTAACACTGCTTTTACAGTGTCCCATAGGTTTTGGGTTGTTGTGTTTTCGTTTTCATTCATTTCTATGCATATTTTAATTTCTTTTTTGATTTCTTCTGTGATTTGTTGGTTATTCAGCAGAGTGTTGTTCAACCTCCATATGTTGGAATTTTTAATAGTTTTTCTCCTGTAATTGACATCTAATCTTTCTTCACTGTGGTCAGAAAAGACACTTGGAATGATTTCAGTTTTTTTGAATTTACCAAGGCTAAATTTATGGCTCAGGATGTGATCTATCCTGAAGAAGACTCTGTGTGCCCTTGAGAAAAAGGTGAAATTCATTGTTTTGGAGTGAAATGTCCTATAGATATCAATTAGGTCTAACTGGTCTATTGTATCATTTAAAGTTTGTGTTTCCTTGTTAATTTTCTGTTTAGTTGATCGATCCATAGGTGTGAGTGGGGTATTAAAGTCTCCCAATATTACTGCATTATTGTTAGTTTCCCCTTTCATACTTGTTAGCATTTGTCTTACATATTTCAGTGCTCCTATGTTGCGTGCATATATATTTATAATTGTTATATCTTCTTCTTGGATTGATCCTTTGATCATTATGTACTGTTCATCTTTGTCTCTTTTCACAGCCTCTCTTTCAAAGTCTATTTTATCTGATATGAGTATTGCTACTCCTGCTTTCTCTTGGTTTTTATTTGTGTGGAATATCTTTTTCCAGCCCTTCACTTTCGGTCTGTATGTGTCCCTTGTTTTGAGGTGGGTCTCTTGTAGACAACATATATAGGGGTCTTGCTTTTGTATCCATTCAACCAGTCTTTGTCTTTTGGTTGGGGCATTCAACCCATTTACATTTAAGGTAATTATTAATAAGTATAATCCCATTGCCATTTACTTTATTGTTTTGGATTCTAGTTTATACACCCTTTCTGTGTTTCCTGTCTAGAAAAGATCCTTTAGCATTTGTTGGAGAGCTGGTTTGGTGGTGCTGAATTCTCTCAGCTTTTGCTTGTCTGTAAAGTTTTTGATTTCTCCTTGATATTTGAATGAATTCCTTGCTGGCTACAGTAATCTGGGCTATAGGTTATTTATTTCATCACTTTAAGTATATCCTGCCATTCCTTTCTGGCCTGAAGAATTTCTACTGAAAGATCAGCTGTTATGCTTATGGGAATCCCCTTGTGTGTTATTTGTTGTTTTTTTCTTGCTTTTAAAATTTGTTTTTTGTGTTTGATCTTTGTTAATTTGATTAATATGTGTCTTGGGGTGTTTCACCTTGGGTTTACCCTGTTTGAGACTCTCTGGGTTTCTTAGACTTGGGTGATTATTTCCTTCCCCATTTTAGGGAAGTTTTCGACTATAATCTTGTCAAGTATTTTCTCATGGTCTTTCTTTTTGTCTTCTTCTTCTGGGACTCCTATGATTTGAATGTTGGGGCATTTATCATTGCCCCAGAGGTCTCTGAGGTTGTCCTCATTTCTTTTAATTCTTTTTTCTTTTTTCCTCTCTGTTTCATTTATTTCTACCATTCTATCTTCTACCTCACTTAGCCAATCTTCTGCCTCCACTATTCTGCTGTTGTTTCCCTCCAGAGTGTTTTTGACCTCATTTATTGCATTATTCATTATATATTGACTCTTTTTTATTTCTTCTAGGTCCTTGTTAAACTTTTCTTGCATCTTCTCAATCCTTGTCTCCAGGCTATTTATCTGTAACTCCAATTTGTTTTCAAGGTTTTGGATCATTTTCACTATCATTATTCGGAATTCTTTATCAGGTAGATTCTGTATCTCTTCCTCTTTTGTTTGGTTTGGTGGGCGTTTATCCTGTTCCTTTATCTGCTGGGTATTTCTCTGCCTTTTCATCTTGTTTATATTGCTGTGTTTGAGGTGGCCTTTCTGTATTCTGGCAGTTTGTGGTTCCTCTTTATTGTGGATGTTCCTCGCTGTGGGTGGGGTTGGATGGGTGGCTTGTCAAGGTTTCCTGGTTAGGGAAGCTTGTGTTGGTGTTCTGGTGGGTGGAGGTGGATTTCTTCTCTCTGGAGTGTAATGAAGTGTCCAATAATGAGTTTTGAGATGTCAGTGGGTTTGGAGTGACTTTGCAAAGCCTGTATATTGAAGCTCAAGGCTATGTTCCTGTGTTGCTGGAGAATTTGCATGTTATGTCTTGCTCTGGAACTTGTTGGCCCTTGGGTGGTGGTTTCAGTGTAGGTATGGAGGCATTTGATGAGCTCCTATCTATTAATATTCCCTGGATTCAGAAGTTCTCTGGTGTTCTCAGGGTTTGGAGTTAAAACTCCTGCCTCTGGTTTTCAGTCTTATTCTTATAGTAGCCTCAAGACTTCTCCATCTATACAGCACTGCTGATAAAACATCTATGTTAATGAAAAGTTTCTCCACAGTGAGGGACACCCAGAGAGGTACACAGAGTTACATGGAGAAGAGAAGAGAGAGGAGGGAGATAGAGGTGACCAGGAGGAGAAGATGGGGAGTCAAAAAGGGAGAGAGAAAGCTAGCCAATAATCACTTCCCTATGTGCTCTCCACAGTCTGGATCCCTCAGAGATGTTCTTGGAGTTACACAGAAAAGAGAAGAGGGAGGAAGGAGACAGAGGTGGCCAGGAGGATAAAAGAGGGAATCAAAAGGAGAGACAGATCCAGCCAGTAATCAGTTCCCTAAGTGTTTCCACAGCCCAGAACACACAAAGAGATTCACAGAGTTGGGTAGAGAAGAAACGGGGCAGGGGGGAGATAGAGGAGAGCTGGTGGAGAAAAAGGAGAGTCAAAAGGGGGAGAGAGCAATCAGGCCAGTGAACTCACTCCCAAGTAAAAATGGGTACTGAAGATTGGGTTCTTAAAGGTACAAAGTTGATAACAAATACCAAAATGCATTAAGAATCTAGAGTAGAGGTTAGATTCTCAAAAATACAATATTAAAAAAGTCACAAAAATTACAAAATATATATATATATGAAGTTCGCTTTAAAAATAGGGTCTTTTTTTGGCAATGCAATAGTAGGTTATAAAAATGAAAATTATAGGAGTAATAGGGGACTTAAAATTTTTAATTAAAAAATGATAATAGTAAAAATATATCTAGAACTTTCTCTGGAGCTGTAATGGGCAATGTGGGGTCAGTTCATTTTCAGATAGTTCCTTGGTCTGGCTTGTACTTCTCAAGGTCTATAGGCCCCTTCCTATGTAGTTGGTGCTAACTACAGGGTTTTAATCTATTGTACCTGTCACTTCCAAAGCGTTTCCCTCTTGTTTATTTTAGCTTCTTCTGTTTGCTGGTCTCTTCAGTGTCTAATTTCTGCCCTGACACAAAGGGGGCAGTGGTGATCACTTTTTTTAGGCTCACTTGTTCAGTCATGCTGTGGGGAGGGAGGAACATTACAAACAAATGTCACTGGCATGTGCTCACAGTGATTCAGCCACACAGGGTTTGCCCATGCTCATGGCGTGTGTGCTTTCCCAGTCTACACTGTTTAGGCTTTAGGTTTCTCTGCCGGGAACTGTCTGAGGCAAGCCCTGGGTTGCGTGAACTTCCCAGGTCCAAGCTGCTCAGGTTCAGGTTCTCTGGTACTCCACAAAGGCACAGACTTGGTTGGGCCTGTGTTTTGTGCCCGTCCCAGGTCCGAGCAGCTCAGGTGACCAAGTGCTTGGCGAGTGCAGTCGCCCCCAGTTGAAGGCTGCAACTTATGGCCTCCCCTGTCCTAGCCACTCAGTTTCCTGGGTGTACAACAGGCATGCCTTCTCAGATGTGCCATATGTCTCTTCTGGGGAGCTGATCTCTGGCTGCGACCCTCTTGGCAGATGTTGACTGTCCAGAATCCCAAGAAGTCTTGGTTAGCAACGAAGTCTGCTTGCAGTTTGGTATAGGATGCCTCTCTGGGGCCGCGATTGCCCGCTTCTGGCTATGGCTGCCCTAGCCTATCTCTCTCCAGTGGGGGATGGGCCAGTTCGCAGCCGGCTAGCTCTTCTCAGTTCTTTGTGTTGTGAGCAGGCCTGGCGTTGTCTTGGGTTAGGGCTTTTCGAGGGATAGCTGTCCCACAGTCTGGGTTGCTATCTCAAGCCAGTTCCCTCAGATTGCCCTCGGGGCATTAAAGCCTGGTCCTTACCCTAAGCAAAGCAGCCCTTCCCTCCCTGACCAGCCCCTGCTTGCTAGTGGGGGATGCGAGTGTCTGGGCTGCTGCTCCACTGGGAGTTGCTGTTAGGCATGTAATCTGTGGGTTTAAATTATTTATTTATTTTTCCTCTCAGCTATTTTGCCCTCTGAGATTCGGATCGCCGCAGACCTGCCTGAGAGTGTTTCCTGGTGTTTGGAAACGTCTCTCTTTTTTAAGACTCCCTTCCTGGGACGGATCTCCATCCCTACCTGTTTTGTCTCCTTTTTATCTTTTGTATTTTGTCCTGTCTCCTTTTGAAGACAATGGGCTGCCTTTCTGGGTGCCTGATGTCCTCTGCCAGCATTCAGAAGTTGTTTTGTGGCATTTGCTCGGCATTCAAATGTTCTTCTGATGAATTTGTGGGGGAGAAAGTGGTCTCCCTGTCCTATTCCTCTGCCATCTTAGGACCGCCTATGAGGTCACTTGTATAGAAATTATCTATAATTTGAAGGCTCTGGGGTCTACCTGTTAATGTAAGATCCCATCTCTTTGTAGAATCTGCTATAAACTTTTCTGGAAATGTCCAAGGCATCAATCTATTTGTTCATGATTACATTTATTGTGCTACTGAAGGACATCTGCTTGATTCTGGCTATTTTTCTTCTGGTCCTCCTCTTACCATTGTTCTGACCAAGGCTCCTGGTGGTCACCATTTCTGCTGAGAATTTTTATGTTTGCTACAGGTTTCTATTATGTCTGCTGGGTGACTCAAAGGCTACCACTTGTGCTAAGGACCTCACTGCTGCTAATCTCCTGCCTGGCCCTACCCAATTTTTAATTTTTACTTTTCATGTAAATCTGGAACTAGGCTCTACACTTCCTCAATCATTAGCTTATTTGATCAACATTTAAAATAAAATTTGATTTTCAGCTTAGTAACAAATGTACCTCATAAAATTTGGAACTGACTTAGAAATAACTAAAGACAAAAAAATATATCATATCCCAAAACCACATGAGTACTGTCAGTATTTTGGTGGATATTTCTCATGCAGCTTCTCTTTCTTTAAAAAAAAAAAAAAATTCTGCATACAACAAAAGCTGGCATAGTGTTGTTGTTGTTATTCAGTTGCCCAGTCATGTCCGACTCTTCCTGACTCCATAGATTATAGCATGTCAAGCCTTCCTGCCCCTCACCACCTCCCAGAGTTTGTCCAAGTTCATGTCCATTGCACTGGTGATGCCATCCAGACATCTCATCCTCTCTCACTCTCCTCTCCTGCCTTCAATCTTTCCCAGCATCAGGATATTTTCCAATTAGTCAGCTGGAAACCAGCTTTTCGCAACCAACACAGTTGGCTATTTCCAATGTTGGCTGTAACCAAAGTGTTGGAGCTTAAGCTTCAGTGTCAGTCCTTCCAGTGAGTATTCAGGGTTGATTTCCTTTAAGATTAACCAGTCTGATCTCCTTGCTGTTCAAGGGACTATCAAAAGTCTCCAGCACCAGTTTGAAAGCTTCAATTCTTTGGGGCTCTGCCTTCTTTATGGTCCAGTTCTCACAACTGTACATGACTACTTGAAAGACCGTAGCCTTGACTATATGGACCTTTGTCAGCAAAGTGGTATCTTTGCTTTTTAACACACTGTGGAGTTTTGTCATAGCTTTCCTGCCAAGAAGCAATTGTCTTCTAATTTCATGGCTACAGTCACCATCTGCAGTGATTTTAGAGTCCAAGAAGAGGAAATCTGTCACTGCTTCTAGCTTTTCCCCTTCTATTTGCCATGAAGTGATAGGGCTAGATGCCATAATCTTAGTTTTTTAATCTTTAGTCTTCAGCCAGCCTTTTCACTCTTCTCCTTCTCCCTCATCAAGAGTTCTTTAGTTTCTCTTGGCTTTCTGCCACTAGAGTGATATCATCTGCATATCTAAGATTGTTAATGTTTCTGCCGGAAATCTTGATTCCAGCTTGTAACTCATCCAGCCCAGCATTTCTCATGATGTGCTCAGCATATAAATAAAATAAACAGGGTGACAATAAACAGCATTGTCATGCTCCTTTCTCAGTCCTGAACCAGTCAGTTGTTCCACACAGGGTTCTAACTGTTGCTTCTTGACCCATATATACTTTTCTCAGGAGACAGGTAAGATGGTCTGATATTCCCATCTCTAAGATTTTTCCACAGTGTGCTCTGATGTGCAGTCAAAAGCTTTAGCATAGTCAATGAAACAAACATAGATGTTTTTCTGGAATTCCTTTGTTTTCTGTTCCATGTCAACACGATCCAGCGAATGTTGACAATTTCATCTCTGGTTCTTCTGCCTTTTCTAAACCCTGTTTGGACATCTGGAGGTTTTTGGTTCACATAATGCTGAAGCCTAGCATGCAGGATTTTGAGCATAACCTTACTAGCATGGGAGATGCATGCAGTTGTCCAGTGGTTTGAATACTCTTTAGTACTGCCCTTCTTGGGAATTGTGGGATGAGGATTGACCTTTTCCAGGCGTGTGGCCACTACTGGGTTTTCCAGATTTGCTGACATATTAAGTGTAGCACTTTGATAGCACTGACTTTTAGGATTTTAAATAGCTCTGCTGAAATTTCATTGCCTCCACTAGCTTAATTGACAGCAGTGCTTCCTAAGAGCTACTTGACTTCACAATCCAGAATGTCTGGTTCTGGGTGAGTGACTATTGTGGTTATCTGGATCATTAAGATTTTTTTTTGGTACAGTTTTTCTATATATTATTTCCATTTTTTCTTGATTTCTTCTGCTTCTATTGGGCCTTTACCATTTCTGTCCTTTACTGTGCCCATTTTTGGATGAAATGCTCCTTTGGTATTTCCGGTTTTTTTTAAAGAGATCTCTTGTCTGTCCCCTTCTGTTGTTTTCCTCTATTTCTTTGCATTGTTCATTGAAGAAGGCTTTCTTGTCTTTCTTTGCTATTCTCTGGAACTCTGCAGTTTGTTGGCTGTACTTTTCCCTTTATTCCTTGCCTTTTACTTTTCTTCTTTGTTCGCTTTTTGTAAAGCTTTCTCAGATAATCACTTTGCCTTTTTTTTTTTTTTTTTGCTTTGCTTTTTCTTCAGGATGTATTATATTACAGACCTCTGTCCATAGTTCTTCAGGGATACAGTTTACTAAATCTGATCCCTTGAATCTATTTGTCACCTCTGTTGTATATTTATAGGGGATTAGATTTAAGTCGTACTTGGCTGGCCCAGTTATTTTCTCTGGTTTCTTTAGTTTAAGCCTGAATTTTGCTATGAGAAGCTGATAATCTGAGCCACAGTCAGCTCCAGATCTTGTTTTTGCTGACTGTGTACTGCTGTTCCATCTTCAGCTACAGAGAATGTAATCAATCTGATTTGGGTATTAACCATTTGGTGATGTCCGTGTGTAAAGTCATTTTTTTGTTGCTGGTGAAGGGTATTTGTGTTGCTGGTGAAGGGTATTTGCTTTGACCAGTGCAATCTCTTGGGAGAATCCTGTTAGCCTTTGCCCTGCTTCATTTTGTACTCTGAGGCCAAACTTGCCTATTGCTCCAAGTATTTCTTGACTTCCTATTTTTGCATTACAATCCGTTATGATGAATAGGGCATCTTTTTTGTGTGTGTGTGTGTTCTAGGAGGTCTTCTGGCGGTCTTCATAGAACTGATTGACTTCAGATTCTTCAACATCAGTGGTTGTGGCATAGACTTGAATTGCTGTGATGTTGAATGGCTTGCCTTGGAAATGAACCAAGATCATTCTGTCATTTCTGAGGTGCACCTAAGTAATTCATTTCAGACTCTTTTGTTGACTATAAGAGCTACTCCATTTCTTCTATGGGATTCTTGCCCACAGTAGTAAATATAATGGTCATTTGAATTAAATTCATGCATTCCTGTCCATTTTTGTTCACTGATTCCTAAGATGTCAGTGTTTACTCTTGCTATCTCCTGAGTGACCACATCCAATTTACCTTGATACATGGACCTAACATTCCAGGTTCTTATGCAGTACTGTTCTTTACAGCATTGAATTTTACTTTCATTATCATCTCATCTGATGATGAGTCATTTGCACTTTGGCCCAGCCACTTCATTTTTTTCCTGGAGCTATTAGTAGCTGTCCTCCACTCTTCCCAAGTAGCATATTGGACACCTTCCAAACTGGGAGACTCATCTTTCAGTGTCATAAGTATTTTTTTCTTTTAGAAATTTTAATTGGAGGCTAATTACTTTACAATCCCTTTAATATGCTGTCTCACATATAGGGTCATCATTACCATCTTTCTAAATTCCATATATATGCGTTAATATACTGTATTGATGTTTTTCTTTCTGACTTACTTCACTGTGTATAGGGCTCCAGTTTCATCCACCTCATTAGAACTGATTCAAATGCATTCTTTTTAATAGATGAGTCATATTCCATTGTGTATATGTACCACAGCTTTCTTAGCCATTCGTCTGTCAATGGACAGCTAGATTGCTTCCATGTCCTGGCTATTGTAGACAGTGTCGTGGTGAACATTGGGGTACATGTGTCCCTTTCAAGTCTGGTTTCCTCAGTGTGTATGCCCAGCAGTGCAATTGCTAGGTCATATGGCAGTTCTATTTCCAGTTTTTTAAGGAATCTCCACACTGTTCTCCATAGTGGCTGTACTAGTTTGCATTCCCACCAACAGTGTAAGAGGGTTCCCTTTTCTCCACACCCTCTCCAGCATTTATTGTTTGCAGACTTTTTGACAGCAGCCATTCTGACTGGCATGAGATGGTACCTCATTGTGGTTTTGATTTGCATTTCTCTGATAATGAGTGATGTTGAGCATCTTTTCATTTGTTTGTTAGCCATTTGTGCAGTTCATGGTGTTCTCATGGCAAGTATACTGGGGTGGTTTGCCATTCCCTCCTCCAGTGGATTGCACTTCATCGTATATTTTAGACTAATTAGCTATTCTGCACTTTCCCCTCTGTCTACAAATTTCCTCAAATAACAATTTTTTTAAAGAGCTTGTATAATCTACTATATGGATGTGAAATTACTTCCTTATCACAAAGAATTTATTTTTTTCTTTTATTTCAGTTCTCTGCTATTAAAAGTCACAATATTCAAATAACATCTTTGTGTATATATCTTTGCTCAAATCTTTAGTTTTTTTGTAAATACACATTTTTAGAAGAGGAGTTGCCGAATTAAGGATATGAAAATTAACACTTTTTGATGCCTGTCAAAGTAACTTCCAGAAAATTTGTGACAATATTTGTATACAGTAGCTTATAAGAGCATTACCATTTTTCTTTTACTTTTTTATATCTGTAGTTTATTAAAAATGTAATACACAAACATCCAACCTATGGAAATATGGAAATATTCCATAGAATATATTAAAGTGCTTTGTTGTTGTTCAGTTGCTCAGTCATGTCCGAATCTGCGACCTCATGGACTTCAGCACTACAGGGTTCCTTGTCCTTCACTATATCCCAGAGTTTGTTTAAATTCATGTCCACTGAATCAGTGATACTATCTAACCTTCGCATCATCTGCTGCTCTCTTCTCCTTTTGTCTTCAATCTTCCCCAGCATTAGTGTCTTTTCCAATGAGTTGGCTCTTGGCTGCCATTTCTTATCTTTCTGATATGAGAGTGAGAAAAGATATCTCATATTTAGTTTTTACATATTTTCAAGTAATAAATGATAAAATATTTGTGCATGTACTTCCAGACATTAAGAGTATCTTTAATGGATTATGTGTTTTGTCCAGTTTTCCATTAACTTTCTTACTGGTTTGTACAAGTTTATAAGATCACCTTTTATATTAAGGATAATTTCATCATCTGTATTATAAATAGATTTCCATTTTAGTTTGAAATGTTTTGCCATGCACAAGTTTCAAAAGTTTTTATCGTCAATTAGGTCATTCCTCCATTTTCTCATTGTGTTTAGAAAAGTCCTTTATCCCTCTTAAGATTATCCAACTATTCATCTGATTTATATTTTCATACTTTACATTAAACTGTTTACTCATTGAGAATATTTCAGTTGACTGACAGAAGGTAATGATTGTCTGGGGCTGCTCTCTGGCAGAGGATCAGCAGAGCAGTGATATATGTGTCCTATTGTCCTACAGAAGTTTTAAACAACTAGCTCTGTGATTTTTACTGCTGTTCCTCTCTGTGTAGGACTCAGATAAAAGTGAGTGGGGCTTGGGGCCAATATTGCACTGATTTAGCTATTCCCTTTGTATCACTTCCTCACTGTACCTTCAGTCCTTTCTGGGGGTCCAGGGTGAAAGTGAAGAGCTTTTCTGGTGGTTCAGATGGTAAAGAATCTGCCTGTAATGCAGGAAACCTGGGTTGGATCTCTGGGTTGGGAAGATCCCCTGGAGAAGGGAGTGGCTATCCACGCCAGTATTCTGGCCTGGAGAATTTCATGGACAGAGGAGCCTGGCTGGCTACAGTTCATGGAGTGTCTAAGAGTTGGACACCAATGAGTGACTAACTTTCACTTTTTCACTTTCACTTGCCCTTCAAATGAGTTTTTCTCCTCCAGATATCTCTTCATAGATTCCCATATAGTAAGAGTCCTGGAAAATTTCTACCCTGACTATCTCTTCATATCCTTGGGCACATGTCCTCAGTTGTATCCAACTCTTTGCCACTCCATGACTGTAGCCCACCAGTCTCCTCTGCCCATGGGATTTTTCTAGGCAAGAATACTGGAGTGGGTTGCCATTTCCTCATCCAAGGAATCTTCCCCATCTAGGGATGGAACCCACATCTCCTGTATTGCAAGTGTATTCCTTATTGCTGAGCCAACAGGGAAGACATCTGGGCACATTGAGTTATGTCTAAACCTCAGTTTGGGCTGAAGCCGGAGTTTTTAAAGAAGTGCTCTAGTAAAACTAAAACTTTGAAAGTACTCTTTACGTAGTACTGATTTGATTTAGAGCAGGTAATATTCATTGAGAAGTATAAGATGAGAAAAATTTGAGAAAAAGTTTCATACCTTGGATATGAAGTATATTCTTTGCATTTGTGTCTGTTAACATAGGCAGTGTGTGCACAAATGCAAGTATTGAAAAAGGTCAAGAAATAATGTAAAGGGATGAATAAAGCTTGGAGAAAAACATCAGGGGTGGTGGAGACTGGAGTATAAAACATAAGCCCATACTAGGAGAGTTTCAGCCAATTGTTCTCAAGTACAAAGCTTAATCCAGTACTGGGATAACTTCCAGTACTTCATGAGAATCAGGAAATATACAGATTTAACATAAAATTCTGACTTTTAAATGCTGGTAATGAACTCAAAAGGATTTTAAAAAAACTTGAGGATCAAGCAGAGTGTATTTATAGGCTGAATCTGACCTGTGGGCCATCCATTTTTGACTTTGTTCTAATCACTCTACTTAGGCTAGATAACAATGATGTAAAAGTATTTGAAAAATTACAACACAAAAGGAAAGCCAGTGTTTGTGAATAGCAAGAGCAGACACACAAAGTAGGGTTTACCACACTGAAAAAAAATGGAATTCTAAAATTCATATGAAATTGCATTAATAAGAAATGTGATCATGATTCTTTTGAAACATCAAGCTTTGAAATGTCTTTCTGATTTTTAAATTTGAAGAAATGATGAATTGGTGAAAAGAATGAGGAAGGCTAGGAATGAGGAAAGCTAGGAATGAGGAAGGCTGAGTTCCGAGGAAGACTAGCACATTTATTGTGGTCATGGGGACCTGGGGTCTTCTCTCTAATTCCAGGACTCTGAAAGAGAATTTTTCTAATAAATAAAAGACTTTGAAACAGACTCTCCTGCATGTGATCAGCTCTGTAGGGTGTCTTTTGAAACAGGATGTGAACAACTGGAATTGAAATAGAGGGACCTTGGATGGGTAATGAAAAAGGGACCTGAGTGCCCATAAATCTCATATTCAGGTACATGAGGGGGTTACCTCCATCGCTAAAGATCATTCTTTTCAAGAAATTTATTGTACTGACCCTTTTAAAAACATAGCTGAACTAAGGGAAGGTGAAAAAGACAAGCAGAGAGCTTAGAGACTAGAGACTCTGTGGTGCATATTTTAAAAAAAATACATGAGTGATCATCACACAGATGTATGTAATAACCTCTTTAGGAGCAGAATCCCCCTTCCTTTCCATCTGCACTACTATACTAATCTGGTCCCTCTGTAACTTTTATCCTTTTTGGAATTGGGCCTGTTTTAGGAATTGAAAAATGGTTTAGGTATTTTTTCTATTTTTAGCTCTTCCCTTTATATGAAGTGAATAACTTAAAAAAAATTTTGCTCTATGTGTCTCCACTTCCGATGAGAAATTCACATGAGAAATCTTAATTCACATTTCTTTTTCTCCTAACTTGCTTTAATGGTGACCAGTGGTGGTTGTACAAAAAGGCTCTAAACATTGTATTTTAAAGTTTATACTGTTATATGTCCAAAGAATAGCAAAACCTTCTTAGAGATCTAGATGTCATTAAGTATTTCCTAAGTTTTTTTTAAAATTGGAATATGATTGCTTTACAACATTTGTGCTGTACAACAATGTCAATCAGCCATACACAGACATATATCAACTCCCTCTTGAGCCTCTCTTCCACCAGCCACCCCCTTCCCACCCCTCTAGAGCTGAGGTCCCTGTGCTATAATATGGCAGCTTCCCCATCACTGTTTTCACGTGGTAGAATATATATGTCAGTGCTACTTTCTCAATTCATCCCACCCTCTTCTTCTGCCTCTAAGTCCACAAGTTTGTTCTTTATGTTTGCACCATTATTCCTGCCTGGCAAACAGGTCTATCAGTAGCATTTTTTTCTATCAATAGATTCTGTGTATATATATGTGTTAATATACAATATTTGTTTTTTCTCTTTCTGACTGACTTTTCTCTGTGTAACAGTCTCTAGGTTCATCCACATCATTACAACTGACTCCATTTCATTCTTTTTATGACTAAGTAATACTCCATTCTATATATGTACCACAGCTTCCTTTATCATCCATCTGTCAATGGACATCTAGGTTGCTTCCATGTCCTGGCTATTGAAAATAGTGCTACAATGAACACTGGGGTAACGTGTCTTTTTGAGTTATGGTTTGCTCAGGTACATGCCCAGTAGTAGGATTCCTGGGTCATATGATATTTCCATAGTTAGTATTTTAAGGAAATTCCACTCTGTTCTCCACAGTGGCTCTATCAATTTACATTTCCACCAATGGTGTACACCCCGTCTACATCCTCTCCAGCATTTGTTGTTTGCAGATGTTTTGATGATGGCCATTCTGACTCATGTGAGGTGATACCTCACTGTAGTTTTGATTTTCATTTCTCTAATAATTAGTGATGTTGAACATCTTTTCATATGCCTCTTGGCCATCTGTATGTCTTTTTTAGAGAAATATCTATTTAAGTCTTCCACTCATTTTTGGATGCCATTTTTTCTGAGTCAAGTAGGAGAGATCTTTGGAGGTAGAGAAAGAGAAGACACAGGCTAAATTATTGCTTCAGGAGCTATTGACTGAGTGCTTATCAGGTGCTAGAAGTTGTGATAAACATTAAGTATGTCATTTCATTTCAATTCTTACTAGAAACCTAGACAGATGTTTTTTTCTATTTTATATATAGGTGAAGTAAGCAAGTAAAAGTATACATATTAAGAAATCTGCCACAGCTGGCTAGTCGAAAACCCCTTTATCCTCAGAACTTTTGATTGTAAAGCCCATTTGTTTAATCGCTATAAAACTTCCAATTTTGTTTTTACAGAATGTCAACAGCATGAAGTCTGTAATGAATTTGAATATTATGTCTTTATTTTAAAGCATTTTCCTTTGCACAAAAGTGAAGAATCTGTGGGTTTATAATGAAAAATATAATGCCTTATAGACCTTAGAAATTTTTTTCTTTGAAGTTGTGGTCATCAAAAGCATAATTATATCAAGCATATGCTATATGGGCTTTTAATGAAAACCTCTCAGATCTTTCTTTGTATAGTTATATACTGGTAAGATGCTTTAATAAATACATAGTTTATTAGAGTGAAGAATAGTAGTCTGAAGATAGAGCCCCAAAGATTGCCAAAATTTAATTTTAAGGTAAAGAGAGAGAATGGAAATATTGATAGAAGGTCAAGAACTCAGAGTATCATAGATGCTAAAGGACATGTACACACTCTTTTCTGAGAACAGAACTGACCTGAGGGTGTGTCTAAAGATGCAAGGGAGAAAAGGGGATAGGATGATAGGTAAGGGATGTGTGGAAAAGAGCACCACCACATGGAGAAGGTGGGAATAACACTGAAGGGATAACTAGACAGCAGAAATCAAACAGTAGCCAATAAAGATGAGTAATCAAAAGGAGAAAGAAAATGGAGTATTCTGAATGATTGAGGTATTGATGGTGGGAATGGAAAGAAGGCACACTCAAGAAATGGTTAGGAAGATTCTGGTGGAGCAAAAGGCATAGACAGTGATTTCCATGTTTATAGCATGTGCTTTAGTTAGATGGCGGACTTAGTGAA
This sequence comes from Budorcas taxicolor, assembly GCF_023091745.1. Classification (NCBI taxonomy): domain Eukaryota; kingdom Metazoa; phylum Chordata; class Mammalia; order Artiodactyla; family Bovidae; genus Budorcas; species Budorcas taxicolor. The sequence continues at coordinate 185,206,287 of NC_068910.1, forward strand.
ATAACAATCCATACGAAAAGAAGTAAGTTTATAAGGAGAAATTCAGATTTATTGTGTTGTGTTTATAGTATTATAGTACAGTTAAGTGGAACTTTAATATTAGAAGAGGACCCTAATATGATTAAAGAATCCTATACTACTTTTATAAAGCCTTCTGAAATTTAATTACATGTTAAAATTCTGCCACATAATAATTGGCATTAAAATACTGTGTTCTATAAAAGCCACTGTGTTTAGGAATTCTACAAAATTCACTTACAAATTCAATTACCATTAGAGAATATTTTAAATTGCATTAATGACCACACATAAACTTTTCATAATTAACTTTTTTTACTGGCCTCAATAGATCAAATAATTTTTTTTTAAAAAGGCAACCTAATACTTCTTATATTTGACTGATGTTTTCATGCCCTACAAAAGATTTGGCTGGTCTAAGTTAGGCAGGTTAGACAAATTTGTATTTCCAGAGAAAGTTTCCACCACAAAAGCCTTCCAGCATTCATGGACATCATTTTGATGATTCTCTGTTTCTAACCAGAAACACTGACTTTGATTCCCCCTTTCTCCTTTTGGGAAATAAAGTAATACATTTCACAATTGACCCACCAGAGAAGGCTGCTAGGTAATAAATCATGCCGAAACTTAGTATTTTAAAACAGCACCCAATTTATATTCTGTAGGTCTGCTGGGAGATCTGAACCAGCTCGATATAACTCAGCTTATGCATCTGTGGTCCACTGATGGATTGGCTGCTGGCTGGCTGATCTAGCTTGGCCTCACAGACAGCTGTTTGTCAGCATATCTTAGTTATCTTTCACATGGTCTCTCATTCTTTGACAGTGACTGAGACTCACTGGAGAAGGCAATGGCACCCCACTCCAGTACTCTTGCCTGGAAAATCCCATGGACGGAGGAGCCTGGTAGGCTGCAGTCCATGGGGTCGCTGAGGGTTGGACACGACTCAGTGACTTCACTTTCCCTTTTCACTTTCATGCATTGGAGAAGGAGATGGCAACCCACTCCAGTGTTCTTGCCTAGAGAATCCCAGGGATGGCGGAGCCTGGTGGGCTGCCATCTATGGGGTCGAACAGAGTCAGACACGACTGAAGCGACTTAGCAGCAGCGGCAGCAGCAGCAGCAGCAGCAGACTCATTACATAGTAGTCCCTGGGTTCTGCACAGAATAAGGTGGCAAGCCTTATTGCACCAGTACTTTTTAAAGCCTATGGGTGAGCTTCTCTGAAACTCCCTTCAGTTCAGTTCAGTTCAGTTCAATCGCTCAGTCGTGTCCGACTCTTTGCGACCCCATGAATCGCAGCACACCAGGCCTCCCTGTTCATCACCATCTCCCGGAGCTCACTCAGACTCATGTCCATCGAGTCCGTGATGCCATCCAGCCATCTCATCCTGGGTCGTCCCCTTCTCCTCCTGCCCCCAATCCCTCCCAGCATCAGAGTTGTTTCCAATGAGTCAACTCTTCTCATGAGGTGGCCAAAGTACTGGAGTTTCAGCTTTAGCATCATTCCTTCCAAAGAAATCCCAGGGTTGACCTCCTTCAGAATGGACTGGTTGGATCTCCTTGCAGTCCAAGGGACCCTCAAGAGTCTTCTCCAACACCACAGTTCAAAAGCATCAATTCTTCGGCGCTCAGCCTTCTTCACGGTCCAACTCTCACATCCATACACGACCACAGGAAAAACCATAGCCTTGACTAGAAGGACCTTAGTCGGCAAAGCAGTCTCTGCTTTTGAATATGCTATCTAGGTTGGTCATAACTTTTCTTCCAAGGAGTGAGCATCTTTTAATTTCATGGCTGCAGTCACCATCTGCAGTGATTCTGGAGCCCCAAAAAATAAAGTCTGACACCATTTCCACTGTTTCCCCATCTATTTCCCATGAAGTGATGGGACCAGATGCCATGATCTTCGTTTTCTGAATGTTGAGCTTTAGGCCAACTTTTTTGCTCTCCTCTTTCACTTTCATCAAGAGGCTTTTTAGCTCCTCTTCACTTTCTGCCATAAGGGTGGTGTCATCTGCATATCTGAGGTTATTGATATTTCTCCCGGCAATCTTGATTCCAGCCTGTGTTTCTTCCAGTCCAGCGTTTCTCATGATGTACTCTGATATAATTTAAATAAGCAGGGTGACAATATACACCCTTGATGTACTCCTTTCCTATTTGGAGCCAGTCTGTTGTTCCATGTCCAGCTCTAACTGTTGCTTCCTGACCTGCATACAGATTTCTCAAGAGGCAGGTCAGGTGGTCTGGTATTCCCATCTCTTTCAGAAGTTTCCACAGTTTATTGTGATCCACACAGTCAAAGGCTTTGGCATAGTCACCTAGCAGTAATTTGGAGGGGAGAAAAGAAAGGAAATCATCAGAATAGGAATACAAGCCCCTTCCTACAGCAGCAGCTCTTTAGGGCCCTCTACTGGCAAAGCTTAACATTTTGCCAGCCAGCAAAGGGAGAAATATTTACAAGGTCCAGCTCCAGTATCACAAGCAGGGGGAAAGGTGGATTTAATGCTGAGACACAGTAAATGGATAGCAAGCACAAATAGGAAACACATTTATGCAAAGATAAGTGGTTAAGCTAATAAATTCATCTGATTATTTCCTATGGACCTAAATATTAGTAGCTGTTGGATAAATGTGGCCATGATGTTTGCAACACACATTTAGAAGAATTAGTAAGTTATCAGTGACAATTTTTTGAAATATGATTCCTTAATATAGTTAACGTTAAATATTGGATCAGCATGTGATTTTCATCCTATATATTACTTGATCAGAGTGCCAATAAAATCCCACTTTCATCTGGTGGGAAAGTTTGTTTATTATGTGATTATCTAGTATTATTTTTTTAGCAGCAAAATATATATTATTTTCACATTGAAAAACATTTTTTCCCAATTTGAGGGAAGTTCAGGTGTATCTTTAATGCATTATGCATGTTGGTGGGTATTTAGAGTGTGCCTGGAGATATGAATATTAAAAACTTAGGATATTACTATTATAAGGGCCATAAGATTTCATTGGGATAATTCTTTCCATATACCAAAAAGTCAATTAACTGTAGCTCAGTGGCAGTGCAACTTTAAAATTCTACTCTAATCATGCGAAGAGTTGACTCATTGGAAAAGACTCTGATGCTGGGAGGGTTTGGGGGCAGGAGGAGAAGGGGACGACAGAGGATGAGATGGCTGGATGGCATCACTGACTCGATGGACATGAATCTGCGTGAACTCTGGAAGTTGGTGATGGACAGGGAGGCCTGGCGTGCTGTGATTCATGGGGTCGCAAAGAGTCGGACACGACTGAGCGACTGAACTGAACTGAACTGAATCTCTTATTCTGGAACTAGAAAAAAAATATAGAATTTTCTGTATGTGGATGACTTGTATCTTACAAGCAATAGAGTTAGTGTCATATAATTCAAAATTAAATATCAGAAAAATTGCAGAGCCCTTTTCTTGAGAGGAAGTGAATTAGTGACCAGTTGAAGACCTGTTTAAAAGGGAAAGGCAGGGCAATGGAGAAGAGTAGATTAGCGAACAAGCAGCCATATTTGGTGTCAACATTAAGCTGATCAATAATGTCCGAAAAGAAGTTCTTCAGAGTAAAGGGAGTCAAAGAAACCACAAATCAGTGCCAGTAATGACACCAAATTAAGTTTACCCTGTTTCTTTCTAAACAAATTGTATCAGGCCAGCTTTCTTAAAACAGTTAGTGATGTTCATGGGATGACTACAGAGTCATGGTTCATGAAACATATAAGAATTATAAAAGAAGATATAACTATAGAGATGATTGGTTAAAATATGATCTATATGGTGGAGAAAATAAATGAAAATATATTTAGGAAAAAGAAGTTACTAAATTGTAACTATCATCGTGAGCTCATGTCCTCAATAATAAATCTTGTTTAAGTTATATCCCCAAAGTATTCATCTATCCTACCTCTAGAAACTTTGTTTTCTGGTTAGTCTCTAATATTGCTCTCCATTTAAAAGTACCTAAGAATTTTGAAGAAAAGCTTCAAACTAACTTTTTTAAAAAACTAATTTCTAAATTTACTGAGCTAAGTAAACTTGTTACTAATGAAGTGATATAAGTTGATACTAACAAATACATTATTTCAGGAAAAAGGCATCAGGTTATAAAAACACAAAAATAGGTGAAAGGAAGGATTGAAAATATACTATATGAGTCTGGCAAATAAACCTAAAAAAAAAAAGCTTGGGAAATTTTGGCAATATTGGCACAAATTTGAATTATGGAGTCTCACTCAGATCCGTGTGCCAACCAAGACTCACTCATTCCAGAATAAAAACTCTGTAACCCAGATCGGCTCTAATGATATCTTTTTTCTTTGAATGTCTTTTGATTGTTGTGAGAGCTGAAGATAAATGCCAATAGATGGTGTCAGGACTTTGATGCTAGGTTAAATGCAAGTGCAACAATGAGTTTTGTTCTGATAATTTATTTTTCCCATTTTAGAACAGTCTTTGAAAGAAGTTGATATGTTAAATGACTGGTGATGATTTGTACATTTTAGTGTTAGTTTTTGTACATGTTAGTATTAGTTTTAGTTTTGTGATATGTATATGCTTAGAACATTTGTGTGTATTAGATTTATAATTACATAAACATACTTTCCATGTACAAAAGCCTTTTGAACATTATACTATCAAATAATATATCAGATCAATGGGAAGAAAAGCTGTTTAATAAGACATTGATGAAAATGTGATATTTGACCAAGTGGCGGTCAGTCCCTTTGACTGACCACAGAGTAATGCTTTCTCTATTATAGATACGGAATTTTGTTGTGCTGTCAGGGGTATTTTTTAATTTTCTCCAAAACAAGGTAATTACAGTGACTATGTATTTTTCATTTGAAGATGTAGTTTTATATAGAAGCCAGTTGCAATATTGTTTTTGTCATATAATTTGCAAAAAGAAATTTCTGCTCTATGCGGATGAATGAGAATGAAAGATTCTTTGAGACTGAAAGATTTTTAATATTCATGAAGCTACTGGTTTTGATTAATGAGAATACTGTGGATTAATTTTTTTTCAAGTTTTAAATCATTTCCTTAAACACATATGACTTACTTTATTTGGAATTTAAGTATTAAAAACCCACTAATTGCAATGCAGGTTTGATAACCATGAACAGATGAGAAGGGGGATAGAGGCTTGGGTAAGCAGAGCTTAGACTTCAGTGTGGCTGTAAGTCTCCATGGGCTGAGGGGGAGCTCTTGAGAGACTCTTAAGACAATTAGAAATGACTAGTTCCACTACAATACTTAGTCACTGATCAGAAGCAAGCCCCGGTATGAATGCTGTAGCAAGAGCCTCCAAAAGCAAAAGCCAGAAGCGGCTGACTGTTCTTTGCCTGACAGTTTTCTTCTTTAAGGACAGATCTTAGCAGCAGTTTTATCAGAACTTAGCTGCCATACCTGTGAAACTTTTAAAGAAGTTTCTGATAATAAAAAAAAGGCTCTGTGTGGTAAGTGGCAGATTCCCAGGTTTCAATTGTCTTGTTAAGTGACTTTTAAAAAGTATTTTTGAAAACCCAGTTGTGGTAGTCTGCAAAGAAGGCCACTGTCTATTGCTTTTCCATTCTGTAGGTCATTCTGTTCTCACATCCTGAGGTGCAGTCTGTGAACCCTCTCCTTGGATCTGGGTTGGCCTTATCTCTATGAGATCCTAGATAGGATCTTGAGATCATTAGAAGATCAACTGGTAAAACAGTAGGATCTTTACTATAGTTAATGGTATTATGCCTTGCTAATATGTTAGCTGTAATAATGTAGTAAGGTTAGAAGTTAGAAAGAAGTTAACAGGAGGAGAACCCAATGATGGTTATATAGGAACTCTCTGTACTATTTTAACTTTTATGCATGCCTAATATTAGTTCAAAATAAAATAAAAATATATGTAAATGTATCATCTATTATTTCCAGTTTAGTGTCATGAAATGGAGTAAAAACTTCAAGATGCTTAATAAACAAGCTGAATGTAAGCAATAATAACAACAAAACCCCCAACCCCTTAATTATATGGACTTTAGCCCAGATTCTGTCAAGGATATTTATCACATGACTATTATATGTAAGAAATGAGGCATTTAGGAAGAACTCATAATGCTAAAAATACGGTTCTTTAACTTCAAAAGCTCTAGTTTAAGAAATGGGTAATTACAAAGAAAAACTGTATGAAAAGTTCAAATGAAGGGGTGATGACTACTCTCTGGGCTTTCAGGAAGAGGTGAAATTAAACTGAGTCTTCAAAAATGATAAAGTTTCATTTAGCAAAGTTGGACAAAGATAATTCTGGATTGTGCATGTCCTGGGTAAGCATGTATAACACTGGAAAATACAGAAATGATGAGCAAAATATTGTGTAATAGGATTAAAAGAAATGCTGGAATGAGATTGTACATGATCATGAATGCCAGGCCAATAAATAAATTAATAGGTTAGTATAATTCTTCAATTTAAAAACATTTTCAGTAGGAATTGTGTATTGAATGCTTATAATGTTAAGGTATTGCACTCAGTGTGAGAGATGCAAAGAAATACAAGATGTGGTCTAAGTATAACTTTTCTTCATAAAACAGGCAACTGTCCTTCTCTGCTTCTTAAAATCTTGCTTATCCTTTGAGGTCCAGCTCTAATGCTGTCTCCTCTCAAAGCTACCCTGTTCAGCAGTAAAGTGCCCTTCAGGTATTCTTCCTTGTGCCAAATTATGTACATGACTTGGATGATTCTTTTTACAGACTGAATTCTTAGAGGATAGAGATGTCTTTTTCTGAGCCATAAATGCGACATTGACAAACCCAATTTATGAATATTGCTGAAAAAACTAGAAAAGGAGTGAAGATTTTTGAGGTTGTTTGTGTTATTTTCTTCTCTGTCAAACATTACTTTTTGTCACCCAGTCTGTGCACACCAACTTTTAGTATCTGAGTCAGGTAACCCGTGTTATAAGAATGAAAACTAAAATGAATCAAGGATGTTGTTCTTTTACTATTCTATACCTACAGTCACTTAAATTTGGACAGCATTTATAAAAGGTGGTAAGAAATAAGATTTACACAGATTTCTATTAATCTAGAGCATTAAAACAGGAACCCACTTAGAATTTATTTTACTTTCAGTCATCCTCTCATATGAGGTATGACTAGTCTTAGTTAATCTCAACATGAAAGCCATTTCTTAACTATAATTAGAAATGTAGATCTTTTCTCTCTTCTGGAACACCATATTGCTTACTAATACTAATGACTGAAAACGCTTTTTCATAAATGCTTTCCAATCTCTGATACTATTCTATGTACAAGTTTTAGCTGCTTATGACATTTTCTACTTAGAAGTGAATGATTAATAAATATGGTAATTTTTACTGCATACCTGAATCATAGGTCAGAAGCAATAAAGATACTTTAAGCTATAAAACATGTAGACAATGTCTGTGAGTCCTGGAGCTAATTTCTGACCTACTGCCTGTGCAACCATCTTGGGGGAAGTAATGTGAGATGATTGATCAGTGGTTCTTAATGGTATTTTTGTTGATTTCCTGCCGATTTTCCTATTGCTCTTTGAGCTTCCCTCCCGCCTTTTACATATTACACGATTCACAGTCTGGCAAAAATTTGCAGAGAAAGTATCCAAGTGATGGGCTCACAGCAGGTGCTGGATCAAACGGGCCTTGTTCTCTGGCCCTTGGGAAGTCTGCATGGATCAGAGGAATCCAGGGGCTGCCCTTCAGATGACCTGTAGTAAAACTGCAGAGGACATGCTCAGTTTCTTTCCATGGATAAACAAAGTGTAGATGAAATATTTTTGTTAGCTTGAATAGAGGAATTTATTTTATATACACACGGCTTGTCTGTGCAGTTGACTGAAAATGGCATGAAGTAAATCTTGTCTAATAGATAGTTAAAAAGAATATCGTTTAAATATCTAACTGTGTAAAGGTCACTGTTTTACTTTTTGATCTTTGTAAGGATATAGCAGTTTCCACTGAATATGGGACAGAAAAAAAATCACGAGAAATGTGAGGACTGCATAGTGAAAAAAATATATACTCCAGTAACATGCATTTGAGAAGGTCATCAGGAGGTTCAAAAGCCTAATAAAATTGCCATGTCAGTTTTGGACTTTATCCATAGATTTTAGCAACATCAACTTCTAAGTATGGTACTTGCCTGATTCTATACTGATAAACATTTTGCCTGTTTATAGAATGTCAAGTTATTTTTTTTGTTTCATTGGATCTTTATGATAATTGCAATTTGGCAAATATTTGTTTAATATTTATTTGTAAATGGCATTGGTTTAGATACTAGGAATGCAAGGAAGAGTTGATGTACCCCTGTCTTCATAGAGTATAATTATCAATCAGTTAGTAAAAGTTAATAAAAATGAGTGGAAATGGATTAGAGTTTCTTCTACTGAAACAAAGTCTGAACAGTTTTGCTATTTGGGGAATCTCAGATCCTTTGTATTCCTCACAAAGGTAAAAGGTGATTTTTTTTTCCCTCTTGTCAGAAGATTTAGTTCTTCATGTAGCTAATATATATAGTGTGAAGGAAACTTCATATTTATATTATTTTAATTAAAAAAAGAAAAACATGTTTTATTTATTTATTTTGTAGCATAATTGATAAACATGTGAACCAATAGGTTAATGTGGTGAATCATCTATAGCTACATAATGATATAATTCTCAAAACTATAGAAACATTTATTAGGCTTATTTTCTTCAAATTAGAAGAGAGCACATGATGCTCTTACAGATATTCCTTAATACTTATGATTATAGAATTTACCTTTATGGAGACTATATTTTCAAAAACTTCAAATATCTGGCTTTACTTTTCCCAGAAAAGAACATTCAATTTTTTTCACCATTCCAGATGTAAAAGAAGGCTGCATTTTCACCTTTTCCTCCCATATAGCTTGATATTTCCTATAATTTTTATAATATATTAGAAAATTTTGACAGTATGTTTTTATGTTTATAAATTTGCAAGGTAACATGGTTTGCACATTTTAGACATGCAGTCTGTTGTGACAGAGGGCAATTAAGATTAAAATCAGATAAAAACTGAGTGAAGATTGATACTATGTGAATGGCAGATGCAATTTGCCTGTGATTTCATGTAACTGAAATACTTCAGAATACTTGCATATTTATGGATGCCTTCTCATTGAAGTAATGATGAAGTGTGAATTATCATATAAGCAAGTCATTGCATTTTCAGTTTTTAAGATTAACACTTACTGGGAAGATCACATATTAATTTCAAAATAACCTGTGCTTATGTGAGGATTAAACCAGTTTGGAATATGGTTGTTCAAGTGATTGTTTCAGGTTAGTCATTCTCATAACAACAGATCGAATTTTTAATTTTAATACTATGTATGTATTGCTACCTCCTTCTATAATTTTTCAGTTCTCTAGCTTTCTTGTTATGATAATTTATGTAGTTAAGTCACATGTTTGATAGGAATTTAGGATTTCAAGTCTTTCTTTAAAATATTGGGTAACCTTGAAGGTTATTTTTGAGGTCCCTGGTTAATAAAAACATTAAAATTGCAACAAAATATTTGGAAAAAGTCAATGAAAACAAAGGTATATCTCTTATATCTACTAGAAGGCTATATCTACTAAAATTTTTTATCTATTAAATTATATCTACTAAAAGTGTTCATAGTGTCATAGAAGAGAAACCCTGATATTAATAGTATGAGCTAAATGCTAGCACAAGATAGCCAAAACAGTCATTGCTGAGACATTCATGCTAGCAAAGAATACGTCAATATGAACAGATCAAATAGGAGAAAATTAAAAAAAACTTTCTTTATTGTATAGCTTTTTAGCCAGAATTATATACTCTTTTAAAATTCATTTCATTGATAAATTTTCACACACTTGCTATAACTTTACCAAGGCCTAATAGGAATCCTTAAAAGACATATCTGTATGAATGACTAGGAATTATTTATGATCAGTAAATTGATTATAAATGGATGTATGTGTGATACTATAGGGAGGCTATTAAGCAAAGTTATTCTTTTAAGTTTTTTAAAACTTTATCCTATAATCTTAGTTGTACCATTAATTTGCTAAGAAAATGTTTGCTTCAAAGATAATACAATGGTAAACACAATACCAATTTCAGGTGAAATGACTATGTAATCAGAAACATCATCATTCAATTTAGTGAGAGCTTCATGTCTAATAGTTAAGAATTCAGTAAAATAACTAATTTTTGCTATAAAGATCTACTTATGTTTTTTTCCTCTTATTTTTCCCCCAGGAGTAATTTCCCTATTGTTAATGGGCCACATGATCACACCAACTGATATATACCAGGTTGAGCAAGACTAGCTTCTTTTTTGGGCCATTGACTGTCTGGCTCATATCTTCCCAGTTGGGTATCAGGGAAGGTGGGTAACTGCATGCTTAAAGATCTTTCAGGATCTGCAGGAGGAGATTAAGGACATATTCACCCGACCTTAAAGCAGTGGGGTGAAGAATTAAAATTCAAATTGTATGTGTACATAAAATTTTCTAACTATTCCTTGAAATGTAAAGTTAATTTCTTAGTAAAAATAGAAATATTTTCTCTCTCCTACTGTTGAGGACTGTATAGGAGTAAGTTTTAGTAAATCCTTCATGGGCTTTTTCTCTTCTTTTTCTGGAGTTACATCAGTTATTAGAAATTAAAGGATTCCTTAGAGACTGAAGAGAAGGTTTAAAGATGTTAGTTACTCTTGTGAAATATAAAGGAAAATCTTGTTAGGAAAACAGGGACTTTCTGGCAAAACAACCAGTTTTAGCTCCATCCTCCACTGTTATGAAACCATAACTAGTATAGATATTGGTTTCATGGATTCAGTGAACTTCCTAAAATCGATTTCTAAGAAGAGAGTTAATGAAAAGACATTTTCCCCTATTCTTTCCCTCCTATTTGACCTTTTTATTTGGCTGAATGTCAGAGGTCACAGCTAGCTAAACTTAGATGTTCACTTTATTACCTATATCTTTAACCCTCAAAGTGTGATTCTTGGACTAGCAGCATTAGTACAGAAGCCTCAGTATTATTTCAGAAGCTGTTAAGGAATGCCACTTCTTGGACTTTACCCAAGACCTACTGAATCAGAAACTCTGGGGTTGTGGTATCTGTGAATTCTCCTCCAGATGATTTGATACCTGTTAAAGTTTGAGAGCCATCACTCTACATGATGGGTTTGGGCCATGAAATGTTGTTTGTCTCAAAGTGAACATATCCACTTTGTTAGTGCACTATAAGCATGTTCTATTTGGGTGAAAAATTAATTTATTTAATTTTTTAATTTAATTTTTTATTGAAGGATACTTGCTTTACAGAATTTTGTTGTTTTCTGTCAAACCTCAACATAAATTACCCATGCCGCTGCTGCTGCTAAGTTGCTTCAGTCATGTCTGATTCTGTGTGACCCCATGGGCAGCAGCCCACCAGGCTCCTCTGTCCATGGTATTCTCTAGGCAAGAATACTGGAGTGGGTTACCATTTCCTTCTCCATATGTATACATATATTCCCTCCTTTTTGAACCTCCCTCCCATGTCCCACCCCATCCCACTCCTATAGATTGCTACAGAGCTCCTGTTTGAGTTTCCTGAGCCATACAGCAAATTCCCGTGGGCTATTTTACATATAATGTAATGTAATGTAAGTTTCCATGTTACTCTTTCCATACATCTCACCCTCTCCTCCCCTCTCCCCATGTCCACAGGTCTATTCTCTATGTCTCTATTTCTACATTGCTGTCCTATAAATAAATTCTTTGGTACAATTTTTCTAGATTCTGTATATATGCATTAGACTATGATATTTATCTTTCTCTTTCTGACTCACTTCACTCTGTATAGGTTCTAGGTTCATCCACCTCATCAGAACTGATTCAAATATGTTCCTTTTTATGGCTGAGTAATATTCCATTGTGTATATGTACCACAATTTCTTTATCTATTCATCTGTTGATGGACATCTAGGTTGCTTCCATGTTCTAGCTATTGTAAATAGTGCCGCAATGAACAATTGGATACATGTGTCTTTTTCAGTTTTAGTTTCCTCAGAGTATATGCCTAGGAATGGGATTTCTGGGTCATATGGTGGTTTTATTCCTAGTTTTTTAAGGAATCTCCATACCTTCTTCCACAGTGGCTGTATCAATTTACATTCCCACCAACAGTGCAAGAGCATTTCCTTTTCTCCACACCTTGTCCAGCATTTATTGTTTGTAGACTTTCTGATGATGGCCATTCTGACTGGGGTGAGGTGATACCTCACTGTAGTTTTAATTTGCATTTCTCTAATAATGAGCAATGTTGAGCTTCTTTCCATGTGTTTGCTGGCCATCTGTATGTCTTCTTTGGAGACATACATGTCTGTTTAGATCTTTTCCCCACTTTTTGATTGGGTTGTTTGTTTTTCTGGCATTGAGTTGTATGAGCTGCTTGTATATTTTGGAAATTAATCCTTTGTCAGTTGTTTCATTTGCCATTATTTTCTCCCGTTCTGAGGGGTGCTTTTTTCACCTTCCTTATAGTTTTCTTTGCTGTGTAAAACTTTTCAGTTTAATCAGGTTGCACTTGTTTACTTTTGTTTTTATTTCTGTTACTCTAGGATGTGGGTCATAGAGGATCTTACTTTGATTTATGTCTTTCATTGTTCTGCCTATGTTTTCTTCTAAGAGTTTTATAGTTCTGGTCTTACGTTTAGGTCTTTAATCCGTTTTGAGTTTATCTTTGTGTATGGTGTTAGAAAATGTTCTAATTTCATTCTCTTACAGGTAGCTGTCAAGTTTTCCCAGCACCATTTATTGAAGAGGCTGTTTCCCCATTGTATATTCTTGCTTCCTTTGTCAAATATAAGGTACCTACAGGTGTATGGGTTTATTTTTGACTTTTTATCTTGTCCCATTGGTCTATATTTATGTTTCTGTGCCAGTACCATACTGTCTTGATGACTGTAGCTTTGTAGTATAATCTGAAGTTAGGAAGGTTGATTCCTCCAGCTCCATTCTTCTTTCTCAAGACTGCTTTGGCTGTTCTGGGTCTTCTGTATTTCCATATGAATTGTGGAATTTTTTGCTCTAGTTCTCTGAAAAATGCCATTGGTAATTTGATAGGGATTACTTTGAACCTGTAGATTGTGTTTGGTAGTATATTTATTTTCACAATATTGATTCTTTCTTCCTAGGAACATGGAATATCTCTCCATTTGTTTATGTCATCTTTGATTTTTTTCATCAGCGTCTTATAATTTTCTGTGTACAGTTCTTTAGTCTCCTTAGGTAAGTTTATTCCTAGATATTTAATTCTTTTTGTTGCAATGGTGAATGGAATTGATTCCTTAATTTTTCTTTCTGCCTTTTCATTGTTAGTATATAGAAATGCAAGTGATTTTAGTGTATTGATTTTGTATCCTGCAACTTTGCAAATTTCACTGATTAGCTCTAGTAATTTTCTGATACTATCTTTAGGGTTTTCTGTGTACAGTATCATGCCATCTGCAAACAGTGAGCGCTTTACTTCTTTTCTGATCTGGATTCCTTTTATTTCTTTTTCTTCTCTGATTGCTGTAGCTAGGACTTCCAGAACTATGTTGAATAATAGTGGAGAAGGTGGATACCCTTGTCTTGTTCCTGATCTTAGGGGGAATGTTTTCAGTTTTTCACCATTGAAAATAATGTTTGCTGTAGGCTTATCATATATGGCCTTTACTATGTTGAAATAGGTTCCTTCTATGCCCATTTTGTTGAAGAGTTTTAATCATAATGAGTACTGAATTTTGTTAAGAGCTTTTTCTTCATTTATTGAGATTATCATATAGTTTTTATCTTTCAATTTGTTAATATAGTATATCACGTTGATTTATTTGTGTATACTGAAGAATCCTTACATTTCTGGAATAAACCCAACTTGATCATGGTGTATGAGCTTGTTGATGTGTTGCTGAATTCTATTTGCTAAAATTTTGTTGATGATTTTTGCATCTATGTTCATCAGTGATATTGGGCTATAGTTTTCTTTTCTTTTTTGGAGTTTTCTTTACTTGTGTTGTCTTTGTCTGGCTTTGGTATCAGGGTGATGGTGGCCTTGTAGAATGAGTTTGGAAGTGTTCCTTCTGCTGCAATTTTTTGAAAAAGTTTTAGAACGATAGGCATTGACTGTTCTCTATGAACAGTATGAAAAGGCAAAATGATAGGATACTGAAAGAGGAACTCCCTAAGTCAGTAGGTGCCCAATATGCTACTGGAGATGAGTGGAGAAATAACTCCAGAAAGAATGAAGGGATGGAGCTAAAGCAAAAACAATACCCAGTTGTGGATGTGAATGGTGATAGAAGCAAGGTCTGATGTTGTAAACAGAAATATTGCATAGGAATAGAATATTAGGTCCATGGAAGGTTAGGTCCATGAATCAAGACCAATTGGAAGTGGTCAAACAGGAGATGGCAAGAGTGAACGTCGACATTCTAGGAATCAGCGAACTAAAATGGACTGGAATGGGTGAATTTCACTCAGATGACTTTATATCTACTACTGTGGGCAGGAATCCCTCAGAAGAAATGGAGTAGCCATCATGGTCAACAAAAGAGTCCAAAATGCATTACTTGGATGCAATCTCAAAAACGACAGAATGGTCTCTGTTGGTTTCCAAGGCAAACCATCCAATATCATAATAATCCAAGTCTATGCCCCAACCAGTAATGCTGAAGAAGCTAAAGTTGAACGGTTCTATGAAGACCTACAAGACCTTTTAGAACTAACATCCCCAGAAGATGTCCTTTACATTTTAGGGGACTGGAATGCAAAAGTAAGAAGTCAAGAAACACCTGGAGTAACAGGCAAACTTGGCCTTGGAATATGGAATGAAGCAGGGCAAAGACTAATAGAGTTTTGCCAAGAAAATGCACTGGTCATAGCAGACACCCTCTTCCAACAACACACGAGAAGACTCTACACATGGACATCACCAGATGGTCAACACCAAAATCAGATTAATTATATTCTTTGCAGCCAAAGATGGAGAAGCTCTTTACAGTCAACAAAAACAAGACTGGGAGCTGACTGTGGCTCATGAACTCCTTATTGTCAAATTCAGACTGAAATTGAAGAAAGTGGGGAAAACCACTAGACCATTCAGGTATGACCTAAATCAGATCCCTTATGATTATACAGTGGAAGTGAGAAATAGATTTAAGGGACTAGATCTGATAAATAGAGTGCCTGATGAACTATGGATGGAGGTTCCTGACATTGTACAGGAGACAGGGATCAAGACCATTCCTATGGAATAGAAATGCAAAAAAGCAAAATGGCTGTCTGGGGAGGCCTTACAAATAGCTGTGAAAAGAAGAGAGGTGAAAAGCAAAGGAGAAAAGGAAAGATATAATCATCTGAATGCAGAGTTCCAGAGAATAGCAAGAAGAGATAAGAAAGCCTTCCTCAGCGATTAATGCAAAGAAATCGAGGAAAACAACAGAATGGGAAAGACTAGAGATCTCTTCAAGAAAATTAGAGATACCAAGGGGACATTTCATGCAAAGATGGGCTCGATAAAGGACAGAAATCGTATGGTCCTAACAGAAGCAGAAGTTATTAAGAAGAGGTGGCAAGAATATACAGAAGAACTGTACAAAAAAAATCTTCATGACCAAGATAATCACAATGGTATGATCACTGACCTAGAGCCAGACATCCTGGAATGTGAAGTCAAGTGGGCCTTAGAAAGCATCACTACGAACAGAGCGAGTGGAGGTGATGGAATTTCAGTTGATCTATTTCAAATCCTGAAAGATAATGCTGTGAAAGTGCTGCACTCAATATGTCAGCACATTTGGAAAACTGAGCAGTGGCCACAGGACTGAAAAAGGTCAGTTTTCATTCCAATCCCAAAGAAAGGCAATGCCAAAGAATGCTCAAACTCCCACACAATTGCACTCATCTCACACGCTAGTAAAGTAATGCTCAAAATTCTCCAAGCTAGGCTTCAGCAGTACATGAACCGTGAACTTCCAGACGTTTAAGCTGGTTTTTAAAAAGGCAGAGGAACCAGAGATCAAATTGCCAACATCTGCTGGATCATGGAAAAAGCAAGAGAGTTCCAGAAAAGCATCTATTTCTGCTTGATTGACTATGCCAAAGCCTTTGACTGTGTGGATCACAAGAAACTGTGGAAAATTCTTCAAGAGATGGGAATACCAGACCACCTGACTTGCCTCTTGAGAAACCTATATGCAGATCAGGAAGCAACAGTTAGAACTGGACATGGAACAACAGACTGATTCCAAATAGGAAAAGGAGTGCATCAAGGCTGTATATTGTCACCCTGCTTATTTAACTTATATGCAGAGTACATCATGAGAAACGCTGGGCTGGAAGAATCACAAGCTGGAATCAAGATTGCTGGGAGAAATATCAATAACCTCAGGTATGCAGATGACACCACCCTTATGGCAGAAAGTGAAGAGGCACTAAAAAGCCTCTTGATGAAAGTGAAAGAGGAGAGTGAAAAAGTTGGCTTAAAGCTCAACATTCAGAAAATGAAGATCATGGCATCCGGTCCCATCACTTCATGGGAAATAGATGGGGAAACAGTGGCAGACTTTATTTTTGGGGGCTCCAAAATCACTGCAGATGGTGACTGCAGCCATGAAGTTAAAAGACGCTTACTCTTTTGAACGAAAGTTATGACCAAGCTGGATAGCATATTCAAAAGCAGAGACATTACTTTGCCAACAAAGGTCTGTCTAGTCAAGGCTATGGTTTTTCCAGTGTTCATGTGTGGATGTGAGAGTTGGACTATGAAGAAAACTGAGTGCTGAAAAATTGATGCTTTTGAACTGTGGTGTTGGAGAAGCCTCTTGAGAGTCCCTTGGACTGCAAGGAGATCCACCCAGTCCATTCTGAAGGAGATCAGCCCTGGGATTTCTTTGGAAGGAATGATGCTAAAGCTGAAACTCCAGTACTTTGGCCACCTCATGCGAAGAGTTGACTCATTGGAAAAGACTCTGATTCTGGGAGTGATTAGGGGCAGGAGGAGAAGGAGATGACAGAGGATGAGATGGCTGGATGGCATCACTGACTCGATGGACATGAGTCTGAGTGAACTCTGGGAATTGGTAATGCACAGGGTGCCTGGCATTCTGCAATTCATGGGGTCTCAAAGAGTTGGACACGACTGAGTGACTGAACTGAACTCAACTGAACTGAAATGTTTGCTAAAATTCTCCTGTGAAGCCATCTGGTCCTGGGCTTTTGTTTTTTGGGAGAGTTTTGATCACAGCTTCAATTTCAGTGCTTGTAATCCTGTGGTTCATAATTTCTATTTCTTCCTGGTTCAGTCTTGGAAGATTGAACTTTTCTAAGAATCTGTCCATTTCTTCTAGGTTCTTCATTTTATTGCCACATAGTTGTTCACAGTAGACTCTCATAATCCTTTGTATTTCTGCATTGTGTGTTGTAACCTCTCCTTTTTCATTTCTAATTTTGCTGATTTGATTCTTCTGTCCTTTTTTCTTGATTAGCCTGGCAAAAGATTTGTCAATTTTGCTGATCTTCTCAAAGAACCAGCTTTTAGTTTATTAATCTTTACTATTATTTCTTTCATTTCTTTTTCATTCATTTCTGCCTGGATCTTTATGATTTCTTTCTTTCAACTAATTTTGGGTTTTTTTTTTTCTTGTTCTTCTTTTTCCAGTTGTTTTAGGGGTGTAAGTTTAGGCTGTCTACTTGATGTTTATCTTGTTTCTTGAGGTAGGATTGTATTGCTATAAACTTCCCTCTTAGGACTGCTTTTGCTGCTGCTGCTGCTGCTAAGTCACTTCAGTCGTGTCCGACTCTGTGCAACCCGATAGACGGCAGCCCACTAGGCTCCTCTGTTTCTGGGATTCTCCAGGCAAGAATACTGGAGTGGGTTGCCATTTCCTTCTCCAATGCATGAAAGTGAAAAGCGAAAGTGAAGTCGCTCAGTCATGCCCGACTCTTAGCGACCCCACGGACTGCAGCCTTCCAGGCTCCTCCATCTATGGGATTTTCCAGGCAAGAGTACTTGAGTGGGGTGCCATTGCCTTCTCCGCTGTTTTGCTGCCTCCCTCAAAACCTCCAGGTTTTGAGTTGTCATGTTTTCATTGACATTTGTTTGTAGAATTTTTTGTGGTTTCCCTTTTGATTTCTTCAGGGACCTGTTGGTTATTTAGAAACATATTGTTTCGTCTCCATGTGTTTGTGTTTCTTAGTTTTTTCTCTTGTTATTGATGTCTAGTCATGGGGTTGTGGTTGGAGAAGATGCTTGATATGATTTCAATTTTCTTAAATTTACTGAGGTTTGATTTGTGACCCAAGATGTGGTCTAACCAGGAGAATGTTCCATGTGCACTTGAGAAGAAGGTGTATTCTTCTGCATTTGGATGGAATGTCCTGAAGATATCAAGGAGATCCATCTCATCTAATGTATCATTGAAGACTTGTGTTTCCTTATTCGTTTTCTGTTTTGATGATCTGTCCATTGGTGTGAGTGGGGAGTTAAAGTCTCCTACTATTATTGTGCTGCTATCAATTTCTCCTTTTATGTCTGTTAGTGTTTGTCTTATGTATTGAGGTGCTCCTATGTCGGGTGCACAGTTGTTTAACAATTGTTATGTCTTCCTCTTGGATTGATCCCTAGATCACTATGTAGTGCCCCTCCTTATCTCTTGTAATCTTCTTTATTTTAAGGTCTATTTTGTCTGATATGAGGATTACTACTCCAGCTTTGATTGCTTCCCAAATGCATGGGATATATTTTTTCCATATATATCTCTCATATATTTTTTCCATATATATCTTTCCATATATATCTCTCACTTTTGTCTATATGTGTTTGAGGTCTGAAGTGGGTTGCTTATAGATGGCTTATATATGGGTCTTGTTTTTGTATCGATTCAGCCAGTCTGTATCTTTTGGTTGGAGCATTTAATCCATTTACATTTAAAGTAATTATTGATATATATGTTGCTATTGCCATTTTCGAATTTTATGCTTAATTTTGTAGATCTTTTTTCTTCTGTTGCATTTCTTGACATATAAGCCCCTTTAACATTTGTTGTAAAGCTGGTTTGGTGGTACTGAATTCTCTCAACTCTTGCTTGTCTGAAAAGCTTTTTAGTTTTCCATCAGTTTTGAATGAGATCCTTGCTGGGTACTGTAATCTTGGTTGTAGATGTTTCCCTTTCAGTACTTTAAATATATATGGTATTCCCTTCTGGCTTGCAGAGTTTCTGCTAAAAGATCAGCTGTTAAGCATATTGGGTTTCCCTTGTATGTCACTTGTTGCTTCTCTCTTGCTGCTTTTAATATTCTTTCTTTGTGTTTAGTCTTTTTTAGCTTGATTAGTATGTATCTTGGCATGTTTCTCCTTGGGTTTATCCTGCATGGGACTCATTGTGCCTCTTGGACTTGATTGACCATTTCCTTTTCCATGTTGGGAAATTTTCAACTATAATCTCTTAAAAATTTTTCTCATATCCTTTCTTTTTCTCTTCTTCTGGGACCCCTATAATTCAAATGTTGGTGCGTCTGATATTCTCCCAGAGGTCTCTGAGACTGTCCTCAGTTCTTTTCATTCTCTTTACTTTATTCTGCTCTTCAGAAGTTATTTCCACCATTTTATCTTCCAGCTCACTGATTCGTTCTTCTGCTTCAGATATTCTGCTATTGGTTCTTCTAGAGTATTTTTAATTTCAGTAATTGTGTTGTTTGTCTCTGCATGTTTATTCTTTAATTCTTTTAGGTCTTTGTTAATTGATTCTTGCATTTTCTCCATTTTTCTTCAAGGTTTTTAATCATCTCTATTATCATTATTCTGAATTCTTTTTCAAGTAATTTGTCTATTTCCTCTTCATTTATTTGGACTTTTGTGTCTCTAGTTTGTTTCTTCATTTGTGCAGTATTTCTCTGCCTTTTCATTATTATTATTATTTTTTAATTTATTGTGTTTGAGGTCTCCTTTTCCAAGGCTTCAAGGTTGAACTTTTTCTTCCTTCTGGTTTCTACCCTCTAAGGTTGGTCCAGTGGTTTGTGTAAGCTTCTTATAGGGTGAGATCTGTGCTGAGTTTTTGTTTGTTTTTCCTCTAATGGGCAAGGCTGAGTGAGGTGGTAATCCCATCTGCTGATGATTGAGTTTGTATTTTTGTTTTGTTTGTTGTTTGGATGAGGCACAAGGCACTACTGGTGGTTGGGTGATGCCGGGTCTTGTATTCAAGTGGTTTCCTTTGTGTGAGTTCTCAGTATTTAATATTCCCTAGGGTTAGTTCTCAGGTAGTCTAGGGCCTTGGAGTTTTTGCTACCACTCCAAAGACTCAGAGCTTGATGTTGTGTAGCACAGGGAACTCTACTAAATATTCTGCAATAATCTATATGGGAAATGAATCTGTAGGCTTGACTTTTCTCCAGATTTTTCTCCCTCAGTCTCTTCATTTCATTTTTTTTCTGGGAAATACTTCATTACCTTCAATCAGCAATTTCAGGTAAAGTAATTTGGACAGAAGCAACTTCAGCATCCCTTATATCTTACTTCCCATTCTGGAAATTTATTTGCCCAATTACCATCTGAGAAAGCCAAATTGAAAGCAGTCACTGCCAGCTGAGCTCACACCCGGCGGCCTACCCTGGAAGGAAACTTTTTCTTGAAAACTTTCTAAGCCAGTCAGTATGGGCAGATTCCCGAGAAAATGAGATGGCCACCTGTTTCTGTCAACCAGCATGATGTTGAGTGGCAGAAATTCTATGAAGAGATAAGGACATCCAGGGAATATTTTACATCTCACAGCTTGGAGTTGATGTCCCTTCTCAGGCCCTGATGGGTAAGACAGGTGCAAAACCTGCCAGAGAGGAGCTTCTGCCGGCAGAGCTGAGCCACAGGCCATGCAGGGGAACATCCATTCCCGGATGCCTGATTGGATCCCGGGCACCGGCCCCCGCCTCAGGCCTCCAACCCACAGGTCTGCTCAGGCACTCTGGAAACCTTGATTTAGGAAGCACTTTAATTTCCCTCTGTAGCAGAAAATAAACATGTTAGTTGTTAATTGATTTCCAAGCAGTAATTGTTATGTAAGATTGACAAATATTTTGTCAGATATTTCTATATATTATACAGATATCAAAAATTCTGATTAAAATGTGTCTTTATAAACATGTATGTTTATCTGATGTTTAAAAAGAAATCACACAGTACAAATTTGGACCAATGTACTATCTTCCAGATGTTTTTAGCACCGTTTGGGATGTAGCTCATTTCAAGGTCTATATAGTAGAAACAGATTACACATTTATAGAGCCAGTGACAAACTTGAATTCTCTCAGACCAGTGTGAGGGTTTCTGTTCAAGTGTGTTCTATGTTCTGCTATTTCAGCAACGAGATTTCAACAACGACAACTTCCTAGCAGTAGATCCATGCTTTCTCCATATGGGTTATACAACTGAAGACTGTGTCCTTTGGCTACATTGAAAAGCTTCAGTTTAAGAAGATAATAAATGAGATCCACTCAAACAGGCCATAGACCACTTCAAAGGTTAAATATTTTCCTTCAGCTTGATTGGCACCTTAGTTAGGAATCATACACTCAAAAAGCCATCTAGTCACAGTACTCAACTATTAAAAGTGTTCACAGAATTTAAGAAATACTGGCAATGTGCCAACCAAAATTTGATTTATAAACATAAAGTTAAGGTTGTTAGCTTCAGTAAAAGTCTTTATTATCTTGAAGTATGTTTGATTTGAAGCTTTGTTTTTTATTAGCTTTATATATCCACTCTCCTTAGATAAGTAAAGGAACTACAGAAAGATCACTCAAAGAGTATTTGTTGTAATACTAATAACTCTCTGGGAGTAGGAAGTGTGAGGTCTAAGATGGATAAGCAAAAAAAGGCAAAGAGGTGGGAGGTGAAGTGGTCCAGGATTATTTTGGCTGGTGGTAGACAAATCTAGACACACTTTCTTCCAGGTCTGGTGTAGTGGAAAGCTATGTAATCCAGTTGGAACATAGCATTCTTTCAGCATAGATTAATTATACTAATGCACATCTGGTTATTCTGACGACAGTTGGCTAGGTAGCAGTTTTTTGTTTATTAAGTGGAACTTGATTTTCTGTTGAAGACTAAAAATAACACAGTTGTTAAATAAGAAGTATTCTACAGTGATCACTTTGTTTAAAACCCCTGAATTAGTCAATGTTGGAAAGGATTTTTCTTGTAAGAAAAGCTACTGATGTTAGCATCATGAGGAGGCAAGACCTAATTCTCATTTTCTGATAGCTTGTTTTCCACTCTGCCCCTCAGCTGAAGGGGATCCTTTCAGTCATAGGCAAGGGGAATCCCTCAAGCTTATTTAATACACTCTATCTATGAAAGGTGTGGGTTTACCCAGTGGTTCAGTGGTAAAGATTCTGCCTGCAATGCAGGAGACACAGGTTCAATCCCTGGGTAAGGACAATCCCTGGAGAAGGAAATGGCAACCAACTCCAGTATTCTTGCCTGGAGAATCCCATAGCCAGCAAGCCTGGCTGGTTATAGTCTATAGGGTCTCAAAGAGTCAGCCAAGACTGAAGTGACTTAGCACATTTAGGTAGAGACCCTTTAATATCTAGAATATGAAGTCTCTCTGAGTATTTAGGAATCAATTGAGAACCACTAAGTTCATATAATTACTTGAGCAAGAGAGCACACTCTTCCAGGTGACATTATGATCAGCCTATGGTTAGCAGGGGAGATTGGTGATTCCACAAACAGCACTGTGCTGACAGCCTCTGCTGAGAAGTAGATTAGTAGCTATTGTTGTTGAGTCACTGAGTGTGTCCAGCTGCTTTGCATCCCCATGGACTGTTGCCCTCCAGACTCCTCTGTTGATGGGATTCTCCAAGCAAGAATTTTGGAGTGTGTTGCCATTTTCTTCTCCAGGGGATCTTCCCAATACAGGGATTGAACTCAGTTCTCCTGCATTGCAGGCAGATTCTTTACCACTGGCTCTTAGTTAGTATAGGTTACTTTTATTACGGAAAATTTACTGGGATTGATTTCACTGTGAATATGAACCTCCTTCTAGGAATAAATCCCCAGAAAGAGTGAATTCATCAAATTATTACATCAAAGTGACCATTTGAAACTTACCATTTTTATGAACTAAATATCTGGCTCATTTACTAAGGGATATGCTTGTTTGCAGCAATGTACTGCTGCCATCCAAAGAATTAATTATTTTAAATAGAGATCAATATGAACTGACTTATATAAATGGAAAGCATTATTATAATGTTAACTGCGAGGCTTCCCAGACTCCAAGTGTGAGAATGCAGGTGAACCTATGATAGAATTTAGAAACTTCCCAGAGCCTTTTATTTCAATCTTTATCTTTCTTTGTGTATATTTATTTTACTCTTCCAGTTTTTTGAAAACCAGTATTTCCTGTTTCTTAGTTCATATGATTGAATATTGTCTTCCCTGTGCTTAGTTGCTCAGTTGTGTCCAACTCTTTGCAACCCTATGGACTGTAGCCCGCCAAGCTCCCCTGTCCATGCAATTCTCCAGGCAAGAATACTGGAGTGGGTTGCCATTTCCTTCTCCAGGGGATTGTCCTGACCCAGGTATTGAACTCAGGTCTCCTGCATTGCAGGCAAATTCTTTATTGTCTGAGCCAACAGGGAAGTCCATTATCTTCTCTAGTTCAGCAAATTATAATACATATCACAAATGTAAACTAATGTCTCTTAGTTCCAATTACACATTCTTAGGACACAGAACCTGATAGATCCAGGTTATATATAAGGTGTTTATTTCCTGTCCAGTTCTGACAGAGGAGCCACTGTGGCTATGTGAAGTTTGGGTGGGAGGCATTTTTCAGAGCAAAGACTATAGGCAGGCTTGTCAAGATATATCTGTCATAAGGAATGAGAATCATATAGCAATCAGGAATTGGCAGAACAAAAGGAGACAAAAACAACACCTCTTTCATAAAATCTTACAATATGATGATTACAATAAAAATAACAGTTGGTATGTATGTGCTAAGTGTGCTCAATTGCTCAGTCATGTCCATCTCTTTGTGACCCTGTGGACTATAGCCCACCAGGCTCCTTTGTCCATGGATGCTCTTTGCAATGATTACAGTGTAGTAGATAATGAAAATGTCTGGTCACTTAATATGAATTCTTTTCACTTAGCTATATTTAATTTTCTATTAATATTACTAATATCATATTGCAAAGTATTAGAATTAAATCTAATAGTGCCATGGATAATGGCAAGTTAATTTGAAATGGAATCTAGATTCAGATAAAATATTAATTTTCTCGCTACAGATCACTACTGTGACATTATTTCTCAGTTTTGTTTACATGATATAACATGTAAAACTGGTTCAATTATTAGAAGTTGTATCAAATCACTTAACTATACTATATTTTATATTTTAATATGAATTATAAATTTTTAAAATAAATTTCAGCTTGGATAAGCAATGAATAACTGGTAATAAATTAAGGCATATCATAAGAACACATTTAAAAATATACCTCTATAAAGCTGAGACAAACAATGAAAAGTAAATTAATAAAAATATGTGTAAAAATTTATAGTTCTGGAATGAAAATTTTGGGCAAATATTTAGAAAATAATGAAATTTCAATAATGAAAACTTGAGCATTATATTATTTATCATTGCATTCCTGACACTTAGCCAAGAACTAACATGTAGAGGATGTTAAAGCTAAATGATGCTAAAGCTGAAACTCCAGTACTCCAGTACTTTGGCCACCTCATGCGAAGAGTTGACTCATTGGAAAAGACTGTGATGCTGGGAGGGATTGGGGGCAGGAGGAAAAGGGGACGACAGAGGATGAGATGGCTGGATGGCATCACTGACTCAATGGACGTGAGTTTGAGTGAACTCTGAGAGTTGGTGATGGACAGGGAGGCCTGGCGTGCTGCAAGTCATGGGGTCGCAAAGAGTCGGACACGACTGAGCAACTAAACTGAACTGAACTAAACATGTAGAGGATACTTAATACAGATTGTCAAACAAATAAATGAAGTTAAATACTCCTGATAATGATGATGATAGCAAACTGGCAGAATAGGAAGCCTAGGTCTTATTTCCCAAGAGAAACAGTGGCTTAACAAAAATTGACAGTTCAATAAGCCTGGTGGCTCAGACAGTAAAGAATCTGCCTGCAATGCGGGAGACCTGTGTTTGATCCCTGGGTTAGGAAGATCCCCTGGAAAAGGGAACAGCTTACCCACTCCAGTATGCTGGCCAGGAAATTCCACGGACAGAGAAGTCTGACAGGCTACACTCCATAGTGTCTCAAAGAGTTGGATATGACTGAGTGACTTTCACTTCACTTCACTTCACTTCAAGCCTTTATGAGGGCTTCCCTGGTGGCTCAGATAGTAAAGATTTTGCCTGCAATGCAGGAGACCCAGGTTCAATCCCTGGGTTGGTATGATTACCTGGAGAAGTAAATGGCTCTAATAGTCTTGCCAGGAGAATTCCATGGATAGAAGAGGCTTGGTGGGCTATAGTTCATGGGGTTGCAAAGAGTTGAACATGACTGAATGACTAACACTTTGACTTTCAAACCTTTTTGAGAATCCCAGAAACTAATTAAGAAGTCGTTGTGCCCCAGGCAAACTCAAAGCCAAGAATAGCCATATTGTGATGAGTAACTTATTTCATTTCACTCACTGTATCTCTTCCTCCAAACCAACACAGTTTAGTGTGATCAGGAATAAATGACCAACTTCCCGTTAGGGAAAGAGAAGAGTGGAATGTACATTCAAAAATTCTAACTTTTTGAAGAGTGTCCCAAGGGACTGATATCTGTTTCACCTGACTCCTAGCATTGATGAAACTGGCGTATCATAAATGCCTGGGGGACCCCTTGAAAACAAAAGAAAGGGGAGTTATTGCAGTGACAGAGAAATTGCATTACTGAAGATGGACACAAGAGAGAGCAAAAGATCACAGGCTCCTGACAGGAAACCTGCAAACCCCTCCAACTGGGAAATTATGTGCATAGACCAAGGAAGGAACTTCCCCAGAAAAGCTTAGAGAGGCCCATGAAATATTTAGGCTGATTGGTGTAGGTTTTTTCCTGTAGGTACCCAGTTCATAAATATTGGGAGAGGTGGCTCTTTTTTCTAATGTATACATTCCAGCAGGAAAAAGAAAAAAAAGACAAAACATACAAAGAATCATGGATACATGGCCCAATAAATATATCAACATAAATATCCAGAAACTGACCCTAAAGAAGTGAAGTTCTTTGAATTACTTGACAAAGAATTTAAAATCCTCTTCTTAAAGGATCTCAATGTGCTACAAGAGAACACAGATAAGTAACTAATCAAAATTAGGAAAATTATGCATGAACCAAATGAAAATATCAACAAAGAGAAACAAAACAGAACCAAACTGAACTGAAAAATTTTGCAAAGGAGATTTACTGTAGACATAATCAAGCATAAGAAAGAAAAAGCAAACTCAAAGACAAGTCATTTGAAATTATTGAGTTAAAGGAACAAAAAGAATGAATATTGATGTAGAAAGACTAAGAGACTTTTGAGACACTATCAAGTGACCCAAATACACATTGTAGGAGTTTCAGAAAAAGAAGAGAGAGAAAAGAGCAGACAATATGTTTTTAAAAAAATTGTGGCTGGGGGCTTCCATTCTGGCTCAGTGGTAAAGAATCCTGCCAACACAGGAGACACGGGTTCAATCCCTACTCCAGAAAGGTCCCACATGCTGTGGAGTAACTGAGCCCGTGCACCACAACTATTGAGCCTGTGCTCTAGCACCTAGGAGCCACAACTACTGAACCCACATGCCCAAGAGCCTGTGCTCTGCAACAAGGGAAGCCACCTCAATGAGAAGTCCATGTGCCACAACTAAAGAGTAGCCCACATTTGCCACAATTAGAGAAAAGCTTGCATAGCAATGAAGACCCACTACAGCCAAAAATAAATATATAAAATTACAAAAAAAAATTATGGCTGAAAACTTCCAAAATCTGGAGAAGGAAATGGACATTCAGATTCACAAAGTTAAAAATATTCTAAATAGGAATTTAGAGAAATCTACACTGATATAACCACATTGTTAAAAAATAAACAGAATTTTGAAGCAACAACAACAAAAACGTAACTTGTTACATACAAGACAGTGCCCATAAAAGAATCAGCAAAATTTTCAACAGAAACCTGCAAGTCAGAAGGCAGTGGATTATGTTTGAACTTCTGACAGAAAAATTGCCAACTAAGAATATTATATCAAGCAAAACTATCTTTAAACTATAAGGAGAAATAAAGACTTTCCCAAATAAACATTGAGAGAGTTCATAGCCACTAAACTTGCTTTACAGCTTCCCTGGTAGCTCAGCTGGTAAAGAATCCACCTGCAAGGCAGGAGACCCTGGTTTGATTCCTGGGTCAGGAAGATCCTCTGGAGAAGGGACAGCCTACCCCCTCCAGTATTCTTGGGCTTCTCTGGTGGCTCAGCTGTTAAAGAATCTGCCTGCAATATGGGACTGCAATGAGGGAGACCTGGGTTTGATCCCTGGGTTGGGAAGATCTCATGGAGAAGGGAATGGCTACCCACTTGTTTGCTGGCCTGGGGAATTCCATGGACTCTACAGTCCACGGAGTTGCCAAGAATTAGACACGACTGAGCAACTTTCATTTTCAAACTTGCTTTATAGGAAATGCTAAAGGGAGTCCTTCAAGTTGAAACCAAAGAATGCAACACGGAACACAAAGGCAGATGAAAAAATATAGCTTCTTGGAGAAGATAAATATATAGACAAATACAGAATCTATGTAATACAGAATATATGTAATATACATATATATAATATGGAATATACATAATAGAGAATATATGTAATAGTGGTGCATAAGTCACTTTTGAATCTGATCTAGAATTTAAAATATAAAAGCATAAACAGTACTATAGCTATAAAACCAGTAATGGGCACAAATATAAAATTATGTAATTTGTGAAACAATATAAAGGGAGGATATAAGAAGAGTTTTTATGAAACTGGTTAAACTATTATCAGTTTAAAATAGATTCTTATTCCAGAAATGTAATAGATTCCTATTACTATAAATATTTTATATAATCTCCATGGTAACCATAAAGAAATATCTATAGAAAGTATACAAGAGAAAATGAAAAGGATATCAAAGCACTCTACTAAACAACACAAAATGAAACACAAAATAAGGCAGCAGGAGAGGAAAAGGGGGACATATAACTAGAAGACATTCAGAAAACAACAAAATGACAATAAGTCCTTCCTTATCAGTAATTACTTGAAATGTAAATGGATTAAAGTCCTCCACGAAAAGACTGAGTAGAGTAGCTGATTATATAAAAATCAAAAGAAAACTATATGTTGGCTTTATGAGACTTATTTAACTTTTTGAAAAATTTAACAGCTATATTGGGATATAATTCATGTACATATAATTAACCAATTTAAAGCGTACAATTCAATTGTTTGGGGTATATTACATCATTCATTTTTTGAAATTTAAAAAATTTTGTTGAATTAATTTGACAGATAGCTTGTTTAAGATACCGTGTGGTTACTTTGATCTTACTTTGTAACATGCAAGTGTAACAATATCTATCATATTATGTAACTATAGTACAGTATTACTGTGTATACTCATTATACTGTACTTTAGAGCTCTGTGGTTTATTTACCACTTGTTATAAGTTTTGTACCCTTAAACACCATCACTCTTATCTCCCCTTTCCCCTGGCAGCCAGCATTTTACTCTGATTTTTAGAGATTTAACTTTTTTAGATTCCACATATAAATGATATCATACAGTATTTGTCTTTCTCTGTGATTTATCTCACTTAGCGTAAAGTGTTCAAGTCAACCAGTGTTTCACATGGCTGAATAGTATTCCATTTTGTATATTTGTCACGTCTTTTTACATTCATCCACTGATGGACATTTAAATTGTTTCCTTATCTTGGCTATTGTTAATAACGCTACAATAAAATGAGAGTGCCTATAACAACTTGAAATCCTGTTTTTGTTTTCTTTGGTTATATACCCAGAAGTGGAATTGCTGGATCATATGCTAGATCTAATTTTAATTTTTTGAGGACTCTCCATATTCTTTTCCACAGTGGTTGGACCAATTTACGTTCCCACCAACAATATATAAATGTTCCCTTTTTACCATGTCTTTTCCAGTGCTCTTGTCTCCTGTCTTCTTCATGATAGCCAGCCTAACATACATGAGGTGATGTTTCATTGTGGCTTTGATTTGCATTTCCCTGATGATTAGTGATGTTGAGCATTTGTGTATGTTTCTGTTGATCATTTTGATGTCTTCTTTGAAGAAATGTCTATTTAGTTCTCACTGTTTTAATCATAATTTTTTTTGTTATTGAGTTGATTAAATTCTTTATACATTTTGGATATTAACACCTTATCAAATATGTGGTTCTCAAAATTTTTCTCCATTCTGAACTTTTTCTTTTGATAATTGTTTCTTGTGCTGTACAGACACTTTTGAGTTAGATAGAGCTTTTTAAAAAATTGATTTTATTGTTGTAGTTTGTGTTTTTGCATCCTGTCTCCCAAATTATTGTCTAGTCCAATATTGATGAGATTTTCCCTGATGTTTCTTGGAGTTTTAGTTTTATGGTATTGGGTCTCATGTTTAAATACTTGATTCATTTTAACTTAATTTTGTGAGTGGTGTGAAATAGCGGTTCAATTTCATTATTCTGCATTCGTTTCTCCAGTTTTTCCCAGTAATATTTGTTGAACACACTATTCTTTTCCCATTGCTTTTTTTTTTTTTGCTCCTTTTTCAGTTATTAGTTGACTGTATATGTGTGGGTTTAATTCTGAGCCCTATTTTCAGTTCCATTGGTCAACATGTCTATTTTCATGTTAGTACCATACTGTTTTTATTGCTATGGTTATGTGGTGCTGTTTGTAATCTGAAAGTGTGATATCTCTGTCCTTATTCTTTTTTTCTCAGTGTTTCTTTGGTTATTCTGGGTCATTGATATGTACAGACAAATTTTAAGAGTATTTCTTCTATTACTGTAAAGAATACCTTGGTATTTTGATGAAGATTGCATTGAATGTGTAGATGACTTTGGGCAGGATGGAAATTTTAACAATATTAATTCTTCTGATCCACAAACACAGGTTTTCTTTCTATTTGTTTTCTCCTATTGCTCTCAGCAAAGTTTTATAGTTTTCTTGTACAGATTTTTCACTTCCTTGGTTGAATTTATTTCTAAGTATTGGTTTTGGTGCTATTGTGAATGGGACAGCTTGCTTTATTTCTTCTTCAGATGTTTCATCCTTAGAGTAAAGGAATGCAATTAATTTCTGTTTGTTGATCTGTATACTATCATTTTATTTAAATTGTTGATTAATTCCAACAGTTTTTCAACTGATTCTTTGGGATTTTTTTAATATATAAGATCATATCACCTCACTAGTGAATTACAACTATTTCTTCCTTTCTAATTTAGATGCCTTCTGTTTATTTGTGTGGTCTAATTGCTCTAGCTATAATGGAATGCTGGAAAGGAGTGCTGAGTGTGGAATCCTTGCTTTGTTCCTATTCTTAGAGGAAAGACTTTCCATTTCTTTAAATTGAGTAAAATATTAGATATGAGTTTGTTGTATGTGGACTTTGTGATGTTGGATTATGCTCCTTCTAAACCCAGTCTGTTAAGATTAAAAAAAAAAAAGTCAGGAAAGGATATTTTGTTGAATGGTTTTTATGCACTTACTGAGATAAAGTCGTGTGATTTTTACCGTTAATTTTATTGATGTTATGTATTACAATTATTGATTTGCATATTTTGAACCATCTTTGCACCTCACAGATGATTCCCACTTAATCCTGGTGTATAATTCTTTTAATGTGTTTTAAAATATTTTGCTGAGAATATTTGCATGTATATCATCAGAAATATTGATCTATAGTTTTCTTGTAGTATCCTTATCTTTATTTGTTACCAAAGTTATTCTGGCCTTATAGAATGAATTAGGAAGTGTTCCCTCCTCCTAGATAACTTGAGTTTGAAACTTAGTGCTAAATTTTCTTTTAATTTTATGTAGAATGCTCCAGAGAAGCCATCTGGTCCTGGAGTTTTCTGACTACTGATTCACTTTCTTCAGTTGTTATTGGTCTGCTCTGACTTTCTATTTCTTCTTGATTCATTCTTGGGAGGTTGTCTATATCTAGAAATTTGTTCATTTCTTCAGGTTATGTATTCTGTTGATATGCCATTGTTCTTAGTAGTCTCTTGTGATTCTATATATTTCTGTATAATCAGTTTTCTCATTTTTCATTTATAACTTTATTTGTGTGAGCCTCTTTTTTAGTCTAGATAAAGATTTGTCAATTTTATCTTTTGAAGAAATTGCTGTTAGTTTTATTGATCCTTTCTGTTTAATTGGTCTTCATTTTATGTGTTCCATCTCTCATCTTTATTATTTCATTCTTTCTGCTAACTTTGGTCTTAAATTATTTTTTCCCCATAGATCCTTCAGTTCAGTTCAGTTCAGTTCAGTCACTCAGTCGTGTCTGACTCTTTGTGACCCCATGAATCGCAGCACGCCAGGTCTTCCTGTCCATCACCAACTCCCGGAGTTCACTCAGACTCCTGCCCATCGAGTCAGTGATGCCATCCAGCCATCTCATCCTCGGTCGTCCCCTTCTCCTCCTGCACCCAATCCCTCCCAGCATCAGAGTCTTTTCCAGTGAGTCAACTCTTCTCATGAGGTGGCCAAAGTACTGGAGTTTCAGCTTTAGCATCATTCCTTCCAAAGATATCCCAGGGCTGATCTCCTTCAGAATGGACTGGTTGGATCTCCTTGCAGTCCAAGGGACTCTCAAGAGTCTTCTCCAACACCACAGTTCAAACGCATCAATTCTTTGGTGCTCAGCTTTCTTCACAGTCCAACTCTCCCATCCACACATGACCACTGGAAAAACCACAGCCTTGACTAGACGGACCTTTGTTGGCAAAGTAACGTCTCTGCTTTTGAATATGCTATCTAGGTTGGTCATAACTTTTCTTCCAAGGAGTGAGCGTCTTTTAATTTCATGGCTGCAGTCACTATCTGCAGTGACTTTGGAGCCCCCCAAAATAAAGTCTGACAGTTTTCACTGTTTCCCCATCTATTTCCCATGAAGTGCTGGGACCAGATGCCATGATCTTCATTTTCTGAATGTTGAGCTTTAAGCCAACTTTTTCACTCTTCTCTTGCACTTTCATCAAAAGACTTTTTAGCTCCTCTTCACTTTCTGCCATAAGGGTGGTGTCATCTGCATAAGATCTGTTATTAATTGCTGAATATATAGAGAGACTCACTTTAGATATAAGGACACATAGTCTGAAAGTGAAAAGATAGATGATAGGCTGTGCAAATGGTGATGAAAGAGAGCAGGGTGGCCATACGTATATCAGAGTATTAGATTTTAAGTCAAGAACTGTTACAAAAGACAATGAAGGACATTATATAATAATCAAAAGATCAATTCACCAGGAAAATATAATATGTATAAATATAGATTCATCTAATAGCAGAGTACCCAAATATGTGAAGTAGACATTGATAGAATTTAATAAGAAGACAACAATAGGAAATTTCAATATCTAACTTTTAATTATGGATGGAAGAAACAGAAAATCAATGCAGAAAGAGAGAGCTTAAACAAGTGTAGACCACTTGTCCCTAAGGGACATATACAGAAAACTCTGTTTTATAGCAGCACTCTTCTCAAATATGCACAGAACATTTTCCAAGGTAAGTCACAAACTGGGACATAAGGCAAGTATTACCAAATTTAGGAAGATTTAAGTCACACAAAATACCTTTTCTGACCACAATGGAATAGAACTAGGAATCAATAGTGAAAGAAAAATGGAAAATGCACAAATATGGGAAAACTTAAACACATTCTTGATAAACTAATGAATAAAAGAGGAAAACACAAAGGAAATAAAATGTTTTGAGATAAATGAAAATGGAAACACAACATATGAAATCCTACAGGATACAGCAAAAGCAGAACTAAGAAGGGAATGTATAGCAATAAATGCCTACATTTAAAAAAATCACAAATGAATCTAACTTTAGACTTCAAAAAACTAAGAAAAGAACAATAAATTAAATTTAACCTATCCCAGCAAGACTGAATCATTAAGAAATACAAAATCAGAAAGAACTATAACCAGAAAGGAAATTGAATTAGTAATAAAAAAGCCTCCTGATGAGGAAAAACCCAGGAATAGATGGCTTCACTGATATATTCTACCAAACATTTAAAGAAGAATTAACATAAATATTTCTCAAATTACTCTGAAAAATTTAAGAGGGAACACTTTCAAGCTCTTTCTTATGAGACCAGTATTATCCTGATACTAAATCAGAGGTACTATAAGAAAAGAAAATTACAGGCTGATATCTCTGATGAACATAGATGCAAAAATTCTTATCAATATACTAGCTAGTCAAATTCAAAAATGTATTGAAAGTATTATACACTGTGACAAAGTGGGTTTTTTCCTGGAATATAAGAATGATTTCAGATATGAAAATCATCATTGTAATGTGCCATATTAAAGAATGAAGAATAAAATCACATGTTCATCTTAATTAATGAAGGACAAGTATTTGACAACATTCATTTATAGTAAAAGCACTCAACAAACTAGAAACATAAGAAATTAAATTGACATAGTAATCATATACAAAAAGACTGTAGTTGACAAACTCAATGGTTAAAAACTGAAATATCTTCCTCTAAAATTACGAACAAGCCGAGGATGTCTACTCTCATCATTTCTAGTCAATGTAATACTGGAAATCCATGCCAGACTAATTAGGCAAGAAAAATAAATAAAAGCATCTACATTGTACAGGAAGATGTAAGACTGCCATTATCTGCTGATGATATAATTCTCTATGCTGATATAATAATTTATGCTGATGTATGTTGATGCTGGGAAAGACCGAAGGCAAAAAGAGAAGGGGCAGCAGAGGACAAGATGGTTAGATAGCATCACCAATTCAATGGACATGAATTTGAACAAACTCCATGAGTTAATAGAAGACAAAGGAGCCTGATGTGCTACAATCCATGAGGTTGCAAAGATTCAGATATGACTTAGTGATTGAACAGCAGCACAAATACTTGTATATAGAAAATCCCAAAGAATTGGTTAAAAAATAAAGAACTTGAAATGAATCAATAATTTCAGTGAAATGGAAGGATACAAAATCAATCAATGCAAAAATCAGTTGTTTCTTATGAAATAAAAATAAACAGTCTGAAAAGAAAATTAATAAAAACAACCCATTTATAAGCACATCAAAAATAATAAAATATTAACACAGGAATAAACTTGACTAAAAGGTGAAAAACTTATGCTCCAAAAAATACAGAATATTTCTGAAATGATGCAAGATAATAAAAATAGATATCTATCCCATTTTCATGGAGTGGAAGATTTCAGTTAATTTCAGTTCAGTTCAATTGCTCAGTCATGTCCGACTCTTTGGACCCCGTGAATCATACACGCCAGGCCTCCCTGTCCATCACCAACTCCTGGAGTCTACCCAAACTCATGTCCATTGAATCGGTGGAGCCATCCAACCGTTTTACCCTTTGTCTTCCTGCCCTCAATCTTTCACAGCATCAGGGTGGGATCATTTTCAAATGAGTCAGCTCGTCGCATCAGGTGGCCAAGCTATTGGAGTTTCAGCTACAACATCAGTCCTTCCAATGAACACCCAGGACTAATCTCCCTTAGGATGGACTGGTTGGATCTCCTTGCAGTCCAAGGGACTCTCAAGAGTCCTCTCCAACACCACAGTTCAAGAACATCAATTCTTCGATGCTCAGCTTTCTTTATACTCCAAATCTCACATCCATACATGACTACTGGAAAAAACAGCCTGGACTGGATGGACCTTTGATGACAAAGTAATGTGTCTGCTTTTTAATATGCTGTCTAGGTTGGTCAAAGCTTTCCTTCCAAGAAGTAATGGTCTTATAATTTCATGGTTGCAATCACCATCTGCAGTGATTTTGGAGCCCCCCAAAATAAATTAAGCCACTGTTTCCACTGTTTCCCCATCTGTTTGCCATGAAGTGATCTTAGTTTTCTCAATGTTGAGCTTTAAGCCAACTTTTCACAGGCAATTTGGCCTTGGAGTACAGAATGAAGCAGGGCAAAGGCTAATAGAGTTTTGCCAAGAGAACACACTTGTCATAGCAAACACCCTCTTCCAACAACACAAGAGAAATCTCTACACATGGACATCACCAGATGGCCAACACTGAGAAGGAAATGGCAACCCACTCCAGTGTTCTTGCCTGGAGAATCCTAGGGACGAGGGAGCCTGGTGGGCTGCTGTCTCTGGGGTTGCACAGAGTTGGACACGACTGAAGCTGCTTAGCAGCAGCAGCAGCATATTCTTTGCAGCCAAAGATGGAGAATCTGTATACAGTCAGCAAAAATAAGACCGGGAGCTGACTGTGGCTCAGATCATGGACTCCTTATTGCCAAATTTAAACTTAAATTGAAGAAAGTTGGGAAAACCACTAGACCATTCAGGTATGCAGCACTCAATACGTCAGCAAATTTGCAAAACTCAGCAGTGGCCACGGGACTGGAAAAGGTCTGTTTTCATTCCAATTCCAAAGAAGGGCAATGCCAAACAATGCTCAAACTACCGCACAATTGCACTCATCTCACATGCCAGTAAAGTAATGCTCAAAATTCTCCAAGCCAGGTTTCAAGAATATGTGAACCGTGAACCTCCAGATGTTCAAGCTGGTTTCAGAAAAGGCAGAGGAACCAGAGGTCAAATTGCCAACATCCGCTGGATCATCAAAGACTCAAGAGAGTTCCAGGAAAACATCTATTTTTGCTTTAGTGAGTATGCCAAATCCTTTGACTTTATGGATCACAATAAACTGTGGAAAATTCTGAAAGAGATGGGAATACCAGACCACCTGACCTGTCTCTTGAGAAACCTATATGCAGGTCACAAAGCAACAGTTAGAACTGGACATTGAACAACAGACTGGTTCCAAATAGGAAAAGGAGTACATCAAGGCAGTATACTGTCACCCTGCTTATTTAACTTATATACAGAGTACCTCATGAGAAATGCTGGACTGGAGGAAGCACAAGCTGGAATCAAGTTTGCTGGGAGAAACATCAATAACCTCAGATATGCAGATGACTCCACCCTTATGGTAGAAAGTGGAAGACTTAATGTTGTTAAAAATATCCACACTATCCAAAGCTTTCTATTGATAAAATGCAATTTTATCAAAATCCCAGTGGCTTTTTTTATAGAAATGGAAAAATCTATCCTGAGATTCATATAGAATCACAGGGGACCCTGAGAATCCAAAACAATTTTGACTAGGAAAGCAAATGGGAGACTTCACATATTCTGACTCAAAACCTAGCAAAATTAATCAAAGCAATATATTACTTGTATAAAGACAGACATAGAGCAATGGAATGGAAAAGAAAGTCCAGCAATAACCTTTGTGTATTTACTCAAATAGTGTCTTTAAAGTGAAAAAGTTACACAATGGGAAGCAGTCTCTTTTAAAAACGATGCTGGGAAAATTGGACATCCATTGCAAATTGGTGAAGTAGGGTCCTTAGTTCAATTCAATTCAGTTCAGCCGCTCAGTCATGTCTGACTCCTTGCGACCCCATGAATCGTAGCACGCCAGGTCTTCCTGTCCATCACCAACTCCCGGAGTTCACTCAGACTAGCGTCCATCGAGTCCGTGATGCCATCCAGCCATCTCATCCTCGGTCGTCCCCTTCTCCTCCTGCCCCCAATCCCTCCCAGCATCAGAGTCTTTTCCAATGAGTCAACTCTTTGCATGAGGTGGCCAAAGTACTGGAGTTTCAGCTTTAGCATCATTCCTTCCAAAGAAATGCCAGGGCTGATATCCTTCAGAATGGACTGGTTGGATCTCCTTGCAGTCCAAGGGACTCTCAAGAGTCTTCTCCAACACCACAGTTCAAAAGCATCAATTCTTCGGCGCTCAACCTTCTTCACAGTCCAACTCACATCCATACATGACTACTGGAAAAACCATAGCCTTGACTAGACGGACTTTTGTTGGCAAAGTAATGTCTCTGCTTTTGAATATGCTATCTAGGTTGGTCATAACTTTTCTTCCAAGGAGTAAGCATCTTTTAATTTCATGGCTGCAGTCACTGTCTGCAGTGATTTTGGAGCCCCCAAAAATAAAGTCTGCCACCGTTTTCACTGTTTCCCCATCTATTTCCCATGAAGTGATGGGACCGGATGCCATAATCTTCATTTTCTGAATGTTGAGCTTTAAGCCAACTTTTTCACTCTCCTCTTTCACTTTCATCAAGAGGCTTCTTAGTTTCTCTTCACTTTCTGCCGTAAGGGTGGTGTCATCTGTATATCTGAGGTTATTGATATTTCTCCCGGCAATCTTGATTCCAGCTTCTGCTTCTTCCAGCCCAGCGTTTCTCATGATGTACTCTGCATAGAAGTTAAATAAGCAGGGTGACAATATACAACCTTGACGTACTTCTTTTCCTATTTGGAACCAGTCTGTTGTTCCATGTCCAGTTCCAACTGTTGCCTCTTGACCTGCATATAGATTTCTCAAGAGGCAGGTCAGGTGGTCTGGTATTCCCATCTCTTTCAGAATTTTCCGCAGTTTTTTGTGATCCACACAGTCAAAGGCTTTGGCATAGTCAATAAAGCAGAAATGGATGTTTTTCTGGAACTGTCTTGCTTTTTCCATGATCCAACAGATGTTGGTAATTTGATCTCTGGTTCCTCTGCCTTTTCAAAAACCAGCTTGAACATCAGGAAGTTCACGGTTCACATATTACTGAAACCTGGCTTGGAGAATTTTGAGCATTACTTTACTAGCATGTGAGATGAGTGCAATTGTGTGGTAGTTTGAGCATTCTTTGGCATTGTCTTTCTTTGGGATTGGAATGAAAATTGACCTTTTCCAGTCCTGTGGCCACTGCTGAGTTTTCCAAATTTGTTGGCATATTGAGTGCAGCACTTTCACAGCATCATCTTTCAGGATTTGAAATAGCTCGACTGGAATTTCATCACCTCCACTAGCTTTGTCCGTAGTGATGCTTCCTAAGGCCCACTTGACTTCACATTCCAGGATGGTCCTTAGCTTATGCTATGTACAAAAATACTTCAAAGTGGTTAAAAGCCTAAACGTAAGACCTGAAAATATAAAAGGCCTAGATGAAAACATAAGAGAAAAACTTCATGCTCTTGGATTTTTCAATGATATCTTGGATATGACAAAAAATGCACAGGTAACAAAGGCAAAATTTGACAAATATGATTATGTCAAATTTAAAAAATTTTCCAGAGAAAGTAACAATAGTGAAAATACAACTTGCAGGATAGGAGAAAATTCAAAACAATATATTTGATAAGGGGTTAATATTCAAAATTCATAAGCAATTTCTAAAACTCAAAAAAGCAATGCTATTTAAAAAATAGGAAAAGGATTTGGATAGACATTTTCAAAATAATATATACAAATGGTCCACTAGCATTTGAAATGAAGCTCAACAAAACTAATAATCAGGGAAATGAAAATGAAAACAATGCTGATGTTATCTCATAACTGTTAGGATGACCACTATGAAAAAACATGTGATGGTGAAGATGTAGGAAAAGTTGAACTCTCATGTACTATTGGCAGGAATGTTAATTGGTTTAGCCACTGTGAAAAACTGTTAAGAGTTTCCAAAAAAACTTAAAAGTAGAATTACCATGTGATTCAGCAATCTATCTTCTGGGTATATGTCAAAGGAATAGATAACAGGATCTTGAAGATATATTTACATATCTATGTTCATTATATAATTATTCTGGCATTCTCTTGCTTTTTCAATGATCCAGCAGATGTTGGCAATTTGATCTCTGGTTCCTCTGTCTTTTCTAAAACCAGCTTCAGCATCTGGAAGTTCACATTTCACATACTGCTGAAGCCTGGCTTGGAGAATTTTGAGCATTACTTTACTAGCGTGTGAGATGAGTGCAATTGTGCGGGAGTTTGAGCATTCTTTGGTGTTGCCTTTCTTTGGGATTGGAATGAAAACTGACCTTTTCCAGTCCTGTGGCCACTGCTGAGTTTTTGAAATTTGGTGACATATTGAGGGCAGCAGTTTCACACATCATCTTTCAGGATTTGAAATAGCTCAGCTGGAACTCCATCACCTCCACTAGCTTTGTTCACAGTGATGTTTCCTAAGGCTCACTAGACTTCGCATTCCAGGATGTCTGGCTCTAGGTGAATGATCAAGCCATCATGGTTATCTGGATCGTGAATATCTTTTTTGTATAGTTCTTCTGTGTATTCTTGCCACCTCTTCTTAATATTTTCTGCTTCTGTTAGTTCCATACATTTCTGTCCTTTATTGTGCCCATCTTTGCATGAAATTTTCCCGTGGTATCTCTAATTTTCTTGAAGAGATCTCTAGTCTTTCCCGATCTATTGTTTTCCTCTATTTCTTTGCATTGATCACTGAGGAAGGTTTTCATATCTCTCCTTGCTATTCTTTGGAACTCTGCATTCAAATGGGTATATCTTTCCTTTTCTCCTTTGCCTTTTACCTCTCTTCTTTTCATAGGTGTTTTTAAGCCCTCCTCAGACAGCCATTTGGCTTTTTTGCATTTCTTTTTCTTGGATGGTTTTGATTCCTATCTCCTGTACAATGTCATGAACCTCCATCCATAGTTCATCAGGCACTCTGTCTATTAGATCTAGTCCCTTAAATCTATGTGTCACTTCCACTGTATAGTCATAAGGGATTTGATTTAGGTCCTACCTGAATGGTCTAGTGGTTTTCCCCACTTTCTTCAATTTAAGTCTAAGTTTGGCAATAAGGAGATCATGATCTGAGCCACAGTCAGCTCCCGGTCTTGTTTTTGCTGACTGTATACAGCTTCTCCGTCTTTGGCTGCAAAGAATATAACCAGTCTGATTTTGGTGTTGGCCATCTGGTGATGTCCATGTGGAGAGATTTCTCTTGTATTGTTGGAAGAGGATGTTTGCTATGACCAGTGCATTCTCTTGGCAAAACTCTAGTAGCCTTTGCCCTGCTTCATTCTGCATTCCAAGGCCAAATTTGCCTGTTACTCCAGGTGTTTCTTGACTTCCTACTTTTGCATTCCAGTCCCCTATAATGAAAAGGACATCTTTTTTTGGTATTAGTTCTAGAAGGTCTTGTAGATCTTCATAGAACTGTTTAACTTCAGCTCCTTCAGCATTACCAGTCAGAGCATAGACTTAGATTACTGTGGTATTGAATGGTTTGCCTTGGAAATGAACAGAGATCCTTATGTCGTCTTTGAGATTGCATCCAAGTACTGCATTTTGGACTCTTTTGTTGACCATGATGGCTACTCCATTTCTTCTAAGGGATTCCTGCCCACAGTAGTAGATATAATTGTCATCTGGGTTAAATTCACTCATTCCAGTCCATCTTAGTTCTCTGATTCCTAGAATGTCGACATTTACTCTTGCCATCTCCTGTATGACCACTTCCAATTTGCCTTGATTCATGGACCTAACATTCCAGGTTCCTATGCAGTATTGCTCTTTACAGCATCCAAACTTGCTTCTATCACCTGTCCCATCCAGAACTGGGTGTTGTTTTTTCTTTGGCTCCATCCCTTCATTCTTTCTGGAGTTGTTTCTGCACTGATCTCCAGTAGCATATTGGGCACCTACCGACCTGGGGAGTTCATCTTTCAGCGTCCTATCTTTTTGCCTTTTCATACTCTTCATGGGGTTCTCAAGGCAAGAGTGCTGAAGTGGTTTGCCATTCCATTCTCCAGTGGACCACATTCTGTCAGACCTGTCTCTTGAGAAACCTGTATGCAGGTCAGGAAGCAACAGTTAGAACTGGACATGGAACAACAGACTGGTTCCAAATAGGAAAAGGAATACGTCAAGGCTGTATATTGTCACCCTGCTTATTTAACTTACATGCAGAGTACATCATGAGAAAGGATGGGCTGGAAGAAGCACAAGCTAGAATCAAGATTGCTGGTAGAAAAATCTATAACCTCAGATATGCAGATGACACCACTATTATGGCAGAAAGTGAAGAAGAACTAAAGAGCCTCTTGATGAAAGTGAAAGAGGGAGTGAAAAAGTTGGCTTAAAGCTCAACATTCAGAAACAAAGATCATGGCTTCTGGTCCCATCACTTCATGGGAAATAGATGGGGAAACAGTGCAAACAGTGGCTGACTTTATTTTTCTGGGCTCCAAAATCACTGCAGATGGTTATTGCAGACATAAAATTAAAAGACGCTTACTCCTTGGAAGAAAAGTTATGGCCAACCTAGACAGCATATTAAAAAGCAGACACATTACTTTGTCAACAAAGGTCCATCTAGTTAAGGCTATGGTTTTTCCAGTAGTCATGTATGGATGTGAGATTTGGACTATAAGGAAAGCTGAGCACCGAAGAATTGATGCTTTTGAACTATGGTGTTGGAGAAGACTCTTGAGAGTCTCTTGGACTGCCAGGAAACCCAACTAGTCCATCCTAAAGGAAATCAGTCCTGGGTGTTTATTGGAAGGACTGATGTTAAAGCTGAAACTCCAATACTTTGACTTCCTGATGCAAAGAGCTGACTAATTTGAAAAGACCTTGATTCTGGGAAAGATTGAGGGCAGGAGGAGAAGGGGATGACAGAGGAGGAAATGGTTGGATGGCATCACTGACTCAATGGACATGGGTTTGTGTGAACTCCGGGAGTTGGTGATCGACAGGTAGGCCTAGCGTGCCTTAGTCCCTAACCCTAACCCTAATTTTTTCTCTGGGCGACTGAACTGAACTGATATCATTATTTACAATAATCAAGAGGTGAAAGCAGACTAAATGACCATTATGTATTAATGTATAAAGAAAATATTATGTGTGTGTGTAATACATACATATATATATATATATATATATATATATATATATATATGTATATATATTTCTCTGTTAGCTGCTCAGTTGTGTCCAACTCTTTGTCACCCCAAGGACTGTAACCCTCCAGGCTCTTTTGTTTTTGGGATTTTCCAGGCAAGAATACTGGAGTGGGTCACCATTTCCTTCTCCAATATACATATTCAAGTGATCAGCCTTAGAAATGGAAATACTGTTGTATGATACAAAAAAAAAAAGTAAACCTTGACCTTATGCTAAGTGAAGTATGCTAGTCACAAAAAGAATAAAATGGCATGATTACACTTATAAGAGGTACCCAAAGTAGTCAGACTCTT
The DNA here is from genome assembly GCF_023091745.1 of Budorcas taxicolor. Taxonomy (NCBI): domain Eukaryota; kingdom Metazoa; phylum Chordata; class Mammalia; order Artiodactyla; family Bovidae; genus Budorcas; species Budorcas taxicolor. The sequence continues at coordinate 185,248,749 of NC_068910.1, forward strand.
AGAAAGTAGAATGAAAATTGACAGAGCTTGAGGACAGGGTATAAAGGGAGTTGTTGATCAATGGATAGAGTGTTTCAGTTTTGCAAGATGAAAAATTCCAGATATCTGTTGCACAACAATATGCGTGTTGTTATACTTAAAACTGTTAAGATGGCAAATTTTAAGCATTTTATGCCACCGTAAAAAAGTACCCATAAAAAAGGAAGAAACACTCATGAAATTTTGTCAACAAAATTTTTCAGTTTACAACTTCTTTTTAAGTTGTCAATGTAATTATACCCTTCTGTAAAATTTTCTGACCTAGGTATTGTTTACACTTAATGAAATTTTAAGGAGGTATGCAGTTATATTCATGTGTGATAAATCATAGTTTGTAAATATGTATTATGTATACATCAAATCAGTGTTCTGGTTCTGCTTTGTCTTATTCCTTCACATGAAGCTGGGTAATGTATTTGCCTTAAATTCGGGTATGTGGTTGGAATGCTCTGACTTAAAATTTAGATATACAGAAAAGTTTTTCTGAGAAGCGGTTGGGGCCCCTCCAGTGACTTTCTACAGATGCGGACTGGTGATTTGTGAGGAGTGACTGTGGATAACAGCAAGCTGTATTTAAGTTGGTTAGTAATTTTCTTGAGCAATGTTGGGAGATTATTTCCTGGAACTGTTTTCAACTTGTGATTCAAAGATAAAAAGGTAGCTCTTTTCTTCTCACTTTGTTTTTTACATTCGGAATTTCTTCTTTCAGAGATGCTATCATATTTTCTTTCTTTCAACAAGTGTAAAGGAAAAAAATCAAATAATTCTCCAAATCCGACGGAATTCATGGGATATGCCCTCTTTGATTTATGCCACTGGTAATAATACCATATTAGTTTCTTTGTTTGTCTGTGACAAAACAAAATGACAATGAAAGAAAAATAGGCCTTTTGTTAGCCTGTAGTGTATCTTTATGAAGGTTATAAATAAGTGCTTCTTACACCTAGACTAGTTTTCTGTGATTATGGTTTCAGTGTGTCTGCCCTCTCATGCCCTCTGGGGAAACAGTGGAAAGTGTCAGATTTTACTTTTTTGGACTCCAAAATCACTGCATATGGTGACTGCAGCCATGAAATTAAAAGACGCTCACTCCTTGGAAGAGAAGTTATGACCAACCTAGATAGCATATTCAAAAGCAGAGACATTGCTTTGCCACCAAAGGTCCGTCTAGTCAAGGCTATGGTTTTTCCGGTGGTCATGTATGGATGTGAGAGTTGGACTGTGAAGAAAGCTGAGTGCCAAAGAATTGATGCTTTTGAACTGTGGTGTTGGAGAAGACTCTTGAGAGTCCCTTGAACTGCAAGGCGATCCAACCAGTCATTCTGAAGGAGGTCAGTCCTGGGTGTTCTTTGGAAGGAATGATGCTAAAGCTGAAACTCCAGTACTTTGGCCACCACATGAGAAGAGTTGACTCATTGGAAAAGACTCTGATGCTGGGAGGGATTGGGGGCAGGAGGAGAAGGGGACGACAGAGGATGAGATGGCTGGATGGCATCACCGACTCAATGGACATGAGTTTGAGTGAACTCCAGGAGTTGGTGATGGACAGGGAGGCCTTGCGATTCATGGGGTCGCAAAGAGTCGGACACGACTGAGCGACTGAACTGAACTGAACACCTAGACTAGTGAACAGAGTGTCTAGATGAATGAAGTGTACTAGCCAAGAAAGAAACAGGATTATTAGCATCCCCAGGTAGTTCAGTGGTAAAGAATCTGCCTGCGAATGTAGGAGACACAAGAGATGTGGGCTTGATCCCTGGGCTGGGAAGACCCTCTGGAGGAGGAATGGCAACCCACTCTAGTAATCTTGCCTGGAGAGTTGCATGGACAGAGGAGCCTGGTGGGCTACAGTTCATGGGGTCGCAAAGAGTTGGACACGACTGAGCACACAGATACCTTGTAGTTGTGTGTGTGCTCACCTGTACTCACAAACACACACACACACACACACACACACACACACACACACACACACACACACACAGAGATTGAGATAAGGAACTGGCTCACACAATTGTAGAGGCCTGGTGAGTCCAGAATCTAATATGTCTGACTGCGAGGCTGGAGACTGGGGAAGTGTTGTTGTTACAAGTTCAAAGGGAGTCTGATGGCAGAATTTCTTCTCTGGGTGGTCAGTCTTTGTTGCATTTAAGTCCCAACTGGTTGGATGAGGTCCAGCCACATGATAGAGGGTAAACTGCTCTACTGAAAATCCACTGATTCAAATACTAATCGTATCTATGAAAACACCTTCCCAGAAATATCCAGAATAATGTCTGACCAAATATCAGGGCACCAAGATTCAGCCAACAAGATGCATAAAGTGAACCATAACACAGAACACAGGCTGGATTTCAGCTCACCTTCACCCATTTTGTCAGGTGTCCACGTGTAGAGAAAACAGTACCTCTCTCTACAGTGGGCTGGGCTTTGGTAGCCCTATTTTTGAGGTTGTGTGCCAGTACCAGTGGGGATCACAACCAGCTCATTTTGTAATTAGTAGACTAATTAGTGGCCAGGGGACTATGCTACTGGCCATGACCAACTGCCCCTTCCAGAGAGGAAGAACCTGATTTTCATAAATGTGACTGGTTCATATAAGCAAAACAGAAAATGGTTGGTTACAGAGTGCTTATAAAGCTGAAATTGAATTCTGGCTCTGTTGACTTGCAATGAGATGTTGGGTAAACCACTTTTCTGTGTTTGGGTTTTCTTTTTTTAATAACCACACATATAAGTTAAAAAGTCCCCTCTTTGACGTGATTCATCAAACATATGGCCTCAACATAACTGGTTTCGATCCTTCACTAACATTTCCAGTGACTAAGAAATGATTTCTTTTTTTTTGCTGTGCTTTGTCACTCAGTCATGTCTGATTCCTTGTGACCCCATGGACTATATAGCCCATCAGGCTCCTCTGTCCATGGGGATTCCCCAGGCAAGAATACTGGAGTGGATTGCCATTCTCTCCTCCAGGGGATCTTCCCAACCCAGGGATCGAACCCAGGTCTCGCACATTGCAGGCAGATTATTTATCACCTGAGCCACCAGGGAAGACTGTTATTGAATTGGATATTATCAAAAGCCTAATTTCTCACCTAATTTCTAAGTCATCTGATGCTTTTCTTTATTTAAAGGAGAACTTACACAATGAAACTATTAGCAATTAATGTAAAAAAATGTGGAAGAAAATTCATCTTCAGGCAAAGAAGCAATTTCATAAAGTAATTTTATCAAATGTAAAAAATGTGAATGAAGTACCTCTTTGCTTGACAAAAAGTGTGTTACTTACCTCCCTCCCTAGTTAGATCAGTATTAATTAAGTGTTAAGGTTTAGTTCCACAAATTCAAAGAAGCAGTGAAATGATACTTTAAAATTTTAATATACAATCTATTTGAAGTCACTTCAGAGTATAGTTATTAGGAAGAGAGATATTATTACTTTTCACTCATTTGTACTGCTCTTTGGAAAACTTTCTTGCATGTTGGGATTCTCCTTGGACCACTGATACTTCTTGATGGATTCTTCTACATTTACTTCTTAAGTTTCTTAATTTTTTCTTTTTCACAGTAAACAACTATTCATACTCCTGATATTCAGGTTAGATAAACTCACCTCCTCAGAATATGCTATAACATACTATAAACAATGGAGAAGGAAATGGCAGCCCACTCCAGTGTTCTTGCCTGGAGAATCCCAGGGACGGTGGAGCCTGATGGGCTGCCGTCTCTAGTGTTGCAGAGTCCGACACAACTGAAGCGACTTAGCAGCAGCAGCAGCAGGAATAATTTAGGAGAAGGCAGTGGCACCCCATTCCAGTACTCTTGCCTGGAAAATCCCATGGACGGAGGAGCCTGGTGGGCTGCAGTCCATGGGGTTGCTAAGAGTCTAACATGACTGAGTGACTTCACTTTCACTTTTCACTTTCGTGCATTGGAGAAGGAAATGGCAACCCACTCCAGTGTTTTTGCCTGGAGAATCCCAGGGACGGGGGAGCCTGGTGGCTACTGTCTATGGGGTCACACAGAGTCAGACACGACTGAAGCTACTTAGCAGGAGCAGCAGCTATAAACAATGTAATTATTTATGTGGAAAAATATTTGGAGCTTTGAAGCTCTGTCAAGTGTCTCAAAGAAATTCATAAGAAGTTTGTCATAGAATCTCAATAAGATTACATCCATAAGCTTTATAAAGTAAGGCTTGTAAGGGGATATATATTTTTTCAAACACAGAGAAATGTTAATGCCCCAAAGTGTGCTATATCTTTTAACACTGAAATTGGGAATCTGATGAGCTGATTTTGTAGGTTTGCCAGTGCTCAGAACATTTTTGGAACTCCATTCATGGAAGTGACTTTAGAGCTAGTTTATGAACCACACAAGGAAATTAGTTTTATTACTTTATTGTCACACCTCATATATTTCCATTCTCACGTTCCTCACAGTTGGGCATCTTCCCATCTCAGACAGATTTTGCATTTTCCCCATATTATACTGTCCTTGGAAGTACATCTCCCAAAGAATGAGTGTTTGCTGCAGATATATTCACAGCTATATGCAAGTAGATAAAATATGGTGCAAATTCAAATAGAAAATACGGTACATTACCTGGCAGAGTACTCTATTATGCAAAATAACTTCTCTAATTGAGGTGGACAGAAAATGCCATTTTTTTAAGTTTAAAACCCATGGAAGAATTTGTGTGTTAACACTGTTGTAACCTATTGGCTTGGATGTCTGCTTTTGAGAAAAATCTAATTTTCTCTAAAATAACAAAAAAGGCTAAAAACTTATTGATGACTAAAATATTGTAGGCTTTGAAAATAAGTATCCTTGTTAAAATGTAGATGTAAAACATGTTAATCACATAATTGAGGAAATGGGATAAGTTTGCAAAAATGTGAGGTAATCTATGGTAATGAATGTTTTCTTATTTTTAACTTTGATTTTTCCCAGTGTCTTTTTCAAAAATCTCTTAGTAGCTTTGCAAAGAACAAAAATCCTCAGGAGAGGGAAATACCAACTGTTTTAGTTTACACATATCCAGGTTGTGTCTTTGGTTCATTGAGGCAATATCACAGCATGGCCTCTGGATAAAACAAGCAAAAGATAACACAGAATACACCGAACTAGGGTAGGTCAATTAAAAAAACTTATTAACAAGCAATTAAAGCCCAGTAGTTTTTCTTTGTGTGAGTTTGTATACAGTATTCAGAGGAGAGTATAGCATGTTGGGCCTATTCTTTCCCCAGGTGTCATTTACTAGAAATGCCTGAGGAATCTTGGAAAAGAATCAGAAGCAACCCAAGAACTTATTGTAAATTTGCGTTGTGTTATAAATGAATGTTCTCATTGAAATGTGTTCTTATTCTATACTTGGTTAAAAGAAAATAGATTTTGATATCCATGTGTCAAACCAGAAAGCAATACCTTTGAAAATGGCGTCTCCAAGGCAAGGCCCATTATAAAACTAAACAAAGGCTGAAGTCTTATTAATAATGGGCCAACCCTATGGTGAGCCTGGGTGGGTAAACTGCTATCTGCAAGTAGACTGTTCACTCATGTGAAGTGAATTAACACTTCCTGGGCACCAGGGTACTATTAGGTGCATTGAAACAGCTGATTTACTATGGGCATCCTGGTGCCCTTGTACACCCGGCTTCTCTATAGGATCAAGCATAATGAAATTATATGGTGCCAAGATGCCAGGCCTTACAAATGTTAGGCAATAGCCCAGTGAAGTGGTAGGGACTCATGGTAGTTAAATCAGCTGGGGCGCTCCTCTAGCCATTGCAGAAATGTCATCTTTTGTCTTATAAAGCAAAGAAATTGGAATAAACAAATCATCCCTGATGACAAGTCACCCAAACTTTTATTTGTTATATGGGATTTGTTTTTTGCAAGCTCTCTTCTTGCTCACTGGGAGGAAAAAAAGAAAAATAAACCAAAGATTTCCTTTATTCTTTTAAGCAAAGAGCCAGGGAGCAAGTTGACACTTAATAAAGGCAATCCTTAGGAAGTTTCATCTTAAGGCTACCAAAAAAACAAACAAACAAACAAAAAAACACCAAAAACCAAACCCCAAAAAACTTATCATTGCCAGATTAATAGCTAGTTGAAAAGAAAACAGCAAAGCTTCATAAAAATGGAAGATCCTAGTCTAAAATCATGTCCTGACTGCTGCTTTGCTGTTTAGTCATTAAATTGTGTCCAAGGGTTTGCAACCCCGTGGACTGGATAGCCTGCTAGGCTCCTCTGTCCGTGGGATTTCCTAGGCAAGAATACTGGAGTGGGTTACCATTTCCTTCTCCAGGAGATCTTTCCCGACCCAGCGATCAAACTCATGTCTCCTGCTTGACAGGCGGACTCTTTACTACTGAGCCACCTGAGAAAACTTTGTCTCCACTGCCCATCTATAAATGAAGCAGAACATGCTCTATCTAACAAAACTGATTGTATTGAAAAAAACTGATTTAGAATAGAGATAAAAGCACTTTTTTTTTGGTAGTAGGAGTCATGTGGAAATAGTTATGAAAGAAATAAGTGCTTCTTTAATAGGTAGTATGGATTAGATTTATAATATTGGTATCCGTGATTTTCATTATTTTTTAGAGTTTAAAACTTAATCAGTGATTAATTTCAAAGACTTTGTGAAATGTTATAACTAACTGGGAGTGAACCAAGATTCATTTGGAATCCTGCTTATAAAAGCTGGATATATTTGAGTTTTAGGATTGACTATAGAGAAATACAGAAACACATAAAATACAGAAACACATATAATTTTATCTAGCAATTTGGTGGCCCAGTGCAAGTAGGAATGCTCTGTTGAATACGGGAAAATTATACTAGCATTATTTTGACCTTCAATCTGAGACGGCTTTGTCCATCGAATTCTATGGTTTTATATATGACTTTTTGTGAATATGGAGATGATACCTCAAACTAAAGTAGAATCCAAATTTGTCTCATGGTTAAATGATTCCTTTTTGAACAAGGAAAACATATCCACTTATTCTGCTTATCCTTGAAATATGGCAGAAGTCAAATTGTTATAAAATTATTTTGGCTGGAATACAAAATGAATGCTTTGGGTTCTTTAAAGCTGGGACATGTTAGGAGTAATCATCTTGATTTTCTGCTAAGCACTAGTCATGCTAATTTCTGCCATCAACAAATTTGATTAAATTCAAAGAGGGTAAACATTTTTTCCCCCCTAACTTGCAACATTCTTAATGTTTAGAAACAGAAAATTTGTCAACCAGAAATGGGCTTTCCTAATATGAAATTGAACCTCTATTTTTTTAAAAACCCAAAATAAAACAAAATGTATTTTCTCACATTTCTCTTTTCAATTTTAGGCAAAAAGAGTGTTGCTGATCATGTGCTTTACACTTTTTTTGCTTTTGTTGTTGTGGTTCAGCTAAGTCTATTTGGCCCCAGGGATAATTTTATCCCTCCCATCCAAATCATTTTACAGTCGAAGACCAGTGCCAAAACATCTGGTCTGGCAAGTTAAAAAAAAAAAAAAAATCAGTCAGTCTAGATGCCTGTCAAATTTGAATAAATTAACAAAATATTTGATTTTTTAAGCTAAGTTACTTGTGCTACTTTTCAGACTGATATTTTTCCTTTTTTAATCCTCAAACCCCCAAATAAGTATTACATAACTAGTATTCATTTGGAAAATAGCATGTTGAAGACATGTATCTGGAATACCCTGACATATACTGATGTTCAGTAGGAAGCTGCTCTGAGAGGCTCACTGAGTTGCTCTTGGAGACTCAGTGTCGAATTCTGAAACTAAGTTATTTGAGGCTCCTGGAGCCTTGCTATCACCCTGCAGTAGATAGGAGAAATCTACTAGTTAAATGTTTTCAAGTGACGCCCGTAGGTAATTTAATTTCATGTTTTACATTTACTAGTGACATTATAATAAATATAGACTCTCATTGTGGACACTGATCAATATGCAAAAGGCTAGCGTTTGGAATTACAACTGGGGAAAAGATAACAGAAATTATATTTTAGAATCTACCTTGGAAAATTAATAGTGAGGTCATTTTCTAGTTATATTTTAAAAAGAGCAGTTTATCTTTTCAGCATCAGCAATAAAACAAACGCCACCATCTCATAAAATAAACATGCAGTGAAAGGGTAACACACACATTAGCCACAAACTGAGTCTGTAGCCAATACAGGATGATGAGAAGGAATTCTCAGTATGGTGTGATGCGCAGTCGAAGCCATTAGCCATATGGTGCAGTGTGAAGAGGGCGTCTGTGACGGAATAACAGTTGTATGTTATATGGTTTATTAAATAATTATGCAATGGCAAGGAATGCTTTTATAATTATTGGCTGTTTTAAAATATTTTTGTTAATCTAGCTGCATTTACCAGGTTGAAAGATGCATGTTCTACCATGTCTCTACACTTCCTATCTGCTTTGTGTATGGAATGGAAATTGGCTGCCATATTGAAGATTTAGGGCACATCTCTTGCATCATACTGTGTATCATCAAGGTATGCCACAGGGCATTTAGAAATATAGGGATACATTCCTTTTAGAGTTGTCTTCCCACCTGCCACCTGTCAGTGCAGACACTATATGTGGGATAGAGAATGTGCTATTTTTATGTAATTTCCAGGGAATGAGTCAGGGGCGCATTAAGACATCCAAATGAAAAGCAGAACATTCAGTAAAATATCTGGATATTTTGCTACGTGATGCCATGCCAGTGCCTTTTTTCGACTGTAGACATTATCCTGACTTCATTTCCATTTTTAGGAAATTTTCCTCTAAGGTACCTTGTATCCTTTTCTTTTGTTTACTTCCAACCTATATGGCTTTGTCAGGTGACTTACAGTTTATTAACCATTCAGACTACTTTGGCTGACACTAGATGTTTACTTAGATGTAATATGCTGGTTCTGCAAGGTGGGAACATCAGAGGACTGGTAGCAATATTGTGGGTAAGACAGTGAAGAGACTGTGATTGTACGACACCCACCATGGGACCGCAGGGCAGCTGCATCCGCCCCAGAGAGAGATGTCATAGCTCAATGAAATGCGCTGGAGCAACAGCATACTTTTGCCTGCATCAGCCCTCTCTCAGCTAAAAAGATTACAGACTCTTTAAAAATATGGCTGAGTGCTTTCATGAATGATTATTTTAAAGACATTTTAGAATTTTGAAAATTTAATTTAGAGTAGGTACATGATGGATAAAAACACTGAAAAGTAAAGCTAATCCAGGTACGATGTTGATGTTGCAGATTATATCCATGATTTTACTGCAAAGTTAGGTCTATATTTCTCTGCCTTGGTACTTCCAGGCTGATATAGCATTATTGTATTCTGAATATTGCTTTTATAAAAATCAATTCTTATTTTTGGTATGTAATCAGTTATGTAGACTCCCTTACACTAAGGCCTGTATCATATTCAGAGAAGAAAAAGGAAATTGAGAATAGTCACTAGGGTAGATTGTCAACATTTCAGTCTCTTCCTGTCAGACATACAGAAGGATGGCATTTCCTCACAGCTTTGATGTTCATTATGCAAGAGAGCCTCTTTGTCTGATGAAACTTGGGGCAGAAGTCTTTACAAACCAACATGCAATTCACCATAGCATCTTCCCACTAACAGGTCAACCAGGAACATTCCAGATAGGAGAGGACCCTTCAGCCTGTCTCTGAGTAATGACAACACAAAACAGAAGTTCTGGGAACAGATAAACAACGAAGCACAAGATAGGAATAAATCCATGTTGTTTTAAGCCACTGGGATTTTTAAGGTCGTTTGTTGTTTGTTACAACAACAAAAATTAGATGATAGTACCTGGGATTTCATAAATATTAGTCCTTGGGACAAGGTTAGCTATAAACATAGTGTGTAAAGTAATTTTAATAAATACTACTGGGCAAATCAAAGTATTTGGAATCTCCCGCCCCAACTGTGAGGATGGTATTACAAGATGGGTTTCTAGAGACCTCCTTGGCTCACTGGGGGCCTGTGTGCAGTGAGCCAGTGAGAATTCTTCTTTCCCATCGCTTTGGCTCTTGAGCACCCTGCTGGGTGACCCGAAGTGAGTCAAACAAATGTTATTATTTTCATATGATGGAATAAAGTTTGGGAACTTCCGGGTTATATGTGATATGTGGTGTGGCGAAAATCATACCAAAGGTGTAGGTGAAAAACAAACATTTTAGAACTATTGATCAAACAACCATCTGAGAAAAAGTAAAATAACATGTACAGTTCAGTTGCTCAGCTGTGTCTGACTCTTTGCAACCCCATGAATCACAGCATGCCAGGCCTCCCTGTCCATCACCAACTCGTGGAGTTCACCCAAACCCATGTCCATCAAGTCGGTGATGCCATCCAACCATCTCATCCTCTGTCATCCCCTTCTTCTCCTGCCCTCAGTCTTTCCCAGCATCAGGGTCTTTTCCAACGAGTCAGCTCTTTGCATCAGGTGGCCAAAGTATTAGAGTTTCAGCTTCAACATCAGTCCTTCCAATGAACACCCAGGACTGATCTTTAGAATGGACTGGCTGGATCTCCTTGCAGTCCAAGGGACACTCAAGAGTCTTCTCCAACACCACAATTCAAAAGCATAAATTCTTTGGTGCTCAGCTTTCGTTATAGTCTCACATCCATACATGACCACTGGAAAAACCATAGCCTTGACTAGATGGACCTTTGTTGGCAAAGTATTGTCTCTGATTTTTAATGGGGTATGTAGGTTGATCAGAACTTTCCTTCCAAGGAATAAGTGTCTTTTAATTTCATGGCTGCAATTACCATCTGCGGTGATTTTGGAGCCCAGAAAAATAAAGTCAGCCACTGTTTCCACTGTTTCCCCATTTATTTCCCATGAAGTGATGGGACCGGATGCCATGATCTTAGTTCTCTGAATGTTGAGCTTTAAGCCAAGTTTTTCACTCTCCTCTTTCACTTTCAAGAGGCTCTTTAGTTCTTCTTCAATTTCTGCCATAAGGATGGTGTCATCTGCATATCTGAGGTTATTGATTTTTCTCCCAGCAATCTTGATTCCAGCTTGTGCTTCCTCCAGCCCAGCATTTCTATGATATACTCTGCATATAAGTTAAATAAGCAGGGTGACAATATACAGCCTTGACGTACTCCTTTTCCTATTTGGAACCAGTCTGTTGGTCCATGTCCATTTCTAACTGTTGCTTCCTGACCTGCATACAGGTTTCTCAAGAGGTAGATCAGGTGGTCTGGTATTCCCACCTCTTTCAGAATTTTCCACAGTTTATTATGATCCACACAGTCAAAGGCTTTGACATAGTCAATAAAGCAGAAATAGATGTTTTTCTGGAACTCTCTTGCTTTTTCCATGATCCAGCGGATGTTGGCAGTTTGATCTCTGGTTCCTCTGCCTTTTCAAAAACCAGCTTGAACATCAGGAAGTTCATGGTTCACGTATTGCTGAAGCCTGGCTTGGAGAATTTTGAGCATTACTTTACTAGCGTGTGAGATGAGTGCAATTGTGTGATAGTTTGAGCATTGTTTGGCATTGCCTTTCTTTGGGATTGGAATGAACACTGACCTTTTCCAGTCCTGTGGCCACTGCTGAGTTTTCCAAATGTGCTGGCATATTGAGTGCAGCACTTTCACAGCATCATCTTTCAGGATTTGAAATAGCTCCACTGGAATTCCATCACCTCCACTAGCTTTGTCCGTAGTGATGCTTCCTAAGGCCCACTTGACTTCACATTCCAGGATGTCTGGCTCTAGGTGAGTGATCACACCATCGTGATTATCTGAGTCATGAAGATCTTTTTTGTACAGTTCTTCTGTGTATTCTTGCCATCTTTTCTTAATATCTTCTGCTTTTGTTATGTCCCTACCATTTCTGTCCTTTATTGTACCCGTCTTTGCATGAAATGTTCCATTGGTATCTCTAATTTTCTTGAAGAGATCTCTAGTCTTTCCCATTCTGTTGTTTTCCTCTATTTCTTTGCATTGATCGTTGAGGAAGGCTTCTTATCTCTCCTTGCTATTCTTTGGAATTCTGCATTCAAATGGGTATATCTTTCCTTTTCTCCTTTGCTTTTCGCTTCCCTTCTAAGATTTCCTATGCTTAAATTGATCAAATTTACCAAATAATTGCTAGTTCTCCAGTTTTATTTTGGCTTTTGTACAGATCTGCTAATCCATCTATTCACACAGCCAACCAATGAAAAAATTTTAACTATATTACAGGGATTGTGCAAAATGGTAAAGATAAAGAAATGAACTTTATCCCTCCAGTAACCAATATTTCCAATGGAAAGGAAAATAATTACAATAAAATACAATAAATACAAGTAAGCACTATGTTCCAAGATCTCTATGTATTTAATTTTATTTAATCTCCAAAGGAACCCAATAGAGTAGATAATATTTCCTTCACTGTATATAGATAAGGATATTGGATCTCAGAGAATCTAACTTTTTTAAAAGTCCTACTACTACTGAAAATTATTGAAAAAGGGTTTGAATCCAGTATTCTAGAGAAAAATAGGTGCATATCAGTTAAGGCTCAGTTAAGCTCAGTTCAATCGCTCTGTCATGTCCAACTCTTTGTGACACCATGGACTGTAGCACGCAAGGCTTCTGTGTCCATCACTAACTCCCGGAGCTTACTCAAACTCATGTCCATCGAGTTAGTGATGCCATCCAACCATCTCGTCCTCTGTCGTCCCCTTCTCCCACCTTCAGTCTTTCCAACCATCAGGGTCTTTTCTACTGAGTCAGTTCTTCACATCAGGTGGCCAAAGTATTGGAGTTTCAACTTCAGCGTCAGTCCTTCCAATGAATATTCAGGACTGATTTCCTTTAGGATGGACTGGTTTGATCTCCTTGCTGTCCAAGGGACTCTTGAGAGTCTTCTCCTACACCACAGTTCAAAAGGATTAATTCTTTGGTGCTCAGCTTTCTTTATAGTCCAAAGGCTACCTTTGTTTATACAGTTGTCAAACGTTTCCTGCCAAGATAGTCTGTCCTTGCTTATTATTAAGCTTAGGCATAACACTGAACTTCAATTCATCCTCAGGATTCTCTTGAGTTTGAGGTCACATTCAAGCCCCCTCCCAAAGGGTGCATTTTTATTTTTTTACCTAGTGGACATACACATACACAATCTGGAAGGAAACAAACTATTCTGGTGTAGTATTTTTAGTTTGTTATAGGATGGGATGGAGTTAGGAAGATTGAAATTTGAGTGGTAGTTAAAGGAAGTTTATCCTTTTGTGAAATATTTTGGTTGTTATTGAACAAGTTCTTATACTTTATCAAAATATTCGAGGTACTTTTATTTACATACGAGGCTTGATGCTCCACTTTTTCAGATAAGGACTTTTGATCTTGGCCTGCTCAGCAGCAGTTTTCTTCTGCTTTCATTTGAGTCTTGGTTTTTTAGTTCTTCATTTGTAAAACAAGTGCAGAGGTTGCACCATGTTGCATATAAGCTTTGTTGGATTCTAATGTTGTATGATTTCTTTAGATTTTGAAACTGATGGGAGTGCTTGCTAACTGATCTTGTTCTTATCATGTTTTAAAAGTGTATATACATAGAAAATGAAATTTTTAGTTAATTTCAAGGTCATATGGCCAGTGACAAAATCACTGGCAGAATTCTGTTTTCTGGCTTCCTCAGAGTTTTCCCTTGTAGTGCACTGCACAGTTTCTCATTTGCCAAAGTACTTGAATGACATTTGGGTTTATTTCTGTGCATGATATCTTGTTTCAAGTGATTTGAGCTACTGGCATCTGGAATGAGATATGGAACTAAATATTTGTATATAATACGAGGTTATATGCAGTGCTCGCTTCCATACTCTTTCCTCAGCCTACTATTTCTGTGTGCGTGTGTTATGTGTGTACGTGCACACACACACACTGAACCACAGAGAAATACTGGCTAACAGGTGTCTGATTTCCTCTCTCCCAGCCTAAAGAAATAGAAACATCTTAAAACAGCATGGCTACACAAATACGTATTTCTCACTTTGGAGAATAAATAGTAATGGAAGATGAAGGAGAGTTGGGTGGCAGGTATGTATGAGAAATTCTGGGATAATAAATTAAGATTGTATATATATATATTGTATTTATATTCTTACATTTCCTAAGAGTAGTTCTGGATATGAGCACCCAAGAGTGGTATTTAGTATGAAACACAAGAAAGATGTCTTAATTGCACAAATACTTGCTTAAATCTTAAATATAGAAATAAGAAAATTTGAGGAACAAGGCAGAAGTTCATGACAAGTTCTATCAAGCGTCTCATGATGGCAAACATTTACATTCTAGCCTTTGTCCCCCATTACAAACAACCTGATTTTCATCGATGAAAGCAGCTGGCAGAGACTGCTGAACCAGTTATTTTATTTTATCAGGCATTGCTAGCAGAGATACCACTTTCATTTTTGCCAGCATTTGTAGTGTAAATGAGGAGCAACCTATCGTAAAATAATGCTAAGAAGATCAAAGGAAGCAATCCCAACTACCAAGCTAAAATCATTCTGGGAAAATGTTTTTGATTATGGTTAATAATGTAATCAAGCCAGAAACCTGCCTAGAAGTTGGAGTTATAGAAGAATTACTGCTAATATTACAGGGTACCTAATCGGCAGTAATACGGTGAGAAAGTTCTGGACTTATAAAAATGTGAGACTAATAAAATATTTACAAAGAGCTGTATAGTTTTGATTAGAATACTATGTATATTTTCTCAGTAAAACAAACCAGTGTCACAATTGATGATTTAGAATTAAAGCAGGAAGAGGAAAGCATAAAAGGAAGAAAACCAGAAGGGTCTTTTTTTTTTTTTTTAAATCTTTGATTTCATTCTTTAAAGACCAATTACTTTCTGTCCCCTATGGGAGGGGAAAAAAAATTCTTAATAGCAAAATCATTCTAAGACTTTTCTGAGCTATTTTATATTTAGCAGATTACAGCTTTAGTCATCAGTAGGAAAGAGCCTCACAAACTGACAGACCTGAAATCATGTCCTTTGATTGTAATTGACAGAAAAAGCATTTAAGGTAAAGAAAAAAATATTTTATTCATCTTTGATTACACTGTGATGTGATTTGGTGACATAATACAGCTGGGAACTGAGGCAAGAAAGGCAATAATTCCTACTTGAGGGTCTGACATGATGTAGCCCTTTAGTTGTCTTCCTGTGCTTCCAGCTACAATAGTCTCCTTGATGGTGGCTAGACAAATGGATATACAGCGTGTTAGAATTTTTAAGGCAGACAGCTCTAAAATAACATTTCTTAAGGCGACATGTTTCAGCGTTAAATGCTTGACAGCTGCACATTTGACTGGACCTAAAATTAAATCTATCAGTTTAAACATTTTACGGTACAAAACAAAAATATCCCCATTTAAGCAATACTTTCTTAAAATGATGGAAGATAAATGGTTTAGTCACAAAAGCTCTCCAAAGAGATATATTTATTTTTTTCCCTTTGAATATCAGTGACTGTGTGTATATTTCTAAACCCATCCAATATGATTTGAGGTGTTATTTTAATATTTTATTTGATAGTTCTCTTTACTCATTTTCTCTGACTGATTTACTTCTCACTTAGGATATTGCCATATAATCTTTGGACACTTCGCAAAAGACTTACATGCAAATAAAGTTGGAAGTAATGTCAAACAGTTGGTAAAATGACATGTAGAGCATCATATCTATTTCTCTGACAATGAGTTACTTCATTAAATAAATTTATATTTGAGGATTTGAATAATAAGCATAGAGCTTGATTCAATATCTTCATTTTTTAGTGCCATAATGAAAATATATACTTCTTTATATACATTCATTCCTAACACTCACATTTTAAAAGATCTAATAAGCAATATGTATTTTATTAAGAAATAAAAAGATATTAGAAAATGTGTAAAAATCTATGAGACATAATTCAATAATTTTTTTTTTCAACCAGAGATTTAAAGAGTTTATATTTGAAAGTCACATAAGACCTCTCAGTATGCTAGGGCAGAAAACCTATCACTTAGCAATATTTTTTTAGCAATTCAGAAAAGATCTGAATGTTATGAATATGTGTATGTGTGTGTAGCCATAAGGAAAATTCAGTGAATACCCACCAGAGAATAACTTCTGATGGAGTTTCATTTTCCAAAGGAAAATTATGAAGTGTCAGTGCATGATGATATTTATATATGTAAATCAAGTATTCAAATCTGCAAGTTAATTGTGTCTAGAAATGTCAAACTAATTATAAACTCTTAGACTGTATTTACCTGAATGCCCCCAAAGCTGTTTAAAACTAAAAATTTCAATTTGTAGAAGGTTATTTCCATTATCAGAAATGGACGCTTTTAGTCATAACTTTTAGGGAATATAGATAACACCTACACAAATACAGGTGGAAGTCAGAAAGATGTTCAGCCTCCTGTAAGAAACATGTTCTGGGTTTTAGACAGGTTCTGGGTTACCTTATTGGTGAGTTCCGAGAGGATATGCCTCATTAGAAGAATAATTTGAATTATTGTTAAGAGACTTATATACAAGTTTCAAAACATTGCTGCGTATACTACCCCCTCCCTCTCCATGGAGATCAACATATATATCATTCTATACCAATATTTGCTCTTAGTTCTACACAATTCACTTTGAATCTGTTTTTTGGGGGGGGGTTAGTTTACTCAAAGCCTTTATTTTGGTCTGTTTTCACTGCTGAAACCATATGAAACTTTCAAGGTGTAATCAATATACATGCGATATCAGGTCATGTCCAGTATTAGACTAGCTATATGGCTTTCATCTTTTTACATAGAAGAATGCTAGTCTTTTCATGAATGCTCATTTACATACATACCTTGTATGTATTTGTGCTTTCAAACACAAAAACTGAAGGAGGAATAAATGGTTTACTTGTTGGAAACCCAACTGTCCATCTTAGTTTTAACCAACTTTTCTTCATTAAGAATGGAAGATTCTGTTAAAACTATTTGGAGGTTATTTTTTCTCTTTAAAATTTAACTAGATTTTAAGTTTCCTATTCCACATGCTTGATAAAATAAATCGTTTGACCAAGAGGGCTATTCAGTTGCAGTCTTTGCAGAGAATTGTGCAAATAGCATATGGGTACTTTTTATACCATGCAATTATCCCAAATTTATACTTCACTTACCATCCAAAGGCAGTTACCTATTGTGGAAAAACACTTTTGGGCAAACCAAGAAGGTTTAGACTGCTGAATCATTTTCATTATTTAGAAATATCTTTCACAAAATTCTTTATCTTCATTTTCCAAAGTCACTCATGTGAAAAGAGTTTTTATCAAAACGTTTTATTCAGCATCACCAATTACACATAGCAAAAATAGTGTAGTCTAATCATAGGGAAATATTAAAACTTTGAGTTATTTGTATTGTTTTATATGTATTTCTTTAATATTTCTTTAATTAGTATAGATAAAACACTGTGGAAAAGGAATAAGAAAATAATCTACTGTCAGATCTGAAATGCCCAGTCACTCACTTGTATGTAATATTTAAAGCACTAAATATAGCCCTGATATTCCCTGGTGGCTCAGGCAGTAAAGAATCCACCTGCAATGTGGGAGACCTGGGTTCAATCTCTGGGTTGGGAAGGTCCCCTGGAGGAGGGCATGACAACCCACTCTAATATTTTTGCCTAGAAAATCCCCATGGACAGAGGAGCCTGGTCGGCTACAGTCCATGAGGTCACAAAGAGTTGGACAGGACTGATCAACTAAGCACATAGTCCTGATGCTTTTATTATTTTCTTTTTTTTTTGTTGTTTACAGGTGAGCAGTTTTGTCTGGGAAATTCCCTTCAAATTAGAACTCATACTTTTAGATAAGAATATTTAAAAATTGTTATATATGACAGATCCATTTATATCAGAAAATTAACCCTAATATAGATTAGTTAACTCTTTTCCTTGAGTTTGTTATGCTTCTGGAAATTTAAAAGATATATTGCTTTATAAATATTGAATACTATATTTCAGAATTATTAACACTTTATAGTTAAAAACACCATTAGAAATAATGACTCCTAATTAAAAATTGAAAATACCTGATGCTATTATTTGTAAGCTAAAATCAATTGAATAGAAAAAAAATTCTCATGAGATTTTTTATTTAAATAACTGGATTGGAAGTAGGAGAGAAAATAAGTTTAACAGTAATTATTTAAATCTGATTTAGTTGATTTCTTAAGGTCAGTGCACCTAGACTCAAATGGCATAATTCCCAGAAATGTCAGGCCCTTGTTATTATGAAGACGTTACTTGGTTCTGTTTACTTTCATGCAATTACATGTAGACTTTGCCAAATAATCAATACAGCAATAATATTTGAAATATTAAATTCTGACACTGAAAGCTAGAGTAACCATTTAAACAAATTGGACTCTATTATAGTACTGTTTTCAATGGTTTGCCACCCTAAATAATGATTTTAAAATGTGGCACCCTAAATATATTACACGATGTCGGAATTGTCCTTAGTGATAAAATTTCAGGAAAAAAATGGAGAATAAAATAATGTTGATTTAATGCAAAACCATGTTTAAAACACTTGTTTGCAACAGTTGTGCTACTGCATGTGACATTAAATATCGTTAGCTATTTTTATTTTTATTTGTTTATTTTTTAAATTTTACTTTATTTTACTTTACAATACTGTATTGGTTTTGCCATACATCAACATGAATCCACCACGGGTGTACATGTGTTCCCAATCTTGAGCCTTCCCTCCCACCTCCCTCCCCATACCATCTCTCTGGGTCATCCCAGTGCATCAGCCCCAAGCATCCTGTATCCTGCATCGAACCTAGACTGGTGATTCGTTTCTTATATGATATTATACATGTTTCAATGCCATTCTCCCAAATCATCCCACCCTCTCCCTCTCCCACAGAGTCCAAAAGACTGTTCTATACATCTGTGTTATTTTTAAAAGTAGGAGAATTTGAACATAGGAAATAACCAAATTGTTTATCACTTTGGATCTTTTAATATGGAGGTGTGTTTCCATCTATCTAGAGATTGATATTGCTATTTTTTCTCAGATGTATTTAATTTCATAGTGTTATTTAGAATATATATATATTGCATAAGCTTGCTAGTAACCTTGGTTCCAGAAACATTTTGACACAAAAGGCAATTTGTCCTACTTCTAGATCTCTATAGCATCTTATGTTAACTTAATACCAATAATCTACTGTTGAGTCCAAAAGCAATACACTCGTGTATGTTTGTACTTTTAAATTATTATTAAATTTACTATGCCAGTAGTATATTTTTAGGGTATATGAAAATAAGTTCTTAAAAATTAAAAATGTAAGCTATAGCTATAAAGATGAAATCTTTAAAATTAACATTTGAATGATATGCAATTTTGGGGGAAATTATACTTCACACTCTACATTCAATGCATTTTGATATATGGCTAATTACTTCTAGTAATATCCTTTAGTTGGATTTCTGTAACCGCAATAACAATTTATTGCAAAATTAATTCCTTGGCACAATTTAACATTTAATGATGTGAAGTCAAAGTGAATTGATTTTACCACAGACCACTTGTGCCCTGGCTTCCTACGTTCAAGTGATAATTGATTATTATAGGTCACTTTAGAACTTAGTTTAAAAATAAATTAAATTGTTGCAAGGTGCATTTAGTAGAAATAGCTTTATATTTTCAGCTCATGGGGTTTTATTTAAATAAAAAATGGTAAAGTAATGCAATCATCTTTGGTTATAAAAGTGATGGATGAATTGAAAACATTTTTGAATCAGATCAATGGCACTGATGATTAGTACATTGTTAATCAAGTTCTTCAGATTGCTATCAAATGCTTTAGCTCTTTTGCTCAGGCTGGTGAGAGGATCATGAATATTAAAGAGATTCAAATGGATGTGCTCTCATGTAATATGGAGTACCACAAATGAAAAGACTAAATGAGGGCAGACTGTAGCTCTATGTACTGATATATCTCTTAAATAAAGAGGAATCCCTAATCTGTTTCTATGTTCACAAACATATAGCAACCACATGGAATTTTTTGTAATTTATATTTTAATCATATTGATACCCATGGACATGGTACATGAAAAATGTTTTTTTTAAAGAAAAGGTTTGCATAATAGTATGGTGTAGTTGATGATAACTAGAATGTAAAAGAAAACACAGATGAAAGATTCTAGGACACAGAATCTTTAAATTGTAGTGTTTTAGAAATGTCTTCTTGAGAGAGATGATAATATAATACTGAATCTTTTTAATTGGCAATAAACTTTCTGATTTTTAAATCTATGCTACTAGAAATATATGATATGTTATGTGTTGATTTTACTTATTACTAAAACCAAATTTTTGTTTTTTAAAAGATAAATGGAAGAAAAAGTTTTTCCATAGACATTGCTAAACACTTAATTTAGAATTCATATCACTCATAGTTTAATTTTTTCCTTTATGAATATATGATTTTCAAGAATTATGAAATAACATAAACATTGAATACTTGTGTATAAAATAGAAACAATAATACATTTATAAATGACTAACTTAAGAAAATCTCAAAGTAATGATATGACATATTTTTAGAGTTTAACATTGCTTATTGTTAAAATTGAATATAGGCTTATAAACATATTCATCTAATAGAAACACTCTTTTGAAAGAGTAATACATGACCTTTAGAACCTGCCAACCCTGCACAGATGAGTATGTGTGTTGATTACTTAGAAAATCCTATTTATGATGGAATGAGATCTTAGAATAGGATTCTAAGAGGAAAGTGTGGGGTGAAAGAAATCTAAAAACAATAAACTTCTCAGAAAAACCCAGGTTTCAGTAAAGTATCTGAGTGATTCTGAGTAGTTAGAGTATGAGGAGAGGGTATAGGGGACCTGGAATTTGTGGTTTAAAATGGAGGATGTAAAATGGGGGAGAATACAGCAATTTTTGTGAGGTGCAGATTTCAATTTTTCCTAGGTTCAGCCTTATGAATAAAGATCAGATATATTCTCATAGTCATGGAAAACTACTGAAATACCAGATTTGAAAATGTCTGTATCTCAAGTTTACATTATTATCCCAAAGGAAGTAAGAAAATGCATAGTCCATTATCAAAGTTACAGAGTATTTATACGATCATAGAATCACAGAATTTTTGAACCACAACAGAATCTGGACAAAACCACGTTGTTCATATGAGTCATTTTTTTCAGGTAAAATAGTAAGTACAAAAGGATAGGTTAAACATCCTTTTGCAAGTTAATGGTAGAGTCAAGATCAGGATTAAGTTATTCTGATTTGTAATCCAATCTAAGATTTTCCCTTAATATTTAACTACCATAATTTTAGAACAAAACTAGAAGTTGAATATATACAAATTTATAATTACAAACTATAATACATGGTCCAAGGAAAATTGGATCACATGAGGAAAAAAGATGATAGACTAATTCTATAAGGGTAGTGCTTTCATGATTAGAAAAAACCTTACTAAGGAAGTGATATTTAAGTCAAAACATGAAGATGTAATAGAAGATCAGCAGATAAAGACTGAGGGAAAAGATCGTTCCAATGTGTGGAAATGCCATGTTGAAAGATCTGATATAACTTGCATTTTTGAGAAATGAACTTCATAATATATTAACAAGTCTTGGAAATTCATGAGAAATGAGTTGGAGAAATTAGAAAGGGCTGATTGAAGATTTTGAAAAATAACTGGGATTTTATTCTAAATACAGTGGTGGGAAACTATTGAAATATTTGAACTAGGCTTCTTAAGTATTCTGATATATTTTTTTAAAGTTTAGTCTCACTGTTATAGAAAAAAATGGATTGGAAGGTCATAGGAATGCAGAAAAGAAAATCATTTAGTAGGGCTTTTCAGCCCTTCAAATAAGAAATGCTTGAAATTTGGACTAAGTTGTTGCCAGGGAAAATAGAGGGAAGTGAATGGAATCAAAATATGTATTAAAAATGAAGCCAAATCTGACCTCTGTACCCTGATACCAAATTAAATCTCAGAGACAGAGTTTTGGGTGAAGTAGAAAAGGACAGCTCTGTTGCTTTGCCAGGCGAAGGGGGCCACAGCAGGCTAACGTCCTCACAATGGTGTGTCCTGACCTGGTGGGGGTAGTGAGGAGTTTATAGTAATGATACAAAGAGGGCATGATCAGTTCATGGACAATCTTGTGATTGAGGTGAGGTAAAAGTGAGTCAGCATCACTAACCTTCTGTTTCCAACTAGTCTGGGGTCTCAGTGCCCGTAGGCAGCTTACAGTTAACTTCTCTCACCTGGTGAGGGTTTGGTATCTGCAAAAGAGCTCAAAGATATTGTTAATGTACATCCCTTGTGGGAGACCTAAACCCTGGCCCAATGGTGCAGTATTGGTTTTTTAAAATTTATTTTGACTGTTCCTCCCTTGTCTCTGTATCCTCTTCCTTCCCTAATTAGCAATTATTTGAACTTGCTCTTTGGAACTGAGGAAAGGTCATGGAGGCTGAATGAAGCCTATTTCCAATAATCAAGAAATGGAGAACACAGAGAGGCTTTTGTGCCCAGGAGTCCCACCGGGTGATGCTCAAAAGTTGAATCAAAATATATTGGTAGTTTTGTTGTAATCGATTGGGAAAGTTGCTAAAGGTAAAAGTTAATTTCTTCAAGATATCTGGAATTTAAAAACTTGAGTGATTGAAAGTTTAGTTTATTGGGAAATCAAAGATATGCTGAAGAAAAAAATGGGTAAAAAATCGGGGATTAGTATTAGACACAGTGTCCTAGAAATAGCATGATTTACTGAATAGAAATGCCATGTAGGCAGTTGGAAAGACTAGTCCGAAGCTCAGAAGAGATATCTGGATGGAGGTACAGATTTGAGATCTTTTCAAATCTGGGGAGAGGTGTGATTCTCTAGGAAATGGATAAAGAGAAAAGGGCCCAGTGGAGGAGTTAAATAGAGAGAAATGAGCCCCTACATGAGACTAAAGAATAGTATGGAAGGAGACCAGGTGAGTTCAGTGTTCCAAAGCCAATGAAGAGAAGTATGATTCAAGTGTGATTCAAAATTTTTTTTAATTTTATTTTTACTTTATTTTACTTTACAATACTGTGTTGGTTTTGCCATACATTGACATGAATCCACCACGGGTGTATACAAGCTCCCAATCCTGAATCCCCCTCCCACCTCCCACCCCATATCATCTCTCTGGATCATCCCCATGCACCAGCCCCAAGCATCCTGTATCCTGTAACGAACATAGACTGGCACTTCGTTTCTTACATGATAGTATACATGTTTCAATGCCATTCTTCCGAATCATCCCACCCTCTCCCTCTCCCTCAGAGTCCAAAAGTCCGTTCTATACATCTGTGTCTCTTTTGCTGTCTCGCATCCAGGGTCATCATTACCATCTTTCTAAATTCTGTATATATGTGTCAATATACTGTATTGGTGTGATTCAAATTTTTTGAATGCTGTTGTAGTGAGTTGAACTGTGCTCTCCGAAATGATATGTTCAAGTCTCAACTTTCCTGTACCTGAGAATGTGACCTTTATTAGAATCAGGGCTTGTATAAATGTAATTAAGGTGAAATTATATAGGATTTGGGTGGAATCCTTATAAGATGAACAAAGAGCACAGAAAATTGTAGCCAAGGAATGCTGATGATTGCTGGGAGGCACCAGAAGCTAAGGAGGAGACATGGAATGGTTTCTTCATCAGAGCCTCCAGAAGGAAGCCATCTTGTGACAACACCTTGATTTCCATCTATATTGACCTGAACCGTGGAAGAATACATTTGTCTTTTAAACCATACAGTATGTGGTAATTTGTTACAGAAGCCCTAAAAAACCTAACACAGAAGTCTAGTAAGATGAGGATCTGGGCGTTAGACAACAGAAAAATATCTTTCTTCTCTATCAAAAACAGCACAGTTTCATAGGGTGTCAGGGGTGGAATCCATACTGTGTTAGTTGCTCAGTTGTGTCCAATTCTTTATGACCCCATGCACTATAGGCTCCTCTGTCCATGAAATTCTTCAAGCAAGAATACTGGAGTACGTAGTCATTCTCTTCTCTAGGGAGTCTTCGCAACCCAGGAATCAAACCTGGGTCTCTCAAAATGCAGGCAGGTTCTTTACTGTCTAAGCCACAAGGGAAGCCCCATCTTAGTATCCATAGTAGAGGGGCCTAAAATAATGAGCAAAAGGGGATGAGAAGAGTGGTAGGAAAATGGCTGAAAAGTGATCAGTAACTTTAATTTATTGAGGTGTACTGAGATATGTGTGGATACATAATTCTAGGACACAGATTTTGTAGAGGTGTATAAATTGAAGAGCTTCAGAAAGGGAAGACTAGCAAAAGGAGAACTCTGCCAAGACAGTACGGGGAAGTGTTCCATTTACATACACACTCTCCATTGTAATTAGAAAGTGCAAATTTAGCTGGAATCCTATGGTGGAGAGATGAAGCATGTTATATCTAGTAGCTTTTATCTTCTTGATTAAAAATGTTGCAAGATCACTTGTTGAGTATATGTGGGTGAAGCAAAGTTGGATATTACAGAATAGTGAAGAAGGTGTGAAATTGTAGGTTTGAAGAGGGAAAAAGCAAATCGGTATGACTGCTTAGCAGTACGTAGTGTTGATTTGTGGGTACTGGTCATGAGTTGATAGTGAAACCAGCACTCCCAGGTGGGGATCATAACCCAATGTTAAAGAGATTTTTGAAAGCCCAGTATCTATTGCATATGTCTCTCTATATTTAATCAGAGATATGTATGCTTCTCTTTTATTGGTGATTATCTTGAGGCATCCTAGTTCTCTAAATCAACACAAGTGAAAGATTGTGCAGTCACTGAGGTAAAATGAAGAATAGTTAGTATTTTTGTTCTAGCTCTTCTATTGCCGTTCATTGAACTCTCAATGATCCAGTTCAAAACTATTAAAATAAAATCAATACAATAAGAGTCAATAGTCAAAGCTTAAGAGAAAATAATGTAGGGACTAATGAACATCTAATGAAAAGTTATAACCACAATCCATGTACCAGTGGTGTAGTTGTTAGGCTACTCTGACTTTTATTGGTTTTCGAGGTGGTTCAGTTGAATTTTGCAAAGGGATGCTGAAAAGTCCAGAAGCTCTGAAATTCCTGACATTTATAAAGTTAATATCTCAAAAATCTTTCAAAAAGATGTGATTGGAAGTGACTTTAAACCCTTGATTGAAAAGTATACTACTTCCACAGTGTAGTGTAGCCTAACAATAATTTATTTTGAAAGCTGTAATTCACTTTTGACATTATCATTTGAAGTCTTGGATGCTTTCAACTGTAATGATTGGCTCTGAGCTACAATGGGAGATTTCCTGAAAACATTACTTCTTAATAACAGCAGTCAGAAGAGTACAAAGTAAAATGTGTGGAATCACATAGTTTAAGTCCAAAGCACCCAATGACATGAATCAGAATAGCAATCTATCATTAAAAACATTGTAATCCTACGGCTACAAATGAATAAGGGAGGGAAAAGGATTTAAAATAAAATAACTGTGAGATTTCACTGTTTTAAATGGCTTCAAGTGTCATGTGCCTTAGCTAAACACTGGGGAACCAAAAAGAAAATGACAGTGAGATTTAAATGTTCTATCTTGAGCCACTGGATAGCACATAAGATTTCTAATCTGTTTTAACTGAGTCTGGTATGTAAGTTTGGAATTTAGGATGGAGGTTCATTTAACCTGGAGGTTCACAAAAATAGAACTCTGGAGGATGTTAACGTCTGCTGTTCCTTAGCTCACAGTGTGATCCTCAGACAGTACTACAGATTATGTGGGAATAAAGAGATTTAGATTTCATTTTCCTATTCTCAACATGATTACTTCGGCATAGGATTTTTTTTTTAAACCACAGAAGGTCTTCAGGATTGCCTATGTATTGCTGAAGGTGATAGGGAACAGGCATTGAATACTTAATAGGAGATAAAGCCCCACTTGTGCCCCCATTTCTAGTGATAGCAGGTTGGATTCAGAATATATAGAATTAACATATGCTACTTTGCCAGAAGGACTTCTGTCAAAGAAGGTTTTAGAGCAGTTCTGCAGAACAAAGGGCTCATTACTTTTGCCTAATTAAAATGGTAAAGCCAACTGTGGAAACTAAAATAGCGGGGTGGTATCACATGACAATCCCTTATTAGGTCCTTTAATTTTTTCCAGGTCTCTGGAGAGTCACTCTCCATGACTGAGGCCAGGTGCTATGAGTTTCTACATATCCACACTGCACTTGGGGTAGACTAGTGACTATCAGCCAGGCTGTGTGTTGGGCCATAATCTCTTCCAGATTTTAGAGAAAAGAAAATAAGTAACTGCTGAGGTGAGAACTGAATATTCTATTAGAGGATTAAGGAACCTGGAACTATTTAAGAGGAGATTTGTGAACTGATAGGAAAATTTGAAATGAATATTGCTAATGACATCTTTTCCCTGTAGGATCAGGAAGGAGGGTGAAAGACTTAAGAAGAGTGAAAATGAAGTGACTTTGAGTAGCAGTAGGAGGCAGGGAGGGAGAGGAGGATTCCTAATGAAATAGGAAGTGATGCGGAAGGAAAGCAAGGTAGAGAAAGACAAGGAAACTGAGGTGGGAATGCCGAGGTGGAGAAATTGATCCATGCTTGTGCTGTCAACCTCTCATTTAAATGAACTTTAATTATAAGATCTATAACTATCTCAAAACAAGAAAAAATTTGTTAAAATTTAATATGGTATAACTTAAAAATTCCCTCTTCTGATAAAATAAGTGACTAATGTGTACAATACACACCTTGTTTTCATAATCTAGGAATGCTTATTTTTCTTCTTAAAAACAATGCCCATTTACTTCTACATATATCTATTTAGTAGATCTTTTGTGGAAAGCCTCATTGCATTCATGAGATTAGCCATCATTTGCGGAGGTAAATCTGTTTGAATAATTTAAAACCTTTGCTGATGAAACTTTGCCTATCTTTAATGCTGGAAGTTTGCATGGCCTTCATTATGAAATAAATGGGTGTGGACCACAGAGGAGCCAACCGAGGGTGCCCTGTGTGATCAATTCATTGCCGGAGATTAGACCCAAATTTGACTGCAGCATGCTATTCTCATTTGCTAATGGTTCGTGATTATTTTCTTTTAGGTTAAGCAGTTTAATGATTTAGTGCACATTATCTCATAATAGAAATGTCATTTATTGTTTAAAGATTGCCTTCCTTCTCTCTGACCTGCATATTCTCCTTAGAGGATGTTTCTTTTACTTCGTGTAATTAATCATCTTCAAACATGTTTCACTGTAGAAAAGTACATAAAGATTCAGTAAATATCATACTTGGATATATTGTTCTATAAGTATTTAAATTATGTAAAAAGCAAGTTAGATCGTATAAAGGTCTGTTTTCAAACTGGAGTGTGTACTCTTTTTTTCTTTACCCCTTGGAGTAGCTCTGGGTGCTGAAAACTGTAGTAAAAAAAGTGGTATGTTTCTAAAGATCATTTATGTTACGTTGTGGAAAGTAGTTTAAAACATTAATTATATTAAGATGAATTTCAATCTGCTATGGAAACAGTAAAAAAATTATTTTACATTTTAAAAATACTATAAGAGACTTCAAAGAAATTTTAAAATTAAGTCAGACACTGACTCTCCTCTGTTTTGGGAAATTCTTGTACAAAAAATTAAGATAAGCATAGCTACAGGGCCTAATAATAATAAGTTATGAGCCCCTTCTTGGTTACTAAATTATGCTCTGATACTCTGAGTTATCCTGAATAGAAACAAACATTTCCCAAATTGAAAAAGTTTGCATTTGACTACTCAGATGAGTAGTGATGGCATCCCACTCCAGTACTCTTGCCTGGAAAATCCCATGGATGGAGGAGCCTGGTGGGCTGCAGTCCATGGGGTCGCAAAGAGTCGGAGGTGACTGAGAGACTTCACTTTCACTTTTCACTTTCATGCATTGGAGAAGGAAATGGTAACCCACTCCAGTGTTCTTGCCTGGAGAATCTCAGGGACGGGGGAGCCTGGTGGGCTGCCGTCTGTGGGGTCGCATAGAGTTGGACATGACTGAAGTGACGTAGCAGCAGCAGCAGCACTCAGATGAGTAGACTTAGAAAACCGAAAGTATCCTTGCTTTATCTAACGTAAATAACCCAGGCAAGGTAGTAGATTATCATAACACAGAGGTCTTAAGCTAACAGCACTATTCACATTGATTACTCCAAATCCAAATCCAAGGGTCTTTATTACCAGCTAACTCAGACAGACAGTACAGGGAAAGAGAAAGGGTGTCATTAAGTAGTGTTGACATTTTTAATCCTTATAGTACATATACTTTTCTAGTATCATTTTGTTTCAATGTGTGTGTGTGCTTAGTCACTCAGTTATGTCTACTCTGTGACCGTATGGACTATAGCCCACAGGCTCCTCTGTCCATGGGGATTCTCCAGGCAAGAATACTGGAATGAGTTGCCATGCCCTTCTCCAGGGTATCTTCCCAACCCAGGGATCGAACCCAGGTCTCCCTCACTGCAGGCAGATTCTTTACTGCCCGAGCCACTGGGGAAACCTAAAAATACTGGAGTGGGTAGCCCATCCTTTATCCAGGGGGTCTTCCTGATCCAGGAATCAAACCCGGGTCTTCTACATTGCAGGCAGATTCTTTACCAGCTGAGCTACCAGGAAAGCCCATTTCACTGTACACAGTACAGTATAAACAACAAAAAAATTACTGGAATTTCTAAAAGGAAATGATAATGATACATGAAACAGACAATACATTTAGATTTCTTGCAAAGGTAGTAGGCACTCTTGGTTTATCTCTTTTTTTGTAGCATCTGCTATTATATTCTGAGTATATTAATAAAGAACAGGGAACAACAAACATTTTATCAAATGCTTGCAAATATTAAAAAATAAAAATTTAAAAACTATTCAGTTTGCTAAATTCTTAGGGAAAGATAAAAGTAGTTCTTTTGTTATTGAAATACATTTAGAGCAAGTCAGTCCCTCAGAAAATTAATATTAATTTCCTTTTTCTAAATATTAGGACTTTCTTAATCCCATCAAAAGGAAATGCATTTTAAACCTTCTTAAATTTAATAGGGTTATTATTTTGCATTGTAAGCAACTCATGTAAGTAATCTTCAGCCTGACAGGCTGGCACCATTAGAGACTGGTTAAATCAAATATTTCAGTGACCTATAATTTCAAGAGCAGAAGAATTCTAGTTCTGATTTACAAAGCTTTTCTGTATCTTGTCTTCCAGGTAATTTTCAACTCAGAAAACTAATGTCGGGTCCTGTCAAGTGTTCTTTTTCTTATACAATCTCTCAGAATTAATATGTATCCTCTGAACTAGAATCTGCTATTAAAGTGCTTTCTTCTTATTCCAAAGCATTATGTGGATTTTTCTGCTCTTAACCATTGGCGTTTAGGGGGATGTATAGTCACGTGACATACCAATCCTTTCATATCTCCTCCTCTTTTCCTCTGAAGCTGCAAAGGAATGTGAAATGATACACAGCTTACATCTGCTCTCCATGCCTGCCTACCTCTCAGCTTCACAGACCACAGACCTTTGTTCTTCCTCCTAATCTAGGAGCATTGGGCTTATAGCATCCTCTCTCACACATTTGTCATTCTGTTTCTTTCACTTTGATATTTCCATTTTCCTTCCACACTTGAAAGTTACTCGCTTATACCTTGGATGACGCTAGTCAAAGTAATGTTAAAGAAAACTAAATGAGAGTTTCTCCCTGTAAAATATGTGGAAAGTGTTAACTCCACTTAGGGATGAGACCATTTAACTTTCTTGTTTTATGGTCTCCATTTTGAGCCCTGGATGAAGTAGATAAATTTCTGGCTTATTAGAACACATTGCATTGTCTTGTGTGTGCTTTTCAGATATTTTTTTTTTTTTTTTTTAAACCACATGCCCTGGGGTAGCTGTGATCCAAAAGCGAGAAAGTCATTTGGAGTCAAAAGTGCTGTTTTAGACTCTGGCATCACCCTGTATTCAGTGAGATTTTTCTAAGCTTTTATTTCTCTTTTATGAAGGTGGCTTTTCTTCTTTTACTGAAATTGCTTCAGTGGAAGTTACTGGTACCCTCTACAAAGTGAATGGCTTCTCCATTAACCTGACCGACATTGACAATGGATGTTGTTGCTCACATTGAGAGTATCTCCAACTTCGATTTTCCTGTTCTCCTGCTTTTAATCTTTATTATTTTCTTTTGGATTCTTTTTTGTCTTCTACCACTTAGCATAGGACTTTCTCAAGGTTTTATTCTTACCTTTATTTTTTTTCTCTACATTTTTTCCTTGACTGTCTGATCTACATTCACCATTTCAACTTGTCTTTACATAGTGTTTACCTAAACTGATATCATCATTCTTTAAGGCCCTTCTAATGATATTTCTCACAGCTTGAGACATATTTCTCCATTGACATTATACTGGCATCTTAAGGTAAGAATTCTTTAAAATAACTTATTTCCTAGTATCTTTTTTTTTTTTTAAAGAATCCATTCTTGCCTAATGTTGCATTAGTTTTTATAACGTAACTTCCCTTCTTCAAAGTTCCTAGTGATTTCACAATGCCTTCTTGCTTTCCCTTAACATGAGCTGGAGCTTCTTCCTCCTTTAATTCTGTTGGGTTGGCCAAAATGTCCGTTCAGGTTTTCCATACAATGTTATTAATTTGATTTTGGGAGGGGGGTCAGACGAACATGACTGACTAACACTTTCATTTTTCACTTTCACTTAATTAATTAAAGCTGCATAGGGCCTTCTTGTCTTATTTTGTTATTCCTTCCTCTTCACAGGAAGTTTCACCAGTTGAAAGAGAAACCCTTGTGTGGCCATTCATATGAGTCCTTATTTAGAGAACAAATGCTTATGCTACCTTTGCATGGTCAGGATAGTACAGCTGTTTAATGTCACTGGATAGGCAGTGCTGCTAATACTAGTTATGTTAGAGGTGATGTTTTTGGTAAATAGGTAGGATTTATGCTTACTGACCTGCCTTTACTTTTTAAAATCTTTCCTTTGGTGCATGCCCGTGTCAGGTTAACATTAAACTTAATAATTTAATGTTGTGTGTGTTAGTTGCTCAGTCGAGTCTGACTGTTTTCAACCCCATGGACTGTAGTTCACCAGGCTCCTCTGTCCATGGAATTCTCCAGACAATACTGGAGTGATTGCCATTCCCTTCTCCAGGGGATCTTCCCAACCCATGGATTGAAGCCAGGTCTCCTGCATTGCAAGTAGTTTCTTTACCATCTGAGCAACCAAGGAAGCCCTAATTTAATGTTAATTTAGGTCTATTTGCTGTCAGCTAGGGACTTCCCTGGTGACTCAGACAAAACAAATCTCCTTGTAATGCAGGAGACCCAGGTTCAATGCATGGCTCAGGAAAATCCCCTGGAGAAGGAAACAGCAAGGCACTTCAATATTCTTGCCTGGAGAATTCCATGGACAGTGGAATTCCTGGTGGGCTACAGTCCATGGGGTCAAAAAGAGTGGAACATAACTGAGCGAGTGACACTTCACTGATGTAGGCTTACGCAGGGAGAAATATTTCTTGTTACTTACATTGACATTACTGCTTCTGTTGTTTAATAGATTCAGTTCAGTTCAGTTCAGTTGTTCAGTCATGTCTGGCTCTTTGCAACCCCATGAACTGCAGCATGCCAGGCCTCCCTGACCATCACCAACTCCTGGAGTTCACTCAAACTCATGTCTATTGAGTCAGTGATGCCATCCAGCCATCTCATCCTCGGTTGTCCCCTTCTCCTCCTGCCCCCAATCCCTCCCATCATCAGAGTCTTTCCCAATGAGTCAACTCTTCGCATGAAGTGGCCAAAGTATTGGAGTTTCAGCTTTAGCATCATTCCTTCCAAAGAACACCCAAGACTGATTTTCTTTAGGATGGACTGGTTGGATCTCCTTGCAGTCCAAGGGACTCTCGAGTCTTCTCCGACACCACAGTTCAAAAGCATCAATTCTTTGGTGCTCAGCTTTCTTCACAGTCCAACTCTCACATCCATACGTGGCCACTGGAAAAACCATAGCCTTGACTAGACAGACCTTTGTTGGCGAAGTAATGTCTCTGCTTTTTAATATGCTATCTAGGTTGGTCATAACTTTCCTTCCAAGGAGTAAGTGTCTTAATTTCATGGCTGCAATCACCATTTGCAGTGATTTTGGAGGCCCCCCAAATAAAGATTTAATTGATTAGTCCAGTATAAAACTAGGAGTTGATTTACTTCTTGTTGCTATCAAGGTAAATATATTTTTGCACTTGAACATTTTCTTAATTGGTGGCTGCTTTTAAGGTAGTCAGGTTGTACTCATTTCTAAAAAGCTGTTCTTTTTAGACTAACATTTAAAAATCCATTAAAATTTATAATTTTTGTGTATTTTTAAAAGTTGAACTAAGATTCTTTTCTTGTCCCAGCTATTACCAGGCTCATTAGTTTTCTGCCTCTGCTTAAAATCTTCTTTGTCACATAGTCAAGCTTGTTCTAATAAACTTTTCATTAGTAACTGGCCTGGTTTCAGGATGTTTAACTTAAGATTTAAACTTAAGTTCTCTGTGTTAAATGTTTACTAGTTAAATTATGCAAAAGGTAAAAGGGATTAACCTTGCTTTTTATCACTTTTAATGCTTCTTTCATCATTCACTTCCAGTACTTGCTCTATAATGCCAAGAGTTATTTTAAATTTCTGTCTCCTATATTTTAAATATTGCGTGAATGATTTACCTGATCTGCTTGCCATAGTTAAATTTGTGGGAAGTTTGGGCTAAATTTTAGGGATTGCCTGGTGGCTTAGACAGTAAAGCGTCTGTCCACAGTGTGGGAGACCTGGGTTAGATCCCTGGGTTGGGCAGATCTCCTGGAGAAGGAAATGGCAACCTACTCCAGTACTCTTGCCTAGAAGATTCCATGGATGGAGGATCCTGGTGGGCTACAGTCCATGGGGTCGCAAAAAGTCAGACAGGATTGAGCGAATTCACTTTCACTTCACTTTGGGCTAAATTTAGCTCAAAGTACTCATAAATTATGAAATCTCCTGGGTGTAAACTGGGTGCTTTTGTTTAAACTATACTTTGATTTATTCAGCCACAGTTTCCATTATGCTTACCTTGTTACTACTTGTCTCCTCTAATATAGTCAGTACTTGCTAATAGGTTATAGAGGGTTGTTGTGATATTTAAATGAGTCACATACATGGGTATACATTAATGAACTTCATAATATCAATTCTGTGTATATAATGACAATTTACTTTTTCTTGTTAATTCTTATAGCTCATTTCTTTCCTTGCCTTATTGTATTGGATGAAATGTCCATTCAAATATCAAGTCAAAATCGATACAGTAAGCACTCTTGTCTTTTCTGTTTGTGAAAGACTGCATCTAATTTTTCACCATTAAAGCCCATTTGCTATGGGATATTATTTATTAGGTTGTGTGGTTTTCCCCTCATTTTAGTTACGAATATAGGTTGAATGATATGCATATGTTGTGATATATATGTATTTTGTTTTTGGAAATTTTGTAATATGGTAGATAATATTAAACAAGTTTTCTAATGTAAATAAACTTTGTTTCCCTGGAATAAATGTGGTCCACTGGAGAAGGGAATGGCAAACCACTTCAGCATTATCAATTTGAGAACCCCATGAACAGTATGAAAAGACAAAAAAGTTATGACATTGAAAGATGAACTCCCCAGGTCAGTAGGTGACCAAAATGCTGCTTGAGAAGAGTGGAGAAATAGCTTCAGAAGGAATGAAGAGGCTAAGCCAAAGTGGAAACAATGTCCAGTTGTGGATGTGTCTGGTGGTGAAAGTAAAGTCTGATGCTATAAAGAACAATATTGCATAGGAACCTGGAATTTTAGGTCCATAAATCAAGGTAAATGGAAAGTGGTCAAACAGGAGATGGCAAGAGTGAACATGACATTTTAGGAATCAATGAACTAAAATGGACCGGAATGGGTGAATTTAATTTAGATGACCGTTGGATCTACTACTGTGGGCAAGAATTCCTACCATAATGATGTACATCTGTTTTAAATCATTGCTAGATTTATTAACAGTTAAGATTTTTGCATTTATAAAAAGTGAAATTAGTCTGTGAATTTTCCTTCTTTTACTGTCCTTTCCCAGAATTGTTAAGGTTATACAGTTGATCCTTGAACGACATGCGTTTGAATTATGCATGCCCTCTTATACATGGATTCTGTCCAGTGGTAGATACTGTACTAGTACATGATCCATGGCTGGTTGAACCTGAGTATGTGGAACCTCATATACAGAGGGAAATGTAGATATGGAGAACTGCATATGTGGAGAGCTGACTTTAAGCTATAAACAGATTTTTTTTTTTTTTTACTCTGTGAAGGGTTAGCACCCCGAACTCTCAGGTTTAAAATTCAGTTATCATTGTATCTTCTTTCCCAAAGCTATCACTCATGAATTTCTTTATTTCTGCTGGTGATACCTATCGAGTAACATTTTAAAACCCAGACCTTTTCTCACCACCCTCCTAGAATTGATTTGTTTTCACACGTGGTTGACTTTTTTCTTAGTAATACTTTATAATATATCATTATTTTTCTCCTCAATACAGTTAATTTCATTCCTGAGTTGCTACATTCACTTCAGATTATTGCCCACACTTGACTCCAACATATGACCCATCACAGAATTAGTCCTCTGAAAAACCCCAAGGCACCATGTCACATTTTTACTCATTAAATTCAAAGACTCACTATCATATATAGATTAATATTTTTTCTCTGACTTTCTCCAGCAGGTTTCTTCCTTAATGAGTTGCCTTAGTTGTTTTTATTATTGCTATTATTTCTAAGTTTCTGTTGCTGTGTATCTATAATTAATTTCACCAAATTGATTATAAGCACCTGTAGGACAGAGACTATATCTATCCTTCTTCATATTCATTACAGCTTCTGGCTAAGTGCTTGACATGTTTTGTATTCAATAACATGCCCATTTCTTTGACTGATGAATTACTTGTGTCTGCCTGATGAATTACTTGTGTCTGCCTGATTAGCTCAGTTGTTAAGTGCAGGGTGCCAATGAGGCTAGGGTCATGAGATCAAGCCATGTATGGTTTAGTTCATAACCCCAGTGTGTACTCTACCTCGAATCAGCATTTCCAGAAAGCATGTGTTTGGACACAAAGTGGGAGCAAAGTAGACGATGAACATCCAGCTAGTATAATTTCATCTTCACTACTAAAGATAACATGCCCTAAAATGTAAGGGTTCTTCCTGATGATGGATCTGCAGTACGTTTTCATGTACAAAAAACAGTCAACTCAGTTTGTTTCATAGTCCTGACTCAGTTTAACTTTCAGAATATTTTCTTTCATCCTCTAAGTCAAAATCAGTTCACTACTTAATTTGTTTAAAAACGGAATCTCAAAACTGTGTGACTAAAATTTATATAAAGGTTGTTTCTTGGTCATACAATTTACTTAAATTATTGTCACCATAGTCCCATCTTTTGTTTTATAACAACTTATATTTGCAAATATTCAAAAGCAATATATCAGCCACCCTTAGAAAATTATACCCATTATTTTTTCTAAAATGTCCAACTTTTTGAGTTTAGTAAACATATATATACAAATTAATTGATTTTAATAATGAGTTAGTTTCACATAAATGTATGTTCAATAAGTTATTCTTTTTTATTTTCAGTACAAGAGAAAAACTCAGTCTACAGAGACATAATTGTAAGATGAATTGAGAATGCAGTTAGGATCAAATGATTAAGGAAAAAAAATGTCTAAGAAATATCAGGGAAATTTTCAAAGGTAAAAGTACCTATGTGATGTTCTTTTTAAGTCCTATTTGACAGAAAGCTAGTAGAGATATAACACTATTTTTTTTTTTTTTTTTTTTTTTTGCCAGAAACCAATAAAGTACCAAGTATCAGGCAAAAACTTTATGGTTTGAGTAACAAGATTTTATGCTTTCCTGGGAAAGTATTATCTATAATAGGGATGAAGTAATTGGATTAATGTAAAGCTAGAATTTTTGTAAATCAACAAAACTTCCTATAGAATTTTTCAACAAATTATATTAAGAGATAGTTTTTAAGAATCCATAAACATTATAACAAGTCTAAAATCAGAATGGCACAAAGAAATTCAAAGAACTGATTGACAATGCCTTTATTTCACCGTAGGAAAGAAACAAGAACACAATAGCCACTCCTCTAGAGTAACAAGCACATAGTCCAGTGAACTTTGAAATATTATATTGAGTTTGTACTTACTCTTTTACTTTGTAACCTGAGTGACTTCCCTGCTTCCAGGTCTATCGTCACCAACTCATATCATTTTAGGGCTCTCAACCTCGTAAGTTAATCAGATATTCTTCAGAGGAAGATAAAGGTGTTCCAAGGTATTTGCTTTGGATTATGCTTATCTTCGAAACATGCAGCATATTGATTAAGAACATGGGCTCTGATTTGCTGGTTTTCAAATGTGTTTCTATTGTGCACTAGATGTCTGACTTTGGGGCAAGTTATTTAACTGCTGTGTTACAGTTTTCATCTGTAAAATGGGGCTAGTTATACCTACCTCATGGGACAATTCTGTCCTAATATAGGTAAAGGGTTTTGAAGTGTGCTTGAAAAATGGCAGATACTCAGCAGATGTTAACTATCAGTAATAACATTATT
The DNA here is from genome assembly GCF_023091745.1 of Budorcas taxicolor. Classification (NCBI taxonomy): domain Eukaryota; kingdom Metazoa; phylum Chordata; class Mammalia; order Artiodactyla; family Bovidae; genus Budorcas; species Budorcas taxicolor. The sequence goes on from NC_068910.1 coordinate 185,285,589, forward strand.
ATCCTAGTTTCATGCCACCAAGATGGTCATCACTCCACTAGATCCTTGGTCCCAGTGGTATTTCTCTGCACTCCGGACCTTGAAAGTGAAGTGAAGTTGCTTAGTCATGTCCAACTCTTTGCGACCCCATAGACTGTAATCTACCAGGCTCCTCTTTCCATGGGATTTTCCAGGCAATAGTACTGGAGTGGATTGCCATCTCCTTCTCCAGGGGATCTTCTCGACCCAGGGATTGAACCCAGGTCTCCCACATTGTAGACGGACGCTTTACCATCTGAACCACCACTCTGGACCTTAGGACCTGTCAAAGTTCAGTTGTGTTTGAATTTCTACCATAATACACTCAAGTGCACAGGAAAAAATTGGTTGCACTGTCCTGCAAGGCTCTGGGTTTTGAACAATGAGTGGTGTCAACAGTATAGTGGTTTGACCATTATCAATCTTAGCTTTACAATATTTTAGATTTTGAAAACCCAGAACTTCATGGCCACAACACTTTACAGTCACCAATGTTTCTGATAGGAAAATATGTATTTAGAATATTAAATTTTAGTTTGGTAGAAAGTGTTTTGTAAACTTTGGGGTACAACAGTGAAAAAAACAGATAAAAATCACTGCTCTCAAGAAGCTTGTATTTTAGTGGTTGGAGACATGGAATAAAAAAAGCACATATAAATGAAATACATGTTGTGCTGTAAAGAGATAAATATAAAGAGAAAAATCAAGGAAGGAAGATAGGGCATGTCTAGAATGGGGAATGAGTAGCATTTGCAGTAGAAGAAAGGTTTCACTTCAATTTTTAGATGGGTTACCAAGTAAAATTGCACTGAAAAAACTAATTTGAGGAAAGCTCTGAAGGAAATGAGAGGGTGAGCCATGAAAATTTTGGGGAAAGAACTTTCCTGGCAGAAGGAGCTACAAGTTCTAAGGTCCCGAGTTTGAAATATGTCCCTTTTCTTTGAGGAACAGCAAGGGGGCCAGTGTGGCTGAAGTAGGATGAGCAATTATTGGTGTAATAGGATACACGTTCAGAGAGACAATGAAAGCCAGATCATGTAAGGTCTGTGTATAAATATGTCGTTTTTTAAAAATCTATTCTCAGAAAGTACATTGACTCTTCATACTTCTACTCCACTTTTTAAATGGTCCAAGAATTCCAAGAGGTTAGCTAGCTGCGGTAGCATGATTGCCAGTTTTCTTATGTGCCAGAGGGAGCTAGATTCTTGTTAGTTCGCGTCTGTGTTTCTTGCTTTCACTATGTGGCACCACATGGGCCAGGGGAGGCTCTGCCAGCCACAGAGTCCCCTATCAAGGGACTAAGAGTCAAGGAGAGGCATGGATTGGGCACAGCCTATGATTGATGCTAGAAGTTATCCTGCCAGACCCCACTGCATTGCCACAGGTGATATGATTTCATAAACTATGGAGTGTGCAACTGTGGATTAAGAGTTGGGTATCTTCTTAGAAAATTGCCTTCTAAGTTCTGAGGGGCACTTTTCAAACATGTTAGGTCTAAGTCACTGCCTACTGTAGCAGGGATCATGCTTACACTCAGAAGATGCCCAACTCTTAATCCACAGTTGCACACTCTGTCATAGTTTATTAAATCATATCACCCGTGACAATGCAGTGGGGTCTGGCAGGATAATTTCTAGCATCAGTCATAGGCTGTAGCTAATCCATGCCTCTCCTTGACTCTTAGTCCCTTGATAAGGGACTCTGTGGCTGGCAGAGCCTCCCCTGGCCCATGTGGTGCCTTAGCGAGCATTTACAAAGGCATTTTTTCATTGGCTTATTGATTAGCAACATCCATGTGAAAATTAGGGAGAACTCTTTCTTTTCTCTGGGTGTATATGGTTCTTGTAAGGTTGAGTGACTGTGTATGGGATTTCAGTTCCATTTTACCACCTTTCCAGCTGTTGTCTTATGCAAGGCACAACTCACCTAACCTTCAATGCCCTATACTTTCTTCCTTAGGTCCTGGGACTTCTGAATCCAGTCCTTGCATGGTTATGATCACAGGGCCCTTGGGGAACATCAAACTTGGAAACAGGAAGGGCCTATTATACTTGAATCTCAGGGCAATGTTTGTTTCCTTGGGAATCCAAAAGAAGACTTCAAACTCTAAACCTCTGAGAGGTTAACATTTTCATTATCTCCTTATTTAAATATTAATTCATATCTTTTCTTTTTTTTTGTCAATCTTGTTATAAGTTTCTCTTTTTTTTTCATCTTTTCAAAGAATCACTTTGGTTCATTGCTATCCTCTATTGTAGTTTGTTTCCAATTTCATTTATTTCTGTCCTTGTGTTATTATTTCCATCCTTATATTTATTAATACCTTATTTCTTCTTGCTTTGGATATATTTTTCTCTTTTCAATGAAAGCTTATATTACTGGTTTGAAACCTTTCTTCTTTCTAACATAAGCATTTGATGCTGTATATTTCCCTCTAAGGCCTACTTTAGTGACATCTCACAAACTTTTATGTTACATTTTCCTCCTTGTTCAGTTCAAATTATTTTCTAATTTCTCTACAGACTTCTCTTTGATCCATAGATTATTTAGTAGTGTGTTGTTTAATTTCCAAGTATATGGATGTTTTCCTTTATCTTTGTTATTGATCTCAAGTTTAATTTCATTATGTTCAGAGAACATACTTTGATTTAAATTCTTTTATTAAGATTTAGTTTATCACAGGATATTGTCTATCTTGGTAAACAGTCCACATGCAGTTGAAGCAGATGATCTGCTATTGTTGGATGAAGTGTTCTGTAAATATAACTTAGATCCAGTGGACTGATGGTGTCATTTAGTTCTATGTCCTTGCTCTCAATTACTGACAGAGAAGTCTTAAAGTTTCCAACTCTAACTGTGTATTTATTTCTCCTTATAGTTCTGGAAGTTGTTGTTTCATGTATTAAAAAAAATATTTCATTGGCATATAGTTGATTTACAGTGTTGTATTAGTTTCAGGTGTTCAGCAAAGTGATTCTGTTATAAATATACATATATTCATTCTTTCTAGATTCTTTTCTCTTATAGGTTATCACAGAATATTGAGTGAAGTTCCCTGTGCTATACAGAATGTCCTGTTGGTTATTTATCTTATGTACAGTAGAGTATATATGTTCATTATATATATATGTGTATATATATATATATATATATATATATATATTCAATTTATCCCTCACTGCCATGTTTCCACTTTTGTAACAAGTTTTCTATAAGACTGTTCCTCTTTTGTAAATGAGTTCATTTCTATCATTTTTAAAAGTAGATTCCACATAAGAGTGACATCACATAATAATATATGTGTGTCTGACTTCACTTAGTGGGAGAAGGCAATGGCACCCCACTCCAATACTCTTGCCTGGAAAATCCCATGGACAGAGGAGCCTGGTAGGGTGCAGTCCATGGGGTTGCAAAGAGTTGGACATGACTGAGCGACTTCACTTTCACTTTTCACTTACAGGCGCTGAGAAGGAAATGAAAACCCACTCCAGTGTTCTTGCCTGGAGAATCCCAGGGATGGGGGAGCCAAGTGGGCTGCTGTCTATGGGGTTGCACAGAGTTGGACATGACTGAGGCCACTTAGCAGCAGCAACAGCTATGTATTAAAAGCCTCTTCAAACCATAACTTTTATTTTTTGCTTTCAACTTACACTCATATTTGAAAGAATTCAATAGAAGAAGTCTTTGACCCAATATATATCATCTATCCTCATTTCATTTTTTTTTTATGTTATAAATACCTTTCAGGTATCATATCCCTTAGGCCTTCAGTTCAGTCGCTCAGTCATGTCCGACACTTTGTGACCCCATGAACCGCAGCATGCCAGGCCTCCCTGTCCATCATCAACTGCTGGACTCTACCCAAACCCATGTCCATCGAGTCAGTGATGCCATCCAGCCATCTCATCCTCTGTCGTCCCCTTCTCTCCTTCCCCCAATCCCTCCCAGCATCAGGGTCTTTTCCAATGAGTCAACCCTTCACATGAGGTGGCCAAAGTATTGGAGTTTCAGCTTCAGCATCAGTCCTTCCAATGAACACCCAGGACTGATCTCCTTTAGGAAGGACTGGTTGGATCTCCTTGCAGTCCATGGGACTCCCAAGAGTCTTCTCCAACACCACAGTTCAAAAGAATCAATTCTTCAGCGCTCAGGTTTGTTCACAGTCCAACTCTCACATCCACACATGACAACTGGAAAAACCATAGCCTTGACTAGACGTACCTTTGTTGGCAAAGTAATGTCTCTGCTTTTCAATATCCTATCTAGGTTGGTCATAACTTTCCTTCCAAGGAGTAAGTGTCTTTTAATTTCATGGCTGCAATCACCATCTGCAGTGATTTTGGAGCCCAGAAAAATAAATCTGACACTGTTTCCCCATCTATTTCCCATGAAGTGATGGGACCGGATGCCATGATCTTCAATTTCTGAATGTTGAGCTTTAAGCTAACTTTTCCACTTTCCTCTTTCACTTTCATCAAGAAGATTTTTAGTTCCTCTTCACTTTCTGCCATAAGGCTGGTATCATCTGCATATCTGAGGTTACTGATATTTCTCCCAGCAATCTTGATTCCAGCTTGTGCTTCCTCCAGCCCAGCATTTCTCATGATGTACTCTATATAAGCGGTGTGACAATATACAGCCTTGACGTACTCCTTTTCCTATTTGGAACCAGTCTGTTGTTCCATGTCCAGTTCTAACTGTTGCTTCCTGACCTGCATAGAGGTTTCTCAAGAGGCAGGTCAGGTGGTCTGGTATTCCATCTCCTTCAGAATTTTCCACAGTTTGTTATGATTTGCACAGTCAAAAGGCTTTGGCATAGTCAATAAAGCAGAAATAGATGTTTTCTTGGAACTCTCTTGCTTTTTCGATGATCCAGTGTATTTTGGCAATTTGATCTCTGGTTCCTCTGCCTTTTCTAAAACCAGCTTGAACATCAGGAAGTTCACGGTTTATGTATGCTGAAGCCTGGCTTGGAGAATTTTGAGCATTACTTTACTAGCGTGTGAGATGAGTGCAATTGTGTGGTCGTTTGAGAATTCTTTGGCATTGCCTTTCTTTGGGATTGGAATGCAAACTGACCTTTTCCAGTCCTGTGGCCACTGCTGAGTTTTCCAAATTTGCTGACATGTTGAATGCAGCACTTTCACAGCATCATCTTTCAGGATTTGAAATAGCTCCACTGGAATTCCATCACCTCCACTAGCTTTGTCCGTAGTGATGCTTCCTAACGCCCACTTGACTTCACATTCCAGGATGTGAGTGTGAGTGATCACACCATCATGATTATCTGGGTTGTGCGGATCTTTTTTGTACAGTTCTTCTGTACATTCTTGCCACCTCTTCTTAATATCTTCTGCTTCTGTTACGTCCCTACCATCTGTCCTTTATTGAGTCCATCTTTGCATGAACTGTTCCCTTGGTATCTCTAGTTTTCTTGAAGAGATCTCTAGTCTTTCCCATTCTGTTGTTTTCCTCCATTTCTTTGCATTGATCGCTGAGGAAGCCTTTCTTATCTCTCCTTATATTTTATTTAGCAAGTCTTTTAGAGCAGATCATATGGCACCAAAACCTTAGTTTTCCTGTATGTCCCATTCATTTCTGAAGGATACTTTTGTTGTATATAGAATTCTGGGTTGATAGTTCATCTTTTTCACCAATTTAAAAACACTGTTTCACTTCCTTCTGATTATCACCATTTCTGATGTGAACTCTGAAGCCATTTGAATCCTTACTTGCCTATCATTATTGTGTTAATTTTTTTGACTGCATTCAAGACTTTTTTCTTTGCCTTAAATAATTATGATATACATGATTGTGGATTTGTTTTTATCCTATTGGGGTGCACTAAGATTCTGGAATCTATAGCTTTATGTCTTTTCCTCTAGGAAGTTTTGAAACATTATTTCATCAATTTTTTTTTTTTTTGCCTTACATTCTATCTTGTTTCTTCATTAGATTTCAGTAATGCAAATGTTTCACTTTTTGTAAAGTCCAAAAATCTGGGCTTCCTAAGACTTCTCCTTTTAATCATTTTTTATGTTTGTTTTTCAGATTTAATACTTTCTACTGATCTATTTTCAAAATACAGTGATTCTTTTCTCTGTCATATCCATCTGCTATTGAGCTCATCAAATGGGTGTTTTCTATGTTACTGTATTTTTCAGTTCTAAATTTCCCTTTATTTCTTTGCTGAGACTTTATCTTTCCATTTGCTTAAAGAATTCATCCTTACTTCTTGGAGTATGCTTAAATGGGTGATGTAAAGCACCTTACATTATTTAAACATCTGTGTCATCCCTGTGTTGCTATCTATTGACTGATTTTCTCAAGAAAGTTGAGATTTTCTTGCTCTTTATATTTCATGTATGTTTGATTGTACATTGGATATGCTATTAGAGTTTGGGTCTTATTTAATCCTACATAAAATGTTGACTTTTTTTTTTTTTTTGACAAGCTATTGACTTAGTTCAGTTAAAGCTTCAAGTTGTACCCAGCTTCTGTAGATGGTAGTTTCAGTATAAGTTCTGTTCTTAAAAAGAGTTTTTAGTTTTATTTGAATTTGTCTTTGGTACGTGTCACCCATTGGCCAGTCTGGAACTTTGGCAGTGGTCTATATGTTCAGTTTTCAAAGTTTTTGTTATCCTGAATAGCATCAGGTCCAGAAGTGTAAAGTTCAGGGATAAGCCACATTCATAAAGAGCTTTTTGGAGCTCCCCTTTCCTAGGCTCCATCCTTTCCACAGTCCCTTGTAGTAGACTTCACTTTTTCATCCTGTCACTAGAAGTGTAGTACATGATTTATTCCACTCTGCACTTTTCATTACTATGCTCATTTCTTGAAATGACAGACAAAAGCAAAAAAAAAAAAAAAAAAAAGGAAGATCTCCCCGTTCACATTCCTCAGATATTAGAGGAAGGTTCTTTGCCATCAGAGTTTTAGGTTACTACAAACCTCCATATACACCACTGTCATTGCCACCACTTAAAAAAAATTATTTTCTTTATTGAAGGATAATTGCTTTACAGAATTTTGTTTTCTGCCAAACCTCAACATGAATCACCCATATGTATACATATATCCCCTCCCTTTTGAATCTCCATCCCATCTCTTTCTCATCCCACCCCTCTAGGTTGATACAGAGCCCCTGTTTGAGTTTCCTGAGCCATACAGCCAATTCCTGTTGGCTCTCTATTTTGCATATAGTAATGTAAGTTTCCATGTTACTCTTTTCATGCAGCTCACTCTCTTCTCCCCTCTCCCCATGTCCAAAAGTCTATTCACTACATCTGTTTCTCCATTGCTGCTCTAGAACCATTTTTCTAGATTCCATATATGTGTGTTAGAATATGATATTTATCTTTCTCCTTCTGACTCACTTCATTTTATATAATAGGTTCTAGGTTCATCCACCTCACCAGAACGGACTCAAATGCATTCGTTTTCTCATGGCTGAACATAAGTATGGCACAACTTCTTTATCCATTCATCTGTCGATGGACATTTACATTGCTTCATGTTCTAGCTATTGTAAATAGTGCTGCAATGAACAGTGGGATACATGTATCTTTTCCAACCCTGGTTTCCTCAGTGTATATGCCAAGGAGTGGGATTGCGGAGTCATTTGGTGGTTTTATTCCTAGTTTCTTAAGGAATCTCCATACCGTCTTCCATAGTGGCAGTATCAATTTACATTCCACCAACAATGCAAGAGTGTTCCCTTTTCTCCACACCCTCTCCAGCATTTATTGTTTGTAGACTTTGTGATGATGGCCATTCTGACTGGTGTGAGGTGATATACCATTGTAGTTTTGATTTGCATTTCTCTGATAGTGATGTTGAGCATCTTTTCATGTGTTTGTCTGCATGTCTTCTTTGGAGAAATGTCTGTTTAGGTCTTTTTCCCACTTTTTGGTTGGGTTGTTTGTTTTTTCGTTATTGAGTTGTATGAGCTGCTTGTAGATTTTGGAAATTAATCCTTTGTGAGTTTTTAAATTTGCTATTACTTTCTCCCATTCTGAGGGTTGTCTTTTCACTTTGCTTATATTTTCCTTTGCTTTGCAAAAGCTTTTAAGTTTAATCAGGTCCCACTTGTTTAATTAGTTTTTATTTCCATTACTCTAGGAGGTGGGTCATAGAGGATCTTGCTTTGATTTATGTAATCGAATGTTCTGCCTACGTTTTCCTATAAGAGTTTTATAGTTTCTGCTCTTACATTTAGGTCTTTAACCAATTTTGAGTTTATCTTTGTCTGGCTTTGGTATCAGGGTAATGGTGGCCTCATAGAATGCGTTTGGAAGTGTTCCTTCCTCTGCAATTTATTGAAAGAGTTTTAGAAAGATAGGCATTAGCTCTTATCTAAATGTTTGCTAGAATTCTCCTGTGAAGCCATCTGGTCCTGGGCTTTTGTTTTTTGGGAGATTTTTGATCACAGCTTCAATTTCAGTGCTTGCAATCCTGTGGTTCATAATTTGTATTTCTTCCTGGTTCAGTCTTGGAAGATTGAACTTTTCTAAGAATCTGTCCATTTCCTCCAGGTTCTTCATTTTATTGCCATATAGTTGTTCACAATAGTCTCTTATAATCCTTTGTATTTCTGCATTGTGTGTTGTAACCTCTCCTTTTTCATTTCTAATTTTGCTGATTTGAGTCTTCTCTCTTTTTTTCTTGATGAGTCTGGCTAAAGGTTTGTCAATTTTGCTGATCTTCTCAAAGTACCAGCTTTTAGTTTTAGTAATCTTTACTATTGTTTCTTTCTTTTTTATTTATTTCTGCTTGGAACTTTATGATTTCTTTCTTTCAATTAATTTTTTTCCCTATTTTTCCAGTTGTTTTAGGTGTAAAGTTAAGCTGTCTATTTGATGTTTTTCTTGTTTCTTGAGGTAGGATTGTATTGCTATAAGTTTAGGACTGCTTTTGCTGCCTCCCATAGGTTTTGAGTTGTAGTGTTTTCATTGACATTTGTTTGTAGAAATTTTATTTATTTCCCTTTTGATTTCTTCAGTAACCTGTTGGTTATTCAGAAACGTGTTGTTTAGTCTCCATGTGTTTGTGTTTCTTAGTTTTTTCCCTTGTTATTGATGTCTAGTCTCATAGGGTTGCAGTTGGAGAATATGCTTGATATGATTTCAGTTTTATTAAATTTACTGAGGTTTGATTTGTGACCCAAGATTCTCCTGGTCTATCCAGGAGAATGTTCCATGTGTGCACTTGAGAAGAAGGTGTATTCGTCTGCATTTGGATGGAATGTCCTGAAGATATTAAGGAGATCCATCTCATCTAATGTATCATTGAAGACTTGCGTTTCCTTATTAGTCTTCTGTTTTGATGATTTGTCGATTGGTGTGAGTGGGGTGTTAAAAATCTACTATTATTGTGCTGCTGTCAACTTCTCCTTCTATGTCTGTTAGTGTTTGTCTTATGTATTGAGGTGCTCCTATGTCGGGTGCATAGTTATTTACAATTTTTATGTCTTCCTCTTGGATTGATCCCTAGATAACTGTGTAGTGTCCCTCCTTATCTCTTGCAATCTTCTTCTTCTTCTATTTTGTCTGATATGAGGATTGCTACTCCAGCTTTGTTTTGCTTCCCATGTGCATGAAATATATTTTTTCCATCCTCTCACTTTCAGTCTATATGTGTCTTGAGGTCTGAAGTGGGTTGCCTATTAGTTCAGTTCAGTTCAGTCACTCAGTTGTGTCTGACTCTTTGAGACCCCATGAATTTCCACATGTCAGGACTCCCTGTCCATCATCAACTGCCAGAGTTTACTCAAACTCATGTCCATTGAGTCAGTGAGGACATCCAGCCATCTCATCCTCTGTCATCCCTTCTCTCCTGCCCCTAATCCCTCCCAGCATCAGGGTCTTTTCCAGTGAGTCAACTCTTCACATGAGGTGGCCAAAGTACTGGAGTTTCAGCTTCAGCATCAGTCCTTCCAATTAACACCCGGGACTGATCTCCTTTAGAATGGACTGGCTGGATCTCCTTGCAGTCCAAGGGACTCTCAAGAGTCTTTTCCAACACCATAGTTCAAAAGAATCAATTCTTTGGCACTCAACTTTCTTCACAGTCCAAATCTCAGATCCATACATGACCACTGGTAAAACCATAGCCTTGACTAGACAGACCTTTGTTGACAAAATAATGTTTTTGCTTTTGAATATACTACTTAGGTTGGTCATAACTTTCCTTCCAAGGAGTAAGTGTCTTTTAATTTCATGGCTGCAATCACCATCTGCAGTGATTTTGGAGCCCAAAAAAATAAATCTGACACTGTTTCCCCATCTATTTCCCATGAAGTGATGGGACCAGATGCCATGATCTTCGTTTTCTGAATGTTGAGCTTTAAGCCAACCTTTTCACTCTCCTCTTTCACTTTCATCAAGAGGCTTTTTAGTTCCTATTTACTTTCTGCCATAAGGGTGGTTCATCTGCATATCTGAGGTTATTGATATTTCTCCTTGCAGTCTTGATTCCAGCTTGTGCTTCTTCCAGCCCAGCGTTTCTCATGATGTACTCTGTATATAAGTTAAATAAGCAGGGTGACAATATACAGCCTTGACATACTCCTTGTCCTATTTGGAACCAGTCTGTTGTTCCATGTCCATTTCTAACTGTTGCTTCCTGACCTGCATACAGGTTTCTCAAGAGGCAGGTCAGGTGGTCTGGTATTCCCATCTCTTTCAGAATTTTCCATAGTTTATTGTGATCCACACAGTCAAAGGCTTTGGCATAGTCAATAAAGCAGAAATAGATGTTTTTCTGGAACTCTCTTGCTTTTTCGATGATCTAGCGGATGTTGGCAATTTAATCTCTGATTCCTCTGCCTTTTCAAAAACCAGCTTGAACATCAGGAAGTTGACGTTTCACATATTGCTGGTTGTGTATAGACAGCATATAAATGGGTCTTGTTTTTGTATCCATTCAGCCAGTCTGTGTCTTTTGGTTGGAGCATTTAATCCATTTACATTTAAAGTAATTATTGATATATATATGTTCCTATTGCCATTTTCTAGTTTTTGTGGTTGATTTTGTAGATCTTTTTCTTCTGTTGCATTTCTTGACTATGTAAGTCCATTTAGCATTTGTTGTAAATTTGGTTTGGTGGTACTGAATTTCTCAGCTCTTGCTTGTCTGAAAAGCTTTTTATTTCTCCATCAATTTTGAATGAAATCCTTGCGAGGTACAGTAATCTTGGTTGTAGATGTTTCCCTTTCAGTACTTTAAATATATCCTGTATTCCCTTCTGGCTTGCAAAGTTTCTGCTGAAAGATCAGCTGTTAAGCATATTGGGTTTCCCTTGAATGTCACTTGTTGCTTCTCCCTTGCTGCTTTTACTATTCTTTCTTTGTGTTTTGTCTTTTTTAGCTTGATTAGTATGTGTCTTGGTGTGTTTCTCCTTGGGTTTATCCTCTATGGGACTGTTGGACTTGATTGACTATTTCCTTTTCCATGTTGGGGAAATTTTCAACAATAATCTCTTCAAAAATTTTCTCATACCCTTTCTTTTTCTCTTCTTCTGGGACTCCTATAATTCAAAAGTTGGTGTGTCTGATATTGTCCCAGGGATCTCTGAGGCTGTCCTCAGTTCTTTTCATTCTCTCTACTTTATTTTGCTCTTCAGAAGTTATTTCCACCATTTTATCTTCCAGCTCACTGATTTGTTCTTCTGCTTCAGATATCTGCTATTGATTCCTTCCAGAGTATTTTTAATTTCAGTAATTGTGTTGTTTGTCTCTGCATGTTTATTCTTTAATTCTTCTAGATCTTTGTTAACTGATTCTTGCATTTTCTCCATTTTTCTTCAAGGTTTTTAATCATCTCTGCTATCATTATTCTGAATTCTTTTTCAGATAATTTCTCTATTTCCTCTTCATTTATTTGGACTTCTGTGTCTTTAGTTTGTTCCTTCATTTGTGTAGTGTTTCTCTGCCTTTTCATTATTATTATTTTTTCAACTTATTGTTTTTGAGGTCTCCTTTTTCCAGGCTTCAAGGTTGAACTCTTTCTTCCTTTTGGTTTCTGCCTTCTAAGGTTGGTCCAGTGATTTGTGTAAGACTCTTATGGGGTGAGATCTGTGCTGAGATTTTGTTTGTTTGTTTGTTTTTCCTCTGATGGGCAAGGGTGAGTGAGGTGGTAATCGTGTCCACTGATGATTGGGTTTGTAGTTTTGTTTTGTTTGTTGTTTGGATGAAGCCTCTTGCACAGGTTGCTACTGGTGGTTGGGTGATGCTGGTCTTGTATTCTGGTGGTTTCCTTTGTGTGAGTTCTCACTATTTAATACTCCCTAGGGTTAGCTCTCAGGTAGTCTAGGGTCTTGGAGTCAGTCCTCCCACTCCAAAGGCTCAGGGCTTGATCTCTGGTCTTGAATAAAGATTCCACAAGTGGTTTGTTATGGCATTAAGTGAGATTAAAACAAATATCTGAAAATGAGAAACCAAAGATGTAGTCCAGACAAACAGCAGTTACAAAATCAGGCAAATAATAATTAAAATAATGGAAAATACACATATACATATACACACGTGAGCAAAGTCCAAACAGTTCAAGAAAAATAAAGTACAATATTTGACCTGGCAAACAAAGGAAATCAAAAATTATATTTACCAGTTAAGAACAAAACTAAAGTACAAACTGGAAAACAAAACTAAATCAAGGTGTCAAGTGGGAAATAAAGCCATGAAAACAAAACTAAGAAATTTTTTGAGAGAAAAGGAAAGAAAAGAAAAGAAATAAAAATAGATATGCAAAGTTAAATAGAGGTAGAGGAAGAAGATTTATATATATTGGATTAACTGCAAGGAAAAAGGAGCAGTAGGAAAGGCAAACAAAGGAATAAATGTAGAAAAAATATAATAGTTTCAAAAAATTAAAAGTTAAAATTATAAAAAAGAGAAAAGATTTTTTAAAAAATGGAAGAAGAAAGAAAAAAAAAAAAAAGGAAATTCCATGGACCTGCAAAAATCCAACCTAGAGGCAGAGGTTTGTAACAACAAGAAAACTTGTGACTGAAAGGAGAAGGCAATGGCACCCAAATCCAGTACTCTTGCCTAGAAAATCTCATGGATGGAGGAGCCTGGTAGGCTGCAGTCCATGGGGTTGCAAAGAGTTGGACACGACTGAGCTACTTCACTTTCACTTTTCACTTTCATGCATTAGAGAAGGAAATGGCAACCCACTCCAGTGTTCTTGCCTGGAGAATCCCAGGGACAGGGGTGCCTGGTAGGAGGCTGTCTATGGAGTCACACAGAGTCAGACATGACTGAAGCAACTTAGCAGCTGCAGCAGCATACCCTTATACATATACACACATAAGCAAAGTCAAAACAGTCCAACAAAAATAAAGTACAATAGATTGACCTGGTAAACAAAGAAAATAAAAAATTATATTTACCAGTTAAGAACAAAACTAACTAAAGCACAAACTGGAAAACAAAACTAAAGCAAGGTGCCAAGTGGGGAATAAAGTAATGAAAACAAAACTAAGAAAAATTTTGAGAGAAAAGGAAAGAAAGAAAAGAAATTAAAATAGATATGCAAAGTTAAATAGAGGTAGAGGAAGAAGATATATATATTAAAGATTAACTGCAAAGGAAAAGGAGCAGTAGGAAAGGCAAACAAAGGAATAAATGTAGAAAAATATAATAGGTTCAAAAAAATTAAAAGTTAAAATTATAAAAGAAGAGAAAAGATTTTTTAGAAAATGGAAGAAAAAAGGAAAAAAAAAGAAAGAAAGAAAGAAAATTCCACAGAACTCCAAAAGCCCAACCTAGAGGTAGAAGTTTATAACAACAAGAAAAATTGTGACTGAATATACACTTATACGTATACACACCTAAGCAAAATCGAAACAGTCCAACAAAAATAAAGTACAATAGATTGACCTGGCATACAAAGGGAACCAAAAATTATGTCTACCAGAACAAAACTAACTAATACACAAACTGGAAAACAAAACTAAAGGAAGGTGCCAATTGGGGTATAAAGCAATGAAAATAAAGCTAACAAATATATTGAGACTAAAGAAAAGAAAGAATAGATACAAAAAGTAAAATAGAGGTAGATAAAGAAGATTTATATATATTAAAGATTAACTGCAAGGGGAAAAGAACAGTAGGAAAAGCAAACAAAGAAATAAATGTAGAAAAAAATAATAATATGTTTAAAAATTAAAATTAAAAAAAGAGAAAACAAAATTCCCCAGAACTGTAAAAGCTGAACATAGAGGCAGGGGTTTATAACAACAGTAAAAAACACGACTGAGAGAAAAAAAGAAAAAAAAAAGCTCAAAAGTTTAGTTAGGTTTCATAGTGCCAATAAAATCCACAATTACAACTGAGGTGGGATAAAAGAAAAAAAAGGAAAAAAAAAATCCAAAAGAATCTACAGAGCAAGTCAAAACAAGAATAATAAATATTTTTCTTGAGTCATTGCTGTCAGAGTCCTTTCTCTCTCTGGGAGTCACAGTCTGCTTTACCTCCCTGGGATGCCCTCTAACACTGTGCTGATCCCGGGACCTGCTGTGGGGACCACTCATATTCTAATCTGCTCCTACTCCTCTGTGTTCTTGCCTCTAATGTCCACAGCTATCAGAACTGGTGTCTTTTCTTTTGTGGGAGCTCTCAATGACCTTTTATATATTCCACAGACACAGAATCTGCCTAGTTGATTATGTGGATTTAATCTGCAGGTTGTATAGTTGGTGGGAGGATTTTGGGTCTTCTTCCCTGATGGCCAGATGGTAAAGCGTCTGCCTACAATCCAGGAGACCTGGGTTCGATCCCTGGCTTGGGAAGATCCCCTGGAGAAAGAAATGGCAACCCAATCCAGTACTCTTGCCTGGAAAATCCCAAGGACAGAGGAGCCTGGTAGGCTACAGTCCATGGGGTTGCAAAGAGTTGGACACTACTGAGCAACTTCACTTCACTTCACTTCCTTAATCACACTGCCCCTGGGTTTCAATTGTGATTTTATTTCTACCTCTGGATATGGGTCGTCCACTGGGGTTTGCTCCTGAGGCTGCCCTGGAGGACTTTGGTTTGTCCCTGTGAGGGCCAGGTGTGGAGGTTGTGCAGCTGCTTAAGTCACAGGGGTTCTGGCAGCACCAGAAGTTGGTGGCTAGGCCAGCAGGAAATAGGATGCTCTAGAAGGGAATAGCAGCCAGTATTGGCCAATATGCTCCAGTATTCTTGCCTGGAGAAACCCCCTCCCTGACAGAGAAGCCTGGCAGGCCACAGGCCACACAGGGTCGCAGAGTTGGACACTACTGAAGTGACCCTGCACGCATAGGCACAAGACTTTTTTCGCCTGTGGCAGCTCTGCCCCTGTGAGAGTTGAGCATGGAGGTAGTGCAGCTGCTTGGCTAATGAGGACCATGCGGCACCGAATGCGCTGGATCACGGACTGCCTCCACCACAGGAGTTACGGCCCTCTCAGAGTCTTTTATCTAGCCTCTTGTTGCTGGTGATCAGAAGCCTCTTTGGCCAGTCTTTCTCTGTAGCTCTGCCCATTCTGGCACTTAGAGGGCTTCCTTGCCTGGGGTCCTTCTCTGTTGTTTGGTGCATCATGTGCAAGGAGGGCCACCCTCCCCGCCACTCCCCCCAACCCTCACACCGGGCTGGGATCCTACTCTGTAGATCAGCATGTCAGTCATTTAAAGGAGCACCCATGTTGGGGTCCTACTCTGTAGTTCAGTGCATGGGGTGTTTGATGGGCCAGCCTCTCTATTGTTCAGCTGCCAATGCTGGCGTGTGAGGGGAGAGAGGCTGTGGTAATGGCTCCACCATTACCATATGTGGCCTCACATGTGACTCAGCAGTATTGCCTTGCTTCCATGGCTGCCCGGCTTTCCTCCATAGGCATTTCCTACCACAGTCTCCTCCCTCACATCCCCTCGATCCGTGTCTTTGCAATCAACAGCAGCCCTTGCTCTGGGATTGCTCCACAATCCCTAAACTCCAGCTCTCAGCTGTTGTGCCTTCTAGGGGACCTGTGTCCCTGTCTGGGGTATGTATGGCTGCAGCAAGGACTGTCTGATTCTCTTTCCATTTAGGCTGCCACAGATCAGCTGTTTCCCTCTCAGCCTTGTTTCTCCTCTGACTCAGACAGTTGCCCCAACGTGGAGATTGGACCCCTGCTTCAGTTCCCCCACCCACCGAAGGCAGGACCAGTCCTACTAACACTCCCGTTTCCCCCCATAGTTCCTTCATCCTACCGAGTTTTGCATGGGTCTATATATTCTTTTCTGCTGGTCAGGGACTCCTGTCGTCTCTCAGCTGGCGTTCTGCATGCAATTCTGTGTCTGAAGGTGTATTCCTGATGTATCCATGGCGAGAGATATATTCCATGTCCACCTACTCCTCCACCATCTTGTTCCTCCACCACCAGTTAAGTTCCAGACGATGGGGACAAGAGGGAAAAATAAAAATACGGAAAAATTTCCTCATCATTTTTGAGAATTAAGAGTCTGCTTTTCTGCTTTTTGTACCAGAACTGGAGAGCTTCATTGTAAAGCTTCTTTTAGCTTCTTCCCTGTCTACACCAGTGTCCAATTCATGTTTCCAACTATGCTGAGTTCAGACTTGTAGCTACCATTGGGGAAAATAAGGTAAATTCACTGTTCGTTTGACGGTACTTCTAATTTGGTATTCTCCAACATTCCTGGTTCAGTTCAGTTCAGTTCAGTTCAGTCGCTCAGTCGTGTCCGACTCTTTGCGACCCCATGAATCGCAGCACACCAGGCCTCCCTGTTACTACTTACTTTTCAGAGCCTTGAAATAGGCGTGACATTCATTCTGTTTAGGTTTTATAGCTTCATTCAGAGAAGGAGAATGAAGTGTGTTTATTCTAACTAGAATTGAAAGTCTCTGTCCTAATAGTAAATATTGAGATAAGAATTTAAGATAATCTTTCAAGAAAAGATGCATTGTGGCCATTTTAAAATTGAGCACAACCTATTTAGTCAACCAGTTTTAGGCCACTGAATGTTTCACTTTTAGTATGTTGGAGAGTATGAAGTCAAGTCTCACAGGACTTCAAGGAGGAAACTTAAATGCAGCCGTTCCCTATTTATCTACTACCTCTTGCCTTCTCTTGGTAGAAAGCTCCAGATGGCATCACTCTAGAGTGTAAGAGTGAACTAAGACAAAGTAATATCAGAACCCAAGCAGAGATCTTGCTAGAAATGCTTCTCTGATCCTGGCATAGAAAATATATGTCCGAAGCTATAACCATGAGATTATGCCATATAATTATGCCTCAAAAATCATACAGTCTCACTGTTCAAGCACCAGAATTCAACCACTATGTGAAGAAAGTTAGAGACAGATGTTGAGATAGACTCCAAGCTTGTACTATATTCCTGTACAAGAATGCTGTCATGTTTCTCTCTTATTTCAGAGCTTATAGTGGCTCCCTGAATCACTTTGATTAGATATCAAAGCCATTTCTTACCTCTTGGTGCTAAGTTCATTTCTCTAACCTCTAGCAGTCCTGCTCAGAGGATATTATTAGTGTTGCTTTGTGTCTTCTGGGCTTCCCTGGTAGCTCAGCTGGTAAAGAATCCACCTGCAATGTAAGAGACCCCATTTGGGGTTGGAAAAATCCACTGGAGAAGGGGTAGGCTTCTATCCCTTCAGCATTCTTGGCTGAATACACTCCGATATTCTTGGGCTTCCCTGGTGGCTCAACTGGTAAAGAATTGCCTGCAATGTGGGAGACCTGGGCTTGATCCCTGGGTTAAGAAGATCCCCTAGAGAGGGGAAAAGCTACCCACTCCAGTATTCTGGCCTGTGTAGTCCATGGGGTCCCAAAGACTTGGATAGCACTGAGTGACTTTCACTTGTGTCTTCTGCTATCCCATACACCAACTTAGCAACAACCTGATTCTTTAAAGAGATTATTCTATTAAAATTAATATTTTAAGTAGTTCACTTACTTGAGAGAGACCATAATTAAGTAACACCAAACTTTTTCACATAATTTTTATCCGTTTAAATGAATAGTTTCATTTAATTTATTGGAAAGTCTGCAAATATCTCTGGTTAACTTTCTCACTTCAAAGTACACAGATGCCAACAGACATGACTTTTTGCCTCTTCCAAATTCATATCTGAATATTTATTATGTGTCTTTGAATTTATTTTATTCCCTGATGAGAGTGTATTGGGACAGGAACTCATCATCACCATATTAATATATACAGTCTTTTTTTGCTTCTCTACTTCCAATTTTAGTGAAAGAGATAACATGCATTCTTTCTAAAGCTACATTCTCAGCATTAGCTATGAATTCCATTTCCTCTTAAGTCATCAGAAACCTTAGTTAATTATTTGCTGCTTTTTTCTTATAGTCTTAATCTCTCTCTCCCTCTCTGTCCCTTCATTTGTTCTACCTGCTCAGATACAGCACTTGCATAAAAACATCTTCCTTAACACAGTGGAGGAAGGAGAGGGTGGGATGAATTGAGAAAGTAACACTGACATATATACACCATCATGTGTGAAATGGGAAGTTGCTAAATAACACAGGGATCCCAGCCTGGCACTCTGGTGACATACGGAGGTGGGATGGGAGAGGGGAGGGAGACTCAGGAGGGAAGGGATATATACATATATATATATATGTAATTATGACTGATTCAGTTGTTGTAGGGCGAAGCCAATACAAAATTGTAAAGCAATTTTCCACCAATTAAATAAATAAAATTTTTTTAAAAAGAAAAAATCCATTGTGTATATGTACCACAGCTTTCTTATCCATTCATCTGCTCATGGACATCTAGGTTGTTTCCATGTCCTGGCTATTATAAACAGTGGAGATGTGTCAATGTATGGCAAAACCAATACAGTATTGTAAAGTAAAATAAAGTAAAAACAAAAATTAAAAAATAAAAATAAAATAGGAAAAAAAAAAAGAAAAAATCTTCCTTAGACATAGTTACTGGTATCCTTTCAGTTGCTGCTGTTTCTTTCATTGGGAATGTGGACATTTGCTGTTTCACACTCTAATCTTCTATAAATTTAAAAATCCATAGCCACCTGGGTTTGTCTACAACCACTTAGAAATAACTCATGCCAAAATCACTGATAATCAATAGTCACCTTTTTATTTTTTTCAGCTTTTATACTCTAAAACATTTTGTTTGGTTGGTCACTCTTTACTATTATAAACTCATTTCTGCAAACTTATACCATAATCTCTTGGTTTTTCCCTTGGCATTTCTGACTATTGTTTGTATACATTTTTTTAAAAATTTTTATTTTACTTTATTTTACTTTACAATACTGTATTGGTTTTGCCATAAATTGACATGAATCCATCACGGGTGTACATGCATTCCCAAACATGAACCCCCCTCCCACCTCCCTCCCCACAACATCTCTTTGGGTCATCCCCGTGCACCAGCCCCAAGCATGCTGTGTCCTGCGTCGGACATAGACTGGCGATTCAATTCTTACATGATAGTATACATGTTACAATGCCATTCTCCCAAATCATCCCACCCTCTCCCTCTCCCTCTGAGTCCAAAAGTCCGTTATACACATCTGTGTCTTTTTTGCTGTCTTGCATACAGGGTCGTCATTGCCATCTTTCGAAATTCCATATATATGTGTTAGTATACTGTATTGGTGTTTTTCTTTCTGGCTTACTTCACTCTGTATAATCGGCTCCAGTTTCATCCATCTCATCAGAACTGATTCAAATGTATTCTTTTTAATGGCTGAGTAATACTCCATTGTGTATATGTACCACAGCTTTCTTATCCATTCATCTGCTGATGGACATCTAGGTTGTTTCCATGTCCTGGCTATTATAAACAGTGCTGCGATGAACATTGGGGTACATGTGTCTCTTTCAATTCTGGTTTCCTCGGTGTGTATGCCCAGCAGTGGGATTGCTGGGTCATAAGGGAGTTCTATTTGCAATTTTTTAAGGAATCTCCACACTGTTCTCCATAGTGGCTGTACTAGTTTGCATTCCCACCAACAGTGTAGGAGGGTTCCCTTTTCTCCACACCCTCTCCAGCATTTATTGCTTGCAGATTTTTGGATCACAGCCATTCTGACTGGTGTGAAGTGGTACCTCATTGTGGTTTTGGTTTGCATTTCTCTGATAATGAGTGATGTTGAGTATCTTTTCATGTGTTTGTTAGCCATCCGTATGTCTTCTTTGGAGAAATGTCTATTTAGTTCTTTGGCCCATTTTTTGATTGGGTCGTTTATTTTTCTGGAATTGAGCTGCATAAGTTGCTTGTATATTTTTGAGATTAGTTGTTTGTCAGTTGCTTCATTTACTATTATTTTCTCCCATTCAGAAGGCTGTCTTTTTACCTTGCTTATATTTTCCTTTGTTGTGCAAAAGCTTTTAATTTTAATTAGATCCCATTTGTTTATTTTTGCTTTTATTTCTGATATTCTGGGAGGTGGATCATAGAGGATCCTGCTGTGCTTTATGTCGGAGAGTGTTTTGCCTATATTCTCCTCTAGGAGTTTTATAGTTTCTGGTCTTACATTTAGATCTTTAATCCATTTTGAGTTTATTTTTGTGTGCGGTGTTAGAAAGTGATCTAGTTTCATTCTTTTACAAGTGGTTGACCAGTTTTCCCAGCACCACTTGTTAAAGAGATTGTCTTTACTCCATTGTATATTCTTGCCTCCTTTGTCAAAGATAAGGTGTCCATAGGTGTGTGGATTTATCTCTGGGCTTTCTATTTTGTTCCATTGATCTATATGTCTGTCTTTGTGCCAGTACCATACTGTCTTGATGACTGTGGCTTTGTAGTAGAGCCTGGAGTCAGGCAAGTTGATTCCTCCAGTTCCATTCTTCTTTCTCAAGATTGCTTTGGCTATTCGAGGTTTTTTGTTGTTTGTATACATTTTGAACTCTTCTTTTCTCACTTTAATAATAGTGGGAAATTTAATAAAAGTAATAATACTTTTCTCACTTTATTCTAGTCTCATGGCTTCAGGTACCATATATGGATGACTCTCAAATCTACATCTATAATTTATTACAAGAGAAGGAGAGAAGACGAAATTCAATCTTCTACTGGACATTACCCTTTGGCTATTCCATGGGAACCTCAAATTCAGTGTGTACAAAACTGAGCTCATACTCATCCCAAGAGTATGCGTTTCCACCTCTGTTCAAATTCTCGGTGAACCGTTATAGTCACATGTTGTTCAGAATTTGCAGCCAAGTCCTAATAATTCTACCTTAAATTATCTTTGGACTGTTTTCTATTTTTTCTTAATCCCACAGCTATTTTCTTTGTCTGAGCCTTTACAGTTTCTTCTTCTTCTTCTTTTTTAAAATAATTTCTTCTTTAAATTATGGCATTGGTCTCCTTAGTGGCCTTCCAGTCTCCAGCCTTGAACTTCTTCAGTCCACTAGCCACACTGCAGCCTTAGTGATTTTTCCAAGTGGAATACTGGATCGTATCATCTCCTTGTTTAAACCTTTCAGTGATCTCCCCAACCATTCAGGGTAAAATTGTGATTTCTTAGTGTAATATAAGTGTAATATACAAGGCCTCCTCTGATCTAATTCCTAGCACTTTCTTTATGAAGCCTCCTTTGATTCGCCTTCATGCTTAGTGACCCTCTTCCCAGTGCCCCTCCCCCAATATGGACCAAGTACTTATATTTTGCACTTCTACAATATAACTCTGGCCATCACAGCCCTCACCACGTGTTATTGCCATTAGCTGGTTTTTGTTGTTGTTGTTGCCATTTAAATAAGGCCTATGTCTAACTAATCTTTATATCACTATGTTCCTCCTGGGACATCAGTCCCTGGAGCACTGGGATGTTTATTGAATGCATGTCTGAAAGAACGAGTGAAAGAGTTTGAAATCCAAATTGCAGAATTTAAGTTGTTGAGCAGGAAAGTGGCAGGAAAATCACTGAAGAACACTAGATGATTAGATAAGATGAGGATATCTGGAAGTATGCAGATATATTGAGAAAACTGATAGCTAGGTTTTCTTGGTAGTAGGTATGATGCCAAAAAGAACTGAAATGGTAGGTTGGGTAATATACAAAGTAACTAATAATTCCTTTTATTTATTTATTTTTTAAAATAATTCCTTTTAAACTTAAATTATTAAAGCCCTAGAAAGCATTATATAATTGGCCTCAGAAAAAGATTACAGAATCGAATTGCCATATTCTCAAAGAAGTATGTATCCCCAATTTTATATACATATACATATAATATATAAATGCATTTGTAAACCTATATATACACACATATTATTTTTCTATCATAAATTCTATATATCTTAATATATATCATAATTAACATTGCGATGCAAAGAAAACCAGTAATACTTAAGCTGTATAAAACTTAAGTGGTTGTAATTTTTTAAAACAAGCTTCTTTCTTTTATGTTTTAATTTTTCCCTAATGGGTCTTCTAGCTGAAGGACTAGAAGTTGCCTGTTTGTTTTCATCTGTGGTGTAAGCTTTATTTCCTTTATATGTGATTATCAAATACTGCCACAAATGTGCTTTTAAAATTAAACACTTTGTTTATTTAGCTCATATCAATAGAAAGCTTAGAGTAATTAAACTCCTTATGAAGTCAAGTTCAGAAAGCTAATATTTATTTTCTTTAAACAACCTAGAAGTACAAATATGTCACCTTGTTGCAGGTACAGATTTGTACATTTGAACAGTATATTTATTTTCAAGGTCTATTATTCTTCAAACAATTTTAAATATTTAAAAATCTATGGATTTTACTGTTCTAAGTTAAACAAATACTACAAAAAAAATTTGACCAGTATTTGTGCCAATAGAAAATAATAAGTATTGCCTGTCAATCTCTGATTCTCAGTGGTTAATTTAGAAGCTATTTTTATCTTTATTCTATTTAGAGATGTCCTAGCATATGATTTTGACAAATAGATTTAACTTCAGCAAGAGAAGCTTCTTTTATATTAATCCATGTATTTTGCTTTTCAACTGTTAAAGTGCTTTTCCCTTCTTCTTAATCCATATAAAACTATTAAGATTTTTTAAATGGCCCATATTCGATCTGCAGGCTGATTATTTACTTCAGTAAACAGTAAAAAGCATTAACAGTCTCATAGAATCCCCAAAGAGTTCCCTAGTAGGCAATGAACACAACATTCTTGTTAATGTCTTTGACTAACCGGTTTTATAGGGCTGTTGGATTTTGTGGTTACTTATTTTATAAACAATGTCTGCAGCACTTTCAACGGCAAATAAGAATTTGTGCCTTATTTTATCTACTACATCAGGATGAATGATTTTCTACTAAGAGAAGTGATATTCCAATGAGTATTTTTAGTATCATGTGGTTAAACTACAGACTTGCTCTTGAATTATTCCACAAAAGCCTTTCTTAAAATTCTTTTGTTTTAAAGCACAGATACAGTAAAACACACAAATGTATGGCTTAATGGATTCTTTTAAGGCCCATATCATTTTAACAATTACCCATGTCAAAACTATAATTTTACTACTCACCAATGAAGCTCCTCAGTAACCAACTCCCAGTCATAATTCCTTCCCAAAGTAACTACTCTTTTGAGTTTTATAGTCACCATTCCTTCCCAAAGTAACTACTCTTTTGAGTTTTATAGTCACCATGTCCTTGTAGTTTTATCATTGAAATATTCATCCTTGACATTATAGTTTAATCTTTCACATTTAAAAAATATAAGTTTTAAATAAAGACTTGTTTAATCCATTTTCTTTCATCTTTTTCTCTTTACAATTTATTTGTTGAGTTACTTGGGGAAACATTGATGGCAATTTTGTAAATTTTTCTGCTCTGCATATTCCCTAAAGCTTGATAGCTGGATTCAGAGGCTTGATCAGACTCAGGTTTACTATTTTTGTGTTTTCTTTCATCAGAGACACTTAGTGCTGTTTTTCCCTCTTTTTCTGATGTTAGCTGCTGTTGATGCTCAGTGCCTAGACCTACACTTTTATTGGGAGTTGCAAACAGTATATTCTAGTTCTATCATTCCTTTTTCAAATATTAGATGCATACAATAGATACTTTCCCTGATCTATCTGGTTACCTAGTAAAACAGTTCATACAGGAAAGTCAGGATGAATGCTTGATTCTTTCCCTTTAGTTGACAGTTTTCAAAAAAATGGGTCAACTCCCTATTACCCTCAGAAAATGACCTTATTGATATTTAAAAAAATTATTTTAAACTCAGATTAAAACATCTTTATTTTAACTGAAGTTATTCTTTGTGAAGCTCAAGCTATTGAATCATTGGCCACTCAAAGTCTCTGGAATTTGGCACCTGAGTCCTTCGACATGGGCCTTTTAGTCTTTGATAATTTCTTCTTTATCCAATATAATAATGTTCCAGGTTCCTCTTCCCCAGATCTGGAGTGACTTCCTTTTCTAGAAGTGTTAGTTTTTCTTAGAAGCAAATAATATCTTAAGATCATTGTCTCAGCACTAGGGAAACTTAGTCACTGTTTCTAGCCTTCTTCAGTGGAGAAAACTAGTGTATTTTATGCTCACACTCTCTCACACACATGTATATGGAATATATAAATATATATTCTGTAGTATTGCATATGAATTAACATTGAAATTTTTTCCAGATTTAGGAATATAGAATTTTAATATATAACCCCTTTATATTTTGCATTTTTACTTTAAGCTGAGAATCCTCTTTGTCAAAGACACAGATATGATAGAATTGTTAGAATAACCTGTAGTGACTTTTGCCTTTGATATGCATGTTTTTGGGAACAACCAACACATAATGATCTCTCTTTAGGTATGTTCCAACTTATCAATGTTCTAGAAAATGACTGCATTAAATTTGTCTTATATTTCTTTACCAAGTTCCTATAATTTTATTCTTTGAGTTATTTTATATTTTAGCTAAAGACAAATTTTGCCATCTTTCCAGATATTACTTTATTTGATTCACTCTTCAGTTTCTTCAATGTGTTAGGCCCAAGAGGTTTTTCTATAATCCTATAAGAAGCATTTCCTTTAGAATATCATCACCTTAGGATCTGTTTCCCAAATAAACATCAGGTTGGTACCTGTTTTATGTCTTACTGAATATTGAATAGTCAAATAAATTAAGTAAATGTGAGTTCTGTCACTGTGAGCAGCAGGAATTAAACAAGTAGAAAATTAAATGATTGTGAAATAATAGCACAATTAGTGCTTTTGTTTGACTCAGGAAGGAGAGATTCCTATTAGTTGATAAATAGAATTGTCATTATGGAAAATGCTATTGGAATACTCTTTTCAACCTGCAATGCTGGGCTTTCCGAAATGTTTGCATTTCAACGTATTTTATTTAATATTTTAACTGACATGACTTGGTTGTATTATTCACAAAGAGAAAGAAATAAAGTAACAGAATCTTTACATTTGTTATTACAATCATCCAGAAGCATTCCCATCATAAAAGTTCAGCATAACAGTTGTAACCAGTTGACTTCAATAGAGACCAAGAGGTTATTTTCATTTTCTGACATAAGGATTGCTTTCTTTCATAAAAATCCAATTAAAATCACTTTAACAATTAACTCTGGACTGATGACTATTTTACAGTTTAGCTCTTCAGTACTTTTAAGTTGAACTTTCCGAAATTTTATTTTAATTATATAAATGTGTATACACACACACACACACATGACTTTTAATCCTAAAATTTTAAATATTTTTGTTACATCAAGTAAAGAGGGACTGGGATTATGCTTGCAATTACTGTAGAAATTTGTTTTGAGTACTAACATGTGCCTAAGAAAGAATGTAGAAAAGTGTATCAAGGGCCTTTTGAGGAGGTGTCCTGAATCTGTCTCTCCCAGTGATTGATACCACCTTCCAACAATGTACTTTTTTATGGTGACCTGGCAGCCACTGAGCACCAGCAGGAGAGTCAGCCCCGAACACTAAGAATGACACCTTATGAACTCCAGCTTGCTCTTTGAGGTCTCAAAAATGTAAAAACATTAAAAAAATAACTTGAAAAAAGTTTTTAAAAGTTTAAAGCAAGTCTAATATGTTTCTTCTTATCTAAAGGTTTTCTGTATTAAAAACAAACCATTCCATAAAATGTACACTGATGGCATCAAAGTAACATGACAATTTCAATAAGCTCTCCCATAGTACGACAGCATGACATAATTTTTTTAAATCTCTCTCTTTAAAGAAAACCCTCATAGTGTCATTATTTTAAAAGGGAATACTGGTAAATGAATGATAAAAGGAATTTTAACATACCAGAGTGACTTCAAAAAATTTGGTGATGAATTTGAGATGGTTAAAATATAATTTAAAAAGAGTTATGGGAGTTATGCCAACAACTGCTTGGTGCTGAGTAGATATCAAAGACAAAAATGCAATGTAAGCAATGATTGATTAGTGTGAAAAGGCCTCATTTCTTTCATCTTTTTGGTTTTTGTGATAAACAATTCTAGTTATCACAATGTATAAAGAAAGTTATGGGGACTTACATTGGATGTGATGTCCTTAATTAAATAGCTGAGCCTCTAATTTCTCGGTTGACATAAATGAGGTTCAGGAAAATGAGGTGACTTCCCCAAGGTCACACAGGTAGAGACATGATTAGCGACCAGGATATCTGAGTTCCCCCTTTTGGTGCCATTTTTCTCAGACTCAATAACCTTTTAAAGATGCATCTGCAGACTCAAAACGCTATGGATAAGACAGATTGATGTAGGCACAGGAATCAAGACAGGGATTAGCAAAGCCCTCAGAAAATATAACAGTATTTTACCCTCTTTACCCTCTTTGAGGGCTTCCCTGGTGGCTCAGAGGTTAAAGCATCTGCCTCCAGTGCGGGAGACCCGGGTTCGATCCCTGGGTCAGGAAGATCCCCTGGAGAAGAAAACGGCAAGCCACTCCAGTATTCTTGCCTGGAGAATCCCATGAACAGAGAAGCCTAGCAGGTTACAGTCCACGGGGTCGCAAAGAGTCGGATACGACTGAGCGACTTCACCTTACTTTACCTTACCTTACCCTCTTTGAAAGCACTAAGTCTCAAATATTTAAGGCATTATGGCATTCAACTAAAATATGCCTACAGGCCAGCCAGTTGCCTTTTTGATACTCTGGGGGTTTCATTTTTTAGCTGCTTAGATAAATTATTGAAACTGGGTTCACATAGTTATAAACAGAAATACAATTTCAATTAGAGGTTAGAAATATTTTTTGGCTGTGGAATAAATTGTAAATAAAAGAGCACTGAGTAGATGATGCTATACCTATCCCTGACAGGATTTCTTTTTTTCTCTGATAGCTTTGGGGGCATTTAGGACATCTGTTTATCTAGTCAATCAGGTCTATCTAGTCTGTGTCAATCAGAAATTTCAAGAGTTGAAATTTGCTGTAGGGCTGTGTGGTCCCTGGCAGAGATGGAGAGCCTCCTGTTTTTCAGTGTTATAAAAAATAAAGCTTTAATGGTAGAGAACCTGCCTATAGAAGGTAAATAATTGCTCAGCATGTTTTGTTAGCTATTTTTATAAACTGAATTTCCTATGCAAATACAAATACCTTAGTCCAAAGTCCTATAATCAAAGCCAACCCTCAATTTATTAGTTTTCATGTCAAAACTTTAGAATTTGTTCAAATCTATTTTCACTATGAGACATGTCCTTATTATAACATAAACCTTTGTGTCAATGTAAATTCAAAGCAGTGTTTCAGCAGTGCTTTTATTGATAGCATTTATTCAAGAATAAGCAGAAAGGGAGAGAGAGGTATGATAAATGTTTAGTGAATTTATTGGCATTTTTTACTTAAAACAAGACTTTGGAGATGTGAAGTAGTAAGATACGGAAACTAAAGAATGGACTTGGTTGGGGAGATGACAAGAACTAACAGGAAAAAACAGCAATAGATGTATCTGAATCATAAATGTCATATGTGTACCATGATGTTATGGGCATTAATACAACTGGAAGGTTTTAGATAGGGAATATCAGCAAAGATAATCTTAAATCTCTTTTGATGGAGTTTAAGATGAAGGATAAGTTGCCAAATTTAGTTTCTTTTTAGTTCTTATGACTTTTGTCTGCATACTAAATGTTGTAGGAAATGAAAATGAAACAAACTAAATAATGAGACATATCTAACATATGTAGATACTATTTGCTACCTGCTTAATTTATAACTGTCAGATATATTAGTGGATCATTTAGAATGGATCTTATAGGGTAGATGGATTGCTAAGTGCCTCCCTCCTTCCCAGAGAGTTAAAAATATTTTCCCCATCTGTCCCTGTGCACATTTCAGAAGTCTGTGTTTACAAATAGATTGTGGAATCTGAGATCCTGTTCAGTATAATTCCAATTCCTTTATGGCCCTTTTTATATCCTTTAGCAATACAGACTAGTACAGAACCATCACCAAAAGGTAGGTTTATGTCCTCATATGTATCCCTAGTTTCCCCTGTTTGAAAATTTAAGCAGGAAATTTATAGGATTTAAGTCAAAGTGCTCTATTGGGAGTCTTAACAGTCTTTATGGTGTGATAGAAACATATTGAGGCTGTGTTCCTTCTGTTTGAAGGCGGTCTTGGGATTTTACTGTTTTATAAATTAAAGAAAGGGATTGATATCATAAATTTATCCTAGAATTCAGTAAAGGTAAGAGTGATTGCTAAAGAAGAGACAACAGTGTAAAAGAGGCTTGTATATTATTCTGCAATATAGGCTGTTTTTTTTCCCCTGGGTTAAAAATAGATTGAATAGGTTGGTGCCAACTTCATTAACATTTATTGAGGAAGGGTTATGTTCCTAATTGGATATGAATCTATTTATTTTATAAGTCTTAAGTATGGCCTTTATGAATGGAGTATACATTTAAAATCTTTAAAATAGTAGTGATATAAAGAATAGGAAGCTTTGTTTATTTTCCTGTGTTTGGGATCTGTTTTGTTTTTCTTTTGACTGAATTTTTGTTGTCATTGCTTTTAGGTAAGAAGGAAGTCATGCAGGTAAACCAGAGAGGGAGTCGTTGCCGGGGGAGAGGGTGCTGAAGCCGTTAAATTGATCCTATGCTTTTCAAAGACTGATATATCCTTGATTTATTTCTTTAATACTGTTTTACACGTCAGGAGTCAAAATTTGAGATGACATTTTAGTGCTGTCATTCTCTGCTTCTCTTTCCCTTCTCAATCACCTCTTCTTTCTTCTGCTTATTTATGTATTTATTTTAATCATGTACCCTAGTGACTGCTAATGCATAGAAACTACTTTTGAGATTATTAAATTAAACTTCCTAAAACTTTATTTGCTTTTGTCCTTTACCCATAAAATAACTATTAATACCTTGATTTCTTTATAGATGGCTGCTTTACATATAAATTGTTTATACTATTCAGTTTTTGTATATTTTTCTTTTGACACCAAAATTAAATGGTAACTTTTTCCTTCAGGGTTAATTTTGGGGCTATGTGGTTTTCCTCTCCACAATTATTCTTTTATGCCCTCTAATGGCAGCCTGAGGAAACTCCTATTGGACACAATTTTAAGAAAATAAACTTACAAAAATAAATAAGAGATCACTCAAAGATTTTAATATAAATAACTTTCACACACCAGGCATTCTTGCTGTGGGAAAAAGACCATATGTTCATTTATGAAACTTTGGAAAATGGATCTTCTAGTTGATTAGCCAGAGTTTCTAAGGAATTTCTTTATTTGGATGATTATTTTTAAAACTCTGTTTCCAGTTGCAGTTAAAATTCTTATGTGAGTCTATTAAGGTAATAGATATTTTCCCAAAGTGTTTATTTGCTTTGGAATTAGTAAATATATAGGTTTGCATATTCATGCATAGATACCTACACTATCTTTACAAACTGGCTTTGTGTTTATATTAGGTAGGAATGGGGATGAGGACGGAGAAGCCAATGGCACCCCACTCCAGTACTTTTGCCTGGAAAATCCCATGGACGGAGGAGCCTGGTAGGCTGCAGCCCATGGAGTCGCTAAGAGTCGGGCATGACTGAGCAACTTCACTTTCGCTTTTCACTTTCATGCATTGGAGAAGGAAATGGCAACCCACTCCAGTGTTCTTGCCTGGAGAATCCCAGATACGGTGGGCCCCCATCTATGGGGTCACACAGAGTCGGACACGACTGAAGCGACTTAGCAGCAGCAGCAGCAGGGGATGAGGAATGGGAAAATTCAAACATTTCTTTGAAGGCTTATGGCATTTCCTTCAATGCCATTACAGAATAAATCTGGACTATAGTAACAAAATACCATCTCTTTTTACATTTTTAGCCATATATGTTTAGAGAATACCTGACAGAGTAGGCCTGAGTCTCAAACATCAATTGGTTGGAAAATGAACTTTTCCTCTGAGCATGTCTTGCTTTATGACACTTTGTTGCTTGTGCCAAAATAATTGCACTCAATTCTCAAAATTCTGCTAGAAGTTTTTCTTGCCTATAGTGTTAACTTGGAATAATACTCATAAACATTGATATAACTAGACATTTTAAGCATATACTCTAAAATGATATATTCATAAAATTTGTCTCCTCATAAAATTTAAAAGTTCTATGATATGATATTCTACCAAATATTAGAGTATTCTCTAGAATTATGTATAGATATAAAATAGGCTGAATACATAAAAGTTCTTTGAGCCAGGGTCTGTAATGCTGGTTATAACAGCTTCTGTTCAAAGAACACTTGCAAGGTGCTAGGATCTCTATAGCTCACTTCTAGTCTTCACCTCAATTCTACAAAAAGAAGTCATGGTTCTCATTTAGACTCGTGAGAAAATTGAGGCTAAAAGAGTTGGAATCAGTTGTACAGTGTCACAGTGATATCAAGAGGCAGACCTGGGTTTCTGACTCAATTGGTATCTTTGTGAAAAGGTTGTACAAGGGGCCAGAACAGAGACTTCAGTTTGATTTTTTATTTTCCCTCTACTGCGCTTCATGAATTTTGAATGATCTTCATCTTCACCTTTAAATGTGTACTTGTATTTGGAATAATAGACAAGTGCTGCAATAGAGTTTAATGAATCAGTGCCTTGCTATTTCGCAGAGGTTCAATTTGGTCTAAGCTGCTTCCTAAATGTGAGACATCCAGTGAATTAAGTAATTTCTTTCCTTTCCATCTATTGAAAAAGATAGTAGCAACACTATACTATAGACATGTAGTGTCAGGAAAGTTAACTCCAGGGAGAAGCAAGAGGGTGGTTATTGAAAGGGGCCCACAGTTCGCTTCTGGAGTGCCACTGCTAATTGATGACCTGGGTCACAGATACAAGAGATGTGATGATTCATTGATCTGTTCATTTCAGTTGTAAAAAAAAAACAAAACAAAACATAGAAGAATAGTAGCTATGTCAACAGGAGCTTTGTGAGGATTAAATAAGATATAAAAAGCTCATAAAACTCTTTATAAATGACAACTATCACTTTTATTGATATGTTTGAATTCTGCTGTCTTATTTTAAGAATTATTGATCTTTAAAAGTCAGTAATAAAAGCTTAGTTTATATGAATATGATTGTCTAGGTATCTCTTTAGAGCTGTAGTCATTGCCATTAGGCAACATTTTATTTTATTTCACCTTTGGATAAGTGAAAATACAAAAAAAATTTTGTTCTTTGTTAAGAAGCAAAGTTCAAGGTTCTTATTTTGATTCACAACATTTATTTTAGTACTATTATTTTCAAAATGTAAAATCCCATTAAGCCACTGCTCAACTAACGATATTATTTAATGCAACTGAATCTTTGGGCCTAAAATGAAGTTTCTTTACATACAACTCTAGGTTTCTTACTGGTTTGGAACATAGAGAAAAATGGAAGTGTTTGATGAAATTGGGCAGAGAAATCCTGACTGAGGAAATTGGAGGAGTGCCAGGTATGTACATTACAGAGCACTTTAACTGTGTCATCGTACTAGAAACAACAACAATGCCTGTTGGAAAGGTAAGGTTTTTTAATCACCCCATTTTGTAGATGAGAATCCAAGATGTAACAGTAGCTAAATAGCTTATCAATCACACAGCTAATAAAAGACACAGCTAGACGTTTACTACCAGAGCCGATCACAAATGGCCTTCCAATGTCCTTCTTACTGCTCCATGAAGCCTTTTCTATTTTAAAAGTGGCACTAGTGGTAAAGAACCCGCCAGACAGTGCAGGAGACTTGAGAGATGTGAGTTTGATCCTTGGGTCAGGAAGATCCCCTGGAGAATGCAACTCACTCCAGTATTCTTGCCTGGAGAATCCCATGGACAGAGGAACCTGGCAGGCTACAATCCATGGGGTCACAAAGAGTCAGACATGACTGAAGCCCCTTAGCAGCAGCAACAACTCACAACTGGCCTGACATAGAGAAGACACAGAATATTGCTTCAACAAAGCTCATTGGAAGGAACCAAGGAAGAATACCGAAAATGAAACTTTCTAATATTTAAAACACAGCTAACCTTCTTTCCACACACTAGCTTCCTGAAGAATCATTCCTTTGAAAGAACTATCTTATTAACAGTCATTGAGTGACAGAGAATTAACAAGTTGCATAGTGGATTTTTTTTTCTGGATTCCAGGGGTACCCGAATGATAATGCTATTATTATAAGCAGGGTTGCATGTTACTTTATGGTATGTTATCATATTATTGCTCCCCTAATTTGAATAAATTACATTTCTCTTCATTTTATATCTGAAAAGAGGAGTAGTGGATCACTTACTGCCATCCCTTCTAAGTATGCAGCTGTCTTATTGATTCCTCCTGGAAGAACTTGCTGACTTCAATAGGTGATCTAAGAATAAAGGAATTTAGCTGTTCATAGTCCTCAAGGGCAGAGAAGTACATGTCTTCTTTATCCTCCAGCCATGCAGACCTCTACACATTTTTCATAATGCATCTGGTTTCTCCATTTGAGACTTTCTCTTATCTCCAAATACCTTATAGCACTTCTCCTTTGGGACTGCAGTTTGCTGCCTCAGCAAGTTAACTGTAAAACTTAAAACTTTTATGTTTAATGGTGTGAGGCCACTTGGGTCTTTCTCCTAAGTGATGAATATGATAAAACATGGCATTTTCCTAGTTTATGGTACTCTCTAATGGTTTTGGATTAGAGTAGAAAATAAGTCTTAAAAAAGTCCAGATTTTAGAATATAAGATTCTACCTGTTATTGGAAACTTAAAGAAATGAGCTCATTCTAAAACCCTGGTTTTAGAAACATCATTATTAGCTTGGTGGTGTGGGATAAGGAGGGGCTTAATTAATCATGGTGGAATACAAAGAACAATAAATGTGGAGTAAGAGGTGCTAGTTTCCAGTCCTAGTCCTGCCATTTGATAGCTTTGGAAAGTTACTTGCCCCTCCAACTCTTAGCTTCATTTATAAGTGTGTAAGTGTTTGCTGTGTCTGACTCTTTGCAACCCCACAGACTGTGGCCTGCCAGGCTCCTCTATCCATGAAATTCTCAAGGCAAGAATACTAGAGTGGGTAGCCACTGCCTTCTCCAGGGGATCTTCCTGACCCAGAGATCAAACCCAGGTCTCCAGCATTGCAGGTGGATTCTTTGCCATCTGAAAGAAGGGAAAGCCCCAACTTCATTTATAAAATGGCACAAATAATTTCTTATCTCACAGGTTCTCATGGTGGTCTCACAAAGTTGTATTTGGAAACACTTTACATTGCACTTTTCTATAAAAGTATGAAGTATTGCTATTTTTTTTCAGATAACCATATACATATATCTTATTTTTAGAAATCGAAGTAGCTTTACTATTCTATTCATGTTTACCAAGAGTTTAGAAAGGTGTACCAAACCCAGTTAAATGAGTATCACGGTGTTAATATTCAGGAGAGTTTCCCAGTTTCCATGTTTTGAATAATTTTAATGTTTTGCCCTGGCCTTCAGGCAGGTCTTAGGGTAGCCAGAAACCTGAGAAACCACATACAATTACTCGTGTGCTGTGCAAATTCTATAATTTTCTGTATATACTATGCTATGGGAACGTTGGGAGACCCTACCAGGATGATTAAAAATCAAAGAACATATATCTCTTGTTTCTTTGAAGGATATAATCTGATAGAGCAGCATAGTGGGACTTCTCAGGTGGTGCTAGTGGTAAAGAACCTAATTGCCAGTGGCAATGCAGGAGACGTAAGGGACGGGTTTGTTCCCTGGGTTGGGAAGATCCCACTCCAGTATTCTTGCTTAGAAAATCTCACAGACAGAGGAGCCTGGTGGGCTATAGTCCATAGGGTCGCAAAGAGTTGGACATGCTGAAGCGACTTAACCTGCAGAGCAGCATAGTAGATGGTTCAGATGACTTAAGAGCAATTACAAAGCACAGTATTGAGTTTAAAAAGCTAAAGTACTGTTTGGATATCATTGTAATGGGGAATATTTGAATCAGTGGAATGAAATGAATTTAGGTATTCAGCTTCTAAGTAGACCTTGGACATGAATTGCATACAGAAGGAGATGCCTCACACCCAGAATTTTGGAAGAGTTAAGAAAAGATGCAGAGGATAAGAAGATAATGCTGATTATACTGCTGTTTTAAATAGAAACCAAGTTAGGCTGCCAGGAGAGTATGTGTGTGTGTGTGTGTGTGTGTTGTATGTGTGTATGCTCAGTCATGTCTGACTACTGAAATTCATGGATTGTAGCCTTCCAGGATCCTCTGTCCATGAGATTCTTCAGGCAAGAATACTGGAGTGGGTTGCCATTTCCTCCTCCAGGGGATCTTCCTGACCCAGGAATCTCAGGGCTAAAGAGTTGCATTATGAACATTTGAACGATAGCCATGACTGTTATACTTAAGAGTTTGGATTTACTACCTGTATTAATTTCCTATTACTGCTGAAACAAATTTCATAGCTTAAAACTATTTATATACATTTTAGTTTTGGAGGTCTGTAGTCTGAATAGGTTGGCTAGATTGCTTTCCTTCTGGAAGCTCAAGGGGAGAATCCATTTCTTTGCTTTTAAGGCTTCTAGATGCCACTTGAATTCTTGGACTCATGATCCTTTTGTGTGACACTGAGGCCTCTGCTTATGTCATCACATTTCTATCTCTCTGGTTATGGCCCTCTTGGGTGATTACATTGGGTCCACACAGATAATCTAGGACAATTTCCCAGTCCCCAAATCCGTAACTGAGTCACATTGCAAAGTCCCTTTTATCATTTAAAGTAACATATTTGCAGGTTCTGGGGACTAGAATGTGGACATCTTTGGGAGAGGATATTATTTACTCTATCACACCAGTATAGTTGATGTGTAGTGATAGGTCTTGAATAGGTGATTTTTGTTTCTCATATATAATATTGTATTTGTCTATAGTTGTGTGTGTATGTGTATAAGTAATGACTCACATGCATATGCCCAAGCATATGTCTTCAAAAAAAGTGTTTTACATCTAACCAGATATACTATAAATTATGTGAATACTTGAATTGTATGAATGGATTATATCAGTTTTATTCTCCACAATGTTTATTCTCTACTGAAATGTCTGGCACATATTAGATTAACAGTGCTTCAGTGAAGTGATACTGAGTCAGTAATTAGCCTCTCTATGGCAAGAAAAATGGTATTTATCAACCAGCTAGAATAAGTCCATTCTATCATATGGATGATTTAGATGCATTATTTCAGGGAATAAAAATCTGTGTAGACAGCAAAGACGGTAGATAGATGACCGTGACAGATGAAGCTCACCATTTTGCCCTTGGTCTCATACCTTATCACACTGTGATGTTATCATTGATTTACTTGACAGCTTAGCACATCTAAACTGCAAGCAACTTAAATTAGCTCTTCCTCCTCCTCCTGTTTCCCCTCCTTCCTTTCATCCTTCTCCATCTTCCACTTTTGGTGCATAATGTAATTCTTAAGACCATAGTAGATTCCTTATATAGCTTTTCTATAGGTCAGTGACCAATTATAAAATATAGTGATGAAAAGTTCCATTTATATTAGCAAAAACATCTGCAAATAAACTTTGTATCTAAAATAAACCTTTATAGACTATAAAAGATGAAGAAGTTCCTGCTTAAGAAGTTTCAATAAAATTAAAACTCTAGCCCTAACTAAATTAATGTACAAATTTAAGGCATTTCCAAGCAAAATTTCAAGGGGTTATCTTTGTAATTTGACAAAATGATTGAAATGTGTATATGAGAGAATAAATATATGAAGGAACCAATTTTATAAAAATTAAGAGGGATACTTGTATTACCAGACATTAATAAGTAATATAATGATATTAACCAAATAAAATAAAGATAGGACAGAAAGAATCCTAAAATAAATGTGTGTGAATACGTACAATATTATGTTGTAGAATTTCAAATTAGGCTAGATCATTCAGAAAATAGTTTTGTGACAGCTGGCTAATTATACAGGACAAAAATTAGATCCCTAACTCCCACCATAAGAAAAACTGCAGATTACCATATTTTGGATATTAAAACACTAGAACTAGTGAATAAATATATCTTGTAGTGGGAAAAGCATTTGCAAACAGGCTATCTTTACAGAAAATCATATTGTAAAAGAGTAATAGGTCTGATTATGGAACAGGGCCAGACAAATGTGATTACTTTGAGATTCTGTTTAGTTTAAGCAACCCAGCTTGACTAGATTATCAAAGAGGAGCTTGTAATTTTGTCAGCCCAATTTAATCTGCCATCCCTTTTTAGAGGAGTTGCATATTTTTCTTTGGAAAGAGTCAATGGTATAATAAACTAGAGAGCAAGAGAGTGCACACACTGAGAGCTGGGGAAGTGCTTAAATGGTCGAGGAGGAAAGAAGTGGGGAAGGGAGAGAGAATTGAAAAGAGGGGGTGGGGGGAAGGGGAGGGGAGAAGGAAAGCAAAGCTCAAGCTCAAAGATCTTGACTGTGGAAAAGTTTGTTTTGGAAGGTTTACAGAGTATGCCACTAAGACAGCTGCCATGTTTGAATTAGACTGGGCAAAAGAACTAACTCCAGGCTATGATATATAGCGTGACAACCCATCCAGAGCTGCATGCTTTAGTCCAGGGGTGCAAATACCTCAATATATGTATTATCTCCAGTGTGTGGAAGAGAAATATGAGTTTGGAATCAAGTGTCACCCTTGGTACCCCTCACTTTACTTCCACCATCATCCAAATGACTTAATTTCCTAGCCGTCTATATTTGAAATATTCCCTTTCACACAGCTCTTGATATTCACTTCAAACACTTTTCAGTTGCATGGAAATGTTATGGTAGAGTGGAATGACTTGCTCACAGATCCATATTATTTCGGAGATGGCCCTACAGGTAAATTCTTCTTCTTAGGTAGAATGAACCACAGATGGAGTCATGTAAGTCCTAGAGGGGCTTACTAAACTGGTGAGTTCACCAGAGTCTGCTATTTCTTTTGAAACTGTATGAACATGATATACCAAATGAAAGCCAAAGGCCGAAGTCTCATTTCAATGGAATCTGTGGTTTTAGACTCATGAAACTTATTTAGGTGAAACTTGGGTTTCCCACAGCTGTGCCTGAAACTTCCCATGGCAAGGAAGTTACATCATTGCAGACAGCTTAGCAAACACATCTACTTTATTTATTACTATGTTCAGCTCTGTCAGCAGAGAAAAGAATTAACATAAACCTATTAGACCACTGTAATATGATAATAAAACATTCATTTTAAAGGCTGATTTTAGAAACATAGATAGAATATAAATGTGGGATGATTCTACATTTAACAAATATTTAAAGGGAGGAATACTGAGAAAGTACAGTCTTTACAAAATGATTCCTTATTTATGGCCACTACTAGAATAACAGCAGTATCATCCTATCATGGCTCATTTATAGAAAAATTTTATAAATTTTAGCATTATAATTTGAAACGGTATGAAATTAAATAGCAAAAATGTTTCTGATGCAAAGTTTATAGAACAGCAAACTTTTCTGTTAAAGCATGTGCTGGTAGAGAAGGGTGATAATAAAGTGAATGTTAAACAGAATTAGAGTGAAATCAGTGAGTTTAAGAATTGATCAGTTCAGATCAGTCACTCAGTCGTGTCCAACTCTTTGTGACCCCATGAATTGCAGCACGCCAGGCCTCCCTGTCCATTACCAACTCCCGGAGTTCACCCAAACTCACATCCATCGAGTCACTGATGCCATCCAGCTATCTCATCCTCTGTCATCTCCTTTTCCTCCTGCCCCCAATCCCTCCCAGCATCAGAGTCTTTTCCAATGAGTCAACTCTTCGCATGAGGTGGCCAAAGTACTGGAGTTTCAGCTTTAGCATCAGTCCTTCCAATGAACACCCAGGACTGATCTCCTTCAGAATGGACTGTTTGGATCTCCTTGCAGTCCAAGGGACTCTCAAGAGTCTTCTCCAACACCACAGTTCAAAAGCATCAATTCTTTGGCACTCAGCTTTCTTCACAGTCCAACTCTCACATCCATACGTGACCACTGGAAAACCATAGCCTTGACTAGATGGACCTTTGTTGGCAAAGTAATGTCTCTGCTTTTGAATATGCTATCTATGTTGGTCATAACTTTCCTTCCAAGAAGTAAGCGTCTTTTAATTTCATGGCTGCAGTGATTTTGGAGCCCCCAAAAATAAAGTCTGATAGTTTTCACTGTTTCCCCATCTATTTCCCATGAAGTGATGGGTCCAGATGCCATGATCTTAGTTTTCTGAATGTTGACCTTTAAGCCAGCTTTTTCACTCTCCTCTTTCACTTTCATCAAGAGGCTTTCTAGTTCCTCTTCACTTTCTGCCATAAGGGTGGTGTCATCTGCATATCTGAGGTTATTGATATTTCTTCTGGAAATCTTGATTCCAGCTTGTGCTTCTTCCAGCCCAGTATTTCTCATAATGTACTCTGCATAAAAGTTAAATAAGCAGGGTGACAGTATACAGCCTTGACATACTCCTTTTCCTATTTGGAACGAGTCTGTTGTTCCATGTCCACTTCTAACTGTTGCTTCCTGACCTGCATACAGGTTTCTCAAGAGACAGGTCAGGTGGTCTGGTATTCCTATCTCTTTCAGAATTTTCTACAGTTCATTGTGATCCACACAGTCAAAGGCTTTGGCATAGTCAATAAAGCAGAAATAGATGTTTTTCTGGAACTCTCTTACTTTTTTGATTGATAGTACTATTGTTTAATAGCATATTAGAGATTTGTTTTTAGTTGTAGTTGTGATATTTGATGTAAATATCATTTTTGGGGTTATTTCAATCACTGGAACTAATAGATTAATTATTAGAAATAGGCTTTAGTCTTAGACATTTTGCAATTGCCACATGATGTCACAGAATTGAATTTTGAACAAGGCACTTCACCTTCATGAACCTCATTTTTCACTTTTATTGAATAAGGGTGTGGACTAGTTCACCTGTGAGTTTCTTCTCAGCTATAAAATTGTATAATTCCAAATGTCTTTGAAGACACAGAGCACATTGTACATCCTGGCTTTGCTGTAACCAAGCAAGAAACCCAAAGCAAAACAGAAGTTCAGAGTTTCTGAGGATATTTATGTTGTGTGATTCATTGAATGGAATTTCTACTACTGTATTGCATTCTAAGGGACATCTTTTTATACACATTTTAACATTTATGAAATTGGGGTTAGTTTTACATGTGATGGGAAGCCATAGTTCAACCTTTAAGAGGATTTTTCCTTACAGTTACATAAAATAGGGACTTAATTTATTCTTTGTGGAGTCTTAGAGTTGATGAAATTTAGAATATGTCAGGTGGAATGCTGTGTGCCGAGAATAACTGGTGCCTATAATGGATAAAGATTCCGTTCTAAACACATAACCACATGAAGTGTTAAAACTGCAACAGTGTTATATATACCCTGATATCACATCACCACAATGTATCCTCATTTACCACCAGCCTCACATCAACCCTTCTTCACTTAGAATGTTCCCTCCAAATAAATTTCTGCTGAATTGTATATACTTCCAGACAATAGGATAATTTTAATGTACTATTTGTAGAATAAAATATATATTGATGAGATACTCGTGTGGCCTGAATGAGAAAACAATTGGGAGCACTTTCTTTCTAAGAATATTTGCTGACAATTAAATGCCATTTGTCCTGCTTCTGCCCCCAATTTATTGTTCATTTCATGGATCAATTTAATCCTCATCTGATCCTTTAAAAATGTTCACAATTTATGTTATTCATTGTTTCAATCTATAAGTAGTTATCACTTTACAACATTTTTCTAACTTTTCAAAAATAATTTTGATTTCATGGTATTTCACTCTGGACTTGTATTCATAAATGAAGCTAGTTGCAGAATTATCCTTTTCCTTGGAAACCATAGCAAAGCATGAGTTCCATAGTTGCTTTCATTCAACAGATATATTTTGAGGGCCTACTATATACTAGTTTCCTATTAGTACTGAATAAAGCAGACAGAATTTAGGTTTTATTAGACAGAATAAGGTTTTATTAAGCGGAAGATAGCGTAATTAACTATTCCCACGTTGTTAGGCATTTCTCCATAAGGAAATCTCTCTGATATCTACTTTCCTTCCTTCCTTTTTCCTCCCTCCCTCTCTTTCTTCTTTCATTCTTCCCTTCTTTCCTTTATATTAATTCTGTAGGATAAATTACCACAGATAGAATTGATTCTCAAAGATGTGAACAGTTTTTTGGGGGGATAAGTGGGCTCTTAATTTACAGTTATACATTTTAGTGTTTTGATATAAAATGATTATTTGCTCAAACAAAATGATAAAAATTATGCTACTGTTTGGCTGGTAAGATTTAAGATTGAGCTACAAATATATTTTAATTATACATGGGCTCTGTATAAATAATTTGTTTGAATTATATTATATTAACTATTGTGAATAAGCACTCCCAATTAAAAATATAGCTTTAGTTCTTAAAGAGTTAAAGGACATGGGGTTTAACTATTGAATACCTAGAACTAATAAGATAAAATGATCAAATGAGAATGTAACATGACTTTTAGAAATGCTACTTAACCAAAGTCAGCAGCATTATGGAAAATGGAGAAATGTTCACTGCCAAGGAAACTTAAACTTTGAACAAGCCCTGGAAAACATTTTTTTGGAACTGATCCTAATTTTGCAAAGGGATGTAACAGATGATCTAAGAAGTCCTTTATTTTCTGGGACACTATAAGAAAATGATAATTCATTTTTTCATTGTAGTACATAGGGATTTAGAAACATTACTCATACCCATCACCTGTTCATTGATGAAAGATTAAAATCCTTATAAACATGCACATGTATGTGAACATCATACATTCCTTATTAACTGTTTCTGATGTGAGCATCCCTTTCTGGTATAACCACCTGCAGAGCTTTATGGACATTCTTTCTAGTCATTCCCATGGGGTCTGGGCATGAACATACCAGTTACCTCTTTGAGCAGGCAATAAAAATGAACAACTAGTTAATGCAACAGCTTAATTTTTTAAAAAAGATATAAAATCAAATTTATAAGTCAATTAAGCCATTAGGAAAGGACAGAAAACAGTAGTTTTAAAAGCAAAAACTATTTTAATCTCGAAGAGGATATTGATCATAGATTCTGTAGTACTTCCCCTTTAACATGGTAAATTGGTCTGTTTCATTCTTTATTAAGAACAGAAATAAAGGCTATGTATTTAACATTTTCAAATATATATTCTTGCTACAGGGATATTTAGTTCCTGAAGCACTAAGATTTGTGTGTGTGTGTTTGTATAACATTCAGTATTATCAGTGTTAGGAGAGAGAAGCAACTAAGTTAGCAAATTTCAGCAGGGAATAGTGCCTATACAAATATGCCATGTAAAGCAGTATCAGAGAGAAGTAGGTTAAAAAATAAAGAAAATTATAAATGAATATATTCCAAATAGCCTACTAGTATGGTCAATTTTACCTTTAATAATTTACCATTAAAAGTTATATAATCCAATCTTAAAGTGGACATTTTCATATAATCCTAATTTAACTAATTTAACTTCATGACAAGAAATTCTGATGTGAACCATTTAGAGATGATGCATATGACTCCATAACTAACTGCAGAAATAGACTATGGGTGAGATATCTCTAAACAGTGGGTGGATCTCAGCGTGCTCTGGCATCTAGAACAAAACTAGTGTTTGTACCCTGCTCTTTTCTGAGAGTTCATCACCACATTCAGTCACTATTTGTGAGAATTCCGTATGTGTCACTCTAGCTTTCTGAAAGTCTTGACTGTGTATTTATTGTCTGATTCGGAGGCAATAGCACACAATATTGTCGGTAGGACTGTGAGTTAGATTTCTGAATGTAGAACACTGTTTTACTTGAAAGTACAATTGTAGAAGTGCCTTTGGTTATGCCTTTAAACAGAATTGTGTCATATAACTGTGGCAAAGATATCTCTCAAATGAGAAGCCAGACATTGTGAGGAAGGTCACAGAATTTGACTAGAAAGTGGAAACTTGGTCTTCTGGTTTCCAATGCTCAGAAAACAAACTAAAGAGCAAACCCTTTTTGGAAAGTGGAGGTAAAGATAATCACCTTCCACTTCCATCTGTGCTACTGCAGATTTCTCCTCATTCTAAACTCTGTGTTTGTCCTTGCTCTCCTCATCCAACCTGCATTCAAAGACCCAGTTCTGACCCAGCTTATCTTCAGTCTCTCCCAGTCACTACACATCACTGAAAATGGTATTGTCATTTCTAGTGACTGTCATATACTCCATCTTTCTTCACTTAAGCACTTCAAATTCTGTATTTCAGCCATTCTGGGTACCAGCAGTTCCTAAGGTGCAGCCTGCTCAGGATACTGCATGTGCTGCTTCCTTTGGGAACCAAAGACCACTGGGCTGTAATCTGTAGAAACCTCAATACACTCTGTCCTCAGTTCAGTTGAGTTCAGTCGCTCAGTTGTGTCCAACTCTTTGTGACCCCATGAATCGCAGCACGCCAGGCCTCCCTGTCCATCACCATCTCCCGGAGTTCACTCAGACTCACGTTCATCGAGTCCGTGATGCCATCCAGCCATCTCATCCTCAGTCGTCCCCTTCTCCTCCTGCCCCTAATCCTTCCCAGCATCAGAGTCTTTTCCAGTGAGTCAACTCTTCTCATGAGGTGGCCAAAGTATTGGAGTTTCAGCTTTAGCATCAGTCCTTCCAAAGAACACTCAGGACTGATCTCCTTTAGAATGTCTGTCCTAGTCAACACATATACTATCTTACATATCAGGACATTCAGGACAACTCCCTACAACAAAGAATTCACTTGACAATGTCATCAAGGACTCAGGTTTTTTTTTCTACCTCCCCTCTGTTATCTTAAGTCATTATTCTTTTTGTTCAGGCTGGAGACAAAATGGCTGCAACAGTTTCAGGACCAAGTTACAGCACAAAAAGGCAAATAACAGAAGAGAGTCAGAATTTGGTCACACGCTCATTCCAGAACCATTGGAATTATCCTTAGACCTGTGGTTCTCAACAGGGGGTGATCTTGTCCCTCAGCATTTAGCAATGTGTGCAGATAATCTTGGCTGTCAAAAGTGAGAGGAAACAAAAAGTTATCCAGGACAAGATATCAAGAGTGTCATGGTTGAGAAATTCTACCTTACTTAGTTCCCGCACCAGCCGGATGGTGCTGTGTTCCCTGTTTTGGAAGTGCAGAGTCTTAACAACCAGACCACCAGGGAAGTTCCTGGGGTGTCCTCTTTATGTTCTTCATCTGTATTCTATGGACAGTACTTTGAACAATTTTATTAAAGTATATAGTTGATTTATAATGTTGTATTAGCTTCTGGCATACAGCAAAGTGATTCAGTTACACATACATATGTGTGCCTATACACATATATATTCTTTTTTATATTCTTTTCCATTATGGTTTATTACAGAATATTGAATATAGCTCCCTGTGCTACATAGTAGGACCTTGTTGTTTATCTATTTTATGTATATATATAACAGTTTGTATCTGTTAATCTCAAATTCTTAATTTACTCCTCCCATATTCCTTTCCCTTTAGTAACCATGAGCTTGTTTTCTATTAATATGTACAAACAGGACTTTCTTTAGGAGACTTCTCTGAGTATAGTCCCCTCTTGCCAATTACTTTCCCCTGCCTGGACTATTTTCTATGCAGTAGGAAGTGTACTACTTCATAATATTACACGCATCCCTTGAATTTTGATTATTCTTTACTTTTCCGAAACTTTCACTAGTCTGTAATATCTTTAGATGATGGTGGTGGTTTAGTCGCCAAGTTGTGTCCAACTCTTGCGACCCCATGGACTGTAGCCCACCAGGCTCCTCTGTCCATGGGATTCTCCAGGCAAGAATACTGGAGTGGGTTGCCATTTCCTTCTCCAGGGGATCTTCTCGGCCCAGGAATCAAACCTGGGTCTCCTGCATTACAGGCAGATGATTTACCAACTGAGCATGAGGAAAGCCCCAATATCTTTAGATGGTAGGGACTATATCCTTTTCATGTCAAGAGGTCCATCAAAAAGCAGCATGTATGACAAACAGTGTGTGAGTAAATGAGCGACTGTCCAAGGAAGAAGATGAATCACATCCCTAAATTTATCACCTTGTGACCTAAACCTATAGGCAGTTCCTGAAGTTTCAGAAGTTTGGCTTTGGAACCTAGAATCTGACATAAAACATGAAGGTGTCCCTGATCTATATCTGCTTTCGACTTTCCACCACTACTCAGACGGCTACTAATTATGTTGATAGTATAATTCTGTGTACAGCACACATGACATGATAGCCTCTAGCAGCATGCTGCTGCTGCTGCTGCTAAGTCGCTTCAGTTGTGTCCGACCCTGTGAGACCCCATAGACAGCAGCCCACCAGGCTCCTCTGTCCCT
Source organism: Budorcas taxicolor (assembly GCF_023091745.1). NCBI lineage: Eukaryota > Metazoa > Chordata > Mammalia > Artiodactyla > Bovidae > Budorcas > Budorcas taxicolor. Next base: position 185,330,464 of record NC_068910.1, read on the forward strand.
GGGATTCCCCAGGGAAGAACACTGTAGTGGGTTGCCATTTCCTTCTCCAATGCGTGAGAGTGAAAAGTGAAAGTGAAGTCGCAAGACAATATCCTAAGACGTCAGTCTTTTCTCTACTGAGGGAAGGTGTCTTTGGCTTTTGGTGAATACTCTTAGTAACAAAGGGCAAAACAGCAGAAATGTGCACAAGAATCAGTAAATGTTAACCTGTAAGAATTCTGTAAGAAAATTGGAATTTTGCCAAATTTCTCTTTATTTTACTTTGGTACTTTACTTACCAGTTAGTAGGAGGTGGAAAAAGAATATTTTGACTTGCAGTAGGTACTTCAATTATATACTAAAAGAATCCATTGCTATTCTTTATTGAAGTAATGAAAACAGCATTTTTATTTGAAGTTAATCTGATAAGAATGTAAATAGCTATGTTTCATGCTCTTCCATAGGAGTCTTATTTTTGAAAACAATAATATCAAAGTGTATGTTTCCTTTCAAAACATGAGGATTCATAATGCATTTGTATTCACATGATTTTTATTATATATCAGAAAGCAGAATATATTCTCACTAAAACAGCAGGGAAAAAATTTAAAAAACTCAATGTAATTAAGGTGATGTGTTAAGAGATTCATATGAGCTCTTCAATGTAAATTCTGCATTCAGGGGTCTGTAAGATGATATAAAGTCTTCTTAGGCAGAAAGTTTTAATAAAGACACAAACCAATTTAGCATATTACTGTGAGAAAATGTTAACATTAAGGGAAAGGAAATACATATAAAATTTATTTTTAGTGCACCATTTAAAATTCTTGTGTGTGTGTGTGGCACACTTAATATAATACTCTTTGAAAGAATTCATTTTAGAATCTTTAGGTCAAATACCACTGGCTTTCATAAACACCATAGGATTTTTAGTCACTTTTCTCCAGTCACAGTTCATTTTTCTCTAGCTCTTTATAATTTCTCCAACCATTATAATTTTGCTTACAGCACTCACTTTCTCTAGAACTCCTGAAATAGTCTTCTGATGGCTCACCCTTCTTCCATTCTTGTTCTCTGTAGAAAGCCCTGGTTGACTGAGAAAAATGCATACCCTAAAAGTTGAGAATTATGTTTTACTTGGTAGATAAAACTGAGGACTTAAGCCCGGGACATAGCATGTCAGATTACTCTGAGAGACTGCTCTGAAGAGGTAAGAGAGGAGCCAAGAAATTTAGAAATTTTTACAGCAAAGACCAGGTAGTCAGAACTTCAAAAGAGTACTGTTTAATTAAAGAAAACCAGACATCTCAAGTAAAGGAATTTAGTGCTTGTCTGTGTTTCTATGTATGAAATGACGTGAGAGTCTGAGTTCATGGAAATCATTGGTTTGATATGCACCTCAGCTACCTGGGGCCAGTCTCCTGGGCTTTCTCATTCTCATCTCCTCAGGGTGTACCACTGGGAGTGGCTGCTATGTCTGATGGTTTGATGATGAGCATCAAGTTTCCACCCTGACTTCCTTTGGGGCTCACGGCCTGGGATGGCTGTAATGGCTTAATGGTTGCAACATCCTTTTTTTTACTATACTCATATATGACAGGCAACACTTCTTTTATTGACATCCTCCATCAGATAAGATAAGGGCCTGAGAATATCTCCAGTTTTCTTGAAAACATTCAATGATTTCTTGTGGCACTGACAAAAATTCAAAATCTTTAATCCAATCTACACTGACCCTCATGATTTACCCACCTCTTTGAGTGAGGTTCTTTCACTATTAGGAGGGTCCTAGAGTCCCCCAGTGATAATAACCAAACCCTGCGCCTAAAAGCTTCACTTCCGTAAACCCTTCTAGTGTTGTTCTCTCCACTCACTATATTTCTGCCATACTGGCTTTCAATTATTTGTTGCCTAAATGCAGCAAGCTCATTTTCACCTTAGGGTGATTAACTTGCTCTTTTCTCTGCCTGGAACCTTCTCCCCTCAGATCTTCACTTGGCTGGCCTGCTCTTGTCAGTCAAAACACAGTTTCAATATCACCTCTTTAGAGGAGCTTTTTCTGCCAGAAAATCTAAAGTCATCCTTCTCCTAATCCCAGTTACTCTCTATGTGATGTTACTGTATTGTTTCTTAAAAAAAAAAACAAATACTGGTTCCTATCCTAAAATCCCAATCTACCCCTTTTCTTCCCCTTCTTTCTTTTGTTTACTATTACCTCTACTCGAGTGTGAAGAGAGGAACTCTTCTATTGCCCCAATACCTAGAGTGGAGCTTGGCATATAATAGGTACTTAATTATTGTTTTTAATTGTTGAATAAGTAAAAATCCTCTTTGAACAGTATACAAACTGATTCTGAGTCCTCACTATGGAACAGCCTTCTGCCAACTTTTCATTTGTGAAACTCCTACTAATTCTTAATGCATTTCCTTAGGAAGGTCTATTTTACTTCACAGCACTTATCAAAATTTATATTTGCTTAAAGACTGTTTCAAGAAGTCCTACGCATGCATACACAAGTACGTGTGTGTCCATAGGAGGTGTGCTGTAAATACTTATTATGTAAATTCATAGGAGGAAAAGTATATTGAAGTATTGATGAAAGAACTAAGGCTTTTTTCTTCTTGCACAATTGATCTGGGTAAACCAGATTATAGAGTCACTCTGTATAAAGTAGATGTGATTTCACTTTGTGGAGAGTAATACCACCAAAAGATCCCATTAATAAATAATGGTATCTGATATTGGCTAATTTAAGACTACATGAAATTTCAGAATAATTATACTGAGTGTAAGAATCCAGACAAAAGTACACCATATATAATTCCATTTCTATGAAAATTCTAGGAAAAGGATGGCAATTTAGTGACAAAAATTAGACTGGTGGTTGCCTGGGGATGAGGGGGTGAGGGTGTTGCAGATGGGAAAAGGTAGGAAAAAGTGGGAAGGAGGGATTACCAAAGGACTTGAGGAAACTTTGCAGGGTGATGGATATTTTCATTATCTTGATCATGGTAATGGTTTCATGGGGGTATACATGTCAAAACAAAAATGTGCCTTTTAAGCATACATGTTTTATTGTATTTCAGCCACATCTCAACAAAGCTGTTAAAAACAAACAAAGAATACATTGAATCAGTATTTCCCATGCTATAAAAAAGATCAACAATGGATTGATATTTTCATAGATCAAAAATGAAAAGAATTTATGTAGCCAGTCTTAAGCTTTTATACCTTATTAACTTTCTATTGTGTCTTTTCTCATTTTACATTAAGCCAAGCAAACATGATACATCTTCACAATAATTAAGAGTTGATGTAGCAAGATGCCATTATGAACCAGTTGAGGCATACATTAATGAAAAATCTGAAACAAGCGTATACTAAGGACTTTAAAAAATGATTTTCAGTATAACTTTAAGGCTGAAGCATTGGAAAAGTTATTTCTTTCTTATTTAACCCTCAATGACAGTCTCTCTGAGATACTGAATGGATAGAAGATGGCTGTGGGTGATGCAGAATCTGCAAAGGACTTACATACAGAAGGTCTTGGGAGAGTCCTGGCTGTACCAGTTCACTAGTTGTGTGGTTTAAGACATATTCTCTTCCTGAGCTCTCTTCTTCACCTGTAATTGGGCATGATAAAATGTCTATGGGTTGCTGGTGACAATAAGATATTACATGCGAAACAAATTTTGTAAGCTGTAAAGTGTATATAAATGCTAATTATTTTGCAAATGTTTTTGCAAACATTTTTGCAAATAATTATTTTGCAAATGTTTTCAGCCTCACCTCAAAGGTCTCCATCTAGTCAGAAGAAACTGCCAATGGTGAAGACACTGAGACTTCATAAGTGTAATCAGAGTCATCATTAGCCTTAAGCACAGAACTGCTACCAGAAAGGGTGAAATACAAGCAAACGGAGAGTATCACTGACTTGTGCATCCGTGAAAACTCAAGTCAGAGGACTTTTCTTCAACTTGGACTCTACATGTACAGACCAATGCACATTAATCTATTTGCCACCTTCTTCCTTCTGGTGCCATAATCTTGGCTATATATGGCTATGGGAATATCATCAAACGGCTTGTAATAACATATGGTTGTTTAGATAGTTATAGTAATTGGTCAGCTAAGATTTCAAGAAAGGCAACACTTCTTGAAAAGACAATTTAGAATTGGGATTGTGTATGTGTGTGTGTGTGTGTGTGCTCAGTCATGTCTGACTCTTTGTGACCCTATGGACTGTGGCCCGCCGGGCTCCTCTGTCCATGGGATTTCCCAGGCAAGAATACTGGAGTGGGTTCCCTTTTCTTTCTCCAGAGGATCTTTCCAACCCAGGGATCAAACCTGTGTCTCTTGCATCTCCTTCATTGGCAGGCGGGATTGGGCATACACCAAATAGGGGATCTGTCATGCATCCAGGCAAGTCCAAAGTTCTTATTAGGTTGAGTTCTTTCTGACAGTCTCCTTGGTAGATCTCAAGGAGACCACCTTTGCTAGTTTTGAGTGGCTTAGGGTTGATGTCGATCAGGGAGATATTCCAAGGGGATAAATTCATTCCAACTTGTTAGGAGATGAGTAGTGGTCCCTTTGTGATTTGGCAATACTGCCAGTTTTATACTCTGACAAAGGGTATAAACATTGATGACATTGATGTCACTTCATAGATGATATGTCTATCATAAGGTAGACAATCTTATGATATTAAGGAATGCAAGAATGTCTAGAGAGGAGAGGCACGATGACCAGAACTGGCACAAAGGTAAAGAACTCTTTTTCCTTCCTGCTAAGAGCCACATTAGCACTGGGTGTTGATAACTGAGACCACTGCATGAATTGGTTGCAATGTTTTTTTTTTTTAAATTTCTTCATAATGAAGAATAATCTATTATATTACCCCCTTTCTGAAAAGTACGTAATGCCAACATTTTCCAAGAGGTGAGATAAAAATGTGACTCAATCTGTTGTATATCCTAGACATAAATTCAAAATTGACTAACATCAGTAGAATTGGGCCTTCATCAGAATTATGGGAATAGGATCTTAATATATGATACAATATATTTTTGCAGAATTTCTTTTATGATGTTATCACTTGAGCACTAAAGAGATTAATCCTTGGAAGTTTTCTGACTCTTGAAGCCTTACAATCATATTTAGTTAAAATTACATAGCCAAAATTTTTTAAATTTTAGTATTACATTGTTTTCCCATTCTTATCTATTTATAATCACTCTGTATATTTCTGAGGTTTTCTTCAGTGCATATGTTCAGTGATAACTTATGCGTGTTTCACATAATAGGATTAATTATCAGCCTTCCACTAATTATAATTAAAATCTCCTTAGGTAATTGTGTAAGTTAACTTTGGTAATTCACACATACAGAAGAGTATTTTGTAGAATAATAGGGTACTGTACTGCAAAATACAGTAAAGAGCACAAAGGATAAGAACACAGAATAAAAGAATTCAGAGCACTAATATATTAGACTTTTTAAATGTGTGTTGCCATATATCTAACTGCAAATTGTGCTACTAAATACATTACATCATCTATATATAGTAATGATCCCTTAATGCAAACCTTATGACGGTAGGCATTTCTACTAAAAATTACTTCTAAAGCATGTAGCTATTTCTCTCCTCTTAATAGATATTAGCATTCTAAGTTCTCGTTAAATAGCTTATGCTTTAGAAGATAAATGGCTTCAAAATCGGTAATTTATATGCAAAACAAATGAAAAAGCCTTTCCTCAAAGCATCAATCCCTGAATGTACAAATTAAGGCTTGCCTCAGTTATGAAGCTTATTTTTAAACTTTTATTTACACCTAATGGTTAGTTTATATGTTACTCCATTAAGAAGTCAGCATTTTGAAGATGCCATATGACACTGAAATGGCCATCTTTTGAAATTATGGGATGCTTCATTGCGGAGTCAGACTCTAATCTGCAACCAATTTGTGTCAGCTTTCTGCATAGAAAAGATCTCAAATCCTCTCTTAAACCAGGAATCGGCTGAAGGTTTGTCTTGGTTTCACGAGCCCAATGCAATTAGGCGGCACGTGAATGTGGGCCACATGCGTTTATTGCTCTTCCTAGCATGTGTTACTTTGATGTGTTAGCTCGGAAGGCTCACTCTTTTCTGTGCAGCCTTCCTCCTGGGTCTTTATACCGCTTAGCAGTTGAGTCCAGACTTTGAAACACAGCCTAATTTAGAGGCGGATGCTGCAGCTGCTGCTGTCATTTCAGATGGTTTTTTTTTTTTTTTTGGCTTTGATGTCAGCTTAAAATCTTGGGTGTTGTATCAGTAAAACAGTGTCTGTGATTCACAAAACAGAAAGCACACCAGTTAAGCTTTTGTTTTAGCCTTTAAATTGAATTTCAACACCTCCTAAAGGATCAAAAAATTGTAGTTGTGCAAAAATACATGGAATTCTTTATATTATCAGTTGGAAGAAAGGTATGAACAAAGACTATGCAGTTCTCTTGGTATTAATTTAATCAGATTTGCTCAATATCTGATAAACATTGATGGATAAAATCTGTGAAATGTAAAGCAGTCTTTTGTTTCTTTATTTTCTTCCTTCTACATCTAATCAATGTGGCATGAAGGTTTTCCTTCCAAATGTTTGATGCATCATTAAAGCATTTTGTACTAATTACTATTACTTTGTTGTTGTTGAACTGTATACTTTACCTCAGGAGGAAACCTACCAAGTCCTTTGGGGACAATACAAACAATGGACCCATTTATCTTTATTTTTACTCATCAGAAACCCAAAGTCTGAGAAACTGTAAATCCACTGGCTTTCTAAATTGGAGATAACTTTGATATCTCCAAAGGTGTTAAGCTTAAAAGAGGTGGAGTTAGATGCTAGTGAACCTATAGGACCAATGGGTCTCAGCTGATGCAAGACCAAAAAATCATGGAGGATCGATCCCTTTCTATGCTTTCCCTGTTGGCAAGAAGCATTTATCATTGAGGATCTCAGAACAGCACCTGCCTCTGTGTATGCAGGTTTTTTTTTTTTTAATAGAATGGAAGGGGGGAAATTGCTACTGTCTGTGAGTGATAAGAGAAAATATAGGCATTTCTTTGTATGATATAATTCCACCTAAATTTACAGAAAGAATAGCTAATAGGGTCTTTATTATGGTATATCAGCAATAAGAAAAGTCTAAATTCTAGTTACCTGAACAATTTGTGAAGATCTCTCTTTTTTCCCTTTCTATCTAGAAATTGTTATTATAGCATATTCTAGGGAAATTTCTCTCAGCATATGACCATGATAAATTTCTCTGAGAGCAAAAATAATTTTATTGTTGATAATAATAAACCAATTTTTAAAATTTAGTGAATGTTTATCCTGCTGCTGCTACTAAGTCACTTCAGTCATGTCTGACTCTGTGTGACCCACAGACGGCAGCCCACCAGGCTCCTCCATCCCTGGGATTCTCCAGGCAAGAACACTGAAGTGGGTTGCCATTTCCTTCTCCAATGCATGAAAGTGAAAAGTGAAAGTGAAGTCGCTCAGTCGTGTCCAACTCCTTGTGACCCCATGGACTACAGCCTACCAGGCTCCTCCGTCCATGGGATTTTCTGGGCAAGAGTACTGGAGTGGGGTGCCAGTGCCTTCTCCAAATGTTTATCCTAACTTTATTTAAAGGAAAACACTGGAAATAATCTAAATGTACTAAAGGAAATTGGTTAAGCAAATGTTACCTAGTTAGTCAGTGGAATACTACACAGCCATTTATGATGGTTATGAAGTCTTTAATAATATTTTCCAATTACATAGGAAAATATCATAGCAAACTTAGAGGAAATAATGAAGGAAACACAGGATGCTAGTGGCTGTCTTTGGTTATTTGGAATATAGGGTTTTTCTACTTTCCTGTATATTTAAAGTATACTCATGTAGAACAATGACGTAACTTTTATGATATAGAATTTTTTAAAATAACCTATAAATGTCTCATTATACATAATGTACTGAACTTATATAAATGGAATTTGTTCACTAGCTGTGTTTTTACTCTAAAAAAGTAAAATTCCATTGAATTTTTTAGATTTAACATGGGCATAAAAGATTCTTCTTTCCTTTTTTTTTTTTAAACTAATTTTGGGCATCTTCCCAAACATAGAATTTTAAATTTATTTTTTATCATGCCAAATATTTTGGTACTGAATAAAAATGACTTAATTTCATTTTCTTATATTTTAAAAATTAAGTGTTGTATTTTCTAACTATGACTGAATTTGACAGTAATAGCTTTGATGCCTTTACTTTCCTGAAGAAATATTTATTATTGTAAATTCTTTATTATATTTTTTATTAATATAAAATTCTTTTAAATAATAGATAATAGGAAGTTATAACTAAATAATGATACTGAAGCCATACAAGTTTATCTTGAATTCAGGCTTAATTTAAATAGGTTTGCATTGTTCAAGAGGGGAGCCAGAAAATGTAAGTTACTATCAAATTTAAATTAATTAGAATTATATAAAATTAAAAATTCAGCTCCTCAGTCATACCAGGCCCATTTCAAGTGCTAAATAGTCACATGTGGCTAGTAGCCATGGTATTGGATGATGCATATAGAACATTTTCATCATCATCAAAGACACTATTCTGGATAATTAGTGCTCTGCTTCTCACTTTATCCTTTATAGCATATTTAGAGAAACAAATTTCTAGATAATTATCTCAAGTTTCTTTTTTAATTTTGCCATTATATGAAGATACATTTGAGGGAGAGAGGGGGAAAAAGAGTCTCTCTCAGCATGTTTTGTTTGCCATGTGTGTTTATGTGACAAAAGAAAGTCATACGATTGAACAATAGTCTGAACTAAAATAAAACCTATCTTTCATTCCTTTGTTCTTACAATATTTGCTTTTGTCAAAGCCCAGATGTTTCTTTTTCTAGTTTAACATGAGCAATAGGGCACAGAGTCTTGTGCAAATAGAAAGTGTGGGAAAAACCTGGAGGCTACCCGCCTCTTAAAATGAAAGGTGAAAGGAGGAGCTTCCTTAATCAGAAGCGGATAGGAAAGAAGATAAATTCCACTATGAAAATACCACTTTAAGGGAAAAGAATAATAAAACAATGACATAAATATGGCAACCATCTTTTAGGGTATTATGTATAATCTTCTATAGCACACTGAAGATCTTTTCTTAAAGAATAATAGTGCTGAATATTGTACAGACAGTGAAATTTAAGATCAAAGTAGATATCATAGTCATATTTTTTAAAAAAGACATTTTCTTTAAATTATAATATAAGAATTCCTAATATGAAATTATAGGAAATACAGAAAAGCATAAAAGGTAAAAAAAATTCATTATATTTTCACTTAGTTATTAAATTGTATAATTAAGATACATTTAATTTTATAAGAATGTTTTACTCTAAAATTCTCAATGTATCATAAGCACTTTATCAAATAATTTAAAAGTCTTCATTAAAATATAATTTTGATTATTTCATTTATGTATAGAATTTAATTGATCTATCACTTTGGAAATTATTTTGAATTTTGTTAATTAAATAATGCTTCTATAAATGTTTTATTGACTTGAATCCTGTTCACATCTGTTATTATTTCTTTAGGCTAGGTTTCTAAGAGTAGAATTACTAGATTCTGGAGTAAAATTTTGCTTTTTATTGGTAAATTTATTTACAAAAATGTAGTGATAATGTGCATCCTCACTAGCAGTGAGTATGAGTATGTTTCCTAATACATTATTAAGAAAATGGCAAATAAAGGAGTGATACTACTAAAGTTGGAAATTATTCAGTATGTTTGTATCCATTTGTGTATCATGTATTTAATTTTAATTCATCAAAGGATATTATTAACTAGCATAGAGAGATGGAAACAATTTCCTTTTCTGTATATTAATCCACATTTCTTAAAAATATGAAATACATAACAAGTAAACAATGCCATTGTGGTATTTTCTTTTTTTACCCCCCCCCCCCCCAACTTTATGGAAGTATGATTGACAGGTAAAGGTTGTTAACTATTTAGGTTGTATAATATGATGTTTTGATACACATATACTTTGTGAAATGATTACCACAATTAAGCTAGTTCACTTATCATCTTACATAGCTATCTTTTGTGTGTGTCTGTGTGTGATAAGAGCATTTGAGACCTACTCTTGTCAAATTTCAAGCATGCAGTACAGTATTATTATTAACCACAGTCACCACGCAACATATCGTCTCTAGATCTTATTCAGATATAAGAAAGTTTGTTCCCTCTGAACACAGCTCAATTTTTCACCCACCAACTCCGACATTTTTTTGATTTCACAAGTGAGATAGCATCTTTATCTTTCTTTATCTGGCCAGTTTTACTTAGCATAATGTCCTTTAGGTTCAACTGTGTTGTCACAAATGGCAGACTTTACTTTTTTAAGGCTGAATAATATTCCTCCGTGTTTGTATATCAAAATTTCTTTATTCATTTATCTCATTTCCATATCTGGCTTACTGTGTATAATGCTTTAATGAAGATGGGGTTGCAGTTATCTCTTTGAAATAGTGATTTCCTATAGATACACACCCAGAAGTGAGATTTCTGGGTCATACGATAGTTCAACTTTTAATTTTAGGAGAACTTCTCCATACTGTTCTTCATAATGGCTGTATTAAATTACATTCCCACCAACAGTGTTACAAGGGTTCTCCTCTACATCCTTACCAATGCTTATCTTTGTCTTTTTGATAATGAGCTATCCTAAAAGATATGAGGTGATATGTTAGTTTTGATTTGCTTTTCCCTGGTAATAGTGATGTTGAGCAATTTTTATATACACGTTGGCCATTTATGTATCATCTTTGAGGACATGTGCATTCAACCAATTTGACCTTTTAAAATCAGTTTATTTGTTGCTTGTTTTTTACTATTGAGTTGTATGTGTTCCTCTGAATATTAGCCCTTGAACTGATATATAGTTTGCAAATATTTTCTCTTCTTGCATAAGTTACCATTTCATTTTGTTGATTGTTTCCTTTGCTATGCAGAAACTTTTAGTTTTATGTAGATTCACTGGTTCATTTTTGCTTTTGTTACCTGTGCTTTTGGTGTCAAATACAAAAAAGTCACTGCCAAGGCTAATGTTAGATATCTTTTTTTAACAAAACAGTTTTAGTTGTTACATTTAAGTCTTTAACCTATTTTGAGTTGATATTTTGTATGGTGTAAAATAAAGATTCAATTTCATTCTATTGTATGTAAATATCCACTTTTCCCAACATCATTTATGGATAAGGCTATCCTTTCCCCATTGGGTTTTCTTGGCACCTTTGTCAAAGATCAGTTTGCCATATATGCACAGATTTATCTCTGGGCTTTCCATTCCATTGGTTTAAGTATCCATATTTTTGCCAGTACCATACTGTTTTGAAGACTACAGCTTTGAAATCTAATATGAAATTGATCTTGTGTTTTTAAAACTGAAATATAATATTAAAATTATAAAAACTATTTTGAAGAGTAGTCAGTTAACAAAAGATACTGAGAAACCGATCTGATGTATCTCTAATTACTTATCCAAATTGTCTCTTCAAGTTGACTTTACCTAATTAAGACAAAGATACATAGAAAACATGAAAGGGTAAAATTGTTATACCATTAAAATTCTTCCAAAATAGCTCCTAATGGGTCTCAATTAATGAAAAAACAACAAACAAATGCACATGGGTAAAATCAAGTTGTGATGAATTATAAAACATTGCTTATATTGTTTTGCAATTGTTTATAAATTTTATAGAGTACTCTTGAATGTAGCATTTATTAAGTAGTTAGCATACAGTAAGCACTATATATAAAAATTAGGGCCAAAGTAATTTGGCTAATAGGCACAAAAGCTAAGGTTTGAATTACTCCAAGTCCATGTTTTAGCGTTGTATCAAAATATTTCTTATACACCATGGTTTATATATGCTGTTGTCATTAGTAGGAATGTATGCTTGGTAGTGGAGCTTCTAGGAATAAGAGTCTGACTTCAAGAAGTTTAAAATACATTTGGGCAGAGTTATACAGAAAAAATAATTAATTGCACTATTTTTGTTATATTGGTCAAAGCTTAAAATGCAAATCAGAACTACAAATTGATCCTCCTATAAAATACATAGTAATTGCTTCTTTTGATGAAAGAACCAATGATGAATACATAGTTATGGGCTAAGCTACTCGATAAAATATTATGGCTCAAAAAATTATTTGCTTATTTAATATTTGTACAACAGTTATGAGGTAGTTGGGTAATGTGAGAGAGGGGATGCTCTGGCACACAAAGGTATCCAAAGAACCAAGTTTCTTCCATATTGGTGCTTCACCACCTTATAGCACATTTTTGTGGCCTGTGTGGTCAGTATTGGCTCGTAAGCAGTACATGTATTTTCTAGTCCAGGAGAAAAGTTGTGCCTGACTGTTTTAAGGGTATACTTCCCTTGCTTCATAAATTGCATATATCTTCTATTCACACCCATTAATAAGAGCTTGAACTAAAGAGCTTCTTGATGAAAGTGAAAGAGGAGAGTGAAAAAGTTGGCTTAAAGCTCTTTTCAGAAAACTAAGATCATGGCATCTGGTCCCATCACTTCATGGCAAATAGATGGTGAAACAGTGGCAGGCTTTATTTTTTTGCGCTTCAAAATCACTGCAGATGGTGAATGCAGCCATGAAATTAAAAGACTCTTACACCTTGGAAGGAAAGTAATGACCATCCTAAACAGCATAATAAAAAGCAAAGACATTTTGCCAACAAAGGTCTGTCTAGTCAAGGATACGGTTTTTCCAGTAGTGATGTATGGATGTGAGAGTTGGACTATAAAGAAAACTGAGCACTAAAGAACTGATTCTTTTGAACTGTGGTGTTGGAGAAGGCTCTTGAGAGTCCCTGGGACTGCAGGGAGACCCACCCAGTCTATCCTAAAGGAGATCAGTCCTGAGTATTTATTGGATGATCGGATGTTGAAGCTGAAACTCCAATGCTTTGGCCACTTGATGTGAAGAGCTGACTCATTTGTAAAGACCCTGATGCTGGGAAGGATTGAAGGTGGGAGGAGAAGGGGACGACAGAGGATGAGATGGTTGGATGGCATCACCAACTCAATGGACATGAGTTTGGGTAAACTCTGGGTGTTGGTGATGGACAGGGAGGCCTTGCGTGCTGCATTCCATGGGATCGCAAAGAGTTGGACATGACTGGAGTGACTGAATTGAGCTGAAATAAGAACTTAGCTGCTTAGTTGCAAAGGAGGCTGGGAAACATAGTCTCTGGACAGCCATAGTCCCTGTGAAAACTCAGTTGAAATGGATACTGTTCACTAATAAAAAGAACCAAGAAAAAAAGTGCATAGTGGAGGGGAGTATTTAATACTTGCATATTTAAACCTACTGATTCCTCATTTCCCCAATGATTTTAATGCCTGTGTCATCATAGCTTTTTTCCTCCCTTTAAAACTGGCAGTGACCATAGAGGTCAGTCAGTCAGTCAGTCATTCAGTGGCTCAGTCATGTCCGACTCTGCGACCCATGATTCACAGCATGCCAGGCCTCCCTGTCCATCACTAACTCCCGGAGTTTACCCAAACTCATGTCCATCGAGTCGGTGATGCCATCCAGCCATCTCATCCTCTGTCATTCCCTTCTGTTCCTGCCCCCAATCCCTCCCAGCATCAGAGTCTTTTCCAATGAGTCAACTCTTCGCATGAGGTGCCCAAATTAGAGGTAATCTCCAATTATCATGCCTTATTGGTAAGAAGGATTTAGCTTAGAGAACAGTGCTAGCTCAAATTTCTTCTGCTAGTTAGTGTCAGAACTGAGATATTAATTTAAACCCTGCTTTAAATCTAAAATTTAGGTGCTGTCATTCCTTTAAGAAAAGTTTAACAGTATGAGACCATTACAAGATAAGTTTTACCCTAGACATTAAAAAAATTAACATTGAAAAATACATGTGGAAAAAAATGTTTGCTTATAAAATGGATACATTGATTGAAAGTCTTTAACATCTTTCTTGAATAAATCTTATTTGAAGTACTTATAATTTCTGTTTTATTGTCTTTGAATTAGAGCAAGGACTTCAAAACATATTTGAAGTAATCTAAATTATTTTGGATTAAAACTTTTTATTCCTCTACCCTTTTATGGTATTCTTGCATATGTCTAAATCTACAACAATTTTTTTCAGTCCTTGGCTTTTATCTAGTCTTTCTAAAGTATTTCAGTTTCACAGAAAAAAGAATTGTCTTTCTCTTGGCATTCATATTCCACTGGGTTATGAAATACTTAATTCAACTATGTAAAGTTAGTTCCAAGCTCAACTCAAATAAATATTTTGTGTTTGAACATAACTAACTTTTATTAAACATACAACTCAGTCAATGAAGCAGACTTGGGAGCATGTACTGAAGAGCTGTTTATGAGCTCAGTGGTCTATATGGTGGAAGCATCAATAAGTACATTATACAGAGGGAGAGGAGATCTTTGAAGAGAGCTTAAATATGCATCCAAAATTAATCTGTGTTGACTGCTCACATTCTAAAGTTTATAATTTCTTCCCCTTTGTTTTTATTATCATTATTACTTTCATCACCATTAGTAAGATCCTAATGTAGAGAACACATTGCTAAAAACTGTGCAATCTTAAAATTTTAAAATATGATCTCTAATCTCAATGGACTTGAATTTTATCTGGGAGGAGAGGACATCAAAGCCAGAGTTCTGAAAAACCTAGAGTAAAATCAGGGAGAATTTAGGGCTAGACAAAGTTTTACCCATTCTTATCCATATTCTTCCAGGTGTTCTAAGAAAAGCCAAAATGCAAATTTTATTAAAAGTATACCATGTTCTACACAATGCTGTTGATTTACTGTATCAACAATGTAGTCAAATCTATTAAGGTACTAAACAAGTACTAAAATTATCTAAAATGCAGACAAAATTTTGTTTATAAATATGATTTTCACAGCATTGAAAGCAAATTAACTATTCAACCATGTATCATTAAGAGCTTGAGAATCTTCCCTTTATGTCTCTGGTCTCGAAGCAAGTAGACTTAATAAAGAAATATAGTGAATAGAACCTGTGGATTCTGAAGACACAAGTATATCTCTTAAAAACCTCAGAATCACTTATGATTAACCTGTTATGTTAATAGTTAAAAAAGACTCATAACCATTAAAATAATTTGGGGAAGGATTTAGAAAATATTGAAAACTTATGGGTAGAAGTTTTGGTATAAAACCATGAAATAAAACTGATAATAGAGTTTAAACACATCTATGTTAAAAAGTCATATAAAATTCTGAAGGGACATATACTGTAGAGATTATTGGTAATAAAATTTTTCTTATATACTTATTTGTCAACAGTTAAAAGAAATGTTGCTTTTAACAAGTATTATATGCATTTCAATTTTCCCTAATGTATCATTTAAGAGATGATATGTCTTTAAAATATCCCCAACAATTTACAAAGTCACAGAGTTTTTAGTTGTCTTGGTGAGGATAAATTTCAGGTGCAAGTAGCTATCGGATATGGGTGATTCACCCACAGTAAAAGACAAGGACAAGATGTTGGCACTGTCAGTTCTGCATGTCCTATTAATGTCTTGAACTAAATTTACATACCTTAGAAAATAATTTAAGCTGGTAATTTT
The DNA here is from genome assembly GCF_023091745.1 of Budorcas taxicolor. Lineage (NCBI taxonomy): Eukaryota > Metazoa > Chordata > Mammalia > Artiodactyla > Bovidae > Budorcas > Budorcas taxicolor. The sequence goes on from NC_068910.1 coordinate 185,346,133, forward strand.
TTTTTCTGAAGAGGAATAAGATTAAGATTAAATAAAAGATATATTTCATTGTTGATAATAGAACTCAAAGTTTCACCTACAGGATATCTTTTTTTCAAATATATGGTAATACATAAAGATGTGATTTCATGACAGCTATCAACTAAATTCATTCCAGATAATCAAAAGTCTCTTTTAGGTACTTACTATGTAAAGGTTAAAGACATTTTTATACTCTAGTTTTTTAGGGAATTCTGTGATAAGGGTAATAGATTTCATAAAAATAGAAGAAATATAACAAGTAAAGCATTGCCCAAGTTTTGAGTAGGTAAGCAAAACATAAAAAATTAGTATCACCAATTTGTTTATTTCATACAGCTTAGTTCCTATGCCTCACCTACATTCTTCTTGGCTGACTTTTGTTAGAAAAGGTCAGATTTTGAGTAATTGGATGAAAGTATAATTAAAGCTAATTAATAAGTAATGTGAGCAAGACTGTACAATTATAGAAATGATTTTCAGAGTGATAAACTATAGCAGAAAGTTAAGAGTGCTGTAACTCCTAAAATACATTTTTCCCAAAGCCTTGTTTAAATTGCTTCCATGAGACAGTCAAGAACATGTGTAAAATTATTCACATATTTGACAATTTGGCTTTTGAAAACTGTTATTTCACCCTCCAATTAAATCCACCCCATCTATCCCTACCAAATTTAAATGGAATATGAAGCTCATTTTACAAAACGACACCACAGAAAATATTGCTTTTTAGAGGTAAATGAGCTACCTAGATTATGTTTTTAAATGTTATGTTTAAAATCTTTTTGGTATCAGATTTTTAAAACCTTTAATGTTTTAAAGGTTATAATATAAATATAATATAAAACACAAAAATTATGAATATGTTGAGGAAATTGGTAGAAAAATTAATTTACAATATGTTTATAATATAAAACACAAAAATTGTAATATAAAACAAAAATTATGAATATGTTGAGGAAATTGGTAGAAAAAATTAATTTACAATATGTTTTTCGATTCTTTAAAACCTTATATGTATATTAGGACCTAAAATAATATTCTCCCCAATAAGAATGCTTTCTTTGCCAGAAATTCATTTATAAATTCATTTTCTTGGGTTCCAATAGCTCCTGAACCTGGACTTTTTTCCTTACAATTTTTTTACTGACACCTGCTCCAAATGGCTAAATAGAAAGAATGAAGTTCTCCTGTTGCATACTTCAGTTACATTTTATTACAGTAGATTTAACAATAACAAATAGCCAGTATACAGAATTTGAGATGATTTTAACACTTCTGCATGCACAGAAATGAGTTAATGATAATATTAATTATGTTGTCTTTCCTATTAACAATCATGCCTTTCAAATAAATAATGTTGTTATCTCCTTTTGTTGGTCATCAAATGGATATTTATTTACTAGAACCTGGAAGTAACCTTCAGCCTCTTCTCTTCCTGGGATGATGGCCAAATGTTATCCAGTAGGGCACTGGGCATTGATGGGCAGTGGAGTTTGGGGAGCTGAAATCCATGCCCTGCATTATTTCTCTGGTTGTGCCTCTCTCTCCCTACAATTCTCTCTCTCTGATTTTCCTTTTGTATTTGTTCTCTCAGTTAATGCTTTCTAAGAATCCATAGCTCAGTCATTTTCAAATTCCTCACAACCCTCTTCTTTTTACATCTAACCAATCTCCATAATCCACTGATGTGCATAGGTCAAAGTATTTCAAATTCATTCCCTTATTCCACTTCTACCAATACTTCTCTTTGTTCAGACCAATATAAATGGTCATTCTATTGAATTAGTCTTTTCATTCTTCTTTCATTTTATAATATGATTCCATGCAATTTACTATTCTTTCTCTGAAAAATATCTTTTTCAATTTTAGACATCTTAGAGACTTCCATGTGTTCTATGTATAATTTGGAGTAGAATATCCTGATATCAATCGTTTTCTTTCTTTCTTTCTTTTTTTTTTTTTGCACTTGAAGGACAGATTCTGAACATGAGTTAGAATATAGCATCTAATATTAGTGATTATTTTTTTTTCATGGTAATGGTGATATCTTTGCATCAGTGAATTTCCATTTTCTGATTGCTGTCTGCCTCCTGGAATCCCTAGTTTCTATCAGTCATCTTGAACTGTAACCATCAAGCATTCTTTGTCTAAAGAGTGTTAGCAAGTATACTGTGAAGTCTAGATATACACAAACTTTTTCATTCTAAAATATATAAAATTTATACAGTATTTCTCAAACTTTAAGGTGTCTATAAATCACCTGGGATTTTTTTAAATGAAGATTTTGATTCAGTGGGTCTGGGACAAGTCTTAAGGGCCTATATTTCTCACAAGTTTTTTAGGTGGTGGTCAGGCTGGTTTGCATTGTATCATGGTACTGGTTGCCTGAGTACTACCATCAATGATTGTCTGTGTATATGAAACTCAGAGAACTATTACTTTGGCAAACTGACTTTCCATTCAATAAATATTTTAAGAGTAAGTGGTAGAGAGCTGAATAGTATCTATCCTTTGTTCTCAAAAGGTTATTTATATCCTCTTGATTAAATTGTAAATAGGTAAGGCAGAGGAACCAGAGATCAAATTGCTAACATCTGCTGGCTCATCAAAAAAGCCAGAGAGTTCCAGAAAAACATCTATTTCTGCTTTATTGACTATGCCAAAGCCTTTGACTGTGTGGATCACAGTTAACTGTGGAAAATTCTGAAAGAGATGGGAATACCAGACCACTTGACCTGCCTCTTGAGAAACCTATATGCAGGTCAGGAAGCAACAGTTAGAACTGGACATGGAACAACAGACTGATTTCAAATAGGAAAAGGAGTCCGTCAAGGCTGTATATTGTCACCCTGCTTATTTAACTTCTATGCAGAGTACATCATGAGAAACGCTGGGCTGGAAGAAGCACAAGCTGGAATCAAGATTGCCGGGAGAAATATCAATAACCTCAGATATGCAGATGACACCACCCTTACGGCAGAAAGTGAAGAGAAGCTAAAAAGCCTCTTAATGAAAGTGAAAGAGGAGAGTGAAAAAGTTGGCTTAAAGCTCAACATTCAGAAAACGAAGATCATGGCATCTCGTCCTATCACTTCATGGGAAATAGATGGGGAAACAGTGGAAACAGTGTCTGACTTTATTTTTTGGGGGCTCCAGAATCACTGCAGATGGTGACTGCAGCCATGAAATTAAAAGACACTTACTCCTTGGAAGAAGAGTTATGACCAACCGAGATAGCATATTCAAAAGCAGAGACATTATTTGCCAACAAAGTTCCGTCTAGTCAAGGCTACGGTTTTTCCAGTAGTCATGTATGGATGTGAGAGTTGGACTGTGAAGAAAGCTGAGTGCTGAAGAATGGATGGTTTTGAACTGTGGTGTTGGAGAAGACTCTTGAGAGTCCCTTGGACTGCAAGGAAATCCAAACAGTCCATTCTGAAGGAGATAAGCCCTGGGATTTCTTTGGAAAGAATGATGCTAAAGCTGAAACTCCAGTACTCTGGCCACCTCGTGCAAAGAGTTGACTAATTGGAAAAGACTCTGATGCTGGGAGGGATTGGAGGCAGGAGGAGAAGGGGACGACAGAGGACGAGATGGCTGGATGGCATCATGGACTCGATGGACGTGAGTCTGAGTGAACTCTGGGAGTTGGTGATGGACAGGGAGGCCTGGCGTGCTGCGATTCATGGGATCACAAATAGTCGGACATGACTGAGGACTGAACTGAACTGAAATAAATAAATGCCAATGATAAAAAGTAACAGTAAACCAGAGTAGAAATATAGTGTTATATCAACAGAAAGGCATGAACATGGGAAGTGATGTACCAATTAAGTCTCAGTGAGGAGAAAGCAAAAAAACTTCAGAAGAATGTTGCATTTGAGAGCTCTTTCAAAGTAGAATTTCAAGAGGAACAATATGAATAATATAGTAAGGACCATAGAAATAATATAAAGAGCATTCTAGATTGAGGAAATTCCTTGAGCATAGGTATACAAAGGTGGAACGTGGTGAGGTACTTATAGGACTCATCAAGAAGTCCTGCTTGGCTGTGTTTTTAAGTAACTAATATACTGTAGAGTATAGGACGGAAACTTGGAAGAGGTCTAGAAACAGTGAAGAGCACTTTAAGGGTCACCAGATGTGAACTTGGCCTATATTCCACATGGGAAAAATCAATATGACGCTCTGTTCAAGGCATAGCTTGAATATTTTCAGAATGCCTTTTAGACTAGCCTAGACTAATCATCTCCCTTGAAGCAACAGAGCCTTTTTTAAAGTTTTCCTTTTCAACTCAGAGAACATGTAATGTGTAAGAAAGGGGATGAGGTAAGCAGATAGCAGGTCCTAAATACCAAGCAATGAAGATCAATGAATTATTGATCAAGAAAATATTAATATACCAGGATGAGCATAATGACCACAGTTAAGTATATGATTGGTATAAAAGTGATTTCTATGTAGTACCATTACATATGATGTATAGGTGACACCATAAGGATAATTATGGGTGGGGAGAGCTAAACTTAGGAATATCTTTAAGATTCCAATTCTCAATTACATGCAAGTTCTAGTACTATTTCTGTATAGATATTTATTCTGATTTAACAAGTAAGGGACATAAGTTTTGGCCTACCTTAATTGCCCAGGGTCTTCTTGATTCTTTACATACATACAAAAGATCAGAGTCCTTCATTGTATCTTTTCCCTCTATTAATCAAATAAAGATACAATCCAAATTAAAAGTAGTGCTTACTAAGCATATTGGATTTATGCCATCCCAAATAAATATGCAACCTAATAAAAAGAATGCTTCCCCCCTACTTCTAGACAGTCCCTCTATTCTATTTAAATTAGACAACTGCCACTCAGACCCCTTTACATAAAATTCTGGAGTTGCCACTGTCAAAAAGAATTTTGTACTTTACCAGGAGTCCCTTCCAACCTGCTCTCAGTTTCTGATAGGTTAATTGCCAGTAGCTTGCATAATGTCTCAATATTGTACATATATGCCAAATATATATGTTCTGTTTTTTCACTGAGCAAAGGAAAGTTCAAGAGGGCAGCAAGAATGGTTCAAACGCTTCAAAATAATGATGTAGAAATACCAGCTATACAAGAATTTGGGTAAGAATAGTGACTCAGGATCAGCCCTCATGGAGGCTCAGAGTAACACAAAATAACAAAATACTGTGCCTCAGACACCCTCTTCAGAGTAGCGTACTGCACTATTTGGAATATGTAACTCAAAAGACTTACTTACTTTGAAATATGTAACTCTAAAGACTCTTCAAAATTTGAAAGCTGGTTTTCAGGGACTTTTCTTCCTCCATATTTTTATTTTTAACTCCATTTCTTTGTCACACTAGTGAAGTGGGTGTCTAGATAACCTTTTTTAAAAAAAATTATGTTTTTTATTGAAGGATAATTGTTTTGCAGAATTTTGTTTTCTGTCAAATCTCAACATGAATCAGCCATAGGTATACATATATCTCCTCTCTTTTGAGCCTCCTACCCATCTCCCGCCCATCCCATCCCTCTAGATTGATACAGAGCCCCTGTTTGAATTTCCTGAGCCATACAGCAAATTCCTATTGGCTATCTATTTTACAGTTACCACTATGCAATAGAATGAGTCATTTCCTACCAGTAAAGGAGAATCTGAAAATTCTGAAGTCTAAGCCATATCCGGAAGCAGTTGGGATCTTCTTTTCTGAGATTAACTTGACATCTTTACATTATGAGTGAGCACATGTTTGAGACCAATTTTAATGTTTTTCTTGGAAAAATAGTACACTTAGGAATTAAACTTTGTCCGAACAACTGGTTTTTATTAGTAAGGAGGCTATTGAAACATAGGACTCAGGAATAACAGAACAGAGAAACAGAATCATTAAAAGATAGATTTCTGATTATTCAGCTTTCAGTCACTTACTCATTTTAATAAAACTTTTCTCCCCAAACATCATTTAAATTCACAAGACATGTATATACATAATATTTATCTCTATATGTATATGCTGTGCTGTGCTTAGCCTCTCAGTCATATTCAACTCTTTCTGACCCCATGGATTGTAGCCTGCCAGGCTCCTCTGTCTATGATGATTCTCCAGGCAAAAATACTGGAGTGAGTTGCTATGCTCTCCTCCAGTGTATCTTCCCAACTCAGGGATTGAACCTTGGTCTCCTGAATTGCAGGGGAATTCTTTACCGTCTGAGCCACCAAAGAAGCCCAAGAATACTGGAGTGGGTAGCCCATCCCTTCTCGAGGGGATCTTTTCGACCTAGGAATCAAACTGGCGTCTCCTGCACTGTGGGTGCATTCTTTTACCAGCTGAGCTACCAAGGAATCCCCCATACGGATATATAGAAAGACAATTTCTGTCCAAGGCAGAGATCACTGACTGTGTTATGGTGGTAAATTATATGATATAAATTAAATTCTTCTACAATAAAAATGGTATATAGTTTTGTAAGTAAAAATGTATGCCCTTTTACATACCGACAGTGAAAATTAATCAGAATCTATCTTTCCAAAAATAATTTTAAGTAACGATTAATTTCTCACAGATAACTTCTGAGCACAGTGTTATGAGTTCATTAGAAGCATTTATTACAGTAATGGCACCAAATGTTGAAGGAGTGGAAACTAAAGTAAGATACTTCCATTTTAGCCAAACTTTTTCCATTTGATCAAAATTACTTTTAGTAGAAAAGGACTTTCCAGGGAGGTTACTATAGTAACCAAACGGCAGGAATTTAGGAGACTGTTAAAATTTTATTGAAAGAAAATACATCAAAAAGCTTTAAATCTCTTTTTCTGAAAACTGAAAAACAATGTTCTCAATATTATCAACACTATCAAAAATGTTAGCCCATTTTTTATTTATACATTTTAATTCTAAGAAGTTGTACCCACTCAGTGTTTCTTAGCCCCATATCCCTTAACATGCCTCAAAGTTTGTCTGAGATAATCATAAACCACAATACCATTGGACATTGTTATTAAAGAGTTTATGAAAGAGTTTATGTCGAAAGCCTGATTAAAGCATATTTGAATGACCTTTATAAAATTTTAGAATACCAAGGATTATGCATGTTGACAGTGAGTGAAGTGGAATAACTAGAGATAAAAAGGATTTTTGATCCTAAGGAAGAAGACATCAAACCAGAATTTAGTCATAAAACATACTTTTGCAGCTACTTCAAACTAAAGAGTTTATAAATCTTTCCTTCTCTCCTCAAGTCCATCTAAGAAGAGAAAGCATTCACAGAAAGTAACTGTAGTCTGAAGAAGTAACAGGCAACATTTCACTTTTTGTGTAATTATTCTCATTATCAAGTTAAAGTTTGCAGTATATTTTTTCCAAGGGTTAAATTAGTTTAAAAAGACAAAAAAAAATTGACAAAGATTTATTTCACTCTTCACAGAATCTTTTAAGTAATGCTATGAAGCGGAGTGCTTAAGAATTGATGCTTTTGAACTGTGGTGTTGGAGAAGACTCTTGAGAGTCCCTTGGACTGCAAGGAGATCCAGCCAGTCCATCCTAAAGGAGATCAGTCCTGGGTGTTCATTGGAAGGACTGATGTTGAAGCTGAAACCCCAATACTTTGGCCACCTGCTATGAAGAGCTAACTCATTTGAAAAGACCCTGATGCTAGGAAAGATTGAAGGCAGGAGGAGAAGGGGATGACAGAGGATGAGGTTGGGCGGCATCACCAACTCAATGGACATGGGTTTGGGTTAACTCTGGGAGTTGGTAATGGACAGGGAAGCCTGGTGTGCTGCAGCCCATGGGGCTGCAAAGAGTTGGAAACAACTGAGTGACTGAACTGAACTGATGAATGCACATGCAATCAAAAAGTGATGAGCCCTATAAAGAAAAATATATTGTGACCAGTGAAAGACAGTGATAAAGAGATTGGTTTGGACTGGGTGATCAAGGAAGTCCTTTATGGCAAAGAACATATTTAAGATGAGACCTGGAAGATTCAAGGTAGATGTAGTAGGCTTTAAAGCAAATTGAAAAAAAAAAAAAAAGCTTTGTGGACTTGATAAAGAGAAAAAAAAAGCATTGTGGCAAGAGAATGAAGTTTTTAGGAATGAAAAATTAGAGAATCAGGCAGGCCCAGATAATACAGACATTTGTAGACCATGGACAAGCATCTGAATTTTATTTTAAATATAATGAAAGGCTTATAAATGTTGCTTTAAAGGCAAAATCATGATCTAACAAACACTGAAAAATATATGGCACTTGAAGTTATGTAAAAACTGAATTGAAAGAAAAGGGAAATGAGAGAGATTAGTATGGAAGTCTGTTTGATTTGTCTAATAAGAGATGGCAGTGGCTTTGACTAAGGTGGGGATAGAGGAAATGGAGAGAAATCAATGTATTTACAATAAATGTTGAGATTTGCTGATGTTTTGATGTTAAAGGTAAAGAAGAGGATGTGTCAAAAATGCTTGGTTTTTGGTGTGAAAAAGTGCATGAATCTTTGTTCTTCAGTCATTAAGTCATGTCCAACTCTTTGCGACCCCATGGATTGCAGCATGCCAGGCTTCCCCATTATTCACCATCTCTGGGAGCTTGTTCAAACTCATATCCATTGAATCAGTGATGTCATGAAAATATCTCATTTGTGATCCCCTTCTCCTCCTACCTTTAATCTTTCCCAGCATCAGGGTCTTCTATAATGATTTGGCATTTGGCATCAGGGGGCCAAAATATCGGAGCTTCAGCTTCAGCATCAGTCCTTCCAATGAATATTTAGGATTGATTTTCTTTAGGATTGACTGGTTTGATCTCCTTGCAGTCCAAGGGACACTCAAGAGTCTTTTCCAACACCACAGTTCAAAAGCATCAATTCTTCAGTGCTCAGGCTTCTTTATGGTCCAACTCTCACATCCATACATGACCACTGGAAAAACCATATCTTTGACTAGACGGACCTTTGTCAGCAAAGTAATGTCTCTGCTTTTTAATATGCTGTCTAGGTTTGTCATCACTTTTCTTCCAAGGAGCAGATCTTTTAATTTCATAGCTGCAGTCACCATCTGCAGTGATTTTCAGTTCAGTTCAGTTGCTTAGTCATGCCAGACTCTTTGTGACCCCATGGAATGTAGCACACCAGGCTTCCCTGTCCATCAACAACTCCTGGATCCTCCTCAAACTCATGTCTATTGAGTCAGTGATCCCATCCCACCATCTCATCCTCTGTTTTCCCCTTCTCCTCCTGCCTTCAATCTTTCCCAGCATCAGAGTCGTTTCCAGTCCTTCACATCAGATGGCCAAAGAACTGAAGCTTCAGCTTCAACATCAGTCCTTCCAGTGACTATTCAGGACTGATTTCCTTTAGGATTTACCAATTTGATCTCCTTGCAGTCCAAGGGACTCTCAAGAGTCTTCTCCAACACCATAGTTCAAAAGCATCCGTTCTTCGGTGCTCAGCTTTCTTTATAGTCTAACTCTCACATCCACACTTGACTGCTGGAAAAACCATAGCTTTTGACTAGATGGACCTTTGTCAGCAAAGTAATGTCTCTGCTTTTTAATATGCTGTCTAGGTGGTCATAACTTTCCTTCCAAGAAGTACGCGTTTTTAAATTTCATGGCTGGAGTCACCATCTGCAGTGATTTTGGAGCCTATGAAAATAAAGTCTGTCACTGTTTCCATTGTTTCCCCATCTTTTTGCCATGAAGTGATGGGACCAGATGCCAAGATCTTAGTTTTTTGAACGTTGAGTTTTAAGCCAGATTTTTTGTTCCCTCTTTCACTTTCATTTAGAGGCTCTTTGGTTCCTCTTCACTTTCTGCCATAAGGGTGGTATCATCTGCATATCTGGGGTTATTGATATTTCTCTTGGCAATCTTGATTCCAGCTTGTGCTTCATCCAGCCTGGTATTTTGCATGATGTACTCTGCATATAAGTTAAATTATCAGAGTAATAATATACAGCCCTGATGTATTCCTTTCCCAGTTTGGGACCAGCCCTTTGCTCCATGTCCAGTTTTAACTGTTGCTTCTTGACCAACATACAGATTTCTCAGGAAGCAGGTCAGGTGGTCTTTTCAGTCTGTTGTCATCCACACAGTGAAAGACTTTAGCCTAGTCAATGAAGCAGAAGTAAATGTTTTTCTGGAATTGTCTTGTGTTTTCTGTGATACAACTTACGTTGTCAATTTGATCTCTTGTTCCTCTGCCTTTTCTAAATCCAACTTGAACATCTGGAACTTCTTGATTCATGTACTATTAAAGCATCGCTTAGAGAGTTTTGAACATTTCTTTGGTAGCATGTGAAATCAATGTAGTTGTGAGATTGAACATTCTTTGACATTACCCTTCTTTGGGATTGGAATAAAATATGAACTTTTCCAGTCTTGTGGGCACTACACAGTTTTCCAAATTTGCTGGCATATTGACTGCAGCACTTTCACAGTATCGTCTTTTAGGATCTGAAATAGCTCAGCTGGAATTCCATCAACTCTACTAGCTTTGTTCATAGTTATGCTTCCTAAGACCCACTTGACTTCTCACTCTAAGATGTCTGGCTGTAGGTGAATGATCACACCATCGTGGTTATCTGGGTCATCATGGTTATCTGGGTCATTCTGTATAATTCTTCTATGTATTCTAGCCACCTCTTCTTAATATCTTCTGCTTTTATTAGGTCCATACCATTTCTGTCCTTTATTGAGCCTATCTTTGCATGAAATGTTCCCTTGGTATCTCTAATTTTCTTGAGGAGATCTCTAGTCTTTCCCATCCTATTGTTTTCCTCTATTTCTTCACATTGTTCACTTAGGAAGGCTTTCTCATCTCTCCTTGCTATTCTTTACCATTATGCCACCTGGGAAGCCCCTTAGTTTCAAGTATACAGCATAGCAATTCATATATATCAATATATCTATATCTATCTATCTTTCACATTCTCTTCCCTTCAGGTTGTTACAAAATATTGAGTACAGTTTCCTGTACTATATAGTAAGTCCTCATTGTTTATCTATTTTATATACAGTAGTATGTATATGTTAATCTCAACCACTGATTTATCCCTCTTCCCACCCCTTTACCCTTTGATAATTTTGTTTTCTATGTCTGTGAGTCTCTGTTTTAGAAATAAGTTTATTGGTATTTCCTTTTTTTTTTGAATTGCACATGTTAGTGATATATAATATTTATCTCTCTCTGGTTTACTTAACTTCGGTTCAGTTGCTCAGTCATGTCCGACTCTTTGCGACCACATGGACTGCAGCACGCCAGCCCTCCCTGTCCATTACCATCTCCCGGAGTCTACCCAAACCCATGTCCATTGAGTTGGTGATGCCATCCAACCATCTCATCCTCTGTCATCCCCTTCTCCTCCTGCCCCCAATCTCTCCCAGCACCAGAGTCTTTTCCAATGAGTCAACTCTTCGCATGAGGTGGCCAAAGTACTGGAGTTTCAGCTTTAGCATTATTCCTTCCAAAGAAATCCCAGGGCTGATCTCCTTCAGAATGGACTGGTTGGATCTCCTTGTAGTCCAAGGGACTCTCAAGAGTCTTCTCCAACACCACAGTTCAAAAGCATCAATTCTTCGGCACTCAGCTTTCTTCACAGTCCAACTCTCACATCCATACATGCCTAATCTACTTTATATTGATACCAACTTAATTGCAATAGCATATATTTATATTTTCTTCTAATAGAGATCTATTCTCATTCTTCTTTGTTTTGTAATTGTCAAATTACCTTTTTTATGTCTATCAAAGATTATAATTATTACTTTATTCATTTTACTTTGAATAAAATAGAAAAAAATGTTACAAAAGACATTCTTTTATATTATGTAATTATGTTTACTGATGCTCTTTAACTCTTCATGTGGATTCAGGTCACTGTCTAGTGTCCTTTCATTTCAGCTGGAAGAACTCTCTTAGTAATTATTGTAGGCTAGAATCACTATAGGCAGGTTCTCTTGGGGTTCCTCCCTAGCAATATCTCAATTTTATCCTTCATTTCTTGAAGGATAGTTTTGCCATATATAGGTTTTGTATGTTTGTAGCTTAGGAGGCTATATCAATAACAGACAAAATAGACTTTTAGGCAAATTGATTCTAGAGAAAAAGAGACATTTTATAATGATAAAATGATGAGCCCATCAGGAAGACAGAACAAGTACAAACATGTATGAAGGAGAGCCCTAAAATCCATGAACTTTTCTGAGAAGTCTGCAGACTTTTTTTCAACACTTTGCATATTTTGTTGTACTGCGTTTTGACTCCACATTTTCTGATAAAAGTCAGCTTTTACATCTTATTCAGAAGTATTTGTATGTATATAAGTAGCTTTTGTTTTGTTGCTTTGAAGATTTTCTCTTCATCTTTGACTCTTCTCTATTGGCCTATGATATTTCTAGGTATGATGATATTTAAATTTATTTTATCTGAAGTTCACTGACATTCTTGGATGAGCAGACTAGTATTTTTCATGAAATTTGGGACATTCTTGACCAATATTTCTTCAAATATCTTTTCTTTCTTTCTTTCTCTCTACTCTTCATGAAATTCCCATTCTGTGTATGTTGGTTTCCTGTTCCTATTTACAAGTCTCTGTGGATCTGTTATTTCATTCTCTGTTCCCCAGACTGGATAATCTCTCTTGAACTGTGACATTTGATGAGTTTTTCTTCTGTTAGCTTGAAACTGTTTCTGATTCCCTCTAATAATGTTTTTTTTTCAGTTATTGTAACTTTCAGTTGCAAACCTGTTTCTATTTGGTTCTTTTATATTTTAAATTTTGGTGAGACACCATTGTCATATTACTCTTTATTTCTTTAGATGTGATTTCCTTTAGCTCTTTAAACATTTTTAATAGATGATTTAGAGATTTTATGAACTAAATCTAAAAGCTGAGGACCCTCAGGGATATTATTTTATAACTCCTTTTTGCCTTTTTATGTGACACATTTCTTTTCTTTTTCCATATCTCATTTTTTTTGTTGAAAATAGGACATTTTGTTGCTGTCTTGCATACAGGGTCATCATTGCCATCTTTCTAAATTCCATATATATGTGTTAGTATACTGTATTGGTGTTTTTCTTTCTGGCTTACTTCACTCTGTATAATCGGCTCCAGTTTGGGAACACATGTACACCCGTGGTGGATTCATGTCAATGTATGGCAAAACCAATACAGTATTATAAGGTAAAATAAAGTAAAAGTAAAAATTAAAAAAAAAAAAGAAAATTGGACATTTTAGAGAATAAATTGTAACAACTTTGGTATCAAGTCTTATCCCACTGCTCAGATTTCAGGGTTGTTGGAATTTTATTGTTTTTCTTATTGCTGTATATTTGTTCAAAGACTTAATTGGGCTAATTCTATAGATTCTTTATTTCTATAGTATGTAACTTGAATTCTCTGGGATTTTTCAACTCAAAAATTTAACATAACATTTTAAATTTAAAATAATTCTATTTTAAACTTGCCATCTTATGAGTCACCTCTGATTCAGTATAATTAAGTGGTCAGCCAGTCCAAGTTTTGATGAGAAAATATCCTTTAATACATTGTTTATATATATTCTACCTTTGCCAAGGGGATCTGTGTAAGAAGACATGCTTTCAAATTTCAGGTCATTTATAAGATAGCCTTAGCGTTCATTCCCTGCTTGCTAAAGGCCTCAGGTTCAGTCAAAAATTAAAGTAGCTTTCTTCTTAACCAAGTCTTTCATGAGCTGTGTGCATGCTTTTGCAGTATTTTAGATGTCCAGAGATATGTTGGAGCTTTTCAAATTTCCCTGTAGCCATTTCATTATCTAAGATTTCCTTTTAAATTCCTGGCCAGGCTTTTTCCAGATGCAGTGTTCCTAGCAGATTGGAGTTGTTTCAGTAATGACCTGGGGGTAGTACCCCTCTTTGCCACCTTTGGCTTCGACCTTTTCCACCTTTGGTTGAAATCTTGTTAAAGCTTTTTTTAAAAAAAATTATGTCAGTAATAGAGATTTTTCATGAAACTGCATGTTTGGACATTTTATTGACTGTGTTTTGAAGATGGTGTTTCTTATGGAGCTTCAAAAGAATACAGTCCTGTCCATTGGCCACAAGACTATTAGCCTTTCATGGGTATGGGGAGCAGAGATGGGAACTGTGCCAACTTAAAATACAATTGACCCCACTATCTAGAGATATTCAACAGTTTCTCTTGTACAGATGACTTTGTTCTTGTTCTGATCATCCTATTCATCCCATGGATGAAGGAGGATTCCATTAACCTAAATAGCAGAAACTGGCTGCATGCAGGGTATTTGATATTGAACAGATGAGACTATCAGCAGTATGTTAGTCAAATATACATACACCTTGAGGGAAGAGGACACCACATGCCATGCACAGAGGTTGCACCTGGAAAGAGTGAGACAAAAGACTGTGGGAAATAGGTTTTGTAATAACAGGAGAGTGGGGTGCTGTTGTCTCAGGAGGTTGTGACTTGTTTGAATAATTTTGCTGGCTGGCAGAGTGGTGAAGCCAATTACCTGGGCAGGGAGCCTTCTTGGTTGGGATAGTGAGAAGCATATCTGTTAAGAGCAGAGGAAGTCCTGGCTAGTCCTTGGAGGACTCATCAGGCTCAAAGATATTACAGCAGCACCTGGGATTTCAAGCCTTACAACACAGCTCTTAGCTTTGGGGAATAGAGTCTAGAAATGGTTACTTTTAGTTGTTGTGTCAGTAATTTTGTCATTTTTGTAAGAGACTGAGTGGTTCACAGAGGTTCTCATTCTGCCATTCTGGAAGCCATTCTTGGATTTTCCTTGAATATTAGAATTTGGTTCCTGGCTGATGGAAGGCTCTTCATTAAGTGGAATCAGCCATTGGAACTTTAGAAAAGATCTAATGAAAATGCTTCTCAAAGGACTATCGTGTTGCATGGAATTTTTCAAATCTGTTAGTTTTTTGTATAGACATGATAGAGAGAAGAGACACCCAAAGAAAAAAACATATCAATCCAAAATGTTAATGGTGGTTTTTCTCTCTGAATGATTCAGCTATAAAGTGACAATTACTGCTTGTCTTCATGTTACTGTATATTTTAGAAATTTATATAATTTATCTATGTATTGTTCAGATAATCAGAGAGATGAAAAAAGTCTCTCCCTTTAAAATGGTTGACAATTAACAGTGACAATGAAGAGTCATGGCATAATGCCATTATAAATCATTATATGATTATTAATATAGAATATGAGAAATAACTTAGTTTTGAGTAATATCTTTATCTTAGTTCAGCATTTTATACCATTTCTATATTTGAGTATGTTTTCTCATGTCTTTAAAAATAGGAATAATAAAACAGTATAGGGTTGTTGTAAGAATTAAATAAGATAATACACTAAAAAGTGAGCACTTAATGAATTCTTAATAAATGTTGGGTTATAGTTCCTTCCAGAGCAGAAATAAAGGAGCGCTGGAATAGTACACAGTGGTAATAATACTGTGGGAGAAAGAAGAGCAGGAAAAGTTATGTGAATTACATGCAGAACAGCCTCATTTTGACTGGGTGGTAGAAATTTGTTTAGGGAGAGGAACACAAAGTATTCCAAGATTTTGCAAAAGTGAAACATCACTGATTTAACATTTGTGATTCTACCTGGACCTGACATATTATCTCTAAACTGTAGACTAAAATTCTTTTTTCAGTTTCATTTTTGCAATCACACTTATTCTATATTTATCCAACATGTACTCTAAAGTTACTCTGTGCTTTCTTTGTTTATCACACACTCTTTTGTGATTGTTGAATATGCTTAGGGCATCAAAATACTGCAAAATATCTTTCTATAATTTTACTAGTTTTCTTACCTTAATCATTTCTGTTTTCTACACATTTAATGCAAGTTTTCTATATAGTTTCAAGAACCCCATAGTGGATATCAGATACCACAGGCTTGAAGTTTTTTTTTTTTTTTTCCTTTGCGAGTTTTGGTATCATCATTCATCTGCAAGCTTACCTTTTAGAAATAAATTGGTGTTTATAATTAAAGACTGTATCTGTGTATAAACTCATGCCATGTTTGTATCCGTGAAAATGAATATGGCTATATGTTTTATATAAACTTATACATAGATAGGTATATATGATTTAACAAACTATAACATGAAAGAAATTCTAGTTTAAGTTCTATGTGATCTAATTATTTTGATTTCTAATTTTTAACGTTTCATTATACCAATAAAAGTTAGTATGGAGAGGATAGCAAAGATTTTAAAATTTATTTTTATATTTTAGCAAATTATGAAATATTATAACTCATTTTGATAAGTATATAGCTTTAAATTTTTGATACATTCTTAAGATGAATATTGCAGATTTCAAAATTCTTAATGTTCTTAAATATATCTGTTTAATGTTTCACATAAATTCCTACAATCATTAATGTGAAGCAATGCTTTTTAAGGCTATTATGTGCTGAAAATCTGTGGTCAAAGAATGAGAAATCCAGCTGCTTCTATTGCTGCAGTAGATTTAGAATAAAAGCTCTAATGTTCCTCAAAGAAAAAAGTAAACTGTATTTTAAAGGTTTCCACTCCCTGCAAGCAGGGAAAAAAGCCCTGGAAAGACTTGTGAATGCTTTGTCATTTCTGCAAAACTGTGAAAACACACCGAAGCAGCTAGTTTACTCATCCTTGATTTCCCCGATGGCTGAGTTCCCATTAACTCACCGGAGAATGAGATGCAGACCTAGGGCCTTTACATGTCATTTTGACAAGACATAATGTCCGATCTTGTTTGTGTATGCCTTTCCCTTCTACCTCAAGCCCGCTTCACTACTGGTGGTCTGCCCGTGTGCAACACAGATGTTTCTCTCTCCGCTGCATGCTTTATTTTTCAAGTAGCTTCGGAGAGCATATGTTTCCATGTGAGCTTGTTCCTTCCTTCTTCCAACACCTTCTTGTGCTACATAAACAATCTTCATCTGCCCTCTCAGATCTGGGGCGCACCAGACTTTCACAGATGTCGATTTCTTTTTCAGACTGTTTGCCTCTGGTGAACACAGTCTTCAGATAATGTCTCCCTTCCTTCTCTGTTCCAAATGACTTGGAATGCAGATTTTTTCCCTCCTTTCAACTCAGTTTCCTTCTGTGACCCCAGCATGTTTTCGTCCCCTTTCTTCTAAGTCTGTCTTTGTACTAGCTCTCCAGATGGGATCAAGGATGAGCTCTTCCGGCACCTCATTTTATTCTCCTTAGGACTGTTTGGCTTGCAGGAAAAAAAAAGGCAAACTACATACGTTAAATATTTCGCATGTGGGGCTACCTATATTTATCTCATTTGTTTCCTTTTGAGGGTTTTTCATGTTTTACTTATTTGGTAGCTGTTATGTTTAATTATTTTCCCATTTGGGGGCCAGTTCATTACAAAGGGGGCCACCACAAATATATGTACATAAATATAATGTTGTATATAAATACATTTAAATGTAAAGTAACAGACACTTTAATGCCTTTTTTTTTTTTTTTTTTTTTTTGGTAAAAGAGTTACCTCTGCTTGTCTTTCATTTCTTCCACATGTATTTGTTTGGCATTCTAATGCTGGTACCCAGAGGACTTTCTGGCACATAGTACCTTCTCAACAAAGCTGAAAAGGTCTCTCTTCACAAGGAATTTATATTTTAATGTGAGAGACAGCTAATGAACAAGCACACATAGAATTAAGATAATTATGAGAGGATGCCAACTGAGCTGAAAATTCAAATGATAAACAGGAGCCTGGATGCAAAAATCATGATAATGAGAAATATGGGGAGGGGAGAGGAACAAGTGCAGAGTCCCTACAGAAAGACTAATGTGGGTATTGCTGAGAACAGGAGATGTTGCTGTGACTGACATGTCATAATGAGCATGGTGGAGAGGGAAGGACACAGCATTGAAGCAGAAGTCTGAAGCCAGATCATTTAGGGCATCTGAAGGTAAGGGTAAGAATTCTAAATTTTCTTCCAAATGCCCTGAGAAGCCATGGAGGTTTGTAAGCAAGGAAGCAGCATGATCTGACTTATGTTTTTGAAACGTCACTTTGGCACCTGTGATAATTTCTCATATTGTTATTTTTTATTTTTAAAGACATTACTTTTAATATACTTTTATGTTCATAAAAACTGAAAGGGAGGTACAGAGATTTCCCATATACCCCCTGTCCCCACACATGCATAGCATCCTCCATTAGCAGTGTTACTCACCAGAGTGGCACGTTAGTTACAACTGGTGAACCTACACTGAGACATCATAATTGCCCAGAGTTTGTCTTAAGGATCACTCTTGGTTTTGTATATCCTATGGGTTTGGACAAATATATAATGACATGTATCCATCATTTTGATGTCATAGAATTTTCACTGCTCTAAAAATCCTCTGTACTCCACCTTTTCCTTCCCCTCATGCCACAAAAGACCACTGATGTTTTTACGGTCTCCATGGTTTTGCCTTTTAAAGAATGTCATAGTTGGAATCATACAGTATGTAGCCTTTCCAGATTGGCCTTTTTTCACTTAGTAATTATGCCTTTAAGATTCCTCCATGCCTTTACATGGCTTGGTAGCTCATTTATTTTTAGAACTGAATAATATTCCATTGTGTGAATGTCATGATTTTTAAAATGAACAACCTTAATATTTTGATCAACCATAAAGTGATTTATGAAGTGATTTATTTTCAGAGAAGACTTTGCTAACTCTTGTGGTTTTTTCTGCCTCTTATTATAACTAGCCTGCAGTATTTTTAGTAGATTATTGATAACCTCTTCATATTTCAAATTCAATTGGGTTGTAAATATTTTGGGGATTTTACCCATCAGCTTCAGTCTACTGAACCATGTCTTGTACTCACCAGGCCTTGTAACTCATGCATCTGTCCCTGCCCATATTCATGAGCATCTTTTCTTCCCTCCTCTAGGAATGCTCATCTTTCCATCACCTGTTTGGGAAGCCCTAGGGAACTTCTTCTGTGAAGCTTCCTGACCACCTTCTGTGTTCTGTTCTCGTACTCCTCAGAGACTTCTATAAAAACTCCCCCAATATAAATATTTATAAATGAGTAGTGAATTGGGAATCACTGGAGAACTAGAAAGGACAAACACTGTGAAGGACCTTGAGGGCAAGTTAAAAACGTGTTTATTTTCATCTCAAAGCGGTAGAGGGACTCCTGAAGAATTTCAGTGTGAGGGAAACAAGATCAGATTTGTCCTTTAGAAAGTTCACTCTGGCAATATACCAGCAAGAAGAGTGAGTGGGATGAGAAAATGAGACTGGAAGCAGGCTGTTGCTTTAGGTTAGATGAGGCATGGTGGGAACTTGAAACTTTCACTTGCATACACTCAGAAATAACAGTGGGAATGTAGAAGAAAGCATGGGTTCAGAAAGATTTAAACCATGCCTGACTGATGAGCAGCATGTAGGTGAAAGTAATTCATTAATAGAAAGTGAGGGAGAGAATAGAATCTAGGATTCCTCCACTCCTGTCTTGAGCATCATGGTAGACAGTGATGCAATTCACTACTATAAGCATATAGGTTAAGCATTTGGGGATATCTTTTCACACCACCAGTTTAAACAATTCCTCATTGTTTTTTTATGTGCTAATACTGAGCTTTCATTTTGGAAGTTAGCCCTCTTTGTTTTTTCACTTATGTTTTTTTATGTATATTAATTTTGAATTTCTGAACTACCTGTAATATTGCTAAAGTAGAAGAATTAAGCATTTTCATACTCTTTTTATAGATGAAATAATAGTGTTCCTTATTGGACAAATGTGTTTGAAGCAAGTTTGATGAGTTTGGGATATAGCAGGTGGGGACTCAGGAGAAATTAGGGCAGGGCTAGGAATGATTTGGGATCTTTCCCTGCTTCCCTCACCATCATCTCATAATGTCTCTGTCCTCCTACTACCAAATTGTTTGATTTCCTTTTAAGAGATGCCCAATAATTATTTCCTTAATTCTGCACAAATGCATAATAGTATGCTTTCTTCAAATGATAAAGAAACTAGTGTCCTTCAAATATTGCAATATTTGCCAGTTTTTAAAAAAAATTATTTTTCATCAAACTTCCTCTTTGTCATGTATGTTTTTAAACTGAAAAAAAAAAAAAAGGCCAAGACTTGTTTAGAAAGACTATATGTACTTTTTCTTTAATTGTGGTATAACCCTCTAACTCACTTTTGAGTTTGACTCCATCAATGGATTTGTCCATTTAAGACTTTAAACAAACGAATATTATCCGAGTATGAAAGACATTTACTCTAATGGGAGAAAAACAGAAGATTTGTTAACATAAACCAAAAGATCAATGCTAAATAATTTATACTTATTTATAAAAATGCATTCAAGTTTCTAGGACAAGGTGGCAGAGAAGAAGGACCTGAGCTCACCTACTCTCATGAAAAAACCAAAATCACAACTGACAGTTGAACAATCATCAACAAAAAAGACTGGGAACCTACCGATAAAAAGAAGAGGCCATAATGAGACGGTAGGAGGGGGCACATTCATGTTACATCAGGTCTCATACATGCCAGGTGGGTGGCTCACAAACAGGAAAATTGTATCTCAGAGGTTTGCTCATAGGAGTGAGACTTCTGAACCCTAGGTTTAGCTCCTTAGTCTTGGGGTCTGGCATCAGGAGAAAGAATCTCCAGAGCATTTGACTTTGAAGGCTAGTGGGGCTTGAGTGCAGGAGCTCCATTGGACTGGGGGAAACAGAGATTTCACTCTTGAAGGATGCACACAGGGTCTTCTGGGCACTAGAACCTAGGGGAAAAAGCACTGTCATATGAACTGATGCAAGACCTTCTCACTTTTCTTGGAAGGTCCCCTGAAAAGGCAGGGGGAAACTTTGGCCCACTACAGGGACAAGCACACTGATGGTAGAGGTACTAGGGGAGTACTCATTGGAGTGAGCTGGAGATTGTCCTGGAGGTTGCCATTTTGAGGCCAGGCC
Source organism: Budorcas taxicolor (assembly GCF_023091745.1). Classification (NCBI taxonomy): domain Eukaryota; kingdom Metazoa; phylum Chordata; class Mammalia; order Artiodactyla; family Bovidae; genus Budorcas; species Budorcas taxicolor. Next base: position 185,367,126 of record NC_068910.1, read on the forward strand.
TGGTCCCACCCAATAGACCTTAGGCTCCAGTGCTGGGATGTGTTAGGCCAAACAACCAATAGGGCAAGAACACAGCCCCACATATCAGCAGACATAGCTCCCTAAAGTCTTCCTGAGCTCACAGCTAACTCCAGACACACCCCTGCCTGCCAGAGGGACAAGACTCAGTTCCATCTACCAGTGGGTAGGCACTAGTCCCTTCCACCAAGAAGCATTCACAATGCCCTTAGAACAACCTTACCCACTAGGGACAGACACCCAGAACCAGAGGAAATACAATCCTGCAGGCTTTGAGACTGCTAAAACAGAAAGATAAATGAGATGGCAGAGGAATACATTCCAGACAAAAGAACAAGATAAAACTCCAGAAAAACTAAGTGAAGTGGAGATAGGGAAACTACCCAAAAAATAATTCAGAGTAATGTTAGTAAAGATGATTCAAGATGTTGGAAAAATGAGGCATAGACCAACAAGATCCAGTATTTAGCACATCATTGACCAAAGACATATTAATATACATTTTATTACCTGAACATTATTGACTGGTGATGGATCAATATGTTTTTACGAGTGATACAATTAACATCACCAGGTAAAGTTAGAGATTAAAATTGATCAAAGGTTCATTACACAAATTATGACTGTTATTCACATTTTGCTCTGTTAGGTTTTTATTCCAACTTTGTGTATATGATAAATGCAAGTTTATTATATAAAATTTTCAAAAATGACAGATCTTGAAGTCTCTCACTTCTAAAAGAGCCCCCTGCAAAGACCCACCTTGTAAACTATCAGGTAAAATAACATATTCTAGAGAAAGTAATACCCACAAGACTTAAAAAAATGGCACCAGAAAGTGTAAGCCTACTTTTCCAAGGGAAAGTGCAGTGAAACACAGTATGTTCTGGTGCCTATACTGCCTATCATAACCTAGCAAAATATTAGAATGTTTTAGTAAGACATGTACAAAGTTTCAAATAAATACATTAAGTGCAAAAGAAGGTTGATATTTACTCAGGCATTTCAACATTCACTTACATAACAAATTGCTGGCCATAGGCGTTAGTTTCTACAAAAACCCTCTGGTCAATAATGTGTTAAGAAAGAGCCAAAAAATATAAAAGAATAAATAGATTTGAAAATACAATAACTAAGATGATAAATACACTACTAGGAATTAATAGACAAACACAGATTAAAAATTTTGTGAAGAGAGAGAAAGAATAGAAAAGATATTTGAAGAAATATCAGTCAAGAATGTCCCAAATTTCATGAAAAATGCTAGTTTATTCATTCAAAACCTCAGTGATCTCCAGGTAAAATAAACTTAAGTAAATCACACATAGAAATATCATAATTCGACAGGGAAAAGTCAAAATGAGAAAATCTTGAAAATACAAAAGCAACTTATACAAGCACTTCTGAATAAGATTTAAAGCTGACTTTTATCAGAAACATGGTGTCAAAAAGCAGTGCAATGACATATTCAAAGTGTTGGAAAAAGTCTGTAAACTTTTTAAAAAAGTTTGCATTTTGGAGATCTGTTGTAACATACATATATGTTAATACTTGTATCTTCCTGATGGGTTCATCATTTTATCATTATAAAGTGTACCTTTTTCTCTCTGGAAACAATCTGTCTTGAAGTCTATTTTGTCTGTTACTGATATAGCCTCCTAAGCTACAAAGATTTAAGTTTTATATATGGCAAAACAATTCTTCAAGAAATGAAGGGTAAACTAAGACATTGCTGGGGGATGGGAAGCCTGAGAGAAACTTCTTTTAGTGATTCTAGCCTACAATAATTACTAAAGAGAATTCTTCAGGCTGAAATAAAAGGATAAAAGGACATTGGACATTGACTTGAATCCACATGAAAAGGTAAGGAGCATCAGTAAACATAATTATGTACATAAATATGAAAGAATGTCTTTTTGTAACTTCCTACTATTTTATTCAAAGGAAGTACATGAAGTAATAATTATAAACTTTGTTGATAGACATAAAATGCAATTTCTATGTTAATTACAGAACAAAGGGAGAGAGAGAGAATGGGTCTCTACTGGAAGAAAATAAAAAGACATGCTATTGAAATTAAGTTGGTATAAATCTAAACTGGATTAAATAAAAATTATAATTCCCAGGACAACCACAAAACAAAACAAAAAATCCTCAAAAACATGATAGATATTTTTCATTATAACATTTTAACCAAAAGAAAGTAGAAATGGGGGAATGGGGGAACAAAAAATATTCTTAACATTGCTAATCAGAGAAATGCAAATCAAAAACACAATGAAATATCATCTCATACTTGTCAGAAGAACTGTCATTAAAAAAGGAAAATAAAAAAAAGGAAAATCTTGATGAGGATGTGAGAAAAGGAAACTTTTGTACACTGTGAGTGGGAATGTAAATCGTGGCAGCCATTGTGAAAAATAGCATGGAAGATTCTCAGAAAATGAACTAACATATGACGTGGCAATTCCACTCCTGGGTACATATATCTGAAAAAAACCTCACTGACTTGAAAAGATACATGCACCGTAGTGTTCACAGCTGCATTATTTACAATTACCAATGTATAGAAGCTAACTTCTACAGGCAGCCATCAATAGGTGAATGGATAAAGAATATGTGTATGTACATACACACATACATACGCATGAACTCTGGAATACTACCCAGCCCCCCGAAAGAATGAAAATTTGTCATTTGCAGTGTCATGGATGGACTCAGAAGTCATAATGCTAAATGAAATGTCAGATAATAAGTGATAATGCTATCACGTATATGTATAATCTAAAAATGACAAACTTGTGGCTATAGCAAAAAAAACTTCAGACTCACAGATATAGAGAACAAACTAGTGGTTACCAGAGGGGAGACAAAAGGAAGGAGGGGGCAGTATAGAGGTAGGGGATTAAGAGGTACAAACTATTGGGTATCAAATAAAATAAGCTATAAGGATATATGTCCAATGTGGGGAATATAGCCACTATTTCATAATTATAAGGGAACTAGTAAAATAACCTTTAAAAGTTGTAAATCACTATATTGTACACTTGCACCATATATTTTACGTTAACTATACTTCACTAACCAAAAGATAAGATATATAGGAAACAAATGTAATCTTGTTTTATTCATAATTACATTAGATTTAAATGGAGAAATTACTTCAGTCAAAAGGTAGAGAGAGACTAGAAAATAGATTTTTAAAGTTACCTTATTTATTATTTACAAAAGACAGATTCAAAAGCCAAGTAGATTGAAAGAAAATATGGGAAAACATAACATAAAGACACTAAACAACAGGAAGCATTGGGCACTATATCAATATCAGACAAAACAGACTTTCAGAACAAAATTGCATCTAAAGAGGGGGACATTTTATAATGAAAAATGATCAGTCCATTAGGAAGACAGAATGTGTTTCAACATTTAGGGACAAGATGGAGGAGTAAAAGAACCTTGAACCCATACCCTCTCATGAGAACTCTAAAATCACAACTAATTGGTGAACAAGCATTGACTAAAAAGAAAAAAAAAAAAAAAAAGACTGTAATCTACCAAAAAATATACTCTATATCCAAAGTAGAAAAAACCATGAGAGATTAGGAGAGATGCAATAATGATAAAATCAAATCTCCTTCCACCCAGGTGGAAGACGTGGGGCTTGACTGTAGGAGCTCCAGAGGGGGCTGGAGGATACAGAGACTCCACTCTTGCAGGGCACACACAAGGTCTCATGTACACCAGAAACCAGAGCAAAAGCAGTCATCCAAGTTCATGGAGCATAAAACATACCATGCAGGTTTAACCCAAGTAGGAACATGCTAAAATACACAGTAATCAAATTGACAAATACTAACGACAAAGAGAAAATATTAAATGCACCAAGACAAAAGCAACAGATAACACAACAGAATTCTCGAAAGGTTATCAGCTGATAAATCAGCTGAAGTTTTGCGGGCCAGAAAGAGTGGCACAATGTATCTAAAGTGATGAAATGGAAAAACCTACAACCAAGAGTACTATATCCATTGAAGCTCTCACTGAGATTTGATGGAGGAATTGAAAGCTTTATAGATCAGCATAAGCTAAGGGAATTCAGGAGAACCAAGCCAGAGTTACAGCAAATTCTAAAGGAACTCCTCTATTTAGTAAAGAAAAACTCCACAATTAGAAACAAAATTGTGAATGTGAAAGCTCACCATTAAAGGCAGACATATAGTAAAAGTAGAAAGTTGCCCACACATAAATATGATATCAGAATCAGCAATCATGAGGAGAGTATAAATGCAGAATATTGAGAATGCTTTTGAGTTTAGGAGACTAGTAACTCGAAACTATATACATATATATGTGTATATATATACACACACACATGCACATATATACATATGACTGCCATATCAAGTCTTCATGGTAAAGGCAAACCAAAAATATGCAAAAGATATACACACGAAAAAGGAATTCAAGCAAAACACTAAAGATAGTCATCAAATCACAAAAGAACAAATGAGGAAGGGAAGAAGATGTACAAAAACAAATCCAAAACAATCAACAAAATGGCAATATAAAGTATCAGTAGTTACCTTAATTGTAAATAGGTTAAATGCTCTAACCAAAAGGCATAGACTGCCTAAATAGTTACAAAAACAAGACAGATACATATGTTCTCTACAGGAGACCGACTTCACATCTAGCTGCTGCTGCTGCTGCTAAGTCACTTCAGTCATGTCCAACTCTGTGCGATCCCAGAGATGGCAGCCCACCAGGCTCCACTGTCCCTGGAATTCTCCAGGCAAGAATACTGGAGTGGGTTGCCATTTCCTTCTCCAGTGCATGAAAGTGGAAAGTGAAAAGTGAAAGTGAAGTCGCTCAGTCGTGTCCGACTCTTCGCGACCCCATGGACTGCAGCCTACCAGGCTCCTCCATCCATGGGATTTTCCAGGCAAGAGTACTGGAGTAGGTTGCCATCACATCTAGGGACACATACAAACTGAAAGTGAAAGGATAGAAAAAGGTATTCCTTGCAAATGGGAACCGGAAGAAAGCTGGAGTAGAAATACTCATATCAGACAAAATAGACTTTAAAATAGTGTACAAGAGACAAAGAAAGACTCTACATGATGATCAACTTATCACTCCAAGTAGAAGATATAACAATTTTAATTATATATAGGTACCCAATACAGGATCACTCCAATATATAAGACAAATGCTAACAGTTATAGGAGGAAAAATTGATAGTAACACAATAATAGTGGGGGTACTTTAATACCCCACTTACATCAATGGGCAGTTCATCTAGACAGAAAATCAATAAGTAAACACAGGCTTTAAATAAACATTAAGCTAGATATACTTAATTGATATTTATAGAGCATTCCATTCAAAGGCAGCAGAATACGTAATCTTTTCAAGTGCACATGGACTATTCTCTAGGATAGATCGCATACTGGGCCATAAAGCAAGACTTGGTAAATTTAACAAAATTAAAATCATATCTACTATCTTTTATGACCACAATACTATGAGATTAGAAATCAACTATTAAAAAAATACTTAAACTGGGCTAAACTCTATGATACTAAGCATCAATGGGTCACTGAAGTAATCAAACAGGAAATAAAAAACATCTAAAGACAAATGAAAACAAACAAACAAAAATCATGATCCAAAACCTATGGGATGCAACAAAAGCATTTCTGAGAGGGAAGGTTTTAGTTACTTCAGGAAGCAGCAAAAATTTCAGATAAACTATCTGACCTTACACTTAAATCAACTAGAGAAAGAAAGCAGAAGAAGAAAAACTATAGTAGAAGAAATAAAGATCAGATCATAAATAAATGAAATAGAGATGAAGAAAACACTGGAAAAGATCAATGAAACTAACAGCTGGTTCTTTTAAAAAATAAAATTGATAAACCTTTAGCCAGATTCATTAAGAAAAAAAGGAAGAGGAGTCATATCAATGAAATTAGAAATGAAAAAATAAGTTACAACTGACACAACATAAATACAAAGGATCTTAAGAGACAACTGTGATCAACTACAAGTAACTAAATGCCAATAGAATGAACAACTTAGAAGAAATGGATAAATTATTAGAAAGGTCCAATCTCCCAAGACTGAACCAGGAAGAAATAAAAAATATTAATGGACAAGATTGGGCACATTTATGTTGGTAGGCTGTAAACTAGAAAATATTAACAGACCAATCACATGTATTGAAATAAAATCTGTGATTAAAATTCTCCACAAAATAAAATTCCCCACAAGTAAAAGTCCAGGCCCAGATGGCTTCATAGATGAATTTTGTCAAACATTTTAAAGAGTTAATATCTCTCCTTCTGAAGCTATTCCAAAAAATTACAGAGAAAGGAACACTCTCAAATTCATTCTATGAGGCTACCATCATCATCCTGATAGCAAAACAAAACAAAGATACCACAAGAAAAGAAAACTACAGGAGGCTTCTTAAAAAACTAAAAATAGAATTACCATATGATCCAGCAATCCCACTCCTGAGCATATATCTAGAGAAATTTCATAATTCAAAAAGATACATGCAACCCAGAGTTCATCACAGCACTATTTACTATGGCCAAGACATGACTATACATATGGTACAACTTAAATGTCCATTGAGAGATGAATGGATAAAGAGGATGTGGTACATACATATAATGGAATATTGTTCAGTCATAAAAAAGAATGAATGCCATTAACAGCAACATAGGTGAAGTAAGTCAAAGAAAGAAAGATATATGATGTCACTTGTATGTGGAAGCTATTATAAATATGATACAAATGAACTTATTTATAAAATTGGATTATAAGTTTTATTAAAGCAGGAATATTTATTGATGCCTAATATAACATCAGACATTAAGCTAAATATTGGGCATACAGTTTTGAATGATACAACATAGTTCCTCCTTCATATTAAGAAAAATTCATCTCAAATTCCTGCCTTTTTTTTTTTTTTTTGATCAAAGGTACTGCTCCTCCCATTGTTTCTACGTAGGAAAGAGATGATGACCTTCTTGTGAATAAAGAATAGTGTTGCATGAGAGGAGCACAGATGACTTACCTATAGTGACAGCTGGGAGGAAAGCAGGATATGACTTACTGTACCTATCAAATGCCAACTAGTAAAGCTATTGTCCTCAATAAGCTTAGAGCAGGGGTTCCTGTTAAACGTGGCTACATAAGAGACTTTTGAACTACTTAATCCCTCAGATGCTCTGAATCTACTTATGGAGCAATTCCCTCTAAAAGAAACCCAAAAGCTAGCTAACTCTTAAAAATCAGGTGAATGAGAAAAAAATCCACATTAAAATGAATTGACATTATCTGATGATGGAGAAGACTCTTGAGAGTCTCTTGGACTGCAAGGAGATCAAACCAGTCAATCCTGAAGAAAGTCAAACCTGAATATTCATTGGAAGCACTGTTGCTGAGGCTGATGCTCCTGATATGAAAAGCCATGTTTGGCCACCTGATGTGCAAAGCTAACTCACTGGAAAAGACCCTGAAGCTGGGAGGGAGTGAAGGCAAAAGGAGAAGAGGTGGCAGAGGATGAGATGATTAGACAGCATCATCAACTCAATGGACATGAATTCGAGCAAACTCTGGAAGATAGTAAAGGACAGAAGAGCCTGGTGTGCCACAGTGCATGGGGGTCACAAAGAGTTGGACATGACTTAGACTGAAAAACAACAACCATGAAGGGAGCTTAGGAACATGTCTGGCACCTTACATGTTGCTGCAGGCCAGAGGACACATCACCTGGCTCTGATGACCAGCAGGACTTGTGTTTGCGTTCAGCTGGATTGTGGCAGAAAAAGGGACAGTTTGTGGCTGGCTGCCCCCAGGACTCAGCACAGAGAAGGCAGACAGATACTAATTTCTTAGCGAAAGAGGTCTATTTGAATACTTCAAGAGCTGCTGCTTAAGGGTCCTGCTTCGAATCAGTCTGCATCTAGAGGCTAAAAGTAAGATCATTCATCCCCTTTGGTACACTGAAAGGTCTTGGCACACTTGTAACTACTGGGAGCCCCAAGAACAAATAAGGTTGTTCACACAATCACAGAGGTTTGAGAAACAACCAATGGCTAGGACCCAGCTAAACAATGCACAGAATCCAACAGAGAAACAAACAGGAATGTCTTTTTTTAAAAAAAAAAAACAAAAACAAGATAAAAGTCCAGAAACAATCCTAATAAGAGTTCAATGTAATTATCATAAAGATACTCACTGTAAAGATGCTCACTTTATAGTCTATAAAGAGAGGTCTATAGAGAAATGCATGAACAAAATGAAAATTTCAAGAGATGAAAATATAAGTACCAAACAAATTACAGACCTGAAAAATACAATAATATAATTAAAAAATTAAATAGAGGAATTTGAAAGCAGACTAGGGGAAATGCAAGAAGTGATCAGTGAACTTTAAGACAGGACCCCTCTGGAAAAAGAATGCAGATAGTTTTAGGGACATCATCAAGTGGATACATATTTCCATCAGAGGGGTCTCAGAAGAAGAAAACAGAAAAAGGCAGAAACATTATTTGAAGAATAATAGCTGAAAATTTTCCCAAGCTGGGGAAGGAAACAAACATGCAAATCCAAGAAGACCAAAAAGATCCAGACAAGATGCACTCAAAATGACCAAACTAAGACGTATTATAATTAAACTGCTAAAATTTAAAGACAAAGAGAGCATCTTTAAAGCAGCAAAACAACCTTTTATGTATAAAGGAATCCCCAAAAGACTATCAGCAGATTTTTATTTGGAAACGTGCAGACCAGAAGGAAGTGATCAATATATTCAAAGTGCTGAAAAAGAAAGCAAACTGCAAGCAAGGGATATTCTACCCAGAAAAGTCTTTCACATTTGAAGAAGAAATACAGAGTTTTCTGGATAAGCAAAAGGTGAAGGAATTCATCACAACTAGTCTGACCTTGGAAGAAACAGTAAAGGGAATTCTTCAAGTTGAAACAGAAGGGCACTAATTAGTAACAGAAAAGTGTATCAAAGTATAAATCTTAATGGTGAAATTTAATATATAGTTAAATCAGAATTCTCTAATGTTGTAATGGGTGGTGAATAAATCACTTATAAATCTACTAAGGTTAAAAGACAAAAATAGTAAAACTACCTATAAGTACTATGATTTGTTAATGAATACAAAGGACCAAAGGATGTAAACTGTGACAACAAAAGCAATATGAGAGGGAAGAGTAAAAGGCTACAGCTTTAATATGCATTCAAACATAAGTTGTTATCAACTTAAGTAGGCTATTATAAAAATACAAGATGATTTATATAAGCTTTATGGTAACTCCAAAGCAAAAATTTAATTGATACACAAAATATTAAGAGAAAGGAACTAAATATACCACTGTACAAAATCATCCAATCACAGAGGAAAGAGAAACAAATGACTTGCACAACAGCCAAAAACAATTTTAAATAGGAATAGTAAGCCCACCCGTACCAATAATCACTTTAAATATTAATGGGCTGAATTCTTCAATCAAAAGACAGGGTGCTGAATGGATAAAAATCTAACTATTGGCTGCTATAAGGGACTTAGTTCTGTTATAAGAACACACACAGATTAAAAATGAAGAGATGGAAAAATATACTCCATGCAAAACAAAACTGAAGAAAAACAAGGGAAAATGTACTTATGTCAGACAAAAGAGGCTTTAATCCAAAGACCATAGTAAGAGACAAAAGAGATTATTATACAATTATAAAGGCATCAATCTAACAAAAGGATATAACATTTGTAAATATTCATTCATCCAACATAGTAGCACTACATATATAAAGCAAATGTTAACATACATGACCAGAGAACAGACAGCAATACAAAAATAGTCAAGGACTTCAATTCATTTTCAACAATGCATAGATCATCAAGACAAAGTATCAATAAGGAAATACTGCACTCAAACACTTACAGAAGATCCATTGCAAAATCACAGAATAAACATTCTTTTTAAGTGCACTTAGAACATTCTTCAGGATTTACCATGGCCACAAAACCAGCCATGGTAAATTTTAAAACACTGAAATCACATCAGGCATCTTTTTGGTCTACAGTGTTACAAAACTAGATCAATTACAAGAAGAAAAAAATCTGGAAAATTAAAAAATACTTGAAAATTGAATTTTCACTACTGTAAAACCAATATGTCAAATAAGAAATTAAAAAAAAAAATCTTGAGACAAATGACAATGGAAATAAAACATTCCAAAACTTATATGGGATGCACCATAAGCAGTTCTAAGAGGGAAATTTACAGTGATAAATATCTATGTCAAGAAATAAGGTCTCAAACAACCTAAATTTACACCTCAAGGAGCTAGCAAAAGAAAAGCTAATTAAATTCAAAGTTAGTAGAATGAAGACAACAACAAAGATTAGAGAGTAAATTAATGAAAAAGAATAAAGAGACAGTAGAAGAGATTAATTAACTAAGAGCTGGTCTTTTGAAACAATAAAATAGAAAAACCATAGCTAGAGTCATCAAGAAAAAAAGAGGACTTCAGTAAAATTAGAAATGAGAGAGATGTTATAAGAGGAGACAACACCACAGAAAGAAACATGTAAGAATCATAAGAGACTGATATATGCCACAAACTAGACAACCTAGAAAAATAAAATTCTAAAAAGATACAATATACTAGAACTAATTTATGCACAAATAGAAAATCTGAACAGACTAAGTATTTGAAAGGAGATAGAATCAGTAATCCAAAATCCCTCTATAGCTTTGTAATCCCTCTAAGAATCAGATGGTGGTGAATTATATTAAAAAAAATAAAAAATTACCAATCCTTTCAAACTTTTCCAAAAACAAGAAGAGGAAGGAACATTTCTAAACAAACTTTATTAGCCCAGTTTTATTCTGATACTAAAACTAAACAAGGCTACAACCAAAAAAAAAAAGGCCAGTATTTCTGAAGAACACAAATACAAAACTTCACAAAATATTAGCAAACAAAATTTAACTATGCAGTCAAAGATCATCTACCATGATTAAGTGGGATTTCAGATATGCAAGGATGTTCAACATCTGCACATCAATGTGATACATCACATTAATAAAATGAAGGGTAAAAATCGTATGTCCTTTTAATAGATGCAAAAAAAGCATTTGACAAAATTCAATAACCAATTATGATAAAAAAATCTCAATAAAGTGGCTGTAGAGGGAACATGCCTCAAAATAATAAAAGTGGTATATCACAAACCTACAGTCAACAGTATACTTAATGTGAAAAACCGAAAGCCTGTATTCTAAAATCAGGAGGAAGTACAGGATACTCACTCTGGTCACTTTATGTAACACAGCATGGGAAACCCTAATTAAAGAAATTAGGCAAGAAATAAAAGTTACCAAACTTGGAAAAGAAGCAAAATTATCTCTATTTGTAGATAACATGATATTTTATGTAGAAAACCCTAAAGAATCTCCAACAACAACAAAAACCTGTTAATGGGCAAGTTCAGTAAATTGCATGATATAAAAACATACACAAAATTAGTTTCAGTTCTATAATAATGGAATTAAGAAAACACTTCCACTTACACAATAATATCTAGGAATAAATTTAACTACTGATGTCAAAGACCTGCCCAATGACATTGATGATAGAAATTGAAGATGACAAAATGAACAGAAAGATTTTTTGTGCTCACAGATTGAAAAATGACTGTCATTAAAATATTCAAGCTGCCCAAAGCAATCTACAGAGCAAACACAATCTTCATCAGAATTTCAATGGGACTTTTTTTTGTTACAAAAAAATAAGCAATCCTAAAATTTGTATGGAACCATAAAACATCTGAATAGCCAAGACAATCTTAAAAAAGAAGAACAAAGTTAGAGGCATCACAGTTCCTGATTTCAAACCCTATTACAAAACTACAGTAATCAAAATAGTATGATATCAACATTAAAATAAGACACACAGATCAATGAAATAGGATAACCCATAAATTAATCTACATATATGATCAATTAACTTATGACAAAGGAGCCAAGAACATACACGAGGAAATAATAGTCTAATAATACTGGTACTGGGACCACTCTCTTATGTGTGTGTGTGTTAATTGCTCTGTCATGTCTGACTCTTTGAGACTTGAGGACTGTCTCTGTCCATGAAATTCTCCAGGCAAGAATAGTGAAGTTGGTTGCCATTCCCTTCTCTAGGGGATCATAGGTTGTTCAATCCAGAACCAAGGCTTGAACCTGGGTCTCCCACACTGCAGGCAGATTCCTTACCATCTGAGCCACCTGGGAAGCCCTCCACTATCTTATACCATATAAAAAATGAACTCAATATAGATTAAAGATGTCAATATAAGACCTGAAACCATAAAAACTTCTAGAACATAGGAACTAAACTCCCTTACATCAATTTTTGGTATGAATTTTAAAAATTTGATACCTAAAAAGAAATAAAAGTAAAAAACAAAAAAAACAAGACTATGTCAAACTAAAAGCTTCTGTGCAACTAAAGATATCATCAATAAAATGAAAAAGTAACCTACAGAATGTAGGTAAATGAAACTATGAGCCATGTCTTGTAGGGTCACCCAATATGGAGGTGTCATCGTGAAAAGTTCTAACAAAATGTGGTCCATGGAAGAATGGAGTGAAAAACCACTTCAGCATTCTTGCCTTGAGAACCCCATGAACATTTACTTCAAGAAAATTAGAGATACCAAGGGAACATTTCATGCAAAGATAGGCACAATAAGGGACAGAAATAGTATGGACTCAAGAGAAGCAGATGATATTAAGAAGAGGTGGCAAGACTATACAGAAAAAGTGTGCAGAAAAGGTCTTAATGATCCAGAAAACAATGATGTCATGGTCAATCACCTAGAGCCAGACACCTTGAAGTGTGATGTCAAGTGGGACTTAGGAAGCATTACTACAAACAAAGCTGGTGGAGGTGTGAAATTCCACCTGACCTATTTCAAATCCTAAAAGATGATGCTATTAAAGTGCTGCACTCAATATGCCATCAAATTTGAGCACTCAGCAGTGACCACACACTGGAAAAGTCAGTTTTCATTCCAATCCCAAAGAAGGGCAATGCCAGAGAATGTTCAAACTACTGCACAGTTGCACTCATTTCACATGCTAGCAAGGTAATCCTCAAAATCCTTCAAGTTAGGCTTCAACAGTACATGAACTGAGAAATTCCAGATGTACAAGCTGGATTTAGAAAAGACAGACGAACCAGAGATCAAATGCCAGCATCTGTTTGATCATAGAAAAGGCAAGGGAAGTGCAGAAAAACATCTACTTCTCCACTGATTACACTAAAGTCTTTCACTATGTGGATCACAACAGACTGTGGAAAATTCTTAAAGAGATGGGAATACCAGACCACCTGATCTGCTTCCTGAGAAATCTGTATGCAGGTCAAGAAGCAACAGAACTGGACAAGGAGCAATCAACTTGTTGGAAACTGGGAAAGGATTATGTCAAGGCTGTATACTATCACTCTGCTTATTTAACTTTTTTGCAGAGTACATCATGCAAAATACTGGGCTGGATGAAGCACAAGGTGGAATCAAGACTGTCAGGAGAAATATCGATAACCTCATATTCACATGACACCACCTAATGGCAGAAAGTGAAGAGGAAATAAAGAGCCTCTTGATGAAGTAGAAAGAGGAGAGTGAAGAAGATGGCTTGAAACTCAAAGTTCAAAAAACTAAGATCATGGCATCTGGCCCCATCACTTCATGACAAATAGATGGGGAAAGAATGGAAGAAATGAGAGACTTTATTTTCTTGGGCTCCAAAATCATTGCAGATGGTGACTGCAGCCATGAGTTTAAAAGACGCTTACTCCTAGGAAGAAAAGCTATCACAAACCTAGACAGTATATTAAAAAACAGAGGTATCACTTTCCTGACATAGGTCCGTCTAGTCAAAGGTAGGGGTTTCCTAGTTTTCCCAGTAGTCATGCATGGATGTGAGAATTGGCCCATAAAGAAGGCTGAGTGCCAAAGAACGGATGCTTCTGAACTACGGTGCTGGAGAAGACTCTTGAGAATCCCATGGAAAGCAAGGAGATCAAACCAATCAATTCTGAAGAAAATCAACCCTAAATATTCATCAGAAGGACTGACACTGAAGCTGAAACTCCAATATTTTGGCCATCTGATGTGAAGAGTTGACTCATTGGAAAAGACCCTGATTCTGGGAAAGATTGAGGGCAGGAGAAGACGGGGGTGACAGAGGATGAGATGGTTGGATGGCATCATCAACTCAATGGACATGAGTTTGACCAAACTCTGGGATACAGTGAAGGACATGGATGCCTTGTGTGCTGCTGTCCATGGGGTTGCAAAGAGTCGGACACAACTGAATGACTGAGCAACAACAACAATAGCAACTGACAGAATAGGAGAAAGTATGTGCAAATTAGTTTTGACAAAGGTTAATATCCAAAATATATGAAGAACGTATACAGCTCAGTTGCAACCCCCGAAACAATCTGTTAAAAAATGGACAAAAGAACTGAATAGACATTTTTTCTAACCATATACAAGCAATCTACATACACATGAAAAGATATTCAACCTTACTAATCATCAGGAAAATGCAAATCAAAACCTCAATTGAGATATCACTTCACATCTGTTAGAAAATTTGTTATCAGAGACAAGAGATAACAAATGTTGGCTAGGCTTGGAGAGAAAGTTACCCTATATAGTGTTCCTGGGAATGTAAATTGGTGATGATAGTATGGGAAACAGTAGAGAGGTTCAGCAAAACATAAAAAAAAAAGAAAAAAAGAACTACCCAATGATCCAGCAATTTCACCTTTGGATACATATAAAGGAAACAAAATTCTTTTCTTGGAAAGATATCTGCATGTTCATTGCAGCATTGCTTACAATAGCCAAAGACAGATACAACCTAAGTGTCCACTGAATGATTAATGGATAAATAAAATACACAAACACACATATACATTCAAGGAAATATTATTCAGTCATAAAAAGAAAATCCTGTATTTTGCAACAACATGGTAAAATAAGACTGAAAGAAATAATGTATTTTTATTTCACATTTATACCATTTATATATTGAGTTAAAAAAACCACAAACTCCAGATACATTGGTGGTTGCAGGATGGAGGATGTGGACAAAATGGGTCAAAGTGGGGAAAAGGTACAAAATCCCAGTTAAAAAATTACTTAAGTTCTGGGATGTAATGCATAGCAAGATGACTAAAGTTAATATTGTGGGCTTCCCAGGGGGCTCAGCAGTAAAGACTACACCTGAAAGGGAGAAGAATCAAATCAACAAAATTAGAAATGAAAAAGGAGAGGTTACAACAGCTATTTCAGAAATACAAAGGATCATAAGAGACTATTATGAGGAACTATATGCCAGTAAAATGGACAACCTGGAAGAAATGGACAGATCCTTAGCGTCAATGTTTCAAGACTGAACCAGGAAAAAATAGAAATTATGAACAACCCAAATATAAGCACTGATCAAAACTCTCTCCAAAATGAAAGCCCACAGCCAGATCACTTCCCAGGTGAATTCTATCAAACATTTAGGGAATAGCTAAGCCCTATCCTTCTAAAACTCTTCCAAAAATTTGCAGAGGAAGGAACACTTCCAAACTCATTCTATGAGGCCGCCATCACCTTGATACCAAAAAAAGAAAATTACAGGCCAGTATCACTGATGAACATAGATGCAAAAATCCTCAACAAAATTCGAGCAAACAGAATTCAACAACACATTAAAAAGATTATACACCATGGTCAAGTTGGGTTTATCCTAGCGATGCAAGAATTCTTCAATATACATGAATCAATTAATGTGATACACCATATTAATAAACTGAAAGGTAAAAACCATATGATAATCTCAATAGATGCAGAAAAAGCTTTTGACAAAATTCAACACCATTTATGATAAAAAAAAACTCCACAAAATGCCCATAGAAGGAACCTACCTCAACATAATAAAGGCCATACATGGTAAACCCACAGCAAACATTATTTTCAATGGTGAAAAACTTAAATCATTCCCTCTAATATCAGGAACAAGACAAGGGTGCCCACTCTCACCACTCTTATTCAACATAGTTTTGGAAATCCGAGTTATGGCAATCAGAGAAGAAAAAAAAAATCAAAGGAATCCAGAGTGGAAAATAAGAAGTAAAACTCTCACTGTTTGCAGATGACATGATACTATACATAGAAAACCCTAAAGGTATCAACAGAAAATTACTAGCGCTAATCAGTGAATTTAGCAAAGTTGCAGGATAAAAAATCAATACACAGAAATCACCAGCATTCCTATACATTAACAATGAAATATCAGAAAGAAATTAAGGAATCAATCCTATTAACCGTTGCAACGAAAAGAATAAAATACCCAGGAATAAACCTACCTAAGGAGACAAAAGAGCTGTATACAGGAAACTATAAGACACTGAACAAGATAAAATCCCCAAGATAAACCCATACACCTATGGATACCTTATTTTTGACACAGGAGGCAAGAATATACAAAGGGGCAAAGACAGTTTTTCAATAAATGCTTCTGGGATAACTGAACAGCTACATGTAAAAGAATGAATTTAGAATACTTTCTAATACCATACACAAATACAAACTCAAAATGGATTAAAGACCTAAATGTAAGTTAGACCAGACATTATAAAACTCAGAGGAAAACATAGGCAGAACACTCTAGGACATAAATCATAGCAAGATCCTCTATGACCTACCTCCTTGAATAATGGAAATAAAAACAATCGGAAGCTAATTAAACTTGAAAGCTTTTACAAAGCAAACTATAAACAAGGTGAAAAGACAGTTCTCAAAATGGGAGAAGATAATAGCAAATGAAACAAGTGACAAAGGATTCATTTCAAAAACATACAAGCAGCTCATACAAATCAATACCAGAAAAACAAACAACCCTTTCAAAATGTGGGAAAAAAGACCTAAACAGACATTTCTCCAAAGAAGACATACAGATGGCTAATAACCACATGAAAAGATGCTCAACATTGCTCATTATTAAAGAAATGCAAATCCAAACTACAATGAGCTATCACCTCACACTGGTCAGAATGGCTATCATCAAAAATCTACAAACAATAAATGCTGGAGAGGGTATGGAGAAAAGGGAACTCTCTTGCACTCTTGGTGGGAATGTAAATTGATAAAGGCACTAGAGAAAACAGTGTGGAATTCCTTAAAACACTAGGAATAAAACCACCATATGGCCCAGCAGTCCCACTACTAGGCATATACCCTGAGGAAAGCAAAATTGAAAAAGACATATGTACCCAAATGTTCATTGCAGCTCTATTTACAATAGCTAGGATATGGAAGCGACCTGGATGTCCACTGACAGATGAATGGATAAAGAGGCTGTAGTACATATACAAAATGGAATATTACTTAGACATAAAAGGGAATGCATCTGAGTCAGTCCTAATGAGGCGGATGAACCTAAAGCCTGTTATACAGAGTGAAATAAGTCAGAAAGGGAAAAACAAATATCGCATACTAACACATATATGTGGAGTCTAGAAAGATGGTACTGAAGAACCTATTTGCAGGGCAGCAGTGGAGACATAGACATAGAGAATGGACTTATGGACATGGGTGGGGGAGGGGAGGAAAAGGTGGGATATATGGAGAGAGTAACATGGAAACACCCATTATTACCATATGTAAAATAGATAGCCAATGGGAGTTTGCTGTATGACTCAGGGAATTCAAACTGGGGCTTGGTAACAACCTAGAGGGTTGGGAAGGGAAGGGAGGTGGGAGGGATGTTCACATGAGAGGGGATATGGGTAAACCTATGGCTGGTTCATGTTGATGTTTGGTAGAAACCAATACAATACTGTAAAGCAATTATTCTTCAGTTACAAATAAATAAATTTAATAAAATAATAAAGAATTCACCTGTCAGTGTAGGAGATGTCTGTTTGATCCCTGGCTTGGGAAAATCCCCTGGAATAGAAAATAGCAACTCACTCCAGTATTCTTGCCTGGAAAATCCCATGGACAGAGGAGCCTGGTGGCCTACAGTCCACAGGCTCACAAAGAGTCAGACAGGACTGAGCACACAAAGTTAATAATACCATGTTATAATTTAGAAGTTGCTAAGAGAGTGTATCTTAATTCATTGGGCAGAGACATATTAATGTGTCTTTTGTTACCTGAATGTTACTGACCAGTGTTTCAATATTCACTTCATAACAATTTGCCTGCCACAGGGGTTAGTTTCTATAAAAATCACCTGGTCAATAACGTGTTACATTAAAAAAAAAAATTAACTATGTGTGTGTGATGATAGATCATCTAGAATTACTGTGGTATATATTTCTCAATATATACATGTATCGACCACATTGTTCACTTAAAACTCACAGAATGTCATGTGTCAATTTTATAATAAAACTGGGAAAAGATGAGCAAGAAAGGAAAAGCATCATTCAGGAGGTAACAGCATAGAGGGACCACTTTGCTTGATTCAGAGCTTTATTAATTATGTGCACATTTCTTTTATTGCTAAATAATATGGCAAATTTCTTCCTAAGCTCTTTGGCAGAAGGAGAATATGAGTTTTAGATCTGTGGGTTCTGAGGATTACAACATGGGAAGCATGTTTCAAACTGACTATCACAGAGTCAAGAGTGTAAGTAATAGGCATCAGGAGCTGATGCTTAGAGATAAGGGATCAGCAGAACAATGAAAGCCATGAATGAGTTAAAGAGAGAGGCTGCATTTTGGATAAAAAATGCAAATAATAATAGTTACTATCAAGGCTGAACTTAATTATGGTAAGATCAAGTATATTATCTAAAGAGTACAAACACATTTATATAGCCATGAAGAAACAAGCAACAACACCAACCCAAAATTAAGAAAATACTTTCGGTAATCTTATCACACAAAGGTTTCAAATTTTTTCATTTGCAATGATATTTGTTGGAGAAGAAAATGGCAACCCACTCCAGTATTCTTGCCTAGAGAATCCCAGGGATGGGAGAGCCTAGTGGGCTGCTGTCTGTGGGGTCGCACAGAGTTGGACACGACTGAAGCGACTTAGCAGCAGCAGCATGAAGTTTAATTTAAAAAATGATACAAAACAGTATTTTTGAAATTGGAGATTATCTAAATATATATATGGAAGTGAACATGTATGGAGGTGTTTTGTATATATAAAAATACATATAGACACACACATTCTTCAATATCACAACATATATTATCCATATATATATCACTGTGATATGTGTATATATGTATGATTCTATAATTTCCATTCATATTCCAGAGAGGATTTAAGGTACATGAATCAATAGCTCTGTGTCATTTCTGTCACTTTAACTAAAGTCTCTTTGATTTTTAGGTCTTTGGAAAATACATCACACATTCACCTGGTCAGAATAGAAACAACCCATACATTCCACAGTGAAGAAAGAATATCAAGAGAAGCATTGTCAAAGCTTCTGGATATTTCTTACCATATGAGGAGTTAAGTAGAGTCAAGTGAATGTGGAAGCCTTCATGAAATTCATATATTTTATTAATACAATTGAAATTGTTTTATGATTTGGGAACTTACTGATAAAGCTTTGTAAAACTGTAGATAATAAACTATATTTAGTTACATATTGAATAAGTCATTTTCATCAAAGTCACCCTGCTCTTTTATTGTACTTACAAAGCTTTATTACAACAATAACATTTGTAATTTTTATTCATTAATATTGTTTGTTCCTTAATTAACTGTAAGCTCCAGGAATGCAGGAACCATATTTTTTAGTTTATCATTGTAAACCTAGGAAAGTATCCAGTACTTAATAGCTGATGAATAAATTTATGAATTTAAAAGATTGAAAATTGGTAATCACTTTGAAAATCCAGGATGTATAGTTATCATTCTTACATGTCAAAGTGAAATTCATTTAATACTTTTGGAAAATTCTATGCAAGAACATTGCTTACATTACCTGAGGTGTCAATTGCCATACCAAAGGTCTTGTTACCTGAATACTATGACCTAAATTTTCATATTCAAAGGCAGTAAACTTTTCTGTCAATCTTTTTGAAAATCCAGTTAATGCTAAGTCTGGGGTGACACATTCAACCTCAAAATTTTAGCAACTTGGTGCTGGGTAAGCTGTTTAAAATACTTTCAATGAATAACAAAGCTGGAAAGGGTGTGAAGAAAAGGGAACCCTTCTACACTGTTAGTGGGAATGTAAGTTGGTGCAGCCACTATTGGAAACAGCATGGAGGCTACTCAGAAAACCAAAAATAGCATTACCATATGATCTAGCATCCCCATATGATCTAGCATCCCTACTCCTGGGCATATACCTAGACAAAACTATAATTCAAAAAGATACATATATGCACCCTATGTTCATAGTGGTACTGTTTATACTAGTGAAAATATGGAGACAACCTAAATATCCATTTACAGGTGAATAAATAAGGAAGATGTAGTATATATATACAATGGAATACTACTCAGCCATAAAAAGAGCAAAATAATGCCATTTGCAGCAACAGGGATGCAACTAGAGATTATTATACTAAGTTAAATAAGTCAAGACAAATACCGTATGGTATCACTTGTACATAGAATCTAAAATTTGACACAAATGAACATATCTACAAAACAGAAACAGACTCAGATGTAGCTCAGACTTGTGGTTGTCAAAGGAGAGGTGGGGAAGGAGAGTGATCTGGGCATTTGGGGTTGTGTGTACTGCATTTAGATAGCATATTAAAGAAGCAGAGACATTACTTTGCCAACAAAGGTCCATCTACCCAAGGCTATGGTTTTTCCAGTAGTCGTGTATGGATGTGAGAGTTGGACTGTGAAGAAAGCTGAGTGCCGAAGAATTATGCTTTTCAACTGTGGTGTTGGAGAAGACTCTTAAGAGTCCCTTGGACTGCAAGGAGATCCAACCAGTCCATCCTAAAGGAGATCAGTCCTGAGGGTTCATTGGAAGGACTGATGCCGAAGCTGAAACTCCAATACTTTGGCCACGTCATAGGGAGAATTGACTCATTGGAAAAGACCCTGATGCTGGGAGGGACTGGGGGCAGGAGGAAAAGGGGATGACAGAGGATGAGATGGCTGGATGGCATCACTGACTCGATGGACATAAGATTGGGTAAACTCTGGGAGTTGGTGATGGACAGGGAGGCTTGGCGTGCTGCGATTGATGGGGTCACAAAGAGTCGGACACGACTGAGCGACTGAACTGAACTAAACTGCATTTAGAGTGGATAAAGAGCAAGATCCTACCTACCTAGGGAATTATATCCAACCTCTCAGGGTAAACCACAATGGAAAAGAATATTTAAAGAAGAATATATGTGTAAAACTGTCCTGTACAGCAGAAATTGGCACAACATTGTGCCAATCAACCATACTTCAATGAAAAAAAGAAAATACTTTTTTTTGGCCATAATTAGCATTCAAATATTTATACATTTCTTTGTTTTTTTCTTAATAGCTACTACCTGTGTCTGTTATGTGATTGGCTAGTGGTTAAAAATGATTGGCACATGTGAGTGCCCCACCCCTCACTGGCCCAGTTCCCAACAGCCCCTAGTAAAGGTGATATATAGAGCATGATATTTATCCTCAAGATTCCTTAAATACCCATACATTCATCTGAAATACTCCTAGTCCTATAACCCCAGGTACTTCTGGTGGCTGAAGATCTTGGGATGTGGGACCCTTGCCCAACCCAGAGCAGGTTTTCCAGCTTAGAGTCATTCCCCTCTCCACCAACATTCCTATTGTTAAAGTGCAATTTGTAGCCTTTTTAGAAATATTTGGCAATTTCTCATCAGTGTTATCTTGGGAAAATTTTTCTAAAGTGTGAAAATAGGGGGGAAAAATGATTGCAAGTCCTTTCAGTATCATGTTACAAAAGTGCTTCTCCAATTTTAATATACACCTAAATAAACTGGTGATACTTCTTAAATGCAAATCCTGACTCTGTGCACCTGGAGTGGGGACCCAGATTTTGGAATGCTGCTTGACGATACTACCCATTTTGAACAGCAATGTTTGGGGACAAATTGTTGAAAGCCCTTGTAAAAGGCCACGCCAATTTCTAGGGTGGTGGTTCTCAAACTTGGTTGCACGTTAGAACTGCTCAAAGAGGTTTTAAAAAATCCTGTTGCTCAGGCCTTACTCAGTTTCCAAGTAGATGGGAATATTGGGGGATAAGACCTTATCATCAGTGTTTTTTAAAACTCCCTAGCTGTTTCTAATATATTCTAAGGGAATATAACTTTGCTTACACAGCTGATTAGGGCCATTTTACAGTTCTGTAAAACTGCTAAGCTGTGATGGTTTCATTGCCCTATAGGACTTTAACTAATTTTGTATCTAATTTGGTACTTTATTTCAGCTTTTTTTCTCCCCTACTGACTAAAAAATTCTAATTTCTCAAATTTTATTTTGTCATCTTGCTAGCTCTCTCATTAATGAGTTAAGTAAAACTTTGACACACAATGCTTCGATGGTTTTCCTCTATTTGATCCAATCTATTATCCTAATTTCTCAGCCAGTAGCTACATTTTCTCTTTTGTTTGAGCAAGAGCCAACCTTTTTTTGGAAGTTGCTAATGAACACATTATAAATTCATATGGTATTTTGGGGTCTCCAACACCTCCTACCACTCTTGGTACAACACTAATCAAACCAACAATTCATTGCTAGTTTAGTCGTTATTGACAAACTTGATATTAAAGTACATTTTTGGAAATCAGTTTACACTGTGACCTGTGCCAATTCACTATCATTTGGGAGATCGTTCCCTCTCTTATTTACAAGAGAAATGCCACAGCATAGCTGTCAGCTGACTTGGACCTGGAGCTTTTTTCCTACAGTGGGGGTAAGTTGGCTTGAGTTCACCTGCATTTCCCCTGCAGCTTCCCCTCATGACGGATGGCTCCCATTTGCAGGATGTCAGGCCAGGGTTTGAGGGACTGCCTGTAGCAAAGTAAATTGGCCCACTTAGGGATCAAACCTGTGAACTTGGCTTCATCAGCACAGTAATCTTAGCAGAGGCACGAACCTGCCACTTTATCAGCTGATTGATTTCACTGAAAGTTATGATGAAATTGTTCTGCATCTCAGCTAAAGAAACACTGTGTTAGAGATGCCTAAAGATGAATATAAATTTGATGTAAAAATGTAAAATGTAAGATTGATGAAAAATAATTCAAATTATATTTACATATTTTGAAAAATCTCACACAAGTAAGGGCATCTATCCTGAGCTTATAACATATCTTCTCTTTAGTCTTCACCTTTAATATGATATTCTAATTAAAAAAAATAAAGTATGTTTTACCAACACAGCTATATTTATTGCCAATTTTCATAATATACAGTAAATATTAAGAGACTATAAAGACATGCCTCAGATGAAAGTCTTTCTCTTCAATTTTATCCTCTTGTAAATGATTCACTTATTCTGAAGATTACATTTTTTGAATAATTATGAATAAGAAAAATGTTTTCTAGTTTGAAACTCTCTGGCTTCATATGGTCCAGTCATTGAATGTCTTCCATTAGGACAAGTAACCTTTTTGGATATCTATGATTATAGGAATTAACTAGGAATCATTTCTAGTCAAATCTGTTGAGTAAGGTATAGATTTACGTTGTTTTAATTAACTGTGGATATAACATGTGATTTGAAAAAAAATAAAACTGCTTTTCTCAAGTGGATTATAAACTACTCTTGAAGGCTCTTTCCAAAAGGGAATTTCAAAATATTTTAAGATAATGCAAAAGTTAATGAAATAAGTAAAACCTGTCATGGTGCATATGATAAAAGGCATTATTTATCTTGATATTAACTTTCTGAAAATATATTTTGTTCAGTTTTGTTTTTGATTCATTACACATAGATATAATATTTCAGTACTTTTAAAAAGTAATGACATGACTGAATTAAATTTTTTTGCCTTAATTGATTATTTTTGGAAAAACAAGAAATTCACATACTAAATCTCAAAGGGAAATAAAGGGGAGGACAGAAAGATGATGTTTTATAATACTTGAATAATTGTAATTCATTTTTTTGTAGCAAATGCTTATGATCAGTGAGTTCAAACATTTAACTTTACAATGAAATTTTAGCTATGTTATTAATCAAATGGTTAGTGTCAGTGTCTTTTGGAATTAAAATTATTGTTCAAATATAATGAACTATTTGACAAAGAATTTGTCGATTTATATTTTCCCAAGCAGGGAAAATAATTGTGTTTTTCAAAATAGTAACTGCTACCAGTGAAGTCTAATGTAATTAGTTAGATAAGGTATTTCATAGAGAATAAAAGTCAAAACTGGCAGAAGTTTGAAAAGCTCTTCCTTACTTTCTTCTACTCACACCCTTCCTTTTCTTGGTAACAGTACTCCTTATTTCTTCTGAGAAAAGATGTGTCAATCACTTCAGTCAGTGGGATTTGGGGTCAGATCTGGCCATAATTATCTGTCCAATCAGAATACTCTATGAATACCATCTATAATAATTGGTTCAGGGATGGGTCTATAATGGAAACTGAGCCAGTAAGAGAATTTCTGCTGGACATTTTAGTCATGAGGTCTTCTGCATCTGTAGTAGCCAAGAAATAAAATCATAGAGCTGCTGGTTGGCCTTCTTTGTTACTAACTGGGAGAGCCAGTATGAGAAAAATGACACCATCAGAAAAACAGGCTGAGAGAAGGAGAGAAAGATTACTGATGCCTTTCTTGTACACTTGGATGCAATCCTACCAATGGGTGCCTTAGCCCTGCTTTTTCATTGAAGAGGCAATGCCAGGGACTTCCCTGGTGGTCCAGTAGTCAAGACTCCATGCTCCAAAGGTAGGCACAGAGGGTCTCGGTTCAATCCTTGGACAGGGGAGTAGATCCTGCATTCCACAACTAAAAGCCCATATGCTGCGGCTAAAAAAGATTTCACATCCATCCCTAAGACCCCAGGGCAGCTAAACAAATAAATGGGTAAGTAGTGCCTTCCTTTTTTGAACTACGTACTTTGACGTGGGCTGCTGTCACTGGCAAACAAAATCCTGGCTGTTAAGAAGTACTGATAGATGAAAAAATCATGACTTATTTCCTGGTCATCTTATTATATATTTTAAAATTAAGTACTCAAAAATTAAAGTTCCTGAATACATTTGGATAATGGGGAAAAAAAAAAACCTTTATGAATAGCAAAACTGTGAATGCTACAGGAGACTAATTCATTTGCTTTTCAGTCAACAACATTCACTAATTGCATCTGATAAAGCTAGAAAGGAAATAACAGCAGTTTTTAAAATGCTAATTAGATACAAACAAAAAATGTATACAAGGAGATTCACACAGTCAAGACTAAGATGTATTTTAGAATACTTCTACTGGAGCTTAGAAGCTATAGAAAATGATCACTGTGACCGTTCTTAAATATGAAGGTCTGTGATTTTTATTCTAAATGGTAGACAAAAGCAACTATGTTAAAATGTATAAGTAAATTAAATGAGATAAGTGATTAGAGCTTTGTGAAACAGAAGCAAGTATAAAATATGATAAGCATTCATTTAGACTTGGAAGGAGGGTGTTGACTTATTAGAAAAATTGTATTTTTCTTCCATACTGTTTTTATTTTATATATAATTATGGCATCAACTTTCATGGATTAATATTACCTTAATATCTAGTATCACAAATATTATTGTTAAATAATTGTTATATACTTCCATTTAAGACTTTCTAAAGATTTTCTACCTCTTTTAACAGCAGATGTAAGCTATTATATATATGTTGAATTCACCAAAAAGTTTGTTTGGATTTTCCATGTTACACACACACAAAAATGCACTTTTTTGCCCAAGGTCATACTGTATAGCATAGGGAACTATATACAATATCCTATGATAGACCACAATGGAAAAGAATATTTTAAAAAGAATGTGTGTATATATATGTGTGTGTGTGTGCACATGATAAGTAACTTCAGTCCTGTCTGACTCTTTGTGTCCCTATGAACTGTAGCCCACCAGGCTCTTGTCTAGGGAATTCTCCAGGCAAGGATCTTCCTGATCCAGGGATTGAACCTGTGTCTCATGTCTCCTGCATTGGCAAGTGGGTTCTTTACCACTAGCGCCACCTGAGAAGGCCATATAGGCATCATTAAGTCACTTAGCTATACAATATATAAATTAACTCATTATAATCAACTATGTGTGTGTACTAGGTTGCTTTAGTCGTGTCTTACTCTGTGACCCTAGCTCAACTGGCTCCTTGATCCAAGGCATTCTCCCAGCAAGAATACTGGAGTGGGTTGCCATTTCCTTCTCCATGGCATCTTTCAAACAGGAATTGAATCCGCGTCTCTTATGTCTCCTGTATTGGCAGGCAGTTTCTTTACCACTAGCGCCACCTGGGAAGTCCTGTTATAATCAACTGTCCTTCAAAAAAAAAGCCTTTCTAGAATATTGCTATGTTAATTTGGCTTTACAGGGAAGACTATTGAGCTTCAAAATATAAGACAGCTTGGTTAAATATGAGATACAGACATATGCATGGAAATAAAAATTGGAGAAAAAAGTAAAAAACATTTACAGCACTGTTTCTTAAATAGGGGTTCACTTTAGAACCATGCAAAAAGCTTTTTATAAACATACAACTCAAGATGCTACCCCCAACTCCTCTTCAATCAATCTGGAATGTGTTCCAGACTTCTTTATGTAAAGCCTCATCAATGATTCTAATGAAAAACATTGTTTGAGAATAGATGGACTAGAGATAACAGATTAACTTAGGTTAACCCTTTTTATCCAGCACAAATACTAAATGTGTATGTATAATGCCCCAAAGTATCCTTTATATAGTATATGCAAAAGAGTGTCCTATGGTCATATACATGCATTCTGCTGCTGCTGCTGCTGCTGCTGCTGCTAAGTTGCTTCAGTCGTGTCCGACTCTGTGTGACCCATAGATGGCAGCCCACCAGGCTCCCCCATCCCTGGGATTCTCCAGGCAAGAACACTGGAGCGGGTTGCCATTTCCTTCTCCAACGCAAGAAAGTGAAAAATGAAAGTCAAGTTGCTCAGTCGTGTCTGACTCTTAGCGACCCCAGGGACTGTAGCCTACCAGGCTCCTCTGTCCATGGGATTTGCCAGGCAAGGGTACTGGAATGAGTTGCCATTGCCTTCTCTGACATACATACTAGTGCAGTATAACCAAATCAAACATAAAAAAGCAGCTTAATAGCTTAACCCTATGCATTTGAAACCTGACTATGAAACCCTTTGGTAATGTGATATACCCATTATTATCCTACTGATTAATAACTAGTTTCCACAGAAACACAGATGAACAGAAACTCAAGTGAGGGGCTCTCAAATATAATTTCCAAATTAAGGTATTTTCCATTAACCACTTTTCACCTAGCAACTTGATCATTAACTCTAGGGTCAAGGGAATTTGCAATATATTTTAAGTGCTTTTGTTTTCCATAAGCATATACTTTTGCACTGGGCACTAAAATGTGATCTTCAGTGTCAAAATGGCTAGCGAGACATTGAAGAAAAGAAAGATTACAGTTGCTTTTCCCAGCTTTTAGCTAACTGAATTCAGGGGATGAAAAAACATTTTCCCTAAAGAACATATAGATAGAACTCATGGGTTTCAGAAATGAATGAGAAGGGTAAGTTTTTTTGTTATTGTTGCTAGTTTTAATTAACAACTACATTTCTGTTGTACTAGAGCTTGTGATTTACTTACTAGATTAGAAATACCTGACTTTTGAAGAGACATGTATTGTGAAGGATCATAACTCGTGGTTCTAAAGTGTCAAGAAGATGATATAAAAATGGGTTAGATTCTAACACTCCCCAGATGGCAAAGATCTCACTACTTTCTGCCAGCAATACCTCCTTCCTCTCTCATCCTTGATGCAGTCTTACGTAGAGTTTCAAAGCAAGAGCTTTTGAAGTTTCTGCCGTGGTCAGAAGGTTTCATGTGGGTTGCTTCTCTTCGTACATCTCTGGGTCTTCTTGGGCTGTGCTTGTTTTTTTGTATGTGACTTCTACTTTCACACAGATGTTTGAAGCTTACAGTTTTCTGGGTGCCTCTGAATCAAGGCGACGCTCTATTTCCTGCTGTCCTACAACTTCCATAAAAGAAGTATAACTTCAAAGCACTCTTCCCAGAGTATATCGTTCTTCCTTTTTGAGGAAATGAAACTTTCCGGTGTCTGATCAGTTGCTATTATGGTTTTTTGAATTTTGTATCTTTGCAACCCAGATACTATTAAACAGGGCTTATTTACAAAACCTCCAAGAAATAGACCTTCAAATGCTTAGTATTGTTAGCAGTATTATAAAATGATGAAAGCATGGCTACATCTGGTAAAAATACTGTTTACTAATTCAGTTTGTATGGTATTGCGGTAGTATATTTCCCAACTGTTCACTTTGAAACTATTACTTTTTATTAACGTCTGGCTATTCATTAATGGGACAGACTAAGCTAATGTTGTAACATTCTTACTTCTGCTTTTTCCAAGTCCAACCTAGATTGTTTATATCAAAGCAATATTCATCTTTGATTCATTATGCCTTGAAATAGCTTCATATTCCCTCTCTCCATATTTATATACATGCACACATAAATTTATACCACGCATAGATTCTGTTTAAAATCCTACCTATAGCAAAAATAACTGGCTAAAATAATACAAAAAGCCCCCTCCAGGCTATTTCCAGGTTTCTTAGAGCATTCTGAAGGTTTCTTTCAGCATCTTATTGCATTCAAAGTCTGATTTTCCTGAAATATTTTCTATCACTGAATGTTCCCCATGCGTAAGAACTGTGAACCATGATCTCTAATTTAGCACCATTTTCTTATCTATACATTATTGTTTACATTAAGCGTGGTATCTCTGGCAATTTTAATGGGCAAGTATTAACTTTCACCAGTGGCCTGCCTTTAATGGCAGTGAGAAAGAACATGGCAACAGAATGCCCCTAAATTAATCTGCCAGTTTGACCCGGTAACCGACATGCATGCTAAAACACTGATGTGAATTGAAAATAAAATAACTGCACTTGACAGATATAATAGTTTAAGTGATTTCAAATTAACCACATCCCACTGACCGCAAGCGAAGAATGTGTGCTTTCCCTTGCAATGAAACGTGCTCTAGGGGCTCATTATACAGAGTGGAGTAAGTAAATCCCAGAGAAGAGTAATTGATGCTGGGAAAGAGTGACAGCTACTTAACGATTCTTAAACTTATGCATAAAGATATCATAAGCACTTCATATATTACTTTTCTTGCTTTACTTTTGTAAGCTTATAAGTTTAAAACTGGATTGTGTAGTCATTTTAAAACATGATCCAGCTCTTCAGAAAAATTAATCACAACAGAGATGCATCAACAGTTTCAGCAAAACAGCAAATCAATGACTTTTACATGAAAGAAAATCTAAATGTTATCACAACCTTAGTTCTCTATTCCTTTAAGAACTCATGTAATAATTATCAGAATTGTTAATCCTTTGTTTTTATATTAAGAGCACAAAAATCTTATTTCCTGCATCTACTGTTGTGTACATTTTGCTTCTCTTTTTAGGGTATTAAAATATTGTTGTTAAGATATTTTTTTGAAAAAACAGAAATGTTAAAATACTTAAAAATTAAAACCAAAATTAGATACATTTTTTCTTCCCAAGAAATTTGGCTAACATCAAGTTCATGCTGAAGAACAGGTGAGTAGCTGAATAAACAAAGTCTTTGGTCCTCCATTTTATCTAATGTGAATATAGTTGGCAGTAGAATTTATATTTAGAGAATGAAGTTAGCAAAGCCATTTGGTTTGTTCAAATCAGGTAAGATTTCTCAGAGTTTATGATTTACCACTCATTTCTAAAATATAAATATTTTTTTAATTGACTATGAAGAAATGGCTCAGCAAAATTTGCCCTTAATGAACATGGAATGTAAGAGACACTAATATATAATTTTTATTTGATTGTATGGTCCCTGACAATTGACTTTCAGGCACTTTAGGTTAATAGTCAAATTTATCTGCTTTCATCAGGCTATTAGAATAGCATATGAGGGACTCTGACTTTTCTTTCCCTCTTTCATTTAATAAGCAGTACTTGGCTCTTTTACTAGTAATTTGCTAGCTTCTCTGCTAAATGTTTGATAAAAAGATATACAAAAATATTTCCTTTAGCCCTGAGGAGAAAAATCCCATTGGTGAACCAGTGAAAAGTACTATATTACATAAATGCTCCCACAAGTGTTGGGAACCTAGAGCATGATGTGCCAGTGAATTATGGAATAATTGGCTTGTGGAAGAGTGTAGGCTCAGATGAGTGATCTAGGAGTAGAGAGTATGGGGAACATTCTGGAGAGAGGAATTGGGATCTGCAAAAGCATAGAGATAACAAAGAATATAATCCACTTGGAAAACTGTAAATTCTTGGGTAGTATACTCAGTGGGCTTTATGCAGGTAAGGTCAGAAAGAGGCAAGATGAAGAATATGAAGCTACTTAAAAATGTTTTGCTAAGGAATTTCAATGCATATATTCATTCATTCATATTTCAACAAATATTTCATGCATTGTGTCTGGCACTGGAGACACAATGGCAAACAAAGATATGGGTACCATATTCAAGTTGTTTATTATCATTAAGAGGGGTTTGATCCTTCCCAGTGTTGGGAAGATCCCCTAAAGTAGGAAATGGCAACCCACTGCATTATTCTTGCCTGAAAAGTCTCATGGACAGAAGAGTCTGGTGGGCTATAGTCCAAAGGGTCGCAAAGAGTCAGATATGACAGAGTGACTGAAAACACATCTTTAGGAAAGGCAGATAGTATACATACCTTTGCAGGGAAATTTCAAGGTGTACTATGAATACATGGGCTGAACATCCCAGATCACTCAGGAGATTATGGAAAATTTCCACAGAAAATTAACATACAAGGAGAGATCTGAAATCTACATGAGGATTAGTCCAATGAATGGGAATAAACAGTGGGAAGAATTTTCTAGAAAGAAGGAACAGCACATGAGAAGCCTTGGAGACCAGCAGGCATAGTACATGCTCAGAGAACTGAAATAAATTCTGTATGGCTGATAGTTAGGAGATGAGTGGAGGAGACCAATGTGAGAAGTAAACCAGGAACAATAAGCAGGGACTGCAGATGGTGACTGCAGCCATGAAATTAAAAGATGCTTACTCC
This sequence comes from Budorcas taxicolor, assembly GCF_023091745.1. Classification (NCBI taxonomy): domain Eukaryota; kingdom Metazoa; phylum Chordata; class Mammalia; order Artiodactyla; family Bovidae; genus Budorcas; species Budorcas taxicolor. The sequence goes on from NC_068910.1 coordinate 185,398,475, forward strand.
TTGGAAGAAAAGTTATGACCAACCTAGATAGTATATTCAAAAGCAGAGACATTACTTTGCTGACTAAGGTCCGTCTAGTCAAGGCTACGGTTTTTCCTGTAGTCACGTATGGATGTGAGAGTTGGACTGTGAAGAAGGCTGAGTGCCGAAGAATTGATGCTTTTGAACTGTGGTGCTGGAGAAGACTCTTGAAAGTCCCTTGGGCTGCAAGGAGATTCAACCAGTCCATTCTGAAGATCAGCCCTGGGATTTCTTTGGAAGGAATGATGCTAAAGCTGAAGCTCCAGTACTTTGGCCACCTCATGCGAAGGGTTGACTCATTGGAAAAGACTCTGATGCTGGGAGGGATTGAGGGCAGGAGGAGAAGGGGACGACCGAGGATGAGATGGCTGGATGGCATCATTGACTCGATGGAGGTGAGTCTGAGTGAACTCTGGGAGTTGGTGATGGACAGGGAGGCCTGGCGTGCTGCGACTCATGGGATCGCAAAGAGTCGGACACGACCGAGTGACTGAACTGAACTGAACTGAGGCCATATCCATAACATGTTAGTGTGATATGGAGTTAGAGCTTTTCCTTATCACAGGGAGGACTGTAGAAAGTTATTAGGCTTAGGGAATGGCCGATTTAAGTTTGCACTTATGAAATCCTTTTGAGGCAGCATTACTTATTGCAAGGGCCAAATGAAGCAGAAAGAACAATTGGTACTTACACTAGTATTATCTAGTTAAGAGGTGACAGAAACCTTGATTAAGGTATAATGATGGAAATGGAGAAAAATGAACAGAATATTACAATGGATGAAGAATTGGCTGATTTTAGTCATTGATTATCTATTGCAAAGGATAAAAATGAGTCATGAATTATACTCAGGATTCTGATTTAGGGAACTGGGAAAATAATTGTGACATTGACTTAGGTGGCAAAAGAGAAGTTGTAGGCACTCAGATTAACAAGGAGTTTAGATTTTGATTTGGTAAGAATGACGTGGCTAGAAACTTATAAGTGTAAATATCCAGCAGCATTGGGATATGTGAATCTGAAACTTTGGAGAGTCTTCTAAAATAGGGAAGAGGGTTGAAAGCACAGTGGTGATGACAGTGGAAGGTGAAAGAGAATAACATTGTTCATGGAACTGGATTAGGATCAAAGATGAAAGAACACCAAAGTTTAATTTAGAAGAAATAAAGGGGCCTGTGAAAGAAACAGTTTCAGCCAGAGAGAGGATGAGGATCAAGAGGACAGTCTCACAGGCCTAGAGGAAGAGAGAATTTTAACAGCATCAAATGCTACCGAAAAGACTGAAAAGGAACATAGGAATGACCTATGATAATCTTGGGAAAAACAGTTTCTATTATGAAGAAGTGACAGAGTTCTAGAAAGGGAATAGTGAATAAAAAGACTTGGAACCAGCAGACATAGTGCATGCTTGGGAAACTGCAGAGCTTACAGGATGACTCAAGGAGACCAGTGTGAACAGTTAAACCTGGGACAACACCCAGAGAGGAGTAAGGTGATGAGTGTGTGTGGAGTGACAGAAGACTACAAAGAAAACTTTCAAAAAGCTGTGCTACAGAAAAGGAGGAAAGAGCAGGTGTTCAATATCCATCAGCAACATGTTAGAATTTTTTTTTTTAAGATGAGAGAGGCTTAAACATGTTAAATATTCATGGGAAAGAGCCAGTAGAGAAGTAAAGGTTGAAGATCAAGGGTTGACCTGTAAAGGTATGGTTGCTGTTGGAGATACAGGATGTGAGGCCCACTGAAGTGAAGCACATGTGCGTGCTATTAGAATGGAAATGAGAGGCTCACAACACGAAACAACGTGATTTGGGTTCTCCTATTGGGAAGGTTCAAGCAGAGGTATTATCTCTAGGTTTAACTGGGTGGGAGTCTGGCTAAAATATGGGTACATTTCAGAACAGAACTATTATTTCATTAATAGTGTAAAAGTGATGTTAAGAGGTGGAAAAGTATTTTCCCCATCAGCCTCATGTAGACTGATCTAGGCAGCCTCTGGAAAAGAAAATGCCATTTATTGTATGGTTATAATAGTCATCAGGTACTTTAAGAAATAATATGGCCAGAGCAGTGGTGTATGAACAAGGATATCAGTTTCCCTATGTCCAAGAAGAATAGAAGTCATTCCCTCGCCCTTGTTAAGGGGATAAGAAGCTGGCATAGGTGAAGATTCCATTTGCAACCACTTGAAACTGATGCAGAAACTTGTGATACCCAAGAAATGATGGAGACTTATATTTCAATTTCTTTTAAGGAGCTACATTGTCTAGATTGGAAAGGAGGACTTATTGCACTATAGAAATAAGAAAATAATGGATTGAGGGAGAGTTAAATGCTGAAGAAGTATTCACATAGGATTACTTTCTAAAGGCTTAAACCCCATGGCAATCTGTAACAAACAAATGGATTAGATAAACAAATGTACAATTCCTAAACAAAAGCAAAACAATATTGTATGAGGGCTAAGTGTCCAATTCTACCGTTTATTCGTTCTGTAGATGGCTGAGGTAACATTCAACACGCTAGTTGGTACATCACTTCCCTACCTTAACCATGATGATCTGGAGTACACTTAATCTTCACTGTGGAAGACTAGAAGAGAAATCAGTTCAGTTCAGTTGCTGTTGTGTCTGACTTTTTGCAACCCCATGGACTGCAGCACACCAGGCTTCCCTGTCCATTACCAGCTCTTGGAGCTTGCTCAAACTCATGTCCATAGTGTCGGTGATGCCATCCAACCATCTCATCCTTTTGTCATCCCCTGCCTTCAACCTTTCCCAGCATCAGGGTCTTTTCCAATGAATCAATTCTTCGCATCAGGTGGCCAAAGGTTTGGAGCTTCAGCTTCAGCATCAGTCCTTCCAATGAATATTCAGGATTGGTTTCCTTTAGGATGGACGGATTGGATCTCCTTGCAGTCCAAGAGACTCTCAAGAGTCTTCTCCAACACCACAGCTCAACTTTCTTTATGGTCCAACTCTCACATCTATACATGACTACTAGAAAAACCATAACTTTGACTACACATACCTTTGTTGGCAAAGTAATGTCTTTGCTTTATAATACACTGTCTAGGTTTGCCGTAACTTTTCCCTACCAATATATTGTTGTCTAGCTCAAACACCTTAAAAGTCAATAATTTAATTTTCATCCCTATTGGAAAATTCTTATTGGGGAGCAGAATACAAGGATTTGGTCAAATAAGTGATAAAGTCATGGTAGTAGCAATCACCTGGGTGTGTTATTTTATTCTAACTTAAATATATATTTCAGTTTTTTAACTTTTTATTTTATATTGGAGTTTAATGTTTAACTTTTGTGATAGTTTCAGATGTACAGCAAATTGATTTAGTTATACATATATGGGTGTGTTATTTTTATTTGGTAATAGGAGCTTGTGTTAATTATAGGTAATTCAAACACTTTAGTTCTTCCACCATATATTAATTTGTGTAACTTCCACTAGAACTTTTGAGATAACTATCATTATTCATGGGTTATAAATGAGGAAACTGAGGGACAGACAGTCTAGGCAACTTGCCAAAGTATCACAACTCAGAAATGATAACACCAGAATTTAGGCCTAGGAATGCTATTTCCAAAGTCCATGCATTTAACCAATATAGACAAATTACTTTTAGCCATTTGTTCCCTAATGAGATTAGACTGGAAATAACATTAAGAACACTATAGAAAAAAACTTGGATTCTGGCCATGAGGAAGTGATATGTATTAGACTTATCCTCCTGTATATAACAAGTACAAAAGGAGATAATACATATATTCTGGCCAATAGATATGAAGTAACTATTTTTAGGCGTTGGACAGACACTGCAGAGATCCTTGAGATAAGGGAAGTATATGAAGTGAACACCATATTTATGCTGTCCTTCTGCTGGCAGCTTTCTTCATAACATGGCATAGGAAAGTAGAATGAATGAATGCTTATTCACTCAGTCGTGTCTGACTCTTTGCGACCCCATGGATTGCAGCCCGCTAGGGTCTACTGTCCATTGGGATTCTCCAAGCAAAAATACTGTATTGAGTTGTCATGCCCTCTCCAAGGGATCTTCCCAACCCAGGGATCAAACCCAGGTCCCACGTTGCAGGCAGATTCTTTGCTGTCTGTGCCACCAGGGAAGCCCACAGAAGATTAGATCCAAATACAAATCCTCAGTCTCCATTGGGATAGGATACAGTGACTGGACTTAAGGCTGCAGAGGTGGCAGGAATTTGAGGATTAAGTATGCATATACCCCGGGGGAAGCTGCACAAAGAAGGAGTTCTACAATCTTTATGAAAGTCCCCATTGAGTGTCTGGCTAAAAAGTGAAGCTTTGTAGAGAGTAGCCATAGGTGGGTTTTGAGCTGAGTAGAGATTCCACAGGTCACCCTGTACTGGGAATTATTGAAGTTCTGACAAGCCAGACTGAAGAGACCCTTTTGAATATCCTGAATGTACAATTGATATCCCAGTTGTTTAGTCTCTCAATCATGTCTGACTCTTTGTGACCCCCTGGACTGTAGCCTGTCAGGCTCCTCTATCCATGGGATTTCCCAGGCAAAAATACTGGAGCAGGTTGCCATTTCCTTCTCCAGGGGATCTTCCTGATCAGGTATCAAACCTGCTTTTCCTGCATTGCAGACAGATTCTTTACTTCTGAGCCACCAGGGAACTAGGACTTCCTTAAACAAAACTTAAAACATCAGGCACCCCAAATTTTAAGACCTTCACTTAAAACCTTTTAAGACCTTTTAAGACCTTTACTTGATAGACAAGCCCCCAAATCATCTGGCTTTGAAAAGCAACAGGGCTTGTGTTCATAACACCCAAAATGTTGAAGCCACCTGAAAAACTCTTCTTAAAGGGCTCCTGCACACACTCACCCCAGGGCCAATTGCAGAAGAAGCCATTTGAAAAATGTCTAGACTTTATAACAAGGAGATTTATTTGTCAATCTTACAAATGTAGGCCTGAGGGGCAGGGGTCAGTTATAATTCTTTCTGGGGACAGAGGAGTTGGTGGATACCATTTTTGCACTCTGTGTCTACATTGCTAAAGCTGGAGGATGTCTTTTCCTTTTTTCCTTGGTGAGTGCTTTCTTTATGCTCCCCCTCTGCCACACTCCACACACAGTGCCAGTATCTTCCAGAAGGGAGATTTTACACATGCATGGTGCCCTGGATTTTGTGGCAGAAGCCCAGGAAATGCGTCCTGATCATCTGGATCTGGATGTATGTCCCTGGGTCTGATGGGGCTGTGTAACAATCAAAGATCCAGTTCTTAGACAGCCATCCCCAGGGCACGGCACAGATAGTCAACTAGGACATACTCCCCAGTCTTCCTGAGAAAGAGGCCTATTTATAATACTTGTCCAGGGACTTTGGGACTGAGGGGCAGGCTTTCTGGTCTGGCATACTTGCTCTCAGTGAATCATTGCACTTTCTATGTCCAGCTCACCATCTCCCCAAAAGGAACTTATACCCTGACAGGTGTCCCAATTTTTGCAGCGGCTGCCAGGGTATACCTCTACTTTGCCTGGCTCTAGTGGCCAGTGGAGTTTACACTCACAGATCTCAGGGGACAATAAAGCATGGAGAAAGAGTTCTTAAATAGCTAAGACCCTAGGGCATAACAAGAGGGAACAGGCTCAGGACCTCAGCCTTTTTGTGAAGAAGCTTATAATCTTCTCATTACAGCTGCAACCCCTGGCAGGGTTCTAATTAAATACATACCTAAGGACTGACTGTAAACCCTTCCAGAGACCTTGAGAGGTGAGTGCTATCTTTGCACTTTTCCTCTGGTGTGTTCTAGAGTGCCAGATTCTCCCCCAAAGGGAGCTCTAATACATGTCTGATGCCCTGGTTTTTCTGTCTGGTGTCTTAGTATTATGGCTGCCACTTAAGGGAACACCTGGGTTTTGTGACCGGGGGCTTTCATTTCTGGACTGTAACAATCAGAGAGACAGTTCTTGGCAGACCACCACTCCCAGGACACTGCGCAGAGAGCAGACTGAAACACACCATGGCTTTTTGTGAGAGAGGCCTATTTGCTAGTTATGGATCTTTAGCCCAAGGGGCAGGCTTCTGGGTTGGCGCCCTTCTAGTGACCTACAGAGGTGCTCTCAGGAAACAGTTTGGAGGACACCATCTTTATGCTCTCCCTCTCTCTCACTACAGCTTGACAGTATCTGCCAGACTGGAGTGTATACACTTTTCTGTGGCCCCAAGTTTTGCAACTGTTATCTCCAGATCACCTGCTCTTGGTCGTCAGCAGGGCTTACCTTGTGGTCCCACAGGACTGTATATATTTGCATACTTTAAAAGCTGCTTCCTCAGGGTCTGGCTCCTAATAAGGTTGAATCTAGGAGCTGACTGAGATCCTCCCTTCTTTTGAGACACTGACAGGTCTTGGCCCACCCATAACAACTGAGAGATATTATATAAAATTGAAAAAAAAATGGCTGCTCGGACAATCGCAAAGGTTTGAGAGACAACCAAGAACTAGAGCAAGGTTAAATGATATACTGCATCCCAGGTGGTGCTAGTGGTAAAGAACTCACTTGCCAAGGCAGAAGACATAAAAGACATGGGTTCAGTCCCTGGATAGGGAAGAGCCCCTGGAGGAGGGCATGGCAACCCACTCCAGTATTCTTGCCTGGAGAATCAAATGGACAGAGGAGCTTGGTAGGCAACATTCCATAGGGTGGCAAAGAGTTGGACATGACTGAAGAGACTTAGCGTGCAAGCATGCACATCTCTTTCTCAAGGCTACTCTTTCAAGTCTGGGAGAGGAAACTTTCATTTAATACACAGAAACAAACAGAAAATGGAGGAAATAAAGGATTACATTTCAAACAAAGAATAAGATAAAACCTCAGAAAAAACTTTAAAGAAATGGAGAAAAGTAATTTACATGATAAAGAATTAAGGGAATGGTAACAAAGATGCTCACAGAACTTGGATAAAGAATGGATGAACAAAGTGAGAAATTCAACAAAGAGATAATAATGTAAGAAAATACCAAAGAGAAGTCACAGAGCTGAAGAACAGCTGAAATAATTCAGCTGAAAAATATACTAAAGGAACTCCTTTAGTAGCAGACTACGTGAACTGAAAGGAAGACTCAGTGAACTTGAAGTCAGGGAAGTGGAACTCATTCAATCAGAAGCAAGAAAGAATGCTAATTAGAATTAAAAAAAAACATAATCTAACTGGTAAAGTTAAATATATATTAAACAGTAGATTAATCATTTACAAAGCTAATATGAAGGATAAAAGATAAAAGTATTATAGTAAAAACTATAAACAGAATAATTAGTTAAGGGGTGTGTGTGTGTGTGTGTGTGTGTGTGTGTGTTAGCCACTTAGTCATGTCCAGCTCTTTGCAACCTCATGGACTGTAGCCCACCAGGCTCCTCTGTTCATGGGATTCTCCAGGCAAGAATACTGGAGTGGGTTGCCATTTCCTTCTGTAGTTAAGGGATATATACAATTAAAGATGTGAAATGTGATATCAAAAACATGAAACATTGCAAAAGAGAATAAAAATATAGAGCTTTAGAATGTATTCAACCTTAAGTTGCTAACAGTTTAATCTAATCTAAATTAGATTGTTGTAGGTTGTTATAATGAAGCCTTATGGTAACCACAAAGCAAAAGCCTATAGTAAATACACAAAAGAATATGAGACAGAAATTTAAGCACACTGCTAAAGAAAGTCAAACAACAAGTAAAGATGGCAAGTGAAGAAAGAAAGAGAGGAACTTCAAAACAGAGAGAAATCAATCAACAAAATTGTAACGAGTATTGATAGTGTATCTATCAATAATTACTTCAAATATAAATGGACTTAACTCTCCAATCAAAAGATATAGAGTGGCTAAGTAGATTTAAAAAATTTGTATGTGGCATACAAGAGACCTATTTCAGATATAAGGACATATACAGATTAAAAGTGAAGGGATGAAAAAAGATGCTTCATGGAAATAGAAACCAAAAGAAAACTAGAGTACCTACATTTCTTTAATATAGAAGACAATAGACTTTGAAACGAAGGCCATAATAAGAAGCAAAGAAGGGCATTACATAATAAAGGAATCAACCCAACAACAGATAGAACCTTTGTAAATATTTATGCACTCAACATAGGAACACTTAAACATGTAAAGCAAATGTTAACAGACAAAGGAGGGCCAAGAGGAGCTACTCCACGTTCAAGGTCAGGAGGGGCGGCCTTGAAGAGATGCCCCTCGTCCAAGGTATGATTATACAATGGAAGTGAGAAATAGATTTAAGGGACTAGATCTGATAGAGTGCCTGATGAACTACGGACGGAGGTTTGTGACATTGTAGAGGAGACAGGGATTAAGATCAACTCCATAGAAATGAAATGCAAAAAAGCAAAATGGATGTCTGGGGAGGCCTTAGAAATAGCTGTGAAAAGAAAAGTGAAAAGCAAAGGAGAAAAGGAAAGATATTCCTATCTGACTGCAGAGTTCCCAAGAATAGCAAGGAGAGATAAGAAAGACTTCCTCAGCGATTAATGCAAAGAAATAGAGGAAAACAATAGAATGAGAAAGACTAGAGATCTCTTCAAGAAAATCAGAGATACCAAGGGAATATTTCATGCAAAGATGGGCTGGATAAAGGACAGACTGGTATGGACCTAACAGAAGCAGAGGATAATAAGAAGAGGTGGCAAGAATACACAGAAGAACTGTACAAAAAAGATCTTCATTACCCAGATAATCACGATGGTGTGATCACTCATCTAGAGCCAGACATCCTGGAATGTGAAGTCAAGTGGGCCTTAGAAAGCATCACTATGAACAAAGCTAGTGGAGGTGATGGAATTCCAGTGGAGATATTTCAAATCCTGAAAGATGATGCTGTGAAAGTGCTGCACTCAATATGCCAGCAAATTTGGAAAACTCAGCAGTGGCCACAGGACTGGAAAAGGTCAGTTTTCATTCCAATCCCAAAGAAAGGCAATGCTCAAGAATGCTCAAACTACCACACAATTGCACTCATCTCACATGCCAGTAAAGTAATGCTCAAAATTCTCCATGCCAAGCTCCAGCAATACATGAACTGTGAACTTCCAGATGTTCAAGCTGGATTTAGAAAAGGCAGAGGAACCAGAGATCAAATTGCCAACATCTGTTGGATCATGGAAAAAGCAAGCGAGTTCCAGAAAAAAACATCTATTTCTGCTTTATTGACTATGCCAAAGGCTTTGACTGTGTGGATCACAAGAAACTGTGGAAGATTCTGAGAGAGATGGAAATACCAGACCACCTGACCTGCCTCTTGAGAAACCTCTATGCAGGTCAGGAAGCAACAGTCAGAACTGGACGGAACAACAGACTGATTCCAAATAGGAAAAGGAGTACATCAAGGCTGTATATTGTCACCCTGCTTATTTAACTTCTATGCAGAGTCCATCATGAGAAACGCTGGGCTGGAAGAAGCACAAGCTGAAATCAAAATCGCCAAGAGAAATATCAATAACCTCAGATATGCAGATGACACCACGCTTATGGCAGAAAGTGAAGAGGAACTAAAAAGCCTCTTGATGAAAGTCAAAGAGGACAGTGAAAAAGTGGGCTTAAAGCTCAACATTCAGAAAATGAAGATTGTGGCATCCGGTCCCATCACTTCACGGGAAATAGATGGGAAGCAGTGGAAATAGTATCAGACTTTATTTTTTGGGGCTCCAAAGTCACTGCCAATGGTGACTGCAGCCATGAAATTAAAAGACGTTTACTCCTTGGCAGGAAAGTTATGACCAACCTAGATAGCATGTTGAAAAGCAGAGACATTACTTTACCAACAAAGGTCCATCTAGTCAAGGCTATGGTTTTTCCAGTGGTCATGTATGGATGTGAGAGTTGGACTGTGAAGAAAGCTGAGCACCGAAGAATGGATGCTTTTGAACTGTGGTGTTGGAGAAGACTCTTGAGAGTCCTTTGGACTGCAAGGAGATTCAACCAGTCCATTCTAAAAGAGATCAGTCCTGGGTGTTCATTGGAAGGACTGATGTTGAAGCTGAAACTCCAATACTTTGGCCATCTCACGAGAATAGTTGACTCATTGGAAGAGACCCTAATGCTGGGAAAGATTGGTGGCAGGAGGAGAAGGGACGACAGAGGATGAGATGGCTGGTTGGCACCACTGACTCAATGGACATGGGTTTGTGTAGACTCCGGGAGTTGATGATGGACAGGGAGGCCTGGCGTGCTGCGATTCATGGGGTCGCAGAGATGGACACGACTGAGCGACTGAACTGAACTGAACAAACAAAAGGAAAAATAGCAATACAATACAAATAGGGAACTTTGATATGCCACTTATGATTGGATAGATCTTTCAGACAGAAAGTCATTAAGGGAACATCATCCTTAACCAACATGTCAGATGAGATGAACTTAAAAGATAAATACAAAGCATTTCATTCAAAAGCAGCATAATAAACAATCTTAGGTGTGCAAAACAAGTCTTAATAAATTTAAGGACACTTAAGTCATATCAGCCTCTTTTCCAACCACAATAGAATGAAGCTAGAAATAAACTGGAAGAAAAAAAATCACAAATATGGGAGCTTAAACAGTATGCTACTGAACAACCACTGAGTTGAGAAAGAAGTCAAAAGAGAAATTAAAAAATGCCTTGAGACAAATGAAAATGGAAACACAACATGCCAAAATTTATGTGATGCTGTAAAAGCTAAAGAGGTAAGTTCAGAGCAATGCAGGCCTACTTTAAGAAATAAAAAAATCTCGAACAATTTAACTTAACACCTAAAAAAAAAACCTAGAAAAAGAACAAATAAATTCCAAAGTTAGTAGAAGAAAGAAAATAACAAATATCAGTGGGTAACTAAATATAGACCAAGAAGGCAAAAGAAAAGATTAATGAAATAACTGATTTTTTGCAAATATTAAGAGAAAATTGACAAACCTTTGGCTATACTCACCAAGGATAAAAGAGAGGCTTTAAATTAATAAAATCAGAAATGAAAGAGTAGATGGTACAAGAGATACCAATGACATACAAAGGTTCATAAGGGACAACTAAAAACAATCATAAACCAACAAGTTGGACAACCTAGAAGAAATAGATATATTCTTGTAAGAATACAAACATTTAAGTTTGTGTCATTATGAAAAAGAAACTCTGAATACAGGCATACGTTGGGAATATTGCCAGTTCAGTTCCAGTATACCATAACAAAGCAAAATTGCAACAAAGCAAATCACAGATTTTTTTTGTTTCCCAGTGCATATAAAAGTTACGTTGACATTATATTGTAGTTTATTAAATGTGCAATAGCATTATATCAAAAAAACTACTTACCTTAATTAAAAAAATGTTATTGTTAAAAATGCTATCATCTGAGCCTTCAGCAAGTCAAGCTAGTAACATCAAAGACCACTTCAGTTCAGTTGCTCAGTCGTGTCCGACTCTTTGCGACTCCATGAATTGCAGCACGCCAGGCCTCCCTGTCCATCACCGACTCCCGGAGTTCACCTAAACTCACGTCCATCAAGTCGGTGATGCCATCCAGCCATCTCATCCTCTGTCGTCCCCTTCTCCTCCTGCGCCCAATCCCTCCCAGCATCAGAGTCTTTTCCAATGAGTCAACTCTTTGCATGAGGTGGCCAAAGCATTGGAGTTTCAGCTTTAGCATCAGTCCTTTCAAAGGACACCCAGGACTGATCTCCTTTAGGATGGACTGGTTGGACCTCCTTGCAGCTAGTCACAAATTAGTATGATATACATAAATAACAATATAATAATATTAAATTTGGAAATACTGTGAGAATATATTAAAAAGTTGGAAATACTGTGAGAATTACCAAAGTGTGACACAGAGACATGATGTGAGAAAACCCTATAGGAAAAATGGCACCAATAGATTGCTTGATGCAGGATTACTACAAACCTTCAATTTGAAAAAATAAAAATAAAAAGCAGTTTCTGCAAATCACAATAAAGTAAAAGCACACTAAAACTGAGTTATGTCTGTAGCCCAAATACTAAGTGTAGTGAATCAGTAATCAAAGTTCTCCCAATTAGCAGAAGTCCAAGTCAAGATGGCTTCACTGATGAATTCTACCATATAGTCAAGGAAGAATTAATACCAGTATTTCTTAAAATTTTCCATAAAAGAGGAAAGGGAACAGTTCCAAACTCATTCCTTGGATGTTAAAACCAGACAAAGATAACAGAGAAAATTAAAGGCCTGTGTTCCTGATGAATATAGATGCAAACATCCACAGCAAAATATTAGCAAACTGAATTTAACAATACACTGAAAGAATCAAATACCATGATCAAGTATGATTTACTCCAGGGATGCAAGAATAGTTCAACATCTGCAAATCAATCAATGTGATAAGCCACACTAGCAAAATGAAGGATGAAAATAATTAGTTTCATTAAAAGCAGAAAAAGCATTTGACAAAATTCATATCCATTTATGATAAAAACTCCCAACAAAGTGGGTGGAGAGTGAGTATGTCTCAACATAAGAAAGACAAGCCTGCAGTTAACATCATACTTATGATGAAAAGCTAAAAGATTTTGCCCTGATATCAGGAATAAGACAAGGATGCCCAGCCTTGCCAGTTCATTCAAAGTAGTACTAACCAGAGCAATTAGGCAAGCAAAAGAAAAGATATTTAAGTCTGAAAAAAGTAGTAAAACTGTCTCTATTTGCAGAAGACATGATATTATGAATAGAAAACTCAAAAAACTCCAATAAATAATAAGCAAATTCAGTAAAGTTGTAGGAGACAAAGTCAGTATATAAAATTCTATTGTATTTCTATATATTAATGACAAACTATCAGAGATATTAAGAAAACAACCTAATTTATTATACAATTGCATCAAAAGGAAAATGCCCAGGAATAAATTTACCTAAGAAGATGAAAGAAAGACCTATACTCCAAAAATTAGAATCCATAGATGAAAGAAATCAAAGAAAACACAAATGAACAGAAAGATATTTGGTGCCTGGGGGTTGGAAGAATTAACACTGTTAAATTAGCCAAACCAGCTAAAGCAATTTACAGTTTCAATAAATTCCTATCAAAATTTTAAAGTCAATTTTTATAGAAATAAACAATCCTAAAATTTGTATGGAATCAGAAAAGATACCAATAGTTAAAGAAACTTTGCAAAAGAACAACAAAGCTGAAGGCATTCATACTTTCTGATTTCAAATTATATGAAAAGTACATAGTGATAAAAAAACAGACACATAGATAAATGAAATAGAATAGAGAGCCCAGGACTAAAGCCATGCATATATGGTCAATTAATTGGACATGGCTGAAGTGACTTAGCATGCATGAATGCACTGGAGAAAGCAATGGCAACCCACTCCAGTATTCTTGCCTGGAGAATCCCAGGGACCGAGGAGCCTGCCATCTATGGGGTCGCATAGAGTCAGAAGGCAATGGCAACCCACTCCAGTATTCTTGCCTGGAGAATCCCAGGGACAGAGGAGCCTGCCATCTGTGGGGTCGCATAGAGTCAGACACAACTGAGGTGACTCAGCAGCAGCAATTTACAACAAAAGAGCCAAGAACATACAATGGGAAAGGAGAGTCTGTTTTAAGTATGATGATAGGAAAACTGAAGTCTTATTTTACACTATACATAAAAATCAACTCAATACGGATTAAAAACTTGAACACAAGATCTGTAACCAGAAGTCTCTTTTAAGAAAACATCAAGCACAAGTTTCCTTAACATCAGTTTTGTTGATGACTTTTTGTATTTGACACTAAAAGAAAAAAAAAAAACAACAAAAGCAGAAATAAATAAATTGGACTATATCAAACTAAAAAGCTCTGTACAGTAAAGGAAACCATCAATAAAAAGAAATGGCCATCTATCTAATGTGAGAAAATGTTTGCAAAGCATGTGTCTGATAAAGGGTTAATGCCTTATATGTACACACACACACACACACACACACACACACACACACACATAACTCACACAGCTCAATGGCAAAAGGCAAGAAACAAAATAAAATAGAAAAAAATCCCATGACCAATCCGCTTAAAAAGTAGGCAGAGGATCTTAACAGACATTTTTCAAAGAACAAAAAATGGCCAACAGGTACATGAAAAGATTCTCCATATCACTAAGCATCAGGGAAATACAAATGAAACTGCAATGAGGTATCACCTCACACCTTATGATGGTTGTTTAGTTGCTAAGTCATGTCTGACTCCTGTGACCACATGGACTATAGCCTGTCAGGCTCCTCTGTCCATAAGATTTTCCAGGCAAGAACACTGGAGTAGATTGCCATTTCCTTCTCCAGGGGCTCTTACAGACCTAGGAATCAAACACAGGTATCCTGCATTGCAGGTAGATTCCTGCATTGCAGGCAGATTCTTTACCAACTGAGCTACAAGAGAAGTCCTACACCTTATAATGGCTATTATAAAGAAGTCAAAATAATAAATATTGGCAAGGATATGGAGAAAAGAGAACTCTTGTGCACTGTTGGGAAAATGTAAATTGATGCAGCCAGTTTGAAAATAGTGTTGACGTTTCTCAAAAAATTAAAACTAGAACAAATCTATCATCCAGCAATTCCAATTTTTAAGTATTTACTGAAGCAAATAAAAATCCTCACATGGAAAGACAGCTGCATGCCCTTGTTAACTGCAGCATTATTTAGAAAGTGTGGTATATATACACACATGCAGAAATAATGGAAAATTATTCCATCAAAAGAAAGAAGGAAATCCTGCTATGAGGCAACAAGGATGGAGCTTGGGAGCAAAAGTATGTGTCAAACAGAGAAAGACAAATATTGTATGATTTCACTTATATTTAGGATCTAAAAACTATACTCATAGTTAGTATAATAAGCTGAGTCATGGATATATAGGGGCTTCCCTGGTGGCTCAGTGGGAAAGAATCTGCCTGCAATGTAGGAGCCAGATAGTTCAATCTGGGGGTTGGGAAGATTCCCTGGAGTAGGAAATGGCAATCCACCCCACTATTCTTGCCCTGGAAATCCTATGGACAGAGGAGCCTGGTGGGGCTATAGTGCATGGGGTCACAAAGAGTTGGATACGACTTAGAGACTAAACACACACACGGATATGTAATGTACAGCAAAGTGACCATAGTCAATAATATGGCATCATATATTCTAAACTTGCTGAGTATCAACATTAAATGTTCTCATAAGAAAAAAATTTCCATGTGTGGTAGAAGATGATAAAAAGCTATACTTTGCTGATCATTTCACAATACAAGCATATATAAAGTCATTATGTTACATTGTTGTTCAGTTGCTCAGTTCAACCAGGCTTCTCTGTCCATATGATTTTCCAGGCAAGAATTCTGTAATGAGTTGCCATTTCCTGCTCCAGGGGATCTTCCTGATTCAGGGATAGAATCCATGTTTCCTGCGCTGGCAGGTGGATTCTTTACCACTGAGCCACAGGGAAGCCCCATTATGTCCTATACCTGGGAATAATATATGTTGGATGTCAACGATAACTAAGTAAATAAATATTTTTTCATTCACTCTTATATTTTTCTTTTTTTTAATTTTTTTTTCATTCACTCTTAGACAACTCTAGAGAACCTGTAATTTCCTAATGTATCCCCACTTAAAATTGATAAATGACTAAACTAGTGCTTTGACAATTGAGATTTTTATTTGAAATGTCTTCCCTATTGACTATGAGAATGTTTTAGGCAGAATTCTAGAATGTCCCTCAAGATTACTGCTTACTATGTATACAATTCTGTATAATTCCTAAAAGTATAAATCTAATGAGATGTTATTCTTGTGATTAGGTTAAATTACATGGTAAAACTGACTTTAAGAAAGGAAGTGGGTCTGATCTAATCAGAAGAAATTTGAAGTTGTGAGAGGGATTTGACAAGAGAAGATTCTCCATTGTTGATTTTGAAAATGGAGGGGATGGGCGTCAAGTGGCAGGGAATGTGAGTAATCCTTAGGAAATATTATCCCCTAGCTGACAGTCAACAACTAAATGGGGTCCATGGCCCTACTGTCACAAGGAATCGAACTCTGACAACACTGAATAAGCTTAGAAGCAGATTCTACCCCAAATTACCAGCCTTCAGTCTGACACTTTGATTTTAGCCTTTTGTGAGACCTTGAGCATAGAACCCAATCTATGGTGCTCAGACTTCTGACTTACAAAACTTGACCTAATAAATGAGTATTAGTATAAGCCATTAAGTTTGTAGTAATTTGTTATGTAGAAGATTGCTACAAAAATCTTTGATAAATTATATAATGATTCTGTTTTCTCAGTAGAATTATGGTAAGAACAATATTATGCATTTGTGCTGAAGATTAAATAAAACAATTAAAACAAGCTTTTAGCTGAGTGTTCCATAAAGGTTCATTTCTATCTTATTGTGTTGTTTTGAAGATTCAGTGAAGTAATACCTAAAAAGTTCTCAGCATAGTGCCCAGTGCCTAGTAACTACATAACAATGTTATCAATTTATTATTGTTAGAGATGAAAAAACAATATGGATTTTCCTTAGACAACTTAGCATTCTCTTGTATTCATTCTTTCATTTGAAATCTTTTAATTTTGACTGAAAGTTAATAGCCAGTGCGTAATGAAGAAGGCTGAATACTGAATAGATTTTTTTCAAATTGTGGTGCTAGAGAAGACTCTTGAGAGTCCCTTGGACTGCAAGGAGATCAAACCAGTCAATCCTAAAAATAAATCAACCCTGAATATTCATTGAAAGGACTGATGCTGAAGATCTAATACTTCGGCCACCTGATGCAAAGAGCTGACTCACTGGAAAAGACCTTGATGCTGGGAAAGACTGAGAGCAGGAGGAGAGGATAAGGTGGTTGGAGAGCATCTTTGACTCAATGGACATGAGTTTGAGCAAACTCCAGGAGATAGTGAAGGGCAGGGAAGCCTGGTGTGCTGCAGGTCATGGGGTCGCAGAGTCAGATACGACTTAGCAACTGATAAACAAAAACATGGCCTTAAAGTGAGCCTTTTATTTTTCAAGCCAAAGGATGGGTTACTGAGTAACCCAAGTATTATTCAATACTTGAGTCCATAAGCATGAAACTCAGATAATTAGCAACTTTCTTCTCCAAGGAAAAGGTTAATTTGGAAACAAGATTGTGCATTGTGCATTTTGAGTGGGGGTATCTCCATCTGTACTGAGGTTCATCTGTTCTCCATAAAGATAATTACAACCTACAAACATATACTGAAAAATAAACCCTCAGAGTCTCCTCTTATTACAGTGATAGGGAGGATGGCACTGTTTTATCTTAAACTAAAGGAATGTAACTTTTCATATCAACAATATGCTTGATATCAATTATCAAACCTTTTAGGAAAAGATACACAAGAAAGTCTGAATCAGAAAACATTCTCAGCTATTTATTTGTATTTAATCCAGAGAAATCAGAGCCTGTCCTTCATTAGGTTGTTATTCCCAAGAATTCAAATGTAGTAGCTTACTTGAAGACAAGCATGACTGAATATATTTGGGTTTTTAGAGTTAAAAAAAACTATTACATTAAGACTCATGATTGAGTTCACACTATGTCTCTAAAGCAAGCACACATTTCAATGTCACTGTCTGTCACCTTACAATAACAGAAAACATCTGTATAATGGCCTATAACATTACACGGTGCATTACAATTAGAAATGTGCTGAAGTGGTGGATTGGGGGTTTATTTATGGTCCATGAAATAAAAGATTCTATGAGCTTCTCATGAAAACTTAATAGTTCAAGGAAATAAAATATTTGAGTGCAACAATTACATTTTAAATGATATTATCACCAAAGAAACTTAGAACAGCCAAAAAGTTGAAATAGTTTTAAGAGAAACCCATTACTAGTTGGCTGGAAGTCTTTATTACTGGAGATGCAAAGAATGACAGAGAATTATGAAAAACTCATTTTGTCTTCTAGGTTCATATAATTTCTGTAACAGAGTAAAATTTGCCAGGGTCCAGCCCCGGTGGATCCAGGGAATTCGAAGGTGGGGATGGAGTCGGTGTCCTTGGAAAAATACATATTTAATTACAGATATAAAGAGAGACTAGAAATGGATAGTGTAGTAGGAAAATTAGTGGAGAAAAACAGGCTGAATAACTTGGTTTACATGGAATAGCATCCATGCTCCAGATGGGAATTCAGCCAGAAAAAAGGGGAGCAAGAAAGAAACAACATGGGGGAATCGGTCTTTCTGGAAACTGATCCAATTTCTTTATTTTTGGGTTTGCTTATATACCTTTTGTTACACATAGGGATGAATACAGAGTCACGTGGGGGTCAGCAGTCCTGACCTTTATTAAAATCAGGTGCTTCACATAAAAAGGTCTTAGGGATTTTACATCATCTTCTGGCCTCGAGACCTGCTGACATTTTATGATCCTTTCTTTCTGATAACCAAAAAACTTATTTCTTCCAAGGGTGTTTTTTCTTAAACCAGGCACCACCCTCCAAATAAAGTTACATTCCTATAGGGTGAGGGTGTAGTGAGTTACAATCAAGAAAGGAATTTATTTAACCCAAGGTCAACATGATTAATCTTAAAGGTTAATACTTATTTCTCCTATATGTTTAAAGGTTAATACTTATTTCTCCTGTATGTTAATTATATTCATTATAAGGGCAGGGAACATGGAGATTTAGCAGCAAACATCAACCCAACAAATGAAAATCCTTTCACCAATGTTCCCCTTAAGATCTATTTAGTCTTAAGATAGTGATAAAGTTACATTTTTACATAGCAAGGACACAGTGATTTATAACAAAGTACAGTGATCTATTACAAAAGAGAAAATTCATTAACTCAAAAAGTCTAGTATTGCTAACCTTTAAAACTACTATATTTCCTTTTCTATATTCCAAATACATTGATTAATATATTCCCAGGTGCCTAAGGATATGGAGGCCTGGCGGCAATCATTGACTCAACAATGAGAAAAGCCCTATGCTAATTAAGACTCTCAAAATACTCTAAACTCTCTGTGCTGTTCATGGTTGAGAGGTAGTAAACAGTCATGTGGGTAGTGGCAGGAGTATGGATAATCCTGTCACACAAGCTAGTCTGTCAGCAGAGAGGTTTGACCTGAGACACCCTAGTCACACCCAGGGAGGGAATTAGCAGCAATTATTGGCACAACAAATGAAAAAACCCTTCACCAATATAATTCCTAACCAACCCACTATACTGACAATTTCCCCAAATAATTTGCCTTTAGTAAGTCTAAAACATCTCGTGCCTCTCAGGTTGGGAGGCTGTAAACAATCACATGTGGCTGGACGAACCTATACAGGTGGGCTAGATAACCTTCAGAGGAATCCGTAAGCTGAAACACTCTTGTCATGGCCAGGAATTTTTATTGACTTGGAGTTGCACGTTAACTCCTTCTCTGAGAGAAATGGTGTTGGGGGAGAGCCCCCCATAAAGTCAGAGGTGTAGGTGAGAGCATAAAACAGACTCTGGTTTTGGGGTTAGATGCTCGGGAACAGGGGGTTTCCTGAGGCTTGATCACGCCTTTGTGTATGCCAAGCCTCCTTCCTCATGACCTTTGCCATGGGCGGAGTTCCTCACGCTGGCCCCCGGCAAACATTTCTCTTAATTGTTCATGAAATCAAGTCTCAGAAAGTTTATGGTGAGAGACAAAAAAAGATCTTTTGCTATGCTGTCATAAAAACTGGGAAGTTTGAGTAAAGGCAATGCACAAACTGTTTCTAACAGGAGTCAAAGTTACCCTGCAAAAAAATCTCCATGTGTGAGAGCAAATAATTACAGTTCATGAACAACATGTACTTCATTTCCAGATTACAGGCAATTGTATACACATTTAAATTTGTTTATTTTGCATGCATAATCTCATATTCATGAAGATAATTTAATCATTTGTACTTGATGTGTGGGAAAATTATGGTGTCTAATCATGCTTCCAGATTTCTCAAAGTTTTGTCCTGCTGTGGGAAAAATCTGTGTCATTCCTAACAAAAAGCTTTCATCTAACTTTTAATAATCCTGAAAATCAAAAGAACAGCAATAGTCAATGACTTTTTTGGGTGATTTATCATATTTGTGATAGAAAAATCCAATAGATTTTTATTACATTTGAAGACTTGGCCATGTTTTTCTATGTTACTGAATCCATAGGAATTGATTATCCTTTAAATTCCTAAAGACTAGGTTTATAAAACAGAGCTATATATCCTCAATTTCTTTATGGTACTAAAAAGTCAAATTTTAAACAGTGATTTTGTGAAAATTCAAATTTTTTATCTTGTTTTGTATTCATGTAGTTGTTCAAAATATTTCCACAGTAGACTTACATGCTATTTTAGTACTGATTGCTGGTTGGTTTTCAGAATGGATTCAGGTTTCTTCCAAACTAACCTAAAAGACAGAGGAATTTTGATATTCCCTCAATTAAATAAGCACCATTTGTAATGATTTTCCACAAGACTATCCCAAATAGCCATGGAAGAGCACAGTGATGTCAATCAGCATACAATGAAAAGGGGTCAGTGCCATAGTATTATCTACTGGTGATGAAGACTGCTGTCCATTTGCCTGTAATGTGCTATTTAAGGATATGTAGTCATCATGTTATTATAGTTCTGATTTCACAGAGAACAGTGAGGCTACTAAAAGGTATCTGGATTTGAATATATAGTTCAAGAAAAGCATACGTCTTTAGTACTTAAAATATATTTTAAAGGAATATTGCCAGCCAAGTAATGGATTTCAACTAATTTGGATTTTAAACATTTTATTCTGATATAAGCAAAATATTATTTAACATCACTCAGATCAGTTGCACAGTCATGTCTGACTCTTTGCGATCCCATGAACTGCAGCATGCCAGGCCTCCCTGTCCATCACCAAATCCCAGAGTTTACCCAAACCCATGTCCATTGAGTCAGTGATGCCATGCAACCATCTCATCCTTTGTTGTCCCCTTCTCCTCCTGACCTCAATCTTTCCCAGCATCAGGGTCTTTTCAAATGAGTCAGCTCTTCACATCAGGTGGCCAAAATATTGGAGTTTCAACTTCAACATCAGTCCTTCCAAAGAATGTTCAGGGTTAATATCACTGCAACATCCCAATTAATTAAATGGGGGAAGAATAATCCCTCTGATTTATAGAACAAAGAAAAGGAGAAATAATAGAAAGGATGGATCGGAGGTAAAAGAAAGGAGGGAGAGGAAATGTGGATTATTTAATCACTTTGAGTTCACTTAAATAAACATGTGGAAAACATAGGTTACAAAAACCTCATGGCAATGCTAATCTAACAATTTACCAATGTCTGTAGAAAATGCGTTAATATATGGGAAATTAGCCCAAACTCTGTCCCACATGGTGTGAGGCAGTGGGTTTAGGCAAGGTCTTCTAGGGTCTGCCTATTTATGGTTAAAGGAAGATTTCTTTTATGATTAATATTAGTAGGTTGGAAATATATATATATATGTATATGTATATATATATAAAAGCACTATTTTATGGTAATCAACTTTCAATAACTGCTTCAAAGACGAGTGACTTTACAATGAGTTCATTCTTATACTTAAGATAGTTTAGTTCAGTCTCTCAGTAATGTCCAACTCTTTGTGACCCCATGGACTGCAGCACTCCAGGTTTCCTTGTCCATCACCAACTCCCAGAGCCTACTCAAACTCATGTCCGTCACTTGCCATCCAACCATCTCATCCTCTGTTTTCACCTTCTCCTCCTGCCTATAATCTTTTCCAGCATCAGTGTCTTTTCAAAAATATTTTGTTTATATCAGTTCTTCACATCAGGTGGCCTAAGTATTGGAGTTTCAGCTTCAACATCAGACCTTCCAATGAATATTCAGCGTTGATTTCCTTTAGGATTGACTGGTTTGATATCTTCGCTGTGCAAGGGACTCTCAAGAGTCTTCTCCAACACCACAGTTCAAAAGCATCATTTCTTCAGTTCTCAGCTTTCTTTATAGTCCAACTTTCATATCCGTACATGACTACTGGAAAAACCATAGCTTTGGCTAGATGGACCTTTGTTGGTAAAGTAATGTCTCTGCTGTTTAATATGCTGTCTAGGTTGGTCATAACTTTCCTGCTAAGGAGTAAGTGTCTTTTAATTTCATGGCTGCAGTCACCATCTGCAGTGATTTTGGAGCTTGCAAAATAAAGTCTGTCACTGTTTTCCATTGTTTTGCTATCCATTTGCCATGAAGTGATGGGACCATATGCCATGATCTTAATTTTCTGAATTTTGAGTTTTAAGACAACTTTTTCACTCCCTCTTTCACTTTCATCAAGAGGCTCTTTAGTTTCTCTTCACTTTCTGGCATAAGGGTGGTGGCATCTGTATATCTGAGGTTATTGATAGTTCTCCCAGCAATCTTGATTCCACCTTGTGCTTCATCCAGCCTGGTATTTCTCATGATGTTCTCTGCATATAAGTTAAATAAGCAGGGTGACAATATGCAGCCTTGAGGTACTCCTGTCCCGATTTGGAAGCAGTTTGTTGTTCCATATCTAGTTCTAACTGCTGCTTCTTGACCTGCATACAGATTTCTCAGGAGGCAGGTCAGATGGTCTGGTATTCCCGTCTCTTTCAGAATTTTCCAAAGTTTGCTGTGATCCACATAGTCCAAAGCTTGGCATAGTCAATAAAGCAGAAGTAGATGTTTTTCTGGAGCTCTCTTGCTTTTTTGATAATCCAGTGGATGTTGGCAATTTGATCTCTGGTTCTTCTGCCTTTTCTAAATCTACCTTGAACATCTGGAAGTTCATGGCTCATGTACTGTTGAAGCCTGGCTTGGAGAATTTTGAACATTACTTTGTTAGCATGTGAGATGAATGTAAAATGCTGAAATCTCTCCCCAGACTCAGGAAAATGCTTTATCATTTGCATCATTAAGCACATAACTGAAAAAAAAAAAAAAAAGGATGGGTAGACATAATTTAGTTGATAAAAATGAGAGCCAGGAATTTGAATTGATACATTACTTTAAAATACTAGGTGAATTAAATCGTTCAATTTAAAATTCAACCTTCCCCATTTCCCCTACTCACATTCATGATTTATGTTATCCTGCAAATAGTTTTGTTAAAAATATAAAACAATGCAGAGTGTTCTTTGATTGTGGTTTATTGTCTATATTTTCAGCTAGAATGTATATTCCTGGAGTTTTTATTTGTATAGTCATGAGTGTTTGTGGGCAGATTGACTCAGTTTCATGGATGCTAGAATCAGATTATGGTGAGTGGAGTGGTAACAATTGTGTATGCTATGCTTTTTTTAGTACTGTTTATTAATGAGATCTAGTTCCCTTTATGTATATGGTATACAATAAAGTCACTCTAAAATTTTATTTTTCAACAATGTGAACTATGTTTATAACTGTGCATTCAGTTTCTGCTGCTGCTGCTGCTGCTGGTAAGTCGCTTCAGTCGTGTCCGACTCTGTGCGACCCCATAGACAGCAGCCCACCAGGCTCCCCTGTCCCTGGGATTCTCCAGGCAAGAACACTGGAGTGGGTTGCCATGTCCTTCTCCAATGCATGAAAGTGAAAAGTGAAAGTGAAGTCGCTCAGTCGTGTCCGACTCGTAGCGACCCCATGGACTTCAGCCTACCAGGCTCCTCTGTCCGTGGGATTTTCCAGGCAAGAGTACGGGAGTGGGGTGCCATTGCCTTCTCCGATTCAGTTCCTACACAGTATCTAATAGTTCTTTAATATACACTTATTAAATGAGTAAATAAAATACCATAGTGACTGTCAAAAGGCAGCATAGAATTAAACAGATAAATAGGAACTGTAAGCAGTGAGTTTACTAATTCACAGAAAAGAGAAATAAAGTGGTTCAGAACACCCTCATCAAGGAAGTAAAATTTTTCATGAATAAGGATTTAGGAGTGGACATAGAACAACAGACTGATTCCAAATAGGAAAAGGAGTACGTCAAGGCTGTATATTGTCACCCTGCTTGTTTAACTTCTATGCAGAGTACATCATGAGAAATGCTGGGCTGGAAGAAGCACAAGCTGGAGTCAAGATTGCTGGGAGAAATAGCAATAACCTCAAATATGCAGATGACACCACGCTTATGGCAGAAGGTGAAGAGGAACTAAAAAGCCTCTTGATGAGAGTGAAAGAGGAGAGTGAAAAAGTTGGCTTAAACCGCAACTTTCAGAAAATGAAGATCATGGCATCTGGTCCCATCACTTCATTCGAAATAGATGGGGAAACAGTGGAAACAGTATCAGACTTTATTTTTGGGGGGCTCCAAAATCACTGCAGATGGTGACTGCAGCCATGAAATTAAAAGATGCTTACTGCTTGGAAGAAAAGTTGACCAACCTAGATAGCATGTTGAAAAGCAGAGACATTAGTTTGCCAACAAAGGTCCATCATCTTAAGGCTATGGTTTTTCCAGTGGTCACGTAGGGATGTGAGAGTTGGACTGTGAAGAAAGCTAAACACCGAAGAATTGGTACTTTTGGACTGTGGTGTTGGAGAAGACTCTTGAGAGTCCCTGGGACTGCAGGGAGATCCAACCAGTCCATTCTGAAGGAGATCAGCCCTGGAATTTCTTTGGAAGGAATGATGCTAAAGCTGAAATTCCAGTACTTTGGCCACCTCATGAGAAGAGTTGACTCATTGGAAAAGACTCTGATGCTGGGAGGGATTGGGGGCAGGAGGAGAAGGGGACGACCGAGGATGAGATGACTGGATGGCATCACGGACTCGATGGATGTGAGTCTGAGTGAACTCCGGGAGTTGGTGATGGACAGGGAGGCCTGGCGTGCTGCAATTCATGGGGTCACAAAGAGTCGGACATTACTGAGTGACTGAACTGAATTGAACCGAAGGATTCTATAAAATTTTACATGCCCTTCTGTAATTTTTTGGCCTTATGCCTGAATAACGCATTATTTACTGATAACTTTTCTTTAATTGATCCAAATTTTAAGTAAATGTATATAAAATCAGTTTTATGACTGGAAGACCTATATCACTTCTTTAAATATAAGAGTAAAATGGACATACACGATTAAAAAGAAAGTACAGCTACTATGTTTCAGCTAGACAGTGTTTCATTCAAACATCTGAGCTTGAAGCAGATGAGTGAGTGTTAGAGATATGTTAAAAATAAACTAAGGTCAAATTTGACATTAGTCAGAAAGACTGAAAAGAGAATCATGCTGTCAGTGAGTGCTCTAAAATTTCAATTCTTTGTACCAACATTAGGACCTCCTGTACAACCTCAAATAATCTTGTGTTGCACAGAAGTGTGCACACTCACACTTCAGGAAAGATCTATAAAGCAACAAATGACAAGATTGTGAAGTACCATGCAAAGATGAAGAAGACAAGGAAACATTTACTGATGTTCTCTATTAAAAACATTCTGTAAGGTAATAAATGTTTGTTCTATAATTCTTCTCTGACTATGGTATCTCCTGATGTGTGTAACACCTTTACAGAATTGTTGTGACTGAATATGATAGAAATAGTGGATCAAGATTATTTTTTATATTTTATTATTTCCTAATTAAACCTCTACGATTTACTTTTATTTATCTCACCATACCACGGTGCAATATGGGATCTTATTTCACTGAACAGGGAATCCATGCCCCCTGCATAGAAGCACAGAGTCTTAAGCACTGGACTGCCGGGGAAGTCCCAATCTCTATTTTTAACCAACTGCATATTCAGCATATTCACATGGTACAAAATTCAAAATCCAAGTGTTTTCCATGAATGCCATTCCACAATGGCATATAATAAAATTCTTTCTTCTATCCCTATCTCTGAGTCATTCAATTTGCCCCCAAATATTAACAACAGTTTTAAACAGATGGGAGGGTACAGTATACATTGTTCTATAAGTTGCTTTATTTACTTAACAAAATATCTTAAGAACACTCTCAAAACAGTATGGTACTGGCACAAAAATAGAAAAGTAGATCAATGGAACAGGATAGAAAACCCAGAAATAAACCCATGCATCTATGGTCAGTTGATCTATGACAGAGGAGGCAAGACTACAGAATGTTGGAAAGACAGTTTCTTCAACAAATGGTGGTGGGAAAATTGGAGAGCTATATGTGAAAAAATGAAATTAGATCATTCGTTAACACTATACACAAAAACAAACTCAGAATGTATTGAAGATCTAAATGTGAGACTGGACACTATTAAATTCTTAGGGGAAAACATAGGCAGAATAATCTCTGACATAAATCACAGCAATATCCTTTTAGATTCATCTCCAAGAATAATGGAAATAAAAACAACAACAACAAAATAGGATCTACTTAAATTCAAAAGCTTTTGCAAAGGAAACAATAAACAAAAAATACCCCACAGATTGGGAGAAAATAGGTTTTGGAAATGATATGACCAACAAGGTATTAGACTCCAAAATTTGTAAATAGCTCATGATGCTTAACAGCATCAAAACAAATAACTAATCGAAAGGTGGGTAGAAGACATACATAGACATTTCTCCAAAGACATACAGATGGCCAAGAGACATATGAAAAGGTGTTTAACATTGCTAATTATCAGAGAAATGCAATCAAAACTACAATGAGACATCACCTCACACCAGCTAGAATGGCTAGCATCAAAAAAACGTACAAACAATAAATACTAGAGACGGTATGAAGAGAAGAGAATGTTTCTGCACTGTTAGTGTGAATGTACATTGGTACCGCCACTGTGGCGAACAGTATGGAGGTTCCTCAAATAATGAAAAAAAGAGCTACCATATGACCCTTCAATTCCACCACTGGGTATGTATCCAGAGAAAAACATGATTCGAAAGGATACATGGACCCCAATGTTCACTACAGCACTTTTTACAATAGCCAAGCAATGGAAGAAACTGAAATGTCCATAAATAGAGGAATGGATACAGAAGATATGGTACATATATGCAAAGGCATATTACTTAGCCATTAAAAAGAATAAAATAATGCCATTTGCAGCAAAATGGATGGACCTAGAGATCGTCATACTGAGTGAAGTAAGTCAGACAGAGAAGGCGAAATATCATATGACATCCCTCATATGTGTAATCTAAAAAGGAATGATACAAATAAACCTACAAAACAGAAACAAACTCACAGACTTAGAGAATGAACTTACTCTTTGCTAAGGGGATGAATGGGTGGAAGGGATAGTTACAGAGTTTGGGATGGATATGTATACACTGCTATATTTAAAACAGATAACTGAAAAAGACATACTGTATAGCACATAGAACTCTGCTCAATGTGGCAGCCTGGAATGGAGAGGATTTGGGGGGAGAATGGATGCATGTACACAGCTGAGTCCCTAAGCTGGTCACCTGAAACTATTATAACATTGTTAATTGGCTAAAACCCAATGCAAAATAAAAAAGGTATTCCCTCTCAAAGGAAAAAGAAGTTTTAGTTAAGGAAAGTGCTTTAGTTAAAGTAGAAAAGGCTACTAAATGACGAACAAAGCCCCCATAATCATTGGCTTAAAGGACAAGGAAGTAATTTCTCATTCAAGAACAGTCCAAAGTAAGCCATCCTAGTGATTTAGTAGCTCTATGTTACAGAAGTGAAAAGTATAGTTAAAGCATTAGTCACTCAGTCATGTCCAACTCTTTGTGACCCCATGTGCTATATAGCCTGCCAGGCTCCTCTGTCCATGGAATTCTCCTGGTAAGAATGCTGGAGATGGTAGCCATTCCCATTTTCAGGGTATCTTCCTGACCCAGGGATCGAATCCGAGTCTCCTCCATTTACAGGTGGATTCTTCACCGACTGAGCCACTAGGAAAGCTCTGTGTCACAGAGGCTGGTGGTAACTATGCTATTATATATACATAACTTCCAAGGTCAACCTGACAGTCCCACTCTAGAGAGTATGGGACGAAGACAGAAAGCCAAGGGTCAGAGATTTTCTTAGTCAAACATATTGCAAATACCCTTTCCATTCACATGCTATTGACAGAGCTTAATCACTTGACTAAACCTAGTGGGAAGAAAGACTGGGAAAAGCAATCTTCGCTGGGGTACCCTGTCCCAGTTTTAACTCTGTTATGATTTTGGTAAACAGCAAGATATATATTTATGTTTATTGAATAAATAAAAAAATTTACCAATAATTTCAGAAATATTTAAATTATTTCTGTGATGTATTTGTAGGTAGGTTTAACTGAGGTTCATCTGAAAAGTTTTAACAAGGTTACACAGTATGTAATTCTCACAATAATTGTGATATTGAACATTTCCATCAACCAAATATGTTCCACATCCCCACTGTAGTCACTCTTCCTTGACCCCTACCTCTGATCACAAATCATATACTTTCTGTCACAATAGTTTTGTACTTCTAAAGAATTTCATGTAATGGAATTATGTAGTATCTTGTCTTGTGTATCGGACTTCTTCCACTTAGAAAAATGCTTTTGAGATTCGTCCACATTTTATAGTGTTTTACCAGTTTGTTCTTTTTATTGCTGGTAAATGCATTATAGTTTTTTATGCCTTTACCAGTAAGGAGCTTTTGAATTGTTTCCAGCATTATTGTTATAGCTGAACAATGATATTGAAATCTAACCTCTTAACAAAAATTTTAGTGTACAATATTGATTAACTACAGACATGATGTTATATAGCGTTTCTCCAGACCTTATTCATCTTGTATAACTGAAAATGTATACCCAGTGATATTCCCATCATCCCTCAGCCCCTGGAAACAACCATTCCATCCTGTTTATACTATTTGACTAGTTTTGATTCCTCATATTAGTGAAAACATGCAATGTTTTTTCTTCTGTGACAGGCTTATGTTACTTTGCATAATATCCTTGTTTCATCCACATTCATCCATCTATACAGTAAAACTGTTTAAAGTGTTAAACAATTTAAAAATTTAAAGTTTTTGATATTCTGAACAAAGATGCTAGGAAATTCTAAACACAAGTATCTTTGTGGATATATGTTTTCATTTTTTGTGTAAATGTCTAAGATGGTGACTGCTTGGTCATATAAGAAGTATATATTTACTTTCTAAAAAGGTGCCAAGTTGTTTTGAAAGTGGCTCTTCTGTTTTTCTTTTCTTTTTTAAAATTAATTTGTTTATTTTAATTGGAGGCTAATTACTTTACAATGTTGTGGTCGTTTTTGCCATACATTGACATAAATCAGCCACGGGTGTACTTGACATAAATCAGCCACGGGTGTACATGTGTACCCCTGTCCTTACCCCCCCCTCCTCCTCCCCCCTAATACCATCCCTCTGGGTTGTCCCATTGCACTGGCTTTGAGTGCCCTGTTTCATACATGGAACTTGGACTGGTCATCTATTTCACATATGGTAATACACATGTTTCAATGCTATTCTCTGAAACCATCACACCCTCACCTTCTCCCACAGAGTCCAAAAGTCCGTTCTTTATATCTGTGTCTCTTTTGCTGTCTTGCATATAGGGTCGTCATTACTATCTTTCTAAATTCCATATATATATGTGTTAATATACCGGATTAGTGTTTTTCTTTCTGACTTACTTCACTCTGTATAATAGGCTCCAGTTTCACCCACCTCATTAGAACTGACTCAAATACGTTCTTTTTAATAGCTGAGTAATATTCCATTATGTATATGTACCACAACTTTCTTATCCATCATCTACTGTTTGACAGCTACGTTGCTTCCATGTTCTAGCTATTGTAAACAGTGCTGTGATGAACATTGGGGTACATGTGCCTATTTCAATTCTGGTTTCCTCGGTGTGTATGCCCAGCAGTGGGATTGCTGGGTCACATGGTAGGTCTCTTTCCAGTTTTCTAAGGAAGCTCCACACTGTTCTCCATAGTGGCCGTATTAGTTTGCATTCCCACCAACAGCGTAAGACGGTCCCCTTTTCTCCACACCCCCTCCAGTATTTATGCTTGTAGACTTTTTGATAGCAGCCAATCTGACCGGTGTGAAAAGATGCCTTATTGTGGTTTTGGTTTGCATTTCTCTGATAATGAGTGATGCTGAGCATTTTTTCATGTGTTTGTTAGCAATCTGTATGTCTTCTTTAGAGAAATGTCTATTTAGTTCTTTGGCCCACTTTTTGATTTTGTCGTTTATTTCTCTGGTATTGAGCTTCACGAGCTGCTTGTATATTTTTGAGGTTATTTCTTTGTCAGTTGCTTAGTTTGCTATTATTTTCTCACATTTAGAAGGCTGCCTTTTCACCTTGCTTATAGTTTTCCTTTATTCTGCAAAAGCTTTTAAGTTTAATTGGGTCCCAATTTCAGACTAAATTGAAGAAAGTGGGGAAAACCACTAGACCATTCAGTTCAGTTCAGTTCAGTTCAGTCGCTCAGTCGTGTCCGACCCTTTGCGACCCCATGAATCGCAGCACGCCAGGCCTCACTGTCCGTCACCAACTCCTGGAGTTCACTCAGACTCACGTCCATTGAGTCAGAGTCAGTGATACCATCCAGCCATCTCATCCTCTGTCGTCCCCTTCTCCTTCTGCCCCCAATTCCTCTCAGCATCAGAGTTTTTTCCAATGAGTCAACTCTTCGCATGAGGTGGCCAAAGTACTTAATGATGCTTCAGCATTATTCCCTCCAAAGAAATCCCAGGGCTGATCTCCTTCAGAATGGACTGGTTGGATCTCCTTGTGACGCCGCGCAGAGCGCGGCCGAGAGGAGCTACCCCGTGTCTGAGGTCAGGGGCAGCAGCCAAAAGGAGTTATCCCCCCTCCGAGGTCAGGGGCAGCAGCCAAGAGGAGCTACGCTGTGTCCAAGGTCAGGGGCAGCGGCCGAGAATGCCAAGCTGCGACAGTGCAGGAGCAGCCAAGAGGAGCTACCCTCGCCCGAGGCCAGGGGCGTCAGTGGCCAGGAGGAGTGAGCATATGTCCAAGGAGCGGTGGCTGCGTGGGCGCCGGAGGGCCTAGAGGAGATATTCCATGTTCAAGCTTGGGAGTTGCAGTGGTGAGGAGATACCCCTCATCCAAGGTAAGGAGCAGCGGCTATGCTTTGCTGGAGCAGCCGTGAAGAGATACCCCATGTCTAAGGTAAGAGAAACCCAAGTAAGACGGTAGGTGTTGCAAGAGGGCAGACACACTAAAACCATAATCACAGAAAACTAGTCAATCTAATCACATTAGGACCACATCCTTGTCTAACTCAATGAAACTAAGCCATGCCCTGTGAGGCCACCCAAGACGGGCAGGCATAGTGGAGAGGTCTGACAGAATGTGGTCCACTGGAGAAGGGAATAGCAAACCACTTCAGTATTCTTGTCTTGAGAACCCATGAACAGTATGAAAAGGCAAAATGATAGGATACTGAAAGAGGAACTCCCCAGGTCAGTAGGTGCCTAATATGCTACTGGAGATCAGTGGAGAAATAACTCCAGAAAGAATGAAGGGATGGAGCCAAAGCAAAAACAATACCCAGTTGTGGATGTGACTGGAGATAGAAGCAAGGTCCAATGCTGTAAAGAGCAATATTGCATAGGAACCTGGAATGTCAGGTCCATGAATCAAGGCAAATTGGAAGTGGTCAAACAGGAGATGGCAAGGGTGAACGTCGACATTCTAGGAATCAGCGAACTAAAATGGACTGGAATGGGTGAATTTAACTCAGATGACCATTATATCTACTACTGTGGACAGAAATCCCTCAGAAGAAATGGAGTAGCCATCATGGTCAACAGAAGAGTCCGAAATGCAGTACTTGGATGCAATCTCAGAAACAACAGAATGATCTCTGTTTGTCTCCAAGGCAAACCATTCAGTTTTACAGTAATCCAAGTCTATGCCCCAACCAGCAACACTGAAGAAGCTGAAGTTGAACGGTTCTATGAAGACCTATAAGACCTGTTAGAACTAACACCCCAAAAAGATGTCCTTTTCATTATAGGGGACTGGAATGCAAAAGTAGGAAGTCAAGAAACAGCTGGAGTAACAGGCAAATTTGGCCTTGGAATGCAGAATGAAGCAGGGCAAAGACTAATAGAGTTTTGCCAAGAAAATGCACTGGTCATAGCAAACACCCTCTTCCAACAATACAAGAGAAGGCTCTACACATGGACATTGGTCAACACCGAAATCCGATTGATTATATTCTTTGCAGCCAAAGATGGAGAAGCTCTATACAGTCAACAAAAAAAGACCAGGAGCTGACTGTGGCTCAGATCATGAACTCCTTATTGCCAAATTCAGACTTAAATTGAAGAAAGTAGGGAAAGATCCCTTATGATTATACAGTGGAAGTGAGAAATAGTTTTAAGGGACTAGAACTGATAGAGTGCCTGATGAACTATGGACGGAGGTTCGTGACATTGTACAAGAGACGGGGATCAAGACCATCCCCATGGAAAAGAAATGCAAAAAAGCAAAATGACTGTCTGAGGAGGCCTTACAAATAGCTGTGAAAAGAAGAGAAGCAAAAAGCAAAGGAGAAAAGGAAAGATAGAAGCATCTGAATGCAGAGTTCCAAAGAATAGCAAGAAGAGATAAGAAAGCCTTCCTCAGTGATCAATGCAAAGAAATAGAGGAAAATAACAGAATGGGGAAGACTAGACCATTCAAGTATGACTTAAATCAAATCCCTTCTGGTTATACAGTGGAAGTAAGAAATAGATTTAAGGGACTCGATCTGATAGAGTGCCTGATGAACTACGGATGGAGGTTCGTGACATTGTACAGGAGACAGGGATCAAGACCATCCCCAAGAAAAAGGAATGCAAAAAAGCAAAATGGCTGTCTGAGGAGGCCTTAGAAATAGCTGTGAAAAGAAGAGAAGCCAAAAGCAAGGAGAAAAGGAAAGGTATACCCTTTGAATGCATAATTCCAAAGAATATCAAGGAGAGATAAGAAAGCTTTCCTCAGCGGTCAATGCAATGAAATGGAAAAATTTGAACAGGAAAGATGAGAGATCTGTTCAAGAAAATTAGAGATACCAAGGGAACATTTCATGCAAAGATCGGCTCAATAAAGGACAAATTATATGGACCTAACAGAAGCAGAAGATATTAGGGAAGAGGTGGCAAGAATACACAGAAGAACTATACAAAAAAGATCTTCAAGACCCAGATAATCACGATGGTGTGATCACTCAACTAGAGCCAGATATCCTGGAATGTGATGTCAAGCGGGCCTTAGAAAGCATCACTATGAACAAAGCTAGTGGAGGTGATGGAATTCCAGTTGAGCTATTTCAAATCCTAAAAATGATGCTGTAAAAGTGATGCACTGAATACGCCAACAAATTTGGAAAACTCAGTAGTGGCCACTGGTAAAGGTCAGTTTTCACTCCAGTCCCATAGAAAGGCATTGCCAAAGAATGCTCAAACTACCACACAATTGCACTCATCTCATATGCTAGTAAAGTAATGCTCAAAGTTCTCCAAGCCAGGCTTCAACAATATGTGAACCATGAACTTCTAGATGTTCAAGTTGGTTTTAGAAAAGGCAGAGAAACCAGAGACCAAATTGCCAATATCTGTTGGATCATGGAAAAAGCAAGAGAGTTCCAGAAAAACATCTATTTCTGGTTGATTGACTATGCCAAAGCCTTTGACTGTGTGGATCACAATTAACTGTGGAAAATTCTGAAAGAGATGGGAATATCAGACTCCCTGACCTGCCTCTTGAGAATTCTGTATGCAGGTCAGGAAGCAACAGTTAGAATCAGATATGGAACAACAGACTGGTTGCAAATAGGAAAAGGAGTATGTCAAGGGTGTTTATTGTCATCCTGCTCCTTGAACTTATATGCAGAGTACATCATGAGAAATGCCAGGCTGGATGAAGCACAAGCTGGAATCAAGATTGCTGGAAGAAATATCAAGAACCTCAGATATACAGATGACACCACCCTTATGGCAGAAAGTGAAGAACTAAAGAGTCTCGATGAAAAGTGAAAGAGGAGAGTTAAAAAGCTGACTCAGTTAAAAAGCTGGCTTAAATCTCAACATTCTTTGGAATTATGCATTCAAAGGGTATACCTTTCCTTTTCTCCTTGCTTTTGGCTTCTCTTCTTTTCACAGCTATTTCTAAGGCCTCCTCAGACAGCCATTTTGCTTTTTTGCATTCCTTTTTCTTGGGGATGGTCTTGATCCCTGTCTCCTGTACAATGTCACGAACCTCCATCCATAGTTCATCAGGCACTCTATCAGATCGAGTCCCTTAAATCTAGTCTTTCGCATTCTGTTGTTTTCCTTGATTTCTTTGCATTGATTGCTGAGGAAGGCTTTCTTATCTCTTCTTGCTATTCTTTGGAACTCTGCATTCAGATGCTTGTATCTTTCCTTTTCTCCTTTGCTTTTCACTTCTCTTCTTTTCACAGCCTCAAATGCTGGGAAAGACTGAAGGTGGGAGAAGCAGGGGACACCAGAGAATGAGATGGTTGGATGGCATAACCAACTCAATGGACATGAGTTTGGGTAAACTCTGGGGGTTGGTGATGGACAGGGAGGCCTGGTGTGCTGCAGTCCATGGGGTCACAAAGAGTTGGACACAACTGAGCAACTGAACTGAACTGAACTGAATCTAGGCATAAATTTAACTGAGATAAAAATCTTGTACACTGATAACTATAAGACACTGGTGAAGGAGATGGAAGATAACACATATGAGTGACAGGATATCTGTCCTCATGGATTGGGAGAATTGTCAAAGTAAAATGTTCATACTACCCAAAGAAATCTACAAATTAAATGAAACCCCTATCAATATTGCAATGGCATTTTTCACAGAAATAGAACAAACAATCCTAACATTTGTATGGAACCACAAAGTCCTCAAATTGCCAAAGCGGTCTTGAGAAAGAAGAAATCTGGAAGCATCATACATTGATTTCAACTACATTTCAAGGCTGTAAGAAACAGAGGAGTATGGCATTGGCATAAACACAGATGTATAGATCAATGGAATAGAATAGAGAATCAAGAAATAAATCTATGCTGATATGGTCAACTAATCTACAACAAAGAAGCCAGGAGTATACAACAGGAAAAACCTCATCTCCTTAACAAATGATTTTTGGAAAACCATTTGGGATTCTCTGGTGGCTCAAATGGTGAAGAGTCTACCTGCAATGCAGGAGACCCAGGTTTGATCCGTAGGTTGGGAAAATTCTCTGGAGAAGGGAATGGCTACCCACTCCAGTATTCTTGCCTGGAGAATTCCAAGGACAGAGAAGCCTGGTGGGCTACAGTCCATGGGGTTGCAAAGAGACAGACACAATTGGGCAACTAACATTTTCACTTTGGGAAAACTGGTCAGCCACATGCAAAAGAATAAAACTGGACTCCTCTCTTACACCACACACAAATACCAACTCAAAATGGACTGAATACTTGATCATAATACCTGGAATCATAAGACTCCTAGAAGAAAATTTAGGTGTTACATTCTTTGATTTTTTGGATTTGACATCAAAAGCAATAGAAACAAAAGCAAAAATAAATAAGAAGGACTACATCAAACTAAATAGCCACTACATAGCAAAGTAAACCATCAACAGAATAAAAAGGCATAAGCATAGGTTAAAAGGCAACCTATGGAAGGGAAGAAAATAATTGCAGATCATATATCTGATAAGGGTGTAATATCCAACATATACATAAGCAGTTCATGCCACTCAATGGCAAAATAAACCAAACAATATGAACAAAAAATTGGCAGAAGATCCAAATAGACATTTTTCCAAAAATGTACAAATAGCCAACCAGGTACATGAAAAGATGCTCAATATCACTAATCATCAGGAAAAGACAAATCAAAACCACAGTATCTTCTAACACCTATTAAAAAGGCTATTATCAAAAAGACAAATGTTGATGTTGATGAGGATATGGAGAAAAGGCAATTCTTGTGTGCTATTGGTAGGAATGTAAATTGCGCATCCACTGTGGAAAACAATACGGAGGTTATAGAACTACCATTATCACCCAGCAATTACACTTCTGGGTGTATATCCAAAGGAAGTGAAATCAGTATCATGAAGAGATAACTGCACTCCATGCCTGTTGTAATACCATTCACAATAGTCAAGATACAGAATCAAGCTTAGTACCTGTCAACAGATGTTGAATAAAAATGATGTGATATATATATATGTATATATGTGTATACACATACTGTGCATGCATGCTCAGTTGTGTCTGACTCTTTGTGACCCCAGGGACTATAGCTCGCCAGACCGGATTTTCCACTGGAGTGAGTTGCCATTTCCTAGTCCCGGAGATCTCCCTGACATGTATATAGGTATCTACACCCTGCATCCGAGGTCAGGGGCGGCCAGAAGGAGCTATCCTGCTTCCAGGGCAGTGGTGGCCGGGAGGAGACACCCACGTCCAAGGTCAGGGGTGGCCAGGAGAAGTCACCTCGCACCCAAGGCCAAGGGCGGTGACCCAGAGGAGACACCCCGAGCACGAGGCCAAGCGCAACAGCTGGGAGGAGCCACCCACGCCCGAGGCCAGGGCCTGCGGCTGGGAGGAGCATCCTGAGGAGAGGTGGCTGCGCAGGTGCAGGAGGGCCTAGAGGACCCACGCTGAAGATCAGGAACAGCGGCGGTAAAGAGATATCCCTTGTCCAAGGAAAGGAGCAGCGGCTGTGCTTTGCTAGAGCAGCTGTGAAGAGATACCCCATGCCCAAGATAGGAGAAACCCAAGTAAGATGGTAGGTGTTGCAAGAGGGCATCAGAGGGCAGACACACTGAAACCATACTCACAGAAAACTAGTCTATCTAATCACACTAGGATCACAGCCTTGTCTAACTCAATGAAACCAAGCCATGCCTGCGGGGCAACCCAAGACGGGCGGGTCCTGGTGGAGAGGTCTGACAGAGCCTGGTCCACTGGAGAAGGCAATGGCAAGCCACTTCAGCATTCTTGCCTTGAGAACCCCATGAACAGTATGAAAAGGCAAAATGATAGGATACCAAAGGAGGAACTCCCCAGGTCGGTAGGTGCCCAATATGCTACTGGAGATCAGTGGAGAAATAACTCCAGAAAGAATGAAGGGATGGAGCCAAAGCAAAAACAATACCCAGTTGTGGATGTGACTGGAGATAGAAGCAAGATCCGATGCTGTAAAGAGCAATATTGCATAGGAACCTGGAATGTCAGGTCCATGAATCAAGGCAAATTGGAAGTGGTCAAACAGGAGATGGCAAGGGTGAACGTCGACATTCTAGGAATCAGCGAACTGAAATGGACTGGAATGGGTGAATTTAACTCAGATGACCATTATATCTACTACTGTGGACAGAAATCCCTCAGAAGAAATGGAGTAACCATCATGGTCAACAGAAGAGTCTGAAATGCAGTACTTGGATGCAATCTCAAAAACGACAGAATGATCTCTGTTTGTCTCCAAGGCAAACCATTCAGTTTTACAGTAATCCAAGTCTATGCCCCAACCAGCAACACTGAAGAAGCTGAAGTTGAACGGTGTTATGAAGACCTACAAGACCTTTTAGAACTAACACCCCCAAAAGATGTCCTTTTCATTATAGGGGACTGGAATGCAAAAGTAGGAAGTCAAGAAACAGCTGGAGTAACAGGCAAATTTGGCCTTGGAATGCAGAATGAAGCAGGGCAAAGACTAATAGAGTTTTGCCAAGAAAATGCACTGGTCATAGCAAACACCCTCTTCCAACAACACAAGAGAAGACTATACACATGGACATCACCGGATGGTCAACACCGAAATCCGATTGATTATATTCTTTGCAGCCAAAGATGGAGAAGCTCTATACAGTCAACAAAAAAAGACCAGGAGCTGACTGTGGCTCAGATCATGAACTCCTTATTGCCAAATTCAGACTTAAATTGAAGAAAGTAGGGAAAACCGCTAGATCATTCAGGTATGTCCTAAATCAAATCCCTTATGATTATACAGTGGAAGTGAGAAATAGATTTAAGGGCCTGGATCTGATAGATAGAGTGCCTGATGAACTATGGAGTGAGGTTCGTGACATTGTACAGGAGACAGGGATCAAGACCATCCCCATGGAAAAGAAATGCAAAAAAGCAAAATGGCTCTGGGGAGGCCCTACAAATAGCTGTGAAAATAAGAGAAGTGAAAAGCAAAGGAGAAAAGGAAAGATATAAGCATCTGAATGCAGAGTTCCAGAGAATAGCAAGGAGAGATAAGAAAGCCTTCTTCAGCGATCAATGCAAAGAAATCGAGGAAAACAACAGAATGGGAAAGACTAGAGATCTCTTCAAGAAAATTAGAGATACCAAGGGAACATTTCATGCAAAGATGGGCTCAATAAAGGACAGAAATGGTAAGGACCTAAGAGAAGCAGAAGATATTAAGAAGAGGTGGCAAGAATACATGGAAAAACTGTACAAGAAAGATCTTCACGTCCCAGATAATCATGATGGTGTGATCACTAATCTAGAGCCAGATATCTTGGAAAGTGAAGTCAGGTGGGCCTTGGAAAACATCACTATGAACAAAGCTAGTGGAGGTGATGGAATTCCAGTTGAGCTGTTTCAGATCCTGAAAGATGATGCTGTGAAAGTGCTGCGCTCAATATGCCAGCAAATTTGGAAAACTCAGCAGTGGCCACAGGACTGGAAAAGGTCAGTTTTCATTCCAGTTCCAAAGAAAGGCAATGCCAAAGAATGCTCAAACTACCGCGCAATTGCACTCATCTCACATGCTAGTAAAGTAATGCTCAAAATTCTCCAAGCCAGGCTTCAGCAATACGTGAACCGTGAACTTCCAGATGTTCAAGCTGGATTTAGAAAAGGCAGAGGAACCAGAGATCAAATTGCCAACATCCGCTGGATCATGGAAAAAGCAAGAGAGTTCCAGAAAAACATCTATTTCTGCTTTATTGGCTATGTCAAAGCCTTTGACTGTGTGGATCACAGTAAACTGTGGAAAATTCTAAAAGAGATGGCAATACCAGACCACCTAACCTGTTTCTGGAGAAACCTGTATGCAGGTCAGGAAGCAACAGTTAGAACTGGACATGGAACAACAGACTGGTTCCAAATAGGAAAAGGAGTCCGTCAAGGCTGTGTATTGTCACCCTGCTTATTTAACTTATATGCAGAGTACATCATGAGAAACGCTGGGTTGGAAGAAACACAAGCTGGAATCAAGATTGCCGGGAGAAATATCAATAACCTCAGATATGCAGATGACACCAGTCTTATGGCAGAAATTGAAGAGGAGCTAAAAAATCTCTTGATGAAAGTGAAAGAGGAGAGCGAAGAAGTTGGCTTAAAGCTCAACATTCAGAAAACGAAGATCATGGCATCTGATCCCATCACTTCATGGCAAATAGATGGGGAAACAGTGGAAACAGTGTCAGACTTTATTTTGGGGGGCTCAAAAATCACTGCAGATGGTGACTGCAGCCATAAAATTAAAATACACTTACTTTTTGGAAGAAAAGTTATGACCAACCTAGATAGCATATTCAAAAGCAGAGACATTAGTTTGCCGACTAAGGTCCGTCTAGTCAAGGCTATGGTTTTTCCTGTGGTCATGTATGGATGTGAGAGTTGGTCTGTGAAGAAAAGACTCTTGAGAGTCCCTTGGACTGCAAGGAGATCCAACCAGTCCATTCTGAAGGAGATCAACCCTGGGATTTCTTTGGAAGGAATGATGCTAAACCTGAAACTCCAGTACTTTGGCCACCTCATGAAAAGAGTTGACTCATTGGAAAAGACTCTGCTGCTTGGAGGGATTGAGGGCAGGAGGAGAAGGGGATGACAGAAGATGAGATGGCTGGATGGCATCACGGACTCGATGGACGTGAGTCTGAGTGAACTCCGGGAGAGGGTGATGAACAGGGAGGCCTGGCGTGCTGCGATTCATGGGGTCGCAAAGAGTCAGACACGACTGAGTGAATGAACTAAACTGAACTGAACTGAACACATTCTCTACACACAATGGAATATTATTCAGCTATGAGAAAGAAATTCTGTCATTTGCAACAATATGGATAGATTTTGAGTTAATTATGCTAAGTGAAATAAGTCAGATAGAAAAAGAGAAAAACTGCAAGATATGGCTTATTTACAGCATCATAAAGAAAAGTCAAACTCCAAAAAAGACTAGAAAAATTATTGCAGAGTGGTAGGGAAAATTGGGATAGGCTGATAAGAGTGCAAGCTTACAGCTATCACAGACATATGTGATCTAATGTAAACATGGTGAGTATAGTTGATAACACTATTGTATAACTAAAACAAATTTTAAAAAGTAGAATTTAAATGAGCTCACCATAAAAGGAAAGATAAATAAGTTATGGATATGAGAATCTTTAACTAGATTGTGACTCTTTCATGAGGTATACATGTATCAAATCACCACAGTGTACAGTTTAAACATCTTATGATTTTGTCAGTATATCACAATAAAGCTGAAAAATGTTTATTTATGCCAAACATTTGTTTTATGCCAAACTAATAATTGCTAACTTTAGTAAAGCTATTTTTACCATGATGCTAAGTTTGTTTAACCTACCATGATTTTACACTAAAAAGGCCTCTCTGATTAATGACATGAGTATTAGTCCCCCACATGTCTGAGGCTGTCACTCTGTCCATATTTCCTTGAGTGAAATATCTAATATCATAGGCTCTTAGTAAGAATTATAGATTTGAGTACAATTTACCACTGCAATCCCTATTTTTTTTTACTTTACAATATTGTATTGGTTTTGTCATACATCAACATGAATCTGCCACGGGTGTACATGTGTTCCCCATCCTGAATCCCCCTCCCTCTTCCCTCCCCATATCATCCCTCTGGGTCATCCCAGTGCACCAGCCCAGAGCACCCTGTATCATGCATCGAACCTGGACTGGTGATTCATTTCACATATGATATTATACATGTTTCAATGCCATTCTCCTAAATCATCCCACCCTTTCCCTCTCCCACAGAGTCCAAAAGACTGTTCTATACATCTGTGTCTCTTTTGCTTTCTCACATACAGGGTTATCGCTATCATCTTTCTAAATTCCATATGTATGCATTAGTATACTGTATTGGTGTTTTCCTTTCTGGCTTATTCACTCTGTATAATAGGCTCCAGTTTCATCCACCTCTTTAGAACTGATTCAAATGTATCCTTTTTAATGGCTGAGTAATACTCCATTGTGTATATGTACCACAGCTTTCTTATCCATTCATCTGCTGATGGACATCTAGGTTGCTTCCATGTCCTGGCTATTATAAACAGTGCTGTGATGAACATTGGGGTACATATGTTTCTTTCAATTCTGGTTTCCTCAGTGTGTATGGCCAGCAGTGGGATTGCTGGGTCATATGGCAGTTCTATTTCCAGTTTTCTAAGGAATCTCCACACTGTTCTCCATAGTGGCTGTACCAGTTTGCATTCCCACCAACAGTGTAAGAGGGTTCCCTTTTCTCCTCGTCGTCTCCAGCATTTATTGCTTGTAGATGCCTGGAAAATCCCATGGATGGAGGAGTCTGGTAGGCTGCAGTCCATGGGGTCTCAAAGAGTTGGACACGACTGAGCAACTTCACTTTCACTTTTCACTTTCATGCATTGGAAAAGGAAATGACAACCCACTCCAGTGTTCTTGCCTGGAGAATCCCAGGGATGGCAGAGTCTGGTGGGCTGCTGTCTATGGGGCTGCACAGAGTTAGACACAAGTGACTTAGCAGCAGCAGCAGCAGCAGCAGCAGCAGCAGCAGCAGCAGCAGCAGCAGCAGCAGACTTTTGGATAGCAGCCATTCTGACTGGCATGAAATGGTACCTCATTGTGGTTTTATTTGCATTTTTCTGATAATGAGTGATGTTGAGCATCTTTTCATGTGTTTGTTAGCCATCCGTATGTCTTCTTTGGAGAAATGTCTGTTTTGTTCTTTGGCCCATTTTTTGATCAGCTCATCTGTTTTTCTGGAATTGAGCTGTAGGAGTTGTTTGTATATTTGAGATTAATTCTTTGTCAGTTGCCTCATTTGCTATTATTTTCTCCCATTCTGAAGGCTGTCTTTTCACCTTGCTTATAGTTTCCTTTGTTGTGCAGAAGCTTTAATTTTAATTAGGTCCCATTTATTTATTTTTGCTTTTATTTCCAATATTCTGGGAGGTGGGTCATAGAGGATCCTGCTGTGATTTATGTCGGAGAGTGTTTTGCCTGTCTTCTCTAGGAGTTTTATAGTTTCTGGTCTTACGTTTAGATCTTTAACTCATTTTGAGTTTGTTTT
Organism: Budorcas taxicolor; assembly: GCF_023091745.1. Taxonomy (NCBI): domain Eukaryota; kingdom Metazoa; phylum Chordata; class Mammalia; order Artiodactyla; family Bovidae; genus Budorcas; species Budorcas taxicolor. The sequence goes on from NC_068910.1 coordinate 185,440,744, forward strand.
TGTGTATGGTGTTAGAAAGTGTTCTAATTTCATTCTTTTCCAAGTGGTTGACCAGTTTTCCCAGCACCACTTGTTAAAGAGATTGTCTTTTCTCCATTGTATATTCTTGCCTGCTTTGTCAAAGATAAGGTGTCCATAGGTGCATGGGTTTATTTCTGGGCTTTCTAATTTGTTCCATTGATATATATTTCTGTCTGTGTGCCAATACGATACTGTCTTGATGACTGTGGCTTTGTAGTAGAGCCTGAAGTCAGGCAGGTTGATTCTTCCAGTTTCATTCTTCTTTCTCAAGATTGCTTTGGCTATTCAAGGTTTTTTGTATTTCTATACAAATTGTGAAATTATTTGTTCTAGCTCTGTGAAAAATACTGTTGGTAGCTTGATAGGGATGCAATCCCTCTATCTTATTTTAAATGTTTCTATACATTTCAGGTGTTCTTAGATATACAGAATAGGAACCAAAAGTGTACTTTCTCACATACATATGTGAAATAATCATATCACATATTTGAACAATCATTTTGGACAGATAATTCATGATGTTAGTCAAAAATCACATATTATATATTTTTTTCTATCTCAGGAATTACTGAAAAAATATTTTACAGGATACTTTTAAGAAGAAGGCATTTCATCAGCATTTAATAATGTTGAGGGCATTGTCATACCTTGGTTCTAGCTATCCGAGGTGTTGAATACATTTAAATATTTACTTGTTTAGTGGAAAGTCACTAATGTGAAACAATTTGTAAACAATCAGGAAAAAAGGCAAATCAAAGATTTAAAATAAACTGTTCAAATACATGATCCAAATTCCAAGTTGTTGTCTAATTAGCCAGGTAATCTCAGAAAAATCAATCTTTCTGGACTCAGTTTATTTGCAAATGGTGGGTTTGGACTAGCAAATCTTTAAGGAACCATTTAATTCTAAAATCGCATAGCTAAAAGCACATCTTTTAAGAAAAGTATATTTTAGAAATGTATGTGTATTTCACTTGCACTGTTTTCTTTCCCTTTCATTTTTATGTTCTACTATAGAGTTTTCAGAAATTATATGGATTTCTCTTTAATTCTGAACATGACCAACACTGTCTCAAATAATACCACAATATAGTCTTGCTTATCTTGATCTTGTTAGCACTACAGAAGGTTGTCATGAGTGTCCTGTTAATAAGGGCAAGATCATGATTTTTCATTTCTGTTTCATTATTTTGTATTTTAATACTGAATCCACTATTCCATATCACTTCTGATATCTGAACATAGTTCAGTGATCGTTTGGTTGAGTGTGGGTAGTTTCCATGTCATTAAGAAACAATGAGCGTGCTTTCTATTTAGAAAGTCCCTCAATTTGGGAATGTCTGATGTTTCTACTGTGGTTAGATTCAGGTTATATGTTTTTGGCAGAAATACCATGGAAGTGATTCTGTGTTCTTTCCAGTGTATCATGTCAGGAGGTTCCTAGTGTTGGTGTATTCTGTTATTGGTAACGTTAACTTTGATTACTTGACAGTTTTTCTGAGACTCATCTATCCTGAAGTTACTCTATTTCCTTTTTAAGTAATAACTAATTCATAGAAGAGCACTTTGGCATATGTAAATATCTTTACCATACTCTACTCACTTAAAAAAAAAAATCAGTCATTGATTTCTGCCTAAATAAAGTTTTATAATGGCTGCAAAATGATGATTTTCTAACTTCATTGTTTTCCCCTTTTTACATATTATTTACTTATTTATGTTAGAATGCTCGGCTGTGCTGTGCTTAGTTATGCAGTCATGTCTGACTCTTTGCAACACCATGGACTGTAGCCCACCAGGCTCCTCTATCCATGGGATTCTCCAGGCAATAATGGAGTGGATTGCTATGCCACCCTCCAGGTTACATTCATAAATTTTTATTTTATTTCATGAATGGCCTGTTATTCTCATTATTCATTTTCATGAAATTGTCCCAGTTTTGCCCAATGTGAGCCATTTTAACCTGGCTTCAGTATCTTTTTGACACATTCTCACATTACATTACATTATTACATTCTCACATTACATTATTTAACAATTCATTGTTTCACAATAAGATGTTCCAGGCACCTTTTGTACTCTCTCTGCCATAGCTCTCAACTCAGCCATTTCTCTAAGGCATCCCAGTTTCTATAGTAGTCTATAGTATGTAGTTAAAAATATCTAAGAATTAGGTTTGCTCACTGGAATAGTGGTAACTTTACTTTTAGGATTTTTCAGTAGGAAGAGCTACTATATATGCACATACTTACATTTTCTCTTTTCTACCTATTATTTTATTTCTTTTTCTCTGTATTAAAAATATGCATTCATACTGCTATCTTCAATTTTGATTCTTTATAGCAGAATGTGTTCTTGTCTTCTCTTCTCCCTTTTAATATTTCTGACTCTTATCCCCACAGACAGAAATATGGCTTTCATTATTCCCAATATGTTTACTCATATACTCAATCGTAAAATCCATAGATAATAATTCTGCAATTGCTAATCCATAACACTTTGAACTGAGCTCCTTTTAAATACTAATCCCACAGTGATCTTTAATTTAAAAAAATCACAGAAAATTTAGACATGCAAACAATACTTCTTCTACTATTATAAATGTGTAGAACATCTGTCCATTCACACTTCTTTTTTATTGCTAATACACTCTGTGAAATAGTGCCAATTGGTTTAGAAAAGGGTATATATATTTGATATCTGTGTTCAGGTATGTCTTTCATTTTGTTAGGCAATCTGTTCCGTTCTCTTCAGTTGCTCAATCATATCCGACACTTTGCAGCCGCATGGACTGCAGTATGCCAGGCTTTCCTCTCCATCACCAACTCCCACAGCTTGCTCAAAGTCATGTCCATCAAGTCGGTGATCCTATCCAACTATCTCATCCTCTGTCATTCCCTTCTCCTCCTGCCTTCAAACTTTCCTAGCATCAGGATCTTTTCCAACGAGTCAGGTCTTCATATTAGGTGGCCATAGTATTGGAGTTAGAGCTTCAGCATCAGTCCTTCCAAAGAATATTCAGGATTGAGTTCCTCTAGGATTGACTGGTTGGATCTCCTTGCAGTCCAAAGGAGTCTCAAGAGCCTTCTCCAACACCACAGTTCAAAAGCATCAATTCTTTGGCTCTCAGCTTTCTTTATAGTCCAGCTCTCAAATCCAAATATGACTACTAGAAAAACCATAGCTTTGACTAGATGGGCCTTTGTTGGCAAAGTAATGTCTCTGCTTTTAAACATGCTTTCTAGTTTGGTCATTGCTTTTCTTCTAAGGAGCAAGCATCTTTTAATTTCATGGCTGCAGTCACCATCTGCAGTGATTGTGGAACCCAAGAAAATAAAGTCCTTCACTGTTTCATTGTTTTCCCATCTATTTTCCATGAAATGATGGGACTGGATACCATGATCTTAGTTTTTTGAATGCTGAGTATTAAGTCTGATTTTTCACTCTCCTCTTTCATCAAGAGGCTCTTCAGTTCATCTTCATTTTCTGCCATAAGTGTGGTGTCATCTGAGGTTATTGATATTTCTCCCATCAATCTTGATTCCAGCTTGTCCTTCATCCTGCCTGGCATTTTTCATGATGTACTCTGCATATAAGTTAAATAAGCAAGGTGACAATATATAGCCTTAAAGTTCTCCTTTCCTGATTTGGAATCAGTCTCTTGCTCCATGTCCAGTTCTGACTGCTACTTCTTGACCTGCATAAAGATTTCTCAGGAGGCAGGTCAGGTGGTCTGGTATTCCCATCTCGTTCAGAATTTTCCACACTCTGTTGTGATCTACACAGTCAAAGCTTTGACATAATCAATAAGCAGAAATAGATGTTTTTCTTGAACTCTCTTGCTTTTGCAATGTTCCAACGGATGTTGGCAATTTGATCTCTGGTTCCTCTGCCTTTTCTATAACCAGCTTGAACACCTGGAGTTTCTTGGTTCACATACTTTTGAAGCCTGGTTTGGAGAATTTTGAGCATTACTTTGCTAGTGTGTGAGATGAATGCAATTGTGTGGTAGTTTGAACATTCTTTGACATTGTCCTTCTTTGGGATTGGATGAAAACTGACCTTTTCCAGTCCTGTGGCCACTGCTGAGCTCTCCAAATTTGCTGGCATATTGAGTGCAGCACTTTCACAGCATCATCTTTTAGGATTTGAAATAGCTCAACTGGAATTCCATCAGCTCCACTAACTTTGTTCATAGTGATGCTTTCCAAGGCCCAGTTTACTTCTCATTCCAAGATGTCTGGCTCTAGGTGAGTGATCACACCATCATGGTTATCTGGGTCATGATCTTTTTCATATAATTCTTCTGTGTATTTTTGCCATGTCTTCTTAATATCTTCTGCTTCTGTTAGGTCCATACCGTTTCTGTCTGTTGTGTCCATCTTTGCGTGAAGTGTTCCCTTGGTATCTCTAATTTTCTTGAAGAGACCTCCAGTCTTTCCCATTCTATTGTTTTCCTCTATTTTTTTGCGTTGACCACTAAGGATGATTTTCTTATCTCTCTTTGCTATTGTTTGGAACTCTGCATTCAGATGGGTGTATCTTTCTTTTTCCCCTTTGCCTTTTGCTTCTCTTCTTTTCTAAGCTATTTGTAAGGCCTCCTGAGACCACCATTTGCCCTTTTGCATTTCTCTTTTTGGGGATGGTCTTGATGATTGCCTCTTGTAAAATGTCACTAACCTTCATCCACAGTTCTCCTGGCACTTTGTCTATCAGATCTAATCCCTTGAATCTATTTGTCACTTCCACTGTGTTTTTGTATGGGATTTAATTTAGGTCATACCTGAATGATCTAGTGGTTATATCTACTTTTTTCAATTTAATTAAATCTTCAATTTAATCCTGGAATGTTAGGTCCATGAATTAAGGTAAATTAGAAGTGATCAAACAGGAGATGGCAAGAGTGAACATCGACATTTTAGGAATCAGTGAACTAAAATGGACATGAAATAGGCAAATTTAATTTAGAGGACCATTATATCTACTCTGGTAGGCAAGAATCCCTTAGAAGAAATGGAGTAACCCTCATAGTCAACAAAAGAGTCCAAAATGCAGTACTTGGGTGTAATCTCAAAAATGTCATAATGATCTCTCTTCATTTCCAAGGCAAACCATTCAATATCACAGTAATCCAAGTCTGTACCCCAACCAGTAATGCTGAGGAAGCTGAAGTTGAACAGTTCTATGAAGACTTACAAGACCTTCTAGAACTAACACCTAAAAAGGATGCCCTTATCATCATAGGAGACTGGAATTCAAAAATAGGAAGTCAAAAGATACCTGGAGTAACAGGCAAATTTGGCCTTGGAGTACAAAATAAATCAGGGAAAATTCTAACAGAGTTTTGCCAAAAGAGTGCACTAGTCATAGTAAACCTTCTCTTCCAAAAACACAAGAGAAGACTCTACACATGGATATCACCAGATGGTCAATACTGAAATCAGACTGATTATATTATTTTCAGCTAAAGATGGAGAAGTTCTATGCAGTCAGCCAAAACAAGACCAGGAGCTGACTGTTGTTCCTATTACGAATTCCTTATTGCCAAATTCAGACATAAATAGGCAATGATAGTTGCTATATAAGTATCATTAAAAACATTAGTGACACTTTTTGATCAAATACAGGAAATAATTAAGTAGTATTCAAAGGTTACAATTCATCAGCTACAAGCATAGTGCCTATACCTGGGCAGTTACTGTATATCCTGAATGTCAGCACAGCTTATGTGTCTTTCTCTTTTGTTGCATATAATTTTTTGAAAACCCAATTAAGATTAAAGCTTATTTATCTTAGAAGACATAGGAAAAGGCAGCCTTAGTGTTATTTAAACCTGACAGCTATGAATTTCAGTATTAATCTCTAGGCAGGTGCTCTTTCCTTACATACAAATAAAAGCTAATAATTCACTAATGTACAAAACATGGCAATGGTCACAGGCGAGGACTCCATCTATTAAGATATAATATGGCCCTGGCATACCTTCTGCACACAACTCCACTCAGTCCACGACCCTTTATTGGGAAAACACTTCTGTGATGTCTCAGCCATCCCTCACTATCATTGGGCTAAATAATCCACAAGTAAGTGCCTACTTCCCCTAAAGCATGCATTCTTCTCTCCACTGAGCCTACAACTGGCATCTACATTACTCAATAAGCTGTTCATTTCTAATTGCTGTGGAATTTAAATCAAAATGGCCACCAGAATCACCTATGCAAAGTGTAAAACCCTATCTCAAATGGGGCCATACCCCAAAGCAGGAGCAGCTTTATTTAGAGGACAAGACTCACATATTTGGGTGAGTAACATTTGATAGTTTTTATGCAAGTATTTCAACTGAGTTCAAGTAGACAGATTTTTAGGATTCATGTGTGGGACTTAGGCTATAGTTGACTAGGACTTGGAAAGTGAGGGGGAGTGAGGAGAGTGCTGTAGGTAGAGGGGCTGTTGTAGGGAAGGGCAGAGACAAGAAAATCCAGTTTGACCTTCCGAATCTGTATTTGCCATAGACACTACAGGTGGTGCTAGTGGTAAAGAATCTGCCTGCCAATTCAGGAGACTTAAGAAACATGTGTTTAGTCCATGGGTTGGGAAGACCTCCTGGAGAAGGAAATGGCAACCCACTCCAGTATTCTTGCCTGCAGAATCTCATTGACAGAGGAGTCTGGCAGGCTACAGTCCATGGGGTCACAAAGAGTTGGACATGACTGAAGCGACTGAGCATGCCTCATGCGCAAATTCAGTATGTCCCAACTGAAGGTCTTTTCCCCGTGGCCCAACCCTATTTCTCCTCCAATTTCTTATGTCTGTGAATCCAACATCTATTAATACCCTGAAGTTCACGTCAGGAAAAAAAGATGTCACTCTAGTCAAACAACTTCATTTCTGTTTCCTCCCCACATCTCATGCTTTATCATCCAGAGAACCAGGTCAATTCTATAGTCTAAAGGTATCTTCACACTCTCTTTCTTGGCATGGATCTACAAATATGTCCATGTTTCCTCTCCAGCCTCATCCCTCACCATTCCTCTTTCTGCCTTGTCTGTACAGAACTATTCAGAGCCATCACTTGTTTCATACATCCTCTCGACTTCAAACCTTTGCAGCTGATCTCTTTGACTTTCAGGGCTCAGCTTTCTCATTATCACCTGTGAGAAGCATGTCCTTCCTCTCCGGTAACTCATTTGATTCCTTATAGTTCTCAGTACATTCTATGGCAGTTGTCTGATTATTTCTTGGGCTTCCCAACTGTCCTGTGAACATTTTCAGGTCTTCCTTGTCTTAGCATCTCCTAGGAAAATGGCATATGGCAGACACTGACTAAAGGCTTATAAAAAATGAGTGAACTAATGGATGCTGGAGAAAATAAATAGTTCAGCTGTTTGGAGTCCAGGAATTGTGCTAGGCAAGTTATGAAAGTTATATGCATGTGAAAAGATTGTGCAGCATCTTAGGATTTTATGTTGCAGACCATAAGAAGTCACTGAGGTTTTCATGGAGGAAAACTGACTTAATAAGAGCAGTGTACTTGTAAGATCAATGCCTGGAGAAAGGAAGAAGACCAGTGTTGGGAGACTGGCCAGGAGGCCAGGTCAGTGATTTAAATGCAAGATAATGAAGGCCTGAAGTGTGGTGGTAGCAGGCATAGAGAGGTTGGGTACATCTATAAACAGGGGATTTTTTAGTACTAAAATTTGAAAAGGAAAACATAAACTCGAAAATTTTTTTATTTGCATATGATAGTCAAAGTTTTTCATGAAACACAAAAAGGCAGTCATGCAAATGAGAAAAACAATTTGTGGACAAAACAGATGAGAAAAGAACACACAGAAAAGGAATAATAAACATAGAAAAAATTCAACATTATCACAAATCCAAATAATAAAAATACTCATAGTTCTTTGGACATAATCTGAAAACTTGGCAAGTAATGAAGCAGAACAGAGGTTAAAACTCATCTTAGTTGCTCAGGTACTTTGCACTGGTACTCACACCTCTGTGAAGTCAGATGATGGATGGCAATCACACACATTTGAAAGACAGCGAATCAACAATAACCACACTCCTCTAACAATGCTTCCATGGCTGCAAGCTATCTACTCCCTAACCCTTTCATTTCCAAAATGTCCTTCAATTCCTCAACTCTCCACTTCTCAAAGCTGTATCTATAAGATCAGCTCTGAGACACTGTGACTTATAAGTACATTTCACTCATGCATAAACAAGCAATAAAACCAGCTCCTTTTAATTTTAAATCAGTGTTTCCTTCCTTCGATAGGTGAGAAATTCTAATGCACTTCAGGTGAGAGAGTAAACTGTCACAGCTTTCCTGTAAAAAGATTTAGTAACAATTCATTAAGAGCTTTTGAAAGTTTGAACTCTTTTACCCTGTAGCTGGATTCTAGGAAAATATCTTAATAAAACAATCAGGAATGAAGTTTTCTTTATAGGGATATTCATTGCAAGATTATTTTAATTAGTGAAAGTTTTAAAATGACTTCAATGACCAATAATAGGAAAATGTTTGGGAAAATTTTAGACTGTTGCTCAAATGAGACATTGTACAATTAAACAACATTTTCAAAGATCTTTTAAAAATAACATTGGACCATACTCATGAAGGAGCTTCTCTGTGGTTCAGATGATAGAGAATCTGCCTGCAATGCAGAAGACCCAGGTTCAATCCCTGGGTCTGGAAGATGTTCTGGAGAAGGAAATGGCAATCCACTCCAGTATTCTTGGCTGAAATGTTCCATGGAGAGAGGAACCTGGTGGGCTACAGTTTATGGGGTCCCAAAGAGTCTGACACAACTGAGCGACCAACAGTTTCATGCTCATGAAATAAATACTAAGTAATTGGAGAGGATTTAAAGATGTTTTTGTGCAATGTAATTGTAGATGTGGACAGGTGTGACTTTGTTAAATATTCCAATTATTCTATAGTTATCTCTCCTTGGTGGAGTTACACATTAATTTTTATCTTAATAATCCTACATATTTTCCAAATCTTTTAACAAGCATGTACTTAACATCATAAGAACATTTATTTTAAAAGATTAGAGAGGATTTTTATTTTAAAAGTCTCAGGTTCCTCAAATTTAAAAGTTGCCACTCCATTCTTACCAGCAAAAAACTGAACAGATTGAAAAATTAACAACTTTTCCAGAATTCATAAAGAGAGGAGAGGACACAGAGGAAACGACTATTTCCAAGATTGAAGAAACACGGAAGGGAATACAGGGAGTCAGGACTGACCAGAGCACCGACTCAGCTGGAAATGCATGGGAACCAGTGCCTAGGTTGAAAAAACAGAACACTAATTGATGAATTGCTGGAGGCTCAGGGAGGACAACTCAGAGTTAAAAACTCCAAGACGATTCAGTCATTAAGGGCACCCACGATACTGTGAGATTTACCCGTAGGAATCTGACCATATTTCCACAGTATATATTGGAGAGAAATCCTCTTGGTCTTCCTTTTCTGAGAAAGGAGAAAGAGCCATGTTGAAATACTCCAGAGTACTGAGAGAAAAAAGTTCTGCTCTTCTTACTAAGGCCTGTCCTCAGGGGAAACTGGTTAAGGAGATCCTACACTTAAGAGGTAGTATTAGAGTCTGACTGGCCTAAGGAAGGGAAATACCCAACTACAGCTGGTTCTAACCTTCAATAAGAGAGGCATGAAATATTCAATTCCATCCCAGTCTAGCCTTCCTATTCCACCTAAAAAAGGAGGGGGAAAAAAAAAAAAAACTTAAGAAACACTTCTGAAGTTCACAGTCCAAAGGTATAAGCTCTCTAAAATACTGAAACTTAAACACAGGACTATAGAATGCTTCCCCTCCCACAACACCCTACCACCTCCTTATTAAAGGTCTATTTAAACAGTTCCTTTTACTTTTACATCATGTCCAGATATAAATAAAATTTACATGACATACCAATAGGCAAAAAACACAATTCAAGAGACACAGCAAGCATCAGAACCAGTCACTGAAGGTTGTTAAAATCATGAGACAAAGAATCAAATAATAAGTATAATTAATATGCTAAATAAATAAAGTAGATGCCATGAAAGAATAGATGGGCAGTGAAAGCAGAGAGATGGAAATCCTAAGAAAGAACCAAAAAGAAATGCTAGAGATCAAAAACACTGTGACAGGAATGAAGAATGCCTTTGATGGGTTTATTAGTAGACTAAACACAGCTGAGGAAAAAATCTCTGAGCTACAAGATTTATCAATAGAATCCCTGAAAACCAAACAGCAAAGAGAACAAAGACTGAAAAGAAAAATCCAGAAAATCCAAGCCTGTGTGCAACTACAAAATGTGTAACACATATGGAATAGAATACTAGGAGAAGAAAGAAAGGAGTTAATAAAATTAGTTGAAACAGTAATGACTGAGCAGTTCCCCAAATTGATGTCAGACACCAAACCACAAATCCAGGAATCTCAGAGATTAGCAAGAAAGATAAATGTCAGAAAACCAATACCTAGACATATCATTTTCAAATTACATAAAATAAAAAAGTAAAGAAACATCCTGAAAAAAGTCAAAGGAAAAAACCCTTACCTACAGAGGAACAAAGATAAAGGTTATATCCAACTTCTCCTCTAGCACTCAGGGGGATAGTGAATTAAAATATTTAAAGCATTGAGAGAAAAAAGTCACCAGCCTAGACTTCTGTAGTGGCTTCCCTGGTAGCTCAGCTGGTAAAGAATCTTGCAATACAGGAGGCCTGGGTTCAATCCCTAGGTTAGGAAGATCCCCTGGAGGAGGGCAAAGCAACTAACTCCAGTATTTTTGCCGGGAGAATCCCCATTGACAGAGGAGCCTGGCGGGCTGCAGTCCATGGGGTCACAAAGAGTTGGACATGACTGAACGGCTAAGCACAGCACAGCACTAGACTTCTGTACCCTGTGATATTATCCTTCAAGGGCAGGAGGCTCAAGTGGGAGGGGATGTAGGTATACTTATACATTGTCATACAGCAGAAGCCAACACAACATTGTAAAGCAATTACACTTTAATTATGAATAAATTTGTAAAAAGTAAAGAAGAAATAAAGGACTTTCTCAGATAAAGAAAAATTAGAGGGAATTTGTTCCTAGTAGATCTGCCTTTCAAGAAATGTTAAAAGAAATTTTTAAAGAGAATAAAATTATATGAATCAGAAACTCAGCTCTACATAAAAAAGGAAGAATATCAGTGACTTGACCACTATCGTTAAGTAATGCCCTTCTTTATCCTTATAACTTTTCTTGCTATGAAGTCTACTATGTCTAAAATTGATATAGCTACTTCTACTTTTTTTCTGATCAATGTTAGCATGATATATTTTTCTCCACTTGTTTGTATTTTTATTTATATATGTCTTCATATTTAAAGTGGGTTTCTTGTAGACGACATATAGTTGAGTTGTATTTTTTGATCCATTCTGACAACTTGTTTTTTCATTGGTGCATTTACATCACTGACATTGTAAGTAATTACTGATATGGATGAATCCATATCTAACATATTTACTACTATGTTCTATCTGTTGCATTTGTTCTTTATTTCTATAAACAGATGTTTATACCTGCTTTATTCATTATTGCCAAAACTTGGGAGCAAAGAAAACATCCTAATTTAGGTTAATGGATAAACTGCAGTGTGTTTGTGTTAGTTGCTTAGTCGTGTCTGACTCTTTGCAACCCCATAGACTGTAGCCCACCAGACCCCTCTGTCCATGGGATTCTCCAGGCAAGAACATTGGGGTGCGATGCCATTTCCCTCTCCAAAAGGAACTATAGAAAGAAAGAAAGTGAAGTCACTCAGTCGACTCTGACTCTTTGTGACCCCATCGACTGTGTAGCCTACCAGGCTCCTCCATCCATGGAATTTTCCAGGCAAGAGTACTGGAGTGGGTTGCCATTTCCTTTCCAATAAAAAGCTGTCAGTCAGTTAGTCAGTTCAGTTGCTCAGTCGTGTCCGACTCTTTGCGACCCCATGAATTGCAGCACGCCAGGCCTCCCTGTCCATCACCAACTCCTGGAGTTCACCCACACTCATGTCCATTGAGTCGGTGATGCAACCCAGCCATCTCATCCTCTGTCATCCCCTTCTCCTCCTGCCCCCAATCCCTCCCAGAATCAGAGTCTTTTCCTATGAGTCAACTCTTCGCATGAGGTGGCCAAAGTATTGGAGTTTCAGCTTTAGCATCATTCCTTCCAAAGAACATCCAGGGCTGATCTCCTTCAGAATGGACTGGTTGGATCTCCTTTCAGTCCAAGGGACTCTCAAGAATCTTCTCCAACACCATAGCTCAAAAGCATCAATTCTTCAGCGCTCAGCTTTCTTCACAGTCCAACTCTCACATCCATACATGACCACTGGGAAAACCATAGCCTTGAGTAGATGGACCTTTGTTGGCAAAGTAATGTCTCTGCTTTTGAATATGCTGTCTAGGTTGGTCATAATTTTCCTTCCAAGGAGTAAGCGTCTTTTAATTTGTGGCTGCAATCACCATCTGCAGTGATTTTGGAGCCCAAAAATAAAGTCTGACACTGTTTCCACTGTTCCCCCATCTATTTCCATGAAGTGATGGGACCAGATGCCATGATCTTCATTTTCTGAATGTTGAGCTTTAAGCCAACTTTTTCACTCTACTCTTTCACTTTCATCAAGGGACTTTTTAGTTCCTCTTCGCTTTCTGCCGTAAGGGTGGTGTCATCTGCATATCTGAGGTTATTGATATTTTTCCCAGCAATCTTGATTCCAGCTTGTGCTTCTTCCAGCCCAGCATTTCTCATGATGTACTCTGCATATAAGTTATGTGGAAAATTCTTAAAGAGATGGAAATAACAGACAACCTGACCTACTTCCTGAGAAATCTTTATGCAGGTCACCAAGCAACAGTTAGAACTGGACATGGAACAACAGACTGGTTCCAAATTGGGAAAGGAGTACGTCAAGGCTATATATTGTCACCTTGCTTGTTTAACTTATATGCAGACTATATCATGTGAAATGCCCGGGTGGATGAAGCACCAGCTGAAATCAAGATTGCCGGGAGAAATATCAATAATCTCAGATATGCAGATGACCCTTATGGCAGAAAGTGAAGAACTAAAAAGCCTTTGATGAAAAGTGAAAGAGGAGAGTGAAAATGTTGGCTTAAAATTCAACATTCAGAAAATTAAGATCACGGCATCCAGTCCCATCACTTCATAGCAAATAGATGGGGAAACATTGGACACAGTGAGAGGCTTTATTTTTTTTGGCTCCAAAATCATTGCAGATGGTGACTGCAGTCAAGAAATTAAAAGACACTTGTTCCTTGGAAGAAAAGCTATGACCAATCGAGACAGCATATTAAAAAGCAGATCCATTACTTTGTTGACAAAAGTCGGTCTAGTCAAAGATGGTTTTTCCAGTAGTCATGTATGGATGTGTAAGTTGGACTATAGAGAAAGCTGAGCACTGAAGAATTGACATTTTTGAACTGTGGTTTGGAGAAGACTCTTGAGAGTCCCTTGGACTGCAAGGAGATCCAACCAGTCCATCCTAAAGGATATCAGTCCTGAATATTCATTGAAAGGACTGATGCCACCTGATGTGAAGAACTGACTCACTGGAAAAGACCCTGATACTGGGGAGACTGAAGGTGGGAGTAGAAGGGGATGACAGAGGATGAGATGGTTGCATGGTATCACTGACTTGATGGCCGTGTTTGAGTAAACTCCCGGAGTTGGTGATGAACACAGAAAGCCTGGCGTGCTGCAGTCCATGGGATTGCAAAGAGCTGGATATGACTGAGAGACTGAACTGAACTGAACTGAATAGCTTACCCTAGTACTGAGTATTTATTTTGTGTAAAGAACTTAAAATAGAGCTGTGCATAAAATAAATACACTATAATAATGTCAATGTTCTTATTGCTAATTTAAATATATCTTTTCTGATTCCTTCACAGTCACATTTGAACACAGTAAATTTCTTCCACCTTAGAAAAACCAATCAATCAAACAAAATCTTTCTTTAATCCACATCTGCCTCCAGTTACAATTCTACTTTTTATCTCCCTTTTATAGCCCAATATGTCAGTATTTATACTCTTTAATCACTAGGGACTTCCCTTATAGCTCATTCAGTCGATAAAGAATCTGCCTGCAATACAGGAGACCCTGGTTCGATTCCTGGGTTGGGAAGATCCTTGGGAGATGGGATAGGCTACCCACTCCAGTATTCCTGGGCTCCCCTTGTGGCTCAGCTGGTAAAGAATCTTCCTGCAATGTGGGAGACCTGGGTTCAGTCCCTGGGTTGGGAAGATCCCCTGGAGAAGGTAAAGCCTACCCACTCCAGTATTCTGGCCTGGGGAATTCCATGGACTGTATAGCCCAGGGGGTCTCAAAGAGTCAGACACAACTGAGCAATCTTCACTTTCACTTTCACCCTGCCATTAATACAACATACACACACATTTAAACATTTCAATCTGGTTTCTAAGTCCAACAAACTCATGCATAGACTGTAGCTTGCTACTTGATTTTCTTACTATGCACAGGCTGTAGTCTATCCTTCTTCATGGGCCCATTTTTCCTCTGGGTTTCCTTCCTAGGATTCTCTTTCCTATAATCATTTGTTGTTCCTTTCATTTGCATGGCTTCAAAAGCCATCTATGGACAACTCCCGAATCTACATCTCAACTCTGTCTTAAGACCTCTTTCTGAAGTTTGTGATTCATATATCCACACATCTATTGGGCATCCTTACCTTCATGCCCCTCAAGCTCAAAAGTTTAGAATAGACTGAACACAGTATTTTCACCTGTCAGCATCTTACATTGTATTCCTACATCTCCATGAATGCCGCATCCTTCCTTCCATGTGAAGTCAGAAACCTGGATATAGTCTGTTACTCATTCTTCTCCCTTCCTACCCCCCAAAATTTAATCAAAGACAAAACACTCAGCTCCTCCTCCAAGAAGTGTCCTTCAAATGTACTCATCTTTCTTGATCTCAGCTGCTAGTATTTTAGTCAGAGCCATCATCATTTCTTGGCTAGTTAAGAACAGTGGCATTTCACTGGTTTTCTCACCACTGGTTTTCCTCCTACCCCACCCTAATCCTCCTCTCCACATTTAATATCCTTCAGTGGTTTCTCATTGCTTGCAGCAAAAGCCCAAACATCTTTTCATGCTCACAGTCTTGGATGGCATTGCCCTGGAGATAGTAATGCTTTAGTCTCATTTCTCAATGTCTTCTTCTTCCTTTCATCCTCTAAGCTTACAGAACACTTCTTAGTTCTCAGACATGATTTACCTCCAAACCTACTCATACCCATTCTAGAATTCTCTTCCTACTACCCTCCTTCTTTATCTGTGGTATTAGTTTGTTAGGGCTGTCAAAACAAATGGGAAAACTGGTCAACCACTTGTAAAAGAATGAAACTAGAACACTTTCTAACACCATACACAAAAATAAACTCAAAATGGATTAAAGATCTAAACGTAAGACCAGAAACTATGAAAGTCCTAGAGGAGAACAAAGGCAAAACACTCCGACATACATCACAGCAGGATCCTCTATGACCCACCTCCCAGAATATTGGAAATAAAAGCAAAAATAAACAAATGGGACCTAATTAAAATTAAAAGCTTCTGCACAACAAAGGAAACTATAAGCAAGGTGAAAAGATAGCCTTCAGAATGGGAGAAAATAATAGTAAATGAAGCAACTGACAAACAACTAATCTCAAAAATATACAAGCAACTCCTGCAGCTCAATTCCAGAAAATAAATGACCCAATCAAAAAGTGGGCCAAAGAACTAAAGAGACATTTCTCCAAAGAAGACATAAACATGGCTAACAAACACATGAAAAGATGCTCAACATTACTTATTATCAGAGAAATGCAAATCAAAACCACAATGAGGTACCATTTCACGCCAGTCAGAATGGCTGTGATCCAAAAGTCTACAAGCAATAAATGCTGGAGAGGGTGTGGAGAAAAGGGAACCCTCTTACACTGTTGGTGGGAATGCAAACTAGTACAGCCACTATGGAGAACAGTGTGGAGATTCCTTAAAACACTGGAAATAGAACTGCCTTATGACCCAGCAATCCCACTGCTGGGCAGACACACTGAGGAAACCAGAATTGAAAGAGACACGTGTACCCCAATGTTCATCACAGCGCTGTTTATAATAGCCAGGACATGGAAGCAACCTAGATGTCCATCAGCAGATGAATGGATAAGAAAGCTGTGGTACATATACACAATGGAGTATTACTCAGCCATTAAAAAGAATACATTTGAATCAGTTCTAAAGAGGTGGATGAAACTGGAGCTGATTATACAGAGTGAAGTAAGCCAAAAAGAAAAAACACCAATACAGTATACTAATGCATATATATGGAATTTAGAAAGATGGTAATGATAACCCTATAAGCGAGACAGCAAAAGAGACACAGATGTATAGAACAGTCTTTTGGAGTCTGTGGGAGAGGGAGAGGGTGGGCTGATTTGGGAGAATGGCATTGAAACATGGATAATATCATATATGAAATGAATCACCAGTCCAGGTTCCATCCATGATACTGGATGCTTGGGGCTGGTGCACTGGGACAACCCAAAGGGATGGTGCGGGGAGGGAGGAGGGAGGGGGATTCAGGATGGAGAACACCTGTATACCTGTGGTGGATTCATGTTGATGTATGGCAAAACCAATACAATATTGTAAAGTAATTAACCTCCAATTAAAATAAATTTATATTAAAAATAAATAAGTTAAATTAAAAAACAAAACAAAACATTACAGTCTGGAAAAAAAAAACACATTACAGTCTGGGTAGCTTAAAAAACAGAAATGTATTTTCTCAAAGTTGTGGAAGCTAGAAGTCTAAAATCTAGATGCTGGAAGGTTTGGCTTCCTAGTCTTTTGGAGGATAAAATGAAAATTTTATATAATATGTTTTAGAATTATATGTACAAATAGGGTCTCGTTACAGTTGAAGGGAATAGTGGAGGAAAAGATAAGGATTATTTAGAAAAATAATTTTTAAATGCTTTACAATTCCAAATATTGTTTTTACAGCATAAAGAGATAGTTACTTGAAAAAAAAAAAAGAAAAATCACTATTTAAAAGAAAAAAAAAGTAACATTTACCTTAAATCATGAGGAAATTTTATATTATTTGCATAAAGTATAAAAAATTTCAACTATTTAAAGAATGCTTTTTTACTTATGGAAAGAAATGTTACAAAATTCAAGAATTTATTCTTATGAAATAAATATGTATAAAGCTAATCAGAGAAAATCTCCTAAGGAAAAATAGCAAGTATAAATAACTTGATGTATGGCAAAAAATACACTTAACAAGTGCTCAGTCATTCAGTCATGCCCAACTCTTTGTGACCCCATGGACTATAGCCCACAAGGCTTCCCTGTCCATGGAATTCTCTAGGCAAGACTACTGAAGTGAGTTCCATTTCCTACTTCAGAGGATCCTCCTAACCCAGGAATTGAACTCCTGTTTTGTATCTCCTGCATTGCAGGTGAATCCTTTACCACTGCACCAGCTGGGAAGCCCACACTTAATAAAATATACCCTAATATTTTATTTACAAAATAAAATAGTAATTCATTTTTGGAAAAGTTCATTATTTCATGCACAATTTCTGTGTGTTTTTTTTTTAATTCTA
Organism: Budorcas taxicolor; assembly: GCF_023091745.1. Classification (NCBI taxonomy): domain Eukaryota; kingdom Metazoa; phylum Chordata; class Mammalia; order Artiodactyla; family Bovidae; genus Budorcas; species Budorcas taxicolor. Next base: position 185,458,455 of record NC_068910.1, read on the forward strand.
CATACCCTGTTCTTATTGACAAACTTGTTTAGATAAAATAATTTTATTTCTGTTCACTTCTACAATAGAGATTTTCATTTTTAAAAAGTCCTTTACATTATGAAATTATGATAAGAATAATTTTAATTACTGATTTCCTCTTTGGTCCATCTCCTTCATTTATAGATGACAGCTTTTTTTTTTTCTATTCTGTAGCTTTATAACTTGCATTTTGGTTTCTGTATGATTTTTTACTTTTTTGACATTTTGTTCAATGAAATTTATAAATATGGTCAAAAGATAAAGAAGAAAAGTAGTTTATTTTGAGTGGAAGTGTCAAATGTTAATAAAAACTGTTCTGTGAAAAGAAATAACATATTTCACAGTCTTAAAACCTTCTAGAGAACTACATCTCTTTCTCTTTTTTTAAAGATTAAACAGAACCTTTCTCTTTTTTTCTTTTCCTTTATATTTTAAACAATCACAGCATTAGGGATTGAAATATAATAACACATATGTACTTAGCAGGGCATACATAATTATACAGATATTCACAGCAAATACTGTTTTTCCCTATAGCACATTTAATATGGGCAGGCATATTATTCTTCAAATGCACTTTAGTGTAAGACTGTAATTTCATCCAAAGGTTATAGCATTATAGAAAATGAGAGAGAACATTTAGTTTAGTTTTTTGTTGTCATTAAAATGGCAAGATGGAATTACAGCTCTATTTGTATGCTTTGGAGCATTCATCAATTTAAATTTTAATAAATATCAGTTTCAAGCTAGTTTAATTTAATAAAAAACAGTATTATTTCTTATTTACTAGCCAGTTTCCGTAAACCTCTCGTTCTCCCTTTCTAACAATTTCTGCCATTCTGATGCCTTCCATGATACAGAGTTTAACATACTGGTACAGAATTCAGCTATAACTCACTGAGTGCAATTTCAAATGAAAATATCTTACTTTATTTCAAAATAAAGAATAATAATCATAATTCCTTTTGTAATTTTTATAGCACTATTTTATGCAGAACACTAGAAACACTTGTTCATTATGGTTACCCAGTGGGAAGGATGAGGGGAAGGGATAGTTAGGAAATTTGGGATTGACATGTATATCAGTATCAGTATCAGTATCAGTTCAGTCGCTCAGTTGTGTCCGACTCTTTGCGACACCATGAATCGCAGGACGCCAGGCCTCCCTGCCCATCACCAACTCCCGGAGTTCACTCAAACTCACTTTCATCAAATCAGTGATGCCATCCAGCCATCTCATCCTCGGTCGTCCCCTTCTCCTCCTGCCCCCAATCCCTCCCAGCATCAGAGTCTTTTCCAATGAGTCAACTCTTCTCATGAGGTGGCCAAAGTACTGGAGTTTCAGCTTCAGCACCATTCCTTCCAGAGAATCCCAGGACTGATCTCCTTCAGAATGGACTGGTTGGATTTCCTTGCAGTCCAAGGGACTCTCAAGAGTCTTCTCCAGCACCACAGCTCAAAAGCATCAATTCTTTGGTGCCCAGCTTTCTTCACAGTCCAACTCTCACATCCATACATGACCACAGGAAAAACCATAGCCTTGACTAGATGGACTTTTGTTGGCAAAGTAATGTCTCTGCTTTTGAATATGCTATCTAGGTTGGTCATAACTTTTCTTCCAAGGAGTAAGCGTCTTTTAATTTCATGGCTGCAGCCTACTGTTATATTAATATTTAAAATGGATAACCAACAAGGACCTACTGGAATTCTACTCAGTGTTTTGAGGCAGCTTGGACAGGAGGGAAGTTTAGGGGAGAAGGGACTCATGCATATGTATGACAGGGTCCCTTAGCTGTTCACTTGAAATGATCATTGTTGATGAACTATACCACAATACAAAATAAAAAGTTCAAAAAAAATGGATAACCAACAAAGACCTACTGTATAGTGCATGGAAATCTGCTCAGTGTTACATGGCAGCCTTGATTGTAGCAGCGTTTGTGGGGAGAATGGATCCATGTATATGTATGGCTGAGTCCCTCTGCTGTCCACCTGAAATCACAGTATTGTTAACTGGCTACACTCCAGTACAAAATAACAAGTTAAAAAAATTAAAAACACTTGTTCAGTTCAGGTCAGTATACATTTATTGGACAAAAAACCTGTATGCAAATCATACTACATAGTCTATAGAAATATAGAAGATGTTTCCTATTCATAATAAGCTTACAGTGTATATATAAACTATAAGTTTATTATATATAGGGCTCATATATAAACTTACATATATAGGGCTTCTCTGGTGACGCAATATAAAGAACCCGACTGCCAGTGCAGAAGCCACAGGAGATGCAGGGTTGATCCCTGGGTCAGGAAGATCCCCTGGAAAAGAATTTGGCAACCCACTCCAGTATTTTGCCTGGGAAATCCCATGGACAGAGGAGCCTGGCAGTTTACAGTCTATGGGGTTGCAAAAGAGTCAGACATGACTGAGCTACTAACACTTTCACTATATATATATATGTATGTATATGAAAGAGAGAGAGAGATTGAGTAATTATGGTGAAAGGAAGAAAATGACTGGAAGAGAAGTAAAAGTTTGAGAAAGCTTTTGGATTTAAGAAGTATATGTGAACCAGATGCCCAGGAATGTGCTCAGATGAAGATTCATTTTGGCAGTTTTTTCCAGCATAATACCTTGTTGGCACTGGAAATATCACAAAAGAAATTCTGAAAACTAAAGATCATATTGGGAAATTGCAAGTAAGCAATGCAATTCATCACTCTTTTGAACAGGAAAGAGTAGGTGAAAGTAAGACAAGAGATATAAGAAGGCATCAAATGAAGAATCTATCCTGAGGTTCCCCTGAAACAAGATCTCAGCTTTCTGTTTTAGAGATTAGAAAAGCAGGCTTGATACAAATGAAATATTCTGGGAATTAATCAAAGGGGGGTAACTAAAGGGTTTAGAAGGAAGAAATATGTCATTGAAGAAGCGGTTCTGGAGGAAGGCATTAATGAGCAACAAACAATTTCAATTTGGGTACAGATCATAAAAAGGCAGGGCCAGATTTTTACTCAGATATAAGGTATGTCCCTAAAAATAAACCTGAATTTTTTACTCAGAATAAAACAATGGAGAATTTTAAATACTAGGAAATACAGTTTTAATATAATTTAGTAGGTATCAGGGAATAAAGGAAAGCTTTGCTGTTACTGTTTTTTCAAGGCATGGTTTTGGGCTTTCTTGGTGGCTCAGATGTAAAGAGTCTGCCTTCAATGCAGGAGACCCAGGTTCAATACCTGGGTTGGTCAGATCCCCCAGAGAAGGGAATGGCTGTCCACTTCAGTATTCTTTCCTGATGAATCCCATGGACAGAGAAGCCTGGCAGGCTACAGTCCATGGGGTTGCAGAGTTGGACACAACTGAGTGACTAACAGTTCCACTTTTCAGTTTGGAAGCTTACTCTGGTTGTAGGGCATAGGGCTGATTGGAGAAGGGGATGTAACAGAAGTGAGAAACCAACAATGAAACTCTTGCAGTGATTCTGTGAGAGAGGTAATGAAGTCTTGAATGATGGCAATGAAGATGGGGACGGGAAGAAGAGATGGCAATGCTGATTCTGACTGGATAGGAGGGGCAGGAAAGAAATGACTCAATGCATTTTAGTTCAGGTACTTGGGAGAATGCAGGTGTCATTAGTGAAAAATAGATAACCAATGAATAGAGAATGAAAGAAATGGCAATGATAAAGAAAGATGATAACTAATGTAGCTTGAGGCATAATAAGTTTAAAGGGCTGAACAACTCCACAGCTGAAGATATCCATCATTTAGACCATCAGAAATGTAGCACAAAAAATAATGGCAGTGAATATAGCCTAGAAGTTACTTTCACAGGATTAACTGTCAAAGCTTGTTATTCTCAAACCTGTGTGAGAATAATTGGCATAGATTGTTCCTGATTTCATTCCACACCAATTAAACCTAAATCACTGGGGATATAGTAGGAGTTAGGAATCACTGTTTTTTCTATTGGTTTTCCCAAGCATAAATTTTAATGTTGATTAATCTATTTTTATTTTCCTCTTTTTTACAATAGTTGACAAACGTTTTGTGGGGGTGATTTCCAACCCATAGGAAAATTAAAAGAACCACACAGGGCTTCCCTGGTGGCTCAGTGGTAAAGAAACTGCCTGCCCATACAGGAGACACTGTTTCGATCCCTGATCTGGGAAGAGGCCACATGCCGTGGAGCAACTCAGCCTGTGCTCTGCAACTGATCTTGTGCTTTAGAGCCCAGGAACCACAACTACTGAGTCCATGTACTGCCACTACGAAGCTTGCACACCTAGAGTCTGTGCTCTGCAACAAGGTAAGCCACTGCAGTGAGAAACCCACATGAAAATGAAGAGTAGCCCTTGCTTGCCACAACTAGAGAAAGCCCACAGGAAGCAATGAAGACCCAGCACAGCCAAAAAAAAAAAGAACAGTACAGTGGAAACATATACCCTTTTACCTTAATGTATGATTAACATATTATTAAACTAGCTTCGTATATTTCTTTATAAAACACACACACACACTTCCATTTTGTCAAACTATCCACAAGAAGGGCAAATACATCATGATATTTTATCTCAAACACTTCAGTATAAATGTTGTTGGTCATAAGCTAAGTCATATCTGACTCTTTGTGACTTCATGGACTGCAGCATGGCAGGCTTCCCTGTCCTTCAATTTCTCCCTGAGTTTGCACAAACTCATGCCCATTCAGTTGGTGATGCCATCCAACCATCTCATCCTTACCCCTTTCTCCTTATGCCCTCAATCTTTCCCAGCATAAGGGTCTTTTCCAATGAGTTTTGGCCCCTTACATCAGGTGGCCAAAGTGTTGGAGTTTCAGTTTCAGCATCAGTCCTTCCAATGAATATTCAGGGTTGATTTCCCTTAGGATTGACTGGTTGGTTCTCCTTGCTGTCCAAAGGACTCTCAAGAATCTTCTCCTGAACCACAGTTTAAAAGCAACAGTTCTTTAGCACTCAGTCTTTTTTATGGTCCAACTCTCACATCTGTACATGACTACTGGAAAAACCATAGCTTTGACTATGTGGATCTTTGTTGGCAAATTGGCATCTCTGCTTTTTAATGCACGGTCTAGGTTGGTCACAGCTTTTCTTCCAAGGAGCAAGCATCTTTTAATTTCATGGCTGCAGTCTCCATCTGCAGTGATTTTGGAGCCCAACAGAAAAAAAAAGTCTGTCACTGCTTCCACATTTTCTTTGTCTATCTGCCATGAAGTGATGGGACCGGATCCCATGATCTTCATTTTTTGAATGTTGAGTTTTAAGCCAGATTTTTCCCTCTCCTCTTTCATCCTCATCAAGAGACTCTTTAGCTTCTTCTCTTTCTGTCATTAGAATGGTATCATCTGCATATCTGGGGTTGTTGATATTTCTTCTGGCAATCATGATTCCAGCTTGTGATTCATCCACTCTGGCATTTTGCACAATGTACTCTGTGTCTATATTGTCACCCTGCTTATTTAACTTATATGCAGAGTACATCATGAGAAACACTGGGCTGGAGGAAGCACAAGCTGGAATCAAGATTGCTGGGAGAAATATCAATAACCTCAGATATGCAGATGACACCACGGCAGAAAGTGAAGAGGAACTCAAAAGCCTCTTCGTGAAAGTGAAAGAAGAGAGGGAAAAAATTGGCTTAAAGCTCAACATTCAGAAAATGAAGATCATGGCATCTGGTCCCATCACTTCATGGCAAATAGATGGGGAAACATTGGAAACAGCGACAGACTATTTATTTGGGCTCCAAAATCACTGCAGATGGTGATGTAGCCATGAAATTAAAAGATGCTTATTTCTTGGAAGGAAAGTTATGACCAATCTAGATAGCATATTGAAAAGCATACCTTTGGCAACAAAGGTATGTCTAGTCAAGCTATGGTTTTTCTAGTAATCATGTATGGATGTGAGAGTTGGACTATGAAGAAAGCTGAGCGCCGAAGAATTGATGATTTTGTTGGAGAAGACTCTTGAAGAGTCCCTTGGACTGCAAGGAGGTCCAATCAGTCCATCCTAAAGGAGATCATTCCTGGGTGTTCTTTGGAAGGATTGATGCTAAAGCTGAAACTTCAATACTTTGGCCACCTCATGCAAAGAATTGACTCATTGGAAAAGACCCTGATGCTGGGAGAGATTTGGGGCAGGAGGAGAAGGAGATGACAGAAGATAAGATGGCTGGATGGCATCACTGAGTCGAGGCACATGAGTTTGGGTGAACTTTGGGAGTTGGTGATGGACTGGGAGGCCTGGCGTGCTGCAGTTCATGGGGTTGCAAAGAGTTGGACATGACTGAGCGACTGAACTGAACTGAACTGAACTCTGTGTGTAAATTAAATAATCAGGATAACAATATACAGCCTTGACGTACTCCTTTCCCAATTTGGAAACAGTCTGCTGCTTCGTGTCCAGTACCAGCTGTTGCTTTTTGACCTGCATAGATGTTTCTCAGGAGGCAGGTAAGGTGGTCTGGTATTCCCATCTCTTGAAGAATTTTCCACAGTTTTTTTGTGATCCACACAGTCAAAGGCTTTAGCATATTCAATGAAGCAGAAACAGCCGTTTTTCTGGAATTCTCTTGTTTTTTCCTACGATCCAACGGTTGTCGGCAATTTGATCTCTGGTTATTCTGCCTTTTTTAAATCTATCTTGTACATCTGGAATTTCTCAGTTCATGTACTGTTGAAGCCTAGCTTGAAGGATTTTGAGCATTAACTTGCTAGTATGTGAAATGAGAGCAACCATATGATAGTTTGAGCATTCTTTGACATTGCCTCTCTTTGGGATTGAAATGATTGAAATGAAATTTTCCAAGAATAAGGACATTCTCTATATAACCATGACTCCATCACCCCTCAGAAAATCAACATAATTGAGTAACATTTTTCAATGTACAGACCATTTTCATATTTTCCTAATTCCTTGAAAAATGTTCTTTATAACTACGAAAGAGTATATCCTGGCTTGCCTGAGACGTCCCCATTTATTTTCTGTTGTCTGGTTGATGTAACTGTTTATGGTATTCTTATTGTCCTCAAAGATGTACTATATTAGATGACATGTAGAAATTATATATTATTTCTTATAAAAATCTAATCAATTAGCTACTGATAGAGCTTTCATATGCCTGTAGTTCATCTTAATTTAGAAGATTCTCTTCCCCTCTCTGTTCATTACCTTGAATCTTATGAGGAATATAGGCCAATTTTTTGAAGAATATCTTGTATTCTTGGTGAGTCTGATTCCCAGTGTGAACATCAGGGACACATAAGCAGTACTGATGAGTCATCATTTGTGTTATAAAGAAGCTCTCCATATTATTTTAATGTGCACACAAAGTTTAGAACCATTGTTCTAAGCCACAGGAATAAATTAGAAAAAGAAAAAAGAAGAGTTAAAAAATAGAATTTTGGAGAAATCCTTCGCAATTTACAACACACTCAGAAGGAGAGATTTACTAAGGAAGAATCCTACAAAGGTATTTCCTACTGAAATTTGTCTAATCTACATATCATTATGTGGGTCTCCCAAATTTCTCTAGGCCTTATATACAAGGTGACACTAGCAAAAATGGAAATTTAAAAACATAGAACCCCAATACTCTACAGTATGCTTTCTCCTCCCGTATATTTCTAGAAATTCTTATTACTGCTGTTTTCAGTTGCAGCTTTCCTGATCCTGATCTCTGATTAGAGAAAGCTGTTGCTTTGCCAGGCATGGTGGTCATTCTCATTGTTCTGCCAATGCTCTTCTTGGTAACCTCAGTATTTCTAGTTTTATGGTGCCCAAGTTTGGGGGCAATCATTGACCAATCCTAATAGCTCTCTCCTATTTGCGTTATACTCTACAAGATAGGACAAGGCTTAAGAAGTCTGTGATCTTAATGTTTTACAGAATTGGAAGAAACTTCTCATTCCAACTAATTTCCCACTCCTGATGTGCAAGAAACTGACCGGAGAGATGAATTCCATTCTAAAGCCAGAGCCACTTCTCCCCTCTCAACTTTGAAGATAATGACTTCCTTACTGGGTAAAACTCATGTGTCTGATCTGTTCTCTTGGGATTCTCCTGGTTGAATAATTAGATCCATATAACTTGCCTCATACAATTTAGTGTCTATTAGGTGGGCTGATCAGTTTTTACTTCAGTGGTTTTATTATTAATTTGAAGTCTTACTCATACAATTCCTTAAAGGATAGTGGAGTCATAGTGTATGTAAATTTAACTTTCTCAAATTCAGCTAATGTCTCCACTATTCCACTCCATGTACACCTACCCTAGTACAGAAGAGGGACACAGGGGTCTGCTTTATTCTGTTGGTCTCTATTCTCCTAAGAACCCTTATGGTGTGAGCATCTCTCCAAGCTGAGATGCCTCTTATGTTTAAAAATACTTTGTTCTGCCTTATGGAAAAACTTAAGGAATTTCCAAGATGAATTTTTCTATACTAGATATTTATCCTACATGCTGACCTCAACATCTGTGACCACCTCCCCCTGCCCCACTTGTGCTGGTTCTGAATCTGCCCTCAGCTTCACTCCTTATACTTTTCCTGCCCTGCTGAGTCATACACAGGCTGATCTCAGCTGGCTGCATCTCCCAGTCTCCTGGGTTAACTCTTTTCCATTGAGGTTTTGCTATGGGGATGTTCTGCCAAATATTAAAAGACAGGTGGAAAGGAGATGTTACAGTGTTTTCTCCCTCTGATTCAGCCTCAGACGGTGTAGAGGCAGGTGTCAGATCTCAAATTTGACTCCAGTCTTTCTGATTCAGATTCTTCTGATTTTCCTGGACCCCCGATTTTCAGTAATAACTCCTGATCTCTCAGTCATTTCACTCTAGAGGCAAGTAGGACTTCCTGCTGTTAATCTCTGGATGACTCACTGGTTTGATTCTGCCTCTTTTGTCACTTTTGCAACCATTTTACTACATTAATTTCTGTTTATGACTTGGAGTGGATTTATTTTTCTTATTACACCATCATTGACAACTTCTTGTTATTAGAAGTGACTTCAACTGTCAGGCTTTCAAGGTGGGTTTGCAGGATTGGGTTTCTTCCTTATTTGAGTATGACTGTAAAAATGACATCCTTGAAGGTGGAAAATAGGATAATCATAATACCTGACATGCAGTGGCTTAAATTACTTAAATTAACCCATGCTTTATTGGAATGAAATGCCATTCAAAGCAAAGCTTTGGGAAAGCAAGTAACCACAGCTCCATACCAGTCTGGTTGTAATGATGATTTCATTACATTTCATTATCACCCTCAGAATATCTGCTTCTGACAGCTTTGAAGAATTTACAGAAAGAAAATTACAGACTCAGGTCTTAAGAGTTCTTTGTTCATGTCATGGTTAGAGAAACACTGAAATGTCATAGGTACCCTAGGATAATATCTCATCTTCTGCAGTGGCAGAGAAGATATAAGAGGATCAGACCCCCAAATCCAGTGGAATACAATGATAGAAATACAATTTAACTGGAATATACAAACTTGCAAAGAGTCTGATGTTAAAGTTTAACATGTGCAACAGCAGAACATTTTGAAATAGAATTAGTATATAAAGCTTTTCTTGAACAGATTCTGAAGGCACAATGGAGTGAAAAAATCTCATGCTTGCCTTACACCTACTTCTGCTGCCACTCCTCTATTAATCAATGACTATGGACTGTTATGGGCTTCCCTGGAGGCTCAGAGGTAAAGAAACCAGCTGCCAGTGCCTGTCAGTGCAGGAGACATGGGTTCCATCCCTGGGTTGGGAAGATCCCCTGTGGAAGAAAACGGCAATGCATTCCAGTATTCTTGCCTGGGAAATTCCTTGGATAGAGGAGCCTGGCAGACTACAGTCCATGGGGTTGCAGAGTTGGACATGACTTAGCGACTAAACCACCACCACCATGACCTGTCATGAGCTCTTTATGATTAGCAGATGGAGGAAGAAATAGTTGGTCTTGGTTTACACAGAATTTGCATGATATTGTGGCACAGCCTTCACAGAGGCTGTTGTCAGATTATTCTCTCACTCATGGATGATCTTGGAGGATGGTGATGGTGGTGAAGACAAAGCTTCCTATAATTAAGACTTTGGACATTATACTTTTTTTTTTTTTTTTGGTCTAACAAGAGAGACAGCTTGAAGTGAAGTTCTACTCTGATTCATGACAACGTTTATTTGTCTTCATTGGTCAGAAACTTGAGAAGAATAAGATTGAAAGACTGATAGCAAATAGGTTTAGAGGAGCTCACAGACTTTGCCAAATAGGTATGCTTGTCTTCTTGTCTGGAGAATCTTATGGACAGAGGATCCTGGTGGGCTATAGTCCATGGGGTCGCAGAGTTGGACACGACGGAGCAACTGACTGCTTCTTTCTTATGCTTCTCTTCTATGTGTCCCCCTGACAGTTAAGGAGGATCTCACTAATTATGTGGGCAAGATGTCCTGCCACAGAACTGGCAGCCTAGTTTCTCATCCTTTCTGAGTGTGTTTGTTATTGATAGGCTCATGATAAAAATGGCCATATCAGCAGGATGTAGGTTACGCATGGTCTCAACAACATGGACGTTCCCTCATCAAGATTGATTTCATTATTGTGTCTGATAAGTGTCCAATTTCTGAACGATAGGGGCCAATACTGAAAGTTCAGTATTGCAGCATTCCTAGAGGTACAAGTTCACCTGTTGCAGACGCATGACATAGGCCCTTTTACATTGTAAAGTGCATTTTTCCTTACTGGTATGAACATCTATTCTTTTTTAAAAAATAATGTTCTTAAGGTTCATTCATGTTAAAATTCATGACAGCATTTCCTTTCTTAAGGCTGCATTATATGTATAGGCTGCATTTTCTGTTTCAATTTATTCATCAGTGGACATTTAGATTGGGTCCACAGCTTAGCTATTGTGAATAATGCTGCAATGATTGTGGAGGTGTAGATCTCTCTTGGAGATTCTGATTTCAGCTATTTTAGATATATACCCAGAAGTGGAATTACTGGATTAAACATATATTCTTGATATGAATTTCTTCTATATCTACCATGCTTCTGTGAGCACCACCACAAAGTTCTCAGATGTTGTCCCACATAACATTGCTTCTGACCAAGGGATGTTTTTCTGCAAAGGAAGGGGAACAGTGGGCTCACTCTCAGGGAGTTCTCTGATCTAATTGCAAACTCCATCACCCAGATGAAGTGGAACTGAAAGAAGGGTGGATAGCCTAATAAAGACAGTTATGATATTTGCTAGAATAGCAGGTGAAGTTGAAATGTCCTCCTACAGCATATGGTATATTCTTTGAATCAACCACACCTAATAGGATGCTAATTCTTTCAAAGCCATTATTCACAAGTCCTAGATCCAAGAAGTAGAAATGAAATATGTCCCTCTCACTATTACACAAAATAACCCATTCAGAGACATTTCTCTTTTAGTTTCTGCAATCTTGTCCAAGTATCTACTATGACACCCCAAACAGGCGCATTAAAATGGAAGTTAAATCTACAACCTGACCGTTTTCAGAGACACAAAGACTCATACCTCTGAAATAAAAGACATTAATGAGGTTATAGTATTACATGTTGTTTGTTGTTTAGTCACTAAGTCATATCTGACTCTTTTGTGACCACATCGTATTATAGGGGTGGTTATTTCAAATCAACAAGGGAAAACTGGATTGCTGTTCTAAAATAAGAGCAAGAAATACCATGGGATTCTCTGGAGTTCATTTCTTCCGTGGCTCATAAAAATGACTGGTCTAATAAAGGCAAAACCATTAAGAATTCAGACCCTTCTGGAATTAAGGTTTGGGATACTTCTTGATGTAAAGAATCCTGACCAGACGATCTGAGAGCAAGGGTAACATAAAATGAGTAGTGGGAAGAGTAGCAATGTAACAAGGAACAAAAGTAGCAAGTAACAGGCTGATCTGAGAGCAAAGGATAACATAGAATGAGTAGTGATAAGTATCAATGATACCCTTGTAACCATACCCTCAGAACTGAGGACTCTAGTAGCTGTTTATGAATATGTGTCTATACTTTATATACATATATATATATAAGTGTTCATATTCAAGGATTATATATATATTTCCATTTCGCCCTCCACACTTTTTATTATTTTGTGTAAGGAGTGTAAACGTCAGTTCATATGTCACCAGACCCCATGAGCAGTGACATCTGCATCTAATGGGCAGGATTAGAAATTTCTTGTGATTCTGAGTGTGAGAAGAATACAGTATTGGAGAAAAGGCAGGAGCATTTCAGTTTGTATGATGAGTGACAGTCACATATTAGAAAGAAACAGGACCTTATAAGATCGATATGAAACTTATATGTAGGCAAAATGATGAGAATCGCTGCTGAGTAAACCAAAGGAGGAGCAGCTGATCCTCAGTCTGGTTTCATTCAAAGTCAGTGATGCTCCGTATTTCAGGTGAAGTAATCCCTCAGTCTTTCACTTCCCAGGTTCCCCTGTGAGCTGATTTCCTGCCTGGTTCAGCCAGTGGAAGGTTCCAAAGACTGAGTTGAAGAAAGGGAGAGCAACTAGGATATTTCTGCCCCTTTAACCCAGACACATCCAGTAGCACTGGGGCTTCTCTGTGGTCTCAGCTCCTATTTGACAGTTTTAGCTCCTACCTCATGACTTGATGCTGTAACATATCTTACTCCCCTTTCCCCCTCTAGTCTGGAGACGGTGGCCTCCAGCTGTTGCTAATCTGCAGGGTAACTCACCCTCACTTGTTTGGTTTCTTAGCTTTCTCCTTCACAAGTAAAACCAATTCTTGTATTAAATTCTCTTTATTTTAAATATTATGAATGATTTCTACTTCTCCGATTGGAAACTGAGTGATTCATAAGTCCACTAAAGCACCAAATATTCTCTTGTGACTTTGGTAAACACTATCTATTCTTACACTGAGGACATTATCCTTGTGGTAAGATTCAAGTTCTTCCCTGGTATCATCTTTATCTGCAATGCTTGTGTTATTTAAAAAATATTTTTGGTATTTGTTTTACTTACTAGCTTTTTAAAGTAGGTAGTACATGCGTATGGCACAAAATTCAAGTAGTACAAATGGATATAAGATTGAAAAGCACTTTACCCCCTAGTTTCTGATTCATCCATCTCCCCCAATGATGACATACACTGTCATCATTTTTTTGTGTTTTCTTCCAGAGAATGCACATGCAAACACATAGACACACATAGAGTAATTTATGATGCACACTCTTCTGCACCTTGGTTTTTTTTTTTGTTGTTGTTCTACAATATAATGGGAATTTTTTTTCTGTACCACTACATAAACAGCAACATCATTCTCTCCAATAATAGCACAATATTCTATTGCACTGAACAGCCCCAGTGCTCGGTGCACAGTTGTTCCCATTATTTCACCATCGCTAACAATGCTGCAGGGTAACTCCTTGCATATGAGGCAAATTACACCATCAGATGGAAGGAGACAATATCTCTGAATTATCATTTGGAGAAAATTCTCCCCTCTAAATAGTTCCCTCTCAGATTTTTCTAAAATTAAAGGTTCAAAAACCCACCTGCATTGAATTTTGACATGAGTGAGCAGAAAATTTTTTATTAATCCACTCTGTTTTCTGGGTTGTTTGTTAGGTAGCAGGATGTAATTACCTCCAACTAATACAACAAAAAAAAGCAGTGAATATAATTTATACTTTGAAAAAGTCTGGGGATAAAGGAAGAAAGACACAACCAATAATGATGAAATATATACAATGAAAAAAAATGAAGAACATGGCCAAAGTGGGAAAGAATGACATCAAAGAAACAGGGGTCTAACTTTTCATTCTTCATTATTAGGAAGGAAAGGTAAACTATTTTTTCCCCAAGAAAAGATAAGATGAAGAGGAAGGGGGAAAACACTGAAATAACTACTAAACTTTATTTTGATATTTTGGGGTAAATTGTAAGCAAAATAATCTCTGGTAGGGAGTTAGAAATAATACAGTGGGAGGGTAGTTATACTACTAATAAGACTGGAAAGTGTTTGCATACTGACAAAGTTAATGAACAAGGAATTTTGTGACTTGGTGCATGACTGCATCATTGAGATCAGATAGCCTAAAAATGTAACTGATGTAATTAACATGATTTTCAGATAGTCTTCAAAAATGGAAGTACATAAAATATGCAGATAAGCTATGAGAGAGAAGATCACAGGAGTAAAAGATTGTAGGGTGGCAGTAAGACAATAGTTGAAAAACCTCAAACTTTATGCATTCAAATTAAGTAAGGGTGTAAATGTCCTAAAAACTGGAGTAACAGAATAAAGTACTACAAAAGGGGTGGGGAACTAGAGGTCATGAGAAGATGAAGAATACAGCAAATAGAATGTGAAATAAAATACATTTAGGGAGAAAAATCTTTGAGTCAGAGAGTATTTTAGAATTCCAAATTCTATGAGCCAAACAAGATGATGAAACCCAAATTGCAAGTGAAATAGAATGGAGTCTAGCTCACTGTAGTTATTCATGCTGAGTGACTGAGAATCCAATATTTGCATAGCTACTAGGATTGCCAGATAAAATTCAGGAAGATATCTATAAGCTTCAGAAAAGATGGTGGACAACAGAGGTAAAATACAGAAGATGAAACATGTTTTATCTCAGTTTTATACAAGTAAATATGGTGCACTGAGTGTAGTGGAATACAGATATAGAAACATTACTGAGAAGCAAATTGACTGCTCATCATGACCCTTGATCTATTAGGAGTCAGGTTCAGTTAAAGAAAGGGGATGGAAAAAGCACTTGAAGTAAAGGTTAGAGTGGATAGGACACAATGTATAATGAAGACCCAAGGCATCCCTGATAGCTCAGTTGGTAAAGAATCTGCCTGCAATGCAGGAGACCCTGGTTCTATTCCTAGGTTGGGAAGATCTGCTAGAGAAGGGATTGGCTACCCACTCTAGTATTCTTGGGCTTCCCTGGTTGCTCAGCTGGTGAAGAATCCACCTGCAATGCGGGAGACCTGGGTTCAATCCCTGAATTGGGAAGATCCCCTAAAGAAGGGAAAGGCTACCCAATCCAGTATTCTGGCCTAGAGAATTCCATGGACTACAGTAGTCCATGGGGTCGCAAAGAGTCAGACCTGACTTAGCAACTTTCACTTCACTTCACTTCAGACCTTTGAATATGGCAGACCAAAGTTGAGTATCAGTTCCATCATTAACTAACTGTATGACCATGAGCAAGTTACTTTAATTCTTTCAAGATCAGCATCTTCATCTCTAGTATTAAAACAGTAATAATAACTACCTTATGAGATTTTTATAGAAATGAAATATACCTTAAATAAACAACAGTAATGATCTTTGGGGAAATAATAGCTTGAGAATATAGGTATTCTGGCAATAACCTGTGTAGAGGAAAAAAGAAATAGCATAGAAGAAAATGTGGCAGATAGGCAGTATTGATTAGGGCCAGGAGTCCCATTGAGAAAGAAATAAGAACTAAGTTGTGAATAAGTTATGTTTAATAAAGCAGAACACTAATGTGCAACTTTTTATAGAGCAGAGGAGTAGCAATATACATGGTCAAAATTATATCTGGAATATAGTTTTGGTGGTGTAAGACATTGTAGAACTGTCTCATGCTGGGAGATTTGGTGATTTCTTCCCACTTTGGGGAAGAAGTCAGTGCAAGGGCAAATGAATATGTTGACTGACATGTGTATATAGTTGTTGTGTTTGTATTGCATATACCTTCACCTTAATCAATGGCCTCATCCCTAATCAACTCACAACAAAACCAACCAGCCAGCTGGTAAACCAAAAAACCATTCAGGGGCAGTCATCTAATAGACATGAGAAAATAAAAATTTGGGTTGCTTGAATCTCGTCCGTAGTTTGTTGCTTCTTTACACATAAACTTTGGGAATAGGAACATTTTTATGCGTATTTAGAAACATGGAAATGTTATATTCTGTGTTAAAGTATAAAACTGTGTAGTTTCCCCCTCTATTTCCTCCAACAATGCATCATTTCATTTATATTAATAAAATGAGTGCTTCCACTGTTTTGTTCTTTTGCAGACTCTACATGCTCTTAGAAGAATTAAGAAGGCCATCCCTGGGATGAGTAGCAGTATCCTCTGGTCACCTAAACTGAAGCTCTTCCTTTCCTCCTTCTTCCCTTTTCCAAGTGTGTCTCTCACTTTCCCTTCCTTTGATTGCAGGGGAAGTCATTTTCTCCATTCTTTCTTCTTCTGGGTATGAAAACGTAAATTCTGAATTACTCCAACTTAGGTAACCCTTAGGATAATTTTTTAATCAGCAGGAAACAGGGCTATCTGGCTGCGCAGATAATGATATCAGCTGCTCCCTTCCAAAACAACAGGTGCTTTGGCATAAGAATGTATATCATCATACTGAGATGATGACATCAGTTCATACTTCAGCTTAATTATAAACTACCTCCATTAATCCTCAAATAATTAAACATTTTGTGTGGGCTGCAAGGTGAAATGTAAAGTTAAAGGTCCCTGGATATTTATTAAAAGGTTTTGAAAATGTATTTTCTCTACTCTGCATTTCTTTGCACACCAGCAGAATAAAATTTGAAGTATACTTCAAAAAGCATATTTTGCTTTTATCAGAGAAAATAATGAATAAGATAATTAATGAAATAAAACATTTTGAATGTTTCTTTGGGCTTAAAAACACCACAAGAAGTGCTAATAACTACACAGGCTATATAAGATTAAGAATTAATTGCAAATGGTTTTAATTAAAAGTATTAAATATTTGAAATCATTAATATTGAAGGTTTGCATTTTTAATAATAAATGCCAAATACTTGCATTTACATTGCATAAAAAACAAATATTCAATCTAGTAGAGTCTGATATGGATCATTAAAATTAGATACACCAGATGTTTTTGGTAAAAACGAAGTGATGTGTTATGAAGCAATATTTGGCTCCTTGCTTATGTTTTCAATATTTGGAAATTTCAGTTAAAGACTTTTGTTATATTATTTATGTCACAAGCCCCCAAATGGACCTAGGAAACCTAAAACTTTACTTGATTTAGTAAAGAAATATAACAAATAAGGTCACTATATCCTTTTTAACTTTAAAATATGGAGTTGACCTTCTTTAAAACAGTTGTTACCTTCATGAGCCAGATATGTTTCTAAGCAAATTACTTATATGGAATATATCCAAGGACATAGCCATTTATGAATCAATAAATTATGCATTTGTCATTTGTTATTGCTTAAGACTTAGCTGACATCTTTGACATGCATACAAGTGTCCCAGCACTGAGTGATCACATTAACAATTTACTGGAGGTGATTTTTCTGGGGGAGGAGAGAACAGTGGTCTACACAATTGTTTTTATCATAGAAATAGGTATTCCCACAGATTTTAGTTCTTTACCATACATCACTTTAAAAGTCTATCTTTCTTAGGTTATATTACAATTAACATAAAGTAAATTTTGTAAATTCCCAAATTTTGTGCATGATCATCTGTTTACCATGAAGACAGCATCACAGCTGTACAAAGTTGGTCTAAAGTGGATTATTTTTCCCATTTTTTAAAATGTAATCAGTTAACAAGGCTTTTTCTCTGGGTAGGCACATAATGATAAATTTATACAGGGAGAGTTTTTAGTCTTTACAAGTAAAACTCAGACTGAAAATTTTCAGTGGATTTAGCTGGAACATTTGGGTGACCATATGGAGCTCTCCATGGCGCCACGGGACCACGCAGCTAGGAAATCTGATCACTATCTCCCCAGTGACAGCTGGGCCTTTACACCATCAGAAAATTTTCAGACTTCTAATTTGTCATAACTACCTCCTGTGGAAAGGAAATATGTTATGTAGCCAGATACAAAAACTCTTAGTACCCAGCACTATAAACGGTTAATTCCTTAACTGCATTTTGTGACTCACTGATGCAACTCCTATGCCAAAAACATATGGAGTCTTGTTCAGCTAGGGTTAGCCAACTGCTCCACCCATTCAAAAAGCCATTTCCACGGAAATGTATCCAGAGAAAGATTCTGTCACAGAGCTTAGCATTTTAAATACATTTAAATTTTAGTTGCTCTCAAAAAGTCAGTTATGCCACTGAGAGGTTTCATCTGAGTTCTATTGGCCCTATTTGTCTATTTAAGTCTAATGACTCTTTGTTGGAGTGGTTGGATATTATGCTGTGGCTCCCAGACCTTGTTTCTTTCTACATAGTGAGGCTGAAACTGTTCACTAGCTGTGAATATTTCAATCTATCAATAGCTCACAGGTTTATGAAGTGTCCCTCCAGCCATCCAAAGAGACAGAGATATGTGGCTACTCCCTACTTTTGACCACTTAGCTGGAGTTGCTGCTTGAGAATTCCTTCATAACTGTTTCCATCACAGAAAGTTCTCTGAGAACTCTATTTTTTTCCTCAACCAAATTATCATTGAAGATTTTAAGAAGTGACTTTAGCTTCTACTGGTCAAATCCTTTTGTTTGGTAGCTTCTTAAGGTGATCCTATTAATCACTTTAAAAAAAAAAGAACCATGTATATTTGACTTTTTAATTAGATACCCTACCACAATCTTGCTGGATCATCGAAAAAGCAAGAAAGTTCCATAAAAAATATCTATTTCTGCTTTATTGACTATGCCAAAGCCTTTGACTGTGTGGATCACAATAAACTGTGGAAAATTCTGAAAGAGATGGGAATATCAGACCACCTGAGCTGCCTCTTGAGAAATCTGTATGCAGGTCAGGAAGCAACAGTTAGAACTGGACATGGAACAACAGACTGGTTCCAAATAGGAAAAGGAGTACGTTAAGGCTGTATGTTGTCACCCTGCTTATTTAACTTCTATCCAGAGTACATAATGAGAAACTCTGGGCTGGAAGAAGCAGAAGCTGTAATCAAGATTGCCAGGAAAAATATCAATAACCTCAGATATGCAGATGACACCACCCTTATGGCAGAAAGTGAAGAGGAACTCAAAAGCCTCTTGATGAAAGTGAAAGAGGAGAGTGAAAAAGTTGGCTGAAAGCTTAACATTCAGAAAACGAAGATCATGGCATCTGGTCCCATCACTTCATGGGAAATAGATGGGGAAACAGTGGAAACAGTGTCAGACTTTAATTTTGGGGCCCCCAAATCACTGCAGATGGTGACTGCAGCCATGAAATTAAAAGATGCTTGCTCCTTGGCAGGAAAGTTGTGACCAACCTAGACAGCATATTAAAAAGCAGAGACATTACTTTGTCAACAAAGGTCCGTCTAGTTAAGGCTATGGTTTTTCCTGTGGTCATATATGGATGTGAGAGTTCGACTAAAAAGAAAACTGAGTACAGAAGAATTGATGCTTTTGAACTGTGGTGTTGGAGAAGACTCTCGAGAGTCCCTTGGATTGCAAGGAGATCCAATCAGTCCATCCTAAAGGAGATCAGTCCTGGGTATTCATTGGAAGGACTGATGTTGAAGCTGAAACTCCAATACTTTGGCCACCTGATGTGAAGAGCTGACTCATTTGAAAAGACCCTGATGTTGGGAAAGATTGAAAACAGAGGAGAAGGGGACGACAGAGGATGAGATGGTTGGATGGCATCACCGACTCAATGGACATGAGTTTGGGTATACTCCAGGAGTTGGTGATGGACAGGGAGGTTTGGCGTGCTGCGGTACATGGGGTCGCAAAGAGTTGGACAGGACTGAGCGACTGAACTGAACTGAACTGAACCACAATCTTTGGGCTTCCCCAATGGCTCAGTAGGTAAAGTGTTTACCTGCAGTACAGGCAATGCAGGAGACTCAGGTTCTATCCCTGGGTCGGGAAGATCCCCTGGAGGAGGAAACAGCAACCCACTCCAGTATTCTTGCCTGGGAAATCCCATGGACATAGGAGCCTGGCAGGCTATGTCCATGTGGTCACAAAGAGCTGGATACCACAGCACACTAGCACACATCACAATCTTGAATTCAATACAATGAAGAAAGATCTTGTGGTGGCCTTTCTTTCATCCTCCTCTTTATCCATCCTTACATTAGGAATGCAGAGATTAGGACTGTGGTTTAAGTTTATAACTAGGTGCCCCGTATATTTTGTAACCTAAAAGTCCAAAATCTGTCTATGTCAATTTCATAGAACAGTTCACATAATAATAATAGCTCACATCTATTCAGCATTTACTGTGTGTTTGGCACTAGTCTAAACACTTTACATGGACAAACTCATTTATGCTCTAAAACATTCCTGTGAGATTGACACAGTCACCATCATAACCTCAGATATGCAGATGACACCACCCTTATGGCACAAAGTGAAGAGGAACTAAAAAGCCTCTTGATGAAAGTGAAAGTGGAGAGTGAAAAAGTTGGCTTAAAGCTCAACATTCAGAAAACGACGATCATGGCATCTGGTCCCATCACTTCATGGGAAATAGATGGGGAAACAGTGTCAGACTTTATTTTGGGGGTCTCCAAAATCACTGCAGATGGTGACTGCAGCCATGAAATTAAAAGATGCTTACTCCTTGGAAGAAAAGTTATGACCAACCTAGAGAGCATATTCAAAAGCAGAGATATTACTTTGCCGACTAAGGTCCATCTAGTCAAGGCTATGGTTTTTCCAGTGGTCATGTATGGATGTGAGAGTTGGACTGTGAAGAAGACTGAGCACTGAAGAATTGATGCTTTTGAACCGTGGTGTTGGAGAAGACTCTTGGGAGTCCCTTGGACTGCAAGGAGATCCAACCAGTCCATTCTGAAGGAGATCAGCCCTGGGATTTCTTTGGAAGGAATGATGCTAAAGCTGAAACTCCAGTACTTTGGCCACCTCATGCGAAGAGTTGACTCATTGGAAAAGACTTTGATGCTGGGAGGGATTGGGGGCAGGAGGAAAAGGGGATGACCGAGGATGAGATGGCTGGATGGCATCACTGACTCGATGGACGTGAATCTGAGTGATCTCCGGAAGACGGTGATGGACAGGGAGGCCTGGCGTGCTGCGATTCATGGGGTCGCAAAGAGTCGGACACGACTGAGCGACTGGACTGAGCTGAACTGTCTGGTTTGCTAGCCAGTGCTGTTATCATTACACCGTCTAACTCTCAAACTAGCAAAATGGGGATTTATCTTGGCACTGAGATGAACAGAAAACAAGGATGAATTTTAGTAGTTCTGCAACTTTGAACCGACTCTGTGATGCTGGCAATGGCGCCTGCTCTGGGCCTTTGTTCCCTCATTTTAAAGGTAAACAAGATGAGACTAGTTCTTTCCTTTGCAGCAATAAAATGCTAAGGTATAGGTTCTCTGTAGGTGACTATAGTTCACAAGTATTCATATAGTGCTTGTTACTTTAATAAATACTATTTATCTTAATACTTTAGTTTTAGTATTGCTGGTATTAGAACTCTGTATGCAGCCTTTTAATCCATCCAGCGCTCTGCTTTCTATTATTCTTCAGTACTCTATTCTTCAGCAATTTTTTTCATGTCCTACATCAAAATTAACGTCAAGCAAAATATTGCTTTTATTTAAACACATCTACTCTTCTCACATTTCAAACCACTCTTTCTTATTTATTTATCCATGTCAATCTCTGTTTTCTGACCTCAGCTAATTCATTCTTCATGCCAGTCATAATACCCTAATGGTATACATTAGCCATTCTCTACTTCCTTTCTTCAAGTGACCATTACATTCTACTCATGAAGTACTAAATCAGGGTTGAGTGAAGTCACTCCAGGTACTTCAGCTCAATATCAGCACTGCCTTTAAACTGAACTCTATTGTTGCACAATGGATAATGCTTTGGACTTCTAAATTGCACTCTAGACATCCTATGTAATTTTTCCATTGGTAGAAAATACTGAGCTTGCCAGCTTTAACTAATTCTTCCAAAATGTCCACTTTCAACTGATGATAGGATTAAAGCATATCTTCAAAATACTTGCACTTCAATTCCTAGATTTTTGATTAATAACTAGGGACTGTAGGCCAGCCAAGTGGACACTATCACAGTCCACCCCTTGTCAAGGCACTTATCTCCTTGGAACAAATGTCACTGAGTCTTAGTCTGCAAATAAATATAATAACAAAATTATATTTCTTCTGAACATGATAAAATATCTTGGGAACAACAAAAGCAAACTAATCATTTTCCTTAAAAGGGGATGAAAAGTCCTTGGGTGATGTTCATTCTTTTCCTTTGATTTCCTGCAGTTTAAATGGTATGAGATAAAGCTAACTGTTACTAATAAGTTTTATGTTAGATGATAATGGGATAATAGATGGAAGAAAATAAAAATATTTAAGATATATATAAAAAATTCATAACAAATTGAGGATGAAATATTCATGATTATAATCTTTTCCCACAGTGATCATGTGGCCAGAACTAGTATTTATAAATATCACCTTCAATTACCCACTCTATATTTCCTTTGCCTGCAGTGGTCATAGATCATTACTTATGACCTATGTAGGTCATGTAGTCATGACATATTCCATGACTTTATTCCTGAAGTATTGGAGCCATTAGCAGTTCTTCCTGAATTGGGTTTCCATAGTTTTCTATTGACTTTACAGAAGATAGTAGA
Organism: Budorcas taxicolor; assembly: GCF_023091745.1. Lineage (NCBI taxonomy): Eukaryota > Metazoa > Chordata > Mammalia > Artiodactyla > Bovidae > Budorcas > Budorcas taxicolor. The sequence continues at coordinate 185,481,095 of NC_068910.1, forward strand.
AATAAGAGATGCCCTAAAGGATCTTTCATATTCCAGACATACTCTTCCTTAACTCCATTGTGTAGTCAAAGACAAATTTACCTTACATACAAGCTAACACAGAAATCCACTTCTTTGTTATTTCAGAGGCATGAAGAGCCCAAAGTGACCTTCTGATGCTCTTAATTTTCAATTCAGTGGAATCATCTTTATGTCTCCAAGTAAAAGCTATTTTCCCTTTTGAACTAAGATTTCTAGACCAGCAGAACATAAGATTATGGATACAGGAAGCAAACATTTTTTGCCAGTGAATCACTATGTGTAATAGTGAATGGCATTTACTCCCATTTACACCCTCTGATGTTAGGAGAAAGAACATAAAATTCTGGATGCTGATTAAGATTATATGCAGCATTCTGGAGCTTGTCTAAGTCCCCAAGATATTGCACAATAACAGAGTCTTCAAAGCTATTCCATTTTTCTGGCCAGCCAACTGCTTCAAGATGATGGGGAACAGGATAAGCCCAAAGAATTCCATGAGCATGGGCCTAATGATGTACTTCATTTGTAGGAAATTGAGTTCCCTGATCAGAAACAATGATATGTGAAATAACATGATGATGAAGGATAAGACATTCTCTAAGTCCATGGATGGTAGTTTTAGCAGAAGCATTATTTCCATGCAAGGCAAATCAATATTTAAAATATATCATTTTTAGTAGACTGAAAAAGTACTGCTTCTTTCATGATGGACATATTTCAATGTAGTTAACCTATCACCAGGTAGCTGGCTGATCACACCAAGGTATGATGTCATATCAAGGACTCAGTATTGGTGTCTAATGAATGCTAGCTGACTGAGCTCTGAACAGTAACTGTATCCAGGTCACTTCTGTGAGAGGAAGTTTATGTTGCTAAGCCTATGCATAATCTCTATCCCTGAAACCATGGCTATTCTGTTCACAAGCCCATTCAACAATGAGAAGAGCAGCTAGGGTAAGAGATTCACTGGTATCCACAGTCAAAGTCATCTTTTGTGATTATTAAAAATCTTGCTTTGCTGACATCACTGTTTGGTAAACATTCACATAGGACATAAATATCTTCATACTCTTTGACCACTCAAAGAATTCTATTCATATAGCTCCCTGCCAAACCTCCTTAACACCAGATTTCAAATTGTGTTCCTTCCCTACTGCCTGATTATTCAGCCAAACTGTTGGCCAAAATACCATGAGTTAGTATGGGCTCTTGCTACACTTAAACAATAAAACTTTATTATCTTACAGTACCATAGGGCAGAAGTCTGATACTGTCTCAACAGGTTAAAAATAGTGGTGTATGGCAAAACCAATACAATGTTGTAAGGTAATTAACCTCCAATTAAAATAAATATATTTATATTTTAAAAAAATAGAGATTTTTAAATTAGGCCTGCATTATTTTCTGTAGTCTTTGGATAGGATTTGTTTCCTTGCCTTTCCAGGTTCTGGAGATTGCTTGCATTCTTAAGTGGTAGACTTTTTCCTCTATCTTCAAAGCTATCAAAGGTGAATCAAGTCCTTATCACATCCCTCACATGGCATCACTCTGACCTCTTCCACAGTCACATCACTGCCTAATTCCAAAGCCACTTTTACATTTTTAGGGGCTTGTTATAGCAGTTCTGTACTCCCTAGATACTGAAATCTGTGTCAGTAGGGTTCAACCAAAAACCTAGAGCCAGTAGGAGATAAATATTAAGAGATTTATGATAAGGAATCTTTTTACGTGATTTCAGAGGCTTGAAAGGCAAATATGAAACTCATAGGGCAGCCCATCAGAAAGGACAGGCTATAATTTTGGGCATGGGGCTGAAGCTGTTGTCCACACGTGGAATTTCTTCTTTAAAGAAGCTTCAGCTTTGATTTTAAAGGCTTTCAGCTGATTGACTCAAACTACTCATATTATTTTGGATAATCTTAAAAATGATCCACTTACAGTCTTTAATCACAGTTACAAAATACACTCATAAGAACACATAGATTGACATTTTATTTAATAACTATGGGTGGAGAGTAGCCTAGCCAAGTGGACACATCAGAAAGACCATCACAATATGTTAAGTGTCAATATGACTTTTTTGTCTTAATCCTTCCTCAGGCACGTATGAATTAAAACACCAAGGAACTTAATAAAAATGTCTAGCTACGATTTTCAAACTTTTAAAAAGGAATAGCAATATCAGTATGGCAGAGCATAATGATGAATACTCTATAAACTGTTGACTATAGTACCAGGCACATAGCAGTTGTTTAATAAACAACCAATCTACTTCTCAAAAGTAGAAAATAGAGTCTGTGAAACTTTTCACAGACCACTGCAAGAACAAATTGAATTTAGTTATATGTATTTAATTAGGACCTATAATATCTTATTGTAATTTTTCATTTACCTCTCTCTGTCTCCTTCTGATCAGTCTGTGAGGTTGTAGAGTTCCTAAACCATTTCCAATCTTAGTTCCTCCTATTTTTAACCTACCATTAGTTAGTGTGCAGCCTATGGGCTAGGAACTGTCTTTTTTGCTTCCTTTGAAGTGCAACTATTGTTTAATATTCATAGCAATAATAGTGAGTTATTTTTCATGATGACAGTGATGACAATGATGACTATTTGCTATAGGTTTACAAATATGATTGAGCCCAAACTATTTGACAGTCACTGGGGATACAAATCAACAGGGCAAGTGACCACAGTGGATGAGAGCCTAAGGGTGAGACAAATATTAGACAAGCTGACAAGTGATTAGTCCAAATAGCAGCCCAACTAACAGTTCTTCTTATGTAATATTTTCTCAGGGCATTTTTAAGTACTTTAACTCTATTAACACAATTAAAGAAAGAATATGAAGTATTGTATTTAAAGAAAGATTAATGGAGACGTGAAAGATTTAGACTACATGAAAAGTTAATGGAGCAGAAATTCTACTAATCTATTTCAGAATAATTATTTCTCATCTCTATTTTAAAATCCAATTAAAGGTAGCTTGTGTTTCAAACAGAAATAGCTATATCATTCTACAGCTTCTAAAAATTAACGTTGAACCTCTTCAGTCTCATCATTGTACATTAAAAGGATATTGAGAAAACTATACATTGGCAATGTAACCAAAGTTCAACCTTAGCAGTATTGTTGAGCATGGCAACTGAATGCAGAGTCTTGCTGTCACATTGGAGGTTGGTATGATATGGGATAAATCAAGCACACCCTATGTACAGTGATTAAAATGAAATCCATTTACTGGTATATGTTTCCTGGCTTCCACCACTGCCAACATAATTGCCACTGCCAAGGCTTTATGTTCAATGAACTCAATCAGCCAGTCCAAATAGTCACATGTTGATGCTGCATGGTGCCAAGCAAAGGGGAGAGTTTCTAGGGAGCCTGGGAGGGGGGATAACTCATACAAATGAGCTTTTTGGCAAGATATAATCCCCTCTGGAAGAACACCTACCTTTCAAAGAGCATACTGCATTTTGCTAGGAACGGGTCCTGACTGTGTTCCTTTTAAGAAATCCTGGTAAGCTTTATCATCACTGATAATATGAGTCTGATGGTGGCAAAAATTCTACTAATGAGTGCCTACTATCTCTGAGATGAGTTTTCGAGATGATCACTTATTCTCAAAACATCTTTTGTTGCTGTTTCTCTATTCGAATAATAACTTTTCACATTTAATAGTCTTGCCATAGCTTAATACGGCCATAATTTTTTTCCCACTTTAAAGTTAAATTAATAAAGAGTGTAAGAAAAGAGTATAAAAAAGAACAATGTGTAGTACAAATAATGAAATAAAATACAACGAACAGATAAAGTACAACGAACAGATAAAATAAAGGTTTTCTATAGTTAAAACTCAAGTTTATTCTAAGAAGCATATTTATTTTGTCTTTTACATATAGATGATTTGTTCTCTTAATTTTTACCAAGGAGCATTTTATTGCCCTTGTACTTTTCCATAAAACTGAACACAAAATTTCCTATCTTCTTATTTCAGTTTTCCCAGAGTGGATATAATGTATTCCACTGTTTTCACTACTCTATTTCTTTGGCATGTCACACTTGCTTTCTTGAAAGCATTGAAAATATGGTTGCTATAGACACTGATAAATAAGTCTTTTTAAAATTATTTAGCTTGTAGAAGACAGAGAACAAGAGTTGATGTTTAGCAAAGCAGATTTTGTAATGATAAGGCTGTTTATAGTTTATTCTTGGTACATGTTGTGTCTTGAATCCTTAGTATGACTTTGATAAATGGTTGGGTTTTAACTCAGTTTTATTGCTAAAATATTTTCCTTGAAGTTGTGAATAGATATGGAAAGGTCAAACACCCAAAACATCAGTAACTTCAAAATAGTGATTTTTAGATTTTACCGCCAAGGGAATTAATATTTAAGTTTTAAGCTCACATAAACATAAATTAAGAGGTATGTAATGGTTCTTTTTACATGTGTATATATGTATGTGTGTGTTTAATTTTTTTACACTGTTATGTAGAGAAACTTTTTAATTAAGTAAAAAAGACAAAATCTACAGATGCTATGATTTGTGCAAAAATCCATCTCTAAAATCAACACTCTTCAATATTTTATATACAAAGAGAAACAAAAAAAATTACAAACCACTGAATTAAAGACATCATTTCCCAAGAAAAAAATCGCAGTTCTTGTGTATTTCCTTAACATTTGATAACCTTTTCTCCCCTGTTCTCACCACCATCATCTTAATCAACACATCAAAAAGAGACAAGCCTTTCTGGGATCTATGGGAATTTTAATATAAATGTTCATGAGCTAATAATTTCCAGTAATTTATAGAGTTAAGGAATAAGTGGTACAATCTAGTAAAGAATTTAGTCATCTTCAGTTCAGTTCAGTCTCTCAGTCTTGTCCAACTCTTTGTGACCCCATGAACTGCAGCACACCAGGCCTCCCTGTCCATCACCAACTCCTGGAGTTCACTCAAACTCACGTCCATCAAGTCAGTGATGCCATCCAGCCATCTCATCCCCTGTTGTCCCCTTCTCCTCCTGCCCCCAATCCCTCCCAGCATCAGAGTCTTTTCCAATGAGTTAACTCTTCGCATGAGGTGGCCAAAGTACTGGAGTTTCAGCTTTAGCATCATTCCTTCTTACTGAGGTGTTAATAAAAAAAAGACTGAAGAGATATTCACACCAGCTTTCTAAGCAATTTCCTCCTTTAATTCTAGAGCCAAAAGATGGAGTGAAACTTTGAGGGACATTTTCTTTTCCTGATTCTTTCTCTTCTCTACCCACCCATCCCCAGTGGTCTATGCCCATCCACATTTAAATTACTAATCCCCCTTCTCCTTCTTTTTACATAAGCCATTATTTAAGAGGCAATCTTGAAAAAATTATGCTTATAAAGAAAAATGTAATTTCATGGTTTTTGTTTATCCTAGGTCACTGAAGGTCCTGGGATGCTCTATCACTGTTGTTTGACATTGCCATTAACCTGGTTCATACTATTTTTATTATTTATGGGTTGAATGGGTTTGAATATCTGTACTTGCTATTGTTCAGTTGTTAAGTCATGTTCCACTCTTTGCGACACCATGGCAGGCAGCATGCCAGGTTTCCTCATCTTCAATTATCTCCAAGAGTTTGCTCAAATTTGTGTCCATTGAGAAGGATAATGGAGAAGGGAATGGCAAACCACTTCAGTATTCTTGCCTTGAGAACCCCATGAACAGTATGAAAAGGTAAAATGATAGGATACTGAAAGAGGAACTCCCCAGGTCAGTAGGTGCCCAATATGCTACTGGAGATCGGTGGAGAAATAACTCCAGAAAGAATGAAGGGATGGAGCCAAAGCAAAACCAATACCCAGCTGTGGATGTGACTGGTGATAGAGGCAAGGTCCGATGCTGTAAAGAGCAATATTGCATAGGAACCTGGAATGTAAGGTCCATGAATCAAGGCAAATTGGAAGTGGTCAAACAGGAGATGGCAAGAGTGAATGTTGACATTCTAGGAATCGGCAAACTGAAATGGACTGGAATGGGTGAATTTAACTCAGATGACCATTATATCTACTACTGCAGGCAGGATTCCCTAGAAGAAATGGAGTAGCCATCATGGGCAACAAAAGAGTCCGAAGAGCAGTACTTGGATGCAATCTCAAAAACGACAGAATGATCTCTGTTCGTTTCCAAGGCAAACCATTCAATATCACGGTAATCCAAGTCTATGCCCCAACCAGTAATGCTGAAGAAGCTGAAGTTGAACGGTTCTATGAAGACCTACAAGACCTTTTAGAACTAACACCCAAAAAGGATGCCCTTTTCATTAAAGAGGACTGGAAGGCAAAAGTAGGAAGTCGAGAAACACCTGGAGTAACAGGCAAATTTGGCCTTGGAATGCAGAATGAAGCAGGGCAAAGACTAATAGAGTTTTGCCAAGAAAATGCACTGGTCATAGCAAACACCCTCTTCCAACCACACAAGAGAAGACTCTACACATGGACATCACCAGATGGTCAACACCAAAATCAGATTGATTATATTCTTTGCAGCCAAAGATGGAGAAGCTCTATACAGTCAACAAAAACAAGACCGGGAGCTGACTGGCTCAGATCATGAACTCCTTATTGCCAAAATCAGACTTAAATTGAAGAAAGTAGGGAAAACAGCTAGACCATTCAGGTATGTCCTAAATCAAAGCCCTTATGATTATACAGTGGAAGTGGGAAATAGATTTAAGGGACTAGATCTGATAGATAGAGTGCCTGAGGAACTATGGAATGAGGTTCATGACATTGTACAGGAGAAAGGGATCAAGACCATTTCCATGGAAAAGAAATGCAAAAAAGCAAAATGGCTGTCTAGGGAGGCCTTACAAATAGCTGTGAAAAGAAGAGAATTGAAAAGCAAAGGAGAAAAGGAAAGATATAAGCATCTGAATGCAGAGTTCCAACGAATAGCAAGAAGAGATAAGAAAGCCTTCTTCAGCAATCAATGCAAAGAAATAGAGGAAAACAACAGAACGGGAAAGACTAGAGATGTCTTCAAGAAAATTAGAGATACCAAGGGAACATTTCATGCAAAGATGGGCTCAATAAAGGACAGAAATGGTAAGGACCTAAGAGAAGCAGAAGATATTAAAGAAGAGGTGGCAAGAATACACAGAGAACTGTACAAAAAAGATCTTCATGACCCGGATAATCACGATGGTGTGATCACTCATCTAGAGACAGACATCCTGGAATGTGAAGTCAAGTGGGCCTTAGGAAGCATCCCTATGGACAAAGCTAGTGGAGGTGATGGAATTCCAGTGGAGCTATTTCAAATCCTGAACAATGATGCTGTGAAAGTGCTGCACTCAATATGCCAGCACATTTGGAAAACTCAGCAGTGGCCACAGGACTGGAAAAGGTCAGTTTTCATTCCAACCCCAAAGGAAGGCAATGCCAAAGAATGCTCAAACTACCACACAATTGCACTCATCTCCCATGCTAGTAAAGTAATGCTCAAAACTCTCCAAGCCAGGCTTCAGCAATACGTGAACCATGAACTTCCAGATGTTCAAGCTCATTTTAGAAAAGGCAGAGGAACAAGAGATCAAATTGCCAACATCTGCTGGATCATGGAAAAAGCAAGAGAGTTCCAGAAAAACATCTATTTCTGCTTTATTGACTATGCCAAAGCCTTTGACTGTGTGGATCACAAGAAACTATGGAAAATTCTAAGAGAGATAGGAATACCAGGCAACCTGACCTGCTTCTTGAGAAATCTGTATGCAGGTAATGAAGCAACAGTCAGAACTGGACATGGAACAACAGAGTGGTTCCAAATAGGAAAAGGAGTACGTCAAGGCTGTATGTTGTCACCCTGGTTATTTAACTTATATGCAGAGTACATCATGAGAAAGGTTGGACTGGACAAACACAAGCTGGAATCAAGATTGCCGGGAGAAATATCAATAACCTCAGATATGCAGATGACACCACCCTTATGGCAGAAAGTGAAGAGGAACTAAAAAGCCTCTTGATGAAAGTGAAAGAAGAGAGTGAAAAAGTTGGCTTAAAGCTCAACATTCAGAAAACGAAGATCATGGGATCCGGTCCCTCACTTCATGGGAAATAGATGGGGAAACAGTGGAAACAGTGTCAGACTTTATTTTTTGGGGCTCCAAAGTCACTGCAGATGGTGACTGCAGCCATGAAATTAAAAAACGCTTACTCCTTGGAAGAAAAGTTATGAGCAACCTAGATAGCATATTCAAAAGCACAGACATTACTTTGCTGACTAAGGTCCAACTAGTCAAGGCTATGGTTTTTCCAGTAGTCACGTATGGAATGAGAGTTGGACTGTGAAGAAGGCTGAGTGCCAAAGAATGGATGCTTTTGAACGGTGGTGTTGGAGAAGACTCTTGAGAGTCCCTTGGACTGCAAGGAGATCCAACCAGTCCATTCTGAAGGAGATCAGCCCTGGGATTTCTTTGGAAGGAATGATGCTGAAGCTGAAACTCCAATACTTTGGCCACCTCATGCGAAGAGTTGACTCACTGGAGAAGACTCTGATGCTGGTAGGGATTGGGGACAGGAGGAGAAGGGGATGACCGAGGATGAGATGGCTGGATGGCATCACTGACTCGATGGACGTGAGTCTGAGTGAACTCCGGGAGTCGGTGATGGACAGGGAGGCCTGGCGTGCTGTGATTCATGGGGTCGCAAAGAGTCAGACACAACTGAGCGATTGAACTGAACTGAACTGAACTGAGTTAGTGATGCTATCTAACAAACTTACTAGGAACAAGTAAATCTATTCTTCAACTTGTCTTGAAAATGGAAGATTTTTGTTCTGATCTTTCTTGTTGTTCCTGAGGTGATGCTCATGCACTAAAGTACAATCTCCTACATAAGTTGAAAAGATGTTCATGTAATTAGAATGCTCATAGTTTTTCTTTGTATCAATCCTTGCAAACACAAATTTAGCTTTTATACCCTTTTGTCTGGGGTTAGATGGAGAAGTACAGAAATTATGAACATAGAAATTTGAGTGCATGCACTAAATGTCATCATTCATTTCATTTCAGTTCAGTTCAGTCACTCAGTCGTGTCTGACTCTTTGCGACCCCATGAATCACAGCACGCCAGGCCTCCCTGTCCATCACCATCTCCCGGAATTCACTCGGACTCTCGTCCATCGAGTCAGTGATGCCATCCAGCCATCTCATCCTCTGTCGTCCCCTTCTCCTCCTGCCCCCAATCCCTCCCAGCATCAGAGTTTTTTCCAATGAGTCAATTCTTCGCATGAGGTGGCCAAAGTATTGGAGTTTCAGCTTCAGCATCATTCCTTCCAAAGAAATCCCAGGGTTGATCTCCTTCAGAATGGACTGGTTGGATCTCCTTGCAGTCCAAGGGACTCTCAAGAGTCTTCTCCAACACCACAGTTCAAAAGCATCAATTCTTCAGCACTCAGCCTTCTTCACAGTCCAACTCTCACATCCTTACCTGACCACAGGAAAAACCATAGCCTTGACTAGATGGACCTTAGTCGGCAAAGTAATGTCTGTGCTTTTGAATATGCTATCTAGGTTGGTCATAACTTTTCTTCCAAGGAGTAAGTGTCTTTAAATTTCATGGCTGCAGTCACCGTCTGCAGTGATTCTGGAGCCAAAAAAAAAATAAAGTCTGACACTGTTTCCACTGTTTCCCCATCTATTTCCCATGAAGTGATGGGACCGCATGCCATGATCTTCGTTTTCTGAATGTTGAGCTTTAAGCCAACTTTTTCACTCTCCTCTTTCACTTTCATCAAGAGGCTTTTTAGTTCCTCTTCACTTTCTGCCATAAGGGTGGCTCATCTGCATATCTGAGGTTATTGGTATTTCTCCCGGCAATCTTGATTCCAGCTTGTGTTTCTTCCAGCCCAGCGTTTCTCATGATGTACTCTGCATATAAGTTAAATGAATGTCACCATTGCACTTCTTAAAGATTCAGTTCATTCACTCAGTCGTGTTTGATTCTTTGTGATCCCATGGATTGCAGCACACTGGGTGTCCCTGTCCATCGCCAACTCTCAGAGTTTACTCAAACTCATGTCTATTGTGTCGGTGATGCCATCCAACCATCTCATCCTCTGTCATCCCCTTCTCTTCCTGCCTTCAATCTTTCCCAGCATCAGGGTCTTTTCCAGTGAATCGGTTCTTCGCATGAGGTGGCCAGAGTTTTGGAGTTTCAGCTTTAACATCACTCCTTCAAATGAATATTCAGGACTGATTTCCTATAGAATGGACTGGTTGGATCTCCTTGCAGTCCAAGGGACTTTCAAGCATCTTCTCCAATGCCACAGCTCAAAAGCATCAATTCTTTGGCACTCAGCTTTCTTCATAATCCTTTTCTCACATACATGACTACTGGAAAAACCATAGTCTTGACATTACTTTGGTAAAGTGATATCTCTGTTTTTTAACATGCTATCTAGGTTGTTCATAGCTTATCTTCCAAAAGACTGAGTGTCTTTTAATTAATGGCTGCAGTCACCATCCGCAGTGATTTTCTTAAAGATAGCTATTACATAAAGATCTCTGAAGTTCTGAGGCACCTCAGCTCTTGCATCCCATTGGTTAGTAAGTCGTTTGACTTTCCATCTAGGAAAGTTCATCCATCTGAATACTGCCCTTCATACAAGCCACCAATGTCAGCCACCCAGCCTCTGAATTGCCCTCACCTTCCATGCTTGGCTTCCCTGGTGTCCCAGATGGTAAAGCATTTGCTTGCATTGCAGGAGACCCGGGTTCAATCCCTGGATCGGGAAGATCCCCTGGAGAAGGATATGGCAATCCACTCCGGTACTCTTGCCTGGAAAATTCCATGGATGAAGGAGCCTGGTGGGCTACAGTCCATGGGGTTGCAAAGAGTCAGATATGACTGAGCAACTTCACTTTCACTTTTTCTTTTCATGCTTGGCCCCTTTTACAATCCATTCCACAGTCAGGGAGACAAGTTAGATCACATTATGCCTTAGCATAGAATCCATCAGCAGCTTCTTCATCACACTTTGAATTTCAGACCTAAAAGCTCTATATAATCTTGCTGTGATCTTCCTGTCTTTCTGATTTAATCTCATACCAAGCTCTCCTCTGTTCTCTGCCCTCAGTGGCTACCTGCCTGACCTGAGGACACACCAAGCATGTAACTGACCCAGGGTTTCTTCATGACCTTCCTTCTTGTTGGCCCTACCTTAGCCAGATCAACCACAACTGCCTCCTCTTCATCAGTCAGAAACCACATAATTTCTACAACCCAGAGGATTCTCTCTGATGATCCAGCCTATTTGCTCTCTACAAAGAGCGACATCACCCACATTGGTTTCTTTCATAGCTTGTATCACTAGATCTTTCTTTATCCCTTCATTGTGTGCCTGTCTTCTCCTCTAGAATATAAGCACCATGAAAGCACAGCCCACATTCTATCTACCCCCTTCTCTGATATAGTAGGTACATTATAAATGAAACCTCAGATTATGAAGCCAATTAAGGTCAAAAAAATTAGTGTAAGAAGTTGCATGTCATGATTATGGCTACAATTAGGAACATAATTACTATTCTAAATCAGAAATAATAAAATTGACTGTAGTTAGTAAAAAATCTACAACACATAATGTTAAATATTTTGTGCATATGTGACAATATTAAAAAGAATTAGAAGTCTGAATCTGGAATAGATAATAGATGATCATACCTTACACTGCCTTTTTGTATTCCCCTTCGAACTGATGGAGCCTAGTAGAGGGGCATGGTGGGAGGCAGGTAAAGACCCTGTAGTACATAGAGCTGGACGGGAACTTCTCTTGATACATGGGACTGGGTAGGAGAGGGTCTTCCCTCAAGACTTGCTCACTGCCTGGAAATTAGTTTGCCTTATGTTCATCCATCTGGGGTATGACAGCTAATTCATTTTCTCTTTAAAAGAAATTACAATTCTGGCACAGGTCTTAATGCTGTGTTCCTAAATCTTGCATTTTCAGTCTTGTTGAATGTTGATTTTTCAATCCAGTCTGAAAAGTTATGGCAGATATTTTCAAATCTAGTTAACATAAAACCTTGATTTTCTAAGATGCATTTTAAAATGTATAATTATCCAGGTCTCTGGTTCATTCTTCCAAGGGTGAGGGAGGAAACAAGCATAATATTGTATTACACAACAAAAGCATCTGTTCTTCATGGATTTTTGAAGAGTAGAAGCCTAGTGATCCTGTCCTGAGAGGCAACTAAGAAAGTTCACAGTAGACTTTTTGTGTTGGTGGCAGATTGCTAGAAGTGTTCTTCAGTGGGATTCAGAACATTAAATGCATCTTGGAAAATTTGTTATAAGCAGGGAGTGGGGGAGTATGGTCCATCTGAGACTCACTCAATGTGCCAGGAAAAATAATTTCATAGTATAGATGATAGGCAAGATTAACTTATACTTGAATTTCAAAGAATAGCCCCAAAGCCCTTTATTTCACTATCATTATGATGGTAGAGAATATATGTATCCTGTACTATTTTATATATATTGCTTTCTTCCTGCAATGCAGGAGACCCTGGTTCGATTCCTGGGTTGGGAAGATCCACTGGAGAAGGGATATGTACCCACTCCAGTATTCTTGGGCTTCCCTGGTGGCTCAGCTAGTAAAGAATCTGCCTGCAATGTGGGAGAACTGGGTTCAATCCCTGGGTTGGGAAGATCCCCTGGAAAAGGGAAAGGCTACCCACTCCAGTACTCTGGCCTGGAGAATTCCGTGGACTGTATAGTCCATGGGGTCATGAACAGTCTGACATGACTGGGCAACTTTCACTTTCACTTGTATAGAATAAGCATATAATTATGTAATTCATACCCTTAAAAGTCACTTCTCTTACATTATCCCTGATTCTAACCTCCTTTGTTATTATGGAAAAATAATTTCAAAAATCTCTCTAATATATGTAATAAGATACACATATTGTTTGGACAAAAGGTAACCACATCTGCTTTCAAGATTTAGTTAACATATACTGCATCTGTAGATTGTCTACTCTGTCTCCAATCCATCTGCAAAAGTGCATTCAGTTCAGTTCAGTTCAGTTCAGTCACTCAGTCGTGTCTGACTCTTTGTGACCCCATGAATCGCAGCACGCCAGGCCTCCCTGTCCATCACCACCTCCCAGAGTTCACGCAGACTCATGTCCATCGAGTCAGTGATGCCATCTAGCCATCTCATCCTCTGTCGTCCCCTTCTCCTCCTGCCCCCAATCTCTCCCAGCATCAGAGTCTTCTCCAATGAGTCAACTCTTCACATGAGGTGGCCAAAGTACTGGAGTTTCAGCTTTAGCATCGTTCCTTCCAAAGAAATACTAGGGCTGATCTCCTTCAGAATGGACTGGTTGGATCTCCCTGCAGTCCAAGGGACTCTCAAGAGTCTTCTCCAACACCACAGTTCAAAAGCATCAATTCTTCAGCACTCAGCCTTCTTCACAGTCCAACTCTCACATCCATACATGACCACAGGAAAAACCATAGCCTTGACTAGATGGACCTTAGTCAGCAAAGTAATGTCTGTGCTTTTGAATATGCTATCTAGGTTGGTCATAACTTTTCTTCCAAGGAGTAAGTGTCTTTTAATTTCATGGCTGCAGTCACCATCTGCAGTGATTTTTGAGCCCCCCAAAATAAAGTCTGACACTGTTTCCACTGTTTCCCCATCTATTTCCCATGAAGTGATGGGACCGGATGCCATGATTTTCGTTTTCTGAATGTTGAGCTTTAAGCCAACTTTTTCACTCTCCACTTTCACTTTCATCAAGAGGCTTTTTAGTTCCTCTTCACTTTCTGCCATAAGGGTGGTGTCATCTGCATATCTGAGGTTATTGATATTTCTCCCGGCAATCTTGATTCCAGCTTGTGTTTCTTCCAGCCCAGCGTTTCTCATGATGTACTCTGCATATAAGTTAAATAAGCCGGGTGATAATATACATTAATACCTAGAAAACAATCATTGCCAGTCCTAGCCAAGAGCAAAGAATGTAAAGAATATACAATTTTATCTAAAGGACACTTGTAGAACCAGGGCTAATTCTGAAACAAGTTTCTCCTAACAAATATCCCTTCAAATACAAGCCATTTTATGCAAAATGGCTTTTATGATTTGTTGTTTACTTTTGCAGATGTCTCACTTTGGTGTCCTAGATGATAAGACTGGGGCCTGATATTTTGCAAACAAACCTAGAAAAGGTTGGTGTTGATGTTTAGTTGCTAAGTCCTGTCTGATTCTTTTGTGACCCCATGGACTGTAGCCTGCCAGGCTCCTCTATCCATGGGATTTCTTGGGCAAGAATATTGGAGAGGGTTGCCATTTGCTTTTCCAGAGGATCTTCCCAGTCTGGGGATTGAACACAGGGATTGAACCCAGGGATCAAATCTGAGTCTCCTGCATTGGGAGGCAGATTCTTTACAGCTGAATCACCAGGGAAATTAGGGAAACCCCTAGAAAATGTAAGCCTTCCCAAATACTTATTACCACTGAAGATGGTTCACTCTTAGCTCCAGGCTTGTGAAAAGCAAGGCTATAATTCATGGCTTATGAATGTTTATCCTTCAAGATATGCTGAGGGTTAAGCCACTTTTCAGTAATTGATTCCTTAGACAAGATGAATAGGTGGTATTTTTATATTGGATAGCCTCAGCTTTTATACAATAAATAAAATTCAAACATTATTTTTAATCAGTTGAACAATGAAGATAGATAGCATCCTATTACATTTATTTCACTGCTTGGAACCTCCACAAAACTTAGAAAATGATAATAAAAATCACCATCAAACAAAGCTTTTCCAATTTAAGCAGCTAAAAAGGTACAAGTCATTGCCTGAAATCAGATGTAATCTTAACTCATTAACCAGTTAAACATCCAAAAATGTCCCCCCAGAAGGCTGAATATATTTTAAGGGTTTACATTTCACACAGGGTGAGGCATTATCAAGAGGCTGATGCTTTTATTCCTCTCACAAACAATGTGTGTGTGTGTGCACACGTGTGTGTGTGTGTGTGTGTAAAGAACCCACTGGTTTCCAGTTTCCAGAAAAGGAGCAAAAAATTCTCCTTATTAATCCTCCACTGTTTTTTTATTTTTTTTTTAAATGCACATACAAGAATCTGGCCAAATAATGGAAAACAAAATAGTCTTCTCAGGCTTCTATCTCTCTGTTTTGTTTTTGTTTTGCTTTTAAAAATTAAATGCAGCACTTACCTCTTAGTTTTGGATGATTCTTGTAAATTTATGGGATCAAAAGATTGTTCTATCATAAGACTGATCACTAAAGAACTTTTATCATTTTCTGAAATAACAAAGTATTGGAACTGCTGACTTATAAAAACTCATTGATCAATTAATATTGACATGCCATAAAAGCCAAAAAATCCGTTTACTTCTCCATCACAAATATTTCCCATTACTTATTCATTTTCTTGCTTCATGTTGGTGATTATTACTTAAATTTTAAATGATTAGCTTGTTCATCAGTTTCTCTCAAGATGTTATACTTATAATAAAAATGTAATGGAGTGGTTTAAGATCGTTACTACTAAACATTATTACTAATTCATTTAATAATTCCTTTAAATGTTACCTTGAAGGAAATTGTTTATATGTCATCTACTCCATGAAACTTCTCAGCCTTCTCTGCCCTAGTACACACACACACACACACACACACACACACACACACACACACACACATACACAGTTGATTTTGTTCATTCTAATGCTTAAAAAGTACAGCTATTTCAGTGATCATATCCTAATTATAATGGTTCATTTCTCTGTCTTCCTTACAAGTCTGAGGTCTTAATGGTAGGGATTTTGTGTTTTTTATTATTCTTTCCTGGGATATCCATGTACAGAAGAACCTTGCAGCCTATAGTCCATGAGGTTGCAAAAGAGTTGGATGCGAATTAGCGACTAAACAACAATATATCTACATGTTGATACATGAACAGTGCCCAGCATACTAGGCAATAATAAGTATATATTTGTTGAAATAGGTGTTTTAATTTCCTTCATGTCACATTTTCTTCTGATCATAAAATAATAAACCTTGTTTTAGAATATTTATAAAACACCTTTATAAAAAGAATATTCATCATTTTTAACTCTCTCATCCTCAAGTTGCCCCTAATATTTACCTTAAGCAACTTTTATTAATTGGATTTGGTTTGTGGCTTTATATGAATAAATAAAGGTTTCCAAACCCCAAAATGTCCCCTATGTCCGCCCTTGAGTGTGTTTCCCTTCTTATGTAATAGATTACATATGTTTGGAAGTTTTGTTTTTATCTGATGGCTCTGTTGCTGTTATTTGGGATCCATTTGCTCTACCTTCTTTACTTCCATGTGGTTAATAGTTAATATTCATTGACTTCCTGTTACATTTCAGGTACTATAGTACCTTTGGAAAAATATTTTTGAGCTAACACACATATCTCTACCTTCATGAAACTTATAGTTAAAGAAGCAGAAGATAACAATTTACAGAAAAAGTCAGGTTTCAATTTAAAAAGTGTGAATCCTATTATATTATAGGTAGGTAAAAAAAGAAAACATGGATAATCTTCAGCGTTCATAATCTAGACATTCAGAAATTGTGTTTGAATATATGCAATATTTGTGTGTGTGTGTGTGTGCATGCTTTTCTTATTCTGATCATATTACGGAAGGAATTGTAATTTTACAGCTAACTTGAAATTTTTCACGTCATAATTTAGGCATTCTTCATCCCAGCCAAATTGGATAATCACTTGATTATGTTCCTGATTTGTTATTAATTTATTAAACACTTTATAAGTACTATCTAGTCATCAAAATACCTTCTTTTGAAAGAAATCATGGGTTTTCAAGGGTTTATAACATTGAGTCTTTACTTTAAATACCAATATTTAATATGTGGGAATCATATTAACAGTCCACATATGTTGAAAAAACTGAAACCAACCAGAAACAATTTCAGAAACTCAGATATAGGTCGGCAATTGAGAGCAGCTTTTCTGATATAACTGTCTCTTTAACAATGGAACTGATAAAAGCTTTATCTTTTTATTTTTTTCATCCCTCCAAAGGTTTCTAGTTTATTAAACTATGTTTAAAGAGAGATTTTTAGTAATATTAAAAAATAACCATAAGTAACAAAGAGAATTGAGGACAAAAGAGCTTAAATTTAAGCCATGACTAATGGATTTCCAAAATATATTATTAATTTTCTAAACTATCATGATTAATCTGGGATATGTCATAATTTTAAAAAGTAATTATAGATAGTTTTTCAATATCTTATTCCACAATACAAATTTGAAGAGCCCATGCAATCATTTATAGCTCTACTCACCTAGTCAATGTGCAAGATAGAGTGGGAAATTGATATTAATAATTGATTAAATGGTTAATTAATAAATGGCTAAACATTAAATAATGTTTCTTTTAATTAAGTTCGAGAAAGAAAAAATTCTAAACAACCCTAAATATTCCAAATAACTTAATGGAGTTGTACATATCAAAGAGCAATCTCAAAACAACATGGTTTTGTGTTGTTTCTGTTTGAAGGTTTCCTGTAAAAATGTAGTGATTGGACATTTTAGATTTTGTATATTGTTGGGAAAATAATTAGGAACACACATATATACTTCTTGATTGTATAAATTGTTACTTATGATAATATGTTCATTTTCATGGTCATGACTCTTAACGTCAAAATATGGTGTATCCTAATCCCACTGTTCTTGAGAAATCTGTCCAGGCTCCTCTATCCATGGGCAGTTAGAACTGGACATGGAACAACAGACTGGTTTCAAACAGGAAAAGGAGTACGTCAAGGCTGTATATTGTCAACCTGCTTATTTAACTTATATGCAGAGTACATCATGAGAAAGGCTGGACTGGAAGAAACACAAGCTGGAATCAAGATTGCCGGGGGAAATATCAATAACCTCAGATATGCAGATGACACCACCCTTATGGCAGAAAGTGAAGAGGAACTAAAAAGCCTCTTGATGAAAGTGAAAGTGGAGAGTGAAAAAGTTGGCCTAAAGCTCAACATTCAGAAAACGAAGATCATGGCATGCGGTCCCATCACTTCATGGGAAATAGATGGGGAAACAGTGGAAACAGTGTCAGACTTTATTTTTTTGGTCTCCAAAATCACTGCAGATGGTGACTTCAGCCATGAAATTAAAAGACGCTTACTCCTTGGAAGAAAAGTTATGACCAACCTAGATAGCATATTCAAAAGCACAGACATTACTTTGCCGACTAAGGTCCATCTAGTCAAGGCTATGATTTTTCCTGTGGTCATGTAAGGATGTGAGAGTTGGACTGTGAAGAAGGCTGAGCGCCGAAGAATGGATGCTTTTGAACGGTGGTGTTGGAGAAGACTCTTGAGAGTCCCTTGGACTGC
The DNA here is from genome assembly GCF_023091745.1 of Budorcas taxicolor. NCBI lineage: Eukaryota > Metazoa > Chordata > Mammalia > Artiodactyla > Bovidae > Budorcas > Budorcas taxicolor. The sequence continues at coordinate 185,499,542 of NC_068910.1, forward strand.
AAGCAGATCCAACCAGTCCATTCTGAAGGAGATCAGCCCTGGGATTTCTTTGGAAGGAATGATGCTAAAGCTGAAACTCCAGTACTTTGGTCACCTCTTGTGAAGAGCTGACTCATTGGAAAAGACTCTGATGCTGGGAGGGACTGGAGGCAGGAGGGATGACAGAGGATGAGATGGCTAGATGGCATCACTGACTCGATGGGCGTGAGTCTGAGTGAACTCCGGGAGTTGGTGATGGACAGGGAGGCCTGACGTGCTGCAATTCATGGGGTCGCAAAGAGTCAGACACGACTGAGCGACTGAACTGAACTGAATCCCACTCCTGGAATTGAAAAAAAAAAAAAAAACATGCACCCCTATGTTTACCGCAGCACAGTTCACAGTAGTCAAGACATGGAAGCAACCTAAATGTCCATTGACAGATGAATGGATAAAGAAGAGATGGTACATATCTACAGTGAAACACGACTCAGCCATAAAAAAGAACAAAATAATGCCATGTGCAGCAACATGGACGGACCTAGAAATTATCATACTAAGTGAACTAAGTCAGAAAATGACAAACAAATACCTTATGATACATTAATGTGCTCAGTTCAGTTCAGTTCAGTTGCTCGGTCATGTCCTACTCTTTGCGACACCATGAATCGCAGCACCCCATGGACTGCAGCACACCCTATGCATTGCCAACTCCTGGAGTTTATTCAAACTCATGTTTATTGAGTCAGTGATGCCATCCAGCCATCTCATCCTCTGTTGTCCACTTCTCATCCTGCCTTCAATCTTTCCTGGCATCAGGGTCTTTTCAAATGTGTCTCAGTCACTTGCAAACCCATGGACTGTAGCCCACCAGGCTCCTCTACCCATGGGCAAGGCAAGAAAAGAAAACTGTAGTGAGTTGCCATGCCTTCCTCCAGGGGGTCTGTCTGACCCAGGGATCAACCCCCAATGTCCTGAATCTCTGGCTTTGCAGGCAGATTCTTTACCACTAAGCCACCAGGGAAGTCTGACATCACTTATATGTGGAATCTAAAATATGACACAAGAGAACTTATCTACAAAACAGAAGCAGGCTCACAGGCATAGAGAACAGATTTGTGGTTGCCAAAGGGGAGTGTGATGGAAAGGGAGTTTGGGGTTAGCAGATGTAAGCTATTATATTAGAATAGATAAACAACAAAGTCCTACAGTATAGCATAGGGAACTATCTTCAGTATCCTGTGATAAATCATACAGAAAATATTAAACAAGAATATGTGTGTATATATAAACTGAGTCACTACGCTATAGAGCAGAAATTAACAAAACAAAGTATATCAACCATACTTCAATAAAAATATGTAAATATTTACATAAATATGTAAATAAAATATAGGTAAAATCTTGAAAATATCTCAAGTAATCATTAACAAACATAATATTGCCTCGGTTTTTTACTTTTGGTGAACCTGTTTTTGGCTTTCCTAAGCAGATTCATTGAAACATATAGAAAAGTTCACAAATGTAAGTGAATTTACAAATGAACATTTCCACCTGGAGATGGAACCAGAAATTTCCAACAAGCTCCCTTCTAGTCTTTAATCCCCTCACAAATGTAATCCTTTTTCTGACATTTATCATTCTAATTTTGCCTGCTTTTTTATAAATGTAATCAAACAGTAATTTCTCTATTGTGTCTACCTGTTCTCACTCAATATTTTATTTTTGAGATTTATCCATGCTGTTAACTATAATCACAGTACATTTGTTTTCATTGCTAGAAAGCAGACTTTTTCTATCACAGGTATATACAATAAATATTTCATGTTTTTTAGGCTCTATGGTTTCTGTTGGAAATACTCAGTTCTAATATTGTGGTATGTTACAGCATGAGAGCAGCAGTAGACAATGTGTAAACGAACAGATGTGCCTATGTTCTAATAAAACTTTATTTACAAAATCAGATGGTGGCCGGATTTGGTCCATGAGCCATAGTTTCCCAACCCATGCTGTAGAGTATTCTGTTGTAAGTGTGCTTACAATGTACTTAACAGTACCACTTATTTATCCAATCAACCCATCCTAAAGGAAATCAGTCCTGAATATTTACTGGAAGGACTGAGGTTGAAGCTGAAACTCCAATACTTTGGCCACCTGATGTGAAGAACCAACTCAATGGAAAAGACCCTGATGCTGGGAAAGATTGAAGGCAGGAGGAGAAGGGGACGACAGAGGATGAGATTGTTGGATGGCATCACCGACTCAATGGACCTAAGTTTAAGTAAACTCCGGGAGTTGGCAATGGACAGGGAGGTCTGGTATGCTGCAGTCCATGGGGTCGCAAAGAGTTGGACATGACTGAGCTATTGGACTGAACTGAACATTGGTTAAGGATGCTAAGAAACTTTTAGAACACATCTTTTGATGCATATACATATGTATTTTGGTTATGTATATCCTGAATTATGTAGTTGCAGGGTGATAAGAGAAGCTTATGTCAATTGGATAGAAACTATCAAACAGCTTTCCAAATTTATATCCACCAGCAATGTATAAGAGTTCCTGTTGCTCCACTCCTCTGCCAACACTTGGTATTACCAATTTTTAATGGTGCTGTAAGGATGATTTACTCCTTATATAGAGATGATACTGAAATTTAAATCTATAATAATAAATTAAATTTCCATGGAAAACATTATTACACATTTAAGTTTAAACATTTGATTTTAGTTGCTCTGTAGTTCCCCCCTCAGTTTGGCATTCACAATCACAAATCCAACCCCAGACACCAACTGAAACAATGAAAGCTGCACTTTCTAGTCCTGGAATAGCCTGTGAATTTATGCTGAACTTTAGAAAAAAGATCTTGAATGGTGTGATTAGAGAAATAGGGAGAAAAAGTGATGCAGCCTGTTATCTTGACAAGGATCAGTTTAAACCCTCAGAAACCATTTCCAGCCAGTGCTTTCAAAGTTAGCTCCAAGTGCAGTGGGATATGCAGGAAACGTTCATTAGTCAGGCACACCGTGAGGTAAATCTTTACTTCTAGGAATCATTCCTAATCATTTGTAATTAGAGTAATGCTTTTGAAAATGTTTGCATTGCTACCAAGAGGAGTTGAAACTCTCTCTTCTGGGAAAGTGAGCAGATGGTATCCCTTCATTTACTGTTTCCTGTTCGGTAGGGAGGACTGAGGGATTTAACAGGTTCTCTCCATCTCTCCTGCCTAGGGTTTCGGGTAGTTGTCTAGTCTGTGGTCATAGTCCTTGGCTCAGCTACTTTTCGTCCAGTTTCTTTTGTTTGCTATCACTTTGATCTTCATCCAATATCAGCAATGCCTTGCTTGGATGACTCTCTCACTCTGGCTCTTACTCTTTTCCTTGGCAGGAGTATTCTTTTCTTTTGGTTGTAAGAATCTGGCCAGTAATGAGGTGGTAAGCTCATGTCGAAGCAGCAGGAGTTGTCAGTGCTCCTTTCTTTCATTAACTTTCTTGGGCTGTAGCCACAATAGCAAGACTTCAGGGACTGGGAATTTAACCTTCTCCAGCACTGATCATTTTTCCACATGGATTCACATGGCCCCCTAGCCCCTTGGCCCCTTTCACCACCCCCTCCCTTCACCTTGCTTTTTATAGATTATCCTGAACTTTCTGTCCAATGCTCTCCAGGGCCATCATGAAATAATATGCTTGAAGAATTTCTTTTTTTAGTTAACCATCTTTTATTAAGTGTTGTTAAATGAAGAGTACTTTCATACAGGTTTAACAAAAGGCACTGAAACTTCATTTAACAGCTGTGGCAAACTATCATGAAATAAGAAAGCAATTGGTAACCATACTTTGCAACATGATGTCATATCTTTTAATTCTAGTAGAAGAATGAAAATCTTTGCATCTTACCTAAGGGTAATGACTATAATATATGTACATAATTAGAAATTATACAATGAATATATATAGTATATATTTAGAAAAACTCATCTCTCTAACTAGCTGCCATTCAGCTGAATATTCATACTCATCATTCACCACTCAATTCATTCGAAAAGAGAAAATATATTAATATAGTTATTGGGAACTTTGACCAACTTAATGTGATAATAACGATCATCATAATAATAGAAGCAATACCAACAAAAAACATAATGACAATAAAAGTATTTTTATTGTTTTAGTTATGGTTTCAGATGCCTAGTATGTGTCAGATACAATGCCAGCCAGACATTATGTGTTTAGTGTGTGTGTGTGTGTGTGTGTAAAATTCCTAAATCCCAGATAGAACTTATAAGATAGCTCTGACCATGTCCAGTTTACAGGTAAAGAAAATGAAGCACAGGCAAGTTTCCCACCCAAAGTTAGATCTATTCTGGATGGTTGAGCTCTTTTTCCAATACACAAATCATCCCCTTACAGTCAGTTTGCTGTTTTCTTGGATTTGGTTTCTTCCATGTCATCAATATTCATTTATATCCCTGATATACATATTCATTTGTAAAAGCATTTCCAAAGTATAGAAGATAATAACCTATTCTTGGATTTATAATCATGAGCCCTAAATGTTGATATCTAGATTCACGTGGTATTTCAAGCTTATTTTGGAATGGTTTCTGTGTACTAATGGAAGAGCCACGCTTGCTGGTGTTTTATCTTATTATAGACAGATTTATTTATTTACAGTCACTGATGGATTATACTCTTTTAGAGGATTAGAGGATATAGAGCTAATTGCAAATGTACTATTAGCTATTTTAATTCATATTACTTCCACTAATTTTCAATTTGCATTAGTGACTAAGATGAGTTTCCATTCTCTGAACCTATATTGACACCAAATTAATATCAATGCAGAAAAATGCCCATGTTGAGTACTACTTTCTTAATATGTGCTATTATGTGCTTTATTACAGTTTCTCATTTCCTGCTCTGTCAGTTACTCTAATGTTCCTTCATTTTTATTCAATAGATGCAACGGCTCTCTTATATTTGCTGATGGGTATGTTTCTATCATCTTTCCCCACCAGTGGCCATGGGCTTTTAGTTACCCCAGGAAAATTAAAAAACAACTTCCTGGACACTGTGCTCTTTATCTCTTAATATTCAATAGTATACGCAAAATGCCAATCGAAGTTAATTTAGCTTTATCAGATATTCTGCTAATGATTTAGGCACTGTGGCAATTCCCTTCAAGGCCAGAAAATGAGTCCATAAAAAAAGCATATGGGGAGTTTCAGATTAGAAAGATGTAAAATTATAAAGTAAAAATAGAAAACTATAGTCAAAATAACTCTCTTTAGCTGATGAAGATTTTCTTATAAGGAGATGTAGGGTGTTAAAATAGTTCATTTACTTCTGTTCAATAAAACATCAATTAAGCAAATGTAGAAGAAACACTTCATTGCATTTCTATATTTCTACAATTATACACAAGGGATTCCAAATTTTAAAATCAAAACTATGCCCAAACTATAACTTTTCAATGGTTAATCCCTTTAATTCACATCTCTAGAGCAAGCTAATCTGTTGCAAACACTGGAGCTAAAGGACTTGAACCAGCCAGACAGAGCGGAAGAAGCCTTGGATTGAGAACAAGAGAGCTTAACTGTAGTCCTTGATTTCTACTCTGCTCTTACCTGCAGTTTAATTTTCTGCTTGCTCTGTTGGGTTCTAAGCTCCTTGAAGGTAGAAAGCATATTTTCCCCCTGTTTTGACTCAGGAGTGATGGAAAAACGAAGTAAGAGAGCAAGAAGGGAAGAGAAAAGATAAAGCATAACTGTACGGGTTGGAGAAAAGGTAGCAGATAGGCTGCAGTGTCAAATCTTTTGGGTTTTTTCCTGCATTGAATAATCGAGTTACTTTGGTAAGGTATTATAAGACAAAAAAAAAAATCCCACATTCTTTGTAGTTATAAAAATGGATGTGATATTAAAATATTTTACTATATAAATGTAGAATATAGGAACTTCTCTGTGATGAAAAGGAAACACTAATTCTAAAGGAAAGGAGCTGCATCTGGAAATATTTTCAGTGCCCCATTCTTGCTTGCATCTCAGCAGTGTCCTTTTAAGCTTGGTATTATTCATTCTTAAAGAATTCACAGGGCTTCTTTAATCATCTTCACTAAATAATAACTTTATCATTCTCATTGTGAGCTTCTCAGCCGGTAAGGTGAAAAGACATCTAAGAAAAATGGAACAGAGATCAGATACATTATGGCTTACTCTTGAGAGAATAATCTGGAGATCTGGAAATACAAGCAGCTGAACCAACCCTCAAATTTCTATGTATCTGTCTCCTTAAAATACCTTAGATCCAGAGAGCTACAATGTTTCCAAGCTCTATATTTACAAGTATAGGGGTCATCCAACAAGGACCTACTATATAGCACATGGAACTGTGCTCAATGTTTTGTGGCAGCCTGGGTGGGAAGAGTTTGCAGGAGAATGGATACATGCATATGTATGGCTGAGTCCCTTCACTGTTCTCCTGAAACTATCATAACATTTTTTATTAATTTGGTATATTTCATTACAAAATAAAAAGTTGCAGTAGAGGCAAAAACATAAGTGTCAAATTCTTTTTTTAGTTTCACAGAGAACTATACCAATAAAAGTTGCTATGTGGCGAAGCAGGGGTGTGCTCTTTCAGAAATAAATATGTAGAGAATTTAGTAATGTGGCAAGCAATATTTCTGAAGCCTGAATTATAATGCATATTGGGAACCACACATAGATGTAGGAAAATATATCAAACTCTACATTGATAGAATTTTGCTTTGCTATAATGGATGCAAGTCAAACAATCGAAAACAAATGTATACCACATTTGTATAATGTGATATACAAATTAGACTACATGGCTTCATGGACTATTGGAAGAAAGAAAACACACAATCATTTAAAAATCATTTGAGAAGTGTTTTGTTTCAGATTGGAAATTAAATCACTTTATATACAACATATCTTTTGGCTTCCAATTCTCACAATAATAGTTCAGACATAAATCTTGGAAAAATGTATTGAAATATGAACATTTAAAAAAAATGAAAGTTCAGACTTCATGAGTCACCAAAGGTTTCCACTTCAGTGTGTGAATCTGCAAAACAGATTAGGCATGGCAGATCTCTGTTGGTGCTGCTCATAAAGCACTGACATGCCTGGAAAGGCACAGTTTAAAACTGTAATGAAAAACATGTTTCTAGATGTCAGCTCTAAGTATTAAAATTAAAAAAAAATAGATGGTCATAGTATTTAAATATCCAGACAATATTTCAGTGTCTATTAGCCTGAGTTTTCACTCTTTACAGGCAATTAAAACTTGACCTCCATTTACTGAGTTGTCAGTCTAGCTGCAGTTAGACGACCAACCTCTTGTCTGAACCATTATTACTTTGCTATCTTGGATCCAAAATCAGAGAGCTGAACCTTTATATTTTTAAGAAAATTACCCCAAGTCAGATTTATGCCGTATTTTTTAATATGGAGAGACCAAACTGTCTCCTATTTTTCTTTTGGAGCTGAGAAACTGAAGACTGAGAAATAGAAGTGGCCGAGCCTAAGATAAAATGTATACTTCTGAGAACAAAGATTTTCCTTTGATTTTTAAAGGCTGTTTTCCTAAGATGTCTTTAATATTTGGTCTTTGTTAAAAACAAAATTTCAACTCCTTTTAAGGGAAAGGAACATAGTTTTACATTTTTTTGACTGGTTTATTTTCCTCCATTTAATCTGTCAGCATGTAGACAGTTGTTTCAGATATTTAGCGACTTTGATACTGTGTTATTTACATTTCTTTCGAATGACAAAAACAAAACACAATATACAGTGATATTTTATTTAGAGTAATGTCATCTCAAATATTCAAAAAGAAAAGAAAAGAAAGCCCTTTCATACTTAAAACAAGTGAACAAATTCTGCTTTGCCCTTGCACCTGCTTAAAGGAATTTATTGGAAAAAATGGAATTGGGGGTATTTGCCCTCTTTATTGAAATCAGCTTAATAGTTCTTAACACCACCTGTTACCACACTGTATAATCCATCTTTGGGTACTAGATTTTCTCCAGATGTTTAGCTTTCTATTGTCTTGGGGATCCTGGCTCTTTTAACAGTTCAGTGAATTACAGGTCACATAATTTGCCTGTGCCAAACACACAATTTTAAAATGTTTTATGTTAAGAAAAAAACTTATTATTGATTTTCAAGATTACAATTTTACATTTCAGTAGTTAACTCATTTGGCATTTCTGAGGGCAGATACATAACTTTGGTAGAAATTTACTGATGTAAACAAACTGTCACACAGAGGTTCCACCATGAGTCTATTTGAAATTCTTCCATTTATTTTCCTGAAATTGTCCACTGTTTTCATGCAGGGATAGTGCTGTGCAATTTTAAGTTAATTATACAATTATACAAAAGTGTGAGATAAACAATCTGTTGGTTTTGTCTACCATTTGGCAGGGAAAGCACAATTCAGCAGACAGACTATTTTCACAGAATAATCAATGGCATGACCAAGCAACATATATTTTCTGCGAGTTTTAGCCAGGATGAAACTCAAGTTGTACCTACTTTAAAACTGGACTGTTTCATTCCATGAATAGGAAAAAACTAAGATGACTAAGAGGATCCTCTCAAGTAGTTAAAGTCATTCTCCTTGTAATTTTATCCTCCTGGAAACCTTATTTCTGCAGGGCAATTATGTTAAGGCCTCATTCAAGAGAGAGTGATTAAGAACATGGATATATGATGCAAACTAGGGTATGTCAGTGTACTCACTATTTGTTAGCTCTTGGAGAATTAAATCTCTGGACACAAGACAAGACCCTTATTTTGGTTAGTTAGACTTTAGGGTTTGGGATGAGTATATCCCTAATAGCTGGGGTATAAGGGGACCTTTTAATGCCTTCAGTTCAGTTCAGTCGCTCAGTCGTGTCGGACTCTTTGTGACCCCATGAACCACAGCACGCCAGGTTTCCTGGAGTCCACCTAAACCCACATCCATTGTGTCAGTGATGCCATCCAACCATCTCATCCTCTGTCGCCCCCTTCTCCTCCTGCCCTCAATCTTTCCCAGCTTCAGGGTCTTTTCAAATGAGTTACCGAGTTTTAAATTAAATCCAGGCTTTCTTTGGAATAGGACTGATGAACTAGGCCAACCTATAGGGTCTAATTCAGGTTTAAGATCTGGAATGAAGATAATAGATTTCTTTCAAGGTTACTTTCCCTTTGATGTACCATTAATTCAGCCAACATGTAGAACTTTCTGGAGGCCCCTGAAATTTGATGGCTAATGTTGTTTTAGTGTTAGGAGGATTCCACCAGTTTCCAGGAGCCTCAGGTACTTCTGAGTGCAGTTCACGGCTCTTTATGATATTAGGCTGTGGGCCATGACAGTCCTCAAGTGACTAATGTATTAGATAATTCCTGGTTGCCCTTCTTTATTCTGTCTCCATCATATTTTTCCTGTCATTGAAATTAAAGATGAACATGGTAGGTATATGAGTCATGAAGGTATATAAGTAATTTGGCCTTCACAGTTGGCACTAGTGGTAAAGAACCTGCCTGCCAATTCAGGAGATATAAAAGGCCTGAGTTTGATCCCTAGATTGGGAAAATCCTCTGCAGGAGGGCACAACAACCCACTCCAACATGCTTGCCTGGACAATCCCATGTACAGAGGAACCAGGCAGGCTACAGTCCATAGGGTCACAAAGAGTCAGCCACAACTGAAGCTACTTAGCATGCATACCTATATGAGTTATTTACTCTGATTTGCAGAAAAATTTAAGATCCTCAACTGACTTAGACTTCTTATTGCATAAAGACTACCTATTCATAATTAAACAATTAGCTTTCAACTCTGCTATGTTCATTTGTCACCCAAGATTTTTATTTGAATAATAGTATCTTGGGTGGAGGAGAGAAGCTTCCGTGGATATAAATGACTGAGAAAACAAAAGTATTGTATATATTCATTTTATATTGTTGTCTAGTTGCTAAGTCATGTCTGACTCTTTGTGACCCCATAGATTGTAGCCAGCCAGGCTCCTCTGTTCAGGCAAGAATAATGGAGTGGGTTGCCATTTCCTTTTCCATTAATTATATGTATATATATATACATATTTATATTTATATATATATTTAAACATGCTGTATATACGGATATAATGCATATTAAATGAAAAAAGGTAAAAGCATCATCCAAGAAGAATACTTGCTGAGATGAAAGATTTATGCTAGTGTTCTAACAACAAAAAAAGAAAAGCATTTTTAGATTTGCTGGTTTAAAAAGACAGAAATTACTTTTTTCATTCTGAATTTTAAATCTCAACTGAGAAAACAGGAATTGTATTTAAATAAGATTTGGTATTACACAGTTAAATGCTAAGATTTAGCTGTTTTCCTCCCTTCAAACTTATTTTAGTAGAGTTTTTTGGGAAAAGAGAAGTAGAAAACAAGTTGAAAATTGATAAGGGGAAACAAAGTTTACAGGTGCAAAAGCCTCATTTGACTGCCTTATCACAATCCCAACTTTGAATAATGTGCTTAGTCACTCAGTCATGTCCGACACTTTGTACCCCTATGAACTGTAGCCCATCAGGCTTCTCCGTCCATGAGGATTCTCCGGGCAAGAATACTGGAGTGGGTAGCCTATCCCTTTTCCAGGGAGCTTTGAATAATATAACTGCAATAAAAAATAATGACTGTAATTCTAATAATATAAAAGCATACATATATACATTTATTACTGGTTTACAGTATTGTGTTTCTATTCACCCTTATTTTTCCTTTATTGAGATGCATAATGCACTTCCTCATTCATAAGATCTTATTACATAAGATATGCAATGCTCTGTCACATATATGGCAAATATATTAGACATTTTGCCTTTTAATTTGCACGCTATTTTAAATTTTAGATAGTCAATCTTCTCCTTTGTTATCTCTTTTCCTGGTTTTTGGAAACAATATTTTCTATCCTGCTACTTTTACTCGTGTCTAGCTTTTCTACAAGCTCTTGTGTTATTTCTTTTCATTTTTTAATGGACTCCCATCCTGCAAATTCATTCTTCATTTGGATATTTTTACGTAGAGTCAGAGATGAGGATCTGAGCTACATTTATTTCCCTCTGTGTACGGCCAGTTTTCCCAGCTACATGTTTGGAATAGTCATTTTCCCATTAAACTGTGCTACTTTCTTTATCACATGCAATGTTTTCTACATATGCTAGACTCTGCTTCCACTGATCTGTTTAAAAATTTTTTATACTACAATAGGTTTTGATATGCGATAGGACATTTCTCTGGGACATTTCTCTGAGTCATTTCAAGTCTTAAACATGATTTAGTTGGATTGAGGAAATTGGTTTAGTCAAAAAAGGCTTTCTTATAGTCCAGTGAATTATTTTTTCCTATTTTTATTCCTATCTAAACACAAACAGAAATATGCCTTTAAGCATCTATTCTGTCATTTGTCATTTATTCTGAATATAGTCTCAGATTAAACTTTCACCTGTCAAAATAAACTCTTCAGAGTGCTGAAAATATTTGACCAGAAACTCAACTTTTACGTTAAATAATTTTAGGTTAAATCAAACCAAAATAGAAATTATACGGTATAAAATATCCCAGTATAAAATATGCAACATTTCTGGTAGGTTAGGTGCTGGAGTGGATGAATGAATTAGTAATTTAATGCAGGAATGAAGTGTGCTATGGAGATAGATACACAAATAAGATTTTCATGCTGAAGTTACATTGGTAGATATAAAATTAAGAAACTCTAATACATAAATATCTTTTATGGTTCCAAATGTGAACTCTAGTTCAGATATTTGAATTCTAGTGGAGAATATGGTTCGAGAGAGGAATGGGATGAGCATATGAAATGATTTTTTAATTTGCATTTTTGTTTAAGAATAAGTGTGAATTAATTTCCTGGGGCAAAACATACAGGTTTTAGTACACTAATTAGCCTGACAAATGAAATGGGTGGCACATCCTGATAGTTAAAAAAAAAATCATAGTTATAATATATGCTCACTTTTTCCTCCTCCTTTTTGATTTCCTTCCCTTTAACTTGTATTTCATTTTTAAAATCTAGCCTAATTAACTTTAGAAAGATCTAATAGCCAGTCAGTCATGAAAAACAAAAAAAGAAAGCAGGAAAAAAAGCTATCAACCGATTAGGATATCTTTCTCATTATACAGTATTAGATATTACTGCTTTGACTTTCTGGTCTTGTGAGAAAGACTTGACTAAGAAAGACTACAACAAACATTCATTAGTATGATATATGACAAAAATAATGGAAGTGAGACCAAACAAACCAATTCTGGCTAAAATCTTGAAGCTGTAATTGTAAGATTGTCAAGCAGTTACAGCATGAGAGTAACAGGACACCAAAGGAAATTTTGATTAGTACTTGAGAGCCTTCATTTTCTCCAAATGTTATTCACTGACTTCTTCAATGAATAGGACTCTTTTCTGAAGTTGCTATTCATGCACAAGGAACTGAACAGTTGCACTCTTAAAAGTGGTGGCCAATCAGAGCTAACAGAGAGCTTGGAGTGTGCACTCCGATGAGAAAATGAAAGATACACTACTTCAAAAAGCTTATTTCAAGATGGAGGGAATACTCCTAACAAGTCAATTGCATTTCTGACTATGCCAATGATGTAACTCACTATGAGTGTGCTAAATAAACCATTGGAATAGTTTTTATTTTCTTTTCCAATTTAGTCTATTTAAAGAAGCTACTTTCATGTTTTTAAGAATAATTTGTAGGACTGATCAAATGCCAAAGTCTGTGTAGATTTCTGAGTTGCTTTATAATTACAAATTAACATACTCTGATGTAGGATGCTTATAAACATAATAATATCTCAAGAATATTGAAATTGTAAGCATTCAGATCTCTCCAATTAATCTATTTTTAACATAAAAGTGACACATGCTGTAGAACATTCTTATTTTAAGTGAATTATGCACAGTTTTTATCCCAATAACTGCTTACAACTTTATTAATAAACTTTATTTATACTGCACAGAGAAAGCAAGAAAGAAATATCTGCATTTCCCATAGGCAACCAGCATATGCTCTATTTTAAGTAGCATAATAATTTCACTAATGTCAGAAGGAACTATTAAAACTTTTATCAGAATGAAATTACTGATTATCAGAGTTACTTAAAACCTATAAATTGGATGGAAACTATTCGAAATGAGTTAAAAATTAGACTAATTTAAGAAGGTTCTTAGAGTTCATATTAAATAACAACGTCTTAACAAAGTTATAACATTTGGCCTCTTAGTCTAACAGGTTAATTTTACAAGTAAAGGGCAAAAAAGTACAGTAAGATAAAGATCAAAGGCTTTTTCAAAACTATGTGTCTACTTGGCACTAGTTAGAATCAGAACTTCTTCCTCTGCAGCCCACAGATCTAGTTACATAAATAACAGTTATTATCCATAAATGATACTTGAATGAGAATTCAAGTAAATTAAGATATCTACTCAAAGATATCTGCTAGGTCTTCTATTATTTATCATGATTCTTTTAAAATGTAAAAATTATCATGACAATCCTCTGCTTAAAATCCTCAGCAACAGTTCCCCCCACCCAATTCACTCAGATAAAAACTTGTCCTTATAATATTCTTGCAGAATGCTGCTGCTTTGTCCCTCTATTATTATACTCTGACCTTACTAACCCCCAACTCACCCCCAATTACTCTGCCTCAGCCCTTGGTTGTTAAGTTTGCCACACATTCTCATTGTTAGAAGCTTTGTAGTTCTCTCAGCCTGGAGTTTTCTTTCCCTAGACGTGTCCCTCTCCCTCCCTCAATTTCCTCAAGCCTGGGCCATAAGATGACTCCTAAATATGGGAAATGGATGCCTCTGCCCTGTGACTGTTCTTTTGGAGGTGCTATTTCTGTTTTCCTTTTTGTTGAACCCCACCTCCCATAAAGAAAAGAGTTGGACGAGCCAAGGGGATCTACCTGAAACTGACAGCCCCTTTCTAGACAATGTCCCTTTTCAGGGACATTGACAAATGTTACAACTGAGGCTGTTTTACTTGAGTCATAGCATTAGTGAATACTTCCTCATTTATCTTATTAAAAATTATGTCACACTATTCCTGAGATCTCCTTCTTTCCCTTTCTTATAGTACGCATCTTCTAAAGTAATACATAGTGTGTATTAGTCGTGTTAGTGGCTCAGTTGTGTCCGACTCTTTGCAGTCCCATGGACTGTAGCCTGCAAGACTCCATGGGATTTTCCAGGCAAGAATACTGCAGTGGGTTGCCATCCCCTTCTCCAGGGCATCTCCCTGATTCAGGGATTGAACCTGGGTCTCCTGCATTGCAGGCAGATTCTTTACCATCTGAGCCACCAGGGAAGCCAATTTAGTGTATAATTTATTACTAATAGTGCCTATGTCCTCCAGCTAGGATGTAATTCCACAAGACAGGGATTTTTGCCTACTGTTCACTGCTGTAGCATTCATCTGCATATCTGTGGTTATTGATATTTCTCCTGGCAATCTTGATTCCAGCTTGTGCTTCATCCAGCCTGGCATTTCCCATGGTGTACTCTGTATATAAGTTAAATAAGCAGGGTGACAATATACAGCTTTGATGTACTCCTTTCCCAATTTGGAAGTAGAATTAGATTATAGCAGATACAGTTGCAGACTTAAGAGTTTGGATTTTACTTCATATGCAATGAAGAATTATTGCTGGTTTTCTGGGAAGGTGATTAGATTTATGCTCAAGTCTATTACTTTACAGTTGTTGGGAAGGCAGATGGGGAAAGAGAAGGACTAGACAGTTGAAGATCATTGGTGTTATGAAATGACTAACATTATGTGTAGTTGTATTAGATCATTGAGATATGTAGTTCATGGAGAGAAAAGTCCACTTGAACTCAAGCTATAGTGATAGAAATGGCAAAGACAGAGTAGAAAGGAGGAATGCTTTGTGGGTGGGTTTATAGGAACATGAGAGCTAAGTGTACATTTCAGGAATCTCTCTCAAGTAAGCATCAAGAGACACTTCAGGTATTCTGGTTGAATAGGAATCATGAGATGAACCATAAGAATAAAGCAGAGGGGGATATAATCAACATTTCCCTTTCTTTTTTCTCACTTTAGAGTCAGACTGAAGTTTTCTAAGCTACTGAGTACTCCTGGAAAATGACCAAAATTCCTTCTGTTTGATCTTTACTGAAGAAGGAACCCACCTGCTATGATGCAAACTAAATTTAAGGAATTATTAAAAAGTTAAGACATTGCTGGAAGCTATATATCAATGGAAAAATTAACAATAATATAATTGACCCTCAACATATGAAAATATTGATAAATAATAAGATAATTTAGAAGAAATAGAGAAATGGAAATGAGTTTGGGTAGCATTTTGTACCAAATCATCATTTAGGATCTATAGAGCAAGCAATGATGATGATAAGGATATTTCACAGTCTAAAGAATCTATAGGATTGAGAGTCTTATTTAATTGATCCTGATGAAGACTATGTGATTAAGGTATTATCAAAATATTTATAGGTGTGTAAAGTATTTTACAAATACATTTTTATGTATTATTTTAGCAAAATGTTTTCTGAGTATGTGATCTAAAATCATTCTGCATTTCTAAGTTGTGCTATTGACCTTGGGTCAAATTCTTTCCCTAAGGATACATCTCTAATGTAATAATGCAAGTCAATGGAAAACATGATTCAATTACCAACACTCTTTTAACAAATGCCTTGCAAGATTATATTTTTGAAAATGTGTTATATCTGTAGTTAAATTATTTTCAGAAAAGTCATTTACATTTGATTTAAGAGGATACTTTTTTCATTAAGATACGCTACTGACAGATCCAAAGACAACATGCTTGGAGAACTTAGGTGTATTAAATTATACATGGTCACTTAGGGAATTGCTCAAGGAAATACTAACAGTAACAGTATAAGCCCATAGGTATTACGGAAAGTACATCCATATTGTAAAAACAATTGTCATTAATAAAGCCTTATTGCCAACCACAATGGCACCCAACTCCATTACTCTTGCCTGGCAAATCCCATGGATGGAGGAACCTGGAGGGCTGCAGTCCATGGGTTCGCTGAGGGTCAGACAGGACTGAGCGACTTCACTTTCACTTTTCACGTTCATGCATTGGAGAAGGAAATGGCAACCCACTCCAGTGTTCTTGCCTGGAGAATCCCAGGGACGAGGGAGCCTGGTGGGCTGCTGTCTATGGGGTCACACAGAGTCGGACATGACTGAAGTGACTTAGCACCAGCCAACTACAAAGAGCTTTCAAAGTATTTTCCACTTGGATTGCTGTATTGTCTTACAGGTTTTAAAGATTCAGTTGTTGGCTTAGAAAATTGAAAATAAATGTCAAAATCCAAAGTCTAAAGTTCTGCAACAACTATTTAGGTTTGACTGATCCCTGTTATAAGAACATAAACAAAAATAAGATATATGTTGATGAGTTTATTTGAATACAGTAAACTAGAAAGAGTCATATGAAAAATATAACCTTTTTTCTTTTTAACTAAGAATATTCATTTGGCAACAATCCTGTAAAGGCTTGTGACTTCTTATCTCACCACATTGACCTTTATTTATCTCCTGTGTTGTCATTTCAATTTTCAAGTTTTAGTCCTGCCTTCCCAGAAGGCAGGATAATTGGAAGTGCCTTGATTTTAAGAAACAAGCTTTAAATTTCTTTAAACATGAAGAGTTTCTATCAGGGTAAGCATTTAATAAATCTGTAATGCTTAATTATAAATTCTCTATCATGTATTTGAAAGTTATTAAAGATTTCATTTGCATTAACAGCTAAGTCTGCTGAACACTGCCTTAGGTACCAGGCACGTGTTTAATGTGGATTATCTAATTCAATCTTCAAAATGCACCCAACTATTAAATAATTTTAGTAATAATATTATCAGTGTTCCCCTGAAAAAATAAGACACAGAATTCACATAACTTATTCAGGATCACTCAGTTCTTCGTGGTAGATAAAGAGAGGATTTTGAACTCAGTTATCTAGATGCAGGAGAAGGCAATGGCACCCCACTCCAGTACTCTTGTCTGGAAAATTCCATGGACGGAGGAGCCTGGTAGGCTGCAGTCCGTGGGGTCGCTAGGAGTCGGACACGACTGAGCGACTTCACTTTCACTTTTCACTTTCATGCATTGGAGAAAGAAATGGCAGCTCATTCCAGTGTTCTTGCCTGGAGAATCCCAGGGACGGGGGAGCCTGGTGGACTGCTGTCTCTGGGGTCACACAGGTCTTACTATGACTTTATACTGAGTTGACACTTTCTTAATTGATATCCTTTTACAAAAATGACCTGGAGAGTTTATGAATCCCCTTAATACTGTAATTCAAAAATATGAAAAATGCATGTCTTGGATTAATTTTCAGAGTGCTCAAGCAGTAAGTGACTGTTTTGCATGCTCACACATGAATCTTGATTTCACCCTGTGCTGTGAAGGGTATATGGTATTGGAGGATGTAATGGAGAAGACATGACCAATGGTTGACCTGTGCACTGGACCCAAGCAATCAGACTCCTCATCCCTTCCCCTGTCCTTCAAATATATGTACATCCCACCTATCATTCCCAGGCCCCTCCTGGAGTTGTTCCAGGGATAGAGCCTTTAGAGAGTAAGGTGTTGTGGAAACCATCTAATGGTACACATGACTAAACCAGTTAAGGCCTCTATAAAAAACTTTTAAGATCCTGGGCAAGGATCTACTTGTCTTGAAGCCCCCAAAGACAAGCCTCCTAAGTAAGTTCTTCTGTTTATTAAACCTGCCAGGTACCCATCTGGAGTGGTTGCCTCTTTTTTTGGTTTCTCATTGCCCTCCGTGTACAAGACCAGTTTACAAACCAACCTAGGGCCTGAGCATTTCCTGCTTCAATGTCATTACTGAGCCTGTCAGATGTTAATACTATGTGAGCCTACCATTCCTCATCCCCTAAACAGGCTTATGACAGTAGCCACCTTTTCTCCCAACCTCATCTTTAGGATTCTCAGGTCCAAGTCACCCACTGCTTGTGGTTCCTTGAAGATTCTTTTCTTAAAGAAATGCAGTGCTTCCTTCATTTCTCTGTACATGTCTCAATGTGTTTTGCTTCATCCAGTAATCACTCCAATACCCAATTCCAAACACCTATATTTCTCTAAGAATCTATCACTTGTAACTCATTTCTGTATAAGCTGAAGTGCCATGATTGCAAGAAACGTAAGATGATCCTGAGACACAGAAAAAGAGAAGAGGAGGCGAAGAGAGCAGAGGAGAAGGGAAAGGAGAGAAGAGAAGGAAAAGAGATTAGAAGGACACTGAGGTAGCTCACAAAGTTCAAGCAAAAGTAAAACCAGGAGACAGGCCTCTCCTCTTGTCTCACCAATCTGTATCTTGTTTGTCATCATTAGATTACTCAAATCTCATTGACTTTCACCTGCTGCTGCTGCTAAGTCGCTTCGTTCGTGTCCGACTCTGTGTGACCCCATAGACGGCAGTCCACCAGGCTCCCCCGTCCCTGGGATTCTCCAGGCAAGAACACTGGAGTAGGTTGCCATTTCCTTCTCCAATGCATGAAAGTGAAAAGTGAAAGTGAAGTCGCTCAGTCATGTCCGACTCTTAGTGACCTCATGGACTGCAGCCCACCAGGCTCCTCCATCCATGGGATTTTCCAGACAAGAGTACTGGAGTGGGGTGCCATTGCCTTCTCCTAGCACATCACTAACCAGTGCTGAAAGAAGAAATAATCTACCATGGAATGTAACTCAACTTAGTGGCCTGAGGGATGCAATTTGTTATTAAAAAGTGGGAAAAGAAAACTTATTCAGGAAAGATAGACATTTTAGTTCCCTAAACTCCTTCAAATTAGAAAGAAATTTTCTTTTCCTCTGAAAAGAAGAGTTAGTCACTCAGTTAAGTCTGACTTTTTGTGACCTCATGGACAGTAGTCCACCAGATTCCTCTGTCATGGGATTTTCCAGGTAAGAAATACTGAAGTGGGTTTTCATTTCCTTCTCCAGAGAATCTTCCTGACCCAGGGAAACAAACCTAGGTCTCCCACATTGCAGGTAGATTCTTTACTGTTCTGAACATATGATTTAAAAATGGCTTGGTTAACATAATTCTTTCCTATATAGGACCTCAAATGGGCTATTTCTCTTAATTAGAAGCAACTCAAAATCAAGTCTAGCTGCTTCACACAGAAATTATATCACTGTTTTTGGAATATCTCTGGACAATGTGTTTTCCTCTAGTTCCGTCATGGTTCTCCCATGGGACTTTGGAACCTATAAAGGGAAGCCCCATATATTACTCACAACAACACATTATATGCATAAGAGAAGAAAAAATAAAAAGAATAGAGTATTTTAAATATCATTTGTTCCATAAGCAAGGAGTAGATTGTATTCTTAAGTTTTGCAAATTATAAGAAAGCCGGAGATGGTATTTCTGACTTAATTCCTCCAGTATTTATTTCATACTCTTATTCAGTTTCTCTCCTTTTCAGATGCTTTGATATACTAGGGTGACTCAAGTTATTATTCCTGAGGAGGCAGAGAATCTAGTGAATCCTATTCAAACAGAGATGCCATAGTTTATAATTCTTGACAATGCAGACTTCATATTAGCATGAAAGAGGAATTCCCTATGTTACATCTATACTCTCCATCCACTGCCACCACCAGCAGCTACACTATCTAAACCAGCAACTCCATTTACCCCTGTGAGTCAGGGTCAATGATCTCAACCATAACAGTGAACTGTAAAGCCTGAAGCTATGTTGACCTCTGGGAGGGGTCCCATTCTGCACTGTCTTTCAGGGCCCCCTCTGAATGGAGCTGTGATTAAATAACTGCCACTTTCAGGAGGTGACTGCATTAGGCTCAGAGCCAGCTATAATCTACTCTTCAGTTTCCTTATTGTCAAACACAAGGGAAGCTCCCCATGAGGTCTTCATCTTTGGTATTTATTGAGGGAAGTCAATGTTGTGGCAGGAAATGATGTGTTGGGAGTATGACCAGTTTCTTGAAAAAACTTATCTAGGGTTTGAAGACCGATTCGGGCAAGGAAATCCACTTTCTGGCTAATTAGACCCTACAGTGCCTAATTCAAGAAGGACAACTCAGGTAAGTTGGTCACCTGATCTCCCAAACACTATTCAACTACAGACACAGGCTATTTCTCAGACAGGGAATAATAACTTGCATGAGGCCTACCTCAAAAGTCCCAGTCACCTTTGCTGTAACTATTCTATAATGGTTTTTCACATGATTCCTACAGGAGGATGAGAGAAGCCCCTCAAAATAGTTTCAGCAGCACTGGCTCATTAGGTCAAAAAGATTAGGGACAGAGCTGCTGAAATTGTGGTCTGAACCAGTTAGGTTATGCATTTCCTCTGAGTTTTATCTCAATTTTGGGTCACACTGTAAAGTATTTAGAGAAGAACATCTACAGATGGTATATGCTTGCAAACTAAGTAACAAACCAGGTATTGTGCCTCCCTGAACACCAAAGAATTGCTGCCTTCAAACTGTAGACTCCCGAAAATCCCTTGGACAGCAAGATCAAACCAGTCAATCTTAAGGGAGATCAACTCTGAATATTCACTGGAAGGACTGATGCTGAAGCTAAAGCTCCACTATTTTGGTCATCTGATGCTAACAGACGAATCATTGGAAAAGTGCCTGATGCTGGGAAAGAGTGAGGGTGGAAGGAAAAGAGGGCATCAGAGGATGAGATGGTTGGACTGATACCATGAACTTGAACTTGGGCAAACTCTGGGAAATGGTGAGGGACAGGGAAGCCTATAGTGACGCAGTTCATGGGGTAACAAAGAGTCAAACACAACTGGGTGACTGAAAAACAACAGCAACAGTTTGGTGATACAGGACAAAGTACAATGATTTGTCCTCCGCTAGAGGAACTGGTTCAAAACTGGGAAAGGAGAACAACAAGGTTGTATACTGTCACCTTGGTTGTTTAACTTATATGCAAAGTATATCATGCAAAAGCCTGGGCTGGACGTAGCTCAAGCTGGAATCAAGACTGCTGGGAGAAATATCAATAACCTCAGATATGCAGATGACAATACCCTAATAGCAGAAAGCAAACAGGAACTAAAGAGCCTCTTGATGAAGGTGAAAGAAGAGAGTGAAAAAGCTGGCTTAAAACTCAACACTCAAAAAATTAAGATCATGATATCCAGTCCCATCAGCTCATGGCAAATAGATGGGGAAAAAATGGAAACAGTGATACACTTTATTTTCTTGGGCTCCAAAATCTCTATGGATAGTGACTGCAGCCATGAAATTAAAATACGCTTGCTCCTTGAAAGAAAAACTATGACAAACCTAGACAGGGTACTAAAAAGCGGAGATATTACTTTGCTGACAGAGGTCTGTCTAGTTAAAGGTGTGGTTTTTCCACTAGTCATGTATGGATGTGAGAGTTGGACCATAAAGGAGACTGTCTGCTAAGTCGCTTCAGTCCTGTCCAGCTCTTTGTGACCCTAAGTACTGTAGCCTGACAAGCTCCTCTATCCATAAGATTCTCCAGACAAGATTACTGGAATGGGTTGCCATGCCCTCCTCCAGAGGATCTTCCTGACTTGGGATCGAGCCTGTGTCACTTATGTCTGCTAAATTGGAAGGCAGTTTCTTTATCACTAGTGCCACCTGGGAGCCCAAAGGAGGCTGAGCGCCAAAGAACTGATGCTTTTGACATGTGGTGCTGAAGAAGACTCTTGAGAGTACCTTGGACTGCAAGGAGATCAAACCAGTCAATTCTAAAGGAAATTAATATTTATTGGAAGGACTGATGCTGAAGCTGAAGCTCCAATACCTTGACCACCTGATTTGAAGAGCTCACTCACTGGAAAAGACCCTGATGCTGGGAAAGATTGAGGTCAAGAAAAGAAGGGGGTGACAGAAGATGAAATTGTTGAATGGCATCATCTACTCGGTGGACATGAGTTTGAGTAAACCTTGAGAGATAGTGAAGGACAGGGAAGCCTGGCATGCTGCCATCCACTGGATCACAAAGAGCTGGACGTGACTGAGTGACTGGACAACAACAACAAGAGGAATGATGTTATTCTTTAGAGGAAGGGATTGCTTGATAAGCTCAATGCCATTCAATCCCTCAAAATATACCACGTGGTCACTGTCATTTTCTCTGATTTCCCATTTATTTCCAGTGTTTCACACTTACTACTTCCCACTTTTTAGATCATTTCATGGGATCAATACAGTGAATTAGTGTAATATTTTGAATAGTGGAATGGTTTGACCGAGGATGAGATGGCTGGATGGCATCACGGACTCGATGGACATGAGTCTGAGTGAACTCCGGGAGATGGTGATGAACAGGAAGGCCTGGTGTGCTGCGATTCATGGGGTTTCAAAGAGTCGGACACGGCTGAGCGACTGAACTGAACTGAACTGAACCGAACTGAACTGAAGTAGTTAGCTAGAGTGTTTTTCTATCCTCTAGGTATGGTATTGCATTTGTACAGCTGGCCCTTTAGGATGTTTTCCCAATTTTCTCTGTATGGGAAGGAGTAAATGTACTGGACATTTCAATGTGCATCAAGTACCAGGGACAATTTTAGTTTTTTAGTAAGAAGCCCCCACTAGAACAGCAGTAGCATTAGTTATAACCTGGTCAAGTTTTCCAAAATCTACCATCTTTCTGAAGTTCACGAGTCTTTTTAGTAAGCCAAAATAAGTTTATGTGACTTACTTGGGAATGAACAAATCTTCATCTTTCAAGGCTGTTCAGTAACAACTTCAGTACTCTCAGAGGTTACTATTATGATAGGAAAAGTGAGGTCCTTTACTTCCTACCACAAGAATCCTTATTCCAAGTATCAGGGAGCCACTGTAGTGCATCTGCAAGTGATTTGTAATGATTCTATGTGATGTCCATTGAAACTATAAGCAAAACAAATATGAAAATATCCACAGAGTGGAGTCTGTGCCCCAGAATACTAGTTGTGAGATTAATTCATGTTTGAATTCCATTCATCACAGGACTCTCATAGACATTTAAGACTGGTTTGAGTTTTGCTCTGGATGCTCCTGAACAGTGTTTTGTTAGAACCAGTCCATGAAAATTATGGTTAGTTTTCTTTTGCCAGTACGCAATCACTGAGGAAAAGACCCAACGGCTATGGGGAAGGTTAAGCAAAGTCCCACATTATATGTATCTAAGGAAACAAGACAATTCAACCTTATGGACCAAGGTGGTGTGTAAGTCTTATAATCAAACTATTTTCTAGACTAATATCTTGAGATAATTTTTCTCTTGAAGGGAATATACATTTTTATGATAGAATTCAAAAGAAATCTAGAATTGGACAAAAGAAAAAACAACCAAATTACCTAAAAAGACTGCTATTCAAAGATATAGCTCATTTGTTATCTCTATATGGTTTTCTATCTATATGTGTATTTGTTAAATCTTATAGAAATCCTAGACTTACACTAGATCAAACATAAATGAAATTCTTTTTGATCAAAAAGAAATGAAATTGTGAACTTCCATTCAACTGCTAATTACTGACTATTGGAAGTCAGTCAGTACTGATCTCCACTCAGATTTATCTACTCTGCTTAGCATAGAGGAAGGAACTGCACTGGCACTGGGATCAGAAATGCCTGGATTTGGGACAGTTGGATATCCACATGCAAAACGATGAATTTAGACAATCACCTTACATCATACTTAAAAATTAGCTCAAATTGGATGACTGACTTAAATATAAGAGCTAAAACAATATAAATTTTAGAAGGAAGCATAAAAATCCTTTAAGACCTTGAATTAAGCAAAAAAATTTTTAATATGACACTAAAAACATGGTCCATAAAAATAATAAATTTGGCATCATAATATAATGATATTTCAAAACATTCACATTTCAAAATACTTCATTAAGAAAATGAAAAGACAAGCAACAGACTGGGAGAAAAAATTTGCAAATCATATATTCAGTTAGGGGTTTATAACTACAGTGTATAAAATCCTCATAACTCAATAATAAAAAGACAAACAACTCAACAAAATATGGGCAAAAGATATGAATGAACAATTTACCCACAGATGGACCTAAAACAAAACCTCACACT
Organism: Budorcas taxicolor; assembly: GCF_023091745.1. Taxonomy (NCBI): domain Eukaryota; kingdom Metazoa; phylum Chordata; class Mammalia; order Artiodactyla; family Bovidae; genus Budorcas; species Budorcas taxicolor. The sequence goes on from NC_068910.1 coordinate 185,523,701, forward strand.
AAGTGAAAGGAATCAGCTACAACATACCACATAAAAATATGATTGCGTTTATATGAAATGACCAGGAAAGGCAAATTTATAAATAGCAATGAAAGTCACTTAGTCATGTCCAACTCTTTGGGACCCCATGGACTATACAGTCCATGGAATTCTCCAGGCCAGAATACTGGAGTGGGCATACTTTCCCTTCTCCAGGGGATTTTCCCAACCCAGGGGTCGAACTCAGGTCTCCTGCATTGCTGGCAGGTTCTTTACCAGTTGAGCCACAGGGAAGCCCAAGAATACTGCAGTGGGTAGCCTATCCCTTTTCCAGCGGATCTTCACCACTGAGGAATTGAACTGGGGTCTCCTGCATTGCAGGCAGATTCTTTACCGACTGAGCTATCAAGGAATCCCTATAAATAGCAAGTAGATTATTATTTGCTGAGGTAGGAGGTGGGAATGAGGATTAAATGTAGATGTTCATGAAGAATCTTATTGAGGGGGCAAAAAAGTTCTAAAACTGATTTATGGTGGTCATTACACCATTCAATAAAGTAAAAATACAAAATCATTAAACTGTACACTTGAAACATGATTTTTATGATATGTAAAATAGTCTTCAAACATAATTTAAAACAAAACAAAACAAAACAAAACACTGGGGTTCATAGTATGGCCAGCGGCAGCGGTGAGACCAGGAGGCCCTCTGCTCTTAGGCAGCATACTGGCTCCAGGGCGTTCAGCAACTCCTGGGTGTTGGATCAGCTCCAAACCCGCCAGAGGCAGCAGAGAGGTGGGGATGCCCTCTGCTCCCTGGCATCCTCCAACATCAGCTGCAGCCACCCCCAGAACCCATTCTCAGCCACTCCAGCAGGACCTCTGCCTCAAGCCCTGGCCACACGTTGACTGACGTCTGACTGCCAGCGAAAGTTTACACGTTCAAAGGAATAGCAGTGGGACAACCACAGGACCGTGTATGTCATCCAGCTACTTGGAACAGCTGAAATGCATGACCCGGCTAGTTAAGACCTGACAATATGTGGTCCCCTGAGAAGGGAATGGCAAACCACTTCAGTATTATTGCCTTGAGAATTCCATGAACAGTATGAAAAGGTAAAAAGATAAGCTTGAAAGATGAGCTTCCCAGGTCAGTTCAGTTCAGTTCAGTCACTCACTCGGTTCTGACTCTTTGCAACCCCATGGACTGCAGCCTGCCAGGCTCCTGCAGCCTCCCTGTTCATCACCAACTCCCAGAGCTTACTCAAATTCGTGTCCACCATGTTGGTGACCATCCAATGGCATCTCATCCTCTGTTGTCCTCTTCTCTTCCCACCTTCAATCTAACCCAGCATCAGGGTCTTTTCAAATGAATCAGTTCTTCACATCAGGTGGCCAAAGTATTGGAGTTTCAGCTTCAGCATCAGTCCTTCCAATGAATATTTAGGACTGATTTCATTTTGGATTGACTGGTTGGATATCTTTACAGTCCAAGAGACCCTCAAGAGTCTTCTCCAACACCCCAGTTCAAAAGCATCAATTCTTTGGTGCTCAGCTTTCCTTATTGTCCAACTCTCACATCCATACATGACTACTGGAAAAACCATAGCTTTGACTAGATGGACCTTTGTTGGTAAAGTAATGTCTCTGCTTTTTAATATGCTGTCTAGGTTGGTCCTTTTCTTCCAAGGAGTAAGCGTTTTTTAATATCATGGCTGCAGTCACCATCTGCAGTGATTTTGGAGCCCCCCAAAATAAAGTCTTTCACTCTTTCCATTGTTTCCCCATCTATTTGCCATGAAGTGATGGGACTGGATGCTATGATCTTCGTTTTCTGAATGTTGAGTTTTAAGCCAACTTTTTCACTCTCCTCTTTCACTTTCATCAAGAGGCCCAGGTGAGTAGGTGTCCCATATACTACTAGGAAGAGCAAAGAAATAGGTCCAGAAAGAATGATGAGGCTGAGCCAAAGAGGAAATTACACCCAGTTTTGGTTGTATCTGGTGCTGAAAGTAAATTCTGATTCTGTAAAGAACAATATTGCACAGGAATCTGGAACGTTAGGTCCATGAATCAAGGTAAATTTGATGTGGTCAAACAGGAGATATCAAGAGTGAACATTGACATTTTAGGAATCAGTGAACTAAAATGGACTGGAATGGGTGAATTCAGATGACCATTATATCTACTACTGTGGGCAAGAATCCTGTAGAAGAAATGGAGTATCCCTCATAGTCAAAAAAAGTCCGAAATGCAGTACTTGGTTGCAATCTCAAAAATGCCAAAATGATCTCAGGTTGTTTCCAAGCAAACCATTCAAATCACAGTAATCTAAATCTATGCCCCAATCACTAATGCTGAAGAAGATGAATGAGTCTATGAAGGCCTATAAGACCTCCTAGAACTAAAATCAGCAAAAGATATCCCTTTCATCATAGGGGACTTGAATTCAAAAGTAGGAAATGAAATCAAGAGATACCTGGTAAGTTTGGCCTTGGAGTACAAAATGAAGCAGGGCAAAGGCTAACTGCTTTGCTGAGAGAATGCACTGGTCATAGCAAAACCCTCTTCCAATGTCACAAGAGACAACTTTATACATGGACATCACCAGATTGTCAACACTGAAATCAGATTGTTTATATTCTTTGCAGCCAAAGATGGAGAAGCTGTATACATTCAACATAAACAAGACCTAGATCTGACTGTGGCTCAGATCATTAGGCTCCTCATTGCAAAATTCAGGCTCAAATTGAAGAAAGTGGGGAAAACCACTAGGACATTCAGGCATAACCTAAATCAAATCACTTATGATTATACAATGGAGTTGATGAACAGATTCAAGGGGCTAGATCTGGTAGATGGAGTACCTGAAGAACTTTGGATGGAGGTTTGTAACACTGTACAGGAGGTAGTGACCAAAACCATCCTCAAGAAAAAGAAATGGAAGAAACAAAGTAGTTGTCTGAGGAGGCCTTACAAATAGCTGAGAAGTGAAAGGCAAAGGAGAAAGGAAAATATATACCCAACTGAATGCAGAGTTCTAGAGAATAGCTTGGAGAGAAAAGAAAGCCTTCTTAAGTGAAAAAATGCAAACAAAAAGAGGAAAACAATAGACTGGGAAAGACTAGAGATCTCTTCAAGAAAATTGGACATACCAAGGGAATATTTCATGCAAAGACAGACACAATAAAGGACAAAAAAGAGAAAGGACCTAATAGAAGAAGAAGATATTAAGAAGAGGTGGAAAGAACACACAGAAGAACTGTACAAAGAGCTCTTAATGATCCAGATAAACCACAACAGCATGGTCACTCACCTCAAGCCAGACATCCTGGAGTGCAAAGTCAAGTGGATCTTACGAATCATTACTATGAACAAAGCTAAGGTTTCTGGGAGAAACATCAATAACCTCAGATATGCAGATGACACCACCCTTATGGCAGAAAGTGAAGAGGAACTAAAAAGCCTCTTGATGAAAGTGAAAGAGTAGAGTGAAAAAGTTGGCTTAAAGCTCAGCATTCAGAAAATGAAGATCATGGGATCTGGTCCCATCACTTCATGGGAAATAGATGGGGAAACAGTGTCAGATTTTATTTTTTAGGGCTCCAAAATTACTGCAGATGGTGATTGCAGCCATGAAATTAAAAGACGCTTACTCCTTGGAAGGAAAGTTATGACCAACCTAGATAGCATATTGAAAAGCAGAGACATTACTTTGCCAACAAAGGTCCATCTAGTCAAGGCTATGGTTTTTCCAGTAGTCATGTATGGATGTGAGAGTTGGACTGTGAAGGAAGCTGAGCGCCGAAGAATTGATGCTTTTGAACTGTGGTGTTGGAGAAGACTCTTGAGAGTCCCTTGGACTTCAAGGAGATCCAACCAGTCCATTCTGAAGATCAGTCCTGGGATTTCTTTGGAAGGAATGATGCTAAAGCTGAAGCTCCAGTACTTTGGCCACCTCATGCGAAGAGTTGACTCATTGGAAAAGACTCTGATGCTGGGAGGGATTGGGGGCAGGAGGAGAAGGGGATGACAGAGGATGAGATGGCTGGATGGCATCACTGACTCAATGGATGTGAGTTTGAGTGAACTCTGGGAGTTGGTGATGGACAGGGAGGCCTGGCATGCTGCGATTCATGGGGTCGCAAAGAGTCAGACACAACTGAGCGACTGAACTGAACTGAACTGAATAGAGGTGATGAGATTTCAGTTGAGCTATTTCAAACCTTAAAAGATAATGCTATTAAAGTGCTGCAGTGAATATGCCAGAAAATTTGGAAAACTGAGCAGTGGCCATAGGACTGGAAAAAGTCAGTTTTCATTCCAATCTCAAAGAAAGGCATTGCCAGAGAATGTTCAAATTAAATGCACTCATTTACATGCTAGCAGGATTATGTTCAAAAGCCTTCAATCCAGGCTTCAACAGTATGTGAACTGAGAACTTCTAAATGTACAAACTGGAAATAGAAAAGGGAGAGGAACAGAGATCAAATTGCCAACATCTGGTGGATCATACAAAAAACAAGGGATTTCCAAGAAAAACATCTATTTCTGCTTCATTGACTATGCTAAAGCCTTTGGCTGTGTGGATCACAATAAACTGTGGAGTATTCTTAAAGAGATGGGAATACCGGACCACCTTACCTGCTTCCTGAGAAACCTATATTCAAGATAAGAAGCAACAGTTAGAACTGGACATGGAAGAATGGACTGGTTCAAAATTGGGAAAGTAGTATGTTAAAGCTTGCCACCCTGCTTATGTAACTTATATGCAGAGTCCATCATACGAAATGCTATGCTGAATGACTCACAAGCTGGAATCAAGATTGCTGGGAGAAACACCAACAACCTCATACATGCAGATGATATCACTTTAATGGCAGAAAGTGAAGAGGAACTAAGGAGCCTCTTGATGAAGGTGAAAGAGGAGAGTGAAAAAGCTGTCTTAAAATTCAACATTCAAAAAACTAAGATCATGGCATCTACTCCCATCATTTCGTGGCAAATAGATGGGGAAGCAATGGAAACAGTTTCAGATTTCACTTTCTTGGGCTTTAAAATCACTGTGGACAATGACTGCAGGCACAAAATTAAAAGGTGTTTGCACCTTGGAAGAAAAGATATGACAAATTTAGACAGTGTATTAAAAAGCAGAGACATCACTTTGCTGACAAAAGTCCATATAGTCAAAGTTATGGTTTGTCCAGTAGTCATGTATGGATGTGAGATCATGAAGAAGGCTGAGCACCAAAGAATTGATGCTTTCAAACTGCAGTGCTGGAGAAGACTCTTGAGAGTCTCTTGGACTGCAAGGAGATCAAATCAGTCAATCCTAAAGGAAATCAACCCTGAATATTTATTGGAAGGACTGATGCTGAAGCTGAAGCTCCAGTACTTTGGCCACCTGATATGAAAAGCTGAGTCATTGCAAATGATCTTGATGCTGGGAAAAATTGAGGGCAAGAGGAGAAGGGGATGACAGAGGATGAAATGGTTGGATGGCATCACTGACTCAATGGACATGAGTATGAGCACACTCCAGGATATAGTGAAGGACAGGGAATTCTGGTGTGCTGCAGTTCACGGGGTTACAAGGAGTCAGACATGACTTAGCAACTGAACAACAACCACAGTATGGCACCTCAACTTCCACCTACCTTTGTAAAAGTCAGCTAACTGCATTGACCTCTTTGCCTCATGTGTTACCTGGTGAAATCTGTATCTCTATCTTAACATTTGGTAAGGCTGACCAAATGTGAATATGCTATGGATTTTGAACAGAGTAAATATTCAGTTGGTGGTAATTCTTATTATATGTTGCACTATGAAATTATTTTTTCCCATTCTTCATTCAAAACTCTTAGTTCTTCTAAAATTCTGATTACATTTAAAATAACTGATAGGTTATGTACACTCAGAAAGTTGTTGGCTGGTTATTTTAATCTAACCTTTTGACTTACAGAGTTTAAGAGAACTGAAACAAAATAAGAGAATTTTGTATGTCGTATATAAATACTCCTGGTGGTTTCTCTGGTCACCCTGTGTTAGTGCTCTCTGGAAGAGAAGAGGGGTAGAGAGTGGAAAAACCTAGATCTGGTTAAGGGTCTCTTCCTGAGCTTGCCTGAGAATTTATGCATTCTTGACATAAAGACCTGGCATACTACTGAGCATACAGGAATGAGAATGGTAAACAAATGTGTGTGGAATTCAATCGCAAATGCTAGCTTAATGAAAAATCTTAATGAAGAAGAATGAAGAAGATAGTTTTCTCTAACTGAGAAGTCATGATTATACATGCTACAAAAGAATGAACTTTTCGGGAGGGAGGGGACATGAGTGCACCTGTGACTGATTCTTGTTGATGCTTGACAGGAAAAAAAAAAATTCTGTAAAGCAATTATCCCTCAATTAAAAAATAAATTAAAAAAAGAATGAACTTGAATATAGTATAAAGTGATAAAATAGGGTTTTAAATATTTTATATTGTATTTAATTAAAAAAAAATTTTGACCATGCCATGTGTCATGCAGGATCTTAGTTCCTCTAGCAGGGATAAAATTCTCACCCCTTACACTGGAAGCATGGAGTCTTAACCATTGGACCACTTGGGAAGTCTAATATTTTATATTTCAAATCATAAGAAAACAGTTGAATTCTAGTGTCTGAATTTTCTATATCTGTCCCAGTATATATCCAATTCTCAGAACTAAACAAGGGATTTTTATATGGATATGTTAATATATTCTTCCCAAGGTATTTCCTAAATAGATTTTTTCTTTCTTTAGCCCTTGGAAACTTTCTAAGTTTCAAAGTGTTTTCGCAATGACTGTTGGTAATATCCATTGAATGAACATTTCTCCTGTTACCTAATTGTTTATTTTGAATCTCCAGTTTTCTTTAGTGGCTTTCAGTGGACTGCTTTGCCTGTATTATAGGCTTATACTCTGGATATATATTTAATAATGTTTTAAATGCCATATTATTTCCCTGAAATTTTCCTAAGCCATCAAATCTGTTAGAATCCTTCAGTGTCAAACTTGATTTTCCTATCTTCTGCCATCCCTCTTTCAATATGGCATCATAAAATATAAGCTGCAAAATACTTTCCTTCCCACACTGATTAAAACTTAATTTTACATGTCACGTCTTTTCAGGAATCTCCCATCACCTTCCTCCACAACACACACATCCAGCCAAGTATTTAAAACATTTCTTCTAGCTCTCTTCCCTATTGGAGCTAATATTTGTTGAAAATAGGATGTGTAAGATATTGGGCTGGGCACGTTAACCGAATGCATTATGAGAGTTTCCTCACAAGCATCATATGAGGGAGTGACATTACTGACTTCAAGTTGTAGACATGGATATTAGGTCTGAAAAGACTAAGCACCATGTATCTATGAGATCACTCCTGAGCCATGGCTATATCATCGCTGGTCATCTGACTCTCAGGACCACACTCTCCACATGAAATAACTCATCTTACTGCATTTAATGTCCTTGACTTAGTTTTCAGCCATTGCTTCTTCGGAGTAAAAATCTATGTCCCCTCTGGCTAGACACAAAGCTAGAAGTGCCAGAAAGAGTGAGGTTGATTAGCCTCTAGGATACGGACCGAGCTGTTTCCATGAGTAGGTCTCTTCTAAGGATGGGTTTGACTGACGGTCAGGTGACCAGATCCAGGGACATGATACAGACATGAGTGGAGAAGACAAATCATTTATCCTCCTCTACTGGGAAGGACAAAGTAAGCAAGTTACAAACTTCAAGCTAGAAGACAGAGAGCAAACTACAACAGACTCAAGAGTAAGCTTTCTCTCCACTCTTACTAATATGAGAGGAAAAGCAGCACTGTCTCTCTCCCTCTCTAGAGTAAGGACTGCTTTTCAGTGCTTGCAGAAAAGGTGTCATTGAGAAGATTCTGTGTTTCTCACCACTTGCTCCAATTCTTCATCCACATAGGCTCCAATTGTCAAATTCCTAATTATTTTTTATGCTCTGTTCTAAAAGAGCTCTAATTTGATTCCCAGGAGAATAAATATTCAAGAAAGCAGTAGTTTCAAAGACTCCAAATACTTATGATTACTCAGTTTAAATATGAAACCAATTTTGAATTAGCTCTTAATTGGTTTGAATTATTTACAATCAGTTGAATCAGATGCTGTCTCTATTCAGACATTTGAGACAGTTGAAGTTTCCTAAGAATTCTGAACCAATTCCAAACAAATAAAGTTAGAATCAATTAGCAAAGACCTAAAATTTTTTGATAAATTAGAACTCGATAGGTTCTTTGAATTTCATTGCTGATCTATTTTAGCAGAATCCTAACTGTATTACCCTATCACTCCAACTCAGTGTTTTAATTACTATCATATTAATTTTCTTAAACTGCACCCTTCCTTGAGGGCATATGAGGTAATAAATACTGTGCTAAATGCAGATAACATTCTTGCCACTCATATCATAAGTTTTGATCATTCATAAATTACAGAACCAGAGTCCAAAATTATTGCCTCATTAAATGTTTTTCACATTCTGAACTGTTTTAATATTCTTATAGCTTTATATGAATCTTTTTATGTTTTCTAGCTATTCTGATATACTTTCCATTCTTTCAACACACCTGAAACTTCTTTCCTTTGAACTCACAATTTGATAAACTTTCAACAGCAGCATTTAATTTTGGGCTCATCAAAGTTGCCCTTAATGTAAAGAATATTAGTTGTACATTTGGTCTGCCTGCCATTAATTTCCTCTTTATTTTTCTTTTAAAATTTATTTTTAATTGGAGGATAACTGCTTTACAGTGTTGTGTTGGTTTCTTCTGTGCATCGATATGAATCATCTATAAATATGTTCTTTAAATTATTAAATTTTTATTGGAGTATGGTGGTTTTGAATGTTGTGTTAGTTTCTGCTATACAGGAGGAGAGTGAATCAGTTATACATATATCCACTCCTTTAGATTCTTTCCCATATATATCATCACAGAGTACTGAGTAGAGTTCCTTGTGACATACAGAGGTTCCTTATTAGTTATCTATTAGGTAGCACAAGTGGTAAAGAACCCACCTGCCAATGCAGGAGACACAAGAGGCACGAGTTCAATCCTCGGGTCAGGAAGATCCCCTGGAGTAGAGAATGGAAACCCACTCCTGTATTCTTGCCTGAGAAATCCCGTGGAAAGAGGAGCCTGGCAGGCTACATACAGTCCATGGGGCTGCAAAGAATTAGAAATGACTGAGCACACACACACATTTTATCTATAAATTAAAAGACGCTTACTCCTTGGAAGGAAAGTTATGACCAACCTAGATAGCATATTCAAAAGCAGAGACATTACTTTGCCAACTAAGGTCCGTCTAGTCAAGGCTATGGTTTTTCCAGTAGTCACGTATGAATGTGAGAGTTGGACTGTGAAGGAAGCTGAGTGCCGAAGAATTGATGGTTTTGAACTGTGGTGTTGGAGAAGACTCTTAAGAGTCCCTTGGACTGCAAGGAGATCCAACCAGTCCATTCTAAAGGAGATTGGTCCTGGGTGTTCACTGGGAGGACTGATGCTGAAGCTGAAACTCCAATACTTTGGCCACCTCATGAGAAGAGTTGACTCATTGGAAAAGATTCTGATGCTGGGAGGGATTGGGGGCAGGAGGAGAAGGGGATGGCCGAGGATGAGATGGCTGGATGGCATCACCGACTCAATAGACATGAGTTTGAGTGAACTCCGGGAGTTGATGATGGACAGGAAGGCTTGGCGTGCTGTGATTCATGGGGTCGCAAAGAGTCGGACACGACTAAGCAACTGAACTGAACTGAACTGATAGTAGTGTGTATTCTTCTCCTTTTGGTAACATATCCTGAGTTTATTCTGGGGAAGCATCATTTGCCACATTCATAATCCTTTCCTGCCATATAATTGGTTCATGTATAGCACATGATTCAATCACAGCTAATCAGAATTAATTTAGGATCTAGGCTGTAAAGAAAGGTGCTATATAATATTCTTTATTTGAACTTGGGAGAATATGGTTGGAGTTACTTTCAGTGAAGAAGGTGTCTATTTGAGAAAATGGATGAGAGTTGGGGGGTGGGGGTGGGGAATACTCAGACATCCCAGTGACAGTGCTTGAACCTTGGATCAACGACTTTCCATTATAGGAGTCAATAATTTTATCTTACCATTTATTTTTCTTCAAAAGCCAATTTACATTGCATTTTCTGTTATTTGCTTCTATTTGTCTCCTCCATTCAGAAACAATTTATTCCATCCTGTACTTTTATAGAGATAAGAGTAAAGAGCAGTACTTATGAAGAAGGTGGGACTTAAATCATCCTATACATTTTATATTCTTTCTCCTTATCCACTCAAGAAAAATTAACTTGGCTAAAATAAGCATATCTAAACTACACAAATTACTCTGTTTTTCCTAATAAGAAATACAGATATTTTGTGCGTGCTTGAAAAAAGTCAAGAGTGCTAAGAGATTTCTTCTTAACTTCATGTCAAAGTGCAAATCCAGCTAATTCTATCATAGACTAGAAGTACAATGAAAACACATTTGTAAATGGATTCTATGGCCCTATGTGTATAAAGCATTTTAAGAATGTCTCTTAGCAATCAGAATCTTTCCTGACCTTATATTAATGCTAGAGATGACCTTTACATTATATTCACAGCTTCACCGGTGATGTCTCAGTCTATCTGCTGGGCCACCAAAAGAAAGCCAGTGGAGAGAATAGTTCCCAGGAACTGTGTTCACCCACTGTGCATCAAAATAGACAGCATTAAGGCATCATCTACAAACAGATCACCTTCTATACAAGGGGCAGAGACTGATTTTCCGGCATAGTGTATTTTTTTCCTACTAAAAAGAATTGTTGTACTACATGAAATTTAAAAATAAACTTGTTTCCTTCTTATGAAACATTTATTTGAAAAATCCCAAACAGGCCATTGCCAAGCAAGAATACAATGACTTCTAAACTTGTTTTCAATTTTGTGTGTGTATGGCAGAGGTTTACTCAATGATTGTTGTAAATTTTCTTGAGATGATTCTTTCCATATTGACAAGGGAACGTTTTCTTGATTAAAAAAAACAGAGGATATATGTATACATATAGCTGATTCATTTTCTGTACGTTAGAGACTAACACAACAATGTAAAGCAAAAATAGTTCAATAAAAATTTTAAAAATATGTAATCACTCTCTTCTGTTTGTGTGTGTATGGCATCTATGTGATTATGTTTATACATAGTTGAGCTAAGCATGGAAATCTTGTTTTTATTCATTCACTAAGTAATGTCCTAGTGGTTTTCCCTACTTTCTTCAATTTAAGTCTGATTTTGGCAATAAGGAGTTCATGATCTGAGCCACAGTCAGCTCCTGGTCTTTTCTTGTTGATTGTATAGAGATTCTCCATCATTGGCTGCAAAGAATATAATCAATCTGATTTCGGTGTTGACCATCCAATGATGTCCATGTGTAGAGTCTTCTCTTGTGTTGTTGGAAGAGGGTGTTTGCTATGACCAGTGCATTTTCTTGGCAAAACTCTATTAGTCTTTGCCCTGCTTCATTCTGCATTCCAAGGCTAAATTTGCCTGTTACTCCAGGTGTTTCTTGACTTCCTACTTTAGCATTCTAGTCCCCTATAATGAAAAGGACATCTTTTTTGGGTGTTAGTTCTAAAAGGTCTTGTAGGTCTTCATAGAACAGTTCGACTTCAGCTTCTTTAGCATTACTGCTTGGGGCATAGACTTGGATTACCATGATATTGAATGGTTTGCCTTGGAAACAAACAGAGATCATTCTGTCGTTTTTGAGATTGCACCCAAGTACTGCATTTTGGACTCTCTTGTTGACCATGATGGCTACTCCATTTCTTCTAAGGGATTTCTGTCCACAGTAGTAGATATAATGGTCATCTGAATTAAATTCACCCATTCCAGTCCATTTCAGTTCGGTGATTACTAGAATGTCGACATTCTCTCTTGCCATATCTTGTTTGACCACTTCCAATTTGCCTTGATTCATGGACCTGACATTCCAGGTTCCTATGCAATATTGCTCTTTACAGCATCGGGCGTTGCTTCTACCACCAGTCACATCCACAACTGGGTATTGTTTTTGCTTTGGCTCCATCCCTTCATTCTTTCTGGAGTTATTTGTCCACTGATCTCCAGTAGCATATTGGGCACCTAATGACCTGGGGAGTTCCTCTTTCAGTATCCTATCATTTTGCCTTTTCCTACTGTTCATGGGGTTCTCAAGGCAAGAATACTGAAGTGGTTTGCCATTCTCTTCTCCAGTGGACCACATTCTGTCAGACCTCTCCACCACGACCCACCCATCTTGGGTGGCCCCACGGGCATGGCTTAGTTTCATTGAGTGAGACAATGCTGTGGTCCTAGTGTGATTAGATTGACTAGTTTTCTGTGATTTTGGTTTCAGTGTGTCTGCCCTCTGATGCCCTCTTGCAGCACCTGCCGTCTTACATGGGTTTCTCTTACCTTGGACATGGGGTATCTCTTCACGGCTGCTCCAGCAAAGCTCAACTGCTGCTCCTTACCTTGGAAGAGGGGTATCTCCTCACTGCCACCCTGCTGACCTCAAACGTGGAATCTCTCCTCCTGTGCCCCTGCAGCCACCAAAATCAGATTGATTATATTCTTTGCAGGCAAAGATGCAGAAGTTCTATACAGTCTACAAAAATAATACCAGGAGCTGACTCTGGCTTAGATTGAACCCCTTATTGCCAAATTCATATGTAAATGGAAGATAGTAGGGAAAACCACTAGGCCATTCAGGTGTGACCTAAATCAAATCCCTTATGATTATACACTGGAAGTGAGAAATAGATTTAGACTAGATCTAATAGATAGAGTGCCTGATGAACTATGGACTGAGGTTCATGACATTGTATAGGAGACAGGGATCAAGACCATCCCCATGGAAAAGAAGTGCAAAAAAGCAAAATGGCCTTACAAATAGCTGTGAAAAGAAGAGAAGTGAAAAGCAAAGGAGAAAAGGAAAGATAGAAGCATCTGAATGCAGAGTTCCAACGAATAGCAAGAAGAGATAAGAAAGCCTTCCTCAGCGATCAATGCAAAGAAATAGAGGAAAAGAACAGAATGGGAAAGACTAGAGATCTCTTCAAGAAAATTAGAGATACCAAGGGAACATTTCATGCAAAAATGGGCTCAATAAAGGACAGAAATGGTATGGACCTAAGAGAAGCAGAAGATATTAAGAAGAGGTGGCAAAAATACACAGAACTGTACAAAAAAGATCTTCAAGACCAAGATAATCACAATGGTGTGATCAATCACCTAGAGCCAGACATCCTGGAATATGAAGTCAAGTGGGCCTTAGAAAGCATCACTAAGAACAAAGCTAGTGGAGGTGATGGAATTCCAGTTGAGCTGTTTCAAATCCTGAAAGATGATGCTGTGAAAGTGCTGCACTCAATATGCCAGGAAATTTGGAAAACTCAGCAGTGGCCACAGGACTGGAAAAGGTCAGTTTTCATTCCAATCCCAAAGAAAGGCAATGCCAAAGAATGCTCAAACTACCACACAATTGCACTCATCTCACATGCGAGTAAAGTAATGCTCAAAATTCCCCAAGCCAGGCTACAGCAATATGTGAACCACGAACTTCCAGATGTTTAAGCTGGTTTTTAAAAAGGCAGAGGAACCAGAGATCAAGTTGCCAACATCTGCTGGATCATGGAAAAAGCAAGAGAGGTCCAGAAAAACATCCATTTCTGCTTTATTGACTATGCCAAAGGCTTTGACTGTGTGGATCACAATCAACAGAGGAAAATTCTGAGAGAATGGGAATACCAGACCACCTGACCTTCCTCTTGAGAAATCTGTATGCAGGTCAGGAAGCAACAATTAGAACTGGACATGGAACAACAGACTGGTTCCAAATAGGAAAAGGAGTACATTAAGGCTGTATGTTGTCACCCTGATTATTTAACTTATATGCAGAGTACACCATGAGAAACGCTGGGCTGGAAGAAACACAAGCTGGAATCTTGATTGCCGGGAGAAATATCAATAACCTCAGATATACAGATGGCACCACCCTTATGGCAGAAAGTGAAGAGGAACTCAAAAGCCTCTTGATGAAAGTGAAAGAGGAGAGTGAAAAAGTTGGCTTAAAGCTCAACATTCAGAAAACGAAGATCATGGCATCTGGTCCCATCGCTTCATGGGAAATAGATGGGGAAATAGTGGAAACAGTGTCAGACTTTATTTTTTGGGGGCTCCAAAATCACTGCAGATGGTGACTGCAGCCATGAAATTAAAAGATGCTTACTCCTTGGAAGAAAAGTTATGACCAATCTAGATAGCATATTCAAAAGCAGAGACATTACTTTGCCAACAAAGGTCAAGGCTATGGTTTTTCCAGTGGTCATGTATGAATGTGAGAGTTGGACTGTGAAGAAAGCTGAGAACCAAAGAATTGGTGCTTTTGAACTGTGGTGTTGGAGAAGACTCTTGAGAGTCCCTTGAACTGCAAAGAGATCCAACCAGTCCATTCTGAAGGAGATCAGGCCTGGGATTTCTTTGGAAGGAATGATGCTAAAGCTGAAACTCCAGTACTTTGGCCACCTCATGTGAAAAGTTGACTCATTGGAAAAGACTGTGATGCTGGGAGGGATTAGGGGCAGGAGAAGAAGGGGATGACAGAGGATGCGATGGCTAGATGGCATCACTGACTCGACGGACATTGTTATGCCCAGAGTCTGAGTCCCCAAAACTGAGAGAATAAGACGTCCACAGCAATGCAAAAGCATGAAGGGGTTTTATTTCTAGCTCGAGCTAGGGCTCCCGCCACATCCAACGCAGTGGAGTGGAGCAAGGAGCCCTGAGCCCAGATTTACAGCAGTATTTATAGGTTTTTTTTTTAAAATTCATTTATTTGGCTGTGCCAGGCATTAGTTGTTTCAAACATGATCTTCAGTCTTTGATGCAATATGCAGAGTCTTTAGCTGTGCCACGTGGGATCTAGTTCCCTGACCAGGAATCGAACCCAGACCCCCTGCATTAGGGGTACAGAGTCCTAGCTGCTGGACCACCAGGGAAGTCCCTATTTATAGGTTTTAGAACAGACAGTTGGCAAGGGCTGATTGGCTGCAGGAGTTTCCTAGTATTTACTAATTGGCTAATCTTTATTGGCTGCAGGGGTTTCCTGGTATTTACTAATTGGCTATTGGCTGCAGGGGAATGTCTTTTACGTCCTGATAAACTCAAACCAGGTTACGGGGAGTATGCTGATTAGACAAGTCCTGGCATCCACGGGGATGACCTCACTGGGCAATGACTCAGCCTTTCCCGTGCGTCCTACCTTAGTCCCGGAAGCCTATCATGGCGTTTGTTAGGTCCCAACAGACATGAGTCTGCATGAACTCTGGGAGATGGTGATGGACAGGGAGGTCTGGCGTGCTGCGATTCATGGGATCGCAAAGAGTTGGATACGACTGAGCGACTGAACTAAACTGACCTAAAGTAATGTCCTACTCTTTGAGACCCCCATGTATTGCAGCACAGCAGGCTCTTCTGTCCTCCACTGTCTCCAAGAATTTGTTCAAATTCACTTCCATTGAGTCAGTGATGCTATCTATCTCATTCTCTGTCATTCCCTTCTCCTTTTCCTTCGATCGTTCCAAGCATCAGAATCTTTTTCAATGAGTCAACTCTTTGTTCACATCAGGTGGCCAAAGTATTGGAGTTTCAACTTTGGCATCAGTCCTTCTAATGAATACTCAGAGTTGATTTCCTTTAGGATTGACTGGTTTGACCTCCTTGCAGTCCATGGGATTCTCAAGAATCTTATCTAGCACCATGATTCAAAATCATCAATTTTTTGCTGCTCAGACTTTTTTATGGTCCAGCTTAACATCCGTATATGACTACTGGAAAAACCATTCTATATTTAAGATTTTCCTGACATATTGGATTGGCCAAAAAGTTCATCTGGGTTTTTCCATTCGCTGTTACAGAAAAACCCAAATGAACTTTTTTGCCAACCCAACACATACTCTTTAAGCTTGTCACTAAATGTGAGAAAGAAAGATTTTCATGGAAAGAAGCATGGGTCATTTCTAAACACTGGTGTGAGAATAAGGGAACTACCTTGAGGATGGAGAAGCATGAACCAGCATCATTTGGGTCTTATAATTTTTAGATCTTGAAGGCAGAATTCATGAGGACACTTTGAAATTAACACTTCACTCTGTTTTATATTTTTTGTAATATCATTTGTTGAGTTTCATATATCTGTACTCAGTATTTTAAAGTAGTATTCATTTTGTAACTTAAAAACTACACATTCACACAAATGCAGTAACCTATTAGACAAGGATTTGAAATGCTACTGTCTTTATTAAATTTATAAATTGTAGGATATAACATTTTAATCAAGCCTCAGAATATTATCCAAATTATTAAGGCAAGCTCTTTTCTAAACTAGATTCCAAGTAATTTTTGGATAAAATTACTACTTTTAAAAAATAAGGATATACTGCTTAATTAAAGTGGATTTGATGAAACATCTGGAAAATGTCATGTTTTCCCCAAAATGCCTAGATAGGCAAAAAAGGAGTCTGCTACTAGTATATTCCACAATTACTAAGTCATATGCAGTTTTAAACAACAGCCAGGGGAAAACATGCCTATCATAAAAGCATCATATGCCTTATTCCTACTGCTTGTCTAGCAGATATTCAGATATCACACTTAAATACTTTGTAGTATTTCCTTAGGAGAGCCGTTTTTCTTGACATGAATAAATGAAAGAAGAAAGAAGTGGGAAAGAAAAAGTGTTGTTGCTTTCCTTTAAAATTTATATATACTATTTATGATACTTTCTTATCTCTTCTTGCTATTCTTTGGAACTCTGCATTCAGATGCTTATATCTTTCCTTTTCTCCTTTGCTTTTTGCCTCTCTTCTTTTCACAGCTATTTGTAAGCCCTCCCCAGACAGCCATTTTGCTTTTTTGCCTTTCTTTTCCATGGGGATGGTCTTGATCCCTGTCTCCTGTACAATGTCACGAATCTTATTCCATAGTTCATCAGGCACTCTATCTATCAGATCTAGACCCTTAAATCTGTTACTTACTTCCACTGTATAATCATAAGGGATTTGATTTAGGTCATACCTGAATGGTCTAGCGGTTTTCCCTACTTTCTTCAATTTCAGTCTGAATTTGGCAATAAGGAGTTCATGATCTGAGCCACAGTCAGCTCCTGGTCTTGTTTTTGTTGACTGTATAGAGCTTCTCCATTTTTGGCTGCAAAGAATATAATCAATCTGATGATAAGAAAGCCTTTTTCAGTGATCAATGCAAAGAAATAGAGGAAAATAACAGAATGGGAAAGACTAGAGATCTCTTCAAGAAAATTAGAGATACCAAGGGAACATTTCATGCAAAGATGGGCTCGATAAAGGACAGAAATGGTCTGGACCTAACAGAAGCAGAAGATATGAAGAAGAGGTGGCAAGAATACACGGAAGAACTGTACAAAAAAGATCTTCATGACCCAGATAATCATGATGATGTGATCACTAATCTAGAGCCAGACATCTTGGAATGTGAAGTCAAGTGGGCCTTAGAAAGCATCACTAAGAACAAAGCTAGTGGAGGTGATGGAATTCCAGTTGAGCTGTTTCAAATCCTGAAAGATGATGCTGTGAAAGTGCTGCACTCAATATGCCAGCAAATTTGGAAAACTCAGCAGTGGCCACAGGACTGGAAAAGGTCAGTTTTCATTCCAATCCCAAAGAAAGGCAATGCCAAAGAATGGTCAAACTCCCGCACAATTGCACTCATCTCACACTCTAGTAAAGTAATGTTCAAAATTCTCCAAGCCAGGCTTCAGCAATACGTGAACCGTGAACTCCCTGATGTTCAAGCTGGTTTTAGAAAAGGCAGAGGAGCCAGAGATCAAACTGCCAACATCTGTTCGATTATCAAAAAGGCAAGAGAGGTCCAGAAAAACATCTATTTCTGCTTTATTGACTATGCCAATGCCTTTGACTGTGTGGATCACAATAAACTGTGGAAAATTCTGAAAGAGATGGGAATACCAGACCACCTGACCTGCCTCTTGAGAAATCTGTATGCAGGTCAGGAAGCAACAGTCAGAACTGGACATGGAACAACAGACTGGTTCCTAACAGGAAAAGGAGTACGTCAAGGCTGTATATTGTCACCCTGCTTATTTAACTTATATGCAGAGTACATCATGAGAAACGCTGGGTTGGAAGAAACACAAGCTGGAAGCAAGATTGCTGGGAGAAATATCAATAACCTCAGATATGCAGATGACACCACTCTTTTGGCAGAAAGTGAAGAGGAGCTAAAAAGCCTCTTGACAAAAGTGAAAGAAGAGAGTGAAAAAGTTGGCCTAAAGCTCAACATTCAGAAAACGAAGATCATGGCATCTGGTCCCATCAGTTCATGGGAAATAGATGGGGAAATAGTGGAAACAGCGTCAGACTTTAATTTTTGGGGCTCCAAAATCACTGCAGATGGTGACTGTAGCCATGAAATTAAAAGACGCTTACTCCTTGGAAGAAAAGTTATGACCAATCTAGATAGTATATTCAAAAGCAGAGACATTACTTTGCCGACTAAGGTCCGCCTAGTCAAGGCTATGGTTTTCCTGTGGTCATGTATAGATGTGAGAGTTGGACTGTGATGAAGGCTGAGAGCCGAAGAATTGATGCTTTTGAACTGTGGTGTTGGAGAAGACTCTTGAGAGTCCCTTGGACTGCAAGGAGATCCAACCAGTCCATTCTGAAGGAGATCAGCCCTGGGATTTCTTTGGAAGGAATGATGCTAAAGCTGAAACTCCAGTACTTCGGCCACCTCATGGGAAGAGTTAACACATTGGAAAATACTCTGCTGCTTGGAGGGATTGTGGGCAGGAGAAGGGGATGACCGAGGATGAGATAGCTGGATGGCATCATGGACTCGATGGACGTGAGTCTGAGTGCACTCCGGGAGATGGTGATGAACAGGGAGACCTGGTGTGCTGTGATTCATGGGGTCGCAAAGAGTCGGACACGACTGAGCTACTGAACTGAACGAACTGATTTATGATATTCAGTTCCTGTTTGCTATTGAGTTCTATCAAGGATTTCATGATATTAAGAAAGCCATTGACTTATTAAATAGCTATTGTCCCTTGTCATGTTCTGATTTCCCAGGAGGACTGAGCCAGTCTCAGAGACAGAGAAGAAACAAAGAAAAACTAGGACCCCTTCCTCTTAGTAGCTGTTCCAGAACACAACCAGATAGGAGAGAAAATGAGCCAACTGGTCCTTGTTGGAATTCTGGCTCCTTCAGAGTTACTGCCTGAATTCCACTGGGCTACAGATTTAAACCTTCTGACCCTCTTCAGGTTCCTGTGGTGTAAAATGGCTACAATAATGCACAGAAGAAGAAAAATGGTACAGATACATAAAAAAACTTCCCATGGAGTGATTTCTATAAAACACTAAATTGTTATTTTATTTCTTTTTCTTATGAAGAAGATTAAAAGCCATTTCTTGCTATTTGAAGAAGAAAAAATTCTTCTTTCAAGACTTCCAAATTTAACAATGATAAAGCGATTTTTTCTAGATATCAGTTCAGTCTCTCATTTGTGCCCTACTCTTTGTGACCCCATGGACTGCAGCATACCAGGCCTCCCTGTCCATCACCAACTTCCAGAGTTTACTTAAACTCGTGTCCATTGAGTTGGTGATGCTATCCAACCATCTCATCCTCTGTCGCCCCCTTCTCCTCCCGCCTTCAATCTTTCCCAGCATCAGGGTCTTCTCTAATAAGTCAGCTCTTGGCATCAGGTGGCCAAAGTTTTATAGTTTCAGCTTCAACATCAGTGCTTCCAATGAATATTCATGACTGATTTCCTTTAAGATGGACTGGTTGGATCTCCTGGCAGTCCAAGGGACTCTCAAGAATCTTCTCAAATACCACAGTTCAAAGCATCAATTCTTCAGTGCTCAGCTTTAGTCCAAATCTCACATCCATACATGACTACTGGAAAAACCATACCTTTGACTAGATGGACCTTTGTTGGCAAAGTAATGTCTCTGCTTTATAATATGCTGTCTAGGTTGGTCATAATTTTTCTTCCAATGAGAATGTGTCTTTAAATTTTATGGCTGCAGTCACCATTTGCAGTGATTCTGGAGCCCCAAAAAATAAAGTCTGACATTGTTTCCTCATCTATTTGTCATGAAGTGAAGGGACCAGATGCCATGATCTTCATTTTCTGAATGCTGAGCTTTAAGCCAACTTTTTCACTCTCCTCTTTCAATGTTATCAACAGGCTCTTTAGTTCCTCTTGACTTTCTGCCATAAAGGTGGTGCTGTCTGCATATCTGAGGTTATTGATATTTCTCCTGGCAATCTTGATTCCAGCTTGTGCTTCTTCCAGCCCAGCGTTTCTCATAATGTACTCTGCATAAAAGTCAAATAAGTAGGGTGACTACATACACCCTTGACATACTCCTTTCTGTATTTGGAACCAGTCTATTGTTCTATGTCCAGTTCTAACTGTTGCTTCCTGACCTGGATACAGATTTCTCAAGAGGCAGGTCAGGTGGTCTGGCATTCCCATCTCTTTCTGTATTTTCCACAGTTTATTGTGATCCACACAGTCTAAGGCTTTGGCATAGTCAATAAAGTGCTTTCAATTTTTATAATATATGAATTAACCAGTATTTATTAACTTTTTGTCCAGAAAAACTCCCACATACTAGGTGTTTTTGCTTTAATTAGAAAAGTGAAAAGATGTAGTTCATACTTTGCTCTATTCATTATATAATCTGAACAATGGAAATATGCATGAAAATGGAGTATAATGATGGGAAAAATACATACAATAAATTATAATGATATTGTTAGATGGAAGTAATGTTAGTAGACCTGAAGATCCTATCACTAGGCTGCCAGATTACTTTAGTGAAGGGACTAAAATGTTTGGGTTGCTTTCTACCAGCTTCACTGTATACTAGGTCTTGTGTATCCATTATCCCCTGTTAAACCATTTGATGACACTTTACACTAGGTATTATTACACATGTTCCAACTCAAACAATATGTCAAGCTAAAAATCTAAGCCCTGGAGATATTATTTACAAAAACTAACCTGGTTAACAAAGGATGAATCTGATGTTTTAAATCAAGTCATCTTTTTTCCAAAGTTCATGCCTTTCACCCTACCTCCAATTCCCATATTATGGGTGTTTATGCAGCCTTGTCTACCATGTAAATATTGAATGAGTTGTGGGCAGAGAAGAGCTTTATAGAGCAGAAATTACTACTTCATGAATAGAGGTCCCTATGTACTTGAGTTACGAGTTAGAATGAAGAACTGGTTTTTCCATATATTCAGTGCTGTAAGTGGCAATTGACTTCCAAAGCCAACACGCCAGAGCCCACTTAGCTTAATATGGATGAATTTCACTAAGGGTGATATTTTAGCTTCTGATGATCTTTTCTCTCTTACTTCCTTTAATCTTTCCTCTATATTAAAGTCAGAGGTAATTCTTTAAGTCTCAATATTTTTCTTTTTGCTTTTTCAAAGCTTCCCTTTTCTGTGTTTGAAGACCCTCATTCTTCATCTATCCTTCAAAGTCCTACATAAGCTAGTTCCCTCATCTCACAGCACCATCTCCAGCACCATCTCAAACCATCTTTCTCAATCCATGCACCTCAAGCACACTGGCTTCTTTCAGATGCTTGAAACATATCAGAATCTTTAAACATACTGTCTGTCTGGAAATATAGTCCTCCTACCCCCTCAATATTTTTAAAATTTAATTAACTTATGCAGAATACAGCTTTATATCTTGACTCAAATATAATTTTGATTAAAAAAAGTCCCTGACCCACCATACTAGATTTGCTATGTGCTTTTATAGCTTCTATAACGTTCTCTTTGCTATAGGACTCATGAGAATTTGATGTTACATTCTTTGACAATTATTATTTGGTTAGTGTATTCAGTACTAAACTTTAAGTTCCTTGAGAACAAAATCCCTTTTGTTCAGCGTTGTTAACCTTTCGATTCCCTGGCTGTTTTGCTTACCATAATATTAACATCCAAGAAAGTGCTAGGCACAAGTAATCAATAATTATTTGCATAAAAATAAAACATATTCTTTTAAATTATATCCTTCATCATTTCTTTCATCTAGTTGGATACGAAAGGACTTAAAAAACAAGTTTGGAAAAATTAGTGACAGAGTACAAAGCACATGAATAATCATGTTGGGCAAAGCATAGCATATTAGGATATTTGTATTTAGTGATTTCAACCACTGCAGAGAACATTCTACCAGTGGACACAATGGTCCACTCTCTAGGTATCAGTTGACTTTTCTTTCCCTAGTAATCCCAAACTATGACCAATGGATTCATGCACGAAGTGAATATGGCTTCAGAAAAGGGTGTTATAAATGGGTTCTGTGACAAATATCTCCATTCGACAAACCTTTTTTTTTTTTTGCTACTAATAGTGCTCTTGCTGCCATTAGCAAAGGCCAAACCTGAATTCCAGATATGGTATCTGAATTCCAACAGACCATCTGTCCATCTAATAGCAAAGTGACTACACCAGACATTTCTTTCATGGAGGGGTCCTCACAAGGATCGAGATTTCTACTTTTTTTCCCATCTGCTTCACTATTGCTAACACTGCCATCGTTGGACTTACTAAAGAATTTATTCTCCACTATGGTATTCTAAATCATGTTGTTTTGACTAAATAACTCATTTAGTTTTTTTTTTTTTAAAGCAATGGGCTTATACCTATAATATTCACTGCTCTTACAATATACCCTACTAGAAGCAGTTGGCTTTGTAGAATAATGGAACAATGAAATAACTTGCTGAAGGCTCACTGACAGCTGAAGAACAAAATTTTGCAAATCTGGGCACTGTCCTACAAAATTCAGTGCATATTTCGAACCAATAGTCTTCCATGACCAGTATACACTGGTCTAGAATTTAACAGATGGATGTAAGAATGTTTTCTTTCTCTTATGAACTCGATATCACATGTGTCTATATTTTGCTTCCTGTCTGAACACTTTGGGTTCAATTAGTTTAAAATGTTAATTCAAAAGAAGAAATAATTCCAATATGGGACAAAAATTATTTTTGAACATGAAAATTATGATTGCTACCTTACCATTTGGGGCTTTTGAGGTAAACAGGCAAAGTAAGAAGGTATTCTATTCTGTTATGATAGATGCCAAATATCAAGGAGAGAATTCTGTGTAGGGTCCAATAGACTATCTGGGAATTGCCTTAGTACTTCAATGCTCAAGTAAAAGTTAATAGAAGACTACATGTAAAAAATGAAGGGAAGATTACTTAGTGATTAGACCTTGGGAAATAAATATTTAGGTTGCCAGGCCGTCTCAAACTGTGGAAAATCCTGGACAAGACAGATTAAAGGAACGGATAGTGGAAGAAGGAAATCAGAAATGTTAAACACCATCTTATGATCAATTACTTTCCTCATTATTTTAAATAAAGAATATTGAGGATGAAATTGTGACTGAAATAGAAGAGGAATTAACATTCTCCAAAAATAGTTATGGTGCTAAGGCTATTTTTAGGACTATTTTTCTACTTTCAGGGGGAAAAGAATGAAAGTATCATCATTTATATAAAGAATAGTTACACCAGGTGAGTAGAAATATGCTGTTGCATTATTGTTGCTATTCAAAGTTTAAATATGGCAAGAGAAAGTATGGATGCCAAGTAATCCAAGGGTTGGGAGTTACCACACACTATTAGTTCATGTTCAATCCTATCATACTCTTCTCTCTTCTAGACTCTCCTTTGTACCGACAGGCTAAAGACAGCAAATTACATTTCACATACTCTCTTGTCACCTAGGTTCTGGTTGCCTTCTTCAAGGGAGACCCAGCACCAGATGAAAAGGCTGTCAGCAGCTGCAAACTCTTCTCTTCTGGCAGCAGTAGGTGAATGACTGGCTTCTGCAAAAGCACTGGTGGTCCCAGACATTGTGCTAAATTCCAAAGTTAGCAAGACTATCTTTGAGACAGTCTACCTTTCTATTCTTGTCCCAGTACTGTAGAGAGCTACTCTCAAAATATTAGTGCTCAGAATCTGCCATGTTCACATACACCAAAGAGGATAAACCTGATAAATGACCTGAAATGTAAACGGTTTATGTTGGAAGCAGGAGGTTCTCCCTCCCCCACCAAAAAAGAAAAGTAACAAGAAAAGAAGTTGTGTGAAATTGATTATTCTGATGATACAAGTAGAATAAGGTTCTAAGCAGCCACTTGAATTGCTGTGCACAGTATGCTTTCATTATTATTCCGCGCCCCCCTCCACCCCATTCTTCTCATACACAAAGAAGGAAATTAGGACAATACCAAACAATCAGCCTAAAAGAGGATATTTTTATTTCTGGAGATGCTTTCAACAGCTAATGAATGAGACCACTAATTTGCATCAGGGCAGATTGTCACTTGTATCCTGGAAACCACCCTTAAAATGTATTTTCAGAGCTTGTATTATACTGTGGTACTCAGGTGAGTAAAAGAAATGAATTCAATAGTGTACATCTTAGCAGTCTTAACACTCCACCACCATACATTTCCTGCCCCCTCAAAGAGCTAGCACAAGTTTGGCATTTCTAAAAGCCATGGATTATTATAGAGCCGTTCTTATCACAGTCCTCAATTGGCAATGATGTTCTATACATGATAAAGGTGATAAATTCTATGTATATATGCATACTAAAATATGTTGGTTAAAATTTTTTGAAAGTAATTAATCTGCTAGATAAAACAGTTTTTTGGACAAATATCTACTGTTTTATGGCTGAAATTTTGGATTTCAAATTTGGGAATATGGATGAAGGATGAGGATGCTAAGTCTCCTAGCAGTTGGCATAAGGAGCACCTAAACAAAGCAACTTATATTATCATAAGGTATTTTTCCTTGTCCTAACCTTTTCTGGGCTATACACTGTTAAACTCTCTAAAAGTCATCAGTAGCCTAGGTTGTTCTTGTTCAGTTGCCAAATTGTGTTTGATTCTTCATGACCCTATGGACTGCAGCACGTCAAGCTTCTCCATACCTTATCATCTCCCAAAGTTTGCCCAAGTGCATGTCCATCGTTGATGCCATCCCACAATCTCATCCTCTATTGCTCTTTCTTCCTTCCACCTTCAATCTTTCCCAGCATCATGGTCTTTTCCAATGAGTCAGCTCTTTGCATCAGGTGGCCAAAGTATTGGAGCTTCAGCTTCAGTATCAGTCTTGCCAATGAATATTCAGGGTTGAATTCCTTTTAAGATTGACTGTTTTAATCTCCCTGCTGTTCAAGGGACTCTCAAGAGTCTTCTCCAACACCACAGGTTGAAAGCATCAATTCTTCAGCACCCTGCCATCTTTATGTTCCAACTCTCACATCCATACATGACTACTGGAAAGACTTTACTATATGGACCTTTGTCAGTAAAGTGATGTCTTTGCTTTTTAAAACGCTGTCTAGGTCTGCCATAGCTTTCCTGCCAAGAAGCAGTCATCTTCTAATTTCAGGGCTGCAGTCACCATCTGCAATGATTTTAGAGCCCAAGAAGAGGAAATCTGTCACTGCTTCCATCCTTTCCCTTTCTATTTGCCATGAAGTGATGGGACTGGATGCCATGATTTTTTTTTTTTTTTTTAATATTTAGTTTTAAGCTGGCTTTTTCTTTCTCCTCTTTTACCCTCATCAAGAGGTTCTTTAGTTCCTCTTCACTTGGTGCCATTAGAGTGGTATCATCTGCATATCTGAGGTTGTTGATATTTTTCCCAGCAATCTTGATTCTAGCTTGTGACTCATCCAGCCTAGCATTTTGCATGATGCACTCTGCGTGTAAGTTAAATAAACGGGGTGATAATAAACAACTCTACCGTATGGCTTTCTCAATCCTAAACCAGTCAGTTGTTACAGATAGGGTTCTAACTTGATCCACACACAGCTTTCTCAGGAGACAGATAAAATGGTTTGGTATTCCCATCTCTAAGAGTTTTCCACAGTTATTATGATCCACACAGTCTAGGGCTTTGACTAGTCAATGAAATAAAGGTAGATGTTTTTCTGGAATTCCCTTGCTTTTTCTATGATCAAATGTTGGCAATTTGATCTCTCATTCCTCTGCCTTTTCTAAACCCAGCTTGAGCATCTGGAAGTTCTCAGTTCATATAATGCTAGGTTAGAAGTTAACAAAGGTAACCTAGTCTTGAACTAGTTTATGTGTTATCTAATGGCCAGTGTTGGTTTAATCACTAAAGGCCTAAATGAAATACTTTTGGTATCTTGAACTGTTGGGCTGTGTGGACTAGAGGGAAGACACCAGAGGCTTAAGAGCCAAAAACCAACTGACATGTCACTATTTAGAATAGGACCGTGGTTTCTGTTATATAAAACATTTTTGTCTCTTTCTCTCTACTTGACTCTCCTCCCCTCTCTGGAATGTGAAGCATATATATTAGTAATAGGGATAAATGCACAGGTAGTTTGTCCTACATTTTGCAGATGCAGGCATGTGGCATGGGTGTACTGCCATGGATGACTCTGCCAGAAGACTGTTGTCCTCACTCCTCTAACTAAAGATATTTTGAGCTCAGTAACTAGAAATCTCAAATGGTTGTTCTCTTGATTCAGAAACTAGGTTTGAAACCACTAGTTAATTTTTTTTCCATAGAAATTCCTCTCATTAAATGCCTGACTGCTTGTACCATTTAGCAAATATTCTCTGCTATTGAAATTGAACAGAACCCGTGAGTTCCTCTGTCAAGTTTATGATAACGTCCAAAACTTTACTACTTTCACGTTCTGCACTTGTTCCTCCTCAGGATTAAGGAGTATCGAAGAAAATGAATTGAAATCAATCAGAATACTGTAGGCCCCTCCCCGCAAGTACAAAAATCCTCCATTTCCTCTGTCTCTTGTTGGTAAAAAAGCTGCAGTCTCCCAGGCTCCCTAGTCACAAAAGAGTAGGTTCAAGTAGTCAGTGATTAAGATAATAGAGTTACAGAGAATCTTTCAATGTCTGGTGCACATTTCTGAGTTGCTTTACAGATACAATAACTGCCACCAAAGGAAAAGAAGCTTACTGCAAGGTGACCACACTCTAACCCTGACATAAGCTGCTCCGTTTTGAGCAGTACTGAATCTATGGCCACACAATTCCAAAAACTGGTCTCAAGAAAATGGGATGATTAATATTATTGCTTATAATATTCTATATCTTTGTGGGTATCAAAATAATTGTAGCTTTCTCTGTCCATATATGTAAGCAGGCAACTAAAACCATCAGCAAAGAGATGATATAAGCCCAAGTCACCTTCCACTTTAAAAATATGATTCCCTACATCAGCATGAAGTTACAGAAGATGTATCTTCACCTATGATTCCATAGAAATGGAAAGGTGTCTGACAAGTAGAGATCTGTAACCAGCTCTTTGCAGGAAACTGACCTCAGCAGGAGACTCTTTTGTCTTGTCACTTCAGCAAAGCTATATTGTAACTACCATTTTAAACCAGGTACCCCACGCCCTACTAATCTCTGGCCCAAGCACACTTTTCAAATCTTTTGATCACACAATACCTTGCCTAGCCTGTTGGTTCTTTCCATAGATCAAAGAAGTAGAAATAAAGAATAAGTAATTAACAGATGACCAGGTCTCTTTCCCAGCTCCCCCTTCAGTAATCTTGCAAACAAATTGTGTGAACAAAATAGTATCTAAAAAAAGATCAGGAAGAGTCACAAGGCTTCATGCTGTGGGAGCTGGCAATGCTCTGATCCCCTATCTCAATGATTAATTGAGATTATTTTCCCTTTTCCTTTGAAAAACATTCACAGCTGCACAGAAGCTTCAGATTTGGTCCTGGGGCATGAGTCTGCTTTATCTCCAGAGTGCTGACTTTCTGATTAAAGCAACCTTTCTGTTTTTACCAGCACTTGCTTTTCGAGTATTGACTTCTGAGTGATGAGCAGCCTGACTGGAGTTGGGTAACACTGCCAAGTTTTGCAACAAAAGGCAACTGTAAGAGAAAATGCACATGTATTATTCAAAGGAAGGAAGAACGTCTTTTCTTTCCTTCAACCAAAGGAGGACCTGACAAAGACTGTTAAACCAAATTTAAGTTAAGCTCTTCTGAGCCATTTTCTGGACTGGGCCTTAACCTATGGATTTCAATGTCAGTCTCTGCATTGTGCAAGAATCCCACTAAATAAGTTTAGCCAAACTCTTCCATCTTTGGGATCTGACTACACTTGCCTGCTTTCAGAAAGAATTCTATTGACCAAGTTAGCAAGATTCCCCAATCCTGATGCCTTCTCCTTGTAATTTTCTATCCACAGCCCTGCACCCCAACCTTATGGCTCCTTGGCTATAAATCCCTACTTGTTCATGCTGTATTTGGAAGTGAGCCCAGTATCTCCTCTTTCCTACTACAAATCTTCATTGGTATTACCTTGGATAAGATCTTCCTGATCAGCTTTAACTGGTGTTCTTTAAATAATATAGAAGAAAATGCAGGTGCCAAGGGAGAAACAAGGGCTTTCCCAATAGAGGGAACTGCCATTGTCAAAGGGTTAAAAGAAAATCAAAGTATTTCAATACTGTTGGACACAATGTGCTTCGTGTTTGCCTATTATCTGGTAATTAGCAATAATATTCAGGTCATCTGCTAAATTAATAAAATAGTGCTAGTAATCACATTTTTAGAGTCAGATAGACCTGGTTATCATCCTAGCTATGTCACTTTCTACTCCACATTCTTCAGTATATTATTTGACCTTTTAAAGATGGAATATCTTATTTGGTAAGTAAGCATGATGACTAGTTTTCTGTGAGTATGGTTTCAGTGTGTCTGCCCTCTGATGCCCTCTTGCAACACTTACCATCTTACTTGGGTTTCTCTTACCTTGGCGTGGGGTATCTCTTCATGGCTGCTCCAGCAAAGCATAGCCGCTGTTCCTTACCTTGGACGAGGGGTATCTCCTTACCGCCACCGTTTCTGATCCTCAACGTGGGATAGCTCCTCTAGGCCCTCCTGTGCCTGCACAGCCACCACTCCTCGAGTTGCTCCTCCCGGTCGCCGGCCCTCACCTCGGGCATGGGTGGCTCCTCCCAGCTGCTGCCTCTGGCCTCGGGCTAGGGGTGGCTCCTCAAGGTCACCGCCCCTGGCCTCGGGTGCGAGGTGGCTTCTCCTGGCTGCCCCTGATCTCAGACATGGGGAGGCTCCTCCAAGCCCCCGCCACTGACCTCAGACACAGGGTAGCTCCTTTCGGCCATTCCTGTGCCGTTGCAGCCTGGCACTCTAGGCTGCTGCCCCTGACCTCGGACATGGGGTTGCTCCTCTCAGCTGTGCTTAGGGACCACAGCCTTGTCTAACTCAATGAAACCAAGCCATGCCTGCAGGGCAACCCAAGACGGGCAGGTCATGGTGGAGAGGCCTGAACAGAATGTGGTCCACTGGAGAAGGGAATGGCAAACCACTTCAGTATTCTTGCCTTGAGAAGCCCATGAACAGTAGGAAAAGGCAAAATGATAGGATAGGAAAAGAGGAACTCCCCAGGTCATTAGGTGCCCAATATACTACTGGAGATCAGTGGAGAAATAACTCCAGAAAGAATGAAGGGATGGAGCCAAAGCAAAAACAATACCCAGTTGTGGATGTGACTGGTGATAGAAGCAAGATCTGATGCTGTAAAGAGCAATATTGCATAGGAACCTGGAATGTCAGGTCCATGAATCAAGGCAAATTGGAAGTGGTCAAACAAGAGATGGCAAGGGTGAACGTCAACATTCTAGGAATCAGTGAACTAAAATGGACTGAAATGGGTGAATTTAACTCAGGTGACCATTACATCTACTACTGCGGGCAGGAATCCCTCAGAAGAAATGAAGTAGCCATCATGGTCAACAAAAGAGTCCAAAATGCAGTACATGGATGCAATCTTAAAAATGACAGGATGATCTCTGTTCATCTCCAAGGCAAACCATTCAATATCACAGTTATCCAAGTCTATGCCCCAACCAGTAACGCTAAAGAAACTGAAATTGAATGGTTTTATGAAGACCTACAAGACCTTTTAGAACTAACACCCAAAAAAGATGTCCTTTTCATTATAGGGGACTGGAATGCAAAAGTAGGAAGTCAAGAAACACCTGGAATAACAGGCAAATTTGGCCTTGGAATACAAAATGAAGCAGGGCAAGGACTAATAGAGTTTTGCCAAGAAAATGCACTGGTCATAGCAAACACCCTCTTCCAACAACACAAGAGAAGACTATACACATGGACATCACCAGATGGTCAACACCGAAATCAGATTGATTATATTGTTTGCAGCCAAAGATGGAGAAGCTCTATACAGTCAACAAAAACAAGACCGGGAGCTGACTGTGGCTCAGATCATGAACTCCTTATTGCCAAATTGAGACTTAAATTGAAGAAAGTAGGGAAAACCACTAGACCATTCAGGTAAGACCTAAATCAAATCCCTTATAATTATACAGTGGAAGTAAGTAATAGATTTAAGGGTCTAAATCTGATAGATAAGGTGCCTGATGAACTATGGAATGAAGTTCGTGACACTGTACACGAGACAGGGATCAAGATCATCCCCATGGAAAAGAAACACAAAAAAGCAAAATGGCTGTCTGGGGAGGCCTTCCAAATAGCTGTGAAAAGAAGAGAGGCGAAAAGCCAAGGAGAAAAGGAAAGATAGAAGCATCTGAATGCAGAGTTCCAAAGAATAGCAAGAAGAGATAAGAAAGCCTTCTTCAGCAATCAATGCAAAGAAATAGAGGAAAACAACAGAATGGGAAAGACTAGAGATCTCTTCAAGAAAATTAGAGATACCAAGGGAATATTTCATGCAAAGATGGGCTCGATAAAGGACAGAAATGGTCTGGACCTAACAGAAGCAGAAGATATGAAGAAGAGGTGGCAAGAATACACGGAAGAACTGTACAAAAAAGATCTTCACGACCCAGATAATCATGATGATGTGCTCACTAATCTAGAGCCAGACATCTTGGAATATGAAGTCAAGTGGGCCTTAGAAAGCATCACTAAGAACAAAGCTAGTGGAGGTGATGGAATTCCAGTTGAGCTGTTTCAAATCCTGAAAGATGATGCTGTGAAAGTGCTGCACTCAATGTGCCAGGAAATTTGGAAAACTCAGCAGTGGCCACAGGACTGGAAAAGGTCAGTTTTCATTCCAATTCCAAAGAAAGGCAATGCCAAAGAATGCTCAAACTACTGCACAATTGCACTCATCTCACATGCGAGTAAAGTAATGCTCAAAATTCTCCAAGCCAAGCTTCAGCAATATGTGAACCGTGAACTCCCTGATGTTCAAGCTGGTTTTTGAAAAGGCAGAGGAACCAGAGATCAAATTACCAACATCCGCTGGATCATGGAAGAAGCAAGAGAGTTCCAGAAAACCATCTATTTCTGCTTTATTGACTATGCCAAAGCCTTTGACTGTGTGGATCACAACAAACTGTGGAAAATTCTGAAAGAGATGGGAATACCAGACCAGCTGACCTGCCTCTTGAGAAATCTGTATGCAGGTCAGGAAGCAGCAGTTAGAACTGGACATGGAACAACAGACTGGTTCCAAATAGGAAAAGGAGTACGTCAAGGCTGTATATTGTCACCCTGCTTATTTAACTTATATGCAGAGTACATCATGAGAAACGCTGGACTGGAAGAAACGCAAGCTGGAATCAAGATTGCTGGGAGAAATATCAACAACCTCGGATATGCAGATGACACCACCCTTATGGCAGAAAGTGAAGAGGCACTAAAAAGCCTCTTGATGAAAGTGAAAGAGGAGAGTGAAAAAGTTGGCTTAAAGCTCAACATTCAGAAAACAAAGATTATGGCATCTGGCCCCATCACTTCATGGGAAATAGATGGGGAAACAGTGGAAACAGTGTCAGACTTTATTTTTTTGGGCTCCAAAATCACTGCAGATGGTGACTACAGCCATGAAATTAAAAGACGCTTACTCCTTGGAAGAAAAGTTATGACCAACCTAGATAGTATATTCAAAAGCAGAGACATTACTTTGCTGACTAATGTCCGTCTAGTCAAGGCTGTGGTTTTTTCAGTGGTCATGTATAGATGTGAGAGTTGGACTGTGAAGAAGGCTGAGTGCTGAAGAATTGATGGTTTTGAACTGTGGTGTTGGAGAAGACTCTTGAGAGTCCCTTGGACTGCAAGGACATCCAACCATTCCATTCTGAAGGAGATCAACCCTGGGATTTCTTTGGAAGGAATGATGCTAAAGCTGAAGCTCCAGTACTTTGGCCACCTCATGCTAAGAGTTGACTCAATCGAAAAGACTCTGATGCTGGAAGAGATTGGGGGTAGGAGGAGAAGGCGATGACCCAGGATGAGATAGCTGGATTGCATCACAGACACGATGGACGTGAATCTGAGTGAACTCTGGAAGATGGTGATGGACAGGGAGGCCTGGCGTGCTGTGATTCATGGGGTTGCAAAGAGTCAGACACTTGAGCGACTGACCTGAACTGAACCATGATGACAATATACTTCTAACAGACTTGTTGTGAGGATTAAATGAGATAATATATATTATGATATAATATATATATATATATATATATATATATATATAATAGAGCATAATGTAGTGCTTAGGACATAGTAGGTATCCAATAAATATTTGCTATTTTGATTTTAAATATTAATAAATATTAAGTACTTGCCAGGTATTCTGCTCTGAGTTGCTTCATATTTTACATAAGACATTTCCAGGAATCCCTTTTTAAAAAATATGCTAGTTAATACCATATTTTGAAATTAGTGATCTCATGGGGAAGATGTGTTTGGTCTGTTATACATTCACACATAATTTTTTCAAAATAAATCACCTCATAATTCTCTCTCAATAAATCATAGTCAAAGTTTAATTCCTTCTAAACATGAATGTCTCCATCTTGAGTCCAGATAACATTTTGATATTTTATAGGTCATCACAAAAATCCAGTAACTTCTGGCAAATAAGAATATTAATGTGGCAATAATTTCATTTTCCATAATACTAAGAAAAAAATGTGTCATAGAAGGGTCTATTTAATTCAATACAATATTATTTTTATTATGTTGAACCATAGAAAATCACCATTGACTGTTGAAAATCATCAAATATCAGCAATTTCACATTTTAAAGTAAAGAGTTATAAAATATCTTTTTATGAGTAATGTGAACTACATCTCCTCTTTTGTGTGTTCTGATTCCAAAAGGATAATACACTTACTTAGGCCTTGTATTTGTCCATGCCAAACCTAAACTATCATAGTTTAATGCCAATGCATATGAAGGTACTGTATGAGTGGGATTTCTGAATATAAATGAGAGAAACCACTTCAGCTCCCTAAGCAGAAAAGGAATTCCTGAAAGGATGCATCATGGAATATAAAAGAAGGTTAGAAAACCTGGCTTAAGGAAGGCCAAGACCCTAACACTTGTCAACTTCAAACAGAACATAGTATGGGACTCTCTGCCATCTCTAACATTAGCGGATATGCTACTTTACTACATCTATTAGAAATAATCTCATCCATATGACAACTTCCTCACTTTGTCTTCTGTAATGGGAGACAGAATCCAGCTTTATATCTATCTTGTTGCTGTTGTTCAGTCACTAAGTTGTGTCTGACTCATTGTGATCCCATGCCAGGCTCCTCTGTCCTCAACTGTCTCCTAAAGTTTGCTCAAATTCATATACTTTGAGTCAGTCAGTGATGCCATTTTACCTTCTGCCCTTCCCCTCTCCTTTCGCCTTCAATCTTTCCCAGCATCAGGGTCTTTTCCAATGAGTCAGGTTTCACATCAAGTGGCCAAAGTATTGTAGCTTCAGTTTCAGCAAGAGTCCTTCTAAGGAATATTCAGGGTTGATTTCCTTTAGGAATGACTGGTTTGACCTCCTTGCAGTCCAAAGGACTCTCAAGAGTCTTCTTCAATACCACAATTCAAAAGCACCAATTCTTTGATGCTCAGCCTTCTTTATGGATCAACTTTCATATTATATATAAACAAAAGTTTGAAAATGCAAAAACCTCTTCAATCTGTAACATTATGTTACTACTATAATGAAGTGTTATATAGGAACAGATGCAAAGAGATGGTTCTAGCAAATGAATTATGTGCATGTGACCAGCATACAAACATATTTCCTATTTGACAGGAATTAACAAGACAGATGCCTTCTTTTTGGATGTAAGAGTTAGTCCATAAAGAAGGCACCTATCTTGTTAATTCCTGTCAAATAGAAAGTCTGTTTATCGTTAAGTCATGTCTGACTTTTGCAACCCTGTGGACAGTAGCATTCTAGGCTCCTCTGTCCATGGATTCTCTAGGCAAGAATACTGGCATGAGTTGCCATTTCCTTCTCCAGGGGCTCTTCCTAACCCAGGAATCAAACCCAGGTCTCCTGTACTGCACACAGATTCTTTACCAACTGAGCTACAAGGAAAGCCCAGTTTTAATTACATCTCCCTTTACTAACCTGACTTTCCTCTTGAGAAACCTACATGCAGGTCAGGAAGCAACAGTTAGAATTGGACATGGAAAAACAGACTGGTTCCAAGTAGGGAAAGGAGTATGTCAAGGCTTTATATTTCACCCTGCTTATTTAACTTATATGCAGAGTACATCATGTGAAATCCTGGGGTGGATGAAGCACCAGCTGGAATCAAGACTGCTGGGAGAAATATCAATAACCTCAGATATGCTGATGACACTACCCTTATGGCAGAAAATGAAGAGGTGCTAAAAAGCCTCTTGATGAAATTGAAAGAGGAGAGTGAAAAAGTTGGCTTAAAGCTCAACATTCAGAAAACAAAGATCATGGCATCTGGTGCCATCACTTCATGGCAAATAGATGGGTAAAACAGTGGCAGACTATTTTTTTGGGCTCCAAAATCACTGCAGATGGTGACTGCAGCCATGAAATTTAAAGACATTTGCTCCTCAGAAGAAAAATTATGACTAACCTAGACAGCACATTGAAAAGCAGAGACATTAGTTTGCCAACAAAGGGCCATCTAGTCAAAGGTATGGTTTTTCCAGTGGATGAGAGCATTGGACTAAAGCTGAGCACTGAAAAATTGATTAGGGACATCAAATTTAACAAATCTCCAAAATAGACTTCTACTTCCAGCCAGCTGTTACTGACAATACAAAATTATCCAAGCCATTTGTTCAAAATGGTGCATTCTATGCATTCTATCAAAAATTTATTCAAGTTGACTTTGACTTCACATTTTTCTAAGGGAGGATCATTATAAAAATAATATGAAGGAGAAGAAATTCACTAAATACTATGTATTTGTAATCAATATTTCTCCAACATAAACCAGTCTAGGAGTAAAGATAATGTACTAACAAGAGTAATAAAAAAGTACTTTTCTGTTTGTGCCACTATCCATAACATTTCAGGAGCTTCAGTTTCCCTTCAGTTCAGTTCAGTTCAGTTCAGTCCCTCAGTCATGTTTGATTCTTTGTGACCCCATGAATTGCAGCACGCCAGGCCTCCCTATCCATCACCAGCTCCTGGAGTTCACTCAAACTCATGTCCATCGAGTCAGTGATGCCATCCAGCCATCTCATCCTCTGTCGTCCCCTGCTCCTCCTGCCTCCAATCCCTCCTAGCATCAGAGTCTTTTCCAATAAGTCAACTCTTCACATGAGGTGGCCAAAGTACTGGAGTTTCAGCTTTAGTATCATTCCTTCCAAAGAACACCCAGGACTGATCTCCTTCAGAATGGACTAGTTGGATCTCCTTGCAGTCCAAGGGACTCTCAAGAGTCTTCTCCAACACCACAGTTCAAAAGCATAAATTCTTCAGCGCTCAGCTTCCCTTAGATTTCTCCAAAAGACTTCAAGCTTTCCCCATGAGGTTAGCAAGATGCAGTCCATCAGTTCATACTCAAAGATTATAATCTTCTCTTCTTGGACACCACAGGGAGTCCTCCGTTTCTATTGTCTTCTACACCAGACTCTGTAAGGTCATGTCTTTCTTCTACTAATGCTCTGATGTTCCAGCCCTTCATTCCACACAGAGGTTGGATTGGTTTTCTGCTTCAGATAATGTGACCATGTGTGTTATGCTGTGTGAAGTCATCTCAGTCATGTCTGACTCTTTGCAACTCCATGGACTGTAATCCCCTAGGCTCCTCTGTCCATGGGATTCTCCAGGCAAGAATATTGGAGTGGGTTGCCATGCCTTTCTCCAGGGAATCCTCCTGATTGAGAGATTGAACCTGCATCTCTTATGTCTCCTGCATTGCCAGGTGGGTTGTTTACCACTAGTGGCACCTGGGATGTCCAATGTGACTTAGAGACAATACTTATGTAAATTACAGGAAGTACTATACTCTGCTGGGTAGACCACTAGGCTCTAGTTGCTCTATTCTCTTTATGTTTTACAGAGATTCTTAAAGAACCAGCTCTTTTTAATGTTTATTTCCTATGCTCACGTATCTGCTCTATATTTTAAGAAATTAGAGGGAGTTTGTAATATCTGATCTACATGTGAATTTTCCATTTTCTCTCAAAACTTAAAGCAATTCTGTGCTATTGACTTTTTTTCCAAGAGATTTATTCTTTTCTAGGAAGTTCCTTAGTCCTGCATGCAAAAAGATCCTGGTAGACATTTAAACAGACTCATTAGACTGGTTGAATCTTAGGGTGAATTCAATTTAGTCTCTCAAGCTATGATTTCTTTGCCATAGATGTACATATAGTCCAATGATAATATCCTATTCAAGATAGGCTATTTTCTTCATTGTTTTAAAAATAATAGTGAATGGGTTTCAAGTGAATTATTTTATTGTATTTGTCCCTGATGTGCCATAGTTTACATTTGGAACTAATGGACGTTTTAAATACATGAACAAAGAGAACATTACCTGTGAATATGGCTTGGTTTGGATGGCATGGTACCAGGGTCATTGATTGAGTATCCTAGCCTGACACAGTTATTACAGTTATTTCTAACAGTAACCATAGTGGCCATTCTCAAGGACCGTGGGAGACTGAAATACCACATAAATCATTTTGACTCATTACAATGATCAACTTAAAGAAGCACTTTTCTAAGAAATTACTCTTTTGCCCTGATAAGACTTGGTCAGGTTTTTAAAATTCTTGTGTCAAATAAATAATTGCACATGGTCAAACTGTGTATTCTTAGATATTTTTCCAAGCTGTTATACAAGGATGATGCCTTGTCATTTTTATATAGTCTATGGAAAATATATAAAGGATAAGGTTTGTCTAGTAGGAAATTATAACCTAAATTTAGAAGCAACATGTCTTTCACAAAGGTGTCTATAAACCATGTAATATTAGAGTTCCTAAGTTATATGACTGGGGTATAAGAAGTTTGTTAAGCCCTTTCTTGATGCTCTTAACTGCTTATGATCAGTTCTCACTCTGGACCAACACATATGCCTGTCACCATCTGAGGACATATCTAAATGAGGGAACTGGAGGAGATTTCAGAAGTCCTGCTCATTGAACTCTTCAGGTATGATATTTTCTTATACCTTTTCCAAAAAACTGTAAACTTTAAGCTTGTGAATACAACTTGGTTACAATTTAGGTACTGGAATAACTTGTTTTGTAAATTTTGAAAACTTCCTCTGTGGGTCTGAGTGAGTTGCCATACAAATGAAGGTTCTGACCAAGGATATATATGGAAAAAAAAAATGATTTGATATTTTTATAGTATTTATTTAATCCATTCTCAAGAGAATATTAACCAAATTTATTATAAAAATGAGGTTATATCCATCATTCAAAAAGTCTTCTACTAACAAATTTATGACTTTCTTTTAATGCCCTAACTTTGGGCTGGCAAGTAGGGTTCCTTACTCTCCTATTTTGATGGGATAAAGTAAAGGAAACATGGCAAAGGATTTTTGAAGGGTTTAATGTATATCAACCATGACAAATTTCCATGTTTTTTTTTTCTATTATCATAATTTGAACCAATTTCCTGACAGAAGGAGTCTGATACAATCAGAGAACTCTGGAATTCCCAAAGTCATCAAACACCAGGACAGAAATATCATCTCAAACTTTTCCACCTTAGAAGCTGTTTCATAAGACGAAAGATGTTAACATGTGGTTAATCTATGAGGAAAGAAAGAAAACGGTCTCTATTGAAAAAGGTCTAGGGTAGAGCAAGGAAGAGAAGAGACAGCCAGAAGGAAAAATCTGTAAAAGATATCTCTGAGAAAGGTCACTCCATTGATGTAGTTTTTTCTGTAACAAATTCCTTTTTATGTGTTTAGCTGTTAAATGTTAAACCTTCCATTTTAAAATGGACTTCAGTTTTACCATGGAATAAGGCTTTAACCCCTTCAAATGTTGGTCAGTCTCTACATATGTATTTCATTTTATGTCATGTGCTCTTTGCTCATGCTTTCTATTTTCTTATTTGGTGCCCTGATATAAGGGCGCTTATCTGTCTGAAATGTCATTGTGTGAATGTGTATTGATATCCTCTTGTGTAAGTGCCTCAGGGACATTCTTTTCTGATGGATGTTTCAGATGTCAGAGTTTACACCTGTTCCTAAGTGTAAAATGTATATGTTAACCAAAAAAAATAAAGTTTTATAAGGCTAATATGATTTTAAGCTGAGCAGCTCATGTAAGTGGATATAGCAACATGTAGACATATGAAACATCTCGTACTTGTTTGAAAAATATATAATTTCTAGAAGAATGCAAATAAGACATTTGAAAGAAAGGTCTGGATTGAATATCAGATATTTAAGTGACTTAATAGGGTGGCTTAATGAATGATTTCCTGATTCCCACTGGGTTATGCTTTTCTCTTTGCCATAACATTAAATAGACAAAGTTCTAGAGAAGAGAAAAAAGCAAAGATCAGTATTTTAACAAGAAATGTCATCCTTGAACATAAATAGAATTTAATAATTTTATACAGTTCTTTATATTTACTGTAATCAGCAATGCAGTTAGTGGTAGTATAGGGTTAAAAGAGATAAGCGTAGATTATATTCTCAACTTTAGCACATTTTAGTGACAGTCATTTAAATATCCATTCAACTAATATTTATGCCCTTAACATGTACCATGCAGTAGTCTTGGAAATCACTAACATCTCTTAGCCTCTATTGCTTAAACTGTAAAATGGATAAAAATTTTCCCTAATTTGGTGAAGATAGGAAAGATAGAGACTAAACAAGATGGTCTCTGAACTTAAGTTATAGATTTATAATTTTATTATTCTGGGTAAGTTTTTCTACTTGTTCCTCATTTCCTCTTCCTCTCTTTCACAGGAATTAAAAACAAAGCAACAGTAAGGAAGCAAAACTATGTAACCCAGAAAAGGAAATACAAATTATTTAGAAGTTAAATGTAGCTTCAGAAGATTAGGTGAAGAGATTATAAAGATGAAAAAAAAATCTGTAAAGACCAGCAAAGAAAACCTGGGTTAGGAAAGCCTTTTGATTTTAACAATTATTTATCTAGCAATTCTTTGAATTTTAGGCTTTCCACCTTTTAATTTCCTCACTCAGATAGGACAGTAATACAGAGCAAGTTGAAGAATTGCTTGAAAAGAACTGCTAACTGTTCCAGAACAAGATTTTAATGATTAATGAAAACTGTAAAATGATTGCATGATATTGAAAGCTAGCATAATGACATATAATTCACAGCCATAATAAAATGAGACTTTATATTAAGAAAGATCACCTTTAAGAAGATAGGATCTTGCCAAGGAAGGCTTCGGATCACTGTCACAATAAGACATGACAATTTTTAATAGTGATCTTTGTCAAAAGTTAGAGCCCTTTAAAAATGCAAAATTAAAGTATTTGAATTAAATTTAAAAACATTTATTTTATATTTATCCCAAAGACCTAAAATATCTTTTCCTGTAAATAGCTATAATCTAGATTTATTATTTGTTTGATGTTTACTCCATCTACATTTTAAAAGTTTGAGCTGGTTAGGCAGGCTACTATTATTGTTTTAAAATTCACTGCCAGGGAAAAATGAGTATCTGATTTATAATCAAACTATTACCAGAACTTAATTTGAATTGTGCATAGTGGCAAAAGCAACATTTAAAACAATGAAAAGCCTTGATTAGTTGATTTCCTCTATGATGTGGCCATCTTGCAAATTCAGAATAGAAAGTTAACTATTATTTGGCTAAGTATAAAAGTTTCAACATTACAGAATTTGTGGACTTGAATGTATGGGTCTATGAATACACAAATACACACACACAAGTGTCTGTATATTAGTTAAAATAGCTGAATGACATTTTTTACCAATTGTATATCAATTATTTTCTGAAATTTTTCTTTCATGCTAGACTGCTCTCTTCCTAGTACTTTGGATGAAGAGGACAGATTTCTTCTCTTTTTTAAAAAAATATAAATTTATTTATTTTAATTGGAGGCTAATTACTTTACAATATTGTATTGGTTTTGACATACATTGACATGAATCTGGCACGGGTGTACATGTGTTCCCCATCCTGAACACCCCTCCCACCTCCTTCCTCATTGCATCCCTATGGGTCATCCCAGTACCCCAGCTCCGAGCATCCTGTATCATGCATTGAACCTGGACTGGTGATTCGTTTCACATATGATATTACACATGTTTCAATGCCATTCTCCCAAATCATCCTACCCTCACCCTCTCCCTCAGAGTCCAAAAGACTGCTCTATACATCTGTGTCTCTTTTGCTGTCTCGCTTACAGTGTTATAGTTACTGTCTTTCTAAATTCCATATATATGCATTAGTATACTGTATTGGTGTTTTTCTTTCTGGCTTACTTCACTCTGTATAATAGGCTCCAGTTTCATCCACCTCATTAGAACTGATTCAAATGGATTCTTTTTAATGGCTAAGTAAAGTTCCATTGTGTATCTGAACCACAGCTTTCTTATCCATTCGTCTGCTGATGGACATCTGGGTTGCTTCCATGTCCTGGTTATTATAAATAGTGCTGCAATGAACATTGGGGTACATGTGTCTCTTTCAATTCTGGTTTCCTCGGTGTGTATGCCTAGAAGTGGGATTGCTGGGTCATATGGCAGTTCTATTTCCAGTTTTTTAAGGAATCTCCACACTGTTCTCCATAGTGGCTGTACTAGTTTGCATTCCCACCAACAGTGTAAGAGGGTTCCCTTTTCTCCACACCCTCTCCAGCATTTATTGCTTGCAGACTTTTGGATCACAGCCATTCTGCTTGCGTGCAATGGTACTTCATTGTGGTTTTGGTTTGCATCTCTCTGATAATGAGTGATGTTGAACATTTTTTCATGTGTTTGTTAGCCATCTGTATGTCTTTTTTGGAGAAATGTCTATTTAGTTCTTTGGCCCATGTTTTGATTGGGTCATTAATTTTTCTGGAATTGAGCTGCAGGAGTTGCTTATATATTTTTGAGATTAATTCTTTGTCAGTTGCTTCATTTGCTATTATTTTCTCCCATTCAGAAGGCTGTCTTTTCACCTTGGTTATAGTTTCCTTTGTTGTGCATAAGCTTTAATTTTAATTAGGTCCTATTTGTTTATTTTTGTACTTATTTCCAATATTCTGGGAGGTGGGTCATAGAAGATCCTGCTGTGATTTATGTCAGAGAGTGTTTTGCCTATATTTTCCTCTAGGAGTTTTATAGTTTCTGGTCTTACATTTAGATCTTTAATCCCTTTTGAGTTTTTTTTGTGTATGGTGTTAGAAAGTGTTCTAGTTTCATTCTTTTACCAGTGATTGACCAGTTTTCCCAGCACCACTTGTTAAAGAGATTGTCTTTTCACCACTGTATATTCTTGCCTCCTTTGTCAAAGATAAGGTGACCACAGGTGCATGGATTTATCTCTGGGCTTTCTACTTTGTTCCATTGATCTATATTTCTGTCTTTGTGCCAGTACCATACTGTCTTGATGACTGTGGCTTTGTAGTAGAGCCTGAAGTCAAGCAGGTTGATTTTTCCAGTTCCATTCTTCTTTCTCAAGATTGCTTTGGCTACTCGAGGTTTTTTGTATTTCTATACAAATTGTGAAATTATTTGTTCTAGTTCCATGAAAATACCGTTGGTAGCTTGATAGGGATTGCATTCAATCTACAGATTGCTTTGGGTAATATACTCATTTGCACTAAATTGATTCTTCTGATCCATAAACACGGTATATTTCTCCATCTATTAGTGTCCTCTTTGATTTCTTTCACCAGTGTTTTATAGTTTTCTATATATAGGTCTTTTGTTTCTTTAGGTAGATATATTCCTAAGTATTTTATTCTTTTCATTGCAATGGTGAATGGAATTGTTCCTTACTTTCTCTGTCTGTCTTCTCATTATTAGTGTATAGGAATGCAAGGGATTTCTGTGTGTTGATTTTATATCCTGCAACTTTACTATATTCATTGATTAGCTCTAATAATTTTCTGGTGGGGTCTTTAGGGTTTTTATGTAGAGGATCATGACATCTGCAAACCGTGAGAGTTTTACTTCTTCTTTTCCAATTTGGACTCCTTTTATTTCTTTTTCTGCTCTGATTGCTGTGGCCAAAACTTCCAAAACTATGTTGAATAGTAGTGGTGAGAGTGGGCACCCTTGTCTTGTTCCTGACTTTAGGGGAAATGCTTTCAATTTTTCACCATTGAGGATAATGTTTGCTGTGGGTTTGTCATATATAGCTTTTATTATGTTGAGGTATGTTCCTTCTATTCCTGCTTCTGGAGGGTTTTTATCATAAATGGATGTTGAATTTTGTCAAAGGCTTTCTCTGAATCTTTTGAGATAATCATACGGTTTTTATTTTTCAATTTGTTAATGTGGTATATTACATTGATTGATTTGTGGATATTGAAGAATCCTTGCATCCCTGGGATAAAGCCCACTTGGTCATGATATATGACCTTTTTAATATGTTGCTGAATTCTGCTTGCTAGAATTTTGTTAAGGATTTTTGCAGAGGACAGACTTCTGT
The DNA here is from genome assembly GCF_023091745.1 of Budorcas taxicolor. NCBI lineage: Eukaryota > Metazoa > Chordata > Mammalia > Artiodactyla > Bovidae > Budorcas > Budorcas taxicolor. The sequence goes on from NC_068910.1 coordinate 185,566,783, forward strand.
TAAGACATTTTTGTCTATATCCCCTGGCACTTCTGGGTTGCCAGCTTCAGCTGAGATATACGAAACAAAGAAAACCCAGAGAACTCATTTTCCTCTCTCCTTGCACCCTAGGCTTTAGTTTTTCTTCCTCCTTCTCTAAACTTTCAGAGCATTCTGATTGTTCTACATAGAATTCTAGAGTTAACAGATGTACTTACTAGGAGGAGGAATAAACTATGTCTACATCATCTTCCCAGAAGTCCAAGTTCGAAAAGATTTTTTAAAGTTAGTGTTATGCCTGTGTGATCAGTCATGTCCAACTCTTTGTGATCCCATGGAATGTAGCCTGCCAGGCTCCTCTGTCCATGGAACTTTCTAGGCAAGAATACTGCAGCGGGTTGCCTTTTAGTATTCCAGGGGATCTTCCTTACCTAGGGATTGAATCTGCATCACTTGGTCCTACATTGGTGGCATATTTTTTACCACTGTGCCACTTGGGAAGCCCATTATTTTATACTGACATTTAAAATATATTTCTATTAACTCAGTAAGGGCTAACAATTTTTCTAAACAATACAGAAAATACAGTTAATTGTGCCCTTCAGTTCTGTAAGCAAGTATCACTTAGATTCATGATGATGATCATTGAATATTTAAATTAAATATATTCTCAATGATCACTTAATCCTTCAAACCTCACATTTAATAGTGGTTCTATGATTGGAAATTGGTATTCCCTGGTGGCTCAGAGGGTAAAATGTCTGCCTACAGTGCGGGAGGCCTGGGTTTGATCCCTGGATCGGAAACATACCCTGGAGAAGGAAATGGCAACCCATTCCTGTACTCTTGCCTGGAAAATCCCATGGACCAAGGAGCCTGGTCGGACGGTCCATGGGGTCACAAAGAGTTGGACATGACTGAGTGGCTTCACTATATAACACTATATATGATTAGAAAACAGATTCTTAACACCTAGAAAGTAAATGACTGCTTAGTTATAGAGTAGCAAATCTTGTCAAATTTAATAAACACTCAACTCTTAAAATTACAAAAAGATACCCTGAGCATATTTCATAGTTAAATATTCAAACTTCTGCCTTCCTATTGTAACTCTTCAATTATCTTTTTTATAAGTCAAAGTTAAGAAAATAAATATACCTTTACCTGTTTTGGGCTCCTTTTTTTAAAAAACAGACTTATTAAATATATTGAAAATTTGGGGAATATATCACACCATAAATTTGAGATATTAGGACAGCTATATATATATATAATTTACCATATATATATATATAATTTACCATATAACTTATAGTCTTTATTTGTTATATTTATGAATGTTGTTTTCTATTTCTCTATGTCAAAAATCAAAATAGTTCAATAGATACATAACTCATATGTTCCCACTTCCTCACCCCTACTACAGTCCATTTTCTAAAGAATGATAAAAAATACAAATCATATTATTTTATTCCAGCCCTGATTAAAACTATACAATAATTTAAATTCACACTTAAAACAAACCCCTTGCATGCCTTTAAACTTCACATGATCTCTATCTTGCCTCCTCCTTTGACCTCACTTTTCTCCCATCCTCAGTCTCCACCCATGGTTACCATGTTTCATCCATATTTGTCTCTTTCTGTTCTTGAATACAACTAGCTTGTTTCTACTTCATAGTTTTTGCACAAACCATTGCCTCTCATTCAAGTACCAGATTAAATGTCACTTACAGGCCATCACAGCATCTTTTTTCACAGCATTTAGCATTATTTAAAGTGGTCTTTTGTGTTTGTTTACCTGTTTTCATTCTATTTCCCTGATGAAAATGCAAGCTCATGAATGCAAAGAGGCATCTATTGTCACTACAACTTCCCATGCCGGTAATTTAATACTTAATATTAAATGTAGTTAACTTATTAAAAGAATTATTGTAGACTAAAAACTGTCATGCTGAATTATCTGTTATTCTATCTTCTTGTAATATGGCAGGTTACTCTAGGAGATATTAAAAATCTAAGATTTTTATGTCTCCAAATTTCTGTAAATTTTGAGTACTTATGTGTTTCTTCTGTTTTTTTCCTCAGGTTCACTGCTTATCTTTCTGTTGACAGGAAGCATTCTTTGAATAACCAATACTCCTAACCTACTGGTCATCTGCTATTATTTCAAAATCAAGAAAAGGTAGTTTGCTATGAGTTAAATGTAAAATAAGGGCTTCCCTGGTGGCTTAGATGGTAAAGAATCTGCCTGTAATTGAAACCTGGGTTCAATCCCTGGTTCAGAGAGAGAGCCCCTGGAGAAGGGAATGGCAAATGTAACAACATTTTGAATGAGAATCAAGGCAATGCTTGTATAAGAAAAGTATTATACAGGCTTTATTTATTATATTTTGGAGCATATGTGGTTGCAGCACTAAAAAGGATTTTTTAAAAATAGACTTTTACTGAATATATACAGAAAAAGACCCAATTCACAACTGTCAGCTTGATAAAATTTTACCAAGCGAGTACATCCCCAAGTCCATAATTCAAAAGTAATCTATAACTTGAAAGACTTCTCCTGCTTCTCCCCAATCTTGATTTACCTGGCTTTTCTGGTTCAACAGGACCTTTGTGAGATGTATCTGTATTGTTGCATGTAATATTGCTGTATAGTGTTTCGTGGTATATGTACATCACAGTATATTCATCCTTTGTACTGTTGACAGACGTTGGGGTCCTTTATAGGTATTGGGTATTGGCTGTGAAGATCCTGATTCACAGATTTTCATGTTTCTCCAAGATTATAATGAGGATATAAATTTATAGATTTAGTTATGGATTTGTTATAGATGTAGCAAAATAGTTTTCCAAAATGGTTATATTAATTTACACTCCCAGCACAGAAGTGCATGAGAATATTAGTTGCTCCACATTACTGACAACACTTGGAATTGTCAGTGTTTTTAATTTATCATTATAGTCCATGTGTAACTACAACATACTGTCATATTTTTTAAATTACACAAAGAGTTGGACATGACTGAGTGACTCAACTGAACTGAACTGTGGTGTTTTTTGCCATACATCAACATGAATCAGCTATGGGTGTACATGTGTTACCCCATCCTGAACCCCCTCCCATCACCCTTCCCACTCCATCCCTCTGGGTTGTCCTAGAGCACTGGCTTTGAGTGCCCTGCTTCATACATCAAACTTGCATTTGTAATCTCTTTTATGTATGGGTAATATACATGTTTCAACATTATTCTCTCAAATCATCCCACCTTTGCCTTCTACCACATAGTCCAAAAGTCTGTTCTTTACATCTGTGTCTCTTTTGCTGTCTTACATATAGGATGATCATCTTTTTAAATTCCATATATATGTATTAATATACTGTATTGATGTTTCTCTCTGTGGCTTACTTCACTCTGTATAATAGGCTCCAGTTTCATCTACCTCATTAAAACTGACTCAAATGTGTTCTCTTATAGCTGAGTGATATTCCATTGTGTATATATGTACTACAACTTCCTTACCCATTCATTTGCTGATGGACATCTAGGTTGCTTCCATGTCATAGGTATTGTAATTAGTGCTGCAATGAACATTGGGCTACGTGTGTCTCTTTCAATTCTGGTTTCCTCAGTGTGTATGCCCAGAAGTGGGATTGCTGGGTCATATGGCAGCTCTATTTCCAGGTTTTAAGGAATCTCCACATGGTTCTCCATAGTGGCTGTACTAGTTTGCATTCTCACCAACAGTGTAAGAGGGTTCCCTTTTCTCCACACACTCTCCAGCATTTATTGTTTGTAGACTTTTTGATGGCTGCCATTCTGATTGGCATGAGATGGTGCCTCATTGTGGTTTTGGTTTGCATTTCTCTGATAATGAGTCATGTTGAGCATCGTTTCATGTGTTTGTTAGCCATCTGTATGTCTTCTTTGGAGAAGTGTCTCTTTAGGTTTTTTCCCACTTTTTCATTGGGTCATGTATTTTTCTGGTATTGAGCTGCATGAGCTACTTGTATATTTTGGAGATTAATTGTCAGTTGTTTCATTTGTTATTATTTTCTCTCATTCTAAAGGCTGCCTTTTCACTTTGCTTATAGTTTCCTTCATTCTGCAAAAGCTTTTAATTCTAACTCGGTCCCATTTGTTTATTTTTGTTTTTATTTCCATTACTCTGGGAGGTGGATCATAGTGGATCTTGCTGTGATTTATGTCGGAGAGTGTTCTGCCTGTGTTTTCCTCTAAGAGTTTTGTAATTTCTGATCTTACATTTAGGTCTTTAATCCATTTTGAGTTTAATTTTGGGTATGGTATTAGAAAGTATTCTAGATTCATTCTTTTATAGGTGGTTGACCAGTTTTCCCAGCACCACTTGTTAAAGAGATTGTCTTTTCTCCATGGTATATTTTTGCCTCCTGTGTCATAGATAAGGTGTCTATAGGTGCATGGATATATCTCTGGGTTTTCTATTTTGTTTCATTGATCTACATTTCTGTCTTTGTGCCAGTACCATACTGTCTTGATCACTGTGGCTTTGTAGTAGAGCCTGAAGTCAAGCAGGTTGATTCCTCCAGTTCCATTCCTCTTTCTCAAGATTGCTTTGGCTCTTTGAGGATTTTTGTGTTTCCATACAAATTGTGAAACTGTTTGTTCTAGTTCTGTGGAAAATACCGATAGCTTGATAGGGGTTGTGTTGAGTCTATAGATTGCTTTGGGTGATATACTCATTTTCACTATAGTGATTCTTCCAATCCATGAACATGGTATATTTCTCCATCTATTTGGGTCATCTTTGATTTCTTTCATCAGTGTTTTATAGTTTTTTTATATATAGGTCTTTGTTTATTTGGGTAAATTTATTTCTAAGTTTTTTTTTGGTTGTTTGTTTCAATGGTGAATTGGATTGTTTCCTTAATTTCTCTTTCTGTTTTCTCATTTTTAGCATATAGGAATACAAAGGATTTCTGTGTATTAACTTTATATCCTGAAACATTAATATTGATTAGCTCTAGTAATTTTCTGGTGGTGTCTTTGGGGTTTTCTATGTAGAGGATCCTGTAATCTGCAAACACTGGGAGTTTTACTTCTTATTTTCCAATCTGGTGTCCTTTTATTATGTTAACGTGTGTATTGCTGGTCAAGATAAACTCTTTTTCATATGTTTATTGGCAATTTTGATTTTTTATAAAGTTCCTATTCAAGTATCTTGCACATATTTGTTTTTGTAATATTGATGCTCATACACACATGCATATATATTGGATATAAGTCTTTTGTCACATGGTGCTCAGTCACTTTAGTCATGTCCAACCTGTTGCAACCCACCAGGCTCCTCTGTCCATGGAATTCTCCAGGCCAGAATACTGGAGTGGGTAGCTTTCTCCTTCTCCAGGGGATCTTCCCAATCCAGAGATCGAACCCAGGTCTCTGGGTAAAGGAAAATTCTTTAACATCTGAGCTACTAGGGAAGCCCTTTCTGAGAGATAATGCATTTCAAAAAAGTTCTATGATCCTATGACGTCTTTTACCTGTCTTAATGGTGTTTCCTGATGGGCAGAAATTTTAATTTTGGTGGACAGTTTTATTGCTTTTTATTCCCTTTTATGATTAATGAGTTTTGCCCTATGCTACCCTAAAGTCATAAAAACATTCTCCAATGTTTTGTTTTAGAAAGCTTAAAATGAGAGCTTTTATCAGTTCAGTTCAGTTGCTCAGTCGTGTCTGACTCTTTGTGACCCCATGAACTGTAGCATGCCAGGTTTCCCTGTCCATCACCAACTCCTGGAGCTTGCTCAAACTCATGTCTATCAAGTCACTGACACCACCAACCATCTCATCCTCCATCATCCCCTTTTTCTCCTGCCCTCAATCTTTCCTAGAATCAAGGTCTTTTCGAGTGAGTCAGTTCTTTTCATCAGGTGGCCAAAGTTTGGAGTTTCAGCTTTAGTATCTGTCCTTCCAATGAATATGCAGGAGTGATTTCCTTTAAGATGGACTAATTGGATTTCCTTGCAGTCCAAGGGACTCTCAAGAGTCTTCTCCAACAACAGAGTTCAAAAGCATAATTCTTCAGTGCTCAGCTTTCTTTATAGTCCAACTCTCACATCCATCCATGACTACTGGAAAAACCATAGCTTTGACTAGATGGACCTTTGTTGACAAAATAATGTCTCTACTTTTTAAGAGAGCTTTTTAAATTTAGGCCTATTATCTACCTCAAATTAATTTTAATGTTTGGTTTGAAGTATATGTCATTCATAAAGAAAACATCAACTAGCAAACCATAATCAAATTGCTAAAAAATAATGAGTACATGTAAAATTACAACTTAGAAATATTTATGTTTTGGATGGTGGCCTTGAATTAGAGAAATTATAATTATAGCATTCCTCTTTTTTCTCAAATGGCTTCATATTTGACCTCAGAATTTCAAATGAAAGTTTAAGATAGAGAAATATATATTCAGTTTTTTGAGAAAATACCTGCCCAATTTCCAAAGTGGTTGTAAAAATCTTTACTTTTAGTAACAATGTAAAAAGTTTCATTTTCTCCAGATTCTTGCCAATAGTTTTCAGTTTTAACTAATATACTGGATATTTCATTATTGTTTTAGTAGCTCTTTGATAATTAACAATGGTGAGTTATTTTGGGGGTACTTATTGAAAAATCATATATCTTTCTTTATGGAATGTCTATTCAAGTCTTTTGCCCAGTTTTAAAATTAGGTTTTACTAAATAATTCAAACAATAGTTGGCATTCTCAGTCTTAATACTCTCGAAAGGAAAAGAGTACAGACAAAATAAATGACAATACTGGTACAGTTGGCTCAGATAGTAAAGAATCTGCCTGCAATATGGGAGACCTGGGTTCGATCCCTGGGTTGGGGAGATCCCCTGTAGAAAGAAATGGAAACACACTCCACTATTCTTGCCTGGAGAATCCCATGGACAGAGGAGCCTGTGGGATTACAGTCCATGGGTCACAAAGAGTATGACACAACTGAGTGACAAACACTTTCACTTTCATAGTAGACTCATCATCACGGAGTCTACTTGAAGGTATCACAGGGAGATGATATTTGGGCAGAATCAGATAATTCAGAGTCAGCATTTAAGCCAAGAGATTAGCTGTTATTTACTACTAAAGCATCAGTTTATTCACAAAAAGTAAGTGTCTGCATGCTCAGTCATGTCTGACTCTGTGACCTCATGGACTGCAGCCCACCAGGCTCCCTTGTCCATGGGATTTTACAAGCAAGAATAGTGAAGAGGGTTGCCATTTCCTCCTCCATGGGATCTTCCTGACCCAGGGATCGAATCTGCATCTCCTGCATATCCTGAATTGGTAAGCAGATTCTGCGAATCCACCTGGAAAGCCAAAAAGGTGAGGGTCTAGCTTAATAAAATACAGCATTCCTCTTTTCTCTCAAATCATCTGAAGCTTATTAGTATTTAACTTTTAGATGTTTGGCTTTTAAAACATTGATTATTGTCTTTAAACATTTAAAGATTATTTCAAAGCAACATTTAGTAGCTGCTAATAATTGTTCATATAATTTTAAAAAATGTAAACTAATGAAATATATATCTCTTGCCAAAGTTGAAACTTAAACAATTCCCTTCATATGTTCAACTACTTCATCAGGTTCTCATACACATCTGTTGTTTTTCTTTTAGGATGACAAATGAAATGATACAGGTAACATAATTAAGAAGTGGAGAATTGTGTGGTGTAGTTATAAAATACTCAGGAGCTTGAAGTTCAAGGACATGTGGTGTGAGAAGGGAATGGAGGCAACTGAATAGAATTATGGATGCACAGGGAACCTAGGTTGACCTCTAAGGTTATAACAAAATTTTTGAACATCAAACTTTATTGGTACTTTTTCTTACCTAATACTGACATTTCTTTTATTTCTTTTTATTTTTTTTAATTTTTATTTTTACTTTATTTTGCTTTACAATATTGTATTGGTTTTGCCATACATTGACATGAATCAGCCACGAGTTTACATGAGTTCCCAATCCTGAACCCCCCTCCCACCTCCCACCCCATATCATTTCTCTGGATCATCCCCATGCACCAGCCCCAAGCATCCTGTATCCTGTATCGAACATAGACTGGTGATTCATTTCTTACATGATAATTTACATGTTTCAATGCCATTCTCCCAAATCATCCCACCCTCTCCCTCTCCCACAGAGTCCAAAAGTCTGTTCTATACATTTGTGTCTCTTTTGCTGTTTCGCATACAGGGTTATCATTAACATCTTTCTAAATTCCATATATATGTGTTAGTATACTGTATTGGTGTTTTACTTTCTGGCTTACTTCACTCTGTATAATCGGCTCCAATTTCATCCACCTCATTAGAACTGATTCAAATGGATTCTTTTTAATGGCTGAGTAATACTCCATTGTGTATATGTACCACAGCTTTCTTATCCATTCATCTGCTGATGGACATTTAGGTTGTTTCCATGTCCTGGCTATTATAAACAGTGCTGCGATGAACACTGGGGTACACGTGTCTCTTTCAGTTCTGGTTTCCTCGGTGTGTATGCCCAGCAGTGGAATTGCTGGGTCATAAGGCAGTTCTATTTGCAATTTTTTAAGGAATCTCCACACTGTTTTCCATAGTGGCTGTACTAGTTTGCATTCCCACCAACAGTGTAAGAGGGTTCCTTTTTCTCCACACCCTCTCCAGCATTTATTGCTTATAGACTTTTGGATCGCTGCCATTCTGACTGGTGTGCAATGGTACCTCATTGTGGTTTTGGTTTGCATTTTTCTGATAATGAGTGATGTTGAGCATCTTTTCATGTGTTTGTTAGCCATCCGTATGTCTTCTTTGGAGAAATGCCTATTTAGTTCTTTGGCCCATTTTTTGATTGGGTCGTTTATTTTTCTGGAATCTGAACGGGAAAAAATAATCGCAAATGAAGCAACTGACATTTCTTTTAGAAGCATGATTCCAGAATGCTGTTCACACATACGAAATCAGAACAAGGATCCCACAGTAGTAGTCGTACACACTCCTCTAAAAAATACCCTGATTAACACTTAATGTCCTTGATCTTCCTTTAAGCTTCATTAGGGCCAGGATGCTTACCCTTATTTGATATCATTGCAGTAAAGAGAGAATATCAAATTCCCAGATCACATTACTGCCTTTGCCAGAACAGAAAACTATCACAATAAAAGAGAAATACCCAAGGTTGGCTATTGTGTGCAAGTGAGTGAATGGGAGTTTTATCATTCTGCTTCTTCAATTTCAATCCTCTATTGTCACTAATTATCCATCATAAACTAAAAAAGAGATGTTTACTGAAATATGTGAAGCTTCAGGATGTAACTGAAGATAAATGCTAAATTATATATAATGTAATCTGTCTGCATAGAGGAACGACATTGTAGATTACATTTTCAACTATTTCATGCACTTGTCATCAACAGAAAACAACAGTTAGACCTGGAGTTAAACCAGCGCATGACAATTTTGCTATTTCATGTGCTCTTCTCAAAGCAATAACTCTGGAAGAAATCCAAATGGAGACTCAATTCAACACACTCTGTATTACAAAGGGTTTGTGATAGGACCAAAAGTATAACAAATGTGACTGGAGGGCACAATGTTCTAAGAAGAAAAAGATGATACATTTCACATAAAATATGAGCTGATTATAACTAGTGGGGAGCAAATTATAGTATGTTCATAGATATTCTGATAAATAAGAACACAAAACCATTATAGCATACTAATTATAAATTGTAGATTTACTATCCAATTTAATGTCAACTCAGACTTTTTTTGCACTTAAATATTACATTTTACTACAGCTATCATCTTAACTTGCTGCTTTATTTTCCTTTACTTAGAAGACTTCTCTTTTCATTTATCAAAAATGAAATTAAGCTATATATACTGGTCACATGGTATACACACCAACTATTTTTACATAGAAGTAGGACTGTTTCATAGGCAAAATGAGCATTTTTTGAGGTAACAGAATGCCATTTATTTAGGTCCACATTTTTCATCTGTACTACTTCAAGTAGGAGGCAAAAATATAAACTTCTCACCTTTTTAATGAATTCTTTATGCATGAGATGAGCACCGGCTGGAAATTTTAGAGCAATTTTCCTATAGATGTACTACAGATTGACTACAAATGGTGGTTAGAAATATTTGTGTTTGTGTGCATTCATCCATTAGTATGTGTGCATGTATGTGTGTGTGTACAACATTCAAACCATTTTGCCTTGCACCTCTCTGAAATCTTGGCTTTAAGGATAAAAATTCAGTCCAAACATGAAACATGGAAATGGAAAGAGAGGATTTAAGTTGCCTTCCTTCCAAATTATGTTTAAGTCTCACCATAAAACTGGCACTAATATTTTCTTTTCTAACAAAACACAAGTATTCAGTGAGGTAAACTTCTATGGTATAATAGGAAGCAGCTTATTCTTCCCTCCACAGTCTTCCAACCCTCTCTCAGATCTCCCTTCCTTTTTTTCTTCACAGCAACTTGAGCACATTACTTAGATTTCCAGTATTTTTCAGATATCAGAAGTGTCTTAATTTCAGATACTAAAAAGTCTGGCCCATTCTATATCAAAACATTAATTTCCACTTCCATTTAAACACCACCCCAATCGAGTCCTGGCTCACCAGGTAAAGAATCTGCCTGCAACGCAGGAGACACAGGAGATGCAGGTTCAGTCTCTGGGTTGGGAAGATCCCATGGAGAAGAGAATGGCTACCTACTCCAGTATCCTTGCTTGGAGAATCCCAAGGACAGAGGAGCCAGATGGGCTACAGTCTGTGGGGTCGCAAAGAGTCGAACATGACTGAGCCAGTAAGTACACACCAATCTAGTCTATTCCATGGCCAGGCAAGCAGCAACAAGAAAATGACATGAATTATTTACCCTTTTATTTTTGTCCTACCCAGGTTTTATAGAGCTTTAAACATTTAAAATTTGGGGAGATACACTCTCTTTATGAAAAAATAAAACAGATAATGACTATTAATTTGGTCCATGGCTTTCCTAGGAGACCTGTGCTAGTGAGGGGCTCTGAAGTTTGGGCTCCATCAGCTTCAAGGTAAACCCATACCAGCCTGCACTGTGCCCATCCTCTCTTCCTCTTCATCCTCTTGGTTCTTCTAAAAACTAAAGCATAATGAAGAAGGTTATAGAAGAAGAGTAAAGGTTAGAGTAAAGGTGTTTTTGTTTTTTTTGTTTTTTGTTTTTTTAACTAAGTGGGATAAGTGGGAATTCTTTCTTGGCTAGCACTAGCTGGTCATTACTCTGTCATGGCAGATGTCAAACTTGAACTTCCATGAAATACAAGGTCGGATTCTTTACAAACCACCCCTCTCTACTCACCCCATGGTGGTCTCCAGTACTGTATATTCTCTGGTGAGAATGTGGCCATCCTGAGCTGATCTTGTGATTTGCTCTCATCTAGTGTCTCCTGCAGGACACCACACTAGATCCTCGCCACGGCAGTAGCCTTTTCTTACTGGGGTGGGGGCAATATTTTCAAGATGACTGCAGACTAGCTATCTTCCACAGCATCCACTTGATTCAAGGGAAAATTAAACCCTCTTGCTTGTCAAACTGCAGAATTTCAGCTTGCTTCCATTGTGACTTCTCTTCACCTCACCAGTGTAAGGATGCTCCAGGCTTTCTCGCAGCTCCAGAAGTTTCAGTGTGAAAGCCAGGCTGGTTTCTTTGATACGAAAACTCTAGGCCAAACCCTCCTCCCAAATACTTTTCACTGTGGCAGAGGCAAGGACCCCATCTATGGGTTTCTGAGCTCAGCAATGCGTAGCCAGGGAGTAAAAGTCAATTCCTTCTTCTTGACCCCCAACTTCTCTTAAATTCTCCAAAGATTTTTTAAAATCCTAACTAAATTTAGAGAGCACAGTAAGGAGGAGAGGGAAATCCCGACAGCTCTTTTTACTCCAACAGTTTTCTTCACTTAAAAAAATCCCGTTCTCGCCAATGTCTCCCTAGCTTTAATCTACACAGACTGCAGGTGGGAAATGGTTGCTGGACTAGTTTGACTTTCTTTTATTAATAACTAGTCCCCCCATTTTGTGTGTAGTGCCTCTCTTTGCATTGTGGCATTTAGATTAGTAATCAACATCATGAGCAATGTGGATTTAGTCACCATTGTAAAATAAAAGTTCCATTCTAAGTGTGGTTGTGCTTGGTTTACTTACTTTGAAATAATAACCATTTACCCCAAATTAAATTCTGGATGTGTGATCTATCTCCAGCAATGAATATACCAGTATAAAGGTTTGAAATATTCTTGCTGCAGTGAAATATCAGTGTAAAAGTTTGAGAACAACTACAGCAATATTAGCTAAGACAGGAGACCCACAGACAGACACAGATAGGATTTTAGTGCTGTCTCAAAATTTTCCATGTTCAGATTTCTCTATCCAATCAGTTCTGTACATGACTTCTTGCTTGACCTTTTTAAAATGAAGTTTTTATAATTTTAAAATTTTCTTTCCTTCTTACACTCCCTAAAAGTCATTCAGCAGCTATCAAATGTCCAGTGACTAAAGTCCAGCTTTATTTACTTGGTTATTTTGTCACTACCTAGTTTCTGACTTACTGCACTCCTCCTCACTCAGGACGCCTGCATTCCTCTCTAGGTGTGTGTCTCTGCCTTGCTTTTGAGTTAAATAAACAAATTGTTTTCCTGTGTACTCTCCCATACACTGTGTGTGTCTCTAATAATAAGCTTTGTACCGTTTATTTTACAGTTTTTGCCTCTTTGAAAACTTCTTGCTTTCAAATAGGGGCAAGATCCAGGGCTGCTTTGTTTCCAGCCTCTAGCCCCCAGTGGTCTAGTGGGTAGGACTCTTGGTTTTCATCCAGCTTACCCAGGTTTAATTCCTGGGCAGGGAACTAAGATCTCTCTTCAGGACCACTCACTGCTCTCCCTCTGAGATCAGTTTCACTTTCTATTACAAGAGCTTAAGCTTCTTTACAGTCTTGTTTTTATTCTATGTCAAACTATTTGGTTTATCCTAGATAGTTTATTAAGTCAAGTATTTGGGACACTAGTTTAATCCTCGGGTGGGGAAGATTCCCTGGGGAAGGAAATGGCAACCCAATCCAGTATTTTTGCCTGGGAAATCGCATGGAGAGAGGAGCCTAACAGGCTACAGTCCAAACAGTCACAAAGAGTCAGACACGACTGAGTGACTAAGCATAGCACAAGACAGATAGTTTATTACCCAAACCCTTCTTCAAGAATGTATTTATGCATTCTCCACATCTGGAATTCTCCCTCTTTTTCACTCTATTTTATATCAACTCTTTCTTCAATAAAGTTTTCTCAAATACTTCAGCACAGAATAGATGGCATTGTTCAGAATTGCTAGTGTTTCTTTCTTTCTTTCTTTCTATTTTTTGCTTATAAGATATAACTAGTTGGTTAAATATTGGTTGATTCTTCTTTTTTTTTTTTTTCTTTCAGTCACTGCTGCTGCTGCTGCTGCTGCTGCTGCTAAGTCGCTTCAGTAGTGTCCAACTTTGTGCGACCCCATAGACGGCAGCCCACCAGGCTCCCCCATCCCTGGGATTCTCCAGGCAAGAACCCTGGAGTGGGTTGCCATTTCCTTCTCCAATGCATGAAAGTGAACAGTGAAAATGAAGTCACTCAGTCGTGTCCGACTCTTTGCGACCCCATGGACTGCAGCCCACCAGGCTCAGTCACTACCCTTATTTAATTGATCCATTATCCTATTTGAAAGTGAAAGTGAAGCCGTTCAGTCGTATCCAACTCTTTTCAACCCCGTGGACTGTAACCTACCAGGCTCCTCCATCCATGAGATTCTCCAGGCAAGAATACTGGAGTGGGTTGCCATTTCTTTCTCCAGGGGATCTTCCCAACCCAGGGATCGAACCCGGGTCTCCTGCATTGCAGGCAGACGCTTTAACTTCTGAGCCACCAAGAAAGCCTATTATCCTAATTAGACACATATAATAATTGTCTTCCCAATTGCACTATAATTTCCTATGGGACTTTGCCTTAGATGCATAGAGCAATACTTTGTAGGTGCTTATTAAATCTGGTATGTTTATTAATTAACATATGACAGAACTGATGAGCAGCCAGGAAAAGAGAATTTCTGTATCCAAAGACTAAACAAAATAGCTGAATTTTAAAAATAGAAGTGAAATAATTTGCTTTATCTTTTAGAAATCATATGCATGGAGAAAGAAATATCTGTGGAAATCAGCCTATCAAAGAAGATGTAACTATGTGCCATGATTTATTCTCTGCTACTAATTATATCAAGATTGCTTGGAGAAATGTCAATAACCTCAGATATGCAGATGACACCACCCTTATGGCAGAAAGTGAAGAGGAACCAAAAAGCCTCTTGATGAAAGTGAAAGAGGAGAGTGAAAAAGTTGGCTTAAACCTCAACATTCAGAAAATGAAGATCATGGCATCTGGTCCCATCACTTCATGGGAAATAGATGGGGGAAACAGTGGAAACAGTGTCAGATTTTATTACTTGGGGCTCCAAAATCACTGCAGATGGTGATTGCAGCCGTGAAATTAAAAGACACTTACTTCTTGGAAGAAAAGTTATGACCAACCTAGATAGCACATTGAAAGGCAGAGACATTACTTTGCCAACAAAGGTCAGACTAGTCAAGGCTATGGTTTTTCCAGTGGTCATGTATGGATGTGAGAGTTGGACTGTGAAGAAGGCTGAGTGCCGAAGAATTGATGGTTTTGAACTGTGGTCTTGGAGAAGACTCTTGAGAGTCCCTTGGACTGCAAGGAGATCCAACCAGTCCATTCTGAAGGAGATCAGCCCTGGGATTTTTTCAGAGGGAATGATGCTGAAGCTGAAACTCCAGTACTTTGGCCACCTCATGCGAAGAGTTGGCTTATTGGAAAAGACTCTGTTGCTGGGAGGGATTGGGGGCAGGAGGAGAAGGGGATGACAGAGGATGAGATGGCTGGATGGCATCACTTACTTGATGGATGTGAGTCTGAGTGAACTCCGGGAGTTGGTGATGGACAGGGAGGCCTGGCGTGCTGCGATTTATGGGGTCACAAAGAGTTGGACATGACTGAGGGACTGAACTGAACTGAACTGATTAATTATATCCAATCTTATATAAGTGGCACTCATGGGTCAGTGCAATAAGAGCTGCTCCTCCTCCTTCTTATTTTGATTAGGTCACATTGTATAATGGCCAGTTAGCTTTGACTTTCAGGGCATGATAATAAAATGCAAAGATTACTGAGTATACATCTAGCTGCAACTTCTACCTTCATACAATTGGCTAGAAAGGGCTTAACAGAGATAGTATACATTTATATCTAAAATACACTGCATCCTATAATATTGTAACTGCTCTCTCTGCTTCCATCCTTGGACTCCTTCAATCCATTCTAATTTCTAAAACTGGAGGATGCTTTGAAACATGACTCATGTTATTTCCCTTTCCTGCCCAATTCTAATCATAACCTGCTGTAGTATTCAAATTAAAACCAATGTCTTTATAACTAACTCCAAAGTACTATAAATTGATCACCATTGTCCATCCAATCCAAGTATAATTTTACTTCATTTCCTACTACTCTCTAAATTTCTCTTTCACCTTCAGCAAATCCTCCACAGGGCCTTTCACTTGTTATCCTAGAAGTCTGCAAAGCCCATCCCCGTGTGTGCCATGTGTCTCATACTACTTTGGGCTTTCTTACTTTCTCTAATGCCACTTTTCCTGGTCTCCCTACCTGAAATGACATCCCACCATCTCATTTTTATACCTCTTGCACTTCTTTCCTTCCCAGGTCTACGTATTTCCTCTGATAGAAAATATATTACACAAACATGAAAAAATGATTGTGTTATGTTGATAGCCAGATCCCTAGCATTTAGCATAGCACTTGACACTGAATAGGAACTCAAAGATTATTTGTTGAATGAATGAATATCTATATTAATGTCAGAGTGCTAAGGCAACTGAGGATACACAAAGATGTGTAAAATATAACCTTTCTGATCACGAAGTTTACAGTATGTTCGTTCAGTTCAGTCTCTCAGTTGTGTCTGACTCTTTGCGACCCCATGAATTGCAGCATGCCAGGCCTCCCTGTCCATCACCATCTCCCGGAGTTCACTCAGACTCACGTCCATTGTGTCCGTGATGCCATCCAGCCATCTCATCCTGGGTCGTCCCCTTCTCCTCCTGCCCCCAATCCCTCCCAGCAACAGGGTCTTTTCCAATGAGTCAACTCTTCGCATGAGGTGGCCAAAGTACTGGAGTTTCAGCTTTAGCATCATTCCTTCCAAAGAAATCCCAGAGTTGATCTCCTTCAGAATGGACTGATTGGATCTCCTTGCAGTCCAAGGGACCCTCAAGAGTCTTCTCCAACACCACAGTTCAAAAGCATCAATTCTTCGGCACTCAGCCTTCATCATAGTCCAACTCTCACATCCATACATGACCACAGGAAAAACTATAACCTTGATTACATGGACCTTAGTCGGCAAAGTAATGTCTCTGCTTTTGAATATGCTATCTAGGTTGGTCATAATTTTTCTTCCAAGGAGTAAGCGTCTTTTAATTTCATGGCTGCAGTCACCACCTGCAGTGATTTTGGAGCCCAAAAAAATAAAGTCTGACACTGTTTCTACTGTTTCCCCATCTATTTCCCATGAAGTGATGGGGCCAGTTGCCATGATCTTAGTTTTCTGAATGTTGAGGTTTAAGCCAACTTTTTCACTCTCCTCTTTCACTTTCATCAAGAGGTTTTTTAGTTCCTCTTCACTTTCTGCCATAAGGGTGGTGTCATCTGCATATCTGAGGTTATTAATATTTCTCCCGGCAATCTCGATTCCAGCTTGTGTTTCTTCCAGTCCAGTGTTTCTCATGATGTACTCTGCATATAAGTTAAATAAGCAGGGTGACAATATACAGCCTTGACATACTCCTTTTCCTATTTGGAACAAGTCTGTTGTTCATTGTCCAGTTCTAACTGTAGCTTCCTGACCTGCATACAGATTTCTCAAGAGGCAGGTCAGGTGGTCTGGTATTCCCATCTCTTTCAGAATTTTCCACAGTTTATTGTGATCCACACAGTCAAAGGCTTTGGCATAGTCAATAAAGCAGAAATAGATGTTTTTCTGGAACTCTCTTGCCTTTTCCATGATCCAGCAGATGTTAGCAATTTGATCTCTGGTTCCTCTGCCTTTTCTAAAACCAGCTTGAATATCAGGGAGTTCACGGCTCACGTATTGCTGAAGCCTGGCTTGGAGAATTTTGAGCATTACTTTACTAGCGTGTGAGATGAGTGCGATTGTGTGGTAGTTTGAGCATTCTTTGGCATTGCCTTTCTTTGGGATTGGAATGAAAACTGACCTTTTCCAGTCCTGTGGCCACTGCTGAGTTTTCCAAATTTCCTGGCATATTGAGTGCAGCACTTTCACAGCATCATCTTTCAGGATTTGAAACAGCTCAACTGGAATTCCATCACCTCCACTAGCTTTGTTCTTAGTGATGCTTTCTAAGGCCCACTTGACTTCACATTCCAGGATGTCTGGCTCTAGGTGAGTGATCACACCATCGTGATTATCTGGGTCATGAAGATCTTTTTTGCACAGTTCTTCCATGTATTCTTGCCACCTCTTCTTCATATCTTCTGCTTCTGTTAGGTCCAGACCATTTCTGTCCTTTATCGAGCCCATCTTTGCATGAAATGTTCCCTTGGTATCTCTAATTTTCTTGAAGAGATCTCTAGTCTTTCCCATTCTGTTGTTTTCCTCTATTTCTTTGCATTGATTGCTGAGGAAGGCTTTCTTATCTCTTCTTGCTATTCTTTGGAACTCTCCATTCAGATGCTTATACCTTTCCTTTTCTCCTTTGCTTTTCACCTCTTTTCTTTTCACAGCTATTTGTAAGGCCTCCCTAAACAGCCATTTTGCTTTTTTGCATTTCTTTTCCATGGGGATGGTCTTGATCCCTGTCTCCTGTACAATGTCACGAACCTCATTCCATAGTTCATCAGGCACTCTGTCCATCAGATCTAGACCCTTAAATCTATTTCTCACTTCCACTGTATAATCATAAGGGATTTGATTATGTTACATGATATCAATATGTATATAATGAAGATTAAGCAAGTATAAATATGCTACAAAAAGGTTTTGATAAAAACTTCTTTGAAATTGAATGAGGCAAGAGTAATAACTGTGCTCTTTCTTGAGAGACAAAATTTGAATATAATAAACTGGAAGTAAAACCTAATTCCTAGCTATAACAGGGCACAGAAAAGCAAAAAGATAGTGGTAGAAAATATGTTGCCTATTCAGTAATGCAGTTTTGGGGAACAGGTTCAACATGGTAGCATAGGAAGAACCTGAGATCACCTCCTCAATGGACATACTGAGTCTACACCTACATATACAGTAGTTCTTCTTAAAGAAGAACCGAGGTTTCTGGGCCATATATGCCAAACCCATAGCTAAAATCAATGTGAAAAGCTAAAAACACTTCCTCTAATGTCAGGAACAAGAAAGTGATGCCCATCCTTGCTACTTTATTCAACATTTTATTTGAAGTCCTGGCTAGCTATCTGGGAAGAAAAGAAATAAAAAGCATCCCCAAAATAGAAATTAAGAAGTAATGTGGTCATTATTTGCAGATGACATGATATTATATCTAGCACCCCAAATATTCTATTAAAAAGCTATTATTTAGTAGAACTAATAAATGAAATCAGTAAATTATCTATATATATACATATATAATTAATACACAGAAATTTGTTACATTTCTATACACTAATAACAAACTACCAGAAAGTGAAATAAAGAAAACAACTTCATTTACAACTGTACCAAAAAAGAGTAAGATGTCTAGGAATAAATCTAACTAAGGAGGTAAAAGACCTGTACTCTGAAAAAGACATTAAGGAAAGAAATTGAAAACAGTATAAATAAATAGAATGATATACTCATGTATTGGTGCTCATGTATTGGAAGGGTTAATATCATTAAAATGTCATACTACCCAAAGAAATCTACAAATTCAATGCAATCTCTATCAAAATACCAATGATTTTTTCACAGAACTATAACAAATAGTCCTAAAATTAGAATGGAACCACTAAAGTTCCCAAATAGACAAAGCAATCCTGAGAAAAAAAATAATAAAACCAGAGGCATCATGCTCCCAGACTTGAAACAATACTACCAAGCTATAGTAATCAAAACACTATGGTACTGGCACAAAACAGACACATAGATCAGTGGAATAGAATAGAGAGCCCAGAAATACACTCTCACTCATATGGTCAATTAATCTATAATAACTGAGGCAAGAATATACAAAGGAGGAAAAAACAGTTTAATCAACAAATGGTGTTGGAAAACTGGACAAGTACATGCAGAAGAATAAAACTGGATCATCTGCTCATACTGCATACAAAAATAAACACAAAATGAATTAAAGATTTAAATGTGAGACTTGAAACCATAAAACTCCTAAAGAAAACATGCAGCCAACTCTTTGACACTAGTCAAGGCAATACTTTTGTAACTATGTTTCATCAGGCAAGGGAAACAAAGGCAAAAATAAATAAATGGTACTACATCAAACTAAAAGAACATCTGGAACTCAAACATCAACAGAAAGAAAAGGCAATCTATTGAATGGGAGAAGATATTTGCAAAGGATACATCCCATCAAGAGGTATATCCAAAATATTTTATATATCTAATATATTTTATATATACAATATATTTTATCCAAAATATAAAAGAGAACCCAGATAATGAATGCTAAAAAATGAAGCAATCTTATTAAAATATGGGCAGTGGGCTTGAATAGACATTTTTCCTAATAAGATATACAGATGGCCAACATGCACATGAAAAGTTTCTCAACATCACTAAACATCAGGGAAAAGAAAGTCAAAACCATGAGATACCACTTCTTAACTGTCAAAAAGGCTATCACCAAAAAATAAGAAATAGCAAGTGCTGACAAGAATTGAAATGTGAACCCTTGTGTACTGTGAGTGGGAATGTTATTTGGTGCAAACAATTTATAAAGAGAAACTTTATGGAACTTCTCAAAAAATTAAAAATGGAACTATCATCATTTCAGTTCAGTTGGTTAGTCATGTCCGACTCTTTGCGATCCCATGAATCGCAGGACACCAGGCCTCCCTGTCCATCATCAACTCCCGGAGTTTACTCAGACTCACGTCCATCGAATCAGTGATGCCATCCAGCCATCTCATCCTCGGTCGTCCCCTTCTCCTCCTGCCCCCAATCCCTCCCAGCAACAGAGTCTTTTCCAATAAGTCATGAGGTGGCCAAAGTACTGGAGTTTCAGCTTTAGCATCATTCCTTCCAAAGAAAGCCCAGGGTTGATCTTCTTCAGAATGGACTGGTTGGATCTCCTTGCAGTCCAAGGGACTCTCAAGAGTCTTCTCCAACACCACAGTTCAAAAGTATAATTCTTTGCTGCTCAGCTTTCTTCACAGTCCAATTCTCACATTCATACACGACCACAGGAAAAACCATAGCCTTGACTAGATGGACCTTTGTTGGCAAAGGAATGTCTCTGCTTTTTAATATGCTGTCTAGGTTGGTCATAATTTTTCTTCCAAGAAGTAAGCGTCTTTTAATTTTATGGCTGCAATCACGATCTGCAGTGATTTTGGAGCCCTCCAAAATAAAGTCTGACACTGTTTCCACTGTTTCCCCATCTATTTCCCATGAAGTGATGGGACCAGATGCCATGACCTTAGTTTTCTGATGCTGAGCTTTAAGCCAACTTTTTCACTCCCCTCTTTCACTTTCATCAAGAAGCTTTTTAGTTCCTCTTCACTTTCTGCCATAAGGGTGGTGTCATCTGCATATCTGAGGTTATTGATATTTCTCCCGGCAATCTTGCTTCCAGCTTGTGCATCTTCCAGTCCAGCGTTTCTCATGATGTACTCTGCATACAATTTAAATAAGCAGGGTGACAATATACAGCCTTGACGTACTCCTTTTCCTATTTGGAACAAGTCTGTTGTTCCATGCTCAGTTCTAACTATTGCTTCCTGACCTGCATACAGATTTCTCAAGAGGCAGGTCAAGTGCTCTGGTATTCCCATCTCTTTCAGAATTTTCCACAGTTTGTTGAGATCCACACAGTCAAAGGCTTTGGCATAGTCAATAAAGCAGAAATAGATGTTATTCTGGAACTCTGTTG
Source organism: Budorcas taxicolor (assembly GCF_023091745.1). Lineage (NCBI taxonomy): Eukaryota > Metazoa > Chordata > Mammalia > Artiodactyla > Bovidae > Budorcas > Budorcas taxicolor. Next base: position 185,588,024 of record NC_068910.1, read on the forward strand.
CTTTCTCCAAGATCCAGTGGATGTTGGCAGTTTGATCTCTGGTTCCTCTGCCTTTTCGAAAACCAGCTTGAACATCAGGGAGTTCACGGCTCACGTATTGCTGAAGCCTGTCTTGGAGAATTTTGAGCATTACTTTACTAGCGTGTGAGATGAGTGCGATTGTGTGGTAGTTTGAGCATTCTTGGCATTGCCTTTCTTTGGAATTGGGATGAAAACTGACCTTTTCCAGTTCTGTGGCCACTGCTGAGCTTTCCAAACTTGCTGGCATATTGAGTGCAGCACTTTCACAGCATCATCTTTCAGGATTTGAAACAGCTCAACTGGAATTCCATCACCTCCACTAGCTTTGTTCTTAGTGATGCTTTCTAAGGCCCACTTGACTTCACATTCCACGATGTCTGGCTCTAGGTGAGTGATCACACCATCGTGATTATCTGGGTCATGAAGATCTTTTTTGTACAGTTCTGTGTATTCTTGCCACCTCTTCTTAATATCTTCTGCTTCTGTTAGGTCCTTACCATTTCTGTCCTTTATCGAGCCCATCTTTGCATGAAATGTTCCCTTGGTATCTCTAATTTTCTTGAAGAGATCTCTAGTCTTTCCCATTCTGTTGTTTTCCTCTATTTCTTTGCACTGATCTGTGAGGAAGGCTTTCTTATCTCTCCTTGTTATTCTTTGGAACTCTGCATTCAGATGCTTATATCTTTCCTTTTCTCCTTTGCTTTTCATTTCTCTTCCTTTCACAGCTCTTTGTAAGGCCTTCCCACACAGCCATTTTGCTGTTTTGCATTTCTTTTCCATGGGGATGGTCTTGATCCCTGTCTCCTGTACAATGTCAGAAACCTCAGTCCATAGTTCATCAGGCACTCTATCTATCATATCTAGGCCCTTATATCTATTTCTCACTTCCACTGTATAGTCATAAGGGATTTGATTTAGGTCTTACCTGAACAGTCTAGTGGTTTTCCCTACTTCCTTCAATTTAAGTCTGATTTTGGCAATAAGGAGTTCATGATCTGAGCCACAGTCAGCTCCTGGTCTTGCTTTTGTTGACTATATAGAGCTTCCCCATCTTTGGCTGCAAACAATCTAATCAGTCTGATTTTTGTGTTGACCATCTGGTGATGTCCATGTATAAAGTCTTCTCTTGTGTTGTTGGAAAAGGGTGTTTGCTATGACCAGTTCATTTTCTTGGCAAAACTCTATGAGTCTTTGCCCTGCTTCATTTTGTATTCCAAGGCCAAATTTACCTGTTACTCCAGGTGTTTCTTGACTTCCTACTTTTGCATTCCAGGCCCTATAATGAAAGGACATCTTTTTTGGGTGTTAGTTGTAAAAGGTCCTGTAGGTCTTCATAGAACCATTCAACTTCAGGTTCTTCAGCATTACTGGTTGGGGCATAGACTTGGATTACCGTGATATTGAATGGTTTGCCTTGGAAACGAACAGAGATCATTCTGTCGTTTTTGAGATTGCATCCAAGTACTGCATTTCAGACTCTTTTGTTGACCATGGTGGCTACTCCATTTCTTCTGAGGGAATCCTGCCTGCAGTAGTAGATAAAATGGTCATCTGAGTTAAATTCACCCATTTCAGTCCATTTTAGTTCACTGATTCCTAGAATGTCGACGTTTACTCTTGCCATCTTTTGTCTGACTACTTCCAATTTGCCTTGATTCATAGACCTGACATTCCAGGTTCCTATGCAATATTGCTCTTTATAGCATCGGACCTTGCTTCTATCACCAGTCACATCCACAACTGGGTATTGTTTTTGCTTTGGCTCCATCCCTTCATTCTTTCTGGAGTTATTTCTCCACTGATCTCCAGTAGCATATTGGGTACCTACTGACCAGGGAGTTCCTCTTTCAGTATCCTATCATTTTGCCTTTTTGTACTGTTCATGGGGTTCTCAAGGCAAGAATACTGAAGTGGCTTGCCATTCCCTTCTCCAGTGGACCACATTCTGTCAGTCCTCTCCACCATGACCTGCCCATCTTGGTTGGCCCTACGGGCATGGCTTAGTTTCCTTGAGTTAGACAATGCTGTGGTCCTAGTGTGATTAGATTGACTAGTTTTCTGTGAGTATGGATTCACTGTGTCTGCCCTCTGATGCCCTCTTGCAATACCTACCATCTTACTTGGGTTTCTCTCACCTTGGACGTGGGGTATCTCTTCACAGGTGTTCCAGGAAAGTTTAGCCGCTGCTCCTTACCTTGGATGAGGGTTATCTGCTCACTGCCACCCCTCCTGACCTTCAGTGTGGAATAGCTCCTCTAGGCCCTCCTGTGCCAGTGCAGCCACCGCTCCTTCGAGGTGGGGTTTGCTCCTCCTGGCTGCTGCCCCTGGTCTGGGGAGCAGGGTAGCTCCTCTTGGCTGCTGCCCCTGACCTTGGATGTGGGGTATATCATACAATTCAGCAATTTCTTTTCTGACTATCTGATGGAAATGAAAACACAAATTCAAAAAACATATGTACTCCTCTGTTCTTTGCAGCACTATTTATAATAGCCAAGATATGGAAGCAACCTAAGTGTCCATCTGTAAATTATCAGATGAAGAAGATGTGGTGTATATACACAATGAAATATTATTTAGCCAGAAGAAAGAATAGGGGACTTCCGTTGTGGTCCATTGGTTAAGGTTTTGCCTTCTAATGCAGGGGGTATGGGTTGATCCCTTGCTAAGGAGCTAAGACCCCATATGCCGCAAGTGCAAAAAACAAAAAAGAAACAAAACAGAAGCAAAATTGTAACAACTTCAATAAAAACTTAAATTAAGAAAAAAGAAAGAATAAAATCTTGACATTTCCAATAACATGGATAAACCTAAAGGGTATTATGCTAAATGAAATAAGACAAATATTATATGATTTCACTTACATGTGTAATCTAAAAAAATAAGTAAAAACAAAACAAAACAAAACAGAAACAGACTCATAGATAAAAAGAACAAAGTTATGGGTTGCCAGAGGGAAGGGGAAACAGACAACATAGGTAAAGAGGATTGAATTTTCCAGCCACAAAATAAATAAGTTAGAGGGAGGTAGTGTATACATATCATACACTATTAGTCAATAGTCAATAATGCTGTAACAACTTTGTATATGACATATGGTAATTGGGCTAATTTTGATGATCATTTCATAATGCATGAAAATATCAACTCAACATATTATACACCTAAAACTAACATACTTAGTTGAAACTGTATGTTAAGTATAGCTCAATTGAAAATCCAATTCAATGAGGGAGGAAGAAAGAGGGAGGGCAACTTGTTTAATAAGAAAAGAACTTTCAAGGCCATGTATTTAAAACAGCTTATTCAGATTTTTATGAAGGGGATCCCATCTATGCGGACAAAACAATAACATTTAATGTTGTAATCTTAAAATGACAATTTTATATGAAAATACTACCTACTGGACTGTCTTGGTGGTCCAGTGGTTAAGAATCTGCTTAACAACCCAGGGGGCACAGGTTCAGTCCCTGGTCTGGGAAGATCCCACATACCACAGAGCAACTAAGCCCATGAGTCACAACTACTGAACCTGCACACCTAGAGCCCAAGCTCCACAATAAGAGAAGTTACTGCACTAAGAAGCCGGCACAACTCAACTAGAGAGTAGCCCCTGCCTGCCACAACTAGAGAAAAGCCCACATGCAGCAAAAAGACCCAGCACATCCCAAAATAAAAATAGATAAATAAAAAATTCAAAAGATAAATAAAATACCACTTATCAAATAGATTATTCTTTAAAAAAGTAATGCAGTATGATGGAAGTGTTGAACATGTGGAAATAAAGTTTATATAGAAAGGTTAGATTGGTGCCATGACAGATAAGGTTTCAAATGTCAGATGAGGAGAGTGAATGATAGTTTATAGGCAGATTGAAACTCTGTAACATGTTTGAGCAGAAAAATAAAATGCCTCTGTTTGGGGGGAAAAATCAAAGTGAGGGAGAAAGCAAGGGTAGACTGGAAGCAGAGAGACTAGTCAAATAATTATCAAAATATTCACAGAAGAACAATGAGGGCTAACATAGTAGCAATAAGGAAAAGAAAAAAAGTGTGGATTTCATGGATAATGGAAGGTGGAATGTAAAGAACTTGATGGCTAATCTGATGTGTATTATAAAAGTATAGTCATTATCTATACAGGTAATATTTCAGTCCAACTCTCAATGACAGTGTTAACTTGAATTGAAAATTTTAGTTATTTCCACTCAGTCCTGGGACCTTACAGATACTACGGTGTGAAATCTACTTGGAAGTGGAAAATCTAAGGATCCTTTCTTCACATTGTATTAAGAATACTTATGAAAGAAAAATTTACCCCAGCTTGAAATTTCCAGGGATGTCAGAAGCTCAGAGTTACAATAATTTGTGCAACTGATGCTGGTAACCATCACATTCAAACAATGGTCTGGCACATATGGGAAACCAGTCATCCTCATTGCTTTAATTTCACTAGGGAATGATAAAAGAAACAAAATATTCTTAACATGAAAAATTTCATGCGTTCTAGAGGAAGATGAACAGCTCTTTGACTGAAAATAAAACCTAAAAAAATATCTATCCAATTATAGCAAGAAACTGGCATAGTAGAAAACATAGCATAACAAATAAATAAACAAAGGTGATCAAAACATGATCAGAATAGAGGAGCAGCAAACAAAGACAGGAAGGGTTATGTTGGGGACACAGTAACATAATTGGATTCCTCTGCCAACCAGAGTAATTAAAATGGAGACACTCAGTTCCTTAGTTGCTCTGCAATCCCATAATATGTTTGAGATTAACAACCCTTGAATCTTGCTTTTACTGCCATATTATTCGAATATACAATACATATCTCTTGCCATTTTCAGAACACACAAATAGACGTTTCTGCAGGGCTGAGACAATTTAGAAGAGAAAGCCTGACTTGTACCCTCCAATCATGCTTCCCTTGCTGCCATGGATATCTTGGCCAAATTTAAACTGAAAACAAATGAAAAAAGAGGAAGTAGCAAGCTTTTGCAGGGATTTAAAGCTTTACTCCCCTATTTCAGAGAAAAACAAGTCACTTCTCTGCAGCTTTGCATAGCCTCATCTCTGTTTTTGGCAACATTTGTGTGCGTGTGAGAGAGAAAGAAAGAGGGAGGAAGAGGGGGGAGAGAGAGGCAGAGAGAAAGACCTTATCAGTGACTTGTATAAAAGAAAGACATAGATATAAAATGCATTGTTGGCTCTAACTGCCTGGAGAGGCTGAGTTATCTGTGAGGGACCATCATCTTCCTTTATGCTGGCCCACTACACATGCCTAAAAACACACTGTTTCTCAGATCTGAGCTGTATCTGTATGTGGAGGGGTTGTGGGAGCTTGAGTCTCCTCTCCAGTATGTGGCCTTGCCTGGCTGATACCCACAGGTAACCACAGCTGGCTGGCCATGCCAACCAGCTACACGCAGGAGACTGCACACACCGAGAGCCTCTCTGCTGCTGAAAGGCTGTTCTGACTATGTACATGGCATTCTCAGCTGAATTCCTGCTGCTGCAGAGTGACGAGAGTTCCTCCAGGCTCTGGTGTAGGTGCCTGTCAGGAGCCATATATGGGTATGGCTCTTCCTCCATAGGAAGTACATGCTAGTCATTAATATTATATCTTGTCTCCAAAGATGTTCCTGGTCCCTTTATATATTAGTTAACTGATCTTCCAACTCAGTTGAGAGGTAATGATGAGATTAACATAAACATTGAGCTTCAAACCTAATTTCTTCTATTAAAAGAGAGGGAGGCAAATAAATGCTAAAGTGAAAGTGAAGTTGCTCAGTCGTGTCTGACTCTTTGCGACCGCATGGACTGTAGCCTATCAGGCTCCTCTGTCCATGGGATTTTCCAGGCAAGAGTGCTGGAGTGGATTACCATTTCCTTCTCCAGGGGATCTTTCCGACCCAGGAATCAAACCCGGGTCTCCAGCATTGTAGGCAGACGCTTTACTGTCTGAGCCACCGCCAAAAAAGTAAATAGATAATCTCAGTTATACTTGGTATGCTACCCAGAGGAAAGAGAGTTGGGAACCTGAGTTTTCGGGCTTAAGAGGCTGTTTCTTATAGGTCTGAGCATAGTGATGGTATTACAAATAGCCTGGGGTTGAAGGAAGCTTGAAAGAGTTTACAGAGAAAGACTAGGAAGACTGTGATATTTTACTGTTTCATTCCTCTTACAAAACAAAGCCTGCTGACAACAGCTCAGGTCTAATTCAGACTGAAATGTGGTGAGACAGAGCCTCTTAGCTTACCTGCTTGGCTAATCAAAGACAAGGGGAGAAGAAGACCAGAGGTCAATTAGTGATTATTCTTACTGCAGTGTAGACATCTGTCTATCCTTATAAGGTCCAGGATACGGTGAGAGAACAGGAAACTTCCATTTTAAAAAATGACTTAAATAAAATATCAGCCACATTTTGGTATTAAAATAACAGACATTCCTAAGGCAAATCTCTGGTCTAAGCATGTGGGAAATCTTATAATTCATGCTTTTAATCATTCATTTATTCAAAAGATGTTAACAGCAAACTTTGCTGTTACATCAGTCACTGCTGAGTTGCATAAGTGATGATCACTATTTTCAGAGGGTTTATGGACTGGTTGATCAGGTTAATTGGATAATGCTTAAGAAAAATGGGAGACTATAAGCAGAGGTGAATGTTGTTGGGCTAATAAAACATTAGAAGTATTGACTGGAGATAACAAAGATGGATTTCTTTTTTAAAGACAGAAAGATATATCCCTCTCCATCTCCTAAATTAAACTTTTACAATTTTTAAAGAACTAAGTGAGATTACAGTAGTGAGGGAACCCATTGCAATACAACTCCTGAGTGGTGACCCTAGTACAACATGCTATCTGCTCTGTGCTGGGCCTCAGTTGTGTTTGACTCTTTTGTGACCCCATGGACTGAAACCCAGCAGACTCCTCTGTCCATGCAATTTCCCAGGCAGGAATACTGGAGTGGGTTGCCATTTCCTCCTCCTAGGGATCTTCCTGACCCAGGGATCGAACCCACATCTCCTGTGTCTCCTACATTGCAAGTGGATTCTTTACCTGCTGAACCATGAAGGAAGCCCTGGATACAATATGGTCTACCCCCAAAGAATCAAAATTGCCACTAGGAAATCTGATTATTCTGCTGTTTCTAACAGAAAATTCCATGTTACCTTCATGAGTTAATTCAGTTAAAAAAATTCTGAATTGTGACTTACTGGATTATCTTCATTTTTCAAGGGGATCATGCCAACTCTTGATCCTTAACAGCCAAATATTTTTAATTCATATACAATAAAAATAAAACCTGACATTCTTGAACATGAGGATAAAGGTAAGGCATTGTAAGGTAAAACAACTAATGAAGCGACAAAATTCCTCCAATGGAGATAATCTTAAGATCCATATGATCTTCACTTTATATACAGAAAAGATTCCTTTTCTTTACTACCTATCAGAAAAATTAAAATATCGATTTTTCTTTCAGTAAAGTCATGCTAACTTCTCTTAACTACTTCTGACAGTTGAAAAATACCCTTGATACAAGCAAGAACACTATTTCTTCTGAGCTCCCTCATGGTTCCAATCACTGCTGGAGTCTGAGTATTTGAATGCAAGCACTAGAGTTTTAGGGCCAGAGAATTTCAGGGGAAAGAGGCCCGAATTGGGGTCTACACATGCTCAGCAGGGATTATGCTTCATAGCACATGCTCCAGAGGGAGAAGGAACAGATGTAGCTGTGGAGAGGCGCTGCCTCTGCTCTGGGACTCTGTTTCACATAGCTGGGGCTCGGCGCTGGTGAATCTGGGAGCTGCACAGCATTATGGCTGATGTGGTGGTTCATTTGTTATTAGTGAGTGTCATTGTGCCCTGATTGCAAGCACTCAAACGTTCAGAGGGGGAATCATGGGTACCAAATGGAGGGAAACAATACACAGGAGTCTAATATCTTTAAGTGGCTAAATTATTTTTTCCTTGAGAAAGCAGAAAATGTTAATGGCTAAGTCTGCCAAGATGTTTTATAATAGAGGTAAATAAAGAAACAAAAGATTGTTCCAGGACTTCTGTGTGCAATTAAAATGTGTCATTCTGGACCCTGAATGAATCCAGGAGCACTGACATGAATTTATGGGTAGAAAATTAAAGGTACAATTTGGCTTGACTTTTGTCTTTATAAAATGTACTTTACCAACTAGACATTTTTCATTTGTACATTGATATTTCATATCCTATTTCTTTAACTGTATTGATAATTGAGTAAAAATGTTTTACTTTTTAAATTCCCATTTATCTTCCATCTTTTCTCTCTTACTAGCCATCTTACTGGATGCTTTTGCCACTGAGTTTAAACTTTGTTAGTCAAAGTTTCATTTTATCTGACTGATAAAAGTGGTTGTAGATTTATAAAAGTAGATTTGGGGAGAAAAGAGTTATGAAATAAGAGGTTGTCAGAAAAAGCATAACTGAGCAGGCTGGACAGTGTTGGCTCTGTGCCTGTCTCCTCTGGCTCAAAGGTATGCTTTTGCATAGCAGGGTATCTAGAAAAGTCCAGCCTACTTTTACCTCTAGGTAAATTCAAGGCCTATTAAAGGAGAACTGACTTCTTTGCCCCACAATCATGCCTGTATTTAGCAACTCCTCTGGTAAAATAGTAGAAGGCAATAAGTCAAAGTCACTTCCCTGATGTCACAAAGGAGTAGGTTTTATGGCCAGAATAGTTTCCTTATTATTCTGGTCTCAAATGACAAGTAGACCGATAGGAGAAAATATGTCATATCTCTAATGTGAGGTGAACTGACCAAGGAAAATCATCATAAAAGGATTTTCTGTCAGAAGTCTTGTGCTCATGTTCAAGCACTGCTATTTACCAGGTGGGAAGAGCAAGCCATTTAATCTTCTCAAATGTCATAATCCAAATATAATAAAGAATGATAATGCCACACAACCATCTATTTTATAGTGATTCTATGGTGACTGAATGGAAGATTTATATGCATGCATATTTTTTAAACTCAAAGCACAAAATTCATTATCAGTCTTTTTGTGTACACAGTAGGGTCTCAATACATACATGCTGAATAAAGGGTTCAGTGTATCATGAAAGCCCTTATATATCAGGTAAGATGTAATAGATTAAAAAAAACAACAGCTGCAATTTACATCAAAGAATGCTTTGCCAATGTTTTCCTCTAGGAGTTTTATAATATATGGTTTTACATTCAGATAAAATAAAAGGATCCATTTTATTTCTGTATATGATGTTGGAGAATGTTCTAATTTTATTCTTTTACACTTAGCTGTCCAGTTTTCCCAGCACCACTTATTGAAGAGACTGTCTTTTCTCCACTGTATACTCTCACTTCCTTTGTCACAGATTAATTGACCATGAGAGTGTGGGTTTATCTCTGAGCTCTCTATCCTGTTCTGCTAATCCATGGGTCTGTTCTGTGGCCATACTATACTGTTTTGATGACTGTAGCTTTGTAGTATACTTTCAAAACAGGGAGCATGATTGTGATTCCTCCAGCTCTGAATTTATTTCTCAAGACTTCTTTGGCTCTTCAGGGTCTTTTGTGTTTCCATAAAATAGGAAGGTGGAACAGTGGTAAAGAATCTGCCTGACAGTGTAGGAGACACAAGAGATGCCTTTGGATCCCTGAGTTAGGAAGACATCCAGGAGGAGGAAATGGCAAGCCACTCCAGTATTGCTGGGAAAATCCCATGAACAGAGGAGCCTGACAGGTTACAATCCACAGGGTTGCAAAGATTTAGATGTGACTGGTGACTAAGTTCACACACACACATCTTAAAATTATTTGTTCTAGTTCTGTGAAAAATGCCATTGATATTTTGATAGGTATTGTACTGAATCTGTATATTGCTTTGGGTAATATAGTCATATTTTTTGGATCTTACTCTTAAAGTAAAGGAAATACAGGTAAAAATGAACAAATGGGACACAGTTAAAGTTGAAAGCTTTTGCACAGCAAAGGAAACCATCAATAAAAAGAAAAAACAACCTACTAGATGGAAGAAAATATTGACAACTGATATGACTGATGAGGGATTAATATTCAACATATAAAAACAACCTATATAACTCAATAAAAAGAAAATAATTTAAAAATGGTCAGAAGAACTGAACTGACAAATTTCAAAAGAGGAATTGCAGATGGCCAAAAGGCTCATGAAAAGATATTCAGTGTTACTAATCAGCAGGGAAATACACATCAAAACCACAATATCACCTCACATCTGTCAGAATGGCATTTATTAAAAAGAACACAAATAACATGTTAGTGAGGAGGTGGAGAAAAGGGAACTCTAGTACGGTGTTGGTGGGAATGTAAATTGGTACTAGCACTGTGGCAAACAGTATGGAGGTTTCTCAATAAACTAAAAATACAACTAACGTATGACCCAGTAATATACTCCTGGGTATATATCTGAAAAAAAATAATAATTTGGAAAGATACATTCACCCTAGTGTTTATGGCAACATTATTTACAACTGCCAAGATATAGAAGCAACCTACAGTGTCCATCAACAGATGAGTGGATAAAGAAGATGGGATATATAAATACTTATACAATGGAAAACTACTTAGCCATAAAAGAATAAAATCTTGCCATTTGCAGCAACATGGATGGGCTGGAGGGCATTATGTTAAGTGAAATAAGTCAGGCAGAGAAAGTATATGATACCATATATATGTGGAATCTAAAAAAATACAACAAACTAGTGAATATGATATTAAAAAAGTAGGTTCACAGATACACAAACTAGTGGTTACCAGTGTGGAGGTGATAGAGGGCAGTTATAGGGGTGGGGAATTAGAAGGTATACACTAGTGGGTATAAGATAGGCTGGTCAAGGATGTGCTGTACTGCATGGGGAATATAGCCAATATTTTTTATAACTGTAAATGCAAAGTAACTTTGTACTAAAATTTTTTTAATTAAAAAATATTTCAGGGAAGATGACCAAGATGAGCCCTTCACTCCCAAATCACCAAAAAAAAAAAAAAAAAAGGTAGAAAAAAGAAAAAGTGGAGAGTGCAATATTTGGCAGTATTTACTAAAGCTGAACTTTTCACATTTAACTTATTTAACTTATATGCAGAGTACATCATGAGAAACGCTGGGCTGGAGGAAACACAAGCTGGAATCAAGATTGCCTGGAGAAATATCAATAACCTCAGATATTGAGATGACACACCCTTATGGCAGAAAGTGAAGAGGAACTCAAAAGCCTCTTGATGAAAGTGAAAGAGGAGAATGAAAAGGTTGGCTTAAAGTTCAACATTCAGAAAACGAAGATCATGGCATCTGGTCCCATCACTTCATGGGAAATAGATGGGGAAACAGTGGAAACAGTGTCAGACTTTATTTTCTTGAGCTCCAAAATCACTGCAGATGGAGATTGCAGCCATGAAATTAAAAGACGCTTACTCCTTGGAAGGAAAGTTATGCCCAACCTAGATAGCATATTGAAAAGTAGAGACATTACTTTGCCAACAAAGGTCCATCTAGTCAAGGCTATGATTTTCTAGTGGTCATGTATGGATGTGAGAGTGGGACTGTGAAGAAAGCTGAAAGCCAAAGAATTGATGCCTTTGAACTGTGGTGTTGGAGAAGACTTTTGAGAGTCTCTTGGACTGCAAGGAGATCCAACCAGTCCATTCTAAAGGAGATTAGCCCTGGGATTTCTTTGGAAGGACTGATGCTAAAGCTGAAACTCCAGTGTTTTGGCCACCTCATGCAAAGAGTTGACTCACTGGAAAAGACTCTGTTGCTGGGAGGGATTGGGGTCAGGAGGAGAAGGGGACGACAGAGGATGAGATGGTTGGATGGCATCAAAAACTCAATGGACATGAGTTTGAGTGAACTCTGGGAGTTGGTGATGGGCAGGGAGACGTGGCGTGCTGCGATTCATGGGGTCGCAAAGAGTTGGACATGACTCAGTGACTGAACTGAACAACTGAAACTTTTCACATGTCACATGGCCCCCAAAATCTATTCCAAGGTATATACCCAGTATAAATTCATTTTTACTAAATACACATATACAGTTCTTATCAATATTATTTATAACAGTCTCAAACTGGAAATATGCAAGCAGCTATCAATAATAAAACAGGTAAATAAATCATGATGTGTGCTTATGCAGTGGAATCCAACACAGCAATGAGAATGAATGAACTACAAGGAGTCATAAATTATAAATAAATTTCAGAAACACAATTGAGTGTAGGAAGCCATACACAAAAGTATATGATTAGCATCCTGTTTATATTAGGTATAAATATAGGCAAAGTAATCAATGATGAAAGAAATCAGAAAGTTTTTGTTCTTTGGAGGGTAGTGACTAGAGATTCTAGAATGTTAATATTGTTCTGTGCTTGGTTAAGCTATCTTTGACTTTGCCTCTAAGCCATTGACTGTGTGGACACAACAAATTGTGGAACATTCTTAAAGAGAGGGAAATACCAGACCACCTGACCTGCTTCCTGAGAAATCTGTATGCAGGTCAAGAAACAACAGTTCTAACAGGACATGGAACAAAAGACAGTTTCTAAATTGGGAAAGGAGTAGATCAAGGCTGTATATTGTCACCCTGCTTATTTAACTTATATGCAGAGTATATCATGAGAAATGCTGGGCTGGATGAACCACAAGCTGGAATCAAGTTTTCCAGGAGACATATCAAAAACCTCAGATATGCAGATGACACCACCCTCATGGCAGAAATTGAAGAAGAATTAAAGAGCCTCTTGATGAAAGTGAAAGTGGAGAGTAAAAAAGTTGGTTTAAAGCTCAACATTAAGAAAACTAAGATCATGGCATCCGGTCCTATTATTTCATGACAAAAAGATGGTGAAACAATGGAAACAGTGTCAGACTTTATTTTTGGGGGCTCCAAAATTATTCCAGATGGACTTCAGCCTTGAAATTAAAAGATGCTTGCTGATTGGAAGAAAAGCTATGACCAAGCTAAGTTCAGTTCAGTTCAGTTTAATTGCTCAGTCGTGTCCAACTCTTTGCAACCCCATGAATCGCAGCACATCAGGCCTCCCTGTCCATCACCAAATCCTGGAGTTCACCCAGACTCATGTCCATCAAGTCGCTGATGCCATCCAGCCATCTTATCCTCTGTAATCCCCTCTCCTCCTGTCCCCAAACCCTCCCAGCATCAGGGTTTTTCCAATGAGTCAACTCTTCACATGAGGTGGCCAAAGTATTGAAATTTCAGCCTCAGCGTTAGTCCTTCCAATGAACACCCTGGACTGGTCTCCTTTAGGATAGACTGGTTAGATCTCCTTACAGTCCAAGGGACTCGCAAGAGTCTTCCCCAATACCACAGTTCAAAGGCATCAATTCTTTGGTGCTCAGTCTGCTTCCCTGGTGGCTCAGAGGGTAAAACACCTGCCCTCAATGTGGGAGAGCTGGGTTTGATCCCTGGGTCGGGAAGTTCCCCTGGAGAAGGAAATGGCAACCCACTCCAGTATCCTTGCCTGGAGAATCACATGGATGGAAGAGCCTGGGCTACAGTCCATGGTGTTGCAAAGAGTCAGACACGACTGAGCGAGTTCACTTCACTTCACTTCACTTCAGCTTTCTTCACAGTTCAATTCTCACATCCATACATGACCACTGGAAAAACCATAGCCTTGACTAGACGGACCTGTGTTTGGAAAGTAATGTCTCTGCTTTTCAATATGCTATCTAGGTTGGTCATAACTTTCCTTCCAAGGAGTAAGCGTCTTTTAATTTCATGGCTGCAATCACCATCTGCAGTGATTTTGGGGCCCCCCAATAAAAGTCTGACACTGTTTCCACTGTTTCCCCATCTAGTTCCCATGAAGTGATGGGACAAGATGGCATGATCTTCGTTTTCTGAATGTTGAGCTTCAAGCCAACTTTTTCACTCTCCTCTTTCACTTTCGTCAAGAGGTTTTGAGTTCCTCTTCACTTTCTGCCTTAAGGGTGGTGTCATCTGCATATCTGAGGTTATTGATATTTCTCCCGGCAATCTTGATTCCAGCTTGTGTTTCTTCCAGTCCAGCGTTTCTCATGATGTACTCTGCATATAAGTTAAATAAGCAGGGTGACAATATACAGCCTTGATGGACTCCTTTTCCTATTTGGAACCAGTCTGTTGTTCCATGCTCAGTTCTAACTGTTGCTTCCTGACCTGTATATAGATTTCTCAAGAGGCAGGTCAGGTGGTCTGGTATTCCCATTACTTTCAGAATTTTCCACAGTTTATTGTGATCCACACAGTCAAAGGCTTTGGCATAGTCAATAAAGCAGAAATAGATGTTTTTCCGGAACTCTCTTGCTTTTTCAATGATCCAGTGCATGTTAGCAATTTGATCTCTGGTTTCTCTGCCTTTCCTAAAACCAGCTTGAACGTCTGGAATTTCATGGTTTTCGTATTGCTGAAGCCTGGCTTGGAGAATTTTGAGCATTACTTTACAAGTGTGTGAGATGAGTGTTATTGTGCGGTAGTTTGAGCATTCTTTGGCATTGCCTTTCTTTGGGATTGGAATGAAAACTGACCTTTTCCAGTCCTGTGGCCACAGCTGAGTTTTCCAAATGCGCTGGCATATTGAGTGCAGCACTTTCACAGCATCATCTTTCAGGATTTGAAACAGCTCAATTGGAATTTCATCACCTACTCTAACTTTGTTCGTAGTGATACTTTCTAAGGCCCATTTGTCTTCACATTCCAGGATGTCTGGCTCTAGGTTAGTGATCACACCATTGTGATTATCTGTGTCGTGAAGATCTTTTTTGTACAGTTCTTCTGTGTATTCTTGCCACCTCTTAATATCTTCTGCTCTTAATATCTTCTGCTCTTAATACCTTCTGCTTCTATTAGGTTCATACCATTTCTGTCCTTTATCGAGCCCATCCTTGCATGAAATGATCCCTTGGTATCTCTAATTTTCTTGAAGAGATCTCTAGTCTTTCCCATTCTGTTGTTTTCCTCTATTTCTTTGCATTGATCGCTAAGGAAGGCTTTCTTATCTCACCTTGCTATTCTTTGGAACTCTGCGTTCAAATGGGAATATCTTTCCTTTTCCCCTTTGCTTTTCACTTCTCTTCTTTTCACAGCTATTTGTAAGGCCTCCTCAGACAGCCATTTTGCTTTTTTGCCTTTCTTTTCCATGGGGATGGTCTTGATCCCCGTCTCCTGTACAATGTCATGAACCTCCGTCCATAGTTCATCAGGTACTCTGTCTATCAGATCTAGTCCCTTACCAACCTAGACAACATATTAAAAAGCAAAGAGATTATTTGCCAACAAAGTTCCATGTAGTCAATGCTATGGTTTTCCAGTAGTCATGTATGGATGTGATAGTTGGACTATGAAGAAAGCTGAATATTGAAGAATTGATGCTTTTCAACTGTGGTGCTGGAGAAGATTCTTGAGAGTCCTTTGGAATATAAGAAGATCCCAGATGTCCATCCTAAAGGAAATCAGTCCTAAATATTCATTGGAAGGACTGATGCTGAAGCTGAAACTCCAATACTTTGGTCACCTGATGTGAATAATGGGTTCATTGGAAATGACCCTAATGCTGGGAAAGATTGAAGGGGTAGTAGAAGGGGACAATAGAGGATGAGATAGTTGGATAACATCACCAACTCCATGGACATGAATTTGAGTAAGCTCTGGGAGTTGGTGATGGACAGTGAGGCCTGGAGTGCTGTAGTCCCTGGGGTCGCAAAGAGTTGGACATGACTGAGCAATTTAACTGAACTGAAAGTGTCTTTACTTTGTGAAAAATCCCATCAGGATGTGCTTTTATGACTGGTACACTTTTTTTTTTTGTATGTATGTCATATAAAATAGAAGTTCTGAGTTCAATGAGGTTTAATTTCCACCCTTCCAGATTCCCTGATTTCACCCTGATTCCCACAAAAGGCATCTTCATGTTAAACCTATTTTTACTGTTTATTAGTAAGAGAGATAAGCTAAACAAATTCACTCAGTATTATTTGACATATTGTACCTCTCATAAACAGTATTTACATTTTAAAGAGAGGACTTCCAAGAAAGATGCTAAATACAGAGTTGTGAATCATTAAAAGTTGGCTTAATTACTTAGGAAAATAATTTCAAGTGAAAACCTTTTGACTTTCCTCCTTATACAATGTATGAGAGGACATATTCTCTTGCCACACACAAATCTAGATTATAAATGTCTAAGTTAACAGCACTCCTGCCTGGAAACTCCCATGGACGGAGGAGCCTGGTAGGCTGCAGTCCATGGGGTCGTGACTGAGCAACTTCACTTTCACTTTCCACTTTGATGTATAGGAGAAGGAAATGGCAACCCACTCCAGTGTTCTTGCCTGGAGAATCCCAGGGATGGGGGAGACTGGTGGGCTGCCGTCTATGGGGTCACACAGAGTTGGACACGACTGATGTGACTTAGCAGCAGCAGCAAGTTAACAGCAAAAAAAAACAGAAAAGGAAAAATGCTGAGATTTGAGAAAAAACTGAGTATCTATGATCAGTCTACAATGAACATTTCTTGGCTTTTAGTTTGCATAAAGCACTGATGTGCTGGGGATTCAATAGACAAAACTTATCCTGATATAGACAAAATATAACATTATAAAGTTTACAGTCTGGTAGTAGACCAGATTTAATCTGGTAGGATTAAATTTTAAACCAGGGAAACTATTAATGTAATTATAGAATATATACAAGTTAACACAGTTCTGTCACTTTCTGACTTTGTGAAGTTCATAAGTTCTGTGCACACATTTCCTCCCATATAAAAAGGAATTAACTGTACCTACCTCATAGGACTGTCATGAAGATGAAATGAGTTAATATTCATAAAGTGCTTAAAACAAGGCTTGGCATGTTGACATTTACACAGCACATTTCATCAACATAAAATATATTGTTTATACATATATATCTACACAGCACATCTCATCAACATAAAATATATTGTTTATACACATATATCTACTCTTTTTTAGATTTCTTTCCTATTTAATAGAGTACCCTAAAGTCTGTGCTATATTCTCATTAGTTATCTATTTTATATATGGTATAACTGATTCACTTTGCTGTACAGCAGAAACATACACTGTAAACCAACTATACTCCAATAAAAGTTAATAAGGCAAAAATAAAATATGTGGTTTAACATTTTGGAAGTTGGGCTTTCAGAATCAGTGGTGCACTTACTTAAAAGAAGTACAAGACGTGTGAAAGACAGCACTGTCTATACAAGCTTGGACTTGGACTTGGTTTATCTATTCTGGTAGCTTGATTAGATACTATTCATATCCATTTGAGGAAGAAAATAGAATGTTTGCTTGTATCAGAAAGCCTTAGTTTGAAGCCTTCTGGTAACTTTTATCTATACAAATCTGCCAGTGAGGGAGGAACTTGGAGCAAGCTTATAGAAGAAAGCAGTGATTTGGAGTTTGAAGCAAACTTCTAGGAAGCACTGAACCACCAAGGCTTCAGATGCCTTTAAAAAAGATCATGTTAGAACAGTATTTTGGACTCTGTGAGAGGGAGACGGTGGGATGATTTGGGAGAATGGCATTGAAACATGTATAATATCATATAAGAAATGAATCGCCAGTCTAGGTTTGATGCAGGGTGCAGGAAGCTTGGGGCTGGTGCACTGGGATGACCCAGAGGGATGGTGTTGGGGGGAGAGGTGGGAGGGGGGTTCAGGATTGGGAACACGTGTATACCCATGGTGGATTCATGTTGATGTGTGGCAAAACCAATACAATATTGTAAAGTAATAATAATAATAATAATAAATTTAAAAATTAAAAAAAAAGATTATGTGGAACTGATCAGTATCACATGGATAATGACTTCTTGAGTTGAAAGTAATTGCAGGTTGGATTCTGAATGTGAACATTTTAGAGCAATTTATTCCATTTCAAAAATTTTTATATGTGCACAAGAGGAATAGATGGTAAAAATAGGTCTATACTGAAAGAGCTCTTTCAATAAAAGGAAAATAAAAATTCTGAATCTTATGAAACATCATTTAATAGCTTAATTGGCATCATATTTTCTTTTCTAGTGGTATCACATAAAATAAAATGTATCTTACCATCAGCAGCATCTTAGATTCAATGAAATATGATAAATTATAATTAACTAGATGAAATGGTGGCATGAGTGCATAAAAGAGGACATAAATTTTCTTGAGGAGGAATTAATCTTTGAAGTAAGATCTGACGAAGGGACTAGGGTTGAGGGGGTGGCAAGGAAGAAGAGCACCCAAGACTGAGAGAACAGTATGTGCAAAGATCCTATGGCCAGAGGAAACATGGCAATCAGAAAGGATTAAGTTTGAAGAGGTTGGTCACATTGAACCCCATTTCAACTCATTTTCAAGATTTATTTTCCTTTCAGTTGAAAGCAGACTCTTTACACATATTGAAAATACATTCAATTTTTAGAACTCTTACCTTGGTTTGGAAGCTAATATCTTTCCTTTGTTTCATATCTCATTTTTATTTTTAACTGAAAGGGGAAATCTACACGTATTGACAGGAAATATATTTTGCACTAGCTGTTCTAATGTGTGAACACAGGAGTTTATTCATTATGATTTTATTATGACAGTTTTTACAAAATTGAATATTATTTGATTATGAAAAATAATGTAATGAATCCAACTGCAAAATAAGAAACCTGATTGAATCACTGTACAATACAAGTTAAATCATAATGAAATAATTTGAGTTTAATTTGAGTATAATAACCCATTACATCTTCACATTTTTTCTTTCTTTTTAATACAGTAAGCTAATTATCCTTTTAAAACCTTTATATAATAACATTTATAAGGTCTAGAAAAGTATTCTGCTCTATGAACTCCAAAACCATTTATAATAGAAATATACATTTAAGATAAATTTAATAAATTGTGGATGAGGAATTACTTTAATGTATTTTACTATAATATTAAATAGGGTCATGTTTATTCTTTTTATTTTCAGATTTACCACCTATCATTTTAGTAATTTTATTTTAATAATTTTTATCTTATGCTCTTCATTTTTCCTCATTAATTTCTCTGGTGATTTGAACAGCAAATAGCCTGCTTTAACATTCCTAGACCTTTCACTTACAATCTTAAAACACAAATCAGGCTCCAGTTATAGTTTCACAACTTTTTAGCAGTGGTTGATTTCTCTTTTTTATGAGGATATTTTTTCACTGCTGTCTTTCTAATTTTTGATTTTTATTTCATATTAACTGATATTTTGACTCACTGTTTTTTCCACTTGCAAAATTTTCCCCAAAAACCACTTTACCTTTATCATAAAGTTCTATTAGAATTCCCATTACAAACTTGACCTTCTTTAGTCTTTTGACTTTTCCAAAGCATAAAGATGATAACAGATAATGCATAAGCAATCTAGCAAGTGCTTTCTAATTTTTGCAGTATCCCCATGTGAAAACAATTGACTACTTATTTCAAATCATTTGTCTTTATCATGCTTTTCATTGTCTTGTTCCATATTTTATGAACCTGTTGGTACTGCTCATAGAGGTTTTTGGCATTTATCTGTGGTACATTTTAGTAAAACACACTGAAAAGATAGGAAAATGAGTAAATAACCATTGACATGAAAGGCAAAGGAGAAAGGGATAGATATGCCCAACTGAATGAAGAGTTCCGAGAATGGCAAGGAGAGATAACTGTTAAGAAGCATTTAACAGGAGGCTTCCTGTGTGCTGTTCTGGATCTGTTAGGAATCCTCTGTTCCTTATTAATTTCTGAATATTCAGGAATTAAGAGGAGAGGCAAGCCTCTCCAGGGCCTGAGGGATCCAGGCATTTCCAATACGGTGAGAAGTACTCTCTTCCTTCTTGTAAAAGTGATTATTTACAACTCTCTCTCTCTTTAATATGACTCGCCTATGTTTTATAAGTATGAAATTTTAATCTTTATCTTTGATGCAAATAACTACAGTATATATACCCACACCATGTTGATTAAAACACCTTTGCTCCATCAGAGCTTTGGTCTCTATGTCTTTCTCTCTCTTTCTCTCTCTCTCTCTCTCTGAGGCTATTTCTTTGGAGTGCAGATGCTCTCTGAATTCACTTTCCTGCCCAGGCTTCTGAGACCCTCTCAAGAAGGTGCTCTGTGCCTTCACCCCATCGAGAGGGTGCCTGAGGCCTCCATGAACAGAGCAAGCCCTGTGCCAGGGGCTTTATTGGCTTTCTGCGTAAACCAAGGAATATCAGCCTCTTTCTCTCTCCTTTACTTTCTTATCAGTCGACTCCAGACCATCACGTTCTAGTTCATTAAAGGACCTCAACAGATAAGAAGCCTTTCTAAAATGAACAATGCCAAGAATTAGAGGAAAGCAATAGAATGAGAAAGACTAGAGATCTCTTCAAGAAGACTGGAGATATCAAGGAAACATTTTGTGCAAGGATGGACATGAAAAAGAACAGAAACAGTAAAGGCCTAACAGCAGAGAAGATTAAGAGGTGGCAAGAATACACAGAACTATACAAAAAAAGGTCTTAGTTACCTGGATAGCCACGATGGTGTGGTTACTAACCTAGAACTGGACATAGTGGAGTATGAAGCCAAGGGGGCCTTAGGAAGTATTGCAATAAACAAAGCCAGTGGAGGTGATGGAGTTTCAGCTGAGCTATTTAAAATTCTAAAATATAATGTTGTTAAAGTGCTGCACTCAAAACGCCAGCAAATTTAAAAAATCTCAGCAGAGCCCACAACACTGGGCTCTGTGTTTCATTCCAGTCCCAAAGAAAGGCAAGGTCAAAGAATGTCAAACTACCATGCAATTGGGCTCATTTCACATACTGGTAAAGTTAATGCTCAGACCCCTTCAAGCTAGGCTTCAGTAGTACATGAACTGAGGTGTATAAGCTAGATTTAGAAAAGGCAGAGGAACCAGAGATCAAACTGCCACCATTCATTGGATCATGGAGAAAGCAAGGGAATTCCAGGAAAAAAAAAAACATCTACTTCTGGTTGACTATGATAAAGCCTTTGACTGTGTAAATCAGAACAAAATGTGGAAAATTCTTAAAGAGATGGGAGTACCAGACCACCTTACCTGTCTCCTGAGAAACCTGTATGCAAAACAAGATGCAATAGCTAGAATCAGACATGGAACAACTGACTAGTTAAAAATCAGGAAAGCAATATGACAAGGCTCTATATTGTCACTCTTTTTATTTAACTTCTATGCAGAGTACCTCATGTGAAATGCTGGGCTGGATGAATCACAAGCTGGAATCAAGATTGCCAGCAGAACTATTAACAGCCTCAAATATGTAGATGATACCACTCTAATGGCAGAAAATGAAGAGGAACTAAAGAACCACTTGATGAGGGTGAAAGAGGAGAATAAAAAGCTGTCTTGAAACTCAACACCAAAAAAACTAAGGGCTTCCTTTGTGGTCTAGTGGTTAAGAATCTGCCTGCCAATGCTGGCGACACCAGTTTGATTTCTGGTCTGGAAAGATTCCACGTGCCACAGAACACCTAAGCCCCTGTACCATAACTACTGAGCCCATACACTGCAACTACTGAAGCCCACATGCCTAGAGCTTGTACTCTGCAACAAGAGAAGCCACTGCAAATAAACCGACACACAGCAAAAAGAACAAAAAGAGAGTAGCTCCCACTCTCTGCAAGTAGAGAATGCCCTCAAGCAGCAATGAAGACCCAGCTCAGTCAACAATAAGTAAATAAATAAATCTAAAAAATAAAAAGTACTAAGATCATGGCATCTGGTTCCATCACTTCATGGCAAAGAGAAGGGGAAATAGTGAAAGCAGTGACAGATTTTATTTTCTTGGGCTCAAAGTCACTGCAGACAGTGACTGCAGCCATGAAAGTAAAAGATGTTTACTCCTTGGAAGAAAAGCTAGGACAAATCTAGACAGTCTCTTACCAACAAAGTTCCATATAGTCAAAGCTATCATTTTTCCAGTAGTCATACATGGATGTGAGAGCCGGTCCATAAAAAAGTCCAAGCCCTGAAGAACTGATACTTCAAATTGTGGTGCTGGAGTAAACTCTTGAGCGACTTTTGGACTGTAAGGAGATCAAAGTGGTCAATCCCAAAAGAAATCAACCCTGAATATTCAGTGTAAAGACTGTTGCTGAAGCTGAAGTTCTAATACTTTAGCCACCTGATGTGAAGAGCAGACTTGTAAAACATCTTGATGCTGGTAAAGATTGAAGGCAAAAGGACAGGGGGGTGGCAGAGGATGAGAAGGTTAGCATCCTGACTCAATGAAAAAAATTGAGCAAACTCTGGGAGATAATGGAGGATAGAGCCTGGTGTGCTACAGTCCATGGGGTATCAAAGAGTTGGACATGATTTAGCAACTGAACAACAACAACCACTTATAGTTTTGATATCAATAAGAATTTAAATCACAGAATACCCTTTTTTAGCAGTATACATTTTATCCTAGAAAAATATCTAATTCAGGAAAGTTGGTGATGCAGGTTTTGTTCCAAATAACTTTAGTAATTAAGAGAAATCAAAATTTGTAGATGCAATATCATCATCACATAAATTGGCAAGGCTCACTGTAAAGAAATATGAACTTGAGACCATTTAATTAACTTCTGGGTCCAGGAGCCCTTGTCCCCTCACTAGTGTTGCCATGATATTTACTATAGGGAACACAGATTCACATTATACTAATCTCATTTGAGAACAGATCAATCATGCTGTTTTTGGCTTTTTATTTCTTGCCTTTAATAAGATGTTTTTTCTTAACCAACCAACATGGAACTATCCCACTAGCCAAAGATCCCTGATTATTCTTACTACTTTCATTTCAGGGAATGTACTTTCTTCTTCAAGAATATTTTTAACACTTGATTTTTATTTTGGAATTATATTTGCCTTGGGATTATATCCTTTTCAAACCCAATCTTCCTATTTTTATTTTGGTTTATTTCTGGTTCAGCTTTTCATACTGTTCATGGGGTTCTCTAGGCAAGAATACTGTGGTGTTGGAGAAGACTCTTGAGAGTCCCTTGGACTGCAAGGAGATCCAACCAGTCCATCCGAAAGGAAATCAATCCTGAATATTCATTGGAAGGACTGATGTTGAAGCTGAAACTCCAATACTTTGGCTACCTGATGCGAAGAGCTGACTCATTTGAAAAGACCCTGATGCTGGGAAAGATTGAGGGCAGGAGGAGAAGGAGACAACAGAGGATGAAATGGTTGGATGGCATCATTGACTCAATGGACATGAGTTTGAGTAAGCTCTGGGAGTTGGTGATGGACAGGGAGGCCTGGTGTGCTGCAGTCCATGGGGTTGCAAAAAGTTGGACATGATTGAGCAACTGAACTGAACTGAACTTGTTCAATTATAATGTGCTTTTCATCAACTTTTTCATATATGAGTAACATATGCATGCTTTCTAAGCTCACATATTTGTAAGGTTATCTGGCTATTAATTTCTCATGTGATTGTAAACTTAGATACACAGAATTTTAAGGCACACCATTTTCTTCACCAAGAATTGTGTAGATACTGCCAAATCACTGAAAATTTGGTTAGAGTACATATTTGAAGCCAATTTGATTTGTGACTTCCATTAAGACACATTTTTATCTCATTCTGGTGTCTATACATTGAATCAAAAATTTAACCATGGTAAACCTAACACGTCTCCTGGATTGTAAAAAGTTAGATTAATTCAAGAGTACTGCATGCTATAGTGTTTATTGTTGTCATTAATCTGTGGCACTGAAATAGAGTTGCCCTCTTACTAGCCTCCTGCCTCATTAGGCTTTATCTCCTGAGCCACACTGATGGTATCATTTCATGCTGTATCTAAAGTAGGTTGCACGGCACTTGTTATGACTTACTTCTAAATAAATACTTTTGAGGACATGAGTAAGTGAGTACATGAAATCCCCCTTCAAATTCCAGAAAACAATAAAATTTCCTTTAACTTAGCTTCAGTGCAAGTCAGTAGACAGATATAGGAAGAGGAAAGAGAATTAAGAGTCTACATAAAAATTGTGATAAATATTAAAGTATTGTTCCAAAATAAAAACACATTGAATTCTAAAAATGTTAACTATGATAAATGAATTCTATTTACCTTTCCTTTGTTACATCTGTTTACTCTTTCATGGATGTTTACTTCATTTTGTGGTTGGCAACTTCTGATACTATGATTACGTCCAGTGGGCATTGTTTTCTGGGAGTACCCCGTGTTTTAGATGTGTTTAAGCATACATATGGTTTTTAAGTTTGCTTCTGATAGAGGTGAAATTTACTCTCAAATATTGAGAATAAAAATTCTAATCTTCTAGCTATATGTGGGGTTCCAATTTTTCCCAGTTCACTCTCTTCCCCTAGAGGTGTGGAAAGATCTAAAATTTCAGAACCATACTCCAGAAGAATAAGCAGAATACAGCTCATGTTTCCTGCATTTATATGGAGGTTTCATGCCTTTCAAGGCATGGGGGGGTCTCTTCTTGCAACCTTATTTGCACATCAAAACCTGTGATCCAACCCCATTAAACTTAACTCTTTTTTGGAGAAGCCTGGGCCCATCACAACTTCCACTCTGCATTAACTTTATTCTTAGTACATTAATAGCATTTTATAACTTTCATTTTTATCTTTTAGCTCAGCTCTATAATAGTTAATAGTTTTCACTTACACAGCATTCCTATATATTAATGCTTTGAGAAGAAATTCACTAACATACTGACTAAATATATATTCATCTTTTCATCCTCAGTGCCTTCTCAAGTCTGTGGGCCATAGTTGCTCCTCAATTGTCTTCTGAATTAATTATTTAACTCATGAATAAAGCAGACAGGGAATATCCTAAGTGCGATGTTCACTGGAAGGGATGGAAAATAAGCAACAAAAAGGCCTGTTTTATATGATGAGGAAGAACTGTGCTACTGAAGAGAACTCTTGACAGTCCCTTGGAATGCAAGGTCAAACCAGTCAATCCTAAAGGAAATCAATCCTGAATAATCATTGGAAGGAACGATGCTGAAGCTGAAGCTCCAAATCTCTGGCCACCTGATGTGAAGAGCTGACTCATTTGAAAAGACCCTGATGCTGGGTGGGAAAACTGAAGGTGGGAGGAGAAGGGGGCAACAGAGGATGGGATAGTTAGATAGCTTCAGTGACTCAATGGACATGAATTGGAGCAAACTCTGGGATACAGTGAAGGACAGACGAGCCTGGTGGCTATAGTCCATGGGGTTTCAAGGAGTTGGACATGATTTAGGGACTGAACAGCAACAACAATGGGAAGTATGAGAATATTAAGAAAGCAGACAACAGAGCACTAAGGAAAAACATTTGTGATTTGCAAAATTTGCCTAAGACCTGGCTTTTGTGAGGAAATAAAAGTCACCATTATGAGTCTAGGAACCTAGTTTTGCTATGCTGACATTTTACTCTTTTTATTATATTAAATTTCTATAGCTCTTCATGAAATAAACACTATAAAAATTCTGCCAAAAATGAAGGAAGATGTCAGTGAAAAATGCCATCTAATGCAAATTTCTGGTAGCAAATTCCTCTCCATGACACCCCCAGCTTGACAGATTTGGATCATACTGCAGATGCATAATTTTTTTGGCAATAACACCAGTTTTCTCCCAAATAGAAACTATGTGTTTACCACTTTCCAGATGTACAACTCCCTCTGGTTAATTCTAACAAAAACGGTTTTCATTGTTCAAAAAAAAAGAAACAATTTGAACAAGTTTCTTTGTATCTTTATTGTTTCATTTGATAAAAGGCAGTTTATCTACCCAGCACACGCACTGCCTCCTCAGAGTACCTTGTGGCAGCCTAGCTTTTTTTTTTTTTTTTTCTTTTTTATCTGCATTTGCTAAATTTAGTATGAATGGTAGGATAATCCTTGCTAGGAAAGTGGATTATATAGATAAAGGAAAGAAGCATTAAGTTCTTTCCCCAACCAGCTCCAAATGTGCCTTTATGCCTATAATATCCCATAAACACCAGGGCAATTGCGCCAGCTGCTCTTGACTCTCAGAGGGCATGATATTTCCTCTCATTCTGGCACCAGCCACAACCCCAAAGGAAAGAAACTCTTGCAAGCCAGAAGCAGACAGGCGGGGCTTTCACCAGAGCTACAGATAAACATTAGGACCTGATAGCTCTCTACAGTCAGTCAGTTCTTATAAAAATAAAAATGTGAAATATAAGATGATACTAGATCTAGACACAAAGACAGGTTTTTTTGATATTTTTTCCACTATATTCTTCTGATATTTCATAAGCATGATATTCAGGACTCTCGGCAATGATGTCTTAAATGGCGATAAGCAGAGTAAAAGATTTAACTCCCTGGATGGACTGATTGATAGCTTACTCCCTTCCACCAACATGGCTCCCTTCTTTGATGTTACCACACTTTTGTACATCTAAAAACAAGATATTCGCCACCATAAAATAGGTGTACATCCTGCTTTATTTAATGGTTTTATTTCATTCTATCAAAGGGTGAGACTGGACCTTTTCTTAGCCTTAAACACAGAACAAAACTATACTTCCAAGAAAGACTAGAAAGTGCTGTCCTGAGCATCAGTATCCCAACATTCAAACATGGACTGCAAATTACTATGCTACTGTCTGATATTGAAAATAAAACAAAAGTAACAAAATAAAAACAGGAGTACATCATTCCAAGCTTGAGATACTAGAAAACTGCAGTGCCTGCAGCTGGAACTGATTAACAGAAAGGAATAGATTCTTCTCTGTGAAAATGCCCAGCCACACATCATTGCACAACCAGTGCTTCAAATGTTGAACAAATCCACCATGTTCACCTGACCTCTTGCCAACCGACTACCACTTCTTCAACCATCTCAACAACTTTTTGCAGGGAAAATGCTTTCACAACCAGCAGGATGCAGAAAATGCTAAGAGTTCATCGAATCCCGAAGCACTGATTTTTACACTACAGGAATAAACAACTTTTTTCTCAATGGCAAAAATGTGTTGACTGTAATGGTTCCTATTTTGATTATAAAAGATGTGTTTGAGCCTAGTAATAATGATTTAAAATTAAGGGTCTGAAACTGCTATTACTTTTGCACCAATAACATTTTGCACTAATAACATTTTGAGATGTAGTACAAAAATACAGTACAAGCAAATCCTAATATCAATTTAGAATAGAGACACCACATGGGAACCATAGAATTTAACCACACAGGGACAAAGGTTAATGATAGTGACCTGCTCCCAAATGGCTTATATAAGTGCATATGATCAGAAACTTCAGTCATCGTCATTTTATTAGTATTATGATCACAGTGCATATAAACAACAGCAGGAGAAAGGGTGCAAAGAAGAGTTTCGGAAAACCTACACGCTATTGGTGAGAGTAGGATAAGATAAAAATGTTCCTACATAAATTGTCTGAGCAGGGGAAGGCTGGAAATAGGAAGAAATAAGTGTTATTAAATTGCTCATATAGTCTGGAAAGAGGGCTTAAAAATGCATTTAGAATCATTCTACCCATTATGTACTGTTTGACTAGAATATCAAGTCCTTAGGAGCTGACCATAAATAATAATGAGACCAATAGCACTTTTATGGGAAAAGGAGAAATCTGGATGCACGCATGGGGTGTACCATGGGATATATGTTCTTCCCTTCAGCTATTTTCCCTTCTTACTCTCTTCTTAGAGACTCTATTATTGCTTTCCATTCAACAATTACCTAATTACAAAACACTGGTTTTCAGCGTTGACATCAATTTCGAAAGCAATGTATGACTTTTAGTTTTTTGGCCTCAGATACTCCAATTGTTATCTGTTGCTGAATAACAAACTGTACCAAAACTTGATGGCTTAAAAACCAACTTTCATTATCTCACAGTTTCTGTGGGTCAGGGATCTGGGTACACTTAGCTATGAACCTGAGGCTCAGGGCTTCTCACAAGATTTTAATCAAGGTGTTGGCCAGGGCTTCAGTAACTTCAAGGCTCAACTGGGGAAAGACTTGCATCCAAGTTCACTCCCATGGTTGTTGGCAGGATTTACTTCTTTGTGGGCTGTTGGGCTGAGAACTTAGTTCTTCACTGGCTTTTATCTACAGGCTGCCTTCAGTTTCTAGACACATGGTCTATTCATATTGCAGCTCCCATGTGACAGTCAACTTTCCAGGAAGCAGGTCGGCCATGCGGGTCTTCCAGATTTGGGCCTCCACTCATGAGATATAGAGGCAAGGTAGTTTAAGGCACTGGAAAAATAAGAGGTTAAGGGCAATATAGCAGCAGACAAGGATGAACTCCAGTGAAAGGCAGGCCTTTGGGAATGAGAAGGTCCGGCAACTCAGAGTTCACATGTTTGGTGAAACCTTCCAGTCAACGTTGATGTCATTATATTTGCTGGCAATAAGTGGAGTGCACAGAGAAAGACTGTGAGAATCAAAGGAAAGGGTCAGAAATTCAAGACAAGGAAACAACATAACAGAGGAAGCAAAAAGACTCCCTGATCTCTTTGGAGTCCTATAATACCTGGAGTGTGAGGGATGATTCTGCCTCTGTGGACTACGGAGTGGTGACCTCTAGGAAGGACCAAGTTAATTTCAGTCAAGGAGGTGGAAGGCTACATTCACTGAGTTTTCTGTGGATATAGAGGAGTTTCTTTATCATAAAATATTAACTTCAGGATTCCCCAAATTTGTTGCCAACATGATTAAAAATGTTATAGTAAATACCCCTCCTTCCATGCTTTTCCCCCTCAGTAAATGTGTGTATATATTACCTAGCCTGTCAGTAAAGTCTCACATATATTCCTTTATTTCAGATTTTGTTTTCTGGGAATTCCGCAACCATGAAAAAGGGGAAAGAAAACATAAAACATTTTTATCCAAAAGATAAATATATGTGTGTGTCTATCTATACACACATAATATCTATTTGCACACATATGTGTATACAACATATCTGGAAGTACTAAGAAGATTTATGATATGAATTATTCTAATTCTAGTCATCACCAGCACAACAACCATCCTCATCTATCTGCTCCTGAGACACGTAAGAAGTTAATAGGTCACACAATTTAATTCTGGGATGCTTGGAAGTGAAGCTAAGTCCATACTGAAGATGGAAATTAGAATGTTCATATTCACACAATTGACATTGACTCATTAAGGTGATGAAATGTTTTCTTCCCTTTAAATTTACATATTCTGCTCACAAATTCCCAAGGTTACTAGAAGTCTTTTAAGATATCCTCAATATTCTCTCTATAAAAAGCTGAGAAGTGATTTTTTTAAAATGAGAAAATATTATAACAATGAATAGATAATTTATGGGCATCCCAGGTGGCACAGTGGTAAAGAATCCACCTGTCAATGTAGGAGAATTCAATCCTGGGTCAGGAAGATCCCCTGGAGGAGGAAATGACAATCTATTCTGATGGGCTTGCCAGGGAAATCCCATGGACAGAGGAGCCTGGCAGGTTACAGTCCATGAGATCACCAAGAATTGGACTCAATTCAGCAACTAAACAACAGAAATACAAAACTTATAATTGAGTAAAAATATGGTTCAGAATATGGATTAGTTACCTAGGACTATTGTAAAAATACTGGGTTACTTATAACAACAAGAATGTACTCTCTCACAGCTTTGGAAGGAAG
This sequence comes from Budorcas taxicolor, assembly GCF_023091745.1. Classification (NCBI taxonomy): domain Eukaryota; kingdom Metazoa; phylum Chordata; class Mammalia; order Artiodactyla; family Bovidae; genus Budorcas; species Budorcas taxicolor. The sequence continues at coordinate 185,617,747 of NC_068910.1, forward strand.
GAGTCTAAGTTCAGTTCAGTCCAGTCACTCAGTTGTGTCTGACTCTTTGCAACCCCATAGACTGCAGCACGCCAGGCCTCATTGTCCATCACCAACTCTAAGAGTTTACTCAAACTCATGTCCATTGAGTCGATGACGCCATCCAACCATCTCATCCTCTGTCGTCCCCTTCTCCTCCCGCCTTCAATCTTTCCCATCATCAGGGTCTTTTCAAATAAATCAGTTCTTTGCATCAGGTGGCCAAAGTATTGGAGTTTCAGCTTCAACATCAGTCCTTCCAATGAATACTCAGGACTGATTTCTTTTCGGATGGACTGGTTGGATCTCCTTGCAGTCCAAGGGACTCTCAAAAGTCTTCTCCAACACCAGAGTTCAAAGGAATCTATTCTTCAGTGCTCAGCTTTCTTTATAGTCCAACTCTCACATTCATACATGACAACTGAAAAACCATGGCTTTGACTAGACGGACCATTGTTGGCAAAGTAATGTCTCTGCTTTTTAATATGCTGTCTAGGTTGGTCATAGCTTTTCTTCCAAGGAGCAAGCATCATTTAATTTCATGGCTACAGTCACCATCTACAGTGATTTTGGAGCCCCCCAAAATAAAGTCTGTCAATGCTTCCATTGTTTCCCCTTCTATTAGCCATGAAGTGATTGGACCAGATGCAATGATCTTCGTTTTCTGAATGTTGAGGTTTAAGCCAACTTTTTCACTGTCCTCTTTCACTTTCATCAAGAGGCTCTTTGATTCTTCTTTGCTTTCTGCCATAAGGGTGGTGTCATCTGCATATCTGAGGTTATTGATGTTTCTCCTGGCAATCTTAATTCCAACTTGTGCTTCTTCCAGCCCAGCGTTTCTCATGATGTACTCTGCTTGTAAGTTAAATAAACAAGGTGACAATATACAGCCTCGACAATTTGGAACCAGTCTGTTGTTCCATGTCCAGTTCTCACTGTTGCTTCTTGACCTGTAAACAGATTTCTCAAGAAGGAGGTGGTCTGTTATTCCTATTTCTTTCAGATTTTTCCACAGTTTGTTGTGATCCACACAGTCAAAGGCTTTGGCATAGTCAATAAAGTAGAAGTAGATATTTTTCTGGAAGTCTCTTGCTTTTCCAGTGATTCAACGGATGTTGGCAATTTGATCTCTGCTTCCTCTACCTTTTCTAAATCCAGCTTGAACATCTGGAAGTTCATGGTTCACGTACCACTGAAGCCTGACTTGGAGAATTTTGATCTTTACTTTACTAGCTTGTGAGATGAGTGTAATTGTGTGGTAGTTGGAACATTCTTTAGCATTGACTTTCTTTGGGATTCGTACGAAAACTGACCTTTTCCAGTCCTGTGGCCACTGCTGAGTTTTCCAAATTTGCTGGCATATTGAGTGCAGCACTTTCACAGCATCATCTTTCAGGATTTGAAATAGCTCAACTGGAATTCCATAACCTCCAGTAGGTTTGTTCGAAGTGATGCTTCCTAAGGCCCACTTGACTTCACATTCCAAGATGTCTGGCTCTAGGTGAGTGATCACACCATCGTAATTTTATGGGTCATGATGATCTTTTTTGTACAGTTCTTCTGTGTATTCTTGACACCTCTTCTTAATACCTTCTGCTTCTGTTAGGTCCATACCACTTCTGTCCTTTATTGTGCTGATCTTTGCATGAAATGTTCCCTTGGTATCTCTAATTTTCTTGAAGAGATCTCTATCCTTTCTCATTCTTTGTTTTCCTCTATTTTTTTGCATTGATCTCTGAGGAAAGCTTTCTTATCTCTCCTTGAAACTCTGCATTCAAATGGGTATATCTTTCCTTTTCTCCTTTGCTTTTCGCTTCTCTTCTTTTTACAGGTATTTCTAAGGCCTCCTCAGACAACTATTTTGCATTTTTGCATTTCTTTTTCTTGGAGGTGATCTTACAATGTCATGAACCTCCATCCATAGTTCTTCAGGTACTCTATCAGATCTAATTGCTTCAATCTATTTGTCACTTTCAGTGTATAATAGTAAGGGATTTGATTTAGGTCATACCTGAATGGCCTAGTGGTTTTCCCTACTTTCTTCAATTCAAGTCTGAATTTGGCAATGAGTTCATGATCTGAGCCACAGTCAGCTCCTGGTCTTGTTTTTGCTGACTGTACAGAGCTTCTCCATCTTTGGCTGCAAAGAATATAATCAATCTGATTTCAGTATTGACCATCTGGTGATGTCCATGTGTAGAGTCTTCTCTTGTGTTGTTGGTAAAGGGCATTTGCTATGATCAGTGAATTCTCTTGGGAAAACTCTGTTAGCCTTTGCCCTGCTTCATTCTGTACTCCAAGGCCAAATTTGCTTGTTAGGTGATATCAGGGCCACACTCTCCCAGTAGTTCCTAGAGAAGAATTCTTCCTTGCCTCTTCTAGCTTCTGGTGTTTGTTGGCTATCATGGTCCTTCCTTGGCTTATAGCTGTGTCTCTCCAATATCTACCTGTGCCTGAAAATGGCTCTCTTCCCTCTGTGCACGTGTCTCTGTGTCTTTAAATCTCCTTTCCTTATAAGATTCCAGTCATTAGATTTTGGATCCATTTGAATCCAGTATGGGCTTATCATAACTTCATTATATCTTCCAAGACTCTATTTCTAAGTAAGGTAAAATTCATAGGGACCAGGCATTAGGACTTCAGCATAGCCTTTTTTAGGGAACATAATTCAACTTGCTACAGAGTATTATCTAATAATTCTTGGAATTTCAACCCTGGTTTTCCTGAACCAAAATGTGTACTAAAAGAAGGGGTGAGGAAACAAACCTTGAATCAGTTTTAGTCAAGCAAGCTGTCATATCTCATGACCTTGGGGGCAGTAAGTTAAAAAAAGTTGTTTCCTCAACCCCAATTAAATTAGTTCTTTTTCATGAAGTTGCCCAGCTTTAAACTGTGATACATACTCCCTCTTCAGAAAGTGTACAATTACTGACTGAATGCATATCGACAAATTTAGATTAGACATATCCTTTGCCCTGGTGATGTTTTTGCTTTGCATTGCCATTCACACTTCTAGGATTGAAAACACTGTAGGGGGCTGAGCAACCAAGGAAGACAGAGAAAAAGGGCCTTACATCAGAGTTGTTTTCCCACTTCAAATGAGTTGATTCTGAGCTTTCCCACCAGCTAAAGGTCCTCAGAGGTAGAATGCTTAACATACAAACAACGTGCAAATGCATACTGTGAAACTAGACGCTGCCACCTCCGTACCGTAAACATCACTGGGAGGAAAGAAAGGGCATTTTTCCATGGTGGCAAGTGACTTTGGTACAAAGAAAGTCTGAAAGCAAAGACATTTTTTCCCCTTGCCTTCATCATTGCATCTATGTGCTGTCAGGCCGACTGACTCTCAAGTCTAAAATATAAGACTCTCTGAGTAGAGCTGCTAAATACACAAAATACAAAAGGCAGGGTGCATTTTAAAAATCTTTTTATCGGGTAAATATATTGAATTGGCCAAAATTTCTTTTTGTGAGCAGTAACTCCTGAGGAAATGTGAATGTAGGCTTAGTTCATTTATTCTACAAAAAATATAACAACCTCAGTTTTGGATGTCTCCATCCATTATTAACCCTCTCTAAGGATAACTTTTTCCTGCTTTCTAGATTATATTTTTCTTTTTGGAATTTTGACCTGAATAATTTCAGTGTCATGAGGCTATACTCAGGACTTAAAATGAGGTTCAGTGGTAAAGAATCCATCTGCCAGTGCAGGAGATGGGGCTTCAATCTCTGGGTTGGGAAGATCCCTTGGAGAAGGAAATGGCAACCCAGTTCAGTATTCTTGCCTGGGAAATCCCATGGACAGAGGAGCCTGGCGGGCAACAGTCTACGGGATTGCAAAGAGCTAGACACAATTTGGCAACTAAAGAGTAACAACAAATAGTATGTGAGGCAATTTTTGTTGTGTTTTTCTTCACCATCATTTTCATAGTCTTTGTCCAGATTCCACTTAATTCACAAATGGATCAAACTCAGTTATCTTCTTACAGGCATTCTTAACCCCACTTCTCCCATCTTGGCCCATTTTGTCAGCCTGCATTGTCACAAGCTATGCACTTAGGTCACATTCTCCCTATGCCATTTCTCAACTGACTCCCTTCTTCCTATGCACAAAACTCAATTTCCATTGGCTTAGAAACTTACCAAAGTACCTCAACACTCCTCTGAATGAATGAATTATTTTTGGTGCATGCATGTTTATCTGCAAACAGAGTTATTTATTCCTCAATAGTCTGTCAGGAACACTTTTCTCAAACAATCTGAATGTAAAAATGAAAATGCTTTCAAACTTTGCCTATACAATGTAACTTCCGTTTCTTTATCTGTAAAATAATTATTCCAATCTATGAGTTTATGTCTTCTGTGGTGTTTTAAACTTAGCACAAGTTCTGCTTGCTAGATTCTATTTTAAATAAATCTAATGAACACTCAGTAAGAAATTCTATTCTATCTTAAGAATATATCACTTCATCTCATAATTTGTAATCTTGCTCAAATATTTCAAATGAAAAGAATATAAAAATATATGTAATAAATAAAAATAGAGACTTTTCCAAAAACAGATGTTTTGAGGACCTTTCCACAGGTTCTATGAGTTCAGTTGCTACTGGTGTGCTTCTAAGGGTAAACCGTTCAATTTATTTTTCAAATTAAAACAAGTCAGTGATTTTTGCTAGTAATAACTGATGAGTGATGGACTATTTTATTCTGAAAGAGCCAAGAAGGAAATAATCATCTGATTAGCCAGTATCTTGGCAGGAATGTTGGTGGTATACTGTAATGTGCAAAAGAAGGAAATCTCGACAATTAGTCTCTCTTTTCCTTTCATGCTATGTGATAAAGATAAATCAGAAGATATTAGCACAAAGAATTCAAGGGAAAAGGTCCTGATCTTTTGGCTGATGAGGAGCTGTATAATACTAAAAATATAATGAATAAATTAAAATTCAAGGGAGACTATCCATTATTAGCATAATGGTTTAAATAAATACTTAAAATACATATGTGTGATGCAGAGACCTTTCAGCAGCTGAACTCAAAATGATATTTTTACTTCAAGAAAACCTGAGACGAGAAAGTCAGTCCAAAAATGATTTAGTATTAATATAGGATTAAGGGTGATAAATAGGATCTTTCCAGGTGGCCCTAGTGTAAAAAATCTGCTTACCAATACAGGACATGCAAAAGATGTGGATTCAATTCCTGCATCAGGAAGATTTCCCTGGAGAAGGAAATGGCAACCTACTCCAGTATTCTTCCCTGGAAAATCCCATGGACAGAGAAGCCTGGTGGGCTACAGTCCATGGGGTTGCAAAGAGTCAGACAGAGCTGAGTGACTGAAAACATATGCACACGCATAAACACAAGAGTGATAGATAGCCAATTTATACTGGGACTATGAATTAGGTCTGATTAAACCTAAGATTAAACCTTAGATTGTGACATTGCTTAGGTTCAATTATCTCATTAAAATATTAGCTTTCAAATGCAAAAAAGTGGGTGATTTATTCATTTGTATCTCAGCTACATCTCTTGTTGATGTTTAGTCATTAAGTCATGTCCAACTCCCTTTCTTGTTTGCAGAAAAGATTTAGTTTCCTAGGCCTCCCCTGAGATATAAAGGGATGGCTCAAAACTTTGCAATTAATTGGAAAAATGTGAACATGTAGTAATAAAAGATAGCACTGGACTGTGAGAACTGGTAATGTTTTAAACAATAGATTAGTCATATAGCAGAGTCACAGAATCTTCAGTTCCTCCTTGAAGGATATACATAATAGTGTCTGAGCTGTTTTACAAATACTATTAGGTTGGTGTGATAGTAATTGTGATTTTATAGTCTTGAAGTTATCATTTGATATTGGGTATGTGGGTATGTTATATATCATTTTAATGCATATTTGCCACTTTATTATTTTTTTTTTTACTAATGACTTATTACTTGCTATGTATTTTATATTTCTTTTAGATGATGGAAAAGATGTTAGACAAAGAAGCAAATTCAAATGGTTTTTAAATTTGAGTTCAAAATGGGTTGCAAAGCAAGAGACAACTTGTAATTATCAGCAATGCATTGGCCCAGGAACTGCTAATGAACATACAGTGCAATAGTGGTTCTACAAATTTTGCAAAGGGGATGAGAGCCTTGAAGATGAGGAGCATACTGGCCGGCCATCAGAAGTTAGCAACAACCAATTGAGAGCAATCACTGAAGCTGATCCTCTTACAAATACACAAGAAGTTGCTGAAGAACTCAATGTTAAACATTCTATGGTCATTCAGTTTTTGAAACAAATTGGAAAGGTGAAAAAGCTCGATAAGTGAGTACCTTATGAGCTGACTGAAAAGCAAAAAACGTCATCATTTGAAGTGTCATTTTCTCTTATTCTACGCAATGAATCATTTCTTGATCAGATCATGTTTTATGTTGAAAAGTGGATTGTATATGACAACTAGTGATATGACCTGCTCAGGGCTTGGACCAAGAAGAAGCTCCAGAGCACTTTCCAAAGCCAAGCTTGCACCATAATAAGGTCATGGTCACAGGTCTCCTGCAGGTCTGATCCACTAGAGTTTTCTGAATCTCAGTGAAACCATTAAATCTGAGAAGTATGCTCAGTCAGTGGATAAGATACACTGAAAACTGCAAATGCGTGCAGCTGGCATTGGTCAACAGAAAGGGCCCAATTCTTTTCCACGGCAACGCCCAACCACACCTCCCACAACCAAAGCTTCAAAAGTTGAAGGAATTGAGCTACAAAAATTTGCCTCATCCACCATATTCCCTTGACTTCTTACCAACCAACTGCCATTTCTTCAAGCATCTAGACAACTTGTTGCAGGGAAAACACTTTCACAACCAGCAGGAAGCAGAAAATGTTTTCTAAGAGTTTGCTGAATCCCAAAGCATGGACTTTTACACTAGAGGAATAACCAAATTTATTTCTCATTGGCAAAAAATGTATTGATTGTAATGGTTCCTATTTTGATTAATAAAGATGTGTTTGAGCCTAGTTATAATGATTTAAAATTCACAGTCCAAAGCCACAATTACTTTTGTACCAATCTAATAAAACCCCCACCAGTTAGAAGAATCTAACTACATCATGACCAAGAACACATAGCCCCCAGACTAGATGGAAGCTGAGGACTGATGACATTAACCTCTTTAATATAACCCTGTTACTTCACTATCAACCTATCACAGAATTGTGCATGAGCTGGTTACATACTGTGAAACTCTCTTCCTCAGCTTGCCTTTAAGAACCTTTTCCCTGAAATCTATCAAGGAGTTCAGGTCCTTTGAGCATTAGTTAACAGTATACTTTGCTTGGTCTGGCAATAAATCTGTTCTTTCCTTCACCATAATCTAGCATTAGGAGACTGATTTGCTGTGCAATGGAGAAAGGACGCAAATCTGGTTTCGTAACACTAAATATCCAGATTTTTTTTTCAACAAATACCACAGCATTACAAGATCAGAGTTTGGCTGAATCTGTTGATAGAGAACCACAGATACAGAGGGTAAACTATAAAGTTATATGCAGATCTTCAACTGCACAGGAGTTGGCATCCCTTATCCATTCATTGTTCAGGAGTCAACTGTTCTTATCATCTATTAATGTGTGTGACATTCTGGTAGCAACTACAAGGACATGTGCCAATGTGAAAGCTTCTAATTTTCTAAATCCATGGTATTATGGGGTGAATTATGTTCCCCGACAAATCATATGTTAAAACCCTAATCCCTAGTACCTTAGAATGTGACTATTTGTATATAAGACCTTTAACAAAAAGTGATTGAATTAAAATGAGGCCATTAGAGTGAACCGTGATCCAATCAGGTTTGTTGCCATAAGGGGGATGGGATGGATGGAGGAGAGGGATGGGTGGAGGAGAGAGAGAGGTGATGGACAAGTACAAACTTTCCATTACAACATGAAAGAATCAAAAGTATGAAATGCAGAGTGTGGGGAATATAATCAATAATAATGTAATATATTTGTATGGTGACAGATGGTAACTAGACTTATCCCATGGTGCTCATTTTGAAACATACAGAAATATTAAATCACTACTACATCATGCACTAGGAACCAACATAGTGTTGTGTGTCAATTGTACTTCGAAAACAAACAAATAAACCAAACTCATAGAAAAAGAGATGACACTTGCTGTTGTTATCAGAGACAGGGAGTGGGGAGAAGGGAATTGGATGAAGACAGTGAAAAGGCACAAATTTCCAGTCACAAGATAAAAATAAGTACCAGGATATAATGTATAGCATAATAAATATAATGAACACTGCTCTATATTATACATGAAAGTTAAGAGTTCACATTCTAAGAGTTCACATAAAAAGGAAAAAGCATATTTTCCTCTTTCTTTAATTTTTTATTTATATGAGGTGATGAATATTTACTAAACTTACTGTGATAATCATTAATGATGTATACCTTAAACTTATACGGTGCTACAAAGCTATATGTCAATTATATCTCAATAAAACTGGAAAGAAAGAAACTAGCTAAAAATGAGGCCACTAGAGAGAGCCCTCAGAGAAGGCAATGGCACCCCACTCCAGTACTCTTGCCTGGAAAATCCCATGGATGGAGGAGCCTGGAAGGCTGCAGGCCATGGGGTCACTAAGAGTTGGGCACAACTGAGTGACTTCACTTTCAGTTTTCACTTTCATGTATTGGAGAAGGAAATGGCAACACACTCCAGTATTCCTGCCTGGAGAATCCCAGGGACGGGGAAGCCTGCTGAGCTGCCCTCTATGGGGTTGCACAGAGTCGGACACGACTGAAGCGACTGAGCAGCAGCAGCAGCAGAACAGCCAGCCCTAATTCAGTCTGCCTGGTATCCTTATAAGAAAGAGGAATGTGGACACACGAGGGACACGAGGGAGGCACATTCCCAGAGAAAAGACTGAGGCCACAGTAAGAGGACAGCCATCTCTGTCTAAGAGAGGGGCCTCAGGAGAAACTAACCATGTCAACACCTTGACCTTGGACCTTTTGGCTCCAGAAATGGAGGAAATTAATTTCTGCTCTTTAAGCCACTGGGTCTGTAGTATTTTGTTATGGCAGCCCTAGAGACTAACACATGTGGGTAAAAGTCTGAAACAACTCACAGTAGTTGCTTCAGAAACTTTTCCATTTATAACAGTGCATCAGTAGGGGTTAGCCCCGGGAAATAAATGCATGGAAAGGCATGCGTGTTTACCTTTGTTTCAGCTCTTTTGGTGACCCATTATTTTACTGCAAGGATATGCTACCAGGGAAGGGCCCTCCGCCCTGGCTTGCCTCTTCTCTGTCTCTCTGGAAGGCAGTTATTTTCACCACTGTACCACCAGTGCTTCTCTGCTCTATATTTTTCTGGATACCAGTTTTGTTTCCACCACTTTGGTTCTCCAGGCATCGCACAGCATCTCATTGTGCAGCCAAACTTCCATAGGTATCTCTGCTGAGAACTAATCTTGCTGAACTTCAAATGGTCCCAGTGAACTACTTATCCACGAGCTGCTTTGTGCTGCCCAAGGTCAGGATGGGGGTGAGATGGCCCTGCAATGGCATGACCCTGGAAGTGAGCGACTCCTGAGATTCTAGCATCACTCAACCACCTCACTCTGAATTCCATCCCCAGAGGTACCACACACCTCCTGACCATTCCTTGACCTGGGTCCTTGGCCTTCCTTCAGAGCATATACAATTTGGTTGCAGTGCATAGAAGATGGGCTTCTTTGGTGGCTCAGTGGTAAAGAACTTGTCTGCCAATGCAGGAGACATGGGTTCAATCCCTGAGTCAGGAAGACCCTCTGGAGAAGGAAATGACTACACACTCCAGTATTCTTGTCTGGGAAATCCCATGGACAGAAGATCCTGGTGGGCTACAGTCCACAGGTTCATAAGGAGTCGGAAATGACTTAGCAACTGAGCATGCATGCACACTGGAGATATTTACAGAAGATTTATACGTGTGTGTGTGTATGTATGCATGTATATATATATATACACACACACACACTCTTCATTTCAGAAAACTCTTCCATTTAGAGAACTCCCTTAATAGCAGTACACAACTCTTCATAAACATGTATTTGTAAATGTTATTAATTACATATAAACAGTCAATGAAATATATAAGTGCTAATGTATTCTTCAGGTATTCAGGGTAGAGTTTGTCTTGTCTTGATGCTATTAATATAAAAATGGCTTCATAAAACAAGGAGTTTGAAGGACAGGATTTTAAAAATGCTTAGAAGGTAGACTCTTCAAATCAAGCAATATAAAGAGATGAATAATAAGTACCATAATATCTAATCCAGAAACTTCAGAGAAGATGTGGCAAGCCTGGCTTTGCCATTTCCCAGCTGTGTAGCACAGAAAAAATTACAGCCTCTCTGAACTTCTATTTCCTCATGGGTTTATTTAGATGATTAGAAATAACCTACATAAAATGACTTACTTTGTGCCAGGCAAATGGCCTGGATTCACTAAATGGTTTTACACTTATTATCATTGTTTCTTGATTAATGCAAATCTAACCACCATCATCTCAGCAGGACTCATTTTAGCACTTGCATGACAGACATCAGAAATCAAAATTGACCTTAGCAATGATTTAGTCCAGTCTCCTCATTTTTTTTTTTTTTTCAGAGAAAATGAATGCCCAGAGAAATTAAATGACTTGCCCCAGGTTACAGAACCAGTTGGTGGCAGTGACAGTGTCAGCCATGGATAAGATTTCTTACTCAGGTTTAATATACTCTTCATTTCAGAGAACTTCCTAATAGCAGTACACAAATCTTCAAAAACATGTATTTGTAAATGTACACTAATTATATATAGACAGTCAGTGAACTGAAATAAATGGAATAATTATTAAATCTAAGTGCTGTGGTCCTCCTGCACATTTACACTCAGGACAACTCCAACATATAGAGTAATTGAAGGTTCTTGATTATCTTTAACAAATCTAATCTTCCTCACAAGCCCTGACCCTGTCAAACAGGGACAGAGTTCATGGTGGAGATTTTAACTGGCTCATTAATAGCATCTCAGACTCTGGCTTGAACATTGTTCCAGGAAAGTGCTTTGTTTTATAGACGGCCATTCGCAAATCTCAAAATGGCTACTGGGAATGTGGGGAAGGGATAACAAGGGGGTCTCTGGCCTCTGCAGAGATGGAGGGGAGACCTGGGACTCCTAGAGTGACCTCTGCATGTCTGGGTCCTCCCAGATCTCAGCTATGCAATGGCTTCTTCACCCCCAGGCTTACTGCACTATGTTCTGAGATGCAGTATAAATATGTGAATTGTTCTCTTGGACACTTGAGAGCTTTGTTGTTCCCCCCATCCCATTTTCAAAAAGCCCAACCATCCGGTGCCAAATTAGGCTATCTTTGCTGTGCTTTTGCACCACAGCCTCTTGGCTTCATCCCAGGGTAGCCACCCACAAGCCAGTCGCCAAGCTCTGGTTTCAGCTATCCTCTTCCAACTTGTCTGGGACATGTGGGCACTTCCAAGTCCCATCCTTGCCCTATGAAATAAGGGAAGCCCTGAGCATTTGCTCAGGTTCTCTCTCTCTGCTTAACAATACCATAACTTCATTTTTTTTTTTTTTTCTGTGCCATGGCTGACTCATGTTGTCACACTTTCCAGAGTTCAAAATCGAAATGGGCAAAAAACCCTTCTGACTGGGCTTTTCCCTCAGTTAACTCCACACCTCTGACTGGATTTCAGAAGAGCTGGTGAAAGTCATGACCCTTATGTCTCATTCTTTACTTTTTTTCTCACTTGATATCTTTTTTTCCCAACTTTATTGGATCATAAAGGACTCTCATTACCCATCCTCTTCAGTCTACCCCAAACTCCTCTTCTGACATAATATCTCTGCACTTTGGATAATATTAACTACCTATGAATTGAGTCAGATAGGTTATTGGAGTCTGAGGCATCTAGGAACTAGTACATATCTAAGACAAATAATATTGATATTTATGTCAAAAAAGGCTTAAAACTCTTCAATGATTTCTCTTTTCACTTGGATTAAAAGACATACTTCTTACCAAAACTTGTAGGGCCTGGTCTCTCCCTCCTCTCCTCTTTCTAATTTCATCTCAAACCTCTCCCCTCTTGGTTACTACACCCTGACTACACATATCAAATCAAGGAAACTGATTCCCCAGGAATCTTGACAGAACCAGTTTATTTTTGTTTTGTAGGTCTCTGCTGAAACATCATGTGTTCAAAGAGGAATTCCCTGAATTTCTTATTAGAAGATTTTGAAAATAACCACCCATCCTTTCCAGCATTGGTTTCCAGCACAATACCTTGGTTGTATCTCTTATAGAACTCAGGACAATTTGAAACTGTTTTGTTCATTAGTATGTTTGTTCATTGTCTTTTTCTCAATAGAAAAGAAAATGCATGGGCCAAAGACTGTTTCTCTTCACAGTTGTATGCCAAGAACTAAATAGTGTCTGGAGTATAGTTTGTGATCACTAAGGAATATATTGATGTACATATAATGAAGAGAAGGAAATGGCAACCCAGTCCAGTACTCCTGCCTGGAAAACCCCATGGACAGAGGAGCATGGTAGGCTCCTACAGTCCATGGGGTCGCAAAGAATCAGACACGAGAGAGCGACTTCACTCACTCACTCACATATAATGAATGAATATATTGATGTACTAAGAAGAGTCATCATAAAGTTCCCATTTCCTTATGTACCCAGATTAGTTACACTTTTGAGGTATCACAAATTCCTTAATTAAAGTAGAATTATGATATGTAAGAACTGTCAAAAATCCTGTCATTTTTTACCTAAGGATATAGTCATCTTCAAAAAAAACTATTAAATTGAGAAAGAAATAAAAAACTTTAGAACTTGACTGTATTTCAAGCTAGCATCTTATTATCTAGTTACTTTATGTATTTGATTACTACTTAAATTGCAGTATTTCTGTTCTTCATTGTACTTTATTTTATTAAAACATGTTATCTCTATTGCACAAATCTTCTGAACATTCTCTTAATACATAATAATTAATAAAATGTTCTGTTTCTCATCTACATAAACACAAGCACATGCACACATTTAGGGTATTTTTACTAAAAACTAAATTTATACTAAGATGGCATAAAGACTGATTACTCTATCTAGGTATATTAGCACTATAACAGAAGATAATCGCTAGGTGATGTTATTGGTACCTTGAAATGAATCATATAGAAGCGGTTCTCCTTCCAGGTAAAGCTCATAGAAAAATGACTGTGTAACAGCTGTTTCTTCATTATCTCCTTTTTCTGCTTTTCTTCTTTTTCTAGGACAAAAATAGAAAACATGTTATTAAAATGCCAATTATATTACTCAACTGAAATATATATAAAGATAAACTCACAAGAAGTAAGATTTAATAGAATTCTGTAATATGCTTGCATTATAATTTTCATTTAATTGTCTGTTATTCAGAATTAAACCTTTGTTTTTCTTTTATAGCTTAATTACCTACATAGAAAGTCATCTTACTCTGTTTCAGAAACTATTATTTCTGTAGGATTTTTCCTTTTAATTAACCATTGCTTTATGTGAGTTCTAGGTTTTTAGTTTGAATCTGGAAAAAATAAATTTTACAAATATTGGGTTGCATTGGAAGTTAACGATTTTAATTCAGTTCAGTTCAGTCGCTCAGTCATGTCGGACTCTTTGCAACCCCATGAATCGCAGCATGCCAGGCCTCCCTGTCCATCACCATCTCCCGGAGTTCACTCAGACTCACGTCCATTGAGTCGGTGATGCCATCCAGCCATCTCATCCTCTGTCATCCCCTTCTCCTCCTGCCCCCAATCCCTCCCAGGATCAGGGTCTTTTCCAATGAGTCAACTCTTCACATGAGGTGGCCAAAGTACTGGAGCTTCAGCTTTAGCATCATTCCTTCCAAAGAAATCCCAGGGCTGATCTTCAGAATGGACTGGTTGGATCTCCTTGCAGTCCAACGGACTCTCAAGAGTCTTCTCCAACACCACGGTTCAAAAGCATCTATTCTTCAGCTCTCAGCTTTCTTCACAGTCCAACTCTCACATTCATACATGACCACTGGGAAAACTATAGCCTTGACTAGATGGACCTTTGTTGGCAAAGTAATGTCTCTGCTTTTCAATATGCTATCTAGGTTGGTCATAACTTTCCTTCCAAGGAGTAAGCGTCTTTCAATTTCATGGCTGCAGTCACCATCTGCAGTGATTTTGGAGTCCCCCAAAATAAAGTCTGACACTGTTTCCACTGTTTCCCCATCTACTTCCCATGAAGTGATGGGACCAGATTTTAATTACTCGGTTATAATTTAGCTTTTCAGTGTTTAAATTTCTGGTGGTTTCTGTGCCTGTATCCTCCCTTGCCCTCTTAAAAAAAAAAATTCCAGTCTAATCTTTGTTCCCATATGATTCAACAGAACTGAAATTTAACTAAGAAAAAAAATAACGTTATTGAGACGTCCTATTTTGTAACAAAATATATTCATTTAGAAAAATGCATCATTTCAGCTTTTTATTTCTAGGTATTTTATAGTTCCTCATTCATTTCCCACAACCTTGTTTGAAAATATAATATGTAGATCTTAATTTTTTTTATAAATATCACTGATTTAACTTTTATTTTCTTTTCAAACCATACTGATTTAAAGTAAAGAACTTTGCTCATTATCCCTCTCAAAATGTATAAACATACTCATTTTATGAATGACACACAGAATATTAATTTCTTCACAACTTCCTATAGTCAATTTAATCAGAAGATGAGTCATATTACCTATCTTCCATGAATGTAAGAACTATCGTATTTATAGGCTAATTCTCTAGGTCAGTGTTTTATTTGTGTCTTCTGTACATTGTAAATTTGGTACTTTGTAAAAAAAAAAAATAGCTTTCACCAATTTTCCCTTCATCATTTCTTTAATTCCATGAAAGATTTGACACATAAAACAAAAATAGGCAAAACTCATAGTAGGTTGCTTTGTACTTGGAAGATTTTCTTTAAAACAAATAAAAATTATTGAAAATACTAAAGCTCTAATTCTACATGCTATTATATTAAAGTTCCATACTTTATACAAATTTTCACATGATTGAGAAAAATCTTAAATCATAACAAGAACACATGTATTTGTTTTACTCACTGAGTACTTGAAACCTTGCCTAGTGAGGTGATGTTTACCCTTTTATTTTCAAATAATCTCTACATGGGATTGTTTAAAAAAACTGATTATATTTTATTTTCTCTAATCTTCCCTTATCCTCCTCTTTCTTCTGTTCTTCCTGTTCTTCCCTTTGCCTTCCTCCTCCTCCACTTTTTCATTCTACAATTTACAGTGAGGAAGATAGCACCCTTATACCTTCTGACTCAGTGTTTGATGATACACCTTGACAATCAGCTACACTATTCTTAAACTGTTTGTCTCTTGAGTAAGGAGTAATCGCTATTGGGTTACTCATTATTGCTCTAGTGCTCTGTATATAGAGGTTTTTTTTTTCTCCTTGCTCCATTCAGCTATGTTTTAACTACATAAAGTTAAGGACAGGTTTAAATAATTAATATGGATTTAGTTGTATTTATGTTCTCAAGTTTTGGATTCTTTTCTTGCTGTTTTTGATGGGATCATATAAAATTGGCAAAGCAAATTTCATAAAGATAGATTATAAAAGTTTTGAGAATCATTGAAAAATTCAATTAGTACAGGAGTGTATAAAGAGAAAAGTTAGAGTTCTTTCCTTATTATCTTCAACTCTGATCCCAGAAAGCATTACTGAGAAGTGATGGAAGAATATTCTTCCATAAGAACTTTTATTGGAATATACATAGATACATCTGTACAAATATACATACACACACATAAACAAAAACTGGGTCATAGAATACATATTGTTTTAAAACTAGATTTTTAAAGGAGCAATTTTCATGGATATTTATATTCTTAAATTATTTCAAAATTAAATCCTTGGTACAAGTAATATAGGTAAAGCAAGTAATATGGACACGACATTCATACCATTGACATTATATGCTTTTTATTTTTAACTTTTGAATGGAGAAGCAAAAGAAAAACAGTAACCTAAATCTGTTAAATCATGTTAAACTGCAATTAGGCAATCTATTTAAAATCCCAGAAATTGTTAGTTTGGGGACTTAGTTTCTTCACTAACAAATACAGGATAAAGGTGGGAAGATACTGGTCTAGCTGATGTCTGATAACCTGTACTAACAGCACTCTATAGTTCTACAATAAAGGGTATACATACAATAGTAATAGTTATGATAGCAATAGTAGAATAAGCAAACTATACTGTACTGTATTAAAATACCATTTATTTTTATTTCATTTTTTTATTATCTAACGCCATACACATGAAATAAAATCAAAATGAGTTAAAGATCTAAATATATAAGATTTTGTTTTGTTGTTTCCAATTGCTAAATTGTGTCTGACCCTGCAAATCCATGGACTGTAACACCCCAGGCTCCTCTTCCCATGGGACTTCCCAGGTGAGAATACTGGAGTAGGTTGCATTTGCTTCTCCAGAGGGTAAGCCTGGATACTATAAAACTCTTAGAGGAAAACATAGGCAGAACAATTTTTGACATAAATCGCAGCAATCTTTTTCATTTCATCTCTTAGAGTAATGGAAATTAAAACAAAAATAAATGGGACCTAAATAAACTCAAAAGGAAACCAAGAACAAAACAAAAACTAACCCATAGAATGGGAGAAAATGTTTGCAAATGATGCAATCAACAAGGAACTAATCGCCAAAATTTATAAAAAGTGCTTTCAACTCAATATTTAAAAATAAACAGTCTGATGAAACAATGCACAGAAGATCTAAACAGACATTTTGCCAAAGACAACAAACAGATGGCCAAGAGGCACATGAAAAGATGCTCAACATCGGTAATTATTAGAGAAATGCAAACCAAAACTACAATAAGATATTACCTCACCCCCATCAGAATGGTCGTCATCAAGTCTACAAACAATAAATGCTGGAGATGGTGTGGAGAAAAGGGAGCTCTCCTGCACTGTTGGTGAGAAAGTAAATTGGTGTAGACACTATGGAGAACACTATGGAGATTCCTTAAAAGACTAACCATAGAGCTAACATAAAATCCAGCAATCCCACTCCTGGGCATATACTGTGAGAAAAACATGGTTTGAAAGGATATATGCAGTCCAGTGTTCCTTGCAGTTCTGTTTACAATAGCCAAGACAAAGAAGCAAGCAAGCTAAATGTACATCAACAGAGAAAAAGATAAAAAAGATATGATACATATATACAACAGAATACTACTCAGCCATTAAAAAGAATGAAATAATGCCACTGCAGCAACATGGATGGACTTGGAGATTATCGTACTGAGTGAAGTCAGAAAGAGAAAGACAAATATATATATAGCATTGTTGATATAAGGAATTTTTAAAAATGATACAAATTAACTTATTTACAAAACAGAGTCACAAACTTAGAAAATAAACCTATGGTTATCATGGGGAAAGGTGGAGTGAAGGGCTAAATTGGGAATTTGGGACTGACATATACATATTATTATACTTAAAATAGGCTTCCCTGGTGGCTCAGAGGTTCAAGTGTCTGCCTGCAAAAGGGAGACCTGGATTCGATCCCTGGGTCGGGAAGATCTCCTGGAGAAGGAAATGGCAACCCACTCCAGTATTCTTGCCTGGAGAATCCCATGGATGGAGAAACTTGGTGAGCTACAGTCCATGGGGTGCCAAAGAGTCAGACACGACTGAGCGACTTAACTTTCATGAACTTTCACTTTCATACTTAGATAACCAACAAGGACCTTGTGCAGCATAGGGAACTCTGTTCATTATTCTGTAATAACCTAAATGGAAAAACAATTTGAAAAAAATGTATGTATAACTGAATCACTTTTCTATATATATAAAACAAACATAACACTGTAAAACAAGTATCAGTTCAGTTCAGTCGTTCAGTCGTGTCCGACTCTTTGCGATCCCATGAACCGCAGCACGCCAGGCCTCCCTGTCCATCACCAACGCCCGGAGTTTACCCAGGTTTACCCAGAGTTTGTCCATTGAGTCGGTGATGCCATCCAGCCATCTCATCCTCTGTCATCCCCTTCTCCTCCTGCCCCTAATCCTTCCCAGCATCAGGGTCTTTTCCAAAGAGTCAACTTTTAGCATGAGGTGGCCAAAGAATTGGAGTTTCAGCTTCAGCATCAGTCCTTCCAATGAACACCCAGGGCTGATCTCCTTCAGAATGGACTGGCTGGATCTCCTTGCAGCCCAGGGGACTCAAGAGTCTTCCCCAACACCATAGTTCAAAAGCATCAGTTCCTCAGTACTCAGCTTTCTTCACAGTCCAACTCTCACATCCATACATGACTACTGGAAAAACCATAGCCTTGACTAAGATGGCCCTTTGTTGGCCAAGTAATGTCTCTGCTTTTTAATATGTTATCTAGGTTGGTCAAGTATAGTCCAATACAAAATTAAAAATAAATAAATATATCATTTAAACTGCTGCTACCAAGTCAGCAGTATTCTAACTAAAATTGAACTCTGTCTTTCATATAATATTCTAAACTGGTGTGGAGGCTCTCATACTGTAAATTGTCAGAGGTCTAGACTCCTTCTATCTTGTTGCTCTGCTGTCCTCAACAGGCAGCTTCCATCTCACGGACCAAGAAGGCTCTTCTGCCTCCTGCTGTCAGGTCACATTCTGGCCAACAAGATGACTAAAAGAGGAAATGGAAAGTTAGTCCTCTCACTTTAGAAGCACTGCCCAGAATTTGCATATACTTCTGATCTATTCCATTAGCCAGACATTTATCCCATGGTTATACCTTGAAGTAGTTCCCTGTGCTCGCAAAAAAATTCTAGTGCATAAAAACACATGAGATTAGATATGGGGACAAGCTACATTTCTCTCATATGGGCAGTTTATAAAGGATTTTAAAATGCAGTGTTGTTATTTGAGAAAGATATACCAGGGGTAATTAGAAATGGATACCTTTTAATACTCAAGAAATACATAATTTTATAAAGTAACACTGTGTAAGAGCTTCTTACATTAAATATCAATTTATCCTTTTTCAATATGTCTATTTATTTCTTATGCCAATTATAATATGACTCTTTTCATTCTCTGTGCATACCACTCTCACCCTCCCCATTAGTAGAGAGAGTGTAATTATATTAGAATTGCAGCCCTGTTTTTCCTACTCTTCTTTGTTAAATAACATTTTGTCTCAGTTTTCCACCTGTTAAATGCTGAGCACAATGCCTCTGTTATTTCTTTAGATAATGCACAGAAAACTATTACATAGGAAAAATAAACAATTACAAATATTAATTCATTTGATATATGTTATGCTTAAAGTAATTAATTCTGGCCACCAATTATAATTGATGCTTTCAAACTGTGGTGTTGAGAAGACTCTTGAGAGTTTCTTGGACTGTGAAAAGATAAAACCAGTCAATCCTAAAGGAAATCAATCCTGAATATTTATTGGAAGGACTGATGCTGAAGCCAAAGCTCTAATACTTGGGCCACCCGATGTGAATAGCTAACTCATTGGAAAAGACCCTGATGCTGGGGAAGATTGAAGGCAGGAGGAGAAGGGGACAACAGAGGATGAAATGGTTGGATGGCATTACTGACTCAATGGACATGAGTTGAGCAAACTCTGGGAGATGGTGAAGGACAGGGAAGCCTGGTGTGCTACAGTCCATGGGAGTCACAAAGAGCTGGACATGACAAAGGGACTAAACAAAAACAAAACCAATTATTTATTGCCCACTCTGGGCCAGATACTCTCTTATATCCTCTATATATATCTCTTTTAATTCAGTCTTCATGACAATCAGATGATACATTCTTAGTTTATCTATTTTGGAGTTGAGGAAACCAAGGTTTAAAAGAGATCAGATGATTTCACAATTCCACTTTCAGCATGATCAGGCTTTACTATTTCAAGCTTTGGGAGTGTGTAGACTATTACATTTTATTTATTTATGTTGGCAAAGTAATGTCTCTGCTTTTTTTTTTTTTTTTCATTTTACTTTATTTTACTTTACAATACTGTATTGGTTTTGCCAAACATCAACACGAATCTGCCACGGGTGTACACGTGTTCCCAATCCTGAACCCCCCTGCCACCTCCCTCCCCACACCATCTCTCCGGGTCATCCCAGTGCACCAGCCCCAAGCTTCCTGCACCCTGCATCAAACCTAGACTGGCGATTCATTTCTTATATGATATTATACATGTTTCAATGCCATTCTCCCAAATCATCCCACCGTCTCCCTCTCCCTCAGAGTCCAAAAGACTGTTCTATACATCTGTGTCTCTTGCTGTCCAGCATACAGGATAAAAGACTAGAATATACATCTGAGTTTTTTTTTTTTTACTGCAGTGAGTAACTGTATGAAAATATGTCAGTTATTCACAAAGGAAATTACTAAAGAGGAAACTTTTCTAAGACCAATTGATATTATAATCAAATATCCTGGGTCATTTTCTGGGAGGTCATCCTTGTCACAAAATTTCTGTCCTCATTTAATGACTGATAAGGGAGACTGCTTGATGTCCAATGCACTCATGCTTAACTTGAGCTGTCATCCTTCCTAGTCCACCTCCAGGCAAAGTCAGCATAAAAATCCAAGGGCTGATTCTGGATTCTGATTTCTGTGGAGTATTACCTTGTAAGGTGCTCAATGTTCACTGACACGGAAACCTAGGGACTGCATCTTCCTGGCTTATGACAGTGTATCTAGATGGTGGGTAATTACAGACGTTCAACCTTCAGTACCTCACTGTTCATGAGATTAATGTTTATCGATAATAATAGATATAAGGTCTATGACACCTTTAAAATATTTATGCTTAAAAGTGATCTGGTGACCATTGAAGAATGACTGGAGCTCTTTCATGCTTTGCTAAACATTTTTAGCTTTTCACAAGCAGTAGATTCTGAAAGGCGTAGTATTCACAGTGGGTGCTAGGAAAGTACACATTAACTCTGTAAAATCTAGCTGAGACTTGTGACCAGTTCTTTAGAGGGTGATGTTAATAGACTTTGTGATCCAATCTTGACTCTCTTAAGTACTGAGTAGCTGGCAGGGATGGTGTTTCCTCTACATCACCCTCTGTTCCCTGACTGGGTTTTGTTTCTGACAAGACTGCTAAATATCATGGCTCTCTGGCCGTTTTGGAGATTCTGAGAATGTAATTTTAAAAATTCATTTTCCGCCTAATCACAGTCAATTCTATTTCTTGCAATTAAGAACCCTGAACATATAGCCATGAAACACGCTTAGAAAGATTAAAGAAAAAGTAAGATTCATTCACTCCCAGGATCATTTATTTACTATTTCAATTTATTCATTTTCTCTGTGATTCTTTAATAAATGATTAACTCATTCAAAATGTTTATTGTGCAACATAATGCATGTTGTCTTAGTATTTGTGGGAGGTGAAACAATAAATATTACAAAAGGACCTTGCCCTCAAGGACTTTGTGTAAAGTTGATTCAACCATGCTAGAAAACAGGAAGTGACCAGTGCTATCAGAGGTACAGTGGTAGTCCACAACGAAGGTTCAGAGGAGAGAGAGCAATTGAGCACAGATAAAAAATCACCTCTTTCAGAATAGAAATGGCATAGTAGATGAGACTAAAAGATTTGCATGGAAAGATGAGATAAATATCTTGTTTAGAGAAGGCATGAAGGAGAGAAAATACGTGGCATATGACAGTTGGGCTTCCCTGGTGACTTCAACAGTAAAGAATCTGCCTGCAATACAGGAGATCCAGGTTCAGTCTCTGGGTTGTAAGATCCCCTGGAGAAGGGAATGGCTACTGACTTCAGTATTCTTGCCTAGAGAATTCCATGGAAAGAGGAGCCTGATGCAAAGAGTTGGACATGACTGAGCAACTAACACACACACACGAGTAACAGTCATACTTAGTTTTCACGCAGTTTGAATGGACCCACAAAAGGACAAAATTGCAAAGTCCAGATTATAAGAGCTTGGAAAGTCCAGAACATAACACCTGAGTGTGTGCACAGGTGTTCTGACTTAAATTTGCAACTCTTGAAGGATTATGAGAAGGGAGTACTTAAAAAAAGTATAATTTTATATATTACTAGCTTCATTGAGATATAACTCACATATACCATTTACCAATTTAAAGTTTAAAATTCATTTTTCTGTATCTGCAGTGTTTTATAGCTTTCAGACTATAGGTTTTGTACCTTTTGTTAAGTTTTCTCTAAGTATTTTACTCTTCTTGATAGTATTGTTAATGAAATTATTTTTCTTGATTTTATTTTTAGATTTTTCACTGAAGTATATGGAAATACAATGGAGTTTTGTGTACTGACCTTGTATCTTGAAAACTTCCTGAACTATTAGTTAATAGTTTTTTTTTTAGTGCTTTTCTTAGGATTTTCTATAGATAAGATCATGTCATCTGCAAATAGATTTTTCTAAAACATTTCTTCTTTTCTAATATGGATGCTTTTAATCTATTTTTCTTAATTAATGCCCTGGCTAATCTTCTAGTAAGATATCAAAGAAGCAAGAGAAAACCTCAGTGGTTTTATTTTTCACCATTAAGTATGATGTTGTTGTTTAGTCACTAAGTTGTGTCTGACTCTTTGTGACCCCAAGAACTGTAGCCCACCAGGCTGCTCTGTCCGTAGGATTTCCCAGGCAAAAATACTGGAGTGGGTTGCCATTTTCCTTCTCCAAGTGTAAAGTTAGCTATTGGTTTTTCACAGATGCCATTTATAAGGTTGAAAAGTTTCCTTACGTTTCTAGCTGTTGAGTGCTTTGATTATGAGGGCAAGTCAAGAAAGTTATTCTGATGTCTGTATTTAAAAGAATTGGAAATTGAAGATATTGAAGATGTTATTCAGATATCAAGGCAAAATGTGATGACAGCCTAAATTAGAGTACCAAATATGTCATAGGTATGGATGAGAGAGATATGAGAAGGTGCAAATGATAAGTACTGGTGACTGAGTTGACAAGAATGACAATGCAGCAGGAGATGCCTACCTGGGTACCTGACGGTGTGAAACATAAGAGAACATGGTTAAGAGCCTGGATGAAATACTAACTTCACTCTTTCATAGTTATATGTTCTTGGCTGAGCAACACAGCCTCTCTGTGGCCTCATTTTCTTAGACTGTAGAACGTAGATATAATAATTGTCTCACAAATTTCCTGTGGATATTAAATGTATTATTATATTTGAAGCAAAAATGCCTGGCTCTGAATGCTACCTGTAATTGTTATTATTTCAAAAGAACCTATTATTTTCTTACTTTGTGAACAAATTCAAATATGTAATCATCAAACTGGTACTTTCAAGCCAAACAGTGCACAGAAAAATAATTGTCTAATAACAATGAAAAGGGCAATGCACTGATTCTACTGGTGCAAAATATGTTTATCATAGGTAAATGATAGAAAACATATTTTGAAATGGTATGTTCACATATTTAAGGAAGTGGCTTGTTTCCTTATCCAAAACTAAAACTGTTAATGAGAAGATAGCATAAAATAAAGGCTCAGAAGTTTTCAGAAATAGGTATGATATTAATATACATAAAATTTGTCTTTATAGAGAAAAAGTGCATATTAAGTAAATCTAATCAAACACACAACCACAGCTAAATTGCCTTACCCTCGCCTAAGACATGCACACACCTGCCTAACAGAAGGAATAAAATGTTATGTCTCTAGGAAACTACTGCAGTTAATCAACATCAACAATATTTTATTCCTGAACATTTCTTTTATCAAAATCAGAGTAAGCACTAATTATTAATAGAACATAGAACATAGTGATAACACAGAATATTACATTTAAAATATCTATATTTGATTCTTATTCAACTTTTATATTCATATAACTGCTTAATAATATAGAATAGATCTTTAATAAATATATTAAAATTTTATTCTGAAATAATATTTTATGTTATGGACTAAATAAAACCAATAATGCCCCCCTAAAAATTTCATAGTGTAAAACAGAATAAAGGTCAGTTCATTTATCCTATACATTTTACTTTAAATTCTATACATGAATTTTTATAAATCCTTGATGTTATAAGTCAAAAAGCCTCATGTATTTTATGCATTAATAAGTTCAACTTGTTTTCATCTCAAACTAATGAGGATTAAAACCTTAATAATATTTTCATCAATAGGTCACACTTTTCCCATCCTATTTTAAGATTCTTTCTTAAACTCTGTCAATTTTAACCAATTTGGAATTAAATACAAATAACAAGGTCAGTAAATCTATTTGTTAAGCAGTATGCTTTTATCTGGGCTTCCCTGGTAGCTCAGATGGTGAAGTGTCTGCCTACAATGCAGGAGACCCGGGTTCGATTCCTGGGTCGGGAAGATCCCCTAGAGAAGGAAATGACAACCGACTTCAGTATTCTTGCCTAGAGAATACCAGGGACCGAGGAGCCTGGTAGGCTACAGTCCATGGGGCCACAAAGAGTCAGACACGACTGAGCGACTTCACTCACTCACTCATACTTTTATTTAAAAGTATTGCACCTTAACAGAATATATGACACAGTTCTAGTGTCTCAGTTCCAAGTTATACTTAATAAAGTTTTATAACAGAAGTACTGGAGAATAAAAAAAATTAAATGAATACTACTATTAGAAATAATTAGAATAAAAATAAGACAAAACCTTCCTAAAAGCAATTTAGATCTAGGTTTTAGAAACTTTATAAAAGAAATATTATTTGACCCAAGACCTCTACATTTAGGAATCTATACTACAAACGTAATCAGAGACATTGACAATGATATATGTGCAAGGTCAGTTATCTACTAGAACTTGATATATATATATATGTATTTATAATGCATATGTTTTATGTATACATTTATGTAATAACATCTATAGCATACAATGTTAAAATTAGTTTATATGTCCAAAAATAGGGATTTTACAGCACAATAATATGATCCAAATATGATAAAATAATATAAAACATTCAATAATGGTGCATTTGCAGAAATTCCACTGATTTGTAAAACTGTTCATGAAACAAAGTAAAAAAAGAAACAAAATTATAAATATGTCCTTATCTTAATTTATTCATATATATATATATATATATATATTTTGTCTGACGCAGGATACAGCATGCTTGGGGCTGGTGCATGGGGATGACCCAGAGAGATGTTATGGGGAGGGAGGTGGGAGGGGGGTTCATGTTTGGGAACACATGTAAGAATTAAAGATTTTAAAATTAAAAAAAAAATAAAATAAAATAAATTAATTAAAAAAATTTTATTCATATATTTTTATCTGCATATGCTTTTTCAGTTCTGGTTGGCTATAACAAATCTTTTTCCCTGAGGCCTAGGGCTCCTCAAGCATCATGTTAAAATGGAAATTTTTTGGTCACCAATCAACAAGAGAAATTCAAGCCAAGAATACTCAGATATTAAATGGGTTTAAGCAATTTGGTTATCATATAACCAGCTGAATTAAAGACCATCATAATTTTAGAAACATTAAGTATGTGATTGGCTTTTAGTTTTATGCTTTAGGTGACCTGGGGGATTAGTTTGCTCTGGAATCCATAGCTCTGGACCATCCTTGATATGATCAGGAAATATATTTCCTATTGCCTTGCCACTCTTGGCCAGACTAAACCCAGCTGACACCATAAAACTGAAGGTTCTATGACCAATTTTCTCTGATGGTCAAAAGTAAAAGGATGTATACAGACCACTGCACTTAACACACCATCTTTATAGCTAGACCTGCTAATATAAATGTGGCCCCTCCTTTGGTCAAACAGGACAGATAATTGTGGGGTTACCTTCACTTCTTCTATGCCATTAGGAAAGTGTCCTGGAAGAGTAGGAAATTGCAACTACTAACTCTCTTTGACTAGATGTGGACTTCCCCGGCGGCTCAGATGGTAAAGGATTCGCCTGCAATGCAGGAGACATGGGTTTGATCCCTGGGTTAGGAAAATCCCCTGAAGGAGGGCATAGCAACTCACTCCAGTATTCTTGCCTGAGGAACACCCATGGACAGAAGGGTCTAGTGGGCTATAGTCCAAGGGATTGCAAAAAGCTGGACATGACTGAGTGACTAAGCACATACACGCCCAAACTTGGTCAGTTTGATTTACTGTTACCAAATACCATAGACTGGGAAGCTTAAACAACAGATATTTATTTCTTAGATTCCGAGGCTGGGAAATCCAAGATTAGGGTGTCAGTATGGGCAGGTCCTTAGTGAGGGCTCTGTTTCTAGCTTGTAGACAGCCCCCTTCTCACTGTGTCCTCACTTGGACAAGAGACAGAGAGCTATAGTCTCTTCCTCTTCTTGTAAGGATACTAATTCTATCATGGGGCCCTACCCTCATGACCTCACATAAACCTAATTACTTCCCAAAGTCCCACCTCCAGATACCATCAAACATCAGGGGCTTAAGACTTCCAATATAAATTGGGTGGGGGGACCCAAATCCATAAGACTAGGGATCTTGTTTTTCTTTCCTGCAAGGTCTCAGAAAGATAGGAGACCATCTGTCAGTAAAGCTTACATATATTTCAGCAATATTTCATTGTGAAGCCTTAGGAATTTTGAGGAAAAAGAATCTGCTTGTGACTACATTTGTATACCTAGAAATCATGCACTTAGTCATATGATACATACATTGTTGTTGTCGTAGTTCAGTTGTCCAGTTGTGTTTCTTTGTAACCCCATGGACTTCAGCACTCCAGGCCTCCCTGTCTCTCATCATCTCCCAAAGTTTGCCCAAGTTCATGTCCATTGCATTGGTGATGCCACCCAGTCATTTCATCCTCTGATGCTCTCTTCTCCTTCTGCCCTCAGTCTTTTCCAGTATCAGAGACTTTTCCAATGAGTCAGCTATTCGCATCAGATCACCAAAATACTGGAGCTTCAGTTTCAGCATCAGTCCTTCCAAGGACTATTCAGAATTGATTTCCTTTAAGATTGACTGGTTTGATCTCCTTGCTGTCAAAGGGACTCTCAGGAGTCTTCTTCAGTACCACAGTTCAGAGGAATCAATTCTTCAGCACTCTGCCTTCGTTACTGTCCAGCATTCACAACCATTCATAACCACTGGGGAGACCATAGCCTTGACTATATGGACCTTTGTCGGCAGAGTAATGTCTCTGCTTTTCAGCACACTGTCTAGGTTTGTCATCTATTTTCTTCCAAGAAGCAAATGTCTTCTGATTTCATGGCTGTAGTTACCATGATTTTAGGGCCCAAGAAGAGAAATCTGTCACTACTTTCACCTTTTCTCTTTCTATTTGCCAGGAAGTAATGGGGCCAGATGCCATGATCTTAGTCTTTTTCATATTAAGTTTTAAGCTAGCTCTTTCACTGTCCTCCTTCACCCTCATCAAGAGGCTCTTTAGTATAATTAATACATTCATATACACATATAAATGGATGTGGAAGCAATGGAAATAAATCACCAACAATTCTCTCAAAAATTGAATTGCAAATAAACAATTTCCTCTTACATTTATAAAGATTTTTCTACTGATTTTTGCAAAAAACCCTTAATCATAAAATACATGCAGTTGTAAAGATCTGGTGTCTAATACCTCTATCAAGAGCTGAGGATTTGCACCATGAGTGTCACTCCCCACGTTATTATAGTACCTCTAACTTTACTTTTGTAGACAAA
Source organism: Budorcas taxicolor (assembly GCF_023091745.1). NCBI lineage: Eukaryota > Metazoa > Chordata > Mammalia > Artiodactyla > Bovidae > Budorcas > Budorcas taxicolor. Next base: position 185,645,543 of record NC_068910.1, read on the forward strand.
ATCCTATTGAAGTAAGACGCATTAAAAGATGTAAGATTAAAAAATGTCCACGGTATTCATCGGTCAATGAGTCTTTGCCTGAGTAATGAATCTTCAATTTTATCCCATATTTAAAAGCAAAGGCTTAAATTTACTTGCAGCATGTTCAGCTATATAAGGAAAAAAAACATTTCTTTATTATGTCTTTAAGTTGTTTGATCTTCCTCTTGAACCTCATGAACTGTGAGAGAAAAGGGAGATCTTACTCAGTAAATCACACAGTCTAAGCTCAATGTGATAATGGAAATAGTCACTTTAAGCAAAACGCTCAATTTTCTCTTTACATGTCTTTCCTCCTTTCCTTCTCAAGATGGCATTTGATGTATAAGAGGGACATTGTACTAGTCGAGAGAAATTTCTGCTGGTGCTGTTATTCACTGGGGCATTTTCTGGTCACTTTAGCCACCTCTCTTCCAGCAATTATCCTGTTGCCCTGTCTGGTGAGTGCTCACCTTGGTGATCCAGTGTAACATATGGACCAGCCACTTCCCAGGTGTTCATCAGAGCCTTCTCAGCACTCACGGATGACCAATCCTCTCTAATGCTGCTCTCTACCTATGGTTTAGATGCTGGCCCAAAGGTCCTCTCCTCAGCATTTCTAGTGCCTTTGGAAGGCTCCAACTACTTCCTGTGCATCCCATCCCCAAGAAGCCTGGGAAAATCTCCAAGTCCCATTCATATAAGAGAAAAACAAGGTACAGTTTAGAATGGCTGAACAGTAATCCTTTTATTAATAGCACTGAGATATCAGGTTTATTTGCTGTGGGACTGCTCTCCAAGTTCAGGCAAGGGCACAGTTTAGGGGTAAGAACTGATGGATAAAACAACCTAACTTTAAAGGAAATGCGTCCAAATCCTGTATATGATAATAACACTTACACTAACCCAATACTAATTACTAATCTTATATTAATCTAATGAGCCAAAGTCCCTTTCTCTTTTTGTTTCTTTCAACATCTTTTTCTTATACCTTCCTTTCTCAAGATTAAAACCCTCCAAGAAGATAAACCAAGGAACTACTGGTCTCATTCTCTGCTATATTTTGGATCTTATTCTTCCTATTCCTATAATTTTTTCAGCACTGAAGCAAGAATCTCTTTTGCTGTTCATTTTATACCATATCCCCTACTGTTTTTTAACCCCCTGTTCTGATATCACCCTAGATTTCTATATCGTAGTTCATGGTAGCACTATCCATCAAGAGGCTATGCCAGAATCTTGGAATCATCCCTCATACCTCCTTTTTCTTCATCTCTTATATTCAATTCTACCAATAATTTTGATTCTTCAAGTCTCCCTAAGCATTATCCATGTCTCCAATTCTATTGCCTTCCATATCCAGCTCCAAGCAATAATCATTTCCTTGTCCCAGGACTACTGAAGTAGTCTCCTAACTGTTCTTGCATCTACTATTTTTTTTGCCTGTCAAGAGGTCATTCTGTATTCTGCATCTAGAGTGCTCTTTAAAAACCTCCTGCTCTGTGAGAATTTCCATACCTACCTTCTGTCTTATCTCATACTATTTCCCTTCTTCCTTTCTGTGTTGAGTTATATTGACTTGTTTTCCCCCTCCTTGTTCTCAAGGCTTCAGGGATTTAGAATGATTTCCTTCACTGTTCCTGACTCACTGTAACGCATTTTTCAGAAGTGAACACAAACAGAATTTCTTTAAGGAAAGCTTCTTTGAACTTATTAGAGTAGATGAGGTTCTTCTACAGATCACTGTAACTTTTTTTCATAGCACAAAACAGAGGTTGTATTATATTTACGCTATTTTTTTGATGTCTCTCCTCTGCTGTTTGTCCTATGAGGGTAGGGGTCCAAATCTATTTGATTTTTATTACTATATTGATTACCATATTTTTGTTAGTCCTAGAATCTACTACGTGACTGGATATGGTGGGTGTTAAATAGCTAATTGTTAAATCAAGCGATACTGACTTGTTTTTCAATTTGACTGGATATGGAACGTAAAAAATATGGAAAAGTCAGAGATGAGTGTCGGAGGAGAAAATGGCAACCCAATCCAGTATTCTTGCCTACAGAATCCTGTGGACAGCGGAGCTTGGTGGGCTGCCATCTATGGGGTTGCACAGAGTTGGACACGACTGAAGCAACTTAGCATGCATGCATGCATTGGAGAAGGAAATGGCAACACACTCCAGTATTCTTGCCTGGAGAATCCCAGGGACAGAAGAGCCTGGTGGGCTGCCATCTATGGGGTCACACACAGTCTAACACAACTGAAGCAACTTAGCAGCAGCAGAGATCAGTGTAAGTGACAGAAGATTTACATGCACGATTCTCCTTTATCAGATATTAGCTACTTTGCTTTCCCAGTCATAAACATTGGAGAAAAGGAAATCTCTTAAAATAATTTTATATTGATCTTCACTGTTATAATTGTCATTATATGAGATATTTTGAGGTTTATCATGAACTTGGAATCATCAAAACAGAAATTAAGCACTTCTGTGTGTATCTATATGTAAATATACACATAAATAGTAGCTAGGTCATGAGTATTTAAATATCTAGAAGTACTTCAAATGTTATGACTTAAGTACAGAGTCAATCTCTGAATTCATGTAATACTAGAACAAATAAACTAAATTTTCTGTATTTTCTACTTTTATTATCAGTGTTCGTCAAATATTCCCAAATAACTGCAAACCATATGTATTTTTTATTTTTAAGGATATTAAGATGGTAATCTGCTAATAAAAAAATATGGTATTTTTCAAACTCCGAGAAGGCAAAGATCATGCCACTCAGCATTAATTTCAGTTTTATCACTACTTAAAAATATGATTTATAAACTTTATGAATTACTATTAAAATTTATATTTAGGATATTAAAGTCTACCTGAATTAACTTGGTAGTATTTCTCTCATTTGAGACACACACACATGTCAAACAAAATAATCAGATTGTATAATACTAAAATTGATCTGGGTACATTTTCTAGTTTCGAATTAGATTCTGATGAACCTTTTTTTTTTTCTATGAGTACTCTTATTTATATATTTTAAAGGGTTACACATAACTCTTACATAAGTAAGGATATGAAGTTTGCCTTACTAGAAAGTGTTTTTCCCCATTAAAAAACAAATGAAAAAACAGATGTACCATTGTCTTTTTCACAGTTAGAGCTAATCTGAAATGGCTGATGCTAGCTCAGGGAAGTCATAAAGAGATCAAATGACTTCTGGGCCAATGGAAAGCCCTACTGTCTAAATGCTTTTCAGGCCAATTTGAAGAAGTAATTAGACTTACTGGAAGCTTGTGTGAATAATGCTGCAAGTACAATTATGAACTGCCCAGACATACTGCTTTCAATATAGAAGAACTTGTCCACCTGTGCTGATGGCATACATGTAAAATTCAAGATCCTGATATCAGAATGGATAAAGCTATGGCAATATCATAATAGGTTAAAAATTATGGTTCATTCCTGGAATAAGTTTTAGGTAAAAAGTCAGCTATCAGTCAATTGAAATATTATCAAGCTCTCCTATCTATCTTTAGCACTCAGCTTTTTTTCTTCCAAATGTAGACAAATGACTGTAAATCAAAGGGGTTTACAGATAATAATAGAAAAATCTTCAAAGAACTGAAATCAATAAACACATGGCAATGGCAGGCCATTGTAATGCAATTAAGGGATGTTGTGTGAATGCCTCTGAAGTGCCTGTAAATGAATGTGACTTCAGTACTGCTGCCAAATTAGTCCAATGCCCCACAAATGAACTGAAAATCGAGTGCCTGGAATATTGTCTGCAGTGTCACTTTAAGATGACTGCTGTGCTGTGTTACTGTGGTGATTTGTGGCAAATAGCATGGCACATATATACACCAAGATACTGCATTTAAGCTTAATCGTATTCTAATGAAAAACATGTTCACTGTTCATGAGAGTGTGTATGTCACCAGAGTTAGTATTCAACATGACTTAAAAAAATTGAAAGAATATTTTATTCAGAGTATTAGTAGAAACTGATTCTGACAATATTAAAATATTTATTATAAAGTTATAATAATTAAGACAGCAAAAACAATATGGAATGCAACTTTGTTTCTGTTATCTCAAACACAGAATCATGGTTAGTCTTTTATCTGATATGTGTATATTTTCTGGAGAGATTTTTTTTTTCTTTTTTTAATAGAAAGCTTGTAAATGTTAACCATGATCTGGCAGTTCCAATAAACAGATAAATTATTTTTTTATTATCCTTTTTTTAATAGGAGTTTTACAAACTCCTATTTGATTAGCATTTACTCAGTGCCAGGTACTAATGAATATAAACTCAGATAATATTCTAAACAACCCTGTGACATAGGTAGATCTGCCCCATTAACAGCTGATAAAACTAAGACACAGAGAGGCTAAGTAATGAGCCTAGGGTCACAGAACTAGTGAGTGAAGGAACCCAATTTAAACCCAGGCAGTCTGCTTTAGAGTCTTGGCTTTGAATGTTACCTGCAACATTAACCTGCAATATTGTTTTACACACACACACGCGCACACACACACACACACGAAAGTGAAAGTGAAGTCGCTCAGTCATGTCTGACTCTTTGCGACTCCATGGACTGTAGCCCACTAAGTTTTTCCATCCATGGGGTTTTCCAGGCAAGAATACTGGAGTGGGTTGCCATTTCCTTCTCCAGGGGATCTTCCCCACCCAGGGGTTGAACGCAGGTCTCCTGCATTGCAGGCAGACGCTTTACTGTCTGAGCCAATTAGGTACATGTACAAAGAGAGTCATTGCAAAGTTTTTGTTTCACTTTTTACTGGAGTAGAGTTGCTTTCCAATGTTGTGTGTTTCTGTTGTACAGCAAGGTTAATCAGTTACATGTATGTGTGTGTGTGTGTGTGTGTGTGCGTGTGTGTGTGAACTTCCCTGGTGGCTCAGAGGTTAAAGCATCTGCCTTCAATGTGGGAGACCCGGGTTCAATCCCTGAGTTGGGAAGATCCCCTGGAGAAGGAAATGGCAATCCACTCCAGTATTCTTGCCTGGAGAATCCCATGGATGGAGAAGCGTAGTAGGTTACAGTCCACAGGGTCGCAAAGAGTCGGACACGACTGAGCAACTTCACCTTCACCTTCACCTGTACTATATACTAGTATACTAGGTTCTCATTAGTTATCTATTTTATATATAGTAAAATGTATATATGTGTATATATGTCAATCCCAATCTCCCAATTCATCCCACTCTCTCTTTCCCCCCATTGTATCCATATGTTTGTTCTCTACACCTGCATCTATTTCTGTTGAGTTTTTAAATGTTTTGATTCACAGTTTCAACCCTCACAAATTTTGACTTAGTGAATCCGAGATAGGGTCTAGGTGTCTCCATTTCCACTCTTTAGGAAATACTGATTTAGAGGTACCTGGTTATATTTTGGTTATATTTACAGTATTGGATTCTTTATTCTTATTCCACTTTATGCTCATCCACAGTAATTTCTGTAACTAGTGAAAGCTACCGCAGCACTCACTCTGCTCCTAAATAGAGCAAGTTCAGAGACAAGCAGTGCATATGACTCATGCTGCCATTTTTAATTATCATTGAGCTCTGACCCTTCAAAGATCAAATGCTTTTAGGACTATTATTTATTAATCTAGAGTAATTAGTGAGTGAGAAAACTTAAAATTTTTCTTAACACAAATAGTCATGAGCATCTTTCCTTAATTATGACTGAGACACATGCTTCTTGAGTCTTTGTATTCTCTTATATCAAACTTTTTTTTCACTTCATCCATGATGATGTAGGCTGAAAATTTCTTTTTTGTTTTTGCAGATGAATACTCCCTACTAGCACTACAATAGTTAATTGAGTATGTCCATTTTATAAAATATCTTTGAGTGTAATGACTGCAAGTACTTTGTTGAATATTCATTAACTATCCTTCTCTCACAGGGCATATAAATCCTCTGAAATGCAATACATATACACTTTAAACTTTGACATAAAATACTCATATTTCTAAGATAAAGGAGTTTTTCTTCTTTAAGCACTCTCTCAAATCATATATAATCAGGAACATTGGCAACACTGCTGCCATGAGAAGGACAGAGAGAACATCAAGAAATCCAAATGAATTCAAACCCATTAAATGTAATGGTGTGGTAAATCTCAGTGTACCATCTGCTGTAGAACACTGATACACTACTGGAATTCCACATCTTATTTACATAACAGATAAGAATGTGCTGTGAGATTTATATGGTGAATAAATACTCAGAGACAAAACTAAGTTTTTCCTATATTCACATCTGGGGATATTCACATCTGTATAAAATTTAATCTGTTTCTGCTTAGCTATTCTAAAGTATAATTTAAAATGCCACCTTATCCAAATGTTATCAGCAATACTGTCAGCAAAAACTAAATAATCAATAAAAATATTCTATGCAATGTTGTATAAAATATGAAATTTACGCAAAGAATTCTGTCTCTTCTATACTTAAACTGAAGGAATAGTGAAGAAATAGACTGCAAGACTATGGTATCTGTGCTTCTGTTTAACAAATAAATTGGTAGTTATTCTACCTGAGAGGTGTTTGACTCGTATTTACCCATGAACACTTTATAAATTAGGGTATTAATTAAAATTACATTAAACTTATCAAACTAATTAAGTCCAAACACTTTTAAACCTTTATGTCAGTTCCTAAATGTTAAAAAAAAAAATTGAAAGTAACATAAAATCAAATTTTAAAGTGGAGTAGTCTCTTACCCTGGAATTCAAATGAATATCCTCTTTTTCTTCATTTTTACTTATGAATTTCCCTTAAATACACATGAATCGTGAAGTCTGTAGATGTTTTCATGTGGCATATCAAACATGGATTTAATATCACATTATCTGTTTTTGTACGTGTCTTTTATAGCAGATGAAATTAGTCAGTAAGATATTTGATAAGTTATGCCTACTTTCATCTGGATTCTTTATTTTTTTTTGTTAATTTAAAGGTGTTAAAGAGGAAATCAATAGTTTCATGATTGTATCTCAAGGTTCATGAGACACCACATTTCTTCTGGATTCTCTCCTGTGACTTTCCTCAGCAGCAATGTTGAATAATTAAGCACTTTTGCATTTACATTCAGCAACCAGGATTTAATTAAACACAGTTCCCGTCTCTTCAACTGCTCTTACCAAACCTCCAGAAGTTGAAGAGTGCTGCTGTTGACAATGGCAGTCCACCAAGTGGAAAATTATGCAAAGAAAATTGAGAAAGTAGGAAAAATGCCAGGCCTGGTGCCTTAGGGAAAGTGGAGAATATGAAAGTAAATACAGTACAGAGTATTTTGGTTATTGCTGTTGGCACTCTTCTTGATTATATAATTGACTTTGTAAATTGATATATTACATGTTTATTACTTATTATCAAATCACAGGAATAGGAAACAATTTTGTTCTTGAAAGAATGATGGCCCATTACACAAGTCCCATCAAGAATGTATTTGGCTATGTAATTGCCCATGGTGGTAAATTGAGCTAATTTCAACATCAGCTTTGTAAAGCAATATTTATCTGTGATTACCAATAGTTAGAGTCAATTTTTTATTATATTCACATATTTCACATAATATATGGGCCCATTTGTTTTTCATACTGCTAGAATTTTGCTAACAGGCTAAATTTAATTAGCATGTAAGTAGAATCTGGCTTCACATTACAAATATTGTGAAACCCTGGTGTCCTAGGGATGTATCATTTGTTAACTAGAAAATCAGTTTGTCATTTAACAAATGCCTAAAAACTGTAATTATTGGTCACAAATGTGTTTCTAATTTTTACAATATTTATGAAGTACCTACTGTGTGAAACTTTACTGAAAAATACATGATACAAAAGTGAAAAAGTTACTGTCCTCCATATGACTCCTAATTTAAATGTTTAATTGATAGTATGTAGTATGTTGAATGAGGAGCCCCTGTCCCAAAATATGTCCATGCCCTTAAAATCTGTGATTATGCTATTATTTAGAAAATTCTTTGTAGATGAAGGTTTTTAATGAGATCATCCTGGATTTGGGTGGACCCTAAACTCAATGACAAGCTCTTAGAAGAGATGGAGTCTTGTAAGAAGATACTGAATCCTTATAAGAGAAAACACAGACATGTTAAGTGAAATAAGTCAGACACAGAAAGGCAAACACTATAGATTTCACTTATATGTGGAATTTAAAATAGTCAAACCCTTGGAAACAGAATAGAATGGTGATTGCCAGGAGCAAGGGTGGGAGGGAAAATGGAGAAGTGATGGCCAAAGGGTACATAGTTCAGTTATGCAAGACAAGTAAGCTTTGGAAACATAATATACAGCATAATGTGTATGTGCCTAGTGTACGTGTGTACTCAGTTGCTTCAGTCGTGTCCAACTCTTTGCCATTCCAGGGAATGTGGCCTGCCAGGCTCCTCTGTCCATGGGATATTACAGACAAGAATACAGGAGTGGTTTGCCATGCCCTCCTCCAGGGGATCTTCCCAACCCAAGGATCAAAACCAGGTCTCCTCCGTCTCCTGCATTACAGGCAGATTCTTTTACTGCTGAGCCACTAGGGAAGCCTATACGGCATGATGCCTATAGCTAATGATACTGTATTGTATACTTGGAGTTTTCTAAGAAAGCAGATTGCATGTTAAGTGTTCTTTAACCCAGAGACACACACAATATCATCATAATGGGGCTGGAAGGAAACTTTGGAAGGTAATGGACATGCCTATGGCATTGATAGCAGTGATAGTTTCACAAGTAGCTATTGTCCCTAAATGCATTCTGTTGTGTTCATTAAATAGGTACAGCTTTTTAATGTCAGTTGTATCTCAATGAATTGGTTTTAAAAAGAGAAAGAGAGAGAGAAGACACAGAGACATGAAGGGTAGTGGAGGGGGGTGAGGAAGCCAGTGAAAGGGTAACAAAGATTAGAGTTATGTAGTCCCAGACCAAGGAACTCCTGATGCCACCAGAAGCTGCATGAAGCAAGTGTTCTCCCTAGAGTCTTCTTAGGGAACACGGTGCTGCCAACACCTAGATTTTCAGACTTCTGGTCTCCAATACTGTGAGAAAATTTTCTATTATTTTGAGCCTCAAATTATGTTAATTTGTTATGGAAACCCTAGGAAAGTAACACAACGCATTTAACATAAAACACGTACCACTGTGGTATGGAAAGACATGAGCTTTGGAGTTAGAAAGAATATTTTTAGTCAACAATTTATTACTCATGATCTTAGGCAAGTTATAAGACTCTCCCAAGCCAGGGCTCTCTAAAATACAGAATGGAAATGGTAATGTTCAATTATTGTGAGGATCAAATGGAATTATGTTGCGGTAGGCCTGGTCCAATAACCCAATATCTTCTCTGTATATTCTCCCTCCTTCACCTTCCTTCTCTGTCTCCCTTTTCTTTTTTATCCTCCCTTCTCTCTCCTGTCCATCCATTCAATTGATCAGTTAAAATAATAATTTCTTAGCATTTGGTATCATTTGTTATTAGTCTTGAGGAAAACAATAATAAGAAAGAAAGATCATTTAACATTAAGAGAAAATAGAGTGACATTTAGCACTTCTTTTTATAAATCGACAATCACAGACAGCACTGCATGTAAGTAAAAATGACAAAGAAAAAAACAACTTTTTTACCTCTCCTCTGTGGAATAATATATTCTTTCAAAGTAATTATATATAGTTTTAACTCATCCTTATAACATCCCCAATAAAGAATGCAACATAAAATGTACTTCCCTCAAAGAAAATAAGCTTCAGAGAGGTGAAAAGAGAAATGGAGTCTCAGAGTCTGTGATTTGCAGAATAATGGACTCTAAGATGTCTATATCTTAATCCTCAAAGCCTGTGACTATGTTACCTTTCACAGTAAAAGAGATTTTGAGATATGATTAAGTTAAGGATCTTGAGATAAGTCTTTCTGGGAATATCTGTGTGGGCCGAGTACAAGAACAAAGGGCCTTAGAAAAGGCAGGCAGAGGGTCAGAATTAGTAAAGACAACACTACATAGAAGCAGAAATGAGAGAATGAGATATTGGAAGATACTATGGGACTGGCTTTGAAGATGGAGAAAAATAAGGGGTTACGAGCAGGATGCAGGTGACTTCTGGATGCTAAAAAAGGCAAGAAGATGAATTCCCTCCTAAACTTTTCCAAAGGAATGCAACTCTGGCAACAATATGGCTTTAAAACTTCTGACCTGTAAGACTATAAGACAATATGCTTGCATTGTTTAAGCCATTAAAATTGGATTGATTTGTGGAGTATCACATGGCAGAGGAGTAGGTGGACGTGGAGTTCATCTCTCTTCACGGATACATCAGGAATACACCTTCAGACACAGAACTGCATGCAGAACACCAGCTGAGAGAGGACACGAGTACCTGACCAGTGGAAAAGAATATATAGGATGAAGGAACTAGGGGGAAAAATGGGAATGTTAATAGGACTGGACCTGCCCTTGGTGAGTGGGGGAACTGAAGCAGGGGGCCGATCTCCACATAGGGGCAATTGTCTGAATCAGAGGAAAAAACCTTTAAGGCTGATCCCAAAACAGCTGATCTGTGGCAGCCTAAATGGAATGAGAATCAGACAGTCCTTGCCATGGCCATCCATACCCCAGACAGGAATGCAGATCCCCTGGAAGGCATAGCAGCTGGGAGCTGGAGTTTAGGGATTGTGGAGCAGTCCCAGTGTGAGGGCTGCTTCTGACTGTGGAGAGGTGGATCAAGGGGATATGAGAGGAGATAGTGGTGGGAAATGCCTGTGGAGGAAAGCCAGGCAGCCATGGAAGCAAGGTGATACTACTGAATCAAGTATAGGGGGTGGAGCCATCGCCATAGCCTCTCTCCCCCCATATGCCAGCATGGGCAGCTGAACAATAGAGAGGCTGGCCCATCGAAGGCCCGACGCACTGAACTACAGAGTGAGACCCCATCCAGGGTGCCTCTTTGACGTGCGAAAGAACAGAGAAGGACCCCAGGCAAGGAAGCCCTCTAAGTGCCTGAATGGGCAGAGCTATGGAGAAAGACTGGCCAAAGAGGCCTTCTGATCACCAGCTACAAGAGGCTCAAAAAAGACTCTGATAGGGCCATAACTCCTGTGGCAGAGGCAGACCATGTCCCTGCAAACTTGGCGCTGCCAGGGTCCCTGCAAGCCAAGCAGCTGCCCTACCTTCACACTCACCTCTCACTGGGGCAGAGCTGCCACAGGCAAAAAAATGTCTTGAGCCTATGTGTGCAGGTTCATTTTGGTAGTGTTCAACTCTCTGAGACCCTGTAAACAGTGGCCTGCCAGGCTTCTCTGTCAGGGAAGGGAGTTCTTCAGGCAAGAATACTGAAGCCTATTGGCCAATGCTGGTTGCCATACCCTTCTAGAGCGCTAAATTTTCTGCTGCCCTAGTCGCTAGCTCTCCTGAGTACCTGGTGCTGCCAGAACCCCTGCAACCCAGGCAGCTGTGCCAACTCCATACTTGGCCCTCAAAGGGGCAAACCCAGTCCTTCAGGGCAGCCTCAGAAACAAACCCCAGTGGACGATCCACATGCAAAGGTGAAAATAAAACCACAATTGAAACCCAGGGGCAGTGTGACTAAGGAAGACCCAAAACCCTCCCACAACCTGTACAAGCTGCAGATTAAATCCACATTATCAACTAGGCAGATTCTGTGTCTATTCTTGCCTGGAGAATCCCAGGAATGGGGGAGCCTGGTGGGCTGCCAACTATGAGGTCACACAGAGTCAGACATGACTGAAGTGACTTAGCAGCAGCAGCAGCAGTGTCTATGGAATATATAAAAGGTCATTGAGAGCTCCCACAAAAGAAAACGCACTAGTTCTGATAACTGTGGACATTGGAGGCAAGAACACATAGGAGTAGGACCAGATTAGAATTTGAGCTGTCCCCACAACAGGTCCAGAGATCAGCACAGTGTTAGAAGGCATTCTAGGGAAGTGAGGTGGACTGTGACTCCAAGCAAGGGAAAGGACTCTGACAGCAGTGACTCAAGCAAAACTTTTATTATTCCTATGTTTGACTTGTTCTGTAGATTCTTTTGGAATTCTTTTGTTTTGTTTTGGTTTCCTTTTTTCTCTCACTCTGTTGTAGCTGTAGATTTTACTGGCACTATGAAATCTACCTAAGCCTTTGAGCATTTTTTTTCTTGTTTTTGTCAGTCACATTTTTTATTGTTGTTATAAACCTCTGCCTCTACATTGGGCTTTTGTAGTTCTGGGGAGCTTTTCTTTTTTTCTCTCTCTCTTCTCTTTTTTTGATTTTAATTTTAATTTTTTTAAACTTTTTTTTCTACATTTATTCCTTTGTTTGTCTTTCCTACTGTTCTGTTCCCCTTGCAGTTAATCTTTAATGTATATAAATCTTCTTCATCTACTTCTATTTAACTCTGCATATCTATTCTTTCTTTCCTTTCCCCTCAACATATTTGTTAGTTTTATTTTATTGCTTTATTCCAATACTAGCACCTTGCTTTAGTTTTGTTTTCCAGTTTGCACTTTAGTTAGTTTTGTTCTGGTAGATATAAATATGGTTTCCTTTGTTTGCCAGGTCAATATATTGTACTTTATTTTTGTTGGACTGTTTTGATTTTGTTTATGGGTGTATATGTATATGTGTATATTCGGTCACACATTTTATTGTTATAAACCTCTGCATCTATGTTGGGCTTTTGGAGTTTTCTGGAGTTTTCCTTTATTTCCCTACTTTATTTCTTCTTCTAATTTTTCTCTTTTCTCTTTCTTTTTTTTGTTTTTATAATTTTAACTTTAATTTTTTGAACCTATTTTTCTACAGTTTATTTGCCTTTCCTACTGTTCTTTTCCCCTTGCAGTTAATCTTTAATGTATATAAATTTTCTTCATCAACCCTATTTAACTTTGCATATCTCTTCTTTTGTTCTTTTCTTTCTTTCCTTTCCCCTCAACATATTTGTTAGTTTTGTTTTCATTGCTTTATTCCTCTTTTGGCAATTTGCATTAGTTTTGTTTTCCAGTTTGTGTTTTAGTTAGTTTTGTTCTTAACTGGTAAATATAATTTTTTATTTCCTTTGCTCACTGGCTCAATCTATTGTACTTTATTTTTGGTGGACTGTTTTGACTTTGTTTATGGGTGTATATGTGTATATTCTATTATTTTAATTATTATTTGCCTGATTTTGTAACTGCCATTTGTCTGGGGTTCATCTTTGGTTTCACATTTTTTGATATTTGTTTTAATCTCACTTAATGCCATAACAGACCACTGTGGAATCTTCATTCCTGACCAGGGATCAAGCCCTGAGCCTTTGAAGTGTGAGCACTAACTCCAAGACCCTAGACTAACAGAGAACTAACCCTGCTGCTACTGCTACTGCTGCTAAGTTGCTTCAGTCATGTCTGACTCTGTGCGACCTCATAGACGGCAGCCCACCAAGCTCCCCCATCCCTGGGATTCTCCAGACAAGAACACTGGAGCGGGTTGCCATTTCCTTCTCCAGTGCAGGAAAGTGAAAAGTGAAAGTGAAGTCGCTCAGTTGTGTCCGACTCTTAATGATCCCATGGACTGCAGCCTACCAGGCTCCTCCGTCCATGGGATTTTCCAGGCAAGAGTACTTGGAGTGGGGTGCCATTGCCTTCTCCAAACAGAGAACTAACCCTAGGGAGTATCAGATAGTGAAAACTCACACAAAGGAAACCACTGGAATACAAGATCTGACATTACCCAATCACCAGTAGCACCCTGTGCAGGATGCCTCATCTAAACAACAAACAAAGAAAAAACACAAACCCAATCATCAGCAGACAGGATTACCACCTCATTCAGCCTTGTCCATCAGAGGAAAAGCAAACAACAAACAAGCAAAAGCTTAGCACAAATCTCACCCTATACAAAACTTACACAAACCACTGGACTAAACTTAGGAGGGCAGAAACCAAAAGGAAGAAAGAATTCAACCTTGAAGCCTGGGAAAAAGAGACCTCAAACACAATAAGTTAAATGAAAAGCTAGTGAAAAGACTGAGAAATACTTCAAAAATGAAGGAAAAAGCTAGAAACACAGAAGTCCAAATAAATGAAGAGGAAATAGGCAAACTACCTGCAAAAGAATTCAGAATAATGATAGTAAAGATGATCAAAAACCTTGAAAACAAAATGGAGAAAATGCAAGAATCAATTAACAATGACCTAGAAGAATTAAAGAATAAACATGCAGAGACAAACAACACAATTACTGAAATTAAAAATACTCTAATAGGAATCAATAGCAGAATATCTGAAGCAGAGGAACAAATCAGGGAGCTGGAAGATAAAATGGTGGGAATAATTTCTGAGAGCAGAATAAAGTAAAAACAATGAAAAGAACTGAGGACAGTTTCGGAGACCTCTGGGACAATATCAAATGCACCAACATTTGAATCATAGGGATCCCAGAAGAAAAGAGGAAAAGAGGGTATGAGAAAAATTTTGAAGAGACTACAGTTGAAAATTTCTCCAACATGGAAAAGGACATAGTCAATCAAGAGCAAGAGGCACAAAGAGTCCTATACAAGATAAACCCAAGGAGAAACATGCCAAGACACATACTAATCAAACTAACAAAGACTAAACACAAAGAAAGAATATTAAAAGCAGCCAGGGAGAAGCAATAAGTAACATACAAGGGAAAACCCATACACTTAACATCTGATCTTTCAGCAGAAACTCTGCATGCCAGAAGGGAATGACAAGATATATTTAAAGTAATGAAAGGGAAAATTTTACAACCAAGATTACTGTACTCAGTAAGGATCTTATTCAAAATTGGTGGAGAAATCAAAAGCTTTTCAGACAAGCAAAAGTTAAGAGAATTTAGTACCAACAAACCAGCTGTACAACAAATGTTAAAGGGACTTGTATAGTTAAGAAATGAAAGAGAAGAAAAAAGATCTACCAAATCAGCCCCAAACAATTAAGAAAATGGCAATAGGAACATATGTATCAATAATTACTTTAAATGTAAATGGATTAAGTGCGCTAACCAAGACACAGACTGGCTGAATGGATACAAAAACAAGACCCATATATATGCTATCTACAAGAAACCCACTTCAGACCTCAAGACATATAAAGACTGAAAGTGAGGGGATGGAAAATATATATTCCATGTAAATGGGAAGCAGAAAAAAGCAGGAGTGGCAATTCTCATATCAGACAAAACAGACTTTAAAATAAAGAAGATTAAAAGAGATAAGGAAGGACACTACGTAATGATCAAGGGATCAATCCAAGAGGGAGAAATAACAATTGTAAATATCTATGTACCCAATGTAGGAGCACCTCAATACATAAGACAAACACTAACAGACATAAAAGGAGAAACTGACAGTAACAAGATCATAGTAGGAGACTTTAACACCCGACTCACACCAATGGACAGATCCTCAAAACAGAAAATTAACAAGGAAACACAAGTCTTAAATGATAAAGTAGATGAGATGGATCTCATTGATATCTTCAGCACATTCCATCCAAATTCAGAGAATATGCCTTCTCAAGTGCACATGGAACATTCTCCAGGATAGACCACATCTTAAGTTACAAATCATGCCTCATTTAAGTTCAGTTCAGTCTCTCAATCGTGTCTGACTCTTTGCAACCCTATGCATTGCTGCACACCAGGCCTCCATGTCTATCACCAATTCCCAGTATTTACTCAAACTCATGTCCATTGAATTGGTGATGCCATCTCACAAGCTCTCCCTCTGTCATCCCCTTCTCCTCCTGCCTTCAATCCTACCCAGCATCAGGGTCTTTTCAAATGAGTCAGTTCTTCACATCAGGCAGCCAAAGTATTGGAGTTTCAGCTCCAATATCAGTCCTTCCAATGAATATTCAGGACTGATTTCCCTTAGGATGGACTAGTTGGATTTAGTTGCAGTCCAAGGGACTCTCAAGAGTCTTCTCCAACTCCAAGTTCAAAAGCATCAATTCTTTGGTGCTCAGCTTTCTTTACAGTCCAACTCTCATATTATACATGACTATTGGAAAAACCATTGCCTTGACTATAGAGACCTTTGTTGGCAAAGTAATGTCTCTGCTTTTTAATATGCTGTCTAGGTTGGTCATAACTTTTCTTCCAAGGAGTAAGCATCTTTAAATTTCATGGCTGCAGTCACTATCTACAATGATTTTGGAGCTCCCTCCACCCACCCCCCACCCCCGCCCCACCCCGCAAATAAAGTCTGCCACTGTTTCCACTATTTCTCCATCTATTTGCCATGAAGTGATGGGACGGGAAGCCATGATCAAACCTCAATAAATTAAAACAAAATTGAAATTGTCTCAAGCATCTTCTCTGACCACAATACTGAGTCTAGATATCAATTACAAGAAAAAAAGAAAAAAAAAAAAACTGTAAGAAAGGCTAACACATGGAGATTAAACAACACGTTACTAAATAACAGGTTACTAAAGAAATCAAAAGGGAAATCAAAAAACTTCTATAACAAATGAAAATGAAAACACAACAACTCAAAACCTAGGTATGTAGCAAAAGCAGTCCTAACATGGAAGTTTATAGCAATACAATCCTACCTCATAAAACAAGAAAAACATTGAATAGACAGCCTAACCTTACACCTAAAACAACTGGAGAAAGAAGAAGAACAACAAAAAAAATTAGTTAAAGGAAAGAAATCAAAGATCTGAGCAGAAATAAATGAAAAATAAATGATAGAAACAATAGTAAAGATTAATAAAACTAAAAGCTGATTCTTTGAGAAGATTAATAAAACTAAAAGCCGGTTCTTTGAGAAGATAAAATTGACAAACCTTTAGCCAGACTTATCAAGAAAAAAGGAGAGAAGAATCAAATCAACAAAAACTAGAAATGAAAAATGAGAGGTTACAACAGACAATGCAGAAATACAAAGGATTATAAGAGACTATTGTGAGCAACCATATGGCAATAAAATGGATAACCTGGATGAAATGGACAGACTGTTAGAAAAATTCAATCTTCCAAGACTGAACCAGGAAGAAAGCGAAATTATGAAGAACCCATTACAAGCACTGAAATTGAAGCTGTGATCAAAAATTTCCCCAAAAACAAAAGCCGAGGATCAGATGGCTTCACAGGAGAATTCTATCAAACATTTAGAGAAGAGCTAATGCATATCCTAAAACTGTTTCAAAAAATTCCAGAGGAAGGAACACTTCCAAATTCATTCTATGAGGCCACCATCACCCTGATACCTAAGCCAGACAAAGACAACACAAAAAAAGAAAAACTACAGGCTGATATCACTGATGAACATAGATGCAAAAACCCTCAAAAATTTTAGCAAACAGAATTCAGTAACACATTAAAAAGCTCATACACCATGATCAAGTTGGGTTTATTCCAGGGATGCAAGGATTCATCAATATACAGAAATCAACCAATGTGATACACCATATTAACAAATTGAAAGGTTAAAAACCATATGATAATCTCAATAAATGCAGAAAAAGCCTTTGACAAAATTCAGCACCCATTTATGATTAAAACTTTTCAAAAAATGGACATAGAAGTAACCTACTTCAACATAGTAAAGGCCATATATGATAAGTCTACAGCAAATATTATTCTCAATGGTGAAAAACTGAAAGCATTCACTCTAAGATCAGGAACAAGACATGGGTGTCAACATTTAGCACTATTATTCTACACAGTTCTGGAAGTCCTAGGTATAGAAATCGGAGAAGAAAAAGAAATAAAAGAAATCCAGATCAGAAAAGAAGAAGTAAAGCTCTCACTTTTTGCAGATAATGTGATACAATACATAGAAAACCCTAAAGATAGTATCAGAAAATTACTAGAGCTAATCAGTGGATTTAGCAAAGGTGCTGGATACAAAATCAATAAACACAAATCACTTGCATTTCTACATACTAATAATGAAAAATCAGAAAGAGAAACTAAGGAATCAACCCCATTCACCATTGCAACAAAAAGAATTAAATATTTAGGAATAAACTTACCTAAGGAGACAAAAGAAATGTACACAGACAGTTATAAGACAATGATTAAAGAAATCAATTGAAGACAGACTCTTTAATAAATGATAAGAGAAAGTACATGTAAAAGAATAAAATTAGAATACTTTCTAACAAACACCATACACAAAGATAAACAAAATGGATTAAAGATCTAAATGTAAAACCAGAAACTATAAAACTCTTAGAGGAAAGCATAAGCAGAACACTCAATGACATAAATCAAAGTAAGATCCTCTGTGACCCACCTCCTAGAGTAACAGAAATAAAAACATAATCAAACAAGTGAGACCTGATTAAACTTAAAAGCTTTTGCAGAGCAAAGGAAACTATAAGCAAGGTGAAAAGAGAACCCTCAGAGTGGGAGAAAATAATAGCAAATGAAACAACTGACAAAGGATTAATTTCCAAAATATACAAGCAGCTCATACAACTCAATGCCAGAAAAACAAACAACTCAATCACAAAGTGGGAAAAAGACCTAAACAGATATTTCTTCATAGAAGACATACAGGTGGCTAACAAACACAGGAAAAGATGCACAATATCACTCATTATTAGAGAAATGAAATCAAAACCACAGTAAACATCACCTCACACTGGTCAGGAATCATCGAAAAGTCTAAAAACAATAAATGCTGGAAAGGGTGTGGATAAAAGGGACCATTCTTGCACAGTTGGTGGGAATGTAAACTAATACAGCCACTATGGAAGATGGTATGGAGATTCCTTTAAAAACTAAGAATAAAACCACTATATGACCCAGCAATCCCACTCCTAGGCAAATACCCTGAGGAAACCAAAATTGAAAAAGACTCATGTATCCCATTGTTCACTGCAGCACTATTTACAATAGCTAGAACGTGTAAGCAACCTAGATGTCCATTGACAGATGAATGGATAAAGAAATTGTGGTACATATATATAATGGAATATTACTCAGCCATAAAAAGGAACACACTTGAGTCAGTTCTGATGAGGTGGATAAGCCTAGAATACTATTATACAGCATGAAGTGAGTCAAAAAGAGAAATAAATATATTATATTATTAATGCACATACATGGAATCTAGAAAAATGGTAATGAATTTATTTACAAGGCAGCAATGGAAAAGCAGTGAAAGTGACAAAGAGATTCAAGGGATTAGATCTGATAGACAGAGTGCCTGAAGAACTATGGACACAGGTTCATGACACTATACAAGAGGAAGTGATAAAGACCATCCCCAAGAATAACAAATGCAAAAGGGCAAAATGATTGTCTGAGGAGGCCTTACAAATAGCCGTGAAATGAAGAGAAGCAAAATGCAAGGAAAAAAACAAAGATATACCCATTTTAATGCAGAGTTCCAAAGAATACCAAGGAGAGATAAGAAAGCCTTCCTCAGTGATCAACGCAAAGAAATAGAGGAAAACAATAGAAGGAAAATGACCAGAGATCTCTTATAGAAAATGAGAGATACCAAGGGAACATTTCCTGCAAAGATGGGCACAAAAAAGGACAGAAATGGTATGAAACTAACAGAAGCAGAAGATATTAAGAGGTGGCAAGAATACACAGAAGATATACAGAAAAGATCTTCATAACCAAGATAACCACGATGGTGTAATCACTCACCTAGAGCCAGACATCATGGAATGTGAAGTCAAGTGGGCCTTAGGAAGCATCACTAAAAACAAAGGTAGTGGAGGTAATGGAATTCCAGTCGAGCTATTTCAAATCCTGAACGATGGTGCTGTGAAAGTGCTGCACTCAATATGTCAGCAAATTCGGAAACTCAGCAATGGCCACGGGACTGGAAAAGATTAGTGTTCATACCAATCTCAAAGAAAGGCAATGCCAAAGAATGCTCAAACTACCACACAATTGCACTCATTTCACACACTAGCAAAGTAATGCTAAAAATTCTCCAAGCCAGGCTTCAGCAGTACATGGACTGTGAACTTCCAGATGTTCAAGCTGGATTCAGAAAAGGCAGAGGAACCAGAGATCAAATTTCCAACATACAGAAATCATTGAAAAAGCAAGAGAGTCCCAGAAAAACATCTGTTTCTGCTTTATTGACTATGCCAAAGCCTTTGACTGTGTCGATCGCAACTGTGGAAAATTCTTCAAGAGATGGGAATACCAGACCACCTGACCTGCCTCCTGACAAATCTGTATGCAGGTCAAGAAGCAACAGTTAGAACCAGACATGGAACTGAACAATGGTTCCAAATCGGGAAAGGAGTACGTCAAGGCTATATATCGTCACCCTGCTTATTTAACTTATATGCAGAGTACATCATGTGAAATGCCAGGCTGGATAAAGCACAAGCTGGAATCAAGATTCCTGGGAGAAATGTCAATAACCTTAGATATGCAGATGACACCACCCTTATGGCAGAAAGTGAGGAACTATTAAAGAGCCTCTTGTTGAAAGTGAAAGAGAGAGTGGAAAAGTTGGCTTAAAACTCAACATTCAGAAAATGAAGATCATGGCATCCAGTCCCATCACTTCATGGCAAATAGATGGGGAAACGGTGGAAACAGTAACAGACTTTATTTCTGGGGGGCTCCAAAATCACTGCAGATAGTGACTACAGTCATGATATTAAAGGATGCTTGATCCTTGGAAGAAAAGTTATGACCAACCTAGACAGCATATTAAAAAGCAGAGACATTACTTTGCCAACAAAGGTCCTTCTAGTCAATGCTATATTTTTTTCCAGTAGTCAAGTATGATTGTAAGAGTTTGACTATAAAGAAAGCTGAGCACCAAAGAATTGATGCTTTTGAACTGTGGTGCTGGAGAAGACTCTTGAGAGTCCCTTGGATTGCAAGGAGATCCAACCAGTCAATCCTAAAGGAAATCAGTCCTGAATATTCATTGGAAGGACTGATGTTGAAGCTGAAACTCTAATATTTTGGCCACCTAATGTGAAGAACTGACTCATTGGAAAAGACTGTGATGCTGGGAAAGATTGAAGGTGGGAGGAGAAGAGGACAACAGAGGAAGAGATGGTTGGATGGCATCACCAACTTGCTGGATATGAGTTTGAGTAAGCTTAGGGAGTTGGTGATGGACAGGGAAGCCTGATGTGCTGTGGTCCATGGGGTCACAAATGGTCTGACACTACTGAGTGACTGAACTGAACTGAGTGGAAAAAAGACATAGAGAATAGACTTGAGAACATGGAGAGAGGGGAGGAGAGGGTGAGATGTATGGAAAGAGTGACATGGAAACCTGCATTACCATGTGAAAAATAGATACCTAACCAGAATTTGCCATATGGCTCAGGAAACTCAAACAGGGACTCTATCAACCTAGAGGGTTAGGATGGTACGGGAGATGGGAGGGAGATTCAAAAGGAAGAGAGATTCATTTTGAGGTTTGACAGAAAACAATAAAATTCTGTTAAGCAATTATCCTTCAATAAAAAATTAAAAAGAAAAGAAAAGAAAAAAAAAGGCTTCAAAAAAATCCACCACCATTAGTGCATATAGTGCTTTGGTGCAACAATCTGCTCACAAAAATAAACCAAAGTTAACTGAGGAGAACATGAGTCAAGTCAGAAAGCGATGAAATAATAATGCACATGTGTTATAAAAATAAGCAAAGCTGAAATAAATAAAGATGATTTAGAAAAAAAAATGTATTGATTTGTTAAAGCAACAGTAGGAAACTTATACAGAGCCCATGGCCGCTTTTTAGTGATTATGTTTATTCCCCTTCTCAGAAACCACCTCCTCACGTGACTGAAGTCATACATTTCTCAAGTGGATAAGAGCTATATTTTAATTCCAATTTTTTTCTGTCCTGAATTTCAGTTTAGGAAAACATACGTGAGGATGGAGGTTTAAGTAGTAATTTCTGTAATTAAATTTGAAAAGAACTATGTTTATCTGACTCTTTGTGACTGAAATGCATTTATTTCATTCACCCTTTTGCTTCATTTAACATTTTAAAAGCCTGTTTTTTTTTTTTTTTTTTGGAACGTGAGCCCTGGGATAAGGAGTTTTGAGTCATAGATACTTGAGAAATTCTACATATCCTCCTTTTCCGTGGGAGGTTCACAGTGAATTTCCCTGTAATGTCTCCTAGGTATGAAAGATTCTGCATGGGTTATTACCACTTCTTCACTGCCCGTTCACCCTTCTGATAACCATCTAATCCGACTTACACTCCTGCTACTCTGCTGAATTTGTTCTTGTTGTGGTCTTTAAAGAGACCATGATGTCAAGTCCAAGTATCATTTTTGTTTGTTTGTTTTTTACCCTGATGTTTCTCAGATTTTCAGGAGTAGTGTATTTAACCAATGACTCCTCCCATCTAGTCAAGAATTTATACTATATTTGCATATCTTATCTAAAAAATTAAGTTGATTTAAGATTCTCTTATAGAACATGATTACCATGAACCTATGTAATGCTCATCTCTGGCTCTATTTATACTTATTTTCATCTTAGTCTCTGAGCCCACCCTTATTCTTATTGCCATGATAATCACCCACTCTCATATATCTGGTGTATGTTCTTGGATGTATATGTAATTTTGAGAAATATATGTTTGTGTATGCTCTTCAAATATATATAAATTGTATTGTGCAATAGATTCATTCTATACCATTCAGTCTTTTTTTTTTTTTTGACATTTGGTTTTAACATCTGTTCATGATGTTAAGTATATTTGTAATTCACTGTTTCCAAATGATGTACAATTTTTTTTTTTAAGAATTCATTCATCAGTTTTCATGTATTCATTTTCCCTGTAATGGACACCTAGGTGACCTCCAAATCCTTCTAACAACAAACATAAATATCTTCATCCTACTTCTTCTAAAATCTGCACACAAGTATATCTGGAGTATACATCCAAGAGTGGGATGACTTTGAATAAAGGTGAATGCAGATATTTTCACTCAGAGTGGAGTGAATCCATAAATAAATTTGTGAAGAATATAAACATCCAAAATATTGACTTTTCAAATCTATGAATATGTTGCATCTCTATTACATAACTTTACTTTATCTCAATAGTAACTAGTGGATTTTTTAAGAAGTCTAGTAAATAGTTAACAAATTATACCTAAATATTAGATAATCTGTATATTAATGTCAGTGCTTTATAATTTAATTTTAATTTCATTTTTGAATTTTTGACTGTTACAGAGAAATTAAATCAGAGGGAGTTTCCACTTAACCATCTGTCTCTTGGGAGATGGACAGGCTTCTCTTTCTTTCTTGTAGCCAAAGAAAGGAACACAATGCATATGCTAAATAAAATTCTGTTGAATAAATAAATAAAGATTTTGGAGGAGTATAGGTATTTATGTAGGCAGGAAGCTCACTCTTGAGTTTTGCTAATGCTCCTTCTTATGGTTTAATCAATAATTCTTACCAAAAAGTTTCTTTCATGCTAAAACAGTGATAGTCTGGCCCAAATGCACAGTGTGAAAAGATTTCATGATAAACCATAAGTCTCCCCTCTCAATACCAAAAACAAGCATTATTTTCAACACTAAACCCACAAAAGAATGCAATACACAGGAGCTGCATAAAAACCACAGCCTTTTCTACTGACTGTCAAATTCTGTCAAACTGATATTGAGATATTAGAGATTGCCTCAAAGTCAGAAAATACAAAAAAGCAAGAATTCTTAAAGTTTAATTCTCTCAACAAAGCACTTTTTTAAAAAACTGCCATAGTCTTCACCTGTGTGAAAGTCCAAGAAAAGAACTTTTGATTCCCTTCTTTCAGAACCTGATAACCCATCCAAAATATTAACTGTTTTCAATGAACGTTTTCATATAATCCGACATAGAAAATGCAAACAAGTTGATCATGGGCATTAAAGTGAAACAGTTTCTGTGTGATTATTCAAATCAAATATCTGGCTCTGCTTCTTGGGATGAGGTATCTGCCAACTGTCAAATGTCAAGCTGGATGAGGCTGGAGAAGCGAAGAGGAAGAGCAGACTGGGAAAGAGGGATCCTTCTGTTTCTATCGTCACATTTCGGCACCATCCATGCACTGTTGTCAAGAAGCATCAGTGTCTTTTGTCCAATATTCAGTCCAAACCTACCATCTGGACAGTTCAACTCACTTCTGCAGGTTAAAGCCCAATGTAGTCAATGTGTCTGTTTGTTCTGGTCATTGCTTAATAAAAAGTTGATTGTTACCCTTATTTCCATAATTCTTCATTTCTACATCAAAATAGAAAGCAATAGTCACTTACTTTCCTTTCAGAGACCATGGGCAAAACATATCCTTTAGCATTTCATTACATGGAATATTTCTCTAATGAGAGAAGTGTTTACCTATTTTTTATTAGAGCAAATTCATTTGACTTTGGAGCACGTTAATGTGGTGCATTTACAGGTGGCCTAGTGGTAAAGACTTCACCTGCCAATGCAGGAGATGAAAGCAATTTGGTTTCAATCCCTGAGTCATGAGGATCCCCTGGAGGAGAAAATGGCAACCCGCTCCAGGATGCTTGCCTGGAAAATTCCATGGACAGAGGCAACTGGTGGGCTGCAGTCCATGGGGTCACAAATAGTCAGGCACAACTGAGCGCACACACACACACACACACACACACACACACCAATCACTGTTTCATATACAGTGTTTTCTCTGAAAATTTCTAACTCTCAGTTTCTGTCAGGACTTTGTTTCAGTAACAAATATGCTGAATGTATGCAAACATGTTTGAATTCAAGCCCATTTTTTAATCTTTTCTGAGACTCAGAGATTTTGTAAAATAAAACTAAAAACAAAGAAAATACACTAAACTTAAATATAAACTTTATGTAAGTGTCTGGCAAAGTTTGTACTCATGATCAAAATTGTGATCCAAGAAATAGCAAATGGGCTCTTCTGTTTAGTAAATGAGATAGCATGTTATTGAGTAAGCCAAAATGATTATTTCCATTTTAATACAAGCTTCATCAGTAAAAGAAGATAGTAAAATCCTCCTCAAAATTTCAGAATAAAATTTTATATTTACCAGACATGTAGGAAAACCCCTGAAATTCATTATTTCAGATAAAAAATATTTAGTAAGAAAAATGGACTTGCCATTTGAAATTGTTCAGAACTTTTCAAATGCCCAAGGAAACAAAATGGTACACAATAAATTAATATAAATTCCAGTGGAAACTTCTTGAGAGGTCTATTATTGCCTTGCAATCCTACAAAAATACTTTTAAAATCATTTTATTCTTATGATATAGATAAATATACCAGAAGGCTTTTAATCAAATATATTAACTAATGGACTTCCTAAAGATACAATCTGAAGGCAATGCAGAGGGCTTAACTGATAATTACACGCTATATACAGTATTATATTAGTTGATTGCATACTTACATATAATTATTCAATATTTATTGAGGAGGAAGGCCAATTTACATGAAAATTGTTTGGTACTTTTACTTTCTTGTAAAATGGCATTTACTCAATGACACTATTGAAAATATAAATAAAATTGATAAATTTTTGCCAGACTTATCAAGAAAAAGGGGGAGAGGACTCAAATCAATAAAATTATAAGTGAAAAAGAAGTTACAACAGACACCAGAGAAAAACAAAGGATCCTAAGAGACTACTACCACCAGTAACTATATGCCAATAAAATGGACAATCTAGAAGAAATGAACAAATTCTTAGAAAGGTACAGCTTTCCAAAACTGAATAAGAAATAGAAAATATTAACAGACCAATCACAAATACTGAAATTGAATCTGTGATCACAAAACTCCAGGACCAGATGGCTTTACAGGCGAATTCTACCAAACATTTAGAGAATTAACACCCATCCTTTTGAGACTATTCCAAAAAATTGCAGAGGAAGGAACACTCCCAAATCCTTTCTGTGATGCCATCATTGCCCTGATACCAAAACTAGACAAAGATACCACAAAAAAAGAAAATTATCACTAATGAACATAGACACAAAAGTCCTTGACAATTGACTAGCAAACTGAATCCAAGAGTACATTAAAAGGATCATACACCATGGTCAAGTGGGCTTTTTGTTGCATTCCCAGGGATGCAAGGATTTTTTAGTACCCCCAAATCAGTCACTGTGATATACCACATCAACAAATTGAAAAGTAAAAACCATATGATCATCTTAATAGATGCAGAAAAAGTTTTTGACAAAATTCAACACCATTTATGATAAGAATTCTACAGAAAGTGGGTACAAAGGCAACGTACCTCAACATAATAAAAGCCATACATGACAAACTTACAGCTAACATTATACTCAATGGTAAAAAGCTTAAAACATTTCCTCTGAGATCAAGAATACAAGGATATCCACTCTTGTCACTTTTACTCAACATAGTTTTATAAGTCCTAGCCACAGAAATCACAGAGGAAAAAGAAATAAAGGAAACTCAAACTGAAAGAGAAAAAAACACATTATATATTAACACATATATGTGGAATCTTAAAAAAGAATGGTATAGATTATCTTATTTGCAAACAAAAAATAGAGACACAGATGTAGAGGACAAACATGTGGACAGCAAGGGAGAAAGAGGAGGTGGTGGGATGAACTGGGAGATAGATATTGATACATATATATACTATGTATATAATAGATAACTAATGAGAGAACCTACTGTAGAGCACAAAGAACACTACTCAAGTGCTCTGTGGTGATATAAATGGGAAGGAAATCCCCAAAAGAGGAAATATTTATACATACATATGGCTGATTCACTTTGCTATATTGTAGAAACTAACATAACATTGTAAAACAACTATGCGCCAATAAAAATTAATTTAAAAATAAGTTGGAAAAGAAAGAATAAAACTGTCACTGTTTGCAGATGACATGGTACCATACACAGAAAATCCTAAAGATGCTCAGAAAACTACTAGAGCTCATCAATGAATTTGGTATAGTTTCAGGATATAAAATAAATACACAGAAATCTGTTGCATTTCTATCCACGTATAACAAAAGATCGGAAAGAGAAATTAAAGAAACAATCCCATTTACTATCACAGCAAAAAGAATAAAATACTGAGGAATAAACCTACATAAGGATGCAGAAGACATGTACTCAGGAAACTATAAGATACTGATGAAAGAAATCAAAGATGACACAAACAGATGGAGAGATATACCTTGTTCCTGGATTGAAAGAATCAATATTGTCTAAATGACTATACTAGTCAAGGCAATCTACAGATTCAATGAAATCCCTATCAAATTGCCAATGGCATTTTTGGCAGATCTAGAACAAAAGCATCTTAAAATCTGAATGAAAACATGAAAGACTTAAAGAACAAACTTATGGTTACTGGTCAGGGAAGGTGGAGTTTAGATTAACATATACACTCTGCGATATTTAAAAGAGATAACCAACAAGGATGTATAGTATAGCAGAGGGAACTCTGCTCAGGATTCTGTAATAACCTAAATGGGAAAAGAATCTGAAAAAGAATAGATATAAGCATAATTGAATAATTTTGCTGTAATATGACACTAACACAACACTACTAATCAACTACACTCCAATACAAGATAAATATTTTTAAGATTAAAAAAGTTTAAATATAATTTGCTAAATGCTATGCACTTACACATATTCAATAATTATTTTTATGTCTTTACATTATGAAAACCCCATGAAGATTTGCTCATCTCATTTCAGATATTGTTTCATCTTTTTTAAGGAAGATGTTTCTGATGTTATTCTCAAACACATTTGTGAACCCACTGGGAAGGGCTGAAGTAGAGCAGGAAGAGAACATAAACTTCTGGTCTTGAAGATAATTCCTAGAACAGATAGCTTTGGTGCCAAAAGGGTCCCAAGAATAGGGTAGAGGAGTCTGGCACTGCAGATCAAAGTAGGTGCTATTCTGGATTCGGATTAGTAAGAGAAGAGTCTAAGCCTGATGGAAGATGACTGTAATCAGCTGAATATAAACATAAGACAAATTCCAAGAGCAAGATACATGTAGTTAATAAGGAAATTAAGAACCAGAAAATTCTAGATCAGTAGGCAAAGTAGTAGGTATAGTGCAAAGAGGCTCAGATAGGACTCCTACCACTCCTAGTATGGACACTGGACATAATTTCTGATGAGTATTTGTATTCACGACATAATCTATATTTATGGCCTATTGTTTCTAGATTCACATGCTACTTAAGTAATTATATAATATTTTGAATAGTCTAGTTTTTTCATATATATCGTTTCAGTTCAGTTCAGTCACTCAGTCGTGTCCAACTCTTTGCGACCCCATGAATCGCAGCACGCCAGGCCTCCCTGTCCATCACAAACTCCCGGAGTTCACTCAGACTCATGTCCATCGAGTCAGTGATGCCATCCAGCCATCTCATCCTCTGTCGTCCCCTTCTCCTCCTGCCCCAAATCCCTCCCAGCATCAAAGTCTTTTCCAGTGAGTCAATTCTTCGCATGAGGTGGCCAAAGTACTGGAGTTTCAGCTTTAGCATCATTCCTTCCAAAGAAATCCCAGGGTTGATCTCCTTCAGAATGGACTGGTTGGACCTCCTTGCAGTCCAAGGGACCCTCAAGAGTCTTCTCCAACACCACAGTTCAAAAGCATCAATTCTTCGGTGCTCAGCCTTCTTCACAGTCCAACTCTCACATCCATACATGACTACTGGAAAAACCATAGCTTTGACTAGATGGACAAGTAATACCATTCAGTCAGCCATGTTTGTTCAATGTCTCATAGAAAAATACTAATATATGATAGCTAATTTACCCTAACATAAGATTTTTTCTTTAAAATTATTTTTCCATTCATGTTTCTCCAAATTTTTCTCACTAGTACATATAATGGGGATATGCTTGAGTTAAAATACATATACTTCTGAGCTTGGAGAAAAAGTAAATGAATGATTTACAAAATATTTTATTGTATATAATATCTATCTAATATACTATGATATCTAAGCTCAGAAGTGACAAAAGTTCAAAGTCATGTACATACATCTTTGAACTTAAGATAGCTGTTAAAATATTGTCTCTCAATGTTCCTTTCCTGCTTGCAAACAAATACTAGTAATTCAAATACAATCTTAATATTACTGAGTTTTACACAAATCATAAGAGTCTCAAAATTGTGAACAGATTGGGCATTTCTGAGTGCAAGATACCTGTCTTCCAACCTAGCTGTCTATCTGAAAAGTATCTCAGAGACTTTCTTGGAAATCTGTTTGATATTTTTCAGGCCTCACTTAAAAATATACATACTGTTTTTAAGAATTGGGCTTTGTTTTTGTGACTTAGACTGATTTTCTTATGTTTTGTTTTCAGTGGATAAGCATAAATTTTAGGCATCCCCACATGGGTGATCCTTTGTATTTGCCTACTGATCAATTGTCAGGGATGTGGAATAGATAAAAGGTGCTTTTCTTCTCTCAGAGCCTGTAATGTAATCACGCTATCATGAGAATGTAAACTTGGGATTTCCGAAGTGAGCTATCCAGGACAGTCCTACTCAGCTGTTTCCAGTATGAAAGTTATCATTTAAGGAATCTTGTTACAGAAACAATTACTGAACAACCCAGTGTGTTGATTTCTCAGTTTCAGAGTTAGCTCTTCTTAGACAACCAGATGGCATTTCTTCCCATTACTTAAAAATTTTTCTGGAACAGTTCAAGTCAGAACTGATCTTTCTTAAGAAAACATACAAAGCAAGTTTCCTGGACAACAAATATACCTAATCAGTCTCCCTTGTTAATAAGTACCTTTCAGTGTTCTTCTATGGAGAAGGCAATGGCACCCCACTCCAGTACTCTTGCCTGGAAAATCCCATGGACTGAGGAGCCTGGTAGGCTGCAGTCCATGGGGTTGCTAAGAGTCAGATGTGACTGAGCGACTTCACTTTCATGCATTGGAGAAGGAAATGGCAACCCACTCCAGTGTTCTTGCCTGGAGAATCCCAATGACGGGGAAGCCTTGTGGGCTGCCATCTATGGGGTCGCAGAGTCGGACATGACTGAAGTGACTTAGCAGCAGCAGCAGTGTTCTTCTAAGAATTAAAAATGATCCATATAACACAGCATAGTCTTTACAGAGAAGTATTTAATAAACTGTAGCTATGATTATTTTCAGTCTAATAAGAGTCTTAAGTCAGCTTTACCTTTCCTTTCAAAAGTTTATGTTTTTTGGTTTATACTTATTTCCTAAAACAATTCCAGGCACAAAATGCCTTTATTTTTGTTGTCCTGTTTGCTTTTGGTTGAGTCCACAAAGAATTCAAGAGCCCATGTGTCTAGTTTTTAAGTACCAATATTTCCAGTAAAATGTTATAATTAAGGAAGGAAATAAGATATGGTACCTGTATACTGCAAACTCCAATTGATATGAAAAGTGTTTTATAAATTAATAAAATTAAAGTTTATAGAACAATAAAAATGTGAGAATTTCCAGGAAGATAATAGTAAACAAGAATAATAGGCAAAGAAGTGGCCTAGAAAACATTAACACTTAATTTTCAAAAAGTAGTGTAGTCGTGACATCACGGAGCTGGCACAGGAATTCAAATACATTACCAAAGGAAAAGAATTAAATCTATAAATAGGTTAAAGTGGTTAAAGTATACTTAAGAATGTAATAAGGTTCACAGAGTAAAGGCACAATAATAAACTTTGCTAAGCACAATTTAAGTTGGAAAATTTGATCAAAATCTACTGTATATTATAAAGAGAAATAATTTATTTGTGGATTAAAAATATGTATGTTAAGAAAGTAAAAATACTTGAAGAAAATAGAAAAATTAAAAATATGAGATTATTAGTTCACACAACCTTAAAAAAACATTAAAGAAAAAATGTACATATTTATTTACATAAATATGAACATTTAATTGGAAAAAATCATAACAAAATCAAAAGATGACTGGTAGATCAGGAGGAAATGACTGCAGTTCAGTTCAGTTCAGTTGCTCAGTCATGTCCGACTCTTTGCGACCCCATGAATCGCAGCATGCCAGGCCTCCCTTTCCATCACCAACTCCCAGAGTTCACTCAGACTCACGTCCATCGAGTCAGTGATGCCATCCAGCCATCTCATCCTCTGTCATCCCCTTCTCCTCCTGCCCCCAATCCCTCCCAGCATCAGAGTCTTTTCCAATGAGTCAACTCTTCGCATGAGGTGGCCAAAGTACTGGAGCTTCAGCTTTAGCATCATTCCTTCCAAAGAAATCCCAGGGTTGACCTCCTTCAGAATGGACTGGTTGGGCCTCCTTGCAGTCCAAGGGACTCTCAAGAGTCTTCTCCAACACCACAGTTCAAAAGCATCAATTCTTCGGCACTCAGCCTTCTTCACAGTCCAACTCTCACATCCATACATGATCAGTGGAAAAACCATAGCCTTGACTAGACAGACCTTAGTCGGCAAAGTAATGTCTCTGCTTTTGAATATACTATCTAGGTTGATCATAACCTTTCTTCCAAGGAGTAAGCCTCTTTTAATTTCATGGCTGCAATCACCATCTGCAGTGATTTTGGAGCCCCCCAAAATAAAGTCTGACACTGTTTCCACTGTTTCCCCATCTATTTCCCATGAAGTGATGGGACCAGATGCCATGATCTTCATTTTCTGAATGTTGAGCTTTAAGCCAACTTTTTCACTCTCCACTGTCACTTTCATCAAGAGGCTTTTTAGTTCCTCTTCACTTTCTGCCATGAGGGTGGTGTCATATGCATGTCTGAGGTTATTGATAGTTCTCCCGGCAATCTTGATTCCAGCTTGTGTTTCCTCCAGTCCAGCATTTCTCACTTATATGCAGCATTACTCTGCATATAAGTTAAATAAGCAGGGTGACAATATACAGCCTTGATGGACTCCTTTTCCTATTTGGAACCAGTCTGTTGTTCCATGTCCAGTTCTAACTGCTGCTTCCTGACCTGCATAAAGACTTCTCAAGAGGCAGGTTAGGTGGTCTGGTATTCCCATCTCTTTCAGAATTTTCCACAGTTTATAGTGATCCACACAGTCAAAGGCTTTGGCATAGTCAATAAAGCAGAAATAGATGTTTTTCTGGAACTCTCTTGCTTTTTTCCATGATCCAGCGGATGTTGGCAATTTGATCTCTGGTTCCTCTGCCTTTTCTAAAACCAGCTTGAACATCAGGGAGTTCACGGTTCACGTATTGCTGAAGCCTGGCTTGGAGAATTTTCAGCATTACTTTACTGGCATGTGAGATGAGTGCAATTGTGCGGTAGTTTGAGCATTCTTTGGCATTGCCTTTCTTTGGAATTGGAATGAAAACTGACCTTTTCCAGTCCTGTGGCCACTGCTGAGTTTTCCTAATTTGCTGGCATATTCCATGCAGCACTTTCACAGCATCATCTTTCAGGATTTGAAACAGCTCAACTGGAATTCCATCACCTCCACTAGCTTTGTTCATAGTGATGCTTTCCAAGGCCCACTTGACTTCACATTCCAGGATGTCTGGCTCTAGATTAGTGATCACACCATCATGATTATCTGGGTCGCGAAGATCTTTTTTGTATAGTTCTTCTGTGTATTCTTGCCACCTCTACTTAATATCTTCTGCTTCTGTTAGGTCCAGACCATTTCTGTCCTTTATCAAGACCATCTTTGCATGAAATGTTCCCTTGGTATCTCTAATTTTCTTAAAGAGATCTCTAGTCTTTCCTCTATTTCTTTGCATTGATCGCTGAAGTAGGCTTTCTTATCTCTTCTTGCTCTTCTTTGGAACTCTGCATTCAGATGCTTATATCTTTCCTTTTCTCCTTTGCTTTTCACCTCTCTTCTTTTCACAGCTATTTGTAAGGCCTCCCCAGACAGCCATTTTGCTTTTTTGCATTTCTTTTCCATGGGGAAGGTCTTGATCCTTGTCTCCTGTACAATGTCACGAACCTCACTCCGTAGTTCATCAGGCACTCTATGTATCAGATCTAGACCCTTAAATCTATTTCTCACTTTCACTGTATAATCTTAAGGGATTTGATTGAGGTTATACCTGAATGGTCTAGCAGTTTTCCCTACTTTCTTCAATTTGTGTCTGAATGACTACAAACAATTGCTAAAGAATTAATCTCCCTAATGTATAGATTGCTCCTACAAATCACTAAATGAGGTAGTTTGGGTTTGTTTTGTTTTAAAGGTAAAGGAAATAAACAGGTATTTCACTGAAATAATTATAGATTGAAATATATTAAAAATTTTCTTTCTCAGGAAAATAAATTAAAATACTACATCCATTGGATTGGCAAAATAAATAGTAGTAGCATACCATGTTGGTAGAGTTGCGGTTTCTACTAGAAATGTGAATGACTATGAAATTTTTTTTCAGTAACACAGCATTTAAATAATAATTATTAAATATTTCACTTTTACTCAGTGTCTAAATAATTAGTAATTAAAATATGTATTGTATTTTAACTACCTCTTTCATTTCTTACCGTTTGTCAAATAAGAATACAATTATCAGAATTAAAAGATAAATGTTTCAGGATAATTATTATAACATTGCTAGTAACAATCTTGAATTTTGAAACATTCTGAATTTTCCTCCAAACTGTAATGATTAAATGGTACATCTATTGATACTTGGTGTGAACATAACATTGAATATTATGCAGATACTAACACAAATGAAGCTGACATATGTATTGCTTTGGAAGGATATCTAAAATATATTGTTAGGTCCCAAAAGCAAGTTACAGAGTATGAATGGCAGAGAGGATAAATTAGGAGTTTGGGATTAACATATATACACTCCTGTATATAAAGAGATAACCAAGGACCAACTGTATAGCATAGGCAACTATACTCAATATTCTGTAATAAACTGTAGGGTAAAAGAATCTGAAAAAATATGTATATAAATATATATGTATAACTGAATCAATGCAGTACACTTGAAATTAATACAGTATAAATCAACTATACTTCAATTGAAAAAGAATATAAATGTATTATGTGTTCAATATACGTGCACAGTAATCTTCCTTACAAAATATGAACATAATGTTTGGAAATGTATGAGTGTTCATAAATCAAATAGCTATCAGTGATAATATTTGATGTTGGAAAAAGGAAAGAAAACCATTGATTTTATTTTAAGATACATCAATTTATTCTCAATTGTCACAGTGAATAATTCTTTTTACAACTTAGATCACTGAGAAAAAGATAGTTAAATATTTCCAGTTTTTAATTTCATACATGATCAAAATTATTTGGCTAGCATACTTACCATATTGATAATTATGAAAAATAATTTTAAAAATCCAAAGTGGACCTGTGTAGTTCAAATCTGTGTTGTTCAAGGGTTAACTGTACATCAAATCAAGTCACTACTCTTAAAAGAACTCCTTGGACAATATGTCTTCAAAATAATTGCATACTTTACCATCAGCTACAAAGCCCATCATGATCCGCTTCTTGTTTAAACCTCTGGTGGCATCTCTCAAACCCATTTACCTAGTCCAGCGTTAATAAGGTTTCATTTCTGTTCCTCAGGTGTGTCGAGTTCTTTCTTTGATCAAGGCAGTTCCGTTTACTATTTCACCTACGTGGAACTCTTTTTCTTTCACTCTCTCATAACTGGCACTTTTTCACTCTCCAGGTCTTAGAATATAATTTACTTCCCCATAGCTCTAGACATCGGAAGTCTGAAACAGGTTTCTCTGGGCTAACATCACGGGGCCAGGAAGCTTACACTTCTGGAGACTTGAACAAAGTCTACTCACTAGCTTTTTCCAGCTTCTAAATGCTGCCTGCATTGTTGGCTCCTATCCCTTTCTTCCACCTTCAAAGCTAGCAGGTAAACACATTCCAACCTCTATAGAGTTTCCCTGGTAGCTCAGACAGTAAAGAATCTGCCTTCAATTAAAGAGACCTGGGTTTGATCCCTGGGTTGGGAAGATCCCCTGGAGGAGGGCATGGAAACCACTCCAGTTTTCTTTCGTGAAGAATGCCATGGACAGAGGAGCCTGGTGGGCTATAGTCAGTGAGGTCGCAAAGAATCAGACATGACTCAGAGACTAAGCCTGCACACAGGCAACCTCTTTCTAAATTTGACCCTCCTGCTTCTTCTCATAAGGACACTTGATTACAGTGGGCCCATCTAGATTATCTGGGATAATCTCTCATCTTGTGATCCTTAATTTAATCATATCTGCAAAGTCCTTTTCCCAAATAAGGTAACATTTTTATAGGTTCTGGGGACTAGGAAGTGAGCAAACTCTGGGGACCGCTGTCCTGCCTACCACATACTTGACCACCAGTCTTATTTTCTGACCTCTCTAATCACCCATAAAACCAACCAGTATACTTTTATTTCAGATATTGAATTTTCTCTGCTAATATTCTGTTTATCTTTTCCTTTAAATCCTTGAACAATTTTTTAAGAGCTGTTTTAAAATGCTAGTCTGCTAATTTCAGTGTCTTGACCACCTTGGGGTTGGCTGACAGATTATTTCTCTTATCTACGAGTCGTACAAACTGTAAATTTATAACATGTTTAGAAACTCTGAGTTATTTTATCTTCCTCTGAAGAGTGTGGCATGTGCTCCAGCAGAGAGCAAAAGTAGACCAGTCATATTGAACTTGAGGAGTGTCACTCTAACATGTTGTTAGGATGAGAGTATTTGGGTTTTACCCATATTACTTCTTGCTAAAAAGGTTTTCCTCTTAAAATATAGGAAAATATAGAAAATATAGGTTTTCTTCTTAAAATTGAAACTTTCTGATATTTCAATAGACAGTCTGAGGTTTTTGTCTCATCTCTAACTTGGTAAGACTGAAATTCCAATCCTTTTTTCCCTGGCAGTGGGAAGCAATTGAAATCTCTACCCTGCTTTTTCTAATTTCCAGCTATCCTTTGTATTTGGCTTCTCTGGTTATTCTTTGGTTGTGCTCAGTTCAGAGGCCAGTTAAGGAATCTAGAGGGAGTTTATATGTAGATATGGCATGCTTTCTGTTTTGACTCTTTCTCTTCTTAGATCAATCCCTGTTCAAGTCTCTAGCTGTTCTGGCAGTCCCAACTTCCATCTTTTAACAAACTTTGTAGTACTCTGTTACTGTGATGGCCTCCAATGAACTATATTCCCCTTTATTCCAGCAATGTATAATCCATTCCTCTTTTTTCTAAACTGGTCCTCTGAATGCTTCAACCAATAGAATGTGGAGTAAGTGTTATTGTACTATCTCCAAGTCCAGGATTTAAGAAAGTTTGCCAAGTTCTATTTCACTTTGGAGCATGTCATTTACCATATGAGAGAGGTCAACAACTCTGAGGCTGTCTTATTGTGATATGACCACCCACCCAGATGGAAGGGTGACGTGGAGAAGAAACAAGATGCCACATCAACAGCTCCAGCTGAGCGCCCAGCTGAGAATGAGCACTAACTTGACAGTCGTGTAAATGAGGCAGACCCTTGAGTCCTAGTAGAGTTTTCCCAGGTGATACTACTTGGAGCAAAGATAATCTGGCTCCACAAAGCTTTCCCCATCTCGCAGAATTTATTTTCCCCTAAATATTTTCATTAAAGAAACATTTTTTTTCATATAAAAATAAATACACTCACTCTTTTAAAATATCAAACACTGACATGGTGGTGGGTGGTTTGGTCACCCAGTCATGTCTGACTCTTGCAACCCCATGGACTGCAGCCCACCAGGCTCCCCTGTCCCTGGGACTCCCCAGGCAAGAATACTGGAGTGGGATGCCATTTCCTCCTCCAGGGGAATCTTCCCAACCCAGGGTTTGAACCTGTGTCTCCTGCATTGCAGGCAAATTGCTTACTGCTGAGCCAACAGGGAAGACCAACACTGACAAATACACACACATACACACACACACACACACACACACACACACAAATACACACACACACATATAAATTGAAATTACTCATATGCTGGTCACACATAACTATTTCTCTTCTAAAATTAATTTCTAATGATATCTGGATTGTTGTGTATACTTTCAAATAATTTTACATATATGTATGCTGCTGCTGCTGCTAAGTCGCTTCAGTCGTGTCCGACTCTGTGCGACCCCGTGGACGGCAGCCCACCAGGCACCCCCATCCCTGGGATTCTCCAGGCAAGAACACTGGAGTGGGTTGCCATTTCCTTCTCCAATGCATGAAAGAGAAAAGTGAAAGTGAAGTTGCTCAGTCTTGTCCGAGTCTTAGCAACCCCATGGACTGTAGCCCACCAGGCTCCTCTATCCATGGGATTTTCCAGGCAAGAGTACTGGAGTGGGGTGTCATTGCCTTCTCCAACATATATGTATACATTCATATAAACACATATATATGTCTATATATATTTATATATTTGCTTGTAAAATAAGTCAAATTACTGTAAATAAAACAGGTTAAAAAATCTATTTGTCTTCTTTATATTTTATATATATATAACATACGAATCATTTTTACACAGTTACAACATAAATGCAATTACCTTAAGTGTTGTATTATTTTATGTTACACTTTGTATTAAGAATGCTTCAATACCACTCTATTTAAAAATCCTTGTATGGATATGTATACACACACAGAGCCACACACTTATTTATGCATATATTTCTTTATAATATATTCTTTTAAGCAGAACTCTTAAGTAAAGAGATTTTAATCTTTTAAGATTTAATGAGGTATTTTAAGTTGCTTTTCATAAGACAGTCATATGTAAATGACTTTAATATCTTAAATCCTTATTAACACTTGTGCTTAAGCTCAGTTGCTTCAGTTGTGCCCAACTCTTTGCAACCTCAGGAAATGTACCTGTCAGGCTCCACTAGGCCAAAATACTGGAGTGGGTTACCATGCCCTCCTCCAGAGAATCTTCCCAACCCAGGAACTGAGCCTGCATCTCCTGTGTTTCCTGCATTGGAGACAGATTCTTTACTAGCTGAGCCATCACGGGCTAGATCCTGTGAATCTTAGATGTATTTTTGTCAATATTATCAGCAAAATTGATATCTGCCATTTCAGTTCGTATATGCCTGATAATGAGTGGGTTATGCATTTTATGCATTTCATTGTCCCTGTATAATTCCTTTTGTCACTCAGTGATACTTGAATTTTGTCTAATTTTTAAATCATGATTACAATTTTTCTATTAACTTTTAAGAGTTTTCAGACAAATTATGTATCAAATTATTTGCCTCATATGTTTTTCCAGCATTTTCTCAAAATATGTTGCTTTTTGTTGATGGTGTTTTTTATCCTATAGCATTTTAAAAGTTTTATATAATCAAGTGAAAGTTGCTCAGTCGTGTCTGACTTTTAGTGACCCCATGGACTATGCAGTCCTTGGAAACCTCCAGGCCAGAATACTGGAGTGGGTAACCTTTCCCTTGTCCAGGGGATCTTTGCAACCCAGGGATAGAACCCAGGTATTGAACCCAAGTCTCCTGGACTCCAAGTGGATTCTTTACCAGCTGAGCCACAAGGGAAGCCCTAATATAATCAATGTTACTATCATCTCTGCCCCAATTAGTATATCACTGCAGTTGAAATGTACCTTCCAGGTTCAAAGTTTTGACAAATAAACACTACCTCTTGATGAGTGGTGTTAAACTTCCATGACAAAGTGTGGGGCCAGAAATATTACTCTGGATTTTTTTGGAAAATACAATGTGTCATAGGTTACATTTTAAAAACTGCTTCTAATAAATAGGTAAGTAAGCAGACAGATAGACAAATAGATACATAAAGATGTGTTTTGGAAGGGAATTTAAGATAATGTTTCCTCTGAATTTTGCAGATATTGCTTTACTGCTTTCTCAGTTCAATTCTTGCTGAGGGAAAATCTGATGCCACTTTGATGATTTCCCCTTTGTAGATAACCTAGGTGTTTCTGTGTGTTTGTTTGTCTGCATTCTTGTTTTTTTCTTGCGGCATCATTTTTTTAATAATTGTACTATTATCTTCTTTGTTCTGATGTTTCACCATATTGAGTCTATTCATCTGATTTTTAAAAATTAATTTATTTTTTATTGAAGAATAATTGCTTCACTGATTTTTTATTGTGTCTTGGTGACACTTTCAACATGAAGACATGTTTTCCTCCGAAGCGTTTTACTCCTCTCTTTCCTTGTTCCTGTCTTTGGAAATGACAATGGGAGTTGTAAATCTATAAGTGTGTCATCTTCCTCTTTGAGCTTTTATTTTCCATACTGTGGTATATATCTTCCATTTAATATCAAAATTTTGTTCTTTTAAAAAGTGTTCTGCATAAAAATGTGAACCTGCAGGCTGACATTAGTTTTTAGTAACCTCCTTAAGCACCCATCATTTTGATC
Source organism: Budorcas taxicolor (assembly GCF_023091745.1). Taxonomy (NCBI): domain Eukaryota; kingdom Metazoa; phylum Chordata; class Mammalia; order Artiodactyla; family Bovidae; genus Budorcas; species Budorcas taxicolor. The sequence continues at coordinate 185,684,888 of NC_068910.1, forward strand.
AATTTGATCAAATTGCCAACATCCACTGGATCATCAAAAAAACAGGAGAGTTCCAGAAAAACATCTATTTATGCTTTATTGACTATGCCAAAGCCTTTGACTATTTGGATCACAATAAACTGTGGAAAATTCTTCAAGAGATGGGAATACCAGAGCATCTGACTTGCCTCTTGAGAAAGCTATATGCAGGTCAGGAAGCAAGTTAGAACTGGACATGGAACAACAGACTGGTTTCAAATAGGAAAAGGAGTACATCAAGGCTGTATATTGTCACCCGGCTTATTTAACTTCCTTGCAGAGTACATCATGAGAAATGCTGGACTGGAAGAAACACAAGCTGGAATCAAGATTGCCAGGAGAAATATCAATCACCTCAGACATGCAGATGACACCACCCTCATGGCAGAAAGTGAAGAGGAACTAAAAAGCCTCTTGATGAAAGTGAAAGAGGAGAGTCAAAAAGTTGGCTTAAAGCTCAATATTCAGAAAACGAAGATCATGGCATCTGGTCCCATCACTTCATGGGAAATAGATGGGGAAACAGTGGAAACAGTGTCACACTTCATTTTTTTGGGCTCCAAAATCACTGCAGATGGTGACTGCAGCCATGAAATTGAAAGACGCTTACTCTTTGGAAGAAAAGTTATATTGAAAAGCAGAGACATTACTTTGCCAACAAATGTCCGTTTAGTCAAGGCTATGGTTTTTCCAGTGGTCATGTAAGAATGTGAGAGTTGGACTGTGAAGAAAGCTGAGTGCCGAAGAATTGATGCTTTTGAACTGTGGTGTTGGAGAAGACTCTTGACAGTCCCTTGGACTGTAAGGAGATCCAACAAGTCCATTCTGAAGGAGATCAGCCCTGGGATTTCTTTGGAGGGAATGATGCTAAAGCTGAAACTCCAGTACTTCTGCCACCTCATGTGAAGGGTTGACTCATTGGAAAAGATTCTGCTGCTGGGAGGGATTGGGGGCAGGAGGAGAAGGGGATGACCGAGGATGAGATGGCTGGATGGATGGCATCACTGACTCGATGAACGTGAGTCTGAGTGAACTCTGGGAGTTGGTGATGGACAGGGAGGCCTGGCGTGCTGCGATTCATGGGGTCACAAAGTGTTGGACACGACTGAGAGACTGAACTGAATTTAAGCACCCATAAAAACTAACATACTCATTCCTCTGTTGATATAGTACATACTTTAAAGTGTCTACACATGGTTCTGATCAGCTGCTGAATTATAATTCAAGATCTTCTATACTTTATGTTGCTGAAAATGTTATATTTCAGTTGTGTTTGTGTGTATTGTCGCTTCAGTTGTATCTAACTCTTTGTGACCCGATGAATTATGGCCCACCAGGCTCCTCTGTCCATGGGATTCTCCAGGCAAGAATCCTGGAGTGGGTTGCCATGCCCTCCTCCAGGGGATCTTCATGACACAGGAATTGAACCTGTGTCTCTTATGTCTCCTGCACTGGCAGGCAGGTTCTTTACCACTATACTGTGCTTAGTTGCTGTTGTGTCCAACTCTGCGACCTCATGGACTGTAGCCCACCAGGTTCCTCGGTCTATGGGGTTCTCCAGGAAAGGATACTGGACTGGGTTGCCATGCCCTCCTCCAGGGGATCTTCCCAACCCAGGGATTGAACCCAGCTCTTCCACATTTCAGGAGGATTCTTTACCAACTGAGCCACCAAGGAAGCCCCAGAACACTGGAGCGGGTAGCCTATGCTTTCTTCAGGGGATCTTCCTGACTCAGGAATCAGACTGGGGTCTCTTGCATTGCAGGCGGGTTCTTTACCAGCTAAGCTACCTTTACCACTAGCACCACCTATTAATAAATATAACTTTTTTTACTGTATAAATACCAGCCAAAATAATACATTCTATGAAGTTTGGATATTAGAGAAACATTCTGTCCATTATGGCTCTGATTCCTTAGCATAATCTTTCAACTAATTTTATCTTCTGTTTTGACCATTATCAGGGGTTTCCACTCCATTATTTTTGCCTGGAGAATTCCATGGACTATATAGTCCATGGGATCGCCAAGGGTTGGACACCACTGAGTGACTTTCACTTTCATTTTGACAATTTGGTTGCGTTTTCCACCACCACATTTTATATTTTGATCACTGCTTCTCATTTTGTATCCTAGCTTATTGTTATTCTTGCTTATGAATGTTGTTAATGTACACTGCCTTGCTCTATCTTTTGAAAGTTACTGCTTATATTTATGTTGTCATTTTCTATTTTTCCTTTTAATTCTGTTCAATGGGAGCTATTTATTGTATTTATTCATTTGGTCCCTTTCTTTCATGGTGTTATTTTTTCTCAAAAGTTAGGTGATTTTAGATGAGCTGTTCTTATTTTCTGTTGAGGTTCTAATTTGAACAGGCATTTCTTCAAGCCAAGACAGAATTTTATTTTTATCTTTTAAGAAACTTTATCTTGCTTATAGTCTTTGTTGCAGTTTATTCAGGTCTGGTTTTTCTGTCAACTCAATTCCATCTATTTTCTATCTTATAGGAATTCATCAAAATCTCTGGCTTACTAGGTATTTATATCAGGAGAGACAGAAAGTACTCTGCTTAAATATATTTCACTTTATAATTCTTGAAAACTTTTCAAAAATTAAACACATATTTTCATGCAGATGCAATATGCTGTTTTGGCCCAGTTATGATGATTGAAGGGTGGTACTGTTGCAATATTACTGGCCACAGATGGTGATTTTTAATTCAAATGCAATCTTTTTTTAACTGAAAGAACTGGATGCCACTTGACATTTTTTGTATTTCCAGTATTTCCAATATTATTTTTATTTGTAAAATATAGATGCAATCCATGATAGAGATCTAGCCCTGTTTTCCTTAAAACAAATATTAAATGGTAACCTGCATGCCCAATGAGATGACAAGATTGAAATTCTACTACAGTGTACATTATTTCATTCTTGTTAAAATTAAATCACTTTGAAGAAAAAGATCTTTTTAAAATTTTTATATGCACCTTCTATTTCCTGGATGAGGTATTCAGAGTTCATCAAACAGTTAACATTTTCATGTCTTCGATGCTTGTGCCTGGGATGACTCCTCTGCTTAGAGTTCTCACACTCTTCCTTTGCTCACTGAGTCAGGTTCATCTTCAAGATCCAGTTAAAGCTGCACCCCCTTATGAAATAGATCCTCTATAGTCCAACTGCCCCCAACTGTGCAACATGCAACTCAGATGTGCTGTATTCTTGCAAGAGCATAGGACTATCATGTCATTTAATGCACTACATTAAGGGTCTCCCACCTGTGCCTAAGAGCAACTTAAAGTGTACATCTTTGTATCGCTGATGCCTGTTGCTGCTGCTGCTGCTAAGTCACTTCAGTTGTGTCCAACTCTGTGCGGCCCCATAGACGGCAGCCCACCAGGCTCCCCCATCCCTGGGATTCTCAAGGCAAGAACACTGGAGTGGGTTGCCATTTCCTTCTCCAGTGCATGAAAGTGAAAAGTGAAAGTGAAGTTGCTCAGTTGTGTCCGACTCTTAGCGTCTCCTTGGACTGCAGCCTATCAGGCTCCTCCGTCCATGGAATTTTCCAAGCAAGAGTACTGGAGTGGGGTGCCATTGCTTTCTCTGGCTCCAATGCCTAGTTTGTGACAAAAACTCAGAAACACCTATCTCCTAAGCTAGTTTATTAGCACCTTGAGAGCAGGGACACTGGCTCTTTTGTCTTTGCTTCCCTGGCATAGTAGCAATTATTTGTACCATGCCATCTCTCTTGTAAGTGATAACCTGTATGTGTGTGTGTGTGTGTGTGTGTATATATATATATATATATATATAAAATTAATTAAATCAGTACAACAAATCCTTGATATGGCTAATATTATCCTGTACATTTTTTAGAGAAAGAAAATGAAGGCACAGAGAGATTAAGTCAACTCTCCAAGGTCACACAGCTAGTCAGTGTCAGAACAAATATTCAAACCCAGGGAGTTCGGTTCCAGAGTTTATACACTTAATACTGTGCTTGAACAAGCTTGATAACACTGATTTGATGAATATGCATCAGAAGAGTATAAAGCATACTGTTTATTCTCAACTTTCATAGTTTCTAAGGGACATTACCTATTATAATAACTTATATTTGTAAAAGTGAACAGGATAAAGACCCAATTTATTCAAAGTTCTGCAGCAATTTTCCTATGATATTTATTAACTTGTAAACAAGTGTTTTAAAACAATTTTAAATTAAATTTAAGAAAAGTCTGTAACATGTGCTGCTTATTGGGAGTAAATTTCACCAAGTCACTATCTTTCTAAATCAATGTAAATAATCTAAAACTTACATTTAAATAGATAGTATCTTAGTATAAAGGAATCTAGTTTATGTACTTTCAGATGTTTTCTTAAACTTCAGGGTAAGACCCACTTATTCTTTGAATAAATAGATATAAATAATCAAATAGAGATTAAGATTCAAGCATCAACTTACTTTATACTGCATTAGAAGAAATTTTTTTCTCAACTCTTTAGATAAATGCAGAACATGTAAATTAAAAAAATGATCTTTTAAAATCTCCATATTTATGAATATTTGAGATTAATTTCTATACATGTTTTCAACCGTGTCTTGTTTGAGAACAAGTGGAGAAAAACACATCTTCTTTATTCTGACAAACATTCTATAGAATAAGCTTTTAAAAAACTGCTGATTTAAATAAATGTTAATTCACTTTTCTTGCATCAGAAATAAACTCATTAACTCAATAAACCAACACTTGCAAAAATCACACCCTACAACACACACTCACACACAAAGTTAAGTATGGGCTTGTCTGAATACTGAGGTATTTCATTCCAGCCGTCCTAACTCTCTGTGCATGGAAGTAATAATATTACATATCCCTAGGTTTATTTCACTTCCTTTTTTTCTCTTCTCAAGCATTGTCGTAAAAATAAATGAATATTGTTCCACTGTGCATGCTTTTTACACTCCTCATGATGAGAATGGATTCGTGATAACCCATTTATTTTCTTTTCTTCTAACAATCTTTGCAGCAAGAATGAGATGCCTGGATTTTAATGCCTAATATGATCTTTGGAAGACTATAAACTTTTAATAGACTTTTAACATAAAGTGAGGGAAAGGATAAATAGCAGGCAAGTCTGTGGTTGGTTCCAGGAAATCCTGATTAACATCCTTCTGATTGTGTTGAGACCACCCTGAATATGTTCTGAAAACAATTGGTTCATTTTATGACCAAATAAATCATAATTGAACTTACCAACTTCCAACCAAATAAAAATCTACATGAAGAGGAAGGAGCAGAAGAACATACATTTCTTTCTGGGAGAAAGCTTCTAGGACATGTCTCAGTTTATTTGCTCTCTGCACTATGTATTCCTGTTAATTTCATGTGATTATCACAACAGGTTTGGATGACAGAGGTTTTCTTTTGAGACTTGCCCTCTCTGTGAATCGCTGTTGGATAGTTACAAATTAACAGAAAATCAGAAATATTCAACATTGCTTCTGAAATCTCAACAGTAAAATACTGCCTAATTTCAGTAGTATCTAAGCACAGAATTTAAAGCCTCCTTGGAAGGAAAAATCCCTTCTTCAAGATCACATATAGCAATGTTTACTATGTGATTAGAAATTTTGTTTCTATTTCAAAAACTTTTAACATAAAATTTAAATATTATAATGCTCATAGCTTTTAAAAATAAGTCAGCCTTTCAAGGCCTGAATGTAACAAAAATGTAAGTGTACTTCATAACCAAAAAAAAAAAAAAAGAGCTTAGGCATTGATAAAGTGCAAAATGCTCAGTCATATATATTTTTAAATTTTCTTTTATTGATTCCTTTTAAAAATATAAAATGAATTTTTATAACTAAAAAGAAAAGAAATGACATCATCTCTTGGAGTGATAAAACACTGCAAATGATTCTTCCAAAATTGCATCATCTTTTAATGGATTGGAGAAGAAAAGAAAACCGTTAAAAAAAAATTAGTTGGTACTGCTACAATATACACAACCCCCTGAGCTTTGCCTTTTAAATCAGCACTCTGCTGTTAAATAATAAAAGAAAAGTCCCATTATTTTCCCAGCTTCCCTTTGCTTGAAGTGATTGATGTAGAATTTTACTGCCATCCAATGGCAGTTGCCTAATATAGCTCAAGTAAATGTCTAAAGCTTTTTGATCAAATTGCAGTCTGGGGAATTTAACTTATGTACTACACTTGGAACTTACATCAATATATCTCTGTTTGTTACACAGTGAGAAAGAAATATGACTACAGTTTCAATTTATTGTGCATTCTCCAAATTCAATTTAACAGTGAATTAGTAATATTGCTGAACATAATTACCTAAATGAATAAATCAGCCTAGGCTACTCACTAGAGAGAACATTAGAGCATAATATTAATTTTTACATGCACCTCATCATATTAGTTTAAAAGGTTTCTTTTTGCATTTAACAATCTTTTCCTACCAGGCAAAATGGCCTTTATTAAAAGACTATTCTCAGCTTTACTTCTGTTATTTGGAAGTCGTTTGAATCTTTTTAGCTGCTACTGTACATCATATAATTTCTGATTAACATTAAATTGCATACTGTTTTAATTATAATCTCCATTCCTAAATGATTGAGTATTTAGATCATTTCTCAAAAAGGCAAAATAAAAATTATGTCTGATTGATATGAATGAGTTTGTGCTTTAAATATTCAAGCTTAGTTATTTAAAATTCGCAATTTGAGGTAGAAGAGTTGGTGGGTAATAAACCAATTTTATTTTTAACATTAACTAAAATATACTACATTTGATATCATAGGTAAATTGTTATTACAAATTGATATTATAATAAAATTTGAATAGTATTTTATAATTTGTTTTATATGAATGATCCTTTGCTAAAATATAAAAAGTTTAATTCAGTGATTATTTTAAATATAAGGCAAATTCAGATAAATATCTAGTTCATTAGTTAAAAAGTCTTGTCAATATTTTTATTCAACTGAATGTTTTAAAGTTTCTGTGTGTGTGCATGTGTGTGTGAGTGTTTGTATAAAAACAGCCCCAGGCTTTAAATATGTTTTGGTACTCTTGAACATCTGAGACCAATAATTCAATGGAACTGAAACACAATAACTTATTTATTTTAAGTGATTTTGCATTAGAGCACTTAATTCCAACTTTTCTTTCTGTTAAAACCTCACAAGTTTATTGTTTCTCTAAAAGATTTCCAAGTTAAATCCAAAACATTTTTAGAAAAATCCAGGCAGACTTCATGCTGAGAAAGATATTTTTAAGGAGCTTAAAACAATTTGAGGAATCTTGGATGCAATGAGATAAACTGAAGGGCATTTTCTGGTATTAGATGAAATCTGAAGATTCGGTGTTTCCACAATAGAGGAAGTGTGCCTCTATGTGCTGGGAACCACAACATTATAATATCTGATTTGTAAAGGTATTGCAAAGTTACAAATCTAAAAAAAAAAATTGTGACTTTGACAGATACGGACAATGAAGAAATATTAGGATAGTAGATAATAATTCTATCATCATTTAAATCCTCCTTTCCAATATAAAGTTTTTGGTCTGGCAGTTAGAGATCTCAGTTTTAATTGTGTCCATAAAGGAAATCTAAAGTTCACTCTACCTCAGCCACATTATTTACAAGATTAGAAATTAAACCTTAAAGATAGTATTATCAACATAAAAATCAGTGTATTCAGGCATTTTAAGAAGTTTGAATAAATTTACACTAATTCTCATCAAAAGTTCCATTCTACCTATATTATATATACATATATATATATATACCTGCATACAAATACATTTCTAGACTATAAAACATTACTTTCAGAAATTTTTATATTTGGCTTCATCCCCATTACTAAATTATAGAAAGTTCTGACTGTTTTAAATTCACAAATTACAGATTCATTTAGTTCATATTACTCTATGGATTATAACTGAAGGGTCTCTTCCTTTGCTACCAAATGATCACCCTGTTTAATAAGCATGTTAGCAATTTTTTCTCCACCTGCCTGCATGTTTAAGCAATTAAACCAAAGCATAAATAGCATCTGCAGTTTTACTACTTAAAACTCATTTGTGAATAGGAACATTTCCACTGATATGATTTCTATGATCTCTGCCTATCATTTTGTCATCTAATGCAAAAAATAAGTGAGACAAATTAATTTCTTTATTATACATAAAACACAAAGTTTTGAAATGTTTCAGTTACTCAAAACAGCTTGTTCTATAATTATTTGAATTTTCATTAACAAGAGTACAAAGGACTATTTGAATACTTTTTGCCATGCATTCATTCACTGTAACTTGGAGAAATATCTGCTTTGTGTTTAACCTAGGATAATAAGGGATACAACTCACATTCATGTATTTTGTTTGATGTGATAAAAGGACTGATATGAGAATTAGTATAGGAAAATATTTAATGAATTTGTGATCTCTTTAGCTATCAGTGGTGTTCAATGCTGTATTAGTTCTTAACTCTAGGAAATATATTTTTAATATGAAATTAATAGCATGTAAATGTATGACATACTATTAATTTCATGTTATAATACATGTCCATATACTAAATCGTTATGCCCATAAGTATTAAGCATGTTTACAGTGACTTTTTCAGATGTAGAGAGTGAAGTAGGAAAAAATAATGTATATAGGCCAAGAGACAAGAATGGGTAAATTTTTAAGCTGTATATCCTTGCTGATATAAGTATTCTAAGATGTATTTAGCTGTCCCTTTATCTAATACACATCTTGCTGCCAAACCTTTGCTCTCATAGTTGCATTACATTTTAGAAAATAATTTGGACCAAAGCCTGTTTACATTAAATCTGTGATTAGTTACAATATACTGTTTGCTTCCCTTCTCAAAAAGAAAAATCTTACACCATGGGTAACACAATTCCTATGCCATGACACAGAAGTTCCCACAGCTTTCCAATTTCATCAGAAACGGAGAAGCCCATTATGTTTCTGCAAGACAGCACTGCTGAAGGCTTCTGCCAGCCATCTAATAAAATGATAGCTATTTTGAGTTAAGCATTCTAATATAAGATCCTATCAAACCAAAGAATTTCAGAAGTACAGAGCTTGGTCTTTCTTCCTCCAAAGGCAGCATCAAAATCTGATCAAGATAAAAGCAAAAACTTCTGATGAATATACACTACATGATTAAAACCCCAAGTCCCTATGGTTTAAACCTTGAAGACATTTTAATTATCTATTTAACATCTTGCTATTTCTGGAATTCTGACTGAGAATGTTTCTAACATAGTATTTCATGGAATGTCCTTTTCTCATACTGAGCCGCTTTTACACTCCAGATGTAAACACAAAAGTTTGCCTTTCATCTTTTTAAACTCCATCACATAAAAGGCAAAAACCCTAAAGACTACTTTTTCATTGAGTCTCCTATATATACCAAAGATTATAAAATTAATAACCTCTTTTAAAATAGAAATCTCATTATTTTATTTAATGTTTATGCACTTCTCAAGAGTGTATTTAAATCCACTGATTGTCATGATTTAATTTTGTTTCTTCGAGAGGGAAAAGAAAAATATTTTAGATGTGATATATGTACTGAGATGTTTGCTTCCTTCACAGGAATTAAGTCATTACCCAAAATTTTCACTAGTTTTTAATCTTACCAAAGTAAAATGATTATAATGAAAAGCTCCCTAAATTTGAAAGTAGTATTTGCTAAATAAATTTTCACTCAGAACAGTTTGTCTGAGCTAAACTAAGCTCCATAAAAACCTCAAGGAAATTTGAAGTATCATGTTACTAAATTCAGATACTCAGAAGTAACATTGATTTTTTAACAAGAGAAAAACATACATAAGTTTATGAATTTTCTTCATATTTTTTGTCATTTTAAATTTTCTTGTCAGAAGGTTTAGCTGTACATCTCTGTTTCTCTGAATATGTCTGAAGGTTTAACTGTATTCTTCTGTAATTTTTTGTTCATTTTACCTTTGAAAAGATAAATGGCATACCACGATACATTTTGTATTGCCACACATATCCCAGAACGCCACGGTCATGAAACTAACTTTTTGAATTTGGTTTAAAAGTGGGTAATGTGAAACAATAGTTGTTTCTAAAATGTGCCTAATTTATAATGAGATTTGGACAAAAAAAAAAATTCTCATTTGGGTTTATCAGCCTTATGGCCCTGATGGCTACTCATCGGAGACAGATTTCATCTTAGAAGGGGGTATTTGCTAACTAGGATTGAAAGCATCACGGTGGTGGCATGTTCCCAGATTACCACTTGAGATCCATTGCTCGCTGATCAACAGAGCAGCTTTGATTGCAGTTTCACAAAGCCAGGTTCCTGCTGTCCTGGCTACAAGGTTTGTTTTCTTTTGTTGGTAGCAAGAGGGGAGGTGATGCTTGATTTTCTACTACCTGTAAACCTGAAAGCTTAATTTTGGCCTAAGGAAAGAAGACAGTTCCTTATAACTGAAGTGTTTCCCTTAGTTGCATAAAGTGGACAATAAGAAATAGCCCTTTCTTGTTTTCTTGTTCATATTCCATCTGTCAACGTTTGAGTTGAACCTTCTTTGTAAGTTCAGAATGGCCTTGGAACCAGAGATCCAGACAACTAAGGTTCAAGGCCCAGAAATGGAGACAGAGCATTCACACAAAAAAGCAGTAGTGAAAGAGAAAATGCAGAGGCACCAAGGTACCCACCAAATCAGTTCTAAGCTCCTCTACCTGACAACCAAGATCTTTTTGCAGCTGGCCATTGTTTTGTTTTCTTTTCAGGTCACAAGTTTCTGTCTCCCATTTCATCTGTGATCTTCTCCATCTTGTCCTTATATAACTTCACTTACTCTGCCATGAAAAAAAAGCATGTTGAGAAGTATAAAATGTCCAGTAGGTTGTGAAATAAAAGATTAGACTGTAAAGTAATATAGAAATAATGGAAGGTAGGATAAAAAGTTAAGTATTCCATTACTGAGAGATCTGAATGACAGCATATGCCTAAATTAGACTTTAAAGAACCACTAGAAGTTGCTTGAGCATGGTGTTTGTATTTCCCACTTTGGTGTGGCTTGTTTTCAAAATGGATCATATATATTTGATATCAGAGATTATAATTTTTAATATATTTTGCATCAACATCTTGGTTTTCATATTCCAAATGTGCAGTGCCTGTCCAACGAACTCTTCTGGAACAGAATGATGACTGAATAAGACCAACTGTAATATTTAGTAAACTAACAGTATGCATTGTGACACATCATTCCCACAAATCTTGTTAATATTAAAATGTAAATGAATGGTATTTATTCAAATAATTCATTCTAAAATCAACCACATTCATCTCATACAAAATAATTAGTTCAGTGATAAAATTATTGAGGGTAGAATATTTTTTGCTACTAAAAGTCACTCAGTTGTGTCCAACTCTTGTGACCCCATGGACTGTAGTCTACTAGGCTCCTACATCCATGGGATTCTCCAGGCAAGAATACTGGAATGGGTTGCCATTTCCTTCTCCAGGGGAGCTTCCCAAACCAGGGATTGAACCCCAGTCTCCTGCATTGCAGGCAGATGCTTTAACCTCTGACCCACCAGGGAAGCCCCAAATATAAGTCATAGAAGATATAAATAGATTCTGTCCAAATTTGTCTGAGAGACTTGGCAGCAAAAGCATGACTTACCCAACAGTGTGAGATTATCTAAAACCATGGCTAATTAAACCCTGGAGAAATATGTAAGCACTTATATACATACAAGATGGTCCACTAGCAATTATTCAATATTTCAACTTGGTCACCTCCATGCACAGGCCAGGTTCCTCTGGGCTGCTGCCGAGATGGTCTTTATGTCTAGATCAGTTCATTCTTTTGAACAGCAGTTCCTAGAGTCATTTATGAGTCACTCCCTGGAGTGTGAATCTGGAACATCTGCCTAAATGTGTCTCAGTTCAGTTCAGTTCAGTTGCACAGTCGTGTCTGACTCTTTGCAACGCCATGAATCGCAGCACGCAGACCTCCCTGTCCATCACCAACTCCCGGAGTCCACCCAAACCCATGCCCATTGAGTCGGTGATGCCATCCAACCATCTCATCCTCTGTCTTCCCCTTTTCCTCCTGCCCTCAATCTTTCCTAGCATCAGGGTCTTTTCCAATGAGTCAGCTCTTCACATCAGGTGGCCAAAGTACTGGAGCTTCAGCTTTAGCATCAGTCCTTCCAAAGAACACCCAGGACTGATCTCCTTTAGAAGGATCTAGTTGGATCTCCTTGCAGTCCTAGGGACTCTCAAGAATCTTCTCCAACACCACAGTAGAAAAGCATCGATTCTTCTGCACTCAGCTTTCTTTATAGTCCAACTCTCACATCCATACATGGCCACAGGAAAAACCATAGCCTTGACTAGACAGACCTTTGTTGGCAAAGTAATGTCTCTGCTTTCTAATATGCTGTCTAGGTTGGTTATAACTTTCCTTCCAAGGAGTAAGCATCTTTTAATTTCATGTCTGCAATCACCATCTGCAGTGATTTTGGAGCCCAGAAAAATAAAGTCAGCCACTGTTTCCACTGTTTCCCCATCTATTTCCCATGAAGTGATGGGACTGGATGCCATGATCTTAGTTTTCTGAATGTTGAGTTTTAAGCCAACTGTTTCACTCTCCTCTTTCACTTTCATCAAGAGGCTCTTTAGTTCTTCTTCACTTTCTGCCATAAGGGTGGTGTCATCTGCATATCTGAGATTATTGATATTTCTCCTTGCAATCTTGATTCCAGCTTGTCCTTCCTCCTGCCCAGCATTTCTCATGATGTAATCTGCATATAAGTTAAATAAATAGGGTGACAATAAGTGTGTCTAGAATTATCAAAATGTTTAAGTGCCAATGTATCTGTAACGGACAGTGTGTCCAGGCCACAGAAACTTTCTATTGAAGATGGCCTACACAGTCTGCTGTAGGGACATTTAAGGAATGTTTCCCGAAATTTTCAGCCTGGTATGGTTTTATATGATCACGCTGTTCCTATAAAAATACACATGCTCATTTGAACATGGTGAATATCACTGCTTCATATAAGAAGGGTCACTGAAATACACTTCTACTCAATGAATCACAGTTTTGCCAAGACCATCAGAATGCATGTTTATCAGGTGTTGAACACTTACCAGAAAGTACTTGGGAAAAAAATAAGTCTACTTGTAGAAAAGTTTTCATCAGATTGCAGATTTTAGCAAAACTAGTAAAATTTTAAAGATAGAAAATCAGCCAAGCACTCATCATATTTGTAGTGAGTGTTCATGGCAGAAAATCAGCAATTTTCTTACATGATTATTATATTAACAGAGGTTGTTACATATCAGCAGCATCACATTAGAAAGATCAGGATGAAATTACTTTTGTTAGAGAGCCATTCCCAAGAAAGCTCCAGGTTTGGTTCAGTTTGGGTCTAGAACTAGACAGACAGTTTCTGTTTTCTGTTGTTGTCATTATTGCTTACTCACTTTCTTTCTGTTTACCTTTTCTCTTTCCCTGATATAGAATATGATGTGAACCCTTCTTCTGTAAGGGGGGCAGGGCAGAGATTATTTCTTCACAGACTTGATACTGGACCTTAATTTACTTAAATTTAACAGTAAGCTTATGATGTTCACAGGGTGCTATTTACTCACTGAATTTAAAACTACACTAGAGGTGAAGTTTAATTTGAATGAGTAATACATTAACTCTTGGTAAATAATTTAGTCATCCCCCTTGAGAATGATCTAAACTGCCAGCACCCACTTCTGCTATATGTATGGTCAATATTATTTTCTGTTTGAGACTCATGATGAGATTATAGGAAAATTAGAAACTAATTAAGCATATAGGACCAAACTTTTCACTCCCTAGTCCATTATATGCAGCCTATTACTCCTCCAGGAGCTCCTTAAACTTCACTTTAACAAGCTGGAAACACATTATGAAGATGAATGTATCAAGGTTGTAATACATATTTGCATATAATTAACAAAGCCAGAATAAAACACTCACAGAACTATACTTGGTAGCATGTGGTCCTTTTCCTTCTGAGATATGTCTTTCATGTGTATTTATTGTTAATAATTATTATTAACAATATATTGATAATTAAAATATATAAAAATATTATATTGATAATATAGCTTTGTACATTAAACTATCTTTAATATTATTGAAAAATTAGTTTAAGAAACTGAATGAAAATAGAAAACTGTATTATGTCAATTTTACATATTTAAAAGACACACTTTATTTTTTTCTTTAAAAAACATTCAATAATGAATTGGCTAACACACTAAGACCTCCTTTTGAGCTTGGGCCAATAAGTGGATCAAATTCATGTGTGATTGGCATTTATTTGTTCATTAATAATTAAAGTGCTAGCATTTTTTGAGAATTCGTAAGTTAAGGTCTAGTAGAACCAGGACTGCATTGATTATAAAATGAAAACTAATTTTTGTCTTGCTCACATTTACATTTTTCCTTTTCATCCCATGTGGTAGAGGATGACAAACATAGTACAGGACTCTGAGCTGGGATATTAATATTGGAGTGGGGAACACAGAGCAAATGGGCTAAACCAGGCTGTTACTAAGTCCTGGAATTTCCACTGCCTTCTGGGTTGTGTCCGATGCACCCCTCTTCTCCATCCTCACAGCCTCTATGAGAATTTCAAAAGTATTAAAATAATCACTTCTCACTGGTCTGTCTCCAGGTCCTTTCCATCACCATCTCTTTTCCACATTAACAACAAAGGTTATTTTTTAAACAAGATAAATTTAATTTCCCTTTCTAAAAACCACACACTGATTGAGTGAATGCCCAGTTTCAAAGTACCTAATCTCCATTTTCACTTCTCAACTTTCACCACCAGTATCCCCCTCTACCATGCGTGGCTTGGTTCACATAGCCTCTAATCTATTTTCTCTTCTTACACCTTTCCTCCTTTTCTCCAGTGCTCCCTATGTCCCATAGCCCTGGAACGTTCTCTTTCCAGTGTTTAGGACGTGACTAAACCTCTTTCCCCGTCCACATTATTAAATTTTAATGTCTTTAAAATGTAGAAATGATTCCTTGTTTTTGAAGGTATTTTAACCTTGGGTAAAATTAATCTTTTATTTCTCTGTACCTTTATTTCTCTCTCCCTCCTTCTCTCCCTTCCTCCTTGTCTCTGCCTCTCAGGAGTTAATAGATAGGTTGCATTGTGCTTGTCTTTCTATAATACTTAAGCAAGTCATGTTGTATGCTAATGAAAGGATGAAACAATATATTCTCAAAGGTCATTTGCCTGTTTAAAGAGCGAGGTAAAGTGTTAGTCCCTCAGCTGTATCCACTCTTTATGGGCTTTGCAACCCCATGGAGTGTATCCACTCTTTGCGACCCCACGGACTGTAGCCCACCAGTCTCCTCTGTCCATGGAATTCTCCAGACAAGAATACTAGAGTGGGTTGCCATTTCCTTCTTTAGGGCATCTTCCTTATCCAGGGATCCAACCTGGGTCTCCCTCACTTCAGGCACATTATTTACTGTCTGAGCCACCTGAGAAGCCCATAAAGAGTGAATAATAAACAAAGGGAAGAGAGTCACAAAGGCAGAGCCACACAGCATCAGTGACAAGGAGATCTGTCTTTGTTGTCATTCACCCAGAAAACTAAAGTTCTCATATGAAGACAGGGTTTATTCTAGTGGCTCAGATGGTAAAGCGTCTATCTGCAATGCAGGAGACCCGGGTCAAATCCCTGAATTGGGAAGATCCCCTGGAGAAGGAAATGGCTGCCCACTCCAGTATTCTTGCCTGGAAAATCCCATGGACTGTGGAGCCTGGTAGGCTACCGTCCTTGGGTCGCAAAGAGTCGGACACAACTGAGCGACTTCACTTTCACAGTGAGAGTAGTTCAACCACAATAAAGTGTTGGGTAAACTTATTCCAAGGCATTCGGGGGTTCAAGTTACATGCAAATATTATATTTCCAAATGAGTAAAGCTAAAATTTTAAGTATTCCAAGTATGAGAATAGTGTCTTTTATATAAAATAAAGCAATGCAATTAAAATACTTACTTATCTTTTAATCATGGCTGCTACCAAGGTCATCATCACTGTTCTTGTTAATATTAGTTACTTTGGATTCCACTGTATAGGTTTAATCTAATGCTTGCTTGAGTTAAAGAATGTGTCAGTTGGGCTATGGCCTCAATAATGCTGCATGATCACCCATTCCAGAACATGGTAGCATTTTTTAGAAAGCATGTATAGTCGACCCTTAAACAACATAGGTTTGAACTATGAAGGTCCACTTATACCCAGATTTTTTTTTTTCAATAAATACATACACCAGATCCGAAGTTGGTTGAATCTGTGTACAGAGGTTGTACTATGGGACTTGAGCACCCACGGATTTTAGTATTTTCAGTAGGTTCCAGAACCAATTCCCCACAAATACCCAGGGAGGCTATTTCTTGCCTTTGCCTCCACAGATTGGCTGCAGTTTGACTAATCTAAACTGGGTTTGGTTTTATCTCAGTTTTCTGCATTACGTCCTCTTTAAACCAACAGCTAACCAAGTTATTTTCTTCTCATGAAGAAAGACAGGAAGGTAACAGGGCAAGCTACACTTCCCAGCACATTTCCCTGCTTGTGTTCCATTTGCTAATATCTCACTGATGCCTGGCTGTAGTCTAGGAGATGGGAAATATAATTCTGTCATGAAAAGGGTGAATATTTGCTAAACAATAAAATTATTGCTAATTTCATCTGACTCAAGGCAGGCAGTGAATACTCAGATTACATGCGAGTATGATATACACATTGCATATATTCCCTCTCCTCCAAAAATCTATACCCTGTGAGCCTCTTCCTTGCTTCTGATTTTAGAGGTGGTCATCCCTCCCAACCTCTCCTAAATTCCTTCAGGGACAAACTGAATTGTGCCTTGACTGTAAAGGTTTATTGGTCTTGTATCTTTCAGTAAAGAATCCACCTACAATGCAGGAGATGCAGGTTTGACCCCTATTCAAATTCCAGAGGAGATCTGGCAAGCTAAGTCTATCGGGTCACAAAATCAGACCATGACTTAGCGACTAAACAACAATCTTGCAATTTGTAATTTTAAAGGTTGCTATGCATGTTACTAGTATGTGTGGCATTATTTTTATGAGAAAACATATACTATAGTTACATATGCATGCGTGCTAATTCGCTTCAGTCCTGTCAGATTCTTTGCGGCCCTATGGGCTGTAACCCACCAGGCTCCTCTGTCCGTGGGGATTCTTCAGGCAAGAATACTGCCATGCCCTTCTCCAGAGGATCTTCCTGACCCAGGTAATCGAATCTAGGTCTCCTGCATCTCCTGCACTGCAGGCAGATTCGTTTACCGCTGAGCCACCAGGGAAGCCCCTATATACACATATAATATATATATATATATAATTTATTTAACTAAATACCATCAATGGTTAATTTGTTACCTAGTATTATAATTTAAGTAAACCATGAAAAATTGGAGAAATTATCAACATAAGCAGTAAATATTTCTGGTCAAATGCAAGGTAATTTGATCTGTTAACAAGATATTTTTCTTATTGAAATAATTATATTAGGACTTATTTATGAGGAATTTTATTCTCAATGACCAAAAACAGTTGTCAAAAAGATTAGAATATAATACTACACTAATTCCATATGATAGGTTTTGACATTAATTTGTCTTCTAATTCTAAAATGCCTTCCTATTTTAATAAAGATATGCATGGCAACCTAATCTGTTTTCTACCTTTTTTAGGACTTGTTTTAATAATGGCCCAGAAAATTAAATTTATGTATTTAATAGTATTATTGTAGTCTCATTTTTATAAGTAGGCTTAATGTCGTTTAAATGATGATATATAATAGGCAGACACAAGAATAATCTTGAGCCTTTACTAATTTTGCTTAGATGCTATGTATAGTTTCTTGTAACTAAAGAGCCTGGAATTAATCAACACATCATAGATTTAGAGAATTAAATATCCCAAATGAGAGGAATATATTTCCCAGATCCGAGATCAAATAAGTTACCATGGAAAATTATTAACAAAGGCCTCATTTAAGAGAATTTCAGACACTAAACTATGCTTAGTAGGATTAGTAGCATAATGTAGTAGAAGGGCACTGAATAAGACTTTATGATTAATGTTTTGTTGTGCATGCAGGTAGGCTCTTGATTCTTGCAGCAAGAACTGTGCCCCACTCAAATGTGAGTGAATTGCAGGGAGGCACTGTGGTTTTAGAGGAAAACCTGACGAGTAGAATCAACGCAAGAGCAGAGTCCCAGATTTGCCTGCAATGTTCTATGATCTATCACAAAGTGGTTATAAAATGATAAGACCAGATAGCCTATCTTTTCTTGAATTTGACGTCACAACTACAATATTACCTTAAATTTAGTTGTTCTTACTCTAAATGGTTAAATTCACTATTGTTCAAGATTTAAAATTTAAGCCGAAGATTCTTTAACATTACAAAGAAACATAAAGTGACCCTAAGTTAAAATCGATTAATGGACATTGAAATAACTACAAAGACTTCTGAAATTCTTCTTCAGGTTGGCATAAGTGCAAATATTTCAGGATTTCATTTTGGTTTGTGCCCCTTACTCCATTAGGAGTCCCAAGGAGTAAAGGAATCAAGACAGATTTACTTTTGCTATAAAAAGTATGCACTTTTCATTGGAGGTAATGAATTTCTGAAAGAAGAAATTTTCTAATTCCTAAATACCTGACTAGTGGCATCATTTTTCATATATAAGCCTTTTTTCACTCATCATGAATTATTCATGTACCTACCTTAATTTTAATTACCAACCTAACAGACTTAAAAATCACACTGTACCTAAAAATATAAACTGTATCACACTGAAGTTGAGAATGCATTATTCTTTATACATAATTGCTATCATGCTGAGGTTGGGTTGCCACCTTTTCCTGTGAAACTACGAAGAGGTTCTGTATGTATGCCTTCAACATATGCACATGTTAGTTAAAAACAGACCCTTTTGGCAACCTTCTGTCTTCTAATACTTTTCATCCTAGAAGGTTTATTGGTTTTACTTTACAGAACAATTCAGCAGTTATTGCTACTAAATAGAAGACTTCTCAGCAAATAATTGAGTCAGTAATTCACAGGGAGGACAGAAACTAGGGCTTTAAAAACTGCAAGTTAGAGGTCCTTCTAGGAGTTATTAGTAGCTCTAAAGCTCGGGCACAGTTCACTAGAAATGAAGTAGATCCATATGATAGTCTGTGCAGGACTGCCTCTGTGGCACTGCCTCGAGTAAAGACTATTTAAGACTGATATCAGTTTCACTTATTCCAAGTATATACCCATGAGCCAGTGAAACAACTCTTTTTAAATGGTGTGGGTTACCTTTCCATGAAACAGGGAAACCAGGACTGCATTCTGTATTCCAAATATCCTGTATTCAACTCTCCCAAACACATTCAAACAAATACTCATTTCTTGGCAATAGAAAATACATTTTAAACCTTAAATTTCTAGGTTAGATGTAAGTATGCTATTAACTGTTAATCAAATGTCCTCTTTACTGATAGTGTTTTTTAAAAAAATTATAAACTGTTTATTGACTCTATAAGTAACTATCAGAACTTGAAGTACTGAAAATCATTTTAGTATTATTGGTAGTAAGATGCTTGAAAAATATGTCAAGATGTAGTCTCTCTCTCTATATATATATATATGTATGTATAAATATAGTATATATATATATCCAGAATGTTTTACAAAAACTCAGGATTACAGGTTAAATGAGTGAACTGTATTATGAAGTCAGAAGAACAAATTACAGAAGAGTACTTTTAGTAAGACATGATTTTTGTTAAAATATATACATTAACCCTTTTAATATTTGCAATAACCATGTGAAAAAAATACTACTATTATAATACTTACTTACAGATGGAGGAAATGAAGTACAAATAAATGTTTTTTAAATGGCCAATGAACCAAGATTTCAACCCAGGCAAACTAGTATTAGAGTATAATTCTCCTAATTCAGTCACTCACTGCTTTTTTAGAAGAGTGATTTTACAGTTAATAAAAAGAAAAAAATATATATATACTTTATTAAGATGCAAAGTATTTCAATATTCAACTTATAGAAACATATTTCAAAAAATTCTCAAACTGCTTTGTAGCAAAATGTACTTCTGTACTTTACTCTGACTTCAAATCAAGCTCCTCAAATTATTCCAGGTCATTTAGGGGGAATATTTCTGGCTGTAGGCTGTCTCTTCTAATAATAAAATAAATCCTTCTCATAACAACAAAAAAATGAGAAAAGGCATGAACATGTAAAATCTACTCACATCTTGCCAAAACTACATACATCTCTTTTAGCCATTTTTAATACAAAGAGTGTACCCTTGGAGAACAGGTCCTAAATGTGTCAACACAGCATGACAATATTAGAGATACTGGAGGGGTTTGTGCTTTTTTTTTTGTTTTTGTTTTTTTTGCTTATTAATTACTTGGATGATAATCTTCATGGAACTCTGCAAAGCAGAAAATAGAACACCAATAAACTCTTCAATTAGATCCCTTTGTTTCATTCTAAAGAACCTGAAAACTTTCAGGTGCTTTATAGTTCGCATCTCTTGTCAATCTTATATTCCTTTTGGCAATTAGATGCCAACCACCCCAGAATGCATAGCCACTGAAACATTTATTCTTAAATTCCACTGCAATTAAAGATATCTCCAGTTAAGATACATAGATTAAAGGACAGAGATTTATTAAATAATGAGATAGCCCATTTCCTACTATAATTTCTGTTACCATATATTAGGAGGATTCAGTGCATTTTTACCTTGCATTGTTGACTAAAACTGACCACCAACACTATGTTTCAATTTTGTCTCAATCTTTCAAGCTATTGTAAATCTGAAACCGTATAGGAAAATTCCTATGCAACATAACCCAACAATGTCCTTAGCAGTTTGTGAAAAGCAATAAAAAGCCTTTGAACCAAACTCCTATTTTTGGTGTTTGCTAAACCATTCCAGGGAATGTCATGCCTATTATATGTATCAGATTCCTTCCCATCATGACTTTGCAAGAAACTCTTTCCATATCCAAACACACCTGCTATAAACCATAACTGTGCTGGATATTTGCAATATGTCCAGAAGTGAGATGGCATTTACTAAATTGAGGCTTTGAGAGCTGAATTTTAAATATTCAGGAATTTTGCAAGGCTGTTCTTAAACCATTGGAAGTTTAAATGGGCCATGGGTTACATAATGAAATTCTGCCAAGCCTTCAAGATTAGGGGTTTCCCCCATCTGTGAGCACTGTTTTACCCACATGCCACTGGGTTTAACAGGTATGATAATTTCTTAACAATGCTATCTGTTAACCTTATTGAAACTAAGGAATTTGTGGATTTCATACAGACTATCATTCTCATGCCTAGCCAATCTTATATAAGTGGTTGAGCAAAATTATAAGATTGTTTTCTTCAGGTTACTGGAGAAGGAAATTAATTTTCACAGCTTTTCTAGGTTTCCCATTGCCAAAAGATCACTTTATGTGTTAAAAAATAGAAGACAGTTCTGCTGACTTAAAAGTGATTTGTCAAGTTGCCTTAAATGTTTCTGTTTTAGCTGAGGCTTTGTTAGTCTACAAGCAGCACATTCAACATCGTGTCTTGTCTGTTCTTTACTCCTTTATGCCACCAAAGTTATTTGTTTTTAGCAGTCACTGTGGAGCTAGAACAAGGTACTTTGCTGCTCAGTTAAAGTTAACTGGGGCCGCAAGTGGTCTTATACAAGATCTAGGGAACAGATGGACGAGTAAAGCAGAGCCATGGTGACCAGCCATAAAAGAAGTCCTCCCAGGGTGTCTTAACAACAGCCGAAGTATTACAGGCATTTCCTCTAGAGCCATCTGGCTTTGATTTTTCTAGCTATTTTTCCTGTTGACACACAGAGCCACAAAGTTAAGGAAGCAATAATTCTTCTCTAGTTACTGTAACTGCTGATGCAAAACCACCAATTTTTCTAAAGCCACTCATCAAGTACAGGGACCCATCTCATAGAAGAATATTCTGTGGGTTAAAAGACTATGTTAGTTAAGAGGGGAGTGGTACAAAGTTACACTCTAGTTTAAAGTCAGTGTATGTATTCTTATAGGTTCAATTGATGTTCATTTGTTTTATCCCAATTGAAATTGAAGACCCAGTTATTCCCTTCTACCACTTCTAAAGCAATACTTAAACAAAAAAAAGAAAAGAAGAAGAAGCAAAATAATGGTACTCTTTTGGAAAGTTCTCCTTCCCCAACTCTCACTCTAAGATTTATTCTGACAATAACTGAAGTCATTTTAATGGTACCTAGGTAATAAATTTGAGGTATATTTACTAAAGCTTTTGAAGTTCTGATCAGACTTCTCATTCAGTTAAGGGAATCTCACAAACATTGTTGAAGGGGAAATTTCCCACTAGGAAAGGGCAAGTGACTGATGTACAAATGTAAAAGCATGTAGAAGGTGAGGAAGTCAATTAGGGAAGAGGAGGTAAATGAAACTAGATCACTTTCTAACACCATACACAAAAATAAACTCAAAATGGATTAAAGATCTAAATGTAAGACCAGAAACTATAAAACTCCTAGAGGAGAACATAGGCAAAACACTCTCAGACATAAATCACAGCAGGATCCTCTATGATCCACCTCCCAGAATTCTGGAAATAAAAGCAAAATTAGACAAATGGGATCTAATTAAAATTTAAAGCTTCTGCACAACAAAGGAAAATATCAGCAAGGTGAAAAGACAGCCTTCTGAATGGGAGAAAATAATAGCAAATGAAGCAACTGACAAACAACTAATCTCAAAAATATACAAGCAACTTATGCAGCTCAATTCCAGAAAAATAAACGACCCAATCAAAAAATGGGCCAAAGAACTAAATAGACATTTCTCCAAAGAAGACATACGGATGGCTAACAAACACATGAAAAGATGCTCAACATCACTCATTATCAGAGAAATGCAAATCAAAACCACAATGAGGTACCACTTCACACCAGTCAGAATGGCTGCGATCCAAAAATCTGCAAGCAATAAATGCTGGAGAGGGTGTGGAGAAAAGGGAACCCTCCTACACGGTTGGTGGGCATGCAAACTAGTACAGCCACTATGGAGAACAGTGTGGCGATTCCTTAAAAAATTGCAAATAGAACTCCCTTATGACCCAGCAATCCCACTGCTGGGCATACACACCGAGGAAACCAGAATTGAAAGAGACACATGTACCCCAATGTTCATCGCAGCACTGTTTATAATAGCCAGGACATGGAAACAACCTAGATGTCCATCAGCAGATGAATGGATAAGAAAGCTGTGGTACATATACACAACGGAGTATTACTCAGCCATTAAAAAGAATTCATTTGAATCAGTTCTGATGAGATGGACGAAACTGGAGCCGATTATCCAGAGTGAAGTAAGCCAGAAAGAAAAACACCAATACAGTATACTAACACATATATATGGAATTTAGAAAGATGGCAATGACGACCCTGTATGCAAGACAGGAAAAAAGACGCAGCTGTGTATAACGGACTTTTGGACTCAGAGGGAGAGGGAGAGGGTGGGATGATATGGGAGAATGGCATTCTATCATGTATACTATCATGTAAGAATTGAATCGCCAGTCTATGTCTGACGCAGGATACAGCATGCTTGGGGCTGGTGCATGGGGATGACCCACAGAGATGCTATGGGGAGGGAGGTGGGAGGGGGGTTCATGTTTGGGAACACATGTAAGAATTAAAGATTTTAAATTTTAAAAAAATAAATAAAAAAAAAATTTAAAAAAAAAAAAAAGAAAATCTATGGTACTGTTTGAGAGTTTTTGATGAATAACTGGGCTCAAATCAAACGTTATGTGTGATATAAAGACAAAGAATTGATGGCCCAAGATCAACCTTGATGCCAGAGTAAAACAAAAAGAGATGCTTGTCATTGTGGTCTCTCCTAAGAAAGAATTTACGGAAAAAGACTGCATTCTAAAAAAATGGTAAATAAATTAAAATGCTGAGATGGAATTGTAACCAATATAACTAGATGTCACTGAAGAGATAAAGCCATGAACAGAAAAATGAACCATACTTTATAACCTACAGAAACATAGTCAGGTATTCCATAGGGTGCAAGGTGGGTCTGGTTGAAGCCAGAAACTATGAACAATGCACAGATTCACCAAAAGATTAAGCATAACACTATAGTATGCTTCCCCTCCCCTACGCCTCACCACCACACTACTGCACTTCCTTTTACCCAGTAGATCACATCTGTCTTTCAGCAAAAGAAATTACAGTGCATACTAAAAGCCATTTTAGTCTGAATTGTTTGAAAAGACTTAAGCATAAGAACCCAGAATTGAATATGGCAAGAATGTTGCAATTGTCAGACCAAGAATTTAAAGCAAAAAACACCATGATTAATATGCTAAGGCCTCTAACAGAAAAAGTAAGCAATATGCAAGAAGATATAGATAATGGAAACAGAGATGGAAGTTGAAAGTTTGAAATCTTGAGCTTAGTTAAACAAAGACAGTAAAGCCTATCGATAAAATGAGCTAAGACTTTGAGATCAAGCAGAGGTAACACACTGAAAATTCTGAATTGCTAAAGAGATATTCTGTTACTAATTTTCTCTGAGAAAATGTCAGGAGGCAGGATTTATGAATATGAGGCCAGAAAGAGCTGCTTAACTGAACTAAAAAGAAATCAGATTATCTTAACACCAATTTTAAGTTATTCTTAAATTATCTTTAATTTATACCAAGTTTTTTTTACACAAACACAACATATATATTTTAAGTGACTTAGAGGGTTGCCTTCTGTGTAAAGACTGTACAAAAATATTTCCATTTGTTCTGTATTTTAAAAAAAGGGGTGGGGGAACAAGGACAAAGAAGAAAAGGAAATTAGCTTTCAACAGAAATAGGGATGAGTCTGCACATTGTCACTGGGAAGTCTATAAGGGCTAAACTTACATGTATATGAATAAGATGCT
Source organism: Budorcas taxicolor (assembly GCF_023091745.1). Classification (NCBI taxonomy): domain Eukaryota; kingdom Metazoa; phylum Chordata; class Mammalia; order Artiodactyla; family Bovidae; genus Budorcas; species Budorcas taxicolor. The sequence continues at coordinate 185,710,005 of NC_068910.1, forward strand.
GAAAAATATGTCTTAAAGCTGTATTTGCAAAGTAAGCACTTATTTACTTAGTTTACATATGATACACAGGTTGAGGAGTGCTAGGTAAGCTACCACTTGCCCCTACACTGATCATGTACCATATGCTGAGGTAAGGCTGCCAGAGGTGGTAATATTAGACACTAGGTGTTCTGTAGAACATTCAGAGCAGGTACTCAGTTACACACTTATAGGTATTATAGGTATTAGAGGGAGTGCAAAATTCTTTTCAAGGAAGCAGCATTCTTTGAGTCATATAAAGAATACCTCCTTCCCTGGAACATCTAGATCTCAGTATATTATTTGGAGTGCATTATAATTCTCAGTCTTGCAGGGCTTTGTAGCATAGCAGAGAATGTCAGACTGAAAGAAATAGTGGAAAACTATCATGTTAATAGGAACTAGCTCTTGGTTTTTATAAAAATTAAGAAATACTGGAGATGAGCGTTCCCAAGATGGCAGAACAGGAAGACCCTGATTTCACTTCCTCTCATGGGCACATTGAAAGTACAACTATTTACGGAACAACTATCAACAAAAATTGAGAAGGAAATGGCAACCCACTCCAGTATTCTTGCCTGGAGAATCCCATGGACAGAGGAACCTGGGGCTACAGTCAGTGGGGTTACAGAGTCAATTATGACTGAAGTGACTTAGCACAGCACATTAACAAGACCAGAACCTACCAGAAAAATCTTCTGCAACTAAAGACATAAAGAAATAACCTCAACAATGGGTAGGAGGAGCATAGTTGCTGTAAAGTTAAGACTCACACACTTAGGTAGGCAATCCACAAATAGGAGAATAATTAGAATAACAAGAGTTCTCCCAAATGAGAAAGAGACGCCCACACTGGGTTCCTCAATCTGGGGGCCTTGCACTGGGAAGATGACCACACTGGGAAAACCCAGAATGGTTGGTTTTGAAAGCCAGTGGGGCTCACTTTTAGGAGAGGCAGAGAGCTGTGGGAAAAAAGGATTTCACTCTTAAAGGGCACAAGTAAAATTTAATACAGTTCAGGACAAAGAACAAAAGCAATAATTTGGCAGGAGCCTGGGTCAGGCCCAACTGTTGACCTTGGAGAGTCTCTCAGAGAAGCCGAGGGGCAACTGGAGCTCATCTTGGAGATGTGGACACTGGTATCAGCCACTTTGGGGAGCTGCTTCTACCATATGGACACTGGAGCTAGCAAGTGCCATGTGGGAATCCTCCCTCCAATTTACTAGTACCAGGACCTAGCTCTGCCTCTGCCCATCAGCCAGCAGGCACAAGTACTGGGACATCTCAGATCAAGCAACTAACTGGGTGGGAATGCAGCCCCACCCATCAGAGAATAAGTTGCTTTAAGACCCTGTGACTCCAAAGCCACCCCTGGACACAACCCTGCCCACCAGAGGGCCCAGGGCATGGTCCCACACACCAGTGCACAGGCACTGGACCCAGGATGCTCAGGGCCCTGTAGCCAGAGACCCCCAGGTACCAGTTCTGCTTACCAGTGGTCAGAAACCCAGAAACTAGTAAAACACTCTCAAAGGACTTCCCTGGCTATCCAGTGGTTAAGACTACACTCTCAGTGCAGGGAGACTGGGTTTCATCCCTGATTGAGGAACTAGAACCACATTCCACAACTAAAATAGAAGATCCCACATACAGCAACTAGGACCTAGCACAGTCAAATAAATAAAAATAAGTGAATATTTTAAAAAGACTCTCACAATACATATTCAAAAATTTACAGAATGGAAGACAGAAATTTATAGTTCTATAATAATAATGACTTCACAAACCACTTTCCAGACTAGATAGAACAAGATTGAGGGGAATAGACAAAAGAGCATAGTAGGAAGACCCTGTGCTCTTGGGGAAGACCCTTCCCCATGGGCACACCAAATTCACAACTATTTACAGAGAAACCATCAATAAGAATGATATGAAGAGAAGCAAAAAATATTTTCCACAACTAAAGATATTAAGAAGGAACTGCAGTGAGATAGAAGGAGAAGCTGAGATAATATAATCAAGATCCTCACTCTTGGGTAGGTGACTCATAAAAAGGAAGATAATCGCAATTGCAGAGGTTCTCCCCAAGAATTGAAGGGTCCAAGCTCCATGTTAGGATACTTCACAAAGAAGACAAACCCCCAGAATATCTGACTTTGAAGACCAGCAGAACTTTGTATAGGAGAACTGGAAGAGACTGAAAGTACACCCATAAAAGATTCACACAAGCCTTCAGATGCTCTGAGACCCAGCATGGAGGCAGTAAATTGAAAGAATTAAGGCTTTACTCTTAAAGGGTAGAAGTAAAATTTAACACACTCCAAGGCCCAGAGCAAAAGCCCACTAATGATCCAGCACTAGTCCCTGGGCACCTGAGGGTTCCACAGCCAGCTTCCTCATGACCCAGACTTGCCAATCAGCAACCAGTAGCCTTTGTACAAGGCAGGGCTTGGCAACCACTCAGACTGGGGGCCAGCCTCACCTAACGGAATGTCCACAGGAGTCAGTTCAATACAACAGAAGGATGCACAAAGCCCACAAAGGGGACAACCCTAGAGTATATATAGCCTGGTGACCAGAGGGGAGTGTGCTCCTGGGACATATAGTACATTTGTTATGAGAGGCCACTTTTCCAAGGTCAGGAAACACAACCAATCTGCAAGGTGCACCGAAATAAAAATAGCAAATTAGGCAAAATGAAGTGAAAGAGGAATATATTGTAAACGAACAAGGTAAAACCTTAGAACAAGAACTAACTGAAGTAGAGATAGACAATCTACCAGACAAAGTATTCATAGTAATGATTATAAAGATAATCAAACAACATGGAAGAATAATGGATGAACAGAATGAGAAGTTAGAAGATTTTAGCAAGAATACATAAAAAATACAACTGAAATGAAAAATAGAAGAAATCAATAGCAGTTTAAATGATACAGAGGAACAGATCAACAAGCTGGAAGACAGAACAGTGGAAATCACTGAAGCTAAACAGAAAAAAGAAAAAGGATTAAAAGAATGAGGGCAGTTTAGGAGATCTCTGGGACAACAGAAATCATACTAGCATTTTTATTATAGGAGTCTCTGAAGAAAAAGAGAGAAAAGGATGGAGAACATATTTGAAGACCTAATAGTTGAAAACTTCCCTGCATGCAAAAAGAAACAGATTTCTAAGTCCAGGAAGCACAGGGTCCCCAAAAAGGGTCAACACAAAGAGGACCACATCAAGACACGTTGTACTTAGAATGAAAAAAAATTAAAAATAGAGAATATTCAAGTACATATGGAACATTCTCCAGGACAGATCACACACTAAGGCCACAAAACAAGCCCAGGTAAATTCAGGAAAACTGAAATCATATAAAGTATATTTTTCAACCGCAATGTCAAGAGACTAGAAATCAACTTCAAGTGAGAAAAAATGGAAAAAAAAAAAACAACCCACAAACACAAGGAGGTTAAACAATATACTACTAAAAAGAATGGATATCTGAAGAAATAAGAGTCAAAAATGACTGGAGGCAAATAAAAAAGAAAACAGAGTGATCCAAAAATCTATGGGCAGCAAAAGTGGTTCTAAGAGGGAAATTTATAACAATACAAGCAAGGAAAATAACAAATCAATAATCTTACCTTACAACTAAAGGAACTAGAAAAAGAAGAACAAACAAAACCCAAAATTAGTAGAAGGAAAGAAATCATAAAGATCAGAGCAGAAATAAATGAGAATAAAAATTCAATAAAACAGTTCAATAAAAGTAAGTTGGTTTTTTGAAAAGATAAAATTAATAAACCTTTAGCTAGATTCATTAAGGAAACAAGAGGACCAAATCAAAAAGGTCAGAATTGGAAATGGAGAAATTACAACAGATACCATAGAAATACAAAGGATAATTAACAGATTACTATGAACAATTATATGGCAATAAAATGGACAAATCCAATAAATGTACAATCTCCCAAGATTGAAACAGGAAGAAAAAAATAAAGAAATCAATTACCATTAACAAAATTGAATCAGAAAAAAACTCCCAGCAAAAAAAAATCTCGGACTGGAAGCCTTCAAGGTGAATTCTACCAAATATTTAAGGATGAGTTAACACCCATTCTTCTCAACCTATTCAAAAAAAAAAAAAAAAAATTGCAGAAGAAACAATACATCCAAACTCATTCCATGAGGCCAGCAATGCCCCACTAACAAAACCAAACAATGATATCACAAAAAAGCAAAACTACACGCCAATATCACTAATGAAGGTAGATGCAAAAATCCTAAACACAACATTTGCAAACCAAATCCAACAATACATTAGAAGGATCAAACACTGGATCAAGTTGATTTATCCCAAAGATGCAAAAACGGTTCAATATCTGCAACTCAAACAATATGGTACACCATATTAACAAATTGAAAAGTAAAAGCCATATGATCATCTCAATCAAAGCAGGAAAAAGTCTTTGATAAAATCCAATATCATTTACTATAAAAACTCACCACAAAGTAGATACAGAGGGGAATATACCTTAACATAAAAAAGCCCACAGGCAACATCATATTCAATGCTGAAAAGCTGAAAGCATTTTCCCTAAGATCAGGTACAAGACAAGGATGCCCACTCTCATTACTTTTATTTAACATAGTATTGAAATCCCTAGTCACAGAAATCAGACAAGAAAAAGGAATCAAAATAGCAAGAGAAGAAGTAAAACTCCCACTGTTTATAGGTGACACTATAAAATACATAAAAAATTCTAAAGATACTACCACAATCTACTAGATGGAGCTCATCAATGAATATAGTAAAGTTGAAGGATACAAAATTAATACATAGAAATCTGTTGGATCCCTATGTCTTACAGACAACTATCAGAAAAAGAAATTAAGGAAACAGTCCCACTTACAATCACATGAAAAAAAGAAACAACAAAACAATATACATAGCAATAAGGAGGTAAAAGATTTGCACTTGGAAAACTATAGGACACCAATGAAAGAAAATGGAAATGACACAAATAGATGGGAAATATATACTGTATTCATGGATTAGAAGACATAATATTGTTAAAAGGATCATACTACCCAAGGCAATCTACAGATTCAATACAGTCCCTGCCAAAATAATGATAGCATTTTTCATAGAATTAGAACAAGTAATTTTAAAATTTGTATAGAACCACCAAAGACCTTGAACAGCCAAAAAAAAAAAAAAAAATCCTGAGAAAGAAGAACAGAGCTGGAGTAAAGGTATAGCAATCTCTAACGTCAGAAAAGTGCAAAGTCATAACAATCAAAATTGTAAGATTCTGGTACAAAAAAAAATAGATCAGTGGAACAGAATAGAAAGGCCAGAAATAAAACAATGCACTCATGGTCAATTAATCTCTGTCAATGAGGCAAGAACATATAATGGAGCAGTTTCTTTAGTAAGTTGTGCCCTGGGAAACTGCATATAAAATTAGAATATTATCTCACACCATATACAAAAATAAACTCAAAATGTATTAAAGCTCTTAATTTAAGACCAGGAGTCAAAAACTCCTAAGAAATCACAAGTATAAGATTCTTTGACATAAATTATGACAATATTTTTTTGGATCTGTGTCCTAAGGCAAAGAAAATAAAAGTAGAAATAAATAAATAGGACCTAATTAAACTCAAAAGCTTTTGCACAGCAAAAGAAACAATCAACAAAATAAAGAAAACTTATTGAGTATGAGAAAATATTTATAAATGATAAATATAAAAGGGAAAACTTAACTACATCACCATTTTGTTCTAATGAAATTCCATGTTGATAGTTCACAGAATGACTTTAATTTTTGAAGGTTATTCTGAAATCTCTACTTCTATGATTAAGAGTCTCAAGCTCAACAATGTTCATAGTTGTAATATGTGGTCTGAGGGGGCAAAACATATTGAAATTCTGGGCCAAGTGCATAGAGGACTCAGATGAAAACAATGCTATTAAGGTCTCAAATTCAAGAGTATTGAATTCTCTTACACATAATTTTCTTAAAAGCCTGCATAATTTTACATTTATTGGAGTCGTCACCTTCAGATACTGATTATTTTGGAGAAGCAATCACAGAAACCTGAAAAATCAAGGTCTGATGAGAAGCCCTAAATAAACCAAGTTTCAGAAGCCCGGATCTAAAAAGCAAGGAGTTTTCAACATTAACAACCCAAATTCTGTATTTCTTCTGTACTGAGAAATCTGATGTTGCACGTATTAAAACAGAGTGGGAATATTAAATAAAAAAAATAACTGGGTTAAGAGAAGTCACTCTCGGGTGAGTTAAACTGACAAATACAAAAGAAAAGAAAAGGATACAGAGAAAATATCATCTAATAGAACTTAGAAAAACTATTTAATGTTTGCTTATAAAATATTGCCACTAAAATAATTTATGGGTGTGTGCTCATTCACTTTAGACATGTCTGATTCTTTGCAACCCCATAGACTGCAGCTTACCAGGCTCCTCTGTTCATGGGATTTTCACCACAAGAATACTAGAGTTGCCATGCCCTCTACCAGGGGATCTTCCCAACCCAGGGATCAAACCCTGCTTTCCTGAGGCTTCTGCACTGCAGGTAGACTGTTGACCACTGGGGAAGCCTCTTAGTAGTTTTATACATTTACATCTAGCGTGTGAGTGACTTCACTGTTTACATTTGAATACCTGATCAAATATATTCTATACAATTTTATTATTTCTGCAATTTGCTAGCTAATAGCTAGTTGTCTCAATATCTCTAATTAGTCTGTCTTTTCTCATTAATTTTAACATAAACTTTATATGTATGTATTTCTTCGGCTCGTCTATCAAAGTTGACAAAGGCCTGGGTTTGTTAGGCCTTAATTGTGGTTGGTTCAAGGTGCAGGCATATTCAGGGATATAAACACCACTTCTATGATGACCACTAAACAAATTCACATCTCCAGGACAGATATATGTGTATATATATATATTTAACTAATTTAGTTTAACTGGAGGCTAATTACTTTACAGTATTATTGTGGTTTTTGCCATACATTGATATGAATCAGCCATGGGTGTATACGTGACAGATCTTTGACTGTCAAATGGGACACATTCAACTTTTTACTTTACATATCTACATATCAAAATGAAATCTTTTATTTTGCCACAAAACTATGATATTCCTCTAGCTCAGGAATTACCAGCACCATACACCCAGTATTTCAAGCTAAAAATTGAAAGAAATAATCCTTGGGGCAACCTTTTCTTAGGAGTTCTTTCTCCTTTTTGCTGAACCCTTTAGTTCTAGCTCTATGCCTTGAGATTTATATAGGCACAGTAAATAATGACTGCCTCTTAAATAATCTACAATTATCCACTTTTCATTTTATAAGTCATGTCAATTTCTTCACATAATATCTGGATCTCCGAAATGTCAATATGAGTAAGTATACTATTTTGTCAGAAAACTACAGGCCAATATCACTGATGAACATAGATGCAAAAATCCTCAACAAAATTCTAGCAATCAGAATCCAACAACACATTGAAAAGATCATACACCATGACCAAGTGGGCTTTATCCCAGAGATGCAAGGATTCTTCAATATCCGCAAATCAATCAATGTAATTCACCACATTAACAAATTGAAAAATGAAAGCCATATGATTATCTCAATAGATGCAGAGAAGGCCTTTGACAAAATTCAACATCCGTTTATGATCAAAACTCTCCAGAAAGCAGGAATAGAAGGAACATACCTCCATATAATAAAAGCTATATATGACAAACCCACAGCAAACATTATCCTCAATGGTGAAAAATTGAAAGCATTTCCCCTAAAGTCAGGAACAAGACTAGGGTGCCCACTTTCACCACTACTATTCAACATAGTTCTGGAAGTTTTGGCCACAGCAATCAGAGCAGAAAAAGAAATAAAAGGAATCCAAATTGGAAAAAAAAGAAGTAAAACTCTCACTGTTCGCAGATGACATGGTCCTCTACATAGAAAACCCTAAAGACTCCACCAGAAAATTACTAGAGCTAATCAATGAATATAGTAAAGTTGCAGGATATAAAATCAACACGCAGAAATCCCTTGCATTCCTATACACTAATAATGAGAAAATACAAAAAGAAATTAAGGAAACAATTCCATCCACCATTGCAACAAAAAGAATAAAATACTTGGGAATATATCTACCTAAAAAACCAAAAGACCTATATATAGAAAACTATAAAACACTGATGAAAGAAATCAAAGAGGACACTAATAGATGGAGAAATATACCATGATTGGAAGAATCAATATAGTGAAAATGAAATAGCTTTTTAAATGTATCCTTTATTGTTGTTATTTACTCACTAAGTCAGTGCCAACTCTGCAAGCCCATGGATGGTAGTCCTTCAGTCTCCTCTGCAGAAAGTGTGTTACTTTCACTCCACTCCAACCCACTGGAGTGTGTTGTCATTTCCTACTCCAGGGGATCTTCCTGACCCAGGGATTGAACTGGCATCTCTTGTATTTCCTACATTGGCAGGCACTTTCTTTTAGCCTCTCCAAAGAAATCCCAGGGCTGATCTCCTTCAGAATGGACTGGTTGGATCTCCTTGCACTCCAAGGCACTCTCAAGAGTCTTCTCCAACACCACAGTTCAAAAGCATCAATTCTTTGGCACTCAGCCTTCTTCACAGTCCAACTTTCACATCCATACATGACCACAGGAAAAACCATAGCCTTGACTAGTAATGTTAGGGGACTATAAATTGTATTATTAAACTGTGACTCTTTAAAAGTAAAACAGTATACTAAAATGTAAAGTTATGTATTATTTAATATACTTGTTTACAGACTATTTTTATTACATTGATGGACCTATAAATAATTCTGTTCAAAACAGATTTTAAAAATGAAATTCTTCAAAAATCTTAAACTGTAATTGAAGCAAAAGGGAAAAATAGCTTTATATTTCTTATTTAAGCATTAAAAACAGCAAGCAGAATAATTATTCTATAAAATATTTATATACTTAAAGCTGTCTGTCAGTCAATTTTGTCTGGTTATTTTCTTTAAAATGTATTTCTCTTATAATAAAGTTGATTATTGCTTTTTAATAAAATCATCTGCAATCTTTTCCAAACTTGTTTCCAAAGTTGTCACCACTACCAAGAGTTATCATCAGTGTTTACCTCTTAGCTGAATTTTACAAAGCATTGATAACACTGTCAAAGTTTAATTTCTAGCAGAATAAACTTTCAAAAGTGTTATTTTGGTTCCATTAATTGGATGCTTGATCAAACCATTTTTAGATTTAATTTCCTATGTGAAACATCTAAATGGCATTATTCCACTGTTTGTGATCTAATGGAACTAACATATTCACAGCTCTTGCTGCATATTTCATAAGTACTGAAAAGATCTGGAATAAAAAATAAACACAATTTACTTAAGAAAGCAATCATTTGATCTAAATGAAAAGCCATGCTTCTCAGAGTGGTATGCTCATATATTTTCTCCAAATTCACAAGTTAAACATATGAAAAGGACCTCTTTCAGCAGTTTTCTTAATATAACTAGTAACTTTTGAAACCCCACCCAATATTATGTCCTCAGATTTGCATCTTCTGGGTGTCAGGAGATCAGTGTTAACCTTTATGGCCTCAATAATGGATAGAAAATGACAATGGATATATTATACGAGCTTTATGATTGTCCTAAACTTTCTTGAAAGAGAAGTTCATTACTTACTTTTTAATTAAACATCTTTTTAAAAACTCACTACTGAAATATTATTTCAAAGTAAGTGACCAATAAATTCAAGTGGAGGTGTCTGTGAGAGATGATAAAACCACTCTAGCAAGACCAAGTAAGACTCACTGTGTGTGCTCAACTTCTATTCTCTGCACATTATTCATATTTACCTAAGCTTTTATTTCCTTTGTTTTCTCCAAACTCAGCATATGGTGGCCTGCCAGTTTCATCTAAGTGGACAGCATGAAAAATTGTGTCCAGTGCTTGTCCTACCATCATGTAAGATTGTAAGGAATTAGCTGTCCCTGGCCACTGCTGACCCAGGGCATATTGTTTTATCATCAACACTTGGCATGCTGTCCTTGAAACAGAGACACTGGCCATTTTTTGTTTGAAGTGGGTGAGGAAAATACACTCGATTTTCAGACTTAACCCCCTAGGGAGGTTATAACTCTTAATATTTCATTTGTCTCCCATTTTTATACAGCCATGACAAAAGCTGCAACTATTAGACAAAATGGACAGATAACAAATAGATGCTAATTTTTAATCAACGCAATTGCTATGAATACTTCATTAAAAAAAAAAACAGGACAGATGCTAAATCAATCAGAGTGTATGGAAAACAACAGTACAGTGGCACTCACAGGAACAAGAATGCCTGGTTTGCCCAGAATTGAAACTGTGCACACCCTGCAACCCAGCTCTTCTTCATGTATATATTCATTAGTAACTCTTATATATGTGTACCTAAAGTACAGAGAAGGGTTTTCATTATAGCACTTGGATAAATACCCTATGGAATACAATGGAATACAGTAGACTGATATAGGTAGCTCTCAACATAAATGAGTGGGAAAAAATAATATTTGTGTATACATTAAAAACTCACAGTATACTAATAAGTGTTATATATAGTGCATATATTCTAATGAACCTGTAAAATCATGAAGGTAAAACTAAATATCAGGTTCATAGTAATTACACCTCTGCATAGAGAGATGGAAATTAACTTGTGGTATACTCCAATTATAACTGAATGCAATATATATGGAACAAGATAGGCATTAATTGTGATCATTTCTGGGTGGGGTTAAATAGGTACTCTTATTTTACGTAGTATCTTATTTTTCCAAATTTCACTCAAAAACAAAAGAGTATCATAAGGAACAGTATTCAGTTTAATTTGGAATCATACCATTACATATTTACTTTGCCTACAAAATATTCTCCCCTATTGACACTTCCAAGGGATTCAAAAAGGAAGTATGAAAAATGTGGTACTTTGTTTAAAAAATGTTCAGTTCTGTAACTCAGTAGTGTCCGACTTTTTGCATTCCCATGGATTACAGCACGCCAGGCTTCCCTGTCCATCACCAACTCCCGGAGCTCACTCAAACTCAACATCCATCAAGTTGATGATGCCATCCAATCATCTCATCCTCTGGCATCCCCTTCTCCTCCTGCCTTCAATCTTTCTCAGCATCAGGTCTTTTTCAAATGAGTCATTTCTTCACATCAGGTGGTGAAAGTACTGGAGTTTCAGCTTCAACGTCAGTCTTTCCAATTCAGGACTGACTTCCTTTAGGATGGACTTGTTGGATCTCTTTGCAGTCCAAGTGACTCTCAGGGTCTTCTCCAACACCACAGTTCAAAAGCATCAGTTCTTCAGTGCTCAGCTTTCTTTCAAATCTTTCACATCCATACATGACTATTGGAAAAACCATAGCCTTGACTAGATGACCCTTTGTTGGCAAAGTAATGTCTCTGATTTTTAATATGTTGTCTAGGTTGGTCATAATTTTTCTTCCAAGGAGTAAACATCTTTTAATTTCATGGATGCAGTCACCATCTGCAGTGATTTTGGAGCCCCAAAAAACAAAGTCTGTCACTGTTACCACTGTTTCCCCATCTATTTGCCATGAAGTGATAGGACCATATGCCATGATCTTAGTTTTCTGAATTTTGAGCTTTAAGCCAACATTTTCACTCTCCTCTTTCACTTTCATCAAGAGGCTCTTTAGTTCCTCTTCACTTTCTGCCATAAGGATGGTGTCATCTGCATATCTGAGGTTATTGATATTTTTCCCAGCAATCCTGATTCCAGCTTGTGCTTCATCCAGCCCAGCATTTTTCATGATGTACTCTGTATATAAGTTAAATAAACAGGGTGACAATACACAGCCTTGATGTACTCTTTCCCTATTGGAACCAGTCTGTTGTTCCATGTCCAGTTCTCACTGTTGCTTCTTGACCTGCATATAGATTTCTCAGGAGGGAGGTCAGGTGGTCTGGTATTCCCATCTCTTTCAGCATTTTCCACAGTTTGTTGTGATCCATATAGTCAAAGGCTTTGGCATAGTCAATAAAGCAGAAGTAGATGTTTTCCTGGAACTCTCTTGCTTTTTTGATGATCCAACAGATGTTAGGAATTTGATTTCTGGTTCCTCTTCCTTTTGCAAATCCAGCTTGAAAATCTGGAAGTTCATGGTTCATATATTGTTGAAGCCTGGCTTGAAGAATTTTGAGCATTACTTTGCTAGCGTGTGAGATGAGTGCAATTGTACAGTAGTTTGAACATTCTTTGGCATTGCCTTTTGTTGGGATTGGAATGAACACTCTCCTCTTCTAGTCCTGTGGCCACTGCTGAGTTTTCCAAATTTGCCAGCATATTGAGTATAGCACTTTCACAGTATCATCTTTTAGAATGAAGTAAAATATGGGACTTCTCTGGTGGTCCAGTAGTTAACATTTCATCCTCCAGTGTAGGGGTGTGGGTTCAATCCCTGGTCAGGGAGCTAAGATACCACTTGTCTCAAGGTCAAAGACCAAAACATGAAACAGAAGCAATATTTAACAAATTCAATAAAGATTAAGAATGGTCCACATAAAAATATTTTAAAAGAAAGAAAATATATAACCAGTACATTACTGTTCTTCACACTTTTGGACACATTATCCATATAATTACAATCAGAGTAAGAGGACAAAGAAAAATATATGCAGAATTTGATTCCTGAATTAAGGAAATCATGCTCATGTATATTCTTAAAAGAGATAAATAACATTTCAGAATTGACATTTTTACAATGAGAGATGATTGAAACATGCCAATAAAAGCTATATGAGTTTTATGGAAACAATGAATACTTCTCTTAATGTCTTTTAGTGTATAAGAAATGGGAACAGCTATCTTCATGCAAATTAACTAGACTTCAGTTGCACAGATTAAGAGAACTACAGTTTAATCAATCAAATGGTAGATTGGTTATAATGGATGTCAAAATCATTCTTTAATAAGTTAGGTTTAGAAACATATCTATTTTAGGAAACATTCAGAAACATATCTATTTCAGAAACAAAATACAAACAAAAATGACTGGTATTGCAGATTAGTATGATTTCAGTGGAACACATAGCATCTTCAAAATCTGATAAGAAATTTCCAATCCATAAAACACTAAAAGAAATCTGTAAATCAGTCTAGACACACATTTCAAAGAGCTGATGAGGTTGCAACCACTTATGCCTCACTCTTGAGTTACCTCGATAATTCTCAGCACTTGCAGAGTTTTCTAGCTTCAGAGAGCCTACAAACTAATTAATCCTTACACTACCCAGTGAGACAGTGATAAGAAATCCCTGGAAGAGAGCATCTAACTATATAATTCACACTTGCCTATATAGAATTCAGCATATATGTCGTGTTGTGCTTTCCTATCTTTCTATTCCAATAAATCTTATGAGAGATGATATCCATATGTGAATACATGATGCATAGCTGTCTATTGTGTATAAAATGATGTACACTGCACTCAATCTGCAGCTAAAAGCTAACAAAGAAAGATATATGTACAGCCAACACATGAAAAACATCTGGTACATTCTGCTGTATTTTCTTTTCTCATTCATTTTACGTCTTGTTCTTGGTCATTCCAGGGTGGACTTGATTTGAATAAACTACCGCTCTTCCATGGGGATATCCAATTCTCTTGTCAAAGATTAAATTATTTTCATTTGTTCTGAAATAAAGGGTTTTAAAATTAAAAACCTATAAATTATGCTGAATGTAAGGGAATACCATATGGGAAAGCTTCACCCAAAAGAAGGCATATTTAACTACTGTATTAAGAATTCTTTCTACTAGGATTCCCTTCTCTCTGCAGGTAGCTGGCGACAACAGTTTACCAAAACAAATCTATTCCCGCAGTAAAGGCCAACAATAGGTCACTCAGAGAGAGCACTTTCTGATTGCAAAGGGCTCTACATCTTTTTGCTAAAATAGGGGAAATCCTTATCCCATTTCCCTGTCTAATTGAAAATTCATTTAAAGCTTAATCCTCTCCTTTCAAAAAAATTCTGAATTTCCTTCAAATTGCTTGACCCTTTTCTAATTTCTGCAAGTATCTAAAATTACACAGATATACACATATGCAAGAGAAACAGTACAACTGGATGACCATCCAGTATGTCCATGTGTTCTGTTTTAAAAATTCTCTCATGTACTATTTGCATTAAGGTTGTAACTGTAATTCAATGCAAGATCTATTTGACCAATATCCCAAGAACATCACAGAAGGATGTATACACAATATGAGTTAACAAGATTTCTACCTGCACACACTTTATTTGTAAATAAATTTACATTGTCAAAATAATCAGCTCTGCTGTCAAAGATACTGCCTAAAACTTTACTTTTTAAAAAATTTTCTTCTTTTTACCTTCAAGATCCAAGCATTTTTTCCATTAAGTTTATCTAAAATAGACTATTGAACATCTACACTGAATGAAAAACGGTACGTTGAAAATATTTGATTTCTTAGTGTAAGTAATAATTTCAGTTTTTCCTTAATTAATTGCATAGGGTTAGGGAAAGAGCTAATATGCCATATTGATGTATTATTTGAGCCTCTAGAGAAAATAAGACTTAATTCATTAGTAACGGGAAATAAAATAAGGATTTTTACATGGATCTACCTTAAAACAGTTGAGATACTTACAAACACTAAACTCAGATTCCTTCCAGTTACAATTAAACTTATCATATCTATCTATATATATATATCTAAATATATATATATGGACTTCCCTTGTGGCTCAGTTGATAAAGAATCTACCTGCAATTTGGGAGAACTAGGTTCAATCCCTGGGTTGGGAAGATCCCCTGGAGAAGGGAAAGGCTACCCACTCCAGTATTATGACCTAGAGAATTCCATGGACTGTATAGTTCATGGGGTCCTAAAGTGTCAGGCACAACTGAGTAACTTAAACTTTCACTTCACTTTGACAATTAAATTTATCATGTATATGTGTGTGTGTGTTTGTGTGTGTGTGTGTGTGTGGGCTTCCCAGGTGGCACAGAGATTATCTGCCTGCTAGTACAGGAGACATAAGACATGCCAGTTTGATGCCTGCAGGGAAGATTCTCTAAAAGAGGAAATAGCAACCCACCCCAGTATTCTTACTTTGAAAATCCCATGAACAGAGAGGACCTGCCAGGCTATATAGTCCATGGGGTTGCAATGAATCAGGCATGACTGAATGACTGACGTGTGTGTGTGTGTGTGTGTGTGTGTGTGTGTGTGTGTGCGTGTGTGTGTGTGTGAAGGAATACTATTGAGCCAAAAGAAAAGGAAATCCTGTCATTTGTAACGAGATGGATTGACCTTGAAGGTATCATGTTAAGTTAAATAAGTCAGACAGAGAAAGAACAAAGCCTGTATTTTCTCATTTACATGTAGAATCTTAAAAATGCCACTATAGAGAGTAGAACCATGATTTCCAGAGATTGGAGATTTGGGGAAATGGGGAGATTTGGTCAAAGGGCACAAACTTCCAATTTTAAGATGAATAAGTTCTGAGGATCTAGTGTACAACATGATAACTATATTTTAAAATACTGCATTTTATATTTAGTGGTTTCCCTGGTAGCTCAGTTGGTAAAGAGTACGCCCACAATGTGGGAACCCTGGGTTTGATCCCTGGGTATGGAAGATCCCTTGGAGAAGGAAATGTCAACCCACTCCAGTATTCTTGCCTGGAGAATTTAATGGACAGAGGAGCCTGGTGGGCTACAGTTCATGGGGTCACAAAAAGTCGGACATGACTAAGTGACTAACTTTCACTTTCATACTTAAAATCTGCTAAGAGAATAGATCTTAAATGTTCTTACTGCAGCTGCCGCCCCTCAAAAAATGATAGTAGCTATGTGAGGTGACGAATGTGTTAAGTAACCATGCTGCATAATCATTTTGTGATATTAATATACACAAATCATCACATTGTACTCAAACCTATACAATGTTATACTTCAATTATATCTCAGTAAACCTGGAAGGGGAGAATATCAAGGGATTTTTTAAAAGAGTAGAAATGATAAAAATCTTTGGCTATAATATTAATCAGGGCTCTCCAGGGAAACAGAACAAACAGTATATGTGGGTGTGTGTACACACACACACACACACACACACACACACACATACACACACTGCTACTGCTGCTAAGTCGCTTCAGTCATGTCCGACTCTGTGCGACCCCATAGATGGCAGCCCACCAGGCTCCCCCGTCCCTGGGATTCTCCAGGCAAGAACACTGGAGTGGGTTTCCATTTCCTTCTCCAATGCATGAAAGGGAAAAGTGAAAGTGAAGTCGCTCAGTCGTGTCCGACTCTTAGCAACCCCATGGACTGCAGCCTACCAGGCTCCTCCATCCATGGGATTTTCCAGGCAAGAGTGCTGGAGTGGGGTGCCATTGCCTTCTCCGCTCACACACACACACACACACACACACACACATATAAAAAGAAAGATTTATGTTAAGGAATTAGCTCACATGATTGTGGAGATTTGGCAAGCTAAAAATCCGCAGGATGGGCCAGCAGACAGGAAACCCAGGGAAGCTACAGTTCAAGTCCAGAGACAGAGTTCTGGCAGAATCCCATCTTCTTGGGAAGTCAGGCTTTTTCTGCCAAGGGTTTCAGCTGATTGGATGATGTCTACCTACCACTGTGAAAGGTAATCTGCTTAACTCCAAGTTTACTGATTTAAATGTTGAGGCTTCCCTGGTGGCTTAGATGGTAAAGCATCTGCCTGTAATATGGAAGACCTGGGTTTGAGCCCTGTCGAGCTCAAACCTTTTGATCTCCCTGGCTCAGGAAGATCCCTCACCTTCCTCTTAAAAAAATGCTTTCACAAAAACCTCTAGAATAATGTGTGACCAAATATCTAGGTGCTGTGACCTAGCCAAGTTTACACAAAATTAAACATTACAGCAGAGAAAGAAATTTTGTGAGATTTAATATGCACTGAAATACCTTGCATGTATTTAGTCTGATTCCAGCTGGATATAGACAGCCAAGGAAAGACGGAGAGGCATTTAGTCTCACAACAGGGATAAGGTCGTGACATTTTCAACTCAGTCCTAGGACTGCCATAGAAAGGAGAAACATATCTACTGTTCATACCTTATGAGCAGTCTCTCTATCAATAGATCACAAACTTGAAAACATCTGCCTACACAGAGCCACTGACCTGGTGAAGACATCATCAGAATTTGAGCTTGAACTGTAAAGATTAGCTTTGGGATCTTTGACATTAGTTGAACTAGAAAGCCTAGAAGGAATTCGCTTTGGCAAGAGAAGCTGTCTTCAGTCAAACATTCTATCCTGGGAAAACCTAACCTAGTGGAACGTTTGGTTATGAGATGATAACACAAAAAAAATCTGGACCACAGATAGCCAGTTTAATGGACTTTAAGAAAAAGTATTTGGAATACTAATATCAAAGTTTGTTGGAATTAAAAACAATGCAGCATTTCCACAAACTGTCTCCTATTTATGGATGTTTAATTTTTAAACAGGGATTCATCTTTACAAATTATTATTGTTTTTAATGACTGTATGCACGTATGAGTCCTGCAATGCTTGCTTAGGAGAGGGCAGATGTGGAGAACTTACAGAAGACTGGTAACAAGACCAGGAATCTGGATCTTATGAGATGACTTAGCCTAGAGTGAGAAGGCATATTTTGCTTCTTTCTGGGTCTCCCATTTTTAACAAGGCAAACTACAAAATGATTATAAATAAGGTATAGTTCAGGAAGCAACAGTTAGAACTGGACATGGAACAACAGACTGGTTCCAAATAGGAAAAAAGGAGTACATCAAGGCTTTATATGGTCACCCTGATTATTTAACTTATATGCAGAGGACATCTTGAGAAACGCTGGGCTGGAAGAAGCAGAAGCTGGAATCAAGATTGCCGGGAGAAATATCAATAACCTCAGATATGCAGATGACACCATCCTTATGGCAGAAAGTGAAGAGGAACTAAAAAGCCTCTTGATGAAAGTGAAAGAGGAGAGTGAAAAAGTTGGCTTAAAGCTCAACATTCAGAAAATGAAGATCCTGGCATCTTGTCCCATCACTTCATGGGAAATAGATGGGGAAACAGTGGAAACAGTGTCAGACTTTAATTTTTTGGGCTCCAAAATCACTGCAGATGGTGACTGCAGCCATGAAATTAAAAGACTCTTACTCTTTGGAAGAAAAGTTACGACCAACCTAGAGAGCATATTCAAAAGCAAAGACATTACTTTGCCGACTAAGGTCCACCTAGTCAAGGCTATGGTTTTTCCAGTGGTCATATATGGATGTGAGAGTTGGACTGTGAAAAAAGCTGAGCACTGAAGAATTGATGCATTTGAACTGTGGTGTTGGAGAAGACTCTTGAAAGTCCCTTGGACTGCAAGGAGATCCAACCAGTCCATTCTGAAGGTCAGACCTGGGATTTCTTTGGAAGGAATGATGCTGAAGCTGAAACTCCAGTACTTTGGCCACCTCATGCGAAGAGTTGACTCATTGGAAAAGACTCTGATGCTGGGAAGGATTGGGGGCAGGAGGAGAAGGGGACGCCAGAGGATGAGATGGCTGGATGGCATCACTGACTCGATGGACATGAGTCTGAGTGAACTCTGGGAGTTTGTGATAGACAGGGAGGTCCGGCGTGCTGCGATTCATGGGGTCGCAAAGAGTCGGACATGACTGAGCGACTGAACTGAACTGAAGAAAAGAAGAACACATTCTCTATTGCCCAATTTTTTCTGTCTTATAAATCCCTTATAAGAGGGAGATTTAAATCTCAAAGATTTCATTTAAATGTCTTAAACATTGGATCCTGATCTTGTATCCATAAATGGGAAGATTTGGTCTAAACATAGAAAGAAATGATATGTAGATAAGTGAGCAGTGGTCCAGATTTCCTAACTGATGCATTTATAAACCTATCAGGGATTCCCAGAAATATCTGGGTAAATGAAATTGGTTAATAGTGCTCCTATAAAACTAAGCAAAAAGGGTGTCACAGACAAAAGTGAGACTGCACGTAGCAATTTGATCTGGGTTTGGGGTAAATCCTCCAATAGCCAAATCAATGTTACATCATAAAACATGTTTGAAACAGGTTATATATATATATATAATATATATATATATATAAAATTCAATTTCTAGTTGCTTTTCATTATTAAGGGAAATGTAAACTTCATGAAAACTAACCTTATATTGTAAGATTAACTTTAATAAAATTTACTTAACTTTCCATAAATAAATGTGAATTTTCTTTTCTTTTATGTTAAAATGATAGAATTAAATCAGAACTTCTTTGAGATTCTTACCATGTGGTGTCATGGCCACCATGCTAAATGGTAAACTCTGTGCAAAATTAACAGCAGAATGCTTATATCAAGATTTCCCCTTTTCACAATAAAGTTATTTTAAATTATGACCATGAAATGTGTCTACTAACATCAAGAGCCAAGAAATATCATTTGACAATAACAACAACAAAACTTTGGAAAGAGTAATATTACCAAAAGATACTACCACATTTTTATTGGCGTGTGAAAAGGAAGTAGAAATTTCTCACCTCGGTAATATTCGGAGTCTTTTAATCATATTTTTCACACTAGTCAAGATTTGTCCCAGGTACTAATTCTAACTTTTAAAATCTTTTTTTCCTGTAGATTTCTGGATATTGTAAAAATGCTGAATAAGGTTGTAACTGTGTAAGTTTCATAGACCTTTATTTTGGGGTGAGAGTTTTTGTTACAGTTTATAAAAGATATTTTCCTATTTAGACCTCAGGGCTATTTGGGGACCTACAAATAAATGTGACCCCAGCTGTTTCAATTCTTGATATCCAAAAGGTTAATCATTTTTAAGTTAAATAGGATATATTATTTAGCAGAAAGAATGTCTTTCCCTTTTAACTTCTAATAAATTGTATGTAAAGTTTAAAAAGTGTAACAGAAAAGATGTTGTCATATAAAAATGTGGGAAACTGTGGCTACATAATTAAAAACCACTTGTGAAATAAAAAATAAAATCCTCTTTTTTTTTAAACTTTACTTATGAGTTGGGTCAAATAAATCCCCATACAACTTCAGTCACTGTCCTGACATTTTATCTGCTTTTGAACTTTGTACAGAAACATAAAAATTAAGTAGTGTTATAGGTAGACAAAATTATATGGACAAATGTATGATATATGTTGATTCTCCACTTCTACAATCTTCTTAATCACTATTTGTCTTTTACCTTGAACATTAACACTAAATTTTTCAAGATATAATTTCTTTAAACAGGGATACCAATTATGTTTTATTTCCCTTTTCTTAAAAAATGATTTTGAATCCTTTATCTTTTTTTAATTTTCAAGTATATCAATATTCTAGTTAATAGAAATAATACTTCTCCAAGTATACATTTGCTGCTCATTTTTAATCTCTATGCTGACAACATAATCCATTTATCGGAGAAGACAATAGCAACCTACTTCAGTACTCTTGCCTGGGAAATCCCATGGATGGAGGAGCCTGGTAGGCTGCAGTCCATGGGGTCGCAAAGAGATGGACACAACTGAGCGACTTCGCTTTCAATTTCCCTTTCATGCATTGGAGAAGGAAATGGCAACCCACTCCAGTGTTCTTGCCTGGATAATCCCAGGGACAGGGGAGCCTGGTGGGCTCCGTCTATGGGGTCGCACAGAGTCGGACATGACTGAAGTGACTTAGCAGCAGCAGCAATCCATTTATGGACAAATATATTTTTCTTTCTCAGTTTATTCTCTGAAGATTGAATAAAAGGTATTTTAATGACTCCACAATTCTTTTGGAAAGAGATCTCAAAACTAAATTCTTTTATTCTTCATTTTCAACTCAACCATATGACCAAATGTGTTCCAAAAGTAACTGGAATTGTTCATAATTCATGCTTTCCTGGAGATAACAGTCTTTAAAATTATTAACTAGAAGCTTCTCTGCACTATGATCAAGTTAATAGAGATTATTACAAAGGTTTCTGGAAATTGAGTAGGATTTCTAAATACATAAAATTAATGAAAAGATAGTTGAAAAATATGATAACTGAAAGAAATCTTAACTAAAGAATCAGTGAAATATATACAGTGCTTTTTTTCCTGCAAATTACATATGGTCTGCCCTTTATATCCCCTGGATCAGCATTTTCAGATTCAACCAACTGCAGATGTAAAATATTTTTTAAAAATTCCAGAGAGTTCCAAAAAGTAAAATTTGAATTTGCCATGCCCAGCAATTATTTAGATAGTATTTACATTGTATTAGGTATAAGCTATCAGCTGATAACTTTAAGTATACAGGAGGATGTACATAGGCTAAATGCAAATACTATGACAATTTACATAAGGATTTGAGAACCTGCAAATCTGGGAATATTCAGAGGGGCTCCTGAAACCAATCCCCCAGGGGAACCAAGGAGCAACTGCATATTTTTTAAAAAGGAACAGCTCCTAATGCACTTTTTTGGTTCTTTCTCTGCAATTATGCTAACAAGTATCATGCTGAGAAAGGATTAGTCCTGATGGACAATCAAAGACAATGCTTCCTTCCTGGTAAAAAGGTGAGAAAAGATGTTGGCATCTGAGCTGCAGTTATTAGGCATTGCAGCAGGAGGTCCATATGACCAGTTAGTGAGCACAATCAGAGTTAGCTGAAGTAGAGGAACTGCCTTGTCACTAGGCAGGCTCCTCTGCGCCGTCATATATGTAACTTCTCTGACTTGGTGGGTGGAAACCACACAGCACACATCTTCCTGACAGTCCGGCATGGTGTCCTTCCCTCAGCTTGGCAGCCATGACACCGGCCAGGTAAAAACTCCTGGTGGGATGAAGCATTTGGCATAGCAGCAGGACATGTGCACCTGCAAAATCTGAAGAAACAGAAAACATTTCTGAAAAGAAGAGCTAGGAAGGACCCAGCTACTTAGTTCTATATTAACAATAAAAGGTGAGAAAGCAAGATTTCAAACACAAGATTAAAATGTATTCATTGAATTCTCATAATGTCCCCTGTAGTAGCTAATATAGCAAAATGATGAAAAAGGTAGAATAAAATCTTCTGCTAATTTTAATGATATTGCTGAGTGATTATATTTTCATATATTTGTGTATTTCAGTTTGTGTTTTTTAATGGCCTCCTGAAAATATTCTCCTTAACGTCAGTTTGAAACTCAAAAACGAGGTAAGATTTATTTTTTTTTCTTTAATGTTGACATTATGTCAAAACTCAATGCTAACATTTTTGAAATATTCGTTTAAGTAGCATAATAGGGTATGTGTTAGCTTGCCCTGTATATATTGTAGCGACTACTGATATTAGCATGAGAAAACCATAGGTCTCCAAATGAACTAATCATATAATACTAAGTAAACACGCCTTGTCTAAAGAATATGGGTTAGGTTACATTCCAAAAGAACAACGTGGAATAAAAACATAGTATCTAATACAATCATTTTTAATGTACCTCCCAGAGATTGCTTTAAGGCAAAGGTGACCACAAGGCCAGTGGTAGATGGTTACAAGCCGTCTTCCCCAACATCTGTGTAAATAGATTCAAAGAACCAAAGGCTGCAGTTTCAAAAATTAAACTACAAAAGCCATATCTATAACTGTACACAAAATTGCCTTGTCTACCCCTTCTTCTTACCCCCTACCACCTCCGGTGCTATTAAAGAAAAAGAATGTCTGAGGACCACCAAGGTGAAAAAGGGCAGCTAAAGGACATGGGAATAATTATTTTCAAGGGTGCCTTAAAAGTCATTAGTCCTTCTTTCTGCATTCTAGAAAAAGAATATATGTGCATATAAATCAAGGTAGTGGGCTTAATATACATGTTGGCAAAAATGGGCAGCTTCTATTGATATTTTTATTTCTGTTTCACTACTGTCTTAATTTGTTGCAAGAACCTGAAATATGGCACAAAGAAATGATGCTATCAAGTTGGCAGTTATGTGCCCTAACACAAAAACTGGCTACCCAAGTCCTCAGCATGAAAACTCAAGGAGCCCTTCTGTGTGTCTTTAGCCCACCAATCTAACATGATTGTCCGCAATTAAACTTAAGGAAAAAGAACAGACTTTGATCAAAACAGAAAAATGATGTGAGTGTGAGGTTGTGCAGCAGAGTAGGGGAGTAATGGTGGTGGTGGTATAGCTCACGTTCTAAAAACTTAGCCTTTAACCTTTATTGAAACCATTGTGTCAGATGCACAACATATAGGTAAACCACTTCAAGGTAAAGATGAAACATTAAAACTTTCAGAGTTTTCTAAGGGTAGGAGAATTCACACATGGCAGTGCCAAGACCAAATTTATCTCACCCCCAAGTTCCTTTTCTTTCCTCCAAGCCCTAATATATTTCTTCCAGAATTATCAATTCACAGATGAAAAATTTGCTGACATTGGAGTAATTTAAATTAAGATTCAGAAAAAACTGAAAATATATACTAGCTTCCCTAAGTAACTAGCAAGCTACTTTCTTTCTGATGGGAAGGCTGTGAAATTCACCATGCCTCCTTTTGTTTACTAATTGCTAAGAATCCAATCTATTCTGTACCCAAATAATACCACAGTCATTAGCATTTTATTTACTCTGTTCCACGGTCTTTTCTTCCTTTCTCTGTAGCTTTATTACATAACCATTTTTTGAAGCAGCTACAGTCCTTTTTTATTTTAGAACCAGATAGGAAATAAGAAATATGTTGTATAATGTACTATGCCTCTATGATGTGAGAGCACAGTTTCACATTCCCATTTTATTTTCCATTGCTTTTTTTTTTTTTTTTGGCTTGTTCATTTAATGGAGTGGTAAAATAAGACCTTGTTCAAAATGGTCAGCTTCAGTTTCAGATCTTCAGTGATGCTTGGAGGTCTTCTGCATAAAACATCAGTTCTTTGAACTGGCAGAAATAATCTTTCCTGATCCTGCCTTCTTTCTGGTTTCCCTGCCTTCCACTTTAAGTGCTAGAAAAGCAGCTGCTAATTGTTCAACACATTTGATTTTGTATTGTTTGAGATAATCCTGTAAAGAACTGTAATGTCTCCCTGCTTCCTGGAGATTGAAGTGAGCATAACCAGAGATTTGAGAGTCATTGTTTAGTCACTCTGTCATATTTGATTTTTCCAACCCCATGGACTATAGCTGCCCACCAGGCTCCTCTGTCCATGGGATTTCCCAGGCAAGAATACTGGAGTGGGTTGCCATTTCCTTCTCCAGGGGTTTCTTCCTGACCCAGGGATCTACCCAGAGTCTCCTACATTGCAGGTAGAATCTTTACCACTGAGCCACGAGGGAAGCCTGAGTTTTGAAAGTATGGTCTTTCAAAACAGCAGCTCCACAGTGGCATGAAAACCAGAAAACTGAGCCGTCTCAGAAAAATGTCATGAAAACTACCTATAAAAGTGATGGACCAACCACAAGTTTTTTCCTTCCACTCTCCCTTCTGATACCCACATTAATACATATGTGATAGTGAGGAGAGAAAAAAAACTTCTAAGGACAAACAACCTGATGTCATAAAGCACATGGAGAAAGTCAACTACAGGACAGTTAAGACCACAGCCTACAGAATGTCTGAAGGGAAGCCAGCCAAGGAGGAAGTTCAAACCTGCAGAGTCCCCAGGAGACTCCAGATTGGGACATGGGATTAGAACAGTTGAGCCCTCCATCTTTCCCCTCACTCTGGGAGAACATTTGCAGTCAAGTGTGTCTTTCCCACTTATCCCTAAAAACAAATAATAGAATAGTTCTATTTAATTAGATGCCAGCACCTGGATCCAACCTCCATCCATGTATTTCTAAGAGTTAGGTCTTACATTTTCTTTCATTTAGAAGAATCTCATCATAACAGTTGATTTGGTCATATGGTAATTCTATTTTTTTAAATTTTATTTTACTTTATTTTACTTTACAATACTGTATTGGTTTTGCCATACATCAACATGAATCCACCACGGGTGTACACGTGTTCTCAATCCTGAACCCTCTTCCCACCTCCCTCCCCATACCATCTCTCTGGGTAATTCTATTTTTAATTGGAAATTGAGAATCTACAGAGAAGCCAGTGCACTTCTCACTTCAGGCATTCAGGCAAAAATGAGAGAGTCAACATTCCACAATAAACAGAGCAACCAGTATTAATCAAGGAATGATAAATTTATATACACTATAATTTCCTACAATTTAAACTTTCAAAGTTTTTATTTTTTATTGTTTATTTTTATTAAAATATAGTTGATTTACAATATAATATTAGTTTCAAGTGTACAACATATTCAATATTTTTTATAGATTGAACTCTAATGTTATTATAGTTAGGACATGGAAGCAACCTAAATATCCATCAACAAGATGAATGGATAAAGAAGACATGGTATATATATCAGTGGACGATTATGGTATAGGTGAACTTATTTACAAATCAGAAGTATAGACACAGACGTAAAGAACAAATGTGTGGACACCAGTGGGGGAACAAGGGTGGGATGGATTGGGATATTGGGATTGGCATACATATACTACTATGTATAAAATAGATAACTAATGCAAACTGACAGTGTAGTACAGAGAACTCTACTCAGTGCTCTGTGATGACCTAAACAGGAGGGAAATCCAAGAAAGAGGGGATATATGTATATGTGCAGCTGATTCACTTTGCTGTACAGCAGATAAAATGCAACGTTGCAAAGCAAATATACTCCAATAAAAACCTTCTAAAAATTGTTTAAAAGTTGTTATACTCTCTATATTATCAGTGTTGTATAATACAACACATCTTATATCTTTTAAAAATTATTTTTATTATAATATAGTTGATTTACAATGTTGTTAATTTTTGCTGTGCAGCAAATTGAGTCAATTATACATATACATATACATATACACATACCCATACATATATTCACTCTTTTTTTCGATTCTATTCCCATATAGGTCATTACAGAGTACTGCCAAGAGTTCTCTGTACTATTCAGTTGGTTCTTATTAATTAACTATTCTATGTATCAGTTCAGTTCAGTTCAGTTGCTCAGTTGTGTCCGACTCTTTGTGACCCCATGAATTGCAGCATGCCAGGCCTCCCTGTCCATCACCAACTCCCGGAGTTCACTCAGACTCACGTCCATCAAGTCGGTGATGCTATCCAGCCATCTCATCCTCTGTCATCCCCTTCTCCTCTTGCCCCCAATCCCTCCCAGCGTCAGAATCTTTTCCAGTGAGTCAACTCTTCGCATGAGGTGGCCATAGTACTGGAGTTTCAGCTTTAGCATCATTCCTTCCAAAGAACACCCAGGACTGATCTCCTTGCAGTCCAAGGGACTTTCAAGAGTCTTCTCCAACACCACAGTTCAAAAGCATCAATTCTTCGGCTTTCAGCTTTCTTCACAGTCCAACTTTCACATCCATACATGACCACAGGAAAAACCATAGCCTTGACTAGACACGGACCTTTGTTGGCAAAGTAATGTCTCTGCTTTTGAATATGATATGTAGGTTGGTCATAACTTTCCTTCCAAAGAGTAAGTGTCTTTTAATTTCATGGCTGCAGTCACCATCTGCAGTGATTTTGGAGCCCCCAAAAATAAAGTCTGACACTGTTTTCACTGTTTCCCCATCTATTTCTCATGAAGTGATGAGATCAGATGCCATGATCTTAGTATTCTGAATGTTGAGCTTTAAGCCAAGTTTTTCACTCTCCTCTTTCACTTTCATCAAGAGGCTTTTCAGTTCCTCTTCACTTTCTGCCATAAGGGTGGTCTCATCTGCATATCTGAGGTTATTGATATTTCTCCCGGCAGTCTTGATTCTAGCTTGTGCTTCTCCCAGCCCAGCGTTTCTTATGATGTACTTTGCATAGAAGTTAAATAAGCAGGGTGACAATATACAGCCTTGATGTACTCCTTTTCCTATTTGGAACCAGTCTGTTGTATATATAGTAATGTGTATATGGCAGTCCCATTTCCCCAGTTTATCCCTACCTTCCCATCTCCTTACTGATAACTACATTTGTTTTCTACCTCTTTGATTCAACTTCTGTTTTGTAAATAGGTTCATTCATATCATTGCTTTTAAAATAAAGTTTACTTAACTTACCTTTAAAAATGTAATGTACTGATGGGAGGTATGTACATAGGAAGCATGCATTGGTGGTTATCAGGGAGGTGGGTAGGAAGCAAAATACCAATCATTAAAGAAGAATCCATAAAGGAAGGGTAAGCAAGCCTCTATTCTGTGTTAGATATCAGACTGAATGCTACAGAGGATACAAAGTTGGATAAAAATGGGATATTCATGTAACATTTAACTAAGCAGAATGAGCAAAATATCAATTATATCCACTGTGCTGTTTCAGGGCAGACATTCTTAGAAATCATCAGAATATATATAGTGCATGCTAAGAAGTTGTAATCTACACCAGTCCAGTGAAAGAGTATATCTTAAGGGTAAAGTGACCTGAAGTATGAACACAGACTATGTTATTATTAAACTATCTTGAGATTTACACTATTAATAAAATCTCTTTTCTGTGGTGTGTACAACTCAGTGTCATTCCTAAAAGATATGAGTCTTGGGGAAAAATAAACCACTTTAGTTTACATTCCATAAAATCTTCATAGTAATGAAATAATATTTTTCTAAAAAAATGTAGAGAACAGCTTTGAAGTACAAAAGTCAGTGTGAGGCCTGTGGGGGTAGGGGAATGGTAAAACATCTATGAATTGGTTGTATGCCTATTTGAGGATCAGGAATTCCTTCATAGTAGCTAACATCCCATGGGCAGAGGAGCCTGGTAGGCTGCAGTCCATGGGGTTGCTGAGTCGGATACGACTGAGCGACTTCACTTTCACTTTCATGCATTGGAGAAGGAAATGGCAACCCACTCCAGTGTTCTTGCCTGGAGAATCCCAGGGACGGGGGAGCCTGGTGGGCTGCCATCTATGGGGTCGCAAAGAGTCGGACACGACTGAGCGACTTATGTTCTATGGAGAAAGCAACAACGAAATCTGATCTACAAGCATGCAGTGGAGCAACTGAGCCAAAGGCAAAGCTTCAGTTAAAGCTGAAGCTCCAATACTTTGGCCACCTGGTGTGAAGAACTGACTCATTGGAAATGATCCTGATGCTGGGAAAGACTGAAGGCAGGAAGAGAAGGAGATGACACAGGATGAGATGGTTGGATGGCATCACAGACTCGATGGACATGAGTTTCAGCAAGCTCCAGGAGTTGGTGATGTATAGAGAAGCTTGGCATGCTGCAGTCCATGGGGTCACAAAGGGTCAGACATGACTAAGTGACTGACTGACTGAACTGGGTCACATGTAGGGGGAAAAAGTCCCGTTTAATCCATTTTTTTTTTTTTTCTGGTATGGAAAGTCCAAAATATTCCTTTCTGGCACAATGTTTCTTTTGCTCCTTATTCCCTAACAGTTGTGGTTTTTTTTTTTTTTTTTTTTTTTTTTTGGCCTTTTGACACTGATTATTTGTAACATGGAATTTCTTTGTTAAATGAATTCAGTGAGGTAGCACTGGAGTATTATCGAAGGGACACTGCATGAGAAATAATAGGTGCATTTACTTGGTTTTAATATCTATTAGGACATAAGACTTTGGGAAATATTTCTTGACTTCAGTTTCATCTTATATATGATAACTTAACTAGATAACATTTTATATTTAAATCTCAAGAGAATAATCTTATAATCTTCCCAAGGACACAACCAGAGGACGTGGTATTTACAGTCTGGGTTAGAATCACCACATGGAAGATGGCAGCATGATGAGCCTATCTGGGAGGATGCAGAATCACGTAGACGTGTAACCCTTGCAAGTGCTTCCCAGGTGGCTCAGTGGTAAAGAATCTCCCTGCCACGCAAGAGATGCATTCAATCCCTGGGTCAGGAAGATCTCCTGGAGAAGGAAATGGCAACCCACTCTAGTATTCTGAGTCCATCCAGTATTCCAACCTACTCCTGTATTCTTGCCTGGGAAACCCCATGGACAGAGAAGCCTGGTGGGCTATAGTCCATAGGGTCACAAAGAGTCAGACATGACTTAGTGACTAAACCAACAGCAACAACAATAACCCCTGCAAGGGCAAGGGGTAGACACATGCTGGCTTCTCTAATCTTCTTGCCCTCTAATCCTCCTGGTATCATCCCCTGGCTGAACTCAACTAGGAAATGATTTTGATGGGAGCCTGGGACCACACCACTGAGCTCTAAGACAGAGCATGGCCAGGGAGGTTTGAACGGTACATCTAGACACACAGGACTAGGCACAAGCAAATATCGGAAATAAATTTGACATCAGTGGATCAAAAGAGAGATGGATTCAGGGAGCACTTTGGTTAACATTTGTGAAAGAATCAAAAACAGTAAACAGAGCTTGTGAAACAGAAAACAGAAAAAATCACCAAAATATAGACAAAATCAGACCAAATTATAAAGAAAAATATGTTTACCTTTCCTTCTTTGGATGTCTTTTTATCCTTTTGATGACCTTTCTTCCACTTTCAGTTATTTCAGTTCAGTTCAGTTCATTTCAGTCGCTCAGTTATGTCCGACTCTTTGAGACCCCATGAATTGCAGACTGATTGATTCACTCAACAAATACTTATTGAGCACCTACAGTTTTCGGGAACTAGGCACATATAGTCTTTATTATTCTATTCGTGTACACACCATGTTTCTTTTCCCTGGACTGCTTTCCTTCTAAACACTCTTCTAGTAAATTCTTGTCCTTCAAGACCCAGTCAATAGACCCTGCCCTAAGGTTTCTAAAATCCCTCTAAACCCAGTTAAGAACTTCCTTCCTATTCACTTCAAACACTGAGTTTGTATGTAATTTAGCACTTTTCACAGCAATTATTGGTCTTATCTTTATTCTCCAACTAAGATAAAAATATTTGGAGAGGAAAGACTACAAAGATCACTTATTGATCTTTGTCAGAGTTTATTTTACAAAAATATTTGTATATAAGTTTTAGTGAATTTATGCTGATTTTTGGAAAATAAAATGAACTAAACAACTGTCATCTGCCAATTCCTCTGAACTGCTTGACTGTAAAAACCGTCAATGTTTTTTAAGCAATTACATAAAAACATCTCAAAGTGAAAATTTTTGATTTTGTAATACTGTGATACATTGGACCTAATTTTTCCTTCAAGTTTGTCTGTAGTTCCAATGGGGTTTGGGGGTAATTACTTATTCAGTGACATGTAGCTTCTTATGTCTAATTGCCCACTTTTGAATCTTTATACTGTTTACTAAAACCATAAGAATTGATAGCTAACTTAGCTGAAAACCAACTGCATGTTTTCTTTTTTGTATTTGTTTTTAATTTACAAAGACTAACGTAGAGAGATATTAAGAATCAAAAGGACAATTATTTTTTTATATAAAACATTTGTCTTTGTACAAATGGCAACAGATTGAGGGATTATGGCATGAAGCATTATAATATGGGGAACTCCTTAATATATCCTATACACTATTTAGCCTTTCTATATTCCTTGCATCATGTTACCCACACTATAGCTTTATGAGCTAAATAAATAATTTTCTGAAATACATATAAACTAAAGTTCACCTAAGAAGTCATAGTTAATATAAAGATTCACATAAGTCAATAAAAACCATAAAATGCACAGTTCAGACTGGGAACTTATTCTTCATTCATAAGCACCAAAACTTTTTGTTTTAAATAAAAGAGGTACTGGGGTTGCTAAAAATTGTAACGTTATAGACCATTTAAATTGTCTCCAGAGAGGCACAAATGTGTACTTGAGCACACAACTGGGATGCCATATTGATGGTATAATTTAAATTCCCTTGCTTTGAAACATTTATGCTGGAGCTTTATCATTACAGCTGAGGCATCCTACATGACATGAATATTTTCAAAAAACACCCTGAAATACACATCTTAGTGAACAATTCAGCACTTGCAATTTCCCAAACTTTATTTTAATCAGCAGTTAATGATGGATGGCACTTCGAGTAAGTAAATGAATGTTTGAATTGCTGTAAGTTATTTTAATAATTGCTCAGCTAACCATTTAAATTATCAAAGATCTTTACTTGTGCAATGTCATATAAATGCTGGAAATTAAAAATTAATCAACACAATTTACGTAACTAAAAGCTGCCATCTAATGGGATATTTTTCAATAAGATGACAGTAGTAATTATGCTGAAAAATATTCATTCCTGTAGTTTGAACGATTATAGCAATTTCCACCAGGGGATTTCGCAGTCAGATCCTAGTTCTGGGCAACAGTGATTAATATAATGGTTATTAATGAGAAGTCATTTTGATACTTCTAGCAGTGTTTAGGTGTCAATGCCTTGAATGCAATGTGTTTAGCATATTAATAATAAAGACTGCTTCATACTGAGTAAGTAATTTTATTGATATTTTCCCTTATTTTCTATAATGTGAAAGGTCAATTAGATGTATAGAAACAATGGAACTTCTCAGAGTATGACTTACCATTTCTCTGTGTTGACATCTTTTAACTATGTTCAAAGTTTATTAAACATGCAAAGGTAGTACAGTTACAGGAAGAAAGTGGCAGAGTCAGAGGTCACAATCCATGACCAGGTGACAATCGCTTGTGGATGCACCCGAGGAGTTGCCTTAGAGTGAGAATTGCCTTTTAGGTTGCCAATGGGGAATGAAGAGAATAACGCCATCATTAATTGTTAGTATCAAATTAATTAAAATGAATAATGAGAGATTTTGTTGGCTTTACATCAGACTGAGTATAGATAAGGTAGTATAGAGTAATCCCTGAGTATAGATAATCCCTTGTCAGATTCCAAATTTTGCATAGGTGCAAAATTGTGGATTTAGAAAAAGATTATATATGTTTTGGGTTCAGTTCAGTTCAGTCGCTCAGTTCAGTCATGTCTGACTCTTTGTGACACCATGAACTGCAGCGCGCCAGGGCTCCCTGTCTAACACCAACTCCCGGAGCCCACCCAAACTCATGTCCATTGAGTCGGTGATGCCATCCAACCATCTCATCCTCTGTCGTCTTCTTCACCTCCTGCCCTCAATCTTTCCCAGCATCAGGGTCTTTTCAAATGAGTCAGCTCTTTGCATCAGGTGGCCAAAGTATTGGAGTTTCAGCTTTAGCATCAGTCCTTCCAGTGAACACCTAGGAATGATCTCCTTTAGAATGGACTGGGTAGATCTCCTTGCAGTCCAAGGGACTCTCAAGAGTCTTCTCCAACACCACAGTTCAAAAGCATCAATTCTTCAGCACTCAGCTTTCTTCACAGTCCAGTTTTCACATCCATACATGACCACTGGAAAAACCATAGCCTTAACTAGACAGACATTTGTCGGCAAAATAATGTCTCTGTTTTTTAATATGCTGTCTAGGTTGGTCATAAGTTTCCTTCCAAGGAGTAACCAACCGTCTTTTAATTTCATGGCTGCAATTACCATCTGCCGTGATTTTGAAGCCCCCCCAAATAAAGTCTGCCAATGTTTCCAATGTTTCCCCATCTATTTCCCATGAAGTAATGGGACCCGATGCCATGATCTTCATTTTCTGAATGTTGAGCTTTAGTTCAGTTCAGTTCAGTCGCTCAGTCATGTCCGACTCTTTGCGACCCCATGAATCGCAGCACGCCGGACCTCCCTGTCCATCACCATCTCCCGGAGTTCACTCAGGCTCACGTCCATAGAGTCAGTGATGCCATCCAGCCATCTCATCCTCGGTCATCCCCTTCTCCTCCTGCCCCCAATCCCACCCAGCACCAGAGTCTTTTCCAATGAGTCAACTCTTCGCATGAGGTGGCCAAAGTACTGGAGCTTCAGCTTCAGCATCATTCCTTCCAAAGAAATCCCAGGGTTGATCTCCTTCAGAAAGGACTGGCTGGATCTCCTTGCAGTCCAAGGGACTCTCAAGAGTCTTCTCCAACACCACAGTTCAAAACCATCAATTCTTCGGCACTCAGCTTTCTTCACAGTCCAACTCTCACATCCATACATGACCACAGGAAAAACCATAGCCTTAACTAGAGGGACCTTAGTCGACAAAGTAATGTCTCTGCTTTTGAATATACTATCTAGGTTGGTCATAACTTTTCTTCCAAGGAGTAAGCGTCTTTTAATTTCATGGCTGTAGTCACCATCTGCAGTGATTTTGGACCCCCCCAAAATAAAGTCTGACAATGTTTCTACTGTTTCCCCATCTATTTCCCATGAAGTGATGGGACCAGATGCCATGATCTTAGTTTTCTGAATGTTGAGCTTTAAGCCAACATTTTCACTCTCCTCTTTTACTTTCATCAAGAGGCTTTTTAGCTCCTCTTCACTTTCTGCCATAAGGGTGATGTGATCTGCATATCTGAGGTTATTGATATCTCTCCCGGCAATCTTGATTCCAGCTTGTGTTTCTTCAGCTTTAAGCCAACTTTTTCACTCTCCTCTTTCAGTTTTATCAAGAGGCTCTTTAGTTCCTCTTCACTTTCTGCCATAAGGGTGGTATCATCTGCATATCTGAGGTTATTATATTTCTCCTGGCAGTCTTGATTCCAGCTTGTGCTTCCTCCAGCCCAGTGTTTCTCATGATGTATTCTACATTTAAGTTAAATAAGCAGGGTGACAATATACAGCCTTGACGTAATCCTTTTTCTATTTGGAACCAGTCTGTTGTTCCATGTCCAGTTCTAACTGTTCCTTCCTGACCTGCATACAGGTTTTTCAAGAGGCAGGTCAGGTGGCCTGATATTCCCATCTCTTTCAGAATTTTCCACAACTGATTGTGATCCACACAGTCAAAGGCTTTGGCCTAGTCAATAAAGCAGAAATAGATGTTTTTCTGGACCTCTCTTGCTTTTTCGATGATCCAGCAGATGTTGGCAATTTGATCTCTGGTTCCTCTGCCTTTTCTAAAACCAGCTTGAACATCTGGAAGTTCACAGTTCATGTATTGCTGAAGTCTGGCTTGGGGAATTTTGAGCATTACTTTACTAGCATGTGAGATGAGTGTAATTGTACAGTAGTTTGAGCATTCTTTGGCATTTCCTTTCTGTATAACCATATAAATATAGATATACATTTGCAAACTTCCAGTCTGTAACAATATGTATATATTTATATACAGCCAAATCTATTGGCCCAGAATTAGAAAAAAATATTCTTCCACATTATGGCTCCCTTTCCTAAAATTTGCCAAACATATTGTTCCACTATCTATTTGAAATCTATTCTTTGGGCATATAATATATAAGAATACAGTAAAACTACATCACAGAGTTTGTGGCAGGGAGAAGGATAAAACTTGTGTCATAGAAGTTCTGTGATGTGAGGAAACAAACCTCGACAGCATATTAAAAAGCAAAGACATTATTTCACCAACAGAGGTCTGTATAGTCAAAGCTATGGTTTTTCCTGTACTCATGTATGGATGTGAGAGTTGGATCATAAAGAAAGCTAAGTGCCAGAGTTGATGCTTTTGTACTGCGGTGTTGGAGAAGACTCTTGAGAGTTCCTTGGATGGCAAGGAGATCAAACCTGTCAATCCTAAAGGAAATCAGTCCTGAATATTCATTGGAAGGACTGATGCTAAAGCTGAAGCTCCAATACTTTGGCCAGCTGATGCGAAGAACTGACTCATTGAAAAAGACCCTGATGCTGGGAAAGAGAAGACGGGAGGAGAAGGGGATGACAGAGGACAAGATGGTTGGATGGCATCACTGACTCCATGGACATGAGTTTGAGCAAGCTCCAGCAGTTGGTGATGGAGAGGGAAGCCTGGCATGCTGCAGTCCATGGGGTCATAAACAGCTGGACACAACTAAGTGACTGAACTAAACAGAATGTGAGGAGAAAGATAAACTAGGTATCACTAGGGAGAAAAAGTATTACCTCATCTAACACACAAATTAGTCCATGAAATATATTCTAATATTTTATTAAAAATACATAATCTAGGGTTTCCCTGGTGTCTCAGTGGTAAAGAATTTACTTGCCAATGCAGGAGACACGAGTTTGATCTCCGGTCTAGGAAGATTGCACATGCCACAGAGCAACTAAGCCCATGTGCTACAACTACCGCGTCCATGCTCTAGATCCCAGGAGCCACAACTAGTGAAACCCATGCACCCCAGAGTCTGTGCTTAGCAATAACAGAAGCCAATGCAATGTGAAGCCCACGCACCACAACTACACGGTAACCCCAGTTCATTGGAACTACAGAAAAGCCCATGAAGCAATGGAGACCCAGCACAGTCAAAAATTAAAAATAAACAAATAAAAATTTAAAAATACATAATCTAAAGAAACTTCAAATAGAATAACCCCACTGGCACAATCAATGTGATTTGTTACCAATTCCAAATGTAACATATTAAAAATTATTGTAAGAGAGTTACAAGAAGAATTCTTTTTGGGTTTCATAAAACTAGTAGTGCTTAACATGGTTATTTTAACAATCATTTTCTTGAAGTCTCATAGTGCAGTAGAGATCTGACATGGAGTTGCATGTGACTGCTCTTTGATTTCACAATCAATGCCAAGTTCTTCATGTAGTGTTAGCAAACAGACTTTCAAGCTTAATTTCTTCTCCCTGGTCTCCTCCTCTTTGCATTTGTATATCAAACATCAAGATACTATACATGCATCATTTTCTGACATAAGGTGGGTGAAAAACACAAGCACTAACATGACTATTTTCTGACTCTTTCAGAACAGACAAAATAAAGCTAAAAGACAACTGCTCTGTACCTATAAGTCAGATATCACAGAGTAGCTCTGGAGCATAAAAGTAACTAAACAGGTAGGTAGGTAGGTAGATAGATATCTTATCCCAACATGAGGGATTAAAAAATTAACAGAAAATACATTAAAAAAATTTTTGGTTATTTTCAGTAAGAGCAAGTGGTGCTGAAAATTCTATTTTATTATTTTATCATATGAAAATAACACTATATCTTCAGGTTTTATGATAAAAGTTAACTCTAACTAAAGCAATGGTTGTACACCATTTTAAATGGCTCTGCAGCATTATCAAATTTCTAAGAAAAATTTTGAGATTAATATAATTTTGGCTTTTGAATATTAAAACTAATAAAATTATTCTGACTGTAGTCTTAGGAGAAGGCAATGGCAACCCACTCCAGTACTCTTGCCTGGAAGGTCCCATGGACGGAGGAGCCTGGTAGGCTGTAGTCCATGGGGTCGCACAGAGTCGGATACGACTGAAGTGACTTAGCAGTCTTATAATTTAACTGTCCTTTTTTTAGTGCTTTTTTCTTTTTAAAATACAAATATTCCTCAAAAAACATGCATAAATATTAAATAAAAGTCCAGTGCAAAATAAAAATTACACTGTATAGATTCATATTTTCAAGGTTTTTATGATGAGAGTTCCTCATTAACCATGTGACAAGGACATGCCAGAGATACTTGTAAGAGTAATGACTCACATTTGTGTAGCACTTGACACTATAAACAGAGATATCAAATATACTCATTTCATCTTCATAAGAATTTCAAACCCCTGTTTCATAAATGAGAGGTATGAGAGTAATATAGAGCAGAGCAGTTACATCTTATGATTATGTCAGCCAGTGATGCAGGGCATTTGTGCTCTTCTGGAAGAGGGAAGAAGGAAAAATCCATGAAAATCATGAACACCCTTTTTTCCAGTTTCAATATTTCATTAATGTTAAATTTATGAAAATTGTTACTATTGCCTTCGGTTATATGTTTCCAGAATTGGCTCATGATAGCAGTTATCACACTTTATTGCTATTTCTGATTATCTCTCTGCCTGCTGGTACTGTGTTCAGTAAGGGTGTGCCTTGCACTCTGCACTTCTGACTACTTCACAGAGCGCAAGACCTTACTGAGGCTATTTGTTGAATGTACGTAATGTCTACATGTCAGTATATACTCAAAGTCACTTGAAAATAATTTTATCTAGTACTTAGGTTTGTGGAACTTTTTCTTATTTGTATTTTTTAAAGAACATTTTAAGAATACATTTATCCTCTAAACTAGGCTAAAGAGAGACTCACTTAAGGTATTCTCCAATGTTAACTGATACCATTATAGTTGTGATTGCTTCTTTTATACCTGCTAGCTTCATTTTCCATAATATTTTATTAATTCTTTTTAAGTGCTAAATATCTATTCTAATTTAGGCAAAAAAGCATTTTATTTTTAGAAACACTGAGTAATGTAGTCTCACAGGTAATAATCACATAATGAATTTTTTATAACTTTGGTAATACCCCTAAAACTGCTTTAATAACTACACATTTGAATATAAATATACCTTTTACTTTTCTCTGCTTATCTTTTAATTTTTTTAAACCTATTTTTTTCCTAATGAAGGGTAATTGCTTTACAAAATTTTGTTTTCTGTCAAACATCAACAAGAATCAACCATAGGTATACATATGCTTTTCTTTCTTTTTCCCCTCCCTCTTTTTTCCCTTCTCTCTATCCTTCCTTGCTTTCTTCTTCCCTTGCTTTCTTTATCTTTAAGAAAACAGTTACTGAGCTACTACAATATGCTCATTCTTCCGGGAATCTCAGGGACAAGAACAATCCTTACCTGCCTGGAGCTTAGATTCTACTGCTAGTATTAAGCATGAACCGACTTTTAGAAAAATGCTGCAAATATACAAATCTAAAGACCAAGAAAGAGTCAGGAATCTCAATAGCTGCTTTGATAAAATTATAGAATTGATAATATACATAATTTTAACTGAAAGCATCTATGACAGAGTGTTCATGAATTAATTATAATTGAAAACCAGTTTCTTGAGCAAAATAAGGGAAAATTCCACACTTCTCCTCAACTGACAATATCTGTAATACATATTTGATTTTTTTCAATTTAAATACACCCAACACTATAGCATTTATAAATTTTAAAAGAAAAATCTATCTGTAAAATACTGGTATTGAAATAATTTTCTATGAAATTCTGTCAATGTCAAATCTGAGAAATGTATTGGAATAATAAGTAGATGATGAATCAGATTCTGATTGAGAAAATCAAAACATTCCACATAGCAACATAACAATCACATACAGATCTATTAATCAGTTTCTTTTCTTTATTAAATCCATATTTCAACTAATAGTTCCAACACCCTCAGAGAAGGGAAAGTTATGTACAAATGATCCCAGTCTGAGAAAAGCTGTGATCTGAATGATAGTGAAAAGTGCACAAGATTACACTGAAATGAACACAGCAGTTGTTCCTCCTTTGTATGTTATTATAAAGAGAACTGGGGGTCAAATTGCATGAATGATAAATGGAAGGTGCTTGAATTGGGCTGGTTCTTTTATGAACATTATACATTGACCTTGGCAGTTTTGACAATTACATCCATCATGTCTAGGAATCCATTCCAACACCCAGCCTGTTCTCTAATGTGACCAAATAAACAGGGTTTGTGAACATAAGAATCGAAGATTGATCTTCTGTGCCATTGCACTGATTAACAGTTTGTTACTTGCTGAAGGTTTTTCATTCCGTGGATTATGCAAGGATCATAATTCACTATGGCACACCTGTAGATAGCATGTGAGAATGCTTTAATCTTCACTTATAGGCTTCAAAAGGCTGAATAGTACACTTCTAAGTTTGATAGTCAAAATGAAATAAAACCTTTAAGGAGTTCTTTGCATACTTCTAATGTGTATTTTATTATTTCCATGTTGCTTTAATAGAAACAGCTGGTTGAAGAAGGAAATACACCAGGCTTTCTAATTTTTACATTATTTTCACTTGTGAGTAACCTAAATATCAATTTTCAAGTTTAAAAGAATTTTTCTTCTTCAAATATCTTTGACATGAACAGAATTATGTGTAGGTTAAGAATCAGGTCTCCCTCCCAGCCAAAAACATTAAACGCAACATTATTTGAAGTGATAAAATTTTCCCTAGAAAGTTTATTATCGACCCTACAACAGTACCTTAAAAGGCTACGGCAATGTATATGTCTGTGTATGAGCACTTGGGAATTCTAAAGTATTTGGTGTTTTCAAATTCAAGAACTTACAAAATGGAGTTATTTAAGAAAGACTCAGGTTTCTTTAAAATGATATGGTGATAACTGCTCCATGTCATAGCTGGCTGGGTCATCTCACTGGCAAAAGCCTCATATTTGAACTGACAAATAAATTCTCAAAGTCAGGTATGTGGCATGTATTTACAAGCCCTCATTTCACCTTGGTTTCAGA
The DNA here is from genome assembly GCF_023091745.1 of Budorcas taxicolor. Classification (NCBI taxonomy): domain Eukaryota; kingdom Metazoa; phylum Chordata; class Mammalia; order Artiodactyla; family Bovidae; genus Budorcas; species Budorcas taxicolor. Next base: position 185,749,350 of record NC_068910.1, read on the forward strand.
TAGATAATCTGGATCATATCAAGAATTCAGTCCAACTGAATAATTTCTAGATTCAATGTAAATTTCATTAATCGGTAAACCTCTTCCAGGATTCAAACTTCTTCTACATGTAGGTGTTTCCTTTATCCCTTTCCTGGTCCAGCTTCCCATCTCTGGATGGCACAGTCCAAGAATCAGTTGTGTCGGGACTCTGGTATAGGAAGCCCATCTAAACTCATCCTTAGCATCCATCAGTTGCATGCTTCTTTGCTCTGCTGAGCAGATCCTATCTCTGTGTCTGCCCTGGATTTGTGGGACTATTAACATCTCTTCTAAATTCACAGCAAACTCAGAAACATGACAGCACTACTTCCAGTGTCCTCTCTTCCTTTAGGGTACAATTTTGAGTCTACTGCTAGAGATGGAGAGGAGAGTATGCAACTTCCACTCTTCTAAAGTCCCCATTTCTCATCCTACTTTTCCTGACTCAGAGAGGGGGAGAGAAAGTATCTAAACACCACATTTCCTATAATCAGGCTTTATCTCCTCCAAGTTCTACTACTTTCCAGCACTATTTCCTGTCTAATCTGAGCTAGGAGGAAATTAGTGTGCAAGGTCTTAGACCAAGAGCAATGTCCTTTTTACTTACTAATTTAATAGTTGTGTTTGCTTTCAGGAATGCATCAGTGAACAGGCTAGGGATCTTCCTCTCTGCCTTCTTAATCTTCTCCCATTCATCCCCTTGTCCTCTTCTTGACCTCATGCAGAGATTACTGGTAAAGGCCGTGAAGATAAACAGAATCCACAGCAGGGCTTTCCTGCTGGCTGAGTGGTAAAGTATATGCCTGCCTGTTCAGGAGACATGGGTTTGATCCCTGATCTGCGAAGATCCACATGTGGTGGAGTAACTAAGCTCGTGTACCACAACTATTGAGCCTTTACTCTAAAGCCCAGGAACCTCAACTACTGAGCCTACATGCCACAGTTACTGAAGCCCACGTGCCTAGAGCCCATGCTCTGCAACAAGAGAGGCCACTGAAATGAGAAACCCACATATCACAACTAGAGAGTAGCCCCCGTTTATCACAACTAGAGAAAGCCTGTGCACAGCAACAGAGACCCAGCACAGTTGAAAAATAATTAATTAAATTAAATTTAAAAGAATTCACAACAAAACCTCTAAAATCGATTTAGAATTATGACTTAAAACAGCACATCTATGTAATTACACATTTACATTACTACTTCGCATCACTGCATTACATCTACATTAGATAACACATCAAAAACAAGCCCCAGTTCCTACCCTAAATGCTTTTGATTTAATAGAGCTCCTAACATTATCACTTTCTCAAAATTGTCTGAAGTATATTGTTGCTTCAGAAAGATATCTGTTAACAACTCTACAGGCGAAAGAATTTTCCTTCTGCCCCATTGTGACTGTGTGCTACACCACTTCAGTAGTGTCTGACTCTTTGTGACCCCATTGACTATAGCCTGTCAGGCTCCTCTGTCCATGAGGATTCTCCAGGCAAAAATATTGGACTGAGTTGCCATCCCCTCCTCCAAAGGATACTCCCAACCAAGGGAATGTCTTAAATTCTTAAAGAATCTTAATTTCTGCATTAACATGCAGATTGCAGGTTCTTTACCACTAGCGCCACCTAGGAAGCCCTATTATGACTTATAGGATCTCATACCTTAGATTTTACCTCTTCCAAATAACAATTAATATTGAACTAGAACTGATAATTACCTCTTTTTGATGATTTCACATATGCCATCAGTTCTCAAGGATTATCTGATTTGTTCACATAAAATTCTTTTCAAAAGCCACCAGTCATAGTATTAGCATATTGTCAACAAAAAACACACCAAATTCAAATAATTAATAATTCAAGAAAACTTTGACTAACAGTGATATTATATATATTGATGCATTGCCTAGTTTTCTACATATGGTTCCTGGTTTAATTCCATAAATTAGGAATATATTCATGCTTTAAAATTATAAAGTATTAGAAGAGTAATGATTCTCCATTTTTCTTTCATCTGCTTTTCTTCTAGTGAGTATATTACTAAAAGAACAAATTTAATTGCCTAGTGGAAGTAAGAAGACTTAAATAACTTACTGGATGTGGCACTAGGTAAAAATCTCTGAATGTGAATTAAAATTAAATTGGATGAAAGAGGGTAATAAGTTGGCCTCAAGCATAGATCATATTATACACAAGATTATTATTGAATACCAGGTGTGATTTTCTTTGAAGTAGCAGGTTTATCTCTTTTTAAAAAGTGAATGCCATTGGTTAGTTTGATACAAAAATTTTTGTGACTTCCAGATAGCTAAAATGTACTCATTAAAAACATTTAAATAATTAAAGGGTTCTCCTTCTATTCCAAGTTGATATTATTGAATTAGTGTTCTCATATTGGCTCTTGGCTGGAACACACCCCTGCTCTGTCCCCTCAAGGTCAAGAGTTTTGCAACAACAGCTCTTGTAAAGGGGCAGAATGCAATTTACAAAGGTTTGACATCATGGCCTTCACTATATCAACAGCAAAGAGATTATAATATATACTTAAATAATAAAGTCATTAAATATTCTATAAAATGAATGCCATAAAATACACACTTAAAGATGGAAGGAAAAACAATTTAGTTGGTAAAGGAAATTCAACCCACCATTTTATTCAATGAATTAAGTTCAGTTCAATCTCTCAGTCGTGTCCGACTCTTGTGACCCCTTGAGACCCCATGAACCGCAGCAAGCCAGGCCTCCCTATCTATCACCAACTCCCAGAGGTCACTCAAACTCATATCCGTTGAGTCGGTGATGCCATCCAGCCATCTCATCCTCTGTTGTCCCCTTCTCATTCTGCCCTCAATCATTCCCAGCAACAGGGTCTTTTCAAATGAGTCCGCTCTTCACATCAGGTGGCCAAAGTATTAGTTTAAGCTTCAACATCAGTCCTTCCAATGAACACCCAGGACTGATCTCCTTTAGGATGGACTGGTTGGATCTCCTTGCAGTCCAAGGGACTCTCAAGAGTTTTCTCCAACACTATAGTTCAAAAGCATCAATTCACTGGCACTCTGCTTTCTTCACAGTCCAACTCTCACATCCATACATGACCACAGGAAAAACCATAGCCTTGACTAGACGGACCTTTGTTGGCAAAGTGATGTCTCTCCTTTTTAATATGCTACCTAGGTTGGTCACAACTTTCTTTCCAAGGAGTAAGTGTCTTTTTTCATGGCTGCTATCACCATCTGCAGTGATTTTGGAGCCCAGAAAAATAAAGTCAGCTACTGCTTCCACTGTTTCCCCATCTATTTACCATGAAGTGACAGGACCAGATGCCATGATCTTTGTTTTCTGAATGTTGAGCTTTAAGCCAACTTATTGACTCTCCTTTTTCACTCTCAACAAGAGGCTTTTTAGTTCTTCTTCACTTTCTGCCATAAGGGTGGTGTCATCTGCATATCTGAGGTTATTGATATTTCTCCTGGCAATCTTGATTCCAGCTTGTGCTTCTTCCAGCCCAGTATTTTTCATGATGTACTCTGCATATAAGTTAAATAAGCAGGGTGACAATATACAGCACTCCTTTTCCTATTTGGGACCAGTCTGTTGTTCCATGTCCAGTTCTAACTGTTGCTTCCTGACCTGCATACACGTTTCTCAACACGCAGGTTAAGTGATCTGGTATTCCCGTCTCTTCCAGAATTTTCCACAGTTTATTGTAATCCACACAGTCAAAGGCTTTGGCATAGTCAATAAAGCAGAAATAGATGTTTTCCTTGGACTCTCTTGTGTTTTTTTTTTTGATGATCCAGTGGATGTTGGCGATTTGATCTCTGGTTCCTCTGCCTTTTCTAAAACCAGCTTGAACATCTGGAAGTTCACGGTTCATGTATTACTGAAGCCTGGCTTGGAGAATTTTGAACATTACTTTACTAGTATGTAAGATGAGTGCAACTGTGTGGTAGTTTGAGCATTCTTTGGCATTGCCTTTATTTGGGATTGGAATGAAAACTGACTTTTTCCAGTCCTGTGGCCACTGCTGAGTTTTCCAAATTTCCTGGCATATTGAGTGCAGCACTTTCACAGCATCATCTTTCAGGATTTGAAATAGCTCAACTGGAATTCCATCACCTCCACTAGCTTTGTTCATAGTGATGCTTCCTAAGGCCCACTTGACTTCACATTCCAGGATGTCTGGCTCTAGGTGAGTGATCACATCATCATGATTATCTGAGTCGTGAAGATCTTTTTTGTACAGTTCTTCCATGTATTCTTGTCACCTTTTCTTAATATCTTCTGCTTCTGTTAGGTCCCTACCATTTCTGTCCTTTATTAAGCCCATCTTTGCATGAAATGTTCCCCTGGTATCTCCAAATTTCTCTAAGAGATCTCTAGTCTTTCCCATTCTATTATTTTCCTCTATTTCTTTGCATTGATTGGTGAGGAAGGCTTTCTTATCTCTTCTTGCTATTCTTTGGAACTCTGCATTCAAATGGGTTTATTTTTCCTTTTCTCCTTTGCTTTTGGCTTCTCTTCTTTTCACAGCTATTTGTAAGGCCTCCTCAGACAGGCATTTTGTTTTTTTTTGCATTTCTTTTTCTTGGGAATGGTCTTGAATCCTGTCTCCTGTACAATGTCACAAACCTCCGTCCATAGTTCATCAGGCACTCTGTCTATCAGATCTAGTCCCTTAAATCTATTTCTCACTTCCACTGTATAGTCATAAGGGATTTGATTATCCATGCCATATTGAGTGTACTATTGAAAGGATAACTCAGTTCTTCTCTTGACCCATAATACTGTCTTTCTTTTGGCATTAGTAAATATTTTTTCCATGGAAAATGACCCATAGTGAAGATAAATTCTTTATCCAACATTTAAAGAAAGAAATAGAAATAGAACCTAATGTGAGACTATTAACTTGTCTGAAAATACTGAGAGATTAAATGTTGAGTACTAAGGCAGCATCTTTATAAGGGATTTCTCAAGGTTAGTTTTGACCTTAGTGACCCTTAGGCTGAAGACTTCATACCAAAATCTTCCAGAGTTGTACCACCAAAAGAGTTGACACAATTTAAACATGAATTTCATGTCCCATCAAAATGCATCCTATCACAATGAACTTTTGCTCTGTCATATAGTTATGGTGTTTCTCTTATTTTATCCCCCATTTTAGACTACTTCACATGGGAAATCATAGCTGTTTGGTCCTTCTAGTATTCTCTTGGCCAGAATCTCCCATTACAACTGTACTCTTTAGATTTCTGTCAGAAATTTTATGGCTTCAAGATCTCCTCCTTCAATTAAAAGTAAATAAATTTAACTTTTTAAAAGAAGATCACCTGTACCTGCCCAAGAAGCTAACATCGAAACTCATATTGGTGACACACAGTATATTCTCACATAAAATATATGCTCTGAGCTCCAAATTCCACATGGCTTCTATATCACTGAGGGCTTCCCTTGTGGCTCAGTTGGTAAAGAATCTGCCTGCAATGCAGGAGACCTGGGTTCAGTCCCTAGGTTAGAAATATCCCCTGAAGAAGGGAAAGGCTACCCACTCATGTTTTGGCCTGGAGAATTTCATGGACTGTACAGTCCATGGGTTCACAAAGAGTCAGACACGACTGAGCGACTTGCATTTTTCTGTATCACTGAAAATTATCTGAACTACATCTAATTAGTAAGTTGTTATTGTTCAGTCGATCAGTTGTGTCCAACTCTTTGTGACCCCATGGGATTGCAGCATGCCAGGCTTCCCTGTCCTTCACAATCTCCTGGAATTTGCTTAAACTCATGTCCATTGAGTTGGTGATGCCATCCAACCATATCATCCTCTGAAATCCCCTTCTCTTCCTGGCTTCAATCTTTTCCAGCATCAGGGTCTTTTCTAATGAGTCAGCTCTTCACATCAGGTGGCCAAAGTTTTCATAATAAGGCCAAAGTTTCAGCTTCAGCATCAGTCCTTCCAATGAATATTCAGGATTGATTTCCTTTAGAATTGATTGGTTTGATCTCCTTGCAGTCCAAGAGACTCTAAAGAGTCTTCTCCAACACCACAGTTCAAAAGCCAGTAAGTATTCATCCTTAAATTCCAGGAGACTTTTCAGAATTCTTTTTACAACTTCCAGGCAAACGTATGAAAGTATCTAGCCCCCAAAGGAAATTTCATCCCCCTCAACTGAGATTTCCAGTTATCAGTCTCCTATTACAGCAACCAGCAAAACCTACTTATGAAAAACATATGTAAGAGAATATAATATTTTATTTCTTTTGTGAAGGCTTCTTATTGATTGGTCCTGAGGGTACAAGAATGGCTGATATTTATACCCTACTCTCTAGAAGTCATAATAGAAAAGAGTAGAGCAGATTGTAAAAGTTTATTTCAAATATTTAAGTGATATAATGGAAGCATGGGAAAGGTACCCTGGGAGTCTAGACAAGAAAGGATCCTATCGTGCTTAAAGGAATTTGCGGTAACATAGCAGAGATACAGTGAGCAGGGTCTTGAAGGAAGAGGATGACTTTTGCCAAACAAGGAGTGAAGAGCATCTATGCACAGGGCAGAGGCAAAAGTGTGGAGATGTAAACAAGCAGGTTTACAATGGGATTAGCACAAACAGGGTGAGACTGAAACCTGAGTATGAGATAGAAGAGTGGCGGGAATCAATCATTACCACATAGATCACAATATACAGATCACTAAGATTATAGAGTATTTGTCCAAAACAGACATCTGAGGGGTTTTAAAACTGAAAAAAAGATGTAATAATGTGAGTATTCTGACAGAAATGTGCAGGATGAATCCAGTAGGAGAAACAAGATGATCTGTTTCTACAATACAAGTAAGAGATATTAACAGCTTTTACTAAAGTAATTAGTGGTCAAAATACAAACAGCTGTTAGCAAACAAACTTATGGTTACCAAGGAGGAAAGGCGAGAGGGAAATTGGGATTGACATATGCACCCTGCTGCTGCTGCTGCTGCTGCTGCTAAGTTGCTTCAGCCGTGTCTGACTCTGTGCGACCCCATAGATGGCAGCCCACCAGGCTCCCCAGCCCCTGGGATTCTCCAGGCAAGAACACTGGAGTGGGTTGCCATTTCCTTCTCCAGTGCATGAAAGTGAATAGTCAAAGTGAAGTTGCTCAGTCGTGTCCTACTCCTAGCGACCCCATGGACTGCAGCCCACCAGGCCCCTCTGTCCATGGGATTTTCCAGGCAAGACTACTAGAGTGGGGTGCCATTGCCTTCTCTGATGCACCCTACTATATGTAAAATAGATAACTAATAAGAACCTGCAGTTTTGCACAGGGAACTCTAGTTAATTCTCTGTAATGACTTACATGGGAATCGAATCTAAAAAAAAATGTATATGTATATGTATTTGTATAACTAATTTACTTTGCTATACAGCAGGAACTAACACAACATTGCAGATCAACTATATACACTATATATATATATATATATACACACACACACATATATATACACACATATATATGTATTCCATCAAAATTAATAAAAACACACAATTAGTAGATTATGGAACAGGATCAACAGAAATTTAGAACTAATTTTATTTGGGAAATGAAAGGAATGAATGAATTCAGTATTACTCATAATGTTTGTAGTGAGGTGTGGTGGTTTACTTGCTAAGTTGTATCCAACTCTTGCGACCCCATGGACTGTAGCCCACTAGGGTCCTTTGTCCATGGGATTTTCCAGGCAAGAATACTAGAGCTGGTTGTCACCTCCTTCTCCAGGGGACCTTCAAACCCAGGGATAAGACCTGGGTCAGACCCTGTAAATAATAATTTTGCCGAAAGAGGAGAGTGAAAATTTGGCTTAAAGCTCAACATTTAGAAAATGAAGATCATGGCATCCGGTCCCATCAATTCATGGGAAATAGATGGGGAAACGGTGGAAACAATGTCAGACTTTATTTTGGGGGGCTCCAAAATCACTGCAGATGGTGAGTGCAGCCATGAAATTAAAAGACACTTACTCCTTGGAAGGAAAGTTATGACCAATCTAGATAGCATATTCAAAAGCAGAGACATTACTTTGCCGACTAAGGTCCATCTAGTCAAGGCTATGGTTTTTCCAGTGGTCATGTATGGATGTGAGAGTTGGACTGTGAAGAAAGCTGAGCACCGAAGTATTGATGCTTTTGAACTGTGGTGTTGGAGAAGACTCTTGAGAGTCCCTTGGACTGCAAGGAGATCCAACCAGTCCATTCTAAAGGAGATCAGCCCTGGGATTTCTTTGGAAGAACTGATGTTGAAGCTGAAACTCCAGTACTTTGGCCACCTCATGCAAAGAGTTGACTCATTGGAAAAGACTCTGATGCTGGGAGGGATTGGGGGCAGGAGGAGAAGGGGACAACAGAGGATGAGATGGCTGGATGGCATCACCGACTTGATGGACATGAGTCTGAGTGATCTCCAGGAGTTGGTGATGGACAGGGAGGCCTGGCATGCTGCAATTCATGGGGTTGCAAAGAATTGGACACAACTGAGTGACTGAACTGAACTGAACAAAAGAGAACACAGCTGAGGGAAGGAAATGAAAGAATGAAGATAAAGAGATAGATTTTGGCTTGTAAAACATCCAGGTAAAGGTACATATCCAGTACATATTTGGAATATTCTCTCGAGTTTATTTTCAATATTGCACATTACAGATATTAGAAAAATATTATACTAAGTTGGAATTTAAATGCTTACTTATGTTTTCCACATAAAATACTCTGTATAACCAACATGTGTAAATTACTCATGACAGCTGCTATACAACTTCAAATAGTAAAACATCTGAAAAGTTTATATTTAGAGTTACTCTTTCCTTAAAAGGATATTATATTTTCTAAAGTCTTGTTCCATAGAACAATGGTAACTTTATAAGCGTCCAAGGCAATTGGTAAGCAGTTAGAAAATTGTCTTAAATCAAGTAAAAAGTCCCAGAAATTCTGAGCAGTTTATCCTAAATGTAAGATTAATAAAATAACCCTAAGCAACTATATAATGTCATCAACATTGTCAATACTGGTCAAGTTCTCTACATTTTATGTCTGCTAAATTTATGTCAATTTCCTAATGGGTAATATGACAGAAAAACCATAATATAGAGGTTCTATGAGTCAAGATGAGCTAAGTTACATTGTGGTAAAATATGAGTATTCCTAAATCTTAGTGCCTTAAGCACAGTTAAATATATTCTCTCACCCATAGAAAGTCCATTTTGTGTCAATAGATATTGTTCTCCCTTTGAGAACATATAAATAAAAATTCAAGCCAAACCCTATGATAATCTGAAATTTGCCATCTCAATATGTGTAGCTTTCTATGTTTTCTCGGGAAAAAGAAAGAGCAAAAAGAAACACTGTAATGAGTACCGAACAGAAGTAACTCATCTCTTCCACTTATCTTCCTGTTGCACCTGGTCATGTGACAAGATCATATGGTCATAACCCAACTACAACAGATTTTGGAAAATACAGAGCTGCACATGGATATTGAATAAGCATTATTTGTGTTCGTCATAGAGACAATCACAGGTGAACACAGGGTTGAATGCTTCAATAATCCCTTAATTGTCACTTATAGGAACTAGAGAGTATCAGAAACCTGAGCTCTTTAGTCACCAGAGATTCAGTCCATTCTTTTAGAGACACTTTTAAAAGAGCATCGGGTGATAAGACTCCAAAGGAGAAAGAATGGAGAATCCAACTTGTTCACATTTTATCATTTCCAAATATTACATTCACGGGATTTTTAGAATGAGAAAGAGAGTATTTAATCTGCCCATTTAAGTAAGAAGGAAACTTTAATTCACAAGAAAAAAATGAAGAACTTACCCTGTGTCACATAGTAGTTTAGTGGAAGAGATCAAATGAGCACCAGTGATCATTTTCACTACACAGGATCCCCTTGGAAGAGCCATTGATTCTCTATCTGAAAACACAAAATTTTAGCATTAGTAGAAATTACAGCCAAAACTATCTGGCATCAGTTAGTTCAGTTCAGTTCAGCCACTCAGCCATGTTAGACTCTTTGCAACCCCATGGACTGCAGCAGGCCAGCCCTCCCTGTCCATCACCAGCTTCCGGAGTTTACTTAAGCTCATGTCCATTGAGTCAGCAATGCCATCCAACCACCTCATCCTCTGTCATCCCCTTCTCCTCCTGCCTTCAATCTTTCTTAGCATCAGGATCTTTTCCAATGAGTCAGTTCTTTGCATCACCTGGCCAAAGTATTGGAGTTTCAGCTTCAACATCAGTCCTTCAAATGAGCACTCAGGACTGATCTCCTTTAGGATGCACTAGATGGATCTCCTTGCAGTCCAAGGGACTCTCAAGAGTCTTCTCCAACACCACAGTTCAAAAGCATCAATTCTTTGGTGCTCAGCTTTCTTTACAGTACAACTCTCACATCCATACATGACTACTGGAAAAATCATAGCCTTGACTAGACGGATCTTTGTTGGCAAAGTAATGTCTCTGGTTTTTAATATGTTGCCTAGGTTGGTCATAACTTTTCTTCTAAAGATCGAGCATCTTTTAATTACATGGCTGCAGTCACCATCTGCAGTGATTTTGAATCCCCCCAAAATAAACTCTGCCACTGTTTCCACTGTTTCCCCATCTATTTCCCATGAAGTGATGGGATCGGATACCATGATCTTTGTTTTCTGAATGTTGAGCTTTAAGCCAACTTTTTCACTCTACTCTTTCACTTTCATCAAGAGGCTCTTTAGTTCTTTGCTTTCTGCCATATGGTTGGTGTCATCTGCATATCTGAGGTTATTGATATTTCTTCTCGCAATCTTGATTCCAGCTTGTGCTTCATCCAATCCAGCATTTCTCATGATGTACTCTGCATATAAGTTAAATAAATATAGTGACAATATACTCTGTTGACATACCCCTTTTCCCATCTGGAACCAGTCTGTTGTTCCATGTCCAGTTCTAACTGTTGCTTCCTGACCTGCATACAGATTTCTCAAGAGGCAGGTCAGGTGGTCTGGTATTCCCATCTTTCAGAATTTTCTGGCATCACAACGTATAAAAATTTGCTTTTTATATCATTATTGTTTGAGTTGACATTCATGGTTATTTCCTAAAACATTTATTGAGGAAGAAGAATCAAAGAATTAAATAACCCAATTACTCTTACATGCAAGTGATCAACTGATAGTCCAGTAAATGTTATTCATGAATTAGACTTGAACATTCAATCTCTAAATACCTCTGACACTTACATAATAAATTCACCTATTTATGCATTCAATGACTCATGTGGCAATCATTTGTGGGTATGTATGTGTCTTCAATGTCTTAATCCTTACAAATTAAGAATAAGACAGATAGCTCCCCCAGAATTTTACTTTATGATGATGAAGTCAGAGCCAATAATATGCTGAGAAGAACCTGAACCGTGAAATCAGGAGACTCTCATTCTAACCCTGCTTCTACCATTGACCTTTAATCAAATTCCACAATTTGCCTTGAGTTGGATTCCTCTACAGAAGGAAAGATGAGTGGACCTGGAGAACTCCATCCTGACGAAATAGCCTTAGCACTCCATCCTACAGTTCCCATTCTCAATTCTTAGACATCATATTATGTTCCATCTTTTAAACACCATTCTCTTTATTTGAGTTAATTCTAATAAATGTTTATCCAAGTCAGAGATTTTTGACACAAATAAAAATAAAACACTTGATTTTAATGGTTTCCTACTAAGAAAAAAGTAAATATAGCAAAATACCAGGAAAAATCAGTTTCTTTCTCTCTCCCTCCTTCATTCTCTCCTTCTTTTCCTTTCTTCCTTCTTCCATGTGTCTTTTTCCTCTTTCTCTGTCTCCCTGTCTCTCTTTCCCTCTATCATTTATTCATCATCTTGTTTCACTGCTGACATCAAGTGCTCTTGAAAGTACATGGAATTTAATTTGTATAAAAGACCATGAGAAAGCAAAACAACTTAGGATTTCCATTAAATTATTGTGAAACATCACTTGCAGAAAAATTTACTTCTAGAATTTCCCTTAGGATATAACTTGGGACAAGTTCAGTGACTTAGACACAATGATGTGCTTTTTACCTTCATTTATAACATCAAAAATGTGGTATATTTACACAATGGAATTCTATTCAGCCACCTAAGATAATTATATTAAAATATTTTATGGCTTGTAAAATACTTTTGACTTGTTTGGTAGTTAAAATATTAATATTAGAAGCATTATATGCAATTTGATAACATTTTTAAAATATATACGAATACACACCTGAAAAGAGAAACATCAAAACTTTAATAGTGTAAATTTCTGGATGAGAGATTAAGTTTACATTTAATTTTTGTTTTTTGTACATTTATATTAGAAATATGCCATATGCCTGCAATTGAAAAAAACTAACTCAAATATCAAAATGGAGCTTTCAAAAAATATGCTATAGATTTAATGTTGGAATAATATTTATAGAACTGTGACATAAAATACACATCATAAAGCAAAAAATATAGCAACAAAAAAATTATTGAACTCTACTAGAAAAGTGAAAAAAAAAAATAAAACCTCTTAGAAAAGATTTCTCAACAGAAATACTACTGGCACCTTCAGTGGTATGATTCTTCCAGGGGCTGAACTATCCCAGAAATTATGGGACATGTAGCACTCCTGGCTCCCACTCACCAAATGCCAGTAAGTTTTACTTGCTCAGTCGTGTCTGACTCTTTGCAGTCCCTGGCGGGACTGTAGCCCGCCAGGCTCCTCTGTCCATAGGATTCTCCAGGAAAGAATATTGGAATGGATTGCCATGTCCTCCTCCAGGGGATCTTCCTGACCCAGGGATTGAACCCAGGTTTCCTGCATTGCCGGCAAATTCTTTACCACCTGAGCCACCAGGGAAGCTCTCCCAAATGCCAGTAGCAGACTCCAATCATTGAGATTGAATACAATGCCCTCAGGGCTTCCCTGGCGCCTCAGTGGTAAAGAATCCGCCTACCATTGCAGGAGACATGGGTTGGTTTCCTGATCCGGGAAATCTCACAGGACCATGCACCCCAACTATTTAGCCTGTGCTCTAGAGCCCAGGAGCTGCAGCTACTGAGCCCACATGCCGCAACTACCAAAGCCTGTGCATCCTAGAGCCCGTGCTCCACAACATGAGAAACCACTGTAATGAGAAACCCCTGTAATGAGAAACCCACACAAGTAGAGAGCAGCCCCTGCTTGACACAGCTAGAGAAAAGCCCGTGCAGCAATGAAGACCCAACATACATAAATAAAATTATTTTTAAAATGCCCTCACTATTTCTAAATGCTCAAGGGTTAAGAACCATGGCTAGAAGATGACTGTGCCAATGAAAGACAGCCAACTGGCCATATTTATGAACAGGTTTGCCAGTAAGCTGTCCACATAACATGGTAGTAGGTATTAAAGATAAAAAATAACTCCCAACTGATTTTTTTTTTCTGCCCAGGGTCCTTGGGTTAGAGCATGATTCCAGGAAAACGAATACAGGCCTACTATCCTTACTCTCCATTAGTTCTGAGCCTAAGGTTTTAATTAAATTGCTTCCCACAATCCCCTCTATGACCTTGGAGGTCACTTTGCTTCACTCTCCTGGTATCACTTTGCTGAATCTTTTCCAAATTAGGCTAATGAAAATTCCAGCTCTAAAATTCCAATGTTAATTGATTTATAGACTCATACATGAATATATTCATAATTTTTACCAGGAGCTATAAAGAGGCAAAATAAGCAATAACCTGTACTCTCAAAGTCACATAAGAGGTTATGAATTCAGCTTATCTAAGAGAGTTCATTGAGTAAATTCTTAACTGTCTGTCTGCCATTGATATCAGATTAAAAATGGTTGATAAGCAGAGATTCTAATTTTGAGAAAATTGGACTCAGAGATGTGGGAGAAAAAAAGTTCTGAGTGATAGAAAAATCATGTTACATTCAAATCGACTAGAACAAATCGAACTTTCAAAAACTGGAATCTTTAATGACAATCCGTTTTCTAACCCACATTGCCCTGCTGCTGCTGCTGCTGCTGCTAAGTCGCTTCAGTTGTGTCTGACTCTGTGCGACCCCAGAGATGGCAGCCTACCAGGCTCTTCTGTCCCTGGGATTCTCCAGGCAAGAACACCGGAGTGGGTTGCCATTTTCTTTTCCAATGCGTGAAAGTGAAGTTGCTCAGTCGTGTCCAACTCCTAGCGACCCCATGGACTGCAGCCCACCAGGCTCCTCCATCCATGGGATTTTCTAAGCAAGAATACTGGAGTGGGGTGCCATTGCCTTCTCCTCTACATTGCCCTAGATGTCTTCATATTGCTGCTACGTCGCTTCAGTTGTGTCCGACTCTGTGCAACCCCATAGACAGCAGCCAACCAGGCTCCCCCGTCACTGGGATTCTCCAGGCAAGAACACTGGAGTGGGTTGCCATTTCCTTCTCCAATGCATGAAAGTGAAAAGTGAAAGTGAAGTTGCTCAGTCGTGCCCGACTCTTAGCGACCCCATGGACTGTAGCCTACCAGGCTTTTCTGTCCATGGGATTTTCCAAGCAAGAATATTGGAGTGGGGTGCCATTGCCTTCTCCAGTCTTCGTATTAGTCTCCTTACCATATGAGCACTTGGTATTTCTATGACTATACTCAACACCATTATCTTTTTAAATGCTTTCCTTTCTCACTAAACTGTAAGTGCTGAGAGAGAAGCTTGGCTCTGGATGGAATATGATTATCTAACTTCTTATCTCAACAGCTTTTAGGTGCTTTTTCTTGCCAAACGTCTTGGCTGACAAACATTGTGTCTGACATTTTATGTATAATCTATTACCTCCTCATTTACCCCTACTTTCCACTTTATTTTAGGATTCTTTGTACAGGCATTGATAGCGAAGAACTGCTGAGGCAGTGAAGCAAGTCTCCTGTGTAAAAATAGTAGCAATGTGTTAGCCATGATTCCTTCATTCTTGTTGGTTCTCTCAGTGGACATTTCTTGTCTGTGCTGTTTCACATGGAGGACTATTGCTGGTTCGACCCTACTGGAAACTTGAGAACAGTACAATCTTGTTAAATCCTTCTTCACTTCTCTCTCCCCTAAAAAGAAGTTCACAGCTTGGTGCTAACACCCTTTGTTTTAGCTTTTTTTTTTTTTTTTTTGGTCAGTGTTTAGTCATTAAGTAATGTCCATCTCTTGACTCTTTTGTGACCCCATAGACTGTAGCCTGCCAGGCTCCTCTGTCCATGGGATTCTCCAGGCAAGAATACTGGAGTGGGATGCCATTTCCTTTCCAGGGGATCTTCCCAACCCAGAGATCAAACTCAGGTCTCCTGCTTGGCAGGCAGATTCTTTACCGCTGAGTCACCTGGGAAGCCCCCATTTAATTTTACTTAAAATGTTACTATGATTCCTTTTTTAAACTTCAAAGTGCTTTGTCATACCAAAATAGTATATTTCATCTTGAGGTCAGAAGCACTTTTACTTACAAAGATTTTTTATTTATTTTACTTTCATAAGTAGAATAAATTTTTCTTATTAAATAAGTAAAGTTTTATTTACTAAAGGAATTTATATATGATGGATTTTTAAAAATTAGAAAATATATAATAAGGACAATATTTATATATAAGTTCTATTACTTCTATCACAAAATCTCACTTTTATCACATTAAAATTTTATTTTTTAATCGACCCTTTAAAATAAAAATTTTGGTCTTATAAAGATGTCTTAGGATATATCAATCAGTGATTTTTATGAAAGGTATATATTTTTTCAGGTAGCTTATTCTCAAATAAATGGCAACCCACTCCAGTACTGTTGCCTGGAAAATCCCCTGGATGGAGGAGCGTGGTAGGCTATGGTCCATGAGGTCTCAAAGAGTCAGACACGGCTGAGCGACTTCACTTCACTTCACTTCATTCTCAAATAAAACTACTCACATAGTTATTGGAATTTGGAGTAAATGGAAGAATAATTTGATGTTGCTTTTTGGGAATTTACAAAAGAGTTCTGGGTAAGTTTTGAGATATCAGAATAACTCAGAAAATCAAAAATACAGAATCTATCTGAGTGAACTGCTCACATTAGTCTTGACTTCTCCATGTTAGTTAGAAGGACAGAAAGGTATCACAAAGAGACAGCAGACAGCAAATATCCACATTCCCATTAGCATCCCACTCATTGTGCAATTATGCAATTTGTTTTACATAAGTGTTATGCCTTTTAAATGACACCATATCAAAAAGTGTGCACAGAAGATATCGAAAAGTAACACAGGAGATACTAAATAAAATAAACAGGAAAACTATGTATTCCATAGAATGCTTACACTCATTTGTAGCAACCAAAGACAAAGACATTGAACTATCTTTTCCCCAACAACTTGCAGCCTTAGTTTTAGGAATGCAGCTGAATGAAACGGAATTTGATGTTCAGGCTGCATTTCTCAGTGTAACGTGGGCAGAGAGCACCCCCTACTTTCTCCTGATTAAATAGCACCCCTGGCCAGGAAGAAAGGGGACACTGGCTCCATGTGGATATTTTGCTCAGAAAATCAGAAGGGATTTGTCTATAAGGTTCATTACCTCTTGGCCTCTATTGGCAATAACCCATATTCAGGAGGCCAGCATTGTGACACCCTCAAAGGAACTCCCTGAAGGAGGCAAAGTCTAGAAGGAGAATACCTGCTCTGAAGTTTCCCACCTTCCCTGAACTGAATCTGCACAGCCACCCCAGGAGGGGAGAATGCAGCTTTGAAAAATAACACCTTTGTTATTCCAAGTGTTAGAGATGAAGCTGAGTTTTCAGATGGCCTCAAGGTTTGTGCACCCTTCACCAAACACAGATGGAAACTGGACTCTTTGAACTGCTTTGAAAATCTGTTACTAAGTATTGCTGTGGGTCTGTGAAGCAGCCATTGCTAACTTCTGACTGCCTGCAATTTTTATGGCTGTGTGATGACAAGGGATAAAATAGCTTCATTTTAGAAATAAATGTCTTATATGCCAGGGAGGGAAAACCCACCGATTAAGCAAGATTTAGTCTTAACTATGGTAATTCAAAATGGTAGTCCTTAAAAACTGGCTGCAATATTTGCATTATAAATAACATTTGCATTATAGAACATGCTACTAATATTAACCAATTCACACTGTTCTCCTAAATATTTTGACTTTTTATGGTTTCAGTGCTTTTTTCAGAAAACATTCAGATACATAAAGATGGATATCATCTATTTATATATCAACGATTGGCATTACAGTTTTTTGAACTTTGTAAATTCCATCAGAATATATTGACTCTTTGAATCTAAATCAGAAACACTTGCTGTTGTAAGTCGATGTCATGCTCTGGGTTACATAGTGGTTCCATGAAAAATAGTTTACGTGTTTAACACCACAGTTTTCATTTGCCTATATTAGGGACAACCATTCAATATAAACCACTGCAAACTGACAATCTTGAATCACATTTAAGCCAGTAGAATTTACAATGTACCATCCATCAAAATCTGTTACACATGCAGCATATAACAAGTTAGGTTGTTCTTGGTTTTTTTTTTCCCTTCAAAGAAAACTGAGCTACTGAGAGAAGGAATCTAGACATTTCTACAAACTAGTGGAAGGCTGTGAGAACTACAGCTGCTTGTTCTTAAGGATAAAACAAGGTTTGCCCACACAACACACAGCATTAAACTCTATGTTCTCAATGTAGTTTGATTATGATTTTCTAAACACTAAAAGTTGCACAAGTACACCCAGTATGTGTTCATGTCTGGACCAAAAATCAACTATCCCTTAGGTTAGCAATGCCACATTCAGCAAGTTTTCAGGTTACTATGGAGACATTAACTTAGCTGTTTTATGTACAACTTTTTTTATGGTAGGAGTTTAATTATATCAACAGAGGTACATTATGATATATATTTAATAAGAACACATGTTTTAGCCACAGCAGGCTGTCTCCTTGGAGCCCAGCAAGGATAGCTGTGTGACCCCTACCCCGCCTCAGGATGCACACCAGCAGGACTGAGAAGACTCAGTAATCTCTTCCCTGGATTTACTGAATATATTTTTTCCTTCAAAAACAAAAACAAACAAACAAAAAACTTGATGTATATGTAAAGAGACCAGAAATCTGAGCTTCCTTGCAACTTCCACACCCCAGGGTTCACTGAGTGACTGTAAACTTCTGGCATGCACAATCTGTTTCTAATTCTTCATTTCATCCTTCCTACCACAGGTATTACAGTGAGAGGAAGAAACCTCACATCATGAGAATTTACAATCTCTCCATCTTCCTTGAATTTAAAATGCTGTGTAATTCAAAGGCGGCACTGAAATTTCGATGATGTTTGGAACCAGTATCTGATAATAACTACCTGATGGAAGAAAAAGAAAGATAACCTGGAACTAAACAGAAGAAAGGGGAGGAATGAAAGAAAGCCTTGTCACCTGGTTTTCTTCAAATCTATTATTTTGTTGATGAGGAAGCCAAGAAGATGTGTAAGAAAAACCTCATTCCCATTCTGGAGATTAAAACAAAACAATTGGATGGAAAAAGAAATTATATGACTGCCTTGCTGGTGTCCCCACATGATTCTTAACAAATACTCTCAGAAAAAGTAAGGGCAAGAATGATGATGCAGAGTTGACGGCATCTTCAAGTGACTAGACTTACATAATAACTTGAGATCACTCTAAATTTAATCTAGGTTCATTATTTTAGAAGCGCAAATTGTGCCGAGGGCTAGAAGTAAATGATTGAAGCAGAGTCTTTGCCAGGGCCACCTTGTCTGATTATGCTGTTTGTGAACAACTTTGAGACTCCCAAGCCAAGGATAGAAGTGGGGCTGTAATAGGCCACATTCTGCTCACCAAGCCACAGCCTCACAATGTGCTGCCTACCCAGCAGAAATGGGATGGAGAATACATTTAAAAAAATCCTCATACAAACAAGGGACACCTTTTTAAATTTACACACTGACACTCCACAGATGCTCTCTGGCCTCAGTGTGGCTCAAAGAATATTGACTGGTTATGTCAGGCCCCAAAACTGTATTGGATAATTAATTTTCCAATTAAGAGGCAAGCTGCCAGCAGCTGTATATTTTTTTAATCTAAGTCCTCAAAAGAAAGAGAAGTCTTTATCAGGACCAACATGGTGTGGTCCCCAAGCTTCTCACCTACCATATCCCCTCACTCTCCTGCATGCCTCCTCTGCTCCTCATTGGTCCCGGGGGTCATTGCCCTTGCTCGAGCCTAGAACACTCCCTCTACATGGCTGCCCTGTGTTTCATTTCCTCTCTCTGTGCAGGTGCTCAACCATGTCCTTACCAGGAAAGCCTTGCTGGCAGGTCTATCTAACAGGGAGCAACCTCTCTGCTAATCCCCAAGCACTTTGGAATGGTGGTCCCCTATGGTTCCTAATTTTTCTTCATTTAACTTACCATTCCCTACCTACATTACATGTTTAATTAGTAGTCTATTTAAAGTCTGTCTCCCAAAAAACAAATGTAAGATTCAGAAAGCAGAAATGTTTGCTTATTTCTTTTTTTGCATTATCTCTACCTCTGCCAGCCCTGGGATGTCACCTGTGATCTAATCTGTCATCAGCCCATCTGGGTAGACTTGTCAGGGTTTATGCCCTTCATCTCCTCTCCAGATATATTAAATAAAAGTCAACATGTACTAGAAGGAACTCCACTCCCATCATTTAATCAGCATTTAAAAATTTAAGTAATGTATTCTTTTCTGAAAAAAATATTTGAATAAATTATGTAAAATATGAAAAAGTTCCTTACGAAGTGGTTTATGGTGATACAGGAGCTTATTCCTGTCTACCTCAAAAATGAAGGTTCTCATTGTCCCTGCATCAGTTAGGAATTCTCTTAGGCTACACATAATAGCACCATTATGCAATGAGAAATATGTATCAGGAACTACCTTTTCCTCTAGCAAGAACTTTTGAAGTTGACAGTCTAAGGCAAACACAGCCCTTCAACAATACCTTCAGTACTTTGGTTACTTTTACTTTTCTTCTCCTCATTCTTGGCTGTATCTTTCATCCTCATGGTGATAACATAATGTATTCCCCATCATTCTCCATCACTGAGATCATGTTTTAGGCAGGGAAGTTAAGTTGTGGTGAGGTAAAAAATACAATCCAGTAAAGTCTGACCATTCAAAAGAAGATTTTCCAGAATTTTGTCCAAAAACACCTACTTATATCCAACCAGGAGCCAGAAAAGTGTAACTTTTCGAGGAATGAAATTCTACCTCCATTTAAATCAGGTTTTGGTGGCAAGAAAGAAACAAT
The DNA here is from genome assembly GCF_023091745.1 of Budorcas taxicolor. Classification (NCBI taxonomy): domain Eukaryota; kingdom Metazoa; phylum Chordata; class Mammalia; order Artiodactyla; family Bovidae; genus Budorcas; species Budorcas taxicolor. Next base: position 185,769,695 of record NC_068910.1, read on the forward strand.
GAATAATGAGAAGAGAACTAGTACATAATCCATCATTGTTCCTTCAAGAGGGTGGTAGATATCAGATTATCAACCAATAGGTTTGCTAAAGTGAAAAAAAGGAGAATGTTTTCTCCATAAAAATTCTCTCAAAAAAAAATTCAACCTTCATTTGGTCTTATTACACAGTGTAATTTTTAGAGCAGCGTCATACACAAAGGATTATTCTAAATCATTAATAAAAAAGACAAATATAACAGAAAAAAAGGACCAAGGGATATGACACTTGCCCAAAATAGCCAATAGAAAGCAAAAGATGCTCAACCTCACTTATATGCAGGAAATGCAAATTTAACAATGAGATATTATTTCACTTCTTCAGTTTGGCAGAAATAAAAAGCCTGGATAATATTAAACATCTGCAAAAATGTAAGAAAATGGCAGCTCCTATACCACTGAAGAGAGTGTAAATCAATACAATAATTTTGAGAGCAATTTGGTGATGCTTAGTGAAGCTGAGAAGGAAATGGCAGCCCACTTTAGTATTCTTGCCTGGAGAACTCCAGGGACAGAGGAGACTGGCAGACTACAGTCCAAGGGGTCACAGAGAATCAGACACAATTGTGCAACTCGCAAACACACACACACATACACACACACACACACACACACACACACACACACACACAGTGAAGCTGAAGATGCTAGGATTCTGCCAATGCCAAATATCCCAGAATACCCTTGCACAGTGAACCCCAAAAGATGTGCATACATACATAGATTTTATTATTGTTTGTGATGCCACTTGGCTAGTTTGAGTGGGCAGGGCTTTACTACACCCATTTCATGGTTTGCTCCTCCCTATGACGAGTGCAAAGCAGGAGGATACTGAGATATTACACATTTCGACTTGGAATGGTCCTAATATCTTAATACATATGGAAACAATTCTCCACATATCAAACACTGCTGACAGAGGGGACATTCAAAAATAGCCCTTTTGGGGTCTACACTTCTATCTTGTAATGGAGTCAGGAATAAATATACTCTGATTTTGTTATAGCTTTGCAATCTGCCACTTTTGTGACACTTTAGTTTAGTTCAGTTCAGTTGCTCAGTCATGTCCGACTCTTTGCGACACCATGAATCGCAGCATGCCAGGCCTCCCTGTCCATCACCAACTCCCGGAGTTCACTCAGACTCACATCCATTGAGTCAGTGATGCCATCCAGCCATCTCATCCTCTGTTGTCCCCTTCTCCTCCTGCCCCCAATCCCTCCCAGCAGCAGAGTCTTTTCCAATGAGTCAACTCTTCACATGAAGTGTCCAAAGTATTGGAGTTTCAGCTTCAGCATCATTCCATCCAAAGAAATCCCAGGGCTGATCTCCTTTAGAATGGACTGGTTGGATCTCCTTGCAGTCCAAGGGACTCTCAAGAGTCTTCTCCAACACCACAGTTCAAAAGCATCAATTCTTCAGTGCTCATCCTTCTTCAGAGTTCAACTCACATCACTTAGGTCTACTTAATCTCTACCTCATCACAGAATGAAAACCTGGTGGATATAAACTAAATATTTACTCAACAGTAAAACTGACTTCAGGAGTGACATCAGCAACATGGCCAAACAATAAAAATTTGGCAGCCATCCACAGACAAAAGTGCCTTGGAGGGAGCTCTGGGACCCAGGACTATATGCTCATGAATCCAGGAGGAGTTCTGCCTACCCCGGCACCTGGTAATGAACATAAAGAACTCAGTCCTGGCTCCAGCCCCTCTTGGCCACAGTCTGGGAGCCCATGGAGAACACTGTCTTAGACAACCACACATAAATGAGAGTTTTTTTGGAAGGGAAAGTCTTTAGCTGAGCATTTTCAACACACTGTTGGAGCAAAAAAAAAGTTTGAATTCTCTGGAGAGAGTAAGAGAAATCGACTTTACCTATGTCACTTCTCCCCCAAGGAGGCACAGCTCAGGGCCAGGAGAGATCTTCTTGGCCCATGATTTCTCCCGCAGGGGAAGTGAGAGTGTGTGAGTGAGTGCTCAGATTTCCCAGTTATGCAGGAAGCTGCCAAAAGAGGTCCTCTTCTCTCTCGCTCTCTCCCAAGAACGGACTCATGAGCTACATTATTGCAAACTGGGAAGAAGCTGAGAGAGCAGCAGATGAGACTCTTGGAAGGCACTAAAGGGAATCAGATCCTATTGTGTCACAGACTCCATCAAGAAGTCCACCCAAAAGCACTGAGGATACTTCCTCTACAGGATCTCACAGTCAGTCCATGGGCACCAGAGCACTCCATGTACCCTCAACCCTGTGGCTGGCTCCCTGAATGTACTCCCTATGGTGGTGACACTGAGTTTTGGAAGATGCCTAGTGAGCACATGAAAAAGTTGGTCCAAATCTGCAGGACAAGGAGAGGTCTCAAACTTCAGCTATGTCTCTGCCCTTGGCAAAGCAAGAGAGAAACTGTCAGCACCTGGTTGAGTGCATGGCAAGACTGATAAAAAGGCATACAAGATACAAGCTTAAAAATTCTTCCCTAAGAGGGATTGAGAAATGTGGACCAGGTATATCCACAAAAGGTCTGAAAATGTCATAGAATACTAGGAGGAAGTGCAAGTTTTTAGCAGAGCAATTTCAGCACAGTGTTGAAACAAAAAAATGAGTTTGAATTAACTGGAGAGAGTAAGAGAAACAGACTTTACCCACAACACCTCTCCCTTATGGCACACAGCTCAGGGCCAGAAGAGACTTTTTGTTCCATGATTCCTCCCTTAGGGGAACTGAGAGCAAGTGAGTAATTTTTCAATCAAAAGGCACTGAATAGTTGGATGGGTAAAAAATAAATAAATAAATCTTGAACTTTTATGGAGTCACCGAGAGCTCAAGATGGAAAAGCAAATACTGAGAATGAAGAACAAAATTGGTATCATTATGCTTACTGATTTCAAACTATAATTTAAAGCTATAGACACACATACCAATGGAACAGAACAAAAGACCAGAAATAAACCCTCAACCTCTATCTGACAAGGGGGTCAAACAATGTTGAAAAAACTAGAATCTTAGAAGCAGAAGAATGAAATCAGAGTCCTATCTTACACCACTCACAAAAATTAACTCAAGATGGATAAAAGACTTAAAAATAAGACTTAAACCTCCTAGAAGAAAACATAGGGAGAAGCTCCTTTACATCCTTACAATGACATTTTTTTAAAAATATGGCACCAAAAGCACAAGTAACAAAAGGAAAATAAATAAATGGACTACATCAAATTAAAAAGCTTCATTACAGAAGGAAACAATCAACAAAATAAAAAGGCAGATTAGTGAATGGGAAAAATATTAGCAAATCATATATCTAATAAAGGACTAATAATCAAAATATATAAAGAATGCATATAATACTATTTACTCAATAGTACAAATAATATCCATTTAAAAATGGGCAGAGGAGGGACTTCTCTGGTAGTCCTGCAGAGTTAATGCTCTGCATTTCCAATAAAAGGGGTGTGGGATTGATACTTGGTCAGGGAACTAAGAATCTACATATCATGAAGTGAAAGTCATTCAGTTGTGTCCAACTCTTTGCAACCCCGTGGACTGTAGCCCCCCAGGCTCCTCTGTCCATGGGGGTTCTCCAGGCAAGGACACAGCCATGCCCTCCTCCAGGGGATCTTCCCAACCCAGGGATCCAGCCCAGGTCTCCCTCACTGCAGGTGGATTCTTTTACCAACTGAGCCATCAGGGAAGTACAGCCAAGGGGGAAAAAACGTTTTAAATGGACAGATAAACTGAATAGACACTTTTCCAAAGAAGATATATTAATGGTCAGCAGGTACATGAAAAGAGATTCAACATCTAATCATCAGAGAAGTGCAGATCAATACAATAATAAGTCACTTCACATCTATTAGAATGAATTTTATCAAAAGAAGATAACAAGACAACATGTGAAGAAAAGGTAATCCTTACGCACTCTTGGTAGCAGTATAAATTGGTATATCTACCCTGAAAAATAATATGATGCTGCTGCTAAGTCGCTTCAGTCGGGTCCGACTCTGTGCAACCCCATAGACAGCAGCCCACCAGGCTCCTCCGTCCCTGGGATTCTCCAGGCAAGAACACTGGAGTGGGTTGCCATTGCCTTCTCCAAAGCATGAAACTGAAAAGTGAAAGTGAAATCGCTCATTCGTGTCCAATTCTTCACCACTCAGTGGACTGCAGCCTACCAGGCTCCTCTGCCCATGGGATTTTCCAGGCAAGAGTACTGGAGTGGGTTGCCATTGAAAAATAGTATAGAGGTCCTTAAAAATTAAAAATAGAATTATCCTATAATCTAGCAATTCTACTTCTGGGCAGGCATCTACAGGAAATAAAATTGGAATACTGAAGAGATATTTGTACCCCCACGTTCTTACAGAATTACTCACAGCAGCCAATATAGAAACAACCTAAGTATCTGTCTATAGATAAATGGATAAAAAAGATATGGGGTTTGTGTGTATGCACAACTATTATTAAATATTTAGCCAGGAGAAAAGGAATCCTGCCACTTGTGACAACATGGCTAGCCCTACAGAGCATTATCCTAGATGCAATAAATCAAGCAAAAACAAACACAGTATGATATTACTTATATGTGGAATTTCAAAAAGTTATATTCATGGAAAGAGAGTAAAATGGTGGCTGCCAGGGGCTGGGAGATGGTGAAAATAAGAGATGTTAGTCAAAGGGTCTAAACTTTCAATTAAAAGATATTAATAAATAGGTTCTGGGGATCTAATATATAACTATAGTTTACAATTCTACACTACATATGTGAAAGTTGTTAGGAGAATAGGTCTTAAATATTCTTACAATAAATAAGAAATAATTATCTGATGTGATGGAAGTGTAACACTATGGTGGTAAATATTTTGTAGTGTGTAAGTTTATGAAATCATCACAAGGTACACAGTAACATATACAATGTTATATGTCAATTATATCTCAACAGACTTAGAATACAACAGTGGCTCCTAATCAAGGAGGCAAACATTGCCCTAAATATCCTGGCCCTAAAAAAGAAAAGCAGTACCAATAAACAAATATGCAGAGAACATACAATGATGTGATAAATATATAATCTTTATATTCATGATTTGTTCATTAACAAGTCATATTATTTTGAAAATTATGAAGAAAATATTTTTTCACTTAAAAGTATTTGTTCAGTCATTCAGTCATGTCCAACTCTTTGAGATCCCATGGACTGCAGCACGCCAGGCCTCCCTGTCCATCACCAACTCCCGGGGTTCACCCAAACCCATGTTCATTGAGTCGGTGATGCCATCCAACCATCTCATCCTCTGTCGTCCTCTTCTCCTCCTGCCCTCAACCTTTCCCAGCATCAGGGTCTTTTCCAATGAGTCAGCTTTTCACATCAGGTGGCCAAAGTATTTGAGCTTCAACTTCAGCACCAGTCTTTGCAATGAATATTCAGGGTTGATTCCCTTTAGAATTGACTGGTTTGACCTCCTTGCAGTCCGAGAGACTCTCAAGAGTCTTCTCCAGCACCATACTTTGAAAATAGCAATCCTTCAGCTCTCAGCCTTCTTTATAGTCCAACTCTCATATCCATATATGACTACTAAAAAGCCATAGCTTTGACTTATGGACCTTTGTTGGCAAAGTGATGTCTCTGCTTTTTAATATGCTGTCTAGGTTGGTCATTGTTTTTCTTCCAGGGAGCAAACATCTTTTAATTTCATGGCTGCAGTCACCATCTGCAGTGATTTTGGAGTTCAAAAAAACAAATCTGTCTCTGTTGCCATTTTTCCCCATCTATTTGCAATGAAGTGATGGGACCAGATGCCGTGATCTTAGTTTTTTGAATGTTGAGTTTTAAACCAGCTTTTTCACTTTCATCAAGAGGCTCTTTTAGCACCTCTTCACTTTCTGCCATTTGGGTCACTTGTCATCTACATATCTGATGTTACTGATTATTTCTCCTGGCAAGCTTGATTTCAGCTTGTGCTTCACCTAGCCTGGCATTTCGCATGATTTACTCTACATATAATTAAATAAGCAGGGTTACAAGATACAGCCTTGACATACTCCTTTCCCAATTTTGAACCACTCCACTGTTTCATGTCCGAAACTTAAAAGTATATGTGAGTACTTTCTATTCCTGCTTTCTGGAGAGTTTTTATCATAAATGGATGTTGAATTTTGTCAAAGGCCTTCTCTGCATCTATTGAGATAATCATATGGTTTTTATTTTTCAATTTGTTAATGTGGTGAATTACATTGATTGATTTGCAGATATTGAAGAATCCTTGCATCCCTGGGATAAAGCCCACTTGGTCATGGTGTACGATCTTTTTAATGTGTTGTTGGATTCTGATTGGTAGAATTTTGTTGAGGATTTTTGCATCTATGTTCATCAGTGATATTGGCCTGTAGTTTTCTTTTTTTGTGACATCTTTGTCAGGTTTTGGTATTAGGGTGATGGTGGCCTCATAGAATGAGTTTGGAAGTTTACCTTCCTCTGCAATTTTCTGGGCAGCACTGTTTATAATAGCCAGGACATGGAAACAACCTAGATGTCCATCAGCAGATGAATGGATAAGAAAGCTGTGGTACATATACACAATGGAGTATTACTCAGCCGTTAAAAAGAATTCATTTGAATCAGTTCTGATGAGATGGATGAAACTGGAGCCGATTATACAGAGTGAAGTAAGCCAGAAAGAAAAACACCAATACAGTATACTAACACATATATATGGAATTTAGAAAGATGGCAATGACGACCCTGTATGCAAGACAGGAAAAAAGACGCAGCTGTGTATAATGGACTTTTGGACTCAGAGGGAGAGGGAGAGGGTGGGATGATATGGGAGAATGGCATTCTATCATGTATACTATCATGTAAGAATTGAATCGCTAGTCTATGTCTGACGCAGGATACAGCATGCTTGGGGCTGGTGCATGGGGATGACCCACAGAGATGTTATGGGGAGGGAGGTGGGAAGAGGGTTCATGTTTGGGAACACATGTAAGAATTAAAGATTTTAAAATTAAAAAAATAAAAAACTATAATAAAATTAAAAAAAAAAGTATATGTGAGTACTTTGATGCAGTGATCACTGTGTCATTGAAGTCATCTTTAAGAATAGTGATTCCATTCTTTCAGAAAAATTAAGAACAAATTCAGGAGAGCTATGTGACAAATTCCTGTTTGACTAGAGAGAGTTTCATAGTGATTTCTTACTCCCTTTCTTTTTTTTTTGCCTGACTCCAAGGTCATTTTATTTATTTATTTTTTTAATATAAATTTATTTAATTGGAGGCTAATTACTTTACAATATTGTATTGGTCTTGCCACACATCAACATGAATCCGCCACAGGTATTCATGTTCCGCATCCTGAACCCCCGTCCCTCTTCCCTTCCTGTACCATCCCTCTGGGTCGTCCCAGTGCACCAGCCCCAAGCATCCAGTGTCATGCATTGAACCTGGACTGGTGATTCATTTCATATATGATATTATACATGTTTCAAAGCCATTCTCCCAAATCATCCCACCCTCTCCCTCTCCCACAGAATCCAAAAGCCTGTTCTATACATCTGTGTCTCTTTTGCTGTCTCGCATACAGGGTTATCATTACCGTCTTTCTAAATTCCATATATATGCTTTAGTATACTGTGTTGGTGTTTTTCTTTCTGGCTTACTTCGCTCTGTATAATCTGCTCCAGTTTCATCCACCTCATTAGAACTGACTCATACTTTCTTTCTAAGAGTTTCAGTTTCTGGTTCTACCATTCTGAAGAGACTGGGTTAAAAAAAAAAAAGCTTGATAGTTCTTAATAAATCTGTCACATTCAAATTGTTAATTTTTCTTAAGGGTTATTTTTCCTTCTATTTAGTCATTTCAGCTTCTGTGTAATTTCTCATGATTTTACAAATTGCATATACTTCTACCATAATACAAGCAATGGATACATATTTGTGTGTGCATGTGTGTGTGTAAGTAAGTAAAAGTTTCACACAATTTCTTCTAGTGAATTTGATGTGGTAAAAAACGTAAGTATTATGAGAAAATAAATGGAAACTATTTTGTCATATTGTGAGCACATGAAAAATGTATTACATTTTAATTGAGAAGTTACACTTCTTAAATCATTGTTAATTTTTTAAGTTCACATCAATATTTAGCGTATTTTCTTTCTCAGGGAATGTTTTGTTTTCTCTTTCATGCTCCACAGGCTTCTATTAAAACTAAAATATGCCAACTGATCACTAAAGAGTCATTTATCAAAGCATTCCTTTGCTCTTAGTATTTGTGACTGGTGCCCTTTAATGTAAAGTGAACAGACTATCTATTACCCAAGTTATAGTTCTTCATTCAGTGGCTACCTAGTAGAGATATCCATATTTTAAAGGCATACTAAAAATATATAAAATCTATATGTACAATATTTTCATTTTCATGTAACTTTCATTCTAATATAAATTTGGAATTATATATTTCTAAATATTACATAAAGATTCAGAGATTAGTTTAAATTACTTCTTTCACTATCTTCCCAAAATACAATGAGGGAAAAATAATATGAAAAAACAATATATATATGTGAATCACTGCTGTACAGCAGAGATTAACACAACATTGCAAATTAACTATACTTCAATAATTTATTTTTTTAATGGCAGAAATGATGTGTGTTTTCTCCAAGTCTGGTTTATAAAAAGCACGGTTTCGGTCTTGTTTGCTACCTCTCTCTCTCTTCCTTGGATTTGGGTAAGTCTTGTCCCAAACATCTCTGCGGGGAGGTACATGTAGTGACTGCATCTGTGGCTGATGCCTTCCCCCATGAAACTCTAAATCAGAAACATACAGTAAATCTAATCCCAGATTCGTGACCCTCAGAAATTGTGTTAGACAATAAATGTTTATTGTTTCAAGCTGTTGTGTTTTAGGCTGATTCATTCTATAGTCATAGATAACTAATACAGTACCTAAGCACAGCAGCAGAGACAGAGAAAAAACAGTGGACAGTAAACTTTTATTTTCAGACTCACTAATAAAAGTTTTTCCTTAAATGTATATAAGTGGGACGACTTTCCACCAATAAACTCCAAGATATATTTAACATGTATTTTACATGTATCATGCAATTTAGACTGCTGTTAAGCAATTCATCAATATAAGTCCTCTCTTCCTGGCTTAATATTCATTAACCAGTCCTCTGATTGATTTGACTTTCCAAGAAGTCTGGCTACAAAGAGAAACTTCACTGATCATGCTGGCATGCGTATTCAGATCACTGGGGAAACTGCTCTCCCTACTAAATTAAATTGGCAATCTGATTTTAGGCATTTATGTTGAGAGACTAGTTACTAAGAACCTGACACTGTGAGAGCCTACTTTTGATGGGCTGTGAAACTTGGGATTCCAAGCCTAAAAGAATAGAGCCAGATCATCAAAGCACAAAACTCAGTGTATTTACAAAAGTACTGTCTTCTTGAGAGGATAGACCGTAGTCCTTCTACAGATGAAACTTCCCTTAAAATCAACATTTCTTTGTGAGAGTACCTCATGGCTTAATAACAACATGAGAAAAGAAATTCCCTGTCACTGAAGTCAAGTGAGAATTCACATCATTGTAACATTTCATACCATGGATGTTCCATGAGGAAAGAGATTCTGTCCTGTTCATTCACTGATATATTTTGTGCCAGGTGCAGTAGGTACTCAGTAAATTTTCATAAATGAACATAAATTTAGATACTATCCAAACATTCTTGTGTGTTTCAAGACTGAGTTCTCGCTCTCTCTCATTTCTCATGGAAGCCATTGAATATCTTTAATTTTCTCATATATCCAAAAGTGGAAAATGTATTAGTAAATAACTTATTTCCTAGTTCAACATTAAGATGTAAATCTCAAGTGATGATCTTTCAGCCTCCTGCCACAAAATTCATAACAATTTGTATCAACAATAAGACATATTAACATGTCTTAAAGACCATTCCATAATCACACATACATATGTACCTAAGTTGGTTAAAAGTGGTGCATTTTTGCTTTCTTCTAATATTTCAACTGAGTTATAATTAACACACAATATTATATTAGTTTCAGGTTTACAACAGAGTGATTCAATATTTCAGGCATAATGATCACCATAATACAACCAGCTACCATCCATCATCAAACTGTTACAGTATTACTGATGACATTCCCTATGTGCACATTACACCCCCATGACTTGTTTACTTTATGGCTGGAAGCTTATACCTTTTAACCTCTTTCACCTACTTTGTCAGTCCCCCTACCTCCCTTCTCTCTGGCAACTACCAGTTAGTCTTCTGTATCTATGTCTGCTTCTGTTTTGATTTATTCATTTGTTATTTTTTTTAGATTCCACTTATAAATGAGCTCGTCATATTTGTTTATCTCTGTCTGATTTATTTCACTTAGCATAATACCCTCCAGGACAATCCATGTAATTTGAAAAGATGAAAGTTCCTCTTCCTTCATTGCACCACTATTTACAGTAGCCAAGATATGGAAGAAACCTAAGTGTTCATCAACAGATGACTGGATAAAGATGTTGTGTATATATATGTATACAAATGGAGTATTATTCAGCAGTAATAAAGAATGAAATCTTGCCATTTGAAGCAACATGCATCAACCTAGAGGATGTTAATCTAAGTGATTTGTTCCCAATGTTATTGGAAAATCTACAGTGTCACCATGTAGGACAGTAATAACTTGAGCTTTATAAGTGTATAGGTAAAGAAATTATATCTCTAGTCTCCTCTACCATAAATTTTAATTAAAAAAACAACTGCATCACAAATTATATAGCACTGTTTCTAGGTTTTAGAATAATATTCTGGCTGATTAATTTCTAGGTCAAGAGTACAACATTTTGAATAGTATTATCCTATTATTCTCAGGAAGGTTTGACTACCTTACAATTTTACCACTTTTTTTTTGGTCAAGCCACACAGCTTGCAGGATCTTAGTTCCCCCACCGAGGACTGATCCTGGGCCTGGCAGTGAAAGTGCAGAGTCCTAATCACTGGACTGCCAGAAAATTCCCTTTACTATTATTGTATGAGTAATTCTATATCTACACCTAATAGATATTATAAATGCTGGCTAATTTCTTAGAAGAAAGTTGTTTCTGGCATGAATCATTCATTTAATATTTCTCAAATATTTTGCATATTTTTCAATTAAATGTGAGATTGGCCATTTTTTGTGTTTAATCCATTTGAATATTTTCCCAGAAATAGGTCTGTTTAATATTTAAAAAATATTTTTCTACTCATCTTTTATTGATATGTATGAACTCATTTCATAAATTTTTTAATTTTAAAACTACTTTATTACTCATCTGATACATGTATATTTCTAGTTTTTGCTAGCTTTATTACTATTTGACATATAATCTATAACAAATCTATGAAGCTATAAGATATGTGAATAAAATGATCACTCATCTTCATGACTACCTTCCATCTACCTATGAGGACTAAAAAATGATTTGAGGAAAGTAGACTCCTAAGGTGTCCTGTGTTCCTTTGTATGGATGCTATTGTAAATGTACTGTTTTTAAAAAATTCTACACTCTGTTTCTAATGACCTCATTCTTTTGCTAAATTCACTGTATAAAACAAGTAGTTTATATTTTTTAGAATTTTTCTATTTTACACACCATGCTATGTGTGATAACAGTTTTATTTCTTGTATTCTAGGCTTTACATTTTTCTTGCTTCATTGCAATAGCTATGACATCTAGGACAATGACAAACAAACACAGTAAGTGTGGGTGTTCTTGCAATCTCTGAGGGAAACTTTAATATTTACAACCAATTAGCATGCTATTTGCTATATTTTGAGTAGATGTCTTTAAAGTAATTTAGGCTTATTTTTAGGCTTCTCTGGTGGTTCTGACTGTAAAGAATCTGCCTGCAATGCAGGAAACCCAGGTTCAATCCCTAAGTTGGGACGATCCCCTGAAGAAGGGAATTGCTACCCACTCCAGTATTATTGCCTGGAAAATCCCACAGACAGAGGAGCCAGGTGGGCTACAGTTCCTGCGGTTGCAAAGAGTGGACAGGACTGAGCAACTTTTGCGTTCAAGTTTTTTAGCTTACAAAGTTTGTTTTTTTTTTTAAATCATACAACACTGTTATATTTTACTAAATGCTATTTCTTCATTTACTGAAAAAATTACTTGATTTTTCTCACTTTCTTTGTTACAGTGGGGAATTATACTAGGTGATCTTAAAATGCCTAAACTCAACTCAGATATCTTGGAATAACCCCAACTTGTTCCTCAAGTCTAATCTTTTTATGCATTGCTTGATGAATTTGTCAGTTTGGTTTGAATCATCACATCTGTGTTTATGGGAGATATTTTTAAAATTTCTCTTCAGGTTTTTTTCATCAAAATTTTGCATAAACCAAGGTAGACAATTTTCCCTTTTTTTCTATTCTTTTTAGTATTATTTCTATTAAAAAAAACTTTATATGTTCAATTGAAATCACCTAAAACTTTTTTTTTAATACAGAGGTAAGCATACATGTGAAGGATTTAATTAAAGATCCAATATCTTTGATAGGTATAGGCCTATTCAGATTTTCTCTGTCTTTCTGTATTGGTTTTGGTGACTTCTGGTTTTATTTTATTTTATTTTATTTTTAATTTTTATTTTTACTTTATTTTACTTTACAATACTGTATCGGTTTTGCCATACATTGACATGAATCCACCACGGGTGTACATGCATTCCCAAACATGAACCCCCCTCCCACCTCTCTCCCCATAACATCTCTCTGGGTCATCACCATGCACCAGCCCCAAGCATGCTGTATCCTGCATCCGACATAGACTGGCGATTCGATTCTTGCATGATAGTATACCTGTTACAATGCCATTCTACCAAATCATCCCACCCTCTCCCTCTCCCTCTGAGTCCAAAAGTCCGTTATACCCATCTGTGTCTTTTTTGCTGTCTTGCATACAGGGTCGTCATTGCCATCTTTCTAAATTCCATATATATGTGTTAGTATACTGTATTGGTGTTTTTCTTTCTGGCTTACTTCACTCTGTATAATCGGCTCCAGTTTCATCCATCTCATCAGAACTGATTCAAATGAATTCTTTTTAACGGCTGACTAATACTCCATTGTGTATATGTACCACTGCTTTCTTATCCATTCATCTGCTGATGGACATCTAGGTTGTTTCCATGTCCTGGCTATTATAAACAGTGCTGCGATGAACATTGGGGTACATGTGTCTCTTTCAATTCTGGTTTCCTTGGTGTGTATGCCCAGCAGTGGGATTGCTGGGTCATAAGGGAGTTCTATTTGCAATTTTTTAAGGAATCTCCACACTGTTCTCCATAGTGGCTGTACTAGTTTGCATGCCCACCAACCGTGTAGGAGGGTTCCCTTTTCTCCACACCCTCTCCAGCATTTATTGCTTGCAGATTTTTGGATCGCAGCCATTCTGACTGGTGTGAAGTGGTACCTCATTGTGGTTTTGATTTGCATTTCTCTAATAATGAGTGATGTTGAGCATCTTTTCATGTGTTTGTTAGCCATCCGTATGTCTTCTTTGGAGAAATGTCTATTTAGTTCTTTGGCCCATTTTTTGATTGGGTCATTTATTTTTCTGGAATTGAGCTGCATGAGTTGCTTGTATATTTTTGAGATTAGTTATTTATCAGTTGCTTCATTTGCTATTATTTTCTCCCATTCAGAAGGCTGTCTTTTCACCTTGCTTATATTTTCCTTTGTTGTGCAGAAGCTTTTAATTTTAATTAGGTCCCATTTGTTTATTTTTGCTTTTATTTCCAGAATTCTGGGAGGTGGATCATAGAGGATCCTGCTGTGATTTATGTCGGAGAGTGTTTTGCCTACGTTCTCCTCTAGGAGTTTTATAGTTTCTGGTCTTACATTTAGATCTTTAATCCATTTTGAGTTTATTTTTGTGTGCGGTATTAGAAAGTGATCTAGTTTCATTCTTTTACAAGTGGTTGACCAGTTTTCCCAGCACCACTTGTTAAAGAGATTGTCTTTACTCCATTGTATATTCTTGCCTCCTTTGTCAAAAATAAGGTATCCATATGTGTGTGGATTTATCTCTGGGCTTTCTATTTTGTTCCATTGATCTATATGTCTGTCTTTGTGCCAGTACCATACTGTCTTGATGACTGTGGCTTTGTAGTAGAGCCTGAAGTCAGGCAAGTTGATTCCTCCAGTTCCATTCTTCTTTCTCAAGATTGCTTTGGCTATTCGAGGTTTTTTGTATTTCCATACAAATCTTGAAATTATTTGTTCTAGTTCTGTGAAAAATATGGCTGGTAGCTTGATAGAGATTGCATTGAATTTGTAAATTGCTTTGGGTAGTATACTCATGTTCACTATATTGATTCTTCTGATCCATGAACATGGTATATTTCTCCATCTATTAGTGTCCTCTTTGATTTCTTTCATCAGTGTTTTATAGTTCTCTATATATAGGTCTTTAGTTTCTTTAGGTAGATATATTCCTAAGTATTTTATTCTTTTCATTGCAATGGTGAATGGAATTGTTTCCTTAATTTTTTTTTCTATTTTCTCATTATTGGTGTATAGGAATGCAAGGGATTTCTGTGTGTTGATTTTATATCCTGCAACTTTACTATATTCATTGATTAGCTCTAGTAATTTTCTGGTGGAGTCTTTAGGGTTTTCTATGTAGAGGATCATGTCATCTGCAAACAGTGAAAGTTTTACTTCTTCTTTTCCAATTTGGATTCCTTTTATTTCTTTTTCTGCTCTGATTGCTGTGGCCATCTTTGATTCCCTCCTGTGACTTCTGGTTTTAAAGGAAACTGTTTATATAATTTATGTTGTAAAATTTACTAGAAAGTATTTGCTCATAATTTCAGCTTTGTTATCTTTTTAAATTACTACAGAAACTTCTACTACTGCTTCCTTTTTCATTTCTGACATTGGTAAATTTTCTTTCCTCTTTCACTGAATAGAGGTTGTTAATACATCTTGTTAACGGCTTCAAGGATGATACTCTTGACTTGGTTGATTATCTCAATTGTACATTTCTTTCTTTTCTATCTTGTTTTATTATCTTCTTTCTATTTTTAAATTTATTTTTCTTCAAATTTCTTGAGATATATTTAGAAATTGATTTTCAGCCTTCATTTTTGCCTAACAGATGTACCAACTACATTATTCTGTTTGTGCTTAGATGCAGAAAAATACAAGAGAACACTATTTCCACAAAGTGAGAAAGAAAAGCCAGAAAACCTCCAAACTATATATATATTATATATATATATATAATATATATACACACACACACACACAGTAAGAGTTGAGGTTGTTAGGTAGTTACAATAGGAAAAAAGGGAGTCTGAAATGGCAGTGACTAAAAGACATAGAAGGAAAAAGCCCCCAAAAATAGAACAAAGGAAGGTCCGAGGACCAGAGTAAGGACATTAGGTAAAACAAACAGCCCTCCTGGCTAGTCCAGTTTACAGAGGGCAGGCTCAGGAGGAGGAAAAAAATTGTATAAAAAGAGGAGCCAAAATTGAGCCCAGGGCTTCTCTTCTAGTCTTTTGGGTCGGCCTGCCCTCATGCCTCAAGAATGTATTTTCCTTTGCTTGCCAATAAAACAGCTATAACACTGGTCCATCTGTCGCTTCAAATTTTTGCAGCAGCAAGACACAACGAGGAAATTACAAAGTCCTTCAACAAGGTCAAAAGGCAACCAGGTGAACTGAGTTTCAAAGGGTTATAACGGCCTCTTAGGAGATACAGACACAAACTGTTTTACCATTTTCAGAGCACTGGAAGAAGAGACAGCCACCACTCAAGAGTAAGAAGAATAACAATTTCACAAATCCATAGTAGCCGGAATAATGTAACACTTAGACTCCAAGGGAATCCCAAACAGAAGCGGAGCCTGTATTCACCTAAATCACTTTTCCCAGCCTCTAAACCCAGAGCTCCAGGGCACAGAGGTGGAGACCTCTGGGAGTCCCCCTAGCCAGCCCGCCTGTAACTCCGTTCACTTCCGGAAACCTGTTCTCAGCCAACAAGTCTTCATCTGTGCAGAGAGCTCTCACCTGCTAGGGTTCAAAAGAGCTACTTACTGTGATGAAGGGGTGGAAAGACACCTGTTTTGGGGAAAGAGAAACTGCTGCGGGAAAGCTGAGAGGTAAAAGCTGTCTGCACTTCAAGTGGAAAGCAGGAGTATCCATCTGCCCACACCCAAGAGCCTTGAACACAGAAACGGTAATCCCTCCCACCACGAGGCCCAGGTATAATGCTACTGAGAGAAGTAAAGCAGAAGCCCCTACTGAGCCTGGAGGTAAGGTAGGAAACCTAAGCACGGGATACAGACCACACTCATACAAAGCACCTGCACTGTCACGGGGACGCCACGGAGCTCTCTCCAGCACGCCTAGAGGGAAATTTAGAGAGGAGGGGTTTATATTAGAAAATTTGACAAGGTTTCAAATCAATGAATTCAGCTTCCTTCTTAAAAAATAAGTAAATAAAAATAAGACAGAGAAAGAAAAACAAATAAGCCTAGCAAGAGAAAGAGAGGAATAATGAATATACAGGCAGAAATCAATGAAATAGTAAACAGGAGGGGGAAAAGAAATTCAATGAAATCCAAGACTAGCTCTTGGAAGCAATCAATAAAATTGAAAAATCTCTGGTCAGACTAACCAAGAAAAAAAAGAGAGAAGACAAACTTACAGCTTTAGGAGTAAAAGCAGAAAGAGAGAGAGAGAGAGAATGTCTGTGTGTGTGTGTGTGTGTGTGTGTGTGTGTGTGTGTGTGTGTGCATGCATACTAAGGCACTTCAGTTGTGTTCAACCTCTATAGAGGTCGCTACAAATTCTACAGATAATAAAGGATATTAGGTAATAATATACAGCTATATTTAAATACTTTCAATGACTAGCAAAACTCACTCTAAAAAACAGATAAACTATGTACAAATATATTTCTCAGGTTCTTGAACTCATCATTCTTTCCATATCTACTTCTAAATTCTAAATTCTTTCAGATATATTTTAAATAACAGAAACAGAAATAATACAACATGATTCTGGTTAAATAAAAAATGCTAATCAAAGGACAATGATTTTATGAAATAAATGCACAATGTCAAAGACAGACATTAAATTCAAGACACATGGGGCTTCTAAATAGGAAGTCTGAATAACTATAAAACAACACATTTATATGAGAATAGAGTAACTGATTTGCAGTCTTGGGAAGAAAAGACAGTGATAAATCATATCAATAATGTAAGCATTTTCTTTGAGAAGAACACAATTTACTAGATATATTGCCTGGAAAGTAAGTTCTCCTGAGGTGGCTGCATTAATGTTTATTTATTCAAACAATTAAAATAATTTTTAAACTATTTTTAAGAAAATTATTTTCAAAGCAAAAATTCATTAAATGTACTAGTTTCATGTTGTTGCACTGGAATAATCTGCCACAAATTTAATGCCTTAAAACAACATACATATTTTCTGTTACAGTTCTGGAAGCTAGAAGTCTGAAGTCAGCTTTACTGGATCAAAGTCAAGGTGCTGATAAATTGCATTTCCTTCTGAAGGCTCTAAGGGACAATCCATTTCTTTGTCTTTTCAGCTTCTGGAAGTCATCTATATTCCTTGGCTGGTGACTCCTTCCCTCACACCACTCCAGCTTCTTACTTCCATCACCTGTCTCTTACTTCTGACCTTCTTGCACCCTCCTTAAAAGATTCATATGATTATACTTATGGCCCATTGGGATTATCCAGGATGGCTAAGTATTGAGTTACGTCCCCCTAAATTCACATATCAATTGAGTTCTCAACCCTCATACCTTAGAACATGACTTTGTTTAGAAATCAGGCCACTAGATCATTAAGGTGAGATCATTAAGGGAGGCCCTAATGCAACATGATTGATGACGTATTATAAAGAGAGGAACTCTGGACCCAGAGACAAAACACCCTGAGCACAGGGAGAACACCGTGAGAAGATCAAGGAAATGATTGGGGTGATGCTTCTTCAAATCATGGGACGCCTGATTGCCAGCAAACCACCAGAAGCTAGGGGGGGGAGCATGGAAAAGATTCTGCCTCACAGCCCACAGAAGGAACCAATTCTGCCAACACTTTAATCTCCAGCTGCCAGACTTCAGGACTCTGAGACAATGAACGTCTGTTTTTAAGACACCCAGTTTGTGGTACTTTGTTACATTAGCCTTACAAACTAATACAACAATAATTTCCCATTTCAAGATCCTTAATCATATTTGCAAATTCTTTTGCCATATAAGGTAACATTCATAAATTCCAGGGATTAGGGAGTAGGTATCCTTGGAGAGTCTTTATTCAGCATGCTTATTGACAGACCATTTTAAATACTGGATGATATGGGTTAAATAAAACATTCCTTTCTCTCAAGATTCACTATTTATAGCTATAAATCCAAGTGTCAAGTGAATTATTTGCAGGGACTTCTATGGACCTGGCATTGTGCCTGATATTTTAAAGAGGAAAATGAAGCTTGAGTGAAGTACATTTTCAGTATTACAAAACTATTCCTAAAATTATCCCTTGCCAAAAACAAGTGATGCTTTGGCTTAATCTATTTTCCAGATTCACTACATTGAATGAACAAATTAATTTCAGAATAGTAGGGTAACTTATTTGATTGTATTTCAGTAATAATAATCAGTTATAACTAACACTATATCTCAATAAGTCATTCAGAATTTTGCATAGAAAGTAAAATCATTTATTGTTTTATTATATTATTACATAGTTCTAGTATTCCCAGATATATACAATCTTTGCAGATTTTCATATTATATAGAAAACTTGCATATGTTTATAGAAATACCAGGGAAGATCAACTCAGGAAATATAAACCTGTCAGTAACTTCATAATGTGGTAGTTTGTTTTTTCAAATCTTCTATTTATATACAGTTGATTATTTTTAATCTCTCAACTTCCCTTCCCAGACATCAAAATCGATACTCCCATATGTCATTTGCAAAAGAAGGCACAAAATAAAAACCGCTGTAGGTATTTCAAGCAGAAAGGTATTAGGTTTAGAGAAGTAAGTGTTTATAAATTTATTGGAAGGGCTAGAGAATCAGAAATCTCAATGTCTCCATGGTATTTTAGCATGCAGGAGGCTGCTGTTATTACTAAAGATACTACCTTTCATCCATACCAAATTGAACATTAGATACTGAATGCAAAGTCAGGACCCTGTCTTCCTACCTAAGTATTCATAATTCCACTATCTTGCTTGTCAATTGCTACAGCAGCAAAAGTATACCTTTTCTTTCCATTTTTCATTTCTCATGTAAATTTAAATAATTACCAGAATCTAAACATATAAGCTATTGAATAAGTCAAATTATTAAGTCATAGATGTAAAGAGATAGAAAAAATATATAAATGAGAAGAGAAAGACAGGAGTCTCAGGCTTTAGTGAGAAGAAACCAACAATTTCCAAATTAATAGAGAACAGACATTTTATACAGCAAGAACTAAGCAAGAACAAAGCTTTTGCCTGCCATAAGAGTGGTGTCATCTGCATGTCTGAGGTTATTGATATCTCTCCCAGCAATCTTGATTCCAACTTGTGCTTCTTCCAGCCCAGCGTTTATCATGATGTACTCTGCATATAAGTTAAATAAGCAGGGTGACAATATACAGCCTTGATGTACTTCTTTTCCTATTTGGAACCAAACGTTGTTCCATGTCCAGTTCTAACTGTTGCTTCATGACCTGCATATAGCTTTCTCAAGAGGCAGGTCAAGTGGTCTGGTATTCCCATCTCTTTCAGAATTTTCCACAGTTGATTGTGATCCACACAGTCAAAGGCTTTGGCACAGTCAATAAGCAGAAATAAATGTTTTTCTGGAACTTTCTTGCTTTTTCGATGATCCAGCAGATGTTGGCAATTTGATCTCTGGTTCCTCTGCCTTTTCTAAAACCAGCTTGTACATCTAGAAGTTCATGGTACGCGTATTGCTGAAGCCTGGCTTGGAGAATTTTGAGCATTACTTTACTAGTGTGTGAGATGAATGCAATTGTGCAGTAGTTTGAGCATTGTTTTGCATTGCCTTTCTTTGGGACTGGAATGAAAACTGAACTTTTCCAGTCCTGTGGCCACTGCTGAGTTTTCCAAATTTGCTGGCATATTGAGTGCAGCACTTTCACAGCATCACCTTTCAGGATTTGAAATAGCTCAACTGGAATTCCATCACCTCCACTAGCTTTGTTCATAGTGATGCTTTCTAAGGCCCACTTGACTTCACATTCCAGGATGTCTGGCTCTAGGTGAATGACCACACCATAGTGGTTATCTGTGTCATGAAGATCTTTTTTTGTACAGTTCTTCTGTGTATTCTTGCCACCTCTTAATATCTTCTGCTTCTGTTAGGTCCATACCATTTCTGTCCTTTATCGAGCCCATCTTTGCATGAAATGTTCCCTTGGTATCTCTAATTTTCTTGAAGAGATCTCTAGTCTTTCCCATTCTGTTGTTTTCCTCTATTTCTTTGCATTGATCGCTGAGGAAGGCTTTATCTCTTCTTGCTATTCTTTGGAACTCTGCATTCAGATGCTTATATCTTTCCTTTTCTCCTTTGCTTTTCACCTCTCTTTTCACAGCTATTTATAAGGCCTCCCCAGACAGCCATTTTGCTTTTTTTGCATTTCTTTTCCATGGGGATGGTCTTGATCCCTGTCTCCTGTACAATGTCACAAACCTCAGTCCGTAGTTCATCAGGCACTCTATCAGATCTAGTCCCTTAAATCTATTTCTCTCTTCCACTTTATAATCATAAGGGATTTCATTTAGGTCATACCTGAATGGTCTAGTGGTTTCCCTATTTTCTTCAATTTAAGTCTGAATTTGGCAATAAAGAGTTCATGATCTGAGCCACAGTCAGTTCCTGGTCTTGTTTTTGTTGACTGTATAGAGTTTCTCCATCTTTGGCTGCAGAGAATATAATCAATCTGAATTCGGTATTGACCATCTTGTGATGTCCATGTGTAGAGTCTTCTCTTGTGTTGTTGAAAGACGGTGTTTACTATGACCAGTGTAATTTCTTGGCAAAACTCTATTAGTCTTTGCCCTGCTTCATTCCATATTCCAAGGCCAAATTTGCCTGTTACTTGAGGTGTTTCTTGACTTTCTACTTTTGCATTCCAGTCTCCTATAATGAAAAAGACATCTTTTTCAGGTGTTAGTTCTAAAAGGTCTTGTAATCTTTATAGAACCATTCAACTTCAGCTTCTTCAGCATTATTGGTTGGGGCATAGACTTGGATTACTGTGATATTGAATGGTTTGCCTTGGAGACGAACAGAGATCATTCTGTCATTTTTGAGATTGCATCCATGTACTGTATTTCAGACTCTTTTGTTGACCATGATGGCTACTCCATTTCTTCTAAGGTATTCTTGCCCACAGTAGTAGATACAATGGTCATCTGAGTTAAACTCACCCATTACAGTCCATTTTAGTTCACTGATTCCTAGAATGTCGATGTTCACTCTTGCCATCTCTTGTTTGACCACTTCCAATTTGCCTTGATTCATGGACCTGACATTCCAGGTTCCTATGCAATATTGCTCTTTATAGCATCGGACCTGGCTTCTACCACCAGTCACATCCACAACTGGGTATTGTTTTTGCTTTGGCTCCATCCCTTCATTCTTTCTGCAGTTATTTTTGCACTGATCTCCAGAAGCATATTGGGCACCTACCGACCTGGGGAGTTCCTCTTTCAGTATCCTATCATTTTGCCTTTTCATACTGTTCATGGGGTTCTCAAGGCATAAAGACAAATAACCTGGTGTAAAAAATATAAATAGGAAGTGGAGAATCTAAAATTAACAAGTTCTATTGGAAAATTATTAGATTTCAAATAATTGTTTTTTTGTCATGACAAGATTAAAGAGAGACATTATTGGAAAATGTGTGGTAGATAGATATTTTTTAAATCTTTTGGAAAGTGTGTTAATTTTTCAGAGGTCAATTTGGACATGTTTATCAAAATTTTAAATGCTTAACCCAGATTTTTCCACTTTTAAAAATTTCTGGAAGATATACTCAAATAGGCATGTATGTATGCACACATATGCACAATTGTTTGTGGAAGGGAACATGAAAGAAACTTAAGTGTCAATGAACTGGGGACTAGTTAAATAAGTCATGATAAATCAATGCAATATTTTATTTTGTTGCCAAGAGAAAGAATAGGTAATCTTGTATGTATTTTCAGAAAAGGTAATAAAAACAATTTAGGTGGAAGGCAAAAACATATAATTAATGTTGCATGATCCATTTTAGTAGAAATATGTTTATGTATATATATTGTTAACAGTGGGAGATTCAATATTTTTACTTTATTCATGACCCTGTTTATGACATGTTTGTTTATAAAAACTGAGAATAACTTCAATTTTAAAAACTCTTTAAATTTTTTTGAAGACTATAAGATCTAGCAACACACTGGTCATTATTCAAATCCCATTTCCCACACAGATTAACTATGAAATCTTTGACAAATTACTTACTTCTAAGCTTCTTTGGAGTTTGGAGGAGTTTGGGGGAGGAGGAAATGTAATAATATACTTAAAGTGCTCATCCTAGATCCTGACATAAAGTATTCAAAAAATGATAGATGTTATTATACTGTTATCAGTCAAGGCTATGGTTTTTCCTGTGGTCATGTATAGATGTGAGAGTTGGACTGTGAAGAAGGCTGAGCGCCGAAGAATTGGTGCGTTTGAACTGTGGTGTTGGAGAAGACTCTTGAGGGTCCCTTGGACTGCAAGGAGATTCAACCAGTCCATTCTGAGGGAGATCAACCCTGGGTTTTCTTTGGAATGAATGATGCTAAAGCTGAAGCTCCAGTGCTTTGGCCACCTCATGAGAAGAGTTGACTCATTGGAAAAGAGTCTGATGTTGGGAGGGATTGGGGGCAGGAGGAGAAGGGGACAACCCAGGATGAGATGGCTGGATGGCATCATGGACTCTATGGACGTGAGTCTGAGTGAACTCCGGGAGATGGTGATGGACAGGGAGGCCTGACATGCTGCGATTCATGGGGTCGCAAAGAGTTGGACACGACTGAGCGACTGAACTGAACTGAACTGATCACCACTTCCATGATGCTGCTATAAAATCTAAGGGTAGCAATATTATTCCAAGTTTGCTATAAGCAAATAAATGGAGGAAACCAAATTATAATTGCAGTTAATATTTTGAGACACTAAACAATATATGTATTGTTTATTAGATAGTTTCTTAACTAAGCTTATTTCTAATGAGTTTCTCTCCATATTCTTAACAGATTTGAGGTAGACTTTATAAAATCATTAAATTTTTAAATAATTATCCATTATCTAGGGAACTGTAATAGGAAAACTAAATAATTATGACAACAAAAGTTTTCATTTCATTCACACTGAAATTGTTTAAATTTGCTATGTTCTCAGCTGTTCAGTTGTGTGTGACTTTTTGTGACCTCATGCACTGTAGCCTGGCTCCTCTATCCATGGGATTTTCCAGGCAAGAATACTGGAGTGGGTTGCTGTTTCCTTCTCTAAATTTGCTATAAAGAAATATAAATCACTATATAATGGCCAACTCTGTTTTACTTTTGGATGAGTTGAAACAACTGAAGTAGGCACTAGCTATATTGGCACACAAAGAAACAAAGTAAGATTCTCTCTCAACATCTATATCTAAGATACTACTTATTAAAATTGTTGAAAATAATTTCTACAAAAAGGAAATTAGTTTGCATTTTCTATGCCTCTTGTTACAAAAACTGATCAATCCCTAACTGCACAAACACCCTAACCAGGATTTTGGAGAAATTAAAACCCTCAAATTTTTCTCATTTGGAATTTTATAGTTTAAGAAATTTTTGGCAAAATAAACAAGGGAATGGCTACCCACTCCAGTATTCTTGGACTTCCCTGGTGGCCCAGACAGTAAAGAATTCACCTGCAATTCAGGAGACATGGGCTCAGTCCCTGGGTTGGAAGATCCCCTGGAGAAGGTAACATCTACTCACTCCAGTATTCTTGCCTGGAGAATTCCATGGACAGAAGAGCATGGAGGGCTAGAGTCTATGGGATTGCGAAGAGTTGGACACGACTGAGCAACTAACACTTTCAATTTGGCAAAACACTTTCCCTTTGGCAAAACACTTTCCCTGATGAAAAAAGCTGTTTTAAATTCCATCCCTGTCCCATTATGCTGCTAAAATACCTATGAATTTCAAGAGCAATATAATTGGCATTATAATAAATGATCTAGCAAAGTGTTATGGAACAGTAAAGAACACAGAGATATTATGTCCCATTGTTACTATGAATAGAACCACTCAGACACCAATTAACATCCCATTGCTATGATTACTTGTTATTGTTCTTGTTGCTCCAATCAAACTCACATATTTTTAGTTCATATTTTGATTCAAAAAGTTACGTTATAAAAGATTTACCATGAATGGAAATAAATGTGAAATACACAAAGCTAATCAAGTTTATAAGCAGTGAGAATAATAGGAAAGGAAAATTAAATTGCTTTGCTTCAAGGAAAATCTTTTAGGAAACATTTGTTGAATAAACATTAAAGAAAGTTTTTACATGTTTCCTTACACAATTGATACTTGGCTTATATTTTTCATATGTATTTCCTTTAATTTTTAATATATACCAACTACTGTCTTCATATTGTCTTAATATTGTGTGTTGGTGGTTGGAGGGATGGAAAAATATATTTACCAAATATTTAAATAGTGCTCTTAATGTTTAAAGCATGTAGTGATAAGATAATACCACTTATCAGTGGTAAATAAGTTTCAAAAACAAGCAAAGTGACAATTTATGCATAACACAAAGAAACACTGAAAATTTTGGTGGCATAGTAACATCAAATAAACAATGTCTTGATATTCATGACATTATAATGATTTAATCTAAAGAGCTATGTTTTTTAAAGATATTCTTTTTAATATATCTCTGCTATTCCCTGCACTCTAAAATATGAAGTAGGAATTATTTTCTATGCAAGTATTTCAATTCTTTTGGAACTGGATTTGAACTTTGAAATCCTATGTAAGAAAAAAAAAAGGTGATCGAGTGGAAGTTTGTCTCCAGTAATAATTTTTTGGTACCCCAGCTGACAAGTTTACACATTTCAGCTTTTAGAATGTTTGCTGGCATCCCCAGGATGCCTCTCCAGAGTGGAGGAGAGTTTAGACAGACTCTAGGGTGTTAGCACATGATGAAGGTAATATGTTTCCTGAGCTGAAGCTCACAAACAAAGCAGTTAAATCCCCATCACAAATGGCCAAATTGGGACTCATTACACTTTTCATAGGCCTGGATCTTTTTGTTTCTGAGTCTCTTAAACATTTATATAGGGCAATGAAATTTTCACAGAATCTGAGTCAGTTCTTTTAATGAACAATGAGATACATTGCTTTGAAAGGTACAGTTTTCTTCTAAAAGTAGGACTATAATTTGAGGAATAAACAACGAAGGGAGGAATGAAGAATTGACACTGCCTCCTCTGCTCCTGGTTAGAGCAGGGACTTTCCTCTTGAAACGCTGCTTATTTTGCCAAAGTTTTCATTTACTTATCAGTTTTACACACTAAAGCCTACTATATGCAGGCTTTGTGTGAGGAGTTGAGATAAGAAAGTGAGTATGACATGATATCAACTTACAAGGAGTTTAGCCTAACAGAAGAGAATAAATACAAGCATTGTTAATAACAATATTACAAATATTGTCATGAGATCATATTGTAGATTTTGTTATAAAACAGTGTGATAAAATCTCTAAAAAATAAGTAAAATGTACCTAACATTGTGGGGAGAGAGATAAATGGGCTGTTCAGAGAGTATTTAGATTGGGATGAATGGGAAGGTTGAGACAGAAGGAGGTGAGAATTTCCAGGTATAAAAGATGAGTTTTTTCTGAAATTGGTTTTAAAGTTTGACATACTACGTGCAGCAAACATAATTTTCTAAGTAGGTGCTAATGCTATGAACTTTCCTATCTAATTTCCAACTTACTAGGCCAAAGGCCTACCTCTAAATGGGAAAAGAAATGCCTACAGAAACATCAAAACAAGGATATTAAACTTTTAATAAATTAAAAATAAATAATTTAAAATTGTAGATATATATATTCATTATATATCATCTTTATAGACGGATTCATAGCGATAGAGAGTGAGAAAGAAAAAGTGAAACTAGGAGAAAAAGAAAGAGAAGGAGAAAGAGATAAATTTAGGAAACCCTACTGGAAACTGAGTTGTCAGAGCTGGAAATGAATGCTGCCCAGTCAGTGATGAGTCTCTATAGTACAGTATGTGCATTATGCTAACAGTGCTCAAGGTCAAGAGCTGTACTAACTCTGATAAACTTAAGTCGGATGTTTAAAGCAGAGCTAAAAACTATTACTTATTAAACACTTACATGCTAAGATCTCCTGCAAAAATATCCTACATATGGTATCTTGTTTAATCCTCAAAAATCCTGATGAAACAAGTTGTATTCTTTTAAAATAATGATATGGAAAGACTCAGTTACTTGCCCTAGGACAAAATGATTTATTAAGGGTAAGTAATCGGAGGTGATTTAAAAAGAAGATACTAAATCATGGGAAAGCACAGCTCATGCAAGGGACAGCAAAGAAGTTTGTATAACTAGAACTTAGAATCTAGTATTAAAGAGGAATAAAAGGGAAACTGGGGAGGGGATATTCTGTAAACAACCTTGCATCTCATGCCAAGAAGTTTTGACTTCAGAATCTATTTGAAAACTTGTGCTCATCTAGGTCAGACTACAGGGTCTACCAAAATGAACTTTTTATCTGCTTAATGTCATGAACATGAGTCTACCTAATCATCAGATTCTACTTCTTCTATTGTCTACTATCTCATTAGTTCATTCCCTCTTCTACACTCCAGACAAATCTGGTCATTTAAGACTTTATCATTGTACCTGGATTCTGTAGCTTTTTTCAGAGGGAAAATGTTAACTTAATATTGCAGACAAAATTGGGAACTACTGTTCTATATGCATCCAATATTTCTTTCTCTAGTTACTAAAGACCAAATGTTTCTTGTCCTAAAGGCAATCTTTCTTCTTTTTATTCTATCCTCATTTCCCTTTTCTAAGGAAATGTAGATTATTGATGAGTCTATTTCTTAAGTTTATTAAAAATCCTTTCTTTGGTATACACACTGCTTGTTTTCATCTACTCAAGATCCCAACTTAAATATCACTCATTAAACCCCTCATACTATACCAGGACCAAATCTAAACTCTCTCTCACAAAACTTTTTAAGAGTTTTGCCTTGGTTTTCTCATAGTCCACTTCCCAGCTCCCACAAGTCTTGCTTCTACTCATGTATATTTATTGCCTTAGATTGCAAATTATACTCAACAGACATAGTTCATTATTTATCTAATTTAAACTCCTGGAAGCATCATCCACTACTGACCTCTCTTTTCTTTTTGAAATACTCTCTACTCAGTCCCTCTGGCACTATAAACTCCTAGTTTTCTTTGCACCTCCATGATGGCTTTTTCTGTCTCCTTATATCATGCTTCTCTTGGAATTCCACAGTGCTCTCTTTTCTTTTATACTCTATTATCATTCCCTGGGCATTTTCAACCATGTCCATGACTTCAGTTATGATCTATACTGCAGTAAGCTGTTATCTTCAATATACATTTCACCACTGTGTTTGAAACATATTCAGTTCCCTCCTTGACATTTCATGGAATTTTGAATGCACCACAAACACATGTCCAAAAATTCACTCAATAGTTTTTCTTTAATTTTATCACTTCAGTAATTTTCATGGAAATAATATCCAGATATTTAAGACAAAAATCTAATACCTAAGCAAGGGATAGACCATACATGACTCCATTCACAGTCAAAAGAAATGTAAAAAAAGAAAATATATATATATATAATGATGCAGTATTAAACCATGTGTATATAAAATGAACTGGATTACATACTTCATTACTGTAATAATTTCATAGTCACCTTCTGCTCCTATTGGGGTAAGTGCAAATGTTGCAACTATCCACTTAAAATGCAGTGTGGCTCTGATCGTTTCCACGTGAGTACATCATCTCTTCGATAAATTGCTTATCTTAGTAAAAAGTGATCTCTTGTAGTTCTCATGTATTTCTCATAATCTTTAGTGCAATACTGTGAACCTTAAATAATATCATGGGATTTATATGACATACCACTAGTGATGCTGAAAGTTCTCCCAAGAAGCTGAGAAAAGTCATGACTTAATAAGAAATAGTTGAATTGCTTGATATATACCATAGATTGAGGTCTGCGGCTGCAGATGCCCTCCATTTCAGGATAAATGAACCCAACGTAAGGATGACTGTTAAAAAAAATAAAAAATCATGAAGCCATCACTGTAGCTATACCAGCAGGCACAAAAACCTTGCACTTTTTGTGAAATACCTTTTTATCATCTTATTGAAAATGCAACTTTTATGTGGGTGCAGGATTGCTATAAGAAAGGCATACCCGTAGACACTAATACGATTCAAGGGAAAAGGAAGTCATTATATGACAACTTCAAGCAAAAGGAAGGTAAAAGATCTAAATCTGGAGAATTTAATGTCAGCAGAGGATGGTCTGATAATTTTAGAAAGAGGTTGGGCTTTAAAAATATCAAAATAAGAGGAGAAGCAGATTCTGCCAACCAAGTGGCAGCAGACATGTTCCCAGATGCCATGAAGAAAATCGTTAAGGAGAAAGGATATCTGCCCAGACAGGATTTTAGTGCAGAGAAAAGTGCCCCATTCCAGAAAAATAATTCCATGCAAACATTTATTAGTTACAAAGAAAAGCACATACAAATTAAGGCAGGAAGAGATCAGCTAACTATGTTTTTTTACAAATGTAGTTGGGTTTATAATATGGATTGCTCTTACCTAAAATCTGCTAAGCCATGAGACTTGAAAGGAAAAGATAAATACCAGCTGCCAGTCCTTTGGTTGTACAAGAAGGTCTGGACAGGAGAACACTTTCCTTCATTAGTTTCATTGATGATTACTTCCTAAATTCAGGAAGTATCCTACCAGTTAGTGACTGCATTTTGGTTATGGCATGCTAACTCTTAGTTGCAGCATGTGGGATTTAGTTCCCTGACCAAGGATCAAATCCAGGCTCCCTGTATTGGGTATAGGGAGTCTTAGCCGCTGGACCACCAGGGAAGTCCCATGACTGCCTTTTAAAGTTCTTTTGATATTGGACAATGTCCTTGGCAACCCAGAATTTTATGGGTTCAACAGTGAAAACATCAAAGTGGTCTGTATACCTCCAAACACAAGGTCTCTAATTCAGCCTCTAGATTAGGGGATCATAGACCCATTACATTACATAGGCTCATTACAAATGGTACCCTATGGAAAGGATTGACATACAAAGGAAGAGAACCTCAATACAGAGAACATCATGAAAGTATGGAAGGATTATACTGCTGAAGATGTGTTCTTGTTTTAGAAAAAGTGAAGAAAGCCATCAAGCTTGAAACAATAAATTTCTTCTGGATAAAACTGCATCCAGATGTTACGCATGACTTCACAGGATTTACAACAGTGCCAACCAAGGAAATCATGAAAGAGATTGTGGATACAGCAAGACAGGTACAAGATGAAGGATTTCAAGATATGGATCTTGGAGAAATTCAAGAGCTAACAGACATCACACCAGAGGAATTAACAGAAGATGACTTGATGGAGATGAGTGCTTCTAAACCAGGACCAGATGATGATGATGAAGACATAGGAGAAGCTATGCCAGAAAACAAACTGACATTAGACAACCTGGCAGAAAGATTCCAGTTATTCAAGACTGCTTCTGACTTCTTTTATGACATGCACCCTTCTGAATTATATGAGGACTGAAACTAAGGCAAATGGGGAAGAAAGACTGGTACACAGAGACATTTTTATAAAAATGTAAAGGCAAAAAGCCAGGCAGAAATTACAATGTATTTCCATAAAGTTACACCAAGTGTGCCTTTTCCCCCACCTCTGCTTGCCTATCTACCTCCTCAAACTCTTCCATCTCTGCCACCCCAAAGACAGAAAGACCAACCCCTCCTCTTCCTTCTCCTCAGCCTACTTAATATAAAGATGACATCACCAGCTGGTCAAAACCAAAATCAGATTGATTATATTCTTTGTAGCCAAAGATGAAGGGGCTCTATACAGTCAGCAAAATCAAGACCAGGAGCTGATTGTGGCTCAGTGATGACCTCCTTAATGCCAAATTCAGACCTAAATTGAAGACAGTAGGGAAAACCACTAGACCATTCAGGTATGACCTAAATCAAATCCCTTATGATTATATGCTGGAAGTGACAAATAGATTCAAGGGATTAGCTCTGATAAAGTTCCTGAAGAACTATGGACAAGAGTTAGTGACATTGTACAGGAGGCTGTGATCAAAATCATCCCCAAGAAAAAGAAATGCAAAAAGGCAAAAACGGTTGTTAAAGGAGGCCTTACAAATAGTTGAGAAAAAAACAGAAGCAAAAGGCAAAGGAGGAGAAGGAAACATATATCCATCTGAATGCAGAGTTCCAAAGAATAGAAAGAAGAGACAAGAGAACCTTTCTCAGTGATCAGTGCAAAGAAATAGAGGAAAAAATAGAATGGCAAAGACTTGAGATCTCTTCAAGAAAATTAGAGATACCAAGGGAACATTTCATGCAAAGATGGTCACAATAAGGGCAGAAATGGTATGGACCTAACAGAAGCAGAAGATATGAAGAAGAGGTGGCAAGAATACATGGAAGAACTGTACAAAAAAAGATCTTAATGACACGGATGACCACTATGGTGTGGTCACGCACATAGAGCCAGACATCCTGGAATGTGAAGTCAATGGGCCTTAGGAAGCATCACTATGAATAAAGCTAGTGAGGTGATGGAATTCCAGTTGAGCTGTTTCAAATCCGGAAAGATGATGGTGTGAAAGTGCTGCACTCAATATGCCAGCAAATTTGGAAAACTCAGCAGTGGCCACAGGACTGGAAAAGTTCAGTTTTCATTCCAATCCCAAAGAAAGGCAATGCCAAAGAATGATCAAACTACCGCATAATTGCACTCATCTCACATGCCAGCAAAGCAATGCTCAAAATTATCCAATCTAGGCTTCATCAGTACATAAGAGAACTTCCAGATGATCAAGTTGGATTTAGAAAAGGCAGAGGAACCAGAGATCAAATTGCCAAAATCCGCTGGATCATAGAAAAAGAAAAAGAATTCCAGAAAAACATCTACTTCTACTTCATTGACTACCCCAAAGCTTTTGACCATGTGGATCACAACAAATTGTGGAATATTCTTCAAGAAATGCGAATACCAGGCCACCTTACCTTCATCCTGAGAAATCTGTATGTAGGTCAAGAAGCAACAGTTAAAAGTGGACATGGATCAACTGACTGTTTCCAAACTGGGAAAGGAGTAGAACAAAGCTGTATACTGTCACTGTGTTTATTTAACTTATATGCAGAGTACATCATGCAAGATGGCAGGCTGGATGAAGCACAAGCTGGAATCAAGATTCTCAGGAAAAATATCAATAACCTCAGATATGCAGCTCACACCACCCTTATGACAGAAAGTGAAGAACTAAAGAGCCTCTTGATAAAAGTGAAAGAAGAGAGTGAAAAACCTGGCTTAAAATTCAACATTCCAAAAGGTAAGATCATGGCATCTGGTCCCATCACTTCATGTCAAACCAATGGGGAAACAATGGAAACAGTGAGAGACTTTATTTTTTGGGCTCCAAAATCACTGCAGATGGTGACAGCAGCCATGTAATTAAAAGATACTTGCTCCTTGGAAGAAAAGCTATGACAAACCTAGACAGCATATTAAAAAGCAGACACATTACTTTGCCAACAAAGGTCATCTAGTTATAGCTATGGTTTTTCCAGTAGTCACATATGGATGTGAGATTTGGACCATAAGCAAAGCTGAGCACCAAAGAATTGATGCTTTTGAACTACGGTGTTGGAGAAGACTCTTGAGAGTCTCTTGGACTGCAAGGAGATCAATCGAGTCAATCCTAAAGGAAATCAGTCCTGAATATTCATTAAAGGACTAATGCTGAAGATGAAGCTCCAATACTTTAGCCATCTGATGTGAAGAATTGACTTCTTAAAAAAAAAAAAGTGTGATGCTGGGAAAGATTGAAAGCAGAAAAAGGGGAAGACAGAGTATGAGATGATTGGATAGCATCACTGACTTGATGGACATGAGTTTGAGCAAGCTCCAGAGTTGGTGAAGGACAGGGAAGCCTGCATCCTGCAGTCTATGGGGTCACAAAGAGTCGGACACAACTGAGTGACTTATCTGAACTATGAGATATATGAGACACATCACAAATACTTAATATTAATGTCTTTAACTTTTCTCCAGAGCAAGAGGAAAGAAAAATTAAGCATAAGTAGAGTAGTGGTTGGTCTTCCCTGGTGGCTCAGAGGGTAAAGCATATCAACTCACAGATTCAAGATATATAAAACCCCTAAGCTGGATAAACACATGCAAACCATAAATAGGCTAATCATCATACCATTCTAAAACAATGGAAAAATGCAAGAGCAGAGAGAAGAGACACACCACCTTGAATGACAAGAATAAAACAGATGGCTCACTTCTTATATGAAATTATGTAAGTCAGAAAACAACTAAATGTATTTTAAAGAGCAAAAGGAAAAAGATCAATCTATTCTCAGTGAAAATACAATTCAAAACGCAGGCAAAATAAAGACATTATAGAAAAACAAACACTGAGGATATTTGTTGCCCAAAAGATTGGAAAGTTGTTCAGATCAACAGAATATATTCTGTTAGAAATGCAGAGATAGAAGAAAAAATGTTAAAGTCATCAGAAAGAGTAAATATATATGAAAATATACTATCCCAAAAATGAGTACAATATATTGTGGAATTTAAATATATGTAAAATCATAGCTCAATGGTGAAGAATCTGCCTGCCGATGCAGGAGACACAGGAGATGTGAGTTTGATCCAGGCTCAGGAAGATCGCCTGGAGTAGGAAATGGCAAACCAATCCAGTAATCTTTCCTGGAAAATCCCACAGACAGAGGAGCCTAGTGGGCTATAAGCCATGGGGTCATAAAGAGTCAGACACGATGAACATGCATGACAATAATCATACATGCAACAAAAACACAAAAGATAGGAAGAGAAGTATGTTAAAAGGTTCTTGTACTCAAGCAGTATTAGGAAATAGTAAAAGTATTAATTTGTTTTACGTGCATCTGAGACAATGACACATATTGAAACCTTGGGTAACCCACATAACGAACAGAAAGGTAACATATAATTGAAAATTTTAACCCAAAAGAAGATGAGTTAAAAAATTAAACATATAAAAGATAATCAGATAGAATAATAAGATAGTAGATTCAAATAGGCACAATTATGTAAAAATTACATTAAAAGTATACCCTCTAATTGAAGACTGAGGTTGTCAGATTGAGCATTAAAAAAAAAAAAGAAAGAACTTGCAAATTGCTATAAGATACACATTAAGTACAGTGACACACAAAGTTTGTAATTAAAGGGATGAAAGAAAACAAATGACCACATACACCTAAAGCTGTAACTATCATAAAAAATTTACATCTAAAAATGTATTTATTTTAATATCAAAGTAGATTTTAAGGTCTGATATCAACCTTATTTATTGGAAATTAAATGAGACAATTCCTAATAATAACCTAACAAGTCAATGAAGCAGGAAGATACAAACATACAAAATCCTTGGCATACAAAAGTTGAATAATGGATTATATTAAGAAAAAATAATCACATATATAACCTTAAGAAAACATAGAAATGAAAAATCAGCATATAAGAAATTCATAAGTGAAGTTCAGTTCAGTTCAGTTCAGTGCGGTCGCTCAGTCGTGTCTGACTCTTTGCGACCACATGAATCGCAGCACGCCAGGCCTCCCTGTCCATGACCATTTCCTGGGTTCACTCAGACTCACGTCCATCAAGTCCATGATGCTATCCAGCCATCTCATCCTCTGTCGTCCCCTTCTCCTGCCCCCAATCTCTCCCAGCATCAGAGTCTTTTCCAATGACTCAACTCTTTGCATGAGGTGGCCAAAGTACTGGAGGTTCAGCTTCAGCATCATTCCTTCCAAAGAAATCCCAGGGTTGATCTCCTTCAGAATGGACTGGGTGGATCTCCTTGCAGTTCAAGGGACTCTCAAGAGTCTTCTCCAACACCACAGATCAAACGCATCAATTCTTCGGCGCTCAGCCTTCTTCACAGTCCAACTCTCACATCCATACATGACCACAGGAAAAGCCATAGCCTTGACTAGACAGACCTTAGTCGGCAAAGTAATGTCTCTGCTTTTGAATATACTATCTAGGTTGGTCATAACTTTTCTTCCAAGGAGTAAGCGTCTTTTAATTTCATGGCTGTAGTAACCATCTGCAGTGATTTTGGAGCCCAAAAAAATAAAGTCTGACACTGTTTCCCCATCTATTTCCCATGAAGTGATGGGACCGGATGCCATGATCTTCGTTTTCTGAATGTTGAGCTTTAAGCCAACTTTTTCACTTTCTTCTTTCACTTTCATCAAGAGGCTTTTTAGTTCCTCTTCACTTTCTGCCATAAGGGTGGTGTCATCTGCATATCTGAGATTATTGATATTTCTCCCAGCAGTCTTGTTTTCAGCTTGTGTTTCTTCCAGTCCAGCGTTTCTCATAATGTACTCTGCATATAAGTTAAATAAGCAGGGTGACAATATACAGCCTTGATGGACTCCTTTTCCTATTTGGAACCAGTCTGTTGTTCCATGTCCAGTTCTAACTGTTGCTTCCTGACCTGCATACAGATTTCTCAAGGGGCAGGTCAGGTGGTCTGGTATTCCCATCTCTTGAAGAATTTTCCACAGTTGATTGTGATCCACACAGTCAAAGGCTTTGGCATAGTCAATAAAGCAGAAATAGATGTTTTTCTGGAACTCTCTTGCTTTTTCCATGATCCAGCAGATGTTGGCAATTTGATCTCTGGTTCCTCTGCCTTTTCTAAATCCAGCTTGAACATTAGGGAGTTCACGGTTCACGTATTGCTGAAGCCTGGCTTGGAGAATTTTGAGCATTACTTTACTCACATGTGAGATGAGTGCAATTGTGCGGTAGTTTGAGCATTCTTTGGCTTTGCCTTTCTTTGGAATTGGAATGAAAACTGACCTTTTCCAGTCCTGTGGCCACTCCTGAGTTTTCCTAATTTGCTGGCATATTCCATGCAGCACTTTCACAGTGTCATCTTTCAGGATTTGAAACAGCTCAACTGGAATTCCATCACCTCCACTAGCTTTGTTCATAGTGATGCTTTCTAAGGCCCACTTGACTTCACATTCCAAGATGTCTGGCTCTAGATTAGTGATCACATCATCATGATTATCTGGGTCGTGAACATCTTTTTTGTACAGTTCTTCCGTGTATTCTTGCCACCTCTTCTTAATATCTTCTGCTTCTATTAGGTCCACATCATTTCTGTCCTTTATCGAGCCTATCTTTGCATGAAATGTTCCCTTGGTATCTCTAAGTTTTCTTAAAGAGTTCTCTACTCTTTCCCATTCTGTTGTTTTCCTCTATTTCTTTGCACTGTTAAGCTATTAAGGAAAGTGAGTTAATAATATATAACTTCTCAAATCAGAAAGCACCAGAGATTGGTACACTCATGAATTCTACTGAAAAATTTAATGAAGAAATTATACCAGTTCTCTACACTCTCAGAGGATAGAGTCAGAGGGAATACTTCCTAATTCATCTGAAGAGGTCGACATTTCCCTAACACCAAAACTAAAGGCATTACCAAAAAAAGAATACTAGAGACCAATCTCTCATCAGTTGTGTTTAACTCTTTGTGACCCCATGGACTGTATATAGCCCACCAGGCTCCTCCATCCATGGAATTTTCTAGGCAAGAGTACTGGAGTGGGTTTCCATTTCCTTCTCCAGGGGATCTTCCCGACCCAGGGATTGAACCCACGTCTCCCGCATTGCTAGCAGACTCTTTATCGTCTGAGCCACCAGGGAATCCCTAGAGTTGGAGGGAATACTTTCTAATTCATATGAAGAAGTCAACATTTCCCTAACACCAAAGCTAAAGGCATTACCAAAAAAAGAATACTAGAGACCAATCTCTCATGAACAGATGCTAAATTCTTCAACAAAATGTTAGCAAACTGAATCCAATAATATATAAAAAATATACATCAAGTAGACTGTATCTTAGATATTCAAATTGGTTCAACATTTGAAAATCAATTATTGTAATCCATCACATTAAGAGGCTAAAGAAAAATATTACATGATCATATCAACATATGAAGGAAAAGCTGCTGACAAAATGCAATACCCATTTATAATAAAAATTCTCATAAAAAAGGAATTTTCCCAACTTGTTTAAGAATATCTACAAAAAGGTACAGCTAACATCCTAACATCATATTTATTAGTAAGAAACTTGAAGCTTTCCCACTAATACCAGGTACAAGGCAAGGATGTTATTGTCACGTTTTCAACATCATACTTGAGATTCTAGCTAATGCAATAAAACAAGAAAAGGAAACAAAAGGTATACAGATTTGGAAGGAAGAAATAAAGCTGTCCTTGTTCATAGAGGACATAATTGTGTATATAGAAAATCTGAATGAACTGACAAAAAAAAAAATCTGGAACTAATAAGTGAATATACCACAGTTGCAGGGTACAAAGTTGGTATGCAAAAGGTCAGTGGTTGGCAGGAGGTGAAGGTGGGAAAGGGATAAATAGGTACAGTACAGAAAAATTTGAGGGCATCAAAAATACTCTGTATGATATTTTAATGTTAGAAACACATTATTATACATTTGTCCAGACCCATAGAATGTACAGCATAGAGTTAACCATAATGTAAGCTATTACTATTGAGCAATTATGATGTATCGATGTAGTGTCAAGTGTAACAAATATACCATTCTGATGGTTGACACTGATAATGGTAGAGGCTACACAGGTGTGGCGGTAAGGAGTGTGTGGGAAATCTCTGTTTTTCCCTTCAATTTTACTGTGGACTTAAAACTGCTCCCAAAAAAGTCAGTTTTTTTTAAGGCAAATGACACAGAGTAAAAGATATCACCAATACATATATGCAACAAAGAATTTATAGCCAGAGTATATAAAGAACTCTTAAAACCCAATATGAAAAAAAGACAAATTAATGAACAATTCTCAAAATAGCTAAATAGCCAGTTCACAGAATAAGACATTCACATAATCAATAAATGTATGAAAAGGTACTCAACCTCATTAAACATCAGGGACAATTCTGTAAAGATCAGTGAAACATCACTGCACATCCTCTATAATATCTTAAATCTCAAAGACATAATA
Source organism: Budorcas taxicolor (assembly GCF_023091745.1). Taxonomy (NCBI): domain Eukaryota; kingdom Metazoa; phylum Chordata; class Mammalia; order Artiodactyla; family Bovidae; genus Budorcas; species Budorcas taxicolor. Next base: position 185,807,255 of record NC_068910.1, read on the forward strand.
TATCCAGTATTGCTAAAAACTGGGTTAAATGGAAGTTTCATACATTGCTGGTGAGAGTGGAATTTAGTTCAGCTACTTCAGAAAACTAACATGATCTATGAGAGTTAAGCACATACCTTCCTTATGATCCAGCAAGTTCACCCCTAGAAATATCAACAAAAAACATGAGGGTTGTCTAGGGAAATATTAGTCAAGTCAGAATGGGACATATCAATACTTAGATTCTGAACAGCTGTTAGTGGCCAAAAGACTAACTTTCCTTAGGGAAAGAAAGCAATGTAGCTCTTCATTTTTATTAGTTTGTAAGAAGGACAATAAAAGAATTCCAGGTGATGGAGAATTTTTCAATACCATTTTCCTCTGTATATCTACTACAGCATTTATAGATGCCAAGCTTCTCATAGGCTGCTTACTGCTTGTCTGAGCCCAGCAGGGCTATTAGTGCTGGTCCATTACTACAAGACGCATGGCTCTTCTAACTGATGACTCTAGCCATGAGCCTGATTAAACTTTCCTAGAATTGTGCTGCAGTTTGAGAGTCTTCCAATCAAACCCCATTTCTTTCCTCCTGTCTTCATAGGTGTCAGTCAAAAGGAAATACAGAAAATAGAAAGTTGTCTCAACAGAAACCAGAGTCCCTTAATGACAAAGACTTGATGGTCAAAGGACACACATTAAGTTTCCCAAGGTTACTACTACTAAGAGAAGGAATAAAATCACTCTGTCAAAAAATTTAATCAGATATGACTAAGACTCAGATTTTGTGTGTTAGATTCATAGAGCTTGATCACAGTACATGAGACTCATCAAGAGAAGTCCCACTCAAGTTTAGCGCCTTGGTCAGTCCCAAGAAACAAACTTGGGTATGCACATTTTCGTAGGACCTCCAGGGAAAGGTGTCAAGGAATAGCTCCAAGACATTTAGTTAGAGTATAGCTGATAACTTCTTTCTGAGGGAGATCAATCTTATAAAGATGGTCTCTCTTTACAAATGCAAAGACAGTATTTATAAAAGCAAAACCACAGACAAGGTGTAGTCTAGAGAGTTTTGATAAGTCTTGTTTTTCTACACCTTAGGCAAACTGACTGGCTGAAAGCTACCAAGATGTCTGTTTGTCCTTACACAAACAGGCTGAAAGTGTATTGGGGGTGTCCAGTTTGCTTTTTCATGGGAAATTCTGTGAGTTATGAGATAGCTACTAGTGCCTTCTGTTGAGGTATCCACCTTAATGAGGCCATGCCTTCATCATTTCCTCAGCATGTTTCTCACTAATAAATTAACAAATTGATCTCATTGTTACTAAATTTTACTCAGAAAAATAAATAAGAACTATGTGACAGACGTGATGTTTATATGTGGAGAAAATATTTTAAATGGATAGTCATAGACATTATCTCTGTGGAGAGGAGGTGATTTTTGAGTTGAGTCTTTAATGATTAGAAGAATCAGTTAAGCAAAGAGTGGAAAGACAGATCCTCTAGGCCAAGGATTTGATATTAAAATCCATTTGTCTTTTTAGAGGAACAAAAAGAAAGGCAAGTTTCTCGGTCTCTAAACTTGATAAACAAGTTTAGAGAAGTAAGGCACAGTAAAAGATTTTCACTTTTAATGGAAATGGGAAACCACTAGAAGGCATTATGAAGTGCAGTGACATGGTTTGCTGCATGTTTTAAAAAGATAACTCTGGCTGTGCAGTAGATAATGAACTGCGAGTGGGAGTGAGTGGAAGCAGGGATGTAGGGGATTACAATTGATTATATCATAGGAAATAGAAAACAGACATGAACATCATGATAGTTCTGGAGACAAGAGTGTCAGGTACACTGTAGACTTTGTACATGTGAGGTGAAAAAGGGAATGAACTCTGACTCAGGTTTTTAGCATGAACAAATGGGTGGATATGATTCCATCAGCTGCTATTGGGAAGATTCACTGAGGAATCCTCTAACATAATGGAACAGTGAGGTTTACGCTGCCCTGTGACATCTCAGTGAAAATGTCAGATAAACTGTTGTAAGTCTGGCATTCAGGAATGATATATGTGCCAAGGACACGTATTTGGAATGATCAGAGTATGGACAGTATTTTCAAGTCACAGAACTGCATGAAATCTCTCAAGAAAAGGGGTGTTTAAAAAAAAGCAACACTTAAGATAGAGTATTAGGGTACTGCAAAATTTAGAGACAGATTAAAGGAGGACAACTTAAAAAAAAGAGACTCAGAAGTCAAGAGAAGAAAGGAAAGGTTGAATGATGACAGAAAGACCTAATCATTGGATTTAATGATATGGTATAGTTATTGATCACCTTAACAAAAGCAGTTTCAATGAGATGGTGGGGATGGAAGCCCACATGCTCCATTGTAATAGGAGAGAATACCTAGAATGTTGGTTTACATGCAGGTTGTTGGAAAAATGTTTTGATGAAAGTTGTTTCATCAAGTTGTTCCTATAAAATTGCTTAAATCCTGCAAAATGTTCTTAATGAATTATTTCATAAGGCACTGGGTATTGGTGGAGAGTGCAAAGCTCCACACTATAGAAGACAGAGGAAAAGTTTACTTACATATCCACATATTCCACACGATTTGGCTGTAAGTCCATGAAGTTCTAATAAACGGACTAAAAAGATTAACCTTCCCTAAGAGTTAGAACATACACATGTGACTAGAATTAGTTTGACCTCTGCTGTTTCCTATAAATGCTCTATTTCTAAAATATTTAGATCAATTCTGATATCAGTTGAAAGGTTGACATAACAAGCATCCAAACAATTGTTTGTTTACATCAATTCATATATAATTTTCTCCTCAAAAAATAGTAATATACTTAGGTAATTCTAGGGGAGTAGGAATAGTATGTTGGGTCCAAACAAGAAAATGTTTGAGAATAAATGATTTAAAAAATATGTTTGAAATGATATAAAAGATGTATTTGAATTCACAAATATTCTCAAATTATAAATAGTAAGATCTAAAATAGGTTCCTTTTACAGTCTCATCACCAGTCAAACAAACAAGAAAACTGATATATCAATATGTGGCCAGGTTTTTGTACTATCTAAAGAAGCAGTAAATTCTTTTCTATAGTTGAGTGATAAATAAGAGATAGGTGATTGTTAATGTATACACATACTCACATTCATATCCATACAGATAATAAATGAAATCGAAAGTGGTAACAGACAGGCACAAATCAGTAGTTTCCTACAGTCCATGAGAAGGAGGTTGTGGTGACATGCAGGAATATGTTCATCATCAATGTGACAATTATTCAAGATCCCTAACTTTTTATTCAAGTGATAAATATAGCAGTTAAATAATCGTTTTCTGAGTATGCTTGGTTCTTTATATATATTTTGACTAAACCTCAAAAAATGCTGAAGCTGAAACTCCAATACTTTGGCTACCTCATTCGAAGAGTTGACTCATTGGAAAAGACCCTAATGCTGGGAGGGATTGGAGGCAGGAGGAGAAGGGGACGACAGAGGATGAGATGGCTAGGTGGCATCACTGACTCGATGGACATGAGTTTGAGTGAACTCCGGGAGTTGGTGATGGACAGGGAGGCCTGGCGTGTTGCGATTCATGGGGTCGCAAAGAGTTGGACACGACTGAGCAACTGAACTGAACTGAAACCTCAATATAAGACTTAAAAGAAGTATTATTAATCCCCATTTTATAAACAAAGCAACTAGGACTACAGGAGATAAATGACAAATCTAAAGGCACACAAGTATTAAGTGGTAGAGCTTGAATCCAAATTTATCTTTCTTAGTCTATTGTTGTGCTTTTCCCACTATGCTACATTATCTTCCCCCAAAAGTCTGAAATAATTTGTGTATTGTCCAAATGATTATATGTACAAAACCATTTCACAAGAGGACACCTGTGTATGTATCTGTCCCAAACCAAACGCAAAGCATGTCCTAGAATATTCAGATAGTTGCAAAAACAAGTCAACATTAAAAATGATTTAGGTGATACCTAAATTCTGAAATTTTTCCTCCTATAAAACATTTCCACTGAGCAAGATATGAGGACATATTGTATTGAAACCGTAAAATACATATTCCCAAACTTGTAAAATCTATTCGCCTTCCTCAAAGCACACAAACACACTCCCTGATAACTCCCAAAGGTGGAAATGTGTCTATTTCTCAATGCAATGTTGAACATCTTTCAAAGCAGTAAGAAAAGATGTGGTTGACCATTGATAACCTAGACATCTACTGAAATTGAACATTTTCCATTGACCCTCATTCTTCATTTGCCTTCAAATTCTGCTAATGTTTAATCAAGGGCTATTGAGAAAAGTAATTTACAAACAATGTTTTGAAGAAAAGACAAAGTCTTACTATTCAGATGAATACTAAATACTGAGAAAATCCATCCTTCTATTCCATTTCATATGCATTTCATTTCTTAAAGTTTTTACACCAATTTTCTCCACCATAATCATGGTTTCCATCTAAATGCTGAATATGAAAATAACAATCAGATTCACTCTGAAACGATAAAATCTTGGATTAGAATGAAGGCTTGAAAATACCCATGACTAAGCTTCATTATTTTTAGGTGCAGTTACACTTACAAAATTATGTAGCCCAACTGGCCAGATCTTTATGAAATCTGTTGTTGTTTTTAAAACTGTATTGTCTTCAGACTGATTGTTGTTTGCAATGCATTGATTCAGGCATGGCAAATGCAAATATATCTATTTTTAGGAGGCAGTAAATTCTAATTATTTTCAATAGAAGCAATGACTGATCAAAGAAGGAAAGAGAAAGTGAGTGAAAAGAAGGCAATATCAGTGTAAGTTCAAAACAACTACTTCTTAGGAAGATAGGGGAGTCATCCCTGACTCAGCATTTCACAATATGGTTCATAGTTTCCAATGAAAGAAGTAAATGAAAGAGCTAGGGCTACAGATGTGAGTGTTGTCATTGAATCCTATTATCTACCTGTGCTTTTTAGTTATTATGACAGACAGGAAAGCGTTTGTAATGTTATTACCTATGTGTCTTTATTTTTAAACATAAATATAATTTCTACTTACATGCTATTTTAATTTCCTGTAATCTCAGAGTATTTTAATATGTATCAAAATACTCCTGGAAAACACTAATGAGAATAATTTCCTGTCCATGCACAGCATATGTCACAAAATCCAGGCAATAAAATAAAATCTCACAAATAATTCTGTGTATTCTTATGTGAAAAACCAATATTTTGTAAATATTTGTAGCTTCCTGATAAGTAATACCATCCATTAGCAATCTATCCAATCAAGAAATAGCTACTGCAGCAGGAATGATAATAGAGCAATTCGGCGATAGTCTGAAATTTTTGTATAGTTGGAGCTAGAAAGCCATACTTAGTAAAGTATCACTCTATAAAAAAATTTAAATTATAAACACTTGGTGAGGCTGCAAAAAGACCTATATAACACTAGTTACTTGCTCTGATCTTTAATGTCAAATTACATGATAAACACATATTTGATAGGCTGCTAAATATTACTCTTGAAATCTACTAGTAAGAAATACCAACTTCTGAAATTTAATACCCTATGCTTAATGAGCCTCATAAATTTGATCTGATGCCTTCCCAAATACGGTAAGCCTAAACTGACTTATTTTTATAGGGACAAATTTGTTCACATTTAAATTACTCTTGAAGAAAATATGTATTACCATAGATATGTTACTTATATTCCTCATATACAAGGTCTTTACTTGATTTTATTCATTTGATGCTTTAAAAAGGGATAGAAATAATTAGCTCAACCTGTAATGCTTATATAGCATGCTAATTTCTTGTAAACAATTTAAACATGAGACATTCATTATGTATGACCGACTGCCCATTGAGTGCAAGCTCCTAAAGTAGGTGCTGTGAAATATACAGCCTTAGTAGAGATACAAAGCTTCTCTCAGAAACGCAAATCAAAACCACAATGAGGTACCATTTCACACCAGTCAGAATGGCTGCGATCCAGAAGTCTACAAGCAATAAATGCTGGAGAGGGTGTGGAGAAAAGGGAACCCTCTTACACTGTTGGTGGGAATGCAAACTAGTACAGCCACTATGGAGAACAGTGTGGAGATTCCTTAAAAAACTGGAAATAGAACTGCCTTATGACCCAGCAATCCCACTGCTGGGCATACACACCAAGGAAACCAGAGTTGAAAGAGACAGTGTACCCCAATGTTCATCGCAGCACTGTTTATAATAGCCAGAACATGGAAGCAACCTAGATGTCCATCAGCAGATGAATGGATAAGAAAGCTGTGGTACATATACACAATAGAGTATTACTCAGCCATTAAAAAGAATACATTTGAATCAGTTCTAATGAGGTGGATGAAACTGGAGCCTATTATACAGAGTGAAGTAAGCCAGAAAGAAAAACACCAATATAGTATATACTAGCACATATATATGGAATTTAGAAAGATGGTAACGATAACCCTGTATGCAAGACAGCAAAAGAGACACAGATGTGTAGAACAGTCTTTTTGGACTCTGTGGGAGAGGGTAAGGGTGGGAGATTTGAGAGAATGGCATTGAAACATGTATAATATCATATGTGAAAAGAATCGCCCGTCCAGGTTCAACGCACGATACAGGATGCTTGGGGCTGGTGCACTGGGATGACCCATAGGGATGGGATGGGGAAGGAGGTGGGAGGGGTGGTCAGGATGAGGAACACATGTACACCCCTGCCAGATTCATGTCAATGTATGTCAAAATCAATACAATATTGTAAAGTAAAATAAATAAATAAATAAATAAATAATAAATAAAAAAGAAAGAAAAAATAAAATTAAAAAAAACTTCTCTCAGGAACTTCAAGTCCATGAAAATGGCTTCTATTCATTTGCATATATTTTTTCAATATAATTTTCTATTTATCAATTCTATATGTGCTATTGGATTTGGTTGCCTTTTATACCTATTTCATGATAGAGACTATATACAACTGACATTTATAGAAAACAAACATAACCCATGTTTATAGAGAAAAAAGAGGCTTACATTTAGAATATTAAACTATAATATCACAAAATTATAAACCAGAAAACAGCATGCATAAAGGCAATAGTATAAACAATGATAATAGAGGGAGAAGCAACTAAATTATCAAAATGAATAGGTCCCTTTCATTTGCTAAGTACACAAGAATGTAAATAGAAGAGAATTATGGGATATTACATTTAGACAGACCACAGTCAATTACTTATGCAGCAGATATGTACTGAGTACCATCTTTGGGTTGAGCCCTGTGAGGCATATAGTGAGGTTTAAAAGAAACAGATTCTGCCTTTGTAGAACTTACAGCTTCTGGGAATGAGGGTGACAGTATTAACCAAATAATTATTTCAGAGAGGAACACTAATTATGAAAAGTGCTGGGTTGTAAGCACAGAGAAGTCTCACTTTAGCCAAGACGTGAAGTGTGAACAGAAGTGTCTATGTGCATTTGGGTGAAGCAAGGGCTAGAAAGTGTTCCTAGGAAACAGGAAAATGACATGGAAAGAGGTTTTGAAGCAGCAGATAGCAAAGCACATCTGAAGAAGAGACAGAAATGTGTGTCAGAAATGTTGAAGAGTGGAGGCAGAGTATTGTAAGTTGAGAGCAGAGGTATAGTTGAGAGTCAGTATATGTGCAGTCGTGTTGGCCACTGAAGCATCTGGATCTTTATTCTAAGAGAAAATTGCCGAAACATTTTATACAAAGATGATTTGTTAAAGGATGATTCTAATTGGAGGATGGAGATTATATTGGAGAGTTTCCAAAATGAAGGTGGTACCAGCTAGGAGGCTACTGCAATAGTTCACGCGTGAGGTTGTGGTAATGTGGGTTAATATGATGTGCTAGAAATGCAGATGTACTAAAACTATATTAGTCTGAAAGACAAGTAAGTGAAGAAATCAAAAGAACTGTCCATTAATTGAATGTAGGAGAGGACGGCAAAAATTGTGTCAAAGACACCTGCTAGTTTCCTAGCTTGTTCAACAGGTGATGCCACTTACTAGAACTGGGAATCCTAACGCAAGACAAGAGGAGAGATCATGGTTTGGGTTTTTGGTGTAGTGGATTTTGAAGTGGCCAAGAATAGATGTCATATAAAATCTTTGATGAAGAGTTATAAAGCTCAGAGGAGAGAGATCTGGACAGAAATTTGGTTAAAGAGACTCACTAACTTTCTCCAATGTTTAGTTGAAGAATGAACAAAGAAAAGAAGAAGGAAGAAATAAGTGAGCTGTAGTGTTGAAGGAGATAAATTCAGAGGTAAAAAAATTTACTGAAGAATTCGTGTCCCTAACAGCTTCAAAATATACTATTTAACTTCGTGATTTCAGATCAAAATATGGACTTCTGTGCTATGCTTTATGACACAGGATATTTTTCAGTTTCACTTTGGTTTAGATCACAAGATATTTAATTACTATTAATAAAAATGCCAGAGAAGGAAAACTCCCACTGAATGGAAGACTCGTGTGGACTTAAGCAGCCTACTCTTTCTCTGCAGAATGATACACGTGAAAACTTTAGTTACAAATGGTAGTTACAAACTACCCTTTAGTTATGTAAAGGGTAAAGGCTATATATCTCTTCACACCTTCTGCAGTGCTTATAATAAAATACAGATACAGAAGTACACAACAGAGATAGATGATAGATATGTATATGTACTTACAAATAAACATTTTGTTATTTGTTCTATAAAAATAGGATCACAGTTTTCCATGGCTCAATTTCATGCTTTTTTTATTAAATGAAACAATCACCTTCTTCTTTTAAATTCTGGGTAATAATAATATGGATCTTAGTTACCCTATGGTATGAATATCATGCCATACATATAGTAACATTAATTGAACCATTTTCCTATTGATGAGGGAATCGCTTGTTTCTACTTTTAACCAGAAACATGTTGCAATAGACATACTTGTGAAAAACTAATTTTACACTCTTACTTTATTTAGCATATAGTGCCAGAAGCCACTTATTGCTTAGTACAAAGATCTTTTTATCTTTCAAGGGGGCTGTAACAATTCATGTTTTCATTAGCAAACATGATCAGCAAACTACATCACTGTGAGCAGCAGGTGTTATCACTTGATTTAATTTCTCAATATGAATTCACAAAATTATATACCGACATTACTATAATTTAGACTGTCTTGCTACAGAGTAAAGAATCATTTATTGCTTTTATGGCTTCTAAATTATTTTCTAAAATATTTATTTTATTTATGTATTTAAATTTTAAGCTATCCAGATTTGTTTTTCATCCAAGATGGATTGTGTGTTGTATCATTTCCATTCAGTAAATGTTGTATCCCCTGAAATTGAAGTAATAAATTTTTATCATATATAGTTTCCTGACCTAGAGGATGGCATAGGGGAGAGTAGAGGGAGGCTCACTAAGGAGGTAATTATGTATAATTATGGCTGGATTTGTATTGTTGTTCAACAGAAACCAGCACAACATAGTAAAGCAATTTTTCCTCAGTTAAAAATACATTTAAAAAAAGAAAGTTTCCACGCATGTTGACACTTACTTTGGCAACCCACTCCAGTATTCTTGCCAGTATAATCCCATGGACAAAGGAGGCTGGCAGGCTATAGTTCATGGGGTCACAAAGAGCCTGACACAACTGAGAGCATACATTCATGCATGCATAAAGACAATATTTACAATGATTATTTTATTTTTCTGTTTAATTGTATTTACTAAAATCTCCAAACAAAGGGTGGATCTAAAGACTGTCATTCAGAGTGAAGCAAGTCAAAAAGAGAAAAACAAGTATCGTATATTAATGCATATATGTGGAATTTGATAAAAGATGGTATAGACAATCTTAGTTACAAAGCAGAAATAGAGACATAGACATAGAGAACAAACTTACAGATACTAAGGGGAAAAGGGGGATGGGATGAACTCGAATATTGGAATGACATACATATACTATTGATGCGCATATGTTTGCTCAGTTGTTCAGTCATGTTCAACTCTTTGCAACCCTGTGGCCTACAGTCCGCCAGGCTCCTCTGTACATGGAATTTTCCAGGCAAGAATACTGGAGCAGATGGCTATTTCCTACTCCAGGGGATCTTTCTGACTACTGATACTATCTATAAAATAAATAGTTAATGAGAACCTACCATATAGCACAGGAAACTCTACTCAGTGGTCCATGGTGATGTAAATAAGAAGGACATTTTTAAAAAAGGCAGATATATGTACACATATATGATTCACATATATGAATCATACATAGCTGATTCACTTTGCTGCACGATAGAAACTAGAAAAACACTGTAAAGCAACTATGCTCTAATAAATACTGGGGGGGAAAAAGGAAAGTAACAGTGTTGAATAATAAAGGAGAAAGCTATTTGTGCCTTGTTTCTAATTTTAATAGAAATAGTTTTAATGTTCCACCATTTACAATAATTCTTGTTGCTGATTTTGGCAGTATTTATGATATTTAAGTAGCTGTCTTCTGTTATCACATTCTTAAAATCAGTTTTTATTAGGAATGGCTTCTGAATCTATCAAATTACTTTTTAGCACATATCAATAATGATCAAATGAATTTCCTTCATTGATTGCATGATATTATAGATTAGATTGAAAGATTTTCTGATATTTGAAGATCTTTGCCTTCCTTGATATAAATACTTTTGGTGTAGTAGTTATTTGTTTCATCATACCGAGTTTTGGTTTCCCAGAATTTTATTTAGAATTTCGGTGCCTATATTAAGAAATTGGTATATGGTGGTTTTTATTTGTTTTGCTTTGTCTTTTACTAATGACTCAAATAGTGACCATAAAAGTATTAATTGATTTATTAAATGAACCATGGAGCTTTCCATCATATTTGAAGCCTACAGTCTTGGCAATTTTAATTTTTTTTAAATTGAGACTCTTCTACTACCCTTCTAAACTTGTCAGGGGTAACCAAATTTTAAACTTTTAATATCACTAACCAATATATGTTTTCTTCTTAGGAATGTTATGATAACTTATTATTTTTCTTTTTAACTCCAATAATATGAATTATATAGTATTTTTATATTAAAATACATTTTATTCCTGAAACAAAAGATACATATATAGGCTTAAATAAAACATACTCTCCCCTGCTCGCTTGCTCCTGCTCTCTCTCTCCAGTCTTATAACTTTACTTATATTTTAAAAAAATTTTCTACTTTTGCCTGTTTAAATCTTTTTGTACAGTGTGTTAGTCACTCAGTCATTGTACAGTGTGTTAGTCACTCAGTCGGGTCTGACTCTTTGTGACTGCATGGACTGTAGCCCACCAGGCTCCTCTGTCGATGGGATTCTCCAGCAAAGAATACTGGAGTGGGCATCCATTCCCTTTTTAGGGAATCTTACTGACCCAGTGATCAAACCTGGGTCTCCTGCATTGCAGGCAGATTCTTTACCATCTGAGCCACCAAGGAAGCCCCATAATTGTACTTTTCTAATTGTTCATATATATTTTTAGATTAAATAATAGGAAAAGGAGTACGTCAAGGCTGTATATTGTCACCCTGCTTATTTAACATATATGCAGAGTACATCATGAGAAACGCTGGACTGGAAGAAACACAAGCTGGAATCAAGATTGCCTGGAGAAATATCAATAACCTCAGACATGCAGATGACACCACCGTTATGGCAGAAAGTGAAGAGGAGCTAAAAAGCCTCTTGATGAAAGTGAAAGAGGAGAGTGAAAAAGTTGGCTTAAAGCTCAACATTCAGAAAATGAAGATCATGGCATCCGGTCCCATCACTTCATGGGAAATAGATGGGGAAACAGTAGAAACAGTGTCAGACTATATTTTTGGGCTTCAAAATCACTCCAGATGGTGACTGCAGCCATGAAATTAAAAGACGCTTACTCCTTGGAAGAAAAGTTATGACCAACCTAGATAGTATATTCAAAAGCAGAGACATTACTTTGCCGACTAAGGTCCGTCTAGTCAAGGCTCTGGTTTTGCCTATGGTCATGTGTGGATGTGAGAGTTGGACTCACACTATATGAAGAAGGCTGAGCGCCAAAGAATTGATGCGTTTGAACTGTGGTGTTGGAGAAGATGCTTGAGGGTCCCGTGGACTGCAAGGAGATCCAACCAGTCCATTCTGAAGGAGATCAGCCCTGGGATTTCTTTGGAAGGAATGATGCTAAAGCTGAAGCTCCAGTACTTTGGCCACCTCATGCAAAGAGTTGACTCATTGGAAAAGACTCTGATGCTGGCAGGGATTGGGGGCAGGAGGAGAAGGGGACGCCAGAGGATGAGATGGCTGGATGGCATCACCGACTCGATGGACGTGAGTCTGAGTGAACTCCGGGAGATGGTGATGGACAGGGAGGCCTGGCGTGCTGCAATTCATGGGGCTGCAAAGAGTCAGACACGACTGAGTGACTGAACTGAACTGAATGGTTTATTTGTCCTCTCAGTCACTTCAGAAAAGTTTTGAACTTATCACTTCTATATTTTACCTATTTTGTACCTTAATAACTCTTGCTTTCACATTTATCAATCCATTCTTTCTTTTTTTTAATTTTTTTACTTATTTATTTTTTTTACTTTACAATATTGTATTGGTTTTGCCATACAGCAATATGAATCTGCCATGGGTGTACACGTGTTCCCATCCCTTCTTTCTACTTCATTTTGGATTTTTATTTCTCTACATTATTCATTTAGGTGATCAATAGAATTATTTTAATTTTAAAAATTTTTCATTTTTATTTGTCATAGGCTCATGAATTTCATTTTAAGAAATTATTCAGATTTGCTTTTTATATACCTTTAGAAAGTTTGCTTAGTATAGGGCTTTAATGTCCAGTTTGAAGAACCCTTTATTGGTATACATTTCTACTTATTAGAAAAATAAGTTCAGTAAACATAGCTATTCTTTTTTTCCAATCCATGAATACGCCAATATTTATTGCAAAGCATAAGACTATTTTTACTATATTATAATATCCTTATAAAACTGCCTATAATTCAACAATCTCATTAAATATTCTAAATCTATCAATAAATTCCATCTAAAATAGAAACTCTTCATTAACTATTTAGTTATCTTAAAATACGTTGGGTGCATCAAAGCAACAAACATTACTCTTTCTCTTGACTTGCCAATTGAGAGAATAATGAATTCGTTCTCTGTTTGTCTGTAAGAAGACAAATGAGATTTTTAAATTCAGACCTCTAAAGTCAGAGAAGGTTAACTTCTATGAAGAAAAAGAAATACAAAAAGGCAAAATAGTTGTCTGAGGTGGTTATACAAATAGCTGAAAAAGGAAGAGAAGTGAAAGGCAAAGGAGAAAAGGAAAGATATACCTAATGAATGAAGGATTCCAAAGGATAGAAAGAAGAGATAAGAAAGCCTTCCTAAGTGAACAATGCAAAGAAATAAAGGAAAACAACAGAATGGGAAAGACTAAAGAAAATTAGAGATAACAAGGGAATATTTCACAAAAAGATCGAAACAATAAAGGACAGAAAAGGTATGGACCTAAGAGAAGCAGAAGATATTAAGATAAAGTGGCAAAAATAAACAGAACTACACAAAAAAATCTTCAAAGTCCAGAAAACGAAGATGGTGTGATCACTCACTTAGAGCTAGACATCTTGGAGTGCAAAGTCAAGTGAGCCTTAGGAAGCGTCATTACAAACAAAGCTAGTAGAGGTGATGGAACTCCAGTGGAGTTATTTCAAATCCTAAAAGATGATGCTGTGAAAGTGCTGTACTCAATATTGCCAGCAAATTTGAAAACTCAGCAGAGACCACAGGACTGGGAAAAGTCTGTTTTAATTCCAATCCCAAAGAAAGGTAGTATGAGAGAATGCTCAAACTACCACACACTTATGCACTTATTTCACTAGCTAGCAAAGTAATGCTCAAAATTCTCCAAACTAGGCTTCAATAGTACATGAACCGAGAACTTCCAGATGTTCAACCTGGATTTAGAAAAGGCAGAAAAACCAGAGAATAAATTGTCAACATCTGTTGGATTATAGAAAAAGGAAGAGAATACCAGGAAAACATCTACTCTGCTTTATTGACTAGGCAAAAGCCTTTGACTGTGTAGATCACAACAGCTGTGGAAAATTAAGAGATGGGAATACCAGACCACCTTACCTGCCTCCTGAGAAACCTGTATACAGGTCAAGAAGCATCAGCTAGAACTGGACACAGAACAACATACTGGTTCCAAACTGGGAAAGAAGTACATCAAGGCTGTATATTGTCACCCACTTATTTAACTTATATGCAGAGTACATCATGCAAAATGCCAGGCTGGATGAAGCACAACCTAGAATCAATGTTGCTAGGAGAAATGTCAATAACCTCAGATATGTAGATGACAATACTTATAGCAGAAAGTGAAGAAGAATTAAAGAGCCTTTTGACTATGGTGAAAGAGGAGAGTGAAAAAGCTGTCTTAAAATTCAACATTCAAAAAACTAAAATCATGGCATCTGGTCCCATCACTTCATGGCAAATCAATGGGGAAACAAGGAAACAGTGAGAGACTATTATCTTAGGCTTCAAAATCACTACAGATGGTGATTACAGCCATGAAATTAAAAGACATTTGCTCTTTGGGGAAAAAACGCTATGATCACCTAGACAGTGTATTCAAAAGCTGAGACATGACTTTGCCAGCAAAAGTCCGTATAGTCAAAGCTAGTGCTTTTTTCAGTAGTCATGCATACATATAACAGTTGGACCATAAAGAAGGCTGAATGTCGAAGAACTGATGCTTTTGAACTGTGGTGTTGGAGAAGATTCTTGAGAGTCCCTTAGACTGTAAGGAGATCAAACCAGTCAATCATAAATGAAATCAATCATGAATATTCATTGGATGGATTGATGATAAAGCTGAAGCTCCAATATTTGGCCACTTGATGCAAAGACCTGACTTATTAGAAAAGACCCAGATGCTAGGAAAGTTTAAAGGCAGGAGGAGAAGGGGACAACAGAGGACGAGATGGTTGGATCTCAATGGAGATGAGTTTGAGCAAGCTCCAGGAGATGGTGAAGGACAGGGAAGCCTGACATGCTTCACTCCATGGGGTTGCAAAGAGTTGGACACAACTGAGTGACTGAACAACAGTAACTTAAATGACCCCAGGGCTGAGTCACCTCTAGTTAAACAACTAATGGGGAAGGAGCACAACACCATCCATCAGCAGATAATTGGGTTAAAACTTAACTGAGCACATCTATGCCCACCAGAGCAAGATCCAGTGCCCTTCAAACAGGAAGCTTACAGAAGCCTCTCAGCCTCTTCAGTCACCAGAGAGCAGACAGAAGAAAGAAGAAGAATCACAATCCCTTGGCTGGAATGAAAATCACATCACAGAAAGTTCAGTTCAGTTCAGTCACTCAGTCATGTTCGACACTTTGTGAACTCAAGGACTGCAGCACACCAGGCATCCCTGTCCATCATTAACTCCCAGAGTTTACTCAAACTCATGTCCATTGAGTTGGTGATGCCATCCAACTATCTCATCCTCTGTCATCCCCTTCTCCTCCTGCCTTCAATCTTTCCCAGCATCAGGGTCTTTTCAAATGAGTCAGCTCTTTGCATCAGGTGGCCAAAGTATTGGAGTTTCAGCTTCAACATCAGTCCTTCCAATGAACATTCAGGACTGATTTCCTTTAGGATGGACTGGTTGGATATTGTTGCACTCCAAGGGACTTTAAAGAGTATTCTCCAACACTACAGTTCAAAAGCATCAATTCGTTGGCTCTCAGCTTTCTTTATAATCCAACTCTCACATCCATACATGACTACTGGAGAAACCAGAGCCTTGACTAGATGGACCTTTGTTGGCAAAGTAATGTCTTTGCTTTTTAATATGCTGTCTAGGTTGGTCATAACTTTTCTTCCAAGGAGTAAGCATCTTTTAATTTCATGGCAGCAGTCACTATCTGCAGTGATTTTGGAGCCCACAAAAATAAAGTCTGACACTGTTTCCAAAGTTTCTCCATCTATTTGCAATGAAGTGATAGCAGCAGATGCCATGATCTTTATTTTCTGAATGTTGAGCTTTAAGCCAACTTTTTTACTCTCCTCTTTCACTTTAATCAAAAGGCTATGTAGTTCTTCTTAACTTTCTGCCATAAGCATGGTGTCTCCTGCATATCTGAGGTTATTGATAATTCTCCCGGCAACATTGACTCCAGCTTGTGCTTCTTCCAGCCCAACGTTTTTCATGATGTACTCTGCATATAAATTTTATAAGTGGTGACAGTATACAGCCTTGACATACTCTTTTTCCTATTTGGAACCAGTCTGTTGTTCCATGTGCAGTCCTGCCTGTTGCTTTTTGACCTGCATACAGATTTCTCAAAAGGCAGGTCAGGTGGTCTTGTATTCCCATCTCTTCAGAATTTTCCACAGTTTATTGTGTTCCACGCAGTCAAAGACTTTGGCATAGTCAATAAAGCAGAAATGGATGCTTTTTTGGAACTCTCTTGCTTTTTCAATGATCCAGTGGATATTGGCAATTTGATCTCTGGTTCCACTGCCTTTTCTAAATCCAGCTTGAACATCAGGAAGTTCACAGTTCACGTATTGCTGAAGCCTGTCTTGGAGAATTTTGAGCATTACTTTACTAGCATGTGAGATGAGTGCAATTGTGCGATAGTTTGAGCATTCTTTTCATTGGCTTTCTTTGGACTGGAATGAAAACTGACCTTTTCCAGTCCTGTGGCCACTGCTGAGTCTTCCAACTTTGCTGGAATATTGAGTGCAGCACTTTCACAGCATCACCTTTCAGGATTTGAAATAGCTCAACTGGAATTCCATCACCTCCACTAGCTTTTTTCATAGTGATGCTTCCTAAGGCCCACTTGACTTCACATTCCAAGATGTCTGGCTCTAGGTGTGTGATCACACCATCATGATTATCTTGGTCATGAAGATCTTTTTTGTACAGTTCTTCTGTGTATTCTTGTCACCTTTTCTTAATATCTTCTGCTTCTGTTAGGTCCATACCATTTCTGTCCTTTATCAAGCCCATCTTTGCATGAAATGTTCCCTTGGTATCTCTAATTTTCTTGAAAAGATCTCTAGTCTTTCCCATTCTATTGTTTTCCTCTATTTCTTTGCGCTGATTGCTGAGGAAGACTTGCTTATCTCTCCTTGCTATTCTTTGGAAGTCTGCATTTAAAATGGGTATATCTTTCCTTTTCTCCTTTTTTTTTTTTTTCCAGCTTCTGTTCTTTTCACAGCTACTTATAAGGCCTCCTCAGACAGCCATTTTGCTTTTTTGCATTTCTTTGCCACGGGGATGGTCTTGATCCCTGTCTCCTGTATATCATGAAACTCCGTCCATAGTTCATCAGGCACTCTGTCTATCAGATCTAGTCCCTTAAATCTCTCACTTCTACTGTACAATCATAAGGATTTGATTTAGGTCATACCCAAATGGTCTAATGGTTTTCCCCACTTTCTTCAATTTAGTCTGAATTTGGCAATAAGGAGTTCTTGATCTGAGCCAGTCAATTCCTGGTCTTATTTTTGCTGACTATATAGAGCTTCTCAATCTTTGACTGCAAAGAAGAGAATCAAACTGATTTCATTATTGACCATCTGGTGATGTCCATGTGTAGAGTTTCGTCTTGTGTTATTGGAAGAGGGTGTTTGCTATGACCAGTGCATTCTCTTGGGAAAACTCTATTAGCCTTTACCCTGCTTCATTCTGTACTCCAAGGCCAAATTTGCCTGTTACTCCAGGTGTTTGCTGACTTCCTACTTTTGCATTCCACTCCCCTATAATGAAAAGGACATCTGTTTTGGGTGTTAGTTTTTAAAAGTCTTGTAGGTCTTCATAGAACCATTCAAGTTCAGCTTCTTCAGTGTTACTGGTTGGGGCATAGACTTGGATTACCGTGATATTGAATGGATTGCCTTGGAAGCAAACGGAGATCATTCTGTCACTTTTGAGATTGCATCCAAGTACTGCATTTCAGACTCTTTTGTTGACTATGTAAGCTACTCCATTTCTTCTGAGGGATTCCTGCCCACAGTAGTAGATATAATGGTCATCTGAGTTAAATTCACCCATTCCAGTCCATTTTAGTTCTCTGATTCCTAGAATGTCGACGTTCACTCTTGCCATCTCCTGTTTGACCATTTCCAATTTGCCTTGATTCATTGACCTAACATTCCAGGTTCCTATGCAATATTGCTCTTTATGGCATCAGATATTGCTTCTGTCACCAGTTACATGCACAACTGGATCTTGTTTTGCTTTGGCTCCATCCCTTCCTTCTTTCTGGATTTATTTCTCCACTGATCTCCAGTAGCATATTGGGCACCTACAGGCCTGGGGAGTTCCTCTCGGTATCCTACCTTTTTGCCTTTTCATACTGTTCATGGGATTCTCAAGGTAAGAATACTGAAGTGGTTTGCCATCCCCTTCTCCAGTGGACCACATTTTGTCAGAACTCTCCACCATGACCCGTCTGTCTTGGGTGGCCCCACACAGCACGGCTTAGTTTCATTGAGTTAGACAAGGCTGTGGTCCATGTGATCAGATGGGCTAGTTTTATGTGATTGTGGTTTCAGTCTGTCTGCCCTCTGTTGCCCTCTCTCAGCACCTACCATCTTACTTGGGTTTCTCTTACCTTGGATGTGGAGTATCTCATAATGGCTGCTCCAGCAAAGCGCAGCTGCCACTCCTTATCTTGGACGTGGGGTATCTCCTCACTGCTGCTACTCCTGACCTTGGACAAGGGGTATCTCCTCTGGGCCAGTCCTGTGCTGAGCAGCTGCCGCTCCTGATTACATTTCCTGTCAAACTAGATGGTGGGAAGGCAGTTAATAATGTGATCAATTCTATAGAAGACAGATTTTTTTAAGGCCACATTCCAATTTTTACTCCAATATATTTTTTGATAGATTTCAATCTATTCAATTTATAAATGTTCTGAATATAAAGAATTTGATCCCTAAACTATCTTTTTTTTTAAATTATGAAAGTATGATAGCACATTTATAGGAGATTTAGGAAATACAGAGCAAAGTTACATATAGTTCCACTGTATATTACAATTTGTAAAGTAGATAAACTAAGATTTTTAGTTGAAGTTTCAATATCAAACTCTCAAATATTTATAGAATTAATAGAATGAACATAAAAGTAGAAAACTGTAGAACAAAAAAGTAGTAGACCTGAAAAATCGCAATGAACCAATTCAACAAAATTAAGATATATACAATTTTCACACAGCTGTAGGATACAAATTCTATTCATGTGCCCATAGACTATAAACTAGGAGACACTGAAACATATCCAGAGACATAAAACATGGTGCAAAAATCTCATGGCCTAAAGGTACTGAAATCATACAAAGTCAGTTCTTATCACAGTGGAATTGTGTTAAAAATCAATGTAAAAAGATATTTGAAAATAGTACACATATTTTTGAGCACATCAATATATGTATAATACATATGTATTATGTATAGTACACACATATACAGTACATGTGTAATACACGTATATTGATGCTTTTGAACTGTGGTGTTGGAGAAGACTCTTGAGAGTCCTTTGGACTTCAAGGAGATCCAACCAGTCCATCCTAAAGGAGATCAGTCCTGGGTGTTCATTGGAAGGACTGGTGCTGAAGCTAAAACTTCAATACTTTGGACACCTCATGCAAAGAGTTGACTCATTGGAAAAGACCCTGATGTTGGGAGGGATTGGGGGCAGGAGGAGAAGAGGACGACAGAGGATGAGCTGGCTGGATGGCATCACCGACTCGATGGACATGAGTTTGGGTAAACTCCGGGAGTTGGTGATGGACAAGGAGGCCTGGTGTGCTGCGGTTCATGGGGTCGCAAAGAGTCGGACATGACTGAGCGACTGAACTGAACTGAATTGATAATCAAGTGCATTATATTAAAACCTATATCATTGTACTTTGAAAATCTATTAACTGTCATATTTTCTATTACTTTAATTCAACTAATATTGCTGATAGACTGGTATTTCTCTTTTACATTATTCTGTAACCCCCTCGGTGATGGCACATTAGTTTATTTGTTTCCCTTGTGCCCTCTGTTCTTCCCAAACTGAGCATTTGGTTTTTTCCCCCTGGACTAGTTTATGTTCTGTAGTATACTCACTCTTCTCTGAACTGAATGGATTTTCCTCCCTTATCTTTAAATTTAAATCCAACAAGTACTTTATTATCATATCACTCATCACTCATATCACTCATCACTTACTGCACAAAATCTTTTTCTTCTCATTTGAGTGCTATATTAATGACATAGTGTATCTGAGGTATCCAGCATAGTGCCTGAAATTATGACATAATACATCTGTACCCATTATTTTATTCTTCTGAAAACTACAATATGATCGAAGTACTTACCATGACATTATCTAAGAATGCATGTTAATTCTCCTACCAGACAATTGGTTTGTCAGTGACATAAACCATTATTTTATACATTGCAGTGACATAAATCATCCTATTTATACATTGGAGAATTCTCCACAAGTGCTTACCTTAGTCCCAGAACAAATTGATGGATCAATTCAGTTCAGTCAACCAGCTGTGTTTGACTCTTTGCAACCCCATGGACTGCAGCATGCCAGGCCTCCCTGTCCATCACCATCTCCTGAAGTTTACCCAAACTCATGTCCATTGAGTCGGTGATGCCATCCACCATCACACCCTCTGTCATCCCCTTCCCCTCCTGCCATCAATCTTTCCCAGCATAGGGTCTTTTCAAATGAGTCAGTTCTTCCAATTAGGTGGCCAAAGTATTGGAGTGTCAGCTTCAGCATCAGTCCTTCCACTGAATATTTAAGACTGATTTCCTTTAGGATGGACTAGTTGGATCTTCTTGCAGTCCAAGGGACTCTCAAGAGTGTTCTCCAACACAATAGTTCAAAAAAATCAATTCTTCAGTGCTCAGCTTTCTTTAGAGTTCAACTCTCACATCCATACATGACTTATGGAAAAACCATAGTTTTGGCTAGATGGACCTTTATGGGAAAGTAATGTCTCTGCCTTTTAATATGCTGTCTAGGTTGGTCACTACTTTTCTTCCAAGGAACAAGCATCTTAATTTCATGGCTACAATCATCATCTGCAGTGATTTTGGAGCCCCCCCCCCAACCAAAAAAAAGTTTGCCAGTGTTTCCCCATCTATTTGCCATGAAGTGATGGGACCAGAAGCCATGATCTTCATTTTCTGAATGTTGAGTTTTAAGCCAACTTTTTTACTCTTCTCTTTCACTTTCATCAAGAGGCTCTTTAGTTCTTCTTCACTTTCTGCCGTAAGGGTGGTATCATCTGCATATCTGAGGTTATTGATATTTCTCCTGGCAATCTTGATTCCAGCTTGTGCTTCATCCAACCCAGCGTTTCTCATGATGTTCTCTGCATATAAGTTATATAATTCATGGATAAAATTGTACAAAGTTATATAGATTCAGGGAATGAATGAGTGAATGAATAAATAAATTAGTAGTAAGGGCAAGTGCTGACATAGCACATAATATGTAATACATAGTTTTATATTTTAGACATGCCTTGCCATTTTAATCTTCAAAACAACCCTATAATGCAGATTCTACTCTTTTACTGAATTATAAATGAAGATTCTAGTGTCTAGAGAGGTTAAGTAACTTAATCTAGTCACTCAGATAGTTAAAAGCAGGAGAGGCTTCAAAACCAAGCATGATCAATGACATTTAGCATTCTAGTATCTTGAAGAAATAATGACAGTGTGCAGAACACATAGTAACTGACCATTAGCTCTTCTTCGATGATAGTGCATAAGGGCATCCTCTCAGTAAATACAGAAACAAAGAGAATAATCTTCTGTTACTTAAAAAGAAGCAGAAAGGTATTTAATATGAAACTTTCTTCAAATACTGTTGTTGCTGTTGACCTCCCTAATTTGTAACTTGAAAGAATATTTTCGCAAAACAGGTGAACCCATGGAGACATAAAATTTATTACTACCATACTGCATTGTATATTTGAAGATGGCTGTAAGAGTAAAGCTTTAATGTTTTCACCATAACAACAACAAAATGGTAATTATGTGAGTTAGAGTGTGTGTTAAGTAACATTATTATTAAAAATATTTCACAATATATACATTTATGAAATCAATACAGTGTACACCTTAAACATATATACTATTATATGTCCACTACATCTCAGTAAAGCTGGTAAAGAAGTATTACTACCTAAGGTGATGGATTCCAAACCTAGAGGCCATACTTGTTGATCAGAATCAGTCACAGAAGTGTTTCTCTATAGACTGTCATGTGGCCTGTGTCTTGCCCCAGCTCTGCTTTTCTCAGGCTCCCAAATCTCATCTCTAGGTTTAAACACAAACCTAAAAAGGATGGTATTTCTTGACCCAGCTTATTAGGTGTTAGGTTTTATCCATGACCCATATCAATTTGTATTTTTCTAAAGGTTAATTTCTGAAAGAGATGGGAATACCAGACCACCTGACCTGCCTTTTGAGAAATCTGTATGCAGGTCAGGAAGCAACAGTTAGAACTGGACATGGAACAACGGACTGGTTCCAAATAGGAAAAGGAGTATGTCAAGGATGTATATTGTTACCCTGCTTATTTAACTTCCTTGCAGAGTACATCATGAGAAACGCTGGACTGGAAGAAACACAAGCTGGAATCAAGATTGCTGCAAGAAATATCAATAACCTCAGATATGCAGATGACACCACCCTTACGGCAGAAAGTGAAGAGGAACTAAAAAGCTTCTTGATGAAAGTGAAAATGGAGAGTGAAAAAGCTGGCTTATGCTCAAAATTCAGAAAACAAAGATCATGGCATCCGGTCCCATCACTTTATGGGAAATAGATGGGGAAACAGTGGAAATAGTGTCAGACTTTATTTTGGGGGCTCCAAAAACCACTGCAGATGGTGATTGCAGCCATGAAATTAAAAGATGCTTACTCCTTGGAAGAAAAGTTATGACCAACCTAGAGAGCATATTCAAAAGCAGAGACATTACTTTGTTGACTAAGATCCATCTAGTCAAGGGTGTGATTTTTCCAGTGGTCATGTATGGATGTGAGAGTTGGACTGTGAAGAAAGCTGAGTGCCGAAGAATTGATGCGTTTGAACTGTGGTGTTGGAGAAGACTCTTGAGAGTCCCTTGGACTGCAAGGAGATCCAACCAGTCCATTCTGAAGGAGATCAGCCCTGGGATTTCTTTGGAAGGAATGATGCTAAAGCTGAAACTACAATACTTTGGCCACCTTATGTGAAGAGCTGACTCATTGGAAAAGACTCTGATGCTGGGAGAGATTGGGGGCAGGAGGAGAAGGGGACGACAGAGGATGAGATGGCTGGATGGCATCACTGACTCGATGGATGTGAGTCTGAGTGAAATCCGGGAGTTGGTGATGGACAGGGAGGCCTGACGTGCTGCGATTCATGGGGTCGCAAAGAGTTGGACACGACTGAGTGACTGAACTGAACTGAACTGAAAGGTTAATTTAAGAAAGAGAAAACTTTAAAATACCTGGTAGGCTTAAATGGTAAAATTAACTTTTCACAAATAACTGAATAAACGTGGCACTCCTTTTTTCATCACCTAAAACTAGAGTAGTTCAAAATCTTCATTCACTCTTGGTCATAAGCCCAACTCCATTTCCAGGTTAACTCAAAACAGATATCAGTCTTTAGTTGATCATTATAGTCTGTAGTCACCTTTCCAATTTTAAAGGACCTTAGAATAAGACTTTATATTTTTATGAATGGTCTTTGACCTCATTAAGTCGATAGACTTTTTAAATCTTAAAGAGATAGTTTGAAATTATAATAAATAATTATCCATGTTTACTTTAATTTTAAATTTTTGGAAGATAATACCAACATGAAAAATATTCAATAAATGGTACTTATAGGTCAACAATTTTTAGTATTAAAATCAATTTACAGTATATTTGCTTGAGGTACACATAAATTTGAAGCAGCAGTAAGTGTAAACAAAATACTGTTTTCTTGGATGCACTCCAATATAATTATAGCTCTTCACCCTTGTGACTACATGTGTGTGCAGCTTAAAGCTATTTTCCTGCCCCAAGCCACACTAGCAGTATCTTTAGACAGGCTTGCCATTGACTGAAATGCAAAAATCTCTGTAAACAAGAAAAAATAGTCTCTAAAATGAATATACAAGTAAATTTAAACAGTAGATTAAACCTGTATTCTGTCATCCATGTCAAATCTTAGGTTATAATCTTGTGACTTGAAATTGAGTTATCCTTAAGTATTTAATCATAAAATTGTGTATTTCTAATAGGCAACTGTAAAGATAATCATCAATCACATTTATTACAAACATCTCATAAAACAGTAAAATGTTTATGGGATTTTAGAAGGCAGCTAGGTTGTTCTGTAATGTATAAAGATTTGCATATATAAAAAAACCAGCAGGCAACAAACAAGGTTTGCTTCTGTTTTCCAAAAAGTAAAATTGCATTTGATATAATGACTACTTAATTTTTATTAAAATATATTACATACTTTTCAGGCATTGATTATCACCATAGTCTAACAGGTGTATATTTTGAAATAACTAAACTCAAATCTTAATTTATAAGAGGACTTACATATAAAAGAACTCTTTTTCCAGCCCCAGGGGTGAATCAGAACTCTTTGAACATATTTGTGATGTTAAATGATATTACCTTGTATTTCACACATATACATACATATGTGAAGTTATTGTTATTGGTTTTATTATTGTGTTGCTGTCTATGATGAACATATTTAAGTGACAATAGTGTTCTCAAAAGAATTCTGTTTATAGCTCACATAGCTGGCATTGTTTGTATTGGGTAAGAATAAAATGTGATTTTATGGAAAGAAAGTAGAGCTCTTTTTATCTGTAGCCTTAAGGCGGCCAACTGTCGATACCTTAATCCACTAATCCCCTCTATAATCATGTGTTCATGTGCTGTGGAAAAACACTCAGAAATCATTTTAAGAAACCCTTTTATTTCCCTAGTTGAGAGTATACTTACTATAGGCTGTATGTTATAAAAGGGCTAATAAAATACTTGAATATGTATATATATATCAGCTCTGAAATCTGCTGCTTTGGGCTATATCCTTTTCATTAAAAAATAAAACAAAACACAAAAAACAAATATCATGAAAATTGAAGAAACACATAGAGTAATAAAAAGAAAAATGAATGACATCACATTGGATAAATCTGCAGGATTTTTTACATTTGGTTTCACCTATCATTTTTAAAGATTCTGCCTTCTATTTACTTGTCAGAGACTAAGATTTAATTTTCATATGCTGCATAGAAATCTCCATGTTAAGATATTGATATAACAAATTGCTGAATGTTTTAGTGATTGATTCTTGCTGACCAAAATGGGCTTTCAGGTTAGAAGTCTTTCATTTTTCCCTGAGAAGACACCTGCTGAGACAGAAGTCTGACTGCCACACAAAAGAAATGTACATTGGGTTCCGTCGAACAATTTGCAATGCTATCAAAAATTTCATCTTTTAATAAAAATTATCTAAGAATTTGGCAAAAAGAACAAAAAAAAGAACCATGGTTAAAATGGACTAACTACTCATTCTCAGGCAGTATTAGCATACTGATTGGCTGTTACTTCTGTCACTCTTCTTACTATGGAATTATGACAGGCCCCACAGCAGGAAACAAATATTCATTAATACCCTGTCCTCTGGGACACAATAAACTGCCATTCACATGCATACAAATAAAATACAGAAGACTTGTCAGGCAAGGGGACATAAAAAGAAAGATGCTTTTGCAAAATGGTTTGATACTACTGGGGGATGGGACCAGTGTGAAAGGGTTTTGTTTCTCATTCTATCTCATCGTGGTAGGAAAATTCTTTATATGGATTTGCTTTTAAAATATCCTATCTTTCTCCACTTGAGCTCTTTCAGCTCTTCAATTAAATCACAAATTCTTGCTTCTAAGGAAAGGGAGGGAAAAAGACCTTTACGAGCCTGTAATTAATCCCACAACTCAGAAACAATAAGAATCCTAAAATTCCATTAAAATGTAAGACAGAGCTCTCTTTTGGTTCAAATATGATATGCAAAAACATTCTGCTAAATGTGTTTGAAAAACTTCATTAGACTCAGTAGGGATGAAACATACTTCAATATCACATACCTGATGGGATCAATAAGAGTAAAATGATACATGAATGGCATCACTGTTGAAACTCCATTGTCTATTTGTTACACTAAAAGATTAGGGCAAATTTCACCCTAAATATTATCACTTCATGCAAAGAGTTGACTCATTGGAAAAGATTCAGATACTGGGAGGGATTGCGGGGAAGAGGAGAAGGTGACAACAGAGGATGAGATGGCTGGATGGCATCACTGACTCGATGGACGTGAGTCTGAGTGAACTCTGGGAGTTGGTGATGGACAGGGAGGCCTGGCATGCTGCGATTCATGAGGTCGCAAAGAGTTGGACACGACTGAGCGACTGAACTGAACTGAAATATTACCACGACTGAGTTTACACCTTGTTATAACCAGATGATAAAGTATTGAAGAATAAATTAGGCAACATACTGTATGTAATTATGAATGTTAATTCCTTTGATATTTATTAGAGCAACAAATACTCTAATAAATTTTTAATTTTCAATCACCTAGCCTAAAACTTCTCCTGAAGGTATGCAGAGAATTTGGTGATCACGAGTAGACACAAATGTTTCATAATTGTTTCATAGATTGTATATTCACCAGTCCACCCTATACAGGCATTATTTTAACCTGAAAATGTATAAATGCATATACTTACATTCTTCAAATGTATTTGCTTGATTAGTTTAATTTTATTGTTTTTCCTCAATGTTTGTTCTCCTTGTGATTTTCCAGTGAAACAGAAGTTATGCTCAAGGATTTGAAAGAATATACTTGGCTTCTCAGGTGGCTCAGGGGCAAAGAATCCCTCTGCTGATGCAGGAGATGTGGGTTTGATCCCTGGGTCAGAAAGATCCCCTGGAGAAGGAAATGGCAACCCTCTCCAGAATTCTTGCCCGGGGAATCCCATGAACAGATGAGCCTGGTGGGATACAGTCCATGGGATCACAGTCAGACATGCCTGAGCACACACACAACTTTATATACTTCCAACGTATAAAGAATTTGAACAAGAGACAATTGCGGAATCTATCATTTAAACTTTAGACTAAAAGAAACAAACCCTTATACCCCCAAAACATAGGTGAATATCAAATGCATTATGCTAAATGAAAGAGTCCAGACACAAAGGTTGTATAATATATGACTCCATTTATGTGAAGTAATCTATAAAGCTAAACTATAAGTACAAAAAGCAGATCAATGGTTGTCAAGAGTTGGAGGTGGGAGAAAAGGTTGACTATAAAGTACACAAAGCAATTTTTGATGTAATGGAATTACTCTCTATCTTAATTTTAGTGATAGTTACATAATGATGTGGATTTGTCAAAACTCTTAGAACTATACAGCAAAATGAGTGAATTATACTGTATGTAAATCATACTTAAATAAACCTTTCTTAAGAAGAAAAAAATCCTCCAGGCTTAACAATGTCATGAGACCACCAGAATGTTCTAAATTGAGGTTATTAGGTCTGAGCAAAGTAGCAAAAATGACAGTGGTAGTTTTAGAATTGGGCAGTTAGAAATACTTTTTTGTAATTGTCTGTAGTGATACAATTCCCAATGGGCTTCCTTGGTGGCTCAGACATTAAAGAATCTGCCTGCAACATGGGAGACCCGGGTTCAGTCCCTGCGTCAGGAAGATCCCCTCGAGAAGGGAATGGCTACCCACTCCAGTATTCTTGCCTGGAGAATTCTATGGACAGCGAAGCCTGGTGGGCTACAGTCTATGGGGTCGTAAAGAACTGGTCATGACTGAACAACTTTCATATTCATTTTCAGGAAGAGTGAGAGTAGATTAAAAGTACTCACTAATCTTTGAATATCTCCCTCATATAGCATTAAAAAAAAGAAAAACTGCAATATGTTATTTAACACGCCATAAGAAATATGTGAAGGGGATTAAGAGGCACAAACTAAGTAATCATGGGATATAATATATAGCATAGGGAATATAGTTATTAATAATACTACTGTAATAACTTTGTGTAGTGACAGATGGTTACTAGACTTTCTGCATTGATTATTTTGTATTGTATTTAAATGTCAAAGCATTATGCTGAATATCTGAAACTAACATGATATTGTATATCAACTGTACTTCAATTAAAACAAACAACTTCAAAAAGTGCACTTCGCCAGAGACACAGGTTATTGTCTTCAACATGAAAAAATGGCAGAAAATGAAGTCTTGGTAAGCACACTAACTCCTTCCCCTTTTCTTGACTTGTTTTCCACTTTTATGTCTTAGACCCAATGACATTATTAACTATACAGCAAATGTTAACTAAATGACCCACATCTTTCTGTAACATAGCAGCAAGAGGCAGGTCTCGTTTTTACAGCAGTAGATACATTACATGGAATAAACATGAAAATGGAATGTCACCTGTCAGATGTGATAGAATTGCCACTCTGTCCTAGTAATCCTCAAGAAATAGTAGCAGAGAAAATAAAGAGCAATGTTTTTCAATAAAATTGCAGAGAGATATTTTGGTGGTCTGAATGATATTATCCAATTTGGATCATAGCCAGAACTGAGCCATAAAAGTAGAAAAAATAAACCTTCCCACTTATTTAGTTTAATAAAAAAAGAACAAGCAGAAAATGATCAACCATTGGAAAGATAAAAAGAAAAACAATTTGAGATATTATGTGAAATAATAATAATAACATTATGTATATAAATCTAAATACATAAATGCAGAGAAACTCCACAGAGGGAAAATTTATTTCCAAGCAAATTTGTAATCAAGTAAGATGAGTACAATCCATACTTTCAGTAAAATTTGATTAGTTTATGTTTTTTGTCAGGAATTATTCTAGGTACTGGGGTATTTTCATGAATGCAAGAGATGCTCTTCTTGCCTTCACAGATTTTTCAGTCTAAATCACTAGAGGTACACAGTTTTGTGTCAAAAATGATTGTCATTCTATCTTGGATTTAGGAAAAGCTAAAAGTGCACTCTATACTGCTTTTTTGAAAAAGGACACTACAAATTAGGTGACTTAAAAAAATATATATATATAATAATTTGTTCTTCAATACTTTTGAATCCGACTCAAATCAATATTTTGTCAATGTATGGCAAAACCAATACAGTATTGTAAAGTAAAATAAAGTAAATATAAAAATTAAAAAAAAATTTTGTAAGGTGCAATAACCAATTATTAAATTGCTATTCCCTGAATTTCTGGACTGAACTTTAAACAGAATTAATTAATTCTGCTTCAAGGTATGTTAGTTTCTCAAACTATTTTCTTCCAAGCCATTAGAAGTAACAGACAATAAACTCTTAACCATCTAGACACGAATTTACTATTCATTACCCATAATTTATTATTACTCATATCCTTAACAAATTTTTCCCTGATTTAGTCTCTTTCCTGATTTGTAAATCATTTAGAGTGTCCTCCAAACAGGTCAGTTTATGATTACTAGACACAAAGATCTAGTATGATCTAAAATAATTTTATAATATTTTTGTGAAATACTTTCAGATATATGATCATAGTAATCAATATAGCACATGCATTACATTTCCAATAAATCAATATGATCTGAATATTATTGTCTTTCAAAAAATTATTTGTACATGTCTATCCCTAACTCCCTAACCATCCCTTCCCCCTATCTTTCCCCTTGGCAACCATAATCTCATTCTCAAACACACTACTATATTTAAAATGGATAACCAACAAGGACCTACTACATAGCAAAAGGAACTTTGCTCAATGTTATATGGCCGTCTAGATGGGAGAGGAATTTGGGGGGAGAGTGGATACATGTATATGTATGGCTGAGTCCCTTTGTTGTTCCCCTGAAACTATCACAGCATTGTTTGTAAACTGGCTATACCCCAAAACAAAATAAAAAGGTTTAAAAATGTTTATTCCTAGATGGATTTTCATGCAGACACAGGAAAATAAATATTTGCTGGCTTATCTGTGGTCAGCTAGATATAACCAGTTCTCCCTGTTAATGTCTCTTCAGCAAAAAGAAATCCTCAACTGCATTTTCAGAATCCCCTTGTCAATCTGCTCTGATTTAGAGGCCTCTAAATCGAAACACTCACATGAGATTTAGAAGGAGGAAGGAAGGGGATGATGCCATTATTCTTTGTATGTAGTTGTAGCGTGATACATGGGCAGATGCAAGTTTCCAAGAAGCACCTAGATAAGCTTCTTGAAACACACCAATATTGGTCCTGCTGGCTGAGATGGTCTATGAAAACTATCCAGAAAGTTTTGAAAGGCTAACCTTTAAAGAGTTTCTACATGAACTCTTTAAAAAGCCACTCACTTCAGTGCTGCAGGCTGAGACTTTTGGAAAATGTATGCAATCTCTAATTTCCTATATGAAAAATCTTTATACTCCAAAGTATAGTGAATTCTGTTTTCTTGATCAAACTCCAACTGGTATAAATATCATGTAATACAAAACTGTAAAAAATTCAGTGTTAAACTAAGTGGTTTAGACTATCAAGGTAGGGACCTAATAAAAACTTTTAAGCTTTCACACATAAAATCATAAACAAAATGCAAGGACTACCTACAGATTGAGAGAAGTTGTTTGCAAACAATGTGACCTACAAGGGCTTAATTTTCAAAATATACAAACAGTTCATACAACTCAATAACAAAGAAAACAAACCCAATCAAAAAATAAGCGGACGACCCAAATAGACATGTCTCCAAAGAAGATATACAGATGGCCAAACGGCACATGGAAAGATACTCAACATCACTAATTATTAGAGAAATGCAAATCAAAACTACAATGAGATACCACCTCACTCTAGTCAGAATGGCCATCATTAAAAAGTCAACAAATAACAAACACTGGAGAGGGTGTAGAGAAAAGGGAACCCTCCTTTACTGTTGGTGGGGATGTAAATTGGTGAGGCTACTATGAAAAACAGTATGAAGGGTCCTTAAAAACCTAAAAATAGAACTGCCATATGATCCAGCAATTCCACTTCTGAGCATATATCTAAAGAAATCATAGTTTGATAGCAGGACTATTTACAATAGCCAAGATATGGAAACAATTTGAATGTCCTGATAGATGAACAGATAAAGAAGATATGGTATATAAACACAATGGAATACCACTCAGCCATAAAAAGAATTGAATAATATCATTTGCAGCAACATGGAAGACCTAGAGATTATCATAACAAGTGAAGTTAAGCTAGACAAAGACAATTATCATATGATATTACTTATATGTGGAATTTAAAATATGATACAAATGAACTTATTTATGAAATTGAAACAGGGTCACAGACACAGAAAATAAACTCATAGTTACCAAAGAAGAGAAGGGGTGGGGGAGGGATAAATGAGGGATTTGGAAGAGCAGATTCTAACTCCTATATATAAAATTATAAACTATGTTTTACAGGGAACTTTATAGCACAAGAAACTTTATTCAATAGTCTGTAATGAATCATAATAGAAAAGAATATGAAAACAATTATACATAAATGAATGAGTTTGTTATATACAAGAAACTAATAAATCAATTATACTGTAAATCAATTATACTTCAATAAAAGGTAAATAAGTAGACAATAAATGTTGCAGAAGTTCAGAGAAGAAGAAAGAAATTGTGCTTCTTCCTGACCCAGCAGCTCCTAAATATTCCATAGTAATAACAACTAGAAGATGTGCCGGGAGCCAGCGTGAGGAAATCTGCCCATGGCAAAGGTCATGAGGAAGGAGGCTTCAGCATACACAAAGGCGGGATCGAGCCTCAGGAAACCCCTTGTTCCCGAGCATCTACCCCCCAAACCAGAGTCTACCTACTTTACTGTTTTATGCTCTCACCTATACCTCTGACTTTACGGGGGGCTGACCCCCATTACCTCTCTCAGAGGAGTTAACTTACAGCTCCAAGTCAATGAAAATTCCTGGGAGTGACCAGAGTGTTTCAACTTACAAACTCCTCTGAAGGTTATCTAGCCTGCCTGTACAGGTTCATTCAGCCACATGTGATTGTTTACAGCCTCCCAACCATGAGAGGCACGAGATGTTTTAGACCCACTAAAGGCAGATTCTTTGGGGAAGTTAGAAATTATTAGTATAGTGGGTTGGTTAGGAATTACATTGGTGAAGGGTTTTTCATTTGTTGTGCCAATAATTGCTGCTAATTCCCTGCCCTGGGTGTGACAAGGGTGTCTCAGGTCAAACCTCTCTGCTGACAGACTAGCTTGTGTGACAACTTCTCAACCATAAACAGCACAGAGTTTGGAGTATTTTGAAAGTCTTAATTAGCATAGGGCTTTTCTCATTGTTGAATCAATGATTGCCACCAGGCCTCCATATTCTTAGGCACCTGGGAATATATTAATGTATTTGGAATATAGAAAAGGAAATACAGTAGTTTTTGATGTTAGCAATACTAGACTTCTTGAGTTAATGAATTTTCTCTTTTGTTATAGATCACTGTACTTTGTTATAAATTGCTGTGTTCTTGCTATGCAAAAATGTAACTTTATCACTATCTTAAGACTAAATAGATCTTAAGGGGAACATTGGTGAAGGGTTTTCATTTGTTGGGCTGATGTTTGCTGCTAAATCTCCATATTCCCTGCCCTTATAATGAATATAACTAGCATATAGGAGAAATAAGTATTAACCTTTAGGATTAATCATGTTAACCTTAGGTTAAATAAATTCCTTTCTTAGTTGTAACCCACTACACTTTCACCCTATAGGAATGCAACTTTATCTGGTACCTTCAGAGGGTGGCGCCTGGTTTAAGAAAAAACACCCTTGGAAAAAATAAGTTTTTTGGTTATCAGAAAGAAAGGATCATAAAATGTCAGCAGGCCTCATGGCCATAAGATGATGTAAAACCCCTAAGACCTTTATGTATACTTTTATGTGAAGCACCTGATTTTGATAAAGGTCAGGACTGCTGACCTCCGCGTGACTTTAAAATTTCCATTCATCCCTATGTATAACAAAAGGTATATAAGCAAACCTAAAAAATAAAGATATCAGATCAGTTTCTGGAAAGACTGATTCCCCCATGTCGTTCCTTTCTTGCTCCCCGTTTTTCTGGCTGAATTCCCATCTGGAGCGTGGGTGTTTGCCACGTCTACTTACTTGCCCCAGCTTTTAAGTTCCACTTGAGAAGGAGCCCAAGAAGGGGCACTTTCTGATATTCAAGTGGCGCCGGTGGCCCAGCGTAGATGGTGCAAATTCCTTGTCTTGGAATTTTATTGGTATCCCACGTAAACCAAGTTATTCAGCCTCTTTTTCTTCACTAATATTTCCTACTACACTATCCGTTTCCACTCTCTCTATATATCTGTAATTAAATAAGTTTTTTCCTAGGTTGCCAATTTGGTCTCCCCTTCGAATTACCCTGGATCCACCGGGGTTGGACCCCGGCAAAGATGCTTGTCAAGTCTAAAAATCATCAAAAGTTCCAAGATGTAATTTCAAATTACAAGATGTAATTTATTCAGCTATTCAACAACTAACTATTCATTGAACTGTTACTTTGAGACAGGTACTGTCTACATACTTGGACTATGTGAGTGAACACAACATGCAAAGTTTGCCTCATTTAAGGAGTTTAGGTTAGAGCAAAGAATTATCATAAAAGAAGCAATAAATATGATATGATAGAGAGTGACACCAATATCAAGAAACAAGAAAAATCTCAAGTAACAAGCTAACATGATACTACTTAGAAAGGAACTATAAAAAGAACAAATAAACCCCTAAATTGATAGAAAAGTGAAAATAACAAGGATTGTAACAGAGAAAATTAAATAGAGACTAAAAGACAATTTTAAAAATCAGTCATCAAGACAGTATGGTACTGGCACAAAGAGAGAAATATAGACCAATGGAACAAAATAGAAAGCCCAGAGATAAATCCACACACATATGGACAACTTACCTTTGACAAACAAGGCAAGAATATGCAATGGAGAAAAGATAATCTCTTTAACAAGTGGTGCTGGGAAAACTGGTCAACTACTTGTAAAAGAATGAAACTAGATCACTTTCTAACATCATACACAAAAATAAACTCAAAAGGGATTAAAGATCTAAACGTAAGACCAGAAACTATAAAATTCCTAGAGGAGAACACAGGCAAAACACTCTCCGACATAAATCACAGCAGGATCCTCTATGACCCACCTCCCAGAATGTTGGAAATAACAACAAAAATAAACAAATGGGACCTAATTAAAATTAAAAGCTTCTGCACAACAAAGGAAACTATAAACAAGGTGAAAAGACAGCCTTCAGAATGGGAGAAAACAATAGCAAATGAAGCAACTGCCAAACAACTAATCTCAAAAATATACAAGCAACTCCTGCAGCTCAATTCCGAAAAAATAAATGACCCAATCAAAAAATGGGCCAAAGAACTAAGCAGACATTTCTCCAAAGAAGGCATACAGATGGCTAACAGACACATGAAAAGATGCTCAACATCACTCATTATCAGAGAAATGCAAATCAAAACCACAATGAGGTACCATTTCACACCAGTCAGAATGTCTGCGATCCAAAAGTCTACAAGCAATAAATGCTGGAGAGGGTGTGGAGAAAAGGGAACCCTCTTACACTGTTGGTGGGAATGCAAACTAGTACAGCCACTATGGAGAATAGTGTGGAGGTTCCTTAAAAAACTGGAAATAGAACTCCCATACCATCCAGCAATCCCACTGCTGGGCATACACACTGAGGATACCAGAATTGAAAGAGACACATGTACCCCAATGTTCATTGCAGCACTGTTTATTTATTTATTCATTTATTTATTTATTTTTTATTTTTACTTTATTTTACTTTAAAACACTGCATTGGTTTTGCCATGCATTGACATGAATCCACCACAGGTGTACATGAGTTCCCAGACATGAACCCTTCTCCCACCTCCCACCCCATATCATCTCTCTGGATCATCCCCGTGCACCAGCCCCAAGCATCCTGTATCCTGCGTCGAACATAGAGTGGCGATTCGTTTCTTACATGATAGTATACATGTTTCAATGCCATTCTCCCAAATCATCCCACCCTTTCCCTCAGAGTCCAAAAGTCTGCTCTACACGTCTGTGTCTCTTTTGCTGTCTCGCATACAGGGTTATCATTACTATCTTTCTAAATTCCATATATATGTGTTAGTATACTGTATTGGTGTTTTTCTTTCTGGCTTACTTCACTCTGTATAATAGGCTCCAGTTTCATCCACCTCATTAGAACTGATTCAAATGTATTCTTTTTAATGGCTGAGTAATACTCTATTGTGTATATGTACTACAGCTTTCTTATCCATTCATCGGCTGATGGACATCTAGGTTGCTTCCATGTCCTGGCTATTATAAACAGTGCTTCAATGAATATTGCGGTACATGTGTCTCTTTCTATTCTGGTTTCCTCAGTGTGTATGCCCAGCAGTGGGATTGCTGGGTCATAAGGCAGTTCTATTTGCAGTTTTTTAAGGAATCTCCACACTGTTCTCCATAGTGGCTGTACTAGTTTGCATTCCCACCAACAGTGCAAGAGGGTTCCCTTTTCTCCACACCCTCTCCAGCATTTATTGCTTGTAGACTTTTGGATCGCAGACATTCTGACTGGTGTGAAGTGGTATCTCATTGTGGTTTTGATTTGCATTTCTCTGATAATGAGTGATGTTGAGCATCTTTTCATGTGTCTGTTAGCCACCCGTATGTCTTCTTTGGAGAAATGTCCATTTAGCTCTTTGGCCCATTTTTTGATTGAGTCGTTTATTTTTCTGTAATTGAGCTGCAGGAGTTGCTTGTATATTTTTGAGATTAGTTATTTATCAGTTGCTTCATTTACTATTAATTTCTCCCATTCTGAAGGCTGTCTTTTCACCTTGCTTATAGTTTCCTTTGTTGTGCAGAAGCTTTTAATTTTAATTAGGTCCCATTTGTTTATTTTTGCTTTTATTTCCAGAATTCTGGGAGGTGGATCACAGAGAATCCTGCTGTGATTTATGTCGGAGAGTGTTTTGCCTATGTTCTCCTCTAGGAGTTTTATAGTTTCTGGTCTTACGTTTAGATCTTTAATCCCTTTTGAGTTTATTTTTGTGTGTGGTGTTAGGAAGTGATTTGATTTCATTCTTTTACAAGTAGTTGACCAGTTTTCCCAGCACCACTTGTTAAAGAGATTATCTTTTCTCCATTGTATATTCTTGCTTCCTTTGTCAAAGATAAGTTGTCCATATGTGTGTGGATTTATCTCTGGGCTTTCTATTTTGTTCCATTGATCTATATTTCTGTCTTTGTGTCAGTACCATACTGTCTTGATGACTGTGGCTTTGTAGTAGAGCCTGAAGTCAGGCAAGTTGATTCCTCCAGTTCCATTCTTCTTTCTGAAGATTGCTTGGCTATTCGAGGTTTTTTGTATTTTCATACAAATCTTGAAATTATTTGTTCTAGTTCTGTGAAAAATACCGTTGGTAGCTTGATAGGGATTGCATTGAATCTGTAGATTGCTTTGGGTAGTACACTCATTTTCACTATATTGATTCTTCCAATCCATGAACATGGTATATTTCTCCATCAATTAGTGTCCTCTTTGATTTCTTTCATCAGTGTTTTATAGTTTTCTATATGTAGGTCTTTTGTTTCTTTAGGTAGATATATTCTTAAGTATTTTATTCTTTTCGTTGCAAAGGTGAATGGAATTCTTTCCTTATTTTCTCTTTCTACTTTCTCATTATTAGTGTATAGGAATGCAAGGGATTTCTGTGTGTTGATTTTATATCCTGCAACTTTACTATATTCATTGATTAGCTCTAGTAATTTTCTGGTGGAGTCTTTAGGGTTTTCTATGTAGAGAACTCCTTATTGCCAAATTCAGACTTAAATTGAAGAAACTAGGGAAAACCGCTAGAAAGTTCAGGTATGATCTAAATCAAATCCCTTATGATTATACAGTGAAAGTGAGAAATAGATTTAAGGGCCTAGATCTGATAGATAGAGTGCCTGATGAACTATGGAATGAGGTTCGTGACATTGTACAGGAGACAGGGATCAAGACCATTCCCATGGAAAAGAAATCCAAAAAAGCAAAATGGCTGTCGGGGGAGGCCTTACAAATAGCTGTGAAAAGAAGAGAGGCAAAAAGAAAGGAGAAAAGGAAAGATAGAAGCATCTGAATGCAGAGTTCCAAAGAATAGCAAGAAGAGATAAGAAAGCCTTCTTCAGCGATCAATGCAAAGAAATAGAGGAAAACAACAGAATGGGAAAGACTAGAGATCTCTTCAAGAAAATTAGAGATACCAAGGGAACATTTCATGCAAAGATGGGCTCGATAAAGGACGGAAATGGTCTGGACCTAACAGAAGCAGAAGATATTAAGAAGAGGTGGCAAGAGTACACGGAAGAACTGTACAAAAAAGATCTTCATGACCCATATAATCATGATGATGTGATCACTAATCTAGAGCCAGATATCTTGGAATGTGAAGTCAAGTGGGCTTTAGAAAGCATCACTATGAACAAAGCTAGTGGAGGTGATGGAATTCCAGTTAAGCTGTTTCAAATCCTGAAAGGTGAATGCTGTGAAAGTGCTGCACGCAATATGCCTGCAAGTTTGGAAAACTCAGCAGTGGCCATAGGACTGGAAAAGGTCAGTTTTCATTCCAATCGCAAAGAAAGGCAATGCAAAAGAATGCTCAGACTACCACACAATTGCACTCATCTCACATGCTAGTAAAGTAATGCTCAAAATTCTCCAAGCCAGACCTCAGCAATATGTGAACCATCAACTTCCTGATGTTCAAGCTGGTTTTCAAAAAGGCAGAGGAACAAGAGATCAAATTGCCAACATCTGCTGGATCATGGAAAAAGCAAGAGAGTTCCAGAAAAATATCTATTTCTGCTTTATTGACTATGCCAAAGCCTTTGACTGTGTGGATCACAATCAACTGTGGAAAATTGTGAAAGAGATGGGAATACCAGACTACCTAACCTGCCCCTTGAGGAATCTATATGCAGGTCAGGAAGCAACAGTTAGAACTGGACATGGAACAACAGACTAGTTCCAAATAGGAAAAGGAGTATATCAAGGCTATATATTGTCACCCTGCTTATTTAACTTCCTTGCAGGGTACATCATGAGAAACGCTGGACTGGAAGAAACACAAGCTGGAATCAAGATTGCCGGGAGAAATATCAATCACCTCAGATATGCAGATGACACCACCCTTATGCCAGAAAGTGAAGAGGAGCTAAAAAGCCTCTTGATGAAAGTGAAAGAGGAGAGTGAAAAAGTTGGCTTAAAGCTCAACATTCAGAAAACGAAGATCATGGCATCTGGTTCCTGCACTTCATGGGAAATAGATGGGGAAACAATAAAAACAGTGTCAGACTTTATTTTTTGGGGGGCTCCAAAATCACTACAGATGGTGACTGCTGCCATGAAATTAAAAGACGCTTACTCCTTGGAAGAAAAGTTATGACCAACCTAGATAGTATATTCAAAAGCAGAGACATTACTTTACTGACTCAGGTCCGTCTAGTCAAGGCTATGGTTTTACCTGTGGTCATGTATGGATGTGAGAGTTGGCTGAGCACCAAGAATTGATGCATTTGAACTGTGGTGTTGGAGAAGACTCTTGAGGGTCCCTTGGACTGCAAGGGGATCCAGCCAGTCCATTCTGAGGAAATCTGCCCTGGGATTTCTTTGGAAGGGATGATGCTAAAGCTGAAGCTCCAGTACTTTGGCCACCTCATGAGAAGAGTTGACTCATTGGAAAAGACTCTGATGCTGGGAGAGACTGGGGGCAGGAGGAGTAGGGGACGACAGAGGATGAGATGGCTGGATGGCATCATGGACTCGATGGACGTGAGTCTGAGTGAACTCCGGGAGATGGTGATGGACAGGGAGGCCTGGCGTGCTGCGATTCATGGGGTCGCAAAGAGTCGGACATGACTGAGCGACTGAACTGAACTGAACTGAACTGAACTGATGTAGAGGATCATGTCTTCTGCAGTGAGAGTTTTACTTCTTCTTTTCCAATTTGTATACCTTTTATTTCTTTTTCTGCTCTGATTGCTGTTGCCAAAACTTCCAGAACTATGTTGAACAGTAGCGGTGCAAGTGGGCACCCTTGTCTTGTTCCTGACTTTAGGGGATATTGCAGCACAGTTTATAATAGCCAGGACATGGAAGCAACCTAGATGTCCATCAGCAGATGAATGGATAAGAAAGCCGTGGTACATATACACAATGGAATATTACTCAGCCATTACAAAAATATATTTTGAATCAGTTCTAATGAGGTGGATGTAACTGGAGCCTATTATACAGAATGAAGTAAGCCAGAAAGAAAAACACCAATACAGTATACTAATGCATATATATGGAATTTAGAAAGATGGTAATGATAACTTTGCATGCGAGACAGCAGAAGAGACACAGATGTATAGAACAGTCTTTTGGACTCTGTAGGAGAGGGAGAGGGTGGGATGATTTGGGAGAATGGCATTGAAACATATGTAATGTCATATATGAAATGAATCGCCAGTCCAAGTTCGACACATGATACTGGATGCTTGGGGCTGGTGCATTGAGACGACCCAGAGGGACGGTACAGGGAGGGAGGAGGGAGGGGGTTTCAGAATGGGGAACACGTGTATACTTGTAGCAGATTCATATTGATGTATGGCAAAACCAATACAATATTGTAAAGTAATTAACCTCCAATTAAAATAAATAAATTTATATTTTATAAAAAGGTAAGCTAACAGCCAGATTTGGCTCAAGGGCATTCACAAGCATTCACTAATTCTTGAATGCTATAATACCTCCAGCAATATCTAGTCTAGTGATTAAGTCTTGTCTACATGAAGCAATTAAAAAACAAATGAAAATTTCACCTGAAAAAAAATAAAAATAAAAATCAGTAAATCTAAAAGCCGCTTCATTGAAAAGAAACAAAATTAATAAACTTTTAATTAGATTCCTCAAGAAGAAAGAGAGGACTCAAAAATATAAAATTACAAATGAAACAGATGTTACACAGGATACCACAGAAATAGAAAAGATCATAAGAGATTACTATGAATAATTATATGTCAACAAATAAGACAACCTAAAAGTAATGGATAAATTCCTAAAGCATAAAATCTACCAAGACTAAATCATGAAGAAACAGAAAATCTGAGCAGTCTGATTACTAGTAAGGATATTAAATTAACTTTAAAAAACAGCAATTTAAAGTCCAGGATCAGATAGCTTCACTGGTGAATTCTACCAAATGTTTAAAGAAGAATAAACATCAATACTTCTCAAACTCTTAAAAAATAGAGATGAAGGGAGTACTTGCAAGCTCCTTTTATGAAACTAGCATTACCTTGATACTAAAAACATACAAGGACACCACAAGAAAGAAAACTGCACTCAATATACCTGATGAACATAGATATAAAATTCCCCAATGAAATAATATCAAAATTTAATAGTCTATTAAAACTGTCATGCATCATGATCAAATGGGATTTATTTCATGGATGCAAAGATGGTTAAATGTCCACAAATCAGTCAGTGTGACACATCACATTAATACAATGAAGGATAAATTTTTCTGATCAACTTAATAGATGCAGAAAATACATTTGACTTAATTCAAACGCATTTATGATAAAACTATCAAGTAGGTTCCCTGAAGGAGCCCTACTGGGAGGCAGGGTCATGGCAGACAGGCCTGGCGGGCTGGGGGCCAGCCCTGACCAGCCATAATTAAAACAGGAGAGAAGGAAAATGTGGACCAAGATTCTTCTAAAGGTTTTATAGATATTTATGACAAATAGAGCATTTGTGTTCCTGTTGATGGATTTAGGACACTGGGGTGATTCACTGTCTCAAGCTAACTCAGTCCAAAGCAGAAACTCTTAAGAAGATAATACTTCCTCAGATCTTGATGATGCTTTATTGTGACTATGCTGCTAAGTAGAGTTATCATCTTGATTTTACACACTTTCATCAGCCTTTTTGGAGATGGAAATGGCAACCCACTCCAGTATTCTTGCCTGAAGAATCCCACAGACAAAAGAGCCTGGTGGGCTACAGTCCATGGGGTCGCAAAGAGTCAGACATGACTGAGCAACTAACACACACAACACATATCAAGTAGGTATAGAGGGAACGTACCTCAACATGTTAAATGTCATATATGAAAAGCCCATAGCTAATATCTACTCAATGGTAAAAAGCTAAAAGCTTTTCTCTAAGTTCAGGAAAAGGACTATGATGCCCACTCAAGCACTTTTATTCAATACAGTATTGGAAATCTTAACCAGAGAAATTATAAAGAAAAAAAAAAATGTAATGGATCCAAATTGGAAAAAAAGAAGTAAAACCAGAACTATTAGCAAATGATATGATATTATATAAGGAAAATCCTAAAGACTCCAACAAAAAACTGTTAGAACTAATAAACTAATTAAAGTTGAAGGATACAGAATCAATATGTAAAAACCTGTTGTGTTCTATACATTAGTAATGAACTATCAGAAAGAGAAATTAAGAAAACAATTCCATTTACAATTGCTTCAAGAAATACTAGGAATACACTTAACCAAGGAAGTAAAAAATCTATACACTGGAAACTTTAAGGTATTAATAAGAGAAACTAAAGAAGACACATATAAATAGAAAGATATGGATTAGAAGTGGAGAAGGCAATGGCACCCCACTCCAGCACTCTTGCCTGGAAAATCCCATGGACGGAGGAACCTGGTGGGCTGTAGTCCATGGTGTCGCTAAGAGTTGGACACAACTGAGTGACTTCACTTTCACTTTTCACTTTCATGCACTGGAGAAGGAAATGGCAACCCACTCCAGTGTTCTTGCTTGGAGAATCCCAGGGACGGAGGAGCCTGGTGGGCTGCTGTCTATGGGGTCGCACAGAGTCGGACATGACTGAAGTGACTTAGCAGCAGCAGCAACAGCAGCAGCAGGATTAGAAGAATATCCTGAAAATGTTCATACTACCCAAAGCAATCTACAGATTCAAAGTAATTCCTATCAAAATTCCAACAGCATTTTTTCACAGAAAAAGAACCAACAATCCTAAAATTTGTATAGGACCACAAAAGTCTTCAAATAGACAAAGCAATCTTGAGAAAGAAGCACAAAGCTTGAAGCATCTCATTCCCTGATTTCAAATTACAAAGCTATAGCAATCAGAACAGTACGATATTGGTGTAAAAGCAGACACACAGATCTATGAAACAGAATAGAAAGCCCAGAAATAATCTCATGCATATACAGTCAAATAATTTGTGATGAAGGAGCCAAGGATAGAGAAAGGACAATCTCTTCAATAAATGAATGATGTTGGGAAAACTGCATAGCCTCTTGCAAAAGAATGAAACCTGATCATTATCTTAAACTGTAAACAAGAATTAGCTCAAAATGGATTAAAAAATCTGCATGTAATACCTGAAACCATAAATCCATCCAGATGAAAACCTAGGCAATAAGCCCACGATGAATGTCTGAGAAGACAGAAGAAAAGAAAGAAAAATACTATCTAATTAGATGGTACAAATTACTAATATCAAGAATTTTAAAACAGAGAAAATCACCACAGACCCTAATTAAATTTTAAAAAGTATAAGAGAGTGCTAGAGAGATTGCATTTTCTGGAAATGGCTCAAACATTTCCATCCCACATACCCTTTTTCCAACGTAATTTTGACATTCCTTCCATTCAGAGATGTACTCTTTCTTCTCTCCCTTGAATCTAGGTGGATGTGTTACTATAGAAGATAAGATTTTATTTGACTTCTCAGGCTAGATCACTAAAAATTATAACTTTCTAGTGCCTGTCTTGGGATACTAGCTATTGTAATGATAAAAGTTTAAGTAAGCTTATAGTAGTCCATAGTATTGCTGCCTTCAGACTTATTTTGTTTGGCCAAGTGGTCTATAGGGACTTCAGGGACTACACTAGTTCTCACATTCTAAGCACATGTCCTCGATTAATAGCCTACAGAGTCACAAGCAAATGCAAGCTTTTAATATGATTTCCCAAGAGCCCTTGTGATAAATAATCTTTCCCTTCTCCTGAGATTTCCCCCTTGTGTATCCCTTAGATAAGACCTTCTTGGAGTTTACAAAACCCTACTTTTTTTTTTTTTTTGAACGACTGATTGCACCTTAACCAGGGAACTGCAGAGCACTCCCTGAACAGAGGCCATAATCCTAATAAAAGTGTATACCCAAGTCCACTTTCTCTCTCTGCCTACACCCTGCTTTACTTTCCCATGTACATACCTCAAAGTGTGCCATCTACTTCCTCCAGAACCTGGAGTAACAATTTCTCTTGTGATCTACTGTTGAACTCATGGTTCACCACTCAACACCAAGTGTTTCACTTAACAAATGTTAACAAAGTCATAACATGTAATGCAACCACTAGTTAGGGTAAGCCTAAGCAGACTTTGAAAAGAACCATATGAAGAGGAAGCAGAATTCCCTTGCCCATAGCTCTGATTCAGCTCTAAGCAAACACCAACTTGCCAGCCATATGAATGAGTCTTCATGAAAGTTAATCTCTAAGCCCCAGCTGATCCACTCTAAACTATTGACATGTAGAGAAACAAGCTGCCCCAATGAATCCAAGCTAACCCACGTACAGAAGAAAGCTGCCCCAAATAGTAGCATACTAAATATGATAAGAATTCATTGTCATTTTATCACAACAAATCCACTACAATTTCAGGAAATAGGTTAAGCATCAATAAATATGGAGGTTGTGAACAAATGTATGTTAACAGATTTAAATATTAAGGTGACATAAATTAACAGAAAAACACTATTAAAATAGATTCAAGAAAGGATAAAATATATAATAAGTCCTATAACTACTAAATAACTGAAGTAATCATTAAAACATCCTTCACAAAAAAAAGGATTAACCAAAATCCTTCTCAAAACAAAATATTCACTCAAATTTTATCAGTCATTTAAGAAATAACACCAATCTTACATTATTCTTCAATTATGGCAGAGTAGTTTTAACACACTAACCCTTCTGCCAAGAGCAACTATAAAACCTAGATAAAATGTACAATGCAAGTATATGGATATATTTGAGATCTAGCAAGGATACTAAAAAGAAAGGAGGGATATACTATAAAATGAGCTTCACACATGCCATTTCAGGGATTAGTTGATTTACATTGAAGAGGAACAGAGGCCTTGGATCAAACTTCTCTCAGGATTAAGCATTTTCTACAGGATTATTCTTTGGGAGGTGAAGAAAACCTCAGTATTGTGAGGCCTAAATTCTATTTGTAATTTCCCCACAAGTCATTTTCTAAATCCTCAGCTCTTTGTGTTCCTGTTAATTCATAGGAAATAAATATA
Organism: Budorcas taxicolor; assembly: GCF_023091745.1. Lineage (NCBI taxonomy): Eukaryota > Metazoa > Chordata > Mammalia > Artiodactyla > Bovidae > Budorcas > Budorcas taxicolor. The sequence continues at coordinate 185,851,861 of NC_068910.1, forward strand.
GTGCTGAAGCTAGCTGTGAGGAACTGAGCAAAGATGTAAACAGTCTGCGAAGTTTATGATCCCAAAAGGTGAAACATTTTCAATAACTCTGAAGTACTTCACTTCAACCAAAAGAGCTGCAATGAAGTGGTAGATATACCCTAGGATTAAATGCTGACTAGAAAAAGTTCAGGGCCAAATATAGCCGAAAATACCCATCTGCCTAGATCAAAATAATCTGTCTAGAATCTGTCAGTCTTCAGAGGAAAATAAAATCCTCTTTGAAAGAAAATAAAATCATAAAATAATTCTATAATTTTTTGTGCACAATGACCAACATTTGATCAAAAATCACCAATTAAAAAGAGTAGATTCAAAAAGAGTACACTCCTGCAAACCAGGAGGAAAAAACAGGCATTACTAAGAGACCCCAAGAGATCTATATATTATAATTATCAGATTTTAAGAAAACTATTTTATATTTAAGAAACTTCAAAAATTCCAGAAATGATGCTGAATTTCATTACAACACACAATACTATTAGAAGTGTTAAATTGATATTATAAGACTGAAAGAAAAAGATAGATATTAAATTTACATGAATGGACTTAATACAGGATGAGTTATGTTAGAAAAGAACCTGATGCTGGGAAAGAATGAAGGCAAAAGGAAAAGGAGGTGGCAGAGGATGAGACAGTTAGATAGCATCTTCAAATCAGTGGACATGGATTTGAACAAACTTTGGGAGATGGAGAAGGACAAGGAAGTCTGGAGTGCTGCAGTCCTTGGGGTAGAAAAGAGTCAGACACGACTTAGCGACTGAATGGTGACAAGTTATATTAGAGATATATCAGTAGCAAATATATAGAAGGAAGCACAGAAAGAAAAATGGGGTGGAAATTTAGAGAAGAGAAAAAATATATACAAGAAATGGTAAATAGAATTTTACTTCACTGGAATAGATAGAATGGAGAGGACAGAAGAATGGGGCCAAGCTTTACTGAAAAAAAAAATTTTATCTATCTATCTATCTATCTATCTATCTATCTATCTATCTATATATATATATATATGGTTTCAGTTCAGTTCAGTCACAAAGTCGTGTCCGACTCTTTTCGACCCCATTAACTGCAGCAACCCAGGCCTCCCTGTCCATCACCAACTACCAGAATTCACCCAAACTCAAGTTCATCGAGTCAGTGATGCCGTCCAGCTATTCATCCTCTGTCGTCCCCTTCTCCTCCTACCCCCAATCTCTCCCAGCATCAGAGTCTTTTCCAATGACTCAACTCTTTGCATGAGGTGGCCAAAGTATCGGAGTTTAAGCTTTAGCGTCAGTCCTTCCAAAGAACACCCAGGACTGATCTCCTTTAGAATGGACTGGTTGGATCTTCTTGCAGTCCAAGAGACTCTCAAGAGTTTTCTGCAACACCACAGTTCAGAAGCATCAATTCTTTGGTGCTCAGCTTTCTTCACAGTCCAACTCTTACATCCATACATGACCACTGGAAAAACCATAGCCTTAACTAGATGGACCTTTGTTGGCAAAGTAATGTCTCTGCTTTTGAATATGCTATCTAGGTTGGTCATAACTTTTCTTCCAAGGAGTAAGCGTCTTTTAATTTCATGGGTGCAATCACCATCTGCAGTGATTTTGGAGTCCCAAAAGATAAAGTCTGACACTCTTTCCACTGTTTCCCCATCTATTTCCCATGAAGTGATGGGACCATGATCTTCGTTTTCTGAATGTTGAGCTTTAAGCCAACTTTTTCACTCTCCTCTTTCACTTTCATCAGGAGGCTTTTTAGTTCCTCTTCAATTTCTGCCATAAGGATGGTGTCATCTGCCTATCTGAGGTTACTGGTATTTCTCCTGGCAATCTTGATTCCAGCTTGTGTTTCTTCCAGCCCAGCGTTTCTCATGATGTACTCTGCATATATGTTAAATATACAGCCTTGATGGACTCCTTTTCCTATTTGGAACCAGTCTGTTTTTCCATGTCCAGTTCTAACTGTTGCTTCCTGACCTGCCTACAGGTTTCCCAAGAGGCAGGTTAGGTGGTCTGGTATTCCCATTTCTTTCAGAATTTTCCACAGTTGATTGTGATCCACACAGTCAAAGGCTTTGGCATAGTCAATAAAGCAGAAATAGATGTTTTTCTGGAAATCTCTTCCTTTTCCATGATCCAGCAGATGTTGGCAATTTGATCTCTTGTTCCTCTGCCTTTTCTAAAACCAGCTTGAACATCAGGAAGTTCACGGTTCACATACTGCTGAAGCCTGGCTTGGAGAATTTTGAGCATTACTTTGTTAGCATGTGAGATGAGTGCAATTGCGTGGAATTTGAGCATTCTTTGGCATTGCCTTTCTTTGGGATTGGAATGAAAACTGACCTTTTCCAGCCCTGTGGCCACTGCTGAGTTTTCCAAACTTGCTGGCATATTCAGTGCAGCACTTACACACCATCATCTTTCAGGACTTGAAACAGCTCAACTGGAATTCCATCACCTCCACTAGCTTTGTTTGTATTGATGCTTTCTAGGGCCCACTTGACTTCACATTCCAGGATGTCTGGTCTAGGTGAGTAATCACACCATCATGATTATCTTGGTCATGAAGATCTTTTTTGTACAGTTCTTCCATGTATTCTTGCCACCTCTTCTTAATATCTTCTGCTTCTGTTAGGTCCATACAATTTCTGTCCTTTATCGAGCCCATATTTGCATGAAATGTTCCCTTGGTATCTCTAATTTTCTTGAAGAGATCTCTAGTCTTTCTCATTCTGTTGTTTTCCCTATTTCTTTGCATTGATCACTGAGGAAGTCTTTCTTATCTCTCCTTGCTATTCTTTGGAACTCTGCATTCAGATGCTTATATCTTTCCTTTTCTCCTTTGCTTTTCACTTGTCTTCTTTTCACAGCTATTTGTAAGGCCTCCCCCGACAGTCATTTTGCTTTTTTGCATTTCTTTTCCATGGGGATGGTCTTGATCCCTGTCTCCTGTACAATGTCACAAACCTCCATCCGTGGTTCATCAGGCATTCTATCAGATCTAGCCCCTTAAATCTATTTCTCACTTCCACTATATAATCATAAGGGATTTCATTTATGTCATACCTGAATGCTGTAGTGGTTTCCCTACTTTCTTCAATAAGTCTGAATTTGGCAATAAGGAGTTCATGATCTGAGCCATAGTCAACTCCTGGTCTTGTTTTTGCTGACTGTACAGAGCTTCTCCATCTTTGGCTGCAAAGAATATAATCAATCTGATTTCGGTGTTGACCATCTGGTGATGTCCATGTGTAGAGTTTTCTCTTGTGTTGTTGGAAGAGGATGTTTGCTATGACTGGTTTAGAATTTCCCAAATGTGAACACAAACATGTCAAGATGCAGGATACCTGCAAGCACCAGGAAAATATCTACAAAGAAAATCCACCATGATATATATAGTAAAGGTGCTAGAAGCTAAAGAAAATGTTTAAAATCTACAAAAACAGCAAAAAAGCAATAATAATAATGACAAGCAGTTTTTAGTTAGACACAGTGGAAACCAGAATATAGTATAATAACATGATTAAAGTGCTATAAGAAAATAATTGCCATTTAGAATTTATACCTCACAAATGTCAGAAATAAACTTAACATAATGATACTTTTAGAAAAAAAATAAACTGAAAGAGGTTATTATCAGCAGTTCTTCAATAAAAGAAATATTAATGGGAATTCTTCAGATAAAAATTATCATAGAAAGAAGTACAATCATATAGAATGGAATGAAGAACACCAGAAAGAATATTTGAAGAATTCTAAATAAACATTGACTGTTTATAATGACAATGCCACATGGGGATAAAATATTGAAACAATTAAAGTTTATGAAACAACATTTCATAAGGCAGGAAGGGTTACATAAAATATTGTAATATTCTTGCATTGTCTAGGAAGTGGAAATAGTATTATAGGAAGGTAAACTGTTATGAGTCTAGAAAGTGTGTTGAAATCCTTACTGTAGTGCTTTTGAAAAAATAACTTGCTAGTAATGGAAATACTGGGACTTCCATGGTGGTCCAGTGGCTAAAACTCTGCACTCCCAATGCAAGGGGCCTGGGTTCAATCCCTGGTCAAGGAACTATATCTCACATATTTCATAAAAGATTAATGATTCCATATGCCACAACTAAGATCCAGCACAACCAAAATTTAAAAAAAAAAAAATAATGGACATGTTCCATAATCTGTGCACTCCTACACTACAAACTTAAGCCACACATGGTTACTGAGCACATAAAATGGGGCTAGGGAGGTCAAGGAAGTGAATTTTAAACTTCATTTAATTTAAATAGCCACATATAGTTAATAGCTACTCTATTAACAGTATCAGTCAGTTCAGTCACTCAGTCGTGTTAGACTCTTTGCCACCCCAAGGACTGCAGCATGCCAGGCCTCCCTGTCCATCACCAATCCCAGAGTTTATTCAAACTCATGTCCATTGGGTTGGTGATGCCATTCAACCATCTCATCCTCTGCTGTCCCCTTCTCCTCCTACCTTCTATCTTTCCCAGCATCAAGTCTGGAGTTTCAGCTTCAGCATCAGTCCTTCCAATGAATATTCAAGACTGATTTTCTTTATGATTGACTGGTTGGATCTCCTTGCAGTCCAAGAGACTCTCAAGAATCTTCTGCAACACCACTGTTCAAAAGCATCAATTCTTCAGTGCTTAGGTTTCTTTATAATCCAGCTTTCACATCCAGACATGACTACTGGAAAAACCATAGCCTTGACTAAACGGACCTTTGTTGGCAAAGTCTCTGTTTTTTAATATGATGTCTAAGTTGGTCATAACTTTTCTTCCAAGGAGCAAGCATCTTTACATTTCATGACTGCTATTACCATCTGCAGTGATTTTGGAGCCCAAGAAAATAAAGTTCTTCACTGTTTCCATTTTTCCCCATCCATTTGCCATGAAGTGATGGGACCAGATGCCATGATCTTCGTTTTCTGAATGCTGAGTTTTAAGCCAACTTTTTCACTCTCCTCTTTCACTTTTATCAAGAGGCTCTTTAGTTCTTCTCTTTCAGCCTAAGTGTGGTGTCATCTGCATATCTGAGGTTATTGATATTTCTCCCAGTGATCTTGATTCCAGCTTGAGTTTCATCCAGTCCAGCATTTTCATGATGAACTCTGCATATAAGTTAAATAAACAGGGTGACAAAAATAGCCTTGATGTACTCATTTCCCTATTTGGAACCAGTCTGTTGTTTCATGTCCAGTTCTTACTGTTGCTTCCTGACCTGCATACAGATTTCTCAAGAGGCAGGTCAGATGGTCTTGTATTCCCATGTCTTTCAGAATTTTCCCCAGTTTATGGTGATCCACACAGTCAAAGGCTTTAGCATAGCCAATAAAGCAGAAGGAGATGTTTTTCTGGAACTCTCTTGCTTTTTTGATGATCCAATGGATGTTGGCAATTTGATCTCTGGTTCCTCTGCCTTTTCTAAATCCAGTTTGAACATCTTGAAGTTCATGTTTCATGTACTGTTGAAACCTGGTTTGGAGAATTTTGAGCATTACTTTACTAGCATGTGAGATGAATGCAATTGTGATTAACAGTACAGTTCTGAAAAAGCACTAAAAAAGAGTAAAAGGATATATGGTTAACAAACCAGTGAAGAAGGAAGATAAGAATTTTTTAAAGCATGCTTTATCTAAAGTGAGACAAGAATGGAAAATAAAATAAGAAAGAATATATGAAAACTACTATCAGCAGCAAAAAAATAAATAGTAAGGTAGCAGATTTAAACCTAAATAGGTAGGAAATTACATTTAATGCTGATGAAAGGAATATCCCAAGGAAAGTCTATGATTGCCATACCAGTAAATTTAAAAATGAGTATTTTAATTCTAGGAGGTATATTTTAAATATGAAATGAGAGAAATGTTGAAAGTAAAGCATATAAAAATATATAGCATGCACACACTAACAGCAACCAAAAAACTATAAAATGTCAGAAAAAGACTTTAAGGCAGAGTATTATTGAAGATTAAAAGGAAACAAATGAAAATGAAAACACAACAACCCAAAACCTGTGGGACACTGTAAAAGCAGTGCTAAGGGGAAGGTTCATAGCAATACAGGCATACCTCAAGAAACAAGAAAAAAGTCAAATAAATAACCTAACTCTACATCTAAAGCAACTAGAAAAGGAAGAAGTGAACAGCCCCATGGTTAGTAGAAGGAAAGAAATCTTAAAAATTAGGCCAGAAATAAATACAAAAGAAACAAAAGAGACCATAGCAAAAATCCACAAAGCCAAAAGCTGGTTCTTTGTGAGGGTAAATACAACTGACAAACCATTAGCCAGACTCATCAAGAAACAAAGGGAGAAAAACCAAATCAATACAATTAGAAATGAAAATGGAGAGATCACAACAGACAACACAGAAATACAAAGGATCATAAGATACCTCTATCAGCAATTATATGCCAATAAAATGTACAACCTGGAAGAAATGGACAAATTCTTAGAAAAGTACAACTTTCCAAAACTGAACCAGGAAGAAACAGAAAATCTTAACAGACCTCTCACAAGCAAGGAAATTGAAACTGTAATCAGAAATCTTCCAGCAAACAAAAGCCCAGGTCCAGACGGCTCCACAGCTGAATTCCACCAAAAATTTAGAGAAGAGCTAACACCTATTCTACTCAAACTCTTCCAGAAAATTGCAGAAGGTAAACTTCCAAACTCATTCTATGAGGCCACCATCACCCTAATACCAAAACCTGACAAAGATGCCACAAAAAAAAGAAAACTACAGGCCAATATCACTGATGAACATAGATGCAAAAATCCTTAACAAAATTCTAGCAATCAGAATCCAACAACACATTAAAAAGATCACACACCATGACCAAGTGGGATTTATCCCAGAGATGCAAGGTTTCTTCAATATCCACAAATCAATCAATGTAATTCACCACATTAACAAATTGAAAAATAAAAGCCATCTGATTATCTCAATAGATGCAGAGAAAGCCTTTGACAAAATTCAACATCCATTTATGATGAAAAACTCTCCAGAAAGCAGGAATAGAAGCAATATATCTCAACATAATAAAAGCTATATATGACAAACCTACAGCAAACATTATCATCAATGGTGAAAAATTGAAAGCATTTCCCCGAAAGTCAGGAAAAAGACAAGGGTGCCCACTTTCACCACTACTAAACAACATAGTTTTGGAAGTTTTGGCCACAGCAATCAGAGCAGAAAAAGAAATAAAAGGAATCCAAATTGGAAAAGAAGTAAAATTCTCACTGATTGCAGATGTCATGATCCTCAACCTAAAAACCTGTAAAGACTCCACCAGAAAATTATTAGAGCTAATCAATGAATATAGTAAAGTTGCAGGATATAAAATCAACACAGAGAAATCCCTTGCATTCCTATACACTAATAATGAGAAAATAGAAAGAGAAATTAAGGAAACAATTCCATTCACCTTTGCAATGAAAAGAATAAAATACTTAGAAATTTATCTACCTAAGAAACAAAAGGCCTATATATAGAAAACTGTAAAACACTGGTGAAAGAAACCAAAGAGGACACTAATAGATGGAGAAATATACCATGTTCATGTATTGGAAGAATCAATATAGTGAAAATGAGTATACTATCCAAAGCAATCTATAGGTTCAATGCAATCCCTATCAAGCTACGAACGGTATTTTTCACAGAGCTAGAACAAATAATTTCACAGTTTATATAGAAATACAAAAAACCTCGAATAGCCAAAGCAATATTCAGAAAGAAGAATGGAACTGGGAGAATCAACCTGCCTGACTTCAGCCTCTACTACAAAGCCACAGTCATCAAGACAGTATGGTACTGGCACAAAGACAGAAATATAGATCAATAGAACAAAATAGAAAGCCCAGAGATAAATCCACACATCTATGGACAACTTATCTTTGACAAAGTGGCAAGAATATACAATGGAGAAAAGACAATCTCTTTAACAAGTGGTGCTGGGAAAACTGGTCAACCGCTTGTAAAAGAATGAAACTAGAACACTTTCTAACACCATAAGAAAAATAAACTCAAAAGGGATTAAAGATCTAACTTTAAGACCAGAAACTATAAAAATCCTAGAGGAGAACAAAGGCAAAACACTCTCCAACATACATCATAGCAGGATCCTCTATGACCCACCTCCCAGAATATTGGAAATAAAAGCAAAAATAAACAAATGGGATGTAATTAAACTTAAAAGCCTCTGCACAACAAAGGAAACTATAAGCAAGGTAAAAAGACAGCCTTCAGAATGGGAGAAAATAAAAAGAAATGAAGCAACTGACAAACAACTAATCTCAAAAATATACAAGCAACTCCTGCAGCTCAATTACAGAAAAATAAATGACCCAATCAAAAAATGGGCCAAGGAACTAAGCAGACATTTCCCCAAAGAAGACATACAGATGGCTAACAGACACATGAAAAGATGCTCAACATCACTCATTATCAGAGAAATGCAAATCAAAACCACAATGAGGTACCATTTCACACCAGTCAGAATGGCTGCGATCCAAAAGTCTACAAGCAATAAATGCTGGAGAGGGTGTGGAGAAAAGGGAACCCTCTTGCACTGTTGGTGGGAATGCAAACTAGTACAGCAACTATGGAGAACAGTGTGGAGCTTCCTTAGAAAACTGCAAATAGAACTGCCTTATGACCCAGCAATCCCACTGCTGGGCATACACACTGAGGATACCAGAGTTGAAAGAGACACATGTACCCCAATGTTCATCACAGCACTGTTTGTAATAGCCAGGATATGGAAGCAACCTAGATGTCCATCAGTAGACAAATGGGTAAGAAATCTGTGGTACATATACACTGTGGAGTATTACACAGCCATTAAAAAGAATACATTTGACTCAGTTCTAATGAGGTGGATGAAACTGGAGCCTATTATACAGAGTGAAGTAAGCCAGAAAGAAAAACACCAATACAGTATACTAACGCATATATATGGAATTTAGAAAGATGGTAACAATAACCATGTATGTGAGACAGCAAAAGAGACACATATGTATAGAACTGTCTTTTGGACTCTGTGGGAGAGGGTAAGGGTGGGATGATTTGGGAGAATGGCATTGAAACATGTATAATATCATATGTGAAATGAATTACCAGTCCAGGTTCAATGCATGATACAGGATGCTTGGGGCTGGTGCACTGGGATGACCCAGAGGGATGGTATGGGGAGAGAGGTGGGAGGGGGATTCAGGATGGGGAACATGTGTACACCCATGGTGGATTCATGTTGATGTATGGCAAAACCAATACAATATTGTAAAGTAATTAGCCTCCAATTAAAATAAATAAACATACTTTAAAAAAAGGAAATTTTATAATATTAGTAAATTCAACAGAAAGCTATAAAATCCCAGGTATCTGTATGTATCTAATGGCCTTCAAAAACACAAAGCAAAAATTAATGAAATGATAAAGAGAAATAGATAAAAATACAACAATTTTTATAGTATCTGAAATAAGAAAGTATTATAGAAGACGTGAGTAAAATTAACCAAACTGACCTAACATACTAATAAAGACAGTAAGTACAGAAATACATATTCCTTTCAAGTGTTCATAGAATATTTACCAAAATCCTAATAAAAATACCATTGGGATTGGGGTGTATATGTGTGTGTGTGTGTGAGAAAATTGACAAGTGGGTTTTATGATACATATTGAAATTAAAATATTTCAAAAAAGCCAGAAGAGTCTTGAAGATAAAGACCAAATTGTAAACATACACTTCTAGAAATAAAGACAATTCAAAGCTATAAAAATTAAAATAGCTAGCTAGATACTTGCAAAAAAAAAAAAACACCACATTTTTTTAAAAAGTAACCATTAGAATAAAAGAGTCTAGAAATAAAACCACAAATTTATATTACATGAATCATGAGATGGTTCTAGTGTAGTGCAGTGCATTAAAAAAAAGAATCCTGATCCTTATTTAATATTACACATAAAAATACAGTTAAAGTGGTTTTTAAATATAGAAAATTTTACAAAAGTTGTTATCACTACTGATATGGAAAGATTTTTCAAGCAGAGCACAAGTAAGAATATTACTTAGTTCAAATTTATTAGAACAAAAATGGATTACCTGACTACCCTAAAATTAAAATTTGTTTAGCAAAACTACCATTAAAGGTGTAAAGAGGTGAGCCTCATAGTAGGATATTTTGACTTTACTGGCAAAGATCCATCTAATCAAAGCTATGGTTTTTCCAGTATTTACGTATGGATGTGAGAGTTGGACCACAAGGAAAGCTGAGTGCAAAAGAATTGATGCTTTTGAGCTGTGGTGTTGGAGAAGACTCTTGAGAGTCCCTTGGATGGCAAGGAGAGCAAACCAGTCAACCCTAAAAAAAAAAAAAAAAAAAAAAATCAGTCCTGAATATTCATTGGCAGTACTGATGCTGAAGCTCCAATACTTTGGCCACCTGATGCAACAAACTGACTCATTAGAAAGGACCCTAATGCTGGGAAAGACTGAAGGCAAGAAGAGAAAGGGACAACAGGGGATGAGATGGTTGGATGGCATCACTGACTCAATGGACATGAGTTTGAGCAAGGCGTGGGAGCTGGTGATGGACAGGGAAGCCTGGCTTGCTGCAGTCCATGGGATTGCAGAGTTAGACACAACTGAGCAACTGAAATGAACTGAACTGAACTCTGCATATAAGTTAAATAAGCTGGGTGACAATATACAGCCTTGACTTACTCCTTCCCAATTTGGAGCCAGTCCATTATTCCATTTCTGGTTCTAACTGTTGCTTCTTGAGCTGCATATTGGGTTTTGCAGGAGGCAGGTAAGGTGATGCGGTGTTCCCATCTCTTTAAGAATTTCCCTCAACTTGTTTTGATCTACACAGTCAAAGGCTTTAGCATAGTCAATGAAGCTGAAGTAGATTTTTTTTTCTGGAATTTTCTAGCATTTTCTGTGATCCAAGGATGTTGGCAATTTGATCTCTGGTTCCTCTGCCTTTTCTAAATCCAGCTTGTACATCTGGAAGTTCTTGGTTCACATACTGTTCAAGCCTAGCTTAGAGGATTTGAGCGTGACCTTGCTAGTGTGTAAAATGAGTGCAATTGTGTGGTAGTTGGAATATTCTTTGGCATTGCCTTTCTTTAGGATTGGAATGAAAACTGACCTTTTCCAGTCCTGTGGCCACTGTATATGGATGCATTTTTTTTAAAGTGTACATATATATATTATAATTAAATAATAGTTTACTTAAAATAATTTACTATGACTGCTGTTTTGAGAATAGACTAGGGATGAGATCAAGATCAAAAGAATGAAGATGTAATCAGGTTACTGCAGCAATCTAAGTACTGAATGATTTTGCCTCCAACATGGAGGAGTGGGTATAAGAGTTATTCTGTGTCACTGTGTATGTTAAAGAAAAAGCAAGGTGATTTGCTGATAGGTTGGATGCACTATGAGAGAAAGAAAAGATTAAAGGATAATTCCAAGTATCTGACCCTGAGCACCTAGAAAAATTAAGTTGCTATTAAGTAATATGATAGGAACTCAATTTTGTAGCTGTTAGATTTAGGGTATATATTAGACATTCAGGTAGAGCTGTTGAGTATATCACTGCATATAAGAATCTAAACTGGAAAAGAAGTATAGGCCTAAGATATAAACCTGGGAGTCATAACATTCTAAGTTTATCTGAAACCGTGAAATCAACCAGAATTTGTATTATGTTAGAATATAAAAAAGGACCAAAAACTGAGCCCTGGGACACCTCAACATTAAAAGAAAAAGAGAAGGAACCAGTGAACAGAGAAAGACTGAGTGAGGAGAGAGGAAAACCACAGGACTAAAGTGTTCGAGCAGTGAAAGGACAATCATGTATAAAATAAAGAGACCATGTGGGTCAAATAAGATGATATTTAACTAGTGAGTACAGCAGTATGGTGTTATTTATGATAATGAGAATAGTGCTATAGAGGTGGGAACAAATGCTTAATTGGAGTATACACAAAAGAGAATGGATATATAGATAGATAGATATGCACATACATACACATTACAAGTATACTGTTAAGCAAGAGAAGGCAGATAAAAAAGAGTATGTGCTCTGCAATTCCATTTATATAAACAAAAGCAGACATAACCAAATTACAGTATTAGAATTCAGGAAACTTTACAGTTGGGGAAGCTGTTTTTAGAAGTAAGCATAAAGGGGGCTTTTGGGGTGCTGGTAATATTATGTGAAAAATAATCAAGTATACACTTACAATATGTACATTTTTCTGTTTAAAAGCAAAAGGATGAGCACAAGAACTGAAGATGGAAATATCAAAAACTCTTTAGAGAAATTAGCAATGAATGGAAGCAAAGAAATGAGGTTGGCAATCAGTAGGAGAAATGAAATCAAGATTTGTTTTTGCTGACTTCTTTTCCTTTCTTTTCTGTTTGGTGGGAAGTTTTGTACACAACAAGGAAAAACAGGAAGACAGAAACTGATCATGTAGGAGAGAGATAAAAGAATTGGTTGGAGTGATGTCCTTGTGTGGGTGGGAGAGGATGGAAATCAGTATACAGAGATAGTGAGTTTAGATAAGAACATGGATAACCTATCGATGGTAATAAGGGGAGGGGAGTTTGTGAATAATTTCTCACATAATTTCTGGCTTTGCTAATGAAGTATCTGACAAAGTATAACATAGTTGTTACAAACACTGATTCTGGAGTCAGAAAAACCTACATTGGGATACTGATTTCATCAATGATTATCCAAGTTTCCTCATCTGTAAAAGAAAGAAGATCAGCTGAGGCAAACTTACCAGACCAGGCTTATGCTTCAGGACCCCTCGCTGATGGAAACCCCAGTGAGAGCCTTCACATTGTGTTCATAATGACTTTTATTCCTGTAAAATTTTATAAACAGTAGATTTTTTTTTCTTCTTCTTCTTAAAAGAGTCCCCTTTCCCCAATTTTATAAGCTTTATGTCTCTTCCACAAAATATGGTCCTTCCATGTTGGTAATAATAAATATATATGTTTATGAAGAGAATTAATGAAACTTTTTCTGCTTTCTAGTATCCTTCTCCCTTTACCAACTAATTTCTCTTTGTCATCAGTATTTTAGCTAATACACTCCCTCAGAGAAGCTTTCCAGACCCCTCATCTACCCTAGGTAAGGTACAGGAGTTCAGTCCTTTCTAAGCACTCTCACTTCTACCTTGACAGTGAATTATAATTAAATGATTATTTCTATAATTAGACATTTTTGTGCATTTCTCCTCTACTAGAATGTAAACTCTGTAAAAGAGATGTCTATATCTATCATGCTTACCACACTGTGATCATCTCCTGTGTCAATAAATGAGTTAATAAATTGATAAATTCCTCATCATTAAAGGATTAATAATCAATGAATATCTGACTCCAAGTGCAAATGAACAATTATTTTCATTAATGTAGAAGCACTTCATTAATATCCAAGTAAAACTATAATTAGTAATATTAAGATAACTACTAAAATGTATTTCCAAATTGAGGTATTTTATTTTGTATCTGACAAAATCTTAGAGGCCTCCCATGGAAGTCTATATATGGGGTGAAAAATCTTAAAATTTGTGCAATCATAACCATATGTTTTACTTGTGATTTTATTTTAATTAATGGATGTGGAACTTTTTTATTACTACAGATAGACAATTATCACACAATTCATTTTATGCAAAAAAGCCAAGTTCAGTAAATAGGCCATCAACTCAAGTGAATCTGTAGGTATTGAGAATAAAAGTAAAAAATTCCTCTTCAAACTCATTCTGTAGTTCAGTGACAACTGGGTTGAAGTTTTAGTTTGGACACTTATTGGTTGTAGGATCTGAGGAAAGTTGCTTAATTTTTCTAATTTTTAGTTTTCTTACAAGGCCATGATAGTATATTCCTCATCTTGTTATGGTAAACATTGTTAGTCAATGAATAATACTATACCACAACGCTGAACAGAGAGAAAAAGTATTTAATTGCTCTCTTTGTTTTTAAACTATAAATAAATTTTAACTAAAAGTTTGCATTTGAGTTAGAAAAAAATCTATTTAAAAATTTGGATTAACTTTTAAGCACATTTTTATTTGGGTTCATGTGAAGAACTATCTAGCATGAACATAAACTTTTGAAAAGAAACATAATTTTGTTAGTCACTCTTCTAGTTAGAAAGAAAAAGAAAAATACTGACCAGGAACACATGCGATAGTAATTATCAGGAATAGAATGTAATTACTTAAGTGTTCTATTGACATAGTACAACATTATTTCTAAACACTGGATGTTCCATATCAAGGATGAATATATTTTCCAGTTCTGATCTGGAAAAACTGTACTGTACAGACTGGAATAAGAAAAATTCTGCTGACCATATTCCAATAATCTTATGGGGAACATGGAATGCTGTATTCTGAGAAAGCAGCAAACTTCTCATGAGAATGTTTGAAATGTCACTCTGGTTCAGTTTAGATCAGAGTGCAGGTGGCTCTACAAAGCGTTTGCTGGAGGCTTCATGTTTATACAGTTGTTGCTTCCAGGATGGTATTGATTGGTTAGGCAACTAATAAAACAAGCAGACTTGCTTTCATCTCTGTGCATTTGGGGGCTTCTAAAAGATAGAGAAGTGGTTTTAATTAGGACATGTTCCTTTCACTTATTTTACTTTTTAGTTATTTTTTCTTGCTTGACCATTCCAATCCACATCCTTCTGTTTCAGAATCTGTCTCCTGGTTCGTGAATCCAAAGCCTCAGATGTCTTAGAAGGCAAACAATCCTAAGGAAGACATTCTTCCTGGATACTTTAGACAGAAACTCTTAGCATTGCAGCAGGTATGATAGTCCTGATTGCATCAATTCTGTATAGTCACTTGTTCTATATGGATCGAAATCTCTTAGTTGAAAATAGAACTAAAATTTATTATGGAATTTATGAAAAATCCTTAAGATGTTCTACACTTTATATGACAGCCTGAATACATGAAAGCATGTTGTACACTAAATTATTGTATGTGTGTGTATTATATATATAGATAGATGTGACGTGTACATACCTGATGCAGAATTTGAAAACTTATAAGAAATTTGTATTTTTAGAATATTTTTCCTCTATGTCATAAAATGTCTTAATTTATATTTCCATATTTTTTTCTCACACATTTGCGGAATTGTTTTGTGTCTTTATTTTCTATGTCTTTTCAAATGATCCAAAAATATATCTTTGGTTATATAATAATGACAGAGATAATTAAACACAATATTCAAAATGTAATTCAAAGAATAAATAGAATTTCTTGTCAGAGAGCTAAGCAGAATAAATATAAGAAAAAAACTGATTTTTCCCCAAGAAAACTTTAAAAAGTGGGAAAAAGATGAGAGACATTAAAATTCAACCACATAAATTAGCATAAAAGTGGAATTAATATATTTACAAAGAGGAACATGAAATGAAAAAGTATTAGTATGATTCAAATAATGGTAATCAGTTAAGAATATGAATTATCACACAGTTACTATATGTTTTGGCTCAAAATAAGACAATTATTCTTTCATTTGTAATTTAGTGTATCAAGAATCTAAAGGAAAAGATAAGAAAAACTAAGTTTTGAAAAGCACTGGTAAACTGGTTAATAGTGTTTACTCTGGAACCAGACTGATAGTTCTGATCTCAAATTTGCTACCACTTAACTCAGTGACTTTCGTCAAGCAAATCTAATATAGTGTTTTTCTGTTTCTCTTTTCTCTTTTCTCATTATGCTACAGTGAAGATTAAGTGAATTAATGCATAGAGAGCACCTAGGCCATATTTGGATATAGAGGCAACGTTCAATAAATATTATTATATATTCGAACCCAAGTTCCACTGAAAGTAAATGACTTGGTCAAGGTCATACAGCAAGTGTTATTTAAAGAATAACACCCCCCCTCCACTTTCCCTACTAATATGCATGTTTTTTCACAGCTGGAAATTGTTGAAAGTCATCACATTTTTTCCAAACAACCTAGTAGACTAACCACATACAGTATTTTTGCAATGTATTATATCTTGATCGGGCTTCCCTGGTGGTTCAGAGGTTAAAGTGTCTGCCTGCAATGCAGGAGATCTGGGTTCGATCCCTGCGTTGGGAAGATCCTCTGGAGAAGGAAATGGCAACCTACTCCAGTATTCTTGCCTGGAGAATCCCACAGACTGAGGAGCCTGGTGGGCTACAGTCCACGGGGTTGCAAAGAGTCGGACATGACTGAGCGATGAATCTTCATTTTGAATTTTTAATGGTATGCACTGAAAAGGCTATCAGCAACCTTACAATAAAATTATTAAGAGATAGTAAGCTTCTCAACTCTTTTGTAAAGACAGTAATAACCATAAATTAGTAGTATTTCATAATCAATATAAGGAACATGCGCCAAAAGTTTTGGAAGCATTAGTGGAAGAAAGATAATAAGATTGACATCTACTGTAATACCAAATAAAAACCTGTATTTTCTAAGTTACATGAACAGGAATAGAGTTAAGTACCCCTAACAAAATATGTTATGAAATTTGGGGAAAGGAAGCAAAGAAACAATAAAAATAAGCATGTGTTAATATACTGGTTGTTTTATCAAATACATTTGAAATGGTCCCATAGCTCAAACACAATAGGAAGTGTATTTCTAGTCTTGTAATCACTTACTGCGTTCCTGATCCATGGGCAAATTTCATCCTTAGCCGCAAAGCCTTCTTCTATCTTGTGGCTATACTCTCTCCAAAGTGGAAATAATCTTTACCATGTTGGAAAAAGAGGACAAAGAACATGGAATGGGTACATTCATTCTTAAAAGCCTTATCTGAGAACTGGAGGCCCTTGGTCCTCTCATATCCCCTCCACCGGAACTCAGTTATCAGGTCACACATGAAGGCAGAGAAATGGAGGTAAGAGTCAACTGTGCCCTCACTCCAACCAGCCACCTTACATTGTCTGATGCCAAATGTACTATCAGAGAAAGTGAAAGTGTTAGTTGCTCAGTCGTGTCCAAATCTTTGCGACCATGGACTCAAGCCCCCCCAGGCTTCTCTGTCCATGGGGATTCTCTAGGCAAGAATACTGGTGTGGGTTGCCATTCCCTCCTCCAGGGGATCTTCCCAACCCATGGGCTGAAACAGGTCTCCCACATGGCAGAGAGATTCTTTACTGCCTGAACCACCAGGGAAGCCCAAACTATTCATGAGAACGCTATTTTTCCAAAGCTGTTATGCCTTATGCAATCCAGTAACTATCCTTTAATATATTTTTCTTCAAGAGAAAAAAGCACTAGTTAAAGGGCACTTTTCAAAATTGAGTGTGAAATTTTATTTTAATTCTATGTTAATTAGAAGAGAATGAACAGAGCATTCAGTACTTAGAACATACCACTTGGCATGTGCTGGTCATTGAACATTTCGGCCTAGGGTGTTCCTGATGCCCTCTCCCAGCATCCACATTAGAACTCATGATCAGGTAACCTTCATTCTGACCCATGGGATCAGATGCCTTGACCTTTGTACCAGAGACCCCATCAGCATTCACTACGAAATTATTCTTTTAAAAATTCTAGCAAAGTCAATACATTAGTGAATATTGTAACCACGAAAGGAAATAAAGTTTAAAAGAACATCCTGACCTAGCTACAAAGTCTATGAAATAGATGAAAAGAAATGCCAAAATAATTTACAGTCCTCCTAGGAGAAATGCTTGTTTAGAGAAAGTTGAGGGTTTGTTTGTTTTCTCTATTCTGCCTGCAACATCAAGAAAACATTCTCAAGAGAAACTAGGAAAGATGTAATATTTGAACTAAAATAGTTGGTCCAGAATATATGACTTCCTCTGATCTCTCAGTACATTTCCACACAGAACTCACTCCATGAAACATCCAGGAAATGAGAACACAGCAGAGTAAGCCATGATGAGAAGCTTTATAGAATGAATGATTGGTGAAAATCGATGCAGAGGAAGGTCCTCCTCCCTCTGCATAAGCATCTGGTTAAATGCACAGCTTCACATCATTTCTCCATTAGGCTTGTGATAGGCAAGAATGTATCCAAAGTTCTTCTATCCTATGTGACCTCAAAGTGCTCAGATAAACAGAGCCTCTGAAGAGGCAAAACCAGGAAGACACTCAAATTTGATTTTGATTTCTGTCTCTCTCTCACACACACACATGACTCAGGACCTTTCTGTCCTCTGCTAACATATATTCATCACACCTGAGTGGCCTTCTGGAAACTAAACTCTTTAGGGTATTAGGCCAGCATTTATCAAAATTATAATAATAAATGTGAAAATAACTCAGACAGTAGTTGTTCAGTTAATGATAGCTTCCACCTCTCTTCTCAGAAATATTTTAAAAGGATCTTAAACTCTGATCTTTACATCTATTATCCTAACATATGAAACCCTTATTATAAAATTAGATTTCATGACAGGTCTTGAGGAGAGATCTGGGGCTAGCCCAGTTCTCCACAAGTCAGACCACATAAATTGTTACCCGCTGCCTACATACAACGATTTCATCTAAAACCAGTGCTTTGTGAATTACTGCAGTGACGGACCATGAATTCCTCCCTCCTGATCCCCACCAGAGCAACACTTTAGTCAAATGTGAAAAAGAAAGAGAAAAAATATTTCAAAGACCAGGCACCAGTCCCCACACCATGAGGGACTGACATCATTTTAAATCCTTCTAGCTATATCAGCTTCGAGGACACTTTATGAGGGAATCAGTAGTGCTCGAACTTTAATTATGCTTAATTGTATTCACTGTCAGCAGAAAGTGAATGCAGTGTTCGTGCTATTTTAAGGAACGGGGTTTGCAATACTATAAACAATAAAGTGGAGTACATGAGCAGGCTGGAAAGGAACTCATTTTACAAAGTCTTAGATGTCAGTTCTAATCAGAAGTGACCCTCTTCTGCCTGTTTCCAGGCAGCTAACTCAATAGACTGCCAAGCCAGCAGATTTCCTTGACCAGATACAGCAACAGCTCCCAGAGTTCAAAAAATCAATAACCATTTTCTAAAGGGCAAGTAGATTGGGGATGGGAGATATGTATACACTTTGATTCAAAAGCATTACAATAGAAAAGTTTTAAACTAATAATGATAACTAACCTTCTTCGAGTACTACATGCCATACATCAATTTGTTCTACCCATGTCTTCTACCTTTACACAACTTTGTAACTATTATTTTACAGATACAGAAACAGAAGACTACCAGCCAAGAAATTCCATTTCTAATTTTATTCTAATTAAAGTTCTTTACGAACACATACACACAAAGAGACTCACAGCCTTCATTGCTCACTCCACACCTAGGACAGAAATATGCTGCCCAGCCCTTTGTCTCTTCATCAGACAGAGGCTGTGTTCAGTACAGTCACTCTAACACACACCTTCAAGGACTCCCTTTTCCACCTTTTATCCAAAAGCAGAGTAAGGGGAAGGAGAAGAACAATAATGTTAAGAAAATAAAGAGTAGTTTATACTATCCAATGGGAATTCTTTAATATTTAAAACAACAAATTCTAGACCTAGATTTCAGAAGGTGAACATTTACTTTAGCTTTTCTATTCATTATGCCCTGATCTACAAATACACACATCTTAATGTAAGGTTGGTAGTGTTGGTTTTCAGAGTAGCCCATTTACCTTAGGAAAATACGATGTGCCTGTGTGCTCAGAATCTGTTTCTGAGGATCCACTTAAAAACATTCCCTATCAATCATGCATATTCAGTAGTTATAGAATGGCCGCTACCATAATGAAAGGAGTCTAAACATTTTTAAAATTTTGATCTTTTTAGCTTGTGTGAATTTGGTTGAACAATATTCATACTGTTCTGTTTATGGTATAAAGCCAAACCACCTGCACATTAAACATGTGAAAACATTCACATTTCTTTATAAAAATGGGAATCTACCATACTAAATCACTGAAATAAAGAAAACTTTTATAATACACCAGTGGTTGTTTGGAGATGGGCCATGGGGAAATGTGTGAGGGAAGGATTAGAAAGGGATATGAGAAAATGTGTGGGGCAATGGGTGTGTTTCTATCTTGATTTTTCCAAAAGTTTCATGGAGGAGATATATATATATATATAGATATAGATATAGATGTCAAAACATCAAATTGTACACATTAAATATTATGAAATTTATTGCATATCAACTATGACAACAAAGCTATGGAAAAAAAGAAAGGAAGAGAGAGAGAAACAGAAAGGAAGGAGCGAGGAAACCTTTTATAATTTCCTGAAGGGCAACCAGGTCTAAATTAAATCAAGAATGAAAGCAGTAAAATGACAAATTGTGTGCTTATGTAGTTTAAAACTTAAGAGATGACCATTTACATGATGAAGATACAAGTTGGGCAGATAGTAGAAATTAGCTTTGTGTACCCTTCTTTAAAATAAAGTGAAATAGAAATCCACATTAATGAGCCCTATGTTTAATAATGAATTGGAGTGAAACTGATGATTTGTTCAAGTTCTATTCAAGTTCATTAACTTAATGTAATATACAGTGACAAGAATCTTATCTACCATGATTATAATTAAAATGTAAGTGTTCAGTATATCCATTTCACCCTCAACTCTAAGCATCTAAAATAGGCCTCATGGTGTAATTTGGCTTCTTGTAAGATTATACAAAATAATCCTTGTAGAATGATATTCCACATGACCTATTATTATTTGAAAGCTATTTCTGTGATAATAAAAATAAAGGTAAAAATAAACATAACTTTTTATATTCTATAGGCTTTGTTGGAATGTTTTTCTTATTCAAAGCTTAATTTCATAAGATTTCATCCACCTCTTCTGCTAAATAAGACACCAACAGGCAGAAGATGATAGGTAAATGAAAAGAAAACTGAATTTTCACTAAATTCTTTTCAGAAAGCAAAGAATAAAACCCAAGCATCCCAAAATAGCCTTGCTTTAATTCTTAACAAGACACTACACCTGTTAAAGTTTTTTTTTTTTTTTTCAGTTTTATCAGCTTGCTTCTATCTCTCTGGCATCTCTAACTATAAGAACAAGTGCCTAATAAATGGAATTTGCAATCCAAAGTTTACTTGGCCCAGCCAAGTCCTCTGGCTACAATACCCTCTTCTCTCTACTCTATGTATGTTGTAAACATTTTTTGCCTTCTACTTTAGGGAAGTTATGAGGACAAAACTGTAAGTAAAATACATGTTGATGTGAACCTGATTTGTTGCTGTATTTTCTGGTTAAAAAAAAAAATTAAATCCAAAGGCAACTTATTTGATTTACTAACATCTTATCCTGTCTCTGCCAGCTGAGGATGTTAAGATGAATAAGAAATAGGCTCTGAACCCATACATTCTTACTGGCTGTTTTTGAAGTAATACACTCCTCCCTACTGCCTGGAAAATAACCATAGCCAACATTCCCTGAGTGGTCCCAGTCACCCCAGCAGCCAGGACTCTGGGACACCCTGTCATTCTCCAAGATCCAGTAACTAGAGGATTAATGGTGAGCACAGATGAGCTCTAAGCCTCACTGATGCATTTAGCTAGAGTCTGCACCAGTATTAGATATCTTAACACCAACCTTGATCATGATGTCAATTTTATTTTTAAAAACTCTTATTGGAGTTTAGAGGAGGAGGTGATTAATTTCAACCCTGGAGATACAGGAAACCGAGAAAGCAGATGAAACATGAGTTGAGTGTGAAAGTGACCAACCTGATTCTTTCAGCTCCTGTCTAGTCTTTTTTCTTTCTTTCCTTTTATGTTTCTAATTGCCTCTATATTAGGAAATAAGGCTGTTGGTTTGCATGTTTTGTTTGTTTATTTGTAAGAGTACTGTGCTAAGAGAAAGGAGCTTCTGATCAAAAGCAGAGGGACCCTCCTGAAGACCATATAAGGCTTTGGCCTTGAAGTCTTAAGCCAGTAGTTTCAGTTGCACAGAAATCACTTTGCTTATTTACTGGCCCTGAAGTGTTTTCTGGAAGGTTGAGATTAGGCAGCCAGGAACTCCTTTGTAAGTGGATACTAAATCCCTTTTGAAAATATTTGCAAGTAAAATAACTACTAAAGGCAATTTTATGAAATTCAACTATTCTGAATCCCTTGTATCTGAGTTGAATATAACCAACATAGCATTATTGGGGACTTACTTTTTCAATATCATTTCTTGGGCCCTCTGAAAATTTTCTATCATAATAAAAAAGCTTATGTTATTCCAGTTTTATTGGAATAGCATAATAATTTAACTTTTATTAAATAAAAATTCTTTTCAACTTTTTCTATCTTTTTCCTAGTGATCAGCTCAGTTGGAGCCTATCAAGTGGGAAGTGGGAAAAATCAAACGTTGGAAAATTTTTTCAGTGTCATACATAAATTAGAGAACCAAAATAAAAACTAAAGTGCAGTTATCAAACATTTTTTCACATCACTGTTATAATTCAAAAAATGGGTTTAAAACATCTAGAGGTTAATAAGGCTTGAAAGTTGAAATATTTCAAGGTCACTGAGGAATAGAAATTTAACTGAAACTTAGGAAGTTATTTCATCAACTATTTTTTTCTTGAAGTACAGTTAATTTATTTAGTTTCAAATATATAACAAAGTGATTCAGTGATATATGTGTGTGTATGTGTATATATATATAACTTTTCAGAGTCTCTTCCACTACAGGTTATTGTAAGATACTGTGTATAGTTCCCTGTGCTATATAGGAGGTCCTTGTTTACTATTATATATATAGTAGTGTGTATATGTTAATCCCAAACTTCTAATTTCCCACCCCCATTATGTTGTTGCTGTTGTTAAGTCGCTAAGTCATGGCGGTCTGAGAAGCTACTCTGTCCATGGGAATTCATAGGCAAGAATGTTGGAGTGAGTTGCCTTTTCCTTCTCCAGGGGATCTTCCTGACCCAGGGATTGAACCACATCTCCTGTTTCGTACGCAGATTCTTTACCACTGCGCCTCCTGGGAAGCCCCATTAATTGAAACTTAAGATCTCAAAAAATAAATTGACTTACCAAAAATAAAAATATGAAATCATCACAGTATTGTAATTATCCTCCAATTAAAAAGAAAATTTTTAAAAATGACACTTTGTAAATGTTTATGGATATCAAAGGTACTTGTCTAAAAAGATAAATGTTTTCACTTGAGTCAGAGCTAATAAGCAATAATTGCAGTGACTGAGCCATGAATTTACCGATCTGTTTTATAAGAGGAGCAGAGCTGGGTGGCTGATTGATCATATTAAGCCAATCAGATAAGACTGTAACACTTGCATAAATATTAATTGCTGTCCATCTATTTCTAGTTTAGAGTTTAAGAAATATACCATTCCTAATCTCATTAATTATACATTAGCATTTAAAAGAAAAAATTTTAGCTTGTTAGAAACATCTTTATTACAAGTCTTGTTAAACATTTCACGCATTATGAATGCATATTGCTTTCATTCGCCCAAATTCAACTGTGCTGAACACAGTAAACAAGTGAATAGAAACATCTTTATCTCAAGTCTTTTTTTAATAAGATATAATTGACATATAGCATCATATTATTTTCAGGTATACAACATGATTCGCTATATATACATTAGCACTTTAAATAATGACTAGCTAGAAGGTCACATAGCTAACTAAGAAGAGTCACTTTTAAATACTGACAATCAGGTCACTGAAGATTTGAACTTAGTATATCATCATAAGAGAATAAATTTCAAAGCAAGTTCAATATCACTAATAAAACTTGTATTAATCACTTAACACCATCAGTTAATGGTCAGACTGTTTCTTAATATTCTTAACATTTTTCCTATCTCTATTCCTTGAATGTGTTAAGTCAAAGCAGGTCCATGTTCACAACAATGTGTCTTATATTTGAAATTCTGCATTTCCATTGCTACCTCCTAAACCCCAGCCCTCAAATATCTCCTGCTTTTATTACTATCATAGCCTCTGTGTACCATGAGAAATTTTTATTTTGAAAAGAGAAAAAAAAAAGAAAATAGCAAAAATTTTTATTTTGAAAATCTTAACCCAAACAGGCTTGAGCCAAAAAGGCCTTTATTGCTTAAAGAAACAAAAATGTCCAGAAGAGAATTTGGTTTTAGGAGTCCATCTTTCTCTACTTCTTGGCTCTACATTTCTGTGTTGGCTTCGTTTTCAGCCTGGCAGTGTCCTTAAAGTGGGCATTTGGCTGCTACCAGCTCTAGGCTTCTAACACACAGCCTCATCAAAAAGTCCATCAAAAAGAGATGTGCCTCATTCTCTTTGGTTAAAAGTGGGTCATTATTCTCTAAAAGAGATGAGACACTGTTCTGATTGGCCAGACCTGAATGACTGCCCACATCCAGGGCTGGATTGGAATGAAGAACATCAAAACCACACAAGCTCAGAATGAAAAAGATGGTTCTTTCTGAAGCAGCACTAAAAGTTGTGGCCACATTTTTAAAAAGGAAATGGAAATAGGTAAAATTAATATATTAAAACTGTCTAGAATAGGAAATGGCAACCCACTGTAGTATTCTTGCCTGGAAAATTTCGTGGACAGAGGAGCCTGGTGGGCTACAGTCCATGGGGTCACAAAGAATCAGACATGACTGAGCTACTGAACATGCACAGTATTTCAAGATATATTTTATTCAACCCAATATGTGAAAATATTGTCATTTCAGTATACTGTTGAAGCAAAACATTATTAATAAAACACTTGGCTTTTTTTTAAGAAAGTGCACTTTTCAAAATCCAGTCATATTTTACACTCCCACCATAGCTCAATTCAATTAGAAATTCAATTCCTCAACTGCTCTGCCCTCAAGTGTTCAATGCCATTTATGGCTAGTGTCCATCATATTGGCCAGCACAGCTCCAGAATCTAGAGGGCACTTGAAGTGTAACATTATCTGATGAAAAATGAATGCTATTGGTTGGCAAAAGAGCAGATATACACTATAGTTCCTGATTGGTTTCCTTGATTTCTGTCTGTCCATACTCTTGTCCTATCAATAAACAGACCAACAATATGACCAAGCAGTTAAACAATGTAGATAATAATTTACATCCCTTTATCAATCAGTCCTGATTTTTCCTAAACTTAACTTGTTGTAGTATTTCCATGTCTAAGTTCTGCCTGAGTTTTCATTACTATACTTTGTCACATGTTCACTCATCTCTCTAGGAGGGGGTATCATTTGCAAGGGGCAAAACATCCTAGGAAACATTTGGAAATGTGGGGGGAGAGGGACACTTCAGTGGTTTTGGTGACTAGGATTTGTAATTTTTGTATTTAACGGGCCAGGGCCAAGGATACTAAACATTCTTCAATGGAGGAGAAAGCCATAAACAAGAAGACTTGTTCTACCCAAAATGCCTACAGTGGTCCTAGCTAAGAAATACCACTAATCTATTGAAAAAAAAGAGAAAACAAAGAAAAAACCTCTCTGGGAAAAACAAAGAAACAACTAATCAGATCTGAAGCACTAACTGATTTCTGTGGTACAAATATTCCCACCATGGCTTATTCAAATTGCCACCATGAAATGTTTTAACAAATGGATGCAAAAATTTTCTGTTAAATATGGCTCCTATTGCTGAAAAATATGCAAAAAAAAAAAAAAAGATACAGCGTAGTCACTTTTCCTTGAATCATTAAAAACTTAGTATATGCAAAAAATTCACAGTAATGATTACCTTTATCTAAAGAAAATCACTGACTTGAGAAGCAAAAAGATGACTTTAGATTACAATTTAATGTTTTTTTTGTGATGAGAATGTAGCAATGTAATACTTGTATATATGTATCTGTGTGTAAAACTTAAAAGATAGCATTGGCAACTATTACAGCATTTTGGATGGAGACTGAAACTGTAGTCCTGAAAGTTCTCTTATCCTCAGTTTTCTTATATTTGCTTGAAGATACATGAAAAAGAAGCTTCCATTAAGAAATATACTTTGTTCCATACAAAAGTTTCAAATTTTGAACTTGTATATTTAATCTACTAATTCCTATTTTATGTTTTATTAGGTCTGAAACCTAAATCCGAGTAAACCTTGAAAAGATAAAATACTTAAACATCATACACTGAGAATTCCTTCAGTAACTTTGGGAAATCTGTAACTTTGAGACTATTTTTTATTTTAACAATGTATATGCTACTTTTCTATTGACTTCCAACTTTATAATGCTGAAAACATAGTTTCATAATTTTTAACCTTAAACTAATCTTAAGAATATTTGCACTCATGGCAATATATAATGAAAAAGAACGATTTAAAAAATTTGAAAATGGCAACAGTGTCTTAAGTTTAATGAGGATAAGTCGGTTTGAATTTTGTACCAATTTGTGCATATACTGAAATAATGATAAGCTGATACACTATTTTCTCTTAAGAAATTAGATTCAAGGATGTATAATGAGGCTCATATTCATTGCCAGTACTGTCAAAATAAAACATAAGCTTTGGAATTTAGAGAAGTATTCTTATCAAGGAGAAAACCCAGGATTTTTACTATGGAATGAAATACTTGCCTTCCTTAAGAAAATTATGACATCATAGTGCCCCCTATTGTTTAAAGTGGGGTATGCATTAGAAATTGTTTCCAAATTACATACAAACAAGTGGACACTTTGGTAATCTGTGGTGATTTTTATAGCAGCAATGAACATTAAAAATAAATAAATAAATCTTCTTGACTTTTAAGAGAGCGTATCTAAATACCTTCAGTTTTATAACTTGAATAATCTGCCCAAAAGGGAAATTCTACAAGCTCCAGAAGGTACAAATTAAAATTGAATTGTGTGACAATAACAGTAAACTTGCTTTCATCTCTACATTAAATTAATATGCTTTATATTTATTTCATTAAAATAATGACCCCAACAGACACCACTGCTGCCCCCAAATACTTAAGTACCATGTAAAAATAGCCTAAACACAGGTTATGCCAGAGGAAAGAGGAAGGTGTGCTTGATGGACTGGCCACATGGTGGCAACATTTCATCACACAAATGCAAATAAACCAACATTCGACACTGGAAATCCCCTGGATTTAAAGAAACAACTTTAAAATAGAGTAAATAAAGGCTCCCTTTCTTTATGGTGCTTTTCTCCTTATACAGTGCTACTTCGCTTTCTCTATAGTAAAGTGAATATTACCTAAAATCCTACCAGTATGCAGATATTTTTTATTTTGTGATCAAGTATGCCATTTCCCACCTATAATCTGGTTTACATGTAATGCATATTTTATTTCAACCTTTTAAAATATTCCATTAAATTTAAATTTTTATGTGTGAGGGGTTTGTTGATTTTTCCGCTTGGGATAGTTATATGTTTCTGAAGCATGTTGTGGAGTAGGGGTGTCTCTGTAACCTGTTCCAAATCTATGCCCCTGCTCAACTACTCCCACAGCCCCTCCGTGGTAGGAGAATCCTAAGGAAGCCTTCTGGACTCCACAGCTGTTCCTGGCATCTGAACTGCAAACAGCCCTAGGGCTGAAGAAAATCTGATTATGTTTTAGTGGGAGCTCCTAGAGTGGAGAAATAAGACATTCCAGCTCTCCTGACAGCTGCACCCAAAGTGGTTTTCTAAGAGAATCTCAATTGTTTTTATTATTGTCAATTAAACAATTAAGTCTGCAATGTTGAAAAGAACCAAGAGGTAATATTTGATCAAGTAACTGTGATAAGAATAAAAGATACTTTTTTTTTTTTTAACTAAGCAGATACCTTCAGGGCAGGTTTATCTACAATGGAAGTTAACTCATTTTCTGAAGTCTCCTAATATGTGAACTAGTATTTGCGCACATCTTTAAGACGATAATGGGTGATAACCTCTCTATTCATAAGCATGTAGACCAAAGACTCAATACTCTTAGAAATTAACTACTGTCCTTGTATTATTCTCTGATCAGAGTGCAGGGCTCCAACCCTCTCACAGATGGGCACCCTAAGTCATTAGAAAGGCAGGAAAAATAACAATGTCTTTTTTACAAACTCAATACTGTTAAAAGAGCAATCCAATGGCTATATTCTAAAAAATTGGCCAATGACAACATTTTGGCTTAAGAAATATCCATATCTTATCATTCAAACATTAGTTATAAAATAATAGGTATAAAAAAGTGTATAATTAAGACTAAACTATAATTTGCATGACAAGTTAATAATGGCTCAAGATGTTGTGCTTCCCAGGAGGCTCAGTGGTAAAGAATCCAGCTGTCAATGTAGGAGACATGGGTGCAATCCCTTGGTCAGGAAGATCCCCTGAGAAGGAAATGACAATTCGCTTCAGTATGCTTGCCTGGGAAATCCCAAGGACAGAGGCGCCTGGCAGGCTGCAGTCCATGGTGTCACAAAGAGGCACAATTCAGCAACTAAAACAAGAGGATGTTAGTGATGCATTCCAAGTATGCATTCCAGGGAAATAATCAGACATGAAAAACTTATGATTTGCCACTTAAATAACTTAGGATATGTGAACATCACAGTCAACTAAATATATACATGTATAAATATTTATTTATAATACATAAACCCACACATATATTTGAAGTTACAGAGCAAAGATGAAAGGAAACATATTGAATTATTCACAAAATTTTTTATTCATTAAAATCTGTGTATTCTGACTGCTTTTACACAAGATTTCAATACTAGTACTCCCAGAGAAGCCAATGGAGCAAGTATAGTATAGTGAATAAAATATTATAGAAGCCCACTATATATGTTTGTGAAATGATGGTATATTTTCTGGTTGCCACTGATGTTGCAAAGTATTCCTAAAAAGAAACTTAAGTCTTGAGGAAAATTTGTGTTGTTAGTGATTTACTTTTAATTTGTAGGCAAACAAAAATTTTAGGATACTTGGCCAGCCTTGCTCCATAGACAAGAAATCTACGGAACTATCAATAACCTTAATCTCCATGAAGGACAAGTAACAAGTAAGGAAGCTAAGGATAAGTTTTGTGTTGACCTGTTGTAAGGAGAAGATGGAAACGGGGATTTTGTTCCCTGGCAGTGAGAAGCACACATGTATAAATGTTTGTATTCATTATATATGTATGGCCAAATCATCATAATTATATAAATTATAATTTGTATTTAAGATCATTTATATCTTATAAAAATAAAATCATCACATTTCTTAAATATGATTTCATGAAATTGCTCTGAAACCTCAAAATATGTAATAATTTTTGTCTCCATAGTGCATACTTCTTACCAGTAGGTGGTGATATTCTGAAAGTTCCATTCAATTTTTAAATTATGTATATTTATTGTTCTTTACAGTGTTTATATAAAAAAGCAAAAACAAATAAATGAATAACAAATAAAAATATCTATTTTAGTGTAATGAATATAGACTTTAGCACAATGACACAGAATTTCTTTATTGCTTATGAAGCTCCCATACATCCTACAGTCAAGTAACAGAAAGAGATGAAAAATGCCTGATCTTCAGTTGAACTATTACAGGAAATAAATGCATAATGCCTATAATATTAACACAAAGTCAAGAGGTAAATGTAAAAGGATGTAAATTAGAGATACAAAATAAATTCCCCAAAAGAAGAAAAGAGGTAAAATTACAAGACAATTTTCACTGGAAATTAGGAAGTGGGAATGGGGGACTCTTTGATAATAAAGAAAAAAGGAAGTAATATAGCTTGTAGTATAGGTTTTCTCCTCTCGCTCAAATAAGCCATATAGTTTTATTTCCCTTTTGTGAGCTACTCAACAGTAGCATCACCTTGCTCTTGAATTTACATAAAGAAACAAATCTTAAAAAATTGGGAAAAATAGTCTGTGAATCTGCCCTAAGTGTCATCATGATTTTGTAACAAGAAAATATTCAGGTGATAAATTTTAGTTAACTATATATGAATTAATATGAAGAAATGAATTATATGAAGAAATAATAGATGAAATGAAGGAATAAAGAAATTTTAAATGTATGACTGATGCTCATTATGTGCAAATATCTGAAAGAGCTGGACCTCAAACACTATATGATGTTTCTCCAAATTCATGTTTACCTGGAGTAGGCTATTTATTATCTTAAATATACTCTTAATGACTAACCCTAAACTTGATGCAGTTTAGGGAAAGGATAATTAATTTAATTGTTCTGTGGCAACTACTAGAGAACCAATCTTTTACTGAATTACAGATCTGTTATGATCATTTTGCTACACTTTATATGGGAGCCAGTTAATAAGCCAAATGGCCCAATTAGTCTAACAGAATGGAATCTTGTTGTGCGGGTAGAGCAGAAGTGTTTTCTTTCTCTTGAGCTTGTGATGAACAAGGAAACAGGTGGCTTTGATCAGTACTAGTGACCACCTTAAGAGGTTGAGAGAGGTTGGAAGCTCGTTTAGGTTTAAACTATTGATGGCAGAATGGAGAGACTGAAAGAGTATCCTTAATGACATAATGCAAGAGGGAGATTTTTCAACCTGGAACTGCCTATATATGCAGGCCAATACATATTCTTTTTGTTTAGGTCACTATGAATTGGCGTCCATGTAATCGGGCTTCCCTGGAATTGGATATGCCCATTCCTAAACCAGTCAGTGTCAACAGGAGAATGCAATTTACTGGCTGGCTTATGTCTGAGTTTCTAACACTGACAGCAATCTCAATTCCCACACTGAATAAACAGAGCATCTAATTTCAACTGCCTACTGTTCATACCCAATATTTACCATCTCAATAATGAGTCAATATCTTTTAATATGTTTTTGTTTAGAAAAGGACTTTCTTTTGAGGGATTTTGTTCTCGATATAAAGTTGCAGCCTGAACATATTCTTTTACAATATTTGTTGTTCAGTCTCTCAGTCATGTCTGACTCCTTGCAATGCCGTGGACTACAGCATGCAAGGCTTCCCTGTCCTTCACTAAATCCCTGAGCTTGCTCAAACTCATGTCCATTGAGTTAGTGATGCCATCCAACCATCTCATCCTCTGTCGTCCCCTTCTCCTACTTTCAATCTTTCCCAGAATCTTTTATAATGAGTCAGTTCTTCACATCAGGTGGGCTAAGTATTGGAGCTTCAGCTTCAGCATCAGTCCTTCTAATGAATATTCAGGACTGATTTCCTTTAGGATGGACTGGTTGGATCTCCTTGCAGTCCAAGGGACTCTCAAGAGTCTCCTCCAGTACCGCAGTTTGAAGGCATCAATTCTTCGGCACTCAGCCTTATGGTCCAGCTCTCACAGCCATACATGACTACTGGAAAAACCATAGCTTTGAGTATATGAGCATTCGTTGGCAAAATAATGTTTCTGCATTTTAATATGATGTCTAGGTTTTTCATAGTTTTTCTTCCAGGGAACAAGCGTCCTTTAATTTTATGGCTATTAAATATAGATAAAATCAACATCTAATTTCATGAAAAGACATAAAGAAAATATTTAACTTTCAAAATAGCAGTTAAATTCAACTCCACACATACATCCTGTATTTGCATACAAATTTTCCCCCAAATATTTAGCTATTATTGTTTCTAGTTTAACTTTCTTCTGCATTACCCTAAACTGCATCAAACAAGGTTAGTCAGTAAGAGTGTGTTTAAGATAATAAACAGCCTACTCTGAGTAAATATGAGATTGGAGGGCCATCATTCTGAGTTCCAGCTGGTTTAGACATCTACACTTAATAGGCACTGGTCATTTTTTTTTTTACATCCTTTTTATTCCTTCATTGTACCTACTATTTCTTCATATAATATTTCCTCATAAATAGTTAACCAAGATTTCTCACCCAAATATTTCCTTATTACACAGTCACAATCACTATTTTTATTTTTCCCATATATTTTAGGTTATTTCTTTATGCAAATTTAAGAGCAAGATGATACTAATGTTAAGCACTCTAAAACAGGAAAAGAATTATATGGATTGAGAAAGAGGAGGAAATCTATACTACAGGTTAAATTACTTCCTTCTTTCTTCATATTATTAAATAATTCCCAACTAACTCCCACTTACTAATCCCCAGTGAGAATCATCTTGAATTTTTTACCTCTTTTTTTTCTTTTTGGAAACGTATTTTGTATTTCTAATTTATCATGCTTTTACACTGTTCATTAACATTATGCATTTATTTTCCATAATGGTTCAATTGCGGATCAGACATTTTTCATTTATTTCTATTACTTGACTGTAGGATGTATGCGAGCTTCATAAGCAATAAGGAAATTCTCCACATCATTCTGCTAAAATCTGTGTCTCTCATTGGCACTTTACAAAGGGAACATTTGGCTTTATCACCATTCAGCATGAAGAACTCTATTAGATATTTATTTTTAAAGATAACAGGGTAGCCTGGTACTGACTGTGTGGTATTTTGTCAGAGGTCCATGGTCTAGTCTTCCGTGACTCTTGTAGAAATTTGTCCAGGTCCATTCAATCATTAAATCTGTAATATATGCACTTTTTCTTTCAGCTGAAGCTCCAAAGCTGACAACATAAAGAATAATTCTTCCCAATTTTAAAAGAAGCTTCAGAGAAGCTTTGTGGAACTTGCTAAATGATGGCCCCAAATAAACAGACATCTAAGCCCATCAACCATACAAGGGTATATAAGAGATAGTGAGGAGAATGATTCAAGGATGACAAAGACAACAGATTTTTGGAGAGAATTTTCAGAGGGCCAGGCAATCTTCCAGTCCTATGGGGTGATTTCCTAGGGAAAAATGTGTTTCCTACCTACTTTGAAACCAATGGGAAAGATTCAACCCAAACACTTGGAGAACTTGATCTGGGATTTCTAGAGTTCATGGCATGCTGGAACAAGTGTCTCATTCTCAGTTAGAGATGTGCTAACACTAAAAATACATCAGTATCTTGATAGATAGGTGTAGGAAGCACCTATGTATTCCCTGTAGGGCGCAATGACCCAGGGAGGTCCCAAAATAGTGAGACATGAATTGTTTTCAGAAGGGCCAAGCAGAAAAATTTGAAATGTTCTGTGATATAGAAAATAAAGGGGAGTCTAATTTAATCATCAGGAAGAAATGACCTTTCTATTCTCTGCATAGTTATGCCATTCGTAAATACATGGATTCATTTACTGCATTTTGAGTTTGACATTTAGGGATCCCATTTCATATTTAAATTAGTTTATTGAAATACATGAACAGTTGAAAATTCAAATCTATGGAGAAAAGTATATTCAGTGAGGTCTAGTTGCCATCCAGTCTCTTATGGCCTGCTCCTACATTCAGATAGATAGATAATAAATAGAGGTATAGATAATAGATCTATAAGTAGGTCTCTCTCTATATATATTAATAAGCACACATTTATATTATATATATCATTTATATATATACATATATACACACACATATACATCCTTACAATATACACATGCGCTTGCAGAGACACAGACAGGGAGAGAGGGAGATTTTATAGATACACAGCACTACACTGTGTGGATATATAATAGTTTATTGGGCAATTGCTGATTCATAGATATTTGATTATTTACAGGTATTTTTTTTTCCTTTGCAAATAGTAGCTGGACTTAATACCCAGAGAAGGAAGTGGATGAGTCAGGGAACTAGTCGACTAGTCTAGTCAAAGCCTTACAATGTGTAAGGCTTTGAAGGCCATAGTAAGAATTTTGAATTTTATTCTAAGGACGCCCACAGTCATTGAAAGTTTCAAGCTGAGGACTGACATACTGTGCTATTTGTTTTTATCTGGACCATGTGAACTGAAGAGAGGCCCAGGAAGACTACTGCATGAATTGCAAAGATAGCTCTCTGTTAGGAAGATCATTTCCATTTATGAAATAACTCATTTGCTTACCCCAAAGCCTACAATTATAAATAATTTCCTAGGAAAGCAGGTTGGCATAGTCAACTAGAGTTTGCAAGATGCTTAAAAATAGGTTTCCATGATTAAGATTTAAGTTTGCATTTACTGGCCCCAGTGCATATGTATTTATTTAACATTTCAGAGTATATGTAAAAATCCCACACAGATTATAAATTAAGAAAATGTAGAGTAATTTCAATATGTGCACAGACTGAAATCTGAAAGAGCTTCATGTTCAATGAGAGTCCTGAAGGTCATTTAGTTTTTCAGAATCTGTGAAACTTTTCCAAAACCATGCCATTAGCTCTCCTGTGGTATTACACATTACAGCTAATAACGCAGTTATGGCTCATGTAGTTGAACAGTGATATTGCTTTTTTCTCCCAGAAGGTCTTCATTTTAGACATATAGTCATCTTCATTGTACAGTTATATGGATTCACATTGCAGCAGCCAGAATAAAATTTTCAAGATAAGTTCTCTCACTAAATGCCAGATTTTTTGTCAATTAACCAAACCACTGAATCTCATTAGGTTCTAACATTTTTTAAAAGACTTTTTTTAAACTTTGTGTTTCCAAGCAAAGATTCAGGTTACTTTTTATTATTCTTACTCAAATGGCTTAAAGAACAATCTACAAAGGATTTTCTTTTGTTTGTTTTCCTTGTGTTCTCATTTGTTTTGCTATCTTTTGCCTTGTGAAATGCGTGAACTCTTTCTCTAAAAATCAAAACAGTTACATTTTAATACTCTTGCTGCAAATAACAAATCTTATGAGATTCTTGGTAATTGAAGTAAACCTTTATACTATAGAGGGGGAGGAGGAAAAAGAAAAGGAATATATTTGAACCCTTACCATATGCCAGATGTTGTATTAAATCACTGTACTAAGGGATTTTAATAATTATATTTTATCCTTAACACAACTCTGTGATGGGTATCAGTATCACTAATTTAAAGATGTGAAAACAAAGTTTTTAACAGGTTAAGGAACTTGCCCAAGAATCACATATCTATTTACAAATGATAATATGAACCCAGGTTCATAGAGAGGAAGTTTCAAACCAGCAGCCTGTGGCAGTATTTAGTATCCAGGTATAACTTCTTCTGTTGTATAACATAAAAAACAAATGAATTTCCAGTACTAAAAAGTTGGGATTATTATTTTCAAGTGTGTTTCTACCTGCTCGTAAAGATCAGAATATTGGCAACTTCAAGCCCTGCTCCTCCCTGGCCACAAAGAGCTGGAGCTAAATACTGACATCACTTGAACTGAGAAAGTACTCCTTCCTTCCCCTGCTGGCCCCTGTGACACTGAAGCTGAGGCTTCCTTTCTTCTGCTCATCCTGCGGGCACTGTGCTAGTCTTACCCTCAACCCAGCTCACTCATCACTGTCCCTGCCATGCCCCTGTTTGTACTTTCATCTGTCTCTTGCTCTAATGTCAGTGCGTGCATGCTAGGTGGCTTTCAGTCATGTCTGACTCTTTGAGACCCTATGGACTGTAGCCCACCAGGCTCTTCTGTCGATGGGATTCTCCAGGCAAGAATACTGGAGTTGATGGCCATTTTCTCCTCCAAGGGATCTTCCCGACCCAGGGATCGAACACATGTCTCTTATGTCTCCTGCATTGGGAGGCAGGTTCTTTATGACTAGTACCACCTAATGTCAGTGCTCTTAGAAAACTCTGTGCTGCCAATACTTTCACCTATTTTCCCTTCTCTGAAGATAACAATCAAAATGATGCCAATATCCAAACATGTATCTGGAGCTGAATAAAACAATTATAAGGTAAGCAGTTATTTTTGCTGCTGTCATACATATGCATGTGTGCTAAGTTGCTTTAGTCATGTCTGACTCTTTGCAACCCTATGAACTGTAGCCCACCAGGCTCCTCTGTCCATGGGATTCTCCAGGCATGAATACTAAAGTGGGTTGCCATTTCCTTCTCCATGGCACCTTGCCAATCCAGGGATCGAACCTAAGTTTCTTACATCTCCTATATAGGCAAGCAGGTTCTTTACCACTTGTGCCAACTGGGAAGCTGTCATACATGCTTATGAACAATAGCAGATATGGTGTTGCTAAAAAAAAAAAAAAAAATTCTTTTTGTTTAACTTTACTTATTTGAGTTACTGGAACACTTTCATTTGGGAGATTAAAAGGGTTCAATTCAAAAAAGACATCTAGGCCAAAGGGTACAAGTCTTGGCAATTTTAACTGTTCCTGTTGCACCCTGAAGGGAAAGCATTATGTTGTAGCACATGGAAAGGCTACAACATCTGAATCCTGGGGTCATCTGAATCCTGCACTGTTTGTTGCCTTCTTATCCTCTAAGACTCCAGTAAAGCTTTGTCTTCAGGACACTCATTTCCAGAATCCATTTGACAGGCCTTGTTGCCCACAACACTTGTACCTGTACTAGGGGATGTTTGTTGTTATTTAGTCACTGAGTCATATACAAATCTTTGCAACCCTGTTGATTGTAGCCTGCATGACTCCTCTCTTCATGAGAATTTCCAAGCAAGAATTCTTTAGTGGGTTGCCACTTCCTTATCCAGGATATCATCCCAACCTATGGACTGAAACTGTATCTCCTGCACTGGCAAGGGGATTCTTTACCACTGAGCCACTGCATGAGTCCCAATATAGGAGGGTTCTATATGAGCAGCTGAAGGAGGAAGAAAAAGCCAAAACTTGAATTTTTAGTATATTAGCTTTGTATGTCAATTGAAAATGGACAGTGACTGTGTTGCAGCTATATTCATAGGTGGCCTGGAAAGATATTTTGGATGAAAAGCTTCTCAGGAGGTAGATATCTCATCCATATTGTTTGAGAAGTGGCCAAAAGTGAGATTATATATAGATGCCTTGGCAGTAGCCAACTGGTTGAATTTCTGGTCAGGACACTGGAAAGAACCAAAGTTCAGAAATAAGAAGTTATGGTGTGTCAGGGAATGTTCCACTTTAAGGGATCCAATGTGTTGTTTTCTTCTTTTGTGTGCCGTTTCTCAAGGACTCTCTGTTCCTTAAAAACAGGAACAAGTTTTTAAAAACTCTCTGTTCTCAAAAACAGTTCCTGGAAAACAGGAAGGAGCAGAGCTGCACACAGTTCTCAGGACTGAGATCATGGGAAAGAGCACCTGCTTGGATTCCCTTCAGTGACTCCCTTCAGTGACTCCCTTCAGTGACCTTTTAGGACTATCCATTTTGTTGCAACTGGTGGAATTTCATTCTTTTTAATGGCTGAGTAATCATTTTATTGAAGATATATAAGCATGCATTTCTGCAAATAAAGTACCCTTGTTTCCCTCGAGACTTGGGTCCCTTGCATCCTTCTCATCAACTCCAGTCCCCAGGTCTACGAAGACCGTGACAATGGGGCAGGGTATATGTCTGGCCAGTGTATATACTTTGTAGCAATTTTAATGCCCACCAAAAAAAAAAAAAAAAAAGTGCACCATTGAAAAAGGGCTGGAAAATCAGAACACAAAATTACCTGACCAACTGACATTATCAAATCTCATCATAAGCAACTTCAGATCTAGCATGAAGGGTACATTAAAGGATTACCTGTAAAGCACTAGTTACTTCTACACAAAGGTAAAGAGGCTTCCCTAGTGGCTCAGTGGTAAAGAATCTACCTGCCAGTATAGGAGATGAGAGTTTGATCCCTGGATCAGAAAAATTCCAGAGAAGGAGATGGCAACTCACTCTTGTGAATTCCCATGGACAGAGGAGCTTGGCGGGCTATAATCCATGGGGTCACAAAGAGTCAGTCACAAGAACAAAAGTAGGTAAGAATGACCATATATACCACCACTCCCATTGACCCAATGGGGATTTTGTGATCCCCATCCTAAAACTCTGAGCTGTGCAGAAACAGAGCTCCTAAAAGCCAAAAGAATATACTATTATCAAAGTAATCAGAAAAAATGCCATTATATCAAAATGCCACCAAGGCACCTCGCCCACCAGGATTTCTTGTGTCCAGACACAAGCCAGCAGACAAAAACAGAAATCGCCATGCTAACAAAAGTAACTGGCTCTGAGTGGCAGGAAATGATAGGGCTGGTTTTACATAATGGGGGCAATGAAGAACACATGAGAAACCTAAGTTATCTATTTGGGTACCTCCTGGTACTCCCTTGCTCCGCTGAACAGGTACATACAGCAACTCAGGCCTGATAAGGATACACTTATCAAGCCTTTAGATTCTCAGGAATGAAGATTTGGGTCACACCACCATGTAGGTAACCAAGATATGCTGACGTGATAGCTGAAAGCAAGGGACCTTTAGAAAGGATTTTGTGGATGGAAAAAGATGGGTACCAATGAGATCAACCATAGTGACCGAGGCAACTATAGTTCATCCTGTATATTGCTCTTTAGAGTTTCTCCCCATGAAGACAGATCCATGGGAACCATTGGGGAGCTCCTCCCAGGTAAGTGTGCAGAAGTAAATCTGTGTGGAGCAAGTGGTAGACTGAAGCAGCAATGAAAATCAGCCATTCAGATCTTTTGCTGAAGAAAGCGTAATTGATTGGTGGCCGAAGCTGTTGAATTTGGAATCCACCAGTATGACTGCGCTGAGGCCACACTTCCTACATGCTGCTGCTGCTGCTGCTAAGTTGCTTCAGTTGTGTCTGACTCTGTGCAACCCCATAGATGGCGGCCCACCAGGCTCCCCCATCCCTCGGATTCTCCAGGCAAGAACACCGGAGTGGAGTGCCATTGCCTTCTCTGCTTCCCACATGCTGCTTACAGCCAAAGATTGAACACAGAAGGGACTCCTTTGAAGGGAAACTACCTCCCACTGGCTTAGCTGAAACTCTTCAAACTACAGTGTGAGACCCTCCTTCCTTTCTTCTCCCCTTCACAGGACTCAATAGAGAACAGAACTACAATAGAGACAGAAGAAGCTCCCCACCTTCTCCAGTCCCCTCTCACTTGTCCCTCACAGACATTTCCTTCCATATATTTCTTGCTCATCTCACTCCATCTTGCTGTTTGCCTCTTAGATGACCCAAACTAACACAGAGCTTTTTTTTTTTTTCCTTTCTTTCTGGCTGCATTGGGTCTTTGCTGCTGCACATGGGCTTTCTCTAGTTGTGGCCAGCAGGGGCTACTATTTGCGGTGCATGGGCTGCTCATTGCAGTGACTTCTCTTGTTATGGAACTAGAGATCCAAGGTGCATGGGGTTTTGCAAGTTGTGGCTCACGGGCTCTAGAACAGGCTCAATAGTTGTGGCCCATGAAATTACTTGCTTCGGAGCATGTGGCATCTTCCCAGAGCAGAGATCAAACCCAAGAAGTGGCAGGTAGATTCTTATCCACTGTACCTCCAGGGAAGTCCCATAGAGGCATTATTAATAAGTACATCAAGAATAAAAGACTATATTAAATAAGTCACTACCAATAATGTCAACCATGATTTTCATTAGCTCTCCTAGATGTAATCATAAGAATTCTATGAATATGTTCAGAAACAGAAGCTGAGTCCTGTACCTCACAGCAATTCTAGAGCTCAATATGGACAATCTACTTCAATTTTCCTGAAGCCAAAGTCAAGATTAAACTTTTGTGATGAGGAACTGCCCTCAGCCACTCTTTTTGAATGCTAAATCAATCTGGAGATTACCTTCTTCTGTAGACTTGAGAGTACTTAATTAATTTGACCTAAAATTATAAGGCAAAACTGTAACTATTGATATCAGTACTTATATGCAAAATCAATACTGCAGGAGTGTTGTTTTGATGACAACAAATATTGTCTGAATCATAAGTAACACTGATCTGCTTTAAACACTGCCTAGGTTGTTGAAAGTTAAGGTAAAAAGAAAGACATCTATAACCACACAGTTCTGAAGGAGATATACTTTTTAAGCTCAATCTAGGTTATAATAGTTTTAGATTCAAAGAAAGCTTCCAAATTTAAAAACTCATTTAACTGTGTAAGTGAGGAACTTCCATATAACCTTCAATTGAAAGGGAATAATCTGAAATGTAAAGACATACTAAAAGGCAAATTATCTAGAAAAGAATCTAGCAGAATTCTGTAAATGCCTTTCATACGTTCATGGATTAATTTGGCAGAACTTTTCTCTGTGAAAAGACATTTTCAAAGATGAAATAATAAAATCCCATTACAAGTCAGCACTGACAAATGAACACATCCAGTTGATTCTGATACTAGGAAACACTGACTTGGAACCGATTAGTGATAATTATTCTTAAAGAAGATTTTCATTTCTCTCATTAATACACCTGTATTACCAAAAATTGTCTTCAATTATTATCTTTTGAGTGTCAGCAATAAGATTTGTGGAATCTTGATTTCTCACTTGTTATTTAATGATCTCTGTAATAGTCTCAATTTTACTTCTTGACCTGCAAAGCCTACTAAAGTGTTTATTATCTGACCCTTTCTAGTGGAGGATATCAGTACAAAAGATTCAAAACCAAAAACCTGTGTATATATGGGTGTATATGTACACATTTCCCCTCTGTCTTGAGCCTCTGTCCCACCCCCCCAATCCTACTCCATACTTAGGACAGATATGCAATGCTATATGGCAGAAACCAACACAGCATTGTAAAGCAATTATCCTCCAATTTTTTTAAACAGAAATTGAGATAGACCCTAAGGAAATAGAAAACAAAACAAAAAACTGAGAAACCATATGCAAAGACTTGATTGTTTTTTCCTGTATTTTGATATCAATTCAGATCAGTTCAGTTAAGTCATTCAGTTGTGTCCAACTTTTTGCAACCCCATGGACTGCATGCCAGCCCTCCTTGTCAATCACCAAATTCCGGAGTTTACTAGAACTCATATTCATTGAATCAGTGATGTGATCCAACCATCTCATCCTATGTCATCGCTTCTCCTCCTGCCTTCAATTTTTCCCAGAAACAGGGTCTTTTCCAATGAGTCAGTTCTTTGCATCAGGTGGCCAGAGTATTGGAGTTTCAATTTCAGCATCAGTCCTTCCAAAGAGCACCCAGGACTGATTTCCTTTAGGATAGACAGGTTGAGTATCCTTGCAGTGCAAGGGACTCTCAAGAGTCTTCTCCAACACCACAGTTCAAAAGCATCAATTCTTTGGTGCTCAGCTTTCTTTATAGTCCAACTCTCACATCCATACATGACTACTGCAAAAACCATAGCTTTGACTAGATGGACCTTAGCAAGGTAATGTCTCTGCTTTTTAATATGCTGTCTAGGTTGGTCATAACTTTCCTCCCAAGGAGTAAGTGTTTTTTAATTTCTTGGCTGCAATCACCATCTGCAGTGATTTTGGAGACCCCAAAAATAAAGTCTGCCATTGTTACCACTGTTTCCCCATCTATTTCCCATGAAATGATGAGACCGGATGCCATGATCTTAGTTTTCTGAATGTTAAGCTTTAAGCCAACTTTTTCACCCTCCTCTTTCACTTTCATCAAGAGGCTCTTTAATTCTTCTTCACTTCCTACCATCAATTAGTTATACTTTATACTGTTTTCCAGGGTATTCAGTTCAGTTCAGTTCAGTTCAATCGCTCAGTCGTGTCTGACTCTTTGTGACCCCAAAAATCGCAGCAGGCCAGGCCTCCCTGTCCATCACCATCTCCCAGAGTTCAATCAAACTCATGTCCATCGAGTTGGTGATGCAATCCAGCCATCTCATCCTCTGTAATCCCCTTTTCCTCCTGCCCTCAAACCCTCCCACCATCAGAGTCTTTTCCAATGAGTCAACTCTTCACATGAGGTGGCCAAAGTACTGGAGTTTCACCTTTAGCATCATTCCTTACAAAGTACACCCAGGGCTGATCTCCTTTAGAATGGACTGGTTGGATCTCCTTGCAGTCCAAGGGACTCTCAAGAGTCTTTTTCAATACCACAGTTCAAAAGCATCTATTCTTCAGTGCTCAGCTTTCTTCACAGTCCAACTATCACATCCATACATGACTACTGGAAAAACCATAGCCTTGACTAGATGGACCTTTGTTGGCAAAGTAATGTCCCTGCTTTTGAATATGCTGTCAAGGTTGGTCATAACTTTCCTTCCAAGGACTAAGTGTCTTTTAATTTCATGGCTGCAGTCACCATCTGCCGTGATTTTGGAGCCCCCAAAAATAAAGTCTGACACTGTTTCCACTGTTTCCCCATCTATTTCCCATGAAGTGATGGGACCGGATGCCATGATCTTCATTTTCTGAATGTTGAGCTTTAAGCCAACTTTTTCACTCTCCTCTTTCACTTTCATCAAGAGGCTTTTTAGTTCCCATTCACTTTCTGCCATAAGGGTGGTGTCATCTGCCTATCTGAGGTTATTGATATTTCTCCAGGCAATCTTGATTCCAGCTTGTGCTTCTTCCAGCCCAGCGTTTCTGATTATGTATTCTGCTTATAAGTTAAACAAGCAGGGTGACAAAATACAGCCTTGATGT
This sequence comes from Budorcas taxicolor, assembly GCF_023091745.1. Taxonomy (NCBI): domain Eukaryota; kingdom Metazoa; phylum Chordata; class Mammalia; order Artiodactyla; family Bovidae; genus Budorcas; species Budorcas taxicolor. The sequence continues at coordinate 185,894,200 of NC_068910.1, forward strand.
ACTCCTTTTCCTATTTGGAAGCAGTCTGTTGCCGGGAGCCAGCGTGAGGCGCTCCACCCGTGGCAAAGGTCATGAGGAAGGAGCTTCGGCATATGCAAAGGCAGGATTGAGCCTCAGGAGACACCCTGTTCTCGAGCATCTACCCCCAAAACCAGAGTCTGCCTACTTTACTGCTTTATACTCTCACCTACACCTCTGACTTTATGGGGGGCTGTCCCCCATCACCTCTCTTGGAGAAGGAGTTAACTTACAGCTCCAGCTAATAAAAATTCCTGGGCGTGACAAGAGTGTTTCAACTTACAAACTCCTCTGAAGGTTCACTAGACTGCCTGAACAGGTTCGTCCAACCACATGTGATTGTTCACAGCCTCCCAACCGTGAGAGGCATGAGATGCTTTAAACTTTCTAAACACAGATTCTGAGTGGGTTGATTAGAAATTACATTGGAGAAGGATTTTCATTTATTGGGCCAGTGTTTGCTGCTAAGTCTCCGTATCCCCTGCCCTTATACACATTAATGAATACAACTAGCATATAGGAGAAATAAGTATTAACCTTTAAGATTAATCATGTTAAAGCTTAGGCTAAGTAAATTCCTTTCTTGATTGTAACCCACTACACCTTCACCCTATAGGAATGCAAGTTTATCTGGTGCCTTTGGAGGGTGGTGCCTGGTTTAAGAAAATTCACCTCTGGAGAAAGTAAGTTTTCTGGTTGACTGACTATTATCAGAAAGAAAGGGCCATAAAATGTTAGCAGGCCCCCTGGCCAGAAGATGATGTAAAGCCACCTAAGACCTTTTGTATACATTTATATGAAGCACTTGATTTTGATAAAGGTCAGGTCTGCTGACCCTGCATGACTTTGTATTCTATCTCTATGTATAACAAAAAGTATATAAGCAAACCTGGAAAATAAAGCAATCAGACCAGTTCCTGGAAAGACTGGTTTTCCTCATGTGGTCTTTTCTCATTCTGTTCTTTTCTGTCTGAATTCCCATCTGGAGCGTAGAGGCTCACCATGTCTACTTATTTGCCCTGGCTTCTAAGACCCACGCAAGAGGGAGCCCAAGGCGGGGCACTCTCTACTATTCATGTGGGCGCTGGTGGCCTACTAAGATGGTGCAAACTCCTTGTCGTGGAGGTTTAATGGTTTTCCATGTAAACCAAGTTATTCAGCATCTTTTTCTCCACTAATTTTCCTACTACACTATTCTTTTCTAATCTCTCTTTATTTTTCTAATTTAATAGCTTTTTCCTAGGACGCCGACTCTATCTCCCCTTTGAATTGCCTTGGATCCACCGGGGCTGGACCCCAGCAGTCGGTTGTTCCATGTCCAGTTCTAACTGTTGCTTCCTGACCTGCATATAGGTTTCTCAAGAGGCAGATCAGGTGGTCTGGTATTCCCATTTCTGTCAGAATTCTCCACAGTTAACTGTGATCCACACAGTCAAAGGCTTTGGCATAGTCAATAAAGCAGAAATAAATGTTTTTCTGCAACTCTCTTGCTTTTTCCACGATCCAGCAGATGTTGGCAATTTGATCTCTGGTTCCTCTGCCTTTTCTAAAACCAGCTTGAGCATCAGGAAGTTCATGGTTCACGTATTGCTGAAGCCTGGCTTGGAGAATTTTGAGCATTACTTTACTAGCGTGTGAGATGAGTGCAATTGTGCGGTAGTTTGAGCATTGTTTTGCATTGCCTTTCTTTGGGATTGTAATGAAAACTGACCTTTTCCAGTCCTGTGGCCACTGCTGAGTTTCCCTAATTTGCTGGCATATTCTGTGCAGCACTTTCACACCATGATCTTTCAGAATTTGAAATAGCTCAACTGGAATTCCATCACCTCCACTAGCTTTGTTCATAGTGATGCTTTCTAAGGCCCACTTGGCTTCACATTCCAGAATGTCTGGCTCTAGGTGAGTAATCACATCATCGTGATTATCTTGGTCGTGAAGATCATTTTTGTACAGTTCTTCCGTGTATTCTTGCCACCTCTTCTTAATATCTTCTGCTTCAGATAGGTCCATACCATTTCTGTCCTTTATGGAGTCCGTCTTTGCATGAAATGTTCCCTTGGTTTCTCTAATTTTCTTGAAGAGATCTATAGTCTTTCCCATTCTGTTGTTTTCCTCTATTTCTTTGCATTGATCGCTGAGGAAGTCTTTCTTATCTCTTCTTGCTATTCTTTGGAACTCTGCATTCAGATGCTCTTATGTTTCCTTTTCTCCTTTGCTTTTCACTTCTCTTCTTTTCACAGCTGTTTGTAAGGCCTCCCCAGACAGCCATTTTGCCTTTTTGCATTTCCTTTCCATGGGGATGGTCTTGATCCCTGTTTCCTGTACAATGTCACAAACCTCATTCCATAGTTCATCAGGCACTCTATCTATCAGATCTAGGCCCTTAAATCTATTTCTCACTTCCACTGTATAATCATAAGGGAATTTATTTAGGTCATACCTGAATGGTCTAGTGGTTTTTCCTACTTTCTTTAATTTAAGTCTGAATTTGGCAATAAGGGGTTCATGATCTGAGCCACAGTCAGCTCCCAGTCTTGTTTTTGGTGACTTTATAGAGCTTCTCCATCTTTGGCTGCAAACAATGTAATCAATCTGATTTTGGTGTTGACCATCTGGTGATGTCCATGTGTAGAGTCTTCTCTTGTGTTGTTGGAAGAGGGTGTTTATTATGACCAATGTGTTCTCTTGGCAAAATTCTGTTAGCCTTTGCCCTGCTTCATTCTGCATTCCAAGGCCAAATTTGCCTGTTACTCCAGGTGATTCTTGACTTCCTACTTTTGCATTTCAGTCCCCTATAATGTAACAGACATCTTTTTTGGGTGTTAGTTCCAAAAGGTCTTGTAGGTCTCCATAGAACTGTTCAACTTCAGCTTCTTCAGCATTACTGCTTGGGGCATAGACTTGGATTACTGTGATATTGAATGGTTTGCCTTGGAAATGAACAGAGATCATTCTGTTGTTTTTAAGATTGCATCCAAGTATTGCATTTCGGACTCTTTTGTTGACCATTATGGCTACTCTATTTCTTCTAAGGGATTCCTGCACACAGTAGTAAATATAATAGTCATCTGAGTTAAATTCACCCATTCCAGTCCATTTTAGTTCGCTGATTCCCACTCTTGCCATTTCCTGTTTGACCACTTCCAATTTGCTTTGATGCATGGACTTAACATTCCAGGTTCCTATGCAATATTGCTCTTTACAGCATCAGACCTTGCTTCTATCACCAGTCACATCTGCAACTGGGCATTGTTTGAGCTTTGGCTCCATCCCTTTGTTCTTTGGACTTATTTCTCCACTGATCTCCAGTAGCATATTGGGCACCTCCTGACCTGGGGAGTTCCTCTTTCAGTATCCTATCATTTTGCCTTTTCATACTGTTCATGGGGTTCTCAAGGCTAGAATACTGAAGTGGTTTGCCATTCTCTTCCCCAGTGGACCACATTCTGTCAGACCTCTCCAGCATGCCCACCTGTCTTGGGTGGCCCCATAGGGCATGGCTTAGTTTCATTGAGTTAGACAAGGCTGTGGTCCTAACGTAATTAGATTGACTAGTTTTCTGTGATTATGGTTTCAGGGTGTCTGCCCTCTGATACCCTCTTGCAACACCTACCATCTTACTTGGGTTTCTCTTACCTTGCACGTGGGGTATCTCTTCACGGGTGCTCTGGCAAAGTGCAGCTACTGCTCCTTACCTTGGACGAAGGGTATCTCCTCACCAACACCCCTTCTGACCTTGAATGTGGACTAGCTCTTCTCGTACTAGTTGAGAACAATTCTATGATGCCTTCAAATACCAACACGTTTGCAGCAAAACAGATACGTGTGGGAGAAAGTTGTAGCAAGAGTTTCAAATGATGCCATTGAGATTTTCACAACCTAATACCCTTAATCTTATACTGCCTGGAGCTATCATTTGTGGCTTGCCATAAGACAAAATTATTTGAAATTGTTCAATATGCTCCATGATAGTAGGACTCTAAATGACATCAGATGTACTACTAATCTAATCTGCAAATTATATTGATGCCTAAAATCTTTTGACTGTATTTAAGATAAGATTTAAATTGCAAGAATATGCCAATAACAGTGATCTAGGGTAAAATATATGACTATGCAGAAATGATATATTTGGGCAGAGGAGGAAGCTATTCACAGGTTCTTTCTGCTTTTGTTCCTGGTCACCCCATGTAGCATACCCAGATACTTTCATACACTGGCAAGAAAAGCACTGGGAATGAGATAAATGTTCAATTTGCACTCAACAGAAGATTTAATATAAAATATTAAATAAACGTGCTCACACTAATAATTTTGAACAGATAAAATGTTAAAACTATGGTACCACTAATAATGAAGTTTTTTAAAGATACATATATTCAAGATAAAGCTTTAAATGTAAAATAATTAATATTAGTTATATTAATTTTGGGATGGAGTTTTAAGAGAGTTATGAACATTATAAAACAAATTTGATCCAGTTTGTTTATTCTTTAAAAAAATTTTTTGAAGATAAATGCTTTGTTAGAATTCATTCATCTCAAACTTATTCTTTCAGCATGCTAATTAATAGAAAAGGACCATGGTTTTGTTAATTAAAATAAGATACCTTGGAGAACTGAAATTAATTTTAAAATCTTAGTAGGTACCCTGATATCAATAAATCTCTCAGATGTTTTGTTAGCACTATAGGCAAGTGGATAAAGGCATTCTTAGCTCGACTTTGGCAAAAGTGAGGGGGAATTATCCATTTTAGGCTAATCACAATGCTTGAGATAGATTAATGTAGTTTTTCATTAAGACTAATCTCCATGGATATGTTAGAAATTTCAGAATAAGCTTTCAAACACTATATATCTAAGTCATTTGTTCAAATGTGATCCAGTTTAATAGTTATTGAAAGCTATAACCATCTGGCAGATGTTTTCTGGCCTATGTGGAATGAGTTGCAGGGCTCATTTCTGTTTCCACTGAACACATGTCCAGGTCACCAGAAATACGATCACAATTTGCACCCTAATTAGCAATCTCAAGCATGTTGTGGGCTGCATGGTAATGGAACATGGGCTACTCTCCAAATTTGGAAATGAATCTATTCAGATACAAATAGAAATGCCCTTGTAGGGTCAGCATCAAGAGAGCTTGCATTTCTGTGTAGTGTAAATTTCAAAAACAAAAGAGTGGGCTTTTTTTTTTTTTTTTTTTGGCTTTTAGGCATTCATTTAACATTTTCTTGAAAACAGTCTTCTTTCTCACTAGTAATTTTTGATAAAATACAGAGTAAAGCATATGTCATTTGGTTGTTAACATTTTGGGGAAAACGTATCCCACTGAGACTGATAAAAGCTACAAGAGCTTACCCCATAAAATTAACTCACGTATATATACCAACATTTATATACAATGTCAAGGATTTTACAGAATACTGATACCCTAAGACAAATAATCACCTTAGAAACTGTAATCAAGATTTTCACTGTGACGTACAGACTAATACTAACAAAGAAGTTTATTATTGTTATTATTATTATTATAGGCCCAATAATAATTGGTAAGACTGTTTAAATACAAAGATTCAATAAAATTGTCACTTCTTTTATATGTTAGTTGGAATGGTACCGCCAAATTTCAGATGCTTTAAGTTGGTAGACCTCCAACATCTGAAGCTATCTTTCTATAAATATATTTATTTTGGTCCTATGGGCTATACATTCAGCAAAAGTCACCCACTTTTACATGAGCCTTTCCAGGTTGTTTATAAACATAAAATACCTGCATTAAAGACTAAATGGAAAGTCCTAGACCTGTGAGAAGAACAATTACACTAGTATGAAAAGACAGGGGGAGAAAATGAGAGTTTTCTTTGTACATCAAATTTATATAGTATTTAAATGGGTACATTGAACTTTAAAAAATCTACTCATTGAAGTCAACAAATCTATATTAAGTTAGAAAGAGACATGAACAGAATAGAAGGAGTTTCTGTCCTTTTGACACAATGAGTGAGAGACAGACTTGAGGAAGTGAGCAGTTACAGCACAGTGTGAGATACGCCATGAGGGAGAGGAACAAGATGGTGCAGGGGCCCTTCAGTGGTAAACCTGAGAGAGTACTCGGGGTCCCTGGACTTAGAGCTCCTGGAAGGCCATGTTTCTGTGTTATTTGATTCTAAAGCTTATGTCCAGCATAATGATTGGCCAATAGAAAGGCACATAATAGAGATTTTTGTTTTGAAAATTCAATTTGTCTTGGGGTTGATGATGGTAGTGGTGGTATGTACATACAATTTATAAAATATCAAAGCTTTTTGAATAATTAATATGTATTGGGTTGACCAAAAAGTTTGTTTGAGTAAGATTGCAGAAAAACCCAAATGAACTTTTTGGCCAATCCAATATAATTATTTATCAATTTATATAAAATGTGTTATACAAACCAAAAGATCAGAAGAGTGTTGTGGACTAATATTATGAGCTGGGAGCTGATAGACATTTGAGTCAACATGTGGATCAGCCTGTTCAGGGAGTGTACTAACAGAACAAAAAAATAACACAGAGGATCAAGGATGTAGCATGAAAGTGAAAGAAAAAGTGGAAGTGAAGTCGCTCAGTCGTGTCCGACTCTCTGCGACCCCATGGACGGTGGCCTACCACGCTCCTCTGTGCATGGGATTTTCCAGGCAAGAATGCTGGAGTGGGTTGCCATTGCCTTTTCCAGAGGATCTTTCTGACCCTGGGGTTGAACTTGGGTCTCCCGCATTGTAGGCATGACACCAAAGATAAAAGTCACATAATTTCAAGAATGCCCTCAGAGTCATAAAAGTAAACACAGGAGGAAATAACATCAATAAGTCAACAGAGAAGGAGTGTTTTGAAATGAGGGAGTTGTGAATCCAGTCAAGTGCCAAGATAGGTCAAATGGATAAGAATTTCAAAGAATATTTAGGTTTGGAAACCAGAGGGCCATATATTACTTTGGACAAAGCTATTTCAGAGAAGTAATAGGCCTTTGTCTTATGAAGTAGAAACCAGAATGTGCTTGTCTCAGTAGAGAATGGCGGGTAGTACATGGAGAGAGGAAGTTGAGAAGGCAGATCTGTTAAGTTCAGTTCAGTCACTCAGTCATGTCCAACTCTTGCCATCCCATGGACTGCAGCACACCAGGCCTCCGTGTCCATCACTAAATCCCAGAGCTTGAAAGTGAAAGTAAAGTTGCTCAGTCATGTCCGACTCTTTGCAACCCCATGGACTGTAGCTCACCAGGCTCCTCCAGGCGAGGAGAATGCTCATGGGATTCTCCAGGCAAGAATACTGGAGTGGGTTGCCATTTCCTTCTCCAGGGGATCTTCCCAACCCAGGGATCGAACGCAGATCTCCCACATTGCAGGCAGACGCTTTAACCTCCGAGCTACCAGGGAAGGTCATATGCATTGAGTCAGTGATGCCATCCAACCATCTCACCCTCTGTCATCCCTTTCTCTTCCCACATTCAATCTTTCCCAGATTCAGGGTCTTTTCCAATAAGTCAGTTCTTTGCATCAGGTGGCCAAGTACAGAGTTTCAGCTTCAGCATCAGTCCTTCCAATGAATATTTCCAACCAATTTCCTTTGGGTGGACTGGTTGGATCTCCTTCCTGTCCAAGGGACTTGCAAGAGTCTTCTCCAACATCACAGTTCAAAAGCAACAATTCTTCAACCCTCAGCTTTCTTCATAGTCCAAATATCACATCCATACATGACCACTGGAAAAACCATAGCCTTGTCTAGACAGACCTTTGTTGGCAAAGTAATGTCTCTGCTTTTTAATATGCTGTCTAGGTTGGTCATAACTTTTCTTCCAAGGAGCAAGCATCTATTAATTTCATGGCTGTAGTCATCATCTGCAGTGATTTTGGAGCCCAAAAAATAAAGTCTGCCCCATCTATTTCCCATGAAGTGGTGGGACCAGATGCCATGATCTTTGTTTTCTGAATGTTGAGCTTTAAGCCAACATTTTCACTCTCCTCTTTCACTTTCATTAAGAGGCTCTTTAGTTCTTCTTTAATTTCTGCCATAAGTGTGGTGTTATCTGCATATCTGAGGTTATTGGTATTTCTCCTGGCTATCTTGATTCCAGCTTGTGCTTCATCCAGTCCAGCATTTCTCATGATGTACTCTGCATACAAGTTAAATAAGCAGGGTGACAATATACAGCCTTGACGTACTCCTTTCCCTATTTGGAACCAGTCTGTTGTTCCATGTCCAGTTCTAAATGTTGCTTCTTGACCTGCATATAGATTTTTCAGGAGGCAGGTCAGGTGGTCTGGTATTCCCATCTCTTTAAGAATTTTCCACTGTTTGTTGTGATCTACACAGTCAAAGGTTTTGGCATAGTCAGTAAAGCAGAAGTAGATTATTTTTTCTGGAACTCTCTTGCTTTTTTTCAAAGATCCAATGGATGTTGCAATTTGATCTCTGGTTCCTCTGCCTTTTCTAAATCCAGAGAAGGCAATAGTGACATATATTTTAGGAAGCTCCTGTTCAAACAAAGGAGACAAAGCCTCTGGTGCTGCAACTGACACAGATACCAATAAGAGAAATATTGCTCAAGATTTTCCTTCATGTGACATGTAAATGCCAGCGCAAAGGATTTCACAAAGACTTAAGATCTCTCTGAGAGGAAGGGGAGTTCAAATAAACATTACAGTGAATTACTAGACATGGTTTCTGAGATCACCTTTCCTCCAGGTTTATCTGTCTAAATTACGTGTAAAATGTGCCTGAGAGTAAGGAGATGAAGCCCCTAAACCCTGGAGACCTTTGACAACTCTGCATTTAGCACCATCATTTACTTTTTTGTGGCTGCTGTTGCTGATTTTTTGTTTTTTCCTTTACTTAGCTTTCTGAGAAGCAACTTAAAGGCCAGTGTAACATTTCTCAGATTCTTCCTGGTTATGAAAAATATAAAACATGAGGGCAAAAATTAAACACAGATGACATAGATGCCTTTGCCTTTGTTTCCTCATCTACAAATATTTGTAATCAAATTCTATAAAAGATTCACATCCCTTCCTTGCTATTGTTTTATTTCTACTTTTGTTCAGTGACTTCTCTTGTACACTAATGCAAGCAAATATTAATGAATTAAGTCAGCCAAGGAATAAAATTAGATAAAAACATGTGACTCCTTCCTCCTTCTTTTTTTGGTTAAATAGAACAATTTTTAAAACTGAAAACTCTCAAATTTAGCTTTCCCCCCTTTGTTTACAGTAAACTTGCAGAGTGTCTAATCATCTCCTTTCCTCTGACATGCTAAGGAAAGGGACAAGACAGGTTTCTGTGAGATCCCCTATGAGCTCCTACTCTGTAATCTCATTTTAGTTACAAACACAAAAAACCACTGTTTTGGAAATCCTCTCATCTGGGATAACATGAATGGAGCTGGGGGGCATTTGGCTAAATGGAATAGGTCAGACAGAGAAATGCTGTATGGTACCACTTAGATGTGGAATCTGAACACATAAAAACAGAAAGTATCATGGTGGGTGCCAAGGGATAGGGATGGGGTGAGGGGAGATCTGGGAGATGCTATGTAAGGGCACAGACTTGGAAATAGTAGACAAATAAGTCCTAGAGAGCTAATATACCATATGGTGATTATAGTTAACAGTACCGTATTATAATCTCCAAAGGTGCTTAGAGACTAGATCTTAATTGTCCCCACCACTAAAAAGAAATAATTATGTGACATGAAAGAGATGTTAGCTAAGGCTATGGTGGCAGTCAGATTGCATTATCTTTTCTATACCTTAAACCAACATGACGTTTTATGCCAATTATATTTCAATTAAAAGACATTTAATAAAGGTAGCTAAATGAGGAAGTAACACTGAATTTTTTTTCCTTCACTCTTCCTTCAAGCTATCTTGGTGACAGGGTGACTTAAGGCCTTCTGTGTAACTGGATAGGCAGGCTTCACACCTCCACCTGCCTGGGCAATATTACACTTTCTTTCTGGACTCAGCAGAGGCACTGAAAGGCAATATTCATACAATAACTGGATGGGTTATGATTGCTTATTAATTCGGTAAATTCTTCAAAACCAATCTCTTGGTAAATGTAAGAGGATGATCAAAAAGAGAGACCCAAAAGAATCCATGAATGCCAGATCTTAAAAAGGAACATGAAAAGAGTCTTTAGCGTGGGAGGTCATGGTCTACCATTTCTCACTTTCACCTTTGTAAAGAACTGCTTGTATCTGATCACATGTTTGTTTAATGAAGTGTCTGGCTTTAAGTGAGTTAATGAACCTTTTGTTTGTGGAACAAAATAGGCAATGCTTGTTTTTCTGTGAATGGCAAGCTGATCATTGCTTCATTTCTCCTTATTTGTAATATTGTTTGAAAGCTTTATGCCACTAATAAATTAGAGGTGATTTTGAGAGAATGTTAAGAAACTGATGATACAATTTTTAGAATCTCAATACCACTTATTCTTAAGAAAATTTTGAAAGCAGATCCAATCAAAGCTGCTCCATTTGAAAGGAGAGAAGGAATCCAAAGTCTCTCTGCTCAGCCTCACGTACACCCGTGGAGCCCGCACTGCACCCTGCACCCTGCCCCATTATGCACCTCCTCCCAGCCCCACTCTGTACACCCTACCCTGCCCCATTCTGAATCCCCCTACCTAGCCACACTCTGCACCTTTCATCCTGTCCTTCACACTCAGAAGCCCCTGAGGCCTGCTTTTGGAACATGAAGATTTCTCAAGACACATTTAGAAATTCATTGATCTAGTCTATCACTTTCTCACATCCTTTTCCTCTCCTAACATTGGTTATTTTTTGACTCATAATCACCTTTAACTGTGTAACAATCAAAGAACATGAACAGAACCAAATTTTGTAGAAAATATACACTGCACTTATAAAATAGGAAATTACATGCCTTGTCAATTTAAGGTGATTAATTAAATTAGATTTATTCAATTTCTCTCATAACATCTAATACAAAAGATGAAAAGGGTATAAAAATTAATAAACAAAACATCACTTAAATACAGGCAGAGTTTTCCTGCCCTGCCCAACAGAAAGAAGATAGACTCCCTCTTCTTGCCTGGCAGGAAACTCAGCTGATGAGAGAAAGTCGCAAATCAGTGGATGGAAAGCCATGGGCTCTACAGCCTCCCAACTTCCTTTTCCCTCTATGAAAGAGTGGTCCTCTCCATTCTTTGGGGATTTCCACATGTCTCACCATGGTTGTAGACCCCAAATTGCAATTCTCTGCTGACCCTGAATAAATTTTTTGCTGGAAAAATAACCGGTGGTCTGTTTGCTTTAGGTTAACAAGACATACAAATTTTCTTCCTTCCCCTTTTCCTCCTTCAAGTATTCCTTTTTTTTTTTTCTCAAGTGAACCAAGGACTCTAGCAGTGCCCCAGATTTTTTAAAAGCAGAAATCTTTATTTAAAGACATGATTTCTGGGGTAGGAATCATTTTGTGTGTGTGTTTTTCCAACCAGGGAAATAAGTATTATAAATAAGGGTCCTAGAAAATGGAATTCAAAGGAATTCTCCAATGCGGAGTTTTGGGACCTGAAGCATCTTGATAGGGACAGTTCCCACCTTCTGAATTCCATCAGTGTGACCTTGGTGATGCAATGAAATTTAAATTCATAGTAGCCTCTTTTTTGCTGGTCAGCATTGCATTAATAATAATAGATACCAGTAATGGAGTCTCTTTAGTCAAGCATAAGGCAGAAACCCATGGTTTTGCAAGTGGTACAGTGTACAATGCTGCCAAATCTAACAAACGCCATACGTACTATGGACAAGGCTGAGTCATATATTGATTGCAATTTTCCTGACAGATGAGAGTAAAACCCCATTTCTAACAAAATCACAAAAGGGTCTCAAGGTATGGGTTTCATGACAGATATTTTCCTTTTCTACCTAAAAATCCATTCTCTGTCCATCCCCTCCTTTCCCTACCTTGCTCTCTACTCAGAAAAGCTGATTCCTCTGTTCTACAAAATAGAACCCCCTATCTTCCTGTTGGAGTTTAACCCAGAGAGTAGCATGGAGATGGGAAGGTCAGGGGAGAGAGGAGTCAGAGTAGATATTTCTCTTTTACATCCCCTTGTGTCAGCTAACCCCATCTGCCTCACTCTTTCTGGGTTTCTGTTGTAAGTCACACACTTGTCCCTTTGGGGCTGACTAGGAGACTGAAAGGTATTTGTCCTAGGTACCCACTCCAACAAATTTAGAAATAATGGCTTATTTAGAAAAAATTAAGAAATAAAGATTTTTGACCTAGTTCTATTTTGAAGATGCTTCTGTTTCCTCTTGGTACTCTGACCACTGGGGGTCAGTTCCTCATTCACACACAAGCAGTGCATGTGTTGGCCCTTCTTCATGCTCATGATCCACATTGAGGGCCTCAGGTCCACTGATATGTGCCTGTGTACTTTCTCTTTCTTGAAATAAAGAGACAATCTGAAAAGAAGAGAAACATTTGTGGAGTATATGACCCTCCTAAAGTACAAGTGCTTATGTTCATATTCAATTTGGAGAGAAATAATTCTTAGACATTTCTCTCTACTGTGAAAAACACCATTCCAAAATTCAGAACAACAAAAAAAATCTCAATTTGCTATTTATTTAAAATGTTTAGTGATAAATGCCAAAGCATACAAACATTTTAAAATATGAAACTTATATCCTAACTTAGTACCACTGGTTCCATTTTCTTTGTAATAATTTACATTTTCTTTCAAGATGGATATCAGAAGATATGCTTACAATATTCTAAAAACATTCGAATATCTAAACATACATATATGAAAATATTTATAAGATTATTTTAAAACATGCTTATGCTTTAGACTCCTGATTTGTCAACTTAAATAGTACCTCTTGAATCAACAATATTGGATTAGCTATTTAATAAAGGGCTTCCTTGGTAGCTCAATGGTAAAGAATTCACCTGCCAAGCAGGAGATGTGGGTTCGATCTCTGAGTCAGGAAGATTCCCTGGAGAAGGAAATGGCAGTCCACTCCAATATTCTTGCCTCAGAAATCCTACGGAGAGAGGAGCCTGGTGGGCTACAGTCCATGGGATTGGACACAGCTTGGCAACTGAGCATATATGCACACATCTAATAAAATCCCACTTGCTTTCACCAAACATTATATGATAAATACAAACAATTTCTTTTGTGTTTTCAAGGTTTCTAAAATTTATCTTCTGTCATTTATTTATATCCATGTCCTCTGTGTTTTATCCAAATGCTGATTATACAAACTGACCACTATTAACATTTAGCATAGGGCATACCATACTAAAGAATCAAGTTGTACAGGGGAAAAAGGAGACAAGTGACCTTAAGCTGTTAAACATGTGCCAAAGGGAAAATGTTCTCAGCATCAAGGTCAAATTAATCTTCTTTTCAGAAACTCAATAAATTGCTCAAAACATTGCCACATGATTATGCTTGTTCCTCCATCTTGAACCATAAATTCAATAATAAAAAATTTTAAATAAGAATTTAAAAATAATCATACTCTAATCCATAAAATATGTACAGATACAGTATTATTTATGCTCAACATTCAATGGATTTATTAAGCCTAAGAAAATTTGTTAATGAGATTGAAATCATAGCTTTGGGAAGGTTACCTTGGTAACAGTTTGGCTTGGTTTCCATGGTTACAAAGAGTACAGCTGAGAGGCTCAAAGAATCACAATGTCCTTTGATTGGTAGATTCTCAAAAATGATGATTTGGAAAGTGACAGGGGATTAAAAAAAAGAAAAAGATTTCCCTCTTGAGGAAAGAGACATTAAGTGTAATAATAGCACACTGATGGTCAGACACAAGACAGGCCTTTGAAATGTAATGAAACCTCCCTCTGCCTCTTCATAAAAAGGCAAAAAAAAAAAAAAAAAAAAAAATTGGACAGACTATCTCAATTTATAGCAGCATGAATCTGCAAACTAAAATTCCTGCTCCTGATTAACTGACCAAAAAATGTTAGATTGTTTATGAAGCATTTTTGAAAAATTAGTTTAAAAATTTACTAAGTGAGTTAAAAATGATTCAACAGACTAAAACAAATATTGTAAATTTCTCTTTATTGTCTTCTGGGTTTGAGTAGGAAAAAATAACATGGTGTAATGGAAGTATAGTGATAAGGGCATTAAGAAATCAGAGTCAGGGATATCTTGGTAGCTAGTTGCATGTACTTAGGCATATCATTTTATTTGCAATTATCAGCACTCACTATCAAAACTGACACAGAAATTGAATAATTGCCTGTGCTACTTATTGGAAAATACTATAATACATGATTTTAAGATCTCTTTCTGTGTCTTGAATCCTTTGATTTTAACATATTTCCTCCCAATTTGAAAAGCACACTGAAGAGATCTGTGGGCAGGCCTGGAAAAACATGGACAAAAGGTCTAGACACTTAGCCCCTCCCTACTGGATCAGAGCCTCATAAGAAGCAGGAAAAATATCTAAGACTTCATTTAGATTTTCCCAGCAGGAAGGATGTTTAAAGGAAAGACCAAATGAACAGTCTTTCCCAGAGTTAACTCTATCCAGCTAGAAGGCAAAGCAGTCAAAGACAAAGAACTTAAAAGCAAGGCAGATTCTCTGAGCAAGAGGAGTGAGGCCAAGCAAAATGGATGCACTACAGGCCAAGGGTCTAGACACCTTGACGATGGTCTCCTAGTCCCCTTTACCAGGCAATTCTCCAGCCCCTCAAATTCTAACCCTCCAGTGCATAGACTAATCATTCTAGAAATTCTGTGGGCCCAAGCAACAGTGTCCAAATGTGTTTATGTTTCTGTGCTTGGTGAGAATATGGAAATGGCAGCTGGAAGAAGTGACAAGAGAATAACCCAGCCAAACCTTCACAGCAGCAGACAAAGGCTCTATGATCCCACTTGACCTCGGATACAAGGGTAACCATCACAAGACAGGAACAGGATATATAACCAACTTAGGACATTGAAATGGATACAAAGTATTTCACAAAAATTAAAAATGGTGGGGGTACAGAAATCAAATCCTTTAAGTAAGATATTACAGAGTCCATGCTGAATTCTACTCTTGATCTTCACGGTCCTGGGCTACATAATAATAGATTGTGGAAAAATAAGATATTAAACTAGAGCTCTGTGAATATTATATCAAGTCAGAAAAGAAAATCATGGAGGAATTATCCATACTACATCAAATAGATTAGAAGACCTTATTAGAGATGGATAAAAGAAAAAAGCATTTTAACACAGCAAAGATGCTATTGAAAAGAAAAAGGAAGGAAGAAATGAGAGAAATGAGACATGAAAAAAAAAAAAGAGAATAAGGAAAAAAAGAAGTTGGCTGAAAGGGATATTCAAATAAATGATGGTATATAAAAGGGAAGTAAAAAATTAACTCTTGAAGGAAAAATTATCTAAGAAAATAAATAAAAAACTCTACTGCTCCTTACCAAAAAAGAAATTAAAGAGAGAAAACACAAGTCCAAAGTATCAAAATACTAAGCTTATAATGATAAAATAGCTGAGTAAAATGCAAATGCCAAGCTAAGGACCAGCTTGGAGGAGCAAAAACAGCATTAGAGAACTAAGAAATAATTTGAAAGTAATAGGTAATTCCAATGACCAGATTATACCAGGTAATATAGTAAAATGGATAACATGAAAGATAATATAGAAAGTTCTGAGATAATAATGTGAATGCAAAGGAATAGAATAAAATTATTAAAAATAATTAGAAAGAAGATAGTAGAGAGCAGGTAATAACAATCACGCCTAGGATAACCCTTGAATCTAAAGTAGAGAGCACAACTAATGGAACAGAGAAAAATACCTCTAAAATAACATTTTCCCTATATAAAAGAATAAATGAATGCATGGATCAAAAGATAATGTGCTTCTAAAAGAAGTGTTAAAAAACAATTAGCTTCTAACATGATAGCCAACTTCTTGAAATTTAAAGCTAAAAAAGTATTATTCAGTTATCTAGGCAAGGAAAGCAAGTCACTTATACAGTGGGAAATGCCTACTGTCTTAGGACAACCACACAAATATTAAAAAAACACCTTAGCAGCAGACAGTGTTATGTGGGAATCTGGATGGGAGTGGAGTTTGGGGGAGAATGGATACATGCATATGTATGACAAAGTAGCTCCACTGTGCACATGAAACTATTACAAGATTGTTATAGTTATCAGCTATATGCCAATAAAAAACAAAATATTTTAAAAAAAAAATGGAGCACAGTCTACAAAGATTTAAGAGGAAATCAAGAATTATCCAGGAAAGTTATATGCAGCCAATCTGCAATCTGTCAACCATGTGTAAAGACAACAACAAAAGAGGTTTTTTTTTTCAGATACACATGAATGCAGGAAAAATGAATCCATGAGGCCTTACAACATATGGAGCCCCCCAAACATAGTAAAGTTGTGGCAAAGAACTTAAGGTAATTACTGAAAACTTTATATAGAGAACTGAGGCTAAATGTTAAGGTGTAGTATAGAATATAACTTAAGAATTTCTTACATACACATGATCAGTATATAAGTTTAGGCTTAAAAGACTAGAAAAATAATCTATAAATCCCAAGTCAAGAGAGGAGAAGAAAGGGGGGTTGTATAGGAATATATAAGCAAACACGTTAAGTGAGATGAGGGGGTTTACCTGAAAATATCTTGCAGAAGAGAATTTCAGAGAGATGTTACTGAGCAAGGACTTATTGCCTGACTTCCACAGGAGCCAGTAATATGGTGCCAGCTTTTGAGAAAAGAAAGAACTTTAATTCAACTTTGGCCAGCAAAGACTCAGAAGGCAAGGTTCTAAAATCTGTCTGGCGATCCAAGGTTAGGGATGAAATTTAAGAGCTTAGGGGGAATTTTAAACTTGGAAGCTGATTGGCTAACATTGAATTAGTTCATATAAGCTACTTGTGCTAATGAAAGCTAGATTTTCCTTAATGAAGACTTCTTACTTTGTAAAAGGGCTCTGGTGGCAACATTCATATTCTTTGAGTTTCACAGACTGAAGATTCTTGGCTTTGGGGTCACCCTGGAGACAGGGGTTCCCATCCTGTCCCTATGCAGTACTGCCTATGTAAAATAACTCAAGGTTTGTTTAATCAACAACCTATTTAAGGAAGCAAAACCAGTTTAAGATGGAACTGTTTCATTTTGGTTAATCAACAACTTATTTACGCAAGCAAAAACAGTTTAGCCTGATGCTATTTCATAGAGGGAATAGTTAGAAAAAGCCCTAGGTGTAAGGATCCTGGGCATGTTCTAGGTACAGCAAGGAGACCAGCGTGAGTAAAATAGATCATGGGGAAGAGTATCGGAAGATGTGATAAGATATTACAGCTTCTATGGAGCTCATTCTAAAGATTGAAGAGCAGGATAATATGATCTAACTTATACTTTCAAAGTGTCATTCTTGCTGTTGAATCAAGAACTAACTCTATGGGGTAAAGGTAGAAACAAGGTGTCTATTTATGAGATGATTGCAACAATCCAGGCATGAGATTATCATGGCTAGACTATGACGGAGGAGCCTGGTATTCTGCAGTCCATGGGGTCGCTAAGAGTCGGACACAACTGAGCGACTTCACTTGCACTTTTCACTTTCATGCATTGGAGAGGGAAATGGCAACCCACTCCAGTGTTCTTGCCTGGAGAATCCCAGGGATGGGGGAGCCCGATGGGCTGCCGTCTATGGGGTCGCACAGAGTCAGACCCGACTGAAGCGACTTAGCAGCAGCAGCAGCAGACTATGATGGAAGCAGTGAAAGTGAAAATAGCTGGTGTGATTCTAGGTGTATTTTGAAGAAAGAACCAAAAAACTTCCTGTGTGAAATACAAGGTGTGAGATAAAGAGAGGAGTCAAGAATGACCCACAAGATTTGACCTAACTGGAAAGATAGGGTTGCCAAAGAATAGACAGGTAAAGCACATTAGGAGTTCAGTTTGTACATGTTTAGTTTGAGATGTTATTACATAAATAGTTAGGCATACTGTATATTTTGGAGTAATCAAAATTTTTATTGTATTTAAAGCTGTAAGACTAGAGACGATCACCAAAGAAGTGCATGTATAGGGAAAAAAAATGACTAGAGTGAGCAATGGAGTACTACAAAAATAAACCTTTGAAAGAAATGTCACCAGCAAAACAGCCTGAGAAAGACTGATGAGTTAAAACCAGAAAAAAAGGGGGACATGCTAAAACTTATTAAGAAAAGTGTATGAGCAAATGAACTTATCTACAAAACTGACTCACAGACATAGAGAAAAGACTTGTGGTTTCCAAGGACGAGGGGAAGTGAGGGATTGGGAGTTTGGGGTTAGCAGATGCAAACTATTAAATATACAATGGAAAAACAGTAAGATCCTACTGCATAGCACCGGGAACTATATTCAATATCCTAAAATAAACCATAATGGAAAACAATATGAAAAATATATATATATGTGTGTATAACAGAATCATTTTTGCTGTACAGCAGAAATTAACATCGTAAATCAACAATAAATCTTCAATAAATTTAAAAAAGGATCACCAGCAGTGCATAAGAGCTACCACTGCTCTATGTCCTTTCCACACTTAGTATGGTCAGTCCTTTTAATTTCTGCCATGTTAGTAAGTATATCACAGTATCTCATTTAATTTTTCTCTTTTTCTCACTGAAGTTGAGCACAGTACAGGTCTGTTTGTATAAGATTTGTATGTGTAGAAGTTTTTAATATATTAATATATTCCCATGTTATACATATAAGCATTTTTTTTTTTAACCTAAAAACATACATATAAGAGTTAACAGTAATGACTTGGTGGTAGGGGGTGAGGAACTGGTGCTGGGGGAAAAGATAATCTTTTCATTTATGATTTTCAGTATAATTTTGATCTGTTTGCCCTATCAATGTGTTGTTATTGTTCAGTCACTAAGTCACGTCCGACTCTTTGTGACCATGGACTGCAGCATGCCTGGAATTTACTCAAACTCATGTCCATTGAGTTGATGATGCCATCCAACCATCTCATCCTCTGTTGCCCCCTTATCCTTTTGCCTTCCACACTTCTATTTTAAAAATATAAATTAAAAATTGAAGTTCAAAATTATTTTAAAGCGTATATTCTTAAACAAACATGTAAGATTAACATACAACTTTTAATATGTCACCAGTTAACCCTTTTTCTGGATAAATATTCTAGAATTTCTATGTCCAACATAGTAGCCACTATCTACATGTTGAGCACTTGAAAGTTGACTAATGCCACATGTTGGAAGTATATGTTTGAGATAGTTAAGTAAAATATATTATCTAAATTAATTTTACCTGTTTCTTTTAAAATTTTTAAGTGGCTTCCCAGGTAGCTCAGCGGTAAAGAGTCCGCCTGCTAATGCAGGAGATGCAAGAGATGTAAGTTTGATCTCTGGGTTGAGAAGACCCTCTGGAGGAGGAAATGGCAACACACTCAGTATTCTAGCCTGGAGAATCCCATGGAGAGGAGCCTGGTAGGCTACAGTCCATGGGTCACAAACAGTCAAACATGACTGAGCACACATACACCTAGAAAATTTTAAATTAAGTATGTGTCTTAAAATATATTCCTATTGACGATATTGTACTAGAATCTATTGCTAGAGAAAAACATGACTAAGGAGATTTCCAAAGAAAAATAATCATCTATACAAAGCATAAATACACTTCAGTTTAAGCCAACGCAGTCATTTCTTGTTATGCCAGAAACACAACACATACTTGTACACATCTTACTCAAATCACGACTGACTATAATTTGAAGTCAGGAGCAAGATGATAATTCTCATCAATTGTCACAGTTCATATATTTTCTTGTAGACAAAATAAAGAGAGAAGTCCCAAAGCAGAAACAATGCTTTTGGTAACATCTATTCAGTCATTCTTGGAGTTAATATTTCACAAATGCCTGCAATGCGTCAGGACCTGCACGAGACAACAAGATCAAGGATGTGCAGCAATAACCAACACAGGCCTTCCTTTTCCACCCCCATTCAGTGAAGCAACATTCTCCATGGCTTATAGGATACGTGCCACTCTTTTCATTACCACTTTGCAAAGCATGCATTTAAATGCGGTAACATTTTCAGGGTGATCTAGCCTATAAATAGCACCAGACGAAAATACTAAACATGCACTGTTTGACATAAATTAACTCTAACATGTGTTGTTTATATGTTTAATGTATATTTGTTGTAACAATTATCTCAATTTCTTGGGAAGGTAGTTCTTGGGGGAGGGGATGGTCCAAGCTTGGGGAAGGTGATTTTCCAGGCTGGAGATGTGAAGGCAAGGTGCTGCAGAAAACAATTGTCTCCTCTGGCTGGCACTGAGTCGCAGCTGCACGGGCTGTGCGTGATATGGCTGCTGTCAATGAAGGCAGTTGTATGCAGAGCACTGCTGGGCTGTCGGCTGCAGCTACCGAAGGGCTTGTCGCAGTATTTGGGTGATGTCTGAAGACGAAGGCAGATACTAGGAGGGCAGAACAACCACACTGAGCAAGGCACAAGGACCCAGGCACTCAGTAAGTATATTTAAAATAATGGGAGAAATAAAGAGATTTTCAAA
Organism: Budorcas taxicolor; assembly: GCF_023091745.1. Taxonomy (NCBI): domain Eukaryota; kingdom Metazoa; phylum Chordata; class Mammalia; order Artiodactyla; family Bovidae; genus Budorcas; species Budorcas taxicolor. The sequence goes on from NC_068910.1 coordinate 185,914,841, forward strand.
ATGGTAAAGCAGTTTTTGGTGGGAAGCACTGGGGTTTGTGAAGATTTTTAATGTCTTCTTAACTCTCCCTGTCAGTCTACTTGGTACTCCAATTTCTTCTCTCTTTCTCTCTTCTCTCTAAGAGATGCACATAGACATACACCCTGAAAGACATCTCAATAAATAATTGCTGATTTGTCATATGTCTGCAGAGTATAGTTTTCTGCTTATAATGCTCTTTTTTCTACTAAGATAGCCTGGAATGAGCCAGAACCTTTCAAAATACTCCCATTACTTTTAGACTCTTTAAAGGATTTATTATTAACTGTTAAAAGTTTGCATTGTACACAACAAATCAGTCAAATGCCAGAAGACAAAGCACAACAAAGATGGGTTACCAGGGAATTCCATTTGACCTAACTTCATCTAACCTGAAGAAAATGTATAAGGCTAAAAATTAAAAAAGAACTTCTATACACAAACTAAACTTTTGTTTCTGCCTTGGACTTTACAATCTACTGATTATGGGATATGCCTTGTTCCAGGGAATCTGTGTACAGGACTCTAAATTAGGAGTCTTTGTTATGTTATCTTGGTGCACCGGGTCCTCTCTAGATATATTTGTGTTAGAACCAGCTTATCTTAGTTTCACATAGATTCTTCCCTGTATCTAGGATTCTTTTCCATTTTTCTCTAGTCCTTTAAATCAGTATTTTTTAAGTAGGCAAAAAGAGAGTAAGAAACCCCTTATTGGCAACCAAGAAGCATGATCCAGGATGCTATTCTTTCATTATTCAAAAAAGGATAGTTATTATTTTTCTGTTTTAAGCATCAGAGGAAAGTAAAATTAGACATGTACCTGTGAAACAAAAAATTGCTCATTTGAATGACACATTACTGATTCTGAAGAGCTTTGCTTTTCAGAGAGCAGATGAGTTGCATCATTTTATTCTCAAGAGGTAGTAACTGATTCTTTTGAAAAGTAAAAGGAATATTGCATCTCTATGTTGTGATCCTCCACTAAAATGAAGGCCATATCAGTGCATCTCAGTGGGCTCCATAATGCTATGCACATAGTAAAAAGGCAATGAATGATTATTAAAAGAATGAATGAAGCACTGTTTCAAAAGGGCAGATTGAAATAAGATAGTAAAGAAATGCACTTTGAGAGGAATTTGGAAAGTGCGAATAATTTACTGCTGAAATAGGAGTTGCACATTCCTAGAGAAGAAACATCTAATTTACATTAAGAGTTTGGATAGCTTACATTTAGCAGTGTAGTTTCCAATCAAATAACTCTGGAAAAGAACATTTATACTAATGATATTTCTTCCCATATTTGCTTTTAATTAATTAATATACACCCTGCATTATTTCACAATGACCTTTAGTATGGGAAATTACAAAGCCAGAGATAAGATTAACGCATAGATCATGCATGCCTTAAGTGCTGCAAGGTTGTTAAAAGTGGATTCACAGTTTAGCAGATGATAACATGAGCCTCACTGAATGAAAGGAGTTATTTATCACTAAATTACAGTCCATATACACACCATTCCCCACCTGCAGCAGTTACTTTTATGACCAGCTATTCATAAAATTTGCTCTTATTCTTGTATGATATAGGATGATAAGAATAGCTGGAAACAAATATACACAATCATGTTTATATTTCTTACATATAAAGTAATTAACATGTATAGATGATTCCTTTTCAGGAATCATTAATACTTAGGAGTCCCCTGGATATTCCCTGCTATGATGACCAAGCTGTGTTGGCAGGGACACGTGGATAGGGAAACTCTTATCCTTCACTGTTGGGAATGTAAATTTGTACAGGACTATTGGAGATCAATTCAGTGATACTTAGTAAAGATGAAGATCTGCATATCCCATTAGCCAGCATTTTCACTTCTGGATACACGTGTCTTCAAAAGAACTGCTGTATGTGTATCTAAGAACCACTGTCTTATATAATGGAAACAACTAAATGTCTATTAAAATGGCAATGAGCAGAAATTATATTAATTATGCTCATAAAATGTAATGATATGCAGAGGCTGAAACAATGTGATGCTATGCATTATCATTAAGTTTTAAAAACATAATTTCAGGTGACCAAAATGTGTTTTAGAATTATACCTAATATAACATTCATATAAAAAAAGTAATTCTGTTTCATTTCAAATATATGTATATTTAGTTAACAGTCAGTTCAGTTCAGTTCAGTCTCTCAGTTGTGTCCGACTCTTTGTGACCCCATGAATCACAGCACGCCAGGCCTCCCTGTCCTTCACCAACCCCCGGAGTTCACTTAGATTCACTTCCATCGAGTCAGAGATGCCATTCAGCCATCTCATCCTCTGTCGTCCTCTTCTCCTCCTGCCCCCAATCCCTCCCAGCATCAGAGTCTTTTCCAAGGAGTCAACTCTTTGCATGAGGTGGCCAAAGTGCTGGAGTTTCAGCTTCAGCATCATTCCCTCCAAAGAAATCCCAGGGTTGATCTCCTTCAGAATGGACTGGTTGGATCTCCTTGCAGTCCAAGGGACTCTCAAGAGTCTTCTCCAACACCACAGTTCAAAAGCATCAATTCTTCAGTGCTCAGCTTTTTCACAGTCCAACTCTCACATCCATACCTGACCACTGGAAAAACCATAGCCTTGACTAGACGGACCTTTGTTGGCAAAGTAATGTCTCTGCTTTTAAATATGCTATCTAGGTTGGTCATAACTTTTCTTCCAAGGAGTAAGCGTCTTTTAATTTCATGGCTGCAGTCACCATCTGCCGTGATTTTGGAGCCCCCCAAAATAAAATCTGATACTGTTTCCACTGTTTCCCCATCTATTTCCCAAGAAGTGATGGGACCAGATGCCATGATCTTCGTTTTCTGAATGTTGAGCTTTAAGCCAACTTTTTCACTCTCCTCTTTCACTTTCATCAAGAGGCTTTTGAGTTCCTCTTCACTTTCTGCCATAAGGGTAGTGTTATCTGCATATCTGAGGTTATTGATATTTCTCCAGGCAATCTTGATTCCAGCTTGTGCTTCCTCCAGCCCAGACTTTCTCATGATGTACTCTGCATATAAGTTAAATAAGCAGGGTGACAATATACAGCCTTGACGTACTCTTTTCCTTATTTAGAACCAGTCTGTTGTTCCATGTCCAGTTCTAACTGTTGCTTCCTGACTTGCATACAGATTTCTCAAGAGGCAGGTCAGGTGGTCTGGTATTCCCACCTCTTGAAGAATTTTCCACAGTTGATTGTGATCCACACAGTCAAAGGCTTTGGCATAGTCAATAAAGCAGAAATAGATGTTTTTCTGGAACTCTCTTGCTTTTTCGATGATCCATCAAATATTGGCAATTTGATCTCTGGTTCCTCCGCCTTTTCTAAACCCAGCTTGAACATCTGGAATTTCATGGTTCCGTACTATTGAAGCCTGGCTTGGAGAATTTTGAGCATTACTTTACTATTGTGTGAGATGAGTGTAATTCTGCCGTAGTTTGAGCATTCTTTGGCATTGCCTTTCTTTGGGATTGGAATGAAAACTGACCTTTTCCAGTCCTGTGGCCACTGCTGAGTTTTCCTAATTTGCTGGCATATTCTGTGCAGCATTTCAGAGCATCATCCGTTAGGATTTGAAATAGCTGCACTGGAATTCCATCACCTCCACTAGCCTTGTTTATAGTGATGCTTGCTAAGGCCCACTTGACTTTGCATCCCAGGATGTCTGGCTCTAGGTGAGGGATCATACCATTATGATTATCTTGGTCATGAAGATCTCATCTGTATAGTTCTTCTATGTATTCTTACCACCTCTTCTTAATATCCTCTGCTTCTGTTAGGCCTATACCATTTCTGTCCTTTATTGTGTCCATCTTTGCATGAAATGTTCCCTTGGTATCTCTAATTTTTTTGAAGCGATCTCCAGTCTTTCCCATTTTATTTTTTCCTCTATTTCTTTGCATTGATCACTGAGGAAGGCTTTCTTATCTCTCCTTGCTATTCTTTGGAACTCTGCATTCAAATGGGTATATCTTTCCTTTTTTCCTTTGCCTTTCACTTCTCTTCTTTTCACAGCTGTTTGTAAGGCCTGCTCAGACAACCATTTTGCCTTTTTGCATTTCTTTTTCTTGGGGATGGTCTTGATCCCTGTCTCCTGTACAATGTCACGAACCTCCGCCCATAGTTGGTCAGGCTATGGATTAGATCATATCAGATCTAATCCTTTGAATCTATTTCTCAAGAAATAGATTTCCACTAGATTTTTTCCACTTTGTTTTAAAATTGATGGTCTGTTCAAAGTCAAAATTAGCTGGTCCCTTATGACTATAATTTAAAATATCATGTTTGATAGTTCTAATAACTACTTACTTGCTTTTGATCAAAATTTTTTCAGATGCCCATGGGAAACATTAAGAAATTTAGTAAACATAAAATGTAACTTAAAATTAATAGTCATATTTATATACCTTTTATTCAAAATGATAACTCAAATAACTCAAGTAGCTCATTTCAACCTCGAACACTTCAAAACAACAACAAAAAGAACCACCTCTTTGCCAAATAGGAAGATCCTACACTTTTGTTGCTCTACAACCTGTGAGCTGACTTTATGATTTTTCATAACTATCCATGCCTTCTCAGGCCACTTAATATTTTTAGAAGTAGACAGTGTGGCTGATAAAGTAGTAAATCCAACTAATTCAACGTCTCCAAATTATATTAACTAGGGCACTGACTTGGTGAGCAAAATCTCCATGGGCACTGAGAAATATGAGCTGGTTAGCCAAGGTTACAGTTATTTTTTTTCCAAGGGAAAAAAAAATTTAAGTGCAATGCAGTTAAATATTACCTCTATGTTTCATTTAACTTTAGATTATTAAAGGTTTTCATTTTCAAATTCCTCTGATTAATGAAATTCAAATAAAAATAAGCTACACATATATTTATGTATATAAATAGCATAAAATAATTCTTTTCTTGTTTGTTACAGGGAGACAGAGTGGGAAGAAAACCTGAGAAAATATAAGAATATGACTGTCCAAACATTTACAAAATTTTAAAAATATCTTTAGAACTGTCAGAAACCTACATGTGATAGAATGTTTTATCACAGATTCTGTTACAGGAGATTGCTAGAAATTAGAAAAACAAAATATTTCTGCTATAGCAGTGAGGGAAAAATATACATATTTCAAGAAATAATTTTTAAACATTAAGTGGAAATAAGGCCCATAAAAATAAGTATTGCATTATTTTCCTTCCTGGGTTTTTATTCTTTTCCCATTAGTCCTTCAGCCACCAAGTGGGATGATGGTTTGTGAGTAGTGTTTATTTTTGATGATAGCTTTGTCTCCCCCTGTTGTTCAAAATGATAAAACACAGCACTCCAGAAGCTACGAGGCTCTCCCTTCCTCTGGTGTTCGTAAGCTGACAAGAAGCAGACACCATCTGAAGTTCTATGCCTGCTGTGTTTCTCTTTGCTGCAACAAGAAGAGCCTTTCTTTTAACCTGGCTGCCTTTGGATCAGTGACTCAGACATATTCATGGCCTCTAAAGGTAAGAGTAAATATAGGCAGCTAATAATATTTCCCTTATGACTGAAAATATAGGTTGTAAGGTTTTACAATCAGTGAGATTGATACTTTAAAACCTGTCATTTAGTTCTTTGGAACTTCAAAGTTTTTAACTTTCAATGCCAAAGAGCATGTTGCATTAAATAAATTTTTTTTAAAAAAACAACCCACTCTACCTAAAAGAATCCAAAAGTTAAGATGTAAACAATATTTTTGTTATCATAAATATAAACCTAGTGACTTAATGAGAAAAGTTGCAGAGAAAAATTTAGAATGGGAATATTTAATGCCAAACACAAGTTGATATTTCCAGTTAAAAGAGATTGGTAGAAAACTTTTCACATATAAGTTAAAAGTGTTGTAGTTCAATATTTTATAATTTCCTATCTGCTATTTAAAATATGTGATACAGCCATTTATTATAGAGAATTAAATGTGTGTTCTCAGGAGATCCTAGTAAATTTAATGGACTAGAAGCAAATATTTCTGAACAATGAGGCAAAAATCTTTGAAAATTTATTTGATGGTAAATTATATATAAAAACTAAACAGAAACTAATTTAGGCAGACAGATTAGTTAAAGACTTTGGGAGAGGGGACTGGTAAATTCTCCTCACATCCCTGAAAATGTAAATCTCATTAGTGCTGTCTCCCTTAAAGAACTTTTCAGAAGAAAAGGGATATGCTGCTTTTGGGTAATGAGTTGCAATCTCACTAAAAGCGCTTGTGAAATGATATAAAAATGAAATTATAATGTGTTTTCATTCCATTATCAAAAGAAGCCATTAAACTCTAGGCTCTAATGAACAGTTTTATCATGAAGAATTGTGATCAGTATAATTGGTGGAAACCTTTTAACCTAATTACAAATAGGATTAACAGAGTCCACCGATTTAAAATATCCTAAATTAAATTAATGATCCACATCAGAGAAATATGTACTTATTTGCTTCCTTTGTCAAAACACACTTAGGCTGCTTTTTAACTTGAAACAAAGGAAGTATTTTTTTTTTTTCACTTTTTGTCACTGTACACTAGTCTCTGAGTATCACTGGGAAAGTTCAAGCAAATTGTAAAATATAGACATGAAACTTCAAAATCATGAATTTTAATATATGTGTCTCATTTTTATATTTGAAGACAAAATCTTGGCACGTTCTTTCCTTCATTTAAGACACTAAGACTCAGTCCGAAACATTTCATCACTTTATCAAGTAAGAGTTACAGCAACAACTGTAGCCTGTAAGGTAAAGAGTTGCAGAGGATGTGAAATATTTATAAGCTAGTTATACATTTTTAAAAGAGTAGATAGAAATTCAAAGCCAGATAGAAATTCAAAGGAGTTTCTTCTTCAACTGGTGGTCGTAGTCTTTGAAGAAACTTGTGACTAGAAAGCAATATTATGATCAAAATATGATTAATCTACCAAAAAAAGCAGTGATGTTCAGTAATGATAAGGGCTCAAGACTAAACTTTAGAGGTAAAATTTTAAGTAGAAAACTAACACTGTGTCTGCAACCCAGTCAAAATATTTAACAGATAAAGTGGGTAAAATATTTATGAGAAGACCCTATAGAACTTAAAAGAAGTGAAAAATGAAATTTCCTTTTGAATTAGGAATCTTGTTTCAGGGGGCAAGTCACTTTATCATATTTTTGTGGAGTTTTATTCAAATAGATTTAAAGACATTATTTATACTGTCATGATGTCCTCTGGCATATTAATCTGTATTGGCAGTTAGCATTTTCCCAGGGAATACAGGCATTCGCAGGCAGTTCCATCAGCACCACTAAATCAAAGGATAGTCTGGGCATTGGATGCCATTAGAACTGAAGAAATATTTCTGTGGTCTGAAGTCCCCTAGTCTAATATAAACAAACACAATTTATCAACACGTTTGTCTCAAACTTAAAGTTTGAGAAAAACAGGCATTCCCAGGATGATCTAAACTGAACAGAAGCTTCAGTTTAGATCTTCAAAGGCTCTGCTGATCCAATGTAAGCCGAAATCCCAGGAGAGCAAGCAAGTGATCTCAGAATGGTGTTCTCAGCAGTGTCTGACTGAGCCTCTACTTGCTAATAAAGACTTTGGACGTGATCTGGGCCATGGTGCTTTAACGCCTTGAAATCTAAAGACCTATGTGAGGAATGTAGAACCAGTTGCCAGACATTCAGTAACCCACCACATTCTGTCACAGCAAAATAATTTACAAGATAAAATTGGAGTAATTTGCTAATCTTTTTAACAGTAAAATTGACAAAAGATAACCTAATAAACTTTTATCAGTTGTTATTAGAAATTAATCCCTATGTGCATATATATATATATATATATATATTTTTTTTTTTTTTACCAATTGAAGGATAATGTGTGTACAGTTAAGTGCATAAAAGGCACCATACTTAAGCTCTGTGATTTTTAAAATCAGGATGCACTTGTGTAGCCACTACCCAAGATCAAAATATAAAATATTTCTGGCAGCTCATAAAGGTCCCTTACTATTCAATAGCCATATACTTCCATTTCTGAGATGAAACACTATTCTGAACTTTATTATTTTAAACTAGTGTTCCCCAGATCACAATTTTGTCTCTGTTCCTCTGAAAGTCAATAACAACAGTGCTTTGGGCACTACTGCCAATGAAAGGATGTGTGTACCGTTTTATTATTTCCCAGGTGCTATTGCTAGTGTGGCATTCGCTCTTCTCCCACTGACACAGGGTCACATAGTCTTCCTCTCAGTTTTCTCAGCTACCCACTCTTAGGAGAGGTTCCCATTCAGGCCCCTTTCCCTAGAGCAAGAGGAATTCTGAAGCCTATATCCTTGGTGTCTATCCCAAATCTGAGAGAAGTTCAGGATGGGGGACGTTAGGGAAGCAAATTGCTATAATACTGTCAGTATGGGGGTCTATTTTCATGGGGCCAAATGACAAGTTTGTTTCCATTCAGTCACACCCCTAAAGCATGTCCAAATTCTAAACGTTACAGACTAGCATAATCTTAGAGATCCATTTTGTCTACTCTCACAACCTTATGGCTAAATAAATAATTGGATCATCTGGCAATTAATGTCCCTCATTAACATCAAATGTACACATGACCTTAATGAGCCAATTGTTCCTAGTAACAGTTTATGTTAGTTTCCAAAGGACCACACCTTGGAGCCTATATTCGTTCACCATTTTTTTTTAATCTCTCTCAAGTACTCATACAGGATATGTTTGGGAAACAATGAATGAAGAGGAATGAATACTATTCAAAAGAAAATCAGTCCTTTCTTCAAATTTACTCTTTAGAGGTTTAAAAGATTCAGAATAATACTGCCCCTCAACAGACACGCACACAAATTACATGGACTTGGGGTCAGTGCTTAAGAGAGACCATTTAAATCTGCTGTGAATTATAAAGCTGTTACTCCGATTTTAGTATAAGTACAATGAATGCTCATCCAAATCCTTGTGCAGCTGTCATAAATATCTTCCTCCTATTAATCCAGAACCAGTTTTCCTTGTCCTTCCCATTCATAGGTCTTCAAAACAGTCTAAGTTTGTTGTTCATTGTTGTTCAGTCGCTGAGTCTTGCCTGAGTCTTTACGACCCCGTGAACTGCAGCATGCCAGGCTTCCCTGCCCTTCACTATCTCCCAGAATTTGCTCAAACTCATGTTCATTGTGTTGATGATGCATCCCACCATCTCATCCACTAAGTTACTTTTCTTCATAATGGCTCCTCTGATATTTGAAAACACCTATCATGAACCTTGCTCTACACATACATACATTCAATCTAAAATAGCAACATGTAAATGAAATGAATGCACATGTGAGATGTCTGACAATTTGACTTGATAAAGATGAGAAATGAGAACACAGAAAGTCTTGAAAAAATTAATGGTATCTAATGAGGAAGAGAGTCAAAGTGGTCATGTGAGAAGAAAAGGGAAAAATAATAGTAGAAAGGTAATAAAGTATATTTTTAATGAAAAAGAAGAATTTTGCATGTACCACTTATAGGTCATATACATAATATTACATGGGCTCCAGACTAATGCAGGATAAATAGTAAATTTCCAAATTTCAATCTAATAGATATCTACCTAAGAGACAATGAAAATAGTAACAATTTTACCTGGCAATAATATAGAAAACAGGTGATTATTTGAAAAATCAAAGCCAAACATTTTAGAATTTTCTAATTATTTTATCTTTTATAATGTTGGATGAGCTACAAAGGGATTTACACTGTCAAAAAAGATTTTGGATGCATATTGAGAAATCACAGCTAAATTTAGATATTACATTGCCCTTAAGAATCTCATAAATTAGTTTCAAACATTCTCATTAGTTCTCAATGTATATATTGTCAGTCCCGCAGCATTAGTTTACCTGGGAACTTACTAGAACCACAAATTCTCAAGCTCCATCCCCACTCCATCCACTGAATCAGAAAGTCTGGAGTGAGCCCAGCAATGCGTGTTTTACTAAGCCCTCCAACATGGTTTATTGGTCTTCCCAGGTTACACTAGAGGTAAAGAACAATGCAGAAGACATAAGAGACGCAGGTTGGATTCCTGGGTTGGGAAGGTCCCCTGGATAAGGAAATGGCAACCCACTCCCTTAACTGGCAAAACCCATGGACAGAGGAGACTGGTGGTCTATAGTCCATGGGGTCACAAAGAGCTAGACACTACTAACAACTTAGAGGCAGGCCAGGTGGTTCTGCTGCCAGCTAAAGTACAAGAATCACTGAATTAAATCTATGCATAGTGGAATGACTGATGAAAAGAGACAAAATAATCTTGGATATTATGAGGCAACTTCATAATATTTGAGGAAGGGAGAATATACTCGAAAATCATTAAGTATGATTCAAAACCTATGTCTAAGGTCATCCTTTTATGAGTAGAGAATGCCTAGTTTCTTTGGTCATTGATTTTCCATTTGTAGTTAATAATCTTTCAGTTCTTTGAATAGAAGTTTCACTTGCTTTCAAAATACATGTTTTCTAAAATGATTTATTTTGCCCAAATTATCCAACTTTTCCTCACCACTACATTCCTTTTTCTCTGGCTTCAAGATGAAGTGGTGGTGACAGTGAATATAGAAAATGAAGGAAGGGGCACTGAAGGGAGAGGCTAGGAGATACTGAAGTGAGAGGCTAGGTGGGAGGTACTCTACCTTGTGAATTAGGCAGGAGGAAATATTATAAGACAGACTAAATAAAATGGCCTACATTTACATATCGGCTGGAACTGTCATTCTCTTGCAGATGCACAAAACCAAAGAAGCAGAAGTCTGCCTGGCTTTCTTCCTGGAGCTTCAGACCCAGATCATGGTCTTCACATCTTACCTTCCAATCCAGGGGACCAAGTATGGCAGCGGGGTCCCCCTCCACCAGGGAATCTCCCTCCTGGTCTAGAATATTTAAGCCAGGTGCTTTTATCTCTATATTTCTACAAAGTTTTTTTTCCCTTTAAGACAAATACAAACTTGGTTTCTTCCCCTCCAATCAAGACTAAAAACTTCAGCAAATAACTTATTGAAGTGAGAAAAGCATTATACAATCTGTCTTTTACTTATTTCTATTACTCGGCAAGAAACTTTTGCCTTCTTTTATAACAACTTCTATTTTCCTTATTTACCTGACACTGAGAGAAGACTAAACATTTTTGATTGAGCTGTTTAGCATCTTACCCTTCTTCTCCTCATTGCTCAAGGTGTCAGCAAATTTAAATCCTGGAGGAATTGTCTAATACTTCTAGTCACCTACAGTTATTTAACTAAAGGATATTAATTGAGTACCTTATAATTAATTAAGTGCCTTATAATCAAGGCACTTAATGGTATAAAACCTAGTTCCTCTCACCCAAACATTCTGCAATCTCTTTGGCAAAGACAAAAAATGTTGACAAAAAATGCAAGGCTGGGTAATAGAGCCAGAGAAACATACACTTTTAATTTGGACAGGTGTACAGAGAAGAGAGGGTTTCTTGGTGGCTCAGGGGTAAAGAATCCACCTGCAGTGCAGGAGACACAGGTTCAATCCCTGGATCAGGAAGATCCCCTGTGGAAGGAAATGGCAACCCACTCCAGTATTCTTGCCTGGGAAATCCCATGGACAGAGGAGCTGCCTGTGCTACAGTCCATGGGGTCGCAAACAGTTGGACAAGACTTAGTAACTAAACAATAAAAGAGCAGAGAAAGATTGCTAAAGATCAAAGTACTCAGGAGAGACTTTCTCAATGAGTTGAGAGCTTAACATCGTCAACTGAATCTCAAAAAGTGGATGGAAATCCAAGAGAAATCAAGCTATCAAATTAGCATTACTGTCTTCTGATACTGTTGCCATTTCTGAGCCAATTTGCTTGAAAGATCATATTACTATAGTCACTGTTCTAGTCATTGGAGGGTAAGCAGTGATTCAAGCCTTATAATAAATCAGTCAAGAAATATCATCTGAATTTTATGGCACATAAGTTGCAACTGATACTTGTATATATTACTGATGCTTTTATATTTATCCTACACACGATTAGAAATACACTAATATTGAGATGTCAGCACATCTGCTGCAATTTTCAGCTTGTTTGGCACTCTTTCTAACTATAAAGTCTTTCTCCTTTATCAAAATCAAATCTCTGTGTTAATTCCCTTAAGGTCCAAGAGATTTCTGTTATGCCTGATAGGGTTTAAGCTGCACACAGCATATGTTCCTGGGAAAATGTTTATAATTGCAGATGCCTTCTCCAGAAACCCACTGGCAGACAAATGTACTTTAGAGACTGGAGAGCTCAGGGAGATATGTAAAAGAGCTGGAAAAGCTAACCTACCATCTTCCATCTGCAGAAAGGATCAGCTGTAATAGCTGACTAGAGTTGATTAACTGCTGCAAGCTGTTTGGGAATGTTGTCAGACAAGGTTTTGCCAAGTATAAAAGTGATGTACCAGTGCCAGAGGGCTGGGGTTTGATGATCACATATGGCCATCACATATTCTTCTTCCATCCATGAACGATGACATACCCAGAGCCAGATGCTTGACATGAACACACTTTTTTTTCATATTTGATAGAGATATGAGCCCACTGGCTTCAGTTCTAAAACAAAGTCAATTTTCCAAATGTATACCTTTGGTACTCTTTTTCAGAAAACAAAAATATTTCACAAATTGGTAGGTATTTTCCTTCAAAGGGAATGGATTTTATAGTCTTTATACTAAAAAAACACATTTGCTTTAAAGCAGTGCATACAGAACAGGATGAATAAGCATTTAAAAAGTTTAATACTTTCAGTTTGAGAAACATAGATATACGAAGAATTTTGTGAGCTTTTATCTAAAAACCACAATAAAATTATGAATATTTGAAAATAGTGCATGCTTCAATAAACAAACAGGAAAATATTCAATAAAAACGCTTCCAAATTAAAATCTCAATATAAATATTTAAAAAATCACGTACTCTTTTAATCATGATTATCCAGTAACTATTGATAATCATGTTTTCACTAACAAATTGAAAATAAACTCCCAGGTGGAAGGGAATATGTGTGTCTGTGTATGTGTTTATATACACATACATATAAAAATATTTGTATAATGTATATATTTACATATGTATGTGTATACATATATTTTGTTCATGTATTATAGATTGTCTTAAGTCACATCAGTCATGTCTGACTCTTTGTGACTGCATGGAAAGTAGCCCGCCAGGTTCCTCTGTCCATGGAATTCTCCAGGCAAGAATACTGGAGTGGGTTGCCATTTCCTTCTCCAGGGAATCTTCCCAACCCAGGGATCAAACTATATTCATTCCAAGTTAAATTAACATATTCATAATAGTCAATAATATTTTATCCTATAAGCATCAAAGGATGACTTTTATTTAGTCACCTACAGATCAGAGTACTCAGTTAAAATTTATAAAGGCACATGTAAGATTCCATTCATTTTGAAGTACTCGGTTGACCAAAAGTTTCTTATGGGTTTTTCTATAACATCTTACGGAAAAATCCAAAGGAACTTTTTGGCCAACCCAATACATATATTAAATGGAATCACTGATACCTGTCAACCTGATAAATTATACATATGGATTATACATACATTTCCAAGGCTGTCATTTGGTGTCCATTCTGAAGCTTTCTTACTGTAGGAGTGCTCTGCTTGTCTAACACCTGAATACAGGATGTAATCTGTTTAAAGTTTCCACCAATTCCTGGTTCATCAATTAACAGCAAAAGATGAAAACGGCTCTTTTGGATCACAGTTTATAAGTGGCCCAGGGCACTTAAAGGAAACTAGAAGAACAACCAAAACCAGGACCCTCATATCCAGGAGGTTTGTCCACAGAGAGAGATCACATTCGAGGTTATTAGAGAGAATGGGTGAGTATACGAGTAAATAGGGAGGAAAGGTACTCAGGAGTTCCACAGTGTCACTGAAGAATTGTTTCTCCCAGTCCCTAAGATTAGTTAAGTTATGCAGGTACAGCAGAGTAGAGAGCAAGCTGAAATCCATGGCATCACTGCCTGGGTTCATATCCCAGTCGAACCACTTACAAGTTCTATGATCTTGAGCAAAACCACTTTCTTTCTCTGGGATTGTTTCCTCACATGGTACATGTAATGATAACCTGTTCTCTGATGTGTGTGAGGACTAAGTCAGACACTATGTCAAATATCTAGCACAGTGACTACCTCAAGGTAGTCATTAAATAAACAACCACTATTATTAGATGTTAGAGATGTACATTGATCCTTTTCAACCAATAGTCTCTAAAGTTCAGCGCTGAAACTTGATCCATGACATAAATAGTCAAAGTTCCTAAACTCAAACCTTACTTTCACACCCTAAAACTTCTTCTCCATCTCTAAGTTACGCCTACATAATAGGGGAAAAGAAAGTGTTAGTCACTTAGTCGTGTCCAACTCTTCAATACCCCATGAACTATAGCCCACCAGGCTACAGTCCATGGAATTCTCCAGGTAAGAATACTGAAATGGGTAGCCATTCCCTTCTCCAGGGGATCATCCCCACGCAGGGATCAAACCTGGGTGTCCCTCATTACAGGCAGATACTTTACCATTTGAACCCACATAAATCCACTGCTAAATAATCGTGCATGTCCTTTCTCTTCTGTCAACCCGCCTTTTTCTTCCAAAGAGGAAAACAGAACTAACAACACTACATAACAAAGACAAACTCCTATTTCTTAAAGCTTTAGTCGTAGTTGTTTAAATATGTTCTAGAATATCTTATATCATAAATTATTTTTGTAAAAAATATGTCTGTGAATCTTGGAAAGGAGGGCATATGTACACTCTTATCAATAATAAGAAGAAATGATACTAGTTTTTACCTCTACCTCAGGATATACAAGAAGAATGAAGGAAATAAGATAATATTTTCAGGGTTTGTGATTGCCCAATCAATTCCAAATGTTAACAATTACTACATTTATTTGAAAGTTATCAGTGAGTTTGTTAATGTGAAAGGAAAATAAAGTGAAAATTTTAAGGCAAAATAGAAAATGAAGCATTCAAAAAGGCAATAATCAGCACTGTATTCAGTGTTCATGATTTTACCTTAGTGAATCTTTAAGTGCTGAATATGAAAATTAAAATATACACAGATAAAATTTATTCTAAGAACATATTTTAAATATTTTCTTTGAAAAACCATTTGTATTGTATTCTATTTAACACAGTCATGTCTCAGCTACCTGCGACTAATTTATCTCTGTAAATTAACTTCATTTCTAATTGCATAGGCAAGTTCTAAAATGTCATGCATTTAGAAGCTAACTCTTTTCTGCTTAAACTGGTATTTTGTTGACAGGATTGATGGATTTTTTTCCCTTAGTTCAAATAAAAGTGTGACTGAAAAAAGAAATTAAAGAATAGCCTTTCTCAGCTTTAACAGACCTTTCATCCCAATCAGGAATGAGTTACTACACGGCAGAGTGAAAGTAGAGCTAGGGCTGAGAGGAGCGGCCAAGCGTGCAGACCATTACTGTTTGTATCCTCTGGGTTCATTTCTTTTAAAGAAAGAGAGAGTAAGAAGTTTAAAACCTTATAGGCGTTCTTATTCAGCAACTGTTTAAAAATATTCTCAAGGGTATTGGTATAATTTCCAAGAGCTATCTTATTACCACAGGAAAAACACAGAGCTAACCACAGTTCCTATTCTTATTTAGAGCAATTTTGCTTTGAAATTTTCAAGGTTCTTGTAATTTTTACTTGAGTAAAAACCAAGTTAGCTTTTTTTTTTCCCTTCATTATAAAATGTGAGTTGTTTTCCACCATTTTCCGCAGAGAACATGAAAAACACCTAATTTCATGTAGTCCAGCAAACAGGTTAATAGTAATAGCTGGAAAGGTTTTCAAAGATCTGTGATGTAATACTTTTTATTTCCTTCATGTCATCTTTTAACAGTTAGACCTGATAATTATACACCAGCAGGTGGAGCTTCTTGGAAGTAAGTACATTCTGTAATTATTAAAATTGTTAAACTAAGTATTTTATAAAGTTAAATGTTTAGGATAGAATTAAATCAAAAAGAGCACTAGGTCTATTTTTTTTTCTGGGAAAGGTTTCTCTTTTTTTAATTTATTTTTTAATTGAAGGATAATTGCTTTACAGAATTGTGTTGTTTTTCTATCAAACACCAGCATGAATCAGCCATAGGTATACATATGTCCCCTCCCTCTTGGACCTGTCTCCCACTGAAAGTAAAATTATTAGTCTGATATAGATAAGCCTAAAAGCATAAAACTCCCCAAGTCTTTGATGATATTGTCATTAGGAATGTAACATTATTTTTAATCTTGAAGTAATAAACACTATTTGGTCATTTCCATGGCTGCTAATAATTTAAATTTTCTTAACAATTTCAGACATGGAAATTGAGGCTGAGACCAACAAAAAGCCATCAAAATAAAGTTCTATTGTTTTATCATACTGTCAGTGATTCATCAAAAACCAAATCATTTAACAGGGCACAAATTTATAATGATGAATACTCAAATTACTTGAGTATGTTTGTCCTTAATATTATAGATAATGCCTAAAATATGTCAAAATTGAAATAAATAGATAGCATGAAGCTGTAGATATAGTACCAGATAGATTTTTAGACGGAATCATTAGTATCACTGTGAGTTGTCCCAGTAAATTCTATAACAATGACAGAATAATTTGAGTATGATCCTTCTTTAGAGCATTGCTTCCCTAGTTGAAAAGTACTACAACTGTCCAAGTAGGTCATATAACTGGAATCAAAATTTATCAGTTGCACAGCTCTGTTCACAGAGTCTACTTTGATTTCTATGGCTAAATCCTCAAAATTTAGAGTACAGAAATAGATTTGTCTGAAGAAGATACCATGTACTTAATAACTAATCAGTCATGCTGCTTTCTTCTAATAACACTATCATTTTTACTCATATGAAGTTTTGATAATAAGCAGTAGCATGATTTTAATAAATTTTTTTTTCTCTGTCAGTGATACTAGGCACTGAGACCGCCAACAAATATGAGATTAAAAACAGCCTGGGACAAAGAATATACTTTGCAGCGGAGGAAAGCATCTGCTTCAACCGTACTTTCTGTTCCACTCTGCGATCATGCATTCTGAAGATCACCGATAACTCAGGTCAAGAGGTGATTACAGTCAACAGGCCCTTGAGGTGTAACAGCTGCTGGTGCCCTTGCTACCTACAAGAGGTTAGTCACTTACCTGGGTGTGCTTTTATTTTCCACAGTTGGAAAGGTTAGCAATTATTTCTTTAATAAATGACATTCAGCTGGTAATAAAAGGCCATTAACCTTTCAATTGGTTGGATTAGAATGCTGCTCCTTTAAGATCAGAACAGTTTAAGAATTTGGTGATTCACTAATATTTTTTTTTCCATTTCCAATGAAAAACTATAGTGGCTTCTGTGGTGTTAATTTGGAAAGACAGCTCATGCATCACTTAAATGAGACACATCCTCCTGAATCTCTGTATTGGCTATGTAATATCTGTAAGTTCCACCACTAAGCAGATCTATTCTTCGTCTTCTCATTGGTACAAAGTTCAGCGAGTGCTGAGTGATACTAAAGTCTCCTAAAGGAATCTCTTGGGTCAGTAATATTTTTAGAACAGAATCTCATGTTCCATTTACCCATTTATGACAAACTTCAAGGTTCAGCAAAGACTATGCTAGTCTTCTAGAGGGAATCATTTGATTATTATATTTTAATATAGAATAGATTTTCATACCTTTTAGTAAATCTATAGTAATAACTTTTATGGACATGATGCAGTTAAGTTTATGTGGAATATATACTTTGATCTCTTTGATACCAGGAACCTCTAAGTGAGAAGAAATAGATTTTACTTTCTACATTTTGCAGTGGAGGAAACTGAGGCTTAGAGGTGCCTCACCTATGATCTCACATCTGGAATATATCATAAGAGGGATTTGATCCAAGTATCTGTTTTCAAACCCATTTCTTTATGGAGGACCAGTGTATAAATACTCTACCTAGCACAGTGGAAAGTAAATATTAATATGGAACTTTCCTTAAGTAGAGAAGTTTCTCACAATATATGTTGAAGCTAATTCTGCAACTCTTTATAGGCAATTATCTGGTCAAGTGATAGGATTGCTAAGGTACTCAAATTCTGGCAGCCCAAGAATTTTTATTCTTCTACTGGGGATATTCAATATCTAATATGCCCCAAGATGCTAAAGTCAGTATAACCCAGAATATACACCCATTATAACATTTCTGACAGTTAATCCCATCACATAAATTAAACATAAGATGCATCCTAATACTGATTAGTATATTTTTAATTCAGTTGAAATCAAATCAATTACTTTAGAAGTGATCCTAGAACAAATCTATGTAATTCTAAGAAGTCTTGTTGAAAATACCTTTGTCTATCCAAAAACCCTACAGACATGCACATAAAACTATGAACTTAACAAATAAGAAAAGACAAAAGCAAATCAGATGATGGAGACTTGGCTTGATTTAAAAGCAAACAATATTCATCATTTTCACCCACTTCCAGCATATTTTATTAATACAAAGTATTTGAATTGGCTAAATAAATATGTTGAAATACAGCATTATGTATAATTAAGAAGTTAGGGGGATGAATGATAATGGGGCAAAATACTAGTCAGCTCTGAAAATGCAAATGATATTCTTTTAATGCTTTGGACAAAATGAAACAGAAATCACATTGGTGTGTAACAACTGTAACTCTGCAAGAAGCATTTGTTAGCACAGAGAAGCTGAAGTTGACAAATAGAAGAGGAAAAAAAATTATAAGAATCGAGAAGCGAGGCTTAAAAATAGATGTGTGCTGTGACAACAACCAAGAGGGGATAAATATGAAGTATATCATAAGAAACAACTTCAATGCTTGGCCAACTATTGTACTTGGAACAAACGTGGCAAAGAAGCCAGTATCCCAGGGTCAGAAGACAGGCCTGGGGTAGGTTTTCCTTAGGGAATGAAGATCAAAGACATGGACTTTTACTGAATCATGAGGAACACATATCTATACAGTGAATTTCGTTGTTTCTAAAAATTATTTTAAAAATCCAGTATAGCATAGAAGCAGATATTTAGAATCTTTTATATACTGTTTAGAAGTAAGCAGACATTACGATAAAATTAAAATACAATAACCTTAGGAAATTTTATTTTATTATTATCTCTTCCTACAGTTAGAAATCCAAGCCCCTCCTGGTTCTATAGTTGGTTATGTTGCACAGAAGTGGGACCCCTTTCTGCCTAAATTCACAATCCAAAATGCAAACAAAGAAGATATTTTGAAAATCGTTGGTCCTTGTGCAACATGTGGCTGTTTTGGCGATGTGGATTTTGAGGTACGATTGACAAATGAAGGACTATTTCACTTAGGTCCTGATTTTTTGCAACATAATTCAATTTTTTAAATGTACAAATCATGAAATATTTCTGAAATAAATTCGGAAAATAATATACTGGTGAAATAATGGAATAAGTAATATTGTACATGCCAAAAATAACTCATAAATCCAGAGACATAAGTTCAAGAATTTTTTTTTAGAACATACTACAAAAATTTGATGTATGTGGAATTACAGCACCTATGGTATAAAGCAAATATATTTAGTTAGAATCACTGAAATTACATCTTCTTTCCTATATGCCTGGTGGTAACATATCCCAATTCTGATCTCAAGAGCACACTCCATTAAAATATCATTAATTTAAAAGCTATGTAAATAAGACTTGCTAACTTCATTTTGTAAAACAATCTATTCTCATATAAACGTATGTGTGTAAATCAGAAAACAGTAAGCACTTGCAAATTCAGTGTGCAAGAATATGAAATATCTTAACAGCTTTGTTCAGTCGCTAGGTGGTGTCTGACGCTTTGCGACACCATGAACTGCGGCATGCCAGGCTTCCGTATCACCTTCGCGATCTCCCAGTTCAGTTCAGTTCGGTTCAGTCGCTCAGTCGTGTCCGACTCTTTGCGACCCCATGAATCGCAGCACCCCAGGCCTCCCTGTTCATCACCATCTCCCGGAGTTCACTCAGACTCACGTCCATCGAGTCCGTGATGCCATCCAGCCATCTCATCCTGGGTCGTCCCCTTCTCCTCCAGCCCCCAATCCCTCCCAGCATTAGAGTCTTTTCCAATGAGTCAATTCTTCGCATGAGGTGGCCAAAGTACTGGAGCTTCAGCTTTAGCATCATTCCTTCCAAAGAAAACCCAGGGTTGATCTCCTTCAGAATGGACTGGTTGGATCTCCTTGCAGTACAAGGGACCCTCAAGAGTCTTCTCCAACACCACAGTTCAAAAGCATCAATTCTTCAGCGCTCAGCCTTCTTCACAGTCCAACTCTCACATCCATACATGACCACAGGAAAAACCATAGCCTTGACTAGACGGACCTTAGTCGGCAAAGTAATGTCTCTGCTTTTGAATATACTATCTAGATTGGTCATAACTTTTCTTCCAAGGAGTAAGCGTCTTTTAATTTCATGGCTGCAGTCACCATCTGCCGTGATTTTGGAGCCCCCAAAAATAAAGTCTGACACTGTTTCTACTGTTTCCCCATCTATTTCCCAAGAAGTGATGGGACCAGATGCCATGATCTTCGTTTCCTGAATGTTGAGCTTTAAGCCAACTTTTTCACTCTCCTCTTTCACTTTCATCAAGAGGCTCTTTAGTTCCTCTTCACTTTCTGCCATAAGGGTGGTGTCATCTGCATATCTGAGGTTATTGATATTTCTCGCAGCAGTCTTGATTCCAGCTTGTGTTTGCTCAAATTCACATCCATTGAGTCTGTAATGCTATCTAACCATCTCATCCTCTGCTGCCCTCTTTTCCTTTTTCCTTAATGGTTTTTCCTAGAAATAAATATTAGAGGAATAAAGTATGTATTTCTTTTTTGTTTATTCACTCTAGTCATTCATGTATATCTCATATAGGATATTAAGTTTACAGGATTTCAGGAAACACAACTCACCTAGAATACAATGTACATTTTACAAAATGGGCTGTCATAACTCCAAAAATTCTTGGCATAACTTTCCTAAGAGTAAAGAATAAAAATAAGCCCTATAATTGAGGAGTACTTAAGAGTTTTAATATTTATGGTATTGTTTTGTAGTTGCTAAGTCATGTCCTACTCTTTGGCAAAGAGACTCCTCTGTCCATGGGATTCTCCACTCAAGAATACTGGAGTGGGTTGCCATTTCCTTTTCCAGGGGATCTTCCCTATCCAGGGATCAAACCACATCTCCTGCATTGGCAGGTGAATTCTTTACCACTGAGCCACCATAAATCCCATTTATGGTATAGAGATGACCTAAGTAACTGCCTTTACTTTCTATCTTCTACTTCCACACAGAAAGTGAAAGTTTATATCACTTTAAACCTTTGAATGAGAAACAGGGCAAGCAAATGAATACTGGATAGTTTAATTCTAGATTCCTTCTAGTTGAAAAGAACTATAGACTTTTTTATGTCAAAATATTAGTCTGAATTTATGTGGTACATTAGTCAAGAGAAGTTTTTCAAATGAAAAATAGGACTTAGCTTAGTTATAAAGGAATGACCTTGTAAATGTCTGAGTATAACATAAAAATGAAATTAAGCAATGACTGATAATATCTTCAAGAGATGGGAATGCCAGACCACCTGACCTGCCTCCTGAGAAATCTGTGTGCAGGTCAAGAAGCAACAGTTAGAACTGAACATGGAACAACAGACTGGTTCCAAATCAGGAAAGGAGCATCTCAAGGCTATATATTGCAGCCCTGCTTATTTAACTTCTATGCAGAGTACATCATGAGAAATGCTGGAATGGATGAAGCACAAGCTGGAATCCAGATTGCTGGGAGAAATATCAATAACCTCAGATACACAGATGACACCACACTTATGGCAGGAAGAAGAAGTAAAGAGCCTCTTAATGAAAGTGAAAGAGGAGTGAAAAAGTTGGCTTAAAACTCAACATTCAGAAAACGAAGATCATGGCATCTGGTCCCATCACTTCATGGCAAATAGATGGGGAAACAATGGAAACAGTGGCAGACTTTATTTTTGGGGACTCCAAAATCACTGCAGATGGTGATTGCAGCCATGAAATTAAAAGATGCTTGCTCCTTGGAAATAAAAGTTATGACCAACCTAGACAGCATATTAAAAAGCAGAGACATTACTTGGCCAACAAAGGTCCATCTAGTCAAGCTATGGCTTTTCCAGTAGTCATGTATGGATGTGAGAGTTGGACTATAAAAAAAGCTAAGCACCAAAGAATTGATGCTTTTGAACTGTAGTGTTGGAGAAGACTCTTGAGAATCCCTTGGACTGCAAGGAGATCCAAGCAGTCAAATCAGTCCTGAACTATTCACTGGAAGGACTGATACTGAAGCTGAAACTCCAATATTTTGGCCACCTCATGAGAACTGATTCATTGGAAAAGATCCTGATACTGGGAAAGACTTGAAGGCGGGAGGAGAAGGGGATGACAGAGGATGAGATGGTTGAATGGCATCACTAACTCAATGGACGAGAGTCTGAGTAAACTCTGGGAGTTAGTGATGAACAGGGAGGCCTGGCATGCTGCAGTCCATGGAGTTGCAAAGAGTCAGACACAACTGAGTGACTGAAATGAACTGATAATATTTAAGCAAATTAGCAATTATAAAATCTTAGCAATAAAAAATAAATTATACTTGGAAATTTATTTTATCTAAAAAATTTCCTCTAAAATCTTTCTCAAAAATATTTTCTTTCTTTCTTTTTTCACATGAAGAATTCAGATTTAAAATGCGGACCTCAGGTAGAAGGATTATCATCATGGTTAGACTATGTAATTGAAACTATGTACCTGCTGCCATCTTGTGGCAGTCCGGCCTTAATTACTTATTGAAGTTAAATTCTCAATCTGCATACAGAAAGGAGAATAAAAGAGATTATGATGGTTTAAAAAATGTCAGAAAAGCAAAATTCCTGAATAATAAACTTGAAAGTTAAATTTACAAACCTAAGATTATACAAAGGAATGATTGCCATTGAATTGTCATTTAAAGATGATGAATAAAATTATTCTTATATCTCATGAAGTAAACATGGAGAAATGTAAAATCATAGGTTTCATGTATACATTTACAGCCTCTTATTTTCTTTTCAAAGGTGAAGACCATTAACGAAAAACTTACAATTGGAAAGATTTCCAAGTACTGGTCAGGCTTCGTGAATGATGTTTTCACCAATGCTGACAACTTTGGGATTCATGTTCCTGCTGACCTCGATGTGACAGTCAAAGCAGCCATGATTGGTGCTTGCTTTCTCTTTGTAAGTGTGGTCTTAAAGACTGAGGTGGTTTATTTCTTGCCTTTTCACTTGTCAGTTATTATAGAGCCATCCTGTTTCACATAGTTTTTACCCCACGGAGTCAGTTTTATACACGAAAGGCTAGTTTGTGGCCAACAGTGTTTAGAAGTCAGAATGTAACAGCTTGCATTCATATTGGGTAGCCTTCCTCCAGTGGCCCTCAAACTCCCTCTTCTCAAGGATGGATTCCCTATCTACATCCTACTCATCATTTCTCAATATTTGAGTTAGCCTTCTCTTTTGACTTTCAACTTTTTCTTATTTTCACTTTCAGTGAAAAATATGTAAACACAAATAATCACATTATTTATCCTGGGTAAGGTTCAAGGTTGTTTAATTGCTTACCAAGGAGTCAGGTGATATTCAAAATGTGAAAAGTACAATTTTCTTGCCCTTCCAGTAAGTACACAGGTACATGAGTAAACAGAGATGAGTTAATATGTAGCAGTTTCTATTATTACAAAGATATGATGTCTTTGTCTTTTCTTCTCAATTTAACAATTTCATCAAAAAGATTTTCTTCTAGATTGGTGATGAAAGAATAGAAGTCAAGTAATACTTGTACCAAACCCTGACCTGATTTTCTCTGTTCCCCACTTTCCTTCTAATTTTTCCCTCATTGCTTACATTTTTCAGGTTTTGCACTCAAAAAAGTTCATGGAATTTTAAAGTAAACTTTCATTCTTCCTCTCATGTTATTCTTCAAGGCTTTAGGATCCTAAATCTTACAGTTATGGTAATATGTGCTACTGTGGGCAAAAAATGTAGTCCTATTTACTTAGGCTCTTCTAGAGACATTTGAGAGTTATATTAACTAAAAATAATTCCTTGGTGATGGCACTCATAGATACTTAGAGTTTAATCAAAAATAAATATAGTAGCATTTTTTCTGACAGCAGCTTTAGAGAAATTATTTTAACTTATTGATTCCCTATCATGAGTAGAGGCAGAGTGAATATCAATACACAGAGTGCAAGGCTTTTATACTAAGCTGTCTCTTACTCTTAATTTCCGTTTTCATCTATAAATGTAACCAAGTTCAGTCGATCTTTCCTGTCACCACATACAATTTTCATTTTTCCATTCTCCTTATCTGTTTGCTGCTAAGTCACTTCAGTCATGTCCGACTCTGTGCGATACCATAGACGGCAGCCCACCAGGTTCCCCAGTCCCTGGGATTCTCCAGGCAAGAACACCGGAGTGGGTTGCCATTTCCTTCTCCAGTGCGTGAAAGTGAAAAGTGAAAGCAAAGTCACTCAGTCGTGTCTGACTCTTAGCGACCCCATGGACTGCAGCCTACCAGGCTCCTCCGTCCATGGGATTTTCCAGGCAAGAGTACTGGAGTGGGGTGCCATTGCCTTCTCCAAGGCTTTTAATTTGTCACTTCCTACTCCCTTCTATTTTTTGACCATTCTGTATTTTGACACCAAACATACCAATGGCACCCCACTCCAGTAAGTACTCTTGCCTGGAAAATCCAGTGGAGGGAGGAGCCTGGTAGGTTGCAGTCCATGGGGTTGCTAAGAGTCGGATATGACTGAGAAAATTCACTTTCAATTTTCACTTTCATGCATTGGAGAAGGAAATGGCAACCCACTCCAGTGTTCTTGCCTGGAGAATCCCAGGAACTGAGGAGCCAGGTGGGCTGCCATCTCTGGGGTCGCACAGAGTCGGACACGACTGAAGCGACTTAGCGGCAGCATACCATGCATATAAACATACTCCCACCCTTTTCCCAAAGCCTTAATTTGGCCTTCTGGTTAGTCTCCTTTTTTAATGTTTATATTAAAAATATATCACCTTTAATCTGCCCTGCTGCTGCTGCTATTTAGTTGCTAAATTATGTCCAATTCTTTTGCATCCACCTGGGCTGTAGCCTGCCAGGCTCCTCTGTCCATGGGATTCCCAGGCAAGAATACTGGAGTGGGTTGCCATTTTCTTCTCCAGGGGATCTTCCTGACCAAAGAATCAAACTTGTGTCTCCTGCTTGGCAGGCGGGTTCTTTACCACACTGAGCCACCAGGGAAGACTTTAATCTGCCCTACATATATATTTTATGTATGAATAACAAGCTGATGGCAAAAATGCCAACAATTCCTTATCACTGTAGCACTGATTGAAGTAACGCCCCAATTATCTGAAAAGATAACTTTTTCACTCCAGGGTCTGAGAGAGAAACATACTCACTGAGACTATCAGACAGCATTCCATCCATTGCTTTTCTTTTCCTTTTTACCATAATATTATAAAATATTTGCACTTTGCTCTTGGCCAATATTGAAGAAGAAAATGGCAATCCACTCCAGTATTCTTGCCTGAAGTCCATGGACAAAGGAGCCTGGCAGGCTACAGTCCATGGGGTCACAAAGAGTCAGACATAAATGAGTGACTATCACTCACCCTTGGCCAATATAGCTTTTAAAACAATTTGTCACCAAGAATTATGTTCTTAATTTGTAAATGCTGTCTCCATTTTATTACCTTGTGGTCAGAAATCTTTAGAAAGTTGCTGGTGGGAGGATATTCCCTGATCCAAACAGCAAAATTCACAAGTATTCACAAGTAATTTGGTCTTTTGTTTGAGACTGCTTCTGCTGCTGCTGCTAAGTCGCTTTGGTCGTGTCCGACTCTGTGCAACCACATAGACGGCAGCCCACCAGGCTCCGCTGTTCCCGGGATTCTCCAGGCAAGAACACTGGAGTGGGTTGCCATTTCCTTCTCCGATGCATGAAAGTGAAAAGTGAAGTCACTCAGTTGTGTCTGACTCTTAGCGACCCCATGGACTACAGCCCACCGGGCTCCTCCATCCATGGGATTTTCCAGGCAAGAGTACTGGAGTGGGTTGCCATTGCCTTCTCCGTTCCAGGTTACTTAAACTCTGCTAATTAGATATGTGAGTGTCATGAAACTTAAACTTTCTGATTTTTCTCCTCCTGATAAATCACATGTTCCTGGAACACCACTGGGAAACATAATTGCCTTATATAATCAAAGCTTCCATGTAAGACTCTTGATCTTAATTGTTGGTTTTTTGTCAATTCACTCATATTCCATTTATTTATTTGTAGGATTTTATGTTCTTTGAACATTCACTGGCTGGATTATAACAAGCAAGATGACAAAAACAATAAAATATGCAGAATGTATTTCAGTAAGTAAAAGGCAAGTTTAAATGATCTCTTTCCCTTTGAAGAGGTCTATATTTGACGCTGTCTAATTCTTTTTCATTTTCTTTTAGAAATCCCCTGGGCTCTGGATTTCATTTCTGAATGGTTTGACTATTGGCTTTTTTCTCTTTTTGTAACAAAATGTTAATTACTATATTTATTAAAGCATAATGTAGTGAAGCAATTATCTGCTTGTGAATGCATGATAACTAAAGACAAGATGACTGACCCTAGCACAGTGGTGCTTTGAGAGATTACCATTCTTTCTTTTTATCCTTTTGAAGTTATTGCATGGTAAGCATGAAAGATGAGAGCTAAGGCTTGCAGCATCACTGATGAAAATTCAATGTTTAGAGAGCACTTTGAAGTTTTTCTGATAGAAGGACTGGTTACTAATCAAAAGGACAGGGTTTCTAAAGTATTTTTTTATAAGCAGTCTTTTCTGCTTTGTTTATTAATCTTCTTATAGTAGTGAGACATTTTTACATTATACTGAAAAAGCTAAAAGTTGGGTAAATAATAGGTTTAAAGATGAGACAGCAGATGAAATCAATTTGTTCTAGTGGCAAAAGGCACAGTTACATTCCATAAAAAAGGTAATATTTACAAATCAAAGTATGCTTTACATACATGTACGTGCTAGGGATATAAATAAGCATATTAATAAACTTCTAAGCTAGTAAAAGCAATGGTACAGAGCAGGAACTTTATCTATTTGCAGTAAAAGCTCAGTCAAAAAAGGAATCTAAGGCTCTGAAAAATAAACAGCCTCAGGCCTCAAGAACAAGCAGACAAAAACTAACAAAGCCTTACTACTTGAGGCAAATACGGAAGTCAGGAAACACAGCCAATGCAATTAATACCTTCCATTTTAATGTTTTCAGAGTCTTCCAGACTTCTAGCCTAGTTGTCCATAAATTTCCAAAGCCCATAAAAAAGAGATGTTTTCTTTTTACGAATGTAACAGTCCTTCTCCCTTTCTCAAATTGAGGAACAATTTTGTTCTAAGCAAAACATCATGTAAACTCTACTTTAGAATTACACAAATATGATCCAAATTTCTATCTACATATAAAGATGTTTGGGGAAACTCTAGATAACATCCCACTTCGTAAAGAGATGTGTTCCAAGCATCTGTTACTAAGTTAGTTGTTTGGAATCTGTCATCTAGTTATAAAATTGTATATGGTAGCTAAGTTCCCTAAATAGCCCACACATTATCTATTTAGTTCTGGGTTCTGGATTAAGAGCTTTAGGTTATGTAAGATGGAAAGAAAAAGAGTCTCTCCCATTTTCTGGTTCAGTTTCCTTTAGCATTCTTCATTCTTGTTGTTGTTCAGTCGTTCAGTCATGTCCAACGCTTTGTGACCCCATGCTACTTTGCACCTTACCTGAGTCTCCCTCCCAAACCCAAAGGGCATACAGGAACTATGTATTTGCCTCAAGCAAGCACCAGTGACCAACTTGTGAGGAAGATCATCCAGAGTACATCATGAGAAAAGCTGGGCTAGAGGAAGCACAAGCTGGAATCAAGATTGCCGGGAAAAATATCAGTAACCTCAGACATGCAGATGACACCACCTTTATGGCAGAAAGTGAAGAAGAATTAAAGAGCTACTCAATGAACGTGAAAGAGGAGAGTGAAAAAGTTGGCTTAAAGTTCAACATTCATAAAACTAGGATCACGGCATCTGGTCCTATCACTTCATGGCAAATAGATGGGGAAACAGTGAGAGACTTAATTTTGGGGGGCTCCAAAATCATTGTTGATGGTGACTGCAGCCATGAAAATCTTTCATTTTCATGCTTGCTCCTTGGAAATAAAAGTTATGACCAACCTAGACAGCATATTAAAAAGCAGAGACATTACTTTGCCAACAAAGGTCTGTCTAGTCAAGGCTATAGTTTTTACAGTGGTCATGTATGAATGTGAGAGTTGGACTATAAGAAAGCTGATCGCAGAAGAATTGATGCTTTTGAACGGTGGTGTTGGAGAAGACTCTTGAGAGTCCCTTGGACTGCAAAGAGATGCAACCAGTCCACCCTAAAGGAGATCAGTCCTGGGTGTTCATTGGAAGGACTGATACTGAAGCTGAAACTCCAATACTTTGGCCACCTGATGCGAAGAGCTGACTCATTTGAAAAGACCCTGATGCTGGGAAAGATTGAGGGAAGGAGGAGAAGGGGACGACAGAGGATGAGATGGTTGGATGGCATCATCAACTTGATGGACATGGGTTTGTGTGGACTCTGGGAGTTGGTGATGGACAGGGAGGCCTGGCATGCTGCGGTTCATGGGGTCGCAAAGAGTCGGACACAACTGCGCGACTGAACTGAACCAAAGAATAAGCATGCTTCAAATCACACACAGCCTTCTGCCAGTCGTATCATTCACTCCTTCAGCAGAACTGGTGTCACCTTCATGTTGGGAGCAGTGTGGTTATGGTTATGGAGGGAACAGAAGTCCTGTGAGCTATGATAGATGTCACCGGAGTCTAGCTCTGCTGTGTGCTAGCCACACATCTGTGAACCTGGCATGCAGTCTTTCTGAACCTACTCAGTTTTCCATTCTGCTACCTTGCAGAGCTCTGGTGACGGTAGAGAAGCATGGCATTTTCTCCAATTATCCTTTATCTATTTTAACTAATAGTTTTCCCTGGTGTCTCAGTGGTAAAGAATCGGCCAGCCAAGCAGGAGACATGGGTTTGATCCTTGGGTCAGGAAGATCCTCTGGAGAAGGAAATGGGATCCACTCCCTTTCCGAGGTGGCACCAATGGTAAAGAACCCATCTGCTAGTGCAGGAGACATAAGAGACATGGGTTCAATCTCTGGGTTGGGAAGATCCCTGGAAGAGGGCATGGCAACCCACCCCAATATTCTTGCTTGGAGAATCCACTGGACAGAGGAGCCTGACAGGCTAAAGTCCAAGGGGTCGCAAAAAGATTTGGACACAACTTAGTGACTAAACAACAATGGAAATGGCAGCCTTCAAGCTGATGCTTAGTAACCAGTAAAATGGAGAAGATGGCTACCATTTTCTGTTGGTTTATTCATGCCAGACACTATGCTTGCTCCGAATTACTGGTGGGGTAGGTAACAAAACAAAGTGAAACGAAGGGAAATCAGGCAGTATGTGGAAGACTGCCTGCGAACCTATCTTCCCTGCTCTCTACCCTGCCCTCCATGTCTCAAAAGTTCTCCAGAAAGATGATGATGCTTTCATAGCTTCTTCTTGTCCTTTACTCTGATTTCCAAAGTGAAAGACATTTGTAACTGATGTCACCACAGTAGTGGTTGAGACTTTCGCAGGAGAGAAAAATGAATGGGAAAAAGAAAACACAATCTGTAAAAACTGCTTTTTAATATAACAAATTGTTTTAGTTTTTAAAAAAAAATATTTAAATGAACCCTAAAACTAGTGAAAAGAGACACAATACTTACATCTAAGGGATACTTCCCAATGATAAAAAAGCTGACCCTATTAAATAAAAACCTGCTATAGTATTTACCTGGATTTGGCGTACTCCAACAAATTAGGACCCATCCTTTCTCTCCTTCATTAAAGATTAAAGATGCAATTGATCTTTAAATGTCTTCTGTGTACCACCTTTCCCTTTGCCACCAAACTTCAGCCCATGAAAGACCAAGGAGACTCTTGTTTTGCTGTGAAAATTTAAATGAAAAGAATGAAGTTCTAAAATAAGGTTTTTGCTTTGTACATCATTGCCTTTTATTGGCCCATTAAGCTTCAGAATGCAGGTTCCAACTCTGTTTACTCTGAAATATACTTGGAAAGTCTTGACCAAGTTCAAGTGCCCCCCATTCATTGATTGATTCATTCACTGATTCATTCGTCTGTTCTTTCATTAATTTAATAAAGACTTATTTACTGCCTCCTATATGCCAAAAATAAAGTCCCCTTCTTAAGAAGATTATAGTTTAAAGATATGGCTATTAATCCAATAATGACACAAACAGAACTTAGATTTCCAACATGAGAAGAGTTCATAAGAGACAGACAAGGTTCTAAGTAAGGTAGAGGTATGTGACTTGATCAGGGAATGATGGTGGATTTAATATGTGAAGGATAAGTCAGAACAAGAGGAAGAATGTTGCAAAAACTGCAAAAGTTCTCTTATGGATGAGGTGAAGGCCATGATAATATCAAATGACTTGAAAAAAGCCAGTGACTTAAGTTCAGACAGTGAAGAGAAAGGTGGTAAAAGAAGAGAACAAATGTGGTCTGGAGGATGTGTTGAAAATTTTAGACTGTGTCCTATTAGCAAAGCAACTGATGAGGGTTTATAAGGAGAGAGTAGAGTGATGAAAGATTAGAATGGTGAGAGGCCTGGAGAAGACACTCATGGACCAATCAGTGTTACTGAAGTAGTTCAGATGACACCTAATGGTAGCTTGGACTAAGTTGGCACTCATGTAAAGGGAGAGAAGTCAGCAGATTCAGGATATATCTGGAAAGTAAAATCACCCTTACTTGATGCTGGATTGAAAAATAGAGGTTCAAGGGAGAGAGGGGAATTTCTGGCTTATAGTAACAGAGAGAACATTAGAAGAAGAATTGGTTTGGTGGTAGAAGAAGTACATGGGTTCAGTTTTAAGCACATTAAACCTTTAATATCTCTAAGTCTTCTAAAAGGCAATGTCAAATAGGCAGGTGAGCATCTTTTCATCTGGAATATTTTTGAAGAGAGAGATGAATTTATGAGAACTGAAGGGACCCACAGAGATCTGAGTAACCTCTAGTTTACTTCAAAGATATCCCTAACAATATTTTAAAACTTACATGGACAACGAATTCATTCATTCAATCATCTAAATAATATTTTATGGGATTACTTCTGTGTACTAGGTACTATATTAGGCAGTGGGAATATTATGCTAAGTGGCCATCATTTCTACTGTAAAGATGTAGTCAACAAATATTTGTGAAGTTCATACTGTGTGCTAGGCACCTATATCAGCAATAAGTTGCAGCAGCAAACAAAGCAACAACGTTTGTGCCCTCTTAGAGCTTATATAGTAATACAGATAGAAAATAAACCAATGGATAACAAAAATATCATGTAATCACAGCTGAATGTGTTGCATGTTCAATAGGCAAGGGAGGACTGAGCTTATAAGATAGTTTATAAGCAAAGAAGAAAGCTTATAGGTTTGGGAAAGCATGGTGTTTATACGCTGGAATTGTTGACTTCAGTTATGGAAACATTTTTACCAGAGTCAGACTGTTACTGACTGGCTGACTCTCAGAAATCTGTTCACTGGATCGAAGCTGCCACTGATTATCTGATTTTCAGCCTGATTTTTAACATTTGATTGCAGGGGATGTTGCTGATGTCTTTTCAGAAATGTGTGCACTTTCACAATCCCTGATTGACTAAACAAGTTTAGTGCAAGCATACCTCATTTTATTGCACTTCACTTTATTGCATATTTTCCAAATTGAAGGTTAGTGGCGACCTCATGTTGAGCAAGTCTCTTAGTGTCATTTTTCCAACAGCATTGGCTCAGTTGATGTCTCTGTGTCAACATTTGCTCATTCTCATAATATTACAAACTTTTGCATTATTATTATATTTGCTGTGATGATCTGTGCCTAGTGATCTTTGATGTTGCTCTGGTAGTTGTTTGGGGCACCACAAACAGGGTCCATACAAGATGACAAATTTAACTGATAATTGTTGTTGTGTTCTGACTGACCTGCCAACAAACTGTTCTCCCATCTCTCTCACTGTCTTCAGGTCTCCCTTTACCATGAGACACAACAATATTGAAATTATGCTAATTAATTACCCTTCAGTGGTATCTAAGTGTTTGATGAAAGGAAGAGTTGTACATCTCTCACTTTAAATCAAAAGCTAGAAGTGGTTAAGCTTAATGAGGAAGCCATGTGGAAAGCCAAGGTAGGTTGAAAGCTAGGCAGCTAACACCAGTTAGTAAAGCTGTGAATGCAAAGGAAAAGTTCTTCAAGGGAATTAAAAGTGCTGCTCCAGTAAACACATGAATGATAAGAAAGCAAAACAGCCATATCAATGGAGAAAGTTTTAGTGCTCTGGCTAAAAGAGTAAACCACCCATAACATTCCTTTAGGCCAAAGCAAAGGCCTTAGCTCTTGTTTAATTCTATGAAGCCTTACAGCCGTGAGGGAGATGCAGAAGAAAAGTCTGAAGCTAGCAGAAGTTGGTTCATGAAATTTAAAGGAAGAAACTGTCTTCCTTCACAAGGTAAAGCAGCAAGTGCTGATGTAGAAGGTGCAACAAATTATCCAGAAAATCTAGCTACAAGCATTAATGAAGGTGGTACACTAAACAATAGGTTTTCAGTGTTGATGAAACAGCCTTCTATTGGAAGAAGATGCCATCTAGGACTTTCACAATTAGAGAGTAGGAGTCAATGCCTGGCCCAAAGCTTCAAGGGACAGGCTGACTCTTGTTAGACACTAAAGCAACTGGTGACTTTAATTTGAAGCCAATGCTCAGTTAACGTTCTGAAAATTTCTATGTCTCTTAAGACTTATGCTAAATCAACTCACCCTGTGCTCTGTGAATGGAACAACAAAGCCTGGATGACAGAACATCTGTTTACAACATGGTTTACTAAATATTTTAAGCTCAGTGTTGAGACCTACTACTCAGAAAGAAAAAAAGATTTTTTTCAATACATTTTATTGCTTACTGACAATCCACCTCACCCAAGAGCTCTGATGGAGATGAACAATGACATTAATGTGTTCAGGCCTACTAACACACAACATCCATCCTGCAGCCAATGGATCAAGGAGGCATTTTAGTTTTCAAATTCTATTCTCTAAGAAACACATTTTAGAAGGCTACAGTTGCCACAGAAGGTGTAAGGATCTGGGCAAAGTAAATTGAAAATCTTCTGCAAAGCATTTACCATTCTAGAAGTCATTAAGGACATTTATGATTCATGGGAAGTGGTCAAAATATCAACATTAATAGGAATTTAGATGAAGTTGATTCCCACCCTCATGGATGACTTGGAGAGGTTCAAGATTTCGGTGGAACGATTAACTACAGATGTAGTGGAAATAGCAAGAGAACCAGAAATAGAAGTAGATAGAGCTTGAGACGTGATTGCACTGATCCAATATCATAATCAGACTTTAAGAGATGAGGAGCATAATGATGCTTCTCATGGATGAGCAAAGAAAACGGTTTCTTGAGATGGAATCTACTCTTGGTGAAGATGCTGTGAAGACTGTTGAAATGACAATAAGGCGTTTAGAATATTACACCAACTTAGTCGATAAAGGAGCAGCAGCAGTAGAGTTTGAGAAGACTGACTCCAATTTTGAAAGCAGTTCTACTCTGGGTAAAATGTTATCAGATAGCATGGCGTGCTACAAAGAAATCATTTGTAATAGGAAAAGCCAATTGATGTGGCAAACTTCATTGTTGCCTTATTTTAAGAAATTGTCACAGACACCCCAGCCTTCAGCAACCACCACCCTGATCAATCCATAACATTTGACATTGAGGCAAGACCCTCCACCATCAAAAGATTACTGCTCACTGAAGGCTCACATGATGGTTAGCCTTTTTTATTAAGCAATAATGCATTTTTATATCAAGGTATATACATTGTTGTATTAGACATAATGCTGTTGCTTATTTATTAGGCTGCAATACAGTATAAACATATATTTTATATGAACTGGGAAAACAAAAAATTTGTGTGACACACTTTACTGCTTTATTGCAGTGGTTGTGACTGAATCCAAAATATCTTTGAGGTATTTCTGCCCTAATTCTGATTATCATCTTTTGCTATAATGAACAATCAGTTATTTCCTAAGAGGGTGAAAAATTTATATTTCCAAACCATGAAAATAATTCAAGATAAAAAAAATAGAAATGAAACCGCTGTTACATTTGAACAGGGAAAGGAAATAAGGCAGAAATTCATATGAATATTTGGGGAAAGAGTTCCAGGTAGATGGAAAAGCAAGTGCAGGAGTTCTGAGTCAAGAGGCTGCTGGACAAATTTGAGAAACATAGGAAGTCAGAACAGCTGAAGTAAAGTAAAGTAAAGGTGGTGGGGGCCAGGGGAGGATTTGAGCTGCAGTAGGAAAAGTGGCCCAGGGTGGATCACACAGAGTCTTGTTAAGCAAGATATGGAAGAGAAATTGATAAACCCTGGAATTTGGTTGCATGTGGGATGTAAGGAATACTAAGAACTCAAACATAAAGTCCCAGTTTTTATTGTGGCCATACCACTCATCAAAACAGGTGCAATTTAGTTTCATGTGCTCAGCTGCATCTGATTCTTGCAACCCCATGGACTATAGCCCACTGGGCTCCCCTGTCTGCGGAATTTTCCAGGCAAGAATACTGGAGTAGGTAGCCATTTCCTTCTCCAGTTTCACAAGCACTATGCTCAAAGAATATACGTGAAAATGCAAAAATACAAATAATTAAATACATTTAGGGTGGGAGGTCAGAACCCCTAGAGAGTACATTACAACACCTAAGATGAGTGCGTGTCCTCCAGGCAGGTGTGGTAAAAGCCAGGAAGTGTATTGGCTGGGAGAACATTCCAAGCCAAGAACACAGCACAGAGGCACAGAAATGAGAAATGACATTCTCAGCACGGAGAGTAAAAATTGAAAAGCACCCAGCAGTTCAGCATGCACCTCGTAAGTTCAGAGCTTTCTTGGATGATCAGGCCACACTTCACCACTCAGCTCTCCTCCAAACTGTAGCACTAGCTCATCATTTAAAGAATAGTTTCTTCTCCTAGATATATGTTCTATCTCTATTTTTGACTAAAGCACCGTCTAAGGGCTGTGAAGAATTATCTAGATGCTAGATTGAACTCAGAAACTGAGTCTGAGTGAACCAACAGATATGAGGAAAAACAAAACAAATAGAATCCTTGAATATTCTTCCCTATTCATAATATCCTGCAGGAAAGAAAGTAAAACTCATCAGACAAATCATCTCTATTTCCCTACAAGATTTTGATAGATAATCTGAAGAATGAGAGTGTAGCCCAGACAGCATGCAGTAGTTCATGAAATTCCAATTCACTGGAACCTTAATTAGAGGTTCATATACTTTTATTTTAGATTTGGTGTATTTTTTAAATCAGAATAAGAATAACCTAGGAAACAACATAATATTTTCATACTTCATAATTTACTCTTATATTCTTCAGTTCTGTCATGATTTTGAATTATTAAAATTAGAGGGAAGAAATTCTTATTTACAATAATTTGAGTTCTCAAGTTCAGCAATTTTTCCTTTATATAAGTGATGATCCTGTCCTTTATCCTAAGATTTTGTTTTGGAATCTGCAGATTAACTTAAAAAGAAAAAGGCTCATTTTTTAAATAAAAATTTTCTAAATGCAAATGGATTTTGCCTATTTCTTATACTTTTGCCATGAAAACAAGTAAACATTGTCCATGGTGACATGTGTGATAGTTCCTCCAGCTACCAGGTGTTAAATATAGATGTCACAGATTTAAATAGCTTAAGGAATCCATGATTTCTTTTTGAGAAAAAAATAATTAAAATCTCATTAAGAAAAGGAGCAAAATCAGATTATGTCTTGCTGACTGAGCCACTATTTTATGACCATCTGCTAATATATATTATTATCAAAATAATTGAAAATTTATTTTCCATTTAATTATAAATATTTGGTTTCAAAGTTCAGTTACAATAGAAATAAAAGATTTCAAATATGAAAGTATGGCATTTTGCCTAAAACAAAACATGATGAAACAACTTGTCCTATGAATATGTAAAAGCTAATATTAATAGGCATGTTTCTTTCACACATTGTGCTAGATTTGTCACATATGAGTCTCACCTAATTTCAGTGCAATGCAGAAAGTGATTATTATAAAATCAAAAGCACAGAGGAAGAGAACAATGCTCAGGAAATTTAAGTAACTGGCCAAATTTTACAGATTTCTTAGCCTTCTCTCTACCTTCTATGATGAGAATATGAATGGACAAGAAATGACAAGAGGAGAAATTTTAAAATACACAGGATGAAGATTCAGAAACCTAGGACAGAAGTATTCTCATTAGGACCTGAACAAATAATATTCTCATCAACACCATGCACTATCTCTATTTGGAAAACAACATATAAGCAACAACTTAAAATCTTTTATCCATTGACAACATATCTCTGACGTTGTTTTTGTGGATGCCTCTGGTTACTATTCTAAGCGATAGATTAAGGGGGTAACAGGTAAACCTGAAAAAAAAAAATCTCTTGAAAAAATGTTTAAGTTCTATGGAGGAATTTTCAAAACAAACTTTGTCAAACATAAGAGTCAGAAAATATTTCCTAGCATCAATACATCACAATGAAATGAAGTGAAAGTCACTCACTTGAGTCCGATTCTTTGTGACCCCATGGACTGTAGTCTGCCAGGCTCCCATTCTATGGAATTCTCCAGGCAAGAATACTGGAGTGGGTTTCCATTTCCTTCTCTAGGGAGTCTTCCTGACCCAGAAATCAAACCCAGATCTCTTGCATTATAGAGACCCAATACGTCATAAAGGCTATTTTAGTCTGCCATTTAATTGCTTTTTAAAAATTAATTTTAGCATAATCAAATAATAAATAAATCTCAGGAATCATTCTGGCACCTATACTGTATTCAACTTTGTAATGTAAAATATACTACATTTTTAAGTAATGGTGAAAGCTAGCATTGAAAATACATAGAAAGACTAATGGAGAAATTAAACAATTCTTACTTAAGTAAGCAAGTTCTTCAAAATCCAATTATATACACACAGGTAATACACACTTTTCGGAGAAGGCAATGGCACCTCACTCCAGTACTCTTGCCTGG
Source organism: Budorcas taxicolor (assembly GCF_023091745.1). NCBI lineage: Eukaryota > Metazoa > Chordata > Mammalia > Artiodactyla > Bovidae > Budorcas > Budorcas taxicolor. The sequence goes on from NC_068910.1 coordinate 185,952,328, forward strand.
AAAATCCCATGGACGGAGGAGCCTGGTAGGCTGCAGTCCATGGGGTCGTTAAGAGTCGGACACAACTGAGCGACTTCACTTTCACTTTTCACTTTCATGCATTGGAAAAGGAAATGGCAACCCACTCCAGTATTCTTCCTGGAGAATCCCAGGGACAAAGGAGCCTAGCGGGCTGCCGTCTACGGGGTCGCACAGAGTCCGACACTACTGAAGCGACTTAGCAGCAGCAGTAGCAGCAATACACACTTTTAATGTCTTTCAAGCTGCAGGTGGCAGCAACACTTCACATTTTCAGCTCTGCTAAGCTACACCAGATTTATGGAAGCACAAATATCTACTGAATATTCCCTCTCTTCATCCTGTGATCTGGAAAAGAAAATGTGCTGCTTTTGTATGTAGGAGGGTGAAATTTGATGTTATTCTTCCAATTAAACAAGAAACAGACTATTAGGGTTGCAGTATACACAACATAAACATTCAGTAATTACTATTTTTGATCACCAGACCAAATACAATTTCACAATTTCGACCAATTCTGTGAATGTACATAATCCTATTTTCTCAAGAAAACTGAGTAACAGTGCATTATCAAATAAATTATAGGCATCCCTAAAGATTAAGCATATAATTAAAAATAGATCCTCAAATCTGATTTGCTATTTCTCACTTAAGAGAACTAAAATTATTCAGAATCATTCAAGAAATCTCTTCTCTGTGGTCATTCGTATGTTGCACCTTGATCATCTTCACAGATAATATATAGGCAAAGCCACGGCACATACATGGAGTCAAACACTTCCAGAATTGCTGATTCTAGGTCATCAAGCAAGGGTGAGTAGTTCTGATCATGGAGAAGAACATCCCACCATTTAAAATAGGGTTTAAGATGATAAAATGACAGGAATTCAAAAACTGTAATTAATATTTTATAAAGAATGGTGACAGGAAGAAGAACAAAAGTAAGGGAAATAAAATGTAAAATATAGAGAACCAACTGTATCCTCTATCGGTCATTTTCAATTCAGGCTGAATGTTCAGTGTGGACAGATGTTTTAAAGTACCAATGCAGAGGCCTCATTTATAATCTATGAAGTCAAAATTCCTAGAAATGTCCCTGGGCCACTGTATTCTTTGTTACCAATATATCCAGTCATATAAATGCTCACCTATTACTGTAAACAATTTAATATTCAGTGCTGACAAAGATTTATTTTTAAGTCCAGATCCCAAATTTAGCATTCAAAATTTCAGTAATTTGGCTTTGATTTTCTTCATAAACTTCCTGGCAGTCTAAGTCCTTTATATCACAAGCCCACTCATGTCCCTTATGCAGACCCTCAGCCTACTATCTTTAACTCATGTTTCCAAAGTACTGACTGACTGCAAAATCATAATGACAATAGTGGTATCATCTATCCCTGGTGGCTCAGTGGTAAAGACTGACCCTACCAATGCAGCAGATGCATGTTCGAACCCCAGGTTGGGAAGAAAATTGGAGGAGTAAATGGCAACCCACTCCAGTATTCTTGCCTGGGAAATCCCATGGACAGAGGAGCCTAGCGGGCTACAGTCCATGGGGTCACAAAGAGTCAGACACAACTTAGTGACTAAACAACAATAACACCTATACAGTTGTAGAATTCTTTAGAGCATTTTAAAGAACTTCCACAGAGAGCCTCAATAGAAAACCAAGAGTTTCAATTGTGTAATTTGTACATGACCAGGTACAATCTCCATACTTTGAAGTTATAGAAAGTGAGTAGAAAAATGACTTTTTTTCTACTTCATGTCAACAAGTCTTTTCATCATAGTTGACACAAAAAACTATTACTAAATATGTGAAATGTTCAATGATGATTAATAAACTAATAAATTATGTTTCACAATCACATAGTATTCTCTTTTCTTAAAATTAGATTGTAATTTAGATAAAAATAGAGAGAATACATAGATATATGATTAGACACAGGACTGGAATATGTCAGTTTTTATTCCAGTCCCAATGAAAGACAATGCCAAAGAATGTTGAAAAGACCACACAATTGTACTCATTTCACATGCTAGCAAGGTAATGCTCAAAATCCTCCAAGACAGGCTTCAATAGTATGTAAACTGAAAACTTCCATATGTGCAAGCTGGATTTCGAAAAGGCAGAGGAACCAGAGATGAAATTGCCACATCTGTTGGATCATAGAAAAGCAAGAGAATTCCAGAAAAATATCTACTTCTGGTTCACTGACTACACTAAAGCCTTTGACTGTGGATCACAACAAATTGTGGAAAATTCTTAAAGAGATGAGAATACCAGACCACCTGACCTGGTTCCTGAGATACCTCTATGCAGATCAAAGAGCAACAGAACCGGACATGGAAAAATGGACAGGTTCCAAATTGGTAAATCAGTATGTCAAGGCTGTATATTCTTATTTAACTTATATGCAGAGTACGTCATGAGAAACACTGGCCTGGAGGAAGCACAGCTGGAATCAAGATTGCTAGGAGAAGCATCAACAACCTCAGATAAGCAGATGAGACTACCCTGATGGCAGAAAGCAAAGGGGAACTAAAGAGCCTCTTGATGAAAGCAAAAGAGGAGAGTGAAAAATCTGGTTTAAAACACAACATTAAAAAACTAAGAGCATGGTATTTGGTCCCATAAGTTCATGGCAAATAGATGAGGAAACAATTAAAACAGTGACAGATTTTATTTTCCTGGACTCCCAAATCACTGCAGATAGCAACTGCAGCCACAAAATTAAAAGACACATGTTACCTGGATAGTCGTGTCTAACTCTTTGCAAAAACCCCATGAATCACAGCACACCAGGCCTCCCTATTCATCATCAACTCCTGGAGTTCACGCAGACTCACGTCCATGAAGTCCGTGATGCCATCCAGCCATCTCATCCTCTGTTGTCCCCTTCTCCTCCTGCCCCCAATCCCTCCCAGTATCAGAGTATTTTCCAATGAGCCAACTCTTCGCATGAGGTGGCCAAAGTACTGGAGTTTCAGCTTTAGCATCATTCCTTCCAAAGAACACCCAGGACTGATCACCTTCAGAATGGACTGGTTGGATCTCTTTGCAGTCCAAGGGACTCTCAAGAGCCTTCTCCAACACCACAGTTCAAAAGCATCAATTCTTCAGCGCTCAGCCTTCTTCACAGTCCAACTCTCACATCCATACATGACCACAGGTAAAACCATAGCCTTGACTAGACAGACCTTTGTCGGCAAAGTAACGTCTCTGATTTTTAATATGCTGTCTAGGTTGGTCATAACTTTTCTTCCAAGGAGTAAGCGTCTTTTAATTTCATGGCTGCAATCACCATCTGCAGTGATTTTGGAGCCCCAAAAAATAAAGTCTGATACTGTTTCTACTGTTTCCCCATCTATTTCCCAAGAAGTGATGGGACCAGATGGCATGATCTTCATTTTCTGAATGTTGAGCTTTAAGCCAGCTTTTTCGCTCTCCTCTTTCACTTTCATCAAGAGGCTTTTTAGCTCCTCTTCACTTTCTGCCATAAGGGTGGTGTCATCTGCATATCTGAGGTTATTGATATTTCTCCCAGCAGTCTTGATTCCAGCTTGTGTTTCTTCCAGCCCAGAGTTTCTCATGATGTACTCTGCATATAAGTTAAATAAGCAGGGTGACAATATACAGCCTTGACATACTCCTTTTCCTATTTGGGACCAGTCTGTTGTTCCATGTCCAGTTCTAACTGTTGCTTCCTGACCTGCATACAGGTTTCTCAAGAGGCAGGTTAGGTGGTCTGGTATTCCCATCTCTTTCAGAATTTTCCACAGTTTCTTGTGATCCACACAGTCAAAGGCTTTGGCATAGTCAATAAAGCAGAAATAGATGTTTTTCTGGAACTCTCTTGCTTTTTCCATGATTTAGAGGATGTTGGCAATTTGATCTCTGGTTCCTCTGCCTTTTCTAAAACCAGCTTGAACATCAGGGAGTTCATGGTTCACATATTACTGAAGCCTGGCTTGGAGAATTTTGAGCATTACTTTACTAGCATGTGAGATGAGTGCAATTGTGCGGTAGTTTGAGCATTGTTTTGCATTGCCTTTCTTTGGGATTGGAATGAAAACTGACCTTTTCTAGTCCTGTGGCCACTGCTGAGTTTTCCTAATATCCACAAGGCTATTGCAAACTCAGAGAAAGATCTTAAAAAGTTAGTGTGGACTCACAGCGGTTATACCCTTGGAGCAGAAGCAGCAATGAAAACACAATCACTCTTTTCAGAAAAGAGGCCTATTTTCATATGCTAATATCTGTATCCCAAGGAACAGGCTTCTATTTTAACACACAGAAACAAGCTGATTGCAAGACTCTCCAGAGACCAATTATCCAGTGTTATGAAGCTAGAAATAAATTACAAGAAGAAAATTCACAACTATGTGAAGATTAAACAACATGCTACTAAACAACCAATGTGTTAAACAAGAAATCAAGTGAGAAATCGAAAAATATCTTGAGACAAATGAAAAAGGAACTACAGCATTCTGAAACTTATTGTGTTCAGCAAAAGCAGCTCTAAAAGGAAAGTTTAACCTACATTAAGAAATGAGAAATATCTGGAATAAGTAACACAACTGTACACCTCGAGAAACTAGAAAAAGAGGCACAAACTAAGTAAAAAGTTAGTAAAAGGAAGAAAATTTAAAAAATCAGAGGGAAATAAATGATAGAGACTAAAAAAATAAAATAAAAATGATCAATTGAACAGCTGATTTTTGAAACAAAATACAAGGGAAACAAAACTTTGTCTAGACTTACCAAAAAACACAAGAGAGATCTCAAACAAAATTAGAACTCATAAGAAAATACTATGAACACATATATGTGAAAAAAATTATATCAGTCAGTTCAGTTCAGTCGCTCAGTCGTGTCCAAGTCTTTGCAACTCCATGAACTGCTGCACGCCAGGCCTCCTTGTCCATCACCAACTCCCAGAGTTTACTCAAACTCATGTCCATTGAGTCGGTGATGCCATCCAACCATCTCATCCTCTATCATCCCCTTCTCCTACTGACCTCAGTCTTTCTCAGCATCAGGGTCTTTTCAAATGAGTCAGCTCTTCGAATCAGGTGGCCAAAGTATTGGAGTTTCAGCTTCAGTACCAGTCCTACCAATGAATATTCAGGATCAATTTCCTTTAGGCTGGACTGGTTGGATCTCCTTGCAGTCCAAGGGACTCTCAAGAGTCTTCTCCAACACCACAGTTCAAAAGCATCAATTCTTCAGCACTCAGCTTTCTTTATAGTCCAACTCTCATATCCATACATGACCACTGGAAAAAACATAGCCTTGACTAGATGGATCTTTGTTGGCAAAGTAATGTCTCTACTTTTGAATATGCTATCTAGGTTGGTCATAACTTTCCTTCCAAGGAGTAAGCATCTTTTAATTTCATGGCTGCAGTCACCATCTGCAGTGATTTTGGAACCCCCAAAAATAAAGTGTGCTACTGTTTCCCTACTGTATCTGCTATGATGTGATGGGACCAGATGCCATGATCTTTGTTTTCTGAATGTTGAACTTTAAGCCAACTTTTTCACTCTTCTCCTTCACTTTCATCAAGAGGCTTTTTAGCTCCTCTTCACTTTCTGCCATAAGGGTGGTGTCATCTGCATATCTGAGGTTATTGATATACCTCCTGGCAATCTTGATTCCAGCTTGCCCTTCACCCAGCCAGGAATTTCTCATGATGTACACTGCATATAAGTTAAATAAGCATGGTGACAATACACAGCCTTGATGTACTCCTTTTCCTATTTGGAACCAGTCTGTTGTTCCATGTCCAGTTCTACCTGTTGCTTCCTGACCTGCATACAGGTTTCTCAAGAGGCAGGTCAGGTGGTCTGGTATTCCCATCTCTTTCAGAATTTTCCACAGTTTATTGTGATCCACACAGTCAAAGGCTTTGGCATAGTCAATAAAGCAGAAATAGATGTTTTTCTGGAACTCTCTTGCTTTTTCCATGATCCAGCGGATGTTGGCAATTTGATCTCTGATTCCTCTGCCTTTTCTAAAACCAGTTTGAACATGTGGAAGTTTATGTTTCACGTACTGCTGAAGCATGGCTTGGAGAATTTTGAGCATTACTTTGCCAGCCCGCATTGGCAGGCAGATGCTTTACAACTGAGCCTCCTTGGAAGTCTATAACATTAACCTAATGATGTGTTATTTCCACCTAGAAAATCCACAAAGTCTTATACAGGACTGGCTATGTGCTGCTCTACTTTGTGTGCTTATATATTTGGGTTAGTAAGAAGAACTATGCAGAGAACAAGTCAATTTTTATATTAAAATAATTTTATTAGAAGAAGTAGGGCTTCCCAGGTGGCACTAGTGATAAAAAAAAAGAAAGAAAGAAAAAAAAGAAAATCTGCCTGCCAATTCAGGAGATGCAAGAGATGCAGGGTGGATCCCTGGGTCAGGAAGATCCGCTTGAGTAGGAAACGGCAACCTACTTCAGTACTTTTGCCTAGAAAATTCTATGGACAGAGGAGCCTGGTGGGATATAGTCCTTGGGGTTGCAAAGAGTTGAACATGACTGAGCACAACACAAAGAAATGACATCAGAGACAGCAGGATTCCACACAGCAGAAAGAAAGTGAGCTCAAATAATTCTTAATAAAGGTGAAGCCCATGTCATAGGCTCAGTCATTACACTAAAACTATTCATTTGAACTTAACTTTTCATAAATTCTGTCTCAAACAAATAAATCACTTATGGATGAAAGATTTCAAATAAGTTATTTTCCATCCTATATTTGACAAACGTCATACTTAACCCAATTTTAGTCTCTATGTGTAACACCTAAATTTTCACCTAATTAGTTTAAATTTTCACCTAATTAAGCAATATCAACTATATATTAAATGATGTAGTAGAATTCTTGATAGCAAATTAAAAAAAAAAGAAAATCCACTCTGGATAGTTAAAGCATGAAATTAATGTATTAAAGGGTATTAGTTTGCAGGGTCTTGGGGATGGCTAGTGTGTCTGGCACCCAGAAAGAAACAATGCCCTAATCCTTCAAGGAATTCTCCAGAATGCAGGAACAACTCCACAGGAGTTGTAGAAGAAAATCAGGAATGGAGAAATTAGAAATTCATGAAGAAGATGAAAAAGTGTAGCAGATTTGTTAGAGAGGACACTCTGGCATCAACATATGGAAAATGCAAACTCTCACAATATTTTCTTCTTCCATATTTTTCATTCATAAACCTCAACCACCAGGGCTGGAACTTTGGAGAATCATTAATTTGAAAATAAAATGTGAGCATTCAACAGTTAAAGCAAAATGTGAAGAGAAGTCACAGCTCCAATAATGCAGATACAGCTAAACTGTGAGAGTATCTGAAGACTTCAAGTTTTAATTCAATAAAGTTAATTAGAAATGGCTATGAACACAGGGCCTATGAAACAAATTATGCTTGTTATAGGAGTTCAAATGATCCAAGTTACACAGAGACTGGAGAATTGCTGTCATTGTGACTGAGAGACTGATGCAGCCTACTGAGAACAAGTACTCAGGGCACGGGGTTTAAGATGCTTAGCATCACGCTGAGTAAATGCCTTAGTGATACAGATGATAAATAATACAAATGTTGTCACATAACAACAAAGACAAGGGAAATTATATCATGATTACCTTTCATTATCAGTTTCCCAGTTTTCTCCAGAATCTATTTTAAAGATAAATCAATTTGAGGGTAAAGTTAAAATCCTAGCTTTTTGTTTTGTTCCACTAGAAACTCTTATTTGCTACATGATATTTGCTAAAAATTTGGATAAATTCCTTTTTATAGAGAGAAAACAACATCTTTCAAAAAACAACACTGACTCTCAAAACCTTGAGGAGATTAGGCAGAGACTGAGAGAGAAAGAATAAATCAGAACATGATTTGCACTTTAATTTGGAAGAAAGCTGGAAATGCCAAATAAACTTTTTAATGTCCCAAAATAATCTCTGTCCTTATGTCCACCCAACACCCTTCATAACACAAAGTTATTAACTCTGTAGTTTAATCCTAACCGCAAAGAACACAAAACAGAAGAATATTATAATAACCATACTCGGGAGCTCTTTCAAAGAGCCTCAGCTGTGAAGCATGCCAATTGTAGAGAGCCCTATTCTTACCTTTTTCTTTTTTCTGCAAAAAGCTTCATTGCTTCCCTTTGGTCCACAGCTTAGGCAGGGCTTCTGGGTGTTAGAAAAGCTGCCTAGAGGCTGCAGAGAGAGTTTCAGGCAGAAACCCCTGGTTATAAGGCATGCAGAGCAGCCCCTCAAAGCTGCTTAGGTTCTGGAGGCTCTAGCCTTACTTGAGGATGAGCCTTTGGAAGAGATCCTCGCCCCGCCCCAACTGGGGCTGCCAGCCTGGGCAGGGCAGTCACGGGATCACCATCTTCTTGGTGAGCTTCACCTGCTCATCTAGGACAGGGCTTGCCAATAAGTCACAGAAATAGGGGTCTATGCAGGAGGAACCCAGGGCATGCACATCCCAAACTGCCTGGTTCAAGTTCTTTTCCAGGGCCACTGTGGCTTCCATCATGTCCAGGGCTTTACCTCACTTATTATGGGGGTGGCTTCTGCCTGTCCTAAAAAGTAGCTGTGGCCTTTGCATTGGTTTTGCGTCTTCAGGAGATATTGGGCGCCCTGAGCTTCTCCTTGGTCAAGTTGAGGAAGTAGTGGCCCAAGCCCTCTGGAGCTGCAATATCTCAGTGGAATCAGAAGTGCTAAGAAGATTTTTGTTGATAAGGAATGGGCTGTGGCAGCTACTGTTAATGGCAGGCAACAAAGGCACAGCTCCACTCACCCATTTTGGCTGCTGAGTGTATTTCTTCATTAGTAAGCAGAAAGGAGTATCTACCACCCTTTTTTGTTGCAGTACAAGCCTCAACTTCCAGGACTGTGTATCCCTTAAAGCAGGGGTCCTCAACTCCCCCACCCCCACCTGCCATCATGGACCAGTACCAGTCTATGGCTTGTTAGGAACCTGGGAACCTGGAAGTGCAGCTGGAAGTGAGCGATAGATTGGCAGGTGAACAAACCTTCAGCTGTTTTTATAGCTGCTCCCCAGATGGGACATTCTAGTTGCAGGAAAACAAGCTCCGGGCTCCCACTGATTCTGCATTATGGTGAGTTGTGTAAATTCTTTATATATCACAATGTAATAATAATAGATATAAAGTACACATAAATTTAATGTGCATTAATCATCCTAAAACAAGCCCTGAACTCTCAGTCTGTGAAAAAAAAAAAAAAAGGTTTTCCATGAAACCAGTCCTTGGTGCCTAAAAGGTTAGGGACCACTGCCTGAAACAGAGTAGCAGCACCCTCATCTCCCTTAACAAAGCTGCTGTGAAGGAAAGCAGAGTGCATGTCTGGCAGTGCAGCTTTGAAACAAGTCACAACATAGTCCCTCCCTCCACATAACGTATTGTTTATTTGATACACTGCTGGGAGCCTACATGGGGAACCCTGCCCGTGGCAAAGGTCATGAGGAAGGGCCTGATAAACAAAGGCGGGATCAGGCATCAGGTGCCGGGGTCCAGCCCCAGTGGATCCAGGGAATTCGAAGTGGGGACAGCATTGGTGAGCGGAAAAACTTATTTATTTACTAATATAAGATTAGATTAGGAAGAAATAGTGTAGTAGGAAAATTTAGTGGAGAAAAGAGGCTGATTAACTTGGTTTATGTGGAAAACCAATAAAGTTCCAGACAAGGAACTTGTACCATCTACGTTGGGCCACAGGCACCCACTTGAATATCAGAGGGTGCCCCGCCTTGGGCTCCCTCTCGCGTGGGTCTCAGAAGCCCAGGCAAGTAAGTAGACTCGATGAGCCTCCACATTCCAAGGGATCAGCCTGAAAAGGAGAGGGAGGGAGCAAGAGAAAGAATCGACACGGGACGCCAGGTTTGTGCAAAAACCCCCTCCAACTTTATTATTCAAAAGGTGTTTATATACCCTAAATTTTACATAATGGAAGATACAGAGTCACACAGGGGCAGCAGTCCTGACCCTTTCTGTATATCTTTTTGTATACAAAAGGTCTCAGGTGATTTACATTATCTTCTGGCCCAGAGGCTTGCTAACACTTTTTGGCTCTCTTTCTTAATGAATGTTAATCTCGTTTCCCCTGAAGTGTTTTTCTTTAATCTGCATCTCCTTAAAGCACTAAAGTTAAATCTCTACAAAACAAAGGTGCAGTGGGTTATAACAAAGAAGGTACTTAACTCAAAGATCTAATGTTGCTAATACCAGGTCTACTACTTGTTTTTCTATATACCAACTATATCTAAAAATAAAGGATATGAAAATTTGGCAGCAAGTATTGGCTCAACAAATGAAACCTTTAATCAGTCCTATTCTAATGACTTTGACTCCTTGGAAGTCCCTACATTCCTAGGATGTTTTAAGCTTCCTGTGCCTCCTGCGGTCAGGAGGCCTCAAACAATCACACGCGCAGCTGTAGGAGTCCTGCAGGCAGGCTAGAAAGCCATCGGGGGTATTTGGATTGAAACACTCATATTATGCCCAGGAGATATATTATCTAAAAGCTCTAATTTTTTCCAGAAAAAGGTGGTGGGGGGACAGCCCCCTGTTAATGACAGAAGAGTAGGTGGAAAGCATAACACAGTAAAGCAGGCAGACTCTGGTCTTGGGGGGTAGATGCTCAGGAAATTCAGTCTGATCACATTGTTGCATTTTGTCAGGCTTCCTTCCACATGACATTGTCACGGGTGGGATTCCTCACGCTGGGCCCCGACACTCAGGGATCCCCTTTGGACTTTCTTGAGCATCTACCCCCAAAAAACAGAGTCTGCCTGTCTTACTGCATTATACTTATCACTCACTCTTCTGACATTAACAGACGCTATCCCCGACCACCTTTCTCTGGAAAAAGTTAACTTAGAGCTCCAGTTTACAGTCTCCTGCATATAAAAGGAGTGTCTCAGCTCAAACCCCCTCTGTTAACATTCTAGCTTGCTTGGCAGGTCTATCCAGACTCTTGCAGCTATGCATGTGATTATTCACAGCCTCCCAACTGTGAGAGGCACGGGAAGCCTAAAACATAGAGCCTTTCAAAGAGTTAAAAGTTATTAGAATAGTGCTGGTGTAAGATTTCACTTTTGAGCCAATGCTTGTTGCTAAGTTCCCATATCTCTTGTCCACTGTGCACCTGGGAGTACATTAGTTAACATAGTTGGAATGTAAGAAAAACAAGTGTAGCCTTGAAATTAACCACATCATACTTTTGAGCTAATTGGTTCTTTCTTATAACTCACTGAACCTTTACTCTGTGAAATGTAACTCTGTTTAACATTTTCTGAGGCTGACTGACGTAGATTAGAAATATAAAGAAAAAACACTTTGAGGGAAAATAAGTTTTCTGGTTGAGCAGCCTTTATCAAAAGAAGGTCACAAGATGTTCACAGGCCTCCAAGGCCAGAAGATAATGTACATAACATTATTTGTGGGAAAGGTATGCAGAAAAAATCCTGGTTTTGATAAGGGCAAAACTGCTGGAATGTTTTGGCTGACTCTGTATGACCTTGCATCTTTCATTTCCCTCTATGTATAAGTAAAGGTATAAAAGATCCTTTTTAAAAAATAACAAATGGGCCTCACTCAAAGAAGCTTGGTCACCCCACATCAATCATTCTCCCTCTCTCTCACTCTCTCTCTCTCTCTCTCCCTCTCCCTCTCTTTTTCAGGCTGATCCCTTGGAGCATGGAGGCTCCCTGCGTTCACTTATCTGCCCGGGTTTCTAAGACCTGAACGGGAAGACGTTCTGCGTCTTCACTCCCTCAGGAGACCAGGAGGGCACCTGTGGCCTCCGTGAACAGGGCAAACTCCTTGTCTCAGAGTTTTATTGGTTTTCTATGTAAACCAAAGAATATCAGCCTCTTTCTCTCCTCTATTTTCTTATCTACAACATTCTTTCCTTCTCTCTCTCTAAATCAATCACTGACACCGTTTCTCCTTCGAGTTTCCCTGGATCCTGCAGGGGCTGGACCCCGGTAATACACTCTAAAGTTTATATATAGGTATATATATATATATATATATATATATATATATATATATGAAGTACATATTCATATATACAGTGTGAATATAATTGTATACATATACATATATAAAATATAATAGCTAGGACATGGAAGCAACCTAGATGTCCATTGGCAGATGAATGGATAAGAAAGCTGTGGTACATATACACAATGGAATATTACTCTGCTATTAAAAATGCATTTGAACCAGTTCTAATGAGGTGGATGAAACTGGAACCTATTACACAGAGTGAAGTAAGTCAGAAAGAAAAACACCAATACAGTATAATAAAGCATATATATGGAATTTAGAAAGATGGTAATAATGACCCTACATGGCGAGACAGCAAAAGAGACACAAATGTAAAGAACAGACTTTTGGACTCTGTGGGAGAAGGTGAGGGTGGGATGATTCAAGAGAATAGCATTGAAACACATATATTACCGTATGTGAAATAGATTGCCAGCCCACGTTTGATGCATGAGACAGGGTGCTCAGGACCGATGCACTGGGATGACCCTGAGGGATGGGATGGGAGGGAGGTGGGAGGGGGGTTCAGGATGGGGAACACATGTATACCCATGGCTGATTCATGTCAATGTATGGCCAAAACCACTACAATATGGTAAAGTAATTAGCCTCCAATTAAAATAAATTAATTAATTTTAAAAAAGAAAGAATAGTGAGGGAATACTATTATAGATATCAAAATATACTGTGAAGTTAAATCATTAAAACAGAGTACTACTGCACATGGTACTTGAGGAAAATGGTAAATAAAAACCAATGGATCAAACTAGAGAAGCCATGTACATATGAAATTACACATACAATAAAACTGGCATTGTCAAATACAAATTGGCATTTGCCAAGGGCATTTGCCATCTGGCTCTGTTGGAATTGAATTCCGTGCTGCCGCAGCTGCTGCCCTTCACCACACCCTGAATGGAGTTCAGTGTGGAGAATGAGGCACTTTGTACTTCAGGGAAATTGGTGGAATGGTCTTTGGATAGATATTTTCAAGAACTTATTTCATGATCTCAATCCTTGTATCTCCTCATATCTAGAAAAGCACTAAATCCCTTCATGGTGACATCAGCTCCTCGAGACTAACAGAAAACCTTTTGCAAAATGAGTGCTTGTTTGCACTGAACTCCTCTTCACCAAAACCACATATATGACCGTCCCCCACCACCACCTCTTTGATTACCTGGTGGCTCAGCTGGTAAAGAATCCACCTGCAATGCAGGAGACCCTGGTTCAATTCCTGGGTAGGGAAGATCTGCTGGAGAAGGGATAGGCTACCCATTCCAGTATTCTTGGGCTTCCCTAGTGGCTCAGCTGGTAGAGAATCTGCTTGCAATGCAGGAGGCCTGGGTTCAATTCCTGGGTTGGGAAGATCCCCTGGAGAAGGAATAGCTACCCACTCCAGTATTCTGGGCCTGGAGAATTCCATGGACTGCATAGTCCATGGGGCCTCAAAGAGTCGGACACGAATGAGTGACTATCACATTCACTACCTCTTTGGAACAGTTTCTCAGAGCTATCTGAGGTGCTATCTCCAGGGCTGCAGTCCTCATTTTGCCCCAAAGAAAACAACTTGCAACCCTCACATTGTGAATCTTTTTTAGCCAACAGCACCTTAAAGCCGTGGAGAAAAATTAGCTATTTTTAAAATGGTGTTAGAATAATTTGAGAATATTTAGGGAAAAAAGGATCAGTTTATCTGATATATACAAAAGCCATTATCAGATGGAAAATAAAATGCAAAAAACAAAAATATAAAAAGATTAGAATAACCAGAAGAGATTACTTTCAAAATCATGATTTGAGGACGGTGTTCCAGAGGAAAAAATCAGGAAAATTATTTTCAAACTTTAACCAGCTCAAAATTTAGAATCCTCATATTGTTGGGGGTAAATGTCTTAAAAATTAAAAGTCTCAAAGAAAATATTAATATCAGTGGGCTATAAGTTTCTAGAAATCTATAAAAATTAAATTCCATAAATTGATGGAAATCATATACAATATGAGCATCCAAGGTATCTATAAATATATATTTGTTCTCAATAGCAATCAAAATCATATAGATTATGAATTTTGTCACCTTGAAGTCAACATTAATGCATATTCATTATTTCAAACGATGTGTTAAAAGAGGTTATTTCTTTGAGAAGTTTCAGAAATGAAAGTTTTATATACTTATTCAAAAGTCTTAACTCTCCACTTTTGCAAAAATGCAATCATCTTTGAAAAAAAGATTAGATAACCTTAAAACTCAATTAAATCACAATACCTTTACACAATTTTAAACCTCTAAAGATATAGCTAAATTTCTTATGTTTAAAACACAAGAAACAAAATGAATTAACTTATTCACAGTTTTTAAGTTATTATAAGTTAAAAAATGTTGATATACAGATTGTCAGCATAAGTATGAAACCTGTGTGTCCCTGCCCCTAAATTCTGCGTACTTTCAAGCAAGCTCAGTCTTCATCTGCTTCTGAATACTTATAAATTCCGATATATATATTATCATATGTGAAACAAATCGCCAGTCCAGGTTCGATGCATGATACAGGATGCTCGGGGCTGGTGCACTGGGATGACCCAGAGGGATGGTATGGGGAGGGAGGTGGGAGGAGTGTTCAGGATGGGGAATGCAGGTACACCCGTGGTGGATTCATGTCAATGTATGGCAAAACCAATACAATATTGTAAAGTAATTAGCCTTCAATTAAAATAAATAAGTTCATATTAAAAAATAAAAAATAAATTCTGATATTGTGATTTAACAAAGCTGTACCTATTAAACACTGTGGATATATATCAAACTAATTCTCCAGAACTCAGTTGAATATAAAGAGGCAATCTGGAGGATTCTAGGGGTTGTAAAAGAGTTGGACATGACTTAGCAACTAAATGACAACAACACAACAACTAGTAGTGAACATTAAGGAAATTTTGAAAGTTTTTTTTTGAAATTTTGTCATGGCCCATAGGACAATTAGCTCAGTGAATGTAGTTGCAAATATACATATATCCTCACATATATTTTACATGTGTGTGTATGAATGTGTGTGTGTATACCTATATACACATAAGGTTGTCAACTTAGATTTTTCTTTTAGAAAATGAGAAGCACTAATGATGTCATCTAGTTGCTGGGATCACAACAAAGATTAAGGCATCCACTGACTGATCTGCTCCCAGCTTTTCCTTTCCTTTGCCTGTGTCACATGCCCCATGTAGTAAAGGAAAGGGCAAAGTAGCTGTGCTGAGATGGTGGACATTTATCTCATGTAGAAATCATTTTCTCTGAGTGGCATGATGGAAAAGGACTTCCATTTTGTTTCAGAATGAGCCTTTCAAAGGAACACATCCTGAACCCAGTTAAATCCAAAAATTTATATGTGCAATCATGACTACAGTCCTTAATAAAAGAAGGGGAAAGTTCAACTGGTAAGTCTCATAAATAGATATATTTGATGTCATTTGAATGAAGAAGCAACATAGAATGTTTAAAATACTGACACTGGAGATAGAGTGACTGGCTTCAATCCTATCAACTGTGGTCCCATTTCTTAACTCTCTAAAAATATCCATCATCTGTAAACTTGGGGAAAGTTTACCCTTAAGTATAGAGAATTAAATCTTAATTATAGCAAATTAAATAAGCATATATGTTTAACCTTAGAGAATTAAATAAGTATATATATATATTAAACTTAATTCACAATATAGTACTCAAACCAAAGCCTGCTACATAATAAGTGCTCATTGCTGTTTTATTTATAAAAATATGTAGATTTGTCCATTTATGACATTTTAAATCTCTTAACATTTGTGAGGGCTCTGATTGTTCCAGATCCAATCACCTACTACATATCTGGAAACTGACGAGTAAAACATTAGTAGAAAAATATGAAGTGGCATATTATCTTTATTTGTGTTTTTTATTAACATTTCAAGTATATCCTGAAGTAATTAAAGTTTCATCTTAAAAGAGAAACTGAATTTATATAATTTGATATCTAGTTTGATATCTAAGATTGAATATCATATATCTACAATTTAATTTTTACTAACACAATGGTACTGTGTTTTTTTCCATTTGGGGGCTTATAGAAAGGATATCTTCATCTATGAATTTTAATAGATATTTACATCAAAGAGCTCCTCAGAAATACTGCCTATTGGGAAACAGATTTGAAAGACTGTAAAATTAATCCAGTAGGTTCCCTATATCTCTTCTCTCTTCATATGCAATTTGCATACCAAAAATGATTATTAAATTCCACACAAATATCAAACATTTAACATAGCTGTAATTGTAATCCTGATTAAGTATCTCACATGATGCACAGTTCATAATGTTCATACATGTATAAACATATATATGCAATATGCAGTATAACACAAAAGAATAAGAGAATTCAAAAAATATCCAACAATTCTAAATCCAGATGAGATGGAGTAAGCACACTGCTCCCTGTGCTTAACACAGCTATAAAGCCTGGGTTGGCAAGAGATCTGCTATTTAAGGACTCCAAAAATTTAATAGTAAGTTGCAGATTAAGTGAAGACCCCAAAGAGCTTTCATTTATGCAGATTTTTATCTCCTGATACTTACTGTATTAGAATTTAAAACTAAGAAATTGTTAAAACACAAGTTATAGTCCATCAGAACTATGGAATATAGCTAATATTCCATAGCTATCAGATTAGTTATGTCAATACCACATATCACAAGCTTCTGGAAATGTTCACTGTGCATTCATATGAAAAAGAGTGAAAAGTGCAGGTAACATCTTAATGATACAGGAAACTATTTTTACCACACTTTGAGAACTGCTCTCTTGCATACGATGGATAAAGAATACATATTATTTTGATACATACATACAATATTCATCTTGTGAAACAAAGATTCACACATATTTTAAACACTAATTTCATACTAAAAATTAAAAAAGAATACTCTATGTAAAAGCTAAAAAAAAAAAAAAATGCTTAAAAAATGACATTTCTAAGTAATACAGACACATGTCATTTGATGTCTTTTCCCCAGTTCTGGTTCCCAGCATTCCTTTCTAAGGCTTTCCATTTACAGAGGATCATGGTAAAGTTAAGGAAGATATCAAACCCTTTTACAATTGGGATTACATTGCCATTGAGAAACAACTCACTTTAATCAGTTAGGTTGTTTATATATAAAAAATTCTACATCAGGCTCCCCTAATTTAGGGACCAAATTCAGTACTAACAGGGTCATGTCTCAGATGGTAGAGATGACTAAAATCAGTATTCAAATATCCTTGAACAGTCTTAAGTTTTCCAGAGTTTCAAAGAGAAAACTTGTCTGTTAAATTTCTTGTTATCCAATGGCTATTTGGAAAAAGACAAATGGTTCAGCATTTATTGAGGAACACCTGTGAGAAGATATCAGATATTATGTCTATTAAAAATTACAGACTTAAGATGATCTATCTAGAGCAATATTTTTGAAACCTGCTGGAAAGAATATAATGTAGATTACCTTTGATTTTTTAAAGGAAGCATTGATTTTTAATATTTTTTTTAAAAATCAGTAAAAATCATTTTCCTCACTTGGCTTTAAAAATGTCAGGGACTAGGAATTTTCAATACTCAAATAACACTTTTGATTTTTTTCAAAGAAAATTTAACTTCAGCAGAAGATAAATTATACATACATACATGTATACAACCATTTTAGAATTTTAAACAATATAAACAAATATAGCATACATGATAACATAAGCAGGTTTGGAAAATGTTAAAATATAAACGTTAATTTATGACTTTAAAAGATCTTAAGATATTTCAGGCATGGTCATGGACTTTGGCATCAAGAGAAGGTATAATCTCTTCAATAAATGATGCTATAAAAATTGGATCTCCACATGGACCCTGATACTGTTCACAAAAATCAATATAAAATGGACTAAAGAGTTGAACAAAAGATCTGTAATCAGAAAACTAATAGAAAAAAAACAAAGGCAAGCTTCTTGAGGTTGGTCTTGGAATTCATTTCTTGGCTATGTCACCAAAAGTATAGGAAACAGCAGGAAAAATAAAAAAGTGGGACTTGTATCACACTAAAAACTTCTGCAAAGCAAAGAAGTAACAAAATGAAATGGCAACCTACAGAATGAGAGAAAATATTTGCAAAATATATGTCTCATAATGGTTAATTAATATTCAAAATATATTTTTAAATTATATAACTCAATTAAAAATAATCCAGTTTAAAAATGGGCACAGGAAATGAATAGCTATTTCTACAAAGAAAGCATACAATTAACAGGCATACAAAAAGATGCTCAGTGTTACTAACATCAGGGAAATGCAATGAGGTATCTCACCTTACATCTGTTAGAATGGCTAATATGAAAAAGACAAAAGAGAACAAGTTTGGCAGGTTGTGAAGAAAAGGAAACACTTGTACACTGTCAGTTGAAATGTAAATTAATGTAACCACTATGAAAAACATTATGATGACTCCTCAGAAAAATTAAAAATAGAAGTGTCATATGATCCAGCAATTCTACTTCCAAGTGTATACCAAAAGGAGTGAAATAAGGATCTCTAAAAGATATCTGCACCACCATGTTCATTGCAGCATTACTCCCAATGGCCAAGAGATGGATGCAGCCTAATGTTTCTTGATGAACAAGCTGATAGAGAAAACATGGCATATAAACATATGGAATATTATTCACCTTTGAAAAAGAAGGATTTTTTTGCCATTTGCAACAATATGGATGAAACTAGAGGACATATGCTAAGTGAAATTAGCCAGACACAGAGAGATAAACACTAGGTGATACCACTTACATGAGAAATCTAAATAGTCAAACCAATAAATGCAGAGTAGGTGGTGGCGTAGAGGGGGATATAGGGAGGTATTAGTCAAGGAGTACAAGTTTCAGTTATGTAAGATGAATTAAGTCCTAGAGGTCTACTGTAAAATATAATGTCTATAGTAAATAATACTGTAGTATATATTTAACAATTCACTGAAAGTAGTACTATATTAAGTGTTCTTATAAAAATTAATAATGATAAATAAAGAGGGCAGAGTGAGATATTGTAGGCAATGAATATGTTTATGATATTGATTTTGGTGGTTCTTTCACAAATGTATGGTTGTGTGCTAAGCTGCTTCAGTCTTGTCCTACTCTTTGGTGACCCCAAGGACTTCAGCTGCTAGGCTCTGCTGCCCATAGGACTCTCTAGGCAAGAATATTGGAGAGGGTTGCTATGCCCTCCTCCAGGGGATTTAGGTGAGATATTTCAGGTAATGAATATGTTTATCATATTGATTTTGATGGTCCTTTCACAAAGGTATATTCATGTATAAACTTAAACACTTGGATACATTAAATATGTACAGTTTTTTATATTCAAGTATACCTCAATAAAGCAGCTTAAAAAACATATTTTAACTAATTTTGTTTCTAATCAAACAGGTTAGTTATTGGTTCACTGTCATAAGGACTAAATGATATGTACTCACTAATCTGATAATAATTCCAGAGGACAGGAAAAATCAAAACTGGTAGTATGACCATAGCCCTATTTTGCCAGGTAAGTAGTAGAAATAGGGAAGAAAGGAATTAAAGTCCAAACACATTACATATCTTATCTTGGTTATCTTTGTTATCCTCAGTGAAGAGACTCATGTCACTTTTGGCATGTTTTTTTTTGCAATTTGATAGTAATATTAAGTTTGCACAAAGTCAAACGCAGACCTTCCCAAAATATTTTCAGTTCATTTCAGTCACTCAGTCATGTCTGACTCTTTGTGACCCCATAAATTTCAGCATGCCAAGCCTCCCTGTCCATCAGCAACTCCTGGAGTTCACCCAAACTCATGTCCATCAAGTTGGTGATGCCATCCAGCCATCTCATCCTCTGTCATCCCCTTCTCCTCCTGCCCCCAATCCCTCCCAGCATCAGACTCTTTTCCAACGAGTCAACTCTTTGCATGAGGTGGCCAAAGTATTGGAGCTTCAGCTTTAGCATCAGTCCTTCCAAAGAACACCCAGGACTGATCTCCTTTAGAATGGACTGGTTGGATCTCCTTGCAGTCCAAGGGACTCTCAAGAGTCTTCTCCAACACCACAGTTCAAAAGCATCAATTCTTGGGCGCTCAGCTTTCTTCACAGTCCACCTCTCTCATCCATACATGACCACTGGAAAAGCCATAGCCTTGACTATGCCAAAGCCTTTGACTGTGTGGATCACAAGAAACTGTGGAAAATTCTAAGAAAGAGATGGGAATTCCAGACCACCTGATCTGCCTCTTGAGAAATCTGTATGCAGGTCAGGAAGCAACAGTTAGAACTGGACATGGAACAACAGACTGGTTCCAAATAGGAAAAGGAGTACGTCGAGTCTGTATATTGTCACCCTGCTTATTTAACTTCTATGCAGAGTACATCATGAGAAACGCTGGACTGGAAGAAACAAGCTGGAATCAAGATTGCCGGGAGAAATATCAATAACCTCAGATATGCAGATGACACCACCCTTATGGCAAAAAGTGAAGAGGAACTAAAAAGTCTCTTGATGAGGGTGAAAGAGGATAGCATGTTCAAAAGCAGAGACATTACTTTGCCGACTGAGGTCCGTCTAGTCAAGGCTATAGTTTTTCCTGTGGTCATGTATGGATGGCAGAGTTGGACTGTGAAGAAGGCTGAGCGCCAAAGAATTGATGCTTTTGAACTGTGGTGTTGGAGAAGACTCTTGAGAGTCCCTTGGACTGCAAGGAGATCCAACCAGTCCATTCTGAAGGAGATCAGCCCTGGGATTTCTTTGGAAGGAATGATGCTAAAACTGAAACTCCAGTACTTTGGCCACCTCATGCAAAGAGTTGACTCATTGGAAAAGAGTCTGATGCTGGGAGGGATTGGGGGCAGGAGGAGAAGGGGACGACCCAGGATGAGATGGCTGGATGGCATCACGGACTCAATGGACGTGAATCTGGTTGAACTCCGGGAGTTGGTGATGGACAGGGAGGCCTGGCATGCTGCGATTCATGGGGTCGCAAAGAGTCAGACACGACTGAGCAACTGAACTGAACTGACTAGACGGACCTTTGTTGGCAAAGTAATGTCTCTGCTTTTCAATATGCTATCTAGGTTGGTCGTAACTTTCCTTCCAAGGAAGGAGTAAGCGTCTTTTAATTTCATGGCTGCAGTCACCATCTGCAGTGATTCTGAAACCCAGAAAAATAAGGTCAGCCACTGTTTCTACTGTTTCCCCATCTATTTCCCATGAAGTGTTGGGACCAGATGCCATGATCTTAGTTTTCTGAATGTTGAGCTTTAAGCCAACTTTCTCACTCTCCACTTTCACTTTCATCAAAAGGCTTTTCAGTTCTTCTTCACTTTCTGACATAAGGGTGGTGTCATCTGCATATCTGAGGTTATTGATTTTTCTCACAGCAATCTTGATTCCTACTTGTGCTTCTTCCAGCCCAGTGTTTCTCATGATGCACTCTGCATAGAAGTTAAATAAGTGGGGTGACAATATACAACCTTGACATACTCCTTTTCCTATTTGGAACCAGTCTGTTGTTCCATGTCCAGTTCTACCTGTTGCTTCCTGACCTGCATATAGGTTTCTCAAGAGGCAGGTCAGGTGGTCTGATATTCCCATCTCTTTCAGAATTTTCCACAGTTTCTTGTGATCCACACAGTCAAAGGCTTTGTCATAGTCAATAAAGCAGAAATAGATGTTCTTCTGGAACTCTCTTGCTTTTTCCATGATCCAGCGGATGTTGGCAATTTGATCTCTGGTTCCTCTGCCTTTTCTAAAACCAGCTTGAACATCAGGAAGTTCGTGGTTCACGTTTTGCTGAAGCCTGGTTTGGAGAATTTTAAGCATAACTTTACTATTTAGCAGGTTGCAAACACTTTGAAGATTAACAGGGACCAATCTAGCTTGAGGCTGTTCAGTGAGAAAATCATTCCTGGAGAAACTGAATAGTCAAAGGGAAAAAACAAACAACTCTAGATTTTTGGGTTATCTGCAAAAAAAGTTCAGTTACAACGCATTAACACTACCGTGAGGCACACAGATCAACATAGCCTGTTGCTGAAATCTGCTACTTCACTGCATCTTAAATATATAAAATTAGGCTATCTAAGAATCACCAGATACTTAGGGGAGATCTCAGACAACAGAGACAAAAACAAGAGAAAAGCAAAGTGTGGAAAAAATAGATGATAAAATGAAAAAAATTAAGTGGAAAAAATAGTTGATAAAATATTGGGGAAAAATAAAAACCCATAATTAATATCCTCTGAGACATAAAAAACTATTTATAAAACATGAATATAAAACTGTAAGAAAAAGTATTTGATGTGGTGGGCAGGAGTTGAAAACATAAATAGCAAAAATTTTAAATCAAGTTTAGGTATGAAAGAGAAATTGAGAAAAATCTCTGAAAAATGAAAAAAAAAAAACAAGAGGGGAAATAAGGAACAATAGGTATGAGAGGCTAGAGGGGAAGGAAGAGGGAGAGAATTTAAGAGAAAGGTGAATTTTGAATACTCTATTAAGAAGGAATAAAGGTTTGCTTTGGCTATTGTCAAAAGTTCAGAAATAAAAGAAATAAAACCAATTCATCACCAAAGTAGTAAAAGTTTTCTGTGCACACACTGGAAAGACAGTTTGAGAACTTGAAACACTCAAACACTGAATGAGGCTCTGGGTAAATGATTAAAGGCAATGACTATTTTTTGTTCACAGTGATCGGTTACAATCTTAGAGTTTTCTTAAGGAATAGAGAATAGGTTAGTGGCTACCTCATATCAATTTTGGGAAACACACTATGTTGTCCCTGTGATATCAAGACACATAAACAAGAAATTTAATGACCTAGACAACCATGATGGTGTGGTCACTCATCTAGAGCCAGACATTCTGGAGTATGAAGTTAGGTAGAGCCAGACATCCTGGAGTATGAAGTCAGGTGGGCCTTAGGAAGCATTACTACTAACAAAGCTAGTGGAAGAGACAGAATTCCAGCTGAGTTATTTATAATCTTAAATGATGATTCTGTTAAAGTACTGCAGTCAATATATCAGCAAATATGGGAAATTCAGCAGTGGCCACAGGACTGGAAAAGGTCAGTGTTCATTCCAATCCCGGAGAATGGCAATGCCAAAGAATGTTCAAACTACTGCACAATTGTGCTCATTTCATATGCTAGCAAAGTTATGCTCAAAAGCCTTCAAGTTAGGCTTCAGCCGTACATGAACCTAGAACTTCCAGGTGTACAAGCTGGGTTTCAAAGAGGTAGAGGAATCAGAGATCACATTGCCAACATTTGTTGGATCATGGAGAAAGCAAGGCAATTTCAGAAAATAAAAAACACCTACTTCTGCTTCATTGACTATGCTAAAGCCTTTGACTGTGTGTTTCAAAACAAACTGGAAAATTCTTAGAGAGATGGGAATACCAGGCGAACTTCTCTGACTCCTGAGAAACCTCTATGCAGCTCAAAAAGCAACAGACCCAGACATGAAACAACTAAGTGGTTCAAAATTGGGAAATGAGTGTGACAAGGCGGTATGTTGTCACCCTGCTTTTAACTCATATGCAGAGTACATTTGGGCTTCCCTGATGGCTCAGTGGTAAAGAATTCATCTGCAATGTAGGAGATGCAGGAGATGGCAGTTTGATCTTTGGATGGGAAATATCCTCTGGAAGAGGAGATGGCAACGCACTCCAGTATTCTTGCCTGGGAAATCCCATGAACAGAGGCACCTGGTGGGCTACAGAACCATGGGGTCGCAAAGAGTCAAACAAGACTTAGTGAGTAAACAACAGCAACAAAGCAAGAAATGACCCGGGTCAAGTTAATATCATGAAACAAGCTAAATTAAGCTTTGTAAAACTAAACTAACTTTGTGCTCTGGAATTTTCTAGGCTGCTTTTCCATTTGTGCTTAATACCATTGAAAAAGAGACGTTATACGTGCAGACAATGTTGGACTCACTAAACACCAAGGCCCCTATAGTCTAGAGGAAACTAACTTAGGTGGTTGTTATATATTTTCCAAGAATGGAGGAAAGATAAAGGGAAAGGGAAAAATGAAGCATGCCTACTGAATCTCTATGTTCAGTTTCACAGCTCATGAGTGCTAACCATCTCTTCTATGAAATACAGACATTTTTTTGAGAGAGTCCTGAAAGTATGATTTTCTAAGTTTGGCTCAGTTTTAATTACAAATGGAGATAATGCTCTTATTTTGAGAGACCACTCTGTATCCAAAATTAATCAACCCAACTCTTGGGTTATTCCAGCCCTCAAAACTTCTCTAAAGAATGGATTGTGAATTTTCAAACTCTAATCCAAAACAGCTAGTGCTGGGAAAGATTGAAGGCAGGAGGAGAAGGGGATGACAGACGATGAGCTGGTTGGATGGCATCACCAACTCAATGGACATGAGTTTGAGTAAGCTCCAGGAACTGGTGATGGATAGGGAAGCCTGGTGTGCTTCAGTCCATGGTCGCAAAGAGTTGGACACAACTGACTGATTGAACTGAACTGAACTGAATTGAAAACAGGTCTCTCCATAATATACAGTATTGTAACATCTTGATATCATTTGAAGCTAAAGCAGACCTGTATATTTTTAAATTTTTTATGAGTCCAAGCTTCCATGCTCAGCTGCTTCAGTAGTGTCCAACTCTTTGAAACCCTATCGACTGTAGCCCACCAGACTCCTCTGTCCGTGGAATTCTCCAGGCAAAAATACTAGAATGGGTAGGGTAGCCCCAAGAGACTACCAAATAAACAAGCAGCTTTCTTTCAAATCTCAAAGCTTAAAGTATTTTTTTTTAAAGGCACAAGAGATGATAAAGTTTAATTTGATTGCTCTCTGAGAATCTGGTCTCTCAATGAGGGAGTTAACCTTTCAGAACTGCTGGGAGGGTGCTATGGGGTGGGAGGTGATCAAGAATGGTTCACAAGATAAACTAGCTATGGCTACTAAATTTGGACCCCATTATGATAACCAACAGAGAAGGCAATGGCACCCCACTCCAGTATTCTTGCCTGGAAAATCCCAAGGATGGAGGAGCCTGGTAGGCTGCAGTCCATGGGGTCGCGAAGAGTCAGACATGATAGAGCGACTTCACTTTCACTTTTCACATTCTTGCATTGGAGAAGAAAATGGCAACCTACTCCAGTGTTCTTGCCTGGAGAGTCCCAGGGATGGGGGAGCCTGCTGGGCTGCCGTCTATGGAGTCAAACAGAGTCAGACACGACTGAAGCGACTTAGCAGCAGCAGCAGCATGATAACCAACCGTGGCAGAGGAATAAGTGGTGCTTCCTCAACGAAGATTATTGAGAAAAAGAATAGGGCTGACCACCAAGATTATGATACCTCTCACTGCTGTTAGCATTAGATTACATTCAGGAATGACAATCAAAAGTGTAACTGGTATGGCATGAGGCCAGTGTAATCAGAATAGATGCTGGGAATAGAAAGAATTCTAAAGATTTCTCCTCCAGTTGGCCCTAGTTGGCTAATCAAGCCGAAACACTTGTCTTGGTACTGCTATGAAAGTTATTAAGGTTACTAATTAGCTAAATTAACATAGGGATATTTATAATCAAATAAAGCATAAACTGGGGCTTCCCTTGTGGCTCAGCTGGTAAAGAATCTGTCTGCAATGTGGGAGACCTGGGTTCAGTCCTTGGGTTGGGAAGATCCCCTGGAGAAGGGAAAGGCTATCCACTCCAGTATTCTGGCCTAGAGAATTCCAGGGACTGTATAGTCCATGGGGTCTCAAAGAGTCGGACACGACTGAGTGACTTTCACTTTTCATCACACTTTCCAAAGCATAAATACCTGAATATTCACAATCCATGTAGATTGGTCCCATTTTGTACAGGTATTTAGTGGCAAGGGCCAATAATACTGATACATAATTCACTACATACCTAGGAGTCTAACACACCTAAAACATTCTAGACACTTGTATGTTTGATATAGGACCCTTCACAGCATTTTACATAATAAAAAGAATAAATAAAATATATCATGACACAATTATCATATGAAGTATTATACAACCCTCAAATAAATTTTTGAATGAAATAATTTCTATATGAAAGCAGGATACTAAATTATGTAGGATGCTAAATTATGTCAACTATCTGAGTCTAATTTTATTAAAATTACAAATACACATGGACATACTAGAAAGAAATATATTATGTTATAGTGTTCATTAATGTGTGGTAGGTTATTAGTAACTTTTAAATATTTTATTTGTAGTATCTTATCAAAATCCTAAGTATTATTATTATTTCTCAATTTGATATTTTTTAGAAACACTGAACATTAATTTATACAATTAGTTTGCTATTTATACATATGGCACTAGTTCTATATGTTACTTTGCCAAATTGACCTTTTAGTACATTGGTTCCCTCATCTTCAAAAATCATTTGACTTAAAGGATCTAATATCTCTTTAAAAACAAAAATTCTCAGAATATCTAAATATAGAAGAGTCAAGAAAGCCCTAGGTTTATAATGTATTGCCTAGAGTCACTGCTTGGACTTGGCACTTTGCTATTTTGCACTCTGAACATAATCATGTCTTAAATCATAATAAATGATCTTATTTTTCATCTTATCATTACATGAGTTTTGAACACAGCTAAGAAAGTACAAACAAGAGCACAAACTGTTGGGCAGTTGCTCTCTTAATTTTTCTTTATATTATTTTAAGTAATATTCTCATATAAAAGTCCATGTTGTCAAAGCTATGATTTTTCCGGTAGTCATGTATGGATGTGAGAGCTGGACCATAAAGAAAACTAAGCACCAAAGAATTGACTCTTTTGAACTGTGGTACTGGTGAAGACTCTTGAGAGTCCCTTTGACGTCAAGAAGATCAAAGCAATCAATCCTAAAGGAAATCAACCCTGAATAATCACTGGAAGGGCTGATGCTGATGCTGAAGCTCCAATACTTTGGCTACCTGATGCAAAGAGCTGACTCATTGGAAAAGACCTTGAGACTGGGAAAGACTGAGGACAGGAGGAGAAGGGGGGCAATAGAGGATGAGATGGTTGGATGGCATCACTGATTCAATGGACATGAACTTGGGCAAACTCCGAGAGATTGTGAGGGACATGGATGCGTGGCATGCTGCAGTCCATGGGGTCACAAAAAGTGGGACACAACTTAGTGATTGAACAACAACAACAAGTAATATCCTTATATAAATGACAACTATATGGAACTGTTTGACTTTCCTTTTCAAAATACTTATGCTCTCATCATTGATTTATATTTTAATATTCTGCATACCAAAGTAAGGTTTGTATATATGTTTGTAAGAAAGAATTTTTAATTGAATTTATTATTTTTAAAATTACATGTAGAGAATACACTTATCAAAACTATTTTGTATGATTAGAACAATATTTTAGCCATCCACCTTAAACCAATAACACCATGCATATATTTTCATTTTTTAAAATCTAATTTTCATATAATTCATTCTATAAATAGAAGTATAAATAAATGCTTGCATGTGTGTTAAGTCACCTCAGTCATGTCCAACTCTTTGCGACCCTATGGACCATAGTCTGCCAGGCTCCTCTAATCCATGGGATTCTCCAGGCAAGAATACTGGAGCGGTTGCCATGCAATCCTCCAGGGGATCTTCCTGATCCAAGAATAGAACCCATGTCTCTTACATGTTGAAGCAAATTTGGTAAAATTATTTTGGAAAGCATTTAGGCCTGATATACAAAGGGAATTAAAATGATCAAGCACGTTGACATTAAAATCCACCTAGATTATATCTTTCTGAAATGAATCGAAATAAAGGATCAATGATAGATATTTACTTCCATTTTAAAAACTTTCATTAAATTATGAGTTTAAAAAATGTATTAGTACCTATCATGAATTATTTGAATTTATCATCTATATAACCCAGATTAAATTTATTATTAATTTCTTTATGCAATAATTTGCATTATCCCTATGTCTAAAGAATGGATTCGAAATTTAGTACTCCATAAAGAAATAATTTGGAATCTATTTACCAGACTAATAAGTGCAAATGACATTCCTTCAAACATCACAATATTTGTTATTACATAGCTATTAAACTGGTCCTTAGGAAGTATCACTATGAACAAAGCTAGTGGAGGTGATGGAATTCCAGTTGAGCTGTTTCAAATCCTGAAAGATGATGATGTGAAGTGCTGCACTCAATATGCCAGCAAATTTGGAAAACTCAGCAGTGGCCACAGGACTGGAAAAGGTCAGTTTTCATTCCAATCCCAAAGAAAGACAATGCAAAAGAATGTTCAAACTACCACACAATTGCACTCATCTCACATGCTAGTAGAGTAATGCTCAAAATTCTCCAAGCCAGGCTTCAGCAAAACGTGAACCATGAACTCCCTGATGTTCAAGCTGGTTTTAGAAAAGGCAGAGGAACCAGAGACCAAATTGCCAACATCTGCTGGATCATGGAAAAAGCAAGAGAGTTCCAGAAAAAACATCTATTTCTGCTTTATTGACCATGTCAAACCCTTTGACTGTATGGATCACAATAAACTGTGGAAAATAAACTGAAAGAGATGGGAATACTAGACCACCTGACCTGCCTCATGAGAAACCTGTATGCAGGTCAGGAAGGAACAGTTAGAACTGGACATGGAACAACAGACTGGTTCTAAATAGGAAAAGGAGTCCATCAAGGCTATATATTGTCACCCTGTTTATTTAACTTACATGCACAGTACATCATGAGAAATGCTGGGCTGGAAGAAACACAAGCTGGAATCAAGATTGCTGGGAGAAATATCAATAACCTCAGATATGCAGATGATACCACCCTTATGGCAGAAAGTGAAGACAAACTAAAGGGCCTCTTGATGAAAGTGAAAGAGGAGAGTGAAAAAGTTGGCTTAAAGCTCAACATTCTGAAAATGAAGATCCTGGCAACTGGTCCCATCACTTCATGATAAATAGATGGGAAAACAGTGGAAACAGTGGATGACCTTATTTTTCTGGGTTCCAAAATCACTGCAGATGGTGATTGCAGCCATGAAATTAAAAGACACTTACTCCTTGGAAGGAAAGTTATGACCAACCTAGATAGCATATTCAAAAGCAGAGACATTAGTTTGTCAACAAATGTCCATCTAGTCAAGGCTATGGTTTTTCCAGTGGTCATGTATGAATATGAGAGTTGGACTATAAAGCAAACTGAGCACCAAAGAATTGATGCTTTTGAACTGTGGTGTTGGAGAAGACTCTTGAGAGTCCCTTGGACTGCAAGGAGATCCAACCAGTCCATCCTAAAGGAGATCAGTCCTGGGTGTTCATTGGTAGGACTGATATTGAAGCTGAAACTCCAATACTTTGGCCACCTGATGCAAAGAGCTGACTCATTTGAAAAGACCCTGATGCTGGGAAAGATTGAGGGCAGGAGGAGAAGGGGATGACAGAGGATGAGATGGTTGGATGACATCACTGGCTCAATGGACAAGGGTTTGGGTGAACTCAGGGAGTTGGTGATGGACAGGAAGGCATGGCGTACTGCGGTTCATGGGTTGAAAGAGTCGGACACAACTGAGCAACTGAACTGAACTGAACTGATGAAACTTTTTTCTTCACCATTATCTTATTACAAATGAATATATTTGTGATCATGCTAATTCACTTCAGTTGTGTCTGACTCTGTGACCCCATGGACTGTCACCCATCAAGCTGCTCTGTCCATGGATTTCTCAGGCAAGAATAATGGAGTGCGATGCCATTTCCTCCTCCAGGGGATCTTCCCGACCCAGGGATAGAACCCACATCTCTTATGTCTCCTGTATTGGCAAGTGGGTTCTTTAGCACCAGTGCCACTAGCTTCATCAAAATTCTGGTGCAAGAGTTCCCATTTGTCAAAAGGCAGGCTGGTAGAGTACAATCTTCCCAGAAGAATAAAGGACCACACAAATAAATGCAACTCCTGATCTGGTATGATTTTAAATGATACTACTTTGCAAATGAATTCAGTTCACCATCTGAGTTTGCAAATATGTTTCTTCGCATATTTCTTCAGTATCAAGCAGTTTCTTCTTTGTACCACAAAACAAAACAAAGAAAACAAAACAAAACAAACAGAACTAAGTTTACATCATTACTGGAAAGATTAATACTAAAGTTTTCTTTTTTAAAAAAATGTACATAAAATGTTGAATTACCATGAACACTAAACTAATGAAAGTAAGGGTGACATCTAACAAAATCATAAGTAGCTGCCATATGTTATGTTTTCAATGATGAATTCATTGGTGACTTGACTGCAAGTGATAACAAGTAAGCAGTAAAGTGATCAGAGGAGAAAGCAAGCAAAGAGCAAACATGATAAAGTGTAATTAAGTAATTGAGATTTTTCTCTATTGACTTTATATGCTATCAATAATGATCTCAGATTAACATGTGACATTCTTACTATAATGACTCATTAAGAAAAGGAAGGTATTATTGACCTTCTGTGGGGGTTTGTCTAGTGGTTTTCCCTGCTTTCTTCAATTTAAGTCTGAATTTGGTAATAAGGAGTTCATGATCTGAGCCACAGTCAGCTCCTGGTCTTGGTTTTGTTGACTGTACAGAGCTTCTCCATCTTTTGCTGCAGAGAATATAATCAATCTGATTTCGGGTTCGTGACATTGTACAGAAGACAAGGATCAAGACCATCCCCATGGAAAAGAAATGCAGAAGAGCAAAATGGCTGTCTGGGGAAGCCTTACAAATAGCTGTGAAAAGAAGAGAAGCAAAACGCCAAGGAGAAGAGGAAAGATGAAGCATCTGAATGCAGAGTTCCAAAGAATAGCACGAAGAGATAAGAAAGCCTTCTTCAGCGAACAATGCAAAAAAATAGAGGAAAACAACAGAATGGGAAAGACTAGAGATCTCTTCAAGAAAATTAGAGATATCAAGGGAACATTTCATGCAAAGATGGGCTTGATGAGGGAAAGAAATTGTCTGGACCTAACAGAAGCAGAAGATATTGAGAAGAGATGGCAAGAATATACAGAAGAACTGTACAAAAAGGATCTTCACAACCTGGATAATCACGATGGTGTGATCACTCATTTAGAACCAGACATCTTGGAATGTGAAGTCAAGTGGGCCTTAGAAAGCATCACTATGAACAAAGCTAGTGGAGGTGATGGAATTCCAGTTGAGCGTTTCAAATCCTGAAAGATGATGCTGTGAAAGTGCTGCACTCACTATGCCAGCAAATTTGGAAAACTCAGCAGTGGCCACAGGACTGGAAAAGGTCAGTTTTCATTCGAATCCCAAAGAAAGGCAATGCCGAAGAATGCTCAAACTACCACTCAATTGCACTCATCTCACATGCTAGCAGAGTAATGCTCAAAATTCTCCAAGCCAGGCTTCAGCAATACGTGAACTGTGAACTTCCTGATGTTCAAGCTGGTTTTAGAAAAGGCAGAGGAACCAGAGATCAAATTGCCAACATCCACTGGATCATGGAAAAAGCAAGAGAGTTCCAGAAAAACATCTATTTCTGCTTTATTGACTGTGCCAAAGCCTTTGACTGTGTGGATCACAATAAACTGTGGAAAATTCTTCAAGAGATGGGAATACCAGAGCACCTGACCTGCCTCTTGAGAAACCTGTAGGCAGGTCAGGAAGGAACAGTTAGAACTGGACATGGAACAACAGACTGGTTCCAAATAGGAAAAGGAGTATGTCAAGTCTGTATATTGTCACCCTGCTTATTTAACTTCTATGCAGAGTACATCATGAGAAAGTCTGGGCTGGAGGAAGCACAAGCTGGAATCAGGATTGCTGGGAGAAATATCAATAACCTCAGATATGCAGATGACACCACCCTTATGGCAGAAAGTGAAGAGGAACTAAAAATCCTCTTGATGAAAGTGAAAGAGGAGAGTGAAAAAGTTGGCTTAAAGCTCAACATTCAGAGAACGAAGATCATGGCATCCAGTCCCATCACTCCATGGGAAATAGATGGAGAAACAGTGGAAACAGTGTCAGACTTTATTTTTCTGGGTTCCAAAATCACTGCAGATAGTGACTGCAGCCATGAAATTAAAAGATGCTTACTCCTTGGAAGAAAAGTTATGACCAACCTAGACACCATATTCAAAAGCAGAGACATTACTTTGCTGACTGAGGTCCGTCTAGTCAAGGCTATGGTTTTTCCAGTGGTCATGTATGGATGTGAGTTGGACTGTGAAGAAGGCTGAGCGCCGAAGAATTGATGCTTTTGAACTGTGGTGTTGGAGAAGACTCTTGAGAGTCCCTTGGACTGCAAGGAGATCCAACCAGTCCATTCTGAAGGAGATCAGCCCTGGGATTTCTTTGGAAGGAATGATGCTGAAGCTGAAACTCCAGTACTTTGGCCACCTCATGCGAAGTGTTGACTCACTGGAAAAGACTTTGATGCTGGGAGGGATTGGGGGCAGGAGAAGAAGGGGACGACCGGGGATGAGATGGCTGGATGGCATCACTGACTCAATGGATGCGAGTCTGAGTTAACTCCCGGAGTTAGTGATGGACAGGGAGGCCTGGCATGCTGCGATTCATGGAATCCCAAAGAGTCAGACACGACTGAGCTACTAAAATGAACTGAACTGAACTGTGGGGGTTTATTTGTAATGAGTTACTTTATTTTGTTTAAATTTGGGATTCATAAAGGGGTATAACACTCAAACTCACCCTCTGACTCAGTAATCAAAAATTTGTTTTTCGTAAGCATGAGACCTTACAATCTGAATATGAAGTTCCTCCATTAACAGGGCTTCAAATTGTTCTTAGAGTTTTATTAAAGTGTCTCTTCTCTTGTCTTTGCTTGTGATACATCCAAAAAAGTTAATGTTTTCTATTAAAAACTGTTAGTCCAATGAACTTGATTCTTTTTAGGGCTTTTCATTACATTGTTTTGTTTAGTAATCTTATAATTGCTTATGCTTACTTTTAAGTAAGCTTGATTAGTAGTCATTTTATTTACTTTTTAAAAAGTCCTCTATTTGTCTATTTTTCATTACTTCCTTTTTATTCTGTAAACCATTGAAATATGGTGTCCATTCCTAGCATTCCAATAAAATTGTCCTTGCTAAGATTGGTAATGGGCTTTTTACTTATTAGACCCTCTGGAAACTGTTAATATTTAACTGATAGCAAGAACAAATATACATTAAAATGTCTCTTGTGCTCAGATTTCCTGGATTTTCTTTGAAACCTAACAATTATCTCTTTAGTTAACTGTTTGATATTGGCTAAATAAGTGGAAATTTTATGGCCTAAATTTAACTCTTTTGTTGGTTTAGATATGGGGTAAGTAAAAATTGTTTGACTTGTGCAAAGTGAAGAATCAAAACAGATAAGCTCATCAGATGGTGACTGATAAAGCTGTAGCTACAAGTTTAAACCTCAGGAAAAGATTTAGCCCTGTGCCTCCTCCCAGGGCGACAGTAGCCAGCAGCAGCCTGGTCACTCCCTTCCTGCTCACTGAAACAGAGCTCTGGAGCACTCCTTCTCTCTCTTTCTTGTCTACCCCTTGTCCCTCAACCCCCCCAAAAGGGAACTACTATACCACAGGGTCCTGGAACCACATAGCGAAACACTACTTTATTTCCACTTAACTCATATCCACCTACTAGGCTTTGGGTTGTGGTTAAGATCATGGGATAGATTTTCTGTTTAGTGACTTCCTTTCCCTTCTAGGATAGGGAAGTAGAGGGCATAATAAATTAGACATTGTATTGAACTTGAAGGTCTGTGTAAGTACTCTTTTCCTTGTCATTAGATGCAAAAAATAAGACAGGATCTTATGACCTAAGTGCTATGTGCAAGACTCTGCTCCCAAACCACAATTTCTCATACCTCCTACAGTTGTGACACCACTGATCACTTCCTCATTAAAAGTCTCTCCCTCCTTAGTTTTAGAAATATTATACTTCTGTTATACATGGTGCTCTTTGTCCTTCCCCACTTTCAGTTTCACCAGTGTTTAATGAGCTCATTAAACACTGGGGTCCCTTATTTCCATGTTTGACCCACTCCTCATGCTCCAAACTCAATACTGTAAGTCTGTTTCAATATATTCAACTATTGTGCATATTTCAAGTTTCCTCAACAGGTATGTAGGATCCACTGTCTCAGGTTTGATACCCCCAGGCATCTCACACTTGCCTAATCTAACTAGACTTTACTCCTAATCTCATTCTGTGATGTCTATATGTATGCACTGTCATCTATCCAGTTTTTCAAAATGAAGCCATTCTTAAAATAATCCCCTCTTTTTCCTCCCCCAAATCTGCTGTCACCAAGCAACATCTATATTTTTACTTTTTCCTATCTCTGGAATGCATCTTCTCCTTTCCGATTCCACTAAACACGATCTCTCTCGTTATTTTTCAGGAAAGTATTTTTGTCACTAAAATGACCTCCTTTCTCTTCCTACTCTACAAATCACTCTGTCACAATTTAGTCCTTCTTAAAGCAAGAAGTGACTTAGCATGTATGCAAAGCAAGAGCTTAATAGTGTCTTTTTCATACTTAAAATTGTATCATACTTCAGTCTCCAAGATCAAACCCAATCTCTTCAGCACAGTGTATGACCTTTAACTTGTGGTTCCTGCCCAACTTTTCCAGAATTGATTAGTCTGGATGCTGATAGGTACTGTAACAAATTGTAATGACTTTTCTCAATCCAACTTTCTTTATCTTTCCCATAACTGACAAGGTGAAAATTTCTAATCCATGGGCAGCTTTCATTCACACAGTGTTTCAGGGCCACAAAACCTCTGATTTGTAGTTCTGTCATCTCTTAGAGTCTCAGCATAAACCAATGGAAGAGAAACAGTATGGTGAAGGCTCACCTGCTACTTAAGATTCTTAGCTTGGAAGTAATAACATTTGTTTCTTCTCAAACTCTGTTGGCTGAAATTCAGTCATATGGCCACATGTTAGTTGGCCAGTTCTCAGTAACAGTTCTATACCAAGGAAGAAGGAGCACAAACTTTGGTGAACGGTTTACTCTCTGCGTTAACACAGACCATCTTTCCATTCCGTGTCTTGCTCCCTCGTGAACTGCAGCCATACTTAACCCTCATAATCCTGAAACACACTATGTCTCTTGGCATGTATTGCTGCCTTTTGCTCATGGCTATCTTCTACTCATCTTTAAAAACATAGCTGAGAAATCTTTTTGTGTAGAAAACCATTACAGAACTCTTATTTTTGGATTAACAACCTCCTTATGTATTCTACATTTTTTTGTCGCAATAGGTTCTTGGAAAATCTTGATAGATGCAGTTATGTACATCATAATTTCAAAAATGTCCATTTCTCTTCTCAGTGGGACCTGAAAAAATATGAGTATTAAAAATGAAGCCTGACTCATTTAGACCACTTCTTATTAAAAATTTTTGAAAATATTTTTTAGTAAAGTCAAATTTATGATTTTATAAGTAGCTTTTATCATACATCTGGCAATATACAGTTTGTTAAATAGGGGTATTTTGCTTATTTTTAATCATATGTAAAAAACCTGTAGAAGATGGTATAAAAATGATTTCCTTAGTAACTCATTACTTATCTTTCTGAAGAGACACAAGTGAGGCCATATAATTGAGTTCTGCGCAAGGAAATATAGACAGAAATATGTGTGTCAATTTCAAACTTGGCCCATAAAAACCTTTCATAGGTAACAACTTCTCCTTTCTTCTGCAGACTCAATGTCAAAGCCCAGAAAAATCTGAAAAACCATATATGAAATTTCCATGAGCCTGGGTCCTTGAGTGATGCTGTAAAACAGAGCCCCAAGTCCACCAATAGGGAACACTTCCATTTGGCTGTTGTGTCATGAAAAAACAAAACAAAACTATGTCATTGAAATTTTGAGGTTGATAATACCATCAGCATTATCCAAAATTATGCCCAGTGTTAATGACTAAAAAATTAATATATGGTGACCTCTTGGAAAATTAAAAATCTTTGTTTACATTAATAACTCAAAATAGAAAATTTTGTCTAATGGTGAGCCTTAGGTACCCATATGTCAAGACCTCCTCATGCTGTTTCCCAGGAAATCTATTATACCAACTTCACCTTGGGGCTGCGGCACTTTCTTGGAGCTACTGGTTACAGCAGCTGGCCTAAACAGGAAAACAAAGAGCAAAAAAGAGGATTTTAGAATATGTTTAAGATTTTCAGTGGTACAATGCTAAGATTACTTTATATTAATGCTGGGCCATGCTAAGTTGCTTCAGTCATGTCCAACTCTTTGTGACCCTAAGGACTGTAGCCCACCAGGCTCCTCTGTCCATGGGGTTCTTCAGGCAAGAATACTGGAGTGGGTTGCCATGCCCTCCTCCAGAGGATCTTCCTGACCCAGGGATTGAACCCATGTCTCTTAAGTTCTTTACCACGAGCATTGGCACTGGCAGATGGGTTCTTTACCACTAGCGCCATGTGGGAAGCCCACTTTTTATTAATAAATACTCTTAAATAGCTTAAACAGAAAGCAAGAATCATGAAGAGTTACAACCATGGTGTAAAATTATTAAGACATAAACCCCATCCAGGTAGAAGGGGATAGCAATATAGAAACTTGCTCATTTTGAGTAAGAAACCAGTTGAAAAACAAAATTAAATAGTCTTGGTGAATCCACAACCACAGGCCAGACTCCATAAAATAAAACATCTGGAACTATGTAAGTCAGGGTCAGTGCTACAACTCAAAGGGGTCATCAAGTTCTTGGGATCTTCCCACAAGTCCTATATATATGTGTATGTATGTGTGTATAAATAAGTGTGTATTCTCTGGAGGGAATGATGCTAAAGCTGAAGCTCTAGTACTTTGGCCACCTCATGCGAAGAGTTGACTCATTGGAAAAGACTCTGATGCTGGGAGGGATTGGGGGTAGGAGAAGAAGGGGACGACCCAGGATGAGATGGCTGGATGGCATCACGGACTCGATGGACATGAGTCTGAGTGAACTCCGGGAGATGGTGATGGACAGGGAGGCCTGGTGTGCTGTGATTCATGGGATCGCAAAGAGTCGGACACGACTGAGCGACTGAACTGAACTGAACTGATATATGTATTTGTGTATGTATGTACAAGCTTCCCTGGTAGCTCAGCTCAGTTCAGGAGCTTAGTCATATCCAACTCTGTGACCGCACAGACTGTAGAATGCCAGGCTTCCCTGTCCTTCACCAACTCCTGGAGCTTGCTCAAACTCATGTCCATTGAGTCAGTGATGCCATCCAACCATCTCATCTTCTGTCGTCCCCTTCTCCTCCTGCCTTCAATCTTCCCCAGCATCTGGGTCTTTTCCAGTGAGTCAGTTCTTCACATCAGGTGGCCAAAGTATTGGAGTTTCAGCACCAACATCAGTCCTTCCAATGAATATTCAGGACTGATTTCCTTTAGGATTGACTGGTTTGATCTCCCTGCAGTCCAAGGGACTCTCAAGAGTCTTCTGCAACACCACAGTTCAAAAGCATTGATTCTTCAGTTCTTGGCGTTCTTTATGGGCCAACTCTCACATCCATACATGACTACTGGAAAAACCATAGCTTACTAGAAGGAGCACATATACATATGCATGTGTGTATATATACATGTAAATATGTGCATACACACAATTATATTTAAAATTAGGTAGGAATGCTTTTATAGAAATCTTCAAGATTTTTCCTCAGCCAAATCTGAGAAATATGCTGACATATGTGCCAATAACAGGCAAAGGAGACAGGCTAGTGTCACCATGATTGCCCACCAATCAAAATTCATGCTTCAGACTAGGACCTTTGTTCCATGAATGCACTGCTCCCCAGTATCTGACCAAAATAGGATATCTTAACCAAGTGGTTCTTAAAGTGAGGTACATAGGATAACATTATCAACATCACATTTGAATTTACCAGAAAAGCACATTCCAGGCCCCATCCCAAACTATAGATTGACTCAGAAAATTGAAGATAGTGCTTCACAAATTGAGCTTTAACAAGAATTTCAGGTGGTTCTGATGCACATTAAAGTTTGAGAACCACTACTTTACCCTATAAAAGCAGATGCTGAGTTTTGGGTAGGCAACTAACAGTTTATGCTATGCATAGACATTTTCTAATTAAAGATGTTTTCTAATTAAAAGTACTTTTCTTTAGAGATCATAATAAAATGAAAGCAAATGTAGTTAAAACAAAAACCAAAGCTATTAAAAGTACAAGAACAACAAGAAAATGTTAATGTACAGAGGGAAACAAAATCTTAACATGTTTGAGAAAATAGGAAGAAGCAGATGTAACTATTTTATAATAGGAAGTTATAGCGTGTAAAGAGGGGTGTAAGAAGAAAGAGATCCAACTTAGCACCACAGAATCTCAGCGAGACTGTCCTAAAGACTGAAGACTTCCTGATTTCAAACAAAAGGGTGAATAAAGCTGAAATTATAGATCAAAATGAGAAATGCTTGGAAGTCCATATTCAAGAGGCCGAAGCACCAACCCTCGTTCTCTATTGCCGTGGAGAGAAAGTGGCAGTGGTATAAACCAACCGTAAGCAAGATGATGGAGACATAAATGGCAACCCACTCCATTATTCTTACCTAGAGATTCCACAGACAGAGCCTGGTGGGCTGCCGTTTATGGAGTCGCATAGAGTCGGACACAACTGAAGGGACTTAGCAGCAGCAGCAGCAAGCAAGATGAAGATTTCTTCTGTTAAGAGAAAACATAACGTCTAGAGATTCAAGAACAATAGTCATAGAAGAGGGGAGGTTGAAAAATAACATTGTAATGCAACGTACTGGATCTCTACAGTTTTCCTATTCCTTCTGCAATAGATAATTAGCAATCAGAGAGCTAAAAGGCAAGGTACATCTCACTTCTTTTTTCCATATTCAGCTTTAATTGTTTAGAAGGTCATGTGTCACTTTGGTAAATGAAAGTGTGAATTGAAAAACAACAATGAATCTTTTATTTTAACAAATATTTTCTTAGTGTGCCTGTTTGCTAGTAGGAGCGCTGTAAACAGTAAACATTCTAAAGTGAGTGAGTGAAAAGTGAAGTCGCTCAGTCGTGTCTGACTCTTTGCGACCCCATGGACTGTAGCCTACCAGGCTCCTCCCTCCATGGGATTCTCCAGGCAAGAGTACTGGAATGGGTTGCCATTTCCTTCTCCAGGGGATCTTCCCGACCCAGGGATCAAACCCTGGTCTCCAGCATTCCAGGTAGACACTTTAACCTCTGAGCCACCAGGGAAGAGTTCTTCAAAGGAGTTAAACGTCATTTAGTGGAAAGAGAGACAGAGAGACAGGAGCAGAGAGAGCAGAGAGCAAAACAGAAAAAGGCTTGTTTAAAGAGAGAAACAATCTCAACTCATTGCCCTGTGTACTCTTTAGTGCCTTCTGCTTCCTGGCTGGAAAGCCACGGGACTCAAAGGGAAGGAGGTCGGTCAAGGCAACCGTAAAGGAAACTCCGCACCGAGTCCGCCCGGAGGCGGCCACTCCCTGTTAATAACTTTGTAAGTTTCCAGCTGATTTCGACCTCCCAGTTACTCGCGGACCTGAACCTCAAGACCCAAGTATTTGGAGCCGCTCTAGGGGCAAGGAAAGTAGCCTACAGCCTCTCCTCGCCGCACCGGGGCGTCGGTCCAGCCCCCAGGTCTCGCGCAGAGACGCGGAAGCCCTGCCCAAGTGAGGAAGAGGGCGGGAAGCCCCTTTGTTACCCAGGATTTAGGAAACGAAACTAGAAACCACGGGTTTCGTCATCGACATCGCTCAGAAGCCTCGGTAACTCCAGCCAAGGTTGTGTGTAAGGAGCAGGCTCGATCGCCAAGCGTTGGAAGCTGAGCACAGGCCCCGCGCCCGGGTTCCCGCAGCTCCTCTCACCGCAGGTAGCGCCGGAGCAGCTGTGCCGACAGGTGGACGAGCACCCGGCGCGGGGCAGCGCGTGTTTCCAGGGTGGGCGGAGGGGCGCTGGGGCACTTGGGAGCGAGGGGCGCGAGGGCAGGCGGGTTGCGATTGCGCTGAGATTGGGGGTAGAGGGTGGGGGCTGGGGGCCTAGAAAAGCGATCGCCGAAGCTGAGCAGGGACTGAGCCCGGGGCCCGGGCGTCCCGGTCCCATCCTGGCCAGTCTCAGAATCTTTCCAAGGTCAAGGTATTTCCTGCCTGAAACCGCCGTGTAGGTTCGAATTAGTTTAGCCCATCTCTTAACGACGCGGAGCGGCGCTGGGTCGTGACCAGAGCCTGGACTCAAGGGTTATCTGCCAGCATTTGAGGGAAATCAAAGGGACGATTAATAGAGCCTGCTAGCTGCCTTTGAACAGAAGTATGAATTAGGATTGTGGATGGAGCCAAAACTATGCTAGGGACCCTGAAACACAGGAAGAATTGCCAAGACAGGTGGTTTATCACGTAGAAGGTAAAGTAGGAATCCACCTGCCTGACTTGAACGTGTCTCTACTACGTGATATCTGTGGAATCCTGGGCGCTTTCCTCCTACACATTCCTTTCGTGGCTCATATCTGAAATTGGGTAACGATCAAAAGTTACAAGAGTTAGAGTATGATGTATAACTTCAGCACTGCAGAATATGCTCAGTAACGTTAGATTTATTACTTTTAATATCTGACCAAGCCCCTGCTTCTCCAGGCTCACTGTCTGGTTCCCATGTGGTTTATTTAGACAGCTCTTCCAGCAAGTCCTGGAACAGCCACTTCCCAGTTCCAGGAACAGGCAGGCAGTATTTCTGTTAGTTTAGCAGTCTGAGATGCATGGTTAATGTAGGTGCCACTTGCTTAGTGGGAAGTATCAGGCGACTCAGGATACCCTTCTTCTTCCTGGAACTTTCTTGACAATAGAACTTTCTCTTAATAGCACCCTGGCAAGTATTAGGATTGTAGGACATTGAACGCTGAACAAGCACAAAGAAATGGGGAAAATAAATGGGGGCTTTGAATGCTGAACAAGCACAAAGAAATGGAAAGGGAAATGAGTAGGTTTCTGCATTTGGATAGAAACATCAGATAAGATGGCTGAATCACAGGTTAGCCAACCTTCACATCTGATTGGTAACTGTTCTTTCTGACTGAAGGGAGTGAAATAATACTGAACACACTGTTGAATCAATCAACAAGCACCAATTAAGTGTCTTGTCCTGACAATCCATGTGCTGGCTTTTGAGAGTTTAGAGAGACAGAAAACCTGTAAGAACTGCTCCCTGTCCACCTCTCCATTTTCTTGTCTAATGATCTCTTTCTTTGCTCTGCCACCCACAAATCTTCATAACCTTGAATGAGCCAAGCTCTCTCACTCCAGCCGTAGGATTTCTACCCCTACAGTTCCCCCTGCCTCAGTGCCTCACCGCCCCCCCCCACCCCAACACACACACACAAACACATACACACCTCCCTAGCCTGGTTGATTTTAAACTGCCTTTGGCACTCAGATCTCACTTTTTGACAACCCACCACCACCATCTAAATTAGTGCCCCCATAACTCTTTTTATAGAGCCATTATTTTTATTCATAACACTAGTATTTGTAATAATATATTGTTAATTGTCCGTCATTTTGTCCTAATGATTGTTATAGTGCCTTCAAGCAATATTCCTGGAAAACAGGCACAAACTATGCTGAGTGAATATTTACAGATGTATGTATACACATATATAATAACACATATTCCCATCCTGGGACTTGGAGACAAATGTTAACTGGCTTGGTTTTAGGCAATTAAGAAGTGGATTTGGATAAGTAATCCAAATCTAGTTAATGCCTAGTTTATAGGCATAGTAGTTTCAGAATCTTTCAAAAATTAGGGATATTTGCTCTTTGAATTGCAGGTTATACTTTAATATTTCTTGATACAATAAGATAGAAACTTCAGAACCCCAAGAGATGGGTCAAAGGGTTTCCTGGAATATGAATTGTGGGAACATAAATGTATATGACCTGCACTATTTCTCCTTCTCCCTGGTGAAAGTGAAAGTGAAGTCGCTCAGTCGTGTCCAACCCTTCGCGACCCCATGGACTGCAGCCTACCAGGCTCCTCCATCCATGGGATTTTCCAGGCAAGAGTACTGGAGTGGGGTGCCATTGCCTTCTCCCTGGTAGGAGAGGTTTATGATTAATATCCCAGAGCACCAATAGAATAGGTCTGATAGAATAAATCTGACAGAGATATGCTTATATATGTATAGTATATGATGCTTTAATTTCCTCAGATGCTCTCATTTAACAGGTTAGGAGTGTGTAGTAATCCAATTATAATTTGAAGTTCTGTATTTGTCCTGAAGCAGTTACGATTCCAGTGGTACAGTATATACTATGATTTCATTAGAGATCTTTTTCTACTACTAAAAGATAAATATGATTTTCCTGGAAGTCTTTCTGTGATTTGTTTCTTACTAGGAGCAGTGGAAGACATTATTTAAAAGTTATATTGAATTAATTAACTAATTAATTCATCCAGGACACACCACCCAGTCATTTCCAAAACTGAGTGATGTTATATCTTGTAATAGACCAATTAAGTTTAAGAAAACCAAAAGACCCTTAAAACAGCAAGGGAGACTAGACAGGGATGAACATGGGGGATGTCTTTAGTCCACAAATACGTTGTTCTACCTGGCACACATACAGGTTCCACTGTTACTTCACATTTTGTACCAGAGCTTATAACATACCATTTTTCCTGCTTGAGATATTATGAAATTGTGAAAATTCTAAAACCTACAGAAAATTGAGGACACAGATTTTGTTCTGTCATTTTACCAATGGATACTCATCCTCACAAAGCTATACGTTACGACTCAAAGTTCATTTCAGATGGATAGACTTGCCCTCCAGAAACAATGATTTTTTTTTTTTACTAATTCAGTGATTTTCTCATAAAAATAAATTATTTAATTCTAAAATTAATATCTCCAGGTATTATTTGAGATTTTTCCTTGAACTGAGTTTCCTTCTGGCCTTTTAGGAAAAGGAAGAATGACTGAAACAGTACTTCCTTAAAATTGCTTAGTTGATTAAAGAGCCATATAACATTTTTTAAAAACTAATCATACTTATAAAGTGATCCTATGAGAAACAGTGGTAAAGTAAAAACTTGAGCTGTTTAGACTAGTGTGTTAATTAAGGGATACTACCCATTTCTACTCCAGAATTTATTAGGTTTTAAATTTTTATATATGTTAAGGAACTCTTAGTACATTTGAAGATAATGAGTATAAATTTTAATATACACTCTTTGATCACAGAAATGAGTGTTGACAAAAGTAATCATGGCTTATTGTATATAAGAATTTAGTCTTTTTTAGTTCATGTGATAGAACATAAAACACTAATATGGCCTTTGAAAACTTTTGGCATACGTTTGTTACTTGTGTTTTTTAGTTTATTGTTCACTGTTCTAGAATAACTGCAGAAAAACATAAGATGTTAATTTTTTTGTTCTGACCAGTTAATGCTAACAGAGGTTATTATTGTTCTAAAAAAAATCCAAAAAGTCAACACTGCAACAAGAAACATATTTTTTTAATTTTTCCAAGGCTAAGAAAACCCATTACTGAACTTCTTGAGTATATATAATAAGAGGTGACTATAATTGGAATATATTTAAGAGCTTTGCTGTATTATAAAAATTTATGCTTATGACAGGCAATGACAAATCAATAATTTGGGAGAGAGGAAGGATGTGGTTTCTTCTCGGGAACACCAGATTTTAGTTAAGGATATGGAAGGATCAGTTGGCTTTTACTTATCATTTAGGGTAACACAGTAGTTGGAGTTATTAAAGGGGCAGCAAAGACTGGAGATGGCCTGGAAAGGGCTGAGCTGATTCATATTAGTTTGCAGGTCCCAGATAAAACAGTCAAGTAGCAAGTTTTTGCCTAATGTGTTAATTATAATTAACATGCACACCGGGGTTGGGATTTAAGGTGGAGAAATGGAAAAAGTAGTGACTAGGTAATAGAGGGAAAGACTAGGATGGGATCAAGTCACTAGAAGACAAAAACAGCTTCTACAACCTCTGGGTGTATATTTTTAGGCTAAAAATCATTTATTGATATACAAACAGGGGGCCAGGCCTTCTCAAATTTGCTGTTCAAGCTGGGCAGAAAATATCCTCAGGCTCTGGGATTCCAGAGATATCTGCAATAGTGTGACCTGATAGCTAACCTTTCTCCCTTTCATGGTGGACCACAGCTGGAGCCCAGTACTGTAGCTCGGTCCTGGATTGCATGCTCCCTGTAGGTTGTGTAGATTGCAAGGCTCAAGTTTTTAACTGGAGGGCCTTGGGCTCACAGTGTTTCTTTTCTGTCTTCCTTCCTCTTTGGACCCTCTCCTCCCAAGATTTTTAGAAATCGTTCACCATCCTGGACTGACCCACAATTTCTAAAATCCTACTCAGAAACACAGCAGTGGGAAACAGAGTCAAGAGCGAAGGGTTCAAATGACCAGATTCTCAATGGTTAGATGAATAGAGGAGTATCTTGTGTGTATATAGTTTCCGGGTATCCTTTTACATATATTTGACCTATGTATTTATATCAGGTCTTCTTTTTCAGAACTGTTTAAATCATGGACAAACAAAGTAAGTAATCTAAGTGTTTATTTTCCTCCTATAATATTAAATCTCATGTTAATGTATTATTTGTCAAAATGTTTTATTCAGTTTCTGAAAGAATAGAATTTGGTTTGTGTTGTTTATGTTCC
The DNA here is from genome assembly GCF_023091745.1 of Budorcas taxicolor. Classification (NCBI taxonomy): domain Eukaryota; kingdom Metazoa; phylum Chordata; class Mammalia; order Artiodactyla; family Bovidae; genus Budorcas; species Budorcas taxicolor. Next base: position 185,997,203 of record NC_068910.1, read on the forward strand.
AGAACCCTCAGTCTGGGGCAGTGTTTTGACTATAGAGAAGATATACACAAATATCCACTACCACTAACTTTCCCTTTAAAAGTAAAAAAGCCTTAGATAAACCTATGAAATCTTAGGCTTAAAAAAAGTGAAATCTTAGGCTTACTGGAAAATATATAATTTAATATTACACTTCATCTGAATCAGGCTTCCCTTTTCTTTGTACATTTTATATACAAAAAAAAAAAGACTATTCAAGTCATATTATTCAATAAACAATGGACTTAATATGCCAGGGCATTGTAATAAAATGCTCTGATACATCCCCAATATATATCTCATAAAATACACATTTGAATAGGTTTAAATAAATATGTCTTTATTTTCTGGCTTTTTTTTCCTCAAGAAAATTCTAAGTAAGGTGAGTATTGGCCAAACATGTAATAAAAGACTTTGTCTTTTAAAAAGTCGAAGTTTCTGAAGAGGAAAAAAAAATCAAATGGGAAAAAAAATCCTGTCTTCGGAAGGCTCTCTATTCTCTATCTTTACTTAGATACCAAAGAGATGTTTATCTCTACCACAATGCCAGCCTTGCTACATATATATCAGATCCTCTTTAGGGCCAGAAACCTTGACTTTCTTTCACAAAGTTTCATGATTTTTCTTAATATATGCTATATTAATTTAATTAACAATACTAAAAACTTTCAAAATGTAAATTCATATAATATTAAGCTATTTTCTTTGCTGTAAGCTTTAAGATGCTTCAAATCACTTAAATAATTGATTGGGTCATGGTCATAATTACCTTTTATCTCTTCAGCTTCATATATACAAATGTATGAATTTGTGTGTATATGTGTACATAAGTAGAATGTATATGTGTGTGTGTATATATATATATATATATATACACTGATATAGAGAATTAACAATAAAATAACTTGTTGACAATATGAAAGTCCTATGATTTTTTAAGTTATTCTAAGTCTGCCAGGAGAAATATCAATAACCTCACATATGCAGATGACACCACCCTTATGGCAGAAAGTGAAGAGGAACTAAAAAGCCTCTTGATGAAAGTGAAAGAGGAGAGTGAAAAGGTTGGCTTAAAGCTCAACATTCAGAAAACGAAGATCATGGCATCCGGTCCCATCACTTCATGGGAAATAGATGGGGAAACAGTGGAAACAGTGTCAGACTTTATTTTTTTGGGCTCCAAAATCACTGCAGATGGTGACTGCAGCCATGAAATTAAAAGACGCTTACTCCTTGGAAAAATAGTTATGACCAACCTAGATAGCATATTCAAAAGCAGAGACATTACTTTGCCGACTAAGGTCCGTCTAGTCAAGGCTATGGTTTTTCCCGTGGTCATGTATGGATGTGAGAGTTGGACTGTGAAGAAGGCTGAGCACCGAAGAATTGATGCTTTTGAACTGTGGTGTTGGAGAAGACTCTTGAGAGTCCCTTGGACTGCAAGGAGATCCAACCAGTCCATTCTGAAGGAGATCAGCCCTGGGATTTCTTTGGAAGGAATGATGCTAAAGCTGAAACTCCAGTACTTTGGCCACCTCATGTGAAGAGTTGACTCATTGGAAAAGACTCTGATGCTGGGAGGGATTGGGGGCAGGAGGAGAAGGGGATGACAGAGGATGAGATGGCTGGATGGCATCACTGACTCGATGGACGTGAGTCTGAGTGAACTCCGGGAGATGGTGATGGACAGGGAGGCCTGGCGTGCTGAGATTCATGGGGTCGCAAAGAGTCGGACACGACTGAGTGACTGAACTGAACTGAAGTTGCATTGCACAAATACATCCACAATTCATTTGCTCTTTGATCTACTTGAGCACTTACCCATTCACTTGTTGTTTTTCTTTTTATAACTTACCCCTGGAATTCCTGAAACTGGGATTGTTGCTCTGATACTGAAACCCCAGAGATTATAGCCTCCTAATTTCTTGAGTCTGTGAGCTCCTTGATTTGTGTGTGTGTTTACTATTGTTCAAACAGCGATACCTGGTAAGAAGTGCCAAAATGTGACATACCATTTAAGGATGGGTCTCTAAGTCGAACTTGTAGTGTGTTTCCTTGAGATCTGTTGAGTCTTACTCTGTGAGGGGGCTATGGGAAGAGCCTGAGGAGCTAGAGAACTGGAGCTGGCCCACTCACCTGAAGCCAAGACAGAAAAAGAAGAGATGGTTAGGACAGAATGACTTGTGATATTGCAGTGATGTGTGATAATTTGGGGTATGCTGTGGTCCATATGAGGAAAAGCCCTAACTCAAGTAGAGGATTTTCTGTTACCTGAATTTGCACAGTATCCATTGACTCCATTCAGCTGAAGTTATTATGAAGCCAATAATGGGAAGAAAAGAGGGTAGGAGTGGGGCATGACCAAGTCTTCCTGTGAAATCATATGACTTGAGTGGTCTTTCAAGGTACATAATAGAGAAACAGACAGGAAATGTTTCAGATTGAAAGTCTGGTCAACTTTTTCTTCTACATTCATTCTTCAGTTCAGTTCAGTCACTCAGTCGTGTCCGACTCTTTGCGGCCCCATGAATCGCAGCATGCCAGGCCTCCCTGTCCATCACCAACTCCCGGAGCTCACTCAGACTCACGTCCATCGAGTCAGTGATGCTATCCAGCCATCTCATCCTCTGTCGTCCCCTTCTCCTCCTGCCCCCAATCCCTCCCAGCATCAGAGTCTTTTCCAATGAGTCAACTCTTCACATGAGGTGGCCAAAGTACTGGAGTTTCAGCTTTAGCATCATTCCTTCCAATGTCCCCATTATTCAAAAATAAACTATTTTGAATTTACAGTTAATAAGCCATAGGAAAGAAAGGAGAACATTGCATAAATGGAGTGTCTGAAAGTGAAAGTGAAGTCGCTCAGTCGTGCCCAACTCTTTGCCACCCCGTGGACTGTACCAGGCTCCTCTCTCCATGGGATTCTCCAGGCAAGAATACTGGCGTGGGTTGCCACTTCCTTCTCCAGGGGATCTTCCCAACTAGGGATCGAACCTGAGTCTCCCACATTGCAGGCAGACACTTTAACCGAGTATCTACTAGACCATAAATTCCATAAAGGCAGAGCCAGTGTAGCCATTGAACCTAACTGAGGTGTGACACAGAACATGCTAATAAATACTTATTTTCTGGCCAAGGTGGTTGCTAAAGAATGACTAGACAAATGCAGATATGAAGAAATAGGAAACTGACAAATTTGTGCATACATTGAGATTATTGAAAGCACACTGATTAGCATATAGCAAAATGTAATGTGTTTGTTGTAATTAACTCAGTTATGATTTTTGTCAGTCAAAATCAGTCAAATACTAGGAATTTCCTATGGTATAAACTTAATGGGGTAGTTCCAGAGTAAGTATTAAAAGGATATTTAAATACTGAAGTACATGTATAATTTTAAATATTTAAAACATAATTCTTAAAGCAACAATTATAGATAGCTTTAAAATCACCTATAATCCTTCCATTACCAAACCCACATCCAACTAGTTTCATTTATCTGTTTCTCCACAGTCTATATGTGGTCTTAAAACAATCTATTTTTTCCTCATAACAAAATAAAATATGGAAGAGAACACTCGTCAAACTTTTTTGAGAAATAGAAATTCAGTACCAGTAACTTAGCTGCATATTTTATTCAAAGAGAATTTGAACCAGGATTCTACTGCAAATTACCTTTGATTACAGGCACCACTTTTGTTAAGTGAAGAATCCACACTATTTCAATACAGCACGAGTGCATGTAAATGAAATTACCTAAGAACTATGCATTTTTCTGATATGTATATATATGTTTAAGAAGATATATGTTTACCTTTTGTTGAATTACAGATATGCAAATAAATGCTCCACACCTAGGAACAAATTTAACAGGTGAGTATACCCTTGAATATCCATCAGCAGCATTCCCAAGTAAACACTGGCTTAAAGAATAAAAAAAAAGAAAACTATCAGTTATGGACATTCCCCAAAGGATGTGTGTGTGTACGTCTGTATGTGTGTGCCTATCTCTGTGTGTATTTTAGTAGTGTCTTTTATTAAGGGGGCAAAAATGAAATTGACAGTGTAGTTCTTGATTTTTTCTTTGATTATATGTTATCATAAAGATCATTAAAATATTTTTTCTATACAGGATATAGTGTTAATAAAAACAGTAGTGACTTGACAGCAAATGAAATATAATGTTGCACATAAATTAAAAACCAAAATATACATATTAAGTAACAGATTTTATTCATTCTCCATTTGTTTAGGAGATTTGTCTCTGGGTATTTTTGAGTTATTTATTATCTGGAGTTAATTGTGTTCAGTGATTGTCATGCAAAAGAGATGACTGCTAAAACATGGAAGAAGCTTCACTCAACGGAAACATAGCTACCTGGGATAATTCTCACTTTCATTTTGAAACACAAAAATGTGAAAGCTTTACTTTTATATACATACTCAACTGTGCCTTGCCTTTCTCAGAAAAGTAACTGAGTCATATCACTACATACACCAAGGAATATATTATTTCTTTTGAACCACTGCCCAGAAGACTTCAGAGATTTTCATTTAGACAAACGCAGTCATCAGCATTTCCAGAACTTTACCAGATGGCAGAGTTCATTTGCAAGTAGGCAGGCTACATGTTGAGAGACCAGGACTTAGGATCAAAAGGGATCCAGTTTGGCCACAAGGGTTAATGCATTTTGTATTCTACTCTGAGCAAACATATCTCCTTGGAGCTGAGTGACTTGTTTAGCTGTCTAGCCAGGAACCTCTCAGTGGAGCCTGGATCTCCTCCAGATGTTTGTGTTTAAAAAAATGTGAAGTAGAAAGACTGTCAAGGTTCTAAGATGATAGTTCTCAGAGGTGCATAGGCTTAAATATTACTTGTTAACTACAACAGTAGTACCAGGGCACCATCCCAGGAAGACTGAAGCAGAAGCTCTGGTTGTGGCACCCTGGGATTAGTAATTTTTTAATTGCCCAGGTGATTTTAATGTACAGCCAGGGCTGAGAACTGTTACTTGAAAATTTTATATGGTTGGTGTTTAGAGAATTATTAGCACTTGGGGGATATTTTAATCCACCCATGGCTAAATAACAGTAGATAGTACATAACTAGGTTATAACCAGACTGGCGAGCTTGTGAGAAAAATAGCTCAACTTTATTTCTCAAGTCTAAGGCTCATGTAGTATAGGTCTTTTATGATAATGATGCTAACAACAGTGATGGATTAAAATTGAGAGTTTATCATGCCGACTGTGGATTAACTCATTTAATTGTCAGACAATATTAACAGGGTAAACACTATTAATTATCCCAATTATGCAAGTGCAAAAACAGGTATAGAGAGACTGGATCAGGCTTCAAGTTTTGGCTTCTATATTTAATCATTGTGTAATGGTTTTAAGCAAGTTGCTATACCGCCAAGCCTCAGTTCTTATGTATAAAATGGGCATAATATTTTTTAATTCAGGTGGTCTGAAGATTAAATGAGACTATGTGTAAAACACCCAGCACAATGCTTTACAATTAATAAATGACAAATATTTGCCATTATATTAGTAATATATTAAATCAATTGGGCTTTAAGTAAATGAAATATTATTTCAGGTAATTCCATATGCCTATTTAATCCATTGATTTGGAAAATAACTATTTTCTCAAAGAATCCTGTGAAGATTTAATAATGCTAATAATGTAACCAGTTAATTCACATCTCTCCCTCACTGGCTTCCTATGGTTTAATCTTTTCACTATAGTTAGTGCTGTTTAAAAATAGATATGTTAATGTTACAGACAGTACCTAATGGGTGAGGCTTCCCTAGTGGCTGGCTCAATTGTAAAGATACCATCTGACAATGCAGATGATATGGGTTCAATCTCTGGGTTGAGAAGATCTCCTAAAGAAGGAAATGGCAATCCACTAAGTGTTCCTGCCTGGGAAACCCCACGGACAAAGGAGTTTGGTTGGCTACAGTCCATGGGGTTCCAAAAATGTTGGACGTGACTTAGCAACTGAAAACAACCAACAACTATTAAAATATTGTAGGACATAGAATTTTCTTTGAAGTTATATTCCATTCCTATGGAACAGTTCCTCTGTGGACTATTCATTTAAATTATAAAGTTACAAAGCTTCATATTTGTAATCACAAATTCATGTGGAATAGAGTAAATACTTATTGAATTTCTTCCACTACTGTGCTTAATAAATACTTGAGACAATTTTGCCTGCTAGAAGTTTTTACCTTCCTTGATTCTCAAGTTATATTTTCCAGAAAGTTGCTAAATTGTGAAATTTAAATTTGTAATGTAAGTATCATAATTAAACTTTTTTTTTTTTCCTATGTGGAGGGTTTTAGGAATGGAATACACCATGGGTTAAAACTTCAGGCAAACTGTTAACCCAAGGGAGTATCTGGACAGTAGTGGAAGGAATGACATGCCTTTACCCCTTTATGAGGGTTTCTCAACAAAGGCACCATAATATTTTCGGAGGGATAATTCTTTTTTTTTCAGGGCGCTGTTCTGGTGCTTTTAGGCTATTTAGCAACATCCCTGGCTTCTACCCACCTGAGGCTAATTCTACCCTCCAATTGTAACAGCCAGAAGGGTCTCCAGATGTTGTCGAGTATACAACAAAGGGGCAAAACTACTGTCAGAACTGTACGTATAGGAAATGTCACTTGTTAGAATTCTATAATCATTTTTTCACAAGGTGGTTTGGCCATAGAAATGCTGACTCAGAGCCTCTATTTGGGGCTTTCTACTCAATGCCATCCCTCTTTTGCAAGAAGCCATTTCAGAAGTTTTATGTACCTGACTCTAGATTGTTGTTGACTTTATTTTACTTCCTTAGTTTTCAGGCATATTTTCCTCTGAGTTTTGACTGATAAGGGTAAGTCTGTGTGGCAACTCTGTACACAGAGCCTAAAGCCCTCAAAATAGGAGTGGACATGAAACCACAGATTCCTCATTGAAAAATCACTGAAAGATAAGAATATCTTAGAATCCTAAGAATCTTAAATATCTTAAGATTTAAAAATATCTTAGAAATCCTGTTTCTTCTGAGTAGAAATTGTAGTTTATAGACAACTGGGGTGATCCTAAAAGACTTGGTTTGCATTTTTCCGTGCAGTTACGAATTATTTCACATGTTCATATTTCAGGACCTCCAGGACATATCGGCTATTCTGACCCCCAGGCTGGCTATCCAGTGCCACCACCTGACTATGCAAGTCCTGGCCCAGTCGGCCTTCCTGTCCAATACCAGCCAGTGACTGGTCACCCAGGAGAGCCCACACAGGTACCATGGATGCCAGCACCACTACCTCCATTAAACTGCCCACCAGGACTGGAATATTTAACTCAGGTAATTCAATACCTAAAACACTCATTAAAAACAAAACAGAGCTCCCAGTTTACTTAATGAGATTAACAATTAACTAATTCACAAAAGTGTGAAACAATAAACAACTTTACTAACAAATTACTCTAATTCTTCTAGGTCAGGTTTACTTTTAGAGCAAAATGCAAATGTCTTAGGAAATTGTGTGTTCTATGATCTTGAATATAATCTGCACTAACAACCAATAGCAAACCTTTAGTAAGCACTATTTTCCATGCTTTATTTCTAAGTGTAATACATGTAGTAACTCATTTAATTCTTTTAAAAAAATTCTGTGATGTGTAAGTATTATAATTATCACCATTTTACAGAAGAAGAAACTTAGGTACAGAGAAGTTACATAATTTGCTCAACATCAAAATGCACAGGAAGTAGGAACATATTTTTACTTACAGGACCTTGGCTCTGAAAACTGTGCCCTTTAATCCCAACACTGAATAATTTCCCAGGAGTTGGAAAGAAACAGCAGACTCAATTTAGTGTTCATTTTCCACAAGCGGTACTAAGAAAGGAGTTAATAATCTGTGTATAATATGACCTACCTTTTATAATAATTAGAAAATTACATTTTTATGTTGCTTGTTCTTTGGAAGACCAAATTTTATTAATGCTACCAATAAGGAAAAAACTGTACAGCATAATGGCTTGCCTCAGCAATGTGAGGTTTAGTATTTGTTTGGCATTAGAAATCTGGTAAGTTAGTTTTCAGCAAATGAGCTGTCTCTCTTTCACTCTGCACTAATTTAATTTCCCATAATGCACTTGGGCAGCATATAATATAAGAATTTGATAGTTCCTAAACTCTCTAATAAATACCCTAAGTATATTATTTTTTAAGAAAAATTAAGCCCTTACAATATATTTGGGGATGTCATCACCTACTATAAATGATATTAAGCACACTTGAAAAATGTTTTTATTTGTAGTAAAAAGCTCTTTAAATGGATGAAAAGGTCTTAATATTTCTTAGGCCCTTTCTGGAAGGAACATTTTTTCCTAATTTTATAGGGATTCCAGTGTAAGTCAATTTTGCTTGACTTGAATTTGCCCACATTAAAAATAAACATGTTTCAGTAGTTGTTAAAAATATACTAACTTTAATTTTATACCTAGAAGTGATACAAACAGTTATTAACTATTGATAAATGTTGATAACTGATTATATACATTCTTTTAAAACATACAAACACTGATGTTAATTTGTTTGGCTTAATAACATGGTTACAGCTCTTTTTTTTTTTTACTATAATAGATAGATCAGCTATTGATTCATCAGCAAATGGAACTTCTGGAAGGTATGTATTCATTGTATTTATCATATTTCTAGGAAGAGAGGATATTTATGCAGATAAAAGCATATCATCAAACACAGATATAACACATTCAGGGATGTTGAAATTAAACCTGGCTTTAAAAATGTCTCTGTGATAATGATAATCCTGATAAGGATTATCAGCAGCTCAGTTTTTGAAATTAATAGTCAAGTGCTAAAATACCATTAAGCTGGACATCTGTCCTCATGATACAGACTATGACTTGGGAGGAAACCAATCAAAACTTACTTTTGTTCAATTTTCTCTCTAGAAATCACTTCAGTGATTCTATCACTAACCCACTCTAACCTCTATCTCTTCAACTTTTCTTTCCCCAGTTTGTGATGAGCTTGAGATTGTCAAAGAGTCACAAGCAGTAGTTCAGTTACCTTACTACATTTCCAAAGTAAATGAACTCTGAATTTGGATGGATGGGGATGTTTTGGAAAACCTCATTATTGTCCATGGTTTTTCTTGGGAGTTCAGATGAACCCTGTAAAACCTTTGTTACACGGGCTCTGAATTATCACCTTGGGCACAGGGCCACTGCACTGAAGGATGCTGACCAGCCAGCCAAAACACCTGACTTCCTAGAATATCACTGCTATTCCTATCAGTGGGGCCTGACTCCTACAGTTGTTTCCTTTGGTCCAGGGCTCCTCAGGTGCAAAGTAAACTTAAGAAAGCCAGTAGATGTTTTAGGACTGCTGCCAGGGAAAAGAGAGCCTGGGTAAATTCATGAACCAATGTATTTTCCTTATAGACAATTCAGTGAAAACTCTAATAGATTTTAGAATATATCTATTAAATCTTTCTTCACATCTCTGCAAAGTTCTTTACCACTGATAGGAATAATAAAGTGAATTGTACTACTATAGTAATATGGTTAATATTTGGTTAGAATATATAATTGCTTATTCTACTTAAATTACTTGTGATGTTCACTGTTAGAAATTTAATGTTCTCTTTTTTGGGGTGGGAGGGGGGCGCAGTCCTGCTGCCCAGCTTGTGTGATCTCAGTTCCCTGACCAGGGATTGAACCCACCCACTCGGCAGTTAGAGCATGAAGTCCTAACAACTAGAGCACCAGGGAATTCTCTGTGGGGAGTTTTATTTATTTTATTTTTTTTTACTGTCTGGTCATGCCTCTCAGCATGGGGGATCTAAGTTACCCAACCAGGGATCAAACCCACACCTCTTGAATTGGAAGCGTAGTCTTAACCACTGGACCACCAGGGAGTCTCATCATGTTCTCATTTTTATTAGTTTGTTTATACTATATTTTCTCTGGAAAGGAGTATGGTAATTTGAATTTTCAGTTTTTTTAATGATTCATTTTAGAGTTTATTTTTGATATTATAAAAACCAAAAAATCAGACACTGTACATTATATAGCACTCCATTTATAGTTTTCAGATTTATAAGTTTTGCATATATTTAAAAATATATATATATATTAGTCATGAAATACAAAGTAAATTTCAAATTTAATAATTATAAATTCTTCAGTTTTTAAAAAGGATATCTAATTTTCTTATTTTTATCTTAAATTGCAAGTTTATATTTTAACATTATAAATAGTATAGAGAAAAGATTACTCAGTTTATTTTTTAGCACCTGAGACGTGTCCCAGTTCAAAACTTAAGAGATAATAAAGACAAAACCATAGAATTCTTGTATTTGTTTTCATTTTTTAAGTAACTAGAAAGAAACAGATTGTATAAGCTCACTTATCTCACTTTACAGATAAACAAGCTGAAGAATTTTGAGATTAGTTTACTTAAGAAGCACTTAGGTAATAGATCCCATTTCATGATTACTTTAACTTTTTTTACATAAAATATTTGACAGGTGGATATTGAGGTAAAGGGTGGCTCTTTTAAAGGCAGAGTCAGGGTCTGCCTAAGTCATAGCAAAGACACCTAAGGGAGGTCATGGTGATGAAACTTGTGAAGAACATTTTTATCTAAATCCATCCACACCAATATTAGAGACTGATTTTTGTCCCTCTGTTTTTTCATTGCTCAGTATTTTGATGACTTCTAATATCCTACGACTCGTGTTAATGAGGGCTGTGGACAAGTATGTGCGTGTGTGCTCAGTTGCTCAGTTGTGTGCCACTCTTTACAACCCCAGGGATGGGAAGAGTGGGATTCCTCTGTCCATGGGATTTTCCCAGCAAGCATACTGCAGCAGGGTGCCATTTCCTGCTCAAGGTGATCTTCCTGACCCAGGGATTGAACCCCCATCTCTTGCCTCTCCTGCATTGGTAGGCACTTTACCTCTGTGCCACCTGTGTGGCACAGAGACACAAGAAGCCCTTGTGTCTCATATAGAAATTCCAAATTTCTCTGTACTCTAATACCCTCTCCTCCATCCCCTTCACTTTTTTTCTATATTTAGATCATTTCTAAACACCTTTCCTTTTCTTCCTCCTGTGTTAAATGAAGTACCATCTAAAAATGGTACAGCTAGACACTATAGCATCTTAGGATAGACTGATTATTCTTTTAATGATGTAGACATAATGAGTCCCTCTTTTTATATTTTTAGTCCTAATAGGTTTTGAAACTAATAACAAATATGAAATTAAGAACAGCCTTGGACAGAGGATTTACTTTGCAGCAGAGGATACTGATTGTTGTACTCGAAATTGCTGTGGGCCTGCTAGGCCTTTTACCATGAAGATTCTTGATAATATGGGTCGAGAAGTCATAACTCTGGAAAGACCACTACGGTGTGCCAGCTGCTGTTTTCCCTGCTGCCTGCAAGAGGTGGGTGAGCGATTAACACGGTAATTTTTACAAATACTTTGCAAAGTAGTTCTGTAGGAATTTTCACCTTATCAGTGAATTTATATAATAAAATGAGATTTAAAGGTGAAGTGGTTCACCAGCTATTAGTTTATCCTTGAGAGTAAATTGTAGGAAGGCAGGCAGGTGGAAAGGAGTGATCAGTTTGGCCCACAGTCCTGAGCAGTGTGCCCTCTGGGGTGAGATCAGAGATCTCAGAGACCAGACTTCTTGGTCTTCAGGGAGAGCTGAGAATGTAGGGTGCCTTGGTCAAGGCCCTTACCTGAAATGACCATGAGAGCTTGGCCAAAGCCAGATGAGGGCCCCATAGGGAATATCCTCAAATGCCATCCCAGTAGCAAGTGGACAGAAGAGTGAGAAAAAGAACACATATGTTCATCTCATAATTTTAGCCAACCTACAGGGAGCTAAGGAGGGCTTCCCAGGTGACACTAGCAGTAAAGAACCCTCCTGCCAATGGAGGTAGATGTAAGTGACATGGGTTTGGTCCCTGAATTCGGAAGATACCCTGAAGGGAGAGCATAGCAACCCACTCCAGTATTCTTGCCTGGAGAATCCCATGGAGAGAGGAACCTGGTGGGCTACAGTCCACAGAGTCATAAAGAGTCTGACACAACTGAAATGACTTAGCACAGGTGGCTTAGTGGTAAAGAATCTGCCTACCAGTGGAAGAGACCCAAGAGATGCAGGTTCAGTCCCTAGGTTGGGAAGATGCCCTGGAGTAGGAAAACCCACTCCAGTCTTCTTGCCTGAAAAATTCCATGGACAGAGGAACCTGGTAGACTACAGTCTAGGGACACACAGAGTCAGACGTGACTGGGCACGAATACACACACAGGGAGCTACCCTAGAAGAGGCTCCCTCTGAGAAATTTCAATTCCTATGTTTTTCAGTTCTCCATTTGAAAGAGTAGTATATTTGAGTTCCTGTAATTCCTATTACAGGATATTGCAAGTTGTGAGTACCTTCAGGCCCATAAAGAGCAGGTGTCTCTTCCACAGCACTTGACAGCCCTCTGACAGAGAACGTGGGTCTCGGGCAGGACACCAGGGCACAGAGTGTTTATAGGAAGCTGACCTTTGCCTGTATCTCCACTGGCCTGAGACCAGTGCTGCTTGGGTTCCCCAGTCATCCTCACGGGTAGCTGTGAGAGCAAGGCAGACGGAACTACAAGCACATGGAAATTTGGTGTCTAATACTGCACTGATTTTGAAAGGATAACTGAAGTTGTTCACACTGAATTATTTTGTTTTCCATGTCAATTAGTTTAGATATAATAATACTCGAGAATAGCTGAGGTAAAACAGAGTTTGGTAGAATATTATTTACAATTTATAGAGCATGTTAGCATATAATTGGCCTTAATAAACAGATCTGGGAAGACCTCAGTTACAGATGAACATGCCAAGATGCTCTCAAGGTTGCAGAGTTGAGGTTCAGCTTCAAGATTCCAGGCCCCATCTTCTTTCCATCCTAGCACTACTGACCTTATTTGAAGATTGCTCCGGTGATCTGGGCTCTGTCCATACATCTAAACCCCTATTTTTAAAGGAGTTTAAAAAATAGCTTTTAATAATTTAGATTTTTCATAAGTATGAAAATTTAAAAATATACGAGACTGACAGAGCAGTACCTCAGAGTAGATACTGGGCATGCAGCCTCCCTGAGTTGGTGTCTCATCTCTTCCACTTTGCTGCTGGGGAATCTGATACAAGTTAATTTACTTCTCTGTTCCTCCCCTTACTTACTCTATAAATAGGGATAATAGTAACAACCTGGTAAGGACATAGAATGAGTTAACTGATGCTTAGAACAGTGTCTGACAAACAATTTTTATATTCTTTTGCTTTTGTAGATAGAAATCCAGGCTCCTCCTGGCGTCCCAGTAGGTTACGTTACTCAGACCTGGCACCCTTGCCTGCCAAAGCTTACAATTCAAAATGAGAGGCGAGAGGATGTACTAAGAATTTCTGGTCCGTGTATCGTCTGTAGCTGTTGTACAGATATTGATTTTGAGGTAAGACTTGATAATGTTTACAGGTTTTGCTTTCCTAGTTAATAAAATAAGCTGGGAGGATGTTACAAATATATTAAATGAATATTTATGTCCCGATATTCCAAGAGGGACTCAGTGTGCTCATACATTTATCTTTGGTCAGAGAGATGTTTATTGCTCTGATTAAGTGTTAGTGGTGATTATGCTAAGTGGAAAAAGAGAAGCAGAGATTTGTAGTCAAATAAATATAAACAAAGCATCTAACATTTAAACATGGTGGTTTCTGTATATTATCCCTTTTGAGTGGAACATTAACCTTGTCATTAATGTCTGGTTTCCAAAGCATATGGTCTTTCCTTAGTCTGAAACACAGGCTATCAGTTCTCTAGGCCCTCTTCAGAATCTCTGGCATCTTTGATTTCCACAGAAGGGACAAATTCTAAAACTGAGCAGGGCTGGCCCCCTTATGATGAACCTATAGGTTTCTTTTTAGAATAGTTTATCAGTTATTTGTATTAAATTTGTAAGTTAATCAATGTAATAGTAATATAATACAAGTTTATTATTTCTAGAAATTGAAATCATTTTATTATATAGGTTTTTGTTTTGAAGATTTTCTTTTTAGTACTTAGTTAAAAATCATCTAATCTATTGACTTTCCAGTTATACATCCGTATATACGTTTCTGTTCCTTTCCATTAAAAATTTACATATTCTTACATAAATTTTTAGTGAATTTTTAAATTTCTTTCTGTAGGAATCAAAAAAAAAGGAAATCTTAATATCTTATAAGTCTAGTAGTAGGATTGTGGTGGCTGATAAATTATTTTTTGTATATTTAATTTAAAATTTTTTTAAAATTAAAAATAATCAAATTAAAAATAAAATGTAAGGTGTTTAGATGACATCTATTAGCAGATGAAACATGTAAGTGTGCAATAGGGAATTTGTATTAGTCTGTTTTGCCATTGTAGCAGAACAAAGAGCCTCTAAAACTCATTGGCTTAAGAAAACAGGAATTTATTCTCATGCTTATGGATCTCAAGGTTAGCTGTGTCTGGAGGATATATACCTAGGCTTAGACAGATGGCCCTGATTTAGGCTGTAAGTTGGCCTCAGGTCTTCTCCAGGTATGTTCACTCTGGAGTTGTATCAACAGCAGCTGCCTGGATCATGCATTTTTAGTGGCTGATCACTGGAGAGCAGGATGAAGGCCAAGATCTCTGCTGGTGTCACATCCACTAACCCTCCATTGGTTAAACAAGGAACATGGCCAAGTCTTAATTTCAGTGTGCAGGGAAGTATACTGGATTTCAGAGGGAGAACACTGAAATGACTATTTGATGAACAGTAATCCAGGCTATCACAGCATTCATGCTGCTAAGTCACTTCAGTCATGTCCGACTCTGTGTGACCCCATAGACGGCAGCCCTTCAGGCTCCCCTATCCCTGGGATTCTCCAGGCAAGAACACTGGAGTGGGTTGCCATTTCCTTCTCCAATTCATGAAAGTGAAAAGTGAAAGTGAAGTCGCTCAGTCGTGTCCAACCCTTAGCATGGACTGCAGCCTATCAGGCTCCTCCATCCATGGGATTTTCCAGGCAAGAGTACTGGAGTGGGGTGCCATTGCCTTCTCCAACATCATTCATAGTAGAAGTTTATTTCAGGCTTTTAAAGAACTTAACTATCTGCATTCAGATAAAATGAGTCAACTGTTTTTAATCTCCCCACATTTACGTAGCTGGTTTCAACCTAAAATAGGGCTTCAAATGTTGTTACCAGCATGTGTGGTACCTTGTGTACATTTGAAAAGGACACATCTCTTGCTGTTTTGATACAGCCCTGCCTATAAATACCCTGGTGAGTGTGGGCTACATTCAGCCCCCAAATGCCCACTTTGTGAGGTTCATTCCACTGGCTACAAGGTGTTCCGTTCCTTATCATGGGCCTGAGCTTTACTCAGATAGAAACATAAAATTAGAAAAACTTTACTTTGGAGTCCTTCTGTTTCATACATCCTTCCTCTTCTATTGTTCAGTCCCATTCTGTTGTCCAGTCTTACCCCAAGCCTTGACCTGGGGCATCCCATCAAATTACTTATTGGTTAGTTTACTTCACTCAAAACTGCCAGTCCTCTTTTCCAGCCTCTTGGCATTTTATGTTTTCCTGAGTCCTTCCATCCCCTTTAAACACTCAACCTATGTCAAATTTCTGTACTAATCTTAAGCTAAAGTCAGATTAGAGTTTCATTTACTACCCGCTCCCCCGACCAGATGGCTTCTAGAAATTTCATTCAAAGAATCATTTCACAGTTGTATCTTTTCCTGCTTGAATTTTATTTTGGGTAGACTCAACTAATTTATTACTGTATATCTTAATGGAGAATAGAAAATGTTAACTATTTCAGCTAAACTACTTTCATATTAGTTCTCTGTAGCAAATAAAGTTTTTAAAATGAATCTGTAAGTAAATATAGGAATCTACCTGCATCTACTGAGTGATATAATGTTCACAGTTATGATGGCATATATATAATTTTAATATTGGTTTCATTTTACTTCTAGTTGGAAAGTAGCTTTATTAGTTTGCTAAAAGTTTTTGTCCTTTTTCTTTTTTCAATTTAGGTTAAATCTCTTGATGAGAAGTATGTGGTTGGCAAGATTTCCAAGCACTGGACTGGCCTTATTAGAGAGTTATTTACAGATGCTGATAACTTTGGCATCCAGTTCCCGTTAGACCTTGATGTGAAAATGAAAGCTGTGATGCTCGGCGCATGTTTCCTCATTGTAAGTTTTCTCCTGCTAATCTAGGGTACAGATGGTTTCTCTAGTTTTATCCTGAAATAATTTTTTAAATTTTATATATTTAAATGACCTTAAATTTGTAGGTTTTATTGAAAGTGGTCCTGTTTAATCTTAGCTCTGAAATTCCGTTTTGTTCTGCTACTCTTGGTTCACAGGTGACTAGCTTCTCTCTGGAGGGTCTGTGTAGTTTCACACTGTACCAGAAGGATGTTATATGTTAAGGAGAAGTTCTGGTTTTAGTGGTTAAAAAAAAAAAAAGCCACCACCACCACCAATAACAACAACAAAAAAAAATTGGTACTTTGGAGAAGAGTTTGAATCTTCTAGTGTGTTTAAATGAAATAAGTCTCAGTGAAACAAGGACATTTTTTTCCTTATTCATTATTAAACCATCTAATACAGAAATACAAACTGCAGTAAGAGTGTACATTTGATCAAGTCTTGGATGGAACTATCAATTGAGAGGAAATATATGGAATACAGCATTGATTCTGAACTTGTCTTCACATTAAATTAGCTAGGAAGTTTTTAGTAGTAAGCCATACCCCAGTTTAACTAAATCAGAAGCACACCATTAAAAGTTTGTGTAGCTCCCTAGATGATTCCTTATGTGGCCAATGTCAAGGTCTCTGGGGACAGAGCAGTGGTTTTTCACCTTAGCTGCACAGTAGAAACACCTGGGTAGCTTTTGCACTCCCTATGTCAAGACTGTACCCAGATCCAGTAAACTAAATCTGGAGATGGAACCAAGCCATCAAGTGTTCAAGCTGTCATATGATTGCAATGCAAGTGAGGTTTGGAGCCACTAGATTATCTTAAACACTGATATGCAGAAGCAATCAGAAAGAAAAAAAAAAAAAAACCCACTAAAAAGTGAGAGAACATACATAAAAAGATTCAGTTACTTCAACAAATAAATATCAGGAAGATAAAAATGAAAAGAGAAACACCAGCTTAATATCATTTGTAGACTCTGGATACTGGTTTAAACAAACCAATATAAAAAGACATTTACAAGACCTTCATGCATTTGTGAACACAGGCTATTTGATGATATTAATGAATTATTAAGGTTTTTAAAATGATGTTATTATGGTTATGCAAAAACAAAACAGTCCATATTTTTTAAGGGTATATACTGAAGTATTTCAGTATGAAATGATATGGTTATTTATCACAGATTTGCTTTTAAATAAGGGAGATGAAGCCAGGGGAACATAAGGGATAGATTAATTGGTGAACTAAGCTGGGTGAGTAGTCACTGGGACTTTAATATGCTATTCTATCTAATTTGGGATAGATGATATTTTTTATACAACATTTTAAAGATAACCACAATTCTGTTTAAAAATTGTGCTTTCAACAAATGTTTATTTCACCTGAGAAGAAAACTGTAATCTTAATCTTAGGGAACTGTTTAACCAACGGTTTACACACCATAACCAAAGATACGATGTGTATAGGGCACAGAGAATAGTTTGGGATGTCTGCTTAGATAAGATATGGGACTGGAGGGTGTTGGTGGGGTTGTGAAGTGAAAGTCCCTCAGACATGTCCAACTCTTTGTAACCCCATGGACTATACAGTCCATGGAATTCTCCAGGCCAGAATACTGGAGTGGGGTTATTAAGAAGTGAATATAGGGTAGATTGGGCAACTTCTTATAGACCTTGGAAAGATACTAAAAATTGTTTAGTTAACTGGTTAGTTTTAAGCTACGTATAAATAAAAATAATTATAAATCCAAGTTTTAGAACAATAAATCCTGATGACCAACTGTATTAGTGCAACTACAAGTGAATGGTTATAAAGGTTCAGTTATTTCTTTATAAAGGGATAAAGGAAAATGACAGATGTGAGAGAACTAAAATCCATACAATTTAGAAGTCATAAAGATGAAGATTTGGTTAGAAACTGATGGAGTAAGACAAACTGAGGAATAGAGAGACAGGCTTGGAAGAGAAGTCATAAAATTGGGCTCCAAAATTCTAAGATGTTATTCTAAGTCTAAGATGGCTGCCATTCTCCTGAAACAATCTAAAGATTGTACATGGGGCTCCATGTACAGTCACAACACAAGTTATGTTACTAGAGAAGGAGTTCAAAAAGTTGAAGAAAGATTGAAAGAGGAACATTCTAAGAAGCATGAAAAAAAGTGGAAATTACCTGAGAATTACTTAAGTTCATGCAGGTATCAATAAGTTAACCGAATTGTAGGATTTAATTACCATTAAACTGGAAAGTTAAAGCTATCAATTTTTCCTAGATCTACGTATTACAGTTGATTTTTCTTGTTTAGCAAGTATGTTATTGTGTTTCATCAGATCCCTTAGTATTTATGCATCTGAGACCTGATCTCTGCTTGGTGCTGAAAACTCATTTCTGTATTTTGTTTTTCTCTAGGACTTCATGTTCTTTGAAATGACTACTAAATAGAGAGCAGGAGTGTGGTAGTACATTTATGAAAGTCTCAGAAAATCTGAAGTCCGTATATTGATTGGGACTATGTAAAAGAAAAACTGGGTGGATTTTTTCTTTATGTAAATGATTTATTATAGCATGTGTAAATTATACTAGGATACCTGAAGCTTCAGGCATATAATTTTACTTTTCAAATTAAAGAGTTTGTTTTCTATATCACTTACTTATAAATGTTTTTATACATTTTCTTTTTCATTGTGCATTTTGGAGAAAGGATATAGAAATTTTTACATTTAAACATAACTTCCTATGATAAATTACTTTAAACTAGAGTTTCTGCTTTGTTTTCAATCTGTACAGCAAAATTAATTAAAGTCTTTTTAAAGTACTACTAATATAAACATATATTATTTTATTAAATCTAGCTATTTCCTATGTAACAACTGTTATTTTGCAAAAATGGTATATTCAAAAAAGTTCAAAATGAACGTAATTTTCAGTGTTTATTTTTATAATTATGCTTAAATAATACTCAATATTCATATTGTCAATTGTATTTTTTTGTTCAGAAAATCACACTATATTTAACTTCTATAATCTGCAACTATTAACATTTTTATATTGACAAGACTATAAATTACCAAATTTTAATGATTTTTCATGATTAAAAGAATGATTGTGTACCAAAGAAGGACACACTTAAAGATTCACTCACTCTAAAACTGGGATACTATAATATTTTGAAGTAATTATATATGGAATAATTAGCTTCTGTTCTATATTCTTTCATTCTGTCTGAGTATAAATGTTTATAATGGTCTATATTAGATTATTTTTGCCAATAATTAAATAACTGAAATAAAACATTGCTGATATAGTTCTTTGAATGTTTGATTTTTGTTTTTAAATAAACTGTGAACAGTCAATTCACATGATATTCTGAACTTTACACATTTACCTCACTTTCCCTTTCAAATCTTTAAAGAGCTAAAGCGTATGATAATCTTTGATAAAATATGTATATGCCTGTGCTGGAAACTGAGTTTTCTTCCTGTCAGAAAGTTAGTGCAATTTTTATACACTATTTTGTAGGGAAAACTGAATCAAGTGAGAGATATCCAACCCACCATTTACCTCATGGAAAGGAAAAGTGTGTTTAGGAAATAAAGAGCTTAGGGGAGATTTTCTTTTATCCACAGCAGAACTCCAGCACCACTAGCTCCTAAGGATGCCAGAGGAGCTGGAGGAGTAGTCATAGCTAGACCACCTTTCACTAGCCTAAATAATTCACCAGTTGTCACATCCAATGATGAGGTATAACCAGGCACTAACATTCAGTTTATAGTTGGTACAGACAGCATGCCAGATATAGTGAGGTATTTGCACAGCTGGATTCTAGTGGCATTAGTTATGCCAGTTAGAGAAGGGAGGCTTTCCAAGCTGGCTGTGATGCCAGAGTCAACCCAAAATGAGGCTAAAAGGACTAACATTATCCCTGTCTTGTTTTCACTTTCCCCTTCCTCCTCCCAATCTCCCCTACTCCTCCTCCTCCTTGGGACAGAACTCAAGATCTCTGGGTAAGCAAAGTAAAACTATAACTTATCTGAACAGTTCCTTCCTTCTTCAACTACACAAAGAAGATCTGAGCAGAAACCCACACGTTATCTGTAGAACCCATTTAATTTTAAATACTAGAAGAATAAGGTGAGGTAAGGTAAGGTGAAGTCGCTCAGTCATGTCTGACTCTTTGTGACCCCGTAGACTGTAGCCTACCAGGCTCCTCCGTCCATGGAATTCTCTAGGCAAGAATACTGGAGTGGGTTGCCATTTCCTTCTCCAGGGATCTTCCCAACCCAGGGATCAAACCCAGGTCTCCCACATTGGAGGCAGATGCTTTAACCTCTGAGCCACCAGAATATGCTCTCATTAAATATTTAGAAAGAGAAGACTCATCATACGTGGAAAGCTGCAAATTTATAAAAAACACTAGGACTTGCAACAAATGTCTTCATTGGTAATCTCAATGAGATTTGAAGGAATGTTACATATTTATTTCTGGAACAGGCAGGAGAGAAAAAGGAACACTCTGATGAGGAAAAGTTTTAATAAAGTTGAAAAGTATGATAACCACCCTTTAAAGTATGATGGAGACACTGGAACAATAGATTGCATTTGGTAGAAAGATAACATGATACAATAAAAGATATTTTAAAGAATAATCCCAGAAGTCAGATTAACACAAAGTACAGAGAGAAAAGGTAATTCCTGAAGAACACATAAATCCACATCAAGTCACACACAACATAAATTCCAGAAGCAGAAATTAAATGGAGCGAGGAGAATGTTTCTAATCAAAACAGACTGCTGTCTCTAAGGAAATGGATTTATCATATACAAGAAAATTAATGAAAATGACCTATTTGTTTGTAACTTTTGAAGAATAATTTCATCATATACAAAATTCCGGGTTATTGGTTTTTTCTCTCACTAAATATTTCATTCCACTCTCTTCTTGCTTGCATGGTTTCCAAACAGAAGTCAGATATTATTCTGATCTTTGTTTTTCTATAGGTATGATGTTTTTTTCCTGGCTCCTTTTGCAATCTTTTTTAATCTTTGATTTTATGTAGTTTAAAAATAATATGCTAGGGTAGGGTTTTTTTCTTTTTTTTCTCCTCATTTTTTTCCTGCCTCATGTTTGCTAAGCTCTCTGAACCTGTGGGTAGATGTCTGACAATATGAGAAAATTCTGTTATTGTTTCAAACATTTCTTCTGTTTGTTCATCTCTTTGTCTTTCTTCTGGTATTCATATTACATTTCAGTTCAGTCGTTCAGTCATGTCCGACTCTTTGTGACCCCATGAATTGCAGCATGCCAGGCCTCCCTGTCTATCACCAACTCCCGGAGTTCACTCAAACTCACATCCATAGAGTCCGTGATGCCATCCAGCCATCTCATCCTCTGTCGTTCCCTTCTCCTCCTGCCCCCAATCCCTCCCAGCATGAGTCTTTTCCAGTGAGTCAACTCTTTGCATGAGGTAGCCAAAGTACTGGAGTTTCAGCTTTAGCATCATTCCTTTTATGTTACACTTTTGTGTTTTTCCCACAGTCCCTGAATTCTGGTTGGTTTTTTTTTTTTTTTTTTCAGTCTTTGATCTACCTGCTTTTCAGTTTTGAAGCTTCCTATTGAGACATCCTCAGATTATATCTTGAGCTGTATCTAGCCTACTAATAAGCTCATCAAAGACATTCTTCATGTCTGTCACAATGTTTTTGATCTACAGAATTTCCTTTTGGTTCTTTCTTAAGGTTTCCGTCACTTTGTTACCTTCCTCTTCTATGTTTGCACGCTGTCTACTTTATCCATTAGAGACCTTAGCATTTTAATCGTGGTTGTTTTAAATTCCTAGTGGTAATTCCAACACCTCCTTCCATATCTATTTCTGATGCTTGTCTCTTCAAATGTGTTTTTTGACTTTTGGTATGCATTGTAATTTATCCTGATAGCTGGGCATGATATATGAGATAAAAAGAATATTGTAAATAGGGTTTTTTTGTACTCTGATGGTGACGTGTGGGAGAATGGAAAGTGTTCTGTACTCTGATGATTACATCTCAGTCTTTTACTGAGCTTTCCGCTGTGAACTGGAAACTTCACACGAGTGTTTTTTTCAGTATTTTTTTTCTCCCTTCTTTGATGGATCAGGAAGGCTATCAGTGAGCTGGAGTTGGGTATTTCCCTTCTATTACGTGAAAGGCTAGAGCTGAATGGAAATCAGTATTTCCTTGCCACCAGGTCATTTAGGCTGTGGTTAACTACTTTTTCCTAAGGGCAGACCTTGTTAAGAACAGAATGCTCTGGTGTCTTTCAAAATGAACCTTTTCCCCTCCCCCTGTAGGAAGCACAAGGGCATTTAATTGTTTTAATTTACTGTGAGAATCTGATTGAACTCCTGAGGGAACCTGTCACAAAATTGTGTCCCATCCTCCCCGCACCCACCAATGACAGGGTTCTTATGGAGTTTTTAAATCCCTGACTTGTCCACACTGAGTGTCTGTGCACCAATACATTTTCCTTCTATGGCACTGGTTCCTGTAGGTCTTAGCTCCAATAAGCCCTGATTCCCTGTGTTCACCTGTCTCTTCAGTCTTGGGGCAGCAGTTGGCCCTGTGACCTCACTTCTGTTACTAGATCCTAGAGTTAACTTTTCAGTCAGTTCAGCTTTTTATTTTCTAGGATAGAAGGGCGACTTCCAAGCACCTTCATGCAAAACCAGAAGTCGTGAAAGTGAAAATCTCTCAGTTGCGTCAGACTCTTTGCGACAACATGAACTGTAGCCTGCCAAGCTCTTCTGTCCATAGAATTCTCCAGGCCAGAATACTGGAGTGGGTAACCATTCCCTTCTACAGGGTATCTTCCCAAGCCAGGGATCCCAGGTCTCCTGCATTGCAGGAGGATTCTTTATTGTCTGTGACACGAGGAAAGCCCAAGAATACCAGAGTGGGTAGCCTATCCCTTCTCCAGTGGATCTTCCTGACCCAGGAATCGAACCAGTGTCTCATATATTGCAGGCAGATTGTTTACCAGCTGAGCTACTAGGGAAGGTGGAAGTGGCCCTTTAATTTTTTAACGTCAAAATTGTTGCCACAATCAAATTCTTCTCTAGCTTGCATTTAGGCTGTTATTTTTCCTTTTCATGCCATAAAATAAAATGGTAATTTTATTATGAATGTGAGCACATTTTACCCTATATTTATCTATCTTCTGTTTGTGATTCATCTTCTTTACTGGAGTGTGTGCTCCTTCTGGGTAAGCTCTGCCTCAAAATCATTTTCTTATCTATCGCCAATAATGACAGAAATGCTGTCCATTGCATATAGTTAATGTCAATAAATACTTCTTTTCATGTTGTGGAACAAATGAAAATTTTAAACAGATACATGTAACATCTCAGATGACTAAAAATCCTCAAAATTTCAAAACTGAGAATATATTAACATTTCATGTAAAAGGAAAACAGGAGTTTATTTCATGATAGACCCAAGAAACCTCCAAAATAGCTAGAGTTTTTAAAGATGAACTGACAGAAATACAATATCCATAATGAGAGTGGTAGCTCTGGCACTGTATGTGTCAATGATACTCATCCTGGGGGTTATAAGTACCACAATAACAGAATCCAAGCTCTTAGAACACTGGCAAAACAGGACCTCTGAGAAATAGGATTAAAGGAAGAGTGTGAAAACCATGCTCTATGAAGAATGACTATATAGCCTCAAGAGAAGACGTGGGTGCTGAACTATGGAAGTGGAATATCTTTATTCTTATATATGTGCTAAGCCGCTTCAGTGTTAAGTCATTTCAGTGTTAAGTCACTTTAATCGTGTCTGATTCTTTGTTACCCTATGGACTGTAGCCCACCAGGCTCCTCTGTCCATGGGTTCTCTAGGCAAGAATACTGGAGTGGGTTGTCATGCCCTCCTCCAGGGGATCTTCCCAACCAAGGGATCAAACCTACGTCTCCCATGGCTCCTTGCACTTCAGGCAAATTCTTTACCACTGAGCCACATGGTAAGCATAAATTTAGTCTTAATTGTTCCATAATACCACAGATTTCTTAGCTATAAAACTGATGCCATAATTGTATAATTCTCATAGAGGTGTTATAAGAGTTAAGTCAGTACATGTTAAGCTCTTAAAATATGTTCTGGCACACTGTAAACACTATAAAAATGCTAGATAATATTATCATTATTATTCCTCCAAAGGGTTGAACAAGGACCAATGATTACACATAGACAGATTTTTCTTTGTATAAGAAAGAGCTTCAGCATAAACAGAATTTTACAACCTCTCAAAATACTGAGATAGTTCATCTTTCAGCCTAAAGGCTTCTAGGTCAGAAACAGAGAGAGTTTCAGTTGTGGAAAGCAGTCAAACTGCACAACCTCCCAAACTCTATATAGGAACTACTGATGAGCTGAATACAGCTGTAATCATAAATGATAAGTGTCTTGGAAAGTCAGGAGTGAGGAGTCTGCAAGATGGTCAAGAGCATTCCAAGCTGCTCTCCTGGCACTAAGCTGCAATTACTTACACTTTCAGTCAGCAATGTCTTCATGTTGGTGAGTATATTTTCATGATGAAATGTATGGCCATATGTACAGAACACTAAAATTTGGATTCTTTAGACATAAAGAAAAATAAAAGTATGGGTTTAGGAGAAAAAGAGAAAAAGACAGGCATTGGCAAAGCGTCCACTTCACGACTCCAAAATGCTGCTGCTGCTGCTGCTGCTAAGTCGCTTCAGTCATGTCCGACTCTGTGCGACCCCAGAAACGGCATCCCACCAGGCTCCCTCATCCCTGGGATTCTCTAGGCAAGAACACTGGAGTGGGTTGCCATTTCCTTCTCCAATGCATGAAAGTAAAAACTGAAAGTGAAGTCGCTTAGTCGTATCCAACTTCTAGCGACCCCATGGACTGCAGCCTACCAGGCTCCTCTGTCCATGGGATTTTCCAGGCAAGAGTACTGGAGTGGGTTGCCATTGCCTTCTCCAGAATCTAAAATACATATTTTTTAAAAATAGAGGGTAGTCAGTTTAGTCACTCAGTCATGTCTGACTCTTTGTGGCCCCATGGACTTCAGCACACCAGGCTTCCCTGTCCCTTTACCAACTCCCAGAGCTTACTCAAACTCATGTCCATCGAGTCGTTGATGCCATCCAACCTTCTCATCCTCTGTCATCCCCTTCTTCTCCCACCTTCAATCTTTCCCAGCACCAGGGGAAAGATTTGGTCAAGATATTCCCCCCAGTAATCTTGACCCAGACTTGCCAGTGAGTGTCCTGGAGTCTCTGGCAGAGGCATGGGTCTGTGGAGGCATTGGTCAGAGGTGGCCTGGTGCAGGGTCAGGGGAACTGAGTGCAGCAATGCCTGCATGGTACCTTTTGAAGGAGGTCACCACTATCTTCATTACCTCCACCATAGTTTGGCCTCAGGTCAAACTATAGGGAGGGAACACATCCCCACCCATCAACAGAAAATTGGATTAAAGATTTACTGAGCATGGCCTCTCCTATCGGAACAAGACCCAAATTCCCCCTCAGTCCGTCTCTCCCATCAGGCAGCTTCCATAAGCCTCTTATCCTTATCCATCAGAGGACAGACAAAATGAAAATCACAGTCACGTAAAACTAATCAAACTGATCATATGGACCACAGTTCAGTTCAGTTCAGTTCAGTTCAGTCGCTCAGTCAGCCTTGTCTAATTCAATGAAACCATGAGCTATAAGTGTAGGGCCACCCAAGACAGTCGGGTCATACTGGAAAGCTCTGCAAAATGGTCCACTGGAGAAGGGAATGGCAAACCAATTCAGTATTCTTGCCTTGAGAACCTCATGAACAGTATGAAAAGGCAAAAATAGAGAGTAAGCAAAGGTATTAATTGGAGAATATACCATTGAAGGCATAATGTCCCAATGAGCGTGGCATGCGCTGATCATCGATAGGAGATAGCCAACTAGAGCACCTGCCAGTGTTTTGTTTCCACCGAGGAAAATCCACAAAGTCATGTAGAGCACTGTTTATGTACTATTGTGCATCATTCGTATGTGAGAAGGCAATGGCACCCCACTCCAGTACTCTTGCCTGGAAAATCCCATGGACAGAGGAGCCTGGTGGGCTGCAGTCCATGGGGTCACTAAGACTCAGGCATGACTGAGCGAATTCACTTTCACTTTTGACTTTCATGAATTGGAGAAGGAAATGGCAACCCATTCCAGTGTTCTTGCCTGGAGAATCTGAGGGATGGAGGAGCCTGGTAGGCTCCCGTCTCTAGGGTAGCACAGAGTCGGACGTGACTGAAGCAACTTAGCAGCTGCATGTGTGCCTATGTATTGTAGTTATTAAGAACTGTGAAAGAACATGTTCTTTTTCCATATTACTCATTCTATAGTTACAAAGGATGACCTGAGAGACACTAGGATTTGATTCAGTACTAAGAGGTTCAGCCCTAATTTTTCATAAGGAAATAGTTTATATCATAGGCTCAGTATTTACACACTAAAGTCATTAATTCCACTTAGGTAGCTCAGTCAGTAAAGAATCTGCCTGCAATGCAGGAGACCCAGGTTTGATTCCTGAGTGGGAAAGATTCTCTGGAGAAGGAAATGGCAACACACTCCAGTATTCTTGCTTGGAGAATCCCATGGATATGAGTTTGAGAAAACCAGGGAGATAGTAAAGGACAGGGAAGCCTGGTAGGCTACAGTCTATAGGGTCTCAAAGAGTTGGGCACAACTGATATGACTTAGGATGCATGCACAGTCATTATAGACATTCTACTTGTGTGTCCCAGTCACTAGATTCTGCACTACTTTCAGAGAAGAACAGAGAGTCCCTTTCAGTTTTTATTCCCTAAGGCAATGGCACCCCACTCCAGTACTCTTGCCTGGAAAATCCCATGGACGGAGGAGCCTGGTAGCCTGCAGTCCACGGGGTCGCGAAGAGTCGGACACGACTGAGCGACTTCACTTTGACTTTTCACTTTCATGCATTGGAGAAGGAAATGGCAACCTACTCCAGTATTCTTGCCTAGAGAATCCCAGGGATGGGGGAGCCTGGTGGGATGCTGTCTATGGGATCGCACAGAGTCAGACATGACTGAAGCGACTTAGCAGCAGCAGCAGTGCAAAGCACAGTTCCTGATGGGATAAAAGAAGTCTGATAAATAGCTACCGAATGAAAGTCAATCTTACTCTGAAATACGCACCAAATTTTCATTATATTCACTCCCTACAATATAAATGGAACAGTTCCCACAGACAGACTTATTATTGGATTATGTAATAGTGGAGAAATATATATATATATCTTAGTTAAGTCACTAAGTCATGTCTGACTCTGCAACCCCATAAACTGTAGCACACCAGGCTTCCCTGTCCTTCACTATCTCCCTGAGTTTGCTCAAACTCATGTCCATCGAGTCAGTGATGCCATAACTCATGTCCAACGAGTCAGTGATGCCATCCAACCATCTCACCCCCTTATGTCCCTTTCTCTTCCTGCCTTCAATCTTTCCCAGTATCAGGGTCTTTTCCAATGAGTCAGTTTTTTGCATCAGGTGGCCAAAGTACTGGAGTTTCAGCTTCAGCACCAGTTTTTCCAATGAATATTCAAAGTTGGTTTTGTTTAGGATTGACTGGTTTGATATCCTTGCTGTCCAAGGGACTCTCAAGAGTCTTCTCCAGCACCACAGTTCAAAAGCATCAATTCTTTGGTCCTCAGTCTTTTTTATGGTCCAATTCTCACCTGCATATATATGTATATACTCACATAATATAATATATGACTATTGAAAAAACCATAGCTTTGATTATAAAGACCTTAATCAGCAAAGTGATGTCTCTGTTTTTTAATACACTGTCTATGTGTGTTATAGTTTTTCTTACAAGGAGCAAGCATCTTTTATTTCTTTTCCCGTGTTTTTTTTTTTTAATTTTTATTTTTACTTTATTTTACTTTACAATACTGTATCAGTTTTGCCATACATTGACATGAATCCACCACAGGTGTACTTGCGTTCCCAAACATAAACCCCCCTCCCACCTCCCTCCCCATAACATCTCTCTGGGTCATCCCCGTGCACCAGCCCCAAGCATCCTGTATCCTGCATCGGACATAGACTGGTGATTCATTTCTTACATGATATTATACATGTTTCAATGCCATTCTCCCAAATCATCCCACCCTCCCCCTCTCCCTCTGAGTCCAAAAGTCCGCTATACACATCTGTGTCTCTTTGCTGTCTCGCATACAGGGTCATCATTGCCATCTTTCTAAATTCCATATAAATGTGTTAGTATACTGTATTGGTGTTTTTCTTTCTGGCTTACTTCACTCTGTATAATAGACTCCAGTTTCATCCATCTCATTAGAACTGATTCAGATGTATTCTTTTTAATGGCTGAGTAATACTCCGTTGTGTATATGTACCTCAGCTTTCTTATCCATTCATCTGCTGATGGACATCTAGGTTGCTTCCATGTCCTGGCTATTATAAACAGTGCTGTGATGAACATTGGGGTACATGTGTCTCTTTCTATTCTGGTTTCCTCGGTGTGTATGCCCAGCAGTGGGATTGCTGGGTCATAAGGGAGTTCTATTTGCAATTTTTTAAGAAATCTCTACACTGTTCTCCATAGTGGCTGTACTAGTTTGCATTCCCACCAACAGTGTAAGAGGGTTCCCTTTTCTCCACACCCTCTCCAGCATTTATTGCCTGCAGACTTTTGGATCGCAGCCATTCTGACTGGTGTGAAGTGGTCCCTCATTGTGGTTTTGATTTGCATTTCTCTAATAATGAGTGATGTTGAGCATCTTTTTATGTGTTTGTTAGCCATTCGTATGTCTTCTTTGGAGAAATGTCTATTTAGTTCTTTGGCCCATTTTTTGATTGGGTCGTTTATTTTTCTGGAATTGAGCTGCATGAGTTGCTTGTATATTTTTGAGATTAGTTGTTTGTCAGTTGCTTCATTTGCTGTTATTTTCTCCCATTCTGAAGGCTATCTTTTCACCTTGCTTATAGTTTCCTTTGTTGTGCAGAAGCTTTTAATTTTAATTAGATCCCATTTGTTTACTTTTGCTTTTATTTCCAGAATTCTGGGAGGTGGATCATAGAGGATCCTGCTGTGATTTATGTCAGAGAGTGTTTTGCCTATGTTCTCCTCTAGGAGTTTTATAGTTTCTGGGTCTTTTAATTTCATGGCTACAGTCACCATTCACAGTGATTTTGAAGCCCCATAAAATGAAATCTGACACGGTTTCCATGTTTTCCCCATCTATTTGTCATGAAGTGATGCAACTGAATACCACAGTCTTCATTTTTTGAATGTTGAGTTTTAAGCCAGCTTTTTCATTCTCCTCTGTCACATTTGTCAAGAGGCTCTTTAGTTCTTCTTTGCTTTAGGCCATTAAAGTGGTATCATCTGCATATATGAGGTTGTTGATATTTCTCTCAGTAATCTTGATTCCAGCTTGTGAGTCATCTAGTTCAGCACTTCACATAATGTCCTCTGTATAGCAGTTAAATAAGAAGGTGACAATATACAGCCTTGACATACTCCTTTCCCAATTTGGAACCAGTTGTTATCATGTCTGGTTTTAACTGTTGCTTCTTGGCCTGCATAAACGTTCTCAGGAGGCAGGTAAGGTGGTCTGCTATTCCCATCTCTTTAAGAATTTTCCACAGTTTGCTGTGACCACATAGTCAAAGTCTTCAGTGTAGTCAACGAAGCAGACGTAGATGTTTTTCTGGGATTCTCTTGCCTTTTCTATGATCCAACAGATGTTGGCAATTTGATCTCTGGTTCCTCTGCCTTTTCTAAATCCAGCTTGTGCCTCTGGAAGTTCTTGGTTAAGTGCTGTTGAAGCCTAGCTTGAAGGATTTTGAGCATTACTTTGCTAGTATATGAAATGAGTGCAATTGTCTAGTAGTTTGAATATTCTTTGGTATTGCCTTTCTTTGAAATTGCAATGAAAACTGACCTTCTCCATATAGATGGAATAGATATCAGTTCAGTCAGGGTAAGTGCTCCCTCAATTCACAGATTCTAGATTTGCTCACAGCATACATCGTAGTGCATTTTCTTAGCAAAACTCTATTAGTCTTTGCCCTGCTTCATTCCTATTTCAAGGCCAAATTTGCCTGTTACCCCAGGTGTTTCTTGACTTCCTACTTTTGCATTCCAGTCCCCTATAATGAAAAGGACATCTTTTTTGGGTGTTGGTTCTAAAAGGTCTTGTAGGTCTTCATAGAACCGTTCAACTTCAGCTTCTTCAGTGTTACTGGTTGGGGCATACACTTGGATTACTGTGATATTGAATGGCTTGCCTTGGAAATGAACAGAGATCATTCTGTAATTTTTGAGATTGCATCCAAGTACTGAATTTCAGACTCTTTTGTTGACCATGATGGCTACTCCATTTCTTCTAAGGGATTCCTGCCTGCAGTAGAAGATATAATGGTCATCTGAGTTAAATTCACCCATTCCAGTCCATTTTAGTTCACTGATTCCAAGAATGTGGACATTCACTCTTGCAATCTCTTGTTTGACCACTTCCAATTTGCCTTGATTCATGGAGCTGACATTCCAGATTCCTATGCAATATTGCTCTTTATAGCATTGGACCTTGCTTCTATCACCAGTCACATCCACAACTGGGTATTGTTTCTGCTTTGGCTCCATCCCTTCATTCTTTCTGGAGTTATTTCTAAACTGATCTCCAGTAGCATGTTGGGCACTTAATGACCTGGGGAGTTCCTCTTTCAGTATCCTATCATTTTGCCTTTTCATACTATTCATGGGGTTCAAGCTCAACATTCAGAAAACGAAGATCATGGCATCTGGTCCCATCACTTCATGAGAAATAGACGGGGAAACAGTGGAAACAGTATCAGACTTTATTTTTTGGGGCTCCAAAATCACTGCAGATGGTGACTGCAGCCATGAAATTAAAAGACGCTTACTCCTTGGAAGAAAAGTTATGACCAACCTAGATAGCATATTTAAAAGCAGAGACATTACTTTGCCAACAAACGTCCATCTAGTTAAGGCTATGGTTTTTCCAGTGGTCATGTATGGAAGTAAGAGTTGGACTGTGAAGAAGACTGAGCACCAAAGAATTGATGCTTTTGAACTGTGGTGTTGGAGAAGACTCTTGAGACTCCTTTGGGCTGCAAGGAAATCCAATCAGTCTATTCTGAAGGAGATCAGCCCTGGGTGTTCTTTGGAAGGACTGATGCTAAAGCTGAAACTCCAGTACTTTGGCCACATCATGCGAAGAGTTGACTCATTGGAAAAGACTCTGATGCTGGGAAGGATTGGGGGCAGGAGGAGAAGAGGACGACAGAGGATGAGATGGCTGGATGGCATCACTGACTTGATGGATGTGAGTCTGGGTGAACTCCGAGAGTTGATGATGGACAGGGAGGCCTGGCATGCTGCAATTCATGGGGTCGCAAAGAATCGGACACAACTGAGCGATGAACTGAACTGATACATCGAAGACAAGCCAGCTCACAGTATAAATCTTAGACAAGCCAGCTCCATCACCATTAGTTCCTTAGCCAGGAGATCTGTAATTAGTATATTTACATGAACTTTTGACCATGTCAGATTTTTTTCTTGAGGGCCAAAATGGCAAAATGAGACACTAAATTACTGAACTGCTACTTATATTTTTCCATCCCAGACTTATTAGGGACTCACAGATAAATATTAGCACCTTTGATCTTGGAGAATTATTAAAAAAAAAAAAAAATTATCAGCCAAACTCTCAGAATAGTTGTTTGGGGATTTTTTAAATTATTGAATTGTATTAAAACATTTTATTTTTTATTATCTTGTATTCTATATTTTAATTAAATAATCCTCAAATAATTATTCAAGCAGCCCTGCATTTATTTTCTAGAGCCTTGAAAAAGCTTTTTATATGCTGAAGACCAGTTGAAGTGGTTTTGTTCTTACTTACAAGTCTGATTTTTCTAATATGTGAACCAAAGCACCTCACAAATTATCCATTTTTCAGTTTCTAATTTTTCAAAAAGGTTGATTTTAATTGCATTATACTCTTCTCTAGATTACCATGTGATTATCTCTTACATTCCAGTTAGTGGTATCAAACACTGGAGTCTGAGATAAGCCTTTTAAAGTGGGTGAGATGGGATAGCTGAAGAATGTCTCCTAAATTTATGTTAAAGTTAGTGGGAAAACTTTTTAAAAAATAAAATGGACCATCACTTCTATGAAGACTTGTAGACAACTTGTGAGAGAGCACTCAAAATATTATTTTGCAAAGAGTGATTCAACTTATTATATTAGGAGACAATGCTTCTATTTTGAGTGATCACTCCATATTCCAATTCACTGAGCCAAATTTTATGGTTATCCTAAACCTCAGTTCTTCTCTAATGAGTGGATTCTAAGTTTTCACAAATTCTAATTCAAAATAGTACTGTCCATAACACACTACACTGACTGCTTTTGGTGTCATTTGGGGTTACAGAAGACTTGTATCTATTTCTTATCTATGATGCCAAATTTAAGCCCTGAAAAAAGCAGCAGCATGTTTCTAAACCTCAAAGCTTAAACTAAAGATTTTTTGTAGGCACGGCAGATGGTAAAGTTTAACTTGAATGACCCTGAGAACCTGAGAACCCTGAGAACCTCCTAAAGCAAGAGTGAAAAGTGAAAGTGAAGTCGTTCAGTCGTGTCCAACTCTTTGCGACCCCATGGACTGTAGTCTATCTGGCTCCTCTGTCCATGGGATTTTCCAGGCAAGAGTGCTGGAGTGGATTGCCATTTCCTTCTCCAGGGGATCTTCTTGACTCAGGAATTGAACCTGGGTCTCCCGCATTGCAGGCAGATGCTTTACCATCTGAGCCACCAGGGAAGCCTTGCAAGAGTAAGCCTTGTAAAACTTCCAGTACAAGATTGATAGGGAAATCAGGACTGGCCCATGTGTAAATGCCAGGGGAACAACTGGTGCTACCTCCATCAGGAGTAGTGAATAGAGTAATAGGGCTGAGAACCAAGGATCTGACACAATTCACTACTTTCAACATCAGATTATATTCAGGAATGACAATCAAAAGAATAACTAGTATGTCATGGGCCCAGAGGGATCAGAATAAATGTTAGGGTAGTTAGAACTCTCAAGAGTGAGAACTACTTTCTTCACACTGGTAACAGCTATCTACCAAAATTCAGATTTTGGATAAGATTGTAAAGTATGTCTTCTGATGGGTGATCTCCCTTCCCTTCTGGAACTGGGGAAGTGGAGGTGTTGCAGAAAGGGAGAACCCTTCCAGGGCCCAAAAGTGTGCTCTTGTCTAACACTCAGAAATTGATTGTAGGAGGAGACACATGTGCTGACAAAGCAAGAGATTTTATTGGGAAGGGGTGCCTGGGTGGAGAGCAGTAGAGTAAGGGAACCTAGAACTGCTCTGCCAGCCTTGGCTTTTATGGTGATGGGATTAGTTTCTGGGTTGTCTTTAGCCAATCATTCTGACTCAGAGTCCTTCCTGGTGGTGCAGCCTTGTCAAGATGGATGCCAGCAGGGGTTCTGGGAAGTGGTTGGACATGTGGTGTCACTTTTTGACCTTTCTTGAACTCTCCCAGTTGGCGGTGGCTTATTAGCTCTGTGTTCCTTACCAGGACATCCTGTCATAAAACAACTGATGCAAATGGTTACTATGGTACCTGGCCAGAGTGAGTAGTTTCAGTCAGTGTGCTTCCCCTGACAGTGTTAGGAAAATAAAATAGAAGTAGTTTGTTCAGGCTTCAGAGGCAAAAGAGCACAGCAGGCCTCTGACCTTGCTTCTGACCTTCCTGGACTGTCCTGACTATTGCAGTGAGTGTCAGCCACATCTGATGTAAGTCTGGAGAAGAGAAACAGGATAGATAGATAGGGAGGGGATTTGGGAATTTGTTAAGTCTCTGGAGCAGGTCTGGCCAATCACTCCCTGGACTTAGCAACATTCCAAGATTTACAGAACAAAGCAAACAGCATTGTAAAAAATTAACATAGGAGTTTTGCTCCCAGACTAATAATGATACCTGTTTGTGACTTGGGGATTATAAACAGAGGGGGCCAGACACAGCAGTCCAAAGTCTCACCCACACAGTAGATGCACTGCCTGGGACCTTTTCCCAATTGGAACTCCAGACTGTCACAGGATACTTCCCAGCACTGTTTAAGTCTGAATGTCAGAAAATTCAATTTGGTGATATATATACTGGTAGGCACAGGAGAAGGCAATGGCAACCCACTCCAGTACTCCTGCCTGGAAAATCTCATGGACAGAAGAACCTGGGTGGCTGCAGTCCATGGGGTCGCACAGAGTCGGACACGACTGAAGCGATTTAGCAGCAGCAGCAGCAGCATACTGGTAGGCTGCAGTCCATGGGGTCGCTAAGAGTCAGACTCGACTGAGCGACTTCACTTTCACTTTTCACTTTCATGCATTGGAGAAGGAAATGGCAACCCACTCCAATGTTCTTGCCTGGAGAATCCCAGCGATGGGGGAGCCTGGTAGGAGGCTGTCTATGGGGTCGCACAGAGTCGGACATGACTGAAGTGACTTAGCAGCAGCAGCAGCAGCAGTACTATTGCTCTCCTCTGTTGTTTCTATTTCATTTTCCTTTGAATGTTAGTATATATTGAAAGTAGACTAGATAGTTCTGTAATATTTGTATTGTTTATTTGTATATAAAGAGTGGCTTATTTTGTTAACAAATCCTTTGAACCTGAGAAAAAAGAGAAAACATTTGATGAAACAAGAGGGCACAATGAATTAGGCATTATATCTAACCAGAAGGTATGTATGAGCACTGTATCTTGTCACTGAGTACAAACAAAAGGACACAGTCTTGTGACCTGAGTAGGACCTGGCCACCATAGCCACAACTTCTTTTACTTCCTGCATCTTATGCCTCATTTGATCACCTCTCATTCAAAGTCACTCTGACCTTAGCTTCAGAACCATCACACATCTGTTTTACAAATCTTCTCTTGTCCTTCTTTTCAATCCTTTTTAGGCAAAAGATGAAGAATCAATACTCATTGCTTAACAGTTGTCTCTTCTTTGATGCCCCACTAGCATCTCAAATAGCATCTCTGCTTATTAAAAAGCAGAAATGTTACTTTGCCAACAAAGGTCTGTCTAGTCAAAGCTATGGTTTTTCCAGTAGTCATGTATGGATGTGAGAGTTGGACTATAAAGAAAATCGAGTGCCGAAGAATTCATGCTTTTGAACTGTGGTGTTGGAGAAGACTCTTGAGAGTCCCTTGGACTGCAAAGAGATCAAACCAGTCCATCCTAAAGGAAATCAGTTCGGAATAATCATTGGAAGGATTGATGCTGAAGCTGAAACTCCAATACTTTGGCCACCTGACGTGAAGAACTGACTCATCTGAAAAGACCCTGATGCTGGGAAAGATTGAAGGTGGGAAGAGAAGGGGAAGACAGAGGATGAGATGGTTGCATGGCATCACTGACTCAATAGGCATGAGTTTGAATAAGCACCAGGAGTTGGTGATGGACAGGGAAACCTGGTGTGCTGTAGACCATGAGATCACAAAGAGTCAGACACGACTGAGTGACTGAACTGAACTGGGCATCTCAAATTCATTAATCTAACTGGAATTTACCCCAAATCACATCCTGTGATCCCTCCTTATATTTGTGAGCTGCCACCCATACAACTGCTTCCCTGGTGGCTCAGAAGGTAAAGAATCCACCTACAATGTGGGAGACCTGGGTTCAAACCCTGGGTTGGGAAGATCCCCTGTGACACTGTTATCTGGAGAAGGAAATGGCAACCCACTCCAGTATTCTTTCCTGGAGAATACCATGGACAGAGGAGCCTGGCGGGTCCATGGGGTCGCAACAGTTGGACATGACTAAGAGATTAAACCAACACCACTCATACAGCTGCTCAGTTGAAAACCTTCTTAAAATAATCCTCTTCCCTTTCTCTCTCCCAAACCTTTTTATTCACCAAACATCACTTTGCTTCTATTCCTATTTCTCCCCCTCCACTTCTTCCCTGTTCATCTCTGAAACCCCTCCCCTTCTGGTTTTACTAAACAATATCTATATTTTTAGGATTACATGATTTCATGTCTGGAATTGTCACTACCTGATCTCTCAGCTTGTATTTGACAAATCATCCTTCATCCTGTCACTAATTTAGTTTTTCTAAAACAAGAGTTGTTCTCACACTAAAAGTGCATCATTCTTCAACCCATCCTCCAAAATAAAACTCCTCTCCAGTACAGTGTATGGCCTTTTATAAATGCTACCTGCCTGACTTTTCCAAGACTGATTATGTTGAACAGTGGTGGCTACAGTAAGAAAATTTCAAAGGCTTCTCCTAATAGCATTGTATGTCTCTACTACAAACTCTCAAGGTGAGGTTTCTGATCTGTGGGTAGCTTTTATTGACATGGCTTCAGGACCACAATAATCTTTGGTTTTGTTTTCTCTTTCTCTACATCTCATCACCTTTTGCATTAAGCCAACAGTGGGGAGATAGCATGGTGAAGGCTCAGCTACTTCTTTAATATTATTTATTTATTTATTTTTGGCTGTGCTGGGCCTTTGTGGTTATGTTCAGGCTTTCTCTAGTTGTGGGCTTCCCACTGTGAGGGACTCTCTTGTTGCAGAGCACACACTCTAGGGCCCGAGGGCTTCAGTAGTTGAGGCTCACGGGCAGGCTCAGTGATTGTGGCACACAAGTTTAGCTGTCCTGCGGCAAGTGAAATCTTCCTGGACCAGGATCAGTCCCATGTCCCCTGCATTGGCAGGCAGATTCTTAATAAATAGACCACCAGGGAAGTCCTTCATCTACTTCATAAGAACCCCAGCCTGGAGGTTATATATTTGATGCATCTCACATCAGTTGCCAGAAATGCAATCACATGTCTCATCTAGACACAAGACACTATAGTTGTAAGCTAGACATCAAATTCTCAACAACAATTCTATACCATGGAAGAAGGAACACAAATGATGCTAGTTACCATGCAATTTCTATTTGACCAACAGAATGTGAAGAGCAATGATGTGTGTGTCAATTCCAGGACTGGCCCATAAAACCCTTCCATATGCAACTCTCTTCTCCTTTCTCCTCTCTGCAGACTCATTGTTAAAGCCCAGAAAACTTTGCAAATCACATACTAAACATGCTAGTGCTTCCATTAACCTGGGTCCCAAATAATGCTGGCAAGCAGAGCCCCAGTGCACCAGAAGGTAATATTTCCATTTGGTTTTTATGTCATGAAATAACAACAAGAATAAAAAGCCTGTGCTATGCTATAAAAGCTTTATGTTTGCTAATGCTACCAGTACTACTCCTAGACTTATAGCCCAACCTTGATGATTAAAGAATTAGTGTTAGTAATCTAAGTGAAAATTATAATACCCTACTAAGCCAATTTCATCAAAACAGAAAACTGGGCCCTACTTCAGGTAAACCTGAGGCACCCAGCTCTCAGGACTTTTCCTGTTGCTTCTCGTGAAGCCCTATTATGCCAGTTCTACCTCAGGACCAAGGGACTCTTGGAGGTACTAACTATAGCAGCTGGCCAAGATAAAAAATGAAAAACAAAGACATAAGAGCAAAACAGAATTTTAGAAGGCATATGTTTAAGATCTTCAGTGATACAATGATTTGACTAAAAAGAATCTAAATAACTTAAACAAAGAGCCAAATCAGGAGAATTACAACCATAGTACAAAATTTTAAAAAGACTCAAACCCCATCATTCACACAGGAGAACAAAGAAATCTACTTTGACTATGAAATCAGGTGAAGAACAAAAATAAATTTCCTCTAAGGGTTCCTAATCACACGCCAGCCTGCATGTAACAAGTCACGGGGAACCATATGTCAGGGGTGTCATCAAGTTCTTGGGCTCTTTCCACAATTCAGTCCTACCATCCACAAGACTTTTCACAATGTCTTAAGATGCTGTCACAATTTCTTTAAAGTCCTCAAGAAGATTTTCCCTTAGCCAAGTCTGGGCAATATGCCCATAGGTACACCAAATACAGTATAAAAGAAGGCTGTTGTCTACAATGATTGTATACTAATAAAAATTCATCTTGAGGGTTGGGATCCTTGTTTCATAAACATATTGCTCTTCAATGCCTGACTAAAACAACATTGCTTTACCCACGCTTCTAAAGTGAGTTTCATAGTACAGCATCATCATACTGCATAAAAATGCTGTGAAATGAGTGCTCCTGTCACCCAAATTTCATATGTTGAAGTCCCCCCACCAATGCAATAGTATTTGAAGATGGAGCCTTTGGGAGATATCTAGGTTTAGGTGAGGTCATGAGGTGGGCGGTGCTTGATGGGCTTAGAAAACTTATAAGAGGAAGAGAGACAAGAGCTAGTTCTCTCTGTCCTGTGAACAAACAGTGAGAAGCCTGCTGTCTGCAAGCAGGAAGCAGTCCTTTACCAGGAACCAAATCTGCTGACACTCATCATGGACTTCCCAGCTTCTAAAACTGTAGGGAAAAAAAAGAAGTCTGTTGTTAAAGCCACCCAGTCTATGGAATTCTGTTACAGCAGATAAGCTGAATAAAACTGATGTTAAGATCAAAGATAAATTTCAGAACCCATCAAGAAGAAAAAGCTAAGAGAAGATCCCCACTAAAATGTGTTCACAAAATGTTACCACCTTGTAAAATCTAAGAGCATGAGACATGAAGCCCCAAGCATGAAGAGGGAAGAGTACAGAGGAAACTTGACCCTCTTGACATGTTTCCAGGTAAGAGAATATATCTATATCTATAGATAAGTGTGTGAGTGTATATATATATATGAATATATTTATGAATTAAACATTAATTTGACACAAACTATATAAAAAGGAAAAGAATACTAAAAGGAAAGAAAAATACTTCATAATGGTAAATGTTCAATTCATCAGGAATATACAACATTCAGGTTTTTCCTAATCACATAACTTCAGAATGAATGGGAAAAAAAATCAAAGCATAAAAAACAAAGAAATTCATAATTATAGTTGATATTTTAAAATCCCTTTGAATTAATGATAGAACAAAATAAAATACCCATACAAGTAACAAATTAAGTCAATTATAAAACAGAGCACTGTATACCCACAACTGAAGACTAACACTATTTTTCAAATAATTTAGCCCTATGGGTGTGTACCAAAGGGCTAAAATACAAGTCTCAAAACATTTCAAAAATTGAAACTATTCCTAGCATGTTCTTATATTACAATTACAAATAATAATAAAAAACTAA
Organism: Budorcas taxicolor; assembly: GCF_023091745.1. Taxonomy (NCBI): domain Eukaryota; kingdom Metazoa; phylum Chordata; class Mammalia; order Artiodactyla; family Bovidae; genus Budorcas; species Budorcas taxicolor. The sequence goes on from NC_068910.1 coordinate 186,036,816, forward strand.
AACTAGAATTCCCACCCCTTAGAAATTAGGAAATAAATGGGTGTCAAGGAGGAAGCCATAATAAATATCCTGGGGTATAATCGTTTTTTTAAAATCAAGGCACAGAACCCAGAAGTAAAAAAAAAAAAAAAAAAAAAATTAAATTATTAGAAACAAAAACTTACTAAACATGAAAGCAAGTTTAAATAAGTTATAAACCAGAGACCTACTGGGCAAAATAACTGTATCTTATTTAATAGGTGATGGATTCAACTTTACGATATTAAAAAAGAACACCAATAAATCAGCAAGGAAAAAATACTAACACCCCAGAAAAACAGGTATTAATGTCAGATAAATCACATAATAAAATGGCCAATGACCAGTAATCATGTTAAAAATTACTCAGCTCTATTAACAATTAAAAACAAAAACAAGAAAAATATTAAAAACTGCTAATCAGAGAAGCAAACAATTGAAATTACAGAACTGGAGCAATGTAAATAAACAAGCACTCTCATACTTGACTGGTAGAAGAACAGGATGTTTTTCTGTAACTTGTATAGGAAGATATATACAAAGATGATAACAACAAAATTTGTAATTGTGAAAAACTGAAAATAAAGGACACCTAGATTATTAGATCAATGATTCAACTCTGTATTAAAGGCCTGGAGATTTCCAAGATGCATCATCAGGGAACAGGCTGTATAAAAATAATTGTTTATTTAAAATAATAATCAAAAGCACCATGTAGATGTGTATACATATGTATACATATATTTGCATATATTGTATTTACTTAGTGCTTACTCTATGGCAGGCACCATTCTAAACCTTTACATATTTATCTTTCTTAATCTTCATAGAAATCCTATGGATATCATTACTAGATGATCAAGTAACTTTCACAAAGTCACAGAGACTGTAAGTGAATAAGAAGGGCTTCAAACCAAAGCGCCTTGATCTCCTCCCTTCATTTTCAACCTTCTCAGTTTCTCTCTCTATGCACCTTCCCTCCAATACTCTTCTCTCTTCCCACCTGCCTCTGTTAGTTAAATCTTCAAATGTCTGTAACTACAGTTAACAGTGGAATAAGAGGAAAAACAGAGAGTGGAGAAGGTAAAATTTCAGCCTATTGCTTGGAAGATCGTGTTACTTTTGTACATAACATTTGATAAAGAAAAAAAAAAAATCAGTGAACACACTGCAGTTCAATTTAACCAGTATGCATTTATGAATGGTTTGTGTGCCAGAAAATCCAACAGTCTACACACCTAGTAGCTTTGACTCTTCAATCATTTTAAAACATCATTTGGTAGAGAAAGAGGCAGAGAGCATGCGCTATAGAGAAAAATGAGACTGACCCATCCTCGTTTATACTTTTTACCGCTGCCAGGATCCTGGCTTAAAACAACAGGCACCTAAGAGATGGAGGTCAAGGCCAGAGCCAAGGACGTTCCCTTGAGCGGGTTACTCCCCTGTTAACGACTTCCAAGTTCCAGCTGGTGGCCGCGTCCTAGTTCCTCGCGAACCTGAACCTCAGAACCAACGTTTTTGGAACCTCTCCAGAGGCAAGAAAGGGAGTGGCAACCTCTTTGCTCCTTGAGCCTCACCAGGGCAGCAGTCTCATCTCCAAGTCTCCTGCCCTCCAGCATCAACGTGGGGCTGCAGGGCAGGAGAACCACCTCAAGTACCCAGGACCCGGACCTCACTCAGCTCACTGTATCTGTACTGCCCAGGACCGCTGCACAGGCAAGGTGGCGCACGCGCAGGAGTGCTGTGGCTTGTGGGGGATCTGGGAAGGCAAGAGGCGGAGCTTGGTTTCACAAGGTCGGGACCCAGGGTCCCCGTGGCCTTGGGAAACGACCGCAGAAGCAGAGAGGGGACTTGGCGAGCGGCCTAGCTGACCTAGTCCTATTCCTAGATCTTCCTATGCCAAATGGTCTCCTGCCTGAAACCATGTTTTAGGCTGAATTTCGCCTAATCCATCTCTTTATAGCGCAGAGGAGCACTGGATCATGGGCAGAACCTCGGCTCAGGGGTATCGCTCAGTTGTGTCTGACTCTTTGTGACCCCATGGACTGCAGCCTACCAGGCTCCTCTGTCCATGGGATTTTCCAGGCAAGAGTACTGGAGTGGGTTGCCATTTCCTTCTCCAGGGATCTTCCCAACCCAGGGATCGAACCCTTCTCCTGCATTGTAGGCAGACTCTTTACCGTCTGAGCCACCAGGGAAGCCCAGCATTTGGGCATATTAGAAGGGATGGTTAATCAAGCACGCTAGCCGTTGTTGAACAGTAAGTATGAATGAGGGCTGTGGCTAGGGCCAAAACTATGCTAGGCACTCTAGAACACCAGAAAATTGCGAAGACAAGTGATTTATCACATAGAGGCTAAAACCAGTAGCTCAGGAGTCCACCTACCTGACTTGAACCTGCCTCTCCTGCTTAGTATCTGTGGACTCCCAGGCAGTTCTTCGCTGTACATCCCTTCCTCTAGCATCTCTGAATTTGGATAATGGTCAAGTTACAAGAGTCAGAGTATGCTGTGTTTTAGTGTAACTTTGTTAGGGTATGGCACTGCAGAATGGGTTCAATAAAAGTTAGATTTGTAACTTTTAATATCTGATGAAGTCCCTGCTTCTCCAGGCTCACTGTCTGGTTCCCATCTGGTTTACTTAGACAGCTATTCCAGCAAGTCCTGGCATGGCCACTTCCCAGTTTCAGGAACAAGAAGGCAGTATTTCTCCTAGTTTAGCAATTTGAGATACATGTGACACTAAGCAGGTGTCACTTGCTAAGTGGGAAGTGTCAGGAGATTCAGGGTCCCCTTGTTCTTCCTGGAACTTTCTTGACAATAGAACTTTCTTTTAATACCATCCTGGAAAGCATGACAGTTATAGGGCTTTGACTACTGAACAAACACAAGGAAATGAAAAATAAACAGGAAATGAGTGGACTTTTCCAACTGGATAGGAGTGGCACATAAAACAGCTGAGTCACAGATTATTAGCCTTCACATTGGTAAAGAAGCTCTTCTTTCTGAAAGAGTGAAATAATACTGTATACACTGTTGACTGAATAGGCACCAATTAAATGTCTTGTTCTTAGAGAACTTACAGGCAGGAAACCTATAGGAACTTCCCTGTCCATTTCTCCATCCTCTTGTCTAGTGATTTCTTTGCTCTGTGACCCACAGATCTTCATTTCCTTGAATGAGCCAAGCTCCCTGTCTCTTACCTCAGGACTGCCACCTATATGGTTCCCGCTGCCTCTAATGCCCCACCTCATCTCATACCATCCCCACCCCCGCTCCCTGCCAATACGTCCTTGCTAAGTCACTTCAGTCATGTCCGACTCTGTGTGACCCCATAGATGGCAGCCCACCAGGCTCCCCCGTCCCTGGGATTCTCCAGGCAAGAACACTGGAGTCGGTTGCCATTTCCTTCTCCAATGCATGAAAGTGAAAAGTGAAAGTGAAGTCGCTCAGTCGTATCCAATTCTTAGTGACCCCATGGACTTCAGCCTACCAGGCTCCTCCATCCATGGGATTTTCCAGGCAAGAGTACTGGAGTGGGGTGCCATACCTCCTTGGCCTGGTTGAATTTAGACTTCCTTCAGCTTTCAGATCAGACTTTCTTGAAAACCCTACCACCATCATCTTCTAAAATGGTGCCTCAATCTCTCTTATAGAACCATCGTTTTAAATTAGAGCACTTAGAGTAATTATAATATGGTACTTAATTTTGTTTAATTGTCCAATTCTCCATTTTTGCTCTACTGCTTGGTATGGAATATTGCATATTTATGATATTTAAATGAAGAGGAGGGTCATCTTGGGAACACCAGATTTTAGTTAAAGATATTAGGGATTCATTGACTGCCTTTTAATTGAAATATATTTGACAAATAATATTATGTTAGTTTCTAGTGTACAGCATAGTGAAGCTGACAATCTTGAAAGTTCATGAGAAAAATGGCCGTTTTTTTTTTTTTAAGTCCAAGGCCACATATAGCTCATGTCTTAGGAGGAAAGTTATGCTAACAATATTATAGCTTAAAATTGAGAATTTACTGTGTTTTAGGCATTGTTCTAAGTGCCTAATGTAGATTAACTCACTTAATTCTCAATCATATAGAGTAAATACTATTAATTATCTCCATTATTCAGGTGGAAAAAAGGCAAGAAAGACTGGATCAGTCATCAGGTTCTGGCTTCTATATCTAATAGTTGTGTGGCGATCTTAAGTTATAACACACACCTCCAGCCTCAGTTTTCTTATCCATAAAATGGGAAAAATACATGTTCCATAGAATATTCAGTCTCACTGGCTTTCCATTACTTTTATAATGGAAGCCAAAATGCTTAATTTGGTCACCAGGTCCTACGAGGCTTCCCTGTCTTCTCTTCTGTTCAGGTAGATTGGTCTCTTTTCAGATTTTTAAAGGCTCTGTGTTTGTTATTATCCAAGGGCTTCTTTCTGAAATGTTCATTCCCTGCCACTGGCCTACGCAACAAGTTTACATGCCTTAGATCTCTTGATGGTCCTCAGGGAGGCTGTCCCAACTCCCTTCCTTCCTCTCTGTCCCCTTTCAAACACTGCCCTTTGGCACATGTAGTCATAAAACCCGTGTCCCTCCCTTTAAAGGATTTGTTTCTGATTCTAGTTAGTCATTTCATCACACTGGTGTTCTATCTCTTTATGCTAAGGGTAAGTATAAAGTTCTGTTTCCCATCAGGCAGTTAGGACAGAGATTGCATTTGCACTTCTCATTTTAAATCCCAGGGCTTAGTTTGGGAGTGTTCCTTCCTCTGCAACTATTTGAAATAGTTTCAGAAGTATAGATGTGTGTGCATGCTAAGTCGCTTCAGTCATGTCCGACTCTGAGACCCCATGGACTGTAGCCTACCAGGCTCCTCTATCCATGGGATTCTACAGGCAAGAATAATGGAGTGGGTTGCCATTTCCTCGACCAGGGATCTTCCCAACCCAAGTATTGAACTTGCATCTCTTACTTCTCTTTGGCAGGTGGATTTTTTACCATTAGCGCCACCTGGGAACCCTGGATAGACTTTCATCTTTTCTAAATATTTAATAGAATTTACCTGTGAAGCTTACCTGATAGCTCAGTTGCTAAAGAATTCACCTGCAATGCAGGTGAATGGTTTGATTCCTGGGTTGGGAGGATCTGCTGGAGAAGGGATAGGCTGCCCACTCCAGTATTCTTGGGCTTCCCTTGTAGCTCAGATGGTAAAGAATCTGTATGCAATGTGGAAGACTTGGGTTTGATCTCTGGGTTGGGAAGATCCCCTGGAGAAAGGAAAGTCTACCCACTTCATTATTCTGGCCTAGAGAATTCTATGAACGGTATAGTCCATGGGGTCACAAAGAGTTGGACATGACTGAGCGAGTTTCACTTTCACTCACCGGTGAAGCCATCTGGTCCTAGACTTTCATTTGTTGAGAATTTTTAATCACAGTTTCAATTCCCACAGTTGTGATTGGTCTTTTCATATTTTCTGTTTCTTCCTGGTTTAGTCTTGGAAGATTGTACCTTTCTAAGAATTTTTCTATATCTCCCAGGATGTCCATTTTATTGGCAGATAGTTGCTTATAGTAGTCACTTAAGATACTTTGTATTTTTGTGGTGTCCATTGTAATGTCTCCTTTTTCATTCTAACTTTATTGATTTGAAACCTTTTTTCTTGATGAGTCTGGCTAAAGTTTTATTATTTTGTTTATCTTTTCAAAGAACTAGTTTTTAGTTTCATTGATCTTTTCTATTGTTTTCTTCTTTTCTATTTCATTTATTTCTGCTCTGATTTTTATGATTTGTTTCCTGCTACTACCTTTGAGTTTTATTGTTTTTCTTTCTCTAGTTGCTTTTCAGTATAAGGACAGGTTGTTTATTTGAGACTTTGCTTGTTCCTTGAGGTAGGATTGTATTGCTATAAACTTCCCTCTTCGAACTGCTTTTGCTGCATCTCTTAGGTTTTGGAACGTTGTGTTTTCATTTTAATTTGTCTTGGTATTTTATAAATTTCTCCTTTGATTTCTTCACTGATTCATTGGTTTTTAATAGCCTATTGTTTAGTCTCCACATGTTTATGGTTTTTGAATGTTTTTCTTGTAGTTGACTTTCGGCCTTATGGCATTGTGGTCAGAAAAGATGCTTGATGTGATTTAAATTTTTGCACATTATTGAAGCTTAAAACCCATAACCTATGGTCAATTAATCTATGACAAAGAAGGCAAGAATGAATATACAATGGAGAAAAAGTCTCCTCAATAAATGGTGCTGAGAAAACATGTAAAAAAAACAAAATTAGAACATTCTGTACCACCATACACAGAAATAAAAATGGATTAAAAACCTAAATGTAAGCCTAAATACTATAAAACTCATAAAAAGAAAACATAGGCAGAACACTTTGACATAAATCTCAGCAATATCTTTTTCAATCCACATCCTAGAGAAATTCAAATAAAACAAAAACAAATGGGACCTAATCAAACTTATAAGCTTTTGCACAGCAAAGGAAATCATAAACAAAACAAAAAGACAACTCATAGAATGGGAGAAAAAATTTGCAAACAATGTGACTGACAAGGAATTATATTTATCTTCAAAATATATAATATAAACAGCTTATGAAGCTCAATATAAAAAAAAAAAAACCAACAATCCTATCAAAAATGGGCAGAAGATCTAAATAGGCATTTCTTTAAAAAATAAAAATACAGGTGACCAAAAAGCATATGAAAAGATGGTTAGCATTACAAATTATTAGAAAAATACAAATCAAAACTATAGTGAGGTATCACCTCACACTAGTCATAATGACCATCATCAAAAAGTCTACAAATAATAAATGCTGGAGAGGATGTGGAGAAAAGGGAATCCTCCTACACTGTTAGTGGGGATATAAACTGGTACAGCAACCATGGAGAATAGTATAGAGGTTCCTTAGAAAACTAAAAACAAAGCTACTATATGATCTAGAAATCTCACTCCTGGACACATATCCAGAGAAAGCCCTAATTCAAAAAGATAAAATACACCCCAGTGTTCACTGCAGCACTATTTACAAAAGCCAAGACATGGAAGCAATCTAAATGTCCATCAACAGAGGAATGGATACATACAACAGGATATTACTCAGCCATAAAAAGAACAAAACAATGCCATTTGCAGTAAAATGGATGAACTTAGAGATTATCAAATGAAGTGAAGTAAATCAGACAAAGACAGATATCATGATTTCACTTATATGTGGAATCTAAAAAAAAAAAATGATACAAATAGACTTATTTACAAAACAGAAATAGACTCATAGACTTAGAAAACATATTTATGGTTACCAAAGTGAAAAGGGATAAATTAGGAGATCAGGATTAACATATATATACTACTACATATAAAAAAGATAACTAATAAGAATCTATTGCATAGCACAGGGACCTCTACTTAATACTCTGTAATAACGTATATAGAAAAGAATCAGGAAAAAAATAGATACTTTGTGATTGAATCACTTTGCTATATACTTGAAACTAACACAACACTGTAAATCTACTTTACTCCAATATAAAATAAAATAAAAAATTTAAAAATTCCAGTGGTCAGTACTCCTTGTAATACATAAATCAGACCATGAAATCGTTCTTCTGCTTAAAATCCTCGAAGGCCTGTCAATCACATTTGGAATAAAATACAAACGCCTGACTTAGCATTTCCCAAGATGAACTGATCCTGTATCTTTATGTCTTTAGTGTTAGCCATTTCTCTTTTTCTTCTTTATTTCCTATGAAATTTTATTGTAATTACAAATTCATGTGGAATACAGAGTACACACTTTTTAAATTTCTTCCTATACTGTGCTTATTACATACTTAAGACAAATTTTCCTAACAGGCTTTTTACCTTCCTTGCTTCTCAAATTCTATTTTCTGGAGAGCTGAGGGTATGAAATTGTAAAGTTTAAATCTGTAACTCAAATATCATAATTAAAAATGTTTTAATGTACAGCATCTTAGGAATAGAATACATCATGGATTAAACTCCCAGGTAAGTTGTTAAGCCAGACCAGTATCTGAACAATAATAGATGGAATGACATGCCTTTGCTTCTATACCAGGGCTCTCAAAACAGCACTATAGTATTTGGGGATGGATGATGTTATTTCTTCAAAATGCTGTTCTGAGCATTTTACAATATTTAACAGCATTCCTGGCCTCTATCCACTAGCTGCCAGTGTTGCTCTCTTCTCTGCAGCTAGGACAATGAAAACATCTCTGGACCTTGGCAAACATGTCTTGAGGGAACAAAACCACTGTCAATTTTATACATATAGGAAGTGCATTTGTTAGAATTCCAGAATTATCATTTATTGTAAGGTGTTTTTGTGCTAGAAATGCAGGTTCCAAGCCATTATATTGGGCCCTTTGTGCTGTGCTTAGTTGCTCAGTCGTGTTCAATGCTTTGCGACCCCATGAACTAGAGCCCACCAGGCTTCTCTGTCTGTGAGGATTCACCAGGCAAGAATACTGGAGTGGGTTGCCATTTCCTTCTCCAGGGGATCTTCCAAACCCAGGGATAAAACACAGGTCAAATCCCATATTTCAGGCAGATTCTTTACCCTCTGAGTCACCAGGGCCCTTACCCAATTCTTTCTCTTATTTCCATGAAAACATTCTGGAATTTTTATGTACATGACTCTATCATGGGTTTTTGTTTTTTTTCCCCCACTTTCTTAGGTTTCATGCATATTTTCATGTGTATTTTAAACAGTAAAATAAGGCTATGGGCCTTACACACATTCCCAAAACCCTCAAAATAAAAGTGGACATGTAACCCGAGATATTTTATTGAAAATTACTGAATGATAAAAACACAAACTTTAAGCTTAATAGAAACAGGATTTCTGAGGGGAAACTGTAGTTTGTAGATAACTGAGGTAATCCTAAAAAAACTGAAGTTTTCAATTTTCTGTTCCAATAAAAATAATTTCATTTGTTTATATTTCAGCATCTCTAGAAAATAGCCACCACCCTGCCCCCAGAGATGACTCTACTGCCTGCACGGCTGTCTATTCTGAGACCCAGGCTGAGAATACTGTCCCTGACCGTCATTCCACCTCCCAGCCTGGCACCTCTGGACCCCAGTCTGAATATATAATTATACCACCTGGCTATTCAGTGATTGGAGCAGTTGGCTTTCCTGTCCAACTCCAACCAGTGCCTCTTCAGCCAGGTGTGCCTGCATAGCTAGAAGGGATTCCACTTTCATCAGACTGTCCACCAGGGTTGGAATGTTTAAATCAGGTAATTTCAAATACATAAAAGACTCTTAACAAGTAAAACTGTGCTTCCAGTTTACCTAATGACATTAACAAATAACTAATTCACAAAAGTCTGAAATGGTAAAACAACATTTCTTGCTAACAAACTACTCTAATTCTTCTAGGTGAGGTTTACTAGTAAAGCAAAATATAAATGTCTTAGGAAACTGTGTGTTCTATGATCTTGAATATAATCTACAACAATACTCAATGGCAAACCTTTATTAAGCATTATTTTCCAAGTTTTGTTCTTAACTGTAATACACATATTAATGCATCTAATCCCTTAGAACTTTATGATATGTAGGAACTATAGTTATCACCATTTTACCAAAGGCCTAGAAAAGTTACGTAATTTGCACAGCATGAAGACGCACAGGAAGTAGATGTGACTTTTTACTTCTGGAACTTTGGTTCTGGATCCTGTGTCCTTTAACCCCAACACTGAATGACTTTCTAGAAATTAGAAACAAACATCAAATAAAACTTAGTGTTCAATTCAACAACTCATGTATGACTTAACTTTTTGTTATCATTAATAGAATTACATTTTACGTTGCTTTTATTTTTTTGAAGACAATTTTATAAATGCAACCTTAAAAGGGGAAAAAGTCCTGGATTTTAATGTACTACATTATAGCATATCTCAGCAAAATCATGTTTTACATTTGTTTGATGTTAGAAATCTCATATGTAAAGTAGAATAGGAAGTTCTGTGTGCCCAAACTATATGAAACTAAATATTCCTGTGACATCCAATCAAGTTTCAAAAAGTGAGTAGTGTCTCTTACAAACTCTAACTAATTTTATATCCTAAAATGTACTTGGGCATCATATATAAGAATATTATTAGTTCATATATTGTCCAAGAAATATCCTCGATGGATATTTTTAAAATCAGGGACTCAAGGAATATGTAGGGGAAGTTTATCACCTACTAGAAATGATGGTATCATGTACACTTAAAAAAAAAAATTTTGAGATTTGCAGTAATAATACTCTTTAAATAGATTAAAGTAGTCTTAATAGTTCCTAAACCTCTTCTAGAGAGAGCAGTGTGTTCTTATATTTACAGAACTTTCAATGTAAGTCAATTTTATTTCACTTGAATTTTCTTGCATTAATAGTGAACACTTTCAATTGATGTTTTTGAAAAAAAATTACCATTATTTTTGCAACAAAAGGTAATATAAAGTATTATTGAACACTGACAGTATTGATATATATTGATGATTATTTATATTAATTCTTAAAATATAAAAATATATATGCTTAACAGCTTAATTTATTTGTTTACTATAATAGGTAGATCAGATTCAGGTTCATCAGCAAATTGCACTTACAGAAGGTAAGTATTCATTGTATTGATTATGTTTCTAGAAAGACGGGACAGTTGATACATTGATAAAGGAGTTGGTGATATGCAAAGAAAAGTGGATCACCAACCACTAACTGCAAATAAAACACTTTCAGTGATATTGGACCATTAAATCTGTTTATTTACAAAAGCCTCTGTGACAATGAATTGATAAGGTTTATCAGCAGCTCATTTCTTAAAATAGAGAGTCAAGTGTTAAAATATTATTTCTCTGGGTCTCTGTCCTCATGATAAGGACTCTAACTTTGAAAGAAAACAATCAGAATTTACCTTTGTTCCCTATGCTCTCTAGACATCATTTCAAGGAACTTGTCTCTTTACCTGACTTCTATGACTTCAGCTATTTTCTTCCCAATTTCTGACAACCTTGACATTGGCAAAGAGCTACCAGCAATAGTTCATGTTAATTTATTATCATGTATTAATGCTAACAGTTGTTGTTTAGTCAGTAAGTCACGTCCAGCCCTTTTGTGACCCTGTAGACTGTAACCTTCCAGGCTCCTCTGTTCATGGGATTTCCCAGGCAAGAATATGGAGTGGGTTGTCATTTCCTTCTCCAGGTGTATTGTATCTGTATATTGTCACCCTGTTTATTTAACTTCTATGCAGAGTACATCATGAAAAACGCTGGGCTGGAAGAAGCACAAGCTGGAATCAAGATTGCCAGGAGAAATAGCAATAACCTCAGATATGCAGATGACACCACCCTTATGGCAGAAAGTGAAGAGGAACTAAAAAGCCTCTTGATGCAAGTGAAAGAGGAGAGTGAAAAACGTGGCTTAAAGCTCAACATTCAGAAAACGAAGATCATGGCATGTGGTCCCATTGCGTCATGGGAAATAGATGGGAAACAGTGAAAACAGTGTCAGACTTTAGTTTTTTGGGCTCTAAAATTACTGCAGATGATGATTGCAGCCATTAAATTAAAAGATGCTTACTCCTTGGAAGGAAAGTTATGACCAACCTAGATAGCATATTCAAAAGCAGAGACATGTATCTGTAGACAGATGCAAATATTTGTATGCATCTAATGGATCATAATCGGAGAAGGCAATGGCCACTCCAGTGGGCCACTGGCCCACTGCAGTACTCTTGCCTGGAAAATCCCATGGATGGAGGAGCCTGGTGGGCTGCAGTCCATGGGGTCGCTAAGAATCGGATGCGACTGAGAGACTTCCCTTTCACTTTTCACTTTCATGCATTGGAGAAGGAAATGGCAACTCACTCCAGTGTTCTTGCCCGGAGAATCCCGGGGACGGGGGAGCCTGGGGGGCTTCTGTCTATGGGGTCACACAGAGTCGGACATGACTGAAGCGACTTAGCAGCAGCAGCAGCAATGGATCATAATATACACAGTTCCTTTTGGCATGTGATTTTAAGAGTATATCTGTTTCATTTTTATCCAACTTTGAAAGTAGATTAAAATTTTCTAGAATTTTTTAAGACTGTCTCCTTTTTCAATTTAGATTAAATCTCTTGATGGAAAATATGTGGTTGGCAAGATTTCCAAGCAGTTTACTAGGATTATGAGAGAAATATTTACACACTACAGCAGCTTTGGCATCCAGTTTCCTGCGGACATTGACATGAAAATGAAAGCTGTGATACTTGGCATGTGTTTTCTCCTTGTAAGTCTGTTCTCACTAATTTTGGCTGTAGATGATTTCTCTAGTATCAGGCTTAAATTATTCAGTAAATTGTACATTTTAGAATGAGCTTCTTAAATTTATAGCTTTTCCCCCAAAAAAGCATTTATTTAATCCTAGCTTTTAAATTCCATTTTCACCTGATACTGTGCATTTATAGGTGACTAGTTCTCTCTGGAACTACTTAGTTTCACATGTCAACAGAAAGACCTTATATGTTAAGGAGAGGCCCTAGTCTTTGGGGCTTGTATTAAAAGTCAAAATTAGTGATATGGGAATACTTTAAATATGAGCTTACATAGGATAAAACTCAGAGAAACTGATGGGTTTCCTTTTGATTCACTATTAAATCATCTAATATAAAGTGTAATCTGCAATGAATATAAATCCAATCAAGTCATCAGATCAAATTGCAAATTGAGAGGAAGTACATGGGATAAACAATGAACCAGACCTTATCTTCACATTAAATCACGTAGGGAAAATTCAGAAACCCCAAATACCGTATCATACCCCAGTTCAATTAAGTCAGAAGCTTAGCATCAGAGGCTTGTAAAACTCCTGAGATAAATTCAAATCTGGTCAAAGTCAAAGACACCTGAGACAGAGCAATGATTTTTCTGTAATCCCTTACCTGTACAGTAGAAATGCCTGGGTAGCTTTCACACTCCCTATGTCAAGATTGCCCACATCTAGTAAACCAAAATCTGTGGAGGTGGAAACAAGTCTTTAAGCTGATTAGGCTCCCAGATCATTCCAGTTTCCAAACAAGATTTGAAATCATTAGGTAACTATCTTAAACAGTCATTGGAGATGTAATCAGGAAAAACCAAAAGGTGAGAGGATATACAGCAAACAGGACCATTTCCTTCAACAAATAATTGTCAAGGAAGATAAAAAGAAAAATAATTTGAAAAAAGTAGAGAGACATCAACCTCACCCAGTTTGTGCAGCATGTCTGGATATTGATTTGAACAAATCAATGTAAAAACACATTAACAGGGAATCCAGGGAATTTGAATACTGACTAGCTATTTGATGATGATATAAAACTAAAGTTTTTTTAAGCTCTGATGATGATAATAATACCTATGTATTACTGTTGTTCAGTCGCTAAGTCGTGTCCAACTGTGTGCAAACCCCATGGTCTGCAGCACACCATGCTTCCCTATCCTTCACTATCTCCTGGAGTTTGCTCAAGTTCATGTCCATTAAGTCAGTGGTGCTATCTAGCCATCCCATCCTCTGTTGCCCACTTCTCCTTTTGTCTTCAATCTTTCCCAGCATCAGAGTCTTTTCCAATGTGTTGGCTCTTTGCATAGGTGGCCAAAGTACTGAAGTTTCAGCTTCAGAATCAGTCCTTCCAATAAATATTCAGGGTTGATTTCTTTTAGCATTGACTGGTTTGATCTTCTTGCTGTCCAAGGGACTCTCAAGAGTCTTCTCCAGCACCACAATTCAAAGGCATCAATTCTTTGGCACTCAGCTTCCTTATGGTCAAACTCTCATATCCATACATTACTACTGGATAAACTATAGCTTTGGCAATATGGTCCTTTGTCAGCAAATGGATATCTCTGATTTTTAATATGCTGTCTACATTTGTCACAGCTTTCCCTCTAAGCAGCAGCATCTTTTAATTTCATGGCAGCTGTCACTGTCTGTAGCGATTTTGGAGACCAAGAAAATAAAATCTGTCACAGCTTCCACTTTTTCCCTGTCTATTCACCATGAAGTGATGGGGCTGGATGCCATGATCTTAGTTTTTTGAATGTCAAGTTTTAAGCCAACTTTTTCACCCTCTTGTTTCACCCTGATTAAGAGGCTCTTTAGTTCCTCTTCACTTTCTGCTACTAGAATGGTATCATCTGCCTATCTGAGGTTGCTGATATTCTTCGCAGAAATCTTGATTCCACTTAGTGGTTCATCCAGTTTAACATTTCCCATGATGTACTCTGCATAGAAGTTAAATAAGTATGGTGACAATATACAGCACTGAAATACTACTTTCTCAATTTTGAACCAGTTCGTTGTCCCATGTCTGGTTCTGACTGTTGCTTCTTGACTCATATACAGCTTTCTCAGGAGACAGGTAAGGTGGTTTGGTACTCCCATCTCCTTAAGAATCTTCCACAGGTTTTTTGATCCAAGTAATCAAAGGCTTTATCATAGTCAATAAAGCAAGAGTAGATGTTTTTCTGGAACTCCCTTGCTTTCTCTAAGATCCAGTGAATGTTGGGAATTTTTATCTTTGGTTCTTCTCCTCTTTGAAACCCAGCTTGTGCATCTGGAAGTTCTCAGTTCACGTGCTGCTAAAGCCCAGCTTGAAAGATTTTGAACATAACCTTGCTAGCATGTGAAATGAGCACAGTTATGCAGTAGTTTGAAAATTTTTTGGCATTGCCCTTCTTTGGATTGGAATGAAAACTGACCTTTTCCAGTCCTGTGGCCACTGCTGAGTTTTCCACATTTGCTAACATATTGAGTACAGCACTTTAACAGCATCATCATTTATGATTTTAAATAGGTCAGCTGGAATTCTATCACCTCCACTAGCTTTTCTTGCAGTAATCCTTCCTAAGGCCCACTAGACTTCACACTCCAGGATGTCTGACTCTAGCTGAGTGATCACACCATCATGGTTATCCATGTCATTAAGACCTTTGTTGTATGATGGCTCTGTATACTCTTTCTCCCTTACCTTAATCTCTTCTGCCTCTGTTAGGTCCTTACTGTTTCGGTCCTTTATTGCTGGCGACGGAATAAAACACCAACACTGCAGAGTGGTTTGAATCTTTTTATTTTTACTCCTTGCTTCTTACAGCTGCTTTACTTTATATCTTTTGCACAACAATCTACAGGGCAAGTTGCCAAGCACTATGATTTAGTGACTATACAGTGCGCAGGCACAGGGCGAGATAACCTTTACCTTAACTTATTTACTGCAGCTAAGACTTTGTTTTGGGGAACTTCCTTATCAACTTAGAATCCGTTTTGTCCCTGGGTCTGTTCCTTTTGAGGAATCAGAGAAACATCCTTGTGTGCAAGAAATGTTCTTTTCCCACAGGAACAAACAGAGGATTCTTAGCTGAAGATCTCGTTTGCAAGAATGTTCAGCCCTGGTTGAGAGTCTCGTTTCCAAGCACTTCTCAACCTTCCTTATACGTTATTCCCTACACTGGGCAGAACATCTTGTTTGCAAGAATGTTCAGCCCTGGTTGAGAGTCTCGTTTGCAAGCACTTCTCAACCTTCCTTATACCTTGTTTCCTACACTTTATCTTGCCTATCCTTGCATGAAATGTTCTCTTGATATCTCCAGTAAGAGATCTCTAGTCTTTCCCATTCTGTTGTTTTCCTCTATTTCTTTGTACTGTTTATTGAAAAAGACCTACTTATCTCTCCTTGCTATTCTCGGAACTCTGCATTCAATTGGGTATATCTTTCCCTTTTTCCCTTGCCTTTCACTTCTCTTCTTTCTCTATTCTCTTATTTCTTCTATTTGTAAAGCCTCCTTAGATAACCACTTTGCCTTCTTGGATTTCTTTTTTTTTTTTGGAATGGTTTTGATGACCACTTCCTCTACAATGTTACAAATCTTCCTCCACAGTTCTTCAGGCACTCTGTCTATCAGATCTAATCCCTTGAATATATTCATCATTTCTACTGTATAATCGTAAGAGCCTTGATTCAGATCACACCCAAGTGGCCAAGTGGTTTTCCCTACTTTCTTCAATATAAGCCTGAATTTTGCAAGAAGGAGCTTATGATCTAAGCCAAAGTCAGCTCCAGGTCTTGTTTTTTACTGACTGTGTTGATTTCTCCATACTTGGCTGCAAATAACAGTGTGATTTTGGTATTGACCATCTGGTGATGTCCATGTGTAGAGTCTTCTCTTTGGTTTTTGGAAAAGGGTGCTTGCTATGACCAAGATTTTCTCTTAAGAAAATACTGTTAGCCTTTCCCCTGCTTCATTTTGTACTCCAAGGCCAAACTTGCCTGTTATTCAGGGTATTTCTTGACTTCCTACTTTTGTATTCTAATCCCCTATGATGAAAAGGACAATTTTTTTTTTTTTAATGTTAGTTCTAGAAGGTGCTGTAGTTATTCACAGAACTTGTCAGCTTCAGCTCCTTCAGCATCAGTGGTTGGGGCATAGACTTGGATTACTGTGCTGTTGAATGATTTACCTTGAAAACAAACTGAGATCATTCTATTATTTTTGAGGTTGCACCCAAGTACTGCATTTTGAACTCTGCCCTTGACCCCAAGGGGTATTCCATTTCTTCTAAGTGATTCTTGCCCACAACAGTAGATATAATGATCATCTGAATTAAATTCACCCATTCCCGTCCATTTTAGTCACTGACTCCTAAGCTGTCAATGTTACTTTTGCTATCTCCTGCTTGGCCATGTCCAATTTACCTTGATTCACAGACCTAAGATTCCAGGTTCCTATGCAATACTGTTCTTTACAGCATCAGTCTTAACATTCACCACCAGACATATCCACAACTGAGTGTCGATTCTGCTTTGGTCGAGCCACTCCATTCTTCCTGGAGATATTAGTTATTGCCTTCAGCTTCCCCAGTACTATATTGGACACCTTCTGACCTGGGGGGCTCATTTTCATATCTTTTTGCCTTGTCGTTCTGTCCATAAGGTTCTCCCTCCAAGAATACTGGAGTGAGTTGCTATTTCCTTCTCTCCAGTGGATTATGTTTTGTCAGAACTTACCACTATGACCTGTCCATCTTGGGTGGCCCTGCATGACATGACTCATAGCTTCACTGAGTACACAAACCCCTTTGCCATGACAAGGCTGTGATCCATGAAGAAGAAATTATCAGAAGATGAATGGAATTCTTGCAGTTATCAAAAAATGCATAGAATTATGGGATTTCATTTCTATTAAAATTAAATGCTGCATGTGGAGCTCATATAGCTATAGACTTGCTACAGCTTTTTAATTTTCATAGTTATTTTTTCTTGTTTAACAGATATATTACTGTTTCATCAGATCCCTTAGCATCCCTCTGCATCAAAATTATCTCTGTTATGCTGCTGAAATTCATTTCTGTATTTTTGTTTTTATCTAGGATTTCATGTTTTATTAAAACAATGGCTGCATTCAACTTTTGACAGGAGGCATATGGTAGCAGAGTAATGAAAGTATCAAAAAATTTGATGTCTATATTGATTGGGACTGTATAAAAGAAAAACTCATTTTCTTCTCTTGAAAGTCATTATGCCACATGTGAAATACTCTTGATATCTGTAGCCCCAGAATGTGATTTCAGTTTGAAACTATGGTCCATTTTCTGTTCACATGCTTATAAATATTTTATACATTTTCTTTGAATGTTCACTGTGTATTTGGGAGAAATGCATAGGACTGTTTACCTTTAGACATGAAACTTCTTATGAAAAACTATTTTGAAATATATTCTGATTTATTTTACATTTTTATAGCAAAAATTAATGAAAGACTAATTAAATTAATTATACTGTAAAATTATATTTTATTAAATCTAATTATTTCATACATAATAAGTGATGTTATTTTGCAAACACTGTATATTTGAGAACTAATATTAACATAATTTTAGTTTCCTTTACAATTATGTTCAAATAATAATATAAATACCAAGGAAAGTAAATGTGTTTGTTTTATATTCAGGAATCCACACTATATTAAATTTTTGATAAACTAATCTGCTAATGTAAACAAAATCTTCATATTGACAAGGCAATAAATTGCCATTTTTGACAGTTTTCAGCAAACAAATAAAAACATGATTCTGTCCCAAAAAGGACACATGTTTAAAACTCACCCTAAAACTGGGGTATTGTTATAATTTTTGAAGTAACCATTTACACATGAAATAGCTCCTATATCCTATTGTTTACAAAACACAGAAACCTTGATATTATTCTATGTATTAAATATAACATACCTACTCCTTTGCAGGGCTTCCCTGGTGGCTCAGTGGTAAAGAACCTCCTGCCAATGCAGGAGAGGCAAGTTCAATCCGTGGATTGGGAAGATCTTCTGGAGAAGGAAGTGGCAACCTACTCCAGTATTCTTGCCTGGGAAATCCCATGGACATAGACTGGCAGGCTATAGTCCATGGGTTAGCGAAAGAGTTGGACATGACTTAGTGACTAAACAACATCAGCAACTCTTTTGCAGGGTAAAAACTTCAATAGAAACCTAATATGAAGTGTACCAATGATCAAATAAGTGAAATTTTAGAATTGTTAACATGTTTTCTTATACATCTGATTTTCTAAACAATCAGTGAACAAATAATTCAGGTGGTATTCTGAATCCTGTACCTCTCATTATCTTTCAATCTCCTTAAAAGGAGCGAAAGCATATGACACTATTAGTAAAGCCAATGCTAGTACTAGGAAATAGGATTTCTGTCTATCAGTACCTGGTCACCTGAGCTGCTCAGACCTGGGAAGGGCAAAAAACGCACATCCAACTGAGCCTGTGTCCTTGTGGAGTGCCTGAGAACCTGAGCGGCTTAGACCTGGGAGCTGCATGAAATGCAGGGTCTGCTTTGGACAGTGCCTTTGCAGAGAAACCTGGAGCCTGAACAGTGTAGACACAGGAAACACATGCTGCCTTGATTGGCAAAGCCAGTGTGGTCCATATTCTGCGATCACTCCCAACACACGCCAGCGATATTTGTTTGCAGTATTCCTCCCTCCCTACAACACAACTGAACAAGTGAGCCTAAATAAGTGAACACCTTCGCTCCCTTGTGTCAGGGTGGAAATTAGACACTGAAGAGACTTGCAAAGAGAGGAAGCCAAAATTAACAAACAAGAGGGAACCATTCTGGAAGTAACAGGTGCAACAGATTAAATCCCTGTAGTTAACATTGACTAAGCATTGGAGGGGGGCTATAGACCTTAAGAACAAGTACAAGCTCAAACAAGGAACTATCTGAAATTGAACTGACTCCACACTGCCCACAACAGCTCCAGAGAAATTCCTAGATATATTTTTACTATTATCACTTCTTAAAAAAAGTTTAAGTTCTTTATTACACCTTTAATTTTCATTTTTATAACCTACTATTACCTTGCCAAAAAAAGGCCCTATTTTTAAAGCTAATTATATATATATATATTAATTTTTGTGATTGATTTTGTTTTGTATTTTTTATATTGTATCTTTGAGAGTCTAAGCTCTATACTAGATTTTTAATTTCTTCTTTTTGGTATTTGTTATCAATTTTGTACTTTTAAGAATCTAATCTTCAGTATCCATTTTCACTTAGGGATGTGATTACTGGCTTGGTTGCTCTCTCCCCTTTTGACTCCCCCTTTCTCTCCCAGGTCTCACCTCTATCTCCTTCCTCTCCCTTCTCTTCTCTACTTTGTGAGCCTCTCTGGGTGTTCCAGACTGTGCAGAGTACTTAGGGAATTGATTACTGGCTACATTGCTCTCTCCTCTTTTGATTCCCCTTCTTCTCCTCTTGCTCACCTCTATTTCCTTCCTCCCTCTTCTCTTCTCCATGTAACTCTGTGAACCTCTCTTGGTGTCCCTCGCTGTGGAGAACTGTTTCACCATTAACCTAGATGTTTTATCATCTGTACTGAATGGATGGAGAAATCTTGAGGCTATTGTAAGAATAAGACTGAAAACCAGAGGCAGGTGGCTTAACTCCAAAACCTGAGAACATCAGAGAACTCCTGATTTCAGGGAACATTAATAAAGAGCTCATCACCCAAAAGCCTCCATACATACAGTGAAACAAAGCTCCACTCAAGAGCCAATAAGTTCCAGTGCAAGACATACCATGCTAATTTTCCAGTAAGCAGGAACACAGCCCTGAGCATTAAAAGACAGGCTGCTCAAAGCCATGCCAACCCCATAGACACCCCAAAACTCACTACTGGACACTTCATTGCACTCTAGAAGAAGACATAAGCAAAGGAGACTATAGCAAAAATCCGCAAAACTAAAAGCTGGTTCTTTGAGAAGATAAATAAAATAGATAAACCATTAGCCAGACTCATCAAGAAAAAAAGGGAGAAGAATCAAATACAAAATCAGAAAGGAAAATGGAGAAATCACAACAGACAACACAGAAATACAAAGGATTACAAGAAACTACTATCAACAACTAGGCTAGGCTTCCCTGGTGGCTTAGAGGTTAAAGCGTCTGCCTCCAATGTGGGAGACCCGGGTTCGATCCCTGGGTCGGGAAGACCCCCTGGAGAAGGAAATGGCAACCCACTCCAGCATTCTTGCCTGGAGAATCCCATGGATGGAGGAGCCTGGTAGGCTACAGTCCACGGGGTCGCAAAGAGTCGAACACGACTGAGCGACTTCACTTTCTTTCACTTTCACTATCAACAACTATATGCCAGTAAAATGGACAACTTGGAAGAAATGGATGAATTCTTAGAAAAGTATAACCTTCCAAAACTGAACCAGGAAGAAACAGAAAATCTTAACAGACCCATCACAAGTACGGAAATCGAAACTGTAATCAAAACACTTTCAACCAACAAAAACTCAGGACCAGATGGCTTCACAGGTGAATTCTACCAACAATTTAGAGAAGAGCTAACACCTACTCAAACTCTTCCAGAAAATTGCAGAGGAAGGTAAACTCTCAAACTCATTCTATGAGGCCATCAGCACCCTAATACAAAATCAGACAAAAAATGCCACACAAAAAAGAAAACTACAGGCCAATACCACTGATGAACATAAATGCAAAAATCCTAAACAAAATTCTAGCAAACAGAATCCAACAACATATTTTAAAAGATCATATATCGTGACCAAGTGGGCTTTATCACAGGGATGCAAGCATTCTTCAATATCCGTAAAGCAATCAATGTGATATGCCACATTAACAAATTGAAAGGTAAAAATCAAATGATTATCTCAATAGACGCAGAGAAAGCCTTTGACAAAATTCAACATCCATTTATGATAAAAAAAGAAACTCTCCAGAAAGCAGGCATAGAAGAACATACCTCAACATAATAAAATCCATATATGATAAACCCACAGCAAACATTATCCTCAATATCGAAAAATTGAAAACATTTCCCCTAAAGTCAGGAACAAGGCAAGGGTGCCCACTCTTACCACTACTATTCAACATAGTTTTGGAAGTTATAGCCACAGCAATCAGAGAAGAAAAAGAAATAAAAGGAATCCAGATAGGAAAAGAAAAAGTAAAACTTTTATTGTTTACAAATGACATGATCCTCTACATAGAAAACCCTAAAGACACCACCAGAAAATTACTAGAGCTAATGAATATAATAAAGTTGCAGAATAAAAAATTAATGCACAGAAATCCCTTGCATTCCTATACACTAACAATGAGAAAACAAAGGGAAAATAGGGGGAAAATCTCATTCACCATTGCAATGAAAAGAATAAAATACTTAGGAATAAATTTACCTAAAGAAACAAAAGATCTATATATAGAAAACTATAAAACACTGATGCAAGAAATAAAAGAGGACACAAATAGATGGAGAAATATTTACCACGTTCAGGGATCAGAAGAATCAATATAGTGAAAACGAGTATACTACCCAAAGCAATCTATAGATTCAATTCAATCCCATCAAGCTACCGATGGTATTTTTCAGGGAACTAAAACAAAAAATTTCACAATTTGTATGGAAACACAAAAATCCTCAAAGAGCCAAAGCAATCTTGAGAAAGAAAAATGGAACTGGAGGAATCAACTTGCCTGACCAGACTATACTACAAAGCTACAGTCATCAAGACAATATGGTACTGGCACAAAGACAGAAATATAGATCAATGGAACAAAATTGAAAGCCCAAAGGTAAATCCATGCACCTATGGACACCTTATCTTTGACAAAGGAGGCAAAAATATACCATGGAGAAAAGACAGTCTCTTTAACAAGTGGTGCTGGGAAAACTGGTCAACCACCTGTAAAAGAATGAAACTAGAACACTTTCTAACACCATACACAAAAATAAACTCAAAATGATTTAAAGATCTAAAATTAAAGACCAGAAACTATAAAACTCCTAGAGGAAAACACAGGCAGAACACTCTCTGACATAAATCACAGCAAGATCATCTATGATCCACCTCAAAAAGAAATGGAAATATAAGCAAAAATAAACAAATGGGACCTAATTAAACTTCAAAGCTTTTGCACAACAAACTATAAGCAAGGTGAAAAGAAAACCTTCAGGATGGGAGAAGATAATAGCAAACAAAGCAACTGACAAAGAATTAATCTCAAAAATATACAAGCAGCTCGTGCAGTTCAATACCAGAAAAATAAATGACCCAATCAAAAAATGGGCCAAAGAACTAAATAGACATTTCTCCAAAGAAGACATACATATGGCTAACAAACACATGAAAAGATGCTCAACATCACTCATTATCAGAGAAATGCAAATCAAAACTACAATGAGGTACCATCTCATTCCAATCAGAATGGCTGCTATCAAAAAGTCTGCAAACAATAAATGCTGGAGAGGGTGTGGAGAAAAGGCAACTGTCTTACACTTTTGATGGGAATGCAAACTAGTGCAGCCACTACGGAGAACACTGTGCTGCTGCTGCTGCTGCTAAGTCGCTTCAGTTGTGTCCGACTTTGTGCGACCCCAGAGACAGCAGCCCACCAGGCTCCCCCGTCCCTGGGATTCTCCAGGCAAGAACACTGGAGTGGGTTGCCATTTTCTTCTCCAATGCATGAAAGTGAAAAGCGAAAGTGAAGTCGCTCAGTCCGTGTCCGACTCCTAGCGACCGCATGGACTGCAGCCTACCAGCCTCCTCTGTCCATGGGATTTTCCAGGCAAGAGTACTGGAGTGGGGGGCCATTGCCTTCTCCGGGAGAACATTGTAGAGATTCCTTTAAAAAATAGGAAATAGAACTGCCATACGACCCAGCAATCCCACTGCTGGGCATACATACTGAGGAAACCAGAATTGAAAGACACACTTGTGCTCCAATGTTCTTTGCAGCACTATTTACAATAGCTAGGACATGGAAGCAACCTAGATGTCAATCAGATGTCAATCAGCAGATGAATGGATAAGAAAGTTTCAGTATATATACAAGTGTATATATACACTTAGCTATCAAAAAGAACACATTTGAATCAGTTCTAATGAGGTGGATGAAACTGGAGCCTATTATACAGAATGAAGTCAGAAAGTGAAACACCAATACAGTATACTAATGTATATATATGGAATTTATAAAGATGGTAATGATGACCCTATATGTGAGACATTTGTAATTAGCCTCCAATTAAAATTAATTAATTAATTTAAAAAATAAATAAAAAAGAGCTTAGGGGAGAGACTTCCTTTCATCCACAGCAGAACTGAACACCACTAGGTTCTAATGTTGAGAACACTGGGATGGCAAAGGAGCTGCAGGAAAAGTCATGTCCAGACCACCTTTCATTAGTCTAAATAATTCACCAAATGCCACTTTGCTATGATGAAGTGTAACTGAGGCACTCACATTCAGTTTTTATTTAGTACAGACAGTGTGCCAGGTACAATGAGGTACAGCTGGATCCTAGTGTTATTAGTTATGCTAGTTAGAGAAGGAGGGCTTTCTGAGCTGTCATGTACCACAGTCAACCCAAAAAGAGGTCAGAGGTACAGATGCTATCTCTGTATAACTAGATCTTGCTTTCATTTTCTCCCTCCCCTTCCTCCCATATTCTTCTTTCCTTTCCTTTACATAGGACCCAGGATCTCTGGTTATGTAAAGTAAAACTGCACTTAATCTGAAAGATTCCTCTGTCTTCAACTGTGTAAGATAGATTTAAGCAGAAATCCACACACCATCTGCAGGACTCATTTAAGTTCAAATACTAGACAAATACCTTCTCATTAAATATTTACAAAGAGAAAAATGACCAAATATGAAAGATTAGAAATTTAAATCAGAAAATACCATGAATTACAATAAATATCTTATTTATAATCTCTGATTTTTGAGGGAATGCTGCATATGTATTTATTTCTGGAACAAGCAATAGAGAAAAGACAACATTCTGATGTAGCAAAAGTATGATGGAAGAAAGATACCACAATAAAAAGATAGATTTTAGAACTTCTCCAGAAAGTCTAACAAAGTATAGAGAGAAAAGGTGATTTCTGAGGAACAGATATATCAACTTTGGGCTTCCCGGGTAGCTCAGCTAACAAAGAATCTGCCTGCAATGCTGGAGACCCCAGTTTTATTCCTGGGTTGGGAAGATGCCCTGTAGAAAGGATAGGCTACCCACTCTATTCTTGGGCTTCCCTGGTGGCTCAGGCAATGAAGAATCCACTTGCAATGCAAGAGACTTGGGTTTAATCCCTGAGTTGGAAAGATCCCCTGGAGGACAGCATGGCATCCCACTCCAGTATTCTTGCCTGGAGAATCCCCATGGACAGAAGAGCCTGGAGGGCTACATACAGTCCATGGTGTCACGAAGAGTTGGACACAACTGACCAGCTAAGCACTTTACAGTACATACCAACTTACAACCAGAATTCCAGAAGGAAAAATAAGATAGAACCAAAAGAATAATTTTTTAAATTAATTTTTTATTGAAGGATAATTGCTTTACAAAATTTTGTTGTTTCTGTCAAACCTCAACATGAATCAGCCATAGGTATACATATATCTCTTCCCTTTTGAACCTCCCTCCCATCTCCCACCCCATCCCACCCCTCTAGATTGATACAGAGCCCCTAAGAATAATTTTTATAAGTAAGAAACCTTATTCGCAACCAGGACTGATTTTACTCTTCCAGGCAAATGAATTTATCATATATCAGAAAAATTCATGGAAATACCTATTTATGATTATTTATTAACAAAACAATTATTATATGTTTGCAGGAGGGCAGACATTGTCAGACCTTAGTAGAATGGTTTCTATGGCTTAAAATTCATGACCTTCCAACAGTCTAGTTAATTTTTTTTTTTACTTCATCAATAAGGTTCAATCAATTCAACATTGTTTAATCACAAATATTTAAAAGATCAAAGGATATGAGACAAGGAGAAATCCTATAAAGGTACTGTGTGCCCCCATTTCCCAAGCCTGCCTTTGAATAGAGATCTTACCACTGCAGAGGTTCTGTCCCTCAGCATGATGTGACTTAGAGATATGGGGTCATTGACTCATTCAGAACACTGACTCATTCAGAACTGGCTATCCTTCTCACCCTGAAAAGAACAAAAGAAAAGCATCACGTCTCAGGTCATCATGCTGCCCACCAAGTCCTAGCTCTTTGCTTATAAGTATCATTCTCTACCCAAACTGGGCTCTTTGAGAAATGAGCTGAAATGAGATCAATTTCTCAGCTGATCAATGAGAAATGAGCTCTTTGATCCTAGAGCTGAAGCAGGGAAAACTAAAAGATGAGCCTCAAGCAAATTATGGAATATCAAGGAAGTGCTCAAGGTATGAAGATGGAGTATCAAATGAATAAATTTGAAAGGGCTTCAACCAGCAAAATTAAGGACAATTTGAGCATCAAAATATTTTACTAGATTATTACCATTTAATAAAGTAGGACACCATGTGTTCTTATAGATATAATAAAGGTAAAAATGAAAACTTTAATGAGGACACAAATATAGTTTTGAATTACTCTCTCATGAAACTTTTTCAATTTTTAAGGGGGAAAATATTAACTTTTACAGCACAGTCTAGCAGCCCCCACTATGATCATGTAATCAAAGTGATCATCATCAATAAGAGAACAAAGTAAATTGATAAGATTCAGTAAGATAGAGCATCAGGAGTCATGATATGTAGTTAAGCATAGCACACAGTGAAGTAATATTTCCAAGTTTTATTGAAATATAATTTATATATAACATTGTATTAGTTTAGATGTGTAACATGATGATTTATGTTCAAATTGCAAAATGATCACCACAGCAAATTTAGTTAATATCTAACCCCTCATATTTAATTTTTTTTCCTTGTGATGAGAATTTTAAGATTTGCTCTCTTAGCAACTTTCAAAATACATGACACAGTATTGTCAACTATAATCACCATACTTTGGCCAACTCATGAGAAGACTTGATTCCCTGGAAAAGACTCTGATGCTGGGAGGGACTGGGGGCAGGAGGAGAAGGGGACGACAGAGGATGAGATGGCTGGATGGCGTCACTGACTCGATGGACATGAGTCTGAGTGAACCCCGGGAGTTGGTGATGGACAGGGAGGCCTGGCGTGCTGCAATTCATGGGGTTGCAAAGAATTGGACACGACTGAGCGACTGAATGGAACTGAACTGAATGTTTCAAAACTTGAAATATACTAGATTTTCAGTGAGACATAATATCTCTGTATTTCCTTTAATTAGTCATTCATGTCAGTTCTCTGAAACATGTGATTCAGGTTACTGAAACCAAGAGGATACAATCCTGCAATGCTTGTTTGATCTTTTTGGGTCTAGAAAAGGGAAAGATTTTCAATGTTTTAATCTGGCTGAGGGCTCATGAGTTGTTGTTGGTCTGTACCCATTAGGCTTTCTCATTTTCCCCAGGCAGAAGTTAGGCATCCAAGCAGCACAGTTCCTTTTGGACTAGCGGCACTTTTTACTAAGTGACAGCCTTTATCATGGGCTTTTCCCAATGTAGTGGTCAGTGGGACTTGTCTGTCTCTCCTGAACAGAGTGTGAAGTGCTAAACTCTGCCCCTATTTTCAGGGAACACCCCCACCATTGACATCATGGATAGGGGCCAGGTGGCAGTTCATGCTCACATCCACTTAACAAGCCCCATCCCTTGGCTCACAGTAGTTCACAAATGTTGTGTTGTGCTGACCATTGTTAAGGTTAGCCAAAAGGCTCATGCCCAAGAGAAGCTTACCACAGTATCCCTATCACTCTGCCTCAGGTCCTCATATAGCAAAGGCACTCTGTCTTTTCTGTTTTGAATACCTTTCACCCCTTTTTTTGATATACCAACCTCGTTACCTCTTCCTTTACCCAAAGCCTGACACCAAATGCAATGTCCTAATTCACACTCCCTTGCATATACATTTGAAGGGGAGCTTTTCAAGAACATCCCCCTGCACAAGGTGCAGAAAAAGGGGAATCAATACAACAGAAGACCACATACATACTCTGACACCATTTTACCGATTATAATGTAATTTTAAAAATTCTATGACTATTGTTCAAAATAGAGCTTTAGGGTCTTTAGCCACCAATAAACCCATGAGGAAGTGGCCCCAGCCTGGTCAGTTATTCAAATAAAGTGTGGGTGGCACTGGGCAGCCCCCTTTGTCCCTATGCTGCCTCTCCAGGACTGCAGGAGAATCACAGCTTTATGTCCTAGTACACATGTGAGTATTCACAGAACTAATTAACTTCAAAGTTCTGAATGGAATGTTTATTGTGATGGCGGTTTGGATGTCCCATCTCAGACTCTTCCTCACAGCAGCTCTGGCAAACTGTGGGTGTGAGCCAGACGAAGGACCAGGCCTCCTCAAACTCTCCTCTCAGGTAGCTATTTCACGTGGAATGTCTAGAGACTAACGTGTTCTAACTGTTGGCACCATAACTGATGTCTACCCTATCTTTACGTCTATGGTCTTATTCATGACCTATCTGTTAAAGATGATAACTCACCTTAGGAAACTGTAGTCTTCAGGCAAAAGAGTCTCTAACTTGGCTGATGTTTCATTGCTGATGTTCTGATATAAGTGAAAATTTTGCTTCCTTTCTGGAGATAATACACAGTTTCCTGGGTTTTGGACAAGTCTCTGAGATTCCCACTCAGGTGTCCAATATCAAAAGTTGAAAGCTGAGATTTATATCTGGAGAACAGGAAAACAAATATCATAGCTCATGAGTAACCAATCTCCAATCTCATATGATTTCTGAATTCTAATCAGCCACCTGTATAAAATATATCTGCCCCTGCCTGAGCCTCTTCTTCCTGCCCAAATTCATTTACTCCATCCACACCCTCTGCCCCCATTTCAATTACTCCTGCTGTTCCTCTTCTTCGGAAGAGGATGTTAGCTCTAGCTTCCTTATTTATAATTCTCGGTGCCAACAAAGCATCTTTGAGGCTCATATTTTTGATCTGTAAAACTGGGATGAGAGGAGAATGGCATTATTCAAGTGGAAAAATCAGTTTTTTACCATATTCAACACAAAGAAGACTGATTTTGATCAGTTCAGTTCAGTCGTTCAGTCGTGTCCGACTCTTTGCGATCCGATGAATCGCGGCACGCCAAGCCTCCGTGTCCATCACCAACTCGCGGAGTTCACTCAGACTCATGTCCGTCGAGTCGGTGATGCCTCCAGCCATCTCATCCTCTGTCGTCCCCTTCTCCTCCTGCCCCCAAGCCCTCCCAGCATCAGAGTCTTTTTCAGTGAGTCAACTCTTCGCATGAGGAGGCCAAAATACTGGAGTTTCAGCTTTAGCATCACTCATTCCCATGAAAACCCAGGACTGATCTCCTTTAGAATGGGCTGGTTGGATCTCCTTGCACTCCAAGGGACTCTCAAGAGTCTTCTCCAACACTGCAGCTCAAAAGCATCAATTCTTTGGCCCTCAGCTTCTTCACAGTCAAAGTTTCAAATCCATACATGACCACTGGAATAACCATAGCCTTGACTAGATGGACCTTTGTTGGCAAAGTAATGTCTCTGCTTTTGAATATGCTATCTAGGTTGGTCATAACTTTCCTTCCAAGGAGTAAGCATCTTTTAATTTCATGGCTGCAGTCACCATCTGCTGTGATTTTGGAGCCCCAAAAAATAAATTCTGACACTGTTTCCACTGTTTCTCCATCTATTTCCCATGACGTGATGGGACCAGATGCCATGATCTTCATTTTCTGAATGCTGAGCTTTACACCAATTTTTTCACTCTCCAGCTTTCATCAAGAGGCTTTTTAGTTCCTCTTCACTTTCTGCCATAAGGGTGGTGTCATCTGCATATCTGAGGTTATTGATATTTCTCCCGGCAATCTTGATTCCAGCTTGTGCTTCTTCCAGCCCAGCGTTTCTCATGATGTTCTCTGCATATAAGTTAAATAAGCAGGGTGAAAATATACAGCCCTGATGTACTCCTTTTCCTATTTAGAACCAGTCTGTTGTTCCATGTCCAGTTCTAACTGTTGCTTCCTGACCTGCATACAGATTTCTCAAGTGGCAGGTCAGGTGGTCTGGAATTCCCATCTTTTGATGAATTTTCCACAGTTTCTTGTGATCCACACAGTCAAAGGCTTTGGCATAGTCCATAAAGCAGAAACAGATGTTTTTCTGGAACTCTCTTGCTTCTCCCATGATCCAGCGGATGTTGGCAATTTGATCTCATCTCTGGTTCCTCTGCCTTTTCTAAAACCAGCTGGAACATCTGGAAGTTCACAGTTCACGTACTGCTGAAGTGTGGCTTAGAGAATTTTGAGCATTACTTTACTAGTGTGTTAGATGAATGCAATTGTGCAGTAATTTGAGCATTCTTTGGCATTGCCTTTCTTTGGGATTGGAATGAAAACTGACCTTTTCCAGTCCTGTGGCCACTGTTGAGTTTTCCAAAATTGCTGGCATATTGAGTGCAGCACTTTCACAGCATCATCTTTCAGGATTTGAAATAGTGCCACTGGAATTCCATCACCTCCACTAGCTTTGTTCATAGTGATGCTTTCTAAGGCCCACTTGACTTCACATTCCAGGATGTCTGGCTCTAGGTGAGTGATCACACCATCATGATTATCTTGGTCATGAAGATCTTTTTTGTACAGTTCTTCTGTGTATTCTTGCCACCTTTTCTTAATATCTTCTGCTTCAGATAGGTCCATACCATTTCTGTCCTTTATGGAGCCCATCTTTGCATGAAATGTTCTCTTGGTATCTGAAATTTTCTTGAAGAGATCTATAGTCTTTCCCATTCTATTGTTTTCCTCTACTTCTTTGCATTGATTGCTGAGGAAGGCTTTCTTATCTCTCCTTGCTATTCTTTGGAATTCTGCATTCAGATGCTTATATGTTTCCTTTTCTCCTTTCCTTTTTGCTTCTCTTCTTTTCACAGCTATTTGTAAGGCTTCTCCAGACAGCCATTTTGCTTTTTTTTCATTTCTTTTCCATGGGGATGGTCTTGATCCCTGTCTCCTGTACAATGTCATGAACCTCCATCCATAGTTCATCAGACACTCTATCTATCAGATCTAGGCCCTTAAATCTATTGCTCACTTCCACCGTATAATCATAAAGAATTTGATTTAGGTCATACCTGAATGGTTTACTGGTTTTCCCTACTTTCTTCAATTTAAGTCTGAATTTGGCAATAAGGAGTTCATGATCTGAGCCACAGTCAGCTCCCAGTCTTGGTTTTGCTGACTGTATAAAACTTCTCCATCTTTGGCTGCAAAGAATATAATCCATCTGATTTCAGTGTTGAACATCTGGTGATGTCCATGTGTAGAGTCTTCTCTTGTGTTGTTGGAAGAGGGTGTTTGCTATGACCAGTGCATTCTCTTGGTAAAACTCTATTAGCCTTTGCCCTCCTTCATTATGTATTCCAAGGCCAAATTTGCCTGTTACCCCAGGTGTTTCTTGACTTCCTACTTTTGCATTCCAGTCCCCTGTAATGAAATGGACATCTTTTTTGCCTGTTAGTTCTAAAAGGTCTTGGAGGTTTTCATAGAACTGTTCAACTTCAGCTTCTTCAGAGTTACTTGTTGGGGCATAGATTTGGATTACTCTGATATTGAATGGTTTGCCTTAGAAACGAACAGAGATCATTCTGTAGTTTTTGAGACTGCATCCAAGTAGTGCATTTCAGACTCCTTTGTTGACCATGATGGCTACTCCATTTCTCCTAAGGGATTCCTGCCCACAGTAGTTAAATGTAATGGTCATCTGAGTTAAATTCACCCATTCCAGTCCATTTTAGTTTATTGATTCCTAGAATGCCGATGTCACTCTTGCCATCTCCTGTTTGACTACTTCCAATTTGCCTTGATTCATGGACCTAACATTCCAGGTTCCTATGCAATATTGCTCTTTAAAACATTGGACCTTGCTTTTATCACCAGTCACATCCACAACTGGGTATTGTTTTCGCTTTTGCTCCACCCCTTCATTCTTTCTGGAGTTATTTCTCCACTCATTTCCAGTAGCATATTGGTCACCTACCGACCTGGGGAGTTCCTCTTTCAGCATTTTATCGTTTTGCCTGATTTTGATAGTCACCCATGAATGAGAATACCTTGCATAAGCAGTTAAGCAGAGATATTCTAACACACCATTGGGGCAAGAGATATCAGAGATTGGGCACATTAAAGAGGGTAAGAGGAAGGATTTACTTTACCCACATCACCTGTTCCCAAGGTGGCAAAGCTCAGTACCAAGGGAGCCATTCTTGGCTATGATTTTTCGCACCAAGCAAAGTCTGTCATCAGAGTGAGTACCTAGATTCCCCGGATGTGCAGGAAGCTGAGAGAGCAACCTATTCAGAATGCTGAGTTGTGTAGAACAATGAGGGCGCAGCTAGGTTAACTTTACTAGGGCTCTTGGAGGACAACACAAGGACATGGATCCTACTAACTTCATCACAGATTCTATCAGAAAGCCCACCTGCTAGCCCCTGAGGACACCTCACCTAAAGACCCCACTCATCTGGCCCACAGGTACTCCCAATACTTCATGTGCCTCACCTGCTCACATCCCTACCCTGTAGCCAGATACTGTGCCTGCCCCCATTTGCAGATGGCTAGGGAGTAGGCAGAGAAAGGAAGCCTTACAATGCAAGATTTGAGAAAAGAAATCACACAAACTCTGGCATTCAGCACCATCCTAGGGAAAGCAAACAAGAGACTGTTGGTACCTGGTTGGCTTTGCAGGATAAAGAGAAGGCATAAAATCTTAAGAATTAATCTCCCTCCCCACATAGAGCAGGCATATTTGTAAAAAGGTCTGAACAAGCCTTAGAATCCCTAATAGGACTGTCAAAAATATTTCTCTCCAGAAAAAGATCAGTAAAGACTGAAGGAGTTGACTGATGCTTCAGGTACAAAGAGCAATGTAAAACTTCAAGGAACACGAAAATCAAGGAAACATGAAATCACCAAAAGAATGCAGTAATTTTGTAGTAACCAAATCCTCCAAAATGGAGGTCTATGATTTGCCCAATAAAGATTCAAGACAGTTCCTTTAAAGAAGCTCAGTGAAACACACAAAAAAACCAAAAGACTAATGATATTAGCAAAACAGTACATGAACAAAAGGAGTTTATCAGAGAAAAATCACAAAAAAAAACAAACAAAAAACAGAGCTGAACTTCCAGGTATATATGTGAAGGAAATTAAATCATTATATCAAAGAGATATGGCCATGTCTGCAGGCTTAGTCGTGTCTGACTACTTGGGACCCTTTGGACTGTAGCCCTCCAGTCTCCTCTGTTCATGGGGTTTCCCAGGCAAGAATACCAGGGTGGGCTGCCAACTCCTTCTCCAGGCATCTTTATGATCCAGGTATTGAACTCGCTTCTCCTGTGTATCTGCATTGCAGGCAGATTCTTTACCCAATGAGCCATCAGGGAAGCCCTATCAAAGAGATACCTACACTTATTTTCTTTCATTTTTAAAAATTATTTATTGAGATATAATTAACATGTAACATTTTGTATGTTTGAAATGTATAATGTATTGGTTTGATATGTATATGTTGCAATATGATTACCATAGTAGCATTAGTTACTACCTCTATTATATCATAGTCATAAGGAGAGAGTGGATGCATATACATTACCGTATGTAAAATAGCCAATGGGAATTTGCTGTATGATGCACAGAGCTCAAAATCAGTGCTCTGTGATTACCCAGAGGGGTGGGATGGGATGGGAGGTGGGAGGGAGGTTCAAGAGTGAGGGGACATATGTATGCCTATGGCTGATTCATGCTGATGTATGGCAGAAACCAACACAATAGTGTAAAGCAATTAACCTTCAATGGGAAAAAAAATTTTTTTTAAGACACATTCATGTTGTTACAAATGGCAGAATTTCCTTCTTTCTCATGGATGAATAATATTCCATTCCATAGGATAAAAATATCTATATAGATATCTCACATCTTTCTATTCATTTATTCATTGATGAATACTTATGCTGTTCAAATATGTTGGCTATTGTGAATAATGCTGCAGTGAATGTGGGTATGTAGATCTCTTTGAGATACTGATTTCAATTGCTTCAAATATATATCCAGGATTAGAACTACCATTGAATATGATAGTTCAATTTTTTTAATTTTTTGAGGAGGTGCCAGTTTTTCATAAGGCTATACTAAGTTACATTACTAGCAACAGTGTAAGTTTTCCCTTTTCTCCATATCCTTACCACAATTTTTTATCTCTTATCTTCTTAATAAGAGCCATCCTAACAGATGTAAGGTGCTATCTCACTCTGGGTTTAATGTGCATTTCCCTGATGATTAGAGATAATGAGCACCTTTTCATATACCTGTTGACCATTTGTATGTGTCTTTAAGTAACATGTCTATTCAAGTTCTTTGTTCATTTTAAAATTGGATTATTTGCTTTTTTCTGTTCAATTGTATGAGTTCTGTATATATTTTGCACATTAGTTCATTATCAGATACATTGTTTATAAATATTTGCTGCTAATTTGTTTGATGCCTTTTCCATTATCATTTCCTTTCTTATGAAGAATCTCTTTAATTTAGTCCCACTTGTTTATTTTAGTATTTGTTGCCTTTTCTGTTATAACTTACCCAAAAAATCACTGCCTAGATATCTTGATATCTCTACACTTCACTCACTTTAGTCACTCAGTTGTGCCCGACTCTTTGTGACCCAATGGACTGCAGCACGCAAGGCCTCTCTGTCCATCAACAACTTTCGGAGTTTACCCAAACTCGTGTCCATTGAGTCAGTCAGGCCATCCAACCATCTCATCCTCTGTGGGCCCCTTCTCTGCCTGCCCTCAATCCTTCCCAGAATCAGGGTCTTTTCCAATAAGTCAACTCTTCGCATCAGGTGGTGAAAGTATTGCAGTATCACCTTCAACATCAGTCCTTCCAATGAACACTCAGGACTTATCTCCTTTAAGATTGATTGGTTGGGTCTCCTAGCAGTTCAAGGGACTCAAGATTCTTCTCCAATACCACAATTCAAAAAAATCAGTTCTTCAGTGCTCAGCTTTCTTTGCAGTCCAACTCTCACATCCATACATGACTACTGGAAAAACCATAGCCATGATTAGACGGACCCGTGTTGGCAAAATAATGTCTCTGCTTTTTCATACACTATCTAGGTTAGTCATAACTTTCCTTCCAAGGAGTAAGCGTCTTTTAATTTTGTGGCTGCAATCACCATCTGCAGTGATTTTGGAGCCCCCCAAAATAAAGTCTGACACTGTTTCCATTGTTTCCCCATCTATTTCCCATAATGTGATGGGACCAGATGCCATGATCTTAGTTTTCTGAATGTTGAGCTTTAAGCCAACGTTTTCACTCTCCACTTTCACTTTCACCAAGAGGCTTTTTAGTTCCTCTTCGCTTTTTGCCATAAGGGTGGTGTCATCTGCATATCTGAGGTTATTGATATTTCTCCCGGCAATCTTGATTCCAACTTGTGCTTCATCCAGCCAGGCATTTCTAATGCTGTACTCTGCATATAAGTGAACTAAGCAGGGTGACAATATAAAGCCTTGACGTACTCCTTTTCCTATTTGGAACCATGTTGTTGGTTTGTTGTTCCATGTCCAATTCTAACTGTTGCTTCCTGACCTGCATATAGGTTTCCCAAGAGGCAGGTCAGGTGGTCTGGTATTCCCATCTCTCTCAGAATTTTCCACAGTTTATTGTGATCCACACAGCAAAGGCTTTGGCATAGTCAATAAAGCAGAAATAGATGTTTTTCTGGAACTCTCTTGCTTTTTCCATGATCCAGTGGATGTTGGCAATTTGATCTCTGGTTCCTCTGCCTTTTCTAAAATCAGCTTCAACATCTGGAAGTTCACAATTCACGTATTGCTGAAGCCTAGCTTGGAGAATTTTGAGCATTACTTTGCTAGCATGTGAGATGAGTGTAATTGTGCAGTTTGAGCATTTTTTGGCATTGCTTTTCTTTGGGATTGGAATGAAAACTGACTTTTTCCGGTCCCATGGCAACTGCTGAGTTTTCCAAATTTGCTGGAATATTGAGTGCAGCACTTTCACAGCATCATCTTCCAGGATTTGAAAGATTTTAACCTAGAATTTCACCAACTCCATTAGCTTTGTTCGTAGTGATGCTTTCTAAGGCCCACTTGACTTCACATTCCAGGATGTCTGGCTCTAGGTGAGTAATCACACCATCATGATTATCTGGGAGGTGAAGATCTTTTTTGTACAGTTCTGTGTATTCTTGCCACCTCTTCTTAATATCTTCTGCTTCTCTTAGGCCCATACGATTTCTGTCCTTCAATGAGCCCATCTTTGCATGAAATGTTCCCTTGGTATCTCTAATTTTCTTGAAGAGATCTCTAGTCTTTCCCATTCTATTGTTTTCCTCCATTTCTTTGCATTGATCAGTGAGGATGGCTTTCTTATCTCTCCTTGCTATTCTTTGGAACTCTGCATTCAAATGGGTATATCGCTCCTTTCCTCCTTTGCTTTTCAGTTCTCTTCTTTTCACAGCTATTTGTAAGGCCTCCTCAGACAGCCATTTTGCTTTTCTGCAGTTCTTTGCTTGGGAATGTGTTGCTCCCTATCTCCTGTTCAATGTCATGAACCTCTGTTCATAATTCATCAGGCACTCTAAGAGATCTCGTCCATTAAGTCTATTTCTCACTTCCAGTGTAATATCATAAGGGATTTGATTTAGGTCATACCTGAATGGTTTACTGGTTTTCCCCACTTTATTCAATTTAAGTCTGAAATTGGCAATAAGGAGTTCATGATCTGAGCCACAGTCAGCTCCTGGTCTTGTTTTTGCTGACTGTATAGAGGGTCTCCATCTTTGGCTGCAAAGAATATAATCAATCTGATTTCAGTGTTGAACATCTGGTGATGTCCATGTGTAGTGTCTTCTCTTGTGTTATTGGAAGAGGGTGTTGTCTATGACCAGTGCGTTCTCTTGGCAAAATTCTTTTAGCCTTTGCCCTGCTTCATTCTGTACTCCAAGATCAAATTTGCCTGTTACTCCAGATGTTTCTTAACTTCCTACTTTTGCATTCCAGTTCCCTATAATGAAAAGGACATCTTTTTTGGGTGTTAGTTCTAAAAGGTCTTGTAGGTCTTCATAGAACTGTTCAGCTTCAGCTCTTCTGCATTACTGGTCAGGGCCTAGACTTGGATTGCTGTGATATTGAATGGTTTGCCTTGGACATGAACAGAGATCATTCTGTCATTTTTGAGATTGCATCCAACTACTGCAATTCAGATTCTTTTGTTGACTATGATGGCTACTCCATTTCTTCAAAGGGATTCACAGTAGTACATGTAATGGTCATCTGAGTTAAATTCACCCATTCCAGTCCATTTCATTTCTCTGATTCCTAGAGTGTCGACGTTCACTCTTGCCATCTCCTGTTTGACCACTTCCAATTTGCCTTAATTCATGGACCTAACATTCCAGGTTCCTATGCAATATTGCTCTTTGCAGTATCGGACCTTGCTTCTATCCCAGTCACATCTACAATTGGATGTTGTTTTTGCTTTGGCTCCATCCCTTCATTCTTTCTGGAGTTATTTCTCCACTGATCTCCTGTAGCATATTGGGCACCTACCAACCAGCAGACTTCATCTCTCAGTGTCCTATTTTTTTGCCTTTTCATATTTTTTATGGGGTTCTCAAGGTAAAAATACTGAAGTCATTTGCCATTCCCTTCTCCAGTGGACCACATTTTGTCAGAACTCCTCACCATGACCCATCCATCTTGGGTGGCCCTGCACGGCATGGCTTAGTTTCATTGAGTTAGATAAGTCTGTATGTAGTACATGTCTCCAAGGTATCAAGAATATATTCTTCTATTTTTTTTCTTCTAAAAGTTTTATAATTTCAGGTCTTACATTTAAATCTTTGATTCATTTTGAGTTAATTTTTGTGAGTTGTGTATAAGCACTCAGTTTTATTCTTTTGCAGATGGATATATAGCTTTCCTAACATTATTGATGAGGCTGTCATTTTACATTGAGTGAGATTGGCACTCTTCCCTGCTTATATGCCAATGCCATGCTTTTTAAATTATTATGGCTTTTAATATAGTTTAAAATCAAGAAGCCTGATGCCTCCAAATTTGTTGTTCTATCTCAAGACTGATTTGGCTATTCAGTGTCTTTTGTAGTTCCATGAAAATTTTAGGATTGTTCTTTCCACTTTTCTGAGAAATGCCATAGGAATTTTTGTTAAGATTGTATTGAATCTGTAGATTGCTTTGAGTGGTGTGGACATTTTAACACTACTGATTCTTCCACTTTGTGAACATGGATTATTTTTCCATTTATTTGTGTTTTCTTCAACTTGTTTCATCACTTCTATAGTTTTAACGGTTCAGGCCTTTCATTTCCTGTGTCAAATTTATTCCTAAATACTTTATTAGTATAAATGGGATTACTTTTTTAATATCTCTTCCAGAGAGTTTGCTGTTAGTGTATATAAATGTAACTGATTTCTGTATATCACCTTTGTATCCTGCAACTTTACTAAATCCACTTACTATTTATAAATATTTAGAGTAGTTTGTAGGCTTTACTATGTGTAAGATTATGTCATCTATAAACAGATAGTTTTGCTTCATCATTTCAAATATGGATACTTTTTTTTTACTACTTTTATTGCTTTTATGTAGCTTCCCATAAGTTTGTCTATGCTGTATTTCCATTTTAATATATTTTAAGATATTTTTATTTTTCTTATTATTTCTTTGACCCATTGAGTGTTCAGGAGCATGTTTAACCTTCATATACTTGTGAATTTTTCAGTTCTTTTCCTGATATCAGTTTCCACTTTCATACCATTGTGTTTGGAAAAGATCCATGATATGATTAAAATCTTAAACTTGCTAAGACACGTTTCATGACCCATCTTGCAAAACATTTTATTGCATCATTTTCACTGCAGTATTATTAACAATATACAAGATATGGAAACAACCTGAGTATTCACTGGAAGACTCATGGATAAAGAAAATAATGCTATAAATACTGGAAGAGAAGGTGAAGAAAAGTGAACCCTCCAACTCTATTGGTGGGAATGTAAATTGGTGCAGCCATTGTGGGAAACATATGGTGGTTCCTTATAGACTAAAAATAGAGTTAATGTATGAGTCAGAAATCTCACTTTTGGGCATTGATCCAGAAAGGACGAAAAGTCTAATTAGAAAAGATGCATTCACCCCACTGTTCATAGCCTGGGTACTTTCAGTTCAATTCAGTCACTCAGTCATATCCAACTCTTTGTGACCCCATGAATCGCAGCACCCCAGGCCTCCCTGTCCATCACCAACTCCCGGAGTTCACTCAGACTCACATCCATGGAGTCAGAGATGCCATCCAGCAATCTCATCCTCTGTCGTCCCCTTCTCCTCCTGCACCCAATTCCTCACAGCATCAGAGTCTTTTCCAATGAGTCAACTCTTCACATGAGGTGGCCAAAGTACTGGAGTTTCAGCTTTAGCATCATTCCTTCCAAAGAAATCCCAGGGCTGATCTCCTTCAGAATGGACTGGTTGGATCTCCTTGCAGTCCAAGGGACTCTCAAGAGTCTTCTCCAACACCACAGTTCAAAAGCATCCATTCTTTGGCACTCAGCCTTCTTCACAGTCCAACTCTCACAGCCATACATGACCACTGGAAAAACCATAGCCTTGACTAGACGGACCTTTGTTGGCAAAGGAATGTCTCTGCTTTTGAATATGCTATCTAGGTTGGTCATAACTTTTCTTCCAAGGAGTAAGCGTCTTTTAATTTCTTGGCTGCAGTCACCATCTGCAGTGATTTTGGAGCCCAAGAAAATAAAGTCTGACACTGTTTCTACTGTTTCCCCATCTATTTCCCATGACGTGATGGGAGATGCCATGATCTTCGTTTTCTGAATCTTGAGCTTTAAGCCAACTTTTTCACTCTCCTCTTTCACTTGCATCAAGAGGCTTTTTAGTTCCTCTTCACTTTCTGCCATAAGGGTGGTGTCATCTGCATATCTGAGGTTATTGATATTTCTCCCGACAATCTTGATTCCAGCTTGTGCTTCTTCCAGCCCAGCGTTTCTCATGATGTACTATGCCTAGAAGTTAAATAAGCAGGGTGACAATATACAGCCTTGACGTACTCCTTTTCCTATTTGGAACCAGTCTGTTGTTCCATGTCCAGTTCTACCTGTTGCTTCCTGACCTGCATACAGATTTCTCAAGAGGCAGGTCAGGTGGTCTGGTATTCCCATCCCTTTCAGAATTTTCCACAGTTTCTTGTGATCCACACAGTCAAAGGCTTTGGCATAGTCAATAAAGCAGAAACAGATGCTTTTCTGGAACTCTCTTGCTTCTCCAATGATCCAGCGGATGTTGGCAATTTGATCTCTGGTTCCTCTGCCTTTTCTAAAACCAGCTGGAACATCTGGAAGTTCACGGTTCACGTACTGCTGAAGCGTGGCTTGGAGAATTTTAAGCATTACTTTACTAGCATGTGAGATGAGTGCAATTGTGTGGTAGTTTGAGCATTCTTTGGCATTGCCTTTCTTTGGGATTGGAATGAAAACTGACCTTTTCCAGTCCTGTGGCCACTGTTGAGTTTTCCAAAATTGCTGGCATATTGAGTGCAGCACTTTCACATCATCATCTTTCAGGATTTGAAAGAGCGCCACTGGAATTCCATCACCTCCACTAGCTTTGTTCATAGTGATGCTTTCTAAGGCCCACTTGACTTCACATTCCAGGATATCTGGCTCTAGGTGAGTGATCGCACCATCGTGATTATCTTGGTCATGAAGATCTTTTTTGTACAGTTCTTCTGTGTATTCTTGCTACCTCTTCGTAATATCTTCTGCTTCTGTTAAAACCATACCATTTCTTTCCTTTATTGAGCCCATCTTTGGATGAAATGTTCCCTTGGTATCTCTAATTTTCTTGAAGAGATCTCTAGTCTTTCCCATTCTGTTGTTTTCCTCTGTTTCTCTGCATTGATTGCTGAGCAAGGCTTTCTTATCTCTCCTTGCTATTCTTTGGAACTCTGCATTCAGATGCTTATATCTTTCCTTTTCTCCTTTTCTTTTCCCTTCTTTTCACAGCTATTTGTAAGGCCTCCTCAGACAGCCATTTTGCTTTTTTTTTTTTTCATTTCTTTTCCATGGGAATGGTTTTTATCCCTGTCTCCTGTACAATGTCACAAACCTCCGTCCATAGTTCATCAGGCACTCTATC
Organism: Budorcas taxicolor; assembly: GCF_023091745.1. Taxonomy (NCBI): domain Eukaryota; kingdom Metazoa; phylum Chordata; class Mammalia; order Artiodactyla; family Bovidae; genus Budorcas; species Budorcas taxicolor. Next base: position 186,077,552 of record NC_068910.1, read on the forward strand.
TATCAAATCTAGTCCTGGGTAGTTTAGCACCTAGGTAATAGAAATGCAGTTATTAAGATGCTGATGTTGAGGGCTCAGAAGGAAGTGAGGAGCATCATACTCCTCAGAAGGAAGTGAGGACAACATACTTTAGAGAATATCTATACTATCACAACCAGACTGTTGGTAGAAATACATACATTAAAACACTGCTGGTGAGGGGACAGGAATAAATGACAAAAATACGTTATTGGAAACCTGAGTAATGGGTGTTCTCATAATAGAGTGACAGAATGCTTAGCTGAATTTTGTCCTGGAGTTATGTGAAAAGAAGAATTTGTAACCAATGAAATTGGATATTTAGCTGAGGAGATTTCCAAGTAAAGTGTTGAGGGTGTACACAAAGAAAGTCCAGGCCCAGATGACTTACTTGGTTAGCTCTACCAAACATTTAAAGAAGAATTAATACAAATTTCCCATAAACTCCTCAAAACATACAACAAGAGATACTCTTTTCAAATTATTATTGAGACCAGTATTACTTTGATGGTAAAATCAGACAAAGACATTATAGGAAAAGAAAGCTACACATCAAAAAGATTTTTTAATAATTTAACACAAAAATTCCCAAGAAAGTATAAGCAAACCAAACCCAGCAAGATAGAAAAAGAATTACATAACAAGAATAAGCAAGCTTTATTTCAGAAATGCAAGGTTGATTTGAAACTGAAATCAGTTAATACATCATACCATACAAATAGAATAAAACACAAAAGGAGATAATCATCTCAACAGACACACAAAAGCACTTGAAAAAAAAAAGTTAAACACCCATTTGTGAGATAAAAAAAATAAAAGAACTAGGAATACAGGGAAAATTCCTCAACCTGGTAAATAACATCTGCCAAAACCAAAACAAAGAAAAGCAAAACCCACAAATAACATCATATTAAATAAAGCCTGTTTTCCCTATAAATTCAGTAACAAAGCACAGATATTCCTTCCACTTCTACTCAGCACCATGCTAGAGGTTCTAGTCTGATCAAGTAAGAAAGAAAATGAAATAAAAAACATGTAAATTGGAAAGAAAGAAGTAAAACTTTTTCAATTTGTAGACGGTACTAACAGAAAATCCAAAGGGCTCCACTAAAGCAAAATTAGAAATAAGTTCAGTAAAGCTGCATTACTTAACATAATTGAATCAAATCAATTTTAGGTGCATAAAACTGCAGTGAACCATACTAAAAATAAGAAAATAATTTTATTTACAATAGCATCAAAAAATAGGATACTTAGGAATAGTTGTTTTAAAGACGTACAAAGTTCTGAAAATCAGAAAATATTATTGAAAGAAATGAAAAAGATCTAAATGAGTGGAAATACATCTAATGTTTATTGATAGGAAGTATTGATATTGTTAGAATGACAATACTCCCTAATACAATCAACGGATTCTATGAATCTCAGAATCACAGGTAGCTTTTTTGTAGATACTGACAAAATTACCCTAAAATGTATGTGGAAACTCAAGGGATCCATAATACACAGAGCAATCTGGAGAAGGAACAAAGTTGAAGGACTCATTCTTCTACATGTCTAAACTTACTACAAACTAAAGTAATTAAGACACTGTAACTGACTTAAGGTGGGCATATGTATCAGTGGAACAGAATGAGAGTCCAGAAAAACACCCTCATGTTGATGGCCAATTGATTTTTAACAAGGATGCCAAAACAATAGAGGAAAACATCTTCAACAAATAGTGCTGGAACCACTAGATATTCCTATGTACAAGAAAAAGTTGGACTTCTACCTCACAGTATACACAAAATTTAACTCAAGGGATGAAAGATCCAAATGTAAGAGCTAAAACACTATTAGAAAAACCAGAGGAATAAATCATTCTGATTTTGGATTAGAAAGTGATCTCTTAAATATGACAGCTATAGTACAAGCAAATGACAAAAATTTTGTACTACATCAAAATTATAAAGTTTTGTGCTTAGTGGACATCATCAAGAAAGTTAAAGACAACCTACAAAATGGGAGAAAATATTTGCAAACCTTATGTTTTATAATGGGATTTTAAAACTGTCACAGTTCAACAATAAAAATGCAAGTATTCAATAACATAAGGAAAAAATGCACAAGAATTTGAAGAGAGTTCTTCAAAGAAGATATACAAGTGGCCAATAACACATGAAAGGTTGCTCATGAACATTAGTTCAGTTCAGTTCAGTTCAGTTCAGCCACTCAGTCGTGTCCGACTCTTTGCGACCCCATGAATTGCAGCACACCAGGCCTCCCTGTCCATCACCAACTCCCGGAGTTCACTCAGACTCACGTCCATCGAGTCAGTGATGCCATCCAGCCATCTCATCCTCTGTCGTCCCCTTTTCCTCCTGCCCCCAATCCCTCCCAGCATCAGAGTCTTTTCCAATGAGTCAACTCTTCACACGAGGTGGCCAAAGTACTGGAGTTTCAGCTTTAGCATCATTCCTTCCAAAGAAATCCCAGGGCTGATCTCCTTCAGAATGGACTGGTTGGATCTCCTTGCACTCCAAGGGACTCTCAAGAGTCTTCTCCAACACCACAGTTCAAAAGCATCAATTCTTTGGCACTCAGCCTTATTCACAGTCCAACTCTCACATCCATACATGACTACTGGAAAAACCATAGCCTTGACTAGATGGACCTTAGTCGGCAAAGTAATGTCTCTGCTTTTGAATATGCTATCTAGGTTGGTCATAACTTTTCTTCCAAGGAGTAAGCGTCTAGACACCTCCAAATTTAAACATATAGCTACTAGGTGACCCAATTAAACTTAAAAAAAAGAAGAAAAAAGAACATAGCTCTTCAATTTGCATTTTCCTCTTTTCCTAGGATCCTTTCTTCACTTCTCTTTACGTCAACTCTCATTTCATAGCCTGATTCTTTAGACTGCAACCTATTATTTAAAACTCACTTTTGTTTTCAGTAATAAATATTTTTCTAAATTACCTCTTTCTCTCACTACAACTGATAGTCATGTCTTACATTAATTTTGTGATGTCTTGTTTATTTTTTAACATATCAATACCTGAGAGTAAAACATATATTTGCTCCCAAACAAAGTAAGTAAATTGTTCAATACTTTTAATGTGTTTATCATCACTATTAGAATCATTTTTTAAAACTTTGAGCTGGAAGCATGGGTTTGTAAATTTATTTCATAGAATTAATCCTGATGCAAGCTGAAGAAAATACAGAGAATAATGAGAATTTAATAAATGCCAATTAGAAAATTTTGACTCCATATATATTTGTTCTGTTTGTTAGGACATGGCACTACAGTTAGCACCCCAAACCTCATTTTTAAATAGTTTATCTGGTCTTTATGCAGGATAAAATGTTTTCATGTCCACCATAACATATCCCTCAACAGTGGAGGGGAAATGTTTATCCAGTCACTGTCAAATGATTCTGAGCCTAAAGATTTAATTTTATTTAAATAGATCAAGGCCACACAGGAATGTGTATAACAATTTACACTCAGTTTATTACTCTTATATTAACTGGGGACTTCTTGTAGTCCTGAGGTTCCTTTTTTTTTTTTCTTGAGAGATAGACTCCGTAAATAAAACCATAAATATTTCAATTGAGAACACTTTAAAAAAATATGGATGATGTTCACCATTTAATTTAATGCTCACCATTAAATGAAGAAAAACTAAACCTGAATTGAGGTTGATTCCTGTCTCTAACCATGTTAATGTTTCTGTAATGTTAGATTTTGAAGACAAAAGGAGAAATCTTTCCAATCTGTCACAGTCTTGAGTATTTATATAATCTCGATTATGGCTTTTTGTAATATACAACCCAGGACACATTGGATGCAAACCCCAGGGTCAACAGCCAACTGTCCACCTGGATTAGAATATTTGACTCAGGTACAATAATGTGTTTCTTAATTTAGTTGATGGAAAATAATATGAAGTTAGTTTCAAAATATTATTTGTTACTGGAAAATATTTTTACTATAGATTAAAATGCTACACTTGTAACTTCAAAAATTTTACATTTTATTTAATTTTAGTTTCTGATTGAGGCAGTAAACATAATTTAAATACAGTCATTTCTTTGGAGAAAGAAATGGCAACCCACTCCAGTATTCCTGCCTGGAAAATCCCATGGACAGAAGGTCCTGGCAGCCTACAGTTCATGGGGTTGCAAAGAGTTGGACATGACTGTGACTGAGCACATCCCTCGGCATCTATGGGGAATTGGTTTCAGGACCAGCCTGGCAGATACCAAAACCACAGGGTTCTCAAGTCCCAGAGCCCACCTGCTGAATATGTGGTTTGGTGTCCACAGATACAACCAACTGTGGATCATAAACAGGGCCTGGTCAGAGGTTACCTGAATCTGCGGATGTAGAACCAAGAACTGTATGCTGACTATATAGTTACTCAAAAGAATCTGCTTATAAGCAGACCCTAATAGTTCAGACAATGTCTCTTAAGGCCCAACTATGGTAAAACATTGTTTTTTTATAAATTTATCATCTGGGAAACTTATTTACAAGGCAACCCACTCCAGTACTCTTGCCTGGAGAATCCCATGGAGGGAGGAGCCTGGTAGGCTACAGTCCATGGGGTCGCAAAGAGTCAAACACGACTGAGCAACAAACTACTACTACTTTTTAAAACAGGAACCTGGATTTGGGGAATGTAAGTAAAAATTACTTAAGGACTCTTCAGTTCATCTAATGCTTAGATAGTAGAAGCCTGGTTTACAAATGTAAAACATGAACACTAATATTAGAAAAAATATCTATTCTCCACAAAATTTAATGATAGAGAATAATTATCTTTGTGACATCAATTCTGATTTAATTTCCTGTAGGGCTATCTCTAAATAATAAACTTTGGCATTTCACATTACTAATTACTGGCTACATCTTATTTTTTAACTCTTTAAAAGTGAAACAGTATGCATGTTCCTTCTTAAAAAGGTTATTTACATTTTCAGTGCTTAATTGTAAATTTATTGCAAACACTAATAAAAATCTAATTTCATTTTTTAATATGGGCAAAAACTAAAATAAACTTTTTACTTTAAATTGCAATACAGATACTTCTCTCTGAATTTCAAAAATATATTTAATAAAATTATTTAAAAATTTTTGTGAACAATAATGTTGAGACATTAACAATAGAGCAAAGAGAATACACTTTATAGATTATCTGATAATATTTTGTCATTTCCTTTTTCTATGGTAAAAAAATATTAAAACTTCACACGTAGACTCATATAAAGGTATGATATTTGACATAAAAAAATGAGAACTCTTGATAATGAATCAATTACTTTAAATATCCTAAATGTAAGTATGAATGTATATAAGTATTGTTATGTGCTTTAAATTTAGTTTGATTACTCCATTCCACATATGTTTATTTTCTACTGTATAGATAAATCACTTATTCGTGTGTCAACGTTTTGATCTTCTGGAAGGTATGTACCAAATGCACTGATATATTAATTCTTAAATATGTAATTTGTTTTGCTGTAGATCTATCAATCCCTATAAATTAAAGTGCTTCTTTTGTCTGAAGAAAACTAAACCTTGAAATATACGGAGATTGTATAGAAGATCTTGAGATGATGCAAACATAAATATGATCATAGTCTTCTCATGGGAAGAGAGGCAGAAAGATATTGGCTCCAGATTATAACTGAAAATTCTAGTCTGCATTAGTCTTACTAAGAGCAGGTCCATTTCCTGAAAACATTCACCCGTCCTGAATTCCTTTAACATAGGTATTTGAGAGAAGCAATGATTTCAGATTCTTCGGGAATTCTGAATAGAAACAGGATGCAAGTAAAGTAATGGGGAGTCCAATCCACTCTTTAGTCTGAGAAATTAAACTGTCCTTTAGAATGCAACTGTTTACCTTTATCTCAACTTAATACCAAGATACATTGCTAGTATAAAAAGCAGTTAGAAAGTAGTGCATATTGTAGTTTGTGAGTGTGTGTGTATATAAAATACATTTAGTCTTTGCATATGTTTAAGATTTCTCTAGAATAATGCATATGAAATTGGAGAAAGGAGAAGGAATACAATAAGCCTAGAAGGAAGAATTATTTTAAATGTTATGTTCTTTGCATTTTTGAATTTGTGCCATGCATATGTAATTTCTCACCATAAAAGGAAATGAAATTTAAAAGGAAGCCAGAAGTTTTTTTTTCATAAATTTTGAGTTATAGTCTATCTGTGAATGTTAAATAAAAATGAATACATTCTAAATATGTTGGTACAATATGAAGACATAATTATGTTCATTTTTATGAATTATGTTCACTTTTTAACAGTTAGTGGGAAAATATTGTAACTAAGTTTCAAAGGTCGATATTAAAACAAAATGTTAAATGTATATTAGAACAACATATATTCATTATACATATATTCACTAAAGAACATTTTAAATTAAGAAAAGCAGAAGATAACCATCTATGCAAAACTACTGATAAAGCTGTTCTGAAGCCTTTTAAAAAATATTCCTTTGATGAGGCTTTTTGAAATCATTTTTACTCATTGTCCATGAAATAAAATATATTGAATATAGTTCCCTGTGCTATACAGGAAGATCTTGTTTTCCTGTTATATGTATAGTAGTATAAATGTGTTAATTCCAAACTCCTAGTTTATCTCTCCCCACGTCCCTGCCCTGCTTTCGATTTAGGTAACCATAATTTCATTTTCTATGTCTTTGAATCTAGTTTTGTTTTGTAAATAAGTTCATTTGTATCATTTTTTAGATTCCACATATTCAGATATCCTATCAAGAGATATCATATATTATTTGTGTTTATCTGAATAACTTCACTTAATGTGATTATGTCTATCCATGTTACTGCAAATGGCATTTTATGGCTGAGTAGTATTTCTGTTGTATATATACATCACATCATCTTCATTCAATCATCTACTGATATACATTTAGGTTTGCTTCCATGTTGTGGCTATTGTAAATAGTGCTGCTATGAACACCAAGGTGTATGTATCTTTTCAAATAGAGTTTTCTCCAAACGTATGTCCAGGAGTGGCACCGCAGGATGATTTGGTGCTAGTTTTAGTTTTTTAAGGAGCTCTTAAAGTGGCTCTACCAATTTACATTTCCACAAACAATTTAGGAAGGTTCCCTTTTTTTCCACACCCTCTCCATTTGTCATTGTAGACTTTCTAATGATGGCTACTCTGACTAGTGTGAGATGATACTTCATTGTGGTTTTGATTTACATCTCTCTAATAATTAGTGATGCTGAGTTCTCTACAGATATATGCTCAGGACTGAGACTGCAAGATCATATAGTAAGGAACTATTTTTAGCTTTGTAAGGAACCAACATAATGTTCTCCATAGTGGCTGTACCAATTTACACCCTGACCAATAATGTGAGAGGGTTTCTCTTTTCCACACCTTCTCCAGAATTTATCATTTATAGACGTTTGAATGCTTGCTTCAGCCCCTTTTCAACTGAGTTGTGTTCTTTTTGACATTTAGCTGTGTAAGCCATTCATATATTTTGGAAATTTGATCCCTTGTCAGTAGCATCATTTGCAAATATTTTCTCCCAGTCCTTACGTTGTCTTTCCATTTTGCTTATGGTTTCCTTAGCTGTGAAGAAGGCAGATACAAAAAATTCTTACTACAATTTATGTCAAAGAGGGTTTGGCCTATGTTTTCCTCTAGGAGTTTTATGGTATCCAATCTTCCATTTAAGTCTTTAATCTATTTTGAGTTTATTTTTGTATACAGTGTTAGAGAATATTTTAATTTCATTCCTTTACATATAGCTGTTCAGTTTTATCAACATCATTTATTGAAAATACTTTTTTTCCATTGTATATTCTTACCTTCTTTGTTACAGATTAACTGACTTTGTCAGTTTATTTCTGGGCTTTCCATCCTGTTGCATTGATGTATATGTCTGTTTTTGTGCTACACTGCTTTGAATACAATAGCTTTGCAATATAGTTTGAAATCAGGGAGTTTGATTCCTCCAACTCCATTCTTCTTTCCCAAAATTGTTTTAGTTATCTGAGGTAATTTTTGTTTTCATACAAATTTTGAGATTTTATTTTTGTTCTAGTTTTGTGGGGAAAAAAAAATGCCATTGATACTTGATAGGGATTGCACTGAATTTATAGTATAACCATTTTAACAATACTGATTCTTCCAATACAAAACCACCATATATATTTCCATCATTTGTGTCATCTTTATTTCCTTCATCAGCATCTTAGTTTTCAGACTACAGGTCTTTTGTCTCTTAGGTAGGTATATGCCTAGGTATTTTATTCTTTCTGATGCTACAATAAATGGGATAATTTCCTTAAATTTTCTGTCTGATCTTTTGTTGTTAGTGTATAGAAATGCAAAAGATGTCTGTAAATAAATTTTGTATTCTGCAACTTCAACAGATTCATTGTGAGCTCTAATAATTTTCTGGTACCTTGCTTAGAATTTTCCCTATGTTTTCCCATCATGTTTTCAGCAAACAGTGATAGTTTTACTTCTTTTTTTCCAGTTTGGATTCCTTTTATTTCTTTTTCTTCTGTGATTGTCATGGCTAGGACCTCATAAATATGTTGAATGAAAGTGATGATAGTGCATTCTTGTCTTGTTCCTAATCTTAGAGGAAATGCTTTCACCTCTTCACCACTGAATATGGTGGTAGCTGTGGATTTGTCACATATGGCATTTATCCCTGGTGCTTCATATAGTAAAGAATCTGCCTGCAATGCAGGATACTGAAAGGTTGTTGTTGAATGAAAAAAAGATGCCGGGATTCTTGGCCCCTGAAGGAGAAGAATTCAATCCAGGGCCAGAGACAAGGCTTGATCACTCAGAGCTTTTGTGTAATAAAGGTTTATTAAAGTATAAAGGAGATAGAGAAAGCTTCTGACATAGGCATCAGAAGGGGGCAGAAAAAATACCCCTCTGCTAGTCTTTAGCTGGATATTATATAGTCACTAGCATTCTCTTAATGAAAGAAACAGAAGGCAATGGCAACCCACTCCAGTACTCTGCCTGGAAAATCCCATGGATGGAGGAGCCTGGTAGGCTGAAGTCCATGGGTTCATGAAGAGTTGGACATGATTGAGTCACTCCACTTTCACTTTTCCTCTCATGCATTGGAGAAGGAAATGGCAACCACTCCAGCATTCTTGTCTGGAGAATCCCAGGGACAGGGGAGCCTGGCGGGCTGCCATCTATGGGGTCACACAGAGTCGGACATGACTGAAGTGACTTAGCAATGAAAGAAAAGAATGTCTTAAAACTCAGAATGGCACCAGGCTCCTCACCCATAAGATGCATTTTGGGATAATCTTGGCACCAAATGGTTTATCCTGGGCCATAAAATGATTAACTTGAGTCTTGAAGAAGGACAGATCACCATACAAATAGTTTCATTTACATAGATTAGGGGAACAATATCTGAGTATAACATGCTGGTTTGTCAAGTAGGTTCTGAGCCAAGAGGCGGAACCAACTTGAAGACAGAGTTTGGAGTAAATGCATAGTATCTTAGCATGGCTTAAGATAAACATTTCCAGAAGAGAAATGCATTGGTTATCTCTAGGTTTGAGAATAGTTAACTTCAGGTGAAACCAGGTGTCGTTATGGCAGCACAGTATTTTAAGAGAAACCTCCTTTTAAAATTCTAATAGATGGAGAAATATACCATGTTCATGGATCAGAAGAATCAATATAGTGAAAACGAGTATACTACCCAAAGCAATCTATAGATTCAGTGCAATCCCTATCAAGTTACCAACGGTATTTTTCACAGAACTAGAACAAATAATTTCACAATTTGTATGGAAATACAAAAAACCTCGAATAGCCAAAGCAATCTTGAGAAAGAAGAATGGAACTGGAGGAATCAACCTGCCTGACTTTAGGCTCTATGACAAAGCCAGTCATCAAAGACAGAAATATAGATCAATGGAACAAACTAGAAAGCCCAGAGATAAATCCACACACATATGGATACCTTATCTTTGACAAAGTGGCAAGAATATACAATGGAGTAAAGACAATCTCTTTAACAAGTGGTGTTGGGAAAACTGGTCAACCACTTGTAAAAGAATGAAACTAGAACACTTTCTAACACCATACACAAATATAAACTCAAAATGGGTTAAGGACCTAAACATAAGATCAGAAACTATAAAACTCCTAGAGGAGAACATAGGCAAAACACTCTCCGACATAAATCACAGCAGGATCCTCTATGACCCACCTCCCAGAATATTGGAAATAAAAGCAAAAATAAACAAATGAGACCTAATTAAACTTAAAAGCTTCTGCACAACAAAGGAAATTATAAGCAAGGTGAAAAGACAGCCTTCACAATGGGAGAAAATAATAGCAAATGAAGCAACTGACAAACAACTAATCTCAAAAATATACAAGCAACTCATGCATCTCAACTCCAGAAAAATAAATGACCCAATCAAAAAATGGGCCAAAGAACTAAACAGACATTTCTCCAAAGAAGACATACGGATGGCTAACAAACACATGAAAAGATGCTCAACATCACTCACTATCAGAAAAATGCAAATCAAAACCACAATGAGGTACCATTTCATGCCAGTCAGAATGGCTGCGATCCAAAAGTCTACAAACTATAAATGCTGGAGAGGGTGTGGAGAAAAGGGAACCCTCTTACACTGTTGGTGGGAATGCAGACTAGTACAGCCACTATGGAGAACAGCGTGGAGATTCCTTAAAAAACTGCAAATAGAACTGCCTTATGACCCAGCAATTCCACTGCTGGGCATACACACCGAGGAAACCAGAACTGAAAGCGACACATGTATCCCAATGTTCATTGCAACACTGTTTATAATAGCCAGGACATGGATACAACCTAGATGTCCATCAGCAGATGAATGGATAAGAAAGCTGTGGTACATATACACAATGGAGTATTACACAGCCATTAAAAAGAATACATCTGAATCAGTTCTAATGAGGTGGATGAAACTGGAGCATATTATACAGAGTGAAGTAAGCCAAAAAGAAAAATACCAATATAGTATACTAATGCATATATATGGAATTTAGAAAGATGGTAATGATAACCCTGTATGTGAGACAGCAAAAGAGACACAGATGTATAAAACAGTCTTTTGGACTCTGTGGGAGAGGGAGAGGGTGGGATGATTTGAGAATGGCATTGAAACATGTGTAATATCATATAAGAAACTAATTGGCAGTACAGGTTCGATGCAGGATACAGGATGCTTAGGGCCTGGTGCACTGGGATGACCCAGAGGGATGGTATGGGGAGGGAGGTAGTAGGGGGGTTCCGGATGGGGAACACGTGTACACACGTGGCAGATTCATGTTGATGTATGGCAAAACCAGTACAATATTGTAACATAATTAGCCTCCAATTAAAATAAATAAATTTAAATTTAAATAAATAAATTTGTACGGAGAAGGGAAAAATCTTGCTAGCTTGTTTCCTCCTGTTGCTTAAGAGAGATAAAAATGCCTGACACTTGCAGGCTCTTTCCTCCATTTGGAGATCCCTGACCTTCCTGCCTGTTACCCTCTCAATACCCAGGTTAGATCTCTGGATCAGGAAGATCCCTGGAGAAGGGAATATCTACCCACTCCAGTATTCTTTCCCTGGGAATTCTATGAACAGAGGAGCCTGGCAGGCTACAGTCTATAGAGTCACAAAGAGTTGGACATGACTTAGCAACTAACACTTTCACTTTCATATTCCCTCTATGCCCAGTTTCTGAAGATTTTTTTATAATAAATGGATATTTAATTTTATCAAAAGCATTTTCTGCCTCTATTGAGATGATCATGTGTGTTTTATTTTTCAATTTATTAATGTGGTGTATCACATTTAATGAGCTGCAGATATTGAAAAACCATTGCAAACTTGGGGTAAAACACACATGATTATGGTGTATGATCCTCTTAATGTATTGCTGGAATCAGTTTGCTAGTATTTTGTTGATGATTTTGCATCTATATTTATCAGTGATACCTGTAATTTTTTGTGTGTGTGCGATATCTTTGGTATCAGGGTGATTGTGGCCTTTTAGAGTGATTTCAAAAGTGTTCGTTTCTCTGCAGTTTTTTTGGATTAATTTCAGAATTAGTTAAATCTTCTCTAAATGTTTGGTAGAATTCACCTTGTGAAGCCATCTGGTCTTGAATTTTGTTTGTTGGGTGTTTTTAAATCACTGATTCAATATTTTTTGTTCCTTCTTGGTTCAGTCTGAGATTGTATCTTTCTGAGACTTCTTCCATTTCTCCTAGAGTATCCATTTTATTGGCATATAGTTACTCATACTAGTCTTTTCTAATCCTTTGTATTTCGGTGGTTTAGGCTGTAACTTCTTATTCATTTCTGATTTTATTGATTTGGGCCCATTTTTTTTTTTTTTTTGGATGAGTCTGGTTAAAGGCTTACGAATTTTATCTTTTTTAAGAAACAGCTTTTAGTTTCATTGATTTTTTTCTGTTGCTTTTCAATCTCTTCTATTTCTACTTTTATATTTCTGATTCCTTTCCTTATACTAACTTTGGGTTTTCTTTGTTATTCTTTCTCTAGTTGCTTTAGGCATAATGTTAGGTTGTTTATTTGAGATTTTTCTCATTTCCTTAGGTGAGATTTTAAAGTTATAAACTGGCCTCTCAGAAATACTTTTGTTGCATCCCATAGATTTGGATTGTTGTGTTTTCATTTATCACTAGGTGTTTTTTAAATTTCCTCTTTGATTTCTTCATTAATCCACTGAATGATTAGTAGCATATCATTTAGCCTCCACGGGTTTGTCTTTTTCGTGTGTGTGTTCCCCCCCCCCCCCACCCTTGTTGTTGATTTCTAGCCTCATATTGTTGTGGAAAGAAAAGAGCCTTCATGTGGTTTCAATTTTCTTGAATTTATGTAGCCTTGCTTCGTGGCCCATCTTGTGATTTACCCTGGATAATGTTCCATGTGCACTTGAAAACAATGTGTATTCTGCTGCTTTTGGCAGCAGAATGTTGGAATGCTCAGTTAAATCTGTTTGGTCTAGTGTGTCATTTAAAGCCTCTGTTTTTTACTGATTTTACTGTCTGGATGATCTGTTCATTGATGTAAGTGGGATGCTAAAGTTCCCCAAATTATTATGTTGTAACTGTTCATACCAGACCACCTGACCTGCCTCTTGAGAAATCTGTATGCAGGTCAGGAAGCAACAATTAGAACTGGACATGGAACAACAGACTGGTTCCAAATAGGAAAAGGAGTACGTCAAGGCTGTATATTGTCACCGTGCTTATTTAACTTCTATAGAGAGTACATCATGAGAAACGCTGGGCTGGAAGAAGCACAAGCTGGAATCAAGATTGCCGGGAGAAATATCAATAACTCCAGATATGTAGATGACACCACCTTTATGGCAGAAAGTGAAGAGGAACTAAAAAGCCTCTTGATGGAAGTAAAAGTGGAGAGTGAAAAAGTTGGCTTAAAGCTCAACATTCAGAGACGAAGATCATGGCATCCAGTCCCATCACTTCATGGGAAATAAATGGGGAAACAGGGGAAACAGAGTCAGACTTTATTTTGGGGGGCTCCAAAATCACTGCAGATGGTGATTGCAGCCATGAAATTAAAAGACGCTTACTAGGACGGGATAAAGATGGCGGAGGAATAGGACAGGAAGATACTTTCTCCCTCACAAATTCCTCAAAAGAACATTTCAACGCCGAGCAAACTCCACAAAACAACTTCTGTAGGCTGGCAGAGGTCAACAGGCAACCAGAAAAGCAGACCATTGTCTTCAAAAACAGGTAGGAAAAAATATAAAAGACGAAAAAGGAGACAAAGGAGGTGGGGAGGGAGCTCCGTCCCGGGAAGGGAAGCCCGTCCCAGGAAGGGAAGCCCGTCCCGGGAAGGGAATTTTAAGAAGAGAGGTTTCCAAACACCAGGAAACACTCTCCCTGCCGAGTCTGTGGCGAGTCTTGGAAACACAGAGGGCAACATAACAGGAAGGAAAAATAAAGAAATAATTAAAACCAAGAGATTACAAGCCCAACAGTAACTCCCCCAGCGGAAAAGCAGCACAGACGCCTGCGTCCGCCATTGGGAAGTGGGGGCAGGGCAGGGACGCGCAGGAGGCGCGGGCTGCAGTGCTTTGTAAGAATCGGGCAGGAACGCCCCACGCGCAACCAGAACGATCTAACTTGCGCTAGCAAACCAGACTGTGGGATAGCTACCGCACGGAAAGCTCGAACATAAGACACCGCCAGGACCGAGCACAGAACAAAGGACGGAACAGAAAAAGCCGGCTGCAGACCATCCCCCGCCGGGGACAGGCAGCCAGAGCCGTAAGGACTGGAAAGGGGCAATTGCAGACCCGGAGAGACTTTACTTACCTAACTGCAAGCAGGCCTCTTTGCTAAGACTTCTGGGGGTGCTGGACACTCACAATCTGCCTCATGGGGGACGCCAGCGGTCCACCCAGAAAGCTGAGCAGCGGCGGCAGAAAAGGTGACACGCCGCGGCGATCACGCTCGCCAAACTCCTGAGCTACTCGGACCTGGGAAGGGCACAAAACGCAGTCCCAGCCGAATCTGTGCCTCTGAGGGCGGCCTGAGCGCCGAACCTGAGCGGCTTGGACCGGGGAAGTGCACGCAGCCTTGGGCCGGCTCCAGACGGTTCCCGGCTGAGCATCGTAGAGCCGGAGCAGTTTGTGCGCCGCCAGAAGGGACAGGTCAGGCGGGGCTGAGACACTGTGCACACGACAGTGCTATTTGTTTGCAGCATCCCCCCTCCCCACAGTGCGACTGAACTAGTGAGCCTAAAAAACCAGCAAACAGAAGAAGTTAAACAGAGGGAACCACCTTGGAAGTGATCCCACACGGCCCAAAACATCAGAGAAGGGCCAGATATATTTTTAATAATTTTAAAATCATTCCTTTTTTTTTTCTTCTTTTTTTTTTTCTAACTTTTTTTTTTAAATTGTTAAGTCTTCTATTTCTCCTCTAATTTTTATTTCTATAACCTACTATTACTATTTAAAAAAAAAAAAGACCTTTTTTTTTTTTTTAAGGCAAACACCATATATAGCCTTTGGATGGTTGTTGGTGGTTTTTTGGTTTTTGTTTTCTTTTGTTTTGTTTTTTTGTTTGTTTGTTAATTTAATAATTCTTGTTTTTTTTTTCTTTCTTCCTTTTTCCTTCTGCTTCTTTTCTTTAATATTGTATTTTTTAAAATCCAACCTCTACTCTAGATTTTTAATCTTTGCTCTTAGGTTTCTGTTGTCAATTTTGCACATTTAAAAACCCAAACTTCACTACCCAAGTTTACCTGAGAGCGAGATTACTGGCTTGACCACTCTCTCCTCCTTTGGACTCTCCTTTTTCTCCACCAGGTGGCCTCTGTCTCTTTTCTCCCCCATCTCTTCTCTATCCAACTCTGTGAATCTCTGTGTGTTCCAGACGGTGGAGAACACCTAAGGAACTGGTTACTGGCAGGATTTGTCTCTCTCCTTCTCATTCCTCTCTCTTATCCTCCTGGTCACCTCTGTCTACTTCCTCCCTCTCCTCTTCCCCGTATAACTCCGTAAATACCTCTGAGCGGTCCAGACTATAGAGCACACATAAGGAAGTGACTACTGGCTAGCTTGCTCTCTCCTCTTTTGATCTCACTGCATCTCATTCCAGTTACCTCTTACTACCCCCTCCATCTTCTCTTCTCCTTGTAACTCAGTGAACCTCTCTGAGTGTCCCTCAATGTGGAGAAACTTTTCATCTTTAACCTAGATGTTTTATCATCGGTGCTGTATAGATGGAGAAGTCTAGAGGCTACTGTAAAAATAAAACTGAAAACCAGAAGCAGGAGGCTTAAACCCAAAGCCTGAAAACATTAGAGAACTCTTGAATTCAGGGAACATTAAGCAATAGGAGCTCATCAAATGCCTTCATACCTACATTGAAACCAAGCTCCACCCAAGGGCCAACAAGTTCCAAAACAAGACATACCATTCAAATTCTCCAGCAACACAGGAACACTCCCCTGAGCTTCAATATACAGGCAGCTCAAAATTATTCCAAAACCTTTGACGTCTCATAACCCATTACTGGTCACTCCACTGCACTCCAGAGAGAAGAAACCCAGCTCCACCCACCAGAACTCCAACACAAGCCTCCCTAACCAGGAAACCTTGACAAGCCACTGATAGAACCCCACCCACAGTGAGGAAGCTCCATAATAAAGAGAACTCCACAAACTACCAGAATATAAAAAGGCCACCCCAAACGCAGCAATATAACCAAGATGAAGAGACAGAGGAATACTCAGCAGGTAAAGGAACAGGAGAGTTGCCCACCAAACCAAACAAAAGAGGAAGAAGTAGGGAATCTACCTGAGAAGGAATTCTGAATATTGATAGTGACAATGATCCAAAATCTTGAAATCAAAATAGAATCACAGATAAATAGTCTAGAGACAAGGATTGAGAAGATGCAAGAAAGGTTTAACAAGGACCTAGAAGAAATAAAAAAGAGTCAAAATATAATGAATAACGCAATAAATGAGATCAGAAACACTCTGGAGGCAACAAATAGTAGAATAACGGAGGCAGAAGATAGGATTAGTGAAATAGAAGATAGAATGGTAGAAATAAATGAATCAGAGAGGAAACAAGAAAAACGAATTAAAAGAAATGAGGACAACCTCAGAGACCTCCAGGACAATATGAAACGCTCCAACATTCGAATTATAGGAGTCCCAGAAGAAGACAGAAAGAAAGATCATGAGAAAATCCTTGAGGAGATAATAGTTGAAAACTTCCCTAAAATGGGGAAGGAAATAATCACCCAAGTCCAAGAAACACAGAGAGTCCCAAATAGGATAAACCCAAGGCGAAACACCCCAAGACACATATTAATCCAATTAACAAAGATCAAACACAAAGAACAAATATTAAAAGCAGCAAGGGAAAAACAACAAATAACACACAAGGGGATTCCCATAAGGATAACTGCAGATCTTTCAACAGAAACGCTGAAGGCCAGGAGGGAGTGGCAAGACATACTTAAAGTGATGAAAGAAAATAACCTACAGCCCAGATTACTGTACCCAGCAAGGATCTCATTCAAATATGAAGGAGAAATCAAAAGCTTTACAGACAAGCAAAAGCTGAGAGAATTCAGCACCACCAAACCAGCTCTCCAACAAATTCTAAAGGATATTCTCTAGACAGGAAACACAAAAAGGGTGTATAAACCCGAACCCCAAACAATAAAGTAAATGATAACGGGATCATACTTATCAATAATTACCTTAAACGTAAATGGGTTGAACGCCCCAACCAAAAGGCAAAGACTGGCCGAATGGATACAAAAACAAGACCCCTCTATATGCTGCTTACAAGAGACCCACCTCAAAACAAGGGACACATAGAGACTGAAAGTGAAGGGCTGGAAAAAGATATACCACGCAAACAGAGACCAAAAGAAAGCAGGAGTGGCAATACTCATATCCGATAAAATAGACTTTAAAACAAAGGCTGTGAAAAGAGACAAAGAAGGCCACTACATAATCATCAAAGGATCAATCCAAGAAGAAGATATAACAATCATAAATATATATGCACCCAACATAGGAGCACCGCAATATGTAAGACAAATGCTAACAAGTATGAAAGGGGAAATCAACAATAACACAATAATAGTGGGAGACTTTAATACCCCACTCACACCTATGGACAGATCAACTAAACAGAAAATTAACAAAGAAACGCAAACTTTAAATGATACATTAGATCAATTAGACCTAATTGATATCTATAGGACATTTCACCCCAAAACAATGAATTTCACCTTTTTTTCAAGTGCTCATGGAACCTTCTCCAGGATAGATCACATCCTGGGCCATAAATCTAAACTTGATAAATTCAAAAAAATCGAAATCATTCCAAGCATCTTTTCTGACCATAATGCATTAAGATTAGATCTCAATTACAGGAGAAAAACTACTAAAAATTCCAACATATGGAGGTTGAACAACACACTTCTGAATAACCAACAAATCACAGAAGAAATCAAAAAAGAAATCAAAATATGCATAGAAACTAATGAAAATGAAAACACAACAACCCAAAACCTGTGGGACACTATAAAAGCAGTGCTAAGAGGAAAGTTCATAGCAATACAGGCATACCTCAAGAAACAAGAAAAAAGCCAAATAAATAACCTAACTCTACAACTAAAGCAACTAGAAAAGGAAGAATTGGAGAAGCCCAGAGTTAGTAGAAGGAAAGAAATCTTAAAAATTAGGGCAGAAATAAATGCAAAAGAAACAAAAGAGACCATAGCAAAAATCAACAAAGCCAAAAGCTGGTTCTTTGAAAGGATAAATAAAATTGACAAACCACTAGCCCGACTCATCAAGAAGCAAAGAGAGAAAAATCAAATCAATAAAATTAGAAATGAAAATGGAGAGATCACAACAGACAACACAGAAATACAAAGGATCATAAGAGACTACTATCAGCAGTTGTATACCAATAAAATGGACAACGTGGAAGAAATGGACAAATTCTTAGAAAAGTACAATTTTCCAAAACTGAACCAGGAAGAAATAGAAAATCTTAACAGACCCATCACAAACACGGAAATTGAAACTGTAATCAGAAATCTTCCAGCAAACAAAAGCCCAGGTCCAGACGGCTTCACAGCTGAATTCTACCAAAAATTTCGAGAAGAGCTAACACCTATCCTACTCAAACTCTTCCAGAAAATTGCAGAGGAAGGTAAACTTCCAAACTCATTCTATAAGGCCACCATCACCCTAATACCAAAACCTGACAAAGATGTCACAAAAAAAGAAAACTACAGGCCAATATCACTGATGAACATAGATGCAAAAATCCTCAACAAAATTCTAGCAATCAGAATCCAACAACACATTAAAAGATCATACACCATGACCAAGTGGGCTTTATCCCAGGGATGCAAGGATTCTTCAATATCCGCAAATCAATCAATGTAATTCACCACATTAACAAATTGAAAGATAAAAACCATATGATTATCTCAATAGATGCAGAGAAGGCCTTTGACAAAACTCAACATCCATTTATGATAAAAACTCTCCAGAAAGCAGGAATAGAAGGAACATACCTCAACATAATAAAAGCTATATATGACAAACCCACAGCAAACATTATCCTCAATGGTGAAAAATTGAAAGCATTTCCCCTAAAGTCAGGAACAAGACAAGGGTGTCCACTTTCACCGCTACTATTCAACATAGTTCTGGAAGTTTTCGCCACAGCAATCAGAGCAGAAAAAGAAATAAAAGGAATCCAAATTGGAAAAGAAGTAAAACTCTCACTGTTTGCAGATGACATGATCCTCTACATGGAAAACCCTAAAGACTCCACCAGAAAATTACTAGAGCTCATCAATGAATATAGTAAAGTTGCAGGATATAAAATCAACACACAGAAATCCCTTGCATTCCTATACACCAATAATGAGAAAGTAGAAAAAGAAATTAAGGAAACAATTCCATTCACCATTGCAACGAAAAGAATAAAATACTTAGGAATATATCTACCCAAAGAAACTAAAGACCTATATATAGAAAACTATAAAACACTGATGAAAGAAATCAAAGAGGACACTAATAGATGGAGAAATATACCATGTTCATGGATCAGAAGAATCAATATAGTGAAAATGAGTATACTACTCAAAGCAATTTACAAATTCAATGCAATCCCTATCAAGCTACCAGCCATATTTTTCACAGAACTAGAACAAATAATTTCAAGATTTGTATGGAAATACAAAAAACCTCGAATTGCCAAAGCAATCTTGAGAAAGAAGAATGGAACTGGAGGAATCAACTTGCCTGACTTCAGGCTCTACTACAAAGCCACAGTCATCAAAACAGTATGGTACTGGCACAAAGACAGACATATAGATCAATGGAACAAAATAGAAAGCCCAGAGATAAATCCACACACATATGGACACCTTATCTTTGACAAAGGAGGCAAGAATATACAATGGAGTAAAGACAATCTCTTTAACAAGTGGTGCTGGGAAAACTGGTCAACCACTTGTAAATGAAACTAGATCACTTTCTAACACCGCACACAAAAATAAACTCAAAATGGATTAAAGATCTAAATGTAAGACCAGAAACTATAAAACTCCTAGAGGAGAACATAGGCAAAACACTCTCAGACATAAATCACAGCAGGATCCTCTATGATCCACCTCCCAGAATTCTGGAAATAAAAGCAAAAATAAACAAATGGGATCTAATTAAAATTAAAAGCTTCTGCACAACAAAGGAAAATATCAGCAAGGTGAAAAGACAGCCTTCTGAATAGGAGAAAATAATAGCAAATGAAGCAACTGACAAACAACTAATCTCAAAAATATACAAGCAACTTATGCAGCTCAATTCCAGAAAAATAAACGACCCAATCAAAAAATGGGCCAAAGAACTAAATAGACATTTCTCCAAAGAAGACATACGGATGGCTAACAAACACATGAAAAGATGCTCAACATCACTCATTATCAGAAAAATGCAAATCAAAACCACAATGAGGTATCACTTCACACCAGTCAGAATGGCTGGGATCCAAAAATCTGCAAGCAATAAATGCTGGAGAGGGTGTGGAGAAAAGGGAACCCTCCTACACGGTTGGTGGGAATGCAAACTAGTACAGCCACTATGGAGAACAGTGTGGAGATTCCTTAAAAAATTGCAAATAGAACTCCCTTATGACCCAGCAATCCCACTGCTGGGCATACACACCGAGGAAACCAGAACTGAAAGAGACACATGTACCCCAATGTTCATCGCAGCACTGTTTATAATAGCCAGGACATGGAAACAACCTAGATGTCCATCAGCAGATGAATGGATAAGAAAGCTGTGATACATATACACAATGGAGTACTACTCAGCCATTAAAAAGAATTCATTTGAATCAGTTCTGATGAGATGGATGAAACTGGAGCCGATTATACAGAGTGAAGTAAGCCAGAAAGAAAAACACCAATACAGTATACTAACACATATATATGGAATTTAGAAAGATGGCAATGACGACCCTGTATGCAAGACAGGAAAAAAGATGCAGCTGTCTATAACGGACTTTTGGACTCAGAGGGAGAGGGAGAGGGTGGGATGATATGGGAGAATGGCATTCTATCATGTATACTATCATGTAAGAATTGAATCGCTAGTCTATGTCTGACGCAGGATACAGCATGCTTGGGGCTGGTGCATGGGGATGACCCACAGAGATGTTATGGGGAGGGAGGTGGGAGGGGGGTTCATGTTTGGGAACACATGTAAGAATTAAAGATTTTAAAATTTAAAAAAAAAATGAAAAAAAATATATAAAAAAAAATAAAAGGTTTATCATTTTCAAAAAAAATAAATAAATAAATAAAAAAAATAAAAGACGCTTACTCCTTGGAAGGAAAGTTATGACCAACCTAGATAGCATATTCAAAAGCAGAGACATTACTTTGCCGACTAAGGTCCGTCTAGTCAAGGCTATGGTTTTTCCAGTGGTCATGTATGGATGTGAGAGTTGAACTGTGAAGAAGGCTGAGCGCCGAAGAACTGATGCTTTTGAACTGTGGTGTTGGAGAGGACTCTTGAGAGTCCCTTGGAGTGCAAGGAGATCCAACCAGTCCATTCTGAAGGAGATCAGCGCTGGGATTTCTTTGGAAGGAATGATGCTAAAGCTGAAACTCCAGTACTTTGGCCACCTCATGCGAAGAGTTGACTCATTGGAAAAGACTCTTATGCTGGGAAGGATTGGGTGCAGGAGGAGAAGGGGACGACAGAGGATGAGATGGCTGGATGGCATCACTGACTCGATGGACATGAGTCTGAGTGAACTCCAGGAGTTGGTGATGGACAGGGAAGCCTGGCATGCTACGATTCATGGGGTCACAAAGAGTCGGACACAACTGAGCAACTGAACTGAACTGTTCATTTCTCCTTTTATATCTGTTAATATTTGCCTTATATACTGAGGTACTTCTACATTGGGTGCATACATATTTATAGTATTTTCTTCTTTAATTGATCCCTTGATTATTATGTATCATCCTTCTTTGTCTCTTCTAACAGTGTTTAAAGTCTATTTTGTCTGATATAAGTATTGATTGCTATTTCAGTATTCCTTTGATTTATATTTCTGTGGAATACCTTTTTCCATCCCCTCACTTTCAATCTGTATGTGTCTCTACATCTGAAAGGAGTCATTTTTAGGTAGAAAATATATGAGTCCTCCTGGTTTTATATCCATTCAACCAGTCTAGGTCTATTTGTTGAAGCATTCAGTCCACTTACACTTAAGGTAATCATTGATGAATATGTTCCTAACAACATTCTTTCAATTGTCTTGGATTTGTAGATCTTTTTCTTCATTTTCTCTTTTGTTCTCTTGTGATTTGATGACTATCTTTAGTATTGTGTTTGGAGTTTCTTTTTCTTTTCTGAGTGTATATCTATTAAAGATTATTGTTTTGCAGTTACCATGGTGAAACCCAGCATTTTAAATAGATACCCAATAATTCTCAAGAAGGGATAATACATATTACCTTTTGTTGTTAAACATTTACTTTGCTTCCATTTTATTTTTTCTAAGTTGTGTAGCAGTGAATATTTGGTACAGAGAGCGATTTTTAAATTTTTAGAAATTTTTGTGTGATCATGGGAGTAAGATTATTAGGACAAAAGATAATATTTCCATTTTCTTCCAAAAAAAAAAAAGGTGAATTCATTATCTTATGTGGACGATATATGAGAGTGCTCACTGTCTCCCCTAATTTAAGTGAAATATTTTTGCTTGGTTTCTATTAGCCAGATTGAAGACTAATAAAGTCATTTTCATGACCTATAGGAAGGAAAACTGGAGAGGAGTAATTTTTTTAAAGTAACTCAAAGCCTATAGTTACAGGTTAATTTCCCTGAACTTCAAAAATGAAATGCTATGCATGGAATTTTAGCATAAAAGGAACCAGAGAACAGCTACCATTTCTTTTATTTTTCTATATGGGGAAACTAAGAAAGTAGTGAAGAACATTCCTTAAAGCCAAGGGGTTTCTTACTCAACATTATGCAACTTATTTGTATTTGAACATAATTTGGTATGCAGTGTATACAGATCATATACATATTATTCATAATCACCATTTTATTTCATTCTTTAGTGGTCAGTCCCTTTGAAACTAATAAAACATATGATGTCATGAATAATCAAGGACAACGACTATACTTTGCAGAAGAGAAAAGTAATTGTTTCATCAGACACCTCTGTGGACCTTCAAGGCTTTTTACCATGACAATTTATGATAATGTAGGATGTGATGTCATTACTCTGCATAAAGCTCTAAGATGGAGCTGTTGCTGGAGTAACTGCTGCCTACAAAAGGTCAGTAAATATTATTTCTACAATGTGATTAAAATGTATTTGAGTTCCTTCAAAAAAGCCTCAACACTGGGAAGTATATTAAAATTAAAACATTGGGACAAAGGATAATCTGGAATAAAATATGTCAGAGCGAGAATTATATAATATCTCATACTTTCAGAATAAGACCCATGTGTAACACTGTAAATATTTTTCCGGCAATGAAAGTTAAAAGAAGTTTAGATTTTTAGAAGTTTTCTATTGTAAAATATCATTGTGACTTTTCCAAACTTTAAACATCTTATTTTGTATTGGGGTATAGCTGGTTAACAATTTTGTGGTAGCTTAAGGTAAACAGTGAAGGGACTCAGCCATTTATATACATGTATCTATCCTCCCCTAAACCTCTCTCCCATCTAGGCTGGCATATAACATTGAGTAGAATTTCATGTGCTATGCAATAGGCCCTTGTTGGTTACCCATTTAAAATATAGCAGTGTGTAGTGTGTACATGTGGAGAAGGAAATGGCAACCCACTCCAGTATTCTTGCCTAGAGAATTTCAGAAGAGCCTGATGGGCTGCTGTCCATAGGGTTGCACAGAGTTGGACATGACTGAAGCGATTTAGCATGCATGTATGCATTAGAGGAGGAAATGGCGACCCACTCCAGTATTCTTGCCTGGAAAATCCCAGGGACAGAGGAGCCTGGTGGGCTGCTGTCTATGGGGTCGCACAGAGTTGGACACGACTGAAGCGACTTAGCAGCAGCAGCAGCAGCAGTGTGTACATGATCTTCCCAAAATGCTAACTATCCCTTCCCCCTGCAACCATAAGTCATTTTCTAAGTGAGTCTCTTTCTGTTTTGTAAGTTCATTTATATCATTTCTTTTTAGATTCCACATATAAGGAGTGTCATAAGATACTTCTCCTTCTCTGTCTGACTTCACTCAATATGACAGTCTCCAGGACCATCCATGTTGCTGCAAACGGCATTATTTCATTCTTTTTAATGGCTGAGCAATATTCAGTTGTATATATGTACCACATCTTCTTTATCCATTCCTCTGTTTATGGGCATTTAGGTTGCTTCCATGTCTTGGCTATTGTAAAGAGTGCTACAATGAACACTGGGGTGCATGTATCCTTTTCGATAATGTTTATCTCCAGATGTATGCCCAGGAGTGGAACTGCAAGGTCATAGGGTAGCTGTTTTCAGTTTTCTAAGGATCTTCTATACTATTCTCCATATTGCATTTCCCTGTGTGTATTTATTAGCTACTGAATATATAGTGTTTAAATCTTTTGCCCTTCCTAAAATAAGCCAATTCATCTTACTGAGTTATAAGCATTCTTTAGATAGTGTGAATACAAGCCTTTTCTCAGATAAGTGCATTGCCAATATTGTACCCAGGATTATGGCTTGGCTTTTCATTTTATCACCCTTGGAAAAAAGGAGGGTTTCAATTTTGATAAAATCTAATTTATCATATATATTCTTTTATGGTCCATGCCTTTAAGAAATTACCTAAAAAAAATTTGCCTATCACAAAATAGCAAAGACTTCCTTATATTTCTTCCAGAAATTATATATTTAAGTCTAGTTCCATTTGAAGTTAATTTTTTGTATCTGTGAGGGAACAGCTGAGATTTCTTTTTTATTATTTAATGTCCAATTGTTTGAACACTATGTTTTGAAAAAAGACTACCCTTACCATAGAATTGTCTTTTATATCTTTGAAAATAAATTGTCAATATATGTGTGTACCTTTTTCTGGAATCTGCTCTCTTCCACTGTTCCACTGATCTGTTGTTGTTGTTATTGTTTAGTCACTAAGTTGTGTTCAATTCTTTGTGACCCCATGGACTGCAGCATGCCAGGCTTCCTTGTCCTTCACTAACTCCCAGGGTTTACACTGATCTATACATATAGCTGTATACAGATATGTCCCCTTATGCCAATACTACATTGTACTGAGTACCTAGCTTTAAAGTCTTAATACTAGCCAGTATGAGCGTTCTAATTTTAGTTTGCTTTTTTTAAAATTGTTTGATTCTGTTAAGTACTTTGCACATATAAGTTTCAAAAGAATATTTTATATTACTTGAAACTTCATGCCTAGATAATGATTTGGATGGCATTGAATCTATTTGTTAATTTTGGGAAATAGTGGTTTATTTGGCTCCCCAGGTGGGCTCAATGGTAAAGAATGAAGGAGGTACAGGAAACACAGGTTCAATCCCTGGGTCAGGAAGATCCCCTGGAGTAGGAAATTGCAACCCACTCCAGTATTCTTGCCTGGAACATTGTGTGGACAGAGGACCCTGGAGGGGTACAGTCCATGGGGTCGCAAAGAGTTGGACAAAACTGAGACACTGAGCATGATTTATTTTACTTATTTATTTATTTTAATTTTTGGTTGTGCTGGATCTTAGTTGCTGTGTGTGGGCTTTCTCTAGTTGTGTAGAGCAAGGGCTACTCTTTAGTTGTGGTGCATGGGCATCTCATTGCAGTGGCTTCTCTTGTTGCATAGCACAGGCTCTAGACTCATGGGTTTTAGTAGTTGCAGCATGCAGGCTCAGTAGTTGTGGCACATGGGCTTAGTTGTTCCACAGCATATGGAATCTTCCTGGACAAGAGACTGAACCAGTCTCCCCTACATTGGCAGGCAGATTCTTATCCACCGTGCCAGCAGGGAAGTTCAGGAAGTGATTTTTTACTAATATAATATCTTTGCTTGATGACTATGGTATATTTCTCCTTAGATTTAGGTCTTCTTTAATAACTCCTGGTAGTTATTTTCAGTACATAGTCTTATAAGTACCCTATTAGGACTAAATGAAAGTATTTCATATTTTTAGATACAATTAAGTGAACGTGAAAGTCGCTCAGTCGTGTCCGACTCTTTGCGAGCCCATGGACAATAAAGTCCATGGAATTCTCCAGGACAGAATACTGGAGTGGGTAGCCTTTCCCTTCTCCAAGGGATCTTCCCAACCCAGGGGTCAAACACAGGTCGCCCACACTGCAGGCAGATTCTTTACCAGCTGAGCTACAAGGAAGATACAATTAAAAATATATTCAAATTAAATATTTCATTTGTGTTGCTCACATATAGAAAAACAATTGAGCCTTGATTATTGATCAAGCCAAAATTCACTTATGAATTCTATCAGGAATTTATATATCCCTTAAGGTTTTCTCCAAGTACATAATAAGAAAAAAAAGTTTTACTTCTGCTTTTCTTATCTGTATGCTTTTTATTTATATGTGTATATGTATAAATGTCACATTTATTTATTGTCAACTTTCTAGTTGAGAAAACTATTATAATATTGAACATAAGTAAGAAAGGATAGTCTTGCCTTTTGTACTGATTTTTAAGATCTAATCTTTATCATTAAGTATGACATTCTTCTGTAGTTTTTTTACATATAAAAAACTTTGTTTCATATACTTTCTTAGGGTGAGGAACCTCTCATTTATTCCTAGTTTTCTGAGTTTATATCATAAATAAATTTTGTATTTTGTCAAATATTTTTCCACATCTACTCATTTGATTATGACTTTTCTCTTTTAATCTGTGAGTATGTAAACTGCATCAAATGATCTTTTTAAATGTTAAATCAACTTGACATTCTTGAGGTAAATTGCACTTGTACACATTTGTTATTCTTCTTATATATTTCTGGATTCACTTTGCTAATAGTTTGTGTTTATGTATATGATATATATGCCTGTATTACTCCTTTAAGTTTTTGTGTGGCTTCGGAACCAGGATAATGTTGGTTTCATAAAGAAAGTTGGAACTATTCCTTATTTTTTTCTAAAAAAGCTTGTGTAGGATTTATATTATTATCTTATTTAAATATTTTATTATGTTCTTTCAGTTCAGTTTAGTTGCTCAGTCGTGTCCGACTCTTTGCAACCCCATGAACTGCAGCATGCCAGGCCCCTCTGTCCATCACAAACTCCTGGAGACCACCCAAACCCATGTCCATTGAGTCAGTGATGCCATCCTACCATCTCATCCTCTGTCGTCCCCCTTGTCCTCCTGCCCTCAATCTTTCCCAGCATCAGGGTCTTTTCCAATGAGTCAGCTCTTCACATCAGGTGGCCAAAGTATTGGAATTTCAGCTTCAACAACAGTCCTTCCAATGAACACGGAGGACTGATCTCCTTTAGGATGGCCTGGTTGAATCTCCTTGCAGTCCAAGGGACCCTCAAGAGTCTTCTCCAACACCACCGTTCAAAAGCATCAATCTTTGGCACTCAGCTTTCTTCTCAGTCCAACTCTCACATCCATACATGGCCACTGGAAAAACTATAGCCTTGACTAGACGGACCTTTGTTGGCAAAGTAATGTCCCTGCTTTTAAATATGCTATCTAGATTGGTCATAACTTTCCTTCCAAAGAGTAAGCATCTTTTAATTTCATGGCTGCAGTCACCATCCACAGTGATTTTGGAGCCCAGAAAAATAAAGTCAGCCACTGTTTCCACTGTTTCCCCATCTATTTCCCATGAAGTGATGGGACCGAATGCCATGATCTTCATTTTCTGAATGTTGAGCTTTAAGCCAACTTTTTCACTCTCCTCTTTCAACTTCATCAAGAGGGTTTTTAGTTCCTCTTCACTTTCTGCCGTAAGGGTGGTGTCTTTAGTGAAGCTATTTCAGTCTATAATAGTGGGTGTGTGAAGGATTTTAGACTTATATTCAAAACTTGTTATATATATAGATAGATAGATAATCAGGTTTTCTTTTTCTTCTTAAGTCCATTTTTGTAATTTGTTTCTTTCAAAGGATTTGTCTATAGAAGCTGTTGAATTTTAATTGGCATAAAGTTGTTAATATATTCTTTACTTTCCTTTTAAGTTTGCAGATTATGTAGTAATAGCTCCCTTTTCATTTCAAACAGCAGTAACTTGTGTTTTCTTTCTTTTTTCATGTTTAGTTTAAGGAACTTTACTTTTGGTTTTGTTTTCTCTTTTTTGGTCCATTTCCTGTTTGATTTTTTCCTCTAATCTTTTATTATTTCTTCCACAATTTCTCCTACCTCCTTAAAATAGGAACTTTTATTAAAAAGTCTTCACAACCTTGTACAGCACGTACTGGGGCCAGACCTCAAATAAAAAGCCACAAAAAAATCAAGAAACTCTCAACCAGTGCCATTCCCTTTTTCCAGATGTTGAGTCATGTCGTTTTTATCTTCAGAATCATTTTAAGAGATTCTAATAGGAGGGCAGAATTCTAGGAATTTCCCTTCTGTTTGATTGTGTAATGTTAGGAATATGGTTTCTTGGTTCTTTTTGAGATTTACCTTCTCTTTACACCTTTTCCACCTTTACCTGAACTTCTCTTTCTTTAACCTAGATCTTCCTGTCTTATGCAGTTTTTATTCTACTCTCTGTTATGAAAGGGAATCTTGGATGGATGACATTGTAAAAAGTTATGTCTAGACATCAGCCCCAGTAGATCCCCCCATCATCTTCTTGTACTGACAATGGAGGCAGTAGGGGCTGTGCTGTTGCATCCCATTTTCAGTTATGTTTCTCAGACTGGTCCTTTGAGATTGTTTTTTCCCTTATTGATTCTTGCCAAATGAAACACCTCCCATGACAACAGTTATCCGCATATGTTTGTAAAGTACTTCTCCCTCTGTTTATACTATTTTCTTTTCTTTTAAATTTATTTAATTGCAGGCTACTTATCTTCTGAGGGGGATCTGTTTCTCTTTGTGATGATACTGGTGAGTGGTATCTGGATTCCTTGGATCTCAGGAGTTATCTTGCTGCTGTCACTTGTTTTACTACATCTACTTGTATTTTGAGATGTGAGGCTATAATTTTTCCATCTATTTTGATAAAGAATTTCACAGTGGTTTTGTTTGGTTTAGCAGTCATACTTACTGTGTCCTTTCTATGAGGATTTTGAGAAGACTCATAAACTATATCACCACTACCACCTTATTCACTTAAGGTCTTATTTTTTGATAGAATAATAAATACATATGTATACATAAAAAGGAGGAAGTTAAAGAGGAAAGAAGAAAGAGAAGGTGGGAGAAAGAAAAAAATAAAGTTAGCAGAAGTATATTCAGGAAAAATAATGTCTGTCAAACTTTTAGTTCCCATGTCTGCTTTATTCTTCTTCAGAAGCAGCTGCTATTATGAGTTAAAGAATTATTCTATGAACATTTGTATAATAGATGCATCAGTTCACTTCAGTTCAGTTGCTCAGTCCATCTGACTCTTTGCGACCCCATGAATCCCAGCTCGCCAGGCCTGCCTGTCCATCACCAACTGCCAGAGTTCACTCAAACTCATGTCCATCGAGTCAGTGATGCCATCCAGCCATCTCATCCTCTGTCGTCCCCTTCTCCTCCTGCCCCCAAGCCCTCCCAGCATCAGTCTTTTCCAGTGAATCAATTCTTCGCATCAGGTGGCCAAAGTATTGGAATTTCAGCTTCAGCATCAGTCCTTCCCATGAAAACCCAGGGCTGATCTCCTTTAGAATGGGCTGGTTGGATCTCCTTGCAGTCCAAGGGACACTCAAGAGTTTTCTCCAACATCACAGTTCAAAAGCATCAATTCTTTGGCGCTCAGCTTTCTTCACAGTCCAACTCTCACTTCCATACATGACCACTGGAAAAACCATAGCCTTGACTAGATGGACCTTTGTTGGCAAAGTAATGTCTCTGCTTTTGAAAATGCTATCTAGGTTGGTCATAACTTTCCTTTGAAGGAGTAAGTGTCTTTTAATTTCATGGCTGCAATCACCATTTGCAGCGGTTTTGGAGCCCAAAAAACTAAAGTCTGACACTGTTTCCACTGTTTCCCCATCTGTTTTCCATGGAGCGATGGGACCAGATGCCATGATCTTCGTTTTCTGAATGTTGAGCTTTAAGCCAACTTTTTCACTCTCCTCTTTCACTTTCATCAAGAGGCTTTTTAGTTCCTCTTCACTTTCTGCCATAAGGGTGGTGTCATCTGCATATCTGAGGTTATTGATATTTCTCCCAGCAATCTTGATTCTAGTTTGTGCTTCTTCAAGCCCAGCATTTCTCATGATGTTCTCTGCATAGAAATTGAATAAACAGTGTGACAATATACAGCCTTGATGGACTCCTTTTCCTATTTGGGACCAGTCTGTTGTTTCACGTCCAGTTCTAACTGTTGCTTCCTGACCTGCATACAGATTTCTCAAGTGGCAGGTCAGG
This sequence comes from Budorcas taxicolor, assembly GCF_023091745.1. Classification (NCBI taxonomy): domain Eukaryota; kingdom Metazoa; phylum Chordata; class Mammalia; order Artiodactyla; family Bovidae; genus Budorcas; species Budorcas taxicolor. The sequence continues at coordinate 186,108,224 of NC_068910.1, forward strand.
TGGTCTGGTATTCCCATCCCTTTCAGAATTTTCCACAGTTTCTTGTGATCCACACAGTCAAAGGCTTTGGCATAGTCAATAAAGCAGAAACAGATGTTTTTCTGGAACTCTCTTGCTTTTTCCATGATCCAGTGGATGTTGGCAATTTGATCTCTGGTTCCTCTGCCTTTTCTAAAACCAGCTTGAACATCAGGAAATTCATGGTTCACGTATTGCTGAAGCCTGGCTTGGAGAATTTTAAGCATTACTTTACTAGCATGTGAGATGAGTGCAATTGTGCAGTAGAAGGAATGTTTGAGCATTCTTTGGCATTGCCTTTCTTTGGGATTGGAATGAAAACTGACCTTGTCCAGTCCTGTGGCCACTGCTGAGTTTTCCAAAATTGCTGGCCTATTGAGTGCAGCACTTTCACAGCATCATCTTTTAGGATTTGAAATAGCTCAACTGGAATTCCATCACCTCCACTAGCTTTGTTCGTAGTGAGGCTTTCTACGGCCCACATTCCAGGATGTCTGGCTCTAGGTGAGTGATCACACCATCGTGATTATCTTGGCTGTGAAGCTCTTTTTTGTACAGTTCTGTGTATTCTTGCCACCTCTTCTTAATATCTTCTGCTTCTGTTAGGTCCATACCATTTCTTTCCTTTATCGAGCCCATCTCTGCATGAAATGTACTTATGCTTATCTATCTATCTATATATACTCACATATATGTGTGTGTGTCTGTTTGAGGTGTGTTTGTAACACGGTAGATATTTTTTACAATTTTTTAACTTGATTATATTGGTATGTATAGAACTTCCTCAATCTCATAAATGGTTGCATAATAAGCCATTTTATGGGTGATATGCCATAATTTATTCAACTAGTCTATTGATTTTTATGAACTGGATTTTAAATCACAATGAGCATAAAGAACTTCAATGAAGTCATATTTGTATTGTCATAAAGGTACAAAAGTTCTTGGCATATTGTATAATAAACAGTTTTGGTGTGATTTGTGCTTTTAAGACATATCTAATAGGCATAAAAATTTAAAAAGTGACCCTCATAAGCACCAACTGTTATTATCATCCCTCTTTTACAAGTGGAAAATTAATTTCAGAGAGGTGAGTGATCTGTCCATATTTCATGTGGTTAGTGAGCAGCAGCATCAGATCTCAATTCAGGGATTTCAACATCCAAATTCTTCTTTTTCACTTCCATGCACGTAGGCTAAGTTGCTTCAGTTGTGTCCAACTCCTTGCAACCCTATGGACTGTAGCTCATCAGGCTCCTCTGCCCATGGGATTCTCCAGGCTAAACCTGCATCTCTTGCATCTCTTGCATTGGCAGTCGGGTTCTTTACCATACCACCACCTAGAAAGCCCTTTCACTTCTGCATCAGTCCCCAAATATAGGGCATGCCTAAAACTCAAGAGTTCTGTTCACATATACAAAAACTTAAGTAAAAGGTGGCATATAAGTAAATATAGTCTTATTTACAAATCAAATATATCTAATTTGATTAATACTATATGTTTTTTTAATATTTTGTAGCTAAAAGTTGAGGCGCCTCCTGGAGAAATAATTGGATATGTTTATCAATACTATCACCCGTTTTTGCCAATGTTTAAAATAAAAAATGAAAATAAGGAGAATTTAATGAAAATCAGAGGGCCATGTGTGGTTTCTAGCTGTCTCAAAGATCTAAATTTTAATGTGAGTAATTCATTGTGTTTTAGGATATCATGCTCAAATTAGTTAATAATTTGATACTTTTCCAATGCAGATAATTAAGGTGATTAAAACAAAATTAAACATGTTATAATTATTACTATACCTATTTGCTTAATTTTAAAATTGAATTTCTAATTCATAATTTCTTTGCTTAATTAAGCCCTACAGTTTGTGAAGCTTATAAGGCATCTTTTAATCTATATTTTAAGTGTTTAACTATCAAACAAGAAGCTTTGTATCTAATATTTGAAAATATGGAAAAAGAAAATTACCTTTATTTCAATAGATAATGACATAATCCAGCATTAATTATAACTAATATATTAATGCTAAATTTTATAAAATTCTGAAATTGCTATGATATAATTTTGTTAATGTTTTATGTGCTTACTGATTTATTTCTCATAAAATGGCCAACATTCAGATAATAATTTAGGAAGTAAACTACTAAATATAGTTAATAAAACTAACCCACTACAGTTGTTTAAATCTGTAGATTCCTAATCAACAGAGAATATTGTCTTGGTATGATAAGATATTCTATTTGAAAAATGTACTGCTTGTCAGCCTTTTATCAAGGATACTTTGCTTGTTTTAATATCTGAAATGTATAATCAGAAATTTGGACACAGCCTAGTTAAAATACTACCTGAGTTTTTTCCTCCTCTAGAATTATGTCAATTCAGTTTAGTGATGCTAATTCTGATTGGCACTTGCATGCACTGATTAAAGAAGGCATACTTAAAAATTAATTATAATAATAATGCTTTATTTGAAATTTTAATAAAATGAGCATACAGGACTCTTATTTTTCTATTTCAAGTTGAAAACCAGTGGAACAGGGTGTTCTGTGCTTAAAACTCTGGAAGGTAAAGCTACTTTGCCTCATTTTTTAATAATACCAGTGTTTTATCTCACATTATGGTACAGTAAATTGTACTTTATTCCACTGTCTTAAGAACTTTCTCTAAGGTATTTGATATACTTCCTATTCCTTCTAAATTTGAAACAAAGCCATTTTATAGTTGGCACTTGTAGGTAACCTCCAAGAGTAAGGAACAAGAAAGGGAGGTAATGATTCTGTGAGAAACTCATCTTGTGCACAAATGTGGGCAAATCTTTTAATACTTTTGGTTATGAAAAAGAGGAGACATGTAAAGGGGCAGCTGGTTATAGAGCAGGACTAGGGTGTGGCAAATAAGATGTTTATCTCAGGTAAAAAATTACAAGGGGTATCAAAAAACCTGATAATTAAGATAAATGATATTTAAATATATTTTTAACATCAAAATTAATGCAAGTCTATTATAAACAAATATCAAACTTTAGATAAGACAGAAACTAACTCTGCATCTATATGACCTGTCTCCCTGTATTACCATAAACCTGTTCCTGAGTGGGTCAGGGCACAGAGTGGACAGGGAGGTATATTTATGAAAGGTGATTCCTTAGAACGCTTTGATTTTAAAGCAAACAAGCCAAATTGGAGGAAAAATGTGGAGAAACAACATAAACTGAATATTTGATGAACTTTGTCTCTTACTTGGTATGGAACCTAAGGCATATAGGGAACTGGTCTTGAACAGGCGTAGAAATGGCCCATTCATCACACTAGAAAGGAAGCAGGGAGTGTTGGTACAGATAGAATAACTTTCTAGGCTGGTGTCTGCAAGTTTAGTAAGTTCCTGTCCAGTTGCTCCTATTTTCTCCTCAGTGGAAACGATAAGCTATTTTGCTGAGGGTAATAGGGAAAGATGTGTTCAGAGTTCTGGAAAAACTGGATGTTTGACATAATCATGTAAAAATCTTCCATATTTCTATTCCCCAATTTCCTTAGCATTACTTACAAGGCTAGGCAGACCTAGTCCTCCATACCTCTCTTTTCTTACTCATTTTTCTACCACTATCTCCTTTACTCATTTTGCTCCAACCATGTTCCTTCCTAAATCAGAGCCTTTTAACATATAGCTGTCTCTCTCTAGGAGGCTCTCATTTTCCCTATTCCTCTGTCACTAGGAATTTCCCTATTCCTACCAATCCTCCAAATCTCAGCTCAAATGATGCTTTGCCTAAGAGGTTTTCTCTAAAACCATCCCTCCAGTTCTTTCAGTCTGCCTATTATCTCCCTATTATACTCCATCATATCACACTTCCTTTCCCTTCTGGCATTCATTACAAAATAAGCAGTGGAATTTATCACGGATGTATTGTTTTATATTTACATGAGTATCTCTTATGTTGAGAAATAATATTAGCTGGTATGAGAAGTTGTACTCTAGGGAGTCTAAATGAGTAAAGGAAAAAAGGGCATGAGGAAATTGCAGAGGGATTCAGAAAATTAGGATCTCTTAGGAAAGAGTTAGCTGTGTAGAAGAGTTGAAAAGCTAGTGGTTTTCTTTCACAATTAAATGGATTCTCCAGTCAAATTTAAGCAAATTATATATATTAATATAATTTTATATAAATGCATTATATATAAAACATACATATATATATAATATATGTATATATACACACATATACATAAAATCACTTGTATACAATCAATTTGAAAATTTTCCTTTAGGTAGACATTGTCTGTACATGTTTTTAGAGGCTATCTTCTGATCTTATTGAATATTCTTTTTATTTCAGGGTACATCATTATTATATTATAACTCATATGGGTCATATGTAATTACTAAAATTGATGTAGGAATGCCTGTTGTTTTTATTTCAGGGGTTTTAATCTAAGATTAAAAATATTTTTTTTAATTTTAGTTATTGTCCCTGGATGAAGAAATGATTATTGGTAAGATTTCAAATCAGTGGATTGGATTTACGAGAGAACTTTTCACCAATACCAATACATTTGGGATCCAGTTTCCATTTGATATTGATGTCAGAATAAAAGCATTGATGCTTGGAGCAAGTTTCCTCATTGTGAGTCTATTTTCATTCTATTTTAGCTGCATATTAATTTTCTGAGATTATCACTATACTTTTGCTATTATTTCTCCTCAAATCACCTAGATCAATTGCAATCTGTGCTTTTGGTCTAGTCCCAGGTCCCCAAATTACATCATGGATTGAGTGTTCACACTGCAAAGGAAATAAAAGCGAGAATGTCCTGGAAATGTGATCATTAGAGTTGAATTCCTTTGCCCTAATGAAAAATAAGAATACTTCACTGAAAATAAGAATACAATGTTTCATTCAATGTAATTTACTGTTATTTTTTCAGTGGTAAGAATCCATTTGCCAGTGCAGGAGACTCAGGAGACTCGAGTTCAGTCTCTGGGTCAGCAAGATCCTTTGGAGGAGGAAATAGCAACCCACTCCAATATTCTTGCCTGGGAAATCCCATGGACTGAGGAGTCTGATAGTCTATGGTCCATGGGGTTGCAAAGAGTCAGACATAACTGAGCGACTGACCACATACATACACCAAGAATTTAAAATTTTATAATAAGAACTTTTTAAAACAGTTCATTGAAAAAGGTAATATTGCTCATTTGGAGACCATAGATATGTAGAAATATTTTAAAAGAATTTGTCATTCTTGATTTCATTGGGTCTTAGGAGAAAATGAATATAGCAACTGTCTTCATTCTCCAAATATTATGAAATAACAGGAAATGGCAGAAGAAGTATGCAGGGATGTGTCATACAGTATTAAGTAATTTGGAGAAAGAGAAAAATAAACAGATTAGATAGCAGATCAAATGTAGATGAGGAAAAAATTAGTGAACTGGGATATATAGTTGAGGAAATTATTCATAATAACCTACAGAGACAAGGAAATATGAAAGTCAAGAGTCTCACGATAGGATAGGGAATAATAACTGCTAAAAAAAATTTCCAGAAGAAACGAATTCAGTGAGGCAAAAAGGACAACATATCTTAAGTAATATAATTAAAAATTAACACATATAAATCACAGTGAGGTAGCAAAATAGTAAAGAAAAATAAGTAACCAGAAAGAAAAGAAAAATCTACTACAAACAAGACTGACAATTGCCTTCTTAATAGAAAGAGTGGAAGCCAGAGAGAATAGAATAATATCTTCAAAGTACTGATTTAAAAAACAATTTTAACTCTCAATTTCAATTTTCTTCAAGAATATCTCAAGGAGAAGAGCAAAATAAATAAGTTTTTTTTTTTTAAAGTACATTTTTATTCACATAGACCATTTCTAAAGGAAAGAATTCAGGAAGAAGGGACACAATCTGAGAATAATCATCTGAGGTTCAATAATACGAGCAAATAAAATGCTAACTATATTTGTGAATGTAAATGTGTTTTTACAAATAAATATCAGAAGAGGTTCAAGACAGCAGTGTAAGAACCTCTTGAATTCACCTCCTCCCATGGGAACATCAAATTAACTCCTACATATGGAATAATTGTGGCTTCTCCAGTGGCTCAGAGGTAAAGAATTTGTCCAGTGTCAGAGGTAAAGCAGATGAAGGAATCATACATGACTGAAGTGACTGAGCACACACACATGTACATGGAATATTTCCTTCTGAAAAAAATGCTGAAAACTAGCTAAACAACTCTTCAATGATGAAGGATAAAAAGATCAATATAGGATGGAGAAACAGATGTGTTCTCACCAAAAAAATGCACATCTGGTGTGGAGACACACAATTGGGGGGGCTCTCACAAATACAGAGCTTATCCCTAGAAGCAAAGGGTTGGTGCCCTACTTCAGGCACTCCAAGTCTTGGGACCTGCACTGGAGAAATGAGCCCCCAAACATCTGGCCTTGGAAACCAATATGGCCAAGGTTCAGGGCATTCAAAGTGCTGCAGGGAACAGAGATTCCTCTCTTAAAGGGCTTACATGCAGACTCACCCCAAGACAGCACATAAGCTGCAGTTTGAAAAACATCTAAATGATATTGGCTAGTGAAGGGGGTTCACTAGCTAATCTTAAAGCATGTTCTAGAGGGAAGAGGGCCTGTGGGACTTTCCAGATAAAGTTGCTAGCATTTTATGCTCTTATGTTCTCATTCTACATTGTAAGGGCCAGCACTAGTAGGTGCCAGTTTTGCTACTGTGCTAGTGCTGGTGGTCATACTCTGCCAGCAGCCTTGTTAAAGCCAGCAGGCATGCCTTGGTTCCAAGCTCAACTGCAGTCCTGCTAAAGCCAACAGATATATACAGTCAACACAGGGGGATATCCCTTGATCACCTGACTCTGGTGGCCAGGGGTGCTTGGGCTTCTGGGCCCCAAGTGACTGAAACAGTCTGAGAGATAGTTCTTCACAGGCTACCATGTGCCAGACCATGACATAGACAGGAGGCTAAAACATAGCCCTAGTCTTCCTATGAAAAAGTCTTCTTTACTTGGGCTGGAGTCTCAGCTTGAGGGGCAGGTTTCAAGTTTACCATACATCTAGAGGCTATGAAGTTGTTCTCAGGGAACATAGGCTGGGGGGTTCTATTTTTGTTCTCTCAGTCTTGCTTCAGCTCAAATTACTCACTAAGAAGGAGGTTACACATTCATCTAGAGCCCCAGTATCTGCAAATGTCACCAAGGGATACACCGAAATTACTTGGTTTGGAGTCCAGCAGGGTTTATGACTATACTCCCAAAGAGCTGAATATATTTACATACCCTAAAAACTGCTGCTTGAGGATATGGCATCCAGTGAGCCTGTAACTAGGTCCTGACAGATTCCTCCTTTGAACACTGAAAAGTCTTGATTTCAACCACTGGAACCTATCAACAACAAATCTGGGTGCTTAGATAATCACAAAAGTTTGAGAGATAACTAACAGCAAGGGTTAGGTAAATGATAAGGTTCATCTCCTATACAAGACCATTCCTTCAAGACTGGGAGAGGTAGCTGCTTTGCCTAACATAACACAGAGTCAAGCAAAATGAAGAAACAGAGAAATACACTCCAAATGAAAGAACAAGATAAAACATCAGAAAATAAAATTTAATGAAATGGAGATAAATAACTTACCTAATAAAGAGCTCAAAATAATGGTCCATAGAAATGGTCACTAAACTCAGAAGACTGAATGAACACAGTACATTTTTATACTCTGCAAAAAGAAAACCATTAGAACTAATAAATAAATTCACTAAAGTTGCAGGTTACAAAATCAATACACAAAAACCTGTTGTGTTTTTATACACTAGAAATGAACTATCAGAAAGATAACTTAAGAAAAGAATCTCATTTACAAGGAAATCAAAAAGAATAAAATAACTAGGAATAAATTTACCAAAAAGTGAAAGACCCGTACACTGAAAACTAAGACACTGATGAACAACTGAAGAAGACAAATAAATAAATGGAAAGATATTACGTGTTCATGGATTGGAAGAATTAGTTCAGTTCATTCACTCAGTCATGTCCAACTCTTTGCAACTCCATGGACTGCGTAATGCCAGGCTTCCCTGAACATCACCAAATTCCGGAGTTTGCATAAATTAATGTGCATCCAAGTCAGTGATGCCATCCAACAATCTCATCCTCTGTTGTCCCCTTCTCCTCCTGCCTTCAATCTTTCCCAGCATCAGGGTCTCTTCAAATGAGTCAGCTCTTTGCATCAGGTGGCCAAAGTATTGGAGTTCCAGCTTCAGCATCAGTCCTTCCAATGAATATTCAGGGTTCATTTCCTTTAGGATGAACTGGTTGGATCTCCTTGCAGTCCAAGGGACTCTCAGGAGTCCTCCAACACCACAGTTCAAAAGTATCAATTCTTTGGTGCTCAGCTTTCTTTAGTTCAACTCTCACATCCATACATGACTACTGGAAAACCCATAGCTTTCACTATATGGACTTAATATGCTGTCTAGGTTGGTCATAGCTTTTCTTCCAAGGAGCAAACATCTTTTAATTTCATGGCTGCAATCACCATCTGCAGTGATTTTGGAGCCCAAAAAAATAGTCCGTCACTGTTTCCATTGTTTCCCCATCTATTTGCCATGAAGTGATGGGACCAGATGCCATGATCTTCATTTTCTGAATGTTGAAGTTTTTTTCAGTCTCCTCTTTCACTGGTCCATATTTCCTAAAGTAAACAGAACAAATAATCCTAAAATATATAGGGAACCACAAAAGATACTGAAAGTCAAAGCACTCTTGAGAATGAAGTACAACACTGTGGGCATCATGCTCCCTGATTTCAAATGATATTAAAAAGTCATAGTAATCAAACTAGTATGATATTTGTATAAAAACAGATACATAGATAATGAAAAGGCATAGTAACTTCAGAAATAATGCATGCACATATGATTGATTTATGACAAAGTAGCCAAGAATATACAATGGGAAAGTATTGGCTCTTCAATAAATGTTAATAAAACTGAATAGACACATGCAAAAAAATAAAATTAGACTACTGTCTTATACCATTCACCAAAATAACTTAAAATGTTTTAAAGAATTAAATATAAGACCAGAGACCATAAAAATCCTACAAGAAAACACAGGTGATGAACTCCTTGATATTGTTCTAAAGGAGGAATTTTTGGATCTGACTCCAAAGGCAAGGGCAACAAAAGCAAAATAAACATGTGGCTTTATTTCTTGTTTTTTAAGGAATCTCCATACTGTTTTGAATAGTGGCTTTATCGATTTACATTTCTACCAACAGTGCAAGAGTTTTCCCTTTTCTCCATATCCTCTCCAGCATTTGTATTTTGATGTAGATTTGTATTTGTAGATTTTTTTATGATGGCCATTTTGACTGGTGTGAGATGATACCCCATGGTAGTTTTGACTTGCAATTCTCTAATAATAAGCAGTGTTGACCCAGCAGTCCCACTACTGGGTATTTAGCCTGAGAAAACCATAATTCAAAAAGACACATGTACCCCAATGTTCATAGCACCACTATTTACAATAGCTATGACAAAGAAGCAACCTGAATGTCCATTGATAGATGCATGGATAAAGAAGTTGTACACACACACACACACACACACACATATAATGGAGTATTACTCAGCCACAAAAAGAAATGAATTTGAGTCAGTTAAAGTGAAGTAGATGAACCTAAAGCCTGTTCAATGGAGTGAAGTAAGTCAGAAAGAGAAAAACAAGTATTGTTTTTATATATATATATATAGTATATATTTGAGGGAAGCTCAAAAGTCAGGGAATATATGTACACTTATAGATGATTCATGGTGTTGTACAGCAGACACCAGCACAACACTATAAAGCACTTATCATCCAATTAAAAATAAATTTAAAAAGCAACGCATGAAACTACATCAGACTAAAAAGATTCTGAACAGCAAGGACACCATCAACAAAATGAAAAGGCAACTTACTGAATGAGAGAAGATGTCTGCAAATTTATATCCAATAAAAGTTAATATCCAAAATGTAATTAGAACTCATACAACTCAGTAGTAAAGAATACACTAACAATATAATTTTTAAATGGGCAAAGAATCTGAATAGACATTTTCCCAAAGAAGACATGCACATGGCCAAGAGACACATGAAAAGATGCTCAACATCACTAATCATCAGGGAAATGTAAATTAAAACTTTAATGAGATGTCAGCTCACATCTGTTTGAATCACTGTTATCTAAAAGACAAGAATAACAAGTGTTGGCAAGCACTTGGATAAAAAGGAATCTGTGTACACTATTGGTGAGACTGTAAACTGGTACAACTACTATGGTAAACAGTATGCAGGTACCTCAAAAAACTAAAAATATAACTTCCATATGATTCAGAAATTCTACTTCTGGGTATTTACCCTAACAAAATAAAAACTTTACCTTGAAAAGATATTTGCACCCTCATGCTCATTGCAGCATTATTTAAAGTAGCCAAGTTGTGGAAAATATAATGTAAATATAATGTAAAATGTAAATATCCATCAATAGATGAATGGACAAGGAAGATGTGGTACACTTATGATAGACTACTATTTAGCCATAAAAAACACTGAAATAAGTCAGAACAAGAAAGACAAATATCACATGATTTCACATGTATGTGGAATTTAAAAGACAAAACAAACAAAACTGAACCACATTAAGCTAATAGAAGAGATTGGAGAACAGGCAAAATAAGGGGAAAGAATCAAGATGTAAAAACTTTCTACTTATAAAATAAATAAGTCGATATGATATATAACATGATGACTCTAATAATATTGTATTGCATATTTGAAAAGTGCTAATATAAAACATTTTAAAAGTTCTGTTTACAAGAAAAAATGTTGTAACTTTATACGGTGGTAGATCATAACTGAACTTACTGCAGTGATCATTTTGCAGTGTATACCAATATCAAATCATTATGTTGTATATCTGAAACTAATACAGTATTTTATGTCAATTGTGTCTCATAAAAAACAACAGTAGCAAATGTCTAATTTGTGAGATCAAAAAAAGCAACACTAAAATAATAGGCAACAAAAGTAAATAAGCTGTGAGAAAATTACTAGAATTACAATGTCATAAGGTCTTTGTATTGTTCAGGAGGTGAATTAAGTATGCATGTTAATTTCATGGACAACCACTGAAAAAATGAAAGGACTTTATAAACTGCAAACTAGCAGAGAGGAGAAATAGGAATAAAATACAAGCAAGTAAACAAATGAGTGAAAGAATCTATTTTGGGGAAAGAGCAAGAAGCAAAAAGCATAGACAAAGTGGGACAAATAGAAACAGGAAATTAAAATGGTAGAAAAGAGCTACCTATTCAGGTATATCAATATGTCAATTAAATATATTCTATACAATATCTTGGGCTTCCCTTGTAGCTCAGTTAGTAAAGAATCTGCCTGCAGTGCAGGAGACCCAGGTTCAATTCTTGGGTTGGGAAGATCCCCTGGAGAAGGAAATGGCAACCCACTCTAGTATTCTTACCTGGAGAATCCCACGGATAGAGGAGTCTGGCAGACTACATACAATCCATGGGGTCGCAAGAGTTGGACACGACTTAGCAACTAAACCACCACCACCACACAATATCTTATAATACCTACAATAAATGTAAATGGCCAAATATTGCAAGTAAAAGAATAGATATGGTTCGATTTGAGTTTTAAAATATTCAGAGGCTCTATATAGGAGACAGACCTAAAATAAAGACAAAAAAATTGAAAGAAAGAAAAAATGGGATAAGTTAACAGAAAAATGCTAACCATATGTAAGCTAATAAAGCAAGGTCGCTATCAGGAAAAAAAAAAATAGATGTTAGGACAAAAAACACTATTGGGGCAGACAGAGGGTAACTACATAATGATAAAAGTTTTACTTAGAAGATACAAAAATTCTAGGGTTCTGTGTACCTAATATAAACCTCAAAATATAGAGAAACATGTTATATAGTTAGTGAGAAACTCATCATCATAGTGGAAAATTCACAGTTTTTAATTTTTACTCATTATAGAAGACAGAACCTTAGTAAAGTTATTCAAATTTGAACAAAAATATTAAGAAGTTTGATTTAAAGAATGTATGTAGAACTCTGTATCAAGCAAATAGATAATATATTTTCAACAAACAATTTTTTATAAAAAGGAAGTCTCAACATGTTTCAGAGAATGGGTATAATTTGGATCTTAGTGTCTAAGCAAGTAACAGTAAATTAGATATTGATGAAGATACACATTTTAAAATATTTTGTACAGGAAAACATGTAAATAAGTCAGGGATAAAAAGTAACACAATAAACATTTTAAAGTACATTAAATTGAATAATATTATATTTTAAAATTTTTAGAATGCAACTAAAAATGTTAAAAAGAACAATATAGCTATAAATACTTTTGAAGAAGAGAAAAAAAGTGAAAAATTAATGAACCTAGTATCTATATAAAAGGTTAGTAAAAGAACAGAACAAACCCAAGGGACCATAAGGAAAGAAGTACTGAATTACTGATCAAAGATAAATGAACAAATAGCATTCACATATGTTTTCTAGATAGAAAAGAACTTTCAAAGGAATTAAGTCACAGAGTAAAAGACTGCTAAATTAGAATATCTTAACTTCTGTGCACGTGTGCTCAATTGCTTAGTCATGTCCAGCTCTTTGCAACCCATAGACTATAGCCCACCAGGCTCCTTGTCCATGGAATTTTCCAGGTAAGAATACTGGAGTAGGTTGCCATTTCCTTCTCCAGATCTTAAACTTCTGTACCTCAAGACAAATCATAATATTAAACTTTCAACAGCAGATAATAAAGTAGCTAAAATATATGATTCATAGAAATAATATCATTATATTAATAAAAAATTTTACTTAAGTGAGAAAAAAATCAAATCTCAAATGAAATGGATATATAATATTAAAAACTAATTAATACAGCATTAATAAGGGAATACAGATAACCAGTAACTATATGAAAACATTTTCAAAAACCTATCAAGTAAAGGAATAAACAACAATGAAATATCTCTTTTACTTTTTTCTCCCAATCAGGTTACAGGAATAAGAAACTCAAGAGCTATACATACAACTTTGGGGGGACAAACTGAAAATATCCATTAAAAATTATAATGTTGATATTTTTTCATATGTATTGCTTTCTTCCAAAAAATGAAGACATGCAGACAATTATGTAGGGCTCCCCTGGTGGTACAATGGTAAAGAGTCCACCTACAATGCAGAAGCTGCATGAGATGCAAGTTCAATCCCTGGGTTAGGAATATCTGCTGAAGAAGGAAATGGCAACTCACTCCATTATTCTTGCAGAAATTCCATGGACAGAGAAGCCTAGCAGGCTATAGTCCATGGGTCACAAAAGAGCTGGACACAACTTAGTGACTAAACAACAACAGACAATTCTGTGTACACTAGTAAACAGAAATGTATACTCTATGTTGCAAAATTCACTCTAATAAATAAAAAATGTTAAAATCTAAAATGTAAGTTATAAGATTTATTAATCACATTATAAACTATCTATGAAGTAGAATGTTAATAACTCAAATGCTCAATGACATGAATATTCAGTGTATATTATTTAATGAAAAAAGTAGGATATAAGCATATTATAATACTAATTATGTACCTGGAAGGAATTTAAATCAAAATATTAATGGTAGATCTTGGAGAATTGAAATTATAAAATTTTCTTTTTGGTATTTCTATATTTTTCTGTATCGAGTATACACGAATGAGAAAATACAGAGGAAAATAAAGTAAGGTGCATTAGTTGCTGTTCTCTAAGGGAAACAAATTAATATTATATTCAAATTTATTATTTTGGTGTATTAAGAGTAGTCAAATAATCATACTTAATCCCTTAGAAGTTGCCTGTTACTGCTATTAAACCAGCTTAATCATATTTGTGTTTCATTTTCATTCTAGGACTACATGTATTTTGAACTCTGGTCATAAGAGTCAGCCTGAAAAATCATGCCAGATATTACTGGCATTAAGTTTTGCCAGTCCTCACCAAAATTAAACAACTTTTACTTAGAATATATAATAAAGTTTTATTTCACTAAAATTATTTGTATGATTTTTTTTCCACATAATAGGACACACAGCATTTAATTTTCTACGTACTGAACCACACCAAAAATTTAGGAACTTAGAAATGATCATTGGAAGCAAAAATAAACAAATGGAATCTAATCAACCTTATAAGCTTTTGTACAGTAAAGGAAACCCATGAACAAAACAAAAGACAACCTACAGGCTGGAAGAATTTTTTGCAAATGATACTATCAACAAGGACTTAATTTCCAAAATATACAAATAGCTCATACAACTCAATAACAAAAATAACAAACAACCCAGTCAAAAAATGGGCATAAGACTTAAGAGACATTTCTCCAAAGTAGACATACAGATGGCCAATAGACACATGAAAAAATGCTTAGTATCATTAATTAATAGAGAAATGCAAGTCAAAATTACAATGTTGTATCATCTCACACGAGTCAGAATGGCCATCATCAAATGACAAATAGAGAGGGTGTGGAGAAAAGGGAACCCTCTTACATTGTTAGTGGGAATATAAATTAGTGCAGCCACTATAGCAAACAGTATGGAGGCTCCTTAAAAAACTAAAAATAGCATTGCCATATGATCCTGCAAAGCCACTCCTGGGCACATATTTAGAGAATACTCTGAATTCATAAAGATCCATGCACCCCAATGTTAAAGCAGCACTGTTTACAATAGCCAAGACATGGAAACAACCTAAATGTCCAATTACAGATGAATGGATAAACAAGATGTGCTACATATATACAATAGAATACTATTCAGCCATAAAAAGAATGGAATAATGCCATTTGCAGCAATATACATGAACATAGAGAAACATACTAAGTAAGCTAGATAGAGGAATGACAAATGGCATATGATATCACTTACAAGTCTAATCTAAGTAGAAAATGATACAAATGAAGTTATTTACAAAATAGAAATAGATCCGTAGACACAGAAGACAAACTTATGGTTACCAAAGGGGAAAGGGACACAGGGATAAATTAGGAGTTTGGGATTACCATATACACATATGCCATTTTATATAAAATAGACAACCAACATGGATTTACTCTATAGCACAGGGATTTATATATGTATAACTGAATCAATCTGTTCTATACCTGATGGTAACATAACATTATGAATCAACTATTCAGACATGACTTAGGGACTAAACAACAAAAATATACTTCAATGAAAAAAAAAAAAGATCATTGTATTTAGCTGAGGATTCTGCTGTATAATTCTCCTTATCAAGTCCTGGATCATTCATGCATGTGCAGTCACTTAACAGATTGGCTGGGGACTGTCTCATCCCAGATGGTCTCATTCATATGTCTGGCTGTTGCCTGAGTTAGTAGGGGCATCAGGCCACATAGCTTTCATCATCTAGAAGGCTGGCCAAAACTTACACATGATGACTATATTAGAAAAGCAGCAGGAAAGCAAGCTCAAATGTTCACACTCATCCCAAACCTCTGTTTCTATTATACCTACTAATGTCCCTTAGGGCTTCCCTGATGGCTCAAGTGCTAAAGCGTCTGCCTGCAATGCGGGAGACCCAGGTTCGATTCCTGGGTCGGGAAGATCCCCTGGAGAAGGAAATGGCAATCCACTCCAGCACTCTTGCCTGGAAAATCCCATGGACGGAGGAGCCTGATAGGCTACAGTCCATGGGGTCACAAAGAGTCGGACACGACTGAGCGACTTCACTTTCACTTTCTAATGTCCCTTAGCCAAAGCAAGTCAAATAGCCAAGTCCAGATGCAAGAAGTGGAAAAATAGACTCTACTTCTTTATGGGAAATGCTGAAAAATACTGTGGCTTTTTAATTCTCTCTTTCTACCATTTTTTATTCTCCCCTTTTACCCCGTCCACCCGCCGGTTATAATTATTTCATTCTCCCCACATGCAAAGTATCCTCAACCTTCCCAGAACTTCCAAAATTATCTTTCACTTACAGCATCAGGCTCAAGTCTAATATCATGTGATGTGCATCATTTGTGAATGCAAGCAAGGATACCTGGATGCAGTTCCTCTTGATTCAGAGACTTCAAAACTAAAAAGACCCACCAAACAACAGCACTGTGTTTTGTGCTGTGTTCAGTCATGTCCGACTCCATGGACTGTGAGCCAAGATGAAAATAACTACAGTAAACAAATGGTACTGATCAATAGCAATTTTAGAACTCAGATGGACATATGCTGCCAGCTCCCCTTACTCTAGGAACAGAGAATGTTCTGCACTCTGGCAGTGGCTCTCTAGTCCACTGTTCTCTGTAGCTATGACCTTGGGGATTTTGGCTCTGCCTTCTGAGACATTTTCCTTCTCTAAATTAAATGGCTATGTTTTTAACTGAATAGTTTTGTAGCCCTTTTCCTACTTACAAAAAGATGGAGATAGAAGTTTTTTAATTTTAAACTGTCTCAGTCTCTTTTAAGTCTCTGTCAATATAACTCTCTTAAAAACTCTGTGGCTTTCCATGTATCAGATTTAGAAAAAGCTACATTCAGTCTTCTTTTCAGGTCGGGCTTCTATCTCTGAATTTAATAACAAGAGTCTAGTTTCTTTATATGTAGCTGGGTTCTGAAAGCAACCAGAGGACACAACCTTATGCATAAGCACTTTTCAAGCCTCTGTTTACATCAAGTTTGCAAACGTCCCATTGACCAACTCAAGTCACATGTCTAAATCCATGTTCAGTGGACTTTTAAAGAGATCCCATTCCTTGATTTGAGGCACTGTAAAAATGTTTTTTTCACAATTCACCACATTATTTAATGGGTGATTTTTCTTGATTTGAGTGTGCCATAGATTGACTGTTTCTGTCCCTCACAACTGATATTTTTAAATTTAATCGCCAATGTGATAATATTTGGAGGTGGGACCTCTAGAAGGTGATTAGTTCATGAGAATGGAGCCTGCAATGAATGGGATTGAGGCCCATATAAAAAAGGCCCCCTCAGGGAGCTCCCCTGCCCATTCACCATGTGAAGGTTTAGCAAAAGACTATAGTTCAGGAAGGGGATCCTCATTAGACACTTAATCTGCCAGCATCGTGATCTTGGACTTTCCAGATTTCAGAACTGTGAGAAATAAATTTCTGGTGTTTATAAGCCACTCAGTCTATGGCATTCTGTTATAGCAGCCCAAACCGACTAAGTCAGTGTTACCTAAAAAATAGTTTTTTGTTTTCTTTTTCTTTTCCCACTTCTGGATATCTATTGAAGAAAAAAAAAAAAAAAACACTAACTTGTGGGAGACAGGAAGAATAAAAGAAAAGCAGGCCCCAGCAAGGAATTTATAATTATTGATAAATTGGATGCTTCAAGGCATGAGACTCATGGAATAAGCCCAGAGGGAACAGTTCATAATCTTGAAAACAAGATATGATCCTGGGGTTGGAAAACAGACCCCAGACTGTTTCCCAGCTGGAGTCTCAGAGTCACATGTTTCACATATCTGAAGGAAAATCTATAGATAAGAATATTAATCTTACTTACTAATTTGTTATTGATTACTGTTTCTTGGTTACTTAATGGTTAATGATCACTTTGTTCTTTGGCCCTGAAGGCCACATGAGTTATAGCTTAACTCTCTGCACATTCTTTCCTTCATGGCTGAGAGTATAGTAAAGCTGGCATGGATTCAGTTTTGGCACCTTCACCTTGGAGCAGTCTTGGTCCCCTGATCCTCGCCTTTCACTGAACTCATGTGTCATGTTTCTCATTCTCCTGCCGCATCACACTTTCTGAAACCCTGGTTGTCAAACCAGACTTGACACTAACTGGAAAAGATACATGCTCATTGTGTTGTTGTTGTTCAATCTCTCAGTCATGCCCAACTCTTTGTGACCCCATGGACTGCAGCATGCCAGGATTCCCTGTCCTTCACCATCCCCCAGAGCTTGCTCAAACTCATGTCCATTGAA
Source organism: Budorcas taxicolor (assembly GCF_023091745.1). Taxonomy (NCBI): domain Eukaryota; kingdom Metazoa; phylum Chordata; class Mammalia; order Artiodactyla; family Bovidae; genus Budorcas; species Budorcas taxicolor. Next base: position 186,126,300 of record NC_068910.1, read on the forward strand.
TCAGTGATCCCACTCCAACCATCTTGTCCTCTGTCATCCCCTTTTCCTCCTGCCTTCAATCTTTCCCAGCATCAGGATCTCTCCTAATGAATCAACTCCTCACATCAGCTGGCCAAAGTATTGGAGCTTCAGCTTCAGCATCAGTATGTTCATTGAGGTGAATATGATTTCCGGTGTCCCTTTATCGGAAGTTAGTTGAGGTTTTTTCTTCTACTCCTGTGTTTCAGGGGTACGTCTTGAAGAAGTCAATGCATAAATGCTGCATATTTCTAAGATTCAAGCTCATAAATTTCTTTGGGTGCACAGGCTAATTTTCCCCAGGTAGTGTTAATGGAAAGTCAGATCTGGCTGCTCAGCACTTGAAAGCCAATAGTCCAGAGGCAAGGTTGGTCAAAAGGAAGTTTGCTTTATTTTGCATACCAGCAACTGTTGGAGAGGGTCCACATGTCCAAAGGCCCACTCCCCACTGACAATTGAGGACAAGAGTTTTTAAATGGGGAGTTTCTGGGGTGTATAGGGAAAAGGAAGGGACTCCAGACAGAAACAGCAGTCAGCTCTGACAGTCATCTTGAAATTGGTCATGTGATTCTCTGACCAGCATCATCCTGATTGTTTTAAGTACAGTTAATATTCAGGTCCAGGGTCATTTTTTTTTCCAGTTTTTCCGAGGCCAGGTCTTGGAATTGTGCCACCTATGCCAAGGACAGTCTGGTCCTCCTGCAGTTAACTTCTTCTGTCAGGTGGGGTTTTTAGTTTCTATAAGACAGCTCAAAGCATATGGCTCAGAATATTATTTAGTCTTTGTAGAGGAACTAAAGGTCCTTGACTTTGATTAATGACCAAACTATAATTATTTTATCCTGTTTGCTTTTCCTTTGTTTCTGGATTTTCTCACTTCTTAGATTAAATTTATTCTTTGACTAAAGCTTTTCTACAGACAAAAGGCAGGCTGAGGAATTTGCAGGCAGAGGGAGGAAGGACTATAAGGTCCTGCTCTGTTTCAGTAGTAAGTGAAAGAGGCAAGTACCTCTGAGAGTCAGGATAGTGGAAGCAGACAAGAGAAAAATTAGAAAGATTCTCTAAGAATAATGCAAATTTATCTAATGTTTGTGCATGCATGAGAAAAAGGTTTTGATGAAAACTTTTCAGGTGAACGTGCATATCATCTGTAAATACTTTGATGAGGCCCATGGCACACAAAAGAGAAACTCTTACAGGCATCTCTTTGCAGGAATGAGTCAGTGCTGCTGTCCATGTGCCAACCTATTAGCCCAAACCTCAGTCCAGTAGCCTTCACTTTCAAGATGAATTTAGTCAACTGGTGTACCACACACTCACGTCCTTCAATAATGGTTCTGTACTGGCAATCTTGACCTCTTTACCAATCTTCAATTTAGGCATTTACATTCATATTTCCACCATGATAATATGGAGAAATCTACCTGAAAGTTGGTGAAATGATAATGGGATTCAAGCCTATTAACCTTTTTTTTTTTTTTTTTGTATTATGAGAGAAAACTATAAAGAAAGGGCTCCTTGAGACCCAGAATAATTCTTAGGTATAAGGTCAATTGCTCTGTGAGTCATGTGCCTGCTCATTCACTTCAGTCATGTCCAACCCTTTGTGAACCCAGGGACTGTAAACCACTAGTCTCCTCTGTCCATGGGATTCTCCATGCAAGAACACTGGAGTGGGTTGCCCTCCTCCAGGGTATCTTCCAGACCCAGAGGCTGAACCTGGGCCTCCTGCAGTACCAGCATTGATCCTCCTGCAGATCTTTTTAAAATTTATTATTTTTTTAATGAAGGATAATTGTTTTACAGAATTTTGTTGTTTTCTGCCATTCATCAACATGAATCAGCAATAGGTATACATATATCCCCTCCCGCTTGAACCTCCTTCTCATCTCCCTCCCCATCCCACCCTTCTAGGTTGATGCAGAGCCCCTGTCTGAGTTCCCTGAATCACACAGCAGATTACCATTGGCTCTCTATTTTAAAGGACTGAGAAGAAAGGAGCAATGATTCCTCAAGAGACTGATCCAGACTTGCCTGTGAGTGTCTAGGAGGGAGGTGTGGGTTGGTGCTGGCCTGTTGAAGGGTTGAGGCACTGAGTGTACCAGTACATGCATGGGATCTTTTGAAGTAGGTCACCATTATCCTCATTACCTCCACCACAGTTTGGCTCCAGGTAAAAAACAGGGAGGGAACACAGCTCCACCCATCAACAGAAAATTGGATTAAAGATTTACTGAGCATGGCACCATTCATCAGAACAAGACCCAGTTGCCCTCTCAGTCAGTCTCTCCCAACAGGAAGCTTCCATAAGCCTCTTATCCTTCTCCATCACAGGGCAGACAGAATGAAAACCACAATCACAAAAAACTAACCAATCTAATCACATGGACCACAGCCTTGTCTAAATCAATGAAACTATGAGCCATGCCATGTAGGGCCTCCCAAGACGGATGGGTCATGGTGGAGAGGTCTGACAGAATGTGGTCCACTGGAGAAGGGAATGGCAAACCACTTCAGTATTTTTGCCTTGAGAACCCCATGAACAGTTCAGTTCAGTTCAGTTCAGTTCAGTCACACAGTTGTGTCCGACTCTTTGTGACCCCATGAATCACAGCACGCCAGGCCTCCCTGTCCATTACCAACTCCCGGAGTTCACTCAGACTTACGTCCATCGAGTCAGTGATGCCATCCAGCCATCTCATCCTCTGTCGTCCCCTTCTCCTCCTGCCCCCAATCCCTCCCAGCATCAGAGTCTTTTCCAATGAGTCAACTCTTCGCATGAGGTGGCCAAAGTACTGGAGTTTCAGCTTTCAAAGAAATCCCAGGGCTGATCTCCTTCAGAATGGACTGGTTGGATCTCCTTGCAGTCCAAGGGACTCTCAAGAGTCTTCTCCAACACCACAGTTCAAAAGCATCAATTCTTCAGCGCTCAGCCTTCTTCACAGTCCAACTCTCACATCCATACATGACTACTGGAAAAACTATAAACAGTATGAAAAGGCAAAATGATAGGATACTGAAAGAGGAACGCCCCAGGTCAGTAGGTGCCCAATATGCTACTGGAGGTCAGTGGAGAAATAACTCCAGAAAGAATGAAGAGATGGAGCCACAGCAAAAACAATACCCAGCTGTGGATGTGACTGGTGATGGAAGCAAGGTCTGATGCTGTAAAGAGCAGTATTGCATAGGAACCTGGAATGTTAGGTCCATGGATCAAGGCAAATTGGAAGTGGTCAAACAGGAGATGGCAAGAGTGAACATCGACATTTTAGGAATCAGCAAACTAAAATGGACTGGAATGGGTGAATTTAACTCAGATGACCATTATATCTACTACTGTGGGTAAGAATCCCTTCGAAGAAATGCAGTAGCCATCATAGTCAACAAAAGAGTCCAAAAATGCAGTACTTGGATGCAATCTCAAAAATGACAGAATGATCACTGTTCGTCTCAAAGGCAAACCATTCAATATCATGGTAATCCAAGTCTATGCCCCAACCAGTAATGCTGAAGAAGATGAAGTTTAATGGTTCTATGAAGACTTACAAGACCTCTTAGAACTAACACCCAAAAAAGATGTCCTTTTCGTTATAGGGGACTGGAATGTAAACGTAGGAAGAAACACCTGGAGTAACAGGCAAATTTGGCCTTGGAGTACAGAATGAAGCAGGACAAAGGTTAATACAGTTTTGCGAAGAGAACTCACTGGTCACAGAAAACACCCTCTTCCAACAACACAAGAGAAGGCTCTACACATGGACATCACCAGATGGTCAACACTGAAATACAACTGATTACATTCTTTGCAGCCAAAGATGGAGAAGCTCTATACAGTCAGCAAAAACAAGACCTGGAGCTGACTGTGGCTCAGATCATGAACTCCTTATTGCCAAATTCAGACTTAAACTGAAGAAAGTGGAGAAAACCACCAGAGCATTCAGGTATGACCTAAATCAAATCCCTTATGATTATACAGTGGAAGTGAGAAATAGATTTAAGGGCCTAGATCTGATGAGTGCCTAATGAACTATGGATGGAGGTTCATGACATTGTACAGGAGGCAGGGATCAAGACCTTCCCCCAAGCAAAAGAAATGCAAAAAAGCAAAACTGCTGTCTGAAAAGGCCTTACAAATAGCTGTGAAAAGAAGAGAAGTGAAAAGCAAAGGAAAAAAGGAAAGATATGAATGCAGAGTTCCAAATAATAGCAAGGAGATATAAGCAAGCCTTCCTCAGTGATCAGTGCAAAGAAATAGAGGAAAACAATAGAATAGGAAAGACTAGAGATCTCTTCAAGAAAATTAGAGATACCAAGGGAACATTTCATGCAAAGATCGGCTCAATAAAGGACAGAAATGGTATGGACCTAATAAAAAGCAGAATATAAGATGAAAACCTGGCAAGAATACACAGAAGAACTGTACAAAAAAGATCTTCATGACCCAGATAATCACAATGGTGTGATCACTCACCTAGAACTAGACATCCTGGAATGTGAAGTCAAGTGGGCCTTAGAAAGCATCACTACGAACAAAGCTAGTGGAGGTGATGGAATTCCAGCTGAGCTATTTCAAATCCTAAAAGATGATGCTGTGAAAGTGCTGCACTCAATAGGCCAGCAAATTTGGGAAACTCAGCAGTGGCCACAGGACTGGAAAAGGTCAGCTTTCATTCCAGTTCCAAAGAGAGATGATGCCAAAGAATGCTCAAACTAACCACACAATAGCACTCATCTCATGTACTAGTAAAATAATGCTCAAAATTCTCCAAGCCAGGCTTCAAGAGTATGTGAATCGTGAACTTCCAGATGTTCAAGCTGGTTTTAGAAAAGGCAGAGGAACCACAGATCATATTGCCAACATCCTCTGGATCATCAAAAAAGCAAGAGAGTTCCAGAAAAACATCTATTTCTGCTTTATTGACTATGCCAAAGCCTTTAACTGTGTGGATCACAACAAACTCAGGAAAATTCTGAAAGAGATGGGAACACCAAACCACCTGACCTGCTTCTTGAGAAATCTGTAGGCAGTTCAGGAAGAAACAGTTAGTTTCTGGTTCCAAATAGGAAAAGGAGTACGTCAAGGCTGTATATTGTCACCCTGCTTATTTAACTTACATGCAGAGTACATCATGAGAAACGCTGGGCTGGATGAAGCACAAGCTGGAATTAAAACTGCCAGGAGAAATATCAATAACCTCAGATATGCAGATGACACCACCCTTATGGCAGAAAACGAAGAACAACTAAGGAGCCTCTTGATGAAAGTGAAAGAGGAGAGTGAAAAAGTTGGCTTAAAGCTCAACATTCAGAAAATGAAGATTATGGCATCTGGTCCCATCACTTCATGGCAAATAGGTGGGGAAACAATGGAAACAGTGACAGACTTTATTTTGAGGAGCTCCAAAATCATTGCAGATGGTGACTGCAGCCATGAAATTAAAAGATGCTTGCTCTTTGAAAGAAAAGTTATGACCAATCTAGATAGCATATTAAAAATCAGAGACATTACTTTGTCAACAAAGTTTCGTCTAGTCAAGGCTATGGTTTTTCCAACAGACATATATGGATGTGAGAGTTGGACTATAAAGAAAGATGTGCACCAACGAATTGATGGTTTTGAGCTGTGGTGTTGGAGAAGACTCTTGAGAGTCCCTTGGACTGCAAGGAGATCCAACCAGTCCATCCTAAAGGAAATGAGCCCTGAATATTCATCGGAAGGACTGATGTTGAAGCTGAAACTCCAATACTTCAGCCACCTGATGGGAAGAGCTGACTCATTTGTAAAGGCCCTGATGCTGGGAAATTTGAGGGCGGGAGGAGAAGGGGATGACAGAGAATGAGATGGTTGGATGGTATCACCAACTCAATGGACATTGAGTTTGAGTAAACTCCAGGAGTTGGTGATGGACAACAAGGCTTGGTGTCCTGCAGTCCATGGCCTCGCAAAGAGTTGCACACAACTGAGCAACTGAACTGAACTGAACTGATCTATTTTTTATAAGGTATTGTAAATTTCCATGCATCTCTGTCCATACCTCTCATCTTCTCTTCTCCCCACCATGTCCATAAGTGTTTTCTCTATCTCTGTTTTTCCACAGCTACAAAATAGTTCTTAATAAATGATTATCTTCAGTTCTCTCTACTGTGTAACTGACTGATAATCATTCATGATTATTTCTGGATATGGTTGGTTTCAATGAAAGATAAGATCCAAAGAACATGTCTACATGTTCTCTACATGAGAACTACACAGACAACTGTCTTAAGGGGAACAAAAGAGATAAAGACTCAGTGAAATATAATAAAACAAGGACTGAATATTTACACACAAAGGCTACTCTTACTCTTCTTTTTAAAGGGTTTGGATAGAGCAGCCCTTGTTATACAAAGATTGCCATTTCAGATTCTGAATAAATCCTATGCCTGTAGTTAAGGATTTCTGTCTGCAGAAGGAAGTAGTAGGTTTTGATTGTACAAGCTCATGCTTGAAATGGGTATGACTTGGATCATTCTAGAAAGATGAAATGGAAAATTTGAAGGAGTCAAAAATGGCTCAGCTACAGAGAGAGGGCTCGACTTGAGTCACCTACTCCTTTTCAGTAAGAGGTAAATGGACCCACATGTATGCCCAAAAATGTTTACCGGGTGTTTGGCCTGGGAGCTTCCCTGGTGGCTCATTTGGTAAAGAATCCACTTGCAATGCAAGAAACCTGGGTTCAATCCCTGGGTTTGGAAAATCCATCAGAGAAGGGAAAGGCTACCCAATCCAGTATTCTGGCCTGGAGAATTCCATGGACTGTATAGTTCCGTGGGGCACAAAGAGTCAGACATGACTGAGCAAGTTTCACTTCACTTCACTGGCCTGGGAGACTTACTTAAAAAATCCCATTCTTTGGCACATTCAGAGGGAGTGAGGGCTTGCTCCTTCCTTCCACAGGACATTGGCCTGTTAACTTCTCCCCAATTTTCTATAGTGTATAACATTTTTTAGCAGTCTTTTATGACCTTTTAATTACAAAGCAACACACACACAAGACTCACTCTCTCTTACCACACTGGCGATGAGACTTGGAACCAAACTGATTTCAAGAAAAAATAATACAAATATTTCATGCCCAAATTTTGTGGAGCAATTTAATGTCCAAATTATCTGTCTCATTCCCAGTTCCTACTATGAAAATTATCTGCCTAAAAGCCCTGAAAGTTACATCTACTTTTTTACTCTCCATCCAGTTCTGACAAAATCAGGGTATGGCACCACTGGGGCCAGGTACTCAGCCCCTCTAAACTGTGTCTGTGGTAACAGTACCTACTTAAAGCATTGTTTGCAACATTAAAATTTGATTATTTTTAGCACAGTGTATGGTACACACTGAATGATTTGTGTATATTAATATTACCATAGCCATATTCAATTGAATGTTGATAATTCAGATAGTCTCATACCCACAGTGGAATATTAATATACGAAGAAAACTGGACCTCATTCACACACCAGTATCTTGTTTGTTTGTCTCCATTTATACAGATATAAACTCACTTTTTAGAGGGCAAAGGAGTTTGAAGTTGCTAAATTTGAGTATTTTCTGCTTTTGCTTTGATCAGGCCTCCAAAGGATAAGCACAAAACACTAATATTTCGAAGCTTACATTCCAGAACAAAGTTCTAAACTATTTATATGGGATAAATAAACTTGTCTCCAGCTCACAACTTATCAAATATATTTAATGCAATAAAACAGGAGAGGAAGATGAAGGATGAGCTATGTATCTCTTTCCAGTCTCATCCTCTGTGATTTGGGCATTGGTGTTGGAAGCCAGTAAAACTGATAAAGAAGAGACCATGTAGGCATTTTGACACAAGTGAAGTTGTTTTAGAGACAAAGTTTATCCCTACTGTTTTAGATGATTTGAGGCTCTCCTAGCTCTCTGAAATTAGAAGCTTTGACAGCACCTAGACCCACTGTCCTTGTTATGAAAAGTGATATTCCTACAACAGGTCATAGTACAGGTGAGGTTTCTTTAGATGACATTGGAGATGGATAAGTGGAAGCAAGGACCCAAGAAACAGCAAGCAGCATGCAATGTCAAGATAATAGGGATAGACCAAATTTTAAAAATACATTAAGTACTTCTAGACTCTAATATGACTTGGTCACATGAAGAGTCTTTCTAATAACCTCATAGGGAGCTAGTGAGCCAGCAGGTACTTGGGTTAAGTTGTTATTTTTGTAATTAATACTCTGAAGAGTATTTGAGTTTTATCAGGTGCTGTGTGCTGTGCTTAGTTGCTCAGTCGTGTCCGACTCTTTGTGACCCCGTGGACTGTACCCCTCCAGGCTCCTCTGTCCATGAGGATTCTCCAGGCAAGAATACTACAGCAGGTTGCCATGCCCTCCTCCAGGGGATCTACCCAAGCCAGCAATTGAACCCAGGTCTCCTGCACTGCAGGCAGATTCTTTACCATCTGAGCCACTTGAAAATAACTTAGCTACACTAATTGAGGGGTGTTCTTGTTGGTATGTGTGTTTTATTTTCTGAATGTGAAACTCCAAGAAGTACCATTAACCTTGGGTGCCTCATTTTTTTTGTCACTTAATATGTGAACATGTCGGATTCACATATGCTCCCCAATTTATCAGCAAGTGAATACATCTGATATGGTGCAAATGAAATTTTCAATTGCTTTACAGAAACAATCCCACATGCAAAGTCTGCAGGGCAATTATCAGTACTCAAACTACTAGGTGACTAGAGAAATTTTTGGTTTAGATTAGTTTTAGTTTGAATTCCACAGTTTATAAGCCAAATGTCTACTGAATGACTGTCTAAAGGTAATTTCTACCTCTAAGCAAAAGAGTTACCTTTGCTGTTGTGTACGTATTATGAACACTGGTAGAACAGTACTGCTTTCTTGTTTTTTATGTGAGGAAAAAAATGTTAGAATCAATATGGTTACAACTGCACACAAGTCTTGGGACATTGATGCAGCCTGGAGATGCAGCTGTCTGGAATTAATTTTGCCACCACATGAGTAATTGTTGTAGATTATTTCTTCATGACTATGTATGTGTCAGATACATGTGACCACCCCACACCATCAATACTAGCTTAAAATGCTTGAAGTCATCAAAGCAGAGCTTCCTTAGCTTCTTACTAATCTACCAACAACTTATCTGAATTCACATTCATACTTTCTTTTTTTTCCCCTCCTTATCACAAAAGAAGGGGAAATACCTTCCTGTCAAAAAGGCAACCAGATGTCCATCAACAGATGAATGGATAAAGAAGCTGTGGTACATATATACAATGGAATATTACTCAGCCATAAAAAGGAACGCCTTTGAGTAAGTTCTAATGAGGTGGATGAACCTAGAACCTATCATACAGAGTGAAGTAAGTCAGAAAGAGAAAGTTGAATATATTCTAACACACATATATGGAATCTAGAAAAATGGTACTGAAGAATCTATTTACAGGACAGCAATGGAGAAACTGAAGAAGGCAATAGCACCCCACTCCAGTACTCTTGCCTGGAAAATCCTATGGATGGAGGAGCCTGGTAGGCTGCAGTCCATGGGGTTGCTAAGAGTCGGACACGACTGAGCGACTTCACTTTCACCTTTTACTTTCATGCATTGGAGAAGGAAATGGCAACGCACTCCAGTGTTCTTGCCTGGAGAATCCCAGGGATGGTGGAGCCTGGTAGGCTGCCGTCTGTGGGGTCACAAAGAGTCGGACAGGACTGAAGTGACTTAGCAGCAGCAGCAGCAGCAATGGAGAAACAGACATAGAGAACAGACTTATGTACATGGGAAGAGGGGAGGAAAGGGTAAGATGTATGGAAAGAGTAACATGGAAACTTACATTACCATATGTAAAATAGATCACCAATGGGAATTTGCCATATGGCTCAGGAAACTCAAACTCAGGGGCTCTGTATCAAGCTAGAGGGGTGGGAAGGTGAGGGAGATGGATGGGAGGTTCAAAAGGAAGGGGATATATGTATACCTATGGCTGATTCATACTGAGGTTTGACAGAGAACAACAAAATTCTGTAAAGCAACTATCCTTCACTAATTAAAAAAAAAAAAAGGCAACCAAACCATTGGTTTCTATATGCCTTCATCCTCCCAAAGCACCTTCCCCAATCAATTAGCTCCTTTCTCTTCATCTCCAACCTCTCTCCCTACAGCGGAGTGTTGCTCTTTTGAGTTAGCAGAATTAAACATAATCTGAGAATTTTTTAAAAGGACAAATTCATGAGCCCCACCCTAGACCTACCTAATCACAAACTCTGGAGTTGGGGCCCATCAATTTGTGTTTCAACAAAATGAAGGTAATTAAATCGTCACAAGAGTGTGAGAAGTACTAGATTTTTCTATACATTAGAATCACCTGGGAGCTTTAAAAAAACTATTGCTGCTTTGTCCCATCCCCAGAGACTGATTTCATTCATCTAAGGTAGAGCCTGTGCACTGGATTTCTTTTAGTAGAATTTTTAAGAACAGTTTTAGGTTCACAGCACAGAGATCTTTCCATATACCTTTTGCCCCCACATACACAGAGGCCCTGTAATTTTTGAAAGCTCTCCAGGTGATCCTCATGTGTAGTGACATTTGGGAACCACTCCCAAGAATATCTTTATTAGTATTAAACATGCTTATGATTCTCTTATTTTTCCCCACATTTCCTTCAGTCACACAGCTTCCTCTAGCTTTAACATTTTTATTGTTGTTCTTTCGTATCTAAGCTTGATTCTTCTTTTTAAAATATATTTTTTATTTATTTGATTGTGCCAAGCCTTAGTTGCAGCATGTGGGATCTTTAGCTGTGGCATGCAAACTCTAATTTGCAGCATGTGGGATCTAGTTCCCTGATCAGGGATCAAACCTAGGGCTCCTGCATTGGAAGCATAGCTTCTTAGCTACTGGACCACCACGTGAGTTCTAAGCTTGATTATTTTCTACCTTACTTCTCTACTTCCTATTTACCACCCAGATCACTGTGATTTTTCTCCCATATCCACCATACCCTCCTTATTTGACCAAGGGACTCTTTCAAACCTTATCTTATTTGACTTTTCTAGGGCATTTGGTGTTGCTGACAATTCCTTCTTGAACTTTTCTAGTTCACTGGTTTCCACAGAAGCTGTTCTCTGGGGTTGATTTCTAGTTCACTGGTTTCCACAGAAGCTGTTCTCTGGGATTGATTTCAGTTCTTCCCACTCATTCTCAGTCTCTATTAGAGCTTCCCTGTGCTCACCCCTTAAGTGTTGATGTTCTTGAAGTTTGCATCCAAGGCTTTCTTCTGATCTTTCTAACAGCAAGAAAGTCAGAGGTACACGGAGAATTTTTTAACTTGTTCTATTAATGAATAGCATGTGAATAGTTTAAAAAGCCAAACACCACTAAAAAAAAATATTAGAAGTCTCTGGCTACTCCTCTTGATCCATTTTCTCATAAAAACAAACAAACACACTTGCTGGGATTTTTATTCAGAATTCCATTGAATCCACAGATCAATCTTTGAAAACTGACATTTTCACAATATTAAACATCCACTCTGAGAACATAGCACCATTCTCTTTTATGTAGGTTTTTAATTTCTATCATCAAAGTTTTGTAGTTAGCAGAGTAGAGGTCTGACATATTTTTCATTACTTTTAACTTGATATTTGATGTTTTTATGCTGATGTACATGGCATCTATTATATTTCTAAATTTTTGTTTCTAGTCTATGGGAATAAATTGATTTTGTTTATACTGACTTGCATACTATGACTTTGCTTAATTCACTTATTAGTTCTCATAGTTTCTTTGCAGTCTTTTGGATTTTTTTGTGCACACAATCATCATATGCAAATAAAAATAAGTGCAATTTTACACTTTCCAATTTTATGGATTGTTCTCTCTTTCTTGCTTTCTTTGAACTTGATAAAACCTCTAGTATAATGGTGAATAAACATATTAGCAGGAGATTTCTTTTTTCCCAACTCTTTTTAAGGGAAAATCTTTTGATAGTTCACTTTTATATATGTCCTTAGCTCTAGGTTTTTGATAGATACTCTTAATCTAAGTAAGCTTAATTATATGACTAAATTGCTGAGATTTTTACCAACTTTGTTATTGTTGTTCAGCTGCTCAGTCACATCCGACTCTTTGTGACCCCACGGACTGCAGCATGCCAGGCTTTCCTGTTCTTCACTATCTCCCAGAGTCTGCTCAAACTCATGTCCATCGAGTCAGTTATGCCATCCAACCGTCTCATCCTCTGTTGTTCCCTTCTCCTCCTGCCCTCACTCCTTCTCAGTATCAGGGTGTTTTTCAATGAGTCGGCTCTATGCATCAAGTGGCCAAAATACTGGAGCTTCAGCTTCAGCATCACACCTTCCAATGAATATTCAGGGTTGATTTCCTTTAGGATTGACTTATTTGATCTCCTTGCAGTCCAAGGGACTCTCAAGAGTTTTCTCCAGCACCACAGTTCGAAAGCATCAATCCTTCAGCACTCAACCCTCTTTATGGTTCAACTCCCACATCTGTACATGACTACTGGAAAAACGATAGCTTTTCCAACTTACATTTAATTAATTTTTATGCATCTAGTCATAAGGTCACATGGTTTTTCTTCTTATTCTGACAAGCTGGTGAATAAAATTGATTGATTTTGAACTATTTAGCTAAACTTTAGCTAGTCCTAAAATATCAACCATATTTCCATACCCCACTTGATCATAATGTTTAGTTCATCTGTTTTTGCTGGTGAGTACTAATTGATAGTCTGTTAAGATATTTATATCTATGTTCATGAGTGACTTTAGTCTGTAATTCTCTCCCCTTACAATATTCTTCTTATGTTTGGGAACTAGGGTTAATGTGACCCAATGCTATGCTGATAAATGTTGTCATTGGTTTTCCAGGGGAAATAAAAGGCCTTGATTTATAGTGATTGATGCTTACGTTGGTGAACATACTCCCATTACAGCTGATTTCAGTCTACCAAAGTGATGTCATTGAACACAGATTCAGAAGTAGATGCTCACAATAGGTTCTTGTTAGCTGGCTGCAGTATAACACTACTCTGAAGTAAAAAAGGAAAAAAAAAAAAAGGGGGAGGGCTGGAATTTGTTCTTACATTCTGAAAGAATTGGTCTACTATTTTTACTTCCTCTTTAAATTTTTGTTGACATTCATGTGGCATTAATTAGTGAATCTGAACATTGATCCTATCACTCCTGAAATAGGTATAACTTTTTCTTAATGCAAGACATTTTATTTTCTTCCTCTACAAAGAGTAAGTCTTCCATTGCACTGTACCTTTCAAGAAAACCTAGTATTTAAAATGTGAGTGCCATATTCCAGGAAAAAGAAAAGCAAATGAAGCAAAGAGCAAAAAGAACCTTATGATTCTGCTGACAAGTACATCTGTAGTTAGCTAAAATATTACCAGTGGATTTGTCAAATGGTACTGAAGGAAGATTTATGCTAATAAAGGCTCACTTGATCTTATGTTAAGACATTAGTTTAATCAGTGGCTCACTTCCTCTTTAGCTAAAACATTAGATAAATCATGTTGGGAAAATAAAACCCAGAGGCAGAAACTAATTGGGAATGTTGCTTTTAGGTAATGAAGCACTTATGCATACATTTTGAGGACTCATTAAGTTTCAGTTTGGGGATGTTTTCACATAACTCATGTAAAAAATGCATAGTTGTTGAGATATGTAACTGCCAAATTCTGAGTAAAAAAAGAATTTGGCATTTTACTTCATCAAACATTCCATCAAAATTTTGACTAAATTGTAGGGGTCCAAAGATAAAACAAGGAACAAAGCTGTATTCTACTAACTAAGGAGATTAGTAGGGGAGACATATATTTAAACAAATATATTTAAACCCAATATAACTCCACTGGGTGATAAGGGCAATTAAAGAGATTTATATTAAGTACTGGACTGGAAAAGATCAGTTTTCATTCCAATCCTGAAGAAATGCAATGTCAAAGAATGTTCAAACTATTGCACAATTGCACTCATCCCACATGCTAGCAAATTAATGCTCAAAATTCTCCAAGCCAGGCTTCAACAGTATGTGAATCATGAAATTCCAGATGTTCAAGCCGGATTTAGAAAAGGCAGAGGAATCAGAGATCAAATTGCCATCATCCGTTGGATCATCGAGAAAGCAAGAGAGTTCCAGAAAAACATGTACTTCTGCTTTATTGACTACACCAAAGTCTTTTTGACAGTGTGGATCACAACAAACTGTGGAAATTTTTTAAAGTGATGGGAATACAAGACCACCTTACCTGCATCCTGAGAAATCTGTATGTAGGTCAAGAAGCAACAGTTAGAACCAGACTTGGAACAACAGACTGGTTCCAAACTGGGAAAGGAGTACATCAAGGCTGTACATTGTTACCCTGCTTATTTAACTTACATGCAGAGTACATCACCTGACTGGATGAAGTGCAAGCTGGAATCAAGATTACAGGGAGAAATATCAATAACCTCAGATATGCAGATGACACCACCCTTATGGCAGAAAGAGAACTAAAGAGCCTCTTGTTGAAAATGAAAGAGGAGCGTGAAAAAGTTGACTTAAAACTTAGCATTCAGAAAACTAAGATCATGGCATCTAGTCCCATCACTTCATGGCAAATGGATGGGGAAACAATGGAAACAGTTACAGACTTTATTTTGGGGGGGCTCCAAAATCACTATAGATGGTGACTGCAGCCATGAAATTAAAAGACGTTTGCTCCTTGGAAGAAAAGTTATGATGACTAACCTAGAGAGCATATTGAAAAGCAGAGACATTACTTTACCAACAAAGGTCCATCTAGTCAAAGGTATGGTTTTTCCAGTAGTCATGTATGGTTGTGAGAGTTGGGCTATAAAGAAAGTTGAGCACCAAAGAACTGATGCTTTTGAACTGTGGTGTTGGAAAAGACTCTTGAGAGTCCCTTGGACTGCAACAAGAGTCTATCCTAAAGGAAATCAGTCCTGAATATTCATTGGAAGGACTGATGCTAAAGCTGAAACTCCAATACTTTGGCCACCTGATGTGAAGAACAGACTCATTGGAAAAGACCCTGATGCTGGACAAAATTGAGGACAGGAGGAGAAGGGGACGACAGAGGATGAGATGGTTGGATGGCATGAATGACTGGATGGACATAAGTTTGAATAAGCTCCGGGAGTTGGTGATGGACAGGGAAGCCTGGTGTGCTGCAGTCCATGGGTTTATAGAGTGGGACACAACTGAGCGACTGAACTGAACTGATATTTAGTACTATAGAGAGAGCAATACTTTTTTCTAGGTAAGAGACTGAGTCTACTAACAGTGTTATAGTCTTTTTGTCTCTCCTCTCCCTCCCTCCCTTCCTCTCTCCCCCTCTCTCTCTGCCTTCCTCCTCCTTCCTTTCCCCCTCCCATAGATTTATTTTTAAGATCAATTTGCAAAAGGGTCAAAGTATTTCTTCTGTAGGTTTTCCCTGGTGGCACAGTGGTAAAGAACCTCCCCTGGAGGACGAAATGGCAACCCACTCCAGTATTCTTGCCTGGAGAATTCCAAGGACAGAGGAGCTAGGTAGGCTACAGTCCAGGGGGTCGCAAAGAGTCAGAGTTGGAGATGCATGAGCCACTGAACACATTCCTTCAGTAAACCAGAGGAAGTAAGTAAGTAAAGTCACTCAGTCATGTCTGACTCTTTGTGACCCCGTGGACTGCAGCCCACCAGGCTCCTCAGTCCATGGGATTCTCCAGGTAAGAATACTGGAGTGGGTTGCCATTTCCTTCTCCAGGGGATCTTCCCGACCCAGGGATCAAACCCGGGTCTCCCGCATTGGAGGCAGATGCTTTAACCTCTGAGCCACCAGGGAAGCCCTAGGAAGTCACTTTTAAGTCCTGTGGTTTGCAAAAAGATTTGCTCAGCCCAAAGGAAAAGGAATTCACTCCCCGAAGCATCACTATGGGCATAGAGCTATTCAGCACAAGTAAGCACATTTAGGGTTAATGAGTACCACTCTCATAGGAAAGAGAAATCTGATATCTGAGAGTTAAGCAATTTTACTCATAGTGAAAATATATGACTCAATCCCCAATCTGTCCAGGAAAAGTCTTGCTTGTTGATTAGGATAGATTTCATCACATCTTTAAGTATGACAGCTGTTTAAAGAGTTTTTGAGGGGGCGGTCCTAAGATGGCAGAGGAGTAGGACGGGGAGACCACTTTCTCCCCCACAAATTGATTGAAAGAACATTTGAACACTGAGCAAATTCCACAGAAGAACTTCCGAATGGGGGCAGAGGACATCAGGCACCCAGAAAGGCAGCCCATTGTATTCAAAAAGAGGTAGGACAGAAGATAAAAGATATAAAGAGAGACAAAAGAGGTAGGGATGGAGATCCATCCCAGGAAGGGAGTCTTAAAAGAGGATGAGTTTCCAAATACCAGGAAACACTCTCACCAGCAGGTCTATGGGGAGTTTTGGAATCTCAGAGGGCAACATAACCGGGAGGAAAAATAAACAAATAAATAAAACCCATAGATTACATGCCTAACGGCAACTCCCAGCGTTTGCATCTGCCACCAGCAAGTGGGGGGCTGAACAGGGAGGTGCGGGTTGCATTGCTTAGGGTAAGGACTGGGCCTGAATGCCCCGAGGGCAATCTGAGAGAACTATTGTGAGATAACAACCCAAACTGTGGGAAAGCCAGAGAGAAAGAAAGAGAGGGAAAAAAGAGAGAGAGAGAGAACTATCCCACGAAAAGCCTTAACCTAAGGCACTGCCAGGCCTGCTCATAGAACAAAGGACTGAGCAAATACCAGAGAGAGCTAGCAGGCTGCGGACCGGCCGATCCCCTGCCAGACACAGGGAAGCAGGCAAGGGGCAGCCAGAGCCGGAGAGGGGCAATCTCGGCCCCAGAGAAGGATCCTCTACCAAACTGCAAGCAGGCTCCCAGTCGCTAACCAAGACTTCTTGGGTTTCTGGATGGTTGACATCCGCCAGGGGGATCGCAGCCAGAGATCAGCTCCCCAGAAGAGACACAGGGCACACCTGAGACAGGCGTGCCCGTTGCCACCCAGGAAACTGAGCAGTTGGGACTGGGGAGGTGATAAGACACACTCCCCACACGGGGAGACTGTGCTCACCAAGCACCTGGTTGCCTGCGCTGCTTGGACCTGGGAAGGGCACAAAACGCAGGCCCAACCGAGACTACACCTTTGTGGAGTACTCAGAACCTGAACTTGAGCGGCTTAGAACTGGGAAGTGCACGCAAACCAGGGCCCACCTCAGAGGGAGGAACATGGCAAACAAATATCACTGGCATGTGTGGGGAGTGCTCTCATTGTTTCGGCCGCACAGGGTTTGCCACCACTCATGGTGCTTGCACTTTCCCAGTCTATACTTCTCAGGCTCTAGGTTGCTCTGCTGGGAAACTGTCTGAGGTGGGCCCTGAGCCTAAATAAGTGAAACCTTCATCCCATCATGTCAGGGCGGAAATTAGACACTGAAGAGACCAGCAAACAGAAGAAGCTAAAATAAACAGAGGGAACCACTTTGGAAGTGACAGGTGCAACAGATTAAAACCCTGTAGTTAGCACCAACTACACTGGAAGGGACCTATAGATCTTGAGACGTATAAGCCATATCAAGGAACTATCTGAACTGAACTGACCCCACACTGCCCACAATAGCTCCAGAAGAAGTTCCTAGATATATTTTTACTATTATAATTTTATAAATTAAAAAAATTAAGTCCTCTATTACTCCTTTAATTTTCATTTTTATAACCTACTATTACCTTGCAAAAAAAGACCCTATTTTTAAAGCAAATTTCTTATATATATTTTATCATTTTTGTGACTTTGTTTTGTTTTTTTAATATTGTATTTTTGAGAGTCTAACCTCTACTCTAGATCTTTAATCTTTGCTTTTTGGTGTTTGTTATCAATTTTGTACCTTTAAGAGCCCAATCTTCAGTACCCATTTTTACTTGGGAGTGTGATTACTGGCTTGATTGCTCTCTCTTCCTTTTGAATCTCCTATTTCTCCACCAGGTCGCCTCTATCTCCTCCCTAAACCTTCTCTTCTCTACCCAACTCTGTGAATCTCTTTGTGTGTTCCAGGCTGTGGAGAACACTTAGGGAACTGATTACCAGCTGGATCTGTCTCTCTCCATTTGATTCCCCCTTTTCTCCTGGACACCTCTGTCTCCTTCCTCCCTCTTCTTTTCTCTGTGTAACTCTGTGAACCTCTCTGAGGGGTCCAGACTGTGGAGAGCACATAGGGAATTGATTAATGGCTAGCTTGCTCTCTCCCCTTTTGATTTCCCCTCTTTTCCTCCTGGTCACATCTATCTCCCTCCTCCCTCTTCTCCTCTCCATGTAACTCTGCACACCGTTCCGGGTGTCCCTCACTGTGGGGAAGCTTTTTCTCATTAACCTAGATGTTTTATCATTGGTGCTGTATAGATGGAGAAGTCTTGAGGTTACTGTAAGGATAAGACTGAAAACCAGAGGCAGGTTTCAGTCGCAAACCTGAGAACACCAGAGAACTCCTGACTCCAGCGAACATTAATTGATAAGAACTCATCCAAAAGCCTCAAAATCTACACTGAAACCAAGCACCACCCAAGAGCCAACAAGTACCAGAGCAAGACATACCACACAAATTCTCCAGCAATGCAGGAACATAGCCCTGAGCTTCAATATACAGGCTGCCCAAAGTCACACCAAACCCATAGACTACTCAAAACTCACTACTGGACACTACATTGCACTCCAGAGAGAAGAAATCCAGCTCCACCCACCAGAACACTGACATAAGCTTCCCTAACCAGGAAACCTTGACAAGCCACCTGTCCAACCCTACCCAAAGCAAGGAACCTCCACAATAAAGAGGAGCCACAAACTGCCAGAATACACAAAGGCCACCCCAAACACTGAAATCTAAACAAGATGAAAAGGTAGAGAAATACTCAGCAGGTAAAGGAACATGATAAATGCCCGCCAAACCAAACAAAAGAGGAGAAGATAGGGAGTCTACCTGAAAAAGAATTCAGAATAATGATAGTAATAATGATCCAAAATCTTGAAAACAAAATGGAGTTAGAGATAAATAGCCTGGACAGAAGGATTGAGAAGATGCAAGAAAGGTTTACCAAGAGCCTAGAAGAAATAAAAGAGTCAATATATAATGAATAATGCAATAAATGAGATCAAAAACACTCTGGAGGGAACCAACAGTAGAATAATAGAGGCAGAAGGTAGGATAAGTGAGGTAGAAGATAGAATGGTAGAAATAAATGAAGCAGAGAGGAAAAAGAAAAAAGAATTAAAAGAAATGAGGACAATTTCAGAGACCTCTTTGATAACGTTAAACACCCCAACATTTGAATCACAGGAGTCCCAGAAGAAGAATACAAAAAGAAAGGCCATGAGAAAATACCTGAGGAGATAATAGTTGAAAACTTCCCTTAAATGGGGAAGGAAATAGCCACCCAAGTCCAAGAAACCCAGAGAGTTCCAAACAGGATAAACCCAAGGCAAAATACCCCAAGACACATATTAATCAAATTAACAAAGGTCAAACACAAAGAACAAATATTAAAAGCAGCAAGGGAAAAACAACAAATAACACACAAAGGGATTCCCATAACAATAACAGCTGATCTTTCGATATAAATTCTTCAGGCCAGAAGGGAATGGCAGGACATACTTAAAGTAATGAAAGAGAAAAACCTACAACCCAGATTATTGAAGCCAGCAAGGATCTCATTCAAATATGAAGGAGAAATCAAAAGCTTTACAGACAAGCAAAAGCTGAGAGAATTCAGCACCACCAAACCAGCTCTTCAACAAATGCTAAAGGATCATCTCTAGACAGGAAACACAGAAAGTGTATAAACTTGAACCCAAAACAACAAAGTAAATGGCAATGGGATCATACTTATCAATCATTACCTTAAATGTAAATGGATTGAATGCCCCAACCAAAAGACAAACACTGGCTGAATGGGTACAAAAACAAGACCCCTATATATGTTGTCTACAAGAGACCCACATCAATACAAGGGACACATACAGACAGTGAAGGGCAGGAAAAAGATATTCCACACAAATAAAGACCAAGAGAAAGCAGGAGTAGCCATACTCATATCAGATAAAATAGACGTTAAAATAAAGGCTGTGCAAAAAGACACTACATAATGATCAAAGGATCAATCCAAGAAGAACATATAACAATTATAAACATATATGTACCCAACATAGGAGCACCATAATATATACGGCAAATGCTAACAAGAATGAAAGGGAAATTAACAATAATACAATAATAGTGGGAGACTTTAATACCCCACTCACACCTATGGACAATTAAACAGAAAATTAACAAGGAAACATAAACTTTAAATGATACAATGGACCAGTTAGACCTAATTTATATCTATAGGACATTTCACCCCAAAACAATGAATTTCATTTTTTTTTCTCAAGTGCACATGGAACCTTCTCCAGGATAAATCACATCCTGGGCTATAAATCTAGCCTTGGTAAATTCAGAAAAACTGCAATCATTCCAAGCATCTTTTCTGATCACAATGCAGTAAGATTAGATCTCAATTACAGGAGAAAAACTATTAAAAATTCCAACATATGGAGGCTGAACAACATGCTGCTGAATAACCAACAAATCACAGAATTTTTTTTAAAAATCAAAATATGCATAGAAATGAATGAAAATGAAAACACAACAACCCCAAACCTATGGGACACTGTAAAATTAGTGCTAAGGGGAAGATTCATAGCAATACAGGTTTACCTCAAGAAACAAGAAAAAAATCAAATAAATAACCTAACTCTACATCTAAAGCAACTAGAAAAGGAAGAAATGAAGAACCCCAGGGTTAGTAGAAGGAAAGAAATCTTAAAAATTGGGGCAGAAATAAATGCAGAAGAAACAAAAGAGACCATAGCTAAAATCAACAAAGCTAAAAGCTGGTTGTTTGGGAAGATAAATAAAATTGACAAACCATTAGCCAGAGTCATCAAGAAACAAAGGGACAAGAATAAAATCAACAAAATTAGGAATGAAAATGGAGAAATCACAACAGATAACACAGAAATACAAAGGTTCATAAGAGACTACTATCAGCAATTATATGCCAATAAAATGGAAAACTGGGAAGAAATAGACACATTCTTAGAAAAGTATAACTTTCCAAAACTGAACCAGGAAGAAATAGAAAATCTTAACAGACCCATCACAAGCACGGAAATTGAAACTGTAATCAGAAATCTTCCAGCAAACAAAAGCCCAGGACCAGACAGCTCACAGCTGAATTCTACCAAAAATTTCGAGAAGAGCTAACACCTATCCTACTCAAACTTTTCCAGAAAATTGAAGAGGAACATAAAGTTCCAAACTCATTCTATGAGGTTACCATCACCCTAATACCAAAACTAGACAAAGATGCCACAAAAAAGAGAAAAGTACAGGCCAATATCACTGATGAACATAGATGCAAAAATCCTTAACAAAATTCTAGCAAACAGAATCCAACAACACATTAAAAAGATCATACATCATGACCCAAGTGGGCTTTATCCCAGGGATGCAAGGATTCTTCAATATCTGCAAATCAATCAATGTAATACACCACATTAACAAATTGAAAGATAAAAACCATATGATTATCTCAATAGATGCAGAGAAAGCCTTTGACAAAATTCAACATCCATTTATGATAAAAACCCTCCAGAAAGCAGGAATAGAAGGAACATACCTCAACATAATAATAACTATATATGACAAACCCACAGTAAACATTATCCTCAATGGTGAAAAATTGAAAGCATTTCCTATAAAGTCAGGAACAAGACAAGGGTGCCCACTCTCACCACTACTATTCACCATAGTTTTGGAAGTTTTGGCCACAGCAATCAGAGCAGAAAAAGAAATAAAACGAATCCAGATTAGAAAAGAAGAAGTAAAACTCTCATTGTTTGCAGATGACACGATCCTCTACATAGAACACCCTAAAGACTCCATCAGAAAATTACTAGAGCTAATCAATGAATATAGTAAAGTTTCAGGATATAAAATCAACATACAGAAATCCCTTGCATTCCTATACACTAATAATGAGAAAATAGAGAAATTAAGGAAACAATTCCATTCACCATTGCAACAAAATGAATAAAATACTTAGGAATATATCTACCTGAAGAAACTAAAGACCTATATATAGAAAACTATAAAACACTGAGGAAAGAAATCAAAGAGGACACAAATAGATGGAGAAATATACTGTGTTCATGGATTGGAAGAATCAATATAGTGAAGATGCAATCCCTAACAAGCTACCAAAGGTATTTTTCACAGAACTAGAATGAACAACTTCACAATTTTTATGGAAATACAAAAAACCTCGAATAACCAAAGCAATCTTGAGAAAGAAGAATGGAACTGGAGGAATCAACCTGCCTGACTTCAGGCTCTACTACAAAGCCACAGTCATCAAGACAATATGGTACTGGCACAAAGACAGAAATATAGATCAATGGAACAAAATAGAAAGCCCAGAGATAAATCCACACACCTATGGACACCTTACCTTCGACAAAGGAGGCAAGAATATACAATGGAGAATCTCTTTAATAAGCGGTGCTGGGAAAACTGGTCAACCATTTGCAAAAGAATGAAACTAGAACACTTTCTAACACTACATACAAAAATAAACTCAAAATGGATTAAAGATCTAAAATTAAAGACCAGAAACTATAAAACTCCTAGAGGAAAACACTCTCTGACATGAACCACAGCAGGATCCTCTATGACCCACCTCCCAGAGTAATGGAAATAAAAGCAAAAACAAACAAATGGGACCTAATTAAACTTAAAAGCTTCTGCACAACAAAGGAAAATATAAGCAAGGTGAAAAGACAGCCTTCAGAATGGGAGAAAATAATAGCAAATGAAGCAACTGACAAAGAATTAATCTCAAAAATATACAAGCAACTCCTGCAGCTCAATTCCAGAAAAATAAACGATCCAATCAAAAAATGGGCCAAAGAACTAAACAGGCATTTCTCCAAAGACATACAGATGGCTAATAAACACATGAAAAGATGCTCAACATCACTCATTATCAGAGAAATGCAAATCGAAACCACAATGAGGTACCATCTCACGCTAGTCAGAATAGCTGCTATCCTAAAGTCTACAAACAATAAATGCTGGAGAGGGTGTGGAGAAAAGGGAACCCTCTTACACTGTTGGTGGGAATGCAAACTAGAACAGCCACTATGGAGAACAGTGTGGAGATTCCTTAAAAAACTGGAAATAGAACTGCCATATGACCCAGAAATCCCACTGCTGGGCATACACACTGAGGAAACCAGAATTGAAAGAGACACGTGTACCCCAATGTTCATTGCAGCACTGTTTATAACAGCCAGGACATGGAAGCAACCTAGATGTTCATCAGCAGACGAATGGATAAGAAAGCTATGGTACATATACACAATGGAATATTACTCAGCCATTAAAAAGAATACATCTGAATCAGTTCTAATGAGGTGGATGAAACTGGAGCCTATTATACAGAGTGAAATAAGCCAGAAAGAAAAACACCAATACAGTATACTAATCCATGTATATGGAATTTAAAAAGATGGTAATGATAACCCTATAAGGGAGACAGCAAAAGACACACAGATATATAAAACAGTCTTTTGGACTCTGTGGGAGAAGGCGAGGGTGGGATGATTTGACAGAATAGCACTGAAACACGTATATGATCATATGTGAAACAGATCGCCAGTCCAGGTTCGATGCATGAGTCAGGGTGCTCAGGGCTGTGCACTGGGATGACCCAGAGGGATGGGATGGGGAGGGAGGTGGGAGGGGGGTTCAGGATGTGGAATACATGTTCCCCCATGGCGGATTCATGTCAATGTATGGCAAAACTACTAAAATATTGTAAAGTAATTAGCCTCCAATTAAAATAAATAAATTTAAAAAGACATATGTGGAGTCCAGAAAAATGGTAAAGATGAATCTATTTGCAAAGCAGAAACAGAGACACATATGTAGAGAACAAATGTGTGGATACCAAGGTGCTAAAGGAGGGAGGGGAAATTAGAGGATTGGGATTGACATATATACACTTTTATGTATAAAACAGATAACTAATGAGAACCCAGGGAACTCTACTCATGCCCTGTGTTGACCTAAATGGGAAGAAAATCCAAAAAATAGGGGATATGTGTATATGTATAGATGATTCACTTTATTGTACAGCAGAAACTAACACAACATTGTAAAGCAACTACACTCCAATAAAAATTGTTAAAAGAATCTATGATGAGTGAAAGTGACCTATCTGAAAATGTTTCCGAAATGGTTACACTAGTTCGTTTCAGCAGAATCTGAATTTTTAAGAAAGGAGATGAAAACAGAGATGGTAAGGAATGTGCTTAACATCACAGCAAAATAAGAAAAAAAAAAAAAAAAGAGTTGTTGAGATATTTCCCCAAAGCAGGACCTGTTACATAATTTGCATAAAAATGAAGTGCCACTTATTCAAGTGCCACTGAACTTTCAAGATGCCAATGGCAGCACATTAATCCAAGCACAGCTTCGAGGTCCATGAAGCCATCCGTGACCAGAGGACAGTATCACTGCATACATTGAAGCAAGATAAATCTTTCTTATTTGGTCTAGAATGTAGATCATTATCTTTTAACTATAGCAAATACAGGTCTGAATCCTACCTCCATCACATATTACCAACTGAATGTTGGAAAAGTTATGAAATTTTCCATTTCCTCATTGAAATGTGGCCATGTTAATTAAAATTTCCACTGCAAGTTCTAATACTATACATGAATTTACACATGTGAATTTTCTTCTGGTGAATTTACAAATAATTAAATATGTATCCCTTGTGGCTCTGCTGGTAAAGAATCTGCCTGCAATGCAGGAGACCTGGGTTCAATCCCTGTGTTGGGAAGATCCCCTGGAGGAGGGAAAGGGTACCCACTCCAGTATTCTGGCCTGGAGAATTCCATGGACTGGTACAGTCCATGCGGTTGCAAAGAGTCGGACATGACTGGGCAACTTTCACTTTCAAATATATTATAAAAACTGTGCAAATTAGTGGCTTTATAACTGCTATGTTAGTTTTATAAACATAATTATGTTAAGTTGACACAGTCCTTTAATTACTTTTTAAAAATATTTCCTTCTCCATTAATGATATCCCTCATTTCAGTTGTGAGGTATCAATCACATATATTCACCATAAAGATCATTTTAAGATAAGATTTTTAGACATTTAAATAAAAGTTATATATTTAGGTTTAAGAACATAATATCATGTGCACTATATAATCTGTATATTATATTCTCCATTGTAATATTTCCATTATAATACCCCAACACTACTTTGAGGTATTCACAGACAAATTCATTTAATTTACATTGTGTTTAACAATTTAAAAAATCATTTACTAAAGCAGTTAGCATCTTGGCATAAAAATACATAAATTAACAGAACAGAATAGAGACCGGAAATAAACCTAAACAGATATGGTCAAAATTTACAAAGAAGACAAGGAAAGGACAGTCTCTTCAGTAACTGCTGTTGGGAAAACTGGACAGCGGCATGCAATAGAATGAAACTGGACTACTATCTGAAACCACACACAAAAGTTAACTCAAGATGTACTGGAATATAAAGCCTGAAACTATAAAACTCCTATTAGCAAACATAAGCAGTAAGCTCTCTGTCATCAGTCCAGATGATGATTTTTGTATTTGACACCAAAATGCAAAAGCAACAAAACCAAAGGTCAACAAGTGGGACTACATCAAACTAAAAGGCTCCTGCACTGTGCCATGCAAAGTCACTTCAGTCGTGTCTGACTCTTTGCAACCCTATGAACTGTCGCCTTCCAGTCTCCTCTGTCCCGGGGATTCTCTGGGCAAGAGTGCATGGCTTGCCATGCTCTCCTCCAGGGTATATTCCTGACCTAGGGATTGAACCCACGTCTCCTACAGCTCCTGTGTTATAGGCAGATTCTTCACCACTGAGCCACCAGGGAACAGCAAAGGAAATTTTAAAAAATGAAAATGCAACCTAATGAATGGGAGGAAATATTTGCAAATCATATATCCAATAAAGGGTTAATATCCAAAACATATAAAGAACTCATACAACTCAATAGTAAAAACAAGCAATCCATTTTAAAAATTGGCAGAGGATCTGAATAGACATCTTTCCAAAGGCATGAGGATGGTCAATAAGCACATGAAAAAATGCCTAACATCACTTTTATGATCAGGGAAATATAAATTAAAACCTCAGTGAGATATCACCTCACACCAGCTAAAATGACTATTATGAAAAAAGCACAAGAAATGACAGGTACTTGCAAGACTATGGAGAACAGGGAACTCTTGTGCACTGTTGGTCAGAATGTAAATTGATGCAACAACTATGGAAAACAGTATGAAAGGTCCCAAAAACTGAAAAATAGAACTACCATACGATCTAGCAATTCCACTTCTGGGCATTTATAAAAAGAACAGAAAAACACTAATTTAAAAAGATACAGGCACACTTATTTTCACTGCAATGTTATTTACTCAAGCCAAGATATGAAAACAACCTAAGTGTCCATCAATAGATGAACAGACAAAAAACATGTGAAATATATATATATGCATATATGCAAAAGAATACTACTGAGCCATAAAAAAGAATGAAATATTGCCATTTACAAAAACATGGATAGTTCTTGAGGGGATTATACCATGTGAAATAAGTCAGACTGAGAAAGACAAATATTGATTTCATTTTTGTGTGGAATCTAAAAGAAAATAAAAACTAAACTAATAGATACAGAGAAGAGATTGAAGGGTGGGAGAAATGAGTAAAGGGAGAAGTTACAAACTTTCAGTTATAAAATAAATAAGTCATGGGAATGTAATGTACAGTGTGGTGACTATAGTCAATAATATTATTAATATATTACATATTTTAAAATTGCTGAGAGTAGATCTTCGAAGTTCTGACCACAAGAATAAAAATTTTGTAACTGTATGGTGACTGATGTTCCCCAGACTTATGGTGATAATCATTTTGCAATATATATAAATATCAAATTGGTATGTTGTACACCTAAAATTGGGCTTCCCTTGTGGCTCAGCAGTAATGAATCTGCCTATCAATGCAGGAGATGTGGTTTTGACCACTGGCTCAGTAAGATACCCTGAAGAAGGAAATGGCAATCCACTCCAGTATTCTTGCCTGGGAAATCCCATGGACAGAGGAGCCTGGCAGGCTACAAGGTCATGGGATCACAGAGTCAGACATGACTTAGCAACTAAACAACACCCGGAACTAAATAATGCTACATATAAACTATACCTTAATTTTTTTAAGTAAAAATAATTTATTTACTTATATTTTAGATTTCATTCTTATGCAGAAAGACGAATATTGTCTTGACTGTGGACCTCTCTCTCTTTCTAGGTTGTCTCGTAACTTTCTTTTTTGTTTCCAGGTACGTTTTAGGGAACTAGCTTTTTCATAACATCATTAAAAACTGAAACCACAACTTCAATTATTTAACTTTCTGAGTAAGATCACTGTTATGCTCTCTCCATTAAAAAGAGAAGAAAGAAGGGTACAGAATACCTCTCCCAACACCCAACCCCATGGTCCAAGCACATCTCCCTAGAAAATTGCAAAAACAAGAACTCACACTCCTACTGACACTGTTTGTGAATTCCCACCTACGTTATGTGATGTTTGCTCCTGTGTGCTCTGTGCCCTGAGCCTTTGAATACAACTCTTACTTAAATCATTGTGGGATAACAAAGGCAAGCATTACTCATCTTACCAGTGAGAAGCACAAAGGCAGATGAATGAAGTGAAATATCCAAGGTCACAAACCTAGTGATCAAAATTGATGTGGCAATTGACCTTCTTATTACAGAATAAATCATCAGTGATGTAAACTTCTTAAGAATAATATCTAACATATTACTCTAAACCAGATCCTGCAACAAACATTCTTCATTCATTGACATATTTAATCTTACAACAAATCTCTAGGACAGATACTAATACCATCCCCTTTTTACAGTGAAAGAAACTAAAGCAAAAGAAAATTTAGTGATTTCTTCAAGGTCATTTTACTTCTAGGTAAGTTGCAAAGCTGGAGTTCAAATCTAGGTGGTCTGGGTCTAGAGTAGATGTCCTCAATTTCAAACAGTATTTGAAATGACATGTGGCTCAGGAACTCTTTCCCAGTGATGAGAGAGTTGCCCAACTGTGCCTGTTCTGCATCATACAAGGTCAGGGTGTTGTACAGGGGAACCAAGGATGCCTTTGTAGAATATTTGTATTTCTGAGATTTTCTCTGGAATTAGCTGATAGGCTATATACATAAAACAAATATTTCAGTTGTAAAACTGTGTATTTAGCATCCTAATTTTTTAAAATGTAAACACAACATCTTTTTGGATACACAGAACTAACAGTACAGTAGCATCTCCTAGCCATGGATGTTATCCTAGCCAGAACTCTGAAATATAGGCCTAATAAATCTGAGAGGGTGAGAAGGATTATATAAGTTTTCTTGATCTGAAAATCATGATGTAACCACCTCTCGCTTCTGAAGTAAGGAGTTTATATTCTAATCTGATGTATTCAAAATACGAGAAATGCAAAAGAGATAGTCTGAAAATTCATATACTTATAATGATGATTATTACAAAATACTTCCTTTAAATAATTACATATAAAATATTCTTCATTTAGAATTATTTTTAAAGACATATGTTTTGTAGCATTAAAATACTTCTCCACTATTTTCTTGCTAGCATGAAACTCAGTCATCTCAGTTTATCCAAATAAATCATTTTAGTTTTGGTCAGACCTTGCAGAATAAGGTAAAATATTGAACAGGAATATAAATACCATAGATTAGATATTGTCAGGTCATGGCTGAGAAACTCAGTCTAATTTTGTGGTAGATACAATAAAATTTCTCATATTTTTTCTATGTCCAAAAATATTCTTATTTTGTTGTCATACCCTTGAAGATAAATGTAAAGGAACCTTATCTCTGGATGGTTATTGTGGCAATGGAAAGGAAATTACCCTACCATCTGACATAGACATGTTTAACAGCAATACATTCATTGTGTTAGAGGGTCTTCAAAATGCATCTTAAATGAACTTAAACATTTTCATCTTAATATAATTAACACAAAGTGAAAATGAGAGAAATGGAGCAAGCCATGTGTCTAGTTCCAGCGCTTTTGCTATTCTGTCAGCTCTTCCCTTGGCCTTCACCTGCTGGCCTACCAGAACTATTGCCCCAAGTAGACCACAATCAGCTAGATAAATCTAAACATGGTGTCTACTAAACATAAGATATTTAAATAGGACCCAGAGTTGCACACAGTTCATTTAGCAACTGAGAGAATTACTATGCAAAAAATCTGCAAGGAGGTAGATGAGCTGAAGAACACCACCAACAGGGAATAACTGACATATAAAGAACACTCCAGCAATTAACAACAAAATATACATTCTTTCGCCAAGATAGGCCATATTTTTTATCATAAATAAATCACAACAAATTAAAGAGTTGAAATCTACAGAACATGTTTCTGATTATAATGGAAACAACTAGAAATAAACAGAAAAGAAAAAAACCTCTGAACATTTAGAACATAACACACTTCTAAATAACAAGACATAAAAAGGATACATGGAACTGAATGAAAACAAAGAACCAATGTATTAAAATATGTAGGATGCAGCTAAAACAGTTCCGAGGGGAAATTTTACAGTAGTGTGTGTGTGTGTGTGTGTGAGTGAGTGTGTGTGTGTGTATATGTGTGTGTGTGTGCACGCACAATCATTACTGACTCTTTGCAACCCCAGGGACTCTAGCTGGCCAGGTTACTCTGTCCCTGGAATTTTCCAGGCAAGAATACTGAAGTGGGTTGCCATTTCATCCTCTAAGGGATCTTCCCAACCCAGAGATCAAACCTGGATCTCCTAAGTCTCCTGCATTGACAGCCGAATTCTTTACCACTGAGCCACCTGTTAAAACTTTATATTACAGAAGAGGAAAGATCTCAAGTTAATAATATAAGTTTCTACCTCAAGAAATTAGATAAAGAGAGGCAAAACAAGCCCAATGCAAGCAGAAGGAATGAAGAGAGTGAAAAGACAAGCTACTCACTAAGAGAAAATATTTGCAAACCACATATCCAATCAAGAACCACAGAATACATAAAGAACTCTCAAAACTCAACAGTAAAAAAAATAATACAATTTAAAAATGGTGAAAGACATGAACAGATAGTTCACAGAAGAAGATATACAAACAGCAAATAAGTTAATGAAAAAATGTTCAACATCATTAGCTATTAGGGAAATGTAAGTTGAAACCACTATCTATCTATCAGAATGGCTAAAATAAAACCAGTTACCACGCGAAACATTGGAAGAATCCAGAGAAAACACATCACTCATACACTGCTGGTGGGAATTTAAAATGATATACTAGACCCTCTGAAAATATTTGGCAGTTTCTTATAAAACAAAACAGGCAATTATCATAAAACCCAGAAATTTTCAGCTCAGGCATTTCTCCCAAAGAAATAGAAATTTATTTTCATGCATAAGTCATAGCAGCTTTATTCATAACAGCCCCAAACTGAAAATAGTCCAGATGTCCATCAGTTGATGACTAGTTCAACTGTAGTACATTCATAATATGCAATACTACTCAGCAATAAGAAAAACAAATCATTGATACATGCACCTTGGGTAAAAAAATGTCAGTCCCCAAAGGTCACATACTGTATGATTCCATTTATGCAACAATTTTTAAATGACATTTCAGAAGTGGAGGTCAGAGTCCTGATTTCCAGAGTTAGCATAGGAGAGAAGATGTATGGAGAAACTAGAGCGAGGTGGGTACGGTCATACAAGGGCAACCTGATGGATTCTTATGATCTGGAATGTTCCATAACATGACTAAGGTGCTAGATACACAAACCAACAACTGTGATAAAATTACATACAACTCAATCCCCCTCTAACACATATGTGTACACACAAACACACACACACACACACACACACACCAGTGGAGAATAAAGCTGGAGAAATCTAAATAAATTCAATTATATCAATGTCAATATCCTTGCTGTAACACTAAGTTTACAAAATGTGACTGGTGGGGGAATTAACTAAAGTGTTTAAGGGATTTTTCTATTATTTTTAAGCAACTACATGTGAATCTACAATTATCTCAATAAAATTCAATTTAAAAATGATACATGTAAATATTTCTCCCAGAAACTACCCCCAGGAACTCTAAAGTCAGATTAGCCATTGGATTGTTGCCAGAGAAACACTGTATAAAAACTCCCCAAGCCCAGTGCTACCTCCTGACCATACTCACTAACTCATCTAAACTATTAAACAATCTTATGAGAAACTGTGGGCTTCCCAGGTGGTGCAGTGGTAAAGCATCTGCCAGTCAATGCAGGAGACACAGGAGACATGACTATGATAATTAAGCCTATGGATCAAGGTATGCCAGACTCCTGAAAGGGTTCAGAGCACTGAAGTTGTCTCTAAATGACTTTGTTTTTTCTAACCAGTATGCTTTGTTTATCATAGCACAATCCAGTGGTTTTGAGAAGTTGGGACTTGGCAGAGTGTGCTAATTCCCTGTGACATAATGACTTCTACTATGACTTGGTACAGACCAAACTGAGGTCAAAATGCGCAGCTCTTTTCCAATATTTTTGGAAGAGACACTGACAAAACCCTCCTTTCTTTTGACAAAGCTTATTGCCCAAGTGATAAATGCAGAGATATAGGAGCTAAAGCTCCCTTGATAGCAAAAAGCAAACAAAAGAGATTACATATTTTTTTCCTAACTGGACAGTTTTTAGCTTCAGAAGCTCTGAAAAATAAACATGAATGTATTTTTGATGATGGGGAAAAGGTAGCAAAAGACCAGTTTCAACAACAGAAGGTAGGAGAAGATTACACATTAAGTTTGAGACATATAAACAATAACAAAAGCGATTAAGTTCTTCCTTCAAAATCAGCAGGGGAAAGACAAGGAGCAAGAAGATAGAATTGTTGGTTTCACCAAAATACTACAGCTGGAAGAAGTACTTAATTTCTGGGCCCTGTATCAGAATAATTAAGTCAGGGTCTCTGTACATACAGTCTGGATTTTAATAAATTTCTCCAGACTAAGGTACAGACACATTTGCGAACCATGGTTCTAGACTGATGTGAGGCTCAAATGTATTTCCCACGTGGAGCTTAGAAGATACCCCAGTATACACCCAGCAAATGACTCTTATCTAACGTAGTTTGTCTACCAAAATCTCAGAACACACTATGAGTGCTGCAGAAAGTTAACAAAGCAAACATCAGATATATACAACTTGAATGCACTGTTTTATAAGTTGGTTCAAAAATAAATTTGTCTATACCTATAGGGCGATTCTTTCAACTGAGGAGTTTTTTTAAAAAAAGAGAGAACAGATCTGTAGTCCTATATGAATATAAAAATTCTATATAATTGAATTTGGTCTAGTGGGAGTCTGAATTTTAGGCTGAAGACATGCTAAACATCACTCTATAAAAAATCTTGCTTGAGTTCAGAAAGTAAGTTAACGGCAAAGTCCTAACAAAAACCCTTTTTACTATACTTGGCTATAAGTATAGTAGCAAGTAAGTTGTTGGGGAAAGTGCTACATTAATTTTAGTCTAAGTTTTTATCTGGGTTTTTTAAATTCACTGTCCACATTATCTTAGAGATAATGTTAAGTGAAGAGAGAAAGAATCAAGAGGTGAATAAAAGGAGAAAGTAAACATTTTCTTTGGTCTTCATCAGCTCAAGAGGATTCAGCTTCGGATTATTCTGTGAGAAGTTTAAACTATGTTCAATACATTTCCAAAATATATTCATATATACTATTTCATCTGATTCAAATTCTTTCACAGCAAAGTGTTTGTATAGGTGTCGAGTCCAGCTCAACAAGGCACGGTTTCCGAAAGCACAGCACGTTTTCCCGAAAGCACGGCGCGGCAAAAGAATGAGAAACACACAAGAATTGAAAGTGAGGATCAGGGGACCAACACCGTTCTGAGGTGAAGGTGCCCAATCTGATCAAGTCAGCTTTATTGTATGTTTTCAGGCAGGGGAGTATGTGCAAGGGAGAGAGAACATGCTCTCAGAAGCATATGGAGCCATACGGCTGTCAAAGATAGGCTAGGCATGTAGCAAAAAGATTTACTTTTATCTAATGACTTATGTTTCTGTCTGAAAAACAAAGCTCCAGACACAAAAAAATATCTGACTCAGAGATGCCAGGTCACGGAACAACCTGATGATGGCTTTCCACCTCCAGGCACACATTGTGCTTTCAAGATGTTTTTCTGTTCCCTCTGGACTTATTCCAAGAGTCATATGTCTTGAGGCATCTGGTCAGCAGACTAATAATGTTTTTGCATGCCTTTCCTAGGGTCTGCTTTTTCTCTCTTGTACTTGTTTCCTCATAGGTGTGTGTCCTCAGTCAAGTCTGACTCTTTGCAACCCCATGGACTATGGCCAGCCAGGCTCCTCTGACCATGGAATTTCTCAGGCAAGGATATTGGAGTGGGTTGACATTTCCTCCTCCAGGGGATTTTCCTGACCCAGGGATCAAACTCACATCTCTTGCATTGGCAGGCAGATTCTTTATCATTGTTTTATTTAAACACATTTGGTATCCATAGAATCTTTCATGTATTCTTTTATTCTCCATTTTTGCATCATCATTGTCTAGTTATATTTTTCAGTTTTAACAATTTGTATTCTTCCTTCACAACATTCATTCCCATGGAATTTCAGCATGGATGAGAGAATTCAAGACTCTTACCCCCAACAACTTACTTCCGCTTTCTCCACAAGTATAAGACAGTACAATATTTCTCAGGCTTCTTCCTCCAGAAACCAATGCCAACAGTGCTTATGTGACCTGTGAATGGGTACCATACACACTCTCACAGAATGCATTCTAGAGGAAAATGGATATCAGAAATTTATTTTTAAATTTATCTTTTTTTAGTTCTGAAAAGATGGTTGATCTTCCAAGTACCGGTTTTGTCAGATTTGCTTGAAATCTTTTTTTCCCTTTCAAGATTTACACCAAATTTTTATCTTTTACATTCTTTGATAAGCCTTCCCATTTTTCTTCTGGCCTTTCCTCTGACTTTTTGATACATGTACACTAGAGGATTTAACCAGTTTTGACCCAATGTCTTTGTATCTTATTTTTATGAACTCCTGTTTAACCTGTTTCAGAATCCTCTACATCTAAAATATAAAGGAACAGTATTGTACCACCCAGCTTTGATACCTTTCTTTGTTCCCTGCTGAGGAAGGAGTATCGTTATTAATATATATGGGAAGGGCATCTTCACATAGTTCAGATTGTGTCTAGGTCATACTATAACTATACTGGTATAGTGAATCCAACATTTTCTTAACCCAAACAATAAAAAACCACCAAGTCTCCACTCTTCAATGAGCTTTATCATTTTTCTCATATTAACACAGAAACCAGGGTGCTTTCTCCCTCAAGGTCCTCTCTGACCTACATCTGCCCATTTGTACAACTTGACAACTTTCACCACAAACATGTTATACCCCAAAATCAGTCATCACTGTTAGTAGTTCTTTTGCAAAATATGGTTGCTGTAAATTTTGTTTAGTTGGTTGTTTACAGTCTAGTTCAATTCTCTTGAATGTGCCATAAAGAGAGGAAATTTGTTCTCTCAGGTCTTGAGGTTGTTTGGAACTCAACAGTGTGGACATGTACCACTTTTCTCCTGAAATATTCTTTAGCATAAACAACTTAACTTTGTGGTTTTGTTATTGTTTCATTGCTTTCTTCTAATGCTTTATATCCCAGAATTAATTTAATTTTACTCCCCTCTCTTAACTCAGTCCTGATTGTCCAAGAACTGAAATTTCTCTTTTGATGCCTCAGAAACTTTATGGATTTCGGCAAACCCATATTTCTTACAATTGTTTCAAGAGCTAGGGGAGTAAACACTGACAATGAAGAAGTCTTTTATCTTCATATAGATGAACAGATTAACTGTTTTCAAATAGCCTAGAACAAGTCCAAAATTTGTACACAAGAAACATTTTAGTGTACTCTTCCATTGGAGGGAAAGTGTTGTGTCCAAAAATTTTGCAGAAATTGTTGATTCTTCTAAAATCTTATCAGTGATTTAAAATCAGTTTCTACCCAAGCCCATTAAAAGTGCTGGTAAATATCTGAAGCATATTACTTTGAAGAAAGGTCAAAGTTTTACCTGCTCAGGGCAACTTACTGGGCTGTCTTCATTTCTGCCTCTAGAGGAATAAGTAATGATAAAACTGTCTTAAGCTAACAGAAAAGATGACCAAGTAAGACACAGAAGTAATGTAACTACCAAGCTAGAAAGGTCCAAAACAGAAGTGTTCTTTCCAATGTTACATTAAAAAGGCTTCATCTGAATAACTATTTGATTGTGACATATTCAGCAACTTCCCAGGTGGCTCACTGGTAAAGAATCTGCTGCCAACACAGGAGACATGGGCTTGTTCCCTGGGTCAGGAAGGTTCCCTGGGTCAGGAAGGTTCCCTGGAGAAGGAACTGGCAACCTACTCCAATATTCTTGCCTGGGAAATCCTATGGACAGAGGACCCTGGCAGGCTACAGTTCATGGTGTCACAAACTATCAGACTCGACTTAGCAACTAAACAAAAAGCAAAATTCAGCATTACTTATTAATCACCTAATGGGCCAAACTGGATTACTCGCTGGACACAAATTTGAAGAAGCTGCCCTCATGGGGCTTGCAGACTTTTCAGTTTTAGTCTTCACAAAGATTCTTTGAAACATGAGGGTTGGTATTATTATGCCAATAATAACTAAGAATAAAGAATCAATATCTTGCCCAAGGTCCAACTAAAAGTTAGAGGTGATTTAAAATCAGTTTCTACTCAAGCCCATTAAAAGTGCTGGTAAAAAAATAAATAAATAAAAGTGCTGGTAAATATCTGAAGCATATTACTTTGAAGAAAGGTCAAAGTTTTACCTGCTCAGGGCAACTTACTGGGCTGTCTTCATTTCTGCCCCTAGAGGAATAAGTAATGATGAAACTGTCTTAAGCTAATAGAGATAGGTGTTGAAACTCACTTCTGATATATATAGTTATCATTATGTGGACATATGAATGAATAAAAGAAAGAAATTAAACTATAAGTCAATACAATTGCATTTCATTCAACATATCCTATACATCAGAAACTAACCCCATAAATATTTTATTAGTCAGAGTTCTTCAGAGAAAAAGAACCAACAGTGTGTCATGCTCAGTATATGAAAGAGAGAGAGATTGAGATTGACTTACTGTGAGTCACATGATCATGGAGACTGAGAAGTCCCATGATTTGCAGTCTGCAAGGTGAAGATCCAGGAAAAGATGATAATGTAATTTAATCTGAGTCCAAAGGCTTGAGAATGAGGGACAATGATGTTATAAATCCCCTTTTGAGGGCAGGACAAGATGAGACGTTGCTGGGAGCCACCACGGGAGATCCCACCCATGACAAGGTCATGTGGAAGAGAAGTGTTAAGCAAGGCTTCAGAACTCAACGGGCTCCCTAGGCTTTCTTGAGCATCTACCCCAAAACCAGAATCTGTCTGTTTTACTATTTCATGACTTTCACCAACTCCTCTGACATTAACAGGGGTCTAACCCTGACCACCTTTCTCTGCAGAAAATCAACTTAGGGCTATAGCTAATAAGTTTCCTGGACATGAGAGGAATATTTCAAATCAAACCCCCTCTGTTAGCATTCTAGCTTGCTCGGTAGGTATATCCAGACTCTTCCAGCTACGCATGTGATCATTTACAGCCTCCCAACTGTGAGAGGCATGGAAAGTCTAAAACATAGAGCCTTTGAAAGAGTTAAAAGTTATTAGAGTAGTGCTGGTGTAAGATTTCATTATTGGGCCAATGCTTGTTGCTAAGTTCCCATATCTCTTATCCACTGTGCACCTGGGAATGCATTAGTTAACATAGTGAGAGTGTAAGAAAAACAAGTGAAGCCTTGAATTTAACCACATTAGATCTTTGAGCTAATTGGTTCTTTCTTGTAACTCACTACACCTTTACTCTGTGAAAAATGTAACTCTGTTTGGCATTTTCTGAAGCTGACATAGATTAGAAATATAAAGAAAAAACATTTTGAGGGAAAATAAGTTTTTTGGTTGAGTAGCCTTTATCAAAAGAGGGTCATAAAATGTTCACAGGCCTCCAAGGCCAGAAGATACTGTACACAACATCATTTGTGGGAAAGGTATGCAGAAAAAATCCTGGTTTCGACAAGGGCAAAACTGCTGGAATGTTTGGGCTGACTCTGTATGACCTTGCATCTTTCATTTCCCTCTATGTATAAGGCAAGGTATAAAAGTACCTTTTGAAAAATAAAGCTTTTGGGCCTCGCTCGAAACAGCTTGGTCACCCCGTGTTTTTTCTTCTCTCTCTCTTTCTTTCTCTCTCCCTCTCCGTCTCTTTTTCAGGCTGATCCCTTGGAGCATAGAGACTCCCTGCGTTCACTTATCTGCCCAGGTTTCTAAGACCTGAAAGGGAAGATAAACCAAAGAATATCAGCCTCTTTCTCTCCTCTATTTTCTTATCTTCAACATTCTTTCCTTATCTCTCTCTCTCGAATGTACACCCGTGGTGGATTCATGTCAATGTATGGCAAAACCAATACAGTATTGTAAAGTAAAATAAAGTAAAAATAAAAATTAAAAAAAAATCAATCAATCAATCAATCAATCGAAATCGCTGACACCGTTCCTCCTTCGGGTTTCCCTGGATCCTGCGGGGGCTGGACCCCGGCAAGATGTCCTATCTTAAGTAGTGAGGCAGGAAAAAAAAAAAAGGACACATTCCTCCTTTCTCTACCTTTTGTTCTTTTCAGGCTCTCAACAGATTAGATGATGCCCATCCACATGGAAGAGGGCAATTTGTTTTGCTGAGTCCATCAATTCAAGTGCTAATTTCATAAAACGACATTTAAACTCTTAAACGACACACCCAGAAATAATGTTTAATCTGGGCATCCTATTGCCAATAAAGTTGACACATAAAAGTAACCATTACACTTAGACTCACACATTTGATAAAAGGTACGTGTATCCAAATATTCATTGCAGCATGCAGCTTTTAATATTTAAAAGCTTGCCAACTTCCATATATTAGCAATTTACTCTTTGATTATTGACTTAAAATATAATTGCAAAAGCCATCACACTATTTAGGTTTCACAGTATTATTTTTTGAAACACAATACATGTGAGTTGCAGAAAAAAATCAAGTCCATGATTTATGAATGGATAAGTAAATGTGATATAGGCATAAGTGAAACAATTGATAATAACAAGAAATGAAGTACTGATACAATTGTACAACTTCAATGACCTTGAAATTATATTAAATGAAAAAAGCTAGTCACAAAGGACCACATATTGTGTTGATCTCATTTTTATAAAAAGTCCAGACTTGGCAAATCTAGAGAGACAGAAAGTAGATTTGTTGTTGCCTAGGGGTAGGGGGGCTTCCCTGGTAGCTCAGATGGTAAAATGTCTGCCTATAATGTGGGAGACCTGGGTTCAATCCCTGGGTCAGGAAGATTCCCTGGAGAAGGAAATGACAACCCACTCTAGTATTCTTGCCTGGAAAATCCCATGGACTGAGAAGCCTAGTAGGCTACAGTCCATGGGGTCGCAAAAAGTCGGACACGACTGAGCAACTTTACTTTCAGGGGTAGGGGAATGGAGGAAGCAGGGAAAGGTTGGGGTGAAAGGTAAAGAGGGTAGAGTTTCTTTTGAGGGTAATAAAATATTCTAAAATTGATTGTAGTAATGGTTGTACAACACTGTAGATGTATTAAAAGCAACTTTATTGTTCACTTTAAATGAATGAATTATACTGAAATAAAGTTGTTTAAAAAATACATAAGGACATATAATGAAAAGCATCTCTCTATTCCCAGTGATTTCTTTAGAGTCGATCACCTATTTTATCCTATTGTGTTCTGGATAATGTTTCAGTGCATAGATAAGTGTTTATTGATCAATTATCTATGTATCTATCTAAATTTCTAATTTCTTTTCTCTGCTTCTTTTTTTTTTTTTTTTGGTCTTTTTTAGGGGGAGGTGGTATTGGCATCAACAGGGAAGGTACTTAAAACTGTTCTGTAATAGTATACATAAACTTTCTTTAATGCCAAACAATATTTCATCATACAAATGAGTCAGTCATACATCCTAAGTTATAAGGAATTATGATCATTTGTCTTAAGAATAAAAACAATCCATTGAAATAGACTTAAGATGACTCAGAATTGTAAAAGTTTTCATAAATGTTCAAGAGCTTAAAAAGATGATTATAATGAAGAAACACACTGCAAAACTCAACAGAGACACGGAAGATGCAATAAAGAACCAAACAGAAAGAAGAGAAATGATAAGTGTAACACGTGAAATGGAGAAATCACGGGAGAGGCTTAACAGCAGATTGAAATAAAGGTCAAAGCTTGAAGAGAAATTCAAAGAAAATATCCAGTTCAAATAGAAGAATAAAAGAATGAAAATACAAACAAAGCCTCAGTGATCTGTGGGACAAAATCTAGAGTTCTGGCATATATTTCAGTTGGATTCCTAGAAATAAGGGAAAGAATGGCGAAGAGAAATTTCAAAAAACACTGGCTAAAATTGGGAGAGGAGGAATCAACTGACATATCCACGAAGCTAGGAGAACCCCAAGCAGGAAAGACACAAAGAAAACCACATATTTTAGACTAACTGTAAGAAAGCCAAAGATATAAATATATCTTTAAAACAATGATAGCCTACTCAACATCAGATAAAAATGGAAATCAAACGGATGCTGTTTTTAAAATTTGCGGAAATACAATAAAACACTGCCAATATACAATTACGTATTTAATAAGATGAATCTCAAAATAAAAGCAAAATAAATTTATTCTCAGATTAATAAAGGATGAGAGAACTTACTGCCACCAGATCTGCACTTTAAGATATTCAAAAGGAAATTTTTTTAGCCCAAGGAGAGGTGCACTATGTAAAATTCAAATATCCAAGAAAGAATGAAGCACACCTGGAATTGTATACATGTGGTAAGTATAAGATCTTTTTCTCCCTTCTCTTAATACCTATGAAATAAAACTGACTCTATGCCAATTATAACAATGTACATGAAATTTATATATGTTCACATAAAATATGTGACAACAGTGACCTGAAAGATTGAGGAACTGAAGCATGTTGCACAAATTTCTTAATTTTGTATTAAGTGATATATTAATACACTCTAAATGGACTGTGACAAAATAGAAGCAATCAGTTAAAAATAACAACACACAACATGAAAAAGTGCAGCTAAAAACACTAAGACAGATGAAAATAAATACTTAAAAAAATATGCAGTCATCACCTGACTTACTGAAGCCAGAACATCATCAGATCCTGACTTTGTTAAAGACTTAAGTTTAGATCATCATAGCTTTGGTGCCTGTTTGTTTTATACTTTCATGGTAAAGAATCTGCCCACAATGGGGGAGACCTGGGTTCAATCTGTGGGTTGGGAAAATCCCTTGGAGAAGGGAATGGCAACCCACTTCAGTATTCTTGCCAGGAGAATCCCATGGACAGAGGAGTCTGGTAGGCTACAGCCCATTGGGTCGCAAAGAGTTGGACAGGACTGAGAGACTTTCACACTATCTCTACATTTGAAAAGTGTTCTGTGCAATTTCTATGAAAAAATACAGTATTTTTTAAAAAAACTTATTCTCAAATAGCATGCATATCAAGGAAAATGGAAAATTCCAGAACTTCCCTCCCATATGCTTTCTCCTATCCAAACTTCTCCCATAGTGGGGGCAGTGCCAAGTTCTCTTCAGAGTGTAATCTATTTTTGTCCAGTTCTAATTTCTTATATGCTTTTGAACTGTGGTGTTAGAGAAGACTCTTGAGAGTCCCTTGGACGGCAAGGAGATCCAACCAGTCCATCCTAAAGGCGATCAGTCCTGGGTGTTCATTGGAAGGACTGATGTTGAAGCTGAAACTCCAATACTTTGGCCACCTCATGCAAAGAGTTGACTCATTGGAAAAGACCCTATACTGGGAAAGATTGAGGGCAGGAGGAGAAGACGACGACAGAGGATGAGATGGTTGGATGGCATCAGCGACTCAATGGACATGAGTTTGGGTAGACTCCGGGAGTTGACTGACAAGGAGGCCTGGCATGCTGCAGTTCATGGGGTCACAGAGTTGAACAGGACTGAGCGACTGAACTGAACTGAACTGAACTGAATTTCTTGTAAGATCAGGGACCCAGATTCTCCCAGTTCTCCTCAATGTGCAACCAAATAGGACTACTTCTGGTCTTCTCAGAACAGACCTCCTGCACCCAGATTCCTCGGCCACCTCTTGTCTGTAGAAAAACTTTAGCTCCAAGGCCTTCACTAAGTTCCAAATAATAAATTTAATCAGAGAGGTGAGAAAACACAGAAAGAAAAACAGTCAAACAAGACAAACTATATAATAACGAAAGCCACTAAACAAAGTCATAGGCCTTAAGTTCCTTGATCTCAAAGGCTATAGATAATATTCTGAGCCATATCCTTTGAGCTCTTTTGCAAAAATTGAAAACACCAGCATGTGGAAGAAGTCTACTGGCTGCTGCAAGCAGGTAGACTGGCCCAGACTGGCTGGAACCAGAAGGCTGAAGATGTTGACACCCGATTACCTCACCACCAACAAATCTGAACAATGTCCAGGAGCGGATTATCCACCCCACAGCCTGCCTCCTTCACTCTGACTTTACCCTTTTGCCTAAAGACCATCAGGGAGTTCAGATCTTTTAA
This sequence comes from Budorcas taxicolor, assembly GCF_023091745.1. NCBI lineage: Eukaryota > Metazoa > Chordata > Mammalia > Artiodactyla > Bovidae > Budorcas > Budorcas taxicolor. Next base: position 186,168,393 of record NC_068910.1, read on the forward strand.
GCACCGGCTGCCTAGACTGCTTGCTTGGCACTCTGCAATAAACCACTTTCCTTCACCACAACTCTGGGTCAGTAGATGGGCTTTACTACAGTGACCCAACAGCAGCTTTACTGACCCAACAGCGACAAAAGAACTGTGTTCCTTCCCCGTGGACCTCAGACCTGAACCTCAGTAGTTTAAAATCAATACTTGTGTCTAACAACCTTAATTAACAAATGCCATTTTTTCTCTCAGAAAACACAGGCAACCCTGCTCCCTTACTCCTCTTTCCTGACACCATTCCTTGCTCCTTCCGACATCAAACTGGCCTCCTCCGACCCTGTGGAAAGGAAAACAAATGCCTGAGCCCTGAACCTCCGTTTTCAGCCAGCACTGCATCGCCAAGACCAAGCGCGCAAGCCAACGGTCTGGGCGGGGGCGGAGGGGACGACAGGTGCAAATTAACAGCGCTTCTTTTCCTTCCTGGACTCTGTAACCTCCGTCAGGAAGTCCTGCCTCACAGGCTCTAGAAAGTGTCTCTCGGATTACAGGCAACCGTCGACTTGCTCTTATTCTTTTCTTTACCTCACAGGAGAGCGGTGACGGTGACAACTTGTTTCTCCTTGTTTTCCTGTCTCCCACGTTTTTCCCTTGTAAACTGGCTCCAAGTGACGGCCGCGCCTCCAGAGGCCGCCGACCGCGGAGGCGGCGGAGCGCCCAGCACCCGGCGGCGCGGGGAGGGGAAGGTGCCCCAGGAGGGTCCCTGCCCGCGGGACCACGCCCCCAGGCCAGCGCCCCTCCCCCACCATCTCTATTTTAATTTTAATTTGAACAGCCTCCTCTTCCTTCTCCCTTTACCCGCCCCGCCCCTTTCCCGTTCCTCCGCGGATGAAATCGGACCCCAGGCCCGTCGTCCCGGGTTCCGAGGGGACAGCTGATCTGGCGGTGAGTGGGGCTGGCCCCCTGCTAACAGAGGTTCGAGGCCGGCAACGCCCCGCGCCGCATCCTCAGGTAGTTCCTGAAGTTTCGGGGCACCGGGAGGGAGCCGGCTTTGAAGACGGCGGCCGTGGCCCCGGGAAGAAGGCTGTTGGCTAGAGTGTTCCGCCTGGGCCCGCCCCTAGGGCCGCTTGCCCACCGCCGCGTTTCTGTCCTGCAGGCCGGGTCCCGCCAGACGGGGCTCCTCCGGGATCTCGGGCTGGCGTTCCCTCTGCACAGCGCTGGGGACCCAGGTCAGGTCGACTCGCAGGTAAAAGGGTTTGTAGTCACTTAACGTGCTTGGCTGGCAGAGGGACGGGGATTACAGGGAGAACCCATCTCTCTAGCATTCAGGCAAACTGGAAAGATGTAGTTATTTCAGGTGCTCCTTCTCAGTTAAGTCGCAAGGGACTCTTTGCTACCTCATGGACCACCAGGCTCCTCTGTCCATGGGATTTTCCCAAGCTAGAATACTGGACTGGGTTGCCATTCCCTTCTCCAGGGGTCTTCCCCACGCAGCGATGGAACCCCGTCTCCTGCATTGGCAGGCGCTTCTTTACCACTGAACAACCAGGGAAGCCCATTTCAGGGTGCACTTGCATGTAAAATAAAATTGGTATTTCTAGACTTAGGTTTTCCCTAAATTTCATATTCTCCTTTTTGTTTACCTTTACTGAGAACCTGCAGTGAGTTAAATTTTATATCACATATTTAAAATTGGAGCCACCTAAAATAGGTCTATTGGAGAAGGCAATGGCAACCCACTCCAGTACTGTTTGACGGAGCCTGGTAGGCTGCAGTCCATGGGGTCGCGAAGAGTCGGACACGACTGAGGGACTTCACTTTCACTTTTCACTTTCATGCATTGGAGGAGGAAATGGCAGCCCACTCCAGTATTCTTGCCTGGAGAATCCCCGGGACAGAGGAGCCTGGTGGGCTGCTGTCCATGGGGTCGCACAGAGTCGGACACGACTGAAGCGACTTAGCAGCAGCAGCAGCAGCAAAGTGAACTAAATCACCTCTAAATGAATGATGTTTGCACACTGCCTTTTAAAGCATTAAGTATATGTTGCTTTGAACTTACTTTGACACAGCCCCTTTCCAAAAAAGATATGGGGGGAAAAAATCAGATTGATGTCATGTATGCCAAATTCTTCACAGTGCATTAGAGGACAAAGAATTTTGACTATCTTGGAAGGAATTTGGATATACAAATAAGAGCAATACCAGGTCATATGAACCACCAGCCTGAGAACTCAGTGTGTAAATCACAAGTACAGTATAATTGCTCAGCTTTACTTTTTTCATTTATGTTCAGCCTAAGAATTACTGTGTGTATAGATTAATGTTTAATATATATTTTACATGTTCTATAGTAAATATAGTGGTATATATTGTAGTGATTACATACACTGATTATTTAGCATACTAAAAATTTAGTATCTTCAGTCATCAAATTATTTTATTTCTCCCTTGTAGTCTACCTCTCTCTAAGGCCTATTACCCCAAGCCTTGATCAACCTGTCAATGAAATGGAAAATAAAACAGAGCTCCTGTATCTAATGTCTGGTGTTCCTCCTGCCTACAACTGCCATTTAAATTCATCAGATCCAAATTCTGATGCCCCTCCAGAATACAATTCCCAATTTATACCTGCTAAGTTAAATATTCTCTTCGACAGAAAATGACACGAAAAATTAAGGTTGCTCTTTTAATTAACTGATTAGTTTCTTGATTCAACAAATAAATATTGCATGCCTGCTGGATTCCAAGTAGTTTACTGGTTGTCAAGTGGAACAAATTCCTGCCCTCAGAGAATTTATAGCCTCCTGGGGTCAGAAGTTGTGAAAACATTGATGGCATTCTCCACATTATTAGGGAAATATGAAGCAAATATTATAGAGGAACAGAAGACAGAGTAACTGATTCTGCGAGAGATGAAAGTGAAATGAAAGTGTTAGTCATTCAGTCATGTCTGACTCTTTCCAATCCCATGGACTGTAGTACCCTCAGACTCCTTTGTCCATGGGATTTCCCAGACAATAACACTAGAGCGGATCACCATTACCTTTTCTCCAGGAGATCTTCCAAACCTGAGGATCAAACCCAGGTTTCCCACATTGCAGGCAGATTCTTTACCATCTGAACCACCAGGGAAGCACAGAAGACAAGAGTAGCTGATTCTGCCAGTGATGAGGGAAATCCTAACTAAGGAAGTAAAGTTTTGTTGTCATGATAATGATTTTCTCAACCCTCCCAAAAATCGGAAAGGGACCAAGCCTTGGAGAAAGAAAAACATATCCAGAAGCACAAGGTCATGAAGACCTGGTGGTTTCTTGGGGACTTGATAAAGGCCTATTTGGGACAAATAGCAAAAGTGCAGGGAAATGATGGTGAAAGGGCTTGAGTGCAGATAAGGAGTTTGCATCTTATCCAAGAGACCATAGGGATCTGCAGATGCTGTTTAACAGGCCATCGGGGCTATAAAGTAGATACTTGAGTTTGTTTTTTCATCACCTTCCCAACTTCTGGCACAGGGTCCATTGCATAATGAGTGCTCAGTGAATATCCTGTGAACAGCTAGTTGATATCTAATAAGACAGCTCTAAGGATCAGTGTGAAGGAACTACTGGAACAAAAAGAAATAAGAAAAAGGTGAGAAGTCAACAATAGTCCCAACTGGATGAGGCTTGGTAACAGTATCAAGAAGAGGCAAAAACTTACAGTTTCAAAAATAACTATCTGTGAGATGATGCAGAGATACTGTGACTTTCTAGAAATGAAATTCTGTAGCTCAGGCAGCCTTTGCTCCTGCATTGTTTTCTGAAAATGGCAGGGCTCTTTTCCCCTCTGCCTCATGTTTATGCATGTTGTCTGGATCTGGTCCAGTGTAAACCCCAATTCTTGGGTCAACCCCTTCTAAACCCAGATATTAACAATCCAACATAATACAGTCAGTACCATTTCTCAATATTTAGTGTCTTTCGACATGATTTATCTTAATTTCTTTTTTTAATGGAGATAAATTTCTATACATAAAATTCACCACTTAAAAAGCATGCAAGCCAGTGGTTTCTAGTATGTTCACAAGGTGGTACAACCATCACTAGTTTAAATTTAAATTCAGAACATTTTCATTTTATTCATCACCTTCCGTTAACGATCACTCCACATTTTTGTCCTTCTCCTGGAAACCACTAATTTACTTATTTTATCAGTTCAGTTGAATTACTCAGTCGTGTCTGACTCTTTGAGACCCCATGAATTGCAGCACGCCAGGCCTCCCTGTCCATCACCAATGCACAGAGTTCACTCAAACTCATGTCCATCGAGTCGGTGATGCCATCCAGCCATCTCATCTCTGTCAACCCCTTCTCCTCCTGCCCCTAATCCCTCCCAGCATCAGAGTCTTTTCCAATGAGTCAACACTTCACATGAGGTGGCCAAAGTACTGGAGCTTCAACTTGAGCATCATTCCTTCCAAAGAAATCCCAGGGTTGATCTCCTTCAGAATGATCTGGTTGGATCTTAAGTTTCAGGAAAAAAAATTCTAATCATCTCTTAAAGTGTAGTTTAATATATGCTAAGTGTATCAAAACAGTAGGATTTCTTTTAATAAAATAAAAATGATAGATTTCTGGCCACATATTGAATCAGGATCTCCAACAAAAATCTTGAAAAACATCCTATCTTGTTGATTTTTATCAACAGGTAAATTTTTAAATTTTATTTTTAATTGGAGGACAGTTGCTTTACAATGTTGTTTTGGCCTCTGCCATACATCAACATGAATCAGCCATAGGTATACATATGTCCCCTCCCTCTTGAACCTTCCTTCTACCCCCAGACCCCACTCCACCTCTCTAGGTTGTCACAGAGCACCAGGTTGAGTTCCCTGTGGTATACAGCAACTTTCCACTAGCTAGCTATTTTACATATGCTCATGTATATGTTTGGAGAAGGAAATGGCCACCCACTCCAGTGTTCTTGCCTGGAGAATCCCAGGGACGGGGGGAGCCTGGTGGGCTGCCGTCTATGGGGTTGCACAGAGTCAGACACGACTGAAGCGACTTAGCAGCATGTATATGTTTCAGTGCTACTCTCTCAGTTTGTCCCGCCCACTTCTTCCCCTGCTGTGTCCACAAGTCCATTTGCTACATCTGTGTCTCTATTCTGGCCCTGCAAATAGGTTCATCAGTACTATTTTTAATATGCATTAATATAGAATACTTGTTTTTCTCTCTCTGACTTCAGTTTGTATAACAGACCACTTCGTATAACATTCATTCACCTCACTAGAACTGGCTCAGATTCATTCCTTTTTATGTCTAAGTAATATTCCATTGTATATATATACCACAACTTCTTTATACATTCATCTATCAATGGACATCTAGATTGCTTCCATGTCCTGTCTGTTATAAATAGTGCTGCAGTGAACATTGGTGTATGGGTGTCTTTTTGAATTATGTCAACAGCTAAATTTGAGAATTACTGTTCTAATATTGTTTCCCAACCTATGCATCCATGAGTAGACTGTGAAATTAAGTTAGAATTTTCAGTCAGTAAATTCTTGACCAAAAAAAGGTGAGAATAAATAAAAACCCACAAATGTTATCAAGGCTTCAGTCAGTTTTATAGGTCAGGTCTCAGCTAGAATCTCCTGTTAATTTGGAGTTAGTTGCATTTTAACTAAAATAAATCTGTAATAAAACCTGAGAATAAAATATTCAACCTGGTTTCTTCTATTTTGTTTTTAACTACAGTAGTTTTTAAAAACCATCTCTTTTGGCTGGGGTTAAGAGGAAAGCACCTTTTGTCTTGTGGATCTGACTGCTTATTACATTTTGTTCTGGACTTTCCTCAAAGGTCAGAGAAAGAGAGCTGTGGTTCTCCCTCTCACAGGGCTTCAGGTAAGGCTCTCCAAAGCTAGAAATAACTTTGAGTTTATTAGATACCCCTTAGTAGTGGACCCAGAGAAGGCAGTGGCACCCCACTCCAGTACTCTTGCCTGGAAAATCCCATGGACAGAGGAGCCTGGTAGGCTGGAGTCCATGGGGTCGCTAAGTCGGACACGACTGAGCAACTTCACTTTCACTTTTCACTTTCATGCATTGGAGAAGGAAATGGCAACCCATTCCAGTGTTCTTGCCTGGAGAATCCCATGGATGGAGGAGCCTGGTGGGCTGCTGTCTATGGGGTCGCACAGAGTCGGACAGGACTGAAGCAACTTAGCAGCAGTAGCAGCAGTAGTGGAAAGTGAAAGTGAAGTCACTCAGTCGTCTCCGATTCTTTGTGACCCGTGGACTGTAGACCACCAAGCTCCTCCGTCCATGGGATTCTCCAGGCAAGAATACTGGAGTGGGTTGCCATTTCCTTCTCCAGGGGATCTTCCCGACCCAGGGATCGAACCCAGGTCTCCCACATTGTAGGCAGACGCTTTAACCTCTGCACCACCAGGGAAGCCGCCTAAGCAGTAGTGGACCAAAGCCCAATTACTTACATAAATAAACCAATTAACTAGTTTAAATCTAAGAAAGTAAAATGAAACAAATTTGGAGATAAAAATACTTAGATCTTATTTTTTTCAAGAACTATAGATTCTTCCCAGCAGAATGGACAGTCTCATGTCTAAATGCTGGTAATTCTTCATATTTTAAGCAGTCATTGTGAAATGTTTGTGGAAAGTTACCCATGCTTCTTCATTAAATGTCAGGGGATCCTGCTTCCTTATAGGGAGCCTTCCTTTTGCACAGGTGGAGGTGAAGTGCTCCTTGTTACTGCTGGCAGGAGTTCAAGCTCCCTGTTAGGCCTGTACTGATACCATCCTGGCTGGAGAAGGCAGAGATAAAAGGAGATGATATCCCTGCTGCTTTTAAGAGACATTTAGTAAAAGAAAAACAAAATCTGAAGTCACCCATTAGTTATACCCTCTTATTTATTAATTCATGATTTTGAGTGCTTATTTTCTTAAACATCATGTCTCTTTAAGGAAATCTGGTTTCCTTGACTGTGATCTTTTTTATATTGACAGAATTAAAATTTAACTGATCCTTGGTTGGAGGAAAGCTTGTGAGAACCAGATGATGAGGGTATAAACAGGTGACAAATTCACAGACAATGCAGCAGTCTAAATCATCCCTTTGAAACTAGCAAATGACTTCAAAACTCAGTGTTACCACTTACGTGAACTTGAACAATAATGGTAAAGAATATAAAAGTAGAAATTTGCATCATGGTAATTTTATGCCAGACCCTGTGTTAACTAGCTTTATGTGATAGGCATAGAGAGGGTAACACATTACTTAATCTCCTCAACCTTAGTTTTTGTACTTGTGAACTGGGCATAATTATCTCACAGGTATAAGAATATTAAATGAGTTAATAATCTGGAAATCCTCCCACTACATTTTTGGTACATGCCCCTTCCCTTAGAAAATGGAACTTCTTGTCATTGTTAAGAACCTGTCACGTGACTCATGTAATCTTCATATAAAAATTAATGCTAAGTCTCAATATATTAGTTTTCACTACATATAATTGTCTCATTTGTTTTTTAATGCAGGCTCCCTGGAACAACTGTCCCTTCACCTGCATACACCCCAGGAGACTTGCCTGTGGGATACTACAGCCTACAGCAACTCAGGACCCTCCCTTCATACCTGCTAACTGGTGGCACCCATCCTATACAGTGCCAACGTGGCTGGTACCCTTCACCAAGTAAGTCTGCTCCAACAACTTGGATGCCAGAGCCAGCTCCTATGCTGAACTGTCCTCCTGGTCTGGAATACTTAAATTGTTTTCTTATGAAATATGATCTGGGAGAACCAACAAGAAGAAATGAAAAGTTGTAGAGGGTGGATAAAGGTTAGTGATAACAGGTGTCTAATTTGTGAGACTTTAAAAGTGGTGGTACTAATTTAAGAAATGTAGAGGATAGGGATTCTTTTAGTGGGAAGAGTGTGGTTTTCATAAACAGAGTAGGTTGAACTGTAAGATACTCAAGGTGGCCTCTTGTAGAGAATTAGAAAAACAGAAGTAGGAATAGAAAAATGCTATGGTAGATGCAAGCTGGGGTGTCATTTACTAGGAACTAAAAGTGAACATGAGGAAAGGTGATATGAAAGAAACAGACCCTTAATAGCCAAATCATCAAGTGGCTTGACCCCTTGCTTTCCCTCACCACTCATAATTCATTAGCCACTCCAGCCCCCCCCCACCCAAAACCTAATACCTTAGTAAAAAAATAAGGTGATTACCAAGCATATATGGGCTTCCCTGGTAACTCAGTTGTAAAGAGTCCACCTGCCAGTGCAGGAGATGGAGGTTCAATCATTGGATAGGGGAGATCCCCTGGAGAAAGAAATGGCAACCCACTCCAGTATTCTTGTCTGGAGAATCTCATGGATGAGGAGCTTGGGGAGCTACAGTCCATGGGGTCACAAAGAGTGGGACGTGACTGAGAGGCTAAACAACAGCAACCAAGCACACATAGGTTCTAGTCAAGTCCATAAGACTCCCCTTCCCACAAAACGGTGATCTCCTCAACCCCTTCTACATAAAAATTGTAGAACCACCCTGAAACCCTGATCAGAAATTTGGGGATAGGCAGGTTTGGTGAACAAAATGGTGGACATGCAAAAATTGTAATTTAAGATAAAGTTGTTAGTGGAAAACCTTCTGTAATCTTGGCCCATTTGGTTTTGGATGCCAGGGGTTCTGAAGTTCATTGTGAGCAAAAGACTATAATTTAATACTTGTCTCCCAATATAGTCAATAAAATATTCCTTGAGGTTGCCCAGTTCCTTTTGGCAATTCTATATATTGTTAATCTTATGCACTGCAAACTATTGATACAATGCTATAGAAACAATGTGTGAAATTCAATACAGTTGTATTAGGAAACTGAAATTTAACACAAAAATTTTATTAAATTTTCTCTTTGTAAAACAACTATAAATACACATAAAATCCATTAAACTGCTAGAGTAAACCCTTTTATAGAATGTTTATAGGTAATACATTTTGGAATATCACTTTTCTACTCACACACTAATAGAGGAATTTGTCCTTGCAAGCCTAGGGTCTCCTAGACCATTTCCCTTTAAATGGTCCCTTTAAAATTGTACAGATTCATGTCAATATATGGCAAAAACCACCACAATATTGTAATTAGCCTACAATTAAAATAAATAAATTTTTTTTAAAAAAGAGAAAAAATAAAAATTATAATGCATAATAAAGAAATAAAATTGTACAACTTTAAAATTACTTAAGTTCAAAAAAGTTGTTCAACTTTTTCTGTTACCTTGACAGATACTATCGATTCACTTTTCCCTTTCAGAAATGGTTTCAGTTAAAAAACAAAACCAGAAAAAAAAAATAAAATAGGCTTTGGAGCCAGACAATATGGTTTTTAATTCTGACTTTATCCCCTACAAGCTCTGCAACCTTTAACACACTTCTTAACTTGTTGATATTTTAATTCCTTCATTTATAAAACAGTACTATCTATCCCTGCCCTACCGGGCATTATGAGAATTACTGACATGTAATATAATTCCTGGAACACAGGAAGTACAGAATAAATGAGAACTATATTGATGCTGTTTAGTTAAAGTGCCTCCTAGGTTGTGAGTGGAAGGCACACACCCAATCATTGTTCTGTATTTTCCTTAGATCTTTGAAATGTCATATGGAAGATATGTAGATCCTTTTCAAGACCTGTTAGTGGAATTCTGTCTAGCATAGCAGGATTATTTGGTGTCTGAGACTTAAGTTTGCCAGCAACTCCAATAAATCCTCAAATAACTACTTCTAAATAGCCACAGTTTGTTATGGGGTAAATTTCTCCCACAATAAAGAGCTTCATTTCTTTAGGATATTTTGCCCAGCAGTGGACATTTTACCAAGTAGTGAATATGTTTTCTTTTTTAATCCTAGATTTAAGATGCTAGAATATTTTAAAGGGATGGTAAACCATTTTAATGACCACTTTTGAAATATTACAAGACATTTTCAGACTCCTCCCACCACCTTTTTGTGTTTTCACAGGAAAAATACTACTGAATTAAACATGGATTGTGTTATCTCTGCATGTAATCACTCACATGACTAAACACCCATCATTTCAATTCATTTCAAAATGTATTCATTAACTTATTCAACAAATATTTAAGAATTATGGCATTTCAGTCAATGTTCTATGTTCACAGATTAGGAATGGTAAAATTGTATAAGGTATTATCAGTCTGTCCTCAAGGAGACTTCCTCTCTTCAGTTCAGTTCAGTCGCTCAGTCGTGTCCGACTCTTTGCGACTCCATGCATCGCAGCACGCCAGGCCTCCCTGTCCATCTCCCGGAGTTCACTCAGACTCACGTCCATCGAGTCTGTGATGCCATCCAGCCATCTCATCCTCTGTCATCCCCTTCTCCTCCTGCCCCCAATCCCACCCAGCATCAGAGTCTTTTCCAATGAGTCAACTCTTTGCATGAGGTGGCCAAAGTGCTGGAGCTTCAGCTTTAGCATCATTCCTTCCAAGGAAATCCCAGGCTTAGAAGGAATCAAATATAATAGGTAATGGAACTGTCAAATGTCTATCTTGGGAGTAATTCTGAAATAAAGTAAAGATAAAAATTTACCTAATGGTATTCCCAACCTCCCTTTTCTTTGCGCTGATCCTAGTCACATGTTGCCTGCCCTATCCATACTTTTCCTAATTAAAGTATGTGCTGCGGGAAGATGGTGGTTAGTAGTGTACATGAATGGCAGTCACTATGTTATTTTCTCAGAAGTACCCATGAAATAATTTAAAATTGGACATTCCTGCGTAAAATCCACTGGCTAATTCACTCTCTGTAAACCACTGAGAAAACTGCCTTTTCTGTGGCTGGTCCATATTAAACCATCATGAACTTCCTGACAACTCCAGTCTGTGGGAGACATGTCAGGCGTCAGTGAGTGGAGATCACGGGACTAAGCTGGGAGTAGTCCCTGTCAACACAGCTTCTTCTCAGTTCATTCACTGTAGCAGGAAGGTGATTTTCTGATATTTTAGATAAATGTTTTGATCTTTTACGGTAGAACTGGAGGAAACTGTTTCTCCTATCTGGTCGTCTCTGCTAATAACCATCTGATCAGGTGCAAATAGGCTAATTTCACTTGATAGAATATATTTTTAATTAATCCTATTCATAGTAAGTGAAGTGAAGTGAAGTCACTCAGTCGTGTTCGACTCTTTGCGACCCCATGGACTGTAGCCTACCAGGCGCCTCAGTCCATGGAATTTTCCACGCAAGAGTACTGGAGTGGGTTGCCATTTCCTTCTCCGGGGGATCTTCCCAACATGGGGATTGAACCTGGGTCTCCTGCATTGCAGGCAGATGCTTTACCATCTGAACCACCAGGGAAGCCCTGATGCTATTATTAAAGACACTTTAAAAATCAATTAATATGCTATAATATATGATCGATTTCTTTTCTAATGCTGACTTAATTGTTTTATTTCTCTCCTAATTGCTTTTTTTCTCTCCCAACAGTTGGACTACATACATGTTCTTCAGCATTTTGAGCCTCTGGAAAGTATGTATAATTCAACAATATTCAACAGTATTTGAATACGGTGGAAGTTTGAATCAGCAACATATAATCAGAATTATCTGGTAGCCACTTTCTTCTTTAGATTAATCCATTTTAGTGGTTCAAAGAGGAAAGATTTCCTTTAGAAACTAAGAGAATTATCTTTGTGTAATTGTATTTATTTATAAATCATGTAATCATCAAATCTTATATATTATCTGGTTCTTTGTTTAGTCCTTGTCTCCACTCCTATCATTAACTTGTATAGATAAGGGGAGAAAAAGAGCAGAAAAACAAAATGACTTAGCAAATGACAAGCAGAATCTTGATTTGCTGAATTTCAGTCCAGGGCCCTTGCTTTGGAAATAGGAAGAATGAGAACAGTCAACATGGAGACTGTCCTTCATCACTAAAACATTCCCAACCCTTAAAGCAACAGCTCTACACATTTATTTGACTATAGCATAAAGTTTTTAACTCTTCTTGGTCCTTTTCCTATTTGCAAGTTGCAATTATAGTAATCATCTTCCACAAGCTGACTAATTCATGAAGCAACATACAATCTCATCAAAATACTTTTATAAGTCAAAGTTTCTGGATATAGGTATTGTATAAGACATGATCAGTCTTCTTTAATATGGTTTCAATCTTTACTCTTATGTGAAAAAAATTTTAACCATTTTACCCTGAGATTAAAATAAATGTTTTAAATTCTAAAAGATCTAAATACTTCTTATGAAATATTTTGATGTTTGAATCAGTTGCATTTATTTCACATGAAATTTTTAAAAAGATGTTTTTCTTTATATCTGTAACAAATGTTGCACAAATAACTTCTTGAGGACTATTTTTACTACTTCTAATTTAAGATGGCTCTCTCATTTTGTGTTTTAATGATGGCAGGTTTTGAAACTAATTGGAGAAGGAAATGGCAACCCACTCCAGTATTCTTGCCTGGAATATTCCATGGACAGAGGAACCTGGTGAGCTACAGTCCATGGGGTCACAAAGAGTCAGACAAGACTGAGTGACTAACACACTTTGAAACTAATTATAGATACTATGCTGAAAACAACCTGGACCAGATGGGTTACATTGTAACTGAACATGGAGCCGACTTTATGCAGAATGCTGCTGTGACACTGAGGCCCTCTGTGCTCAGGGTCACTGACTCTATGGGCCAAGAAGTCATGGCAATGCAGAGACCTTTCAAATGCATCTGTTTCTGTTGTCCCTCCTCTGGGCAAGAGGTCAGAGAATGAAAGTCTAATCCATTGTTTCTTCCTGATCCAACTATTCACCACATGGTTGTACTCTTTCCAAAACCATGGAGATGGGGATTCTCACTGACTCTGACAAGTCAGTTTGGAAGAAGATTTGGGGGAGGGGAAAATTTAATTAATCAATTTAATTAATTCACCTAAGGAAAATCACCAAGGGATTTTCTTATGGGTTCATGCTTTTCGGTGATAATTGGTAGGCCAAGAACAAATTAGAATTGTTTAGTTAGTGTCCACAGTTCTATCAATTGTGTGTACTGAATTAGAAATTTACCTGTCACTGAGAACAGCAGTCACACACTTATCTAAAGGTACCTTTGGATCCCTAGATAAGGTATTGGTAAACATACGCTTAGGCTTTTAGTATTAGCAGAGATTTTAGGTAACTTTACACAATCCATCACACCCATATCTTGCTACAGATAAAGAAAGAGTGGTTCAGAAGAGTTAAGTGTCTGATGATGGTGTTATGTTTGGCAGGTGGCAGTGTCAGAACTAGAAAGCAGATATTCTGAATTATGGTTTGGTTGTGCATGTGTATCTCAGTCACTTCAGTCATGTCTGACTCTGTGACCCTATGGACTGTAGCCCGCCAGGCTCCTCTGTCCAGGGGATTTCCCACGCAAGCATACTGGAATGGGTTGCCATGTCCTCCTCCAGGGGATCTCCCCAACCCAGGGATCGAACCCGCATCTCCTGCATCTCCTGCAGTGGTAGGCAGAATCTTTGCCGCTAGCGCCACCGGGAAAGCCAACTCTTCTCCAAACTGTTTGTTTGCTACAAGAAAAGGAAAGCAGTTTTAAAAAGAGGCCAACAGAATTCTGAATTCCAGATATGTCACCCACTTAAATGTCTACAGTTTATTTAACTTCTTTGGAACCCAGTGTTCTTGTACTTAAAAATAGGCACAATAATATTCACAGGATTTTTTAAAAGACGTATTTATTAGCATTTACTAGATGTTAATTTATTTACATTAATAATTTACTAAATGCTGATACTTAATGATTATGTGATTTGATTTTCTATATAATAGAGAAAATAATAGTACCCATCACTTGGATCTTTTTGAGGGTTAAATAATAATAAATATTAACTGCTCTGAACAGCACCTGGCACATAGTACACTGGTGGGAGATTGTTATTAATATTTATTTCCAGGTATCATACTTTATCACTACTGCTTTTGTAATAACAGTCTTATATTTGGAATGAAGCTTTATTTCTAATCTTTGATTATTTTGGATATACTAGGAATTTTTCTTCATATTCATGGTTTGAGTTTTCTTCCAAGATTAAAGTAAGCCATGATGCAGTGTGGCTCCATGGTAAACAATCTACCTACCCATGCAGGAGATACAAGTGTGATCCCTGGGTTAGGAAGATACCTTGGAGAAGGAAATAACAACCCACTCCAGTATTCTTGCCTGGGAAATCCCATGGACAGAGGAGCCTGGTGGGCTTCAGTCCATGGGGGTCATCAAGATTTGGACACAACTGACTACACACACACGTGATGTAGTAAAGCTAACCAAAATTACAGACTTACTCAATTCATGGAACATTTATCCCATGATAGGTTTTTTTTTTTTTTCTGATTTCTCCACTTATATTTGTGTTATATGTGTATGCGTGTTTAGTTCTATGAAATTTTATCACCTGTATAGATTCCTGTATTCACCACAATACAGATACCGAACAGTTCCATCACCACGAATATCCCCTTTTATAACAACATCCACCATAGAATTAGAAAGGGAGCTGCCTGTTTTATAGTAAGCAGTAGTCAGCCTCCTCTGTGTCCTGAAGGAAAACATAGCCCCATCCTTCAAAGTTTCTTTCTGCAAAGATATCCTTGAAGTGTTAAGAGTAAAGTACCAGAGAACCATGAAGGGCTATCTCTCCCAACAATAGTTTCCCTAGTCCTTGAATAAGTTAAGAACATATCTAGTGGGGTGTGTGTGTGTATAAATATAGCATCTTCACCTCTGTCTCTGCTTCATTGGCAGCTGGAGGTGCAGTGTCCTCTTGGTGTCACCACTGGCTTTGTAGCTGGAACCTGTGCAGGGTGGTGTAGAGCCTCCAAAATGAGAAGAAAGAAGATACGATGGGAGTGCTTGGGCCATGTTCTACCTATGGCTGTGGTTCATTCTATTTTTGAGGTAACCTAACCCTTATGGCAGAAAGTGAAGAAGAACTAAAAAGCCTCTTGATGAAAGTAAAAGAGGAGAGTGAAAAACTTGGCTTAAAGCTCAGCATTCAGAAAACGAAGATCATGGCATCTGGTCCCATCACTTCATGGGAAATAGATGGGGAAACAGTGGAAACAGTGTCAGACTTTATTTTTTGGGCTCCAAAATCACTGCAGATGGTGATTGCAGCCATGAAATTAAAAGACGCTTACTCCTTGGAAGACAAGTTATGACCGACCTAGATAGCATATTCAAAAGCAGAGACATTGCTTTGCCGACTGAGGTCCGTCTAATCAAGGCTACGGTTTTTCCAGTAGTCATGTATGGATGTAAGAGTTGGACTGTGAAAAAGCCTGAGCGCCGAAGAATTGATGCTTTTGAACTGTGATGTTGGAGAAGACTCTTGAGAGTCCCTTGGACTGCAAGGAGATCCAACCAGTCCATTCTGAAGGAGATCAGCCCTGGGATTTCTTTGGAAGGAATGATGCTAAAGCTGAAACTCCAGTACTTTGGCCACCTCATGCGAAGTGTTGACTCATTGGAAAAGACTTTGATGCTGGGATGGATTGGGGTCAGGAGGAGAAGGGGACGACAGAGGATGAGATGGCTAGATGGCATCACTGACTTGATGGACAGATTGAATCTGAGTGAACTCCGGGAGTTGGTGATGGACAGGGAGGCCTCGCGTGCTGCTATTCATGGGGTCGCAAAGAGTCAGACACGACTGAATGACTGAACTGAACTGAATGTCAAAATTGGAGAAGGCAATGGCAACCCACTCCAGTACTCTTGCCTGGAAAATCCCATGGGCGGAGGAGCCTGGTAGGCTGCAGTCCATGGGGTCACGCAGAGTCGGACACGACTGAGCAACTTCACTTTCACTTTTATGCACTGGAGAAGGAAATGGCAACCCACTCCAGTGTTCTTGCCTGGAGAATCCCAGGGACGGGGGAGCCTGGTGGGCTGCCATCTATGTGGTCACACAGAGTCAGACACAATTGAAGCGACTTAGCAGCAGCAATGTCAAAATAATGTATTTAGAATTTCTCTATGTGGGCAGATCAGCCTCTGAATGATCTTGTTTCAGTCCACTTTCACATATAAGTGAATTGAGGTTTATAATATCACTCATAAAATGAATATAGGACTTTCCTGGTACAGTGGATAGGAATCCACCTGCCAGTGCAGGGACACTGGTTCTATCCCTGGTCCAGGAAGACTCCACATGCTGTAGAGCAACTAAGCCCAAGTGCCACAACTCCGAGCCTGTGCTCTAGGGCCTGCGAGCCACAACTGCTGAGCCCACGTGCCACAATTCCTGAAGCCTACACACCTAGAGCCTGTGCTCTGCAACAGGAGAAGCCACTGTAATGAGAAGCCTGAGCACCGTGACAAAGAGTAGCCCCTGCTCACCTCAATTAGAGAAAGCCCATGTGCAGCAACCAGTGCAACCAAGAAATAAAGATTTTAAAAGCTTTAAAAAATAAATAAAATATAGTAGTATGATGAAAGAGTTAATTACCCAGCTGACATCAAAGCATTTTCAAAGATTGCTAATTGGTTCCATCATCTTTTCCCAAAATGGGAGGTCTTTTTTTATGATTTCAGCAGTTGATAAAGGTACAAAGAGTAATAACTCACTAAAAATATAAAAAATGTTGAGAGATAGCCTAACCTAATATAATTTTTAATACAAATAGAACTTATAACAAGTCATACTATAGCATTTTTTCATTTAAAAAAAATGGCTTTCAGTGTCTACGAGAAATTTCTTATTACCTAACAGTAAGATTTGACAAAAGAAATTTATAGAAATATTTTCAGGACATTTTAAAGATTCCTTTCTGAATGCTTGACAATCCATCTAAGTTCATCATGTTTATCCAGTAAACTTTTCAATTTTTCCCATATTTATTTCACCATATTATCCGGCATTGCTTATCTGATTAAAAAAGACAAACGTTACTGTAGCAAGGAAAAAATGTGGCTGAGCTGAAGAGTGGGAAGGATGGAGTATATTATTCCCATGAGCAAGTGACATTAACATATTCACCGTATAGTAAGTGCCTGGGTCTCCCTTTTAGAAGCAGAAGTCCTTTGGTGTCCTAGGATACCTTAAAGACAGTGAGTTCAACCTACAAAAAGTTGTGAGAATATGGATTTTTATGAAGTGCACAGTACCATACCTCCTTGCTTTTTCATGTTGCTGGCTAAGCTGGAGGCGAATCCTCCCAATCCCCAGTCCTAATCTTTTGCTATATTGAGAATTTAGTAATTAATTCAAATCATACCTCATGACACAAGTTCCCCTTAATGCTTCATTTAAAGATGAAGAAAGAGCATCAGCCTGATAATTTTAAGACTTAGTCCATTCTCTACATTTGCCCCTCTATTCTTGCCCTGCAAATAGGTTCCTCTGTATCATTATTTTAGATTATATATATATGTGTTAATATATGATATTTGTTTTACTCTTTCTGACTTATTCACTCAGTATGGCCAACTCTGGGTTCATTCACACTACTGCAAATGATCCTTTCACCTAGAGCCTGTGCTCCACAATGGGAGAAACCACTGTAACGAGAAGCCGAGTAATACTCCATTGTATACATGTACTACGTTTTCTTTATCCATTCATCTGTAGATGGACATTTAGGTTGCTTCCATAACTTGGCTGTTGTAAATAGTGCTGCAATGAACACTGAGGTGCATGTATCTTTTTGAATTATGGTTTCCTCAGGATATATGCCCAGTAGTGTGATTGATTGAAGAAGGCTATGGCACCCCACTCCAGTACCCTTACCTGGAAAATCCCATGGACGGAGGAGCCTGGTAGGCTGCAGTCCATGGGGTCACACAGAGTCAGACACAACTGAGTGACTTAACTTTCACTTTAATGCATTGGAGAAGGAAATGGCAACCCACTCCAGTGTTCTTGGCTGGAGAATCCCAGGGACGGGGGAGCCTGGTAGGCTGCTGTCTGTGAGGTCGCACAGAGTCAGACATGATGGAAGCGACTTAGCAGCAGCAGCAATGTGATTGCTGGGTAATATGGTAGTTCTATTTTTAATTTTTGGCTCTTAACTAGTTGCATAGTATATAACCCTTCTTAACTATAATTTCCTCAGTTGAAATTACATTAAGTTCTAAGTCCTTTTCCTGAACTGTTTTTATGCTCTCTCAATATAAATTGTTTCTAATTAGAAAATTAAAACATGTATTTTAACACTTTTCGATCATCACAAAGTTTCATTCTTGTCTTTCTAGGTAAGATTACTTGATGGCATATGTAGCATGGGCAGTATTACTCGGAAGTGGAATGATGTGTTATCAGCAGTGAGTGATGCTGACCACTTTGAAATTCACTTCCCATTAGACCTGGATGCGATGATGAAAGCCATGGTTTTTGGAGCTTCCTTCCTCATTGTAAGTCTGTCACTTTTGAGTTCGTGAAAGTGTTATTCTTTCTGATGGGGAATAATGGTACAGAGTGCTGGGAAGGGAATAAATGTGAGAACTAGGACACCTCCTGTCTCTGCCACACTCAGTAGGTACATGACTTGTGACATGATTCAGTTGAAAAGGTCAGTCAGTAAAATCTGAGTTATTCATTAACCTACACTGAAGCCAGGAACAGTCTCTAGTACATCTGAAATGTTCAGTGAATGCTGAATGAATAAAAGTCCCATTATTTGTAAGACATGGCTGGCTATTTAAGGGGAATCAAAAATAAAACAGTAGTATATCCCTCAGCAAATGTAAACAAATTAAATATATAACTAGATATGAAGCTTCCCAAGAGTTTCTAATATAAAATGAATGCAAATTAATCTTTTCCAGACCATGTCATGAGACAAGTGTCAATTACTTCTATTTTTTAGAGATAAATCTAAAATTTTTCAGGGGTTCATAGTAGGCAGATGGGAGTACTGAGGAATCTCTTCCTTCAAATGGAATTGTAATGAAAGGAGTTGGAAATAAAGGGAGAGACTTGAAAAGTCCTGGAAGAGAGGGTTGCAGAACAGGCAGAATTTAGCTGATACAAAAGCTTAGTGAGCTCATAAGTTCAAAGTTCCAACAGAAAACTTGATGAGGCAGCCTGCTGCCTTAACTCTGTTTTCCCAGTCCCCTATAGTAGGCTGGTGGTCAGTGCCCCTGGAATGTGTGGTGGGGCAGGGAGAGGTCTAGGGCTGTAATGACCATGGTACATCTACTCTTGAGATCAAAGCTATATTCTGTTTACCCAACCAAGTATGTATCTTAGAGCATCTATCCATGTAACAGTTCTTGGATTCTAAGAAATCAAAATATATGTACAGTAACATAACACATTATAAGGCAAATGATTTACATTGGAAACCTATATATAAGTGAGTTTAAAAAATAAAATCTAAAATTAAGTTTTAGACACATATAATTAAATAGCTGAATAGTTGCCTGCTACATTTTCCCATGGTTCTTAGTTCTACTGCTGATATCAACAAAGGACCAGTCATGTGAAATCAAATAACTTTGTTACATATAATTTCTAGGTTTACCTTAAAATTAAATGCAGCCCAGACTTATATGCATCTGGGTAGATTTTGAGGAAAAAAATCCTAATCATGAAATAGGTGGATAATGTAACCAATTACTTATAATAGCAAAGATGCTAACTGTGATGCTAACGATGATAGGGGCAGCTATTCCTTTTTAGTGTTTTTGTATTATATGCATGCTTCTGGTTCTAACTACTTTCTGTGTAGTAACTCATTGACTTCTTATATGTTAGATAAGTTACTATGATGATTCCCATTTTAGAGATGGGAAAACTATGGTTAGTTATCTTGTGCAAAGCCATCTAGTTACATAGGTGTCCAAAAGCCACTATCGAAGGTAACTGCAGAGACTATACCTTAAACCACTGTGCTGTGTGCCTCTTTCATCTCTGTGTGATCTCTGGTTTCTTTCTGTGTTAACACAGAAGAAGAGAAACAGGATAAATGGTGGCATGTTGCCTCATGTATTTTTTAAATTTTAGGATTATAACTGGGAAGCCCATGAGGCTCTAAGGAGGTCTTGTCTGAGGGTGTTTTTCCTTCCTCTGGTGTCCCAGTGGTGCAACCAACTGAAGACCACTTTTTATGTTATTCTGTCAATTTGGTGCTTCCCAGGTCCTGTATATGTTTTAAATGTGAAACCCTAAACAAGTACAAATCTTGATTATGAATTCTCAATGGACAGTTTTCTCCCTACCTCCAGCACAGGCTAGTGCAGTCAAGCTTTTTATTAATCCTCATTTGCCAGTTTTTTTTTCCCTGGTTTCTCTTTTATACTGGATTGTGTCCCTTAGAGGGTTCCCATGTTATTGGGAGGGTCTTTAATACAATACATTTAATGCTCAGGCCCACTGCCTTGCCACAATTGGTGAAATCAAATCAGAAATTGGCAACTCTTAGAAGCCAAAGAAAATGCCTGTGTAATACATAGAATTATCAGATTTTTCCTTACTTTCAGCTGCACAGATTTCTGTAAATTTCCTAGGAGTTTGGCTTTGTATGGAAATAGGTTTTAATTATGCAGTTTTCCCTAGAACAAGAGTTTGAACTGCAGGTCCACTTGTATGCAATTTTTTTCAGTAAATATGTAGCACAATGCCACATGATCCACACTTGGTTGAATCCACAGATGCAGAACTCTAAAGTTATATGTGGATTTCTGATTCCCACTGCCCACATTGTTCAGGAGTCAACTGTACTTAGTTTAGATTTTTCACATTATCTACTTTGAACATTCCAGAAATGGAAATGACATGGTTTGTTAGTGCCAAGAACATAGGCAGAGTGCTCAGACATCAACATGACAATTAAAATAATTTTCTCCTTGTGAATTATTAATTGTTTGCAGTGACTAAAAAAGATAGTCCTTTGTTTTCTGTTTAAGATAACATATGCAATGTTTTGTCAGATGGCATTCATACAGAATTTCCAATTGTCTGAAAATGTTTGTTTCCACTATTGTTTATTATGTAAAACATCATTCAGTTAATATAGGAGCAACTGTCTTATGATCCAGGATACAGAAAAATTTATCTTGGAAAAATTGATGAAACCATGTTTCTTCTGAAAATTTCAAGAGCATGTTTGCTCAGTTATTTTCACTAACAGTCATTGAACATTATTTACTCTTTTTTTTTTGCTAAAAACAAGCAAAACAGAGTTAGAAAATAAACAAATTTTAGACTCTTGCTTATGCAAGGATAGGCAGATGAGGGATGCCAGTGAGAATAATTAAAATGACAAAATATTTATCTAGTTTTTTAAATTAATTTTAATTGCTCTTCGCAGCTGTTTCTGCCCTCTCCACCATAAAACTGAATAAAACAAGCCTACAAAAGGGGGCAGCACTAGCTCATAGCTTTCTTTACTAAAATATACTCATTTTCTTAACCAGAATTATGCCAGGTCTAATCAGTACATTTTAATAAATAGAAACAAAGGATTTTAGAGTTAGAAGAAACAGGAAGAACTGTCTGCTCTACATTCTAATGTACAAGTGAGAAAGCTGGAAAGGCCTAGTTCATGTATCCAAATTAGTGCCAGAAATTAGTACTAGAACCAGAACTGTGATTACACATCCCCCTTTTTTGTCCAGTATTCTGGCAGTCACACCAGAAATTTGATTTAAAACATTTCAAGGTACTTTCATAACAGTGACATTTTAATTATTAATTATTCTAAACTAATTCTAAACTATTTTAAACTCGTGCAAACAAGGCCCATTTCAGTCATCCAGACTCATCTCACAGCAGTCCTGTAACTATGGTGGAAGAACCAAATTAATCTGTTGCAGAAATAAACACTTTAAAAGTGTCTATGTCATAGATTACATAGAGGTTTATTTTATTTTAAATGTCAATAAATGTATCTTTACTTTCATCGCTACCATTCGCATCTAAGTTTAATTTTTTTATTAATATAACTGCTTTTAGATTTTTTTGGTAAAAGGATATTCAGCATTTGACAGATTTACTTGCACTGAGGTAATTTAATTATTGGTGGCACAATATCAGATGAGCACAGACAGAATCAAATCACTACCTTGATTAGGAGAAGGGAAGTATATTTAATGGGCAGTCAGATACAGTCTGCCCAGATATAATCCAGCCTTCCTGCCAGCCTGACAGAAGACATGCCTGGGGTGGGAGAATATTTCATTCAGAGGTCTAGCAGACTCAGTCAGCTGTGGAAATTATTCTGGGTACTGCTACAATATTTCCATGAGTTAATTTTTATTTTTTCATTAGTTTTAACATTTGCATTTTTTGTTATGTTTTCTCTGTTTGTATATTTCTTTCTGTTCTGTTTGTCTTTGTGTATTTCTGTCTACATGTAATCCATGCCGTTTGTTTGTGATATGGCTATAGCACCTGCCTGGAAATGGATATCAGGGAGAGACTGTGCCATTTTCTTCACTCATAGATTTACAACATTCTAAGAGAGAATGTGTTCATATTTTTTTCATTTTTCAAGAGGTCACTTTATAATCAATTGAGAAGACAGGAGTGAGAAACATGTTATCTTTATCCTGACAGAGCTGTTGAGAGTACATGGCTGTGTTCTTTGGGAACACAATAAGTACCCTACATGCAAACCTTCATGTTATGAACTTTCAAAGATGTGAACGTGCATCTGGTTCTTGGAGGGAAACAGAACCTGAGCTCTCAGCATCAAGCATGAGTGAGATTGTAGCTTGCCCTCCATCTCCTGTTGCTAATCATCCTTCAACTCTGCCATCTCCCACCTCTTCTCCCTCCTCCAGTTAGTAACTCTTCTTGCCTGTTCACACGATGGCAGCCCCTATACCCCAAATGTTGTACTGACTACTGTACTTTTTGAGGTACTGTACTGTAAGATTAAAATGTTTTCTTTGTTTTTGTGTTTTTTTATGTGTTATTTGTATGAAAAGTATTATAAACCTATTACGGTATAGTACTATATAGCTGATTTTGTCATTTGGTACTTTGGCTAACTTTGACTTAACGAGCAAATTGAACTTATGAATATGCTCTTGGAACTGAACTTTGTATGTAGGGGACTTAGAGCAATAGATCTGTAGAAGGATGCAGATTGACATTTACTCTCCTTGTCTCAGGCAGAGTCAAAAAACCATAGTCCTCAGAAGTGAAGTACCTCACCTACAGTCACAATGCATTGGTCAACCCAAGATAGATAAAACAACTTTAAATGAGTAAAAAAATACAATCTTATTATATACCTGGAAGGAAAGAAAATAGTTTGTAAGTAACACTAATGCTAACTCACAGATGTTCTGGTTTGGGTTTTTTTTTTTCCCCTTTTCTTCAAAAAAGCTTGCAATTCAAAATGTTATATGAAATCACTTAATATATAAATGTGGGCAACTGACTACATTTTTAAAACACATCTGTAGGTTGATGATGCTTGCTGGCTTCTAGTTTTCTATTTCATTTTTATCAACTAACATCTTAGTAGAAGCTAGGATAAATTAGTTGAGTGAAAGGTCCTAGGGATAAGGAAAATGAAAAACAGGGAAGTTTCTCAATTGGACACAGGCAGAGGTATTAAAAATATACATTTACTCACTTCAAAGTTTGCCTGCCCTGAATGTTTAAAATTAAAAAGACAGACAAAACCAAAGTGAGAGTGGAGAACAACTGGAACTCTCATAAATTGGTTTACCATTTTAGAAAATCATTTGGAAGTATCTAATAAAACTAGACATATACTTTATGATTTTAATTTTTAAAGGTATATACTCAAGTAAGTGGAAATGTTTAGCAAAGGTCATGCACAATAACGTTTCTAGCAGCTATTTTCATAGCACCAAATGCAAAGATCCCAAAATATCCATCCACATAGTCTCACAATGGAATACCACACAGTAATAAAAGGGAGAAACTGTGATGTACAACACATCATGGCTGATGGAAAATCTCAGAAGCTATCTGTATTAGTCAAGTTTCTCCAGAGAACCAAGAGAATATATATTAATATATGAAATTGGCTCATTTGCTTTTGGAGACTAATAAGTCTCACAATCTTCCATTGGCAACCTAGAGACACAGGTGAGCTAATGGTATTCTAGTCCAAGTCCAAGGTAGAGAAAACTGATATTACAGCTCAGACAGAGAGAGAGTAAATTCTCCCTAATGCCAATTTTTGTGGGCATCCAGCTGATCAGATGATAATCAGCTACACGGTTTTGAAGGGCAATCTGTTTTGCTCAGTCTACTGATTCAAATATTAATGCCATCCAGAAACACCCTCACAGACACACCCAGGAAGCCTAACTACATATTTGGGCAACCCATGGCCCAGTCATGTTGACACATAAAACTAACTATCACGAGTCTACTCCGTGTCAACTTGGCACCTATACATACCTCCTTAAGCCATACTCCACCTTTGAATATAGACAATAAAAGTTAATTACACCTAACCTGATAGGACTATACTTCTACAACTGAAAACACAATCACCCCTTCCCCAGAAGATAAAGTCCTTGAGTGACATATACCCTTCTGATACCTGGTAACTTAAATACTATGATATAAAATTAATATATAAGTACCATGATAATAAGTCAGTACATCTTATGTGATATGATAAAGGAATAGGAGAGGAAAACAAAGGCATCTGGTATACACACAACATATACAAAATAAGGAACACTCTAATTCCCAGTTCTGTAACAGATCACATGGTCATAGCTGGCATTTATAATTGCCTTCTTCCTTTATCCATTACCTTTGCCTGCAGACAACACTTCAGATGGTTTGATTTTTTACTTGGTGGACTTACCCAAACCTTCACCCCTAAAGAGCATAGCACACTAGTAGTCCTGTCTGGATTGGGTTGTTGTAGTTTTCCATTGACATTAATGAAGGGCATGGTAATATCAAGATATGCCCTAAGAGACTTCCTGTATTCCAGAATACTCTTCTTTACCTTCATTGTTGAGTAGAATCCAGTTTCCCCTTGGTAATCAGGATTAGTCACTTCATTCAGGACAGTTACACCCTTGTTTACCTGTTGATTCAAAGGCTCAAAGTGCCAGGGTGGTGGTTCTTAACTTTCAGTTTAATGCAGTTCATTGCTTTTGCTCCTAGTGTAGGCCTTCCTCATCCTGGTACTAAGGCTTCTAGGCCAGCAGAGCATGAGGTCACAGGAAGAGGAAACATAAATTGTGCTAATGGATTCACTATGGGTAATAGTGGTTCTGCTCCCATTTCCTCCCCTTGATTCCTGTATTCGTGAATACTGGCTACAGAAGAACAGCACTGTATTTTGGATTCTGAGTCAGAGCAAATACAGCCTCCTAGAGAACCTTACCCCAGCTTTGTAAGGCATTGGCACTTGGTGCTGTAGCCAAATATTCAAAAAGCTGTTTAACGATTATTTCAACCCAGCTGCTTCCAGATGGTGAGGAACATGGCAACACCAGTGAATTCCATGAACAGAAACCCATTGCCGCACTTCTTTTGCTATAATGTGTGTTCCTCAATCAGAAGCAACATTTGTGAAATACCATGATGTGGTGGAAAAAAAGAACACAAATGGTAGTTTTGGAAGAAACATTGCATGCAAGGAAAGCAAATCCATATCAGTTAGCATCTATTCCAGTAAAAACAAAATGCTGCCCCTCCATGAGCTAAGAGCCCAAAGAGGTCAACCTGCCATGTGGTAGCTAGCTGATTACCTCATGGAGTGATGCCATGCTGAGGACTCAGGGTTGAGCTCTGCTGCTGGCAGAGTGGGTGCTCAGCCTCGGCTGTGTGTGTGTGTGTGTGTGTTGGTCAGTTGTGTCTGACTCTTTGGCCCCATGGACTTTAGCCAACCAGTCTCCTCATTCCATGGAATTCTCTAGGCAAGAATACTGGAGTGGGTTGCCATTTCCTTCTCTAGGGGATCTTTCCCGACCCAAGGATTGAACCTGGGTCTCTTATTTGCAGGGTCTCACCATGCTTGGTGAGAAGTTCATGGTGCTGAACCTGTGCTGACCGCTCTCCCTGCCACCATGAATCCAAGGGGCAATGATGTGTGGCAGGGGAAAGGGATTGGCTGGTAGAACAGAATGGTTCATCCTATTTGCTTGATTATTAAAACTCTTCTCTATTGAGGTCACCCTTTGAGGAGCATTCACACAGGACACAGATAACTTCATATTTTTGCCCAAAGAAGTCTGCCCAAATACCTCTTCCTCATATTTCCTTGTCATTGGTTTTCCAACCATGTTCATTCCAAAGCTCTGATCATCCAACCAAATGGTCATGTAGCCATTGATGAATCATTGATTAATATTGATGAATCATATAGCCCATGCAACATTATCACATATCTGGCCTTTTATCCTTCCAAAGTGAACAACCAGGTATCTTGCCCAAGGGTCTGCTAACTGGGAGGATTTTCTTGGCCACTGTCCTTCGGGGCTGTCCCAGAAAGGGGCTGTAGTGTTGCAGCTGTCAACAGCTGGTGCCTGTGTATCCTGCAGAACCATCTGTAAATCAAGCCTGAGTGTTTTTCTCCTCTGTGAATTGATGGCAGGGGTATTCTGAGAGTGAACAAGAAGTCAGTGTGGCAGGAGTGGGGACCACAGACATTGGGGCTATTTCTTCATGTAATCTGTGCCTTCTTGGCCTACTCAGGCCCAATCATATATATACCACTTCCATTTGATGATAGAGTACTTCAATGCACACCCAGTCTTATGGCTTGCTGGATCAGATAACAGACAGTTCATGACCAATAGCTTAGGTCCCATGGTACTTGGTAGTCAATGCTTAATAATTTTTTTCTCTGCTAAGGCCCATAGCTGACCAAGAGTGATTTCTCAAAAGAAAGTAGTTTTCTTCAGAGGATGTCAGGATTTTGTTCCAAAACCCAGTTGATATCATTCAGTCACCAAGTCATGTCTGACTCTGCAGCCCCATGGACTGCAGCTCAACAGGCCTCCTTGTACTTCACTCTCTTGAAGTTTGCCCAAGTTCATGCCCATTGTATCAGTGATGCCATCCAACCATTTCATCCTCTGTCGTCCCCTTCTCCTCCTGCCTTCAATTTTTCCCAGCATCAGGGTCATTGCCAATGAGTCAGCTGTTTGCATCAGGTGGCCAGAATGTTGGAGTTTCAGCTTCAGCCTCAGTCCAAAAGCATAAGGCTCTGCTAAAGACTCCAGGCAGCATCTCTGTATGTCATAGACACTTCAAACACCATTGGATCTGCTGAGTAACATGACCAAGCAGCTTGCACAGCAGACCAGATCTGTTGCAGAGCTTTCTCTGGTTCTGGCTCAAAACTATCAGCCATTCAGGACACTTGGCAAATGAGCTGCAGTAACACTCAAATGAGAAAATGCTGCCTCCAAACTCCAAAGGCTGCAAGGAGGCACTGTGCCTGTTTGTTTTGTTTTTTCAATTGTAGAAGGGGCCAGATGCACCAAATTATCCTTCATGTTAGAAGGGATATTTCAACATGCCCTACACCACCAAACTGCTAGAAATTTCACTGAGGTGGAAGGCCCCTGAATATTTGCTGGATTTGTTTTCTACTCTCTGTTATGCAAATATCTTACCAATAAGCCTAGAGTAGTTGCTATTTCTTGCTCACTAGGTCCAGTCAGCATAAAGTCACCAGTACCACAGACCAGTGTGGTATCTTGAGGAAGAGAAAGGTTATCAAGATCTCTGTGAAGTAAACTATGACATGGGACTACAGAGTTTACATCCCTGTGAAGTAAGACAGTGAAGGTTTATTATTGGTCTTGCCAGCTGAAAGCAAACAACTTCTGGTGAACCTTGGAGACAGGGATGGAGAAAAAGGCATTTGCCATATCAATAGCTGCATACCAGGTACAAAGGGATGTGTTAATTTGCTCAAAGCAATGAAACCTTGTCTGATACAGCAACTGCAGTTGGAATCGCCACCTGATCATCTACAATAATCCACTGTCATTCTCTAAGATACTTCTGTCTTCTGCACAGGTCAGGTAGACAAGTTGCATGGGGATATGGTGGGAATCACCACGTTTGCATCTTTCAAGTCCTTGATAATGGCACTAATTGCTGGGGTCCAGCCCCGGTGGATCCAGGGAATTCAAAGTGGGGACGGAGTCACCGTCTGGGAAAGGACTATTTAATTAGAAATATAAAGAGATTAGGAAAGAACAGTGTAGTAGGAAATTTAGAGGAAAGAGGCTGTATTCCTTGGTTTACATAGAAAGCCAATAAAGCCCCGAGACAAGGGACTTGAACCGTGTATGTAGGGCCACAGACGCCCACTTGAATAGCGGAGGGTGCCCTGCCTTGGGCTCCCTCTTGTGTGGGTCTTAGAAGCCCAGGCAAATAAGTAGACACGGCTAGCCTCTATGCCCCAGATGGGAATCAGCCAGAAAATAGAGTAAGAAAGAAAAGAAGACACGGGGGAACCAATCATTTCAGGAACTGGCCCATCCTTTATTGTCCAGAAAAGCTTTTTATACTTTTGATTGTACATAGAGATCAATGGATAATACAAAGTTATGCAGCGTCAGCAGCCCTGACTCTTATCAAGACCAGGCTTTCTCTCTGCATACCTAGCTGCACACACAAGTCTTAGGTGATTTACATCATCTTCTGGCCAGGAGGCCTATTAGCATTTTATGGCCCTTTTCTGATACGGGTCCGTCAACCAGAAAACTTATTTGCCTTAAAAGTGTTGTACTTACTAAAGTCTGGTGCCACTCTCAGAAAGCACTAATTAAGGTTACATTCTTATATAGCAAGGACATAACAATTTATAACAAGGAAAGAGGAGTACAGTGATTTATAACAAAGAGAAAGTTCACTAACTCAAAAGTCTAGTGTTGCTAATATCAAAACTCCTATATTCCTTTTTCTATATCCCAATTACATTGATTAATATCCTCCAGGTGCCTAAAAGATGAAGACTGTGGAGGTCTGGCAGCAGTCATTGACTCAACAGTGAAACCCATCACCAATATAATTTTTAGCTTTTTAGAAAAGGCTCTATATCTTTAAGATGGTTGGGGGTCGTAAACAATTGACATGCGTATTTGTAAAAATCTGGACAGACTGGTCAGGTAAGTTAGAAAGCTATCAGAGAGGTTTAAGCTGAGACAATCTTTTTACACCCAGGAGACTTATTGACTGGAGCTAAGTTAATTCCTTTTAGAGGAAGGTGGTGGGGGACAGCCCCCTGTTAATGTCAGAAGCGTAAGCGAAAAGCATAATGCAGTGTGGCAGGCAGACTCTGGTTTTGGGGGTAGATGTTTGAGAAAATTCAGTGAGGCTCCCTTAAGGCCCGACTCCTGTCGGACCCCTTAACCTCATGACCTTTGCCATGGGCGGGACTCCTCGTGCTGGCTCCTGGCATCTAATCTCTACTCTATCTCTGGGTATTACAGTATTGATTTTGGTTTACTATTTTGCTGGGTAAAAGTGGCCCTAGTTGGCTTCTCCTTGGTCTTTTCCACCATAATTGCCTTCACTCCACATGTCAAGGAACCAGTGAGGGCATTCTGTCAACTACTGAGTATTTCTTCCAGTTATGCACTGTAAACTGGGGAAATAGCAACAGGATGGGCTCAGGGACTCATTATTTCCTATCCTCAATGCACAGTTACCCTAGTAAAAGGCCATAGGTCCCATAGGGATGGCTTGGGGAAATAGTAGTAGTGTAAATTTTTAGTAATGTCTCTGGGTCCTTCCTCCAGGGGACCTGACCTCCTCTTTATTCAGGGACTTTTCAATCTATAAACTGACTCGAGTCTGGGAGTTGATTCAGTGTGTGTGACCTTCTGTTTTTATGATTCAGTTATGATTCAGAGATTTAAGTTCTCCTAATCTAGAACTTTTCTGCTGCAAGTGTAAGACATCAGAGAGTGAAGGAAAGTGGGAGAACTGATGGTGCAGGCCACTTTAAGTGAAAGTGAAGTCGCTCAGTCATGTCCGACTCTTTGCGACCCCATGGACTGTAGCCTATCAGGCTCCTCTGTCCATGGGATTTGCCAGGCAAGAGAGCTGGAGTGGATTGCCATTTCCTTCTCCAGGGGATCTTCCCAACCCAGGAATCGAACCCGGGTCTCCCGCATTGCAGGCAGACACTTTACTGTGGGAGCCATCAGGGAAGCAGGCCATTTTAATGTCCCTCAAAGTAAAATACAAACAAGCAAATAGTGCTGACATGATCCTAACATGTGGACTGGCCTGACTAAGACAAAAAGACTCCATTTGTACCCATCTTCAAATAGTATTTACATACCTATGCACTACTTAGTTATTAATAAAAATTAGTTATTAATAAAAATTAGTACTTAAAACAATTTATCATAAGCAGCAGTATTTCTTTATGATTAAAATAAGGACTATGAAAATAAATATCCAGTTAGAGTTAGCATCCCATTTCTACTATTTGTTCCTCTGTACTTCACTTATTAATAAAAATTAGTACTTAAAACAATAAAAATTATTATAATAATTAATAAAAATTAGTTATTAATAAAAATTAGTTATTAATAAAAATTAATAAAAATTAGTAAAAATTAGTTATTAATAAAAATTAGTACTTAAAACAATTTATCATAAGCAGCAGTATTTCTTTATGATTAAAATAAGGACTATGAAAATAAATATCCAGTTAGAGTTAGCATCCCATTTCTACTATTTGTTCCTCTGTACTTCACTTTCCCCTTAGATCCATGCTTCGGGCAAATCATATTAACCTCTCTATGCCCTAGTTTTCCCATCTGTAAACTGGGGAAAATTATACTACCTACCTACATGAGTTGATTTGGGGGTTGCATGCTTAGCAGCTTCAGTTGTGTCCGACACTTTGTCGGACTATAGTCCGCCAAGCTCCTCTGTCCATGGGATTCTCAAGGCAAGAATACTGGGGTGGGTTGCCATGCTCTCCTCCAGAGGATCTTTCTGACCCAGGGATCAAACCCAAGTCTCCTATGTCTGCTGCATGCAGGTGGATTCTTTACCCACTGAGCCAACTGGGAAGCCCAAATTGAGGATTAAATGGGTTCTTATATATAAAGTGCTTAAGACAATGCCTTCTTCACAGCCACAGTAAACACTACAAAGGTGGTAGCTATTATTTTGTTTCTAACTTTTCCTTTTTAAAGGGAAGCACTGTTGTTAACTTGAAATCTGAGATTTCAATGACACCTGCCATAGCTCAGGGTTTTTTTTTTAGTATTTAATTGTTATATCTTAAAAAAAAAAAACTTTAAATATTGTTTCTAGTTTGATTTTGGATCAACAGCAATAGAACAAATGTATTCCCTACAACTAACCCTTAAGCTAAGGATTTCTTAGAAATTCTCAAACTAAATTGTACATCAAAATCACTGGAGGGTTTGTTAAAGTAAATTTCTGGGCCTGAGATGGGTTTAGTAGATGGGTTCAGTTCCTCATTCAGTAGGTTTAGGGTAGAGCCTCCCTAATGGATCAGTGGGTAAAGAATCTACCTGCAATGTAGGAGACACAGGTTCAATCCCTGGGACAGGAAGATCCACTGAAGAAGGAACTGGCCACCCAGCACAGTATTTTTGCATGGGAAATCGCATGGACAGAGGAGCCTGGTGGGCAACAGTCCATGGGGTTGCAAAGAGCTGGACATGACTGAGGGACTAAGCAGCAACTGAGGTTTTGCATTTCTAAGTACTTCTGGTATAATCCTGCTAGCCTGGGGATGACACTTGAGAGCTTTTGTCTTAGTGAACAAAACTGAACATTTGTTAGGGAGAGAATTTTAAAAATTTAGTGAGTTATTCTCATTCTCTATCTGGGTATGTATGTATATATATATATAGTTGTTTAGTCGCTAAGTTGCATCCAACTCTTGGGATCCCATGGATTATAGCCCACCAGGCTCCTCTGTCCATGGGATTTCCCAGGCAAGAATACTGGAGTGGATTGCCACTTCCTGCTCCTGGGGATCTTCCTGACCCAGGGACTGAACCCATGTCTCCTGCATTGCAGGCAGCTTCTTTACCACTGTACCACGTGGGAAGCCCAGTTGTATTATATTCAAGGCTAATTTCTCTCATGCAATGTTATGCAGTATCCTAATCACAAGATTAACTTATCGATGCTTCCCAATATGATCCCAAGTCCTGAGGAACACCACTTAGCCAACATGTGTGGCCAGGATTGGAACTCTGAAGCCCTGGGAGATGGAGCATAAAATATATCTTCTAATGGTCTTAAATATACAACCTTCCGTGGGCACTTACTCTGCAGCATGAAGATGAAGCAGCTGCCCCCACACGGACTCCACAAGAGGGAAGGGGCTTTAGAACTATGTGTGGGCTCTACCACCAGCTCATCCATGTCTCGGGGAGCATGAGGGGGGACACTTGGTATTACAGAGAGAATTCTACTCCTGGGGCCTCCGAACAGAAGGGCTGGGACAACAGCTGCTTCTGCATTGCTAAGATATATGAAAGCGTTACTCTGTATCAGTTCAGTTAGGTTGCTCAGTCATGTCCCACTCTTTGCAATCCCATGGACTGCAGCATGCCAGGCCTCCCTGTCCAACACCAAACCTTGGAGTCTGCTCACTCACATCCATTGAGTCTGTGATACTATCCAACCATTTCATCCTCTGTCGTCCCCTTCTCCTCCTG
The DNA here is from genome assembly GCF_023091745.1 of Budorcas taxicolor. Lineage (NCBI taxonomy): Eukaryota > Metazoa > Chordata > Mammalia > Artiodactyla > Bovidae > Budorcas > Budorcas taxicolor. The sequence continues at coordinate 186,201,050 of NC_068910.1, forward strand.
TCTCCAATCTTTCCCAGCATCAGGGTCTTTTCCAATGAGTCTGTTCTTCACATCAGGTGGCCAAAGTATTGGAGTTTCAGCTTCAGTATCAGTCCTTCCAATGAATATTCAGGACTGATTTCCTTCAGGATTGAGTTGTATGATCTCCTTGCTGTCCAAGGGACTCTCAAGAGTCTTCTCCAACACCACAGTTCAAAAGCAGTGATTTTGGAGCCCAAGAAATAAAGTCTGTCAGTGTTTCCATTGTTTCCCTATCTATTTGCCATGAAGTGATGGGACCAGATGCCATGATCTTAGTTTTCAGAATGTTGAGTATTAAGTCAACTTTTTCACTCTCTTCTTTCACTTTCAAGAGGCTTGTTTATTCTTGTTCGCTTTCTGCCATAAGGTGGTGTCATCTGCATATCTGAAGTTATTGATATTTTTCCTGGTAATCTTGATTCCAGCTTGTGCTTCATACAGTCCAGCATTTCTCATGATGTACTCTGCATATAAATTAAATAATCAGGGTGACAATACACAACCTTAACTTAATCCTTTCCTGATTTGGAACCAGTCTGTTCTTCCATGTCCAGTTCTAACTGTTGCTTCTTTACCTGCATACAGATTTCTCAGGAGACAAGTCAGGTAGTCTGGTGTTCCCATCTCTTTCAGAATTTTCCACAGTTTGTTGTGATCCACACAGTCAAAGACTTTGGCATAGTCAGTAAAGCAGAAGTAGATGTTTTTCTGGAACGCTCTTGTTTTTTTTGATAATCCAATGGATGTTGGCAATTTGATCTCTACTTCCTCTACCTTTTCTAAATCCAGCTTGAACATCTGAAAGTTCATGGCTCATGTACTGTTGAAGCCTGGCTTGAAGAATTTTGAGCATTACTTTGCTAGCGTGTGAAATGAGTGCAATTGTGCAGTAGTTTGAGCATTCTTTGGCTTTGCCTTTCTTAGGGATTGGAATGAATACTGACCTTTTCCAGTCCTGTGGCCACTGCTGAGTTTTCCAAATTTGCTGGCATACTGAGTGCAGTACTTCTACAGCAGCATCTTTTAGGATTTGAAATAGCTCAACTGGAATTCCGTCACCTCCGCTAGATTTGTTCATAGTGATGCTTTCTAAGGCCCGCTTGACTTCACATTCCAGGATGTCTGGCTGTAGGTGAGTGATCACACCATCGTGGTTATCTGGATCATGAAGATTTTTTTGTACAGTTCTTCTGTGTATTCTTGCCACCTCTTCTTAATATCTTCTGCTTCTGTTGTTGCTGCTGCTGCTGCTAAGTCGCTTCAGTCATGTCCGACTCTGTGCGACCCCATAGACGGCAGCCCACCAGGCTCCCCATTCCTGGGATTCTCCAGGCAAGAACACTGGAGTGGGTTGCCATTTCCTTCTCCAATGCATGAAGGTGAAAAGAGAAAGTGAAGTCACTCAGTCATGTCTGACTCTTAGCAACACCATGGACTGCAGCCTACCAGGCTCCTCCGCCCATGGGATTTTCCAGGCATGAATACTGGAGTGGGGTGCCATTGCCTTCTCCGTCTGCTTCTGTTAGTCCATAGCATTTCTGTCCTTTATTGTGCCCATTTTTGCATGAAGTGTTCCCTTCGTATCTCTAATTTTCTTGAAGTGATTTCTAGTCTTTCCCATTCTATTGTTTTCTTCTATTTCTTTGCACTGATCACTGAGGAAGACTTTCTTATCTGTCCTTGCTATTCTTTGGAACTATGCATTCAGATTGGCATATCTCTTTTTCTTCTTTGCCTTCAGCTTCTGTTCTTTTCTCAGCTATTTGTAAAGCTTCCTCAGGCAACCATTTTGCCGTTTTGCAATTTTTCCCCTCTTGGGGATGCTCTTGATCACTGCATCTTGTACAATTTCGCAAACCTCCATCCATAGTTCTTCAGGCACTCTATCATATCTAATACCATGAATCTATTATCTATTACTCTGTATATCATTTACTGTATAGTTGAAAAGATAAAATCTTACCAAATAAAATCATATAAATATAAATACTTAGAAAGTTTAACATTCATGAAACATTTCTAATGCCAAGTACTCCAAAGGAATATATTTTTATTTCATAGCCATAGAATTTTTCTTGCCAAGCATTTTTTTTTTTCAAAACAACTAGTTATTCTTCTCTTGGCTAACAAGTAATCCATATGATTACTATCATTTAGGGCAAGATGATTTCTTGGATATTCTTTATGTCACTAACTTCCAGGGAAAGCTCTGCTAAAAAATAAGCAAACAAATCTGTTCTTGCTTCTGTGTATGTGTGTTTGCCATTTACTTTAAAGAGATCTAAGTGTAATTGTGAAGTATTTTAAGCTATGTGATATCAAAATTTAGTATCAGTTGTACAATAATAGTAAATAAAGTGTAATAAATTTTAAAATTTAAGTGTAATAACTTTTAATATTTAAGTGGAAGCCATTTACTTTAAAGAGATCTAAGTGTAATTGTGAAGTATTTTAAGCCATGTGATATCAAATTTTTAGTGTCAGTTGCATAATAATAGTAAATAATTTAAAGAAGAAGAAGGCCAATCAAAACAATAGTGAAGCTTGTTTTTTGTGGATAAGTTTTTCTAAGCTGTGCATAAAGTAAAAAGCAGGACAACATGTAGGACATAAAGTAAAAGCAGGACAGAATCCTTTGTTATTCCCTCTGTTGTAAACTCACATCTGGTGACTGACTCAGTTTTATCGTTTGTGGTATTTTTATGATGCACTCCTTAAGAATGTCAGAAGGAAATAGGATTTGAAGAGTAAAAAACTGGGAGCAATAGAAATACAAAACTGTACCAGTAATTATTTTATTACAGTTTTTTATCTTATTGAACATGTGGCTGTGTGTTATTTAAGCAATCACTTCCTTAAAAGAAGACTGACTCAGCACTCTTTGTTAATTGATACAGTGTCTCAGGATAGATAATAATGTAGAGCTTCTCATTTGGTCAAATTGTAGAACAAAACTTGGAATTCTGCCAAATGACCAGGTAGTTAGTATTCCAGGTTAGTTGAGATACCAGGCTTCTAACACTGAGTCCACAGGGTCACTGGCTTTAAAAAAACAAAACAAAACAAAGAAACAGATCTGTGAAGCCAGTTTAACTAATGGGTTGATTCATTTTTGCTTCTTTGTTGGTTTTAACACTGTCCTACTTTATTGTACAGGTCACAGGCCTTCGTGTCTGGAACTGATCTAGTTTTTTTCCATTGAGATAATGAAAAGTTCATATCCATGCCTCAGAGTTATGTGGGAGTTGATGTTTTGGGGATTATTGTCCAAACTGCTCTTCTAATAGCATTTCAGATCCATCCTTAGGGAATTCTGAGTAAATGCTAGATAATGAAATTCACTCATATTATCAGATATAAAAAATATGTAAAAGTATGTCATTTTTGCTTCAGAAATCCAAATATCACCAGGGTTTGATTTTCTAGCTCTATCTTTTTAGACAAAATCCTCAATGAAGTCTCTGTAAGCCTTGATTAGTAAGGGTAAGAATTCCCTCTTTTTGGATTGTTGTTATAAACATATTTTACCATTATTTTCTTTATATTATTATTACACCCTTCATTCTCAACTCTAAGTATTTTTATGGCTTTCAGATGATGCATAAGTACTCTAAGTAGGAGATAAATTTCTTAGAAAAATAATGAAGAAGTAAAATTTTACTAATTCTAAATATTAGATATACCTAATCTAGCATTTTCTATACTGAGGAAATAGATGTTCTCCTACAATACTGGTGTATATATGTAACATATTTTTTATTTTTAAAAGTCAATTCAAATAACAACTATAATTATTAATGTGTGTATTTATATTAATAAGCCACACGTCCTCCAGCTTAGTTTTACAATCAGTTCAGTTCAGGTGCTCAGTTGTGTCCGACTCTTTGCAACCCCATGAATCACAGCACGCCAGGCCTCCCTGTCCATCACCAACTCCCGGAGTTCACTCAAACTCACATCCACTGAGTCAGTGATGCCATCCAGCCATCTCATCCTCTGTCGTCCCCTTTTCCTCCTGCCCCCAATCCCTCCCAGCATCAGAGTCTTTTCTAATGAGTCAACTCTTCGCATGAGGTGGCCAAAGTACTGGAGTTTCAGCTTCAGCATCATTCCCTCCGAAAAAATCCCAGGGCTGATCTCCTTCAGAATGGACTGGTTGGATCTCCTTGCAGTCCAAGGGACTCTCAAGAGTCTTCTCCAACATCACAGTTCAAAAGCATCAATTCTTCGGTGCTCAGCTTTCTTCACAGTCCAACTCTCACTTCCATACATGACCACTGGAAAAACCATAGCCTTGACTAGACGGACCTTTGTTGACAAAGTAATGTCTCTGCTTTTGAATATGCTATCTAGGTTGGTCATAACTTTCCTTCCAAGGAGCAAGTGTCTTTTAATTTCATGGCTGCAATCAACATCTGAGGGATTTGGGAGCCCAGAAAAATAAAGTCTGACACTGTTTCCACTGTTTCCCCATCTATTTCCCATAAAGTGATTGGACCAGATGCCATGATCTTAGGTTTCTGAATGTTGAGCTTTAAGCCAACTTTTTCACTCTCCTCTTTCACTCTCATCAAGAGGCTTTTTGGTTCCTCTTCACTTTCTGCCATAAGGGTGGTGTCATCTGCATATCTGAGGTTATTGATATTTCACCTGGCAATCTTGATTCCAGCTTGTGCTTCTTCCAGCCCAGCGTTTCTCATGATGTACTGTGCATATAAGTTATATAAGCAGGGTGACGATATACGGCCTTGACTTACTCCTTTCCTGATTTGGAACCAGTCTGTTGTTCCATGTCCAGTTCTAACTGCTGCTTCCTGACCTGCATACAGGTTTCTCAAGAGGCAGGGCAGGTGGTCCGGTATTCCCATCTCCTGAGGAATTTTCCACAGTTTATTGTGATCCACACAGTCAAAGTCTTTGACATAGTCAATAAAGCAGAAATAGATGTTTTTCTGGAACTCTCTTGCTTTTTTGATGATCCAGCAGATGTTGGCAATTTGATCTCTGGTTCCTCTGCCTTTTCTAAAATCAGCCTGAACATCTGGAAGTTCACAGTTCACATACTGCTGAAGCCTGGCTTGGAGAATTTTGAGCATTACTTTACTAGCGTGTGAGATGAGTGCAATTGTGTGGTAGTTTGAGCATTCTTTGGTATTTCCTTTCTTTGGGATTGGAATGAAAACTGACCTTTTCCAGTCCTGTGGCCATCACTGAGTTTTCCAAATTTGCTGCCATATTGAGTGCAGCACTTTCATGGCATCAGCTTTTATAATCTTATCATACCATTAAAATTACATAATTATGTAATTAATTTTACTGACTAGTGAAGAGTGAGTGAAGTCACTCAGTCATATCTGACTCTGTGACCCCATGGACGGTAGCCTACCAGGCTCCTCTGTCCATAGGATTTTCCAGGCAAGAGTACTGGAGTGGGTTGCCATTTCCTTTTCCAGGAGATCTTCCCAACCCAGGGATCGAACCCAGGTCTCTAACATTGTTGGCAGACACTTTACTATCTGAGCCACCAGGGAAGAGCCCTTTACTGACTAATTGCCTTTTAAATGAAATATACTTGATTTACTATATTGTATTAGTTTAACATGTATAAGAAAGTGATTGAGTTTTATGTATTTATTTATAAACATATATTTAAGATTATTTTCCAATATAGATTACGACAAAATATTGGATATTGTGCCTTGTCTTCCAGTAAGTCCTTGTTCCTCAGCTATTTTATATATAGTTGTGGGTTCTGTTAATCCCATACTTCTAAATTATTCCTCTTTCCCATATTCCTTTCCTCTTTGGTAAAAATACATTTGTTTTCTGTGTCTGTGAGTCTGTTTCTGTTTTGTAAGTCAATTCATTTATCTTATTTCTTAGATTTCACATATAAATGATACACAATATGTGTCTCTTTGTCTGACTTACTTCACTCAGTTTGATCATCTCTAGGTCCATCTCTGTTTTGCTGCAAGTAGCTGCCATATTTCATTTTTTTCTGTGACCAAGTGTTATTTTATTGTATATGCATACCACATCTTCTTTATCCATTTATCTGTTTATGGACACTTATGTTGCTTCCATGTACTGGTTTTTATAAATTGTGTTGCTATGAACACTGGGGTGTATGTGTCTTTTTGAATTAGAGTTTTCATCTTTTCCAGGTGTATGCACAGGAATGGGACTGCTAGACCATATAGTAGCTCTATTTTTAGTTTTTTATGGAAACTTCATACTGTTCTCCATACTAGCTGTGCCAGTTTATATTTCTACCAGCAATATAAGAATATTCCCTTTTCTACACACTTTCTCCCACTTCTATTATTTGTAGACTTTTTGATGATAGTCATTCTGACCTATGTGAGGTGATACCTCATTGTAGTTTTGATTTGCATTTCTCTACTAATTAGTGATGCTGGGCATCTTTTCATGTGCCTTTTGGCCTACTGTAGGTCTTTTTGGAGAAATGTCTATTTAGGTCATCCACCCACTTTTTGATTGAGTTGGGTTTTTTGTTGTTATTTAGTTTTAGGAGCTGTGTGTATATTTTGCATATTAACCCCTTTGTTACATTTGCAAATATTTTTTTCCCATCCCATAGATTGTCTTTTTGTTTTGTGTATGGTTTCCTTTGCAGTGCAAAAGCTTTGAAGTTTGATTAGGTCCCATTTGTTTATTTTGCTTTGGGGAGACTGACCTAAGAAAGTATGCTTCAATTTATGTCAGAGAATGTTTTGACTTTCTGCCTGGGTGATGGATGTCTGATTGGGTGATTTCCATTATTCTATTTTCCACATCCCTTATGTATTCCTCTGCATTATTTAGTTTGCTACTCATTGCTTTTAGCTTAGTTTTTATTTTGGCAACTGAGTTGTCTAATTTTGATGGGTTCCTCTCTAAAGATTTTAGTTCCTTGTCACAGTGATCTATGTTTCTATTGATAATCTTTCTTAATTCCTTTAGTATTTTTATTACCTCCTTTTTGAACAGGATCTAGTAGATAGGAGGGGTCTGTTTCACTATTTGTTCTTTTAGGGGATTTCTCTAGTTCTTTTAACTGGGAGTAGTTCCTCTTCTTTTTCATTTTACTGGTTTCTCTGCCTGTATGTATTGGGAGAAACAATAATATACTGTGTTCTTGAGGGCTGTTTTTATGTGGGAGAGTTTGTGTGTAGACTGTGTGAGTCCAGTATTTTTGGTACCTGGGCTGTTTCTGGTGTGGATGCCTGGCACACTTTTCGTCAGAGTGTGCTGGCCATTATCCCCTTGCTAGGGGGTGTGATTGGTATGGTGGTGACCAGAGCCTGCACCGGATGTTGGGTGGGGTTTCCTCTTTGCTTTGTGGCTACATTAGCCCTGTCAGGGGCAGGCCTGTTCCCCAGTTGTTGGAGTAGAAGCCCTGAAGATTGGGTTCAGTAAAGCTCTATTCCTTTTAAGTGTGTGCTGTGTCACTAAGGAGGTGAGATGCCAAAGCAAGAGAGGCCTGTGTGGTCACAGTGAGCCTATGTGTCACCTGTGCTGCTGTCCTCAGTTTTTCCCAGAAACAGCCCAAGATCACGTCCCCTTTTCCACTGTGTTCATCCCAGACCTGTGTTAGTCTGACACAGAGGGCAGGGGTGTTGTGGCTGTAGGAATCAAAATAGTTGTACTGACGACCATTACCTGGCTTGCCTCTCTGGTAAGCCTCTCCTAGGGCATGTCTGGCCCAGATCCAGCTCTAAGCTGCAGTATAATATAGGTGGGAGTGGAGTGCTCTGCTGGGAAAGGAACCACTCCATACTCCTCCCCAGGGTCTGTGCTCCAGGGACATGCAATTCTGTGATGCCTTCCACCACCTGATGTGTAGGCTGACTAAGTCTGCTGCTGTGGAACCTGCCCCTGGATGACCCCTGCTGTCAGAGAACTGATAATCATTCTGCCCAGTCCTCAAGCTCACGAAGCTTGCAGCCTCTTAAGCCACACCCCACCATGGCAAGGGGGAAATGGGGCTCTCATGGCTGACTCACACCCGTGTATATGCTCATTTTGCAGTGTATACAGCATACCACACCCCATCCTGAATGCACTGTCAGCCCAGACTACACTCCACACCCTTCAGGCTGTCTCTATGCAGCCTAGATGGAGTCCTTTCCAAGGGTCCATCAGCTGAAGCCCTAGTTTCAATGTCTGGGCACTTCACATACTCGCAGCCCCAAGCACATTTTGGGCTGGAAAGGGCAGGGAAGTGGAAGCCAACAGCTCCTGTCTGTCTCTGCCCGGATAGTTAGGCAAGCACATTCCAGGCCCCTTGGGCTCTCCATCTGTCCTAATGGACTTCCCAGTCACTGAAGGGGATTCTCAAGGCAAGGGCACCTTTCCTCTTTCACAGCTCCCTCTCAGGAGCTCCAATCCCATCCCAAAGTCTTTTTCTTTTTTATCCTGCCCAGCTACATGAGGATCTTTCTTGCAGCTTTGGTTGAATAAGAGGTCTTATACCAGTTCACAGTTGCTTTTGTGTGAGAATTGTTCCATGTATAAATATATTTTTGATGTGTTTGTAAAGAGAGGTGAGTTCCAAATCCTTCTACTCCATCATCTTGATTTCTACCCTTAAAACTTTTTCCTACTGAATAATTTCCTGCACATTGAAATTACATCCATTTATGACAGCACTTATCACAGCTTGAATGTAGGCAGGGTCTATGACTTGCTTCTAAAATAATAAAATATGAAAATGAGATGGGATATCTCTTCCTTGATTCGGTTAGTAATATGGCAAAGGTTATGAGATGTCACTGTTAGCTGATTAGGGAGATATTTTTTCTCTATTGATGACTTGAGGAAGTAAGCTACCAATTTTTTAGTAACCCCAGGCAGAAGTCCAGGTGGCAAGAAACTGCAGATAGCCTTCAGCTGACAGCCAGACAATAAAACAGACATTTCAGTTATACAGTGGCAAAGAAGTGAACTGTGTCGACAAACTGAAAGAGCTTGGGATCAGATTCATCCAGTCAAGCCTCCAGATGGTAATTCAGCCTAGAGAACACCTTAATTGACACCTTGTAAGACCCTGAACAGACGACCCAGGTGAGCTATGCCCAGACACCTGACAAAAATTTTGAGATAATAAATGTGTGTTGTTGTAAGCTACTAAGTTTATGGTAGTTAATTACACAGCAACAGAAAAGTTATACAATCAGCCAGGTCAAATTGAAATCAGTTGAGCCTGCTTTACCATTTTCTATAGTGCTGCTCATTCAAAATATTTGTTGCTCAGTCACGTCTAACTCTTTGCAACTCCATGGACTGTAGCCTGCCAGGCTCCTCTGTCCATGACATTTTCCAGGCAAGAACACTGGAGTGGGTTACCTTTTCCTCCTCCAGAGGATCTCCCTAACTCAGGGATCGAACCCAGTCTCCCACATTATAGGCAGATTCTTTACTGTCTGAGCCAGCAGGGATGCCTGATGTCTCATAAATGATTGCAATTTGACTTGTGAGTTTTTTCAATTAATAAAAATATTTTATTTTTCTGAATTTAAGGTGTCTGTGGCATGATCAGTTTAATTTTAGATTTGTTAAACATGATTTCTTTAATATACCTAACACAATACTCACTTTCATACCTAAGTACTATTTTTTTGTTTTGTTTTTTTTCTTTAAAGAAGGCTTGTAAAATCCTATCTACTTTGGCCCTTCAAAACCTAGATTCACCCTGAGCACTGACCACACACTCTGGCTCTTGGACAGCCTTGCACAACAACTGCAAGCTATGCGAGCTGTCAGAGATAGGCTAACTCCTCTCCTTGGCTGATCAGGAGTCCTGCCTACATCACTAGGCAAAATTGGCTGAACCAACAAAGGGATAGATTGGAAGCCTTACAGGCTTTAAATAATCAGAGGAACTGCTCTTCTCCCTGCCAGAGCTGAGACTGAACTCATTTTCCTAGAGACACCGTGTAGTAGGGGACATTAGCTGGGGGAATCCCACCACAATTTCCTAGTCCACAAGGTACATGACTCTTCTCCACAGCCTGGAAATAACCATTCTGCTGGCAGCACGGGCAGATGGCATCATGCAAGTCTAGGAGATGTTCTTTGTCCCCCACACTGGAGAATCCCTTCCCTAGAGGTGCAAAGTCACTAAGCCTGGGGAAGCTCCTTCAGCTCCCTCAAACTGCATTAGCTGAGACCAGTGGCAGCCTCATGTCACAAGCTAAGAGAAGCAGAAGACAGCTTTGAAAACTAGTTATTGGAACCACAGACCATAGAATCAGGCCGAAGATAAATAGATTGCAAGCTAAGACAAAATTTTAAAAGGACAGGGGCCATCCTTCAAATATAGTCCAAATGCCTGCTATACAATTTAAAAGATCAGCCATTATACAGAGGATTGAAAATTAACTTGAATAAGAATATTGAAACATGTATACTATCATGTAAGAATCGAATTGCCAGTCTATGTCCAATGCAGGATACAGCATGCTTGGGGCTGGTGCACGGGGATGACCCAGAGAGATGTTATGGGGAGGGAGGTGGGAGGGGGGTTCATGTTTGGGAACGCATGTACACCCGTGGTGGATTCATGTCAATGTATGGCAAAACCAATACAGTATTGTAAAGTAAAATAAAGTAAAAATTAAAAAAAATAAAAATAAATTAATGGATACCAATACAAAGATGAGTCAGGTATTGGGGTGATCTGACAAAGATCTTAATCATTATAAAAATGATTTCACAAGCTATTAGAAATTATCTGAGATGGAAACATGGAAAATTTCAGCATAGAAATATAAGTTACTTAAAGGAACAAAAGAAATTATAGATCTGAAAAATACAGTAACAATTTTTTTAAACTTTCTAGACTTGCTAGACAGAGTAGGAAATGGCAACCCCCTCCAATATTCTTGCCTGGAGAATCCTGATAGCTTACAGTGAATGGTGAACAGTGCCTCCAGATTCACGGTCTCCGAAGAAGATTTAATTCCAGGACCAAAAACAAGGTCTCAGTCACTCAGAGCTTTGTGTGCAAAATTTTATTTAAAGCGACAGGATAGAGAAAGTTTCTGATATAGACATCAGAAGGGGATAGAAAGGGTACCTGCCTCACTAGTTTAAGCAGGGGCCTTATATACTTCTCAACTAGCTGCTGAGAATAGATGAAAAGAATACTTCAAGGTTGTAAGAGTTCCACCAGACCCTTTCCCAAGGCATACATCCTGAGATAACTTTGGCATAAGATTAGTCAGACAGAATGTGTTCTGTGCAACCTCTCTGGGCAAGATCTACTGTTGCTCTGTAGTCAGGGGTACAAGTCTTGAGAAACAGGTTCCCAGGCAAGATTTGTTACAATTAGAATCATAAATATAGAACCTAAGAAAAGTATTTCCATGAGCAAGACATTATGCTGTGTGATCATTCCTTTCAGACTTAAAGAAAGGCCAGTTCTTGGGCAAGATACATTGTTACACAGGGCTTAAGGAAAGCATGAGGGAGAATGTTCACCTCCTCCTTAAAAGGCCTTGGAATGCCTGCCTAAGCTTTAACTCTTTCAATCCCATGGACAGAGATGCCTTAGAGGGCTACAGTCCATGGGGTCCCAAAGTGTCAGACATGACTGAAGCAACTTAGCACAGCACAGAACAGACAGACCCAATTATAGAGTGGAGATGACAGAGGATAGAATCAGTGAACTCTATATAATTGATCTAACCTGAACAAAAAAGGAAACTAGACTGAAAAGAAAATAAACAAAGCTGCAAAGACCATAATAACAAATAATCTGACCTTTGTGTCATCAGAGTAGACAGACGGGCTGAAAGAGTTTTCAAAAAATAATGGCTGAAAACTTCCCAAGTTTGATGAAGGATATAAGTTCACAAGTACAAAAAACTGACAGGTATATCTACATGGAAAATCACAAGAAATCTACATATTAAATAAATAAAACTATAATTAATGAGTGAGTTCAGTAAGGTCACATGATACAGATCAAGACATATAAATCAATAGCAACGAGCATGTAGAAAATCAAAATTAGAAATGTAATATCATTTATTGTTAACATAAAAAAAATGAAAGACTTAGGTAGTCTTTAACAGGCCTTAGTTTTAAGTAGAATGATTTCTCCTACTTTATTCATAACCTTAACAAACATGTACAGGATCTATGTGCTGAGTTACAAAATTCTGCTGAAAGAAATCAAAGATGTAAACAAATGGAAAGATTCACTGTTTTCATCATGTATTTGAAGATTAAACATAATAAAGACAGTTCTCTCCAAATCGGTTTATAGGTTTAACGTAATTTCTATTGAGTTAAAGAAAAAAGAAAAAGAAAAACTTGTGTAAATATAGATAAGCTTATTCTAAAGTTCATATTGCAAAAAAATTAATAAACAGAAACTTTCAACTAAATAGGATTAGGAGATCAGAAGGGGAGGCTCTCATTCCCTGTGAAAACAGCAGTCTTACTGGAGGGAAATTCTCCTCCTTCTTCCCCAGGAAGAAGGACTCATCCAATGAAAAGCCATGGACTCTTTATTTACTGAGGCTTCCCAGGTGGCACAGTGGTAAAGAATCTGCCTGCCAATTCAGGAGACACGGGAGATGCTGGTTCAATCCCTGGGTCAGGAAGGTCCCCTGGACAAGGAAATAGCAACCCTTTCTAGTATCCCAGCCTGGAAAATCCCATGGACAGAGGATCCTGGCAGGCTACAGTCCACAGTGCTGCAAAGAGTCAGAAATGACTGAGTGACTGAACACACTGTGTTTATTACAGCCCTCCCAACTTCCCTTTTCCCTCTGAAAAGCATTCTCCTTCCCTTGCCATGCAGACACTGGCCACAGACACAGACCCAAACTACAATTCTCTGCTAATCTCAAATAAACTCATCTTTGCTGTAGAAATATCTGTTGAACTGTTTACTTCAGGTCTACAAAATATAAACATACAACGCTCTCTAGAACAGCTAAAATAATCATGAAAAAGAACAAAGAGGTAGGAATCCTCATACTGAACATCAAGGCCTAATAGAGAGCTACAGTAATGAGGACCACATGCTATTGGTGGAGGTCTAGTCATATAGATCAGTGGAATAGAATACAGAGTCCAAAAGTAGATTCACACAAATTTGTTGAACTGATATTTTACAAATGTGGAAAAATAATTCATTGGAGAAAGGAGAACTTTTTCAATAAATGGTGCTGGAGCAGTTGGAAATCCACAGGCAAAAATATAAACCTCAACCTAAATCTCATACTTCACAAAAAAAATTTACTCAAAATATATCAGATATTGAAATATAAAGCTTAAAACTATTAAAATTTTATTAAAGAATAGGAGAAAATTTTTCAGATCTAGGACTAGGCAAATAATTCTTACACTTGGCAATAATATTCCAATCCATGGCAGGAAAAATTGATAAAATGGACTTCATCAAAACTAAACATTTTTGCTCTGCAAAAGACCCTGTGAAAAGAAAGACTGGGGGAAAAAAATGTGCTAATTAGAAATCCAAAAATATACAACTATCTAGAATATATAAAGCATTCCCAAAACTCAACAGTGAAAGAAAAACTGTTGTCCTATAATTTTATATCAAGTTAAAAATATGCTTAAAATTAACATGGCAGTAGGCTATTTTAAGGTAAAAGAAAATGAAATATTTCCCTTAATTCTTTTATGGGCTTCCCTGGTGGCTCAGAGGTTAAAGTGCCTGCCTCCAATGCGGGAGACCCGGGTTCGATCCCTGGGTCGGGAAGATCCCCTGGAGAAGGAAATGGTAACCCACTCCAGTATTCTTGCCTGGAAAATCCCATGGACGGAGAAGCCTGATAGGCTACAGTCCGTGGGGTCGCAAAGAGTCGGACACGACTGAGCGACTTCACTTCACTTCTTTTATACTTATGAATGATAAAGCAAAGATTATAGCCATAATGTGATTTATAACATATAAAGATATACTGTATGTGCCAAAGAGAGCACAGAGATGGGAACAGAGTAAATAGACCCAAATGTTTTCAGTGTTTCTACATTAATATGAAATAGTATAATGCCAACTCTATTACACTGAAAAGTTAAGGACCTGATCTGTAAACCAGAAAAACCATTAAAATTATGTAAATAAAATTATAGCTAAACATCCAATAGATTAATTAAAAGCCAGACACTTGCAGTATGGATTAAGGGGGGAAAAATGGTACATATAGGCATTGCACTTTAAAATAAAGGTATAGAAATACTTGAATTAATGGATGGAAAAATATATCAGGGAAACAGCATAACAAAGCTGAAATGGCGATATCAGTATTGGGTATGATAGTCTTCAAGAAAAAATATGGTTGAACACAAATAAGGACATCATAATAATAAAATAACCACTTTATTTTGAATAAAGATAAATATACTTCATCTCACACGCAAGCAAAAGTAATGCTCGAATTCTCCAAGCCGCGCTTCAACAGTATGTGAACCGTGAACTTCCAGATGTTCAAGCTGGTTTTACAAAAGGCAGAGGAATCAGAGATCAAATTGCCAACATCTGTTGGATCATCAAAAAAGCAAGAGAGTTCCAGAAAAACATCTATTTCTGCTTCACTGACTACACTAAAGCTTTTGACTATGCAGATCACAACAAACTGTGGAAAATTCTTAAAGAGATGGCAATACCAGACCACCTGACATGCCTCCTGAGCAATGTGTATGCAGGTCAGGAAACAACAGTTAGAACTGGACATGGAACAACAGATTGATTCCATATTGGGAAAGGAGTATAACAAGGCTATGTATTGTCACCTTGCTTATTTAACTTACATGCAGAGTACATCATGAGAAATGCTGGGCTGGATGAAGCACAACCTGGAATCAAGATTGCAGGGAAAAATATCAATAAAATAACCTCAGATATGCAAATGATACTACGCTTATGGCAGAAAGTGAAGAGGAACTAAAGAGCCTCTTGATGAGGGTGAAAGAGGAGAGTGAAAAAGCTGGCTTAAAACTCAACATTCAAAAAACTAAGATCATGGCATCCAGTCCCATCACTTTATGGCAAATAGTTGGGGTAACAGTGGAAACAGTGAGGAACTTTATATTTTGGGCTCCAAAATCACTGCAGATGGTGACTGCAACCATGAAATTAAAAGATGCTTGCTCCTTGGAAGAAAAGCTATGACCAATCTAGATGGCATAATAAAAAGCAGAGACATTACTTTACTGATAAAGGTCCATCTAATCAAAGTTACGGTTTTTCCAGTAGTAATGTATGGATGTAAGATTTGGACCATAGAAAATGCTGAGTGCCAAAGAATTAATGCTTTTGAACTGTGGTGTTGTAGAAGACTCTTGAGAGTCCCTTGGACTGCAAGGAGATCAAACCACTCAATCCTAAAGGAAATCAGTCCTGAATATTCATTGGAAGGACTGATACTGAAGCTGAAACTCCAATACTTTGGCCACCTGATGTGAAGAACTGACTCATACAAAGACCCTGATGCTGGGAAAGATTGAAGGTGGGAGGAGAAGGGGACGATAGAGGATGAGATGGTTGATGGCATCACCAGCTCGATGGATATGCGTTTGAGTAAGCTCTGGGAGTTGGTGATGGACAGCGAGGCCTGGCTTGCTGAAGTCCATGGGGTCACAATGAGATAGACACGGCTGAGTGACAGAACTGAAATGATAAATATACAAAAGCTGAAACAATCTTAAATACTCATCAACACATAGCTTCAAAATTTAAGAAGTAAAAGAAGAACTTTACAGAATTCCCTGGTGGCACAAGGAAGAATCCACCTGCCAATGCAAGGACATAGTTTTAATGTCTGGTCTGGGAAAATTTCACATGCTGTGGAGCAACTGGTCCCATGTGCCACAACTACTGAGCCCACGCTCTAGAGCCCACAAGCCATAACTACTGAAGCCTGCACACTTAGAGCCTGTGCTCTGCAAAGAGAGAAATCACCAATGTGAAGCCCTTGCACTGCAACAAGAGAAAGCCTGTGCAAAGCAATGAAGACCCAGTGCAGCCAAACAAACAAACAAAAAATTTAAAGAAATAAATAATTTTAAAAAGAAATGAGAAATTCCCCAATAATAACTGAAAGTTATAAAACCTCTCTCGCAACAATTGATAGAACAATGAGAATAATACATACATGCAAAGGAGCTTCCCAGGTGGTGCAGTGGTAAAGAATCTATCTGCCAAAACAGGAGACACAAGAGAGGTGGGTTCAATCTCTAGGTTGGGCAGATCCCCTGGAATAGGAAATGGCAACCTACTCCAGTGTTCTTATCTGAAAAATTCTGTGGACAGAGGAGACTGGATTACAGTCTATGGGGTCACAAAGATTTGGACACAAAGAGTCAGACATGACTGAGCACACACGCAGGCAAAGACATACATAATGAAGACTCAAAAGATGAATAACCCTATTATACAACTTAGTCTAATTGTTATTTATATTTAACTACACAGGAGAACTGCAGGAGAACTCCTCTTTCACTTTCATTAAGAGGCTGTTTACTTCTTCTTCCTGCCATAAGTGTGGTGTCATCTGTGTATCTGAGGTTATTGATATTTCTCCCAGCAATCTTGATTTCATTATGTGCTTCATCCAGCCCAGCATTTTGCATGATGTACTCTGCATATAAGTTATGTAAGCAGGGTGACAATATACAGCGTTGACTTACTCCATTCCTGATTTGGAACTAGTCTGTTGTTCCAAGTACTGTTCTAACTGTTGCTTATTGACCTGCATATAGATTTCTCAGGGGACAGGTCAGGTGGTCTGGTATTACCATCTCTTTAAGAATTTTCCAGTTTGTTGTGATCCACACAGTCAAAGACTTTGGCATAGTCAATAAAGCAGAAATAGATGTTTTTCTGGAACTCATGCCTTTCCGATGACCCAATGGATGTTGGCAATTTGATATCTGGTTCTTCTGCCTTTTCTAAATCCAACTTGAACATCTGGAATTTAATGGTTCATATACTGTTGAAGCCTGGCTTGGAGAATTTTGAGTATTACTTTGCTAGTGTGTGAGATGAGTGCAATTGTGGGGTAGTTTGAGCATTCTTTGGCATTGCCTTTCTTTGAGATTGGAATGAAAAGTGACCTTTTCCAGTCCTGTTGCCACTGCTGAGTTTTCCAAATTTGCTGGCATACTGAGTGCAACACTTTCACAGCATCATCTTTTAGGATTTGAAATAGCTCCACTGGAATTCCATCACCTCCACTAGCTTTGTTCGTAGTGATGCTTTCTAAGGCCCACTTGACTTCACATTCCAGAATGTCTGGCTCTAGGTGAGTGACCACACCATAATGATTATCTGGGTCATGAAGATCTTTTTTTTTTTATAGTTCTTCTGTGTCTTCTTGCCACCTCTTCTTAATATTTTCAGCTTATGTTAGGTCTATAGTACTTCTGTCCTTTATTGTGCCCATTTCTGCATGAAATGTTTCCTTGGTATCTCTAATTTTCTTGAAGAGATCTCCAGTCTTTTCCATTGTGTTGTTTTCCTCTATTTCTTTGCATTGATCATTGAGGAAGTCTTTCTTACCTCTACTTGCTATTCTTCAGAACTCTGCATTCAAATGGGTATATCTTTCCTTTTCTCCTTGCCTTTTGCTTCTCTTCTCAGCTATTTGTAAGGCCTCCTCAGGCAACCATTTTACCTTTTTTGCATTTCTTTTTCTTGGGGATGGTCTTGATTCCTGACTCCTGTACAATGTCATGAACCTCTATCCATAGTTCTTCAGGCACTTTGTCTATCAGATCTAATCCCTTGAATCTATTTGTAACTTCCACTGTATAATCATAAGCGATTTGATTTAAGTCATACCTGAATGCTCTAGTGGTTTTCCCTACTTTCTTCAATTTAAGTCTGGAATTGGCAATAAGGAGTTCATCGTCTGAGCCACAGGCAACTCCCAGTCTTGTTTTTGCTGAGGTAGAGAGCTTCTCCATCTTTGTTGCAAAGAATATAATCAATCTGATTTTGGTATTGACCATCTCATGATGTCCTTGTGTAGAGTCTTCTCTTGTGTTGTTGGAAGAGGGTGTTTACAAACAAGCATTCAACAAAAGTCATCAATCATCTGTGATAACTCTCAATATACAAGGAATAGTAAGAACTTTCTTAGCCTGATAAAGGGCATATGGAAAAGCTATTTAATGCTAATATGTTGAGTGCTTTGGAGTTGAAAAGACAAAGGCAAATGTCCCGACCTACCATTTCTATTGAATCTTGTATTGCAGCTATAAGCTGATTGCTGTAAAGAAATGATAATACTTAAAAGGCCTAAAGTTCAAAAATAAGCAAAACTTAACGAAATTGTTAAGGCATCAGTTCACTCCACACTGATCTATAGATTTAGGGCAGTCCCAAACACAATCCCAACAGACACTTGTGTAGAAATTGATTCTAATACTTATATGGAAGCACAAATGACCTACAATATCCAAAGCAACCTTGGAAAAGAATAAGATTGGAGGATGTACATTAGCTAACCTCCAGACTTACTAGGAAGCTACAGTGATAAATCTGGTACTACTCTACAACTGATAAACAGATTAAAGAAGAGAGAGTCCAGAAATACAATCATATGTTGATGGTAAGTCAAGTTTTGATAAAGGTGCTCCAGAAATCCAAAAGGGATCCAAAGGGATAGGAATGTCTTCAATATCTGAAAGAGATATCCAATATCCAAAAGGCATAGGAATGTCTTCAGTAAATGATCCAGAAAAAGTGGACAGCCATATGGAGATAAGTAACTTCAAACACTATCTAGTACCATACACAAAATTTAACTCAAGCTGTATCTGGAACTAAAATATGTTAACTGAATCTATAAAACTTTAAAAATAATAAGCATGGTATAATACTCTTTAATGTGGATTTAGCAAAAGTTTTATAGACAAAACTAAGAAAGCAATAACCATAGAAGAAGAAAAAAACATATATCAGACTTTGTGTACAGTAAAACTTTGGCCATCAAAAGATATTTTAAAAATTAATAGGTAACCCAAAGACAGGGAAGAAACTTTTACAAACATGTATCTGATGAAAGACTGCTATATACAATCTAGTTTTAAAAACTCTTATAACTCAACAATTAACAGACAAAAGAAAATTATTAAATATGAGCAAAATATTTCAACAGACATTTGACAACAGGAGAGATACTAATGACCAATAAGCACATGAAAACTGTTCAGTATTGCTTGTTAGGAAAATGTCTGTTAAAATTGCAGAAAGATATCTACACACCTGATCAGAATAATTCAAATGAAAAAGAATGACCTAACTAAATTTGGGGGAGAATATTAAGCACTTGTAACTCTCATGCATTTTTATTTGGTGTGTAATACTGTACAACCACACTGGAAAAACTCTGGCAATTTTTTATGAAACTAAGCATATATTTGTATTTTGACACAGTAATTCAATCCTGTGTTTATCCAAGAGAAGTCAAAGCACATGTTCACAAAAACACTTGTATAAAAATATTTTTAGCAGCTTTTTTATAATAGCCAAAGCCTGGAAATAGCTCATGATTGCTTCAGTGACAATGGCTAAAGAAAGTGGAATCCAGATGGTGGAATTGAATGACACCGAGCTCATCTTCCCTCACAAACACATCAAAACTACAACTACGTAGAGAACAACTCTCAGAAATTGACCTGAAGACTAGCAGAATATCTGTTCTACAACTAAGCTATAAAGAAAGATCCACACGGAGTCTGATAGGAAGAAAAGAGAAATGATGTAGTCTGGAATCACATTGCTAGCTAGGAACCCAGGAGAGAGGGGGATATCACAGCCTTGGGTAGTGAGGTGTTCAAGTCACGTAATAGGAACACCAGTCTTGCAGTCTGACAGCCTCCTTAAGCTGGTTTGAAAATCAGTGAGGTTTACCAGAGGGCTCTAAGAAATTGAGACTCTGCTTTTCAAGACTGCATACACAGACTTTACTTAATCCCAGGCACAACATGGAGACAGCCAATTGAAAACTGCCCAATGATCTGGCTTGCCTGCCAGTACCACCGACATCATGTTGCCCAGCTCTCACTGGGCTCCTGCTCCGGTCCCTCTTGCTCTGGTGCTGCTCCCAATTAAGACAGAGGTAGCCACTGCAAATGAGAGTGTGCACATTAAAGAGGGAACAGAGCTGGGTTGGGCCCTGGCCCTGTCTTTGACCAGGGCAGAGGCAACCATTGCAGGTATCTGCATTTGTGCGCACACTTCGGTTCAGTTGCTCAGTCATTTCCAACTCTGCAACCTCATGAATCGCAGCACGCCAGGCCTCCCTGTCCATCACCAACTCCTGGAGTTCACTCAGACTCACATCCATCGAGTCAGTGATGCCATCCAGCCATCTCATCCTCTGTCGTCCCCTTCTCCTCCTGCCCCCAATCCCTCCCAGCATCAGACTCTTTGCCAATGAGTCAACTCTTCGCATGAGGTGGCCAAAGTACTGGAGTTTCAGCTTTAGCATCATTCCTTCCAAAGAACACCAAGGGCTGATCTCCTTTAGAATGGACTGATTGGATCTCCTTGCAGTCCAAGGGACTCTCAAGAGTCTTCTCCAACACCACAGTTCAAAAGCTTCAATTCTTCGGCGCTCAGCCTTCTTCATGGTCCAACTCTCACATCCATACGTGACCACAGGAAAAACCATAGCCTTGATTAGATGGACCTTAGTCGGCAAAGTAATGTCTCTGCTTTTTAATATGCTATCTAGGTTAGTCATAACTTTTCTTCCAAGGAATAATCATTGTTAATTTCATGGCTTCAATCACCATCTGCAGTGATTTTGGAGCCCCGCAAAAATAAAGTCTGACACTGTTGCCACTGTTTGCCCATCTATCTGTTATGAAGTGATGGGAACAGTTGCCATGATCTTCGTTTTCTGAATGTTGAGCTTTAAGCCAGCTTTTTCACTCTCCACTTTCATTTTCATCAAGAGGCTTTTTAGTTCCTCTTCACTTTCTGCCATAAGGGTGGTGTCATCTGCATATCTGAGGTTATTGATATTTCTCCCGGAAATCTTGATTCCAGCTTGTGCTTCTTCAAGCCCAGCATTTCTCATGATGTACTCTGCATATAAGATGAATAAGCAGGGTGACAATATACAGCCTTGACGTACTCCTTTTCCTATTTGGAACCAGTCTGTTGTTCCATGCCCAGTTCTAACTGTTGCTTCCTGACCTGAATACAGATTTCTCAAGAGGCAGGTCAGGTGGTCTGGTATTCCCATCTCTTGAAGAATTTTCCACAGTTTATTGTGATCCACACAGTCAAAGGCTTTGGCATAGTCAATAAAGCAGAAATAGATGTTTTTCTGGGACTCTCTTGCTTTTTTGATTATCCAGGAGATGTTGGCAGTTTGGTCTCTGGTTCCTCTGCCTTTTCTAAAACAAGCTTGAATATCAGGAAGTTCACGGTTCACATATTGCTGAAGCCTAGCTTGGAGAATTTTGAGCATTACTTTACTAGCATGTGAGATGAGTGCAATTGTGTGGTAGTTTGAGCATTCTTTGGCATTGCCTTTCTTTGGGATTGGAATGAAAACCGACCTTTTCCAGTCCTGTGGCCACTGCTGAGTTTTCCAAATTTGCTGGCCTATTGAGTGCAGCACTTTCACAGCATCATCTTTCAGGATTCAAAATAGCTCCACTGGAATTCCATCACCTCCACTAGCTTTGTTCATAGTGATGCTTTCTAAGGCCCACTTGACTTCACATTCCAGGATGTCTGGCTCTAGGTCAGTGATCACACCATTGTTGATTATCTGGGTCGTGAAGATCTTTTTTATACAGTTCTTCTGTATATTCTTGCCACCTCTTCTTCTGCTTCTGTTAGGTCCATACCATTTCTGTCCTTTATCGAGCCCATCTTTGTATGAAATGTTCCCTTGGTATCTCTAATTTTCTTGAAGAGATCTCTAGTCTTTCTCATTCTGTTCTTTTCCTCTATTTCTTTGCATTTATCACTGAGGAAGGCTTTCTTATCTCTCCTTGTTATTCTTCAGAACTCTGCATTCAAATGTGTGTGTTTTTTCTTTTCTCCTTTACCTGTAGATTCTCTTCTTTTCTCAGCATTTGTAAGGCCTCCTCAGACAGCCATTTTGCCTTTTTGCATTTCTTTTCTTGAGGATGGTCTTGAGAATGTTATATCCCACCAAGAAATGATACCCCACATCCAAGGCAAAGGAGAACCCCTGGAAAGACAGTAGGAGGAGCAAAATCACATTTAGAATCAAATCCCATACTGTCAGGAGCTGTGTTAGGCATTACTGACAAAATGGAGGCACGGCCCCAACCCCTCTCCTCATCTTGCAGGCTCGGTCCTGGGATGAAGGAGTTAAGCCTTGTGATTCTGACTTGATCTTTCCTTTCTTCAGTTGAGTTGGCTGGAAAGAATGTTAAGGTGCTTGAGAGAAGCATGAGAAAGCACAAAGCCTTCTGCAGTTGTGCCCAGAAAATAATCTATAAAGTAACCATTGACATTTGTTCACAGATCTTTACAAAGAATGTCCCAGGATGAGCACATAGGCCTCAGCTTGAGGCCATGGGAAAGATTGCTGTCTGAAACCTGTTTGTGAGGGAAATATTTATGGCAAAAGAAGTTTGTTGAGTTTAGGGTTTAGGAATAATTAAGAATAGCTAGAAGCCTTTTCAGGAGATAGTGATCTTAAGATAGGGGCAAATAGGATTTAGAAAGATAAGAAATAAACTGGAGGAATGTAGCATGAGTTACAATGTAATCACAAGTTAAGTATAGGACACATAGAGAAAGTAGATAATAGATAGTAAAGCTGATTCTGAGAGAATCACTGAAGCAGGAACTGTGTTTGTAGGACAACAATGATTTCTGGAGACAATAAATCTGGGTGGGGAAAACTAAAAATGTCAAACCTGTGACGTAATACTTTTGTTAAAGTATAAAAGAAAACCTGAAGCTTGAAATAAACGTAGTTTTGTACTATGAGTCAGAAGCTACATCATCATCCACCGACACCACTCATCCCTTCAGGCTGATTCCCTGGCTGCTGGAGCTGGACGCCGGCACCATACCCACCAGAGATACTTGGAGGGCTCAAACAAAACCTTGTGTGCACCACGAGTCCCCACAGAGACTGAGCCAGACCTGCCTTTGAGTGTTTGAGTGTCACCTATGGAGGTACAGGTCAGCAGTGGTCTGCCACAGGGGCAGGGGCCTGGATGCAGCAGACCTGGGTGTGGTATAAGCCCTCTTGGAGGAGGTCACCATTAATCCCACCATAGAGCCACCAGAACTTACACAGGACTGGCAAAACAGACTCTTGGAGGGCACAAACAAAACCTTGTGTGCACCAGGACCCAGGAGGAAGGAGCAGTGACCCCACAAGAGACTGACCCAGACTTGCCTGTGTGTGTCCAGGAGTTTCCAGTGGAGGCATGTGTCGGCAGTGGCCTGCTGCAGGGTTGGGGGCACTGAGTGTGGCAGGCATCCATGGGACCTTTTGAAGGAGGTTGCCATTATCTTCATTACCTCTACCATAGTTTGGTCTCAGGTCAAACAACAGGAGGAAACACAGCCCCACTCATCAACAGAAAACTGGATTAAAAATTTACTGAGTATAGCCCCGCCCATCAGAACAAGATCCAGTTTCCCCCACAGTCAGTGTCTCCCATCAGGAAGCTTCCATAAGCCTCTTATGCTTATTCCTCAGAGGGCAGACAGAATGAAAACCACATCACAGAAAACTAATCAAACTGATCACATGAACCACAGCCTTGTCTAACTCAGTGAATCTCTGAGCCATCCCATGTAGGGCCACCCAAGACAGATGGGTCATGGTGGAGAGTTCTGACAAAATGTGGTCCACTGGAGAAGGGAATGGCAAACCACATCAGTATTCTTGCCTTGAAAAGCCCATGAACAGTATGAACAGTATCCTGACTTCTAACTATACTGCAAAGTAATAGAAGTTAAAACAGCATGTTTCTGGCAGAAAAGCAGACATATGAATCAACAGAAAAGAACACAGAGCACAGAAATAAACCTAAGCTCATATGGTCAATTAATATATGACAAAGGAGGCAAAAATATTCAATGGTGAAAAGACAGTCTCTTCAATAAGCAGTGTTAGAAAGACTGGACAGTTAATGTAAAAGAATGAAATTAGAAAATTTTCTTACAATATATACAAACATAGACTCAAAATGGATTAAAAACATAAATGTGAGACCAAAAGTCACAAAACTCGAAGAAGAAAACATAGGCAGTACTCTCTATGGCAGAAACTATAGCAGCACTTTTTTTTTTTTTTTTTGATCTATATCCTCAGGCAAGGAAGTAAAAAGCAAAAATTAACAAATAGGACCCAATCAAATTTAAAAGCTTTTGCACATCAAAGGAAGCCATCAACAAAATGAAAAGATACCCCACTGGATGGGAGGAAATATTTGCAAGTAATATGTTTGACAGGGGGTTAATATTCAAAATCTATAAAAGGCTCATTCAACACAATATCAAAAGAAAAAACAAACAATCTGATCGAAACTGAACAGAAGGACCTAACAGACATTTTTCCAAAAATACAGCTAGCCAACAGGTACATGAAAAGCTGCTCAGCATCATTAATCATCAGAGGAATGTAAGTTAAAACCACAGTGAGAAATCACCTCACACCTGTCAGAGTGGCTGTCATCAAAATTCTACAAATAATATGTATTGGCAAGGATGTGGAGAAAAGGTAGCCTTGTGCCTTTTTGGTGGGAATGTAAATTGGTAAAGTCACTATGAAAAACAGTATGGAGATTCCTAAAAAAATTAAAAATATAACTATCATATCATCCACCAATCTCACTCTTGGATATCAGCGTTATTTACAATTGCCAAGATATGGAAGCAATCTAAGTGTCCATCAATAGAGAAATGGATAAAGAAGATGTAGCGTGTGTGTGTGTGTGTGTGTATGTGTGTGTATATGTGTGTATATATATATATATATATATATATATATATATAATATTACTCAGTCATGAAAGGAATGACGTTTTGCTATTTGCAACAACATAGATACATCTGGAAGCTTTTATGCTTAGTGAAGTAAGTCAAACAGAGAAAGACAAATACTGTATTTTAACTTGTACATTGAACCTAAAAAAATTAATGAATATAACAAAATAGAAACTCACAGTTACAGAGAACAAACTGTTTAATCAAGGAAATAATTCCTATAAGATTTTCTCTTATGATTCCTAATTTTTTTATTTTTTATTGGAGTATTGTTGTGTTAGTTTTAAGTGTAGAGCAAAGTGATTCAGTTGTACATATACATGTATTAATATCTATTCTTCTTTTTTTTTTTCTTTTCCCATTTGGTTATTATTGAGTAGAGTTCCCTGTGCTATATAGTAGGTTCTTGTTGGTTGTTTTAAATATAGCAGTGTACACATGTCAATCCCAAACTCCCAATCTATCCCTCTCCATCACCCTTTCCTCCCAACCCCAGTACTCATAAGTTCCTTTTCTAAGTCTGTGAATCTGTCTCTGTTTTGTAAACTGTTTGTTTGTATCATTTATTTTTTTCTAGATTTCTCATGTAAGTGCTATGATAGTAATGAAGCACTTGTGCGTTCATTTTGGGGATTCAGTAAGTTTTGAGTTTAGGGAAGTTTCACAAAACTCACCTGAAAAGTGCATAATTATGATTGGCATATATAACAGTTGAAGACATTGAATATATACCAACTTTAGCAATTCATTTTATTTCATTTTAACAAATTTCATCAAAATTTTCCCAAATACTGATGCTCTAAAGATAAGGCAATATTCCACTACTTAAGTAGCCTAGTAGAGGAGAACCACATTTAAACCTTTACAACCAGGTGATAAGAGCAATTAAAGAGGTTTATATAGGGTACCATAGGAACACACTGAGAGATAAGTGTATTCTTTCTATGCAGGAGACAAAGTCTCACTGTTGTTCAGCCACTCAGTCACGTCTGACTATGCGACCCCATGGACCGAAGCATGCCAGTCATCCCTGTCCTTCATCATCTCCTGGAGCTTGCTCAAATTCATGTCCATTGATTCAGTGATGTCATCCAACATTCTCATCCTCTGATGTCCCCTTCTTCTCCAGCCTTCTATCTTTCCCAGCATCAGGCTCTTTTCTAGTGAATCAGCTCTATGCATCAGGTGGCCAAAGTATTGGAGTTTCAGCTTCAGTATCAGTCCTTCCAATGAATATTCAGGACTGATTTCCTTTAGGATTGACTGGTTTGATCTCCTTGCAGTCCAAGGGACTCTCAAGAGTCTTCTCCAACACCACAGTTCAAAAGCATCAATTCTTCAGTGCTCAGCCTTCTTTATGGTCCAACTCTCACATCTATACATGACTACTGGAAAAACCATAGCTTTGACTAGGCAGACCTTTGTCAGCAAAGTAATGTCTCTGCTTTTTTAATGCACTGTCTAGGTTTGTTATAACATTTCTTCCAAGGAGCAAGCGTCTTTTAATTTCATGGCTACAATCACCATCTGCAGTGATTTTGAAATCTACAGATAGTTTTATAATTTCTCTCTTTTGCCTTTCCCCTCAGCTACTGTATTTTAAAAATAACTGCTAAGAAGAGTCAAATATTCCTTCAAGAGGCTAGAGGAAGTCACGTTTGTCCCAAGTCCTATGGTTTACCAAGAGGGTTGCTCAAGGCAAAAGAAGGGCATTCTAGGTAACTGTAGAGAGAATCATCAAGGTATCTTCCTCTGGAGGATTTCAGAAGCATCAGCACGGGTAGCCAGCACTTTAGCAACAAGTGAGCACATTTAGAGTATATGAGTACCATTCTCACAAGAGAAGAAACTGATATCTGAAAGGTGAAGCTGTTTTCCCAAATAATATAGAAATGGCTCAGTTCCAAAGATGTTCAGAAACAATTTCGCTAAATAGTCCAGGCTTTTTCACACTCATTACAAACATGAAGACGGTGTAAACAGCTGTCCAGATCTTTTCTAGAAGCAGGACCAGCAACATAATGCTGAACCCTGGACAAACTAAAAATGCTGACCCCCTTGCTAGAAAATCCAGAATTTTAAGAGAGTATTGAACTACATGTGGTGTTCCATGCAACTGACTAAGGCCCTTGAAGCCAGCCCTGGCAGTGGGCAGTATCACTTTACATATTGAAGCATGCAAGCTAAATAGTTTCCATTTCTGTCCAGTACTGGAAATCACTGGTTTACAAGGTAGCAAATGCAGATCTGAGTCCTACACTCTGTCACACATCACCTATTGGATTGGGGGCAAGTCATATTTGGTTTCCTTTCTGAAATGTGATGATACAAATTAAATTTCCATGGCAAGTTCCAGCATCACATATGAACTGGACACATAGATTTTAGTCCAGTGAATGTACAAATAACTGAGTGTATTATAAATACTATGAGAATCTGTGACTTTAAAATCTTGCTATTAGTGTTAGAACAAGAACCATATTAATTAAACAATCTTTTTTTTCTCCCCTGCAACTTTTGGGATTCTTCATCCCAGATATGAGCTACCAATCATAAGTACAGATCATTTTAAAACCAGAAATGCTTATTAAAAGCAAAGTTATATATTTAGGATTAAGAACATAATACCAGGGCTTTTCTGGTGGCGCAATGGATAGGAATCCTCCTGCCAACGCAGGAGACAGGGTTCGATCTCTGGTCCAGAAAGATTCCATGTGCTATGGAGCCACTAAGCACCACAACTACTGAACTTATACTCTAGGGCCTGCAGGTTACAACTACTGAGCCCATGTGCTACAACTACTGAAGCCTGCGTGCCTAGAGCCTGTGCTCTGCAACAAGAAGAGACACCACAATGAGAAGCCTCCATACTGCAACAAAGAGTAGCCCCCATGCACTGCAATTAGAGAAAGCCCAGGCAAACCAATGATGACCCACCACAGCCAAAGCTAAAAAAAAAAAAAAAATGGTATAAAAAAGAGGATTAGACAGTTAAGATGTAAAAAAGAAATCATGTGTACTATATATTCCATTCAATACATACAGTATTCTTCATTGTACTCTGTTGCCATTACTTTTTAATATTCATAGGTAGATCAAGTTACATAGTGCCTAACAATTCTAAAAGTCTGTTTACTTACATTTTACCTTTTATTCTTGTACTGAAAAACAGGAGTGCCAGTTCTTGACTGTGGACCTCTCTCTCTGGGAGACCTGGCAACTTCCTTCATGGCCTATGCATGCTAGAGAGCTGGCTTTTTCCAGTACATCATTAAAAACCTGGCACCAAAGCTCAAAGTATCTATTTCCCAGAGGCAGATCACTGTCATGCACTCTCCATTAAAAAGAGAAAACAGCAGGAGGCAAAGTACCTCTGCCAGCACCCAGCCCTATGTCCCAAAAACATCTCTCCAGGAAATTGTAAAAGCAGGGGCTCACAGTCCTGCTGACACTGGCCTGTGAGTTCCTGCCTGCATTATGTGATGCTTGCTATTGTGTGCCGTAAACCTTTGGAAGATAACTTTTAAGTCATCATGGGACAAATAGGGGCAGGACAAATATTCATCTATTTTACCAGTGAGAAATGAAAAGTCATATGGATAAAGTGAAATGCTCAAGGTCACATTTTAAAATAATTTTATTTTTGGCTGTGCTGGGTCTACATTGCTGTGCGGGCTTTTTCTGGTTGAGAGAGTGGGGGCTACTCTCTCACTGTGGTGTGTGGGCTTCTAATTGTGGTGGCTTCTCTTGCTGTGGATCAAGAGAAGTTCTAGGGCACAAGAACTTCAGTAATTGTTGCACATAGGCTCGGTAGTTGTGGCTCCTGGGCTCTGGAGCACAAGCTCAGTAGTTGTGGTGCACAGGCTTAGTTGCTCTGCAGCATGTGGGGTCTTCTCAGATTTGGGATCAAATCTGTGTCTTCTGCTTTGGCAGGTGGAATCTTTTACCACTGAGTCATCAGGGAAGCCCAGGGTTAGATATCTTAATTGATGGGGCACTTGACCTTCCTTTTCCAGCATAAATCATCAGTGATGTAGGCTTCTTAATATTTATAGCTAACACATCACTTACTCTATACCGGATCCTCTCACAAGCACTTTATATTTATTGACACATTTAATCCTACAACAAACCTCTAGGGCAGGGACCAATATTACCCCATTTTTACAGAGGGGAGAAATGGAGACAATGGTGTTTCCCTCAAGGTCTCACTGATAGTAAATTGCAAAGCTGGAATTCAAATCTAGACAATCTGGATCCAGACTCCACCCTTTGATCCTCCATCTGTACTTAAAACTCACCTGCTGGCTCTGCAGCCCTTTCCCAGTGTTGAAGCTGTCCAACCATAGCTCTTTCTGAGCCTCATAACGAGCTTATTCTGAGGAAAAGGAAAAGAAAGATCTCCCTGTCAAAGGTTAGCTCAGTATTCAGGGTGGCCCCAGAAGGACAACGCAGGGTTTGTGGGCCACATCCCAGGTTAGGGCAGAGTGTAAGGGCAAAGGCAGCAGACATGTAGAGGGCTGTTGGGATAAGTTGTTGTTTAGTCACTGAGTCATGTCCAACTCCTTTGCAACCCCACAGACTAGCCTGCCAGGCTCCTCTGTCCATGAGATTTTCCAGGCAAGAATACTGGAGTGGGTTGCCATTTCCCTCTCCAGGGGATCTTCCCAACTCAGGGATTGAACCCAAGACTCCTGCTTTGGCAGGCAGGTTCTTTACCACTGAGCCACCAGGGAAGCTGTGGGATGAGTCAGTAGTCCTCAATATATCAGACTCATTAAACACTTGATGATGCCTATTTTGTCATATCCCCCATTAGGCATTCAAAGTCAGGTAGGACACCAACAAATACTCTTTGTGCGGAGCTGCCCTGTGCAATGTAGGAAGTCCAATCTCTCTGGTCCCTGTCCGTTCAGTGCCAGTAATGTTCTTATCAAAGTGACAGCCATAAGTGCCCCTTCAAATGCTCCCCATTCCCAGTAAGAGCACTGAGATGGTTCATTCTGTGCTGAGCATCCCACAGTATGCAAAGCCTTCAGGTATGATCCAGACACAGGAGCCACAGGCAACGCATCTGCACTTCCCTGGAGTATACCTCATATCTTTATGTACCTGGCCTAGAAGCAATTCCCAATTCCTGGGGGCATGCCTTAAGTTTCTCCGAAACAAGATGTCTACGTTTCCTTCACTGCTTGTTTCACAAGCCATCAATTCAATATATTAAGAGATTCTGGGCTCATCCATGTTGTTATAGCTTCATTGAAGGCTGAGTCCCAAGAAACAAAAATTGGAAGCAAAATGTTTGCATGACCCTCTTACAGGAAATAGTTAACTGGCTGGAGTGTTGAGGTGAGCTATAACTGTGCATAGATTTTTAAAGAACAGCTAAGGCAGAAGCACCCCCAGAGGTAACCAAAATAAGAAAACTGGTGAGCAGTTCTACACAAAAGTTCTTGAAGACTGTCAGAAATTAGAGACAAAATATAAATGCCAAATCTCCATGATAGAAGCAAACATTAAATGGAAAAAAAAAAAGGATCAAAAGTCAGGAAACAGATGGAGATGGAATTTAAGAGTTAGCAGGCCAGGAACATAAGAGTAGAGATGATCTGGGGTGACAGCCAGACTGTTGTATGTTTTGGGCTCATTATTATTGCTTGGTGGTGATGTTGCACAAATCTCTCAATATACAAAACACTGATGAGTACATTTTGAAAGGGTAAATGTTAAGGTATGTGAATTATATAAAAATAAATCTATTTTTAAATATATGATTAAAATAGATAAAAATTCAAGAAGAAAGAGGCTTCCCAGGGGCTCAGTGGTAAAGAATTTGCCTACCAATGCAGGAGACATGGGTTTGATCCCTGGGTTGGGAAGATCCCCTGGAGAAAAAAATGTCAACCCACTCCAGTATTATCGCCTGGGAAATCTCATGGACAGAGGACGCTGGTAGGCTATAGTCCATGGGGTCCCAAAAGAGTCGGACATGACTAGGCAACTCAGCACACACACAAGAACAAAGAATGTGTACCTAGTAATCTTAAGGTTCTTGGATGTTAACACAAAATGTATATACATGGAACTGAAGGTGAAATGGCATCTCCAGCCAGGGCTTCTAGCAGTCACAGGTCATGACATCACAGATCTAACAGAGCAGCAGAGGATAATGTACACTAATTTTCTTTATCTGGAAAGTGTGTGTTAACTCTCGGATCTTCCCAACCCAGGGATCAGAACCAGGTGTCCTGCATTGCAGCCAGATTCTTTACCATCTGAACCACCAGGGAAACCTCTTCATCTGAAAAGCAGGATCTTATCACCCTCTGGTTTGAAAGTAAGAATTCATTTTCTCCTGTGTACTATTCAGAGTTATTAAGAATATCAAATAAGTATTAAAATCATATTTTATGAATTTAATGATATGATTCATATAAAATGCTTTCTTTAAATAATCTAAAATATGTTCTTGTTCTACAGTTATTTTTAAACACACGTGTTGTAGTTGATGAATGTCTCCATTGATTTTTATTTTTTCTTACCAGTATGAAGCTGAGCCATGTCACAAGGTACTGAAGCCAGTAACTTCAGACTTGGCTTAGGTCTAGCAGAGCACAAACAGATATTAAAATAAACATATAATGGGTATTATTAAATCATGTTTAGCTTATGGCTAATTTTGTGGTAGATGGTATCTATCATTATTTGTTCCTGTGTCCAAGAGCATTCAAAGTTTGTTGAAAACCTCTGCAGAGTAAAGGAATGGGGACATGTAAACATGATTAAATAAAACAGTGATTCTAACCTCCTCTTTGGATGTGTACCAAAGAATTGGAGAAAAATAACACCAATTGACACTGGCACATTTAACAAACATGTATTCAGTGTACTGTTAATGAATTTTCAAGTTGCATTTTCAATGTTCTTGAACTCTTAATATAATTAAAATGACGTGAAAATCAGAAAAATAGAATAAGCAATATGTCCTTGGCCACAACATTTGTGCTCTTTTCCATTTAGTTGGCACTCAGTAAGTGATTATTCAAGAATTCTAGTTAAAGACATAATGCATTTGTCCATTAAAAGTATGTATTGGGACCTCCTTGGTGGTCCATTGGTTAAGTCTTTGCCTTCCAGTGCAGAAGATACAGGTTCAATACCTGGCTGGGGAGCAAAGATCCCACATGCCTTGCAGCCAAAAAAACAAAACAAAACAAATGCAGTAGTGTAACAAATTCAGTAGAGACTTTTTTTTCAAGTACGTATTGAATCCAATCACATGCAAAGACTGTGCCAAGAAGTGGGGTTATACAGGTCCCAACTTGTACACAGTCCTTGCCCCCACTGGGCTATGAATCTGTTGGAAGACAGTATGTAAACCTACAGAGCTAATTGTAACATACTGTATGAGGATCATGACAGAAACATCCATAGAAAGAAAATTTAACACAATGGGGTTAAGAAAGAATAGCAAGAAAACTTAGAAAGACTTTGGGAGTAAGACCTGAGCCAGGCACGACGTAGAAGCTGTGGGCTTCCCTAGTGACTTATACAGTCAAGAATCTGCCTGCAATGCAGGAAACCCAGGTTCATCTGCTGGGTTGGGCAGATTTCCTAGAGAAGGGAATGGCTACCCATTCCAGTATTCTTGCCTGGAGAATCCCATGGACAGAGGAGCCTGGCATGAGGTTGCAAAAGACTCAGACATGATTTACCAACTAAGCAACAAGCCAGGTAAAAGGCAGATATGGCAGCTGGAAGCAGGAAAAAAATCCAAAACAAAGGAATAAAATTAAACAAGGAGTAGAAAAAACAAATAGCATAGTGAAAGAGAGTTTGCTAGCAACTGGATTATGACGAACATATTGTTGGGAAGTGATGGGAGTGAGGGTGACAGAGGCAGAGGAGCCATGTGTGCATTTGAGAAGCTGGCCTTTAGTATTTTAACAGATTATACATCATTAAGAGCTGTTATAATGGTTATAATTTTCTGTGCTATACAACATATCTTTGTTACTTATCTATTTAATACATAGTAGTGTATCTCTTAGTCTCATTAGTTCAGTTCAGTTCACTCAGTCACTCTTTGTGACCCCATGAACTGCAGCATGCCAGGCCTCCCCGTTCATCACCAACTCCCGGAGTTCACTCAAACTCATGTCCATCGAGTCAGTGATGCCATCCAGCCATCTCATCCTCTGTCATCCCCTTCTCCTCCTAATCCCCAATCCCTCCCATCATCAGAGTCTTTTCCAATCAGTCAGCTCTTCACATGAGGTGACCAAAATATTGCAGTCTCAGCTTTAGCATCAGTCCTTCCAATGAACACTCAGGACTGATGTCCTTTAGAATGGACTGGTTGGATCTCCTTGCAGTCCAAGGGACTCTCAAGAGTCTTCTCCAACACCACAGCTCAAAACCATCAATTCTTCAGTGCTCAGCTTTCTTCAGAGTCCAACTCTCACAGCCATACATGACCACAGGAAAAACCATAGCCTTGACTAGATGGACCTTTGTTGGCAAAGTAATGTCTCTGCTTTTTAATATGCTATCTAGATTGGTCATAACTTTCCTTCCAAGGAGCAAGCATCTTTTAATTTCATGGCTGCAATCACCATCTGCAGTGATTTTGGAGACCCAAAAATAAATTCTGACACTGTTTCCACTGTTTCCCCATCTATTTCCCATGAAATGATGGGACCGGATGCCATGATCTTAGTTTTCTGAATGTTGAGCTTTAAGCCAACTTTTTCACTCCCCTCTTTCATTTTCATCAAGAGGCTTTTTAGTTCCTCTTCACTTTCTGCCATAAGGGTGGTGTCATCTGCATATCTGAGGTTATTGATATTTCTCCTGGCAATCCTGATTCCAGCTTGTGCTTCTTCCAGCCCAACATTTCTCATGATGTACTCTGCATATAAATTAAATAATCAGGGTGACAATATACAGCCTTGACATACTCCTTTTCCTATTTGGAACCAGTCTGTTTTTCCATGCCCAGTTCTAACTGTTGCTTCCTGACCTGCATATAGGTTCCTCAAGAAGCAGGTCAGGTGGTCTGGTATTCCCATCTCTTGAAGAATTTTCCACAGTTTATTGTGATCCACACAGTCAAAGGCTTTGGCATAGTCAATAAAGCAGAAATAGATGTTTTTCTGGAACTCTCTTGCTTTTTTGATGATCCAGTGGATGTTGGCAATCTGATCTCTGGTTCCCCTGCCTTTTCTAAAACAAGCTTGAACATCTGGAAGTTCATGGTTCATGTATTGCTGAAGCCTGGCTTGGAGAATTTTGAGCATTACCTTACTAGCATGTGAGATGAGTGCAATTGTGCAGTAGTTTGAGCATTCTTTGGCATTGCCTTTCTTTGGAATTGGAATGAAGACTGACATTTTCCAGTCCTGTGGCCACTGCTGAGTTTTCCAAATTTGCTGGCCTATTGAGTGCAGCACTTTCACAGCATCATCTTTCAGGATTTGAAGTAGCTCAACTGGAATTCCATCACCTCCACTAGCTTTGTTCGTAGTGATGTTTTCCAAGGCCCACTTGACTTCACATTCCAGGATGTCTGGCTCTAGGTCAGTAATCACACCATCGTGATTGTCTTCATCGTGAAGATCCTTTTGGTATAGTTCTTCTGTGTATTCTTGCCACCTCTTAATATCTTCTACTTCTGTTAGGTCCATACCATTTCTGTCCTTTATTGAGCCCATCTTTGCATGAAATGTTCCCTTGGTATCTCTAATTTTCTTGAAGAGATCTCTAGTCTTCCCCATCCTGTTCTTTTCCTCTCTTCCTTTGCATTGATCGCTGAGGAAGGCTTTCTCATCTCTCCTTGCTATTCTTTGGAACTCTGCATTCAGATGCCTGTATCTTTCCTTTTCTCCTTTGCATTTCACTTATCTTCTTTTCACAGCTATTTGTAAGGCCTCCCCAGACAGCCATTTTGCTTTTTTACATTTCTTTTCCATGGGGATGGTCTTGATCCCTGTCTCCTGTACAATGTCACAAACCTCCATCCATAGTTCATCAGGCACTCTATCTATCAGATCTAGGCCCTTAAATCTATTTCTCACTTCCACTGTATAATCATAAGGAATTTGATGTAGGTCATACCTGAATGGTCTAGCGGTTTTCCCTACTTTCTTCAATTTAAGTCTGGATTTCGCAATAGGAGTTCATGATCTGAGCCACAGTCAGCTCCCAGTCTTATTTTTGCCAACTGTATAGAGCTTCTCCATCTTTGGCTGCAAAGAATATAATCAGTCTGATTTTGGTGTTGACCATCTGGTGATGTCCATGTGTAGAGTCTTCTCTTGTGTTGTTGGAAGAGGGTGTTTGCTATGACCAGTGCATTCTCTTGCCAAAACTCTATTAGTCTTTGCCCTGCTTCATTCCATATTCCAAGGCCAAATTTGCCTGTTACCCCAGGTGTTTCTTGACTTCCTACTTTTGCATTCCAGTCCCCTATAATGAAAAGGACATCTTTTTTGGGTGTTAGTTCTAAAAGGTCTTGTAGGTCTTCATAGAACCGTTCAACTTCAGCTTCTTCAGCATTACTGGTCAGGGCATAGGCTTGGATTACTGTGATATTGAATGGTTTGCCTTGGACATGAACAGAGATCATTCTGTTGTTTTTGAGACTGCATCCAAGTACTGTATCTCAGACTTTTGTTAACCATGATGGCTACTCCATTTCTTCCAAGGGATTCCTGCCCACAGAAGTAGATATTATGGTCTTCTCAGTTAAGTAACCCATTCCAGTCCATTTTAGTTCACTGATTCCTAGAATGTTGACGTTCACTCTTGCCATCTCCTGTTTGACCAATTCCAATTTGCCTTGACTCATGGACCTAACATTCTAGGTTCCTATGCAATATTGCTCTTTATAGCATCGGACCTTGCTTCTATAACCAGTCACATCCACAACTGGGTATTGTTTATGCTTTGGCTCCATCCCTTCATTCTTTCTGGAGTTATTTCTCCACTGATCTCCAGTAGCATATTGGGCACCTACCGACCTGGGGAGTTTCTCTTTCGGTATCCTATCATTTTGCCTTCTCATACTGTTCATGGGGTTCTCAAGGCAAGAATACTGAAGTGGTTTGCCGTCCCTTCTCCAGTGGACCACATTCTGTCAGCTCTCTCCACCATGACCCGCCTGTCTTGGGTGGCCCCACACAGCATGGCTTAGTTTCATTGAGTTAGACAAGGCTGTGGTGTGTGATCAGATTGACTAGCTTTCTGTGATTATGGTTTCAGTGTGTCTGCCCTCTGATGCCCTCTCACAACACCTACCATCTTACTTTGGTTTCTCTTAACTTGGACTTGGGTATCTCTTCACGGCTACTCCAGCAAAGTGCAGCTGCTGTTTCTTACCTTGGACAAGGGGTATCATACCTAAATCTCATTTCCCCTTCCCCATTCTCTCTCTGTACTGGTAACCACAAGTTTGTTTTCTATATTGATGACTCTGTTTCTGTTTTTCTATACATAATCCTTGTATTTTTTTTCAAGTTCCACATGTAAGTGTTATCATAGAGTATCTATCATTCTCTGTCTGACATTTCATTAAACATAATATTCTTTAGGTCAGTCCACATTGCTGCAAGTGGCAGAATTTCATTCTTTTCATGTCTGAGTAATATTCTATTTTATACACACACACACACACACACATATGGGCTTCCATGGTGGCTCAGTGGTAAAGAATCTGCCTGCCAATTCAGCAGATGCAGGAGATGCACGTTCAATCCCTGGGTTGGGAAGATCCCCTGAAGAAGGAAACAGCAACCCACTCCAGTATTCTTGCCTGGGAAATCCCATGGACAAAGGAGCCTGGCAGTCTACAGTCCATGGGGTTGCAAAGAGTCAGGTACAAGTGAGTGCACACATCACAACAACCACATACTTATATACCACATCTTAATTCTTCTGTGGATGGACACTTGGGTTGATTCCATATCTCAGTTATTGTAAATAGTGCTATAATGAACAGTGGGATGCATGAATCCTTTGAATTAGTGTTTTTGCATTTGTTCTGGTTATATACCAAGGAAAATTGTTGGATCATATGGTAGTTCTATTTTTGTTTTTTTGAGAAACCTCCATACTGTTTTCCATATTGACTGCAGCAATTTACATTCCCACCAACAGTCTACAAAGGTTCCCTTTTCTCCACATTCATGCCAACATCTGTTATTTGTAGACTTTTTGATGATAGCCATTCTGACAGGTATGAGATGGTATCTCATTGTTTTGACTTCATTTCTCTAATAATTACTGATGTTGAGCATTTCTTCATGTGACTGTAAATAATTTGTATATCTTTTTTGGAAATATGTCTATTCAGACCTTTTGCCCATTTTATGATTGGGTTGTTTCTTCACAATGAGTTGTCTATTCATGTATTTTGGATATTATCCCCTTGTTGGTCATTTCATTTGCAAATAACTTTCCCATTCTGGAAGCTGTCATTTTGTCATTCATTTTGTCATTGCTTTCCTTTACTGTACAAAATCATTTAAGTTTCATTAGGTCCCATTTATTTATTTTTGCTTTTATTTATTTTGCCTCAGGAGACAGATTCAAAAAATGTTGCTGTAATTTATGTCAGTCAGTGTTTTGCTTGTGTCTCTTTTAGGGTTTTTATGGTTTCAGGTCTTACATTTTAGTCTTTAATCTGTTTGGATTTATATTTGTATATGGTGTGAGAAAATGTTCTAATCTTACTGTTTTATGTATGGCTGTCTAGTTTTGCCAATGCCACTTGTTAGACTGTCTTTTATCCATTGTTTATTCTTGCCTCATTTGTTGTTGCTTTATTGTTCAGAGGGTGCATGGGTTTGTTTCTGGGCTGTCTTTTCTGTTCTATTGACCTATATATCTGTTTTTGTGCCAGTACCATGCCATTTGTTATTCAATGTGCAACCCTATGTCTTTTTATTGGGGCATTTAATCATTGACATTTAAAGTAACTATAGATAGGTATGTAATTAATGCCATTTTATTACTTTCTTTCCAGTTGTTTTTGTAGTTCTTCTTTATTCTGTTTCTTCCCTTGCAGTTGACATTTTTAGTAGTATGATTGTGCTCCTTCTTTTTTAGTTCTTGTATATCTGTTGTAGGTTTTTGATTTGTGTTTATCTTGGGGTTCATAAATGATGACCTATATTTACTTATTTTAAGCTGGTAGTCATTTAAGTTCAAACAATCCTGAATGATCTCCATTTCTTTCCACTGCTCTCTGACATTGTGTTTTTGATGACTGCCGGGGTCCAGCCCCCGCAGGATCCAGGGGAACCTGAAGGAAAAACGGCGTCGGCAACTGATTTAGAGAGAGATAAGGAAAGAATATTATAGATGAGAAAATAGAGGAGAGAAAGAGGCTGATATTCCTTGGTTTACATAGAAAGCCGATAAAACTTCGAGACAAGAAGTTTGCCCTGTTCACGGAGGCCACAGGTGCCTTCCCCATCTCCCGAGGGAGTGAAGACGCAGAACATCTTCCCGTTCAGGTCTTAGAAACCTGGGCAGATAAGTGAACGTAGGGAGCCTCTATGCTCCAAGAAATCAGCCTGAAAAAGAAAGTAACAGAGAAAAAAAAGAAAAACACGGGGTGACCAAGCTTTTTCAAGCAAGGCCCATTGTTTTTATTTTCAAAAGGGTCTTTTATACCTTTACTTGTACATAGAGGGAAATGAAAGATGCAAAGTCATACAGAGTCAGCCCAAACATTACACCTGTTTTGTCTTTATCAAAACCAGGATTTTTTCTGCAAACCTTTCCCATGAACATTGTGTACATTATCTTCTGGCCTTGAAGGCCTGTGAACATTTTATGACCCTCTTTTGATAAAGGCTACTCAACCAGAAAACTTATTTTCCCCTTGGAATGTTTTTTCTTATATTTCTAATCTATGTCAGCCTCAAAAAGTATTAAACAAGTTACATTTCTCACAGAGTAAAGGTGCAGTGAGTTACAAGAAAGAACCAATTAGCTCAAAAGTCTGATGTGGTTAATTTCAAGGCTACACTTGTTTTTCTTACTTTCTAACTATGTTAACTAATGCATTCCCAGGTGCACAGTGGATAAGAGATATGGGAACTTAGCAACAAGCATTGGCCAAATAATGAAATCCTACATTAACACTACTCTAATAACTTTTAACTCTTTGAAAGGCTCTATGTTTTAGGCTTTCCATGCCTCTCACAGTTGGGAGGATGTAAATAATCACATGCGTAGATGCAAGAGTCTGGATATATCTGCCAAGCAAGCTAAAATGCTAACAGAGGGGTTTTGATTGGAAATATTCTTTTCATGTCCAGAAGACTTATTAGCTATAGCCCTAAGTTGATTTTCTCCAGAGAAAAGTGGTCAGGAATAGCCCCCTGTTAATGTCAGAGGAGTTGGTGAAAGTCATGAAATAGTAAAACGGACAGATTCTGGTTTTGGGGTAGATGTTCGAGAAAGCCTAGGGAGCCCGTTGAGTTCTGAAGCCTTGCTTAACAGTTCTCTTCCACATGACCTTTGTCATGGGTGGGATCTCCCGTGGTGGCTCCCAGCAGATGACATATTTTATAACTTTATGTTTATCCCTTAACTGTTTATTTTAGTTATAGCTATTTTTACTTTTTTTGTTGTCTTTCAATCTTCATACTGGCTTATTTAGGTGGTTGATCCTATCATCTCTATATATTTGCCTTTCCTAGTGGGATTTTCCCTTTTCTATAGATTCTTCCTTCTTTTCCACTTAGAAAATACTTTTTAACATTTCCTTTAGGGTACGTTTAATATTGATGAATCCTTGTTTCTCTTTGTCTGAGAAGTTCGGTATGTCCCCTATTCTGAATGATAATCTTGCTGAGTAGAGTATCCTAGGTTACATGTTTTTCCCTTTTAGCACTCTGAATATATCACGCTATTCCCATCTTGTCTGCCAAGTTTTTGCAGAGAAATCAGCTAATAGCTTATGGGGATTCCCTTGTACATGACTTTTTTTTTTTTTTTTTTTGTCTTACTGTGTCTAGATTTCTTTAACTTCCACTATTTTTATTATGATAAGTCTTAATGTGGGTCTGTCTGGGTTCATCTTATTTGGGACCCTCTGTGCTGGCAGCTATCACCTTGCTGGGATGTGGAGCTGGAGATGAAGAGGCTAGAGCTGTTACGCAGTGTGAGGCACATCTTTCCATCTGCTCAGTGGCCATCACTACCTTATTAGGGGCAGGGTCTGATCCCAAGTTGCTAGAGCAGAAACCCTGTGAGTTGGGCCCAAGCTTGCTCTGTTCCCTTTAAAGGTGTATTTTTCCTTCTTCTCATACCAGGACCCTTGTCCTGGAGATGGAGAGTGCTGAAGCAAGTGGGGCCCATGTGCAGACAGAGTACATATGCTCTATCTGTGCAGGAACCCACGGCTCTGCTCAGGAGCTGTGCAGGAGTGTGCAGGAACCCATGCAGCTCTGGATGTAAGTTCCCTTTGTCCCTCAAAGACTGTGATGCTCCAACTCCTGCCATTTCTGCCCTGTCATGGAACTGCCTCACAGGGCAGGTGAGGCCTGTGTGGATTCCCTGCATGTGTACAAGGTGAGCTATTGTGGCGCAGCCCCATCACAGATCTGGGCTACTTCTGAGGCACTCCTTGAGTAAACACAAGCAATAGTCACCCCTACCCAAAACAGTCTCAGTCCTAGGACTGGGTCACCTCTGCATCCCATGGTCATGTCTTTTACTGGGTTGTGATCATCCTGAATCCAGTGCCATAACATGACATGAGTGAGTAGGGCCTCAGCATTCACTTGGCCTGGGCTGGAGGATGTGTAGCATAGTTGTGGAAAACCCGGTGGTCACGAGAACAGACCTCTCTCTGTCCAGCCTCAGGGGCCAGCCAGCATGTGAAGACTCCTCATGAATGGAACCCAAGCTTCCCACAGCCCTTTTGTTTGTCTCGGTGTCTTCCAACCAGCCAAGGAGGCTTGTCTCCCTTGTGGAGATTCCCAGGACTAGAGGCCTCCCAGGGGCACAGGTCCCAACTCAATCACTTTCCTCCCCTTTCTACTCAATGTGTTTATTTCTTACCATTTTGGTCGTACAGAAGTCCTACCAGTTTTCAGTAACAATTATTCATCATGTAGATGTATCTTTGATATGTTCATGGGGGAGTTGAGTTCCATGTCCTCTTACTCTGCTATCTTGATCTGAACCTGAAAGATAGAGAAATTTTGAGAAAAACTCCTGGTTTCTAACTAAGTGGATTATGGTGCTACCAGTTAAGACAGGGAACATACAAGAAGATGCCTAAGGTAAAATCAGTTTTGTTTTAAATCTGTTGAATTTGGGATGCCACAGTCATACCCAAATGGCAATATCCAATAGCTAACCAAGTTCGTGAATCTGTAGTTGAGGTCAGAGATCTCTGTAGGAACTAGAGTTTGGGGAATTTTGTATATGTGGTAATCATTAAAAACATTTTCAAAGATGAGATTATCCATCTAATTTTAACAAATAATTTGCTACTATGGAACATGGGCATTTAAGTGTTGTGTGAGAAATGTAAAAGAGACAAACAACTGCAAAAGTGTAAGAACCAGAATGATGTGATGTCAGGGAACAGAGAGCCAAAGAGGATGAGTAAATAAAGACAATCATTTTCAGCGAATTTGGAAATACAGAGGACATTGGTAAACTATGAATCATTTCCACAGAGAGTTGGCAAACCAAGGCAGATTATAAGTAATTGAGAAATAAATGGAAAATAAGATAGCAGAAATGCTTTTTAGTTAAGACATGAGAAGAGACTCTATGGTGGATACAGGGAAAAGTAGTGAGAACAGATTATTTTTGGATGGGAGGGATAAGCCTAAATTTTGGCTAAGGGAAAGAAAGGAAAGAAGGGAAGGAGTAACTGAAGACATAGGAGGCAGACATTTCAAAGGGATGGGAGTAGAAAATTTAGATGAATTGCCAGGACTGAAGAAAAGGAGATGGGAGGAAGACAGATGGTTCCTGATACATGTTATCAATCCAGAAAGGTACAGAGGTTGGCACAGTGTACTGACACAGGTCGGTCAGTTAAAATGGATTTGGCTAGACAGTCTGCAACACCTAAATTTCACATATGCCCAGTCTGGAATTGTTTGCTTTGCATTTAGTAAGTACAATCTTGAAGTTAGGAATGAATTCAACTTTCTCTTCTATCCTGCACTTGTGTGGGTATGTGTGTATATGTTTGAGTATATGTTTCTTCTCTTCTGTATTGGTTGAGTCTTCATAATACATATGGATTATTTTCACAACCAGAAAAATATTAAGAATGTTGCTATTAATATTGTGAACATAACAAGAATTAATGGTTGAGAGAAGCTGAACAGAAATATCTGACTAAATTCAAAGGGAGGGCCATGGACAGAGTTTCTTTCTTGTTGCATTAACTCAGAAAGCACTAGACCCACAGGTAACATACTTAATCAGAAAAAATATGTACAAACATTGAAAGCAAAGTAACTCTATCTATTCACTAGAAATTACTAGACTTATTTTTTAAATTTTTTTACTATTTGCTTTTAGAACCTATAAATAAATCCATTTCTGGTAGTCTGTGTCCCTAAGATTTAAAAGTCACCACAGTATAATTATGGTAGGAAGCAATATACTATGAGGATTAAACAAGAATAGAAATAGATTAGCAACACTTTTAATAATTGTAATATGTTTATATGTGTGTGCTTAATCACTCAGTTGAGTCCAACTCTTTGCAACCCTTTGGACTATAGCCCACGAGGCTCCTGTGTCCATGGGATTTTTCAGGCAAGAAATACTGGAATGGGTTGTCATTTCCTTCTACAAATATGTTTGTGAGTATTTATAGTTGAGTTGCTGATAAATCAGATTTGAAAGCTAAGGGACATAGATGGCAAAATCATTTTTCATATTGAGTCATCGGAAAACATATTCAATGGCTCTATTACTGTGAATTATACACTGAATTACATTTCCAGTATTTTCCTTGTCTATTCATGAACATTTATGTTTTCCTCTGTATATTAAAAGTTCATGTTTGGGAACACATGTAAGAATTAAAGATTTTAAAATTAAAAAAAATAATATAAAATAAAAAATAAATAAAATAAAAGCCAGAAGGCACAAAGTAAATAAAAAAATAAATAAATAAAAGATCATTTTAGCCAGTTCTTTAAAAGTTGGAAATTGTTATGCATTGTTAACGTATCAATTTTAATGAATTGATATTTTTAAAATATTGATTCTTCTTATCCAAAATCATTGCTTATAGTTCCTATATTTTACAACATTCATTGAAATTTCAGTCTTTTTCATAAAGGTTCTATCAATTTTTTTGTTAAATATATTCCTAAATTCCAAAATTGTCCCCATTGTGCATAGTATTTTTTGTAACTCTTGCCTTTTCAAGGACTGGTGGAGATGATATTGCTTGAGAGAGGCAGAAAACAAATGTAATGAGTGCATTCATAGATACAAAAATTTTAAATAAGTATATTACATAGTGCTTGAAAAAGACAGATGGTACAGCAGTTACAAAGAACCTAGGATAGGAGTGTGACTCTGATATTCAAGAATCAGATTGATGCCACTGACTGCTGTAAAGTAAGAGTAAGAGAGCAATGGGAGGTGATGTTCAAGTTGCCAGATCATGTAGTTCACTGGCTTTGACTGTGCGAAGACTGATAGAATAAAAGCAAGCAAGTCGATAGTTCTTTAATGAGGTACCCGGAGAAAAACTCTTGATGACTCAGTGTACTGCTAATCCCCTCTGCACAGAGCAGGAAAGATCTGTTCAGTTTCTTCTTGGCTTTTCTATGTGAACTCTGGCTTCCAGGAATTAATCCAGTCCAAGAGTTAATGGTTCTGCATCAGTTGTCCACACCATGGTGACCATGAAACACACTGACCTCACCTACACACAGACACCTGCAGGCATCAGCATCTGTTTGACTCAGGAGAAACAGACACATGGCAGTTGATGGTGGAGGATAGTGAGCTATCTTCCTGTCATCACCTTCACAGAATTCTTGCTCCACAAGAGCAAATTTCTTGACCAAATTCCATTCTCACTTTCCTATACTGCAAAGAAAATAATAAAAGTAAGAAGTTAAAATGAAGCTATTTCTACATCCCAATAGATAGCATTTATTACAAGCAATAATATGATAGTTTACAATGAATTTTGTGTAACTGATGATATTTTTCAAAGAACAATACTTTATTATAGACAACTGACAAACCAACAGTCCGAAAAAGCTGTATAACACAAAGCTGTCATTG
This sequence comes from Budorcas taxicolor, assembly GCF_023091745.1. NCBI lineage: Eukaryota > Metazoa > Chordata > Mammalia > Artiodactyla > Bovidae > Budorcas > Budorcas taxicolor. Next base: position 186,245,364 of record NC_068910.1, read on the forward strand.
GATTTTTCACAGAGCTATCCAAGGCTATGGAAACATACTTTCCTGAAACGAGTATGAATATAATCAAAACAACTAATATCTTTTCAGCACTTATTGTTTACTGTATATTATGTTAAATACTTCAAACAACTTTGGATGGTAAGCTTTATTAATATTTTGTTACTCCAGAGGAAGACATAAATAGGAGCACCCACACATCAAGTAGCAGAGCTGGTCTTGTCTGACTGCAAGTCCAGGGAACCTAACATTTACTCACTGTTTATAAAATCACCCAAAAAGGTGGAAGTACCCAAATCTAAATGACATAGGACACTTGTAAAGATATAAAGCTATATTACAAAACTCAATTCCAGTTGACCTGTTAAGACTGCAAAAGGAGAGTGGTTCAAAACTTGTTTGGACTTCAAGTCTGGTGGTCCAGTGGCTAAGATCCACACTCCCGATGCAGGGGGCCTAATATCTATCCCTGGTCAGGGAACTAGATCCCATATGCCACAACTAAAAATTCTGCATGCCTCAGCGAAAACAGAAGATTCTGTGAGCTTCAGCTAAGACCAAGTGCAGCTAAAAAAAAAAAGTCTTGTTTCCAAGGACAGGAGCTTCTGTGAAGTAAGTACTCTAACACTTGAAGATATGAGGGGCACACTTTTATCTTTCATTCAACCATCAAACAAAATGAAAGACATTTTTCTGTCTGGAATATTTGTCACTAAGCAAAGATCAAGACTATCAGATGGAACAATTAATACTTTGTGTTTTTAAAGTTCATTAAAAAATAATAACTTTCACATACCAAGAAATTGTGGCATTCTTTTTCAAATTTTAAGTGATTTCATTTGGCATTTATTTTGCTTTAATGTTCCCTTCTTCTAAATGTTTTCTGTATCTGCTATCTATATCAAATAGAGATCATTTTTACCTGTTACTAAAATAATCCTGTCATGATATATTGGTTCATAACAAAAACAAACTATAAAAACACATGTTTTACTGAAAACAGCTGAAAATTTTGACATCATACCACCACAGAAAATTATTCACTATTATTGTGGCCATATTATTTGAAAGCATGTAAATACAGTGTTATGAAAATGTGGAATAATTTTTGATTTCAAGAATTTCTGAGAATTACTGGAAATTCCAATCTGTCATTCCTGAATGATGAATGTTAATATCAGTTGGGGATTTGGAAACATTATTCTGGATCATTAGCTTTCACACCTTTTAAAGCAGCAGATCCCTTTTATAAAACAAAATCTACCTTGGAAACTGAAGCAAAGATAAAAATGAGGCTCTGGCTATAGGAGATAGCAGAAAAAAGAGATGTGATTCTGATATGACCTTTGTGGCCAAACTGCTGAGTGACTTGAGGGTCATTGCTTTTATTCCTCTAAGTCTTGGTTTCCTCATGAGTAAACGACAGTTGATATAGCTCTTCTAGACACCAGGCATGTTGTGGGAGACAGTTGAGTTATTGTGGCAGGAGAGCTTTGCAAACCCAGGATGCTATTAGGTGCAAAAAAGCCAACAAAGGATTTCTATACTACTGATACAACCCTTATAAACATGGGACTGATAGGAAAAGCAATGACTAGTGCCCCAGACTCCATACCATCCTGGCTGCTTTCCAAGGCTTCTCCCTCTCTCTGCTTGTGCCTTTCCCTTTTAAGGGCTGAGGGTGTGGAGAGAGGGGAACCCTTACACTGCCTACTGCCGGTGGGAATGTAAATTGGCACAAAAACTAAGGAGAACAGTTCGGAGCTTCCTTAAAAACTAAACATAGAACTACCATATGACCCTGCAATCCCACTCCTGAGCATACATCTGGAGAAAAACATAATCTGAAAGAATACATGCAGCCTAATCTTCATTGCCAACAAAGGTCCGTCTAGTCAAGGCTACGGTTTTTCCACTGGTCATCTATGGATGTGAGAGTTGGACTGTGAACAAAGCTGAGTGCCGAAGAATTGATGCTTTTGAAATGTGGTGCTGGAGAAGACTCTTGAGAGTCCCTTGGACTGCAAGGAGATCCAACCAGTCCATTCTGAAGGAGATCATCTCTGGGATTTCTTTGGAAGGAATGATGCTAAAACTGAAACTCCAGTACTTTGGCCACCTCATGTGAAGAGCTGACTCACTGGAAAAGACTCTGATGCTAGGAGGGATTAGGGGCAGGAGGAGAAGGGGACGACAGAGGATGAGATGGCTGGATGGCATCACTGACTCGATGGACGTGAGTCTGAGTGAACTCCGGGAGTTGGTGATGGACAGGGAGGCCTGGCGTGCTGTGATTCATGGGGTCGCAAAGAGTTGGACATGACTGAGCGACTGAGCTGAACTGAACTGAATGTTCATTGCAGCATTATAATAGGCAAGACCAGGAAGTAACATAATTTTCCATTAACAGAAGAATGGATAAAGAAGATGTGGTACATATATACAATGGAATATTACTCAACCATTAGCAAGAATGAAATAATGCCATTTGCAGCCACATAGGTGGACCCAGAGATTATCATACTGAGTGAAATAAGTCTGACAGAGGAGAAATGTCATATGAATACTTATATGTGGAATCTAAAAAGAAATGATACAAATGAACTTACAAAACAGACTTAGAAAATGAACTTACGGTTGTGAGGGTAGGGATGGAGTGAAGAGATAGTTAGGGAATCTGGAACGGACATGTATACACTGCTATATTTAAAATGGTAACCAACAAGTTCCTACTATATAGCAAAGGGAACTCTACTGAGTGTTATATGGCAGCCTGTATGGGAGTTTGGGGGTAGAATGGATACATGTATATGTATGGCTGACTCCCTTCCCTGTTCACCTGAAACTATCATACCATTGTTAATCGGCTATACCCGAGTACAAAATGAAAGCTTAAAAAAAATAAAATGGAGTCATTCTATAATTAGTTCAGGTCAGGCAGTAAACCAGAAAATTATACCTCTCACCACCTAAAAGTTATAGATTATAAAATAAGGAGTGTTATTTATGAGGGATTCCATATTTCACTGAAATGGGGGCCAGAAGGTTGTATTTCAGTCTGGAACTGCCATGAGATCCAGTGGAATGTGCCAGTTCCCCTCTTGACTTTGAAGGTCAGGAGGGCTTGGATGACTCCACTTTTCCACTCAGAGGATTCATGGCACCTCATTCCCTGGCTGAACTCACACAGGAAAAGGAATCAGTGGTGTTCGTCTGTGTCTGCAGTGCTCTTGTTAAGTGGAGCTCTGACATTGCTCAGGTCAGGGAGCTCTTTTTGCAAATAATAACTATTTACTGAAAAGTAATTGTCATGTTTACTTTCCATAACCTTGATACCAGCTTTTTAAAAAGTATTACTACTTGTAAAAGCAAAAAATGCTTGCTAAAATAAACTTTAACAAAAGTATATAAAGATGAAGTTTCTTACACCCTCCAATCCTATCCCCCAGTATTTAATCATATACTTCCAAACTTTTCTCTATGTTTATTCAAATATACGTGTGTGTGTGTGTGTCTGTGTGTGATTTAGCAGATTTTTGTTTGTTTGTTTTCTTAGGGAGAAGGGGTGCTTGTTTATTTGCTTCCTATTTTTTCATGAGGCCATTCTGTATTTTGTTTTTTTAAAAAAATATATATTTATAGTAGGCAGTTTCTAAGTCAGTACATTTTTATAATGACTGTTCTATTTTGTGGATATACCAAAATTTGTTTCTACATTTCTGTATTGATGAATACTTGGATCTTTATACCGCTTTGCTATTAAAAATGATACTGCAAGGACAAAACAACTCAATTTCAGTGAGCACCATATAGCTTTCAACAGAAAAATTTGCTCAGGAAAGGCTGTCTGCTCTAACGTCTGCCAGGATACTGCGGGCCAAGAATTAAATTTTTAGCTCCAGGGTACTCTCTCTCTTAAAGATGTAGTTTCTAAGTTGAGGGCATTAACTAAGCCTCAGCTTTCCTGTTTGTCTCTTGAATGCCAAAGGATATTACATGGCAAAGTGATAAAGAACAAGAGAATGACTGTAGTGCACTCAACTTTTTAAATGTGAAAACACATGATTGGTATAATTTACTGTCATCACATCAACATCAACACTATCATCACCTTATCAGAATTTGTAGGCAAACTCTTTCCATGGTCAAAGTTTTGGATCTAATATAAAGTCTTGCACTAAGAGATGAGTCTCTCTATTCTCGTCTCAAGTTAAACTGCTTGGGGCTGGATGCATATCTGGAATCTTCTGTACAATGTATTTGACAGGTGCTCTTTGAAGCTTCTGGAGTGTAGTAAGAATTAGAAAGTGACTGAAAATATGTCATCCTCCCCTGAAAATTCTAGTCCTTATTTTCAGCTCTAACACACTGAGATCCAAAATTACTTCTACATAGTTCAAATACTCTAAGATAACTGGGTATCTTTTCCTTATTCCCAAATCTAATCTTTCTTCTGGACTAAACATCCTCTGCTTTTCAAACAAAGTCATAAATCTGCCGGGGTCCAGCCCCGGTGGATCCAGGGTGATTCGAAGGTGGGGACGGCGTCGGCGTTCTTGGAAAAATACATATTTAATTACAGATATATAGAGAGATTAGAAACAGATAGTGTAGTGGGAAAATTAGTGGAGAAAAAGAGGCTGAATAACTTGGTTTACGTGGAATAGCATCCATGCTCCAGATGGGAATTCAGCCAGAAAAATGGGGAGTAAGAAAGAAACGACATGGGGGAATCAGTCTTTCCGGAAACTGATACAATTTCTTTATTTTGGGGTTTGCTTATATACCTTTTGTTACACATAGGGATGAATACAGAGTCACACTGGGGTCAGCAATCCTGACCTTCATCAAAATCAGGTGCTTCACATAAATATATAAAAAAAAAGGTCTTAGGGATATTACATCATCTTCTGGCCTTGAGACCTGCTGACACTTTATGATCCTTTCTTTCTGATAACCAAAAAACTTATTTTTTCCAAGGGTGTTTTTTCTTAAACCAGGCACCACCCTCCAAATAAAGTTGCATTCCTATAGGGTGAGGGTGTAGTGAGTTACAATGAAGAAAGGAATTTATTTAACCCAGGGTTAACATGATTAATCTTAAACGTTAATACTTATTTCTCCTATATGCTTAAAGGTTAATACTTATTTCTCCTATACGTTAGTTACATTCATTATAAGGGCAGGGAATATGGAGATTTAGCAGCCAACATCAGCCCAACAAATGAAAATCCTTTCACCAATGTTCCCCTTAAGATCTATTTAGCCTTAAGATAGTGATAAAGTTACATTTTTACATAGCAAGGACACAGTGATTTATAACAAAGTACAGTGATCTATTACAAAAGAGAAAATTCATTAACTCAAAAAGTCTAGTATTGCTAACCTTAAAAACTACTATATTTCCCTTCTATATTCCAAATACATTGGTTAATATATTCCCAGGCGCCTAAGGATATGGAGGCCTGGCGGCAATCATTGACTCAACAATGAGAAAAAGCCCTATGCTAATTAAGACTTTCAAAATACTCCAAAACTCTCTGCTGTTTATGGTTAAGAGGTAGTAAACAATCACTTGCATAGTGGCAGGAGTATGGATAATCCTGTCACACAAGCTAGTCTGTCAGCAGAGAGGTTTGACCTGAAACACCTTTGTCACACCCAGGGTAGGGAATTAGCAGCAATTATTGGCACAACAAATGAAAAACCCTTCACCAATATAATTCCTAACCAACCCACTATACTAATAATTTCCAACTCCCCAAAAGAATTTGCCTTTAGTAAGTCTAAAACATCTCGGGCCTCTCAGGTTGGGAGGCTGTAAACAAACAATCACATGTGGCCGGACGAACCTATACAGGCGGGCTAGATAACCTTCAGAGGAGTCCATAAGCTGAAACACTCTTGTCACACCCAGGAATTGTTATTGCCTTAGAGCTGCATGTTTACTCCTTCTCCGAGAGAAACCGTTATGGGGGAGAGCATAAAACAGACTCTGGTTTTGGGGTAGATGCTCGGGAACAGGGGGTTTCCTGAGGCTTGATCATGCCTGTGCGTATGCCAAGCCTCCTTCCTCATGACCTTTGCCATGGGCGGAGTTCCTCACGCTGGCCCCCGGCATATATCCAGACTCTAAGATGACTCTTTAAAATACTTTAAGTTCTACAAACCTATTTGAGATGAGGTCCCAGGAACTAAGTGATACTTCAAACACATTCTGAGCACTGCAGATTATAGTAAAACTAGGTGCCCTTCCTTGATTGGACACTGGATATCTCCTAATGGAGACTGAGTTTACATCAGGACACATGAGAAGGCTAAATCATACTGAGCATGGAGTCTACTCAACCATTTAGATTTTTATTTATTTTGCATAAATGCTAGCAGCTTACCAATTAGGGTTTTATTTTTAATAGATATCAACTGATATAATAAAAAGGGCAGTGGACTTAAAGTCAAAATATCTGGATTAAATCCCTGCAAAAATATTCATAAAGTCATTCAACAACATAGAGCAAACTTATAAATGTATTATTTAAATCTCTCAGTTTAAGTTTTCTCATGTTTAATTTGGGCTTGATAAAGGTTAAAGATGAAGTAAACTTGAAGTTTCAAAAGTAATTTATAAAGAACTGTGTGATCATTAAGTATTGTTTTTAAAAAAACTTAAGTGAGAACATTCATTAATTCTTTTTAATTCCATCATGTGAGTTTTGCCCAGCTATTTCTTTACTAAAAGACATTTGATAAGAGATAGAGTTAGCAATTATATTAAATATGACTGTGTGTGTGCTAAGTTGCTTCTACTGTGTCCAACTCTTTACGACCCAATGGACTGTAGCCTGCCAGGCTCTTCTGTCCATAGGATTCTTCAGCCATGAATACTGGAGTCAGCTGCCATGCCCTCCTCCAGGGGATCTTCCCAACCCAGGGATTGAAACTGCATCTCTTACATCTCCTGTATTGGCAGGCAGGTTCTTTACCACTAGCAACACCTGGGAAGCAATTTAAATATATGTAAACCAAAATTCCCCTTCATGGATCACAGCCTTGTGGCGAAGGGGCTTGCATAACCCAATGAAACTATGAGCCATGACATGCAGAGCCATCCAAAATGTACAGGTCATAGTGAAGAGTTCTGACAAAATATAGTCTACTGAAGGAGGGGATGGCAAACCACTCCAGTATTCTTGCCATGAGAACCCCATGAACAGTCAAAAAGATATGTCACCAGAATATGAGTCCTCCAGGTCGGAAGGTGTCCAATATGCCACTGGGGAAGAGCAGAGGACAATTACTAATAGCTCCAGGATGAAGCAGCTGGGCCAAAGTGGAAATGCTTAGTTGTGGATGTGTCTGGTGGTAAAAGTAAAATCTGATGCTGAAAAGAACAATATTGCATAGGAACCTGAAATGTTAGGTTCATGAATCAAGATAAATTGAAAGTGGTCAAGCAGGAGATGGCAAGAGTGAACATCAACATCTTAGGGATTAGTGAGTTAAAATGGACAGGAATGGGCGAATTTAAGTCAGATGACCATTAATATCTACTACCGTGTGCAGGAATCCCTTAGAAGAAATGGAGTAGCCCTAGTAGTCAACAAGAGTCCAAAATCGAGTACTTGGGTATAATCTCAAAAACAACAGAATGATCTTGGTTTGTTTCCAAGGCAAGCCATTCAACACCACAGTAATCCAAGTCTATGTGCCAACCACAAATGTCAAACAAGCTGAAATCAAATGGTTCTGTGAAGACCTACAAGACCTTCTAGAACTAATACCAAAAGAAGATGTCCTTTTCATATAGGGGATTGGAATGAAGAAGTAGGAAGTCAAGAGATAACTGGAGTAACAGTCAGGTTTGGCCATGGAGTACAAAATGAAGCAAGGCAAAGCCTAACAATTTCGTCAAAAGAACACACTGGTCATAACAAACACACTTTTCTAACAACATAAGAGATGATTCTACACATGGACATCACCAGATGGTTGACACCCAAATCAAATTGATTATATTCTTTGTAACCAAAGATGGAGAAGCTTTATACAGTCAGCAAAAACAAGACCAGGAGCTGACTGTGGCTCAGATCATGAGTTCCTTCTTATAAAATTCAAGCTTAAATTGAAGAAAGCAGGGAAAACCAGTAGGCCATTCAGCTATGACATAAATCAAATCCCTTATGATTATACAGTGAAAGTGATAAATAGATTCAAGGGATTAGATCTGGTAGACAGAGTGCCTAAAGAACTATGGAGGGAGGTTTGTAACATTGTACAGAGATAGTGACCAAAACCATTCCAAAGAAAAAGAAATGCAAGAAGGCAACCTCAGTGGTTGTCTGAGGAGGTTTGACAAATAGCTGAGGAAAGAAGAGAAGCAAAAGTCAAGGGGAAAAGGGGAAAGATATACTGAATACAAGAATGCAAGGAATACTAAAGGAAATTCCCCATCTTGAAGGGAAGTAAAAACAGACAAAACTCCTTATCTATAAGAAGAAAATGAAGAGCACATTATTACATATTTGTGAATAAATGTGAAAACTATTTTTCACCTGTTAATAATTATAAACAACTGACTGCCTTAGAAAAACCTAACATTAAATTCCATAGTTTATAATTTATGTGCATGTAAAACACTATAGCAATGACATACAGGATTGAGGCACTGAAAAGTGCTTTGCAAATTTCTTAATTTTATGTAAATTTTAAGTCTAAGCAGACTGTGGTAATGTAATTAAAAAAAACAGTAAAAAGAATAATACAAAGAGATGTAGCTAAGGAGCACTGAAAATAGGATTTAGGACTACACTAAAGCTTTTGACTGTGTGAATCACAATAAACTGTGGAAAATTCTTAGAGATGGGAATACCAGACCACTTTACCTCCCTCCTGAGAAATCTGTGTGCAGGTAAAGAAGCAACAGTTAGAACCAGACATGGAACAACGGACTGGTTCCAAATTGGGAAAGGAGTATGGCAAGGCTGTATATGGTCACCTTGCTTATTTAATTCATATGCAATGCACATCATGTGAAATGCTGGGCTGGATGAAACACAAGCTGGAATCAAGATTGCCAGGAGAAATATCTATAACCTCAGATACGCAAATGACACCACCCTTATGGTTGAAAGTGAAGAGGAACTAAAGAGCCTTTTAATGAGGGTTAAAGAGGAGAATGAAAAAGCTGGCTTAAAACTCAAAATTCAAAAGAATAAGGTCATGGCATCCAGTCCCATCACTTCATGGCAAACAGATGCGGAAACAATGGAAACAGTGAGAGACTTTATTTTATTGGGCTCCAAAATCACTGTAGATGGTGACTGCAGCCATGAAATTAAAAGATTCTTGCTCCCTGGAAGAAAAACTATGATCAACCTAGACAGCATATTAAAAAGCAGATACATTAATTTACTGACAAAGGTGCATCTAGTCAAAACTATGGATTTTCCAGTAGTCATGTATGGATGTGAGAGTTGGACCATAAAGAAAGCTGAGCACAAAAGTATTGATGCTTTTGAACTGTGGTATTAGAGAAGATTCTTGAGAGTCCCTTGAACTGCAAAGAGATCAAACCAGTCAATCCTGAAGGAAACCAGTCCTGTATATTCATTGGAAGGACTGATGCTGAAGCTGAAGCTCCAATTATTTGGCCACCTGGTGCGAAGAACTGACTTATTTGAAAAGGCCCTGATACTGGGAAAGATTGAAGGCAGGAGGAGAAGGGGACAACAGAGGATGAGATGGTTGGATGGCATCACCGACTTGATGGACATGAGGTTGAGCAAGCTCTGGGAGTTAATAATGGACAGCAAAGCCTGGTGTGCTGCAGTTCATGGGGTTACAAGGAGTAGAAAACGACTGAGAGACGGAATTGAACTGAAAGTACGATTACTACAAAAAAAAAAAAATAGAGAATTTTTCATCCCCTGAAGGATTTGAGTTGGATCATCACCAGATCAGGAATTTCAGAAAGACATAGGTTTCATCATTACTTTTCCTCTCAAAACTTGGGATCTGGGGCATATGCCTTACTTTCAACTGTTTCTTTATCCCTCCCCAAAGCAGGATGTTCCATGAGACACGTTTCACTCTTGAATTACTGGGGCTCGTTCATGTGACCACCATGGATGTTTGCATTAATAAACTCCATTTCTGAATCACTCTCATGAATTCAAAACAAAACTAACAGGTAGTATTATATTTAGCTGTAGTTTTTGGCACCACTCCGTTTTATGCTTTCAATCTAACATTATTTCAGTATGTGGCTAATGTCCCATGTAATTACTACTGAGAGATACAATAAGAATTTAAAAAATCTATTTCGCACGCATGATTGCAAATACCATACATAAAAGAAAAATGGAAAATTCCAGTACTCCACTCCCAGATGCTTTCCCCTAACTAAACTTCTCCCTTAGTGGGGGCACTGCCAAGCTCTCTTTAGAGTTTAATCTAACTTACTTTTGTCCAGTTCTGTTTCTTTACAGTGTCAGGGACCCCCAGTTCCTGTCGGTGGGTTGTTTTCCTCCCCGTGGACCACAGACCTGAACCTCTGTAGTTTGAAAACAATACTTGTGCCTAACAACAGTAGTTAACAAATGCCATTTTTCTCTCAGAAAACATAGGCAACTCAGCTCCTCCATCGCTCTCTCCTGGCACCCCTTGCTTCCTCCCTCCAACATCAAACTGGCCTCCTCCAGCCCTGTGGAAAGGAAAACAAATGCCTGGGCCCCGCGCCCCAGTGTTTCCAGCCAGCACTGCATCGCCAAAGCCAAGTCTCCAAGCCAAAGGGTTGGGGGGGGTGGGACAGATGCAAATTAACAGGGTTCTTACGAAAGACTGTTTTTTTTTTTTTCTTTTCCTTCCTGGACTCCGAAATCTCTGTCAGGAAGCCCTGCCTCACAGGTTCAAGAAAATGCCTCTCGGATTACAGGCCGCCGTCGACTTGCTCTTATCTCTTTCCTCACCTCACAGGAGAGCGGTGACAACTAATTCTTCCTCATTTCCTGCGCCTGGTGTTTTTACTCGCTAGCAGGCTCCAAGCCGCGGCCGCGCCCCCAGGAACCGCTGACCCCGACTGCGGAGCTCCCAGCGCAGGGGCGGGGCGGGAGGGCACCCCGGGAGGGTCCCTGCCCCGGACCCCGCCCCCGGCCCGCGCCCCTCCCCCACGGGACTCGTTGGGTTTTCATTTCAAAATCCTTCTCTTCCTTCCCCCCTTTTTCCGACCCGCCCCTTTGTCTTCCTCCGCGGATAACATCAGACCCTGGGCCCGGCGTCCCGGATGCCAAGCGGACGGCCGGCCGGGCGGTGAGTGGGGCTGGGCGGGCGGAGAGCGGGGTCGCGGGCGCCCAGAGCAGAGGTTCGAGGCCAGCGGACTCGAGGGCGCGTGGCGTCCTGGGCTCGATGCGCCCCGCGCCGCATCCTCAGGCAGTTTCCGAAGTTTTGGGCTGTCGGGAGGGAGCCGTCTCCGGCGCTGGGTGGGGGTCGGTGTCCCCCGTCCCCCGGGTCTGAAGTCGGCGGCCGTGGCCTTGGGACAGAGGCTCTGTTGGGGAGACCGTCCCTCCTGCGCAGAAGCGGACCCGGGAGACCGGCTGTGTTGCCCCGCCTCGCTGCGCCCCTTTCCCGCGTCTCCTGCGCGGGACTGGGCTCCGCTGGGGTCTCGGGTCTCCGCACAGTGCTGGGGACCCAGGTCAGGTTAACTCGCAGGTAGAAGGGTTTGCGGTCACTTCTGGACGTGCTTTTCTGGCAGAGGGAAGGGAGAACCCATCACTTTTACATTCAGGTAAACTGGTGAAGAAGGAAATGGCAACCCACTCCAGTATTCTTCCCTGGAGAATCCCAGGGACAGAGGGGCCTGGTGGGCTGCAGTCTGTGGAGTCGCACAGAGTCGGACATGACCGAAGCGACTTAGCAGCAGCGAACTGGCAGGCTACAGTCCATGGGGTCACAAAGAGTCAGACAGCTGAGCAACTTCACTTCAAACTGCCGGGGAGGGGGCTTGCAGGGTTTCAGGGAGCAGTTGCTTAGTTTCTACAGAATAAAACGTTTTTATTTCAAGACTGAAGAGTTTCCTTTCATTTGTTTTTCTGGTCTTATCTTCTCTTAGGATCTACAATTTAGTTTTTACTTTTTTGTTGCATGTTTAGTAGGTATCCACTCAAACTAGTACAAAGATGAAGATACTATGCAGTAAGGTATTCCCACCTTCTTAAAAGGGTAAAGCTTTAGTATTTTTTCTTGGGTGTGACTACATTAGAAGTAGAAGGATAACCTCCATCTATCTATCTCAATAAACCTATCATGGGAAAACTTGGAACACTAGCATCATTTCTAGGAAATTTGGAAAAGCAAAGAATGGTCATGATCATATCCTTTGACGTTGTAGTGTAGGCCAGTGAGGTAGGCAGGAGGACACATTAACATTCTGATTAGAAAAGACACAAAATTAGCCCTTTTTACACATAATGCAATTGTGTACCTTGAAAGCAACCTAAAATCTCATAAAAAAGAATTTAATGAAGTGTCTAATTGCATCTAACTGCAATTTTAAATTTTCAATAGATATTATATATCTAAACTAGAATATAGATTAAAACAAAATAAGCCATTTAATTTGGCATGAAATAACTTGGAAAATGTATTTTTAAAGAGGCATAAAGCCCTAGAGACATGAAAATATGCTATGTGAGAATGTATGGTGAAAATATAATAAAACACATTGTTCTAAATATATAATTCCTCTGAAAGAACATATAAATTAAACAGCATCGTAACCAATTGGGGGGGGTGTTGATTTGAAAACAACTGTTCAGCTCAAGTGAAAAAACAACTACATGCCAGAAAGATTTCAATTCCAAGGAAAGTGCACATATGTAAATGAGGATTTTTACTATAAAATAAAGGGTATTATAAAGCTATAATAATTTAAAGGCCATAGAATAGGGAATAGATCTACCAAAGAAGGAAACTGAAGAGACAAGTGTAAATGGAAAGCTTACATTTGATAAGCATACTTCTAAAGTCAGGGAATGGAGAAGAAATAACATTTAATTGATCATGTAGAACAATTAGGTATTTATTTGGGTAACCTAATAATAAAACTTGAACTTTCCCTCACTTTAACATACCAATGAAATGTAGATGATTTAAACAATTTAAGTCTTAAGTATATGAAACCTAGAAAAGCTGAATGAGTATTTGTGAGTGTCGCATGTGGGAAATTTTTGAGATTGATAGAAAAATCTAAAGCCCAAGTAGGGACATGATTCTTAACATTTGCAAGAAAAATATATATATATACAAATGGCAATTGTCAATAGAAAAAGAGCTAATTTTCTAATATGCTTAGAACCCTCATTAAGGACTGAGGGTTAAACAATTTGAGAATGAAAAGTGTTAACTTGCTCAGTGGTGTCCGATTCTTTGCGACCCCATGGACTGTAGGCCAGGCTCCTCTCTCCATAGAATTCTCCAGGCAAGAGTACTGGAGTGGGTTGCCATGCCCTTCTCCATTGCAGGCAGATTCTTTACCATCTGAGAATAAAGAATGTCAATTCCAAGTAAGAGAAACACAAATGACAAGTGGCAGAAAGACCCTCAGCTACGTTAACTATCAGGAAAATGCAGAGTAAGATAGTGTTTGCCTGTTTCACAGATTTTGAAAGTGTGATAATTCTCTGATAGTGTGATGAGAGAAATATACTCTTAGTGGAAATGTATTGATAAAACTTTTTTATGGTGATAAAAAAATTTCAAATATTCATTCACTTACTGAAATTCATCATGCTCCTTCCTAAGTGTGCAAGTAAATATATGTGTCAAAGGTGGTCACAGTAGGATTGTTGTTAGTAGAAAATTTGGGCAAGTTTTGTAACCATTGATTGGAATTTAGTTATATAATTTATTGTACATCTACAATGGATAATAATAGTTTAAAATATTTGTTAGTTCTAAGTGTTCTAAAGTGAAAATATGTCCAAAGTATATTATAAGTTGAAACGCAAACAGAAACAAGTTGAAACACAGTATGTGTAAATATTTGTGTACGTCTGTATGTTTATTATATATGTGTGTGCTTTATCATGGTCTGAAATTGAACCTGCGATAGCTCTGAGGATGAATATATTATATGTATATTCATGTTCTGTTACATAGTTCTGTGATATATGCATGTTTATAATGAAAAGTAATATTACAATAGGAAAAATAAAATAATAGTAAGGGTCCTGAGGGTATAAATGGTAATTTATGTATATAATTCCTTTATGGATGTGTTAGTTGTCATTCAGTGTAGAAGAAATATATTTTCTATCACAAAGCTTTTCTTTTTATTTGCTCTATTTGCTTTCTTTTTGAATGTTCTCTTTCAGATTCTTTCTTTGAAAATCCCTTCCTTTATCTGGTTTCTTAGTATTGATTGCTATGATTTCCTATAGGCACACAATTGAAAAGTTGAAAAGTTTTGCCTGAGGGATTTCACAGCCTGTTAATATTTTCATAAACAGAAAACATAGTTAATTTTCATACACTTTTATATTAAAGTAGCATTGTCCTTAAATTACTTTTATAGTACTAGTTCTTCAGGAAGAGACACTGTCCTTTAAAAAGCAAAGTATTTAAAATTAAACTTAATTTTTGTAGTAGTCTAATTTTTTTTTGACATTTTAGTCAAAAAAATGTATGGCAAAATATAGTAAAAATTAATAACAATATTCTTAAAGTTTTAATATTATTCAGATAAATAACATGAAAATGATTTTAAAAAACTAGCAAACAGTAAAATGGACACATGACAGGCAGTTCACAGAAGTGTAACTGAAAGTGACTTTTTAAGCAAATGATAAAAACTGTTTGAGATATGGAAAGTAAACCTGAAATATTTCACCTTTCAGTTTGTAATGACAAAACTTTTGATAAAACATGGTGTTAGGAATGTAACACAATTTTGTCGGTTTGTGAGCTGATTCAGATTCATGGAGAAGAGTTTTACAGTAATATCAAAAATGTGCAAAACTTTAGACAGGCAATTCTGCTTCCAAGGATTTAATACACAAATACACAGAGAAGTATATATAAATTTATTTCAGCATTGTTTGTAATGTCATACAATTGGGAACAGTTTAAATTTTCATCAAATAGCCTGTTGAACTATGGTGTAGTCATTTAAAAAAAAATAAGGTTATATGAACTGAAGTGTAATCAACATCAAGATATTTTAATAAAAAGCAAAATAAAAAACAGTATATAGGAAACTGCCATTTGTATTAGAAGGTAACAGTAGAAAATCTGCCTGCAATGCAGGAGACTCGGGTTCTATCCCTGGGTCAGGAAGATCCCCTGGATAAGGGAATGGCAACCTACTCCAATATTCTTGCATGAAGAATTCCATGGACAGAGAAGCCTGGTAGGCTACAGTCCAGTTCAGTTCAGTTCAGTTCAGTCCAGTTGCTCAGTCATGTCTGACTCTTTGCAACCCCATGACTCGCAGCACGCCAGGCCTCCCTATCCATCACCAACTCCCGGAGTTCACTCAAACTCACATCCATCGAGTCGGTGATGCCATCCAGCCATCTCATCCTCTGTCGTTTGCTTCTCCTCCTGCCCCCAATCCCTCCCAGCGTCAGTCTTTTCCAATGAGTCAACTCTTCACATGAGGTGGCCAAAGTACTGGAGTTTCAGCTTCAGCATCATTCCTTCCAAAGAACACCCAGGACTGATCTCCTTCAGAATGGACTGGTTGGATTTCCTTGCAGTCCAAGAGTCTTATCCAACACCACAGTTCAAAAGCACCAGTTCTTCGGTGCTCAGCTTTGTTCACAGTCCAACTCTCACATCCATACATGACCACTGGAAAAACCACAGCCTTGAACCTGTAGATGGACCTTTGCTACCGTCCGTGGAATCACAGAGTTGGACACAATTGAGCGACTAAAGCACACACACACACACACACACACACACACACATTTGTGTTTGCTTAGAAAACCTCTTGGAAGACATGAAATAAGAAATGGGGTATAGGTAGGAGGGATCCTTTTTGTGATATAAGTATATGTACTTTTGCTGAGAATATATTTAAATGGCTATTTTTGTACATGTAAGATTTCTTAGTATGATTTTTATTGTAGGTCCTATGACATCCTGTTTTGTTACAGTTTGATACTAGAAGACTAACCAAAAAATGACACAATAATATATTTTCTGGTAATCTTTCAGATATCATGATTGGCATGGTCATGTTTCCTAAAACATCATGATTATGTTACTCTTCTGGTATTTCTTATACTCCAAGTAACAGAAACATGCCTCCTCTGAAAATTAAAATAAAGAAGCTTAATATTCTCTTTTAAAAAGTTAAACTAATATGTTTGGTAAAAGTTATGTATCAACTGTGACTATCAGTTTGCTCCCATTTAATCAAATTCTTTTGTTTTAAAATAAAGCCACATAACCAACTTCTTCCTAAAATGAAGGAAATATCGGGTCATAGACTTTTTGTTTGGAAGGAACCATGATGAGACTAAAATGAGAAAAATGTATAAAGTTTAAAAGCTTAATATACATTGATTAGATTTTGCCAACATTTTCATAATGAAAATAAATAACTGTTTACTATTATATGACTGATTTCATGCAAATATATAATTAAATATTTATTCCATGTTCTAGATTCCATGTATCTCTGTACACTTAAATTGTGTATTTTATTCCAAAATAACAGACCTAAGTTTATCTTGTTAGTGCAGGCCTCTGTAATTGCTTTTTGAGTAAGATTGTTTCTTCATTCCAGTGCATGTAACAGCAACCTATTAAGTTGCCCAAGTGTGGAATAGGAATGACTGAATTCTTCACAATCACCAGACTTTATTCATACTGAACCCACTCAACTATCCAGTCCCCTTGTAATCAAGAAACACATAAAACTAATCATCTCAGTACACCACAGGAGCCAAGACTTTGGTTTCAAATCTGTAGAGTATTGTGCTTGAAAGTGTGTGTAAACTTTTCATCTTTGGTGAACCTGAGTTCTTTTTAATTAAAATCACTTTGAGGGTAGATTGTCAGTTCTGTTTCTCTTTATTGTTTTTCATTTCAGATTATAAATTCTGTTATACATTTCTTATAGAAAAAAATTTTAAAGGAAATATGGTTTGTATTTTAGCATGTCTCTAGATCTTAAATACTTTAAGACAAAAGTATCCATATTATAATTATATGCAGATTATTATAAGCATTTTGATTATTTTACAAATTATTTCTGACCATATTTTTTAAAGAAATGTGACTTTATAATGTTTCACTGTAATGTGTCTTAATTGTTGTGCTGGATATTTATGTAGTTTACAGTTACTACTCTTTCATTCTGTACTACTTTTGTGAGAATGAGAATGTATCACTTAAAATCCTACAACAATATTTTGCATTTCTCTTTACCTTTAGAGGAAATTTACTTGGGTTTACAAATGAGGTTTGAGGGGGGAAAATAGGTATTGTATTGGTAAACTGAAGGTTTAATTGAATTTATTAAGATAATGATTCTTTTAGAAGTGGGCTGTTTTTGAGTGAAGGATAGACACATATAGATCTGAATTTGAGGGGTTGTGTGTCAGCGGGAGAGGGGGCGTAGAGAATATGTCAAAACCACTTGGAAAATGGTTTCAAACCTCATAAACTTTGTTAAAAAGTCTTCTAAAATTAGTGATTGTCAGAGTGAACCAGCAGCATCAGCTCATCCTAAGTCATATTTCGAATAGTTCCAAATTTTGTTTATATAATTATCCACATCCTCTTTGAAAATCGTCATATTTGATTGCTGAGGTGCAGGACTTTTGTGCAAGAAGAAACTTTGTAAATCAATTTGTTCCAACTTTTATACAGGTGTACCTTCATTCTTGTCTGGGGATGTTCTGTATGTCGCAAGTTCTGTGAAATATTTGCACAGTTTTTCTTCAGTTTTGACATGATGAATATTTTGTAATTTTACACTCATGAGAACAAACTGTTATATTATTTAGGTAATATATGTAGCAAATTTGACTTTCTTAAATATTCTTGATAAGAGTGGAGTGTTTAAGACAAAGATATATCTACGTTCATTTTGAAAGTAGTAATATCAAATGATGAGTTAATATTTGGAAAATCCTTATAGAAACATTGCATATCCTCTTAATCCTTTTGAAAGTTTCTGCTAAGTACCCTTGAATAGTATTGTAACAAAAATTTTTAAAAAGACACTTGATTTAATGTCATAATCTAAAAATATTTATTTAAAAATATCTTTAACAACTTGATCCAATTTAAAAATCTACCCAAAATATCCTCTTTAGGTTTGTCTACAGAAGGTGTTAATTTTCATTTCAAATGTAATTTCTCAGTTGTTTTGAGTTATTTTAATGTTGGAAGTTTATGTACTTATAAAGGTGTTGGAAGAAGTTTTCCCAGTGGAAAAGAAGTAAAACATTTGCACATTTGATCATGTCCCTGTTTCAGGGCATCATTTTCTTAGTTGTTTATAATAGGTACATAAATATATGTTTCTATACTTGAATAATTAAATATTTACAGTAGAAATGATGTTTAATTCCTTTACTTAAAAAAGGTATTTTCACCCCCAACATGAGGGAACAGAGAAAATGAGAAAATATTGGGGAATTCTGTAACTCTTACTGAGCTGTAGGGATTCCTCTTCCCTTCTGCTCTAGCCAGGATGGCAGGACTTCCCTGGACTCTATCCACTTGGCAGCTACTACTGTGTGTCAGGCTGTGTTGAAATAGTATTACATCAGGAATACCAGAGAAAAATTAGGAAACTGATTCTGGTTGGAGAGCGTTTCCTGTTATGCTCTTCTTTTCCCAGGCTCTTGCTCCTGTTTAATTTTGAGGACCTTGAATGCCCAATCATTCTGTCTAAATTAAGTGCATTCGGTGGTGTATGTTTACTGAGTAACCCAGAACTGGAATATGTGACCTCTGAAGAATTTTCTTCCTCTGAGTTCATGGATCATTTCTCTCCTAATTATATACATATTTCAAAAACCTTACAAAAGGGAAGTTGAAAGGGAGCTCAGTAGAGGAGCCTGTTTTCATTTTAGAGGGAGGGCACTGTAATAGTATTGGGGAGAGCTGGAGAGATCAGTGAGTTGCAGAAAGTAATTTTCAGTCCATTTAGAATACTAACCTGGCCTTTGATGATGGTTTTGAACAACCCTTTGCCCAGTTTATAGAACTGTGACCTTAATTGATTATTTAAACTCAAGGGCTTCTGTTTCCTTACCTATGTAATGAAAATTACAATCCATCTCAAGCAATGTATGCAAAGTTCCTAAAATCTCATAGATAATTAGTAGTTGTTATCTAAAATTGAAACCCAATGACACTATTTTATGTATATTAGTTCATTTGGGGGATTAATTAGCTCTCAATAGCATACTACTTCTTAAAAAATATTTTAAATATCCTCTAAAAAATATTAAAAATTTTCACTTAAAAATCTGATTTTCTGTTTGGCCTCATTCAAGATATTTTTGCTCCCCTTCTGGCTCAGTCGGTAAAGACTCCACCTGCAATGCAGGAGACCTGGGTTTAATCCCTGGGTAGGGAGGATCCCCTGGAAAATGGAATGGCTACCCACCCCAGTAATCTTGCCTGGAGAATCCCCATGGACAAAGGAGCCCGCAGATTACAGTCCATGGGGTCGCAAAGAGTCAGACATGACTGAGCAACTTAAGCA
This sequence comes from Budorcas taxicolor, assembly GCF_023091745.1. NCBI lineage: Eukaryota > Metazoa > Chordata > Mammalia > Artiodactyla > Bovidae > Budorcas > Budorcas taxicolor. The sequence goes on from NC_068910.1 coordinate 186,265,090, forward strand.
CACATACAAGATATGTTTAAATTGAAGTGTAAAAACAGTTATTTGCTTGAGAATTTAGAAATACGACTTGTTTACCTAGGCTTACCTGGGGACATATTTACATATATAAATATGTATATAACAGGTAAACAGTTTATATGTCATGTGTTTGGTATATAAAATACATATTTAGTATATATAAATAATTGAACATAGATATCACTACATATGAGGTTGTAGAAATAGTATGTGGTCAAGAGAATTACATTTGTAATTTATATGATGAGCACAAAAATATAATACTATAGACAATACAAAAGTGACAAAAATGTAAAAATTTAAGGGAGCTATCTCCATGTGAGTCAACTAACAATCAAAAAGATTTTAAAGAAAGGAAATTTTAGAATATGCAACCTCCTTTTTTTCCCGAGAGAAACTGATGTGTAAAGTGCATATATCCTGTAATCCTTCATGGTCCAGGATCTGTCTCTGCTCAGTCATGTCTGACTCCTTGCGACACCATGGACTGTAACCTGCCAGGCTCCTCTATCCATGGGATTTCCCAGGCAGAATACTGGAGCAGGTAGCCATTCCTTTCTCCAGGGAATCTTCCCAACCCAGGAATGGAACCTGCATCTCCAGCTTGGCAAGTGGATTCTTCATCCCTGCACCACATAGGAAGCTCATCTTCTTCCTGAGCTCTATTTACATCGCAAGAAATCTTGCTGCAGAATTTTTTCGTAAAATGAATTCTTCACCTACCTCATTCCATTTACTAAAATACATAAACTGACTCAGTTTAAAATTTACAGTGAACATTTTTATTATCCATGGTAATATTACATATGAATTAGTCTCTCTAATCCACAAAACTTTCTCTGAGCCAAAAGAGATTAATATAAATGTATCACCATTACTGTAAAAACATTTCAAAAGCCAGACCCACGCAATTAAAACGAATTTTATATTCGGAAGAGTAAGCATATCTGAATTTGTTGTTTCTGCTTTATGATTTTATTGTCTGTCGCCAGAATGCTGTACCTTACAGAAACAAAAAGCTCATTGAATAGTACATACAGTTGACCTTTAAAAAACACAGGTTTGAACAGCGAGGATCCACTTACACGCAGAATTTTTTCACTAAATAAGAACTCTAGTACTGCATGATTGGACGTTAATTGAATCCGAGGACAAAAATGAACCAGGGACAAAAGGACGAACTATAAAGTTATAGGTAGATTTTTGACTGCTGAGGGTCAGCACCTTGAGTCCTCATTGTTCAGAGTCAGCTGTATGGTTCTACGTTCAGCTCTGTCCCACCTCAAAAATAAATATTGAAGAGTTTTGGTGTGAAGGAAAAGCAGGCAGCTGCACTGGGTAAAAGAAAGGCTCGGGCAAAATAGTAACATGGTCTAGCCTCGGGAACTGGGTTGCCAGTCTGATTCTGCCTGAACTTCTTACTAACTGTACAGTGTTGGAGAAAAGTGAAAGTGTTAGTCACTTAATTGTGTCCGACTCTTTATGACCCCATGGACTGTAGCCTACAAGACTCCTCTGTTCATGGAACTCTCCAGGCAAGAATACTGTCGTGGGTTGCCATTTTCTTCTCCAGGGGATCTTCCCAACCCAGAGATTGAACCCAGGTCACTGAAGTTGCAGGTAGACTCTTTACAGACTGAGGCACCAGGGAAGACACAAAGAAAAAAAGTGAAAGGCCTTGGAGAATACCCCTTTAAAAGAAAAAAAAAGAAGTTTATTTATTTATTTTTGGCTGTGCTGGGTCTTCGTTGCTTCATGGCTCTTCTTTAGTTTCTGGGAGTGGGACTACGATCGCTATGGTCCGTGGGCTTCTCATTGTAGTGACTTCTGTTGCCGAGCACGGGCCCATGCGCTCTAGGGCTCTCTGGCTTCAGCAGTTGCAGCATGCGGGCTCTGTAGTTTTGCCGCCTGGGCTCTAGAGCACAGGCTCAGAAGTTGTATCACTTGTGCTTAGTTGCTCTGTGGCATGTTGGATCTTCTGGACCTGGGATTGAAATCGTGTCTCCTGGATCGGCAAGTGATTCTTTACCACCGAGCCCCCAGGGAAGCCTGGAGAAGAGCCTTTTTAATAACTTCTCTGGGCCACAAGTTTTCACCTCTATTTTAGTATCACTTCTATAAAGCTTTCTATGAAAATAATAATTATTTGTAAACTTCCTATGAAGATGTTTTTAAAGTATTTTTTTGAATATAAGTTAAAGATAGAGATCAATGATAATGGGTGATCTTATTTGATATATTGGCTACAAAAATAATGATCAGTTTTGGGGTCTCCAGTCCTTTTCACCCATCAATATAAAGTTAAGAAATGTAAAAAAAGAGCAGAAGAACACATAATACATCTATTGAATTTACTGCAAGAATCTAGTTAAACCCTAAATGTATACGATTTGGGGTGGATCAGAGGCCGTATTTCTGGATGCCTCTGTCAAGTATGATTTGAACTAATTTGTTTTCAGCACTGATTTCAAGGAGGCTACCCCTAAACGTGTGTTTATATTTTCTTTCTTTCAAAAAAGTAGTTACCCAGCTATTACAATATTGAATCCAGAATCCACAGGCAGGCTAAATCAGAGACAATGCATCTGTTGCTATTAAACCTCCAATATGGGGCTGTTTTGCTAGGCAGCCATCAAATTTACACTTGTTTTTATTTTGCTTTGTTTGAATAAATTAATAGAAGTTTAATATGATGTGGGATCTTCCCCAGTGGCTCAGGAGCAATAAATATTTAAAGGGTCACTTATAAAAGGAAGCATCAGCAATTCTTTTGAATATAAGTAAAAGTTCATGAGTACCTACTATTTTGTAATACTTTTGCATTCAGTTCAGTCGCTCAGTCGTGTCTGACCCCATGAATTGCAGCACGCCAGTCCTCCCTGTCCATCACCAACTCCCAGAGTTCACTCACACTCATGTCCATCCAGTCAGTGTTGCCATCCAGCCATCTCATCCTCTGTCGTCCCCTTCTCTTCCTGCCCCCAGCCCCTCACAGCATTAGAGTCTTTTCCAATGAGTCAACTCTTCACACGAGGTGGCCAAAGTATTGGAGCTTCAGCTTTAGCATCAGTCCTTCAAAGAACACCCAGGACTGATCTCCTTTAGAATGGACTGGTTGGATCTCCTTGCAGTCCAAGGGACTCTCAAGAGTCTTCTCCAACACTACAGTTCAAAAGCATCAATTCTTCGGTGCTCAGCTTTCTTCACAGTCCAACTCTACTTTTTCATTAGTGATTCTTTAAAATCTATTAAGCCATCTTATCAGTTAAACTCTCTTTCAAAGGAGCATATTACTATTTTTAATATTTAAGGAATTAAGAATTCTATTCACTGGGATGGTAATACAGAAGAAAATTTTCTATAGTGTATGGGCAAAGTTTAAAGGAAGATAGTATTTAATATTGAGATGGTCACTTAGATATGATTTAGGTTTAAACTGAAGAATACTTGTTAGAAAGAAAATAACAAAATATTCCCTAAACTGTTAAAAAAACATTCACCTATAGAACATGAATCCTTCTTACATAGTTTTACTGTTAGGGAATGGCCAGAGATAATGTACAAATATTTATGTAAATAAAAATTTTATAGCACTGATCATAATACCTAAAAAGCATAAACAATAAAAATGGAATCGTTTGAACAAATTAAGGTACAGTCATTGGTACCTAACATTTAAACAAATATCCACAGTATTTCTGAAATAAGTGACAAAGACGTGATATCTTTTAGTTTTAATTTGCTGCTCTTTTAAAAGTCTATTACTAAATAAATCCATTTATCTTAATAATATAACATAATGTCACTGTCCTAAACTAGAAGCAAATCCAGCAGACACTTAAACTGTGCTTTACTCATTTGTCATTATTTTAGTGACAAATACAAAACTCTCCAGCAATGTCCCCACTTTCTTTCTCCTAGTTCTTTCCAATGTGAAACTCCTTACAAGCAAAGCTCATAAAATCATATCCGGTAAAATGGCTACTGGCCCAGTTAACCTCTTGGACTATTTAATCAATACAAATTGTTAATAGACCAGACAAGAAATTCAGGCAACGTTTATTGGGGTTCATGCAGCACATGGGAGCGAGAACAAGACACAGGTGGCCTTGCTGGTTCCCCAAGGTGGGGGCAGGCTGGTTTCTTAAATGGGCTGAGGGCAGGGACACATAAGTGAGTGGAGAGGAGGCACAGCTTAGGTGGTGTGCCCACCCCTCCGTGGTGCTGTGTGCAGGGACCATGCACAGTACTCTTTTTTGGCTCTAGGCACTTCAGAATTGGTACTTGGTTTGTGGTCTTTTGGATCTTATTGTTCATAACTGCCCCACTCTGCAGGCGTGTAGTTATTTTCAGTCCCTTATAGTTTGTTTGTATTCTGTTGCTCAAGGAGATGAGGGTTCCAGTTTCCAACCTATCTCAAAACTCTAATCTCTGATGGTAGGAGATGGGAATTTTTGGTGTCAGCCTAAAACCCAGCATAAAGTCTTACACATGGATGCTGGGTAATACATGATAAGTGACTGAATGAGAGACACCATTTTTTTAAACTACATTTTAATACAGACATATATTCTTGGTCTCTTTACCAGTTAGTTAATTTTACCTAGTGAAGTGCATACTTGTCCATGATTTGCTCTATGCCAGGCACTGTGTTAAGTGCTATCCGAATGTAACCTTGATTAGTCTTCACAACAGTTTGTATGGTGGATCCAACTGTCATCATGTCCATGACACACAGGAGGACTGAGAAACAGAAAGGTCACTGAAGGTCACAGAGCTATCTGTCTGTCTGGGATTGATCTGTCTGAACCACTATCCATACTGTGTGAAATGTGCTGGCACACACAGTTTACCAGCTACCCAGGCTTATACTACCCTCCTCCAAGTATCCTATCTTGTGTGCAAAGGATATCACCCCCTAAAGGTTATATATTAAACCCAAATAGGGAACTGTGATGGCTTCCTAGGTGGCTTAGCAGTAAAGAACCCACCTGCCTATGCAGGAGATGCATGTTCAATACCTAGGTAGGGAAGATCCCTTGGAGAAGGAAATGGCAACCCACTCCAGTATTCTTGCCTGGGAAATCCCATGGACAGAGGAGCCTAGCAAGTTACAGTCCATGAGATCACAGAGTCAGACATGACTTAGTGACTAAACAACAACAAGGGGACTGTGATAGATGGACTAGGACTTTGCAAGACCTGGCTATATTTCCTGCCGCTTCTCAGAAACTGAATAGACAGAAATTTCAGACTACTCAGAAATTGTGTAGACAGAGACCTCTTGCTTTTTTTTCCTCTCTTCTCACAGCGGAAGGCACTGGAGGCAGGCAGAGCCCAAGGTTTTAGATTCATATGCAGGTTTCCAAGCCTTGTGCCTAAAGAACTGCAAGATTCTCATGTGCCCAGAGTCTCTCTTGCCAAGAGACTATGACAGATTCTAGTAAATTGTTTAGTTGCTCAGTCATGTGCTACTCTGTGACTCCATAAATAGTAGCCTGCCAGGCTCCTCTCTCCCTGAGATTCTCCAGTCAAAAATACTGGAATGGGTTCCCATTTCCTCTTCCAGGGTATCTTCCCTCCCCAGGGATCAAACTGGTGTATCTTGCACTGGCAGGTGGATTCTTTATCCCTGTGCCACCTGGGAAGCCATTCTGGTAAATATTCAACTGTGAAGAGCGGCTGGTCATTTTTCAGTTGTGTGATTGAAGTTTCAAATATCCCTGGTATGGCTTTAGGGCTTGTGGTTTTATTGAACTTTGCTAGTATGTCACTGTTTACAAAGGTGAAATTGCAGAGTGAGCATATAAAACAGCTGCAGTGTTTGTCACAGCAAGCAGTATTCAGGAAAGTGCTCTTTGCTGTGAGATGCCGTTTAGGATATCAGGGCTGCCTTACACAGCCGCAAACCAGCTTCCCCAACCTCATCCTACCGTGTCCGTGTCTCTTTTCCCTCTTAATTACATTTCACTTGGCTTCAATTTCCCTCTAAGTAACCTCAGCCTTGAAAATGCCAAAGCCTCTACAATTAAGAGATCTGTGGACCGTGTAATGCTAGCCTATTATGGAGACACAGCTCAGTCTTCTGATTTCCATTTGATAGAAAGCCAAGAGTCAGCCTTTCTTCAACTTACAGCACTTTTTTGCCTTGCTGAGTGAGAAATCTGAAACAATTCAGTGAATTTTAAGAGAAGATTAAGTTAGCAACATTCCTGATTGTACCAGTTGGACATTATCCTGCCTTATATAACATTCTTGATAAAAACCATATTATAAAGTTTACACGAAAGGGGAGAGAATGTATAGTGGTGAAAAAAGAAACCAGTGGCTCAAAGGAGGGAGGAGGTAAATTCCATGAGTAGCTGCAGCTTCTGAAGCAATGTATAGGTATACTTTACTTTAAATTCATTGATATCCATTACTTTAAAAAAACATTTTTATAGATTTAAAATTTTTTTCAAAAAATGTTATATTTTTTCAAGCTGTTTTTCAGTCACTCAAATCGCATTTGAATGCTAATTTCTGCCTGGTGTGGTTGAGAACTGTTATTTTTCTTTATACTGTAACTACTCAAACATGCCTGGTCAAGGGTTTTACCTGTCTTATGTTAAAAGTACAGATTTCCAGGCCCAGACCCCAGAGGTTCTACCTCACTTTTGAAGTCCAGAAATGCATATTTTTTTCTTCAAGTTTTTTTTTTTTTTTTTTTTAATATACAAAGATGTTTTTATTTTATTTATTTTGGCTGCACCACTCAGCTTATGGGATCTTCCTTCCCTGGCCACATGCTTGGCCGTAAACACATGGAGTCCTAACCACTGGACCATCAGGGAATTTCCGTCCTTTAAGTTCTTTTTGTAATAAAATTATTCAAATTTCTATCTTCACTTAACTTCAGCAGTTGTTAACATTTGTCATTTTGTACAATGCTATGTACTGTTTGCCACTATAGACAGATGGATGGGTGATGGATGGATGGATGGATGAATAGGCAGCTGGATGGATAACCAGATAATTTAGCCCCTTTTCACTAAGGCACTCAATAACCTGTTCTAATTACTTTCTGTCACATATCTTTGACAGCAATCCACAGGCTTAATGTAGAAAGGAACAACACATGTTTAGTTAGAAACTTACACTCAACATATACCTGTCACATGGTTCATCACAATAATAAAGAAGTACTTTTTATTGTGAACAGTCATACATACAAATATGCAAATTTAAACATACATATACTCTTTAAAAACTAGTTATAACACATCACCCCTGTTCATACCACCCTGTTAGAACTAGAACATTAGCAGGAAGTTCAGACCCCTTGAGGATCAGAGCTGAACACTTGTCCCACATCACTTTTCCTCCATATGTAACCATTTTCCTGAATTTTGTGTTAATAATTCCCTAACTCTTTTTAAGTTTTCTCCCATACATGTATCAGAAAAAAAGTTTTTGTTTCATTTTTCTGCTTTCGAATATTCTTAAATGGATTAATATGTGTTCTCCTATGACTTATTTTGTTTTTTGTGTTGTAATTTTGAGATACATCTATTGATGGGTATGGCAGGGCTTCCCAGTTGGCTCAGTTGTAAAGAATCCACCTGTCAATGCAGGAAATACAGGTTAGATCCCTGGGTCAGGAAAATCCCCTGGAGGAGGAAATGGCAATCCACTCCAGTGTTTTTGCCTGGAAAATCTCACGGACAGAGGAGCCTGGTGGTTAAAGGGGTTGAAACTAGTTGGACATGACTTAGTGTCTGAGTATGCACGCACACATGATGAGTATAACTGTACTTTGTTTTCTCTACAGTATACTGTTTTACTTTATGAAAATATCAGATTTTATTTATCCAGTGTACAACTGATGGAAATTGGAAATGTTTTCAGTTTCTTTTGATACACAGTGTGTCAAGAACATTCTCACGTATACCTGTGTGTACATGTGCAGTCACTTGAGGGTGCAATCCTAGGAATGTCCAGAATTTAAGGTTCTAGAAAGGTATGGGCATTTTCCTAAACACCAGATATTACCATCATTAAAGGAATAGGACCAATTCCTGGAACTCTTGATTGGCCTGCGATTGGGTCTGTATTTGCAGTGTGTACCCGGAAACAGTTTTTACTTTTGTTGTTGTTCAGTCACTAACTCATGTCCAACTCTTTGTGACCCCGTGGACTGCAGCATGCCAGGCTTCCCTGTCCTTCACTATATGCTTGAGTTTGCTCAGATTCACGTCCATTGAGTCGGTGATAACATCCAACCGTCTCATCCTCTCTTGCCCCTTTCTCCTCCTGCCCACTATCTTTCCCAGCATCAGGGTCTTTTCCAATGAGTTGGCTCTTCTCATCAGATGTCCAAAGTATTGAAACTTCAGCTTCAGCCCTTCCAATGAATATTCAGGGTTGATTTCCTTTAGGATTGACTGGTTTTATCTTTCCTTACACTCCAAAGGACTCTCAAGACTCTTCTCCAGTGCCATATTTCAAAAGCATCAATTCTTCGGCACTCAGCCTTCTTTATGGTTCAACTCTCCTGTGTGACTACTGGAAAAATAAGAGCTTTGACTAGATGGACCTTTGTCGGCAAAGTGATGTCTCTGCTTTTTAGTACTGTGTCTAGGTTTGTCATAGCTTTTCTTTCAAGGAGCAAGCATCTTTAATTTCATGGCTTCCCTAGTGGCTCAGACAGTAAAGGATCCACCTACGATGCAGGAGACACGGGTCCCTGGGTTGGGAAGATCCTCTGGAGAAGGGAATGGCTGGCCACTCTAGTAGCCTTGCCTAGAGAATTCCATGGACAGAAGAGCCTGGCCGACTACAGTCCATGACGTCGTCAAGACACTAACACTTTCACTTTTACTTTTAAGACACAATAAACTCCAGCTCCAGAGAAGGAGAGGAACTGGGCCAAGACTGGTGGCCCAGGCTTGGCAAGAGCCTAGAATCTACATAGTGGCTTATGCAGTGGTGACATTCACTGGGTCAACTCAGCATCCTTATTGACTACTCACTCATATAGTGTTCCAGTGCTTCTTTGACATATCTACTCTGTATCGGTAACTTTCTACTCTACTTGAACTACACAAATGACCACATTCTGTACTCTGATAAGCAAGATAATTCATTGGAAAGAACAAGGAAAGTACTTAGAAGTACTTAAGTTTAGCAACATTTTCCATTTATGTATTAGGTGGTTTTTGTTTGTTTCTTCCACTATTACGCTTTTATTTATTTTTTGTTTTCAGTTTTTCTTTTATATTGGAGTATAGTTGATTAACAATGTTGTGTTGGTTTCAGATGTAGAGCAGAGTGATTTAGTTACACATGTACCTGTATCTATTCTTTTTCAAATTCTTTTCTCATTTATGATACTACAGAAAAAACAGTTCTCTGTGCCTACCCAACAGTAGGTCTTTGTTGATTAGCTATTGTAAATATAGCAGTATGTACATGTCAGTTCCAAATGGCCTGTCTATTCTTCCCCCAACCTTTCCCCTCTGGTTACCGTAAGTTTGTTGTCTAAGTCTGTGACTCTGTTTCTGTTTTGTACATGGTTGTTATATTTTTAGAGTTCACATAAAAGTGATATGATATTTGTCTTTCTCTACCTGACTTACTTCATTTAGTATAATCTCCAGATCCATCTATGTTGCTGCAAAGGGCATTATTTCATTCTTTTTAATGACTGAATAATACCCATTGTGTGTATATACACACCACATCTTCTTTATCCATTCCTCTGCTGATGGACATTTAGGCTTCTTCCATGTCTTGGCTATTGTAAACAGTGCCTCAGTTAACATTGGGGTGCATGTATCCTTTTGAAGCATGTTTTTCTCCAGCTATATACTTAGGAGTGGGATTGCTGGATCATCTAGTAGCCCTATTTTTAGTTTTTTAAGGCGCCTCCAGACTGTTCTCTGTAGTGGCTGCACCAATTTACATTTCCACCGACAACATTGGAGGGCTCCCTTTTCTACACATCCTCTTCAGCATTTATTGTTTGTAGATTTTTTGATGATGGCCAATCTGACTGGTGTGAATAGAGACCTCATTGTAGTTTTGATTTGCATTTCACTGTGGTGTTGGAGAAGACTCTTGAGAGTCCCTTGGACTGCAAGGAGATCCAACCAGTCCATTCTGAAGGAGATCAGCCCTGGGATTTCTTTGGAAGGAATGATACTAAAGCTGAAACTCCAGTACTTTGGCCACCTCATGCAAAGAGTTGACTCATTGGAAAAGACTCTGATGCTGGGAGGGATTAGGGGCAGGAGGAGAAGGGGATGACAGAGGATGAGATGGCTGGATGGCATCACTGACTCGATGGACGTGAGTCTGAGTGAACTCCAGGAGTTGGTGATGGACAGGGAGGCCTGGCGTGCTGCGATTCATGGTGTCGCAGAGAGTCGGACACGACTGAGTGACTGAACTGAACTGAATAATAAGCGATGTTGAGCATTTTTTCATGTGCCTTTTGGCCATTTGTATGTCTTCTTTGGAGAAATGTCTGTTTACATCTTCTGCCCAAGTTTTGATTGGGTTGTTTGTTTTTTTGATACTGAGCTGCACAAGCTATTTGTAAATTTTGAAGATTAACCTCTTATTGGTTGCATTGTTTGCAAATATTTTCTCCCATTCTGTGGGTTGTCCTTTCATTTTGTTTATAGTTTCCTTTGCTGTGCAAATTTGAGATAATACATGAAAAATCCTCTGCCTTTTCCTGACATTTGATAAGCATTCAGTATATTGTAGCTTTTGATGATCTTCTTTCTTTATTTGTCGTCACACAGAACCAAGAAACCTGAAATAATAAAATTCCTTTCCCTAATAATAATCTTTTCCTCTTGACTGAATTAATGGAATCTCTCTCCTAACCCACCTCTTGTTTCAAATATCATCTCAACATTTTTACTTCTCTGAATTATTCTCATAGTATTCACCTACACATATTTTTGATTTAAATGTTTAACATGTCTTCTTTTAGCCTTATCTTAAACATAACATGTTTTGATTTAAACTTTTGATTCCTACCTTCTCCAGTCCCCAGTATTTTCCCACCATCTTCCTCTCTAGTTCAGTTACTGGCATCAGCATCAACTTAGCTACCCTGGGTTAAAAAGTGAGACTCATCCTTGACTCCTCTCTGTACTGAGTCCATCAGCAAGTCCTGTAGGTTCTGCTCCCAGATCTTTTTATGCATCTGACCACATCTGACCCTCTCGGTGTCACCTCCAGTCTAAACCAGCATCAGTTTTCACGTGGATTACTGCTGCCATCCCTCCCCCACTGCTTCCATTCTGCACCCTCAAGATAAAGTTTAAATCGATCTGATCACTCCACTGATTAAAGTCTCCTAAAGACTCCCCCACTGCAGTGACAACAGATTCCAAACATTTTACCATGAGTTTTAGGTATGATCAGACCTCTTTCTCCACCTCTGACCTTGGTTCTCTTCTTTCCCTTTGTCCCTGTCACAGCTGAACTCTTTCTCTCCCTTGAGTATCACAAAGCTTACTGGCCTTCTCATTCAACTTTCTTGTCTTTCTGGAACTTTTCCCCGTGGTTCACCTAGCTTAAAGGTCACCTTCTGAGAGAGGCTTTCTCTGACCCTCGGGGACCATCCATGTTTTCACTACTTTAACTTTGTTTTCCTCGTAACTGTACTATCTACATTTAATCTTAAGTATTTGTTGATGTGTTCCACCCCACTGGAATATAATTTCTAGCAGAGTGCCCATCTGCTTTACAGCTGTATTTTCAACACCACGTAGAAGATAGGTGCTAGGGAAATATTTGTTGAATTGATGAAGGAATGAATGAAAGGTAACTAGAGACTAAAAGAATCACAGAACTTCTTACATGTATCACTGATTAATAATAGTAACTGTAAATATATAAGGTAAAAATTGTTTTTTTGTTTGTTTGTTTTCAGGTTTAATTGGAATTCTTCAAAATGTCTGGTAAGTTTTTGTGAATACATTTTAATATGCTGTATTTTCAATTGTGAATTGTGTGATTCCTTTCCTTAAAAAGTTAGAGTGTATTTCCTTCTGAAGTTACTTATTCGTGTTTAATATTTGAAGAATTTATATACATATATACATTTATTTATTCATTTATATATATGAACATTCTTATTTATCTTTGACAGAAAAGGATTAAAAGGGATTTAGAGTGGCATATAGGTAATGAAAAAAGTCTCCGCTTGTACGTGGGGGCAAATTAGGTAAAGGAAAAATGCAGGTGGGAAAGTAAGTCAGCAAAGAGAGGTGATAGTTAAAAATATATTTATAGGTTGATATCTAATATACATACTGAGTTGCTTTTTATAAGAAATGAGTATATTTAATATTGGTCATATTCATTGATACATACCAACAGAAAAAATGAATATTCTCTGATCATATTATCATTCCATTGCAAATCATGTACTACCTTTCTCCCCCCTAAGATATAGTCCCCACAGCTCCTAAGCAACCTGCAGATGAAACAGAGAATCAAATAAAGTCACCTGATCCAAGGCCTGGTGCCCCTCCTGAGTACAGTTCCAGTTTTGTACCAGGTAGGTTAAATATTTGAAAAGAATCTTTCCCCTCTCCAGAAAACCATCCTCATAGTTAAGATTTCTTTTTAAATTAACTAATTAATTAATTGAATGATTCAATAATAAATATTTAATGCCTACAGGGGGCCAAGTAGTTTACTAGATGTTAATTAGAATCATATTCCTGTCTTCATAGGATTTATAGGCAACTTAGGAAGAAAATTGTACAAACATTGATGGCACTCTTTTTGCTTAAGAATGAAGAGAATGTTGTAAGTGCACAAAGGCAGTAACTACCTCTATGGGGGATTGGAGGGAAGCACTGAGGAAGTCAAGTTTTACTGGCACAATGAGGAATTTCTCAATCAAAGGAAAGAACACTGTGTCCAAAAGCTCATGGTCATGATGGTCTGGTCCGAGGCATTCTTGGGACAAATGCCAGGAGAAGTGCAGAACAGTGGAGGCAAATGGCTTCAAGTTCTAATTAAGGAGCTTGTTTTTCTGCAAATATTTTTGTAAGTCTGAAAGCTCATACTGTATTCAGAGACTCAGGAAAATGGATGCTGATAAGTATGTGGGCAGTATGTAACTTTTAAAAAATTAAATAGTCTTTTGACTGAGGAAATAGTTTTAATCAGGATTATATTCAAATACATTTTGAAGATTTAGAAAATGATAAAGTGTAGTGCTATTTCTTTAAATATATATTTAAGCATATGTTTTGAGATAGAAACAAGTGAGTTAGGCTGTGGAAGAGCAGAAGAAACCCTGGTATCCATAGGATACTGGCAAGGGTGTTCTCTTGGCTCCAGACATACGATCCATGGAGCTCAGGTAGCCTTTGTCTCTGCAGTGCTTTCTGAAGTTAGGGCTTCCTTTTCCTCTTTCCCTCATGTATATGTGTGTTATATGAATCTGAGCATACAGCCCCTGTATAACCCCTCATTACTGCTTAATGCCTGCTAAATCCAAATTTTTGACAACCCTGGATCATAATTTCACTGTATCTGACTGTTACTCTATATTTTACTTCAGTGGCTTTCAAATTATCTACATAATTTATCTTACATTCACCAGTTGCTCTATATCCAAGTACCTAGGTTATACTAGAACAGAAACTATACCATTTCTAAGAAGTAATTGTTGGCTATAAATCATGTTCTGTTCATCTGGGAAAATGTCTGTCTGCTCCCTTCTGTATCAAAAAATTAGCAAGAGAGCAGGATACAGCCTTCAAGTTAAACGAGTAAGTCAGTTGAAAAATATTGTGATGAAAAACATACAACTCATGAATTTTCACTTATGAGAATCGACAACAAAAATTTACCATGATCACCATCTAGTGGCTGAATGATATACTTACTTATACTGATGTAAATTGTGTCCCCTTAATTCGCATTCAGTTCAGTTCAGTCGCTCAGTCGTGTCCAACTCTTTGTGACCCTATGAATCGCAGCACGCCAGGCCTCCCTGTCCATCACCAACTCCCGGAGTTCACTCAGACTCACGTCCATCGAGTCAGTGATGCCATCCAGCCATCTCATCCTCTGTCGTCCCCTTCTCCTCCTGCCCTCAATCTCTCCCAGCATCAGGGTCTTTTCCAATGAGTCAACTCTTTGCATGAGGTGGCCAAAGTATTGAAGTTTCAGCTTCAGCATCAGTCCTTCCAATGAACACCCAGGACTGATCTTTAGGATGGAGTTAGGAACTGGAAATACTGTACTTGAAATACTTAGTTTTAATGAATTTCTTAAGATTCAATTATATATTCTATTTGCATTATATTACTCGATATTCATTCCACGGAAAATAAAGTAAAAAAGTATAATAATAGTCAAAATGACTAAGAAAATACAAATTCCATAAAACAGTATTTCTCACACTAGTAGTGGTAGGACAATGCTCCATAACAAAATTATACAAAGTTAAACATGTTTTATTGTGTTGTGTTTTCTTGCAGAACAATCAGAACTTTTAAGAGCAGTTTTAAAGGTTAAAAGGGAGTATAAAACGTATACTGTTTCCCACATATATTATGCTCTTCTCTTAACATCTCAGAATAATGTATTCTTATAACATTAATCATTTGATTATGTACATTTTTATATTTTTTAGAAATATAGTCTCTATACTCTATAGAATAGCACCATAATCTAAATTGTAATTTTCTTACTAATTTATTGATACTCAGATTTTGTTCCATGAGATACTTTTATCCTAAGATTACATGGTTAATACCACAATAATTAATCAACTCATTAAAATGATATAACAATTAGTATTTTTGAGATAGTTTGTATGACATTGTTGTTTTTTAATAATAGTTCTAAAGAGGAGAGAGATATCCAATATTTAGTCCAGTTTGGGTACTCTTGAACACAATTCTTATAGAAATTAAAAGTATTTCATTGGCCAAAAAATTTGTTCAATTTTAAGTACAAATAAAAGGCGTATTTTTCATTTTCACCAAGAACTTTATTGAACAGTATATTCCCTAACTAAATGAACTTTTTGGCCAACCCAATACGTTCTTTACAACAAACTGAATTTTCTCCATTTTTCTAAAGACGTTAGCTCTTTTTTCTCACTTAGCTCTAATTTGACATTGTTTCTAGTTGCCATTATTTTCCTTTAGTCTTTCCTGAGTCTGTCTCTATCACGAGCTCTGTGTAAACTACACTTAGAAACTGGTATTCCCAGAGGTCCTTGGTCTGATTCCCTGTCCAGCCCCTGGCTGCACCGGCCTGTCCACTCTCTCATCTCTTCCATTTACTTGTCCTTTTACACTCTCTTTAGTAATCTTGGGAATATCCCATGGTTTCATTTGCTTTTAACCACTTATGAATCCCTTTGTTGTTTAGTTGCTAAGTTGTGTCTGACTCTTGTGACTCTGTAGCCCATCAGGCTCCTCTGTCCATGGGATTTCCTATCCAAGAATACTGGAGTGGGTTGCCATATCCTTTTTTAGGGAATCTTCCCAGCCCAGGGATTGAACCCCTGTCTCCTGCGTTGCTGGCAGATTCTTTACCACTGAGCCACCAGGGAAGCCCTAGGAATCCTTCCACTCCCACCCAAATCTGTCTCCTCTGCGCTAAACTTATATTTCCAACCGCATGTAGACCACTTGCCCTTAGTGACCTGGGATCTCAAACTCAAGTGATCCTCAATACATCTTTGGCATCTTGTTCCTAAACACAATATTCTTTCTCTACACTGGACTCCTGCAGTCAGAAACTTGAGACCCTTTCCTCATATCATTTGTTACCAAGACAATATGTCTCTTTAATGTCAATCATTGTTTTTCTACTTTCTACTCCTTTCATCATAATTAAATTTCCTTACCTCCCATCTAGACTCCTTCAGGCACCTCCTGCCTCTTCCAACCTTCCTATTCATAAAGGCTCTAAATGTAAAACTGGTCACTCCAGTGTGCATGTTATCAGCATAAAGTGCTTTGCACACAGTAGAGGTCTTTCATCATCATCCCTTCTTCCCCACCTTCCTTTCTGCTTTGTTTGCTAAATCTTCACACATGGCCTTTACCCATGTGGTACTGAGATTTCCCTGTGCAGCTGCTCATTTTGTGCCTGTTCTGTCTAAAACCTTTCCCACTCATGAAGGTGCTAACTGGGTCTCATGTGTCAGCACTTACATCATAGGATATCTCCTCTGCCTCAGTTCCTTGCCCCTCCTCTTTAATCCCTTCATCCACTATGTGTCTACCTATGTGAGTGTTATAGACCTAGACCTTGGACTATTTAATCAATAGAAATTGATAAGGCGCGAGATGAGAGATTCAAACAGGGCTTACTGAGGCTCATGCTACAGCAGGAGGGAGTGAGAACAAGTAACAGGAGCCAAGTAGTTAAGCTAGTTCCTTAAATGGAGTGAGGGAAGGGGTGAATCAGTGGGTTGGACAGGAAGCATAGCTTAGGTGGTCTGCCCACCCCGTTGGCTGTGCTGTGTGCAGAAATCATGGGCAGCATTCTGCTTTTGCATATATAAGGTCGTATTTCCTTATGGTATATTTTAGTTTCTGTAAAGTTTTAGTAATAGCCCCATTTTCATTTTCATTCCTGATTTTAATAATTGAAGTCTATTTTTTCCCTTGGTTAGTGTGGCTTAAGGTTTCTCAATTTGTTGATCTTTTAAAAGAACCTACTTTTGGTTTTGTTGATTTTGTCTATTTTTATTTTTTCATTTCTTTCTCTTCTATTTCAGTCTTTATCATTTCCTCCTGATGGCTTTGAGTTTGGTTTATTTCTAAGGTGGAAAGTTGGGTTACTGCTCCTAGATATTTCTTTCTTTCTTTCTTTTTGGCTCCAAGGGTCTTTGTCACTCCCCTTGGGCTTTCTCTAGTTGCAGCTATTCTTTTTTGTGGTGTGTGGGCATCTCATTATGGTGGTTTCTTTTAACGCAGAGTACAGGCTTTAGGGCACGCAGGCTTTCAATAATTGTGGCCAATGAGCTTAGTCGCTCCAAGGCGTGTGGAATCTTCCTAGAGCAGAAAACAAACCCATTTCTCCTGCATTGTTCTTAACCACTGGACCACCAGGGAAGTCTAAGATATTTCTTTTTTAATGTAGGTGTTTACAGCTTCAAATTGCCCTCTAAGCACTGTTTCAGCTACATCCCATAAGCTTTGGTATATTATGTTTTTGTTTTATTCATCTCAAATTATTTTCTAATTTCCCTCATGTTTTTTTTATCCCTTTGATAATTTAGGAGTACATTATTTTATTTCCTCATATTTGTGATTTCCCAAATTTCCTTCTGTTATTATTGATATCTGGTTTTACTCTGTTGTAATAGAGTATATTTTGTTTGGATTTCAGATGTCTTAAATTTATTGAGACTTGTCTTATGGCCCAGCCAATAGGTCTGTCTTTGAGAAGGTTCTGTGTGCATTTGAGAAGAATGTTTTAAGGTTTATTGTTGGGTCAAGTGTTCTATACATTCTGTTATGTCTAGTTTCATTTGTAGTGTTTCATTTGTAGTGTTTTGCACTTCTGTTTCCTTTTTGATCTCCTGCTCATGTATTCTACCCATTACTGTGAATGGGGTATTGCAATCTCTAACTATTGTTTGTTGAATTGCCTATTTCACTTTATATTTGTCAGTTTTTGCTTGATATATTTTGAAACTCTGTTTTTAGGTATATATAATTGTTACGTCTTCTTGACAGAGTGCCACGTCTGTTGTTATAAAATATACTCTTGCCTGGAAAATCCCATGGGCGGTGGAGCCTGGTAGGCTGCAGTCCGTGGGGTCACTAAGAGTCGAACACGGCTGAGCGACTTCACTTTCACTTTTCACTTTCATGCATTGGAGAAGGAAATGGCAGCCCACTCCAGTACTCTTGCCTGGAGAATCCCAGGGATGGGGGAGCCTGGTTGGCTTCCATCTATGGGATCGCACAGAGTCGGACACGACTGAAGTGACTTAGCAGCAGCAGCAGCTATAGTTTTCATCTTAAAATATATTTTTTCTGACATGAGTATGATTATTTCACTAATTTTTATTAATGAAGTACTAATACGTGCTACAACATTGATGAACCTTAAAAATATGCCACAAAGAGCAACCAGGTACGAAGGCTATGTGTTACATGATTTTATTTATATGAAATGTCCAGTTTAGGCAAATCTGTGGAGGTAGTAGTTTCCAGGGCCTGGGAGAAAGGTGGGGAATGATTGGTAATTGGTATAGGATTTTTTAGGGGGTGATGAAACTATTCTGGAGTTAGATAGTAGTCTTTAAAACAACTGCTTTGACATTAAGTAGACCTTACTATCTTTCTGACCTTAAACAATTTGTGTATGTACTTAGTTGCTCAGTTGTGTGACTCTTTGGAACCCCATGGACTGCAACCCGCCAGGCTCCTCTGTCCTTGGGGATTCTCGAGGCAAGAATACTGTAGTGGACTGCCATGCCCTCCTCCAAGGGATCTTCCCAACCCAGGGATTGATCCCAGGTCTCGCTCATTGCAGGCATATTTTTACCATCTGAGCCACCAGAGAAGACCTTAAACAATAGTAGCCATAAACATAGTAGGAAAAACTTTACCATTCTAATTATATGCTAGGCCTTACGTTAATCTTCCTACAAAGGAAACTAATGCATAAAGGCTAGCATGTTAACTTGATATTTCAACCTTACTTCTATGCCTCTGAAATGGGAATAATTACTTCATAAGATTTAAGAGGATTAAATGAGTTAAGGTATAAATCCCCTTAGTGCATTTTGGTACATTCTATATACTCATAAAATGAAACACCTTCTTATTTTTAAGTGGAGGTTGTGTGATGCATATCATTTCCATGTAAAAAGTCATGCTGACACCACCATATATTGTAGCGTTCATAATGTATAATTCTTCCATTTGTTTTTGAATGCAGGGCCTCCTGGACCAGCTATCCCTCCACCTGCAGGCTACCCAGGAGGCTTGCCTATGGGATACTATGGTCCACATCAGCCCAGTACCTTCCCCCTGTACATGCAGACTGGAAGTATCCGCCCCATCCAATACCAGCCTGGAAAATATCCTGCACCACAACTTTCTGCTCCAGTAGTATGGATGCCAGTGCCAACTCCCATACCACACTGTCCTCCGGGTCTGGAATGCCTAGCCCAGGTACTCCACACAAATCCAAATTGTTTTCTTACAAAGTATGACTAGGGATCTAAGAAGAAGAGACTAGATAGAGTACATAAAGGTGATCGGTCAGAGATGACAGATGTTTAATTTGTGTGACTATAGGAATGGTGATGATAATTTCAGGAATGGGAATGGGGAAAAAAGAAGATAGGGATTTTTCTGGTGGTATGAATATGACTTTCCTGAAGGGTGTATGCTGAATTTTAAGACATTCACAATGTCCTGTTGAACACAATTTAAAAAATAGGAATAGGGATAGTAGAAAGTCTATGAAGATGTTAATTAGGTTGCCATTTGTTTAGAAGTAAAGGGTGAACAACAAGAAAAGCAATGTTACAAAGAACAGAGGGCAGTGAGTGAATCACTCGGTGCCTTCAGTTCAGTTCAGTCACTCAGTCGTGTCCAACTCTTTGCGACCCCATGAATTGCAGCACACCAGGCCTCTCTGTCCATCACCATCTCCCGGAGTTCACGCAGACTCATGTCCATCGAGTCAGTGATGCCATCCAGCCATCTCATCCTCAGTCGTCTCCTTCTCCTCCTGCCCCCAGTCCCTCCCAGCATCAGAGTCTTTTCCAATGAGTCAGCTCTTTACATGAGGTGGCCAAAGTACTGGAGCTTCAGCTTTAGCATCATTCCTTCCATGAAATCCCAGGGCTGATCTCCTTCAGAATGGACTGGTTGGATCTCCTTGCACTCCAAGGGACTCTCAAGAGTCTTCTCCAACACCACAGTTCAAAAGCATCAATTCTTCAGCGCTCAGCCTTCCTCACAGTCCAACTCTCACATCCATACATGACCAATGGAAAAACCATAGCCTTGACTAGACGGACCTTAGTCGGCAAAGTAATATCTCTGCTTTTGAATATACTATCTAAGTTGGTCATAACTTTTCTTCCAAGGAGTAAGCGTCTTTTAATTTCATGGCTGCAGTCACCATCTGCAGTGATTTTGGAGCCCCAAAAAATAAAGTCAGCCACTGTTTCCACTGTTTACCCATCTATTTCCCATGAAGCGATTTAGGCCGTTGCTTTTTCTCACTATCCATAGTTTTCATCAACCAATCCTGCCTCCTCCCAAAGCATACAATGTAAATAAAAATAGAAGCCAGGCAAGAATATTGTCCATATGCTGGGAAAGGTGAAGGCAAAAGGAGAAGGGGATGGCAAAGGATGAGATGGTTATATAGCATCACCAACTCAATGGACATGAATTTGAGCAAACTCTGGGAGACAGTGGAGGACAGGGGAGCCTGGCATACTGCAGTCCATGGAGTCTCAAGGAGTCAGACACAACTTAGCAACCAAACAACAATAACAAGGATATTGTTTCAGGCCAAGTTCCAGAGAACCCCTTTTTACAACAGAGACTCCCTAATTTTCATTTATATGGACATTTTAGGATCCGGACAACTATTTCAGAAGCTGGAGCAATATGCCAACATGTTTGTGTACTGAATGGTGTTGTTTCAAAACCTATGTCAGAAACAAAAATTTTGCTTAAAGAAAATAAGATAAACCTAGTATTGTAAATACCTTAGAAACTACTAAATTATGATCACGTTTAGAAAAAGCAAATGTTTAAATACCTTAAAAGCAAGGGACTTGCCCATTCAACACTTGTCTTCCCACATAGTCAACCAAATGTTCATTGGCACTGACTTGTTTCTCTTTTTGACTTTATATACTGACTGTTAATCCTGTGCATTGAAAACCATTGTTACAAAGTTATAGTGTTGATCTTGAAAGTAAAACCGTTAGATCAGGAAAATTTGGATTTTACATAAACCAAAAACTTTATTATTGTTTGACAAAATGTTGATGAAATACAGAGCCTTCAGGTAAAGTGCTAGAATAATTGCTATATTATTTTGGAAGCTTATAAAATGCTTATAAGTTAATCAGGTTTTAAAAGTTTATTTTTTCATAAACTTTAATATTTTCTAAAAACAGAAAATTTCCTTAGAAATCTAATATCTGATGTCATTTCTTTTTAAAAATGTATAGCTTTAATATTGTTCATTCAAACATTAAAAATTTTTCTTAATTTCTTCTATTACTTTGAATGAAGTTAAATGAACATATTTTATGAATACCGTTTTCCCTTTTAGGAGTGTTTTTAGTTTAAAAAAATGTAAAAGAAACTAACAGGTTTACAGCCAGACAACCTGGCTTTTTATTCTAGCTCTGCACCCTCCTCATTCTACCTTGAGTAACTTTTCTAACCTCTTGGTGCTTGAATTTCATCATCTATCAGTTCAGTCGCTCAGTCATGTCCAACTCTTTGCGACCCCATGAATTGCAGCACACCAGGCCTCCCTGTCCATCACCAATTCCCAGAGTTCACTCAGACTCACGTCCATCGAGTCAGTGATGCCATCCAGCCATCTCATCCTCGGTCGTCCCCTTCTCCTCCTGCCCCTAATCCCTCCCAGCATCAGAGTCTTTTCCAATGAGTCAATTCTTCGCATCAGGTGTCCAAAGTACTGGAGTTTCAGCTTCAGCATCATTCCCTCCAAAGAAATCCCAGGGCTGATCTCCTTCAGAATGGACTGGTTGGATCTCCTTGCAGTCCAAGGGACTCTCATCTTCTCCAACACCACAGTTCAGAAGCATCAATTCTTCGGCACTCAGCCTTATTCACAGTCCAACTCTCACATCCATACATGACCACTGGAAAAACCATAGCCTTGACTAGACAGACCTTTGTTGGCAAAGTAATGTCTCTGCTTTTCAATATGCTATCTAGGTTGGTCATAACTTTTCTAAGGAGTAAGCATCTTTTAATTTCATAGCTGCAGTCACCATCTGCAGTGGTATATATTCATCATCTATAAAATACTACTAATGATACCTATGCAACTGGGTTGTTAGGAGAATTTTTAATGGGATAAAGTTTATAATATGCCTGATATTTCTGGCACAAGGACCCACCGAGTAGATGATAACCTGTGCAGATGTTAATACTCGAAGCACCTTATGTATATGCATGGAAGACATAGAGCCAAGCATCCAGACATTTTCTTTTATCTAATTTTCTTTCTCTCTTTTTTTTTGCACCGCTTGAAGGCATGTGGGATCTTAGTTTCCTGACTAGGGACTGAACCTTTGCCCTCTGCAGTGGAAGCTTGGAGTCTTAACCCCTGGACCTCCAGGGAAGTCCCTATCCTAGTTTTTTGCTATCTCATGTGCTAATTACATGAATCATTATCAGGACTATCCTGACACTTTAACATCCAGGGCATCAGGTTTACATTATTTCTAGACACTGGATTGGCGAGTGACTCCACACTTGGTTAGTACTGCTTCTTGAAACTATAGCATCTTATTCGATAAACTCCATTCACATCAACAGGCATCATTTCTTTAGCATATTTTGCTCAGCAGTGGAAGCTCTTACCAAGCGATGAATACTTTTACTTTTTAGTTATAGATATTAGAAAGCCCCTAGAGTTTTTCAAAGGGATTGTAAAGCAATCCCTGAGTGGCCACCTTTGATAAAATTTGATAATTTTATAAGACATGTTTAGACTCTAACCTGATGGAGTTTTTATAAAGAAAAATTTTTTAGTCAAATAAAGATTGTATCCTCTCTATACCCTCCTGTAGTTGATCATGCCACAAGACTTTTGTGTCTGTTTACATTATTTTAAATTTTGCTTATTACTACATTAATGTGGTGTTCATTAATTATTCAACAAGTAGTTGGTGAAATATGGCATTTCAGGCTATTTTCTGGACTAATGGATTAGGAATGATCTGATAATCTAAGTGGGGGCGACGGAGGATGAGATGGTTGGATGGCATCACTGATTCAATGAACATGAGTTTGAGCAAACTCCGAGAGATAGTGAAGGACAGGGAAGCCTAGCATGCTTCAGTCCACTGAGTCGCAGAGTCGAACACACCTTAGTGACTGAACAGCAACAAGAATTATCTAAGTTACCTAAAATTACAGTGATATGATTAGTCTGTCTTTAAGGGGGTTTCTTTTCTGCTAGAATGTTCTCAAGTATAACAGATGATGGGCCAGTCAAACTGTTTATCTTTACAATGACCCTTAAGTTAAAGGAAGAAGTTGATGTAATGGTATGTCCAACCTCCATTTTCAAGGGATCAAATCCCTAAATGTTTCCTCTCCTTTGCCCTATTCCTAATCACATACGTCCAGCTCTTTGGGTCCTCCCCTGTTAAAGCTGCACTAGGGAAGCAGCAGCTCAAGTGAATGGAAGTTGGTGTATTAACCTCTTTCAGAGGTACCTGTGAAGACTGGACATTCCTGTGGAAGATCCAGCCTGCCAACTTCACACTCTCTAAGTCAGTGAGAAAATTGGCTTCTCTATGGCTGGTCTATGTTAAACTGTCCTGAACTTTCTGACACCTCCAGTCTATAGGTGACATGATGGATGCTAGGAGCAATTGATGTCAACACAGCTTATTCTAGATGTTGTTACGGGAGCAGGAAAATAATTTTATAATATTTTAAACAAATGTTCCAATATTTTTTGGTGGAACTGAAGGAGAGTGTTCTTTTTGGATAGCTCTGTTAATAACCACCTGATCAGGTGCTGATAGGCTAATTTCACTTCATATGTTTTTCATTCCATTCAGTTTCAAAAAGATGTTTTTACATCCATTGATATGTTTTAGCCTCTGTCTCATTCAGTTTTTTCTAATACTGTTTTAATTTATTTCTGTTATTTCTTTCTCTCCTAATTAATTGCTTTGTTCTATCCCAACAGTTGGACAACATACACGTTCTTCAACATTTTGAACCCCTGGAAAGTATGTATAATTTTGTAGTGTCCAGTAATATTTGAATCAGGTGAAAATTTTCATTATCCAACATCTAGTTCCTTAGTTATATTGATCATTTTTAGTGTTTCAAAGAGAAAAGACTATTTTCTATTGCCCTATCTTCAAGAAAGTAACAAAGGGACTTATTTGTGTAATTTTGTCTATTTACACATCATATCTAAGACTTCCAAAGGGCTTACATTTTATTTGGTCGAACCTCCTATCCTTTATCCATCTCAACTCCTCCATATTCACTTTTCATGGGCAAGGAAAGAAGAAGCCAAGAGATTATGAGTTAGCAAAGGGCACCCTAGTCGAGGAGCTGGAATTAGTCTCAATCTGCTGAGTTCTAAGTCCATGCTATGGAAGTAAGAAGAAATCAAGGTAAACACAATGCCTATTCTCCCAAATTTCCTGAACCTCACTGTACAAGATATACACATTCATTTCATTCACTTGACCACTACATGGAGCCTTTAACTTTTCTTGGTTGGTTTTCTTATTTACAACTAGTGATGACCCTAATCATCTCAGCATATCTCATGACTGATACATTCATTTATGGTCCAGTGGATAATTTCATTGAAATGGTTTTATAATTAAAGTTTTCTGAATTCAAATACTCCAGGAATATCATTTCCAGTGTTTGCTTCTATGCGGGAAAGTTTACACTGAACTTCTTAAAAGAAATGTTTCAAATTTTCAAAATAACTTATATACTTTTAGGACAGATGAATAATCATTGCATATTTTTCATTAGAAATATTTTAAAAAGCTGTTTTGTTTTAGGCCCCTGTCAAATACTACAGAAGGACTTCATGAGGCCCATTTTAACTGCTTCTAAAAGAAGAAATCTCTCTCATCTTATTTTTAGTGATAACAGGTTTTGAAACTAATAATAGATATGATATTAAAAACAACACGGGCCAGATGGTTTACTTTGTGACTGAAGACACAGATGACTACACCAGGAATGCTTACCGGACATTGAGGCCCTTCGTGCTCCGGGTCATGGACTCTATGGGCCGAGAAGTCATGACAATGCAAAGACCTTTCAGATGCACCTGCTGCTGCTTCTGTTGCCCCTCTGCCAGGCAAGAGGTAAGGGGACAGATGAGACAGAGGTCTCATCCATTGTTTTTTCCTGATCCAACTCTTCACTGCACAGTTGTGCTCCTTCCAAAGCCACACAGGAGGGGACTTTCATGGCACAGTCAGAATGGAAGCTGGGGGGAGGAAGGAAGCCAAATGCCAAATAATCCTACCTATGGAAAATCACCAAGGCAGTTTTCTGGTGGGTTCATGTCTTTGGGTGCTAATTAGGGGGATCGAGCGCAAATTAAGATTATTATGAAGTGACTTAACATGCATGCAGTCAGTGTTTGAAATTCTGTCAATTGTTATCTATTGAATTAGAAATTGGCAATTCCACAGACTATTGCCTGGCAGGCTCCTCTATCCATGGGATTCTCCAGGCTATAATACTGGAGCGGGTTGCCATGGCCTCCTCCTGTGGAACTTCTTAACCCAGGGCTCGAACCCTCCTCTCTTACATCTCCTTCCTGCATTTGCAGGCGGAAAGGCCATTACCTACAACACATTTATCTAAATGTACCTGCTGCTGCTGCTAAGTTGCTTCAGTCGTGTCCGACTCTGTGCGACCCCAGAGACGGCAGCCCACCAGGCTCCCCCGTCCCTGGGATTCTCCAGGCAAGAACACTGGAGTGGGTTGCCATTTCCTTCTCCAATGCATGAAAGTGAAAAGTGAAAGTGAAGTCGCTCGGTTGTGTCCGACTCCTAGCGACCCCATGGACTGCACATGCTCCTCCGTCCATGGGATTTTCCAGGCAAGAGTACTGGAGTGGGGTGCCATTGCCTTCTCCATCTAAATGTACCTATATATCCCCAAATAAGGTCATGCTAAATATAGACACACGTTTAGAATCAGAAGGCGCTCCAGACACTTTTCCTCTACCCATTATATCTACACCTTGTTACAGATAAAGTGAAAGTGAAAGTGAAGTTGCTCAGTCGTGTCCGACTCTTAGCAACCCCGTGGACTGCAGCCTACCAGGCTCTTCTGTCCATGGGATTTTCTAGGCAAAAGTACTGGAGTGGGTTGCCATTTCCTTCTCCAGGGAACTTCCCAACCCAGGGATCGAACCCAGGTCTCCCACATTGTAGACAGACGCTTTACCATCTGAGCCACCAGGGTGACTCAAAAAAAAGAATAACTGTTTTGGTGGTGTTACCAAAAAAAAAATTTATTTTGGAGGATGGTGTTACATTTGGTAGATGGTGGAACTAGAAGGCAAATGTGTCAAGTTACACTTTGGTTGTTCTTCTATAATCCACGCTACCCTAAGAAAATTGTTTACTACAAGGAAAAGAAAAGCAGTTTTAGAGAGTGATCCAAGAGAATTTGAATTTCAAATACGCCACTGACTTAAAACTGGGCAATTTACTTAACCCAGTGGTCCCCAAACATTTTGGCACCAGGGACCAGTTTCATGGAAGAGAGTTTTTCCATGGCCTGGGGCAGGGGGATGGTTTGGAGATAATTTTCATAAGGAGTTCACAACCTTAGATCCCTAGCATGTGCAGTTCACAGTAGGGTTCACGATTCTGTGAGAATCTGATGCCACCACTGATCTGACAGGAGGTGGAGCTCAGGCAGTAATGCAAGTGATGGGAAGCAAGCAGCTGTAAATACAGATATGCCTGCCACTCACTGCCATGTGGCCCGGTTCCTAACAGGCAACAGACTGGTACCAGTCCATGGCCTGGAGATTGGGGACCCCTGATTTAGCCTGTTTGAGCCTCAGTGTTCCTAATACATGAACTGGACAGAAAAATATCTCTTAGATTTATTGAGATTTTAATTTTATGTTAAGTACCAGCCTTTGCAATAGAATTAACTTATAGCCCTTTCTGTGCCTTGATTTATTCACCTATAAAATGGATATATTAATAGTACTATCTCATAGGATGATTATTTTGAGGATCATGTAGTAAATAAATGTCAACTGTGTTACCACATATGTGTGGGCTTAGTCACTTCAGTTGTGTCTGACTCTTTGCAACCCCATGGACTGTAGCCTGCCAGGCTCCTCTGTCCATGGGATTTTCCAAGCAAGAATACTGGAGTGGGTTACCATGCTCTCCTCCAGGGGATATTCTTGACCCAGAGATTGAACCTGTGTCTTCTGAAGCTCATGCATTGCAGGTGGAGTCTTTACCACTGAGCCACGGGGAAGTCCTATGTTAGCACAGTGCCTGGCAAATAGTGTAGCACTCAGTGAATATTAGCAATTGTCATATAGCTTACTCCTTTGTCACTATTGTCTTTGTAACAACTGTCATATTTGAGACGAATCTTCACCTCATCCTATACTTGCATGCACATTCTGTTGTCTTCACAGCATCTAATTTTCAGAATGGCTCATTCCCTTAAGTTTCCTATTATAATTGTCATGTCTGAGATGTCAATCTAAGAAGCTAGCATGTTACTTTTTTGTGGATTGTGCCACAAGACATGAGAGCCCTAGATAAGAGACAAAGAACTTTATTATAGCCCAGTAAGCAACATGAGGGGCTTCTCTGGTGCCTCAGATGGTAAAGAATCTGCCTGCCAATGCAGGAAATGAGTGTTGGATCCCTGGGTTTGGAAGATCCCCAGGAGAAAGAAACAGCAACCTAATCCAGTATTTTTGTCTGGAAAATCCCACAGACAGAGGAGTCTGGCAGGCTACAGTGCATAGGGTTGTGAAGAGTCGGATAGCAACCAAACCACCATCACCAAGCAGCATGAGCTCCAGCACATGTGCATCGGTTCCCTCCTCCTCACATTCTACAGAGATGACTCAGAGGATCCCAAGTAGATGCTCCATGTACAGCTGAGGGATACAGAGCCTAGAGAACTGACCATTTTATAACTAGCAGTAATTTTGTCCTGAAGGGAACATGGCCTCATCTCTCAAAGCTGTTCTCTGACATACTACCCTAAGAAATAGCCCAGGGAAAATGGAAGACTCTATACCAATGACAGTTTCCCTAGTTCTGGAAAGAATTAAGAACACATCTAGTGTGTGTGTGTGTGTGTGTGTGTGTGTGTGTGTGTGTGTGTGTGTGTGTGTGTGTTAATATGGCATATTCACCCACCTCTGTCCCTGCTTCATTTGGCAGCTGGAGGTGCAGTGTCCTCCTGGCGTCACCATTGGCTTTGTAGCCGAACACTGGAACCTGTGCAGGGCAGTGTACAGCCTCCAAAATGAGAAGAAAGAAGATATGATGGGAGTACTTGGGCCATGTTCCACCTATGGCTGTGGTTCAGATTCTGTTTTTGAGGTAAACAAATATAAACATGTTTCTATAATTTTTTTTCTACATGTACTAATAGGCCCCAGAATGATCTGGATTTAGATTATTTGTGTGTGTGTGTGTGTGAATGAATAGTGTGAGGAAAGAGTTAACTAACAGGTTGACATCAAGAAGTTTTCAAATTATTTTTAGGGGATTGCTTAATGCTTTCCACAAATCTTTTTTATGATTTCCATGTTAAATGAAAATAAGAAGAAACCATTTAAAATACTAAACTTGAGGCTAAATAGCCTGACCTAATGCGTTCATTTTATTCTTGGCTGTTTTTCAGTAACCATTTTACCAAGGATTTCCAATCAGAATATAGGTCCTAGTAATGAAGAGGCCCCACACACCACAGAACAAATAGAGCAGCCCTGAGGTTGTGCAAGACAGAAGCCTGCTGCATCCTCAAAACACAATACAATGCTCATAACATGCATAAAACTTATAGTGGATTATAACATTTTCTGGAAAAAGAAAAATCCTTCTGTTTTGCCTTTATCTCAATGGCTACAGAATGGTATCTCTAAGGTGAAAGTCACTGTCGTGTCTGACTCTTTGTGACCCCATGGACTGTACAGTCCATGGAATTTTCCAGGCCAGAATACTGGAGTGGGTAGCCTTTCCCTTCTCCAGGGGATCTTCCCAAGCCAGGAGTTGAACCCAAGTCTCCAGCATTGCAGGTGGATTCTTTATCAGCTGAGCCCTAAGGGAGTTGAATGATATCTTACTACCCTACAGTTCTGACAAAGGAGATTCCTGGGCTCCTTAAAGCGTTCTTCATAATGCTTTGGAATTCAACAAGACTCATAATCTACAATTGCTCTTTCAAATATTTTTTGTGACACCCAATAAACTTCCCTTAGTTCTTGTTTTACATAACCGTATTGTCAACCGTTATTTATTTATTAAAAGACCATTGTAGATAAGTAGAAAATGAGGATAAGCCAGATTGTGAGGGCAGGGTGTTTGGATCATTCTAATCACCAAAAAGTGGTATTTGTGTGTTTTCCTTGTGGCAAGTGCCAGAATCTCCCTTTTAGAAGCTGAAGCTCTTTGAGATTCTGAGACTATTTAAGAAGACAGGACTGGGACTTTCCTGGTGGTCCAGGTTAAGAATCTGCCATGCAATGCAGGGGATTAGAGTTTGATCCCTGGTCAGGGAACTAAGATCCCACATACTACAGAGGAACTAAGCCCTTGCACCACAACTGCTGAGCCCATGGGCTACAAATAGAGTCTGTGCACCGCAACAAAAGATCCCATGTGCCACAACTAAGACCTGATGCAGCTAAATAAGTAAATAAATACTTTAAAGAAGAACACAGCACCCACAGAAGCCTGAGTGAATACATGGATTCTATGAAGTGCAGTGAAGTAGACCACCTTGGACTGTAGCCCACTAGGCTCTTCTGTTCAGGAATTCTGTAGGCAGTGCTGGAGTGGATTGCCATTCCCTCCTCCAGAGGCTGTTTCTGACCCAGAGATCAAACCCGGGTCTCCTGCAAGGGGGGAAGATTCTTTACCATCTGAGCCACCAGGGAAGCCCCAAATAAATAAATACTAGAGAAAAGAAGAAGAAGAGCACAGGACCCACAGAAGCCTGAGTGATTACATGGGTTTTGTGAAGTACAACAAAGCAGACCATCTTGCTTTTGTTAGCATATTTCCCTCCAGTGGAGAGACTCCCTCCCAATCCATAATTCCCACCCTTTACTTTAGGGAAAGAATTTCAAAATCAGTTTAAATCATACCTCCACTGAAAGGCTTTCCTAATAACTCAGTGGAGGATGAAGAAAGAACATGGGGCTTAAGAATTGTAAGATATTCCCCCGTTTGGTCATTAACCAGTTGCAGGACACTTAACTCTTCCTGGCCATAATTCCCTATTTGAAATTTTATTATTACTATATTCATTTCCTGCCCTATGCTTGTACTGAAAAACAGTGAAAGTGACCTCAGGGTGAACTGCTTATAAACAGGAGAATAAAGCATGCGTTTTAACACCTTTTAATCATCCTAAAGTCATATTCTTGTCTTTCTAGATCCTGTCCCTGGATGGTATTTCCATTATTGGCAGTATCACTCGGAAGTGGAATGGTGTGTTATCAGCAATGAGCGATGCTGACCACTTTGAAATTCACTTCCCATTAGACCTGGATGTGACCATGAAAGCCATGATTTTTGGCGCTTGCTTCCTCATTGTAAGCCTTTTGCTGTTGAGCTGTTCTGAGAGATTTATTCTTTCTGATGAAAGTAGCATATGTAGGAGAAAGGCAATAAGGTTTGAAACTGACTCTGCCACTTACTGGTTATGTCTTGTTCAGTTGCTAAGTCGTGTCTGACTCTTTGTGAGTTATATGTCTTGCAAAGTGCTTAACACTTGAAACCCTCAGTTTCCTCATTTGTAAAGTGGAAATGAAATATGTATATATGTATATATATATATATATTCCAGGGTTATAAATATTAGCTATTATATTAGTAAATGAGCCAGGACCATGCTTGAAAGATACTAAGCATCCACTCAATGTAATTGTCATCATTGCATGTTGCTTATTATTCTCACTACTTAAAGATGCCTATCCTTTGATTTGTTAATGAAATAAAATAAGTCTAAAGCTGATGTTCTTTCTCTTCACCTATTACCTCTTTGTCAACGTACTCCTTGTTGTTGTACCATCCTATATTTATTAGGTACAATTCCTTTGCTGTATTTCTATCTGATTAATGGCTAATATTATTAAGTAAAGCATAGAAATAAAATCGGTAGCATTTGCCTTAAAATATCTATTTAACATATTGCAATTGATGTTTTTAACTTGTTTAATCCTTTTTAAATCATGTTTAGTATAGATTAACAAGTTTTTCTCATTTCAACAATGAAAACTTAGTTAATTGGTACCCCAAGTGGAAAGTTTATTGACTGCCCACAGTTTCAAATTTGCAATTGCTGTTCTTCCTATTAGGTTCTCTTCATGAAGATTTCACTAAAGATTTCATGATTTATTCTTACCTGGAGTGAGAATATTACCTGTTGAGTTATAAAGAGTAACATTTTATACATTGCACTTAATTACTTATGTACTGTTTTATTTGTATAATTATTTATCTGTCTAATTTGATATTTATTATACATATAATTATTTTTCTAATTTCAGGACTTCATGTATTTTGAAAGCTCTCCACCACAACATTCAAACATTCATCATGATTGATGGAACCACGCATCAACAATGATGATTAATTAAAGAAAAATTTAGAAAAGTTGCCTGGGCTCATAGTCAGCCCTCAACTATTCACAAATATATTTATCTGCTCTTGCAGATTAATGTTGTTGGACGTTAGCATTGACAGGTAGGCTGAGAGTGTAAGTGGAAGAACACATCTAAACGTGTTTCAGTTGCGTATCTGTCTACTTGGTCGACGTGGAGTTTATCATGAAAAAACTATGACTAATTAACCAAGTCTATATATATATATGTGGTGAACTTGGAAACACTTTAAACATAAGAGAAAATGAATCCCAAAGCTCTTACACTAATTGATAGTAAAATTATGGTCTTTTAAGAGCAATCTTTGTTGAGATAGAGTCATGTAGGCTCTATCTCCAACCCTTTCCTCTCCATCATGTCCAGTTGCTGAAGACAAATTTGATTTCAGGTGAAAAGAATGATACACTTCATTATTAAAAATGAAAAGGAAGGCAGATAGAAATATTATGTTTTATTGCACAAAGAAAATTTTACTTGTGCAAATGTATCAGAAACTTGTTTTACAAACTTATGAAAATTTCCATGGAAATTTTTATTTTATTACAAAATAAAGCATATTTTTCATATCATAAGGTTATATTTCCCATGCTTCATTTACTAGCATGCACAATCAGGAGCTGACTCCCTATGAAGATAGGGTCAGCCTATCAGGAAAAGAGGTGACCAGGGCCATGACCAGTCTGGATCTCTGAGCAATTTGGAGACATCAGTGCCCTTAAGAGAAGCTTTCATTTGATACATTTAACCTCTCTTGGCTATAGATGTCTTACATATAAAATAGGTTTGGTCAAATCTCTACGACTGCCTGTTAAACCTTTGTGTCTCATTTGATATGACACAGAAGAGATGATTTTTTTTTCTCTTAAAAGAAGATCACTGATTTAAACCAGGCTGTTCAAACTGCAAAAGTTGGAGTTTCACTTTTAAATTTTGAAATGTGATATTCTGTGTAGCATTTTGTAAATGCAAAAACTGCAAAAGCAGATACTGTGTAATATTACTTTGCAGTTTTTTATTTAAATGATAGGTAAATGTGTATCTAGGAAAAGAAAGTGATAAAAGAGCAAACATGCTACTTCTCTGGGATCTATAGCTAATCAGTAAAGGTTATTTGGATGAACATAATAAGCGTAAAAATTTTTCTTGTTTATATTAACTAAAAGCATAGTGTATTAGTGAACACACTCTGATAAATCAGCTTGCCTCTACTGCACTTTAGTTTCCTATTTGGACATGAACTGTGTCCTTTCAACACAACCAGTATATAGAATGGAATGTATTCTGCTGCTGCTTATTAAAAGAAGCAAGACTGAGTGTGCTTAAGTATGAAATGAAAGCCTTTGCCCATTGAATTTCCTATTGAAGTTTGTATTGAAGTGAAAGAAAGGTGCCTCATTTTTAAATTATATTCATGTTTTCATGATAAGTGTTGTTTTACCCAGTTTCTTGTAATGTTCATTTTTATATGCTACTGCTAGTTTTCTAAAAAAAAATAACGTAAAATCTGCTGCTTTCTAAGAGAACAATTTTATTTGGAAAGGTATTTGTAGTCTTAAATAGACATATATTATTTCATGTAATGATGTATGAAATTTGATATAACAAGTGAGACAATAGTATTCAGAAAGTTTACTATATAAACATTTCATTTTTATTTGCTACATCCCTACATTCTAAGACCTGATGCATAATACTAGAGAAAAATTAGTTTCAGCATGACATTTAAAATTTCTATTAAAAGTT
The DNA here is from genome assembly GCF_023091745.1 of Budorcas taxicolor. Lineage (NCBI taxonomy): Eukaryota > Metazoa > Chordata > Mammalia > Artiodactyla > Bovidae > Budorcas > Budorcas taxicolor. The sequence goes on from NC_068910.1 coordinate 186,298,486, forward strand.
TTTACAGTAGTAACACGTCTCTTACAGTTTCCTTCTTTAAAATAATATTGTTTCTTATGTTTTAATACTACAGTTTATATTATAACTTTTATATTTCTTATATAAAAATATACAATATTTCATTGTGTAAAACTGATCAGACTGATTAATAAAACAAGCTCTTTTCTGAAATGTGTGTGTTTTCATGTTTCATCATATTGTTTTTGGCTTCTAAATAAACATAATATGGTTTACAGTAAAATACTGTTTTATTTTTGACTTGTGATTGAGTATTTGCAATAGACTGTTTGTATCCTCCCTCAACAAAATTTATGGGTTACCCAAATGTGATGGTGTTTGGAGTGGAGCCTTAGGAGGTGAAAGGTCATGCAGGTGAAGCCCTTATGAATGGGATTCAGTTCAGTTCAGTTCAGTCACTCAGTCGTGTCCAGCTCTTCGCGACCCCATGAATCGCAGCACGCCAGGCCTCCCTGTCCATCACCAACTCCCGGAGTTCACTCAAACTGGCATCCATCAAGTCGGTGATGCCATCCAGCCATCTCATCCTCTGTCGTCCCCTTCTCCTCCTGCCCCCAATCCCTCCCAGCATCAGAGTCTTTTCCAATGAGTCAGCTCTTCGCATGAGGTGGCCAAAGTATTGGAGTTTTAGCTTTAGTATCAGTCCTTTCAATGAACACCCAGGACAGATCTCCTTTAGAACGGACTGGTTGGATCTCCTTGCAGTCCAAGAGACTCTCAAGAGTCTTCTCCAACACCACAGTTCAAAAGCTTCAATTCTTCGGCGCTCAGCCTTTTTCACAGTCCAACACTCACATCCATACATGACCACTGGAAAAACCATAGCCTTGACTAGACAGATCTTTGTTGGCAAAGTAATGTCTCTGCTTTTTAATATGCTCTCTAGGTTGGTCATAACTTTCCTTCCAAGGACTAAGCATCTTTTAATTTCATGGCTGCAGTCACCATGTGCAGTGATTTTGGGGCCCAAAATAAAGTCTGCCACTGTTTCCACTGTTTCCCCATCTATTTGCCATGAAGTGATGGGACCAGATGCCATGATCTTCGTTTTCTGAATGTTGAGCTTTAAGCCAACTTCTTCACTCTCCTCTTTCATTCTCATCAAGAGGCTTTTTAGTTCCTCTTCACTTTCTGCCATAAGGGTGGTGTCATCTGCATATCTGAGGTTATTGATATTTCTCCCGACAATCTTGATTCCAGCTTGTGCTTCTTCCAGCCCAGCATTTCTCATGATGTACTCTGCATATAAATCAAATAAGCAGGGTGACAATATACAGCCTTGACGTACTTCTTTTCCTATTTGGAACCAGTCTGGTGTTCCATGTCCAATTCTAACTGTTGCATCCTGACCTGCATATAACTTTCTCAAGAGGCAGGTCAGGTGGTCTGGTATTCCCATCTCTTTCAGAATTTTCCACAGTTTCTTATGATCCACACAGTCAAAGGCTTTGGCATAGTCAATAAAGCAGAAATAGATGTTTTTCTGGAACTCTTCCTTTTTCCATGATCCAGCGGATGTTGGCAGCTTGATCTCTGGTTCCTCTGCTTTTTCTAAAACCAGCTTGAACATCTGGAAGTTCACAGTTCGTGTATTACTGAAGCCTGGCTTGGAGAATTTTGAGCATTACCTAACTAGCGTGTGAGATGAGTGCAATTGTGCAGTAGTTTGAGCATTCTTTGGCATTACCTTTCTTTGGAATTGGAATGAATACTGACATTTTCCAGTCCTATGGCCACTGCTGAGTTTTCCAAATTTGTTGGCATATTGAGTGCAGCACTTTCACAGCATCATCTTTCAGGATTTGAAAGAGCTCCACTGGAATTCCATCACCTCCACTAGCTTTGTTCATAGTGATGCTTCCTAAGGCCCACTTGACTTAACATTCCAGGATGTCTGGCTCTAGGTGAGTGATCACACCATCGTGTTTATCTTGGTCGTGAAGTTGTTTTTGTACAGTTCTGTGTATTCTTGCCACCTCCTGTTAATATCTTCTGCTTCTATTAGGTCCATACCATTTCTGTCCTTTATCGAGGCCAGTGCCCTTATAATCTGCCAACCTTGATCTTGAACTTCCCACCCTTCAGAGCCATCAGAAACAAATGCATTGTTTAAGCCGCTCAGTCTACAGTATTTATGTAATAGCAGCCCAAACCGACTAAGAAAGAAATTGGTACTGAGAAGTGACAATGGTGCATAACAAATATGTAAAAATATGATACTGGGTGAGGAATAGAGGCTAGAATTTTGAAGTGCATACTGAAAATAACAAAGATTGACATGAACAGAATTTTAAAGATGATTCTGATGAGAGCTCAGAAAGAGGAACACTGTAGAAAACACCTTATCTTCTTAAAGAATACCTATCTAACCATAAGACATTGGTAAAAATAGGGACAATAAAAACCAGCATGGAAATGAGGAACTGATTATTAAAAACTATAAGAGATACAATTCTTATTGTAAAGTAGCAAAATAAAACTGCTGAACTGTGTTTCTGTTTAGTCTTTGGTGAAAGGTGTAACTTGCAAGTGGTGAAAGAGAATACCTAGCTGAAACAATTTCTAAGCAAAATGTTGAACTGCAGCTTGGCTCTTCCTGACAGCTGACAGTAAAATTCAAACTGAGAGACTGGACTTAAAGATGGGATTGTTAAACAACAAGGAAGCAGAATTTAAGATTAGGAAAATCCTCAAACTATCTATCTTGCAAAAAATGAGACCACTGAGGGTGTGGCCAAGTGACTGAGAAGGAGGTTAGTATGGATCTGATCAGAAGCCAGGTACTACTCTCCAAGGCAATGAAGAATGATCCCCAAAGGGGGTTCAGAGAGAACCAAGCTGCCACTCATCACAGGCCCTGAGTGCAAGCACCTGGTCCCACCAGCACCTGTGGGACCTTGGTGCCAGCTGTTTGGTGCCACCTCACAGGTAGGGCTCAGGTCTCTGTAGTCTGGTGCCACACCCCAGCACTGCAGACATGCTCTGGGATTGGGTTGGCCAGAAAGTTCATCTGAGTTTTCTTATACCATGGAAAAAAAAAAAATGAACTTTTTGGCCAGCTCACTAGCCCACAGTGCAGCACAAGTCTCAGGGGTTGCCCTTCCAGAGAGCACAGACAGGAAACTTTGGTGATGACCATTCGACCTGTCTTCACAGGCACAAGCCTGGCAGAGGGGGAAGGAGAGGCATGGCTGCCTCCACCTAGATTTCAGAGGATGGGGCCATCTGAGAGAGTCATGGGCCAAGGACCCCAGACCCAGAGAGCCACGGAGCCCAGGCAGGGAGTGGCTACAGGCCTTCCTGTGGAGCCCAGGGGTGATACTGCCATCCCAATGGGTCTAGAAGACAGAGCATTGAGTCAAGGAGATTATTCTTGAGCCTTAAGGTTTAATGTTGTTTGTGCTCTTCTACTTTGGGTGTACTTGGGACCTGTCCTCTTTTATTCTTCTCTGTCCTACCCTTTGGGATTGGAAATGTCTATCCTATGCCTGCTCCACCATTGTATTTTGGAAGCATACATTGTTTGAGTTCATGGGTTAACAGCTGGAGAGCAATTTGCCTCAGGTTGAATCATACCTTGCATCTCATCCATATTTGAGTTGAATAATACTCAGATAAGACTTCGGACTTCATAGGAGTAAATAGCTTTCTGATATAATCAAGTTATTTATGAGTACTTACTTCAAATCCACTTATTTAAGACACATTTAAATTTTAAGTATGATTTCAATGCCAGTATATCATGTAGAAAAGCTGCTAGAAATTGTAACTGTCATTTGAAACATTTTTTCCTTAATGACAGATTTCCCAGAAATGTTACAAAAAATATGGCTACTGGACTAATTCACTAGCTGAATTTTCCAACCAACTAGATGCTAAATTAAGCTCAAGTATAGAATAAGCAGTGATTCCAAGGAATGGCATCCTGCCTCTGATGGGACTGCTGGCTACTTTTCAGTCCTTTCTCCTCCCAGTATTCAAGGTTTAATGTAATTAATATTGAAAGATGAAAGTTTGGAGAAACTATAGGCCTGGATTTAATAAATGAACACCAAATTCAGATTTTTGGCTAGAAATAGCTAATATTTAAAATGGATATATTACCGTAAGTTGGTTGACCATCACAGTGCTTTTTTTATTAGCCTCTATGTCTCCTAAATTGTAGAACAAACTCAGAAGGGAGAAAACCAAAATAACACATTCCAAATGTAGTCAGAGTGAGGCAACATAGTGTGCTACATGATTACACATACATGGTTAACAATAGCACATGGTAGGAATTCATTCAGTAGATGTTCACCTCTGCCTATTGAATGACAATAAAGTCAGTGGATATATTTTTGCAATATTTGTTATGCTGTTGTTGTTTAGTCACTAAGTTGTGTCCAACTCTTTTCTCCATGGACTGTGGCCTGCTAGACCCTTCTGTGCATGGGATTTCCCAAGCAAGAATACTAGAGTGGGGTGCCATTTCCTTCTCTAGGGGATCTTTCTGACCCAGGGATTGAACCAACATCTTCTGCATTGGCAGGCAGATTCTCTACCACTGAGCCATCAGGGAAGTTCAATATTTATCAGTTCAGTTCAGCTGCTCAGTCGTGTCCAAAAGCAACCCCATGAACCACAGCATACCAGGCCTCCCTGTCCATCACTAACTCCCGGAGTCCACCCAAACCCATGTCCATTGAGTCGGTGATGCCACCCAACCATCTCATCCTCTGTCGTCCCCTTCTCCTCCTGCCTTCAATCTTTCCCAGCATCAGGGTCTTTTCCAATGAGTCAACTCTTCACATCAGGGGGCCAAAGTATTGGAGTTTCAGCTTCAAAATCAGTCCTACCAATGAACACCCAGGACTGATCTCCTTTAGGATGGACTGGTTGGATCTCCTTGCAGTCCAAGGGACTCTCAAGAGTCTTCTCCAACACCACAGTTCAAAAGCATCAATTCTTCGGTGCTCAGCTTCCTTTATAGTTCAACTCTCACATCCATAAATGACCACTGGAAAAACCATAGCCTTGGCTAGATGGATCTTTGTTGACAAAGTAATGTCTCTGCTTTTGAATATTCTCTCTAGGTTGGTCACAACTTTCCTTCCAAGGACTAAGCATCTTTTAATTTCATGGCTGCAATCACCATCTGCAGTGATTTTGGAGCCCAGAAAAATAAAGTCAGCCACTGTTTCCACTGTTTCCCCATCTATCTGCCATGAAGTGATGGGACCGCATGCCATGATCTCAGTTTTCTGAATGTTGAACATTAAGCCAACTTTTTCACTCTCCTCTTTCACCTTCATCAAGAGTAGCCAGTAAAAAGTTTTAACATGCTCTCTACTATTTCACTCTATCAATCATCACTTTATTAAACATATACTCTATTCAGATGCTGGGATACTTGTGAGTCAGAAGGAGGCAGAAATGTGGAAAGGATGTAATTATTAGCTCACAAGCTAGTATGTGAGACATATTTTTAAGCAGGACCAGTGTGGATATGTGTTCAATGGGATGTTGGCACATTCAATAGAGACCATGTCTCTAGCATGATCTCAAGTGTTGGGTGATATATTTCTGTCCCATTTACTTAGAGACTTCAAGCTGGCTGGTTGTTTCATGTGCTCAGGTAAACTTCTTGTCACTGCTGGAGATGAATAAGATGAGTTTTATAGCGTGTTGGGAAACTGAATATATGGTAAATATAACTGAAAAGGTAAATTTGACAGATTTTTATCAAGGTAGGAATTGATCATTTATTACAGTAAACATAAAGCCCAGGACAGGGATGCATTTAAGATGCTCAACAAACGTTTTGTTACCTTAAAAGCATTTATCTATGTATAATGACACATAATGTTATATTGGTGTCAGGTATGTAGCATAATTATTTGATAATTGTAAATACTGCAATATGATCACCACACTAAGTCTACAGGCATACCTGGCAGATACTGCAGGTTCAGTTCCAAACCAACACAATAAAGCAAATATTACAATTAAGTGAGTCACGCAAACTTTTTTTGTTTCTCAGTGCACATAAAAGTGATGTGAATGCTATATTGTAGTCTATTAAGAATGAAATAACATTTACGTCTAAAAAATAAATAATTTAAAAATAGTTTACTGCTAAAAAATGCTGTCATTTGAGTCTTTAGCAAGTTGTAGTAACATTAGACATCACTGATCACAGATTACTGTACAAAATATAACAGTGATGAAAAAGCCTGATGTATTGCAAAATCACCATAAAATATGACACAGTGACATGAAGTGTGCAAATGCTATTGGAAAAATGGCACCGATAGACTTGCTCTACACAGTTCAGTTCAGTTCAGTTGCTCAGTCATGTCCGACTCTTTGTGACCCTATGGACCACAGCATGCCAGGCCTCCCTGTCCATCACCAACTTCCGGAGTTTACCCAAACTCGTGTCCACTGAGTCGGTGATACCATCCAACCATCTCATCTTCTGTCGTCCCCTTCTCCTCCTGCCTTCAATCTTTCCCAGCATCAGGGTCTTTTCCAATGAGTCAGCTCTTCACATCAGATGGCCAAAGTATTGGAGTTTTGGCTTCAACATCAGTCCTTCCAATGAACACCCAGGACTGATCTCCTTTAAGATGGACTGGTTGGATCTCCTTGCAGTCCAAGGGACTCTCAAGAGTCTTCTCCAACACCACAGTTCAAAAGCATCCATTCTTCAGTGCTCAGCTTTCTTTATAGTCCAACTCTCACATCCATGTACGACTACTGAAGAAAACACAGCCTTGACTAGGCAGAACTTTGTTGGCAAAGTAATGTCTCTGCTCTTTAATATGCTGTCTGGGTTGGTCATAACTTTCCTTCCAAGGAGCAAGTGTCTTTTAATTTCATGGCTGCAATCACCATCTGCAGTGATTTTGGAGCCCTCCCAAAATAAAGTCTGCCACTGTTTGCACTGTTTCTCCATCTATACGAGGTTGCCATAAACCTGCAATTTGTAAAGAATGTAGTATCTGCAAAGCATAATAAAGTGAAGTAAAATGGAAGGTATGCTTGTAGTTTCTATCTGTCATCATAAAAATTAACTTTTAAGATTTATTCTCTTGGCAACTTTTAAGGATGCCCTGCAGTACAGTGTTACAGACTATAGTACCATGCTGCACATTATGTGCCCATGACTTATTTATTTCATAAGTGGAAGTTTGTGTATCTTGACACCTCTCACCTATTTTGCCCACTACTTTCCTCTCCCCTCTGGAAACCACCATTCTATTCTCTGTACCTATGATTTTTGTTTTGTTTTTTGTTGTTCAGTCGTAAGTTGTGTCCGACTCTTTGCAACTCCATGGACTACAGCACACCAGTCTCCCCTGTTATTCACTATCTCCCAGAGTTTGCTCAAACTCATGTCCATTGAGTTGGTGATGCTATCTAACCAGTGCATCCTCTGCCACTCCTCCTTTTGCCTTCAGTCTTTCCCAGCATCAGGGTCTTTACCAGTTAGTCAGTTCTTTTCATCAAGTGGCCAAAGTACTGGAGCTTCAGCTTCAGCATCAGTCCTTCCAATGAATCTTCAGGATTGATTTCCTTTAGGATTGACTGGTTTGATCTTGCAGTCCAAGGGACTCTCAAGAGTCTTCTCCAGTACCACAATTCAGAAACATCAGTTCTTTAGCGCTCAGCCTTCTTCATGGTCCAACTCTCACATCCATACATGACTACTGGAAAAACCATAGCTTTGACTAGACAGATCTTTGTCAGCAATATGATTTGCTTTTTAGATTCTGCATATAAAGGAAATCATTCAGTAGTTATCTTTCTCTGTCTGACTAATTTCTGTAGCATAATTATCTAAGGTCCATCCATATTTTCATAAATGGCAAGATTTCATTCTGTTCATGGCTGAGTAGTATTCCATTGTGTACATGTGGATAGGTAGATAGAGATATATACCTATATGAAGATATAGATATACTACAATTTCTTTAGCCCTTCATCTTTCAGTAGATGCTTAGGTTATTTCCATAGGTCTTAACTATTTATTGAAAACAATGCTGCAGTGAACATGGGGGTGCATGTGCCTTTTTTGAATTAGTGTTTTTGTTGGATAAATACCAAGAAGTAGAATTGCTAGGTTGTATGTTAGTTCTGTTTTTACTTTTCTGAGGAACTTCCACAATATTTTCCATAGAGACTGCACCAATTTACATTCCCGCCAACTGTACATGAAGGATCACTTTATTCCACGTCCTCTCTTACACTGTTATTTTTCATCTTTTTATTGATCCCCATTCTGACAAGTCTGAGGTGATGTCTCATTGTGGTTTTGATTCACATTTCCTGATGATTAGTGATGCTGAAAATTTTTTCATGTGCCTGTTGACCATCTGCATATCTTCTCTGGAAAAATATCTATTCATATTCTCTGCCCATAGTTTGGCTTTTTGCCATTGAGTTTTATGAATTCTTTTTGTATCTTAGATATATGCTCTGCAAAGATTTTCTGACATTCAGTAGGCTGTCCCTTCATTTTGTTGATGGTTTCCTTTGCTATGCAGAAGCTCTGATGTAGTACCACTTAATTATTTTTGTTCAGTTGCTTTACTTTCAGAGTCACATCACACTGCCAGCAAGGCAGTGGGAAAAACTCCTTGACTGTGCCTGCCTGCCAGCTTCGGTCATGCAGCAAGAGAGAGGCTTTTGTGTGGGTGACTGCAGGCTTTAGCAAAAGAGTGGGAGAATGATGTGACGACTCACGCTCATGGGTCCATTGGTCCAAGCCAGGAAGCAGGGGCCGCTGCAGCTTCTCAACCCTGCCATCTTTAGTGAGACAGTGAGAGTGTGTCATATCCACATATGCCCTGCTGTGCTATCAGGGCAGAGAGGGAGTGTGAAATCCACTAACGCCTATTTTCCTGGAGAGAGTCCCAACACCCCGCTGCCTCTCCAGCAGCACTAAAATTTGTTTAGTGTTCCTGATACTTTGGTTAGATAATGAGTGATTCATTTAAAAAGGTGCCGGCTCTAATGGGAAAAAAAAAAAAAAACTAAAAAGTATTTATATGGATAGATAGATTATATATACACATATATTTATATAAATATATGTAACTGAATCACTTTGCTGTACACCTGAAACTAACACAGAATTGTGAGTCAACTATTTCAATGAAAATGTTTTAAAACCCAAGTACAATAAAACTATGATATTTAGAAGCAAAAATAATAAAATGGTGCCAGTTCTTCTGTAATTCAGGCTCAGATAAATTTATTTGGGGAAATTTCAAGAACATTTGGAGAAAGCAATGGCAACCCACTCCAGTACTCTTGCCTGGAAAATCCCATGGACAGACGAGCCTGGTAGGCTGCAGTCCATGGGGTCGCCGAGAGTCAGACATGACTGAGAGACTTCACTTTCACTTTTCGCTTTCATGCATTGGAGAAGAAAATGGCAACCCACTCCAGTGTTCTTTCCTGCGAATCCCGGGGATGGGGGCGCCTGGTGGGCTGCCATCTATGGGGTTGCACAGAGTTGGACACAACTGAAGCTGCTTAGCAGCAGCAGCAGCAAGAACATTCTTTTTTCCTTGAACAGTTTTAAGAAAACATGTTGCTGAAATTGTCTTAGCTAACAAGCATTAAATATGATTTAATTTTTAATTTTTCTTATAACATAAAAACAGAGTTAGAAGTTTACAAAAAACAAAAAAACAAAAAAACTTGATTTTGCAACAATCAACACATAGAGGGTTCCAGAGAAATGCAGTTAGAATGGTAAAACATATTTATCTAGTTTTACAGCACACCCTTTTCAGCCCACTATAGGGGGCAGCACCAGCTCATGGATTTCTTTAGTAAATTGTGCTCATTTTTTCATCCGATAATATATTGGTACTAATCTGTAACTTTTAGAATCTGAGGACTTTAGAGTTAGAAGAGCATTGAGGACTATCTGCCCTGTATTCTAATATATGAGCAAAGAAATTGAGAAAACCCTTGGTCATGTAGTCAAAGTTACACCAGCAATTTGCATTAATACTAAAACCAGAAGAAAAACTATCTCCAATCTTTCTCTCTCTCTCACACACACACTTTTTTGCTATACCACGAGGCTTGTGAGATCTTAGTTTCCCAACTAGGGATTGATCCCAGGGCCACAGCAATGAAAGCGCTGGATCCTAATCACTGGACTCCTAAGGAGTTCCCAGATCTCCATTCTTTATTTCAATTTCCTTCTACCACAGCAGAAATTTAGCACCGATTGAAAACATTTTAACACAACATTTTTCATAGCACTGTACTTTTAAGCAATAAAAATTAAAACCCAGTTTAAAGATTTTCTAATGTTCTAAATCATTTTTAAGCACAGGCTTACTGAGTCTACAGTACTTCATTACACCACACTAATTTCATACAGGTCATCTAACTACAAAGGAGAAACTAAATTACAATGTTACAAAACCAACAACTTTTAAAAACATTTAAAATATTTATGTCATGAGTAACATAGAGGTTTACTTATTTATCCATTTATCCACTGATACTATGATATCTTCTATAGTCACCACTCAGATCTGAGTTTAATTTCCTTACTGAAATATGTCTCTTTTTTTGGTAAAAGTCTATTCATTATTTGAAAAGTTTTCTTACTTTGATGAAATATAATTTGGGGTTCAAAGTGGAGCATCAGTTATGCAAAGACAATCTCACACTTATCCTGGGTAAGGAAAAGGAAACGCAGACATATAGGCAATTGAATACAACTCTTGCCCAGATGTGTCTTGATCTGCCTGCTGGCCCAACAGATGACATGGAACAGATGACGTGGCTGAGGATGTCAGCATATTTTATTCAGGGATCTGGTGGATGGAGTGACAGGAAAGAGGATTATTCCTGGCAATGCTCAGCATCTAATTTACCCCCTTAAGTTGTCATCATTATTTTTTCTACTATTTAGACCATTTTTTATTTTTCTCTGTGTTTTCTGTGTTTGTATGTCTCTCTCCATATGATTTTGTATATTCCTGTTAACAACATGTTCATGGTACTTGTTTGAGACACTGCCATAGGACTTGCCTGGATATGGAAATCAGGGAGAGCTTATGTCATTGTCTTCACTGATAGCTCTATAACTTTCAAAGAGAAACTATATTTATATTGTTGATGTTTTGAAAGATTTATTTTGTGAATGAAACTCACTGTGAAGTAGACAAGGGAGGGAAGCAGGAATTCTTTTTATCTTGATAAGGCTGTTTCAAGGACATGTGGAGTTCTCTGGCAACAATAGGTTTAGAATCAGTTGGGGCTTCCCAGGTGGTTCAGTAGTAAAGAATCCGCCTGCCAATGCAGGAGACGCAGGTTCGATCTCTGGGTCAGGAAGATGCCCTGGAGAAGGAAATGGCAACCCATTCCAACATTCTTGCTTGAGAAATCCTGTGGACAGAGGAGCCTGCCAGGCTACAGACCATGGGATCACGAACAGTCGGACATGACTGAGCATGCACGCACTACAGTCAGTTCGGCTCCCGGCCTCAGGCAGAGCTGGTAAACAGGAGGGGTCCCTGGTGGAAACTTGACCTACAAAACTTACCTCGTAGAAGAGGTGAAAATGTGTGCTCCCTACAGACAGGCTGCCTCCCCAAAGAGAGGCAAAAACAAGCAACTGCTTCTGTCCGGTTCCTTCTTTCAAACTCACTAGCTGGTAGATCATTCCGCTCCATGAGGCGAGTGGATGAGGGGACAGAGAACGGCCAGGAGCATTCTTCAGTGCCAGCACCACCACATGGGACGCTAGGAGTGGAGGGTGATTGGAGTAGAGGGTGTTCTGTCCTTCAAATCTCTTCTCACCTTCTTCTCTTCTGATATCACTGATTCACAGGGAAGCCTTAAATAACCTTAATATTTTCTTAGCATGGTGATGTGGCAAAGTTCTGGTCCATTACATGTGAAGCCTGGCCACTTCTTTAGAAGATAAAAGACACCTATAACTTGCCTCTAGTTGCTTCCTCCTTCCTTGGGGCTGGAAAAACAGATCAAGGTTTTAATAGTTGATACCTCTGGGAATTAGAACTGGGAAAGTTCATTTTTATTTTTACTATTATTATTGCTTCTGCCACTGCTACGTCGCTTCAGTCGTGTCTGACTCTTTGCGACCCCATAGATGGCAGCCCACCAGGCTCCGCCATCCCTGGGATTCTCCAGGCAAGAACACTGGAGTGGGTTGCCATTTCCTTCTCCAGTGCATGAGAGTGAAGAGTGAAAGTGAAGTCGCTCAGTCGTGTCTGACTCTGTGCGACCCCATGGACTGCAGCCCACCAAACTCCTCTGTCCATGGGACTCTCCAGGCAAGAGTACTGGAGTGGGATGCCATTGCCTTCTCCGACTATTATTACTTTTATTTTATTTAACTGTGTCGGGTCTTTACTGTGGCATGTGGGATCTAGCTCCCCGATCAGGGATTGAAACTGGGGTCCCTGCATTGGGACCACCAGAGAAGTCCTTCATATTTATTTTAGATGCTCTTTTATTGCTTGGATTTATTACAATAAATCATTATTATAATTTTACATAATTTAAAAAATGAAAGATAAACTTAAAAAGTTTCCTATAGCTGGACTGAGTGACTGAACTGAAATGAACTGAAATCTGAAGGAGCATTGAAATTTACTGAGAGCTTTTCCTTAACTGCAATGGGCTAAGGGGCTGTCCCCTTAGACAGTGGTTTAATTGCTCTGGGGTAAGATCTGGGCATGAATGTTTTCAACAAATTCCTTAGATTTCTGTCTTGTACAGTACAGGATGAAACTCACTGGACATCAGTCATTAGCTCCTTGTTGTTCCAGTGTCACCTGAAATGTTTTGAAAAAAATCCCATGCCTGCTGAATCTCAGACCAACTGCACCAGAATCTGGAGTTCCTTGGGTGATTCTAATGTGTGCAGCCAAGCTTGGCAACAGCTGTTACTGCCTCCAAGCCTCCAGGAAACTCCCCTCCAATTTGCATACAAGCCGATAAAACAAACTGTCTTACTTGTTTCCATGTCTTAGCTAAACAAATAAGGTTGCTAGATAAAATACAAGATATTCCTTAGTTAAATTATAATTGCAAATATCAGTTTTTAGTAAAAGATTATCCCATGCAATATTTGAGACTCACACACACAATATTATTCAGTGTTTATAGGACACTTGCATTTAACTGGGATTATTGTATTTTCACTTGTGAAATCTGGCAATCCTGCAAACAAAGCAAATGCCATTCCAAAGCTCACAGAACGGTAATGTAAACCTTTGTATGTAAAGGAGCTTTAAGAAAGTAGAATCCTTGAGGAGGAAGCAAAGAGAGATCACATTACTAATGTCCAGTAAAACAACCGGAGTCTTCTTCATTCATCCCTCTAACCCAATAGTTGTAGGTTTTATAACACTTGGCTCAGTTTCTTTGCTGGATTCTCCACCCAATTCAATAAATAAGCCTGTTACTCCCCAAACTCTGCTCCTGTCACTCCCACGCCACCCTCAATCTATCCTCCTTCCAGCCAACTAAATCAACCTACTTTCAGATGTTGCTCATTTTTTTCTGAACCACACAGGATAGAAAAATCAAGAAAAATCGCTGATGGGTTAGCCTGTGTGTGCATGTGTGTATGTGTGTGTGCAGAACCATTAGAAGTCTTTCTGTAGGTATTATCCTGCTTTTAGAATTCATGTGGAAATGTCAGCTTCAGGAGACATAGCCTGTCAGTGTTCAACTAGGAATTTGGGTCAATTTATCTCCTAACTGCTTCTTCCAGCATCAGTTTCAAATGAAGTTCACAGATTCACCTTCAGTCAACGGTCTATTGAAAAGAAAGACGCACTATTGTCTCTGCCAGCTTGTCAATTGTCTAGAATTTTTCATTAACCACACAAATCACCTCTATAGGTAACAAATACACAATAAGAAAACAGGAATACTTAAATTGCATACAGCATCTAATATTCAGTTCAGAGTGGGGAAGCTTGTATAAGGTACGTATTGGGTGTTTTCTGTAGAGACGTGAGCTGTATCAGAAGAATGTACTAGACTTTGTGGGATCCATATTTCACTCTGAGTACCTTGTTAACCTATTAATAAGTGACCCTCAGCTAGAAATAAAAGTCCTGTACTCCTCCATTTCCACATCTGTAAAATTAAAACCATAATTCCTGACTTGTTTTGATAGCATTGTTAATATAAGAATTTCAATGAGATGATTTATGTGCAGAAGACTGGACTATTTTAAGCATCAGCATTTTTACTAAGTACAAGATGAAGAGGAACAGGAATACAGCTTGCTTTGCTGTATGTATACAAAGAAACTTAGCCACTCTCTTTTGTAGTCTGTTATGAGATAGCAAAGCAAACTGGTCCAGAAATACCCTCAAGGGATGAAAGAAATGCTAGTTAGTCGGCCAACTGTAAGCATTGATTTTTTTTTTTTAAAGAAAAAAGAAAAGATGGCAAGTGCCAAGCCACAAGATTCATTTCTTTAGAGGCTCCTGGCATCCTAACTGGGGATTGCGGATTTGTTAAATGATCATGTTCCCTTCCCTTGGTTAGATGGAAGCATTAAGTCATCTGAACCAAGGATGAGTCACAAACTTATGGGAAGATCCCCAAAGTCTGAGTGGTAAAGTCTATGAAATGGAAAAAAATGCATATGGATGCCATGTCTCTCTATGTTTATAGATTGGCTAGTTTAAGTCTCGCTAACGAACCAGAATCACTTCTGCTTTTAGAGTTCAAGGAAACTGCATTACATTTGGCTCCTTTAAACTGGAATATGTGATCATTTGGATAAGCTCTGGAGGCAAGTATACTATAACAGTTGTCATGAAGACTAAAAAATTAAAATTGAAGGGCATATTTGTTGTTGTTTAGTCTCTAAGTTGTGTCTGACTTTGTGACCCAATGGACCATAGCCAGCCAGGCTCCTCTGTCCTTGGGGATTTCCAGGCAAGAATACTGCAATGAGTTGCCATTTCCTTCTCCAGGGTATATTCCCCACCTAGGGACTGAACCTGTGTCTCCTGCCTTGGTAAGTTGGCAAGTGGATTCTTTACCACTGAGCCACCAGGGAAGCCTAGGGCATTTTCAAACCCTTCCCAAAAGAAAAGAAAAGCAATGAAATAACCATATTATCTGCTACTGGTGCTAAGTCTCTTCAGTGGTGTCTGACTCTGTGCGACCCCATAGATGGCAGCCTACCAGGCTCCCCCATCCCTGGGATTCTCTAGGCAAGAATACTGGAGTGGGTTGCCATTTCCTTCTCCAATGCATGAAAGTGAAAAGTAAAAGTGAAGTTGCTCAGTTGTGCCCGACTCCTAGCGACCCCATGGACTACAGCCCACCAGGCTCCTCCATCCATGCGATTTTCCAGGCAAGAGTACTGGAGTGGGGTGCCATTGCCTTCACTCAACCATATTATCTAGCTACATACAATTTATATGTTCAATTCCTTACACTAAATTCTTTACAAGCATGTCTGCCCTCATTAAATATTATATATTTATATGTATCTTCAACAGGGGTGTACATCTACTTCCACCATATTTATACAATGTATCTCACAGAGGGTGAGGCCGGTGTGGAGAAACTTCTGTGGTCTTGGTCACTAACACAGTTTTGAAAATCATCTTTTAAAAATTACTTCCTAAACCACAAAACTCAGTTTGTACCATAAACTCTATGATTCCACTGAATCACTCATGACATTTACTCAAATCTGCTCTTAAAGATTATCCAAATTAAGAAACTGCTTTCTGAAAAACCTGCAGTAGCTTTCCATTTATCCATAAGTCAAAGTAAACTGTGCTTCCTCTCTGGGCCATTCTTCCAAGATCTTAAGTTTATTTTCCCCTTCTCTTCACAGTTTACTTCCTCAGAAAGGCACACCCTAACCCCCCTATCTAAAATATTCCCAAATCATCCTCTCATTGTCAGTACCTAGGACCATCAAAAATATTTGTTTGTTTATAATAATTACTGAGCAGGCAGGGATTTTGTATATCATATTTATCACTACAACCTTATTGCCTACAGCAGTGACCAACAAGAAGCAGAGACTAATGAATGTTGAATAAATGCCAATGAAAATAGACAAAATAATACATTAGCCTCTGTGAAGATCATTTCAAAAGAGGAATTTAAAAGGATATGAATTAGCATAGCATCATTAGAAAAATTGTAGAGCCATGCTGGCTACCTTGAATGAGACACACTACTCATTTGGAAATATTCATTAGCCATGTAAAATAATTTTTTGTTAAAAAATACATTATACAGTTGATCATTGATCAATGCAGAAGATTGAGACACCAACCCTGCACAGAGTGGAAAATCCAACTACAACTTTACAGTGGACCCTGCTTAGCCTGAGTTCCACATCTTTTAGATTCAACCAACCAGACAGTGTAGTACTGTAGCACATTATTTAGTAGAAAAAAAAAACCAAAAAAACCTCATGTAGAGTGGCTTCCCTGGTGGCTCAGACAGTACAGAATCTGCCTAAAATCCAGGAGACCTGGGTTCAATCCCTGGGTTGGGAAGATCCCCTGGAGAAAGGCATGGCAAC
This sequence comes from Budorcas taxicolor, assembly GCF_023091745.1. Classification (NCBI taxonomy): domain Eukaryota; kingdom Metazoa; phylum Chordata; class Mammalia; order Artiodactyla; family Bovidae; genus Budorcas; species Budorcas taxicolor. The sequence continues at coordinate 186,315,071 of NC_068910.1, forward strand.
CCTCTCCAGTGTTCTTGCCTGGAGAATCCCTATAGACAAAGGAGCCTGGTGGGCTACAGTCCTTGGGGTTGCAAAGAGTCGGAAATGACTGAGCAACTAAGCACAGCACAGAACATACAGCACAGAGTGAATCCATGCAGTTCACATCTGTGTTGCTCAAGAGTCAGCTATACATATTCAGCTAGACTCTCTGCTCTTATGTTCTTTTAAACCTTTTGGCAAGAGATACAGTAAGTCCTTTACATATGAATCTTCAAGTTGTGAACTCTCAAGGATGTGAGCATGCATCTCTTTCCAGCAAGGAACCAGAACCTGTGTCATCAACATCAGGTATGAGTGAAATTGGAGCTTGCCCTCCACTCCTATTGCTGACGATGCTTCAGCTCTACCATTTCCCATCTCCTCCAATCAATAACTTCTTGCCTGTTCACTTGATGTCAGCCCCTGTATGCCAGCTGTTACAAGGTATTACTGTACTTTTCATGGCACTATACTATGGGATTAAAAATGTTTTTTTTAATGTTTGTTTTTTGTTTATTATAAAACTATTACAGTATACTACTACTACATAGCCAATTGTATTAGTTGGGTACCTGGGCTAGCTTCATTGAACTTAAAAACAAATTGGACTTACGAACATACTCTTAGAACAAAACTCATTCATACAGAGGGCTCTTACTGTATTTAACTTCTGGCTATAGCTTTTCTCCTGTGATACAAATCTCACAATAATTTTCTCCTTACCAATTTGCTCTGCAGAAATCCTTTCTGCCTAGGCTCTTGCTGATGACTGGGGTTAGGAATCGAACGGATGTCTCAGAAGTAGGCACAGGAGCTTAGGAGATGTTAGTTGGACTCTTTTTCATCTCAGAACAATGGGTTGCTGGTAGATGAAGCTACCGGTTGAGGAGATAGAAGTTTACTATATTGTTTTGGACATTTGTTACAAGGGGAAAATAAGGAGAATTTTTAGGGAGTGAAATAGTGAACCTGGGGCAATGTCAATAGTTTCTGGAAGGGAGGAGTGATGTTTGTAACTTTTTCTTGTCTTCTTTGTTGTTGTTTCAGGAATGGCACATCAATTACAGATGGCAGGGTCTGGCAAAGTGTATTTGAGCCTGAAGTTCATGCACAGGAATAATTAGTGACTTTGTTCATGTCTATGTTGGGAAGACTTATTCAAATTGGTAAATACTTAACAACTAATGGGCTTCCCTTGTAGCTCAGTTGGTAAAGAATCTGCCTATAATGCAGGTGACCTGGGTTCAATTCCTGGGTTGGGAAGATCCCCTGGAGAAGGAAATGGCAACCCACTCCAGTATTCTTGCCTGGAGAATCTCATGGACTGTAGCCTGCCAGGCTCCTTTGTCCATTGGGTGGCAAGAGTAGGTCACGACTAAACCACCTAACAACAATAATAACTTGTACTGTTGCCTGGAAAATTCCATGGGTGGAGGAGCCTGGTAGGCTGCAGTCCATGGGGTCATGAAGACTTGGACACGACTGAGCGACTTGACTTTCACTTTTCCCCTTCATGCACTGGAGAAGGAAATGGCAACCCACTCCAGTGTTCTTGCCTGGAGAATCCCAGGGACGGGGGAGCCTGGTGGGCTGCTGTCTCTGGGGTCGCACAGAGTCGGACACGATTGAAGCAACTTAGCAGCAGCAGCAGCAGCAGCAGCAGGCTATTGACTCTGGGCACCGAAACAGAAACTTAGGCACAAGAGGACTCTATCAAGATTAACTTAGCTAAATTAGCAGAAACCAACAAAGCTAAAATATAAATCTGTTCAGAGCGAGATGTCAGTGAGAAGTAAATCAACTCTTGGGTTAAAGACAAGACACAAAACTGACTATATGATATGATCACAAGGTTGGTTGACATGCATGCTCCCACACACATAGGTATGAGCACACATACAAACTCGCATAGCTCATAAACATTCTCACTCACATACATGCAGACACAATGCTAAAACAAACAGATCAGAATGTAAACTCTGGTCACTTTTTCTGAGTGATTGGATTATGAGGGATTTTATTTTGTTTCTACTTTATTTTTCCCTTTTCCTTGCCAAACTTTCTCATTCGATCTCTTCAAACACAGCTAAGCTACCAGAGAACCCTAATCCTTCTACAGCCCGGTCCAGCCAGGTCCTCAGCTGTCCAACTCTCCATCTTACTCCCTGGGCCCTGAAGCCTTTTGTTGCGTCTCTTGTTTATTCTTTATTCCCAGGTCCAAGTTCACAGGGTTAGACTGTTCTTTACCTTACATTCCAGAGAATAATTTCCATTGTCTGGAACTCAGGCAGTTTTAAAACATTGTCACAAAGCTCTTTGACAGTAATCCTGTTGAGTGGTGGGGTCTATGTCCTTTCCACTTGAATCCAGGCAGTCTTGTGATGGACTGTTTCAACCAATCCAATGTGGTGGGAGTGATACTGCGTGATTTGTGAAACTGTGCCATGAAATGTATTGCAGCTTCTAACTTGTTTTATGGAATCCTTGCCCTGAGTCCCTGTGCCAAGCCTGACCACCTGCCATATTGTAAGAGCCTCAGACCCATGGAAATACCATGCATAGGTGCTAAGCCCAGCAATGAGAGTAAATGAGCCCTTAGCTGATTCCAGCTCTGTAGGGTTCCTCCCAGTCTTCAGATTTTTCCAGCTGGGGTCCAGACATGGAGAAGCAGAGTCCTGTGCCCTGTCTGAATTCTTGGCAGGAGAATCTTTGAGCTTAATGAAATGGCTGTTTTAAAGTGCCCTGCCAAATTTGAGGGTGATCTGTTACACAGCAATAGCAGCTAAAACAGGAAACTTGGACCCAGTTTGAGTCAGATTTCTGACAAAGAGCTGAAATCAGGTTTTTTTTGTTTGTTTTTTATGGCTCAGGAGCCAAACACAAGCATTTTCCTCAGGTTGATATAATGCTTTTCCCAAGTGATTCATCAAACCAAGGCACCTGAATGAGAAACTCTGCTTCCTATTATACAGATGCCCAAGGACACCCTAGGAAAAGCTAGAGATGCCTCAGAATATGTTACATACTTTCCTTAATAAGGAAATACCCTTAATAAGTCACTCCTTTCTCGGTGAAACTTTTACATCCTTGGAAGTTTAAGACTCGTTTTCTTTGCTTTCCAAGTTCTATAAATCTCATTTCCTAAAAAGCATGCATTCTCTTGCCTCTTGGCCTTCCATTTTGGATTTAGCTGAAGATTTTCATCTTTGAAAATTTTCTCCAGGTTTGACCTAAGGTCACATATACCCCTAATGTCAGAGATCAGAAGTGGAGATGAGTTAAAAATAAAGACCAAGAATAGAAATTGAAAATGCAGAAGGCCTTCCCTGGTGACACAGTGGATAAGAATCCACCTCCCAATGCAGGGAATGCAGGTTTGATCCCTGGTCCAGGAGGATTCCACACACTGCAGAGCAACTAAACTGCGTGCCCCAACTACTGAAGTCTGCACACCTAGAGCCCATGCTTGGCAACAAGAGAAGCTACTACTATGAGAAGCCTGTGCATTTCAACGAAGAGTAACCCCTGCTCATCTCACCTAGAGGGAAGCCTGTGCAGCAATGAAGACCCATCACAGCCAAAAATAAAATAAATAAATACATAAAATGTAAAGAAAACACAGAAGAAATTCAGAAACTAAAAGAATGTGAAAAGAATGATCATTCTTGGTTATTTACAGTGTGTCAGTGTGCTCCATGTATTATTTTATTTCAACATAACAGCAGTCTTAGTGATGAAGTTATTTTTATTATTCCCATAGTAAATGGACATACAGATTTTTCCCAGGGTGGCAGGGGTGATAGTCGTATCCAAGAATCTGATATGAGATCCTGCCATTTTAACCACAAGACCATACAGATGACAAAAAGCCAAAACTATTTTCATAATAATACTAAATTTTTCACTCGCCAGGGGCAGGAGGTTCCACTATATTTTGGAAACAGCTGCATAACTCAAATGACCAATTTATTTCAAATTTCCAATGCACAATGTTATAATATGGATCAAAGATGCACTCAAAGTGAAAATAGACAAGTGGATTTTAATATAATGGGTGCCAAAAGTCCACTGACATGTTTTCAGATTTCACTTTGCAGCTAATTTTTCAGAAACTACTACTTTTCAAATTTTGATGTGGCATGAAAGAGGAGTATGAAAAGTCAATTACAATAATCTTCCCTTTTCAGACTATGCATTTGTGTGAGACTAGATATCCTCCATATAATTCAACCTAAAAGCAAAAACATTACTACAAGTTGAATGTAGAAAAAGTTATGAGAACCTAGCTGTTTTCTATTAAGTCACATATTAAAAATACTTATCATTCTTTGTACTAAACTTTTTGCTATGGAAAATATAGTTTTTTTCATAAAATATGATATTGATGTTACATATAAGGAGTTTTTCATTGGTACTTTAAAATGAACAAATAAATATTATTTAAAAAGTCTGTTTTAATTTTGCATGTGGTAAACATCAGTGAATAAATAACAAAAAGGTCTTTGGGAGCTGCCTTAGGCAATTTGAGCTGCTACAACAAACTATCTTGGACTGAGGGGCTTACATAGTAAATATTTATTCTCTTAGTTTTGAAGGCTTAATCCAAGATCAAGGTGTCAAGAAAATCCATGTTTGGTAAGCACCTCTGCCTGATTTGCAAATGGCTACATTTTCCTCTATCCTCACATGGCAGAGGATAAGAGAGGTCTTTTTAAATGGGCACTAATCAAACTTCCCTGGGCTTCCAGGTGGAAGAATCACTGGCCAATGCAGGAGACACAGGAGACAGGTTCAGTCCATGCATTGTGGAAGATCCTCTGGAGGAAGGCATGGCAACCCACTCCAGTGTTCTTTTTTTTTTGTATATGAAATATTTTAATATTTAAATATTATTTAAATATTTTAAAATCTTTCTTTCACTCCAGTATTCTTGCCTGGAGGAGGGCTACAGTCCATAGGGTCACAAAGAGTCAGGCATGACTGACCATGCAAACATGCAATCAAACTTTCCTGGTGGTCCAATGGTTGAGAGTCCACCTGTTAATGCAGGGCACATGGGTTTGATCCCTAGTCCAGGAATATCCCACATGCCTCCAGGCAACTAACCTGCATGCCACAACTAATGAATCCCAAGCTCTAGAGCCTGTGCTCCATGTCAAGGGAAACTACTGCAATGAGAAGCCCATGCACTACAACTAGAGAAAGCCTGGGTACAGCAATGAAAACCCAGTGCGGCCAAGAAATAAATTAAAATAAATAAAAAATTAAAGGACACTAATATTATCATGGAGGTTCAATCCTCATGACTTCATCTAAACCTAATTATCTACCAAAGACACCACCTCCAAATGCTATGACATTGGTGGTTAAGGCTTTGGCATATATAGATAAATTAATTTGAGGGAGACAAACATTCAGTCCTTCCAGATAGTTAATAATTTTTAAGGGTGCAAGGTGTTCCTAAAACTTAAAAAAAAAATCGATAATCTCTGGTCCAGACATTGGGTGGATGTTTATATGGTGTCAAAGAAGTGAGCCTTTTGATTTTATTATAATGGAAACTGCAGTGTATAAAAGTGCTTTAGGAAAGTGCAAAGAGAGGTTGCAGGTATGGGAGAGAAGGCCTTTGATGGGGTGCACTACGTGAGTTGAAGTGACTCATCCCAGAACACAGGTGAAGGTTCCTGCTTGGGAGGATCAATTATGCCAATGAATGAAGGTACATCTTCGGAGCAATGGGAATAGGGAGAGAAAGTAGTTCAAAAACCTTTAAATTGGTGACTTCCACTTTTCTGTTAAGCAGAAGACAAAGGATTATTTTGAGATTCCAATTGCGAGTTGAATCTTGAGGAAAAAATTAAAGAACACTACAAACCATTATGGGAATGAAGGAGAAAATTCCCTGGGAGCATGTAGTCTTATATTGGCAAATGATTAAAGATAAAGTTTTGAATTCCTGAAACTTCCTATGGAAAACCTTCATCAAAGTTTCTTTTTCCTTTTAGGAAAGTCACTACTCATAGTCTTCTTGCATGCCCTACTATAGATTAAAAGCAATGTGGTTATTTCAAATTTAGTTGGTAGTTTAGAAGGGTAGAGCAAGTGTTTTACTATTCATAAGGTTGAAAATTTACCCTTGATCAAAAATCTCTTCCTGGCACTAGCATCTAAAGTTCCTTAAAACAGAATTCCATTGATATAATTTTAAAACTATGTGGTGGGTTCTACCCTGTTTCTGTCACAACCCAAGATGACATGTCTGTTTCTCAAGCAATTCTCTGAAAGTATTTTAAAAAGCTATATCAGCTGATTCATATTTCAGAATGATGAAAAATGTTTTCACGGGAGAAGTTGGTTTGGAGTTAGAATTTGCAAGGCAGATGGAAGGCTTTGCATCATCAGTGGGCTGGGCAGTGAGAGAAGGTAATTTCTGGGAACAAGTTAGTGGAGAAGCAGAAGATCTCAAGACACAAAAAGTGACCTTGTACATTATTATGGAATCATCTTACATTTTACAATCAGCTACTTTCCTTTAAGAGGGGTTACATATTTTATTGCTGAACTGCACAAGAGATTAGTGACACTATGAGTGATGTCAAATTGTTTCTGCTGAGCCTTGTGATGATCCAGGGAAATGTAAAATCTGTGTCTCATGTTCAACCTCAATGCCTTCACTCTGTCATGGGACAAAAAACTTTCTTCAACTAATGCATCAAAAAGCCACACAGATTGCTTTTTTTTTTTTTTTTTAATCTCATATAGAGCTTTCAGTTATTTATTTATTTGTTTACCTCACCATGCAGCATGCAGGATCTTAGTTCCCAGAACAGGGATAGAACCTGTGTCTCCTGCAGTGGAAGAGCAGCTGAATCACCAGGGAAGTCCGTAGATTTCTCTTATAAACAGACATATGATGTTCTCAGTAACAATTGATGAGAAAAGCACAGTATCAACTTGGATTGTCTTGCTGGTGATCAAGGGTCAAAGTCTAAATCTTCACATTACCCTTTGAAGCTTTGTGTTGTGTCCTCTGACAGTAAGATTTCCTCTCCCCAACTCCATTCTCCTTCTCTAGTCCATTTCCTCTTACATACTCTTTACTCATTACTGGTCAGCAATTTGTGTTGGCTCTCCTGCTTGTGATCCTCAAATCCTCAGAGTAGACTTTGCTCAGTTCCTTTTTCATCTAGTGAAATTCCACTCACTATTTATGTCTTTGTTTAAACATTTTCTCATTGAAGTCTTGCCTGGCTACATTACCTTCCCATGGTCACTCAATCCCAAGTACTTTGTGCTTCCCTTTTTCATGACCCTCAGCATGGGCTTCCCTGGTGGCTCAGATGGTAAAGAATCTGCCTGCAGTTCAGGAGACCTGGGTTTGATCCCTGAGTTGGAAGGATACCCTGGAGAAGGAAATGGCTACCCACTCCAACATTCTTGCCTGAGGATTCCATGGACAGAGGAGCCTAGCAAACTACACTCCATGTTGTTGGACACTACTGAGCAACTAACACTTTCCCTTTCATCATGCCTGTAATTTCTTTTTCCACCTCTGTCCTCTCTGATAGATTGGAAGTTCCAGGAGGAGCCTGGGAATACTTCTGTTGAGTTCAACACACTCTAGCCTCATCACTCAGGATATCCACCAAGTTCAAAACTTCACAAATGAATTAAAACATTTACCAACTAATAAAGCATCAAAATAATTTTCATTAAAGATGTTCTTATCTAGACCCTTTGAACCTCATCTATTGATTTAAAATACCGTTAGTACACTGTATTTCTTCAAGGGGAAGTATTAATAAAACCAGGGTAGTTGAATTGGAACAGATATGTTTCTATTGACAGAGAAAACAAGCACACATTATCTTTGAAAACTTCTTTAAAACATCTCTCAAGATCACGTCATTCCTTTAGATCAAGTTTAAGTTGTATTGAAATATTAATATAATTGCGTGCATGCTCAGTCATTTCAGTCATGCAGCCCTAGGGACTGTAGCCAGCCAGGCTCCTCTTTCCATGGGCTTTTCCAGGCAAGAATACTGGAGTGGGCTGCCATGCCCTCCATCAAGGAATCGTTCTAATCCAGGAGTCAAACCCATGTCTCTTATGTCTCCTGCACTGATAGGCAGGTCTTTACCACTAGCACCAACTGAGAAGCCCATTAATATAATTACATATTGTCAAATGCACAAATATTACATGGAATCAAATAAACAATCCATGTAAACAGTTTAAAAAACAGAATATTTCCATCATATGGAAAATTCTTTCATCTTGTTTTTCAGTTGATTCTCTTCCTACCCCTCACTTAGCCAACAAAATTCCATAAAGTCAAAGCTACAGTTTTTCCCGTAGTCATGTACGGATGTGAGAGTTGAGTGCCAAAGGATTGATGCTTTCAAACTGCGGTGCTGGAGAAAACTCTTGAGAGTCCCTTGGACAGGAAGGATATCAAACCAGTGAATCCTAAAGGAAATCAACCCTGACTGTTCATTGGAAAAACTGATGCTGAAACTGAAGCTCCAATATTTGGGCCACCTGATGTGAGAGGCAGACACATTAAGGAAAAACCTTGATGCTGGGAAAGATAGTAGGCAGGAGGAGAAGGGGATGACAGAGGATGGGATGGTTCGATGGCATCATTGACTCAATGGACCTGAGTTTGAGCAAACTCTAGGAGATAGTGAAGGACAGGGAAGCCTGGTGTCCATGGGGTTGCAGAGAGTCGGACATGACTGAGCGACTGAACAGAGACAACCCTCCTACCCTAGCAACAGCTTCTGTTCTGATTTCTACAGCCAGAAACACAAAACAAGTAGCAACTAATAAAGGTGACCGTATGAATGAATCTCAAAAATATTATGTGAAAGAAGTGAAAGAAGCCAGACACAAAGAACACACACTATGATTCCTTTTCTGTGGATAACCAGATTTTAAAATGCTTTCTCCAGCATAACTCTGACTGCCATCATGTACTGATAAGGATCAGCTCTGCACTAAGACATACAGCAGGTCCTGACCCTCAGGCTTTGAAGGCAGACACACGGGAAACATTTTACAATACGAGAAAGAAAGTTAATTCAAAAATTCACCCTTCAAATACTTTCTATTCTTTCAAATTTCACCCAACACATTGCACTTATTTCTTGGTTTCTAGCCTCATGAATATGGCAAATTATATTGTATGCATAATGATCGTTAGAGGCACACCAAGACCTACTTACCTATAAAATTAAAAAGCAAGCACATGATTAAATAAATTCCCATGTTTGTTATTCAGTCATCCCTTTGCGATCCCATGGACGATAGCTTGCCAGGCTCCTCTATCCATGGAATTCTCCAGGCAAGTATGTTAGAGTGGGTTGCCATTCCCCTCTCCAGGGGATCTTCTTGACCCAGGGATTGAACCTGTGTCTCCTGCATTGCAGGTGGATTCTTTACCATCTGAGCCACCAGGGAAGCCAAAATTTCCATGGCCCCAAATTAAACTTTACACACCTTTTTAAAAACTGGGATATAATTGCTTTACAACATTTTGTTACTTTCTGCTGTACAACAAGTTGAGTCAGTTATATGTATACATATACTCCCTCTCTCTTGAAACCTTCCCCCGCCAGTCCCATCACTCTAGCTTGTCACAAAGCAGCAGGTTTACCTCCTTGTGCTATAAAGCAGCTTCCCACTAGCTATCTATTTTACATATGAAGTGAAGTGAAATAAAATCGCGCAGTTGTGTCCGACTCTTTGCGACCCCATGGACTGTCCAAGTTCCTCTGTCCATGGGATTTTCCAGGCAATAGTACTGGAGTGGATTGCATTTCCTTTTCCAGAAGGTCTTCCCGACCCAGGGATCAGACCCAGGGATCAAACCCAGGTCTCTCACATTGTAGACAGACGCTTTACTGTCTGAGCCACCAGGGAAGTACTAATGAAAGTGAAGTCGCTCAGTCATGTCCAACTCTTTGCGACCCCGTGGACTGTAGCTTACCAGGCTCCTCTCTCCATGGGATTCTCCAGGCAAGAATATTGGAGTGGGTTGCCATTTCCTTCTCCAGGGGATCTTCCCAACCCAGGGACTGAACCTGAGTCTCCCACATTGTGGGCAGATGCTTTAACCTCTGAGCCACCAGGGAAGCCCTTTTACACATGGTCATGTATATATGTCAATGCTATGCACCCAATTCATCCCACTCACTCTTTCCCCGTCTGTGTCCACAAGTCCTAAACTCTACATATTTAGTCCCTCAAAACATATACAACTTTTGTTTTAAAAAAATTCCATTATTCTATACCATGGAGAAACAGCAGTATTATATGGTAAACAGCTGATATGAAAATGAAGGTCTTCCAAGGAAATCATCATGACATCAGGAAAGTTATTAATAAAATACAGCCAAGATGAACAGATTTTACAAAGTACTAGCATACGTTTTACTGAAACCAGAAAGAAGTTTTATGAACCAGGTATAGTTTCGTAAAGTTGCCCTTAAGTTGTATCTTGTTTTCCCATTGACTTTGGATTACCAAATGGGAGACACACTTCTACAGAAAATATTTTTGGAATTTCCCTGTTGGTTTGTTAGTTAAGAATCCACCTCCCAATGCAAGAAACATGGGTTCAACTCCTGGTTGGGGAACTAATATCCCTCATGCCACAAGCAACTAAGCCTGTTTCTCCACAGCCAGAGAGAAGCCACATACCAGGGCCACAACTAAGACTTGACATAGCCAAAAACAAATACAACATTTTCCACTCTCATTAACATATTGTGTCAATCCTGATAAAATATCACATTTGTTTTGTGTTTTTAATTTTTAAGTGCCAGTTTTGTGATAAATTCTAAGTTTCACAATAAGTCACAGTAAGTCAAAATATAATACTGTAAACTAGCATTATTTTTTGTATATAATAAAAGTTTAGAAGGTCAGTTTTCATTCCAATCCCAAAGAAGGGCAATGCCAAAGAATGTTCAAATTACTGCACAATTACACTCATTTCACATGCTAGCAAAGTAATGCTCAAAATTCTCCAAGCTGGATGTCAACAGTACGTGAACCAAGAGCTTCTAGATGTTAAACCTGGATTTAGAACAGGCAGAGGAACCAGAGAACAAATTGACAACATCAGTTGGATCATAGAAAAAGCAAGGGAATTCCAGAAAAAGCATCTATTTTGCTTCATTGATTACACTAAAGCATTTGTCTCTGTGGATCACAACTGTGTAAAATTCTTAAAGAGATGAGAATACCAGACCACCTTACCTGCCTCCTGATAAACCTGTATGCAGGTCAAGAAGCAACTGGAAATGGAACAGCAGACTGGTTCCAAACTGGGAAAGCAGTACTTCAAGGCTGTATATCACCTTGTTTATTTAACTTATATGCTGAGTACATCATGTGAAATGCCAAGCTGGATAAAGCACAAGCTAGAATCAAGATTGCCTAGAGAAATATCAATAGCCTCAGATATGCAGATGACACCACCTTAATGGCAGAAAGTGAAGAGGAATTAAAGAGCCTCTTGATGAAAGTGAAAGAGAGAATAAAAAAGCTGGCTTAAAACTCAACATTCAAAAAGCTAAGATCACGGCATTTAGTTCCATCACTTCATGGAAAATAGATGGGGAAACAATGGAATTAGTGACAGACTTTACTTTCTTGAGCTCCAAAATCACTGCAGATGGTAACTGCAGCCCTGAAATTAAAAGACGCTTGCTCCTTGGACAAAAAGCCCTGACCCACCTAGACAGCATATTAAAATGCAGAGATGTTACTTTCCCAACAGAAGTCCATCTAATCAGAGCTATGGTTTCTCCAGTAGTCATGTATGGATGTGGGAGTTGGACCATAAAGAAGGCTGAGTGCTTAAGAAATGACAATTTTGAACTCTGGTGTTGAAGACTCTTGAGAGTCCATTGGACAGCAAGGAGATCAAATCAGCAAATTCTAAAGGAAATCAACCTTTGAATATTCACTGGAAGGACTGATGCTGAAGCTGAAGCTCCAATGCTTTGGCCACCTGATGTGAAGAGCCAACTCATTAGAAAAGACCCTGATGTTGGGGCAGATTGAAGGCAGGAGAAGGGGACAACAGAGGACGAGCTGGTTGGATGACATCACCAACTCAATGGACTTGAGTTTGAGAAAACTCTGGGAGATGGAGAAGGACAGAGAAACCTGGCAAGCTGCAGTCCATGAGGTCACACAGAGTTGGGCACCACTGAGCTACTGAACAACAATGAAAGTTTAGGAAGATGGCAGAGGAATAGGACAGGGAGACCACTTTCTCCCTCATAAATTCATCAAAAGAACATTTCAGCACTGAGTAAATTCCACAAAACAACTTCTGAATGCTGGCAGAGGACATCAGGCACCCAGAAAAGCAGATCATTGTCTTCAAAAACAGGTAGGAAAAAATATAAAAGACGATAAAAGAGACAAAGGAGGTAGGGAGGGAGCTCCGTCCTGGGAAGGGAGTCTTAAAAAGAGAGAAGTTTCCAAACACCAGGAAACACTCTCGCTGCTGAGTCTGTGGCGAACCTTGGAAGCACAGAGGGCAACATAACAAAGAGGAAAAATAAATAAATAATTAAAACCAACAGATTATGAGCCCAATGGTAACTCCCCCAGCAGAGAAGCAGCGCAGACGCCTGCATCCGCCACTAGCAAGCGGGGGTGGGCCGGAATGCCCTGAGTGTAACCAGAGCAAACTAACTTGGGCTAGCAAACCAGACTGTGGGATAACTACCACGTGAAAAGCTCTAACATAAGACACCTCCAGGACCACGCACAGAACAAAGGATGAAACAGAATTAGCCAGCTGCAGGCCATCCCCCTCTGGTGACAGGCAGCCAGAGCCTGAAGGGCCGGAAGGGGGCAATTGCAGCCCCAGAGAGACATTAACTACCAAAGTGCAAGCAAACTTATTTGCTAACTAAGACTTCTTGGGGTTCTGGGCAGTCACCATCCACTGGAGAAGGGGCGCCAGTTATACTCCCAGAAAATTGAGCAGCAGGGACGGGAAAGGCAATAAGTCACAACAACTGCCCTCACCAAACACCTGAGCTACTCGGACCTGAGAAGGGCACAAAACGCAGGCCCAGCTGAGTCTGCACCTCTGAGGATTACTTGAGTGCCTGAGCCAGAGCGGCTTAGACTGGGGAGGTGCATGCAGTTCAGGGCTGGCCTCAAATGGTTCCAGGCAGAGCAAACTAGAGCCTGAGTGGTGTGCGCCATGAGCTGGGGCAGGCCCAGCGTGGCTGAGACACTGCAAGCACATGGAAGTGTTAAATGCCTCCCTCCTCACAGTGCAACAGAACAAGTGAGCCTTAAAAAAAGAAAAAAAGTGTCCACCACTGCCCCCCTTGTGTCAAGGCGGAAATCAGACACTGAAGAGACAAGCAAACAGAAGCTAAAACAGAGGGAACCGCCTTGGAAGTGACAGGGGCAATAGATTAAAACCCTGTCGTTAGTACTGACTACATAGGAAGGGGCCTATAGATCTTGAGAAATATAAGCCGGACCAAGGAATTATCTGAAAATGAACTGACCCCACACTGCCCACAACAACACCAAAGAAAGTGCCAGATATATCTTTACTATTTTTATGATCATTCTTTTTGTTTTGTTTTTTCTTCTTTCCTTGTTCTAACATTTTTTAATTTTTAAGTCCTCTATTTCTCCTTTAATTTTTATTTTTATAACCTCCTATTACTTTTCAAAGAAAAAAAATCCTATTTTTGAAGCAAACGCCATATATATTTCTTTGTGGATGTTGTTGTTTTTTTAATAATTCTTGTGTCTTTTTTTTTTCTTTTCTTTAATATTGTATTTTTGAAAATCCAACCTCTACTCTAGATTTTTAATCTTTGCTTTTTGGTATTTGTTATCAATTTTGTACCTTTAAAAACCCATTCTTCAGCATCCATTTTTACTTGAGAGTGAGATTACTGGCTTGACCACTGTTTCCTCCTTTGGACTCTCCTTTTTCTTCACCAGGTTGCCTCTGTCTCTTCCCTCCCTCTTCTCTTCTCTACCCAACTCTGTGAATCTCTGTGTGTTCCAGACAATGGAGAACACTTAGGGAACTGGATACTGGCTGGATCTGTCTCTCTCCTTTTCATTTCCCTCTTTTATCCTCCTGGCCACCTCTGTCTCCTTCCCCCCCTCCTCTTCTCTGTATAACTCTGTGAATATCTCTGAGCGGTCCAGACTGTGGAGCACACATAAGGAAGTGATTACTGGCTAGCTTGCTCTCTCCTCTTTTGATCCCACCTCATCTCATTCCAGTCACCTCCAACTCCCCCCTCCCTCTTCTCTTCTCCATGTAACTCTATGAACCTCTCTGGGTATCCCTCAATGTGGAGAAACTTTTCATCTTTAACCTAGATGTTTTATCATCAGTGCTGCAATAATGGAGAAGTCTTGAGGCTACTGTAAAAATAAAACAGAAAACCAGAAGCAGGAGGCTTAAGTCCAAATCCTGAGAACATCAGAGAACTCCTGACTCCAGGGAATATTAATCTATAGGAACTCATCAAACGCCTCCATACCTACACTGAAACCAAGCACCACCCAAGGGCCAACAAGCTCCAGAGCAAGACATACCAGGCAAATTCTCCAGCAACACAGGAACACACCCCTGTGCTTCAATATACAGGCAGCTCAAGTTACTCCAAAACAATTGACATCTCATAACTCATTACTGGACACTTCATTGCACTGCAGAGAGAAGAAATCCAGCTCCACCCGCCAGAACTCCAATACAAGCTTCCCTAACCAAGAAACCTTGACAAGCCACTGATACAACCCCACCCACAGCGAGGAAACTCCATAATAAAGAGAACTCTGCAAACTGCCAGAATACAGAAAGGCCACCCCAAATGCACCAATACAACCAAGATGAAGAGACAGAGGAATACCCAGCAGGTAAAGGAACAGGATAAATGCCCACCAAACCAAATGAAAGAGGAAGAGATAGGGAATCTACCTGATAAAGAATTCCAAATAATGATAGTGAAAATGATCCAAAATCTTGAAATCAAAATGGAATCATAGATAAATAGCCTGGAGACAAGGACTGAGAAGATGCAAGAAAGGTTTAACAAGGACCTAGAAGAAATAAAACACAGTCAATATATAATGAATAATGCAATAAGTGAGATCAGAAACACTCTGCAGGCAACAAATAGTAGGATAACAGAAGCAGAAGATAGGATTAGTAGAAATAAATGAATCAGAGAGGAAAAAAGAAAAACGAATTAAAAGAAATGAGGACAATCTCAGAGACCTCCAGGACAATATGAAACGCTCCAACATTCAAATTATAGGAGTCCCAGAAGAAGAAGACAAAAAGAAAGACCATGAGAAAATATTTGAGGAGATAATAGTTGAAAACTCCCCTAAAATGGGGAAGGAAATAATCACCCAAGTCCAAGAAACACAGAGAGTCCCAAACAGGATAAACCCAAGGCAAAACACCCCAAGACACATATTAATCAAATTAACAAAGATCAAACACAAAGGACAAATATTAAAAGCATCAAGGGAAAAACAACAAATAACACACAGGGGATTCCCATAAGGATAACAGCTGATCTTTCAATAGAAACTCTTCAGGCCAGGAGGGAATGGCAAGAAATACTTAAAGTGATGAAAGAAAATAACCTACAGCCCAGATTACTGTACCCAGCAAGGATCTCATTCAAATATGAAGGAGAAATCAAAAGCTTTAGAGACAAGCAAGAGCTGAGAGAATTCAGCACCACCAAACCAGCTCTCCAACAAATGCTAAAGGATATTCTCTAGACAGGAAACACAAAAAGGGTGTATAAACCTGAACCCAAAGCAATAAAATAAATGGCAACAGAATCATACTTATCAATAATTACCTTAAACATAAATGGGTTGAATGCCCCAACCAAAAGACAAAGACTGGCTGAACGTATACAAAAACAAGACCCCTATATATGTTGTCTACAAGAGACCCACCTCAAAACAAGGGACATATAAAGACTGAAAGTGAAGGGCTGGAAAAAGATATTCCACGCAAATAGAGACCAAAAGAAAGCAGGAGAAGCAATACTCATATCAGATAAAATAGACTAAAACAAAGGCTGTGAAAAGTGACAAAGAAGGACACTACATAATGATCAAAGGATCAATCCAAGAAGAAGATATAACAATTATAAATATATATGCACCCAACATAGAAGCACCACAATATGTAAGACAAATGATAACAAGTATGAAAGGGGGAATTAATAATAACACAATAATAGTGGGAGACTTTAATAACCCACACTCACACCTATGGACAGATCAACTAAACAGAAAATTAACAAATAAACACAGACTTTAAATGCTACAATAGTTTCTGGTCTTACATTTAGATCTTTAATCCATTTTGAGTTTATTTTTGTGTGCGGTGTTAGAAAGTGATCTAGTTTCATTCTTTTACAAGTGGTTGACCAGTTTTCCCAGCACCACTTGTTAAAGAGATTGTCTTTACTCCATTGTATATTCTTGCCTCCTTTGTCAAAGATAAGGTGTCCATATGTGTGTGGATTTATCTCTGGGCTTTCTATTTTGTTCCATTGATCTATATGTCTGTCTTTGTGCCAGTACCATACTGTTTTGATGACTGTGGCTTTGTAGTACAGCCTGAAGTCAGGCAAGTTGATTCCTCCAGTTCCATTCTTCTTTCTCAAGATTGCTTTGGCAATTCGAGGTTTTTTGTATTTCCATACAAATCTTGAAATTATTTGTTCTAGTTCTGTGAAAAATATGGCTGGTAGCTTGATAGGGATTGCATTGAATTTGTAAATTGCTTTGGGTAGTATACTCATTTTCATTATATTGATTCTTCCGATCCGTGAACATGGTATATTTCTCCATCTATTAGTGTCCTCTTTGATTTCTTTCATCAGTGTTTTATAGCTTTCTATATATAGGTCTTTAGTTTCTTTGGGTAGATATATTCCTAAGTATTTTATTCTTTTCGTTGCAATGGTGAATGGAATTGTTTCCTTAATTTCTTTTTCTACATTCTCATTATTGGTGTATAGGAATGCAAGGGATTTCTGTGTGTTGATTTTATATCCTGCAACTTTACTATATTCATTGATGAGCTCTAGTAATTTTCTGGTGGAGTCTTTAGGGTTTTCCATGTAGAGGATCATGTCATCTGCAAACAGTGAGAGTTTTACTTCTTCTTTTCCAATTTGGATTCCTTTTATTTCTTTTTCTGCTCTGATTGCTGTGGCCAAAACTTCCAGAACTATGTTGAATAGTAGCGGTGAAAGTGGACACCCTTGTCTTGTTCCTGACTTTAGGGGAAATGCTTTCAATTTTTCACCATTGAGGATAATGTTTGCTGTGGGTTTGTCATATATAGCTTTTATTATGTTGAGGTATGTTCCTTCTATTCCTGCTTTCTGGAGAGTTTTTATCATAAATGGATGTTGAATTTTGTCAAAGGCCTTCTCTGCATCTATTGAGATAATCATATGGTTTTTATTTTTCAATTTGTTGATGTGGTGAATTACATTGATTGATTTGCAGATATTGAAGAATCCTTGCATCCCTGGGATAAAGCCCACTTGGTCATGGTGTATGATCTTCTTAATGTGTTGTTGGATTCTGATTGCTAGGATTTTGTTGAGGATTTTTGCATCTATGTTCATCAGTGATATCAAAATGGATTAAAGATCTAAATGTAAGACCAGAAACTATAAAAATCCTAGAGGAGAACATAGGCAAAACACTCTCAGACATAAATCACAGCAGGATCCTCTATGATCCACCTCCCAGAATTCTGGAAATAAAAGCAAAAATAAACAAATGGGATCTAATTAAAATTAAAAGCTTCTGCACAACAAAGGAAAATATCAGCAAGGTGAAAAGACAGCCTTCTGAATGGGAGAAAATAATAGCAAATGAAGCAACTGACAAACAACTAATCTCAAAAATATACAAGCAACTTATGCAGCTCAATTCCAGAAAAATAAACGACCCAATCAAAAAATGGGCCAAAGAACTAAATAGACATTTCTCCAAAGAAGACATACGGATGGCTAACAAACACATGAAAAGATGCTCAACATCACTCATTATCAGAGAAATGCAAATCAAAACCACAATGAGGTACCACTTCACACCAGTCAGAATGGCTGCGATCCAAAAATCTGCAAGCAATAAATGCTGGAGAGGGTGTGGAGAAAAGGGAACCCTCCTACACTGTTGGTGGGAATGCAAACTAGTACAGCCACTATGGAGAACAGTGTGGAGATTCCTTAAAAAATTGCAAATAGAACTCCCTTATGACCCAGCAATCCCACTGCTGGGTGTACACACCGAGGAAACCAGAATTGAAAGAGACACATGTACCCCAATGTTCATCGCAGCACTGTTTATAATAGCCAGGACATGGAAACAACCTAGATGTCCATCAGCAGATGAATGGATAAGAAAGCTGTGGTACATATACACAATGGAGTATTACTCAGCCGTTAAAAAGAATTCATTTGAATCAGTTCTGATGAGATGGATGAAACTGGAGCCGATTATACAGAGTGAAGTAAGCCAGAAAGAAAAACACCAATACAGTATACTAACACCTATATATGGAATTTAGAAAGATGGCAATGACGACCCTGTATGCAAGACAGGAAAAAAGACGCAGCTGTGTATAACGGACTTTTGGACTCAGAGGGAGAGGGAGAGGGTGGGATGATATGGGAGAATGGCATTCTATCATGTATACTATCATGTAAGAATTGAATCGCTAGTCTATGTCTGACGCAGGATACAGCATGCTTGGGGCTGGTGCATGGGGATGACCCACAGAGATGTTATGGGGAGGGAGGTGGGAGGGGGGTTCATGTCTGGGAACACATGTAAGAATTAAAGATTTTAAAATTAAAAAAATAAAAATAAAAAAAAAGAAAAAAAAATGCTACAATAGACCAGTTAGACCTAATTGACATCTATAGGACATTTCACCCCAAAACAATGAATTTCACCTTTTTTTTCAAGTGCTCACGGAACCTTCTCCAGGATAGATCACATCCTGGGCCATAAATCTAACCTTGATATATTAAAAAAAAAATTGAAATCATTCTAAGCACCTTTTCTGACCATAATGAATTGATTAGATCTCAGTTACAGGAGAAAAACTATTAAAAATTCCAACATATGGAGGCTGAACAACACGCTTCTGAATAATCAACAAATCACAGAAGAAATCAAAAAAGAAATCAAAATATGCATAGAAACAAATAAATATGAAAACACAACAACCCAAAACCTGTGGGACACTATAAAAGCAGTGCTAAGGGGAAAGTTCATAGCAATACAGGCATACCTCAAGAAACAAGAAAAAAGTCAAATAAATAACCTAACTCTACACCTAAAGCAACTAGAAAAGGAAGAATTGGAGAACCCCAGAGTTAGTAGAAGGAAAGAAATCTTAAAAATTAGGGCAGAAATAAATGCAAAAGAAACAAAAGAGACCATAGCAAACATCAACAAAGCCAAAAGCTGGTTCTCTGAAAGGATAAATAAAATCAACAAACCATTAGCAGACTCATCAAGAAACAAAGGGAGAAAAATCAAATCAATAAAATTAGAAATGAAAATGGAGAGATCACAACAGACAACACAGAAATACAAAGGATCATGAGAGACTACTATCAGCAATTATATGCCAATAAAACGGACAGCGTGGAAGAAATGGACAAATTCTTAGAAAAGTACAACTTTCCAAAACTGAAACAGGAAGAAATAGAAAATCTTAACAGACTCATCACAAGCATGGAAATTGAAACTGTAATCAGAAATCTTCCAGCAAACAAAAGCCAAAGTCCAGATGGCTTCACAGCTGAATTCTACCAAAAATGTAGAGAAGAGCTAACACCTATCCTACTCAAACTCTTCCAGAAAATTGCAGAGGAAGGTAAACTTCCAAACTCATTCTATGAGGCCACCATCATCCTAATACCAAAACCTGACAAAGATGCCACACAAAAAAAGAAAACGACAGGCCAATATCACTGATGACCATAGATGCAAAAATCCTTAACAAAACTCTAGCAATCAGAATCCAAAAACACATTAAAAAGATCATACACTATGACCAAGTGGGCTTTATCCCAGGGATGCAAGGATTCTTCAATATCCACAAATCAATCAATGTAATTCACCACATTAACAAATTGAAAAGTAAAAGCCATATGATTATCTCAATAAATACAGAGAAAGCCTTTGATAAAATCCAACATCCATTTATGATAAAAACTCTCCAGAAAGCAGGAATAGAAGGAACATACCTCAACATAATAAAAGCTATATATGACAAACCCACAGCAAACATTATCCTCAATGGAGAAAAATCGAAAGCATTTCCCCTAAAGTGCAGAACAAGACAAGGGTGCTCACTTTTACTGCTACTATTCAACATAGTTCTGGAAGTTTTGGCCACAGCAATCAGAGCAGAAAAAGAAATAAAAGGAATCCAAATTGTGAAAGAAGAAGTAAAACTCTCACTGTTTGCAGATGACATGATCCTCTACATGGAAAACCCTAAAGACTCCATCAGAAAATTACTAGAGCTAATCAACGACTATAGTAAAGTTGCAGGATATAAAATCAACACACAGAAATAGCTTGCATTCCTATACACTAATAATGAGAAAGTAGAAAAAGAAATTAAGGAAACAATTCCATTCACCATTGCAATGAAAAGAATAAAATGCTTAGGAATATATCTACCTAAAGAAACTAAAGACCTATATATAGAAAACTATAAAACACTAGTGAAAGAAATCAAAGAGGACACTAATAGATGGAGAAATATACCTTGTTCATGGATCGGAAGAATCAATATAGTGAAAATGAGTATACTACCCAAAGCAATCTACAGATTCAATGCAATCCCTATAAAGTTACCGGTGGCAATTTTCATACACTAGAAATAACAATTTAACAATTTGTATGGAAATACAAAAAACCTCAAATAGCCAAAGCAATTTTGAGAAAGAAAAATGGAACTGGAGGAATCAACCTGCTTGACTTCAGGCTCTACTACAAAGCCACAGTCATCAAGACAGTATGGTACTGGCACAAAGACAGAAATATAGATCAATGGAACAAAATAGAAAGCCCAGAGATAAATCCACACACCTATGGACACCTTATCTTCGACAAAGTAGGCCAGAATATACAATGGAGAAAAGACAATCTCTTTAACAAGTGGTGCTGGAAAAACTGGTCAACCACTTGTAAAAGAATGAAACTAGAACACTTTCTAACACCATACACAAAAATAAACTCAAAATGGATTAAAGATCTAAATGTAAGACCAGAAACTATAAAACTCCTAGAGGAGAACATAGGCAAAACACTCTCAGACATACATCACAGCAGGATCCTCTATGATCCACATCCCAGAATATTGGAAATAAAAGCAAAGATCAACAAATGGGATCTAATTAAAATTAAAAGTTTCTGCACAACAAAGGAAACTATAAGCAAGGTGAAGACAGCCTTCGGAATGGGAGAAAATAATAGCAAATGACACGACCAACAAAGAATTAATCTCAAAAATATACAAGCAACTCCTGCAGCTCAATTCCAGAAAAATAAATGACCCAATCAAAAAACGGGCCAAAGAACTAAACAGACATTTCTCCAAAGAAGACATACAGATGGCTAACAAACACATGAAAAGATGCTCAATATCACTCATTATCAGAGAAATGCAAATCAAAACCACAATGAGGTACCATCTCATACCAGTCAGAATGGCTGTGATCCAAAAGTATACAACAATAAATGCTGGAGAGGGTGTGGAGAAAAGGGAACCCTCTTACACTGTTGGTGGGAATGCAAACTAGTACAGCCACTATGGAGAACAGTGTGGAGATTCCTTAAAAAACTGGAAATTGAACTGCCTTATGACCCAGCAATCCCACTGCTGGGTGTACACACCGAGGAAACCAGAATTGAAAGAGACACATGTACCCCAATGTTCATCGCAGCACTGTTTATAATAGCCAGGACATGGAAACAACCTAGATGTCCATCAGCAGATGAATGGATAGAAAGCTGTGGTACATATACACAATGGAGTATTACTCAGCCATTAAAAAGAATACACTGGAATCCATTCTAATGAGGTGGATGAAACTGGAGCCGATTATACAGAGTGAAGTAAGCCAGAAAGAAAAACACCAATACAGTATACTAACACATATATATGGAATGTAGAAAGACGGTAATGATAACCCTGTATGCGAGACAGCAAAAGAGACACAGATGTATAGAACAGTCTTTTGGACTCTGTGGGAGAGGGAGAGGGTGGGAGGTTTTGGGAGAATGACATTGAAACATGTATACTATCATGTAAGAAACGAATCACCAGACTAGGTTCAATACAGGATACAGGATGCTTGGGGCTGGTGCACTGGGATGACCCAGAGAGGTGATATGAGGAGGGAGGTGGGAGGGGGGTTCAGGATTGGGAACTCATGTACACCCATGGTGGATTCATGTCAACATATGGCAAAACCAATACAGTATTATAAAGTAAAATTTAAAAAATTATTTAAAAGAATAAAATAAAATACATCTTCCCTTCCAGAAATAAATAAATAAATAAATAAACTAAAAAAAAAAAAAGAGAGAGAGAGAGAGAGAAAGTTTAGAAGTTGACTGGAAAAAAACCCCTCACAGGACTGAAAAAGTAGAAAGACCAACAGTCACTCTTCCCAAAATGATAGATGGTGACAGGCTTGACACCAGTTTCTTAAGGTCTGCACCAAAAATAACTGGAGAAATGGTGATTCATATATGAAGATGTGAAAGAGGAGAGTAATTAAAAACACAGAAGTTCAATTAAACTATTCATTACATCTGGGGTGGGAAAGGGGTGGGCTTCACAGGTGGCTCAGATGGTAAAGCCTGCAATGCAGGAGACCTGGGTTCCATCTCTGGATCAGGAACATCCCCTGGAGAAGGGAATGGCAACCCACTCCAGGACGGGGTGGTTAAAATCATGTGTGAAAAGTCAAAATCCTGTTTTACTAAAGTAAAAATGTATCAATTAGTGAAACCTTGGTTTAAAAATCAATTGGGTTTTTACATGTGACAGAAAGTGGGGGAGAAGTAAAAGTGCTCATTCATTCATCAGATATTTATGGCACGTCAGCAGTTTTCAGGGTTTTATGCCAGGATTGTGGGAAATACAAACATGAATCAGGCCTGGCTCTGCGTCAAAGGAGAATATAACCCATGTGTGAGGAAGTATGTGAACTCTGAGATAGCAAAGGCGATGAAGAGGTGCAGATGAAATACCACTCAAGGCAGAAAGGGAGGGAGCAGCTGCAGCTGCCAAGATCAGGGAAACCCTTTAGTGATAAGATGATGAACTGCTTCCCTTTTTCAGTGGAATGTCCAGACACCACTAAATTCTTCCTTTAGTGACTACATTCATCTTGATCATACACTTTAATAAGAACATACCTTTAATAATATGTTGATCACTTGGACTTTATATATCCTTTAGAGATGATTTTTTTCTATCAGGCAAGACTAGGGTAGTCCCTCAGTTTTTGATAAACCAAAGACTCAGAATCAGAATTATTAGATACACTTATAAATTCATTTTCAAGTCTGCTCTCTGCCCCTTCTCACAAATTATTTTATTAAAATCAATAGTTTTTCCTTAGGAAATGATAATAGAAATATAGTTATTTATAAACAACACAGATAATTATTTGCTGGGTAAGGCTGAGGGAAATATATTTTCCTATGTGTGATTTATTTTATGCAAGTGTTGTATGCATATTTCTTGTATAACCTTAATAAATATTAAGTTGCTGCTTTCTATGTGTTAACGAATGTACTGAAACTTTTCATGCTTTTCCCTTTAATCCATCAACCACACCATGAGCTAGGTACTACAGTATTAATATTCCCATTTTATTGATGGGGAAGTTGAGTCTCACTGTAGTTAAGAAACAGAAATCTGGTTAAACATAGCAGATTAAACATGTGTGTTTATGTCTGCTTTCTCCAGCAATCCCACTAAAATGCAAGTGAAGGAATAATATCCAAATGGGTAAACCCAAAAGGTGATATAGATGGATAATAAGGATAATACCTGTTAACTGTATTAGCAGGAAGAAGCTGAAACCTGATTGCCTGCAGAACAGGGATTTCAACAAGAAACAAAACAGTTCTTACTAGCCAAAGGCCCATAATTTAGAATGATCAAACACCTTGGACTATGAGTTTGAGTTGTAGGGCTATAAGAGAAAAGATTGGTTTAAAGTCTGTAGAGGAAGGTCTATTTAGATCCCCTATCCTACCTGGCATGGCCCCAAACCTATCCCTCCCTTGAATTCCCCCTTCCCTACCCTCCCGGAGGATGGAGATTTATTCTCTGCAGAATATGAAACAGAGAGGTACAGACTCAGGGACTGAGATCTAATGAAAGTGATAGAAAATACAGCACTGAAAACAAGATAGTTAAAATTTTTTTAAATGTAAATAATTATTAACTCCAGGAAAAGCAGAAAGCATATAAAAAAGAAAATGAAACCAAAGTAAATTATCTAGCTTAACAGTAAATAATATTTATGTGGCCATAATCTTGCAGATCTTAGATATTATTCAAACTAAAACTGACATACTTTGGATGGTTTGAAGAAGTGTGTGTGTGTGTGTGTGTGTGTGTGTGTGTGTGTGTGATGAGTACGAAATCCTCAACTTCCTTGGTAGACAGTCAACAAATAGATAATGAGAGATGTCAGCTGTCAACATTTACACAGAAGCTCAACTTTGTTTGAGTTTCCAAAACAAACTCTCTTCAAGTGACTCAGGAAACCAATCTTTCTTCAGAAAGATCCCCACTTGCTAAACAATCTCTTTCCACCAACATGAGTGGTTTAAGGGTGACCTTGTGACCTGCTTCTCACCAAAGACACCAGGGGAAGTCTTTTGATATATTTTTTGTTGTTGTCAGGTGAGGGGAGCAGCTTTTGGACAAAGACATGAAAAAAAGCTGCTTCCTTTCTTTGTCTGGATATCTTCCTGTCAATGTAGTCCCCAGAACTCCTGCATATGTGTTATTACTAGCCCAAGAATCGAACTGGGCGTGTCAAGAACATCAGAAAAAAAAAAAAAAAAAAAAGAAGGGCCAGAGGCTGTGCCCAGGGATCTCCTTACTTCTGGATACCTTTTTGATATTTGATAGTAAATTCTCTTTAATTTAGCCAAACTGAGATTAAAAAACCCAGTCAAGTTTTCACAGGTGCCAGCTTCCCTGGTGGCTCAGACGGTAAAGCGTCTGCCTACAATGCGGGAGACCCGGGTTCGATTCCTGGGTCGGGAAGATCCCCTGGAGAAGGAAATGGCAATCCACTCCAGCAGTCTTGCCTGGAAAATCCCATGGACAGAGGACCCTGATAGGCTACAGTCCATGGGGTCGCAAAGAGTCGGACACGACTGAGCGACTTCACTTTCAAGTGGTAGAAGTAGGATTGGAAACCAGGTTGGCTTGAGTCAAAGAGTTAAACATAATGCCATATTATCAGTATCTTCAAGGCATACTTTAAAAATTAAAATTTTGTGACAGAGAAAGCAATTAGGGTATACAAAAGTTAGGTGACATGCCCTCCTAGTCAAGAATGAAGACTACATTAAAACCCTAACAATTTTCATTGCTTTATTTTTGCAATAAAAAATGGCATTTTTGGTAAATTTTCTCTTTTAGTAACAATTATCAAAAACAAATGATTTCCTTGGTCTACAGTATACTTTCCAAGAAGACTAATATTGTGGATTGATGTGGTCAAAAGAAACATGAAAACACATAATACTTCATACTTCTGTTATTTGGCTATCTACCAAAATCAACACACTTTATTCTTAAAAATGACAAAAATATATTTTCTCTAGAGAATTTAAAATATTGCTTGATTTGGGAAATTAAGATATACAAAATAATGTAAACCCCCAAAATCAGAATGTTAATTTTTCCTTTATTAAATTTTAATTTAGATATATTTTAGACTACAGAAACATATAATATGATTTACTTTACTATTTAGCACAGTGATTTACACAGGCATGGAGGTATTCAAAGTGAGAGAACTGTCTGATTCATCTTGGAACGCTGAAGACATTGTGTCTGCACAGTAACTATTTGTTGAATGAATAGCTGAACCACTGTAAACCGACTTTAAGGAAATCGTGGGTGAAATAAAGAGAAAATGAGATTTTTTCCTTTGTGATGAATTTGGGGCAATTTTTCTGTGTGGATACCGGTAACATTTACTTCTTTTGATTTAGGCAATTACTGAATAACTGAAGAATTAAAATGGAAACAGAGTAATTGATATAATATTTCTAAATTTCAGAGATTTTTAAATTTTTAAGGAAGAAATTCAATTCTTGTTTAAAAATGTGTTCTTTAAATGATTATTTGCCTTTTATAGTCTATACCTACAACATAGAAATTACCCACAATCCTTTGCACCTAAATAGTGTTTTCACTTTGGGCTAAAATTGGTGTTAGTTATTTCTAAATTGTGATTTTTAAGAGTCATATTAACCGCTGAGGAAAAAAAGTAACACTAGAGCAGCAATTAAGAAAAACACTGTGATTGAAGTAAAAGATAAATTAGAGGGCAGTCACCAAATGGCTACCTGCAGGGAGTTCACTGAACATTTCACATAAGATTCAAAGAGACTCAGAAGAAGTCAGCAAATGGGCTACATGATCATTATGGCTAACTTCAAAAAGTATGAAGAGGCTCTGTGAATTGTGATCAGTGTCTATAGTACAGAAAATTATATCTGATGAAAACCATCCCTTTTGGAAACCTGTAATGGAAA
This sequence comes from Budorcas taxicolor, assembly GCF_023091745.1. NCBI lineage: Eukaryota > Metazoa > Chordata > Mammalia > Artiodactyla > Bovidae > Budorcas > Budorcas taxicolor. Next base: position 186,341,993 of record NC_068910.1, read on the forward strand.
ATGCTCAAAGACAATACTTATAATTCTTGGTGCTGAGTTCAGACTGGACATGGTGTGCTCTTCTCTACTGCTACAACCTTTACAGTAAATTTTCCTTCTTCTTAGTTTTGTTGCAAAAATATTTCCTTAGTGTATGTCAAAAAATTCATTTTTCAGATTTCAGGAATGATAGATTAAAAATAGTACTAGCACTTTCATGACCTGTTTCTAAATAATATCCATTTTTCTAAGACAAAAGCTTTATAATTTTCTATTTGCTCGCTGTTCTTTTTATGACATCTAATATTAGAGGTACATCTGTTTTATTGTGTGATGGATCTGTTTATTTTCTTAGTTAGGTTCTGCTTCATTTCAAATTAGCATTCTTGGAGATTGCACCAAATGACATTATTATTCAGTTATTTAACTTAGTATTCTGTTGAATTAAAACCTTGTAATCAATGTATGCTAGTTCCATTCTATCAAAAACAGCTCTGCCAGAACAGAGATGATTACAGCAGACTAGCTGTGGTAGGTCAGGGCGCATAAAGACGCAAACAATAGTGGGTGCTAAGATAATGCCAGCTAGAGGCCTTGAGAAGGTTCAGAGGTTGGGGAAGAAGCTACAGAACACTTTTCTCTGGCGATATATGAGACTACAAGGAAAAATCTCTTTCTGAGATGAAGTAGGATATCAGATAGGGAACCAAAATAAAGACTAAGATGTTTGAGCTAAGGTGTAACATTAACAATGGACTGTAGAATGCCAGGCTCCTCTGTCTATGGAATTTTTCAGGCAGGAACATTGGAACAGGTTGTCATTTCCTTCTCCAGGGGATCTTCCTGACCCAGGAATCAAAACTACATCTCTTGTGTCTCCTGAATTGGCAGATGGATTCTTTACAACTGTGCCACCTGTTGTTGTTCAGTCACTAAGTTGTGGACGACTCTTTGCCAACCCATGAACGGAAGCATGCCAGGCTTCCCTGTTCTTCACCATCTCCCAGAGTTTGTTCAAACTCATGTCCATTGTGTCAGTGATGCTATCCAAGAATCTCATCTTTTGTCACCTCCTTCTCCTCTTGCCTTCAATCTTTAAACAGCATCAGGGTCTTTTCCAATGAGTCAGTTCTTTGTATCAGGTAGCCAAAGTATTGGAGCTTCACCTTCAGCAGCAGTCTTTCCAGTGAATATTCAGGGTTGATTTTCTTTGGGATTGACAGGGTTGATTTCCTTTAGGATTGACTGGTTTGATCTCCTTGCTGTCCAGTGGAATCTCAAGAGTCTTCTCCAACACCGTAAGTCAAAACATCAATTCTTCAGCACTGAGCCTTCTTTATGATCCAACTCTCATATCTGTACCTGACTACTGGAAAAAACCATAGCTTTGACTATATGGACCTTTGTCAGCAAAGTGATGTCTCTGTTTTTTAACATGCTGTCTAGGTTTGTCACAGATTTTCTTCCAAGGAGCAAGCATTTTTAAATTTCTTTGTTGTCCATAGTGATTTTGGAGTCCAAGAAAATAAAGTCTGTCACTGTTTCCATTGTTTCCCCATCTATTTGCCATGAAATGATGGGACCAGATGCCATAACCTTAGTTTTTGAGTGTTGAGTTTCACTCTCCTCTGTCACTCTCATGAAGAAGCTCTTTAGTTCTTTGCTTTTTACCTTCAGGGTGGTGTCATCTGCATATCCAAGGTTATTTATATTTCTCCTGGAAATCTTGATTCTAGCTTTTGCTTCATTCAGCCTGGCATTTCACATGATGTACTCTGAATGTAAGTTAAATAAGCAAGGGGACAATATATAGCCTTGATGTACTCCTTTTCCAATTTGGAACCAGTCTGTTGTTCCATGTCTGGTTCTAACTATTGTTTCTTGACCAGCGTACAGGTTTCTCTGGAGACAGGTAGGGTGGTCTGATATTCCCATTTCTTTAAGAATTTTCCACAGTTTGTGATCCACATAGGCAAAGGCTTTCACATAGTCAATGAAGCAGAAGTAGAATTCCCTTGCTTTCTCTATGATCCAATGAATGTTGGCAATTTGATCTCTGGTTTCTCTGCCTTTTCTAAATCCAGCTTGTACATCTGGAAGTTCTCAGTTCACACATTGTTGAAGTCTAGCTTGAAGGATTTTTTAGCATTATGTTGCTAGCATGTGAAATGAGCACAGTTGTCTGGTAGTTTAAACTTTCTTTGCATTGCCTTTCTTTGGGATTGGAATGAATACTGAACTTTTCCAGTCCTGTGGCCACAGTTGAGTTTTCCAAATTTGCTGGCATATTGAGTACAGCACTTTAACAGCATTATCTTTTGGATCTGAAATAGCTCAGCCGGAATTCCATCACCTCAACTAGCTTTGTGCTGCCTGGGAAGCCTCTAAAGTAACAATACCATTATAAGAAACTGAGCAGAGTGTACGTTCAGAGTTGACTAAGGAAGATCCATTTTGGTGCTGAGCCCAGGAATTGTTGATTTTTGACTAGACTCCTTATAGTGTCAATACTTATGGAAAGGATTGGGGCTACATTCAAAGGATAGGAAAAGGAAGTGAGTTAAGGTTTAATGATGCCTAAGGTTTATATCATTTTAGGAATCATTTAAAAAAAGACATTAGAGTTACAAGTATAAAATAAGATAAACAAGTAAATACTTATTTAGAATAAGAAAAGAAAACCTAACAACCTAACAATTTACTGGATTCTTAGGGCTTGAGCCTCCTAAGATCTCCTTGGACAGTTTCTGAGAAATGCTTTCTTAGTAATTGTTCCTGATAAACTGGGTTTCTTCACAGCCTCAGATACTGTACAATCCCCAGCCACTCCTAACACTCACAGAGGCCTTTGCAAATGAGGAACATTGACACCTGAACTTTAGAGCAAATCTGCTTCTGGACAGAGATGATTCCAGAGAAAAGGGTGAAAATGTCCTGAGAAGAAGGAGAATGAAGGACCATGAGAAATCATGAGAAATTGTTGAAGGAGAAATTTTTGACACTATGCTGTGGTTAATCATAATTAATGTCATTCTGGAGTTCCCTATATCATAGCTTAAAACTGGTAAAATATGTTTGGAAGGCTGAATGCAGAAGCCACAGACTTTTGCTGCTAACCTTGGAGGGTGACTCACGGCCTAGATAGCTCTGTCCCAATCAGTGTGGCTAGTCACAAAACATCTGGTAGGATCATCTTTGGAATACTTGCATGGTTTCTGGCTCACTTTACTATCCTGGCCAGCGCTCCCAGCTTTGAATCTGGCTGCATTTAGTTTTATATCTGACATCATTCTGCTAGGTACGAGGATTTCACAAGTCATATCTGCCAAGAGAAGATTCTATAAAATCATGCTCAGATGTCTAAAACATATAATGAAGGTTTTTTTTTTTTTTTTTTAATGGTACTTTGTCTAGAAGTGGTGAATGAGAACCAGGATTCAAAATAAAGGGTTTTTGAAGCCAGAGGAGTAAAAACCTTCAGAAGATAACCCAGGCACATTTCCCCTGTGATACATAATTGTTTTTGTTGGATGAAGAAACCTATTTTGCTTACCATGTGTTAAGCAACTCACTTTTTTTTCTCATATGGGTTTTGTTTGGATTTCCAGCTCTTGAAAAAGTCACTTTGGAAATTGTTCCCCACAAGTTGCAGCTTGAAGATTTTAAAAAGAAAATGGCTTGAGTCACAAACTGGACCCACCACATATAGACAGTACCTTCAGACTGGTGGCAACTTACTCCCTCTACAATTAGAAAGGCAGACCCCTGACATGGGCAGGAAAGCTCTGATTTAGCTGAAGAGTTACAGAATGAAAGCTCCATTTCACAAGGTCCTCCAAACCCTCGTTTCCAGTTTGTATCTTACAGTCTTTCCTGCCCCCATCTAAAGTGTGATATTAAACTCAGATCCCCAGTGCTAAAAATCAGTGACCTTTTCCAAGTCTCTTTTATGTAGATGTTTTCCTGTTTGTCTAACTTTATCTGTTTCCTTTTGCAGACTCCTCCTCCACCCCTTAAGGAGTCTGTCTTCTCAGAGTTTCTTGGCTGTCTGGCTGTTTTTCGTCCTCCTCTATTTCATTTAACCTCTCCCTGCCTTTCAACTCCCAAGGCTATTATATGTGTTTCGAAGACTTTTCATTCATTCAACAAATATTCATTGAATAAATATCTTTGACTTACTTTTTTCCCCTCATACCCACGTTCAAACCACTAAATTTTGTTGGCTCTACAATCAAAAATTGATTTTGAAACTAACTTTCTTTTACTGTTACCAACCCAGTTGAAACCAGCATCATCTGCTGGACTGTTTCATTAGACTCCAAACTGGTCTTCACACTTCGTGATTTATTTTCCCACCCACTTCCCTTAGTTTAGTCTCACTCAGTATCTGCAATCCATTTCAGAACCTATATCCAGTCTTGTCACTGCTCTGCTTGCAGCCATCCAAGTGGTGCATGCTCTCTCTCTCTCTTCCAATTGTGGTAAGAACATGAAACATGAAATCTACCCTCTTAACAGATTTTTGCGTATACAACAGTGTAGTATCATCTACAGAAACAATGCTGTACAGCAGACCTTTAGAACTTGCTCATCTTGCAAAACAGAAATTTCTCCCCTGATGTCAGTAGTTCTGCCTTCCTGTCTTGACCCAGCCCCTGGAAACCACCATTCTCTTCTTTGCTTCTGTGATTTTGACTATTTTAGATATAAGTGGAATCACACAGTTTTTGTCCTTCTGTGACTGGCTCATTTCACTTATCATAACATTCTCAAGGCCAAAGTTGATACTAGGCTCTACAGTGTCACACTGTCTGATTCTGTTTGTCTGTCTTATTCATTGCTTGTTACTCCTTGTAGGCTTCATCCCTTATTATCCTTACTCACAGTTACTGAACTCCTGCAAAATTCTTCTTGCCCCCTGTTCCAACACTTTTGATATGTTTTAGCCCCAGGGTCTTTGCAGTTCTTGTTTTTCTTCCCAGACATAGCTCCCTCACACAGCATGACTACCTCTCACTCACCATTTTCAAATCTTTGCTCAAGCATCATCTCAGCGAGGCCTCCCCAAGACATCTCCTCAAAGTTTCAGTCTACCTTCTTTTTCTTGGTTCCTCTTAGTTACCTTTCCTTATTTATTTTCTTTTTACACTTTTCACTATTATGCATTTATTATCTCTTTCTTTACATGAGGGTAAAAGCTACATCATGGAGGGACATTTATTTGTTCTTTCACTGATATATCTCTTACCAGCATGTCAAACAGTGCCTAAACATAGTAAGCACACAGTAGGTGTGTTTTGAATGAACAGATGAATGAATGAATACATGCTACTATGTGCCAGTACTAAGCAGAGTAATGAAGAAAAATTAGATCCTATTCTCAATAAACAAATTGTCTTATAAAAGACTGTCAAAAATGAGGGGGACTTGGTTAAAGAGTTAGAAAGCATACATCATCAAAAAGTCTACAAACAGTCATCAAGATACTATAAAGCTACAGTCATCAAGAGAGTATGGTACTGGCACAAAGACAGAAATATAGATCAATGGAACAAAATAGAAAGCCAAGAGATAAATCCATGCACCTATGGACAACTTATCTTTGACAAAGAAGGCAAGAATATACAATGGAGAAAAGACAATCTCTTTAACAAGTGGTGCTGGGAAAACTGGTCAACCACTTGTAAAAGAATGAAACTAGAACATTTTCTAACACCATACACAAAAATAAACTCAAAATGGATTAAAGATCTAAATGTAAGACCAGAAACTATAAAACTCCTAGAGTAAAACACAGGCAAAACACTCTCTGACATAAATCACAGCAGGATCCTCTATGACCCACCTCCTGGAATAATGAAAATACAAGCAAAAACAAACAAATGGGACATAATTAAACTTAAAAGCTTTTGTACAGTGAAGGAAACTAAGCAAGGTGAAAAGACAGTATTCATAATGGGAGAAAATAATAGCAAATGACACAACTGACAAAGAATTAACCTCAAAAATATACAAGCAACTCCTGCAGCTCAATTCCAGAAAAATAAATGACCCAATCAAAAAATGGGCCAAAGAACTAAACAGACATTTCTCCAAAGAAGACATACAGATGGCTAACAAACACATGAAAAGATGCTCAACATCACTCATTATCAGAGAAATGCAAATCAAAACCACAATGAGGTACTATTTCACGCTGGTCAGAATGGCTATGATCCAAAAGTGTACAAGCAATAAATGCTGGAGAGGGTGTGGAAAAAAGGGAACCCTCTTACACTGTTGGTGGGAATGCAAACTAGTACAGCCACTATGGAGAACAGTGTGGAGATTCCTTAAAAAACTGGAAATAGAACTTGCATATGACCCAGCAATCTCACTTCTGGGCATACACACTGAGGAAATAAGAATTGAAAGAGACATGTGTACCCCAGTATTCATTGCAGCACTGTTTACAATAGCTAGGACATGGAAATAACCTAGATGTCCCATTGGAAGATGAATGGATAAGAAAGCTGTGGTACATATACACAATGGAATATTACACAGTTATTAAAAAGAATGAATTTGAATCAGTTCTAATGAGGTGGATGAAACTAGAGCCTATTATACAGAGTGAAGTAAGTCAGAAACACACCAATACAGTATATTAACACATATATATGGAATTTAGAAAGATCATAATGATGACCCTATATGTGAGACAGCAAAAGAGGCACAGATATAAAGAACAGACTTTTGGACTCTGTAGGAGACAGTGAGGGAGGAATGATTTGAGAGAATAGCATTGAAACATGTATATTACCATATGTGAAACAGATCACCAGTCCAAGCTTGATGCATGAAACAGGCATTGAAAGCCGGTGCACTGGGACAACCCTAAGGCATGGGATGGGGAGGGAGGTGGGAGAGGGGTTCAGGATGGAGGAGACATGCACACCCATGGCTGATTCATGTCAATGTTTGGCAAAAACCACTACAATACAGTAAACTGATTAGCCTCCAATTAAAATAAATTAATTTTTAAAAAGTCTACAAACAATAAATGCTGGAGAGGGTGTGGAGAAAAGGGAACCCTCTTGCACTGTTGGTGGGAATGTAAATTGATACAGCCATTATGGAAAACAGTATGGAGATTTTTTAAAAAACTAGGAATAAAACCGCCACATCAGACCACCTGACCTGCCTCTTGAGAAATTTGTATGCAGCTCAAGAAGCAACAGTTAGAACTGGACATGAAACAACAAACTGATTCCAAATAGGAAAAGAAGTACGTCAAGGCTGTATATTGTTACCCTGCTCATTTAACTTATGTGCAGGGTACATCATGAGAAATGCTGGGCTGGATGAAGCACAAGCTGGAATCAAGATTGCCGGGAGAAATATCAGTAACCTCAGATACACAGATGACACCACCGTTATGGCAAAAAGTGAAGAGGAACTAAAAAGCCTCTTGATGAGAGTGAAAGAGGAGAGTGCAAAAGCTGGCTTAAAGCTCAACATTCTGAAAACTAAGATCATGGCATTTGGTAGATGGGGAAACAGTGGAAACAGTGGCTGACTTTATTTTTTTGGGCTCCAAAATCACTGCAGATGGTGACTGCAGCCATGAAATTAAAAGACGCTTACTCCTTGGAAGAAAACTTATGACCAACCTAGAGAGCATATTGAAAAGCAGAGACATTACTTTGCCAACAAAAATTCATCTAGTCAAGGCTATGGTTTTTCCAGTGGTCATGTATGGATGTGAGAGTTGGACTGTGAAGAAAGCTGATTCCCAAAGAATTGATGCTTCTGAAATGTGGTGTTGGAGAAGACTCCTGAGAGTCCCTTGGACTGCAAGGAGATCCAACCAGTCCATTCTGAAGGAAATCAGCCCTGGGTGTTCTTTGGAGGGAATGATGCTAAAGATGAAACTCCAGTACTTTGGCCACCTCGTGTGAAGAGTTGACTCATTGGAAAAGACTCTGATGCTGGGAGGGATTGGGGGCAGGAGGAGAAGGGGACGACAGAGGATGAGATGGCTGGATGGCATCACGGACTCAATGGACATGAGTCTGATTGAACTCCAGGAGTTGGTGATGGACAGGGAGGCCTGGTGTTCTGTGATTCATGGGGTCGCAAAGAGTCAGACACGACTGAGCGACTGAACTGACTGACTGATAAGCGAGCCATCCCACTACTAGGCATATACCCTGAATAAATCAAAATTTAAAAAGTCACACATACCCCAATATTCATTGAAGCACTATTTACAATATCTTTGAACATTGAAGCAACCTAGATGCCCATTGATAGATAAATGGTAAAGAAGCTGTGGTCAATATATATGATGGTATATTACTCAGCCATAAAAAATAATGCATTTGAATCAATTCTAATGAGGTGGATGAACCTAGGGTCTATTATAAAGAGTGAAGTAAGTCAGAAAGAGAAAGATAAATATCATACACTAACACATATATATGGAATCTAGAAAGATGGTAGTGATGGAATTATTTGCAGGGCAGCAATGGAGACACAGACATAGACAGCAGACTTATGGACACAGGGTGAGGGGGAGGAAAGTGAGAGTGAGATGTATGGAGAAAGTAACATGGAAACTTAAAATACCATATGTTAAATAGATAGCCAATGAGAATTTGCTGTATGACTCAGGGAACTCAAACAGGGGCTCTGTAACAACCTGGAGGAGTGGAATGTGGGAGATGGGAGGGAGTTTCAAGGGGACATATGCATACCTGTGGCTGATTCATGCTGATGTTTAGCAGAAACCAACAAAATTCTGTAAAGCAATTACCCTTCAATTAAACAAATAAATAAATATTTTTAAAAAGAGTGGAGCAGGGATACCTAACCCAGCCTGAGATAGGACAAAGCATTCAAATTGGGCTTTCCATAGGCAATGTCACCTGAGCCTGACAGAAGTTAGCCCAATGAAAGAAGATAAGAGTGGTGTGGAGAAGAACCTTTTTTTCCTCCTGAGAGCATTCTCTCTTAAAAAAAAAAAATTAAATTAAATTTAAAAAATTAATTTTTATTGGCGTATGGGCTTCCCTGCTGGCCCAGACTGTAAAGAATCTGCCTGCAATGCAGGAGATCTGGGTTTGATCCCTGAGTCAGGAAGATCTCCTGGAGAAGAGAATGGCTACCCACACCAGTATTCTTGCCTGGAGAATTCTATGGACAGAGGAGCCTGGCGGGCTGCAGTCCATAGGGTCATAAAGAGTTGGATACGGCTGAGTGACACTTTTTTGCTTTCATAGTTGATTTACAATGTTGTGTCAGTTTCTGTGCACTGAATCGTGTAACCACTCTTCTTTTAGATTTTTTTCCCATATAGGTCATTATAGTTCCCTATGCTATACAGTAGGCTTTCCTTGTGGCTCAGATGGTAAAGTGTCCACCTGCAATGCAGGAGATCTGAGTTCGATCCCTGGCTTGGGAAGATCCCCTGGAAGAGGGCATAGCAATCCACTCCAGTATTCTTGCCTGGAGAATCCCGTATACCTGTACCAAGGAGCCTGGTGGGCTACAGTCCATGGGGTTGCAAAGAGACACAACTGAAGTGACTAATATATACACATGTTATACAGAAGATCCTCATTAGCCATCTATTTTAGAAGAGTTATTTAACAGAGGGATAATATGAATAAAGGTATGGTGGCTGAGCAGATGCTGTTGCTATTACTGCTTCTCCATTTCTCCTCAGTTCTCCTTACGATTTCTAAGCATGACAACCTCAGTTCTCACGGCCAGGACCTGAACATTCTTGGGGAGTGGTTGTGCCTGTGAGCATAGCAGGCTGGGGATGTCTGAGAATGAATGAGTGCTTCCAGCCGTTAATCAACTACTGGTGAGTATTAGCATATGCTAATATATATATAGTCTATTTCCATTATATATAATTTCCATATATTTCCAATATATATACTTCCATTCTCTGCCCCTTGACTAGGATATTTCTGTGGGGTGTACTTTATACCAGTTCTGTGGGATTGTGGTGGCCTACTGCAGTAGATTTAAAAATGTACCTGTTATTGGCTAATTCTCTTTCCTGTGTCACTTCTTCACTTTCAACTATCCGTTTTCCTTGAAACTTCCAACAAATTGCTGGTTCTTGAAACTTGGCTCAGGGTTTGCCTCTGGAAGAACCAAGTGACTATTTCCCAAACTCTAGAGAATAGAAATGATAGTCTTTGATCTGACTTAGGAGATAATAAAGCAAACCAGATCGGTTATAGGGAGAGGTGATCAGGTTTGATAGTGAAAGAATTTGAATTCTAGGTTAAGAGACGTGGCTTGCGTCCGAATTTCTTCTGAAATCTTTGAGTTTTGGGATAAAATAAGTAAAAGGATGTCAGAATATGATGACCCTAACTATGATATCTGGAGCAGGAAGGATCTAGAGGGAGGCGATCAGTTAGGAAACAGTTTAGCAAAGTTAGGAGTGCCTTAGTGAAGTGGCAGTGGCAATGGAAAGGAACAGAGGAGAGAAAATATGAGGCGAAAAAATGACAGGATTAGGAGTCTAGCTCTGTGTGTTGTGGGGAGGGAGATGGGGGGAGGAGAGAAATAGAAAATGTCTGAGGCTTTGTGAGTTAAAGAGCAGCAGTATCATTAACAGAGATGAGGAAGCTATTGAGTAGGATTTGGATTTCATGAGTTAAAGACATTTGGAGTCTGTGCCAGTGGAATGTCCAAGTAGAAATGTTCAGCAGACAGCTGGAAATATAAGAAGGCAGGAAGGATTTGGTTTCAGAATTGAGGCTCTCTCAAGACAGCGATAAATGTGTCTGGCTATTTTGAAAAGCCCAAAGAAACATTTCCTTTATACAAGTCCTATAGTCCTGACCTTGTGATTCTCAGTAGAGGAGGAATGTCATAGTAACCTGCAATTATTGGTGGACTTCACAGTTGAAACAGAGAACCCCTTGTGATGTGGAGAGGCTGAAGGTATGCATGGGGGCAAGAAGGGGATTGAGAGGACAGAAAGCTAGGTTCTAACCATTGCATGTTCTTGAAGCTAGTAGACAACCAGGGAAGTGAGGAATCAAGTTCACGGAGTTTGGGAGAATTCAGGCGCAGTAGACAGGTTTGCAATTCTGGAGACTGAGATCTGGCCAAAAGAACAGTCGTTTCCAGCAGAGTCCTCAGATTCAAAGGACTGATGCTATTTGTTTTCTGCCTAGTTTTATGGAGTGGCGTTAGCCAGACACAGAAAGATGTTATTAAGGAATCCCTTTTTTAGCCTTTTCTTCTTCAGGCTAAACAAACCTTACTTTATTCTTTCAGGTCATACTTTCCATTTCTTTAATTGTTACTCTTCTCTGAACTTTCTCCAATTTCCCTCTTAAAATACTGAGACCAAATGTTACAAACACAGTAACAGCTCTCAGATCTGGACACAGGAAATACTTCTTTTTCTAAGGTGTCATACCCCGGCATCATTTCTTTGCTGGTTTTCCACCTGTTTTTTAATGTGAAAATCAAGTACTCATCTAGTGAAAGTGAAGTCGCTCAGTCGTGTCCGACTCTTTGCGACCCATGGACTGTAGCCCACCAAGCTCCTCCATCCATGGGATTCTCCAGGTAAGAATACTGGAGTGGGTTGCCATTTCCTTCTCCAGGGGATCTTCCCGACCCAGGGATCGAACCCAGATATCCCGCCTTGCAGGCAGACGCTTTAACCTCTGCGCCACCTATCGAGCTAATTTCAGACACAACGTGATCATAGTGAAAAATCCGCCCCCCCTCCCCCGCCCAGTAATTTTCTTTTAACTTCAAAAGCTCAGAGTTGGAAAGGTTATTGGCTCAAGTCAGTCCCCCGAGCCCCCTCCCATCCCTCGACCTTATTTTAGGAAGATGGAATATTGCCATACTGCCGGTCTGATTCTTTTCTCCATAAAGTAGGTCATGTCATGACATATATGAGGCAAATTGTCAGGCTTTTACCTTATTTGTGCTTTTGCCCCTGCTCATCCTAACAGATGAAACACTGGGCTAGCCGAAAAGTGATGAGAAGTAATAAACGGAATTCGCTCAGACATGAGTCAAAACTGGAAGCAAGGGAGGACGCGCCAGGGAGCCGCGAGATGGCTCTGACAACATCTCTGGGAGTAATTTTCCATGTGGACCGCAGGAGGATCTTGTAAGGCACAGCCCCAGGTTACACATGCTGGACTCTGATTCCGCAGGATTTACAAGCCATTACTGGAGAGAGTCTACGGCTCTCCTGGCGCGGGCAGAGGAAGAAGAAATGTTCAATGGACAATAAAAACTTTCTGTTTACAGAGTAAAGTAAAAACAGGGCCTTTCTCTCACAGGGTTTAGAAACTCGCCTGAGTTAACAGGGGTGTGGGGTGAGAGTGTGGGTGTGTACATCTTCAGCGCTCAAGGCCTGGTGAGGTCCCACTCAGCCAAGATTACCGAGATTTGTAGTCGCTTCTGACCCGAGGGTAGGATCTCAATCCAGAGGAGAACAGATTCGCACTCTCTGAGGCTACCGGGAAGCTCGGGTCACCGGGAACGGAGAGCAGGGAGCGGGGAGCGCCGCCCGCCGGCCAGACTGCAGGCGTCTCCTCCCCGCCTCCTCAGGCCCACTCCCAAACCGAACTACAAGCTTCCTGGTACCATCCAGAGGCTCTGCGTGAGCCTCCACACGTAGCCGCAGACGTCTCCTTAAATAGGTCGGAGTGGAGCAAACAATCCCAGACGTGGGGCTGGGGCAGGCGAGCCAAGGCGACCGCACGGTGCACGCAGCGGCGCGGCGGGTCAGCCGGCGGCCAATAGCCGGGGCGCAACCCGCCCCGTCGCCTCCCCCTCGGGGAAGCTATAAGTCGCCCGCGGCGCCCGCCGTCCTGTGCTTCACAGACCGCCGAGTTTCCCCCGTTGCTCTCCGCCCCGCTCGCGTTGCCGCCCGTCGGTCCCCCGCGCACACTCCGCCGCCCGCTCCCGCCTGCTGTCCTCGACCCGGGGCGGACCAGGGGTCCCCGGCTCTCGCGAGAAGTGCGCCGCTGCCGGGCGGCTGGGGTGCCGGAGCCCGCGCGGGCCCTCGAGGGGCCGAAGATGGGGTGGTGCACTGTGAAGACGCAGCAGCTGCTGCTGGTGGTGGCGCTGGTTCTCCAGCCCTGGAATCCCTGCCTAGGTGCAGACTCCGCGAAACCCTCCAGTATCCCCACAGGTGAGCGCTCCCGCGGGCCGCCCTGTTCCGCGAGGCTGGGCCGGATTTGCGGTTCATTCATCCGCTGGCCCTTCGCGTTGGGGCCCGCCAGATGAGTAGGTGGAGGGGGACCCGTCCCTCCCAGGTCCGCGGAGGTTGGTTTGGAGCGAGTCTGTCTTTCCGCCAGGACCACCGAGGTGGGTGGGGCGGACTGTCCTTTCTTCCCAGCACCGCCCAGGTCTTCCCCAGAGCTGAGCTCGGGCGGTGCTGGTCCCGGGAGGAATGTACGAGCATCCGCCCTCATGGGCTCTTGGAATTCTCCGGAACCCGAGAGCGCACGGTTTTCTGCAACACAAGTTGGGGGTTTCCTTTTGGATTTGAAGGTCCCTGGGCGCCAACACCTTTCCTGCAACTTTTCTTTCTCCTTTTCTGCTGGCGTTGGCAGGATTTATCCTAACTGGACGAGGCGGTACTCCCTCTGTGACCTAAACACGGGGCTCAGTGTACTTTATGATTGATGGTGACACATTCCTTCCAGCGCCCCAGGTAGCTGCCGGTAACACCTACCTCCTGCCAAAAACAGCGCTCAAAAACCTTGGTTGTTTTCAGTAAGATGGCTTGGCTACCCAATACCTCCCTCCGGGCGGCAGCTTTCCTCCTTGGGGATTTGGAGGGGACGCTTCTCTTGCCTTTAGGCACATTCTCCCTAAGCCTGATGCCGTTCCTTGTTTTCAGAAGCTGGAACTGCAGTCTATAGTCCAGTCAAGGTCATCTAAAACACAACTTTTTACATTTAGCAAGATTAAAGAGAACCTCACCACATGTTAGTGGAAGCATACTTTGCATCCATTTACTGCACATCGATATCCTTGGGCTTTTCCACTTTTGTACTCTTAACTCAATGCTCTCTGAAATTAAATCTTGCATTTAAATGTCCTTCTGCTGTACTGCTTTTTTTTTTTTTTTAAGATCATTTTGTCTTTTTATGGTAGGTGAGTAAATAGGGCTCTTTCTGTTTGAATTTTACTTAAGCACAAGGACAGAAATTTCTATTTTAGGTCTACATTCTGAACATTTGGTGTAAAACCCAATCAGTCCATGTAAGCAATATGTTTGTCTTCATCTGTGTTTCAGAAAACTGCAGTGGAGTAAGTTGCCCATCTTTCTACATTCCTGCCAAACAACAAACAGTAGGTGCTTTATTAGCTTGAGAAACTTTAGCATTCAGATAGATTTTTTTTTTGTCAGTTACAGGATACTTTTCTTTTTCTCAGGTATATGCGATGGCTTCAAAATGAGTTTCTCAACCCTTTGTGGTTCCTTTAAATTTTAACTAAAATTTTTCCATTACTTTAAAATTATCTTTTAGTGTAACATCTAGACAAGAAAATGCCTTCAGCAAACTTGGAAAAGGAGACAAAAAATAATTCCCAGGAAAATGACTTTCTTTGTTGAAACACCCAACGAAACTTACTGGAAAATAACCTCTAAGGGTTTTGCTTATTTTAGAGGGACCTTTTCAGCCTTTGCATATTTTATTTCACTTCATTCTCAGCACTCCTTACTTTTTATAGAAGGCATCTCTTTGTGGTTGCATTTAGGTTTACATTCAAAATCATCTTCCTTTCCTAATTTGACTTTTAAGTTTCCTGGAGGTGGACTGTAAAGTTTTAATGGATTGTAACATCAGAGAAGGAAATTTCAGATATGAATGCTTTTTTTCAGAAAGTGACCACATAAAACCCACTGCTGAAATCTGAAGACTGGTTTTGGAGAGTGGGCATGGGAAATTCAGAATCATATAAATTCAGAAATATATTGACTTAAAAGGTGGAGCTGAGAAGGCGAAGTACTCCAGTACTCTTGCCTGAAAAGCCCCATGGACGGCGGAGCCTGGTGGGCTGCAGTCCATGGGGTCGCAAAGAGTTGGACACGACTGAGCGACTTCACTTTCTCTTTTCACTTTCCTGCATTGGAGAAAGAAATGGCAACCCACTCCAATATTCTTGCCTGGAGAATCCCAGGGATGGGGGAGCCTGGCGGGCTGCCGTCTATGGGGTCTCACAGAGTCGGACATGACTGAAGTGACTTAGCAGCAGCAGACAGTTTGATTATGAACTGCTGTATAAGTAGATGTGGTAAGCTAATATATATAGATGGTACAGTGCTTGATGACATAGGGAGAATCATGGATTGTGTTCCATTTTCTTTCTAAAATATTACAACTGAAAATTGCTTAATTGAAAACTTTATGTCAGTATCAAGCAAACTTCAGAACTCTGTGTTGTCTAGCTTACTCAATAGGAGGTGTTTAAGGAATACTTATTGTCTCTAACCCCTTATTTTTGCCAATATATCCCAGCTAGCCATGAAGAAATAGATTAGACCAGGCCTCATTTACGTTTTGAATCAGATAACTATTTATTGTGCGCGACTACTCAGTGCATTTTACAATGTTTAGCTGCATCCTTCGTCTCCACCTATTGGATACGGAGCACCCTTCTTCAGGTGTGAATGTGATATATGTCTCAAAATGAAAAATAATCATATGTCTTCCAAGGGACTGCCCAGGATTGGGAACCACTGGGTTAGACAAATCCATTTGTATTCGAGACCATGTAGTATTATGGTGTTACTGGAATGATGTTAGCCACTCTAAACTTCCCTGGTGGCTTAGACGGTAAAGAATCTGCCTGCATTTCAGGAGGTCCAGGTTCAATCCCTGGGTCAGAAGATCACCTGGTAAAGGGCATGGCAATCCACTCCATTATTCTTGCCTGGAGAATCCCAGGGACAGAGGGGCCTGGTGGGCTACAGTCCATGGGGTCGCAAAGAGTTGGACATGACTGAGCAACTAATGCTTTTTCTTGGAAACAAATATTTGTAGTGATTTTCAGTTTTTCCACTGTAGTAGAGAATGTACTGTTCGAATCACAGTAATCAGTTTTTGGACTATAGTTTTTCCTAGCTTTGATGCTGTGTGTTAACGGAAGTTGAAAATACTGCTTTTTGTTCTCTTGACTGAGAGTTCTGCTGTGTACTGCATTCATTCCTGTTTGATTGCCACTTTATTCTCACGTGGAAAGACTCTGTACAAGGATTTGGTTAAAAATAATCATTTTCTCCTAGAATCATTTATAGGAATTTTGCCTTAAAATTTTATTTCCATGGGAGCTTTCAAGGCAAAACCCTCCTAATGAGTGTCAGCAAATCAAGTTCATTCCCTAATTTATGTTTCCTGCACTTTTTTGCCTTCTCAGTGAGATGAGAAAGCAGTGGATGTATTCCTGCCAAGGATTTGTAATCAGGCCTCCAGAGCTGGATCAACATTGTGTGTGTTTTCTAAGGTACCTTGACCATCCATGGTCTAAACTGGGCAGAAACCAAGTTTTAGGGAAAAATGGAGGAAGTGGTTTCAGATGTTTCTGTCAAGACCAGTATTTTTCAAGCATGTTCATTTATAAACTCTTTAATTTACCCTGGCACATTCATGAGGGAAAAGGAAGGTTGTCCCTATCTGCTGATGTAAACTGGCAATTTATGGGGTGGAGAGGAAAAGACCAAGGTCCCGGAGAAACCTCCAGAAGAGAGGGAGGCTTGTCCTCTGTGTACTTTCTGTGTCCTGAGTTCCAGCCACATAGAATGACCAGCCTCTGCCTTGTGTTCATATAAAAATAGACATATGAAGCAATTCAAGAGAAGGAGAGGACCAGAGATGAAAATGAAATTAAGATATCCTTTTCTACCCATCACATTGACTAAAGCATTTAAAAAATAAACTGTGATCACACCAACTGTTGTGAGGATGAAGTTTCAAACTGTTAATGGAAGTACAGCATTTTGGAGAAAATTTAGTAACATCTGGTGGACTTGAGAATCCACATATCCTATAACTCTAGATGTACGTGTATATGGCTCTCAAATTTGTGTCTGTTCTCCTTGAAATTCTGTTCTTTATTTAAATCTAGCTCCTAAGAAATTCTTCCCCCTACTATTTTTTTTTTTTTGGCTCTCTTTCATAACTTCTTAATGCTATTGATTTATACAAATCATATCTGCTTTATAACATGATAGATGTTTATGTTTAATAAATGATACATTCTTTGGCCTAAGGGTTGAGTCTTATTCCTTTTTATGCTCCTCATACTACCTTTCCTGTTCTTTTAACACAGAAGATTCTCAGTTAATGTTTGTTATGTTTCAGGCCACCTTGGAAATTATGAAAAGCAGCATGCAGTCAATGGGATTGTTAGCTGTTTCTTTGCCTGGAGTTTTAACTAAATTCACTCTCTTTCCCTGGGACCCATACACCATCACGATCAAGGAACTTACCCATGAAACATCAAGCTAGGCCTTGTTTCTGAACAAGTTTTTGGCAACTCTCCTCCACATGTGGCGTTTTCTGCTCTACCTACCTTTCTCAATGTAAAATCACACCTTCAAATATACTTTCAAGTGGTTGGATATCATGATCCTCCTTTTTTTTTTTTTTTTTAAATCATGATCCTCTTATAGACGGTGAAATGAACATTTGGATGGTGTGTCATTTATGGAAGATCAGATGACTGAAAGCAAAAGAAGAGGGCTTCTACCCTTTCTTCAGGCCACACTCCATGTCTATCCTGACCATTGTTCTGTTGGGCTTTTGAGACCTATGGGAAAAACATAGAAACTGGGCATCAGAGATCTGAAAGAAGCAAAAGGACCACTTTGCTAAAGAGCACTAATTTAATTTGTAGGTTTGTGTAAATGGAGGGGAAAGGGACAGACAGAGCCTAAAGGAAACCCTTTGCTGATACTTGTAGCAAACTACAGCCCATGGGCCAAATCCAGTGAACTATAAACAGCTACTTGCTTTTGTATGGCTAGTGAGCTAATGGTGGCTTTCATATTTTTAAAAAGCTAAAAAGTATCAAAAGGAAAATAACATATCATGACGTGTAAAAGTTGTATGAAATCCAATATTCAGGGTCCATAAAGATTTACTGGCTCATAGCCACATTCATTCATTAATGTATCATCAGTGCCTGCCCTGGTGCCACAAGGCAGAGTGGAGTGGTGATTGTCACAGAGGCTGTATGGCCTGCAAATTCGAAATTATTTCCTTAGGCCCTGTACAGAAACCCTTTGCCCACTTTTAGGAAACGATGTTCTCACTTAAGCCATGTCTTCTGCAGAGCTGCTCTTCCTCTTGGAAAGAGTCAGATTGTGGACAGTAGCAGCTGGCTCTGGCATTTGAGAGAGCTGTTTTTCATTTTAGACTTCACCAGTGATTTCTGTGGCATTTTGAATTCAAACAGAGAGCTTCTCTGTTACATCTTTTTAAACCTGGTGCTCGATGCTAACTAGACATATACTTTGGTGTAAATAGTGTGCTTATGATACAAAATGAATAAAACACCGATGTCCGGTTGGAAAGGAGATGCATATTTCTTCTTCAGAGCTTGTGTGTGTTCTAGAAATTTGGTCTAGAAACTTGGTTATGAATTTGTGGCTTCATTCCTGGGAGGAAATATTTAGCACATTTATCAATGAGTATTCTTCTTCAACCATTGCTATAAAACTTAGGTAAAACTGAGAAATTGCTGCTTTTTAAATGACGGATATTTCCTTTTACATTTTACTTCTTTGCATTTGCTGCAGTGTTTGCCTCACTAAACTAAACTTAAATAACAGAACTGATTTTCACAATTGAGACTTTAATTAGCCAAGAAATAGTTATGCAGAGGAGTAGAATTATAAATAGTGTATTATGATTTGTTGTCATTATGCTACTTACTGTCTTTTTAAAAACTGAAACAGTTGATTTGCTACTTATATCTTACAGTCTATTATGTTGCAACCTGTGTTTGGTTATGGTGCTGCTGAGTTTATTACTACCCTCAACTGTGTCACAAGAGTGCTCCTTTGAAAAATACTGATTATGCTAAAATAAAATTACACAAACCTTAAATAAGTTAAAACTTATTTAAACATTGAAATGTTTCCCATTCAGGATTACTTTATTTAAAACAAAATTCCAAGACTGGAGGTATGTTATTTTATACTTGGGGGAAAAATTTCCATTTCATGTTTGCTTCTGTGTATTAAAAGAGGCAAATCAACATCTGTTAATGATTTTGATATAGGTTTTAAATATAAATCTCTTAAACTAATTCAGGTGAGTGCATTTACATATTTGGTTACTAGATGGATTGATAAGTATTTTTCAGGCCTTGGTTATGTTAGTGGTATATTGTAGCAGTTTTGGGAAAATAACAATCATTTATTATTCTGATTGAAATATGAATATATCTCCTGCCTTAAATTTATTTCTTAAAAAAAATGTGATTATTTGCCAAGATGCTTAATTTGTTAGTGTGGACATATACTTTGTTTACTGTTTATATTCTGCTACAAAACAATTTTGTTTAAAATTTAGTTTGTATAAGGTTGAAATTACATTTTATTTAATTAGGGAGAAAATTTTGAATGAATGGTGAATAGACAATCCTTACTTTATAATCAAAATCTTCACTAGAAATAGAAGAAAACACATTGTAATTTCATGCTTATTATTGTTAATACATTCTGTAAAACTTTTAATACAAAAAAGAATTTTCAGGGGCATACAGCTAAAATGAGGGGGCTAAATTGTCAGGAAAAGTGCTTCTTCTAGCAAACATGATTGAATTTATAAAATGGGATAGAGTTATAATTAAAACTCATTTGTTATGTTGATTTTAATATTATTTTTATTATTTTGAATGCATAAGACGTCCTGAATGCATTAAATGATCATCTGCTCATTTACTTTAGGGTTACATACTCAAATTTTTAAGAGGAATTCCATTTATTTTTCTAGTTACTGCTAATCTATGTCAACATTTCTTCTATACAGAGAGAGAGTGACAGGATTTTCCTCTGGTTAAAGTGCTGTGGTTCTACTTTTCTAATGATGTGAACATTATACGGTAAAGATTCTTATGGCAGGAAGGAACTTGCAAGCATACACAATTTTCATTGTTCTCATCACCAGCCCCAGTCAGACCCAGACATTCAGGGGCACTAAGGGGACACTGAACATGTATCATACCATTCAGCGTCACTCTGCAGGCACAGCAGCAAGTGGAAGAAATACGTGGAATCCTGGCAGCCTTGAATTCCTGATTCTGGGACATTGTTCAGAAAAAGCCCCAGAAACTGCATCTTAGTTCCAGTGACCACAGAGCCCCAACATGGAGCCAGTGTCTGTCTCATCAGTGAGGCTTTGTCATAGACTAGTCTGTTTTACTGGTTTGAAGCTACAACTTTTATAGAGCCTAGGTTGCTAATTACTTATAGGTGCTACATACGTGGCTAGCATATTATTAACCAGAGACTTATTAATGCATCTTTTGTTACCCAAATGTTATTGACTGGAAACATTTCAATATTCACTTACATAACAAATTGCTGGCCGCAAGCATTGGTTCCTGCTTCAATCCCCTGGTCAATAATGTGCCAGGAAGGAAGCTATTTACTTTTTGATTTTTAAAATGTATTCTCAAACATTCTTTAAACATTTAATCCTTTCTTCCTGGGTTTGGGAGTATACTAAACACCAGCGGCTATTTTAGCATGCCAAAGAAAAAAAGCAAATATATTAATAGAATTAATTTTTGTTTTTTTTTTTAGTTACTTGGCTAACGGTTTGCGGGCAGAAAGATTCAAATGACCTCCCTAATTCAATTCCCTGGGGAAGTCCTACAGTGCTGCTCTGCAGATTGCAAACCAGCCCTCTGATGGGATTTTCCAGTCCTGCCTAAGCCAGCTCTGAGGCCCCTTGTCTCCCAAGGCTCCCCGCTCCCCTGCTCTCCTGTGCTAACCTCGCTGTGTCTTTTTGGGCCTCCAGTTGGCACCACAACTGTGACCAGAGTGCCTTGCTCATCCAGAGCCTCTGAAATTCCTGTCAGCACGTCTAGAGAGGGACAATTCTCCTTTTCTTCTTAGTTTAAACAGGGTTGGAATTTTTTACACAGTGACTTTACTAGGTAACCCAGAGCAAAACAAAACAAAACCCCAAACTGGAAAACCACCAAAAGCAAAGCAATGAACACACAAAGTAGAGACTCAAAGTTCTTGCCCTATTCTGACTTTAGTTAAAGACCTGCATACCTGGCACATCCTTAGGGATTTATAGATTATGTGTCTTTGCTCAGCTTTTCTTTCTGCACTATTCCATCCCAGTTCTCAGTTCTTTTCACCATTTTATTTTATCCAGACAGATCTTTCTTCCAGGGTTGGAATCCTCAAAGTCCATACCTAGATAAATGTTATTGTTGTTCAGTTGTTCAGTTGTATTCAACTCTTTGCTACCCCATTGCCTGCAGTGCCCCAGGCTTCCCTGTCTTTCATTATCTCCTGGAATTTGCTCAGACTCATGTTCATTGAGTCAGTGATGCCATCCAACCATCTCATCCTCTGTTGCCCTCTTCTCCTCCCGCCCCCCAAAAGACCCCAGCATCAGGGTCTTTTCCAATGAGTTGGTTCTTTGCATCAGGTGGCCAAAATATTAGTAAGTTGTGAGATAATAAAAAATATACATTTAGTTTGGTCTCTACTCCCCTGTTCCTGCTAATATTTGGTCTTTGAGCCTGGTTTCTGACACAAAGCTCCTAAAAACCCTTGTGATTTCCTGAGTGATAAGAGTGTCTGACACAGAGTTCCTGTATCTCTTGGAATTTCCTGGGTGATAGGGGCATCTTTTGTTCTAATGAGATAACTCCTGGTGGGCTCATGAATGGGACTGGTCACTAGAAAGACCAAACCATGATAAGAAGCTTGGAACTTTCAGCCCTACCCCTCCATATTTTGGAGAGAGAGAGGGTTTCAAAAACCAGTTAATAATTGACCTTGCCTATATGCACATGACTCCACCCTGATGGCAGAAAGTGAAGAGGAACTAAAAAGCCTCTTGATGAAAGTGAAAGAGGAGAGTGAAAAAGTTGGCTTAAAGCTCAACATTCTGAAAACTAAGATCATGGCACCTGGACCCATCACTTCATGGGACATAGATGGGGGAACAGTGGAAACAGTGTCAGATTTTATTTTTTGGGCTCCAAAATCACTGCAGATGGTGATTGCAGCCATGAAATTAAAAGATGCTTATTCCTTGGAAGGAAAGTTATGACCAACCTAGATAGCATATTAAAAAGCAGAGACATTACTTTGCCAACAGAGGTCTGTCTAGTTAAGGCTATGGTTTTTCCCGTTGTCATGGATGGTTGTGAGAGTTGGACTGTGAAGAAAGCTGAACGCCGAAAAATTGATGCTTTTGAACTGTGGTGTTGGAGAAGACTCTTGAGAGTCCCTTGGACTGCAAGGAGATCCAACCAGTCCATTCTGAAGGAGATCAGCCCTGGGTGTTCATTGGAAGGACTGATGTTAAAGCTGAAACTCCAGTACTTTGGCCACCTCATGCGAAGAGTTGGCTCATTGGAAAAGACTCTGATGCTGGGAGGGATTGGGGGCAGGAGGAGAAGGGGATGACAGAGGATGAGATAGCTGGATTGCATCACCGACTTGATGGACATGAGTTTGAGTGAACTCTGGGAGTTGGTGATGGACAGGGAGGCCTGGCATGCTGCAGTTCATGGGTCGCAAAGACTCAGACATGACTGAGTGACTGAACTGAACTGAACTGATGGGATGAAGCCTCTGTAGAGATCCTCAAAGTACAGCATTTGGAGAGCTTCTGAATCTTGGAATGTATCTACAAGCCAGGAAGGTGGTGTATACCTGACTCAGTGGAGGCAGAAGCTCCCACCTTTGGGACCCTGTAGACCTCTCCCTGAGTATCTCTTCATCTTGCTCTTCTTTTGTACCCTTTAACACATATCTTTTGTAATAAATTGGCAGTAGTAAGTAAACTATTTTCCTTAGTTCTGTAAGCCATGCTAGCAAATTACTGAGCCCAAGGAGAGGAGTCTTGGGACCCTCTGATTTGTAGCAAAGTCAAGCAGAAGTTGTGGGTAACCTGGGATCCTTCTGCTTGTGATGAGTATCTGAAATGGGAACACTTACGGGATTGAGTCCTTAACCTGTTGGGTCTATGCTAATTCTGGTTAAGTCGAATTGAATTCCAGGACACCCGGGTGACCTGGGAGGAAGGGTCTGTGTGGGTGACAATTAATATTTGAAAATTTAATTCAATGAGTATTAATTGAATGTCTAGTCTGTGTTCTGAGTTGCCTTATGTGGAGGAAAAGTAGAAAACCATGAAAAACAAAAAGCGCATCAGGCCCAGTCCGGTTCCACATTGAAATTCTAAGCTGCTTACATGAAAAATAATGCATATTAAAACTGAACAAATCAAAGGGGCACTTATGATGAAGTCTGGCCTGTTGGGAAAACCGTAGACATCTGGGCATCAGGAAACCTACATCTAAGTTCCAACCCTTTCACTCACTAACAGCCAGTTACTTTTCCTCTCCAGACTTTTTTGTAATGTATGCTCTCTCTAGCTCTCTTCTTTGATGTTTCTGAAATTTTAAATATCAGGATGTGTAGTGGAGACAAAGTGCCTCAGGAATCAGAAAGAGGCCTCAAGGAAACTATCAATATTTTTGTTAGGCCAAAGTAAGCATAGATCCAAAGTTGGATTTTAATTATTTTTTTAAGATTTTAATTATTCTCTCAGAAGCTTGATTTAAGCTTTGGTATTGTTTTTTTCCTAATTAACTTTTGAGTTAGAGGTAAGTAAGTTAGGCCAAGAATAACTAAAATTAAATTTACATTTACACATATTCCAAGTGTTTCAGTGTGAGAGGAGAAAACACTCTGGTGTTTAAATGAAGCTGTTTTCCATCTTCTGAGGAGAATCATATATTCCACAGTACACTTAAATACTGAAAACTGTTTTTAAGGGCTTCACAGGTGGCTCAGTGATAAATAATCCACCTGCCAATGCAGGAGACCCAGGAGATACAAGTTTCATCCCTGGGTTGGGAAGATCCCCTGCAGGAGGAAATGGCAATCCACCCCACTATTCTTGCCTGGGAAATTCCATGGTCCATGGAGTGGCAAAGAGTTGGATGTGAGTGAGCACACACAACTTTTAAAACATAACTATATTTCTCTGTTTCAGTCCTAAGTCCTGTTGATTTACAAAAGTGATGCTGGTAACTCCTTTGAAGTTGAAATTTTTTTCTTTAATGAAATGTGCTATTTAAGAATTGGAAGTGCTTCTCCAAATTCTTCTGAAACACTTATCAAATCACCTAGATCTACTTTTTTGAGGCATTAAATATCTTTAAAATATGATTGCATGTAGTAAGCTATAAGCAAGGTAAATAAAAAGAAAATCAGCTCATGGGAGAAAAGCTTTTGTATGCATTGTGTGTGTGTGTGTGCATTGTGTTTGCTACTCACAGAAATAACTTTTTTTTAAATATCTATATGTTTATTTATTGGCTGTGCTGGGTCTTTGCTGCTGTGCGGGGTTTTTCTCTAGTTGCAGTGAGCGAGTCCTACTCTCTAGTTGCAGTATGTGGACTTCTCAAGGTGGTGGCTTCTCTTGTTGCAGAGCATGGGTTCCGGGCCATGAGTTTTAGTAGTTGAGGCATGTGGGCTCAGTAGTTGTGGCTCCCAGGCTCCAGAGCATAGGCTCAGTAGTTGTGGCACACGGGCTTACTTGTTCTGTGGCATGTGGGATCTTCCTGGATCAGGGATTGAACCCTTGCCCCCTGCATTGGTTGGTGGATTCTTCACCACTGAGGCACCAGGGAAATCCTGACGTAATTATTAAGCCTTGAGAATGGAGTAGAAGTTTGGAATGCCATTTGATCTGGACTTTTCTTTGATGATATTGTTCAATCAATGTCACAGTAATGTGTTTGCACCCCTGGAATGAAACATGTCTAGTAAGTGATGCAGTCTTAGACCCAGAACTTGGAGGAGGTGGTGGTGCCCTTTGCTTTTTCTCTTTTTCTGGCTTACTTTCCTACAGCTGTAGATGGATTTCATGTAAATTGAAGGAAGCAGTTCAAAGAAAACAATTGAATGGGAAAGAGGGTGGCTTAGTTTTGAAATCATACAGTTGTTACCTTTTCAAATGTAAGCTTGTAAAAAAAATTACAGAAACATTTAATCTGGATGTTGTTTTTTGGAGACTAACTGATTTATCAAATAAACGGGTATGTTTACCTGTTTAGCAGATGTTTCTCCTGTAGAGTAGGTACAGTTGAAGAAAAGTCTGTTTCAGTAAAATAATTAAGCTTCATATTATTATAAAATAGTTGATGTATTCATGTCTCTCAAGTATAAGCATGAGATTTTTCTCCAGGGTATATAATCCTAAATAGCCCAGTCTTTCTTCTCCGTAGCAAGTCCCTGAATGACTATTACACCAGTGACAACAGCACTATGGCGGGTTACAGTTTATGGCTGAGTGGGTAGGTAAGGTTTTTTAGGTTGAGATAAAAGATAAACTAAGAAGCTTATTTTTGCCATGTCCTCCTCCAGGGGATCCTCCCAACCCAGAGATCGACCCCTCATCTCTTACATCTGCTACATTGGCAGGCGGGTTCTTTACCACTGGGAAGCCTCCAAAAGATAAACTAAGAAGCTTATTTTAAGCCATATATGTAAACCTAAGAAATGTTCACAATGGACAGTTATATCTCCTTTTCTAAAATTGAATTTAAGTTCTTCATTGATGTAAGGTATGACTTTTTCTTAAACGTCAGAATGGTGCATGTTTGGATGAGTTTAGAGCATATCTGAATTGTAGAAAATCCTTGTGAAAAATGAGTCTTACTATGTGAAGAGGAGTCTTACTGTGATAGGAGATGGAGGTGAAGTGGAGAAGAGAAAGTGAAATTGCTTGTGGGTCTGTTAGAAAATTATACAATATGTGATTTTAATGGGTTCAGGCACTTCATTCAGAAATACCCGAAAGTGCCACTGCTTCAAATGCTGTCAGAGGGGAAATTTGCTTATTTAAACTGGACATGCCCTAAATGGAAATATAGGTTTGAATAGTTTCATATGAGGAATTTGTTTACCTGGATTATGCTAAGTGGTGGCATAGAATGTCCTATTATTAACCTTAATAAACTATACATCCCAGCCATTGTTGCTCTATGTGACTCCGAGGCTGCAGTCCTGTGTGCATGGATCCTGGTGGGTTGTGCACATTGACAGTGTTCAGTACTGGATTTGTTTTACATTTGATCACAAGGAATTAGCTGGTTGCTATGGTGACTGGCAGAGGTTCAGAAACCTAGACACTGTGACTGTGTTGCCATCCGTGTGTGTGTTCCATGGTAGAAGAAATTGCTTCACATTTCTTGGAGTTTCTGATAAATTGAGGTGCAAGTCCGTTGTGCTTTGAATTATCTGGAAAGCTGTATGGTATGGTCCCACTTTCAATCTGAATATATTATTAAGAATTTAAGTAAGATATTAGTTTTCTCTTCAAACATTGTGGGTCAATTGCAAAGGCATTATAGAGGGGAGGTTTGCTTTCTGAATACAGCCAGAGAGGATTCACCATTCAGGAAGGGGCTAGACACCTCCAAATGGGAGTTAAAAGGTATAAGCCTGCCTGACTTACTGGGACAAATGATTTATTTTAAGGCCAGATATTCATAACTGATTGTATGCTAATTATGAAAGATGACCTCTGGAAGACAGTATAGGATAATGCTAAGGAGATGGGTTTTGGTATCAATCTGTATTTAAAGTCCGTGTCTGCCACTTATTTGCTGATTGTCCAGGGAAGAAGTTATTTAACCTCTCTAAATCATAGTTTAAAATGGTAATTGCCTTCTGTATTTGACTTGAGGATTAAATATGCTAATACCAGTGAAAGGCTTAGCACAGAGTCTGCAAACAGAAATTGCTCAACAAGTGCTACTAGCTAAATGTATTATTTTAAAGAGTGCAGTTCCCATTAACATTATTTAAAGTGGAGCATATGATGCATGAAATGAATTCTTGTGTTCTGATTGATAATGGAGAGGAAAGTGTAGGCTGTCAGTGAATACTAGAAAATAAGTTTTAACAAGTTAAGCTATAAAGACAACTTTTTCCGGGGGAACCCAAGGGAAATAAATAAGTTTAGCAGTATAGTTTCTTGGGTGATGTTTTTGGATTATTTACTCGAATTCAGAATTTTTAAGTCACTTTTCCTCATTTCTCTTTTTTACCCTTGATATTCAGATATGTTGAATTTTAACCACTATTTTTTCTCTCTCTGTTTTTTTTTTTGTTGTTGTTGTTTGTTTGTTTCATCTGTAGTGGAAAGCATATCTGTATATATTTAAATATCTCAAACAGATAAGGCTTTTCTTTTTTTAGACATAGTCTTAAGGCTATTATCACACTCAACAGTCATTCCATCATATTGTCTAATACTTATTGAAGTTCACTTTTGCTCCCTATTCTCCAAACTGGCTTTTAACAGTTGATTTACTTGGTCAGAATCCATCAATTTCTCCTAAACATCCCTTCAAGCTATTGTCATCTTAGTCTGTAGTCCAGACTACAGATTTGGACTCTGGCAGCTTGAAGGCCAAATTCAGCCTGCCTACTGTTTTTCAGAAAACTTGAACTAAGTCCAGTGGTTTTAAAATCAGGAAAGTTTACTTGAAAGTCTGAAACTTATTTCTCTTGGGATGGGTGGGACAGGGAGGAGACTTGGAGATCTTGGATTTGCCCTCCCACAGGGCAGATGATGATAGGTGGCTGGTGCTGGGGGCTCCCCCTGAAGATGGTACTTGTGTACTCCTGTTCACCATAGCTTCCCCACTGCCCCCTGTCCCTGCCCCCTAACCCTGGCCTCTTCACTATTTATTGTGTGTCACAACTGCAGGTCTGGATAACACCACAGAAGGACATAGTTATACTTGCTTCTGAAATTGTTAAAATGTTGTTTAGTTGCTAAGTCATGTCTGACTCTTTGCAACCCCATGGACTGTACTCAGGCTTCTCTGTGCGTGGGATTTTCCAGGCAAGAATTATTACTTCAGTTCAGTTGCTCAGTCGTGTCCGACTATTTGCGAACCCATGAATCACAGCACGCCGGGCCTCCCTGTCCATCACCAACTCCTGGAGTCCACTCAAACTCATGTCCATCGAGTTGGTGATGCCATCCAGGCATCTCATCCTCTGTCATCCCCTTCTCCTTCTGCCCCCAGTCCCTCCTAGCATCAGAGTCTTTTCCAATGAGCCAACTCTTCGCATGAGGTGGCCAAAGTATTGGAGTTTCAGCCTTAGCATCAGTCCTTCCAATGAACACCCAGGGCTGATCTCCTTTAGAATGGACTGGTTGGACCTCCTTGCAGTCCAAGGGAGTTGCAAGAGTCTTCTCCAACATCACAGTTCAAAAGCATCAGTTCTTCGGTACTCAGCCTTCTTCACAGTCCAACTCTCACATCCATACATGACCACTGGAAAAACCATAGCCTTGGCTAGATGGACCTTTGTTGGCAAAGTAATGTCTCTGCTTTTTAATATGCTATCTAGGTTGGTCATAACTTTCCTTCCAGGCAGTAAGCGTCTTTTAATTTCATGGCTGCAATCACCATCTGCAGTGATTTTAGAGCCAAAAAAAATACAGTCTGACACTGTTTCCACTGTTTCCCCATCTGTTTCCCATGAAGTGATGGGACCAGATGCCATGATCTTCGTTTTCTGAATGTTGAGCTTTAAGCCAACTTTTTCACTCTCCTCTTTCACTTTCATCAAGAGGCTTTTTAATTCTTCACTTTCTGCCATAAGGATGGTGTCATCTTCATATCGGAGGTTATTGATATTTCTCCTGGCAATCTTGATTCTAGCTTGTGCTTCTTCCAGCCCAGCATTTCTCATGGTGTGCTCTGCATATAAGTTAACTAAGCAGGGTGACAATATACAGCCTTGATGGACTCCTTTTCCTATTTGGAACCCGTCTGTTGTTCCATGTCAAGTTCTAACTGTTGCTTCCTGACCTGTATATAGGTTTCTCAAGAGGCAGGTCAGGTGGTCTGGTATTCCCATCTCTTTCAGAATTTTCCACAGTTTATTGTCATCCACACAGTCAAAAGCTTTGGGATAATCAATAAAGCAGAAATAAGCGGGTTTTTTTGAACTCTCTTGCTTTTTCGATGATCCAGCGGATGTTGGCAATTTGATCTCTGGTTCCTCTGCCTTTTCTAAAACCAGCTTGAACATCTGGAAGTTCATGGTTCACGTATTGCTGAAGCGTGGCTTGGAGAATTTTGAGCATTATTTTACTAGCGTGTGAGATGAGTGTAATTGTGCGGTAGTTTGATCATTCTTTGGTATTGCCTTTCTTTGGAATTGCAGTGAAAACCGACCTTTTCCAGTCCTGTGGCCACTGCTGAGTTTTCCATATTTGCTGGCATATTATTAGAGAAGGCTAAACTGACTGCATACTGTGAATAAGTTATAGTATTGGGCACATGTCATCAAAATAAGCTCAGTTTCACCAAAGGTTTATTTTTATCTCTATCAAAATTCAAGCGAAAAGTTTTGAAGTGTTTCATTTAAACATACACACAACCAAAAAGCTAAAAGTCCCATGTTAGCATATTAAACCTACATACGTAATTATTAACCAAACCCATCCATTTCCAATCTAGTTCTGTTTGTTTGTTCATTTTAACCCTTAAGAGTATGTATGTATGACTGTCACAGTGATACAAAACAAATGTAATTTAAAAATAGATGCCATTTATTGCCACAAATGACAAGGAAATTGTCATAAGTGATAAGCAAAACAAATATAACTTAAAAATAAATAAATGCCATAGGCAGTTGGAAGGAACCTAGAAAAGTCAAGTAAAATGAAACACATTTGCATGTCCCAACTCTAAGAAATTTTGAGGAAAACCAACTTATAATTTTAATGTAAGATAATCTTCTGTAGATTTGTTCAGCAGAACTTTCAGCCACAAGCCTATTTATAGCTTCTGCTCTGAGCAGAGAAACTACAAATGTAAAAAAGTGTTAAATGAAAACAAAGCTTTCAATAAAAATAACTACAAATAAATGTATAATTATGAAGTGTAGTTATGGTGATTCACAAAGGTTTGCAGGCATTTTTTTTTTTTTTTGTACTTTTGCTTTGATGAATACTTAACAAGTGGTGTCAAATAAAATCCTTCCTTCTTAAATGAGCTGGAATTTTTCCATTATCTCTTAACCTTTGCAAATTCCAGAAGCCTTGAGTAAGTCCCAGTTGTTTCATCTCAGAAAAGACACTTTAGCCAGGTAAATACTTACTGAAATTAACAGGGTGTTGTATAAGATGAAAGGACTAGAAAATTAAAAAGAATAGCTGAAAGTGAAACAAACACTATAAAATGGTAATTAGAGATAGCTACACTACATTGTTCCCCCATAAGTTAGGAACCACTGGGCTGGCCTAAAAATGGAGGGCAAGGGGAGGTAAATTCCTATTACTTACTTAACTTTATTTTATGGCTTTATTTCATTTTTCCATGACTGTCTTCAGTAATTGTTGAAATTTAGGAAAGCAATAGTCTTCAAACTTTATAAGAGAGCCCTTCTTAAGAAGTTGAGCGTGTGTTTCACGCAATGCTGAGCCCACACTTGCATTCCTACTATCAAAAAGACATACATTTCTAAAACTTCTGAATGATTTCTCAAGCTTCAAGGAGAACAATTACTGAGGTAAGTTATGGAAAAAATAACTATTAAAGCTACATTTCCCCAACTCCTTTGGAGCTAAGCTTCTAGATGAAAATCATGCCCCTCTTTTCAGACACGTTACTATGAAATTTGGAAGAGAGATGGGCTTCCCACCATTTCTGGCCATTTCTATTGATAAACACAGTCAGGAAGACATGGGGTCACCCTACCTCAGTGTTCCAGTCTTCCACTTTGTGGAGCAAGAGCGGGCAGGAGAGACACAGATAGGTATGCAGCAGAGGCAGTGGTTGAATTCTGCTTTCTAGAGTCTAGTCACCAGCTTCCAGTGCACAAGTCAGCGGAGGCAGCCTCCTGATCCTGGGATGCCATTGATAGCCACATATTCATGCCTGAATAGTTCTAATGGAGGCCTTCTGGTTCCCTCCAGTTGGAAATGAGATAGTAACCTCTTAGCTTGGTCAGCTCTCTGCTGTTCAAGAAGTCAAGGCTGGAGGCTCAGCATTTTCAACAGTTATGTAACCCCATAATTACTTTTGTCAAATCACCTCCTGCTCAATACATCTAAATTGGCCTCTCTCCTGAACAGAGCACTGACAGACACAGGTGCCCACTTGCCTTGTCAGTTGTGACTGATGTGACCTGTGTTGTCTGACAACCCTTCTGTAAGGCCTAAAGGCAAAGAAACTTCCAGAGGCTTCAAGGTCTGAGACACAACAATTCACAGATCTGGTACCAACAATAAGAGATACTGTCTCTGTACTCCTGCTGTTTAAAATCCAGCTGAGTATATGAAGTCAGTTCACATGAGGAGGCTGAGAATAACATACTAAATCTCCAAATAAGTAACAGATTGTAAGCTAGCAAGTAATATTGCAG
Organism: Budorcas taxicolor; assembly: GCF_023091745.1. Classification (NCBI taxonomy): domain Eukaryota; kingdom Metazoa; phylum Chordata; class Mammalia; order Artiodactyla; family Bovidae; genus Budorcas; species Budorcas taxicolor. The sequence goes on from NC_068910.1 coordinate 186,373,647, forward strand.
GAGCCCAGCACAGAGAGGGAACAAGAAACTAGGATACACCTTGTATATAGCATCTAATTTCCCCAGATGCAGTTTCTTGGATTGGAGAAACAGAAACAGTAGTGAGAGAAAGTGTTCAAATAGATCATTTTTAAGAAAGTCTCCAGTTCTGGACTTCCCTGGTAGCCCAGTGGTTAAGAGTTCACTTGCCAATGCAGTGGACATGGGTTTGATTCCTGGTCCAGGAAGATTCCACATGCCCTGGGGCAACAAAGCCCGTGCACCACAACTACTGAGCCCGTGCACTCAGAGCCTGTGCTCGGAAACAACAGAAGCCACCGCAATGAGAAGACCTCACACCACAACTAGAGAAAGCCCGGATGCAGCAACGGAGACTCAGTGCCGCCATAAATAAATACATAAAATATATTTTTTAAGTTCCCAGTTCTAAATGCAAACTGGTTCAGCCACTATGAAGAACAGTGTAGAGATTCCTTAAAGAACTGGAAATAGAACTGCCATACAACCGAGCAATCCCATGGCTGGGCATACACACTGAGGAAATCAGAATTGAAGACACAAGTACCCCAATGTTCACTGTAGCACTGTTTACAATAGCTAGGAAACGGAAGCAACCTAGATGTCCATCAGCAGACAAATGGATAAGGAAGTTGTGGTACATACACACAGTGGAATATTGCATGCTAAGTCACTTCATTTGTGTCTGACTCTGAGACCCTATGGACTGCAGGCTCCTCTGTCCATGGGATTCTCCAGGCAAGAATACTGGAGTGGGTTGCCATTTTATTACTCAGTTATAAAAAAAGACCGCATTTGAGTCAGTTCTAATGAGGTGGATGAAACTGGAGCCTATTATACAGAGTGAAGTAAATCTGAAAGAGAAACACCAATACTAATATTACACCAATATTAATGTATATATATGGAATTTAGAAAGAGGCTAACAATGACCCTATATGCAAGGCAGCAAAAGAGACACAGATATAAGAAACAGACTTTTGAACTATATGGGAGAAAGTGAGGGTGGGATGATTTGAGAGAATAGCATTTTATACCATATATAAAATAGATGACCAGTGTGATTTGATGCATGAAGCAGGGCACTCGAAACCAATGCTCTGGGACAACTCAGGGATGGAGTAAGGAGGGATGTGGGAGGGGGCATTCAGGATGGTGGGACACTTGTGTAACTATGGATGATTCATGTCGATGTATGGCAAAAACCACTACAATATTGCATAGCAATTATCCTCCAATTAAAATAAATTAAAAGTTCCCAGTTCTAATAAGATAATTTTTGGAGAATAATATGGAAAACTGTCATCAAAAACATGAACAGACAAAAACAAAGCCTTGAAAATGTTAAGTAGAGGGGACTTCACTTATGGTCTAGTGGCTAAGAGTCCAGGCGTCCATTGCAGAGACACAGGTTTGATCCCCAGTTGGGAAACTAAGATCCCACATGTGTGTGGTAGGGCCAAAAAATACAACATTTAAAATTGAAAAAAAAAATGTTAAGTTGGATTTTGAGAGTGGGAAGAAACTGGAAAAACAAAAATGACTTTAAAAAAAGATAAAATCAGTGTATCTTGGCTAGATTAAGGAGTCTAAGTATGCATTGTCAAGTGAAAATTGGGAAACAATGATAAGCACATTTGGAAATAGGGACAGCACAGGAAGTTTCTAAAAAAGGCAATAAAATTGGAAATGTGCCATTAGACTAGAGCAGAGTTTCTCAGCCTTGGCCCTACTGATGTTTGGGGCCAAATAATTCTCTTGAATTCCCTGAAAAAGGGAATGGCTACCTACTCTGGTATTCCTGCTTGGAGAGTCCCACAAACAGGAGCCTGGCAGGCTACAGTCCCTGGGGTTGCAAAGAGTCGGACACGAATGAGCGCCTAAGCACACACAATTATCTTGCGCTGTGCATTGTCAGATGTTTTAGCAGCATCCCTGGTATCTACCCACAGGATGTCAGTAGCACCCATCACTCAAGACCATCAAAAATGTCTCCAGACATTACCAAACATCCCATGGAGGGGAAAAAGAAATCCGCAGTTGAAGCTACAAGCCTTGAGAAAGATTAGTATGGAAAGATGAGGTGAGATAAGAGCTTCACTGGTAACTCAAACAGTAAAAAGAATCTGCCAATACAGGAGACCCAGGATCAACCCCTGAGTCAGGAAGACCCCCTGGAGAAGGAAATGGCAATCCACTCCAGTGTTTTTACCTGGAAGCCTTTGATTGTGTGGATCACAATGAATTGTGGAAAATACTGGAAGAGATGGGAATACCAGACCACCTGACCTGCCTCTTGAGAAATTTGTATGCAGGTCAGGAAGCAACAGTTAGAACTGGACATGGAATAACAGACTGGTTCCAAATAGGAAAAGGAGTCCATCAAGGCTGTACATTGTCACCCTGCTTAGTTAACTTATATGCAGAGCATACTATGAGAAATGCTGGGCTGGAAGAAGCGCAGGGTAGAATCAAGATTGCCAGTAGAAGTATCAATAACCTCCGATATGAAGATGACACCACCCTTATGGCAGAAAGTGAAGAATTAAAAAGCCTCTTGATGAAAGTGAAAGAGGAGAGTGAAAAAGTTGGCTTAAAGCTCAACATTCAGAAAACGAAGATCGTGGCATCTGGACCCATCACTTTATGGGAAATAGATGGGGAAACAGTGGAAACAGTGTCAGACTTTATTTTTTTTGGCTCTAAAATCACTGCAGATGGTGATTGTAGCCATGAAATTAAAAGACGCTTACTGCTTGGAAGGAAAGTTATGACCAACCTAGATAGCATATTAAAAAACAGAGATATTACTTTGTCAACAAAGGTCTGTCTAGTCAAGGCTATGGTTTTTCCAGTAGTCATCTATGGATGTGAGAGTTGGACTGTGAAGAAGGCTGAGCACTGAAGAATTGATGCTTTTGAACTGTGGTGCTGGAGAAGACTCTTGAGAGTCCCTTGGACTGCAAGATCCAACCAGTCCATTCTGAAGGAGATCAGCCCTGGGATTTCTTTGGAAGGACTGATGCTAAAGCTGAAACTCCAATACTTTGGCCACCTCATGTGAAGAGTTGATTCATTGGAAAAGACTCTGATGCTGGGAGGGATTGGGGGCAGGAGAAAGGGATGACAGAGGATGAGATGACTGGATGGCATCACTGGCTCGATGGACGTGAATTTGAGTGAACTGTGGGAGTTGGTGATGGACAGGGTGGCCTGGCGTGCTGCAATTCATGGGATCACAAAGAGTAGGACACAACTGAGTGACTGAACTGAACTGAAATGAATAGTGTTTTTATCTATAAGTCTTGTAAGAAATAGTGAAGCACCAGGAGGAATCAGTAAGAACTTGGAAATAACAAACTTCAGGAAAATGGTATAACTTCATTTAAAAATAGCATTTTTGGTTCCAATGAAAATGAAGACATTTAAAAATATTCAATTTGTTCATAATCCCACTATCATTAATAAAGGATGTAAAATATTGCAATAGTACTTTTTCCTGTACATATATCCTCATGTGTTTTCTTTATAAAATGCTTTCAAATTGTGGTGTTGGAAAAGACTCTTCAAGAGTCTCTTGGACTGCAAACCAGTCAATCCTACAGGAAATCAACCCTAAATATTCATTGGAAGGACTGATGCCGAAGCTCCAATACTTTGACCACCTGATGGGAAGAGCAACTCATTGGAAAAGACCCTGATGCTGGGAAAGATTGAAGGCAGGAGGAGAAGGGATACAACAGAAAACAAGATGGTTGGTTGGCATCAGTGACTCAATGGACATGAGTTTGAGCAAACTCAGGAAATGGTGAAGAACAGGGAAACCTGGCATGCCCCAGTCCATGGGATGGCAGTGTCAGACACGCCTAAGTGACTGAACAACAACAACAATATCCGATATGTAACAATACTGGATATATAGTTTGCTCTTTTGTACTAACAGAAATAATATCATAGGGATGTTCTAAAAAAATGAGTTTTGGTGTCTATTTTTACAGGATAGGCCCAAGAAACAAAGTATTGAAATCAAAGGATATGGGTTCTTATATCTCTTGTTCTGTATCCTTGAGTCACTTTCCAGAAGGTTGTATGGATTTGCATCTTCCCTAACAGGGTCTCAGATGATCTACAGTATGAATTCTGCACCTTTACTTTAAAAAAAATCTCTTCTAGTTTATAGGGGAAAATAAAATGTGCTTCTCTTTGTCTTCCTTTTTAAATTTCTTAAATTTATGGTCAGTTATTTTTTTCCTTGCCAAAATAAAATCTTTCATTTTTTTAGGCACTGCTATTTCTTCTGTGAGCAGCATATTCATATCAATAGAGTGTACCTCTTAGTGGAGTGAGAAAGGACAATAAATAGATTTATTCAGTGGATGTAGGTACTAAGAAGAAAGTAAAATGAGATTAGGCGCAAGTGAAAGTGAAAGCGAAGTCACTCAGTCGTGTCTGACTCTTTGCGACCCTGTGGACTGTAGCCTATAAGACTCCTCTGTCCATGGGATTCTTCGGGCAAGAATTCTGGAGTGGGTTGCCACTTCCTTCTCCAGGGGATCTTGCCGACCCAGGGATCAAACCCGGGTCTCCCACATTGGAGGCAGACGCTTTAACCTCTGAGCCACCAAGTGGCAGATTAGGGGCAAGAGTGCTGAGATTGGAGATGCCATTAGGTGCTACTTCCAAGAAGATTTTTCTTAGTGGTTACATTTGATACTAGACCTGAAGGAAGGGGTTTTGTTGGGAGAACAGTGAGCATTATCAGCTTCCCAGATGGCTCAGTGATGAAGAAACTGTCTGCCAATGCAGGAGACACAGGAGATGCTGGTTCAATCCCTGGGTTGGGAAGATCCCCTGGAGGAGTAAATGGCAACTCACTCCAGTGTTCTTGCGTGGAGAATCCCATGGACAGAGGAGCCTGGTGGGCTACAGTCTGTAGGGTTGCAAATTGTCGGACATGACTTACTGAGTAAATAGCAGTGGCAGTAGTGAGCATTACAGGCAGCAGGAATGACAAGAGCAAGTGTCTGGAGTATAGAAATTGCTTGTTGTGTCCCTGGAACAGCACATCTCCCTGTACCTGCATTGGGGCAGGGAGGGCCGGGTACTCCAAGAGGTACAGCAAGACAGGACCAGACCACTTGGGAACTATGGTATGGAGCTTGGGTTTGATGGAGAACAAGAAGGAAACTACTGAACTGTTTTGAGACAAAAAAGACGAACTCTGTATGGATTAGAATTAACTACCACCTGTGAATGGAGAGGGCTGGGTTTCAGCCCCATTCTCCCACTGGCTTCTCTGCTGGTGGCTGGGTGTGGTCCCACTGCTCAGGGGCTGAGGGGACATGTAGACATGTCACCCTGGCAGATGCATAGAGAAGAACGAAGTGGGCACAGGTAAATGTGTGGCGATCCCTTACGAGGCCGAGTGCCCAGGGAGAAGATGATGGTGTCCAGGCAAAGAAGGTGGATTTGTGAGGCTGGATTCTGTCTTGCTGGCAGAACTTGCAGATTGATTGGGGGCGGAATGTGAGAGGGACAGAGGAGTTAACACTTTGCATGTTAAGCATTTAAATTTGGGAATTCTATGGTGGTCCAGGGGTTAGGACTCTGTGATTCCATTGCAGGGGGTATGGGTTCCATCCCTGCTTAGAGCTAAGATCCCAGCAAGCTGTGCCCAAGACCAAAAAGAAAAAAATAAAAAAGGTTTAAAGTTGTCAAGTTCAGTTCAGTCGCTCAGTCATGTCTGACTCTTTGTGAACCCATGGACTGCAGCACACCAGGCCTCCCTGTGCATCACCAACTCCCAGAGTTTACTCAATTTCATGTCCATTGAGTCGGTGATGCCATCCAATCATCTCATTCTCTGTTGTCCCCTTCTCCTCCCGCCTTCAATCTTTCCCAGCATCAGGGTCTTTTCCAATGCCAAAGCCTACATTAATTAGGAATAACTGCTTGCCATTCTGTGTAATCTCCCTTTTGTTTATATGGATTGAAACTTCCTTGTGAAGGATTTTGGTGACTATTTTACAGTTATTTGAATAATCACCATTATTAAAATTTATAGTCTTTTTTTTGTGTGTGTGCCTCTAATGTTGGTACTAAGGTGTTTATTCAGTAGAGTGTGAGTGCTGAAAAACAGGTCCCCACAACAGAAGTTTTGCAAGGGAAGTCGGAGTGTGAAACTGTAGGAAGAAGGCCAGAACAGCTGCTGTGATTCATTAAGCTGTGAGTTTGGAAGCCAGCAATCTGCAAAATGGTAGTTAAAGTGCTGAAAAACTACAGAGCAGCTTGAAGCAGATTTTTAAGTTTACAGGACTTGGCATGTAACCAGAGCAAGTAAGATAGGAGTAGATAGGATGGGGAAATATAGGTTCATGACTGTGGGATCAGTGCTGGTGTACTACCCCTAGTTGACTGGGGTTTGCACTAGGCATCAGTGCGCTTGACTTGACAGGAGATCAGAATGTGCTGATCATGCCAGTCTCTCATAATTTGATGCAGTCTCTTAATCAGAAAGCTTTATTATGAATTTTGCATTCTTTGTTATTTTTTATGCTTAAATTCTGTTTAAAGACAAGCACTGGGAGATGTATGTGACCAGAAACTTCTCCCCTTTCCCCTTGCTTTTCATTTAGTTCAGTGGGAAAGTTAATCTTGTGAAATGAGAGGTTTGGGTTTTGCAGGATTTTCACTGATAATCCTTTACATAAAAACGTAGCTGCCATGTAGCTAGAGAAAGGTCCCTCCTGATTCTGATATGTGCCACTCTTGGCTTTCACAAGCAGATGGAGGAAGAAACACTGGAAAAAGAGACTCAAAATGAATATGCAAAGGGAGGAAAAAAACTAGAAGAGGGAAGCATGAGAAGGATGGTTTGGTACAGCTGGACAGGGACAGTGAGTTTGGCACCAAACCTTTTTGCTGATTGACTCAAACTTGGAAAATTGTTGGGTTACCTAATTGTCTGTTTACTTGGGGGTTGGGGGGAACCAACACTGTACACATACTGGTGTAAGTAACAAAAATCTGTTTTAAAAAAGTTGCTTTTAATGAAATGAAGAACAGTAAATAACTATAGATGGTAACTTAATTTGTAGTTTATTTAGAGTTGGTTTCAAAGGGCTAAATATTTCTTTCCTCTTTTGAAAAGTAAGGAAGGAATGGTGTTGAATTGTAACTCAGTAATTGCTTTTCTGACAGGAACTGAGTCAATGACTCAGTAAGGGACATTGTTACCAACCCTCTAAATCTCTAGGGGCAGAAGTGAGAATACCCAGAGCAAATGACAGAGAGATGGCATCTGAGATTTTAGTCCTGCTGGATTATATTGAATTCCACCCCTTTATACAAACAGCACATTTCGTCACCTGAAATTGTCTTTCCCTTCAGGTCTCGGTTTTAATGTAGTTCCTCAGAATTCTTCCCTAACCCTCCAGATTAAAACAACTCCCATTAAAATCTCTGACCTCCTCCTTGTTTGAATTCATTCTTAACATTTACCACAATTTCCACTTATACTTATTTATGCAATTAGTTGCTTGCTATCTGCCACCCCACCCCACCCGCCATTATATTGTAAGGTCCCCAAAGACAGTGATTTTTTAAATTAATTTTTATTGGAGTATAGTTGCTGTACAGTGTTGTGTTAGTTTCCACTTGTACAGCAAAGTGACTCAGCTATATGTATGTGTATACATATATCCTCTCTTTTGAATTTCCTTCCTGTTTAGGTCATCACAGAGCACTGAGTTCAGTTCCCTGTGCTATACAGTAGGTTCTCATTAATTATCTATTTTATACATATAAATAGGTCATACATATACATATGTCAATCCCAGTCCATCCTCCCCCCATCCCCTGCCTGGTTTCTCTCTATACATTTGTTTTCTACATCTGTGTCTATATTTCTGCTTTCCAAATAAGGTCATCTATACCATTTTTCTCAAGACAGTGATTTATACTTCCAAAACTATTTGTTGAAGAGCCTCTTGATAAAAGTGAAAGAAGAGAGTGAAAAAGTTGGCTTAAAATTCAACATTCAGAAAACTAAGATCATGGCAACTGGTCCCATCAGTTCATGGCAAATAGATGAGGAAACAATGAAAACAGTGACAGACTTTATTTTGGGGGACTCCAAAATCACAGTAGATGGTGACTGCAGCCATGAAGTTAAAAGATGCTTGCTCCTTGGAAGAAAAGTTATGACCAAATTAGACAGCATATTAGAAAGCAGAGACATTACTTTGCCAACAAAGGTTCATCTAGTCAAAGCTATGGTTTTTCCAGTAGTCATGTATGGATGTGAGAGTTGGACTATAAAGCAAGTTGAGTGCCAAAGAATTGATGCTTTTGAACTGTGGTGTTGGAGAAGACTCTTGAAAGTCCCTTGGAGTGCAAGGAGATCCAACCAGTCTATCCTAAAGGAAATCAGTCCTGAATAGTCATTGGTAGGACTGATGCTGAAACTGAAATTCCAGTACTTTGGCCACCTGATGCTAAGAACTGACTCATTTGAAAAACCCTGATGTTGGGAAAGATTGAAGGCAGGAGGAGACGGGGATGACAGAGGATGAGATGGTTGGATGGCATCACCGACTCAATGGACATGAATTTGAGTAAACTCTGGGAGTTGAAGATGGACAGGGAAGCCTGGCATGCTGCAGTCCATGGGGTCACAAATAGTCGGACATGACTGAGGAACTGAACTGAACTGAACTGAACTGCTTTGTGACAACTAGGAGCTGGGTCTACATATGCTCCTGCAAGTTACATTATTCTCGTCTTTTGTTTTGTTTTGTTTTGTTTTCTTTTTTTAGCTATCATATCTCTAACATTTAGCACAGTGCCTATTTCACAGAGAATAGTCAGTGACTAGTTGGTGAGAGAGTGATGATAAAAGTCAGGGAGGATTATTTGCAGAGCTCAAAGGTGGAGTGAAGTCAAGCCTTAAATCTGAAGTTGAGGAATATAAACTCCTGAGACTAGGGGCTCCTTTTTCCTATCTCAGGCTGAAATTTCCTGATCCCCTTACCTCTGTGGTGCTCCTTTGATGCACAAGAGTTTCTCTCTGACCACAGTGATCTCCCTCTCTGAAAGGAGAAAAACAAAGAACCCAGAAATTCTGCCTGATGAATTGATTTGAAAAGAGTTCTGGGCTCTTTAAGTGGCTGTATTATACAGGCAGGGTCCAAGATTACATTTTACAAAGGATGAAGAGTATGGAGGTTTTGTCTATAGGGTTTGCTTCTTGTCAATATTACTCTTTTTATTTTGGCAGAAGAGTTTGTAGGTAGGTTGTATGAGTGCATGTGTGTGTATTTTCTTGTCCAGAGGAGTTTTGAATTTTTTCCCACACCACTTGAATAATTATCAAAGCAATGTAAGTTTTCCGCAAATAACCAAGGAAGTCAGATATTTTTCACTGCTTCAGCCTGAGAATGTTTTAGGTTAACCTAACTTTCAATATGAAGTAGGACCTCCTTAGTATTGGGTTTTATTTTGTAACCTGCATCTGGGTAGCGTTTATAGTTCAAGTAGGCTACAGATACATCCCTAAAGACTTCATGTGGTAGTGATCATTTTATTATTGGTGAACACTTAAAAGTGTAGCAATTTTACTTTTAACACAGGTAATTAACTTCATACTTTTATTTTTTGGCCATGATTAATCTAAACCTCCAGCTGTTTCTTTATGTTACTTATGATTAAAGATAGGAAAACTATTTACTGACTTTATTTAATAAACATTAGGAACAAATGAGTTTTCTACCTCAGCATACATAATACAGTATATAAATCACAAGGAGGCAGTAACTAGAGAAATGTGCCATGTTACTGACGGAAGCAGGCATTCTGATACTCAGACATCAAAATAGAGACTGTGAAATTAAAGGTCAGCAGCAAGATGTGAAAAATACTGTCTGGGCCCACTAGGAATGGGGATAAATGGCTGTGTAGAATGAGATGTGTTTTGGGGATTACTGTATCATTGAAATGTACAGTAAGAAATGATCACAAAGCATCAGGAAGAGGTTGTATTTGTTTAGTATTTTTTGCTTAATTATAGTATTTTGTACAATGATTTCTATTAAAAGGTATTTAGAGAAAGATCAAAGACTCCACAACTTAAATAATTGGAATTCTCAATGACCAAAAATGCGGACGAAAAGTAATTTGTGAATTTAATAAATCTTCTCTATTCTCATTTTAAACTATAGTGTTTATTTCTGAAAAAATACACATAGTGTTATTTGATGTATATGTGTATATTTAGCAATATACTGTTAGGACATTATTGTGAGTTTTCTTCTACGTTGAGAATTTGAAATTAACAGGAAGTGAGGAGTATTGGAGAGGCCCCCTGATGCTAAGAAATACTGAATGCTTTATCCCTGCTTCCAGGTGCTAGTGAAATAAGACTTTGCTGGGGACTGGCTCTCTGATGAGTCATGCCAGGACCACTCCAGCAGTGGGAATGTCTTCTTTGATTCTGGTGTGTAGAGGCTTCTTGAGAGCTTGGATTTTTGAGTCCTTGCAGCAGCTGGCCCCATTTGACACTGGCCAGGTTTTCCAACTAGGGCATCTGCACAGGGTTGCTGAATGAGTTGCTGACTCAGTAAGATACACTCTGACCCAGTATATAGGAGCAAACCCTCCCTCACTCCCTGGGGATTTATACTGGTGAGATTAGGTTACATTCGAAAGGGAACTATTTTATAAACATCTGCTTTACATATGTATGTTTTTTAATGACTACTTCATGCCTTCCTGTGTTTTGTTCTTTTTGAGGAACCAGTGGGTGAGGTATTAATTGAATGTGATTGTTCAGGAGATGCGGAAAGAGAGGGGAGGGAGGGTCAGCATTTTCACAGTGACCTTCCTCTAACAGGGCTCTTTGCCAGCAGCTGATGTTTTTTCTCCCCAGTTGCTTTTCTGCGTACATGTTCTAATCCTTGTAACACATTTCTTACTAATGACTTAAAGTGATGGCATTTATACAGGAATGTGCAAGTATGGCTTGCATATTCTACAGAAATTGATTTAAAAAGGAGAGAAAACCTCTGCATGTTGATTTCTAAAACCAGTGAATATCTAAGTAACTATAATGGGTACATAAAAGTTTTACGTTTTAGAATGAGCTCAGCCATTCTCGTGTTTTATGTGTTAAAATAAAACACTTCATCTACATTTAGGTTGTCTGTTGGTTGGAGTCCATAGCTCCTTCAGGGACAAACAAGTATCACCAAAAGAGAAGTTATAGGGATTTGTCTAAAGAGAAGTTACGGGGACTTGTCTCCCCTTCAAGACAGGAGTTGTGGCATTTAGATTTTTTACCATCTTGAAGGTCACAGTAATTGCTTTTGATTTAAACACTTAACATTTTACCCAAGCAGCAGACTAATCCTTTTAAGGTTAATCTTCTTAAATAATCTGGAGTCCTTCACTACTGTCTTTTAAACCCCACATTTAATGTCAATCAATCTTGTTTAATCTGCTCTCAAAACATATCCAGATAGATCACTTTTTATCTTCTTTAAAGCTACTCCTTGGTGCATGTCACCATGGCCTAGATATTGAAAATTCTGTCCCAGTCAGGCTTCCTAACTTTACTCTTGACTTCTTTCAGTCATAGCAACCAGAATGAGCCTGTTAAACTTTAGTCTGATTATGGGGCATGGTATGGTAGGTATGGTATAGGAGTTATGGGCACAGACTCTGGAGCCAGGCTGTCTGGGTTCATGTAGAGGTCCTGCCATATATCCTGTGTTTAATTTGGGGCAACATATTTAAATATAAAATTGAAATAACTTAGTATATAGATTAAAAGTGTTAGTAGTATCTACATGATAGACATTGCCAAAGAAAGGCAATGCCGAAGAATGCACAAACTACCACACAGTTGCACTCATCTCACACGCTAGAAAGTGATGCTCAAAATTCTCCAAGCCAGGCTTCAGTAGTATGTGAACCATGAATTTCCAGATGTTCAAGCTGGTTTTAGAAAAGGCAGAGGAACCAGAGATCAAGTTGCCAACATTTGCTGGATCATGGAAAAAGCAAGAGAGTTCCAGAACAAACATCTATTTCTGCTTTATTGACTATGCCAAAGCCTTTGACTGTATGGATCACAGTAAACTGTGGAAAATTCTGAAAGAGATGGGAATACCAGACCACCTGACCTGCCTCTTGAGAAATCTGTATGCAGGTCAGGAAGCAACAGTTAGAACTGGACATGGGAAAACAGACTGGTTACAAATAGGAAAAGGAGTCCATCAAGGCTGTATATTGTCACCCTGCTTATTTAACTTATATGCAGAGTACATCATGAGAAACGCTGGGCTGGAAGAAGCACAAGATGGAATCAAGATTGCCAGTAGAAGTCTCAATAACTTCAGATATGCAGATGACACCACCCTATGGCAGAAAGTGAAGAACTAAAGAGCCTCTTGATGAAAGTGAAAGAGGAGAGTGAAAAGTTGGCTTAAAGCTCAACATTCAGAAAAACTAAGATCATGGCATCTGGTCCCATCATTTCAAGGCAAATAGATGGAGAAACAGTGGAAACAGTGGCAGTCTTTATTTTGGGGGGCTCCAAAATCACTACAGATGGTGACTGCAGCCATGAAATTAAAAGACGCTTACTCCTTGGAAGGAAAGTTATGACCAACCTAGATAGCATATTGAAAAGCAGAGACATTACTTTGCCAACAAAGGTCCATCTAGTCAAGGCTATGGTTTTTCCAGTGGTCATGTATGGATGTGAGAGTTGGACTATAAAGAAAGCTGAGTGCCAAAGAATTGATGCTTTTGAACGGTGGTGTTGGAGAAGACTCTTGAGAGTCCCTTGGACTGCAAGGAGATTCAATCAGTCCATCCTAAAGGAAATCTGTCCTGGGTGTTCATTGGAAGGACTGATGTTGAAGCTGAAACTCCAATACTGTGGCCATCAGATGGGAAGAGCTGACTCATTGGAAAAGACCCTGATGCTGGGAAAGATTGAAGGCAGGAGGAGAAGGGGAGACAGAGGATGAGATGGTTGGATGGCATCACTGACTCAATGGACATGAGTTTGAATAAACTACCTGTGATGGACAGAGAGGCCTAGCATGCTGCAGTCTGTGGGTTTGCAGAGAGTCAGACACGACTGAGTGACTGAACTGAACAGAACTGAACTGAACATGATAGACACTATTTTTAGTAGCAACAGTAGCAGCAGTCGTAGCCATAATAGTAATAGTATTGATATAGCAACTTTTAGCAATGTCGTCCTTTTACTCAAAATCCTCTAGTAGCTTCCCATTGCATTTGGAGTAGAAGTCAAAATCTTTGAAATGCCCTTCTGGGCCCTGCACAACCTAGCCACTCTGATTTCTATATGCATCTCATTTTCTCCCTTGTTTAGTCGCCTCTGTGTTCTGTAGTACTCCCCACTTCCTTCCCTCCAAGGGCATATGAGACCTGAAATTGGCTCATTCAGATTCTTCCTATTTGTTGTTTCTGCTTATTGGAAAGCATCCACCCAGATATCTGCAGGGCTAACTACTCCTTCCACTTCACACCACTTTCTCGATGACATTTGACTATGCTATTCCAAATGCCAGCAATTTAAGCCTGTTTGTCTTTAGCCCTGTAAGTTAGAAGAACTTACTTTTTGTTTTGGTTTTTGCTCCTCTGCATTAGAATATAAACTCCACAATGGCAAAGATTTACTTTCTGTCTCTTGTATCCACTCTGGAATCTTCAAACTCAGAAGAGTGTCTGGCATATAGCAGGCATACAATAATATTTATTGAAGGAGTGATGAAATTATGGCACTTTAACAATGTTAATTCTCTGTTCAGACCCTTCAGGGACATTCCTGTCTCTTACAGGTCAGTGCCCCTGGCTGTGGCCTCTGTAAGCTGCCACATCTTGGCTGACAGTTGGTCTCTCTCACTGCTAAGTTGTGATTTGCAGTTTAACCATTTCCTGTCATTCTGGATACTGAAAACACTATTTCCTCCTCATTTCTGACTATCTCGTCTTATCCCATCTTTGAGGCCCACCTGAAATTTTTTTCTTCGGTGGCACTACCCACAGCTACTCTTGACTTCTTTCTTCATTGTTTTATATCATTGGGCTGTTATGTAGAGTTAGAGATACATAGATATGTATGTTTACTGGGATACCTAGAATATAGTTCTTATAACGTGATCCATGTTCAGCATTATCAGCATCTCCTGGTGCTGATGCTTGGTGCACAGAATTTCTTTCTAAATCTCTTCTAAGATATGACAAACCAAAACTTCTGGGGATATGATCCAGAAGTTTATATTTTAATAAGGCTTTGTGTATTTCTGATACAAGCTGAGGCTTGAGAACCACTGGACAAGAGCATTAGCATGATGGACTGGACTGGGAGTGTCTGGATTAAGAATCCAGTTAAATCTTCAGAGTTTAGCAATCCCAAGATGGAAGGAAAATAAAGTAGGTATAGGAAGGCCAAAGGTAGAATGTTCTAAGAGTGAGTAATCAAAACCTTTTCTCTAAAACATAGAAACTGGGAAATATGTCTACAGGATAAAGGACAGCTAGGGGAATGGAAATCTGTTAGGGAATGCTTAAGTCCATGATTCAGATTTTCTTCTTGTGGAGTTAAGTTTGAACTGTAGAAGGTTAGCAGAGAACTTGGAAGTTGTAGCATTAGCTTTGGGCAAATCTTGAGACTGGTAAGCCATGCTAAGACCAAGGTAGCACATGGTCTTTCCTGGATAGTAAACACTTGGGGTACCAGCTCTGAGCCTGGAATATTTTGACAGGAGCTAAAATTGAGGAAGAAGATATAAAACCAGACTCAAGTCATCTTTTGAAATAATATGTTATGATAGGTATCTGACCACTGGTGGGAAAAGTGAACAGAAAACTCAGTTACTAAGGAAAGGAACATGTCTCTGCAGAAGAGCTTAGAACACAGGAATCTGAGGACTGAGACTAGGTGGGTGTGAACTCTTGGAGCAAGGTTAAATGGCCGCAGGGGCAATGTTTAGAGGCCTGTGGAGGGGGCCTGATAGTCATGGAAACCGTGAAAGTCAACAGATTGTGTCAACATAGAAAATTAAATATTTTGCTTGAAGACAGGTGATATACATTATATTCTTTGTGTCTCTTTATTGCCCGAATGATAATAGATTGAAATCAAACACTTTAAAGTAATTACTCTTTGTGTATTCTGTGTGTTAGGTTGCTTTAAGCCCACCAGGCTCCTCTGTCCATGGGGATTCTCCAGGCAAGAATATTGGAGTGGGTTGCCATGCCCTCCGCCAGGGCATTATCCTGACCCAGAGACTGAACCCAAGCGTCTTACATCTCCTGCATTGACAGGTGGTTTCTTACCCCTATTGCTACCTGGGAATTCCAATTTACTCTTTATGAGGACTTATTTTAATCTCATATGTGTGTTCACTATATGATACCAATCTTTTGAAATTTTTTTCCTTAATTTCCAACTGGAATTAAACTGTACTTCAGTCACCAGGAGAATATAAACACATGTTCAGAAAGACCTTTGGCTTCCTGTTAAAATGGACCTACATACACATTATAATGGGCACTAAACTCAGAATAGTTAACATGGTCAAGGCTTTTTTTTTTTTAATATATTGTTTTGAATGATGTAAAATGGTAAAAGGTCAATTAGGTAGATTTCCTCTGTTGTTGTCCTTCAAACATTTTAAATCCCAAATTGAGGTCCACACTTATCCACAAAACACCATCCCTACTCCATGGAATTAACCTAGATCTGAATGGGATACAGGGGTTTGGATTTGAGTTAAGGTTGTTCTGGGAGTTTGGCCATCTCAAGGTCCTGAGGTTAATCATCCACAGACTCGTTCAACAATTACATGTCAGTGAGAATCATCCATATATGTCTTTTAACATATGACCTAGTTTAGAATTCAAGGAAGTTACTCTTCAAAAATGAAAGAAAAAATAAGAAGGAGGGAATGTCAGACACATAGACAACAGGGAGCAGACTGGGTCAGAAAGTTCCATCTTAGGTGAGTTTTTGTCAGTGTGGCAAATGAGAACACACAGAGAACCTTTTATGTGGGGCTTTATAGCCAATTGTTTTAAAGCCAATTTTACTTAGAAAAAAACAAATTAGGGGACAGAATTATGTTCCTGTTACTTTTGGTGTTTCCAGTATTTGTATACTTTGAGACATTCTTTTCTTTTTTTACTGTCTTTAAAAATCACAAATCACCTTGCAATCATAGTTGACATAAAAAATATTTCTCTTTAAAACATTCAGTTCAGTTCAGTTCAGTTGCTCAGTCGTGTCCGACTCTTTGCGACCCCATGAATCACAGCACGCCAGGCCTCCCTGTCTATCACCATCTCCTGGAGTTCAATCAGACTCACATCCATCGAGTCCGTGATGCCATCCAGCCATCGGATCCTCGGTCATCCCCTTCTCCTCCTGCCCCCAATCCCTCCCAGCATCAGAGTCTTTTCCAATGAGTCATCTCTTCGCATGAGGTAGCCAAAGTACTGGAGCTTCAGCTTGAGCATCATTCCTTCCAAAGAAATCCCAGGGTTAATCTCCTTCAGAATGGACTGGTTGGATCTCCTTGCAGTCCAAGGGACTCTCAAGTGTCTTCTCCAACACCACAGTTCAAAAGCATCAATTCTTCGGCGCTCAACCTTCTTCACAGTTCAACTCTCAAATCCATACACGACCACAGGAAAAACCATAGCCTTGACTAGATGGACCTTAGTCGGCAAAGTAATGTTTCTGCTTTTGAATATGCTATCTAGGTTGGTCATAACTTTGCTTCCAAGGAGTAAGCGTCTTTTAATTTCATGGCTGCAGTCACCATCTGCAGTGATGTTGGAGCCCCAAAAAATAAAGTCTGACACTGTTTCCCCATCTATTTCCCAAGAAGTGATGGGACCAGATGCCATGATCTTCGTTTTCTGAATGTTGAGCTTTAAGCCAACTTTTTCAGTCTTCTCTTTCACTTTCATCAAGAGGCTTTTTAGTTCCTCTTCACTTTCTGCCATAAGGGTGGTGTCATCTGCATATCTGAGGTTATTGATATTTCTCCTGGCAATCTTGATTCCAGCTTGTGCTTCTTCCAGTCCAGTGTTTCTCATGATGTACTCTGCATGTAAGTTAAATAAGCAGGGTGACAATATACAGCCTTGATGGACTCCTTTTCCTATTTGGGACCAGTCTGTTGTTCCATGTCCAGTTCTAACTGCTGCTTCCTGACCTGCATACAGATTTCTCAAGAGGCAGGTTAGGTGGTCTGGTATTCCCATCTCTTTCAGAATTTTCCACAGTTTATTGTGATCCACATAGTCAAAGGCTTTGGCATAGTCAATAAAGCAGAAATAGGTGTTTTTCTGGAACTCTCTTGCTTTTTCCATGATCCAGCGGATGTTGGCAATTTAATCTCTAGTTCCTCTGCCTTTTCTAAAACCAGCTTGAACATCAGGGAGTTCATGGTTCACGTATTGCTGAAGCCTGGCTTGGAGAATTCTGAGCATTACTTTACTAGCATGTGAGATGAGTGCAATTGTGCAGTAGTTTGAGCATTCTTTGGCATTGCCTTTCTTTGGGATTGGAATGAAAACTGACCTTTTCCAGTCCGGTGGCCACTGCTGAGTTTTCCAAATTTGCTGGCATATTGAGTGCAGTACTTTCACAGCATCATCTTTCAGGATTTGAAATAGCTCAACTGGAATTCCATCACCTCCACTAGCTTTGTCCGTAGTGATGCTTTCTAAGGCCCACTTGACTTCACATTCCAAGATGTCTGGCTCTAGATGAGTGATCACATCATCATGATTATCTGGGTTGTGACGATCTTTTTTGTACAGTTCTTCTGTGTATTCTTGCCACCTCTTCTTAATATCTTCTGCTTCTGTTAGGTCCCTACCATTTCTGTCCTTTATTGAGCCCATCTTTGCATGAAATGTTCCCTTGGTATCTCTAGTTTTCTTGAAGAGATCTCTAGTCTTTCCCATTCTGTTCTTTTCCTCTATTTCTTTGCACTGATCGCTGAAGAAGGCTTTTTTATCTCTTCTTGCTATTCTTTGGAACTCTGCATTCAGCTGCTCATATCTTTCCTTTTCTCCTTGGCTTTTCGCTTCTATTCTTTTCACAGCTATTTGTAAGGCCTCCCTGGACAGCCATTTTGCTTTTTTGCATTTCTTTTCCATGGGGATGGTCTTAATCCCTGTATCCTGTACAATGTCATGAACCTCATTCCATAGTTCATCAGGCACTCTATCTATCAGATCTAGGCCCTTAAATCTATTTCTCACTTCCACTGTATAATCATAAGGGATTTGATTTAGGTCATACCTGAATGGTCTAGCGGTTTTCCCTAGTTTCTTCAATTTGAGTCTGAATTTGACATTAAGAAGTTCATGATCTGAGCCACAGTCAGCTCCTGGTCTTGTTTTTGTTGACTGTATAGACTTTCTCCATCTTTGGCTGCAAAGAATATAATCAATCTGATTTCGGTGTTGACTATCTGGTGATGTCCATGTGTAGAGTCTTCTCTTGTGTTGTTGAAAGAGGGTGTTTGCTATGACCAGTGCGTTTTCTTGGCAAAACTCTATTAGTCTTTGCCCTGCTTCATTCCGCATTCCAAGAGCAAATTTGCCGGTTACTCCAGGTGTTTCTTGACTTCCTACTTTTGTATTCCAGTCCCCTGTATTGAAAAGGACATCTTTTTTGGGTGTTAGTTCTAAAAGGTCTTGTAGGTCTTCATAAAACTGTTCATCTTCAGTTTCTTCTGTGTTACTGGTTGGGGCATAGACTTGGATAACTGTGATATTGAATGGTTTACCTTGGAAACGAACAGAGATCATTCTGTCGTTTTTGAGATTGCATCCAAGTACTGCATTTCGGACTCTTTTGTTGACCATGATGGCTACTCCATTTCTTCTGAGGGATTCCTGCCCACAGTAGTAGATATAATGGTCATCTGAGTTAAATTCACCCATTCCAGTCCATTTTAGTTTGCTGATTCCTAAAATGTCGATGTTCACTCTTGCCATCTCCTGTTTGACCACTTCCATTTTGCCTTGATTCATGGACCCGACATTCCAGGTTCCTATGCAATATTGCTCTTTACAGGATTGGACCTTGCTTCTATCACCAGTCACATCCACAACTGGGTATTGTTTTTGCTTTAGCTCCATCCCTTCATTCTTTCTGGAGTTATTTCTCCACTGATCTCCAGTAGCATATTGGGCACCTAATGCTCTTCGGGAGTCCTCTTTTGGTATCCTATCATTTTGCCTTTTCATACTGTTCATGGGGTTCTCAAGGCAAGAATACTGAAGTGGCTTGCCATTCCCTTCTCCAGTGGACCACATTCTGTCAATGTATTGATTTGACGTAGGTTTTAATAATTCAGAATGGAACCCACAGAATTCCTTGTTTGGAATAATACTAGAGAAGTTCTCAACAGATTCATCACGTGATCAGGTTTAATTTCAACCATATGATGAAAGAAATAAATATGAAAAACTGATACTATAAAAAATGGAAGAAAATATGGAAAATTATTTTGTAATTATAATATGTGGAAAGACTTTCTAAAATATAGTACAAACCTAGAAATGTAAGCGTTAATGGCTGATTAAAACAGTATTGTAGGAGGAGAGAATTTGCCTGGCAGAAATCAGAGTCAAAACAAAGGTCAAATGATAAATAGTAAATGCGAGGAATCCTGGGTGTTCATTGGAAGGACTGATGTTGAAGCTGAAACTCTAATACTTTGGCCACCTGATGCGAAGAGCTGACTCATTTGAAAAGACTCTGATGCTGGTGAAGATTGAGGGCAGGAGGAGAAGGGGATGACAGAGGATGAGATGGTTGGATAGCATCATCAACTCAATAACATGGGTTTGGGTGGACTCCAGGAGTCGGTGATGGACAGGGTGGCCTGGTGTGCTGCGGTTCATGGGGTTGCAAAGAGTTGTACATGACTGAGCGACTGAACTGAACTGAAATGGGAGGAAATTTTTGACCCAGAAATTCTTTTTTAAATTCACTCTACAGATACAATCTTACATATATGAAATTACTTATGTACATCATCATCAATTGCAGCTTTTTTAGTACAGTGTTAGATTGGAAATAATTTAATATCTCCATTAGTATCAGTCAGTTCAGTTCAGTTCAGTCGCTCAGTCTTGTCTGACTCTTTGTGACCAAATTATGGTTCATTCATATGATGGAATATTCTGCTGCTGGATTCCATTTGAAAATATCTCAAAGATATGTAAAAGTTTTTAAAATGATGAAAAAAATTAATTGCAAAAATAGCAAGAAAACAAAATGGCAGTAAGCACATGTCTATCAATAATTATTTGAGTGTAAGTGGATTAAATTCTCCAATCTAAATATGTAAAGTGGCTGAATAATTTAACAAAAAAAGACTAAGAATTATCTAATGTTGCCTGCAAGAGACTCATGTAGATAGAAGGAAACACACAAACCAAAAATAAAGGGATAGAAAAATATATCCCATGTAAATGGAAACCAAAAAAAAACTGGAGTAGCTGTACTTATATTAGACAATGTAGACTTTAACACAAAGACTGTAATAAGAAACAGAAAAGATTCTACATAATGATAAATGGGGGAGTCAACAAGAAGGTACATCATTTGTAATTATTTATGCACTCAATATAAGAGCACCTAAATATGTGAAGCAAATTTTAATGGACATAAAGGGAGAAATAAACAGTAATACAATAAGAGTAGGAGACTTTAATACCCTGTTTAATCAATCATTAGATCATCTAGACTGAAAAATCAATAATGAAACATCAACCTTAAATTACATGTTAGATCAGATATTTACAGAAAATTCCATCTAAAAGCAACAGAATTCCTATGAAGTGCATATGGGACATTTTCCAAGACAGGTCATGTGTTAGGTCACAAGACAAATCTTAATTCATCTGTTGTTGTTCAGTTGCCCAGTTGTGCCTGACTGTTTGTGAACCTACGGACTGCAGCACGCCAGGCTGTCCTTCCCTCTCACCTCCCAGAGTTTGCCCAAGTTCATGTTTATTGTATCATTGCAGATGGAGAAGAGGGTGTAGAGGATGAGATGGCTGAATGGCATCACTGATGCAATAATACATTGAAGAGTATTCAAATCATATCAAACATCTTTTCCAGCCACAATGGTATTAAGGCAGAAATTAATTACATGAAGAAAAATGGAAAATTCACAAGTATATAGAGATTAAACAACATGTTATTGAACAAGCAATGTGTCTAAGAAGAAATCAAAAGAGAGAGAAAATATACCTTGAGACAAAAATGGAAATGTACCATTCAAAATTCTATCTACTAACTTGGAGCTTCATTTGTTCTCTACTTCTGGTTCTTTGAGTTGTAAAGTTAGGTTGTTGTTTGAGACTTTGCTTGATTCTTGAGGTTGGCATTTATCACTATGAGCTTCCTTCTTAGAACTACTTCTTCTGTCTAATGGGCTAATTCAGTTTCCTAGTAATCTGTCTTTTAAAGTTAGTTTATTTTTTAAACTATGATTTTATTATTTATTTATTTTTGGTTGCACTGGGTCTTCATTGCTTTGTGCAGCATTTCTCTAGTTGCAGTGAGGAGGAGTTACTCTTGCAGTGTGGGAGCACCTCACTGTGGTGGCTTTTCTTGTGGAGCCTGGGCTCTAGGCCTGCAGGCTTCAGAGTTGCAGTTGGTGGGCTCAGTAATTGTGGCACAGGGCTTAGTTGCTCCGTGGCATATGGAATATTCCTGGACCAGGAATTGAGCCTGGGTCTCCTGCTTCGGCTGGCGGATTCTTAAACACTGTGCCCCAGGGACCTCCTCCTAGTAATCTCTTATATGGCAGCTTCAACTTGTTAGCCAGTGTGAGGAACTAGCAAGTTGTGGGGTAGTATTCTGAACTGCCAAAATACAGAAGATGCCATAAAACTCTCAAGGCAGGTGAGGAGGAGCTGCTGTACAGATTAATTGTGTTCATTTTACGCTATGTGGGTACAATGGGAAATGCCCTTCTTTAAAATTATGTAATTATAATGTGTTCATGGCAACATGGAATGAGAGAAGCAAATGTTTCAGTGTACTTGAGGATGATGAATGAAAATTGGGTCTTCTGTTTCGTTTTCAGCCCTGCCACACTTTATCAGATCTGCTTTTAATTTTGCATCCCAGATTGATTTATTCTCATTCCTTTAGGTTAGGCAAGATTCTTTTAAAAGATTTTTTTTTGTTTTCCATTATAGGGAAGTAGGGTTCATCTTGGCTTAGGCACGTCACCCTTACAACTTTGTTTCAGATGGACCACAAGTGCATCTCAGGGTGGCCTCTGACCTTGGACAACTGTTCTGTTTGTTTTCAATTGTAGGTGAATTAGCAGGAATGTATTATCTCAGTCCCTGCTGTTTCATTTTGGTAATCAACTTTATTATTGACACCCTTTGATTATGAGTTTAGGAGATATTTTTAGTGCCTATGCAAAACATGGAATAAAGAACAATAGATCAGATTGTATCAAATGCAATAATCTATTTGAACAAACTACACAACCTTGAGACCAGATTTCTGGCAGGCAGTTCATAGTCTCTGCTGAAGGATTTGGCCAGCAGATGGGTTACACCATCGCACTCAAAGGAGGTTCTCATTACCAGTGTCTTTCTATTTTGGAGGTTGCTGTAACATTTAAACCATTGGAATTCAACAGATTGGAGCTGCTGTGTCTGTGAAGAGGGCTGATCCTTTTTCCTTTAACTTTAAAATTACACTCAAGGTATGCATTTCCTAACTTTTGAAGAGATCAGTTGTGTTCTCCAAGTCATAAATTCTGGACTATGATTCTGTATTAGTTCTATAAATACTTGTAAAGATAGGAAACATTGCATTTTCAAAACAGTCCATTCATTCTGGGTGCTTTTTTTTTTTTGTTCATCACATGGTTTAAAATTTATTTATTTATTTTTTTTGGATCCTTATTTTTTATTTATTTATTTTTTTCTTATTGTTTTACTTTATTTTACCTTACAATACTGTATTGGTTTTGCCATACATTGACATGAATCCACCATGGGTGTACATGCATTCCCAAACATGAACCCCCCTCCCACCTCCCTCTGGGTGCTTTTTTTAAAACAAACTTTTAAATTTCTATTGGAGTATAGCCTATTAATAGTGTTGTGATAGTTTCAGGTGAAACAGCGAAGGAACTCAGCCATACATATACATATAACCATTCTCCCACAAACTCCCCTCCCATCTAGGCTACTACAAACATTCTGGGTACTTTTAATTGTACTTCATATTTAATATGACCTGAATGTTTGTGTCCACCCAAAATTTGTATGTTGAAATCCTAATCCACAAAGGTGGGACCTTTGGAGGATGCTTAAGTCTTGAGGGAAGAGTTATGATGACTTTGATTAGCATTTTTATAAAATAGCTTCTGAAGATACCCCAGCCCCTTTCACCATGTTAAAATTATGAAGGCACTTATAGTATGAGATATTTGATCCTATTTGTGAGAAAGATATTCATTAAGTCTACTTAAGCTTATCAATGTTTATTCTTATTTGCCTTATATAACACAGTTCTCATAGATGAAAGCATTTCATCAAATAGGCATGTTTACTAGTCAACAGGTATGTAACTACAATGATCTGAACATTTGTGTCCCCATCAAATTTATGTGTTGAAATTCTCACCGCCACTATCCAAGGATGATAGTATTAGCAGGTGAGGACTTTGGGAAAGACTTAGGTCATGAGGGTAGAGCTGTCATGAATGGGATTAGTTTTCTTATAAAAGAGACTCCCTAGGGACTTCCCTGGTGGTCCAGTGGCTGAGATGCCATGTTCCCAGTGCAGAAGGCTCAGGTTCAATCTTTGGTCAGGGAACTAGATCCTGCATGCTACAACTAAGAGTTTGCATGCCATAACTAAGACCTGGGTGAAGCCAAATAAATAAATATTTAAAAAGAGAGAGAGAGACCCCAGAGGGTCCCTAGGCCCCTCCTCATGTGAGGACATGAGAAAAGGCACTGGCTATGAACTGAGAAGAGAGGTACTTCTGAGGAGTGGAAGTTGTCTCAGTGCACTTTGACCTTCTGGTGCCCAGGACCTCTGGAAGTCTTAATCTGATCCTGTTTTGCTCGATATATGGTGTTGATCTTCTGGTTCTAGAAGAGTTTATCCTAACTTAATGTTCTCCTGGACCATTTGTCATCCAGGCTGTTACACATAACTAGCAATACTCAACCTCTGTAGTCCCACTACCCATACTGCTAGGGTGACCAACTCATCCTGGACTTTTCAAGTGTTAAAACTGAAGGCCCTGTGTTCTGGGAACCTTTTTAGTCCTGAACAGACTGGGATGGTTGGTTACCCTACATGCTACCCTTCCCCCACTACGCCCCAGCTCATCTCATTTGCTTTATGTCTGTGTGTTGTTCAGCGTAGGGCTTCGTATGTGACTCAATGGTAAAGAATCTGCCTGCCAATGCATGAGATGCAGGTTCAATCCCTGGGTCGGGGAGATCCCCTAAGTAGGAAATGGCAACCTGCTCCAGTATTCTTGCCTGGAATATTCCATGGAAGGAGGAGCCTGGCAGTCTGCAGTCCATGGGGTTGAAAAGAGTTGGGCATGACGTAGTGACTGAGAACATTGTCCAGAGTGGGCTGTAGAACCACATCCATCTAAATACTAATGTGTGAAGATGTTCCCTTTGTAGCATTAATGCTTGGAAGTTATTTTTTTCTTTAAGCCTTTCCTCTCTCCCTTTTTTCCTACAGAAATACCAAGGAATCCTCTGATGTCTCTTTGACATATCCTTTTTAGGTTTTTTCCCTCATTGAAATTGTGGCGTGAATTGCTCTTGAGGAATTTTGGTCTCTTGAATTTCTTTCAACAATTCCACAAAATAAAATGTGTTTTCTTGCCACCTAGACTCCATGACTTCAGTTTGTCACAGGGTTTAAGTGACTCAGTGCTTAAAAAAAGCAACAAAATTGTGTAATGAAACCTAGAAAAGCCACTTTTTTTTTTTAGTAATTAAGAATCATCAATTCCAGTCCTAGGCTGATTACCACCAATTGCAGGTTCTTGGACAAGTCTGATTTTCTCTTCAGGTCTTCCTTCCCTATTAAAAAAAAAAAGTAGATTTTGCTAGACTAAACTCTGGGATCACAGTTTACGTTAAAATGAAATGATTCTCATATGTATACCTATGTTGATGTTTGACAGAAAACAGCAAAATTCTGTAGAGCAATTATCCTTCAATTAAAAAAAAAATGAAATGATTCTCAACCAGTAGAGAAGCAGGGTGTGATTGTCTTATCTATTAAATATTTCCTTTATGGAGCCTATTTGGAGTCTTTTCTGTATCTCTCTAGCCTGGCCTCTGAACCCAGAATCTAATAGTCAGGTATCAGATATATAATCAGTTAGGCCCATAGTGCCTCTTTCAGATGAAGACTTGCTGCCTGTAGCTAGAAGCATAATGGGTAAGCTCTCCCCAAGACAATTCCCAGGCTCCCCAATTCAGTAGGAGGATTCAAATGATTCAGCATATCGTCATATTGACAGCTATGACTGTTTACATTGAAAGAATACCAAGCAAAGTGAGCAAAGGGAAAAAGCACATAGGCAAAGTCCAGGGAAACCAGACACAGGTTCCAAGAGTCTTTTCTCAGGGGAGTCAACAGCAACTAGTTGTGACCACACATGTGAAAATTATTTATCGGAACCGCTTGTTAGAGACTTACTTAGAGACTTGTTAGAGACGTAAGTTTTTATTCAGGGCTGGTCACAGAGGCAACTTCTGTACCAGATATCCCAACTCCTAGAAGGAAAGCTGGTGTTCAGCACAGATACCTTGTTTGTACAATTCAGATACAATGAGCTGTTCTTATTTGGGAATGATGGAAATCGTCTCCAAAGTCAGCTTTCCAGATGCCAGTTGGGGATCAACACTGTAAAGTAAGATTGAAGTCTTAGGCTTGCTGTGTTATCTCTTCTGTACATGTAATAAAACATTTTGCTTCCAGTCTCTTGACCTCTCACCACCAAGTGAGGCACAGGAAACATTGGAAAGAAATGGACAGTGAGAAATAACTGAAATTCCACATTCTACTATGCTGGTAACTTGGGTGACTTTGGCTAAGTTAAACTACTTAACCTTAGTTTTTTCATCTGTGAATTGGATATAATAATGCAAACTACACAGGGATTTTGCCAGGAACAAATTATTTTGTACATCCAAACAATCTGCCTGCAGTGTGGTAGACCCAGGTTCAATCCCTGGGTTGGGAAGATCCCCCTGGAGAAGGAAATGGCAAACCACTCCAGTATTCTTGCCTGGAGAGTTCCATGGACAGAGGAGCCTGGCAGGCTACACTCCATAGGGTTGGAAACAGTCAGACATGACTGAAGGGACTTAACATGCACGAATGCACAGATAAAACATAACATCCATTGTTCCTGAATCTGCTCATTCAACAAAATATTTATGTTAAGAATCGACTTCATGCTAAACACTATGATAGGCCCTGGAGATATCGGGCTGAGCAAAAAACATCCTGCTTTTTTGGTATTTACAGTCTAGTTGGGGAAAGAGACTCTAATCTCAAATAATAACTGTACAAATTAATATAAAATTATAGTTTGTCATAAAGTGCTCCAAAAGAGAGGTAGAGAATGCAGTGGGACTGTATAATGGGCATTGACCTGCTTGAGTAGGTCAGAGAACATTCCCCTGAGAAAATGGCATATATATAAGACTCCCAATGAGTTGAATAGGCAGTGGCTACTTCAAGAGATCAGAGGAGACATTAGGTAAAGGCTTTGCAGCCACAATTATCTTCAGGGTGGGAGGGAGCAGGGCATTGTTGGAAACAGAAAAAAGGCCTGCAGTTGGAGGAGAGAGAGCAAAATGGAGAATAAGATCAGAGAAGATAGAGGTAGTCAAGAACTTTGAGGTAATGGAGCTTGGTCACCATTCTAAGAGTAATGGAAAGTAATTTAAGGATGTTTAGCAATGGGGTGACATGGTTAGATATTTAAGGGTTTTGAAAAGATAAGTCTGCCTTGTACAGATATGATTGGAGTGGGTGTAGTGAGGGTTAGGAGGGTGTTGTGGAAATGGACTAGTCATAACTTGAGTAAACTTGCTTGGAGATGGAGAGAAATGAAAAGACTTGAGAAGGTGTATGTACAGTTTCTATATTACTTTAATAAACAGCTTCCACTTGAACTGTTTTTACATAGATTTTTTTTCCCCACTACAGTTGCTATCCACCCCCAGCCTTTATCAGTAAGGGTTACATTCCAAGAACCCTAGTGGATGCCTGAAACTGTGGATAGTCCCAAACCCTATATGTACTGTTTTTTCCTATACATATTACATATCTATGATGAAGTTTAATTTATAGGTTAGGCACAGTAAGAGATTAACAACAATAATTAATAATAGAATAGTTATAACAATATAATACAGGTTATGTGAATGTGATCTTTCAGAATATCTTATTTATAAACTTAATACTTTTTCTATATTAATAAGGATTTACCGTGCACTGTGGCTGTGTCTTTTACAGTTTGAAGTGAGAAAGTTAATCTAGCATGCATTTCTTTTTCTTTCTTCACAATTTCGCAGATAGAGGATTTGTTCTTAGTGTAGATCTTAGAAACCTCAGCTTTTTTTTTTTCCTTATGAAGTCAGAACTTTCACCTTTTCATTTAAAGGAAGCACTTTTTGGCTCTCTTTGGTGTATTTGAATTGCCAGCATTACTAGTCTTGCGCTTTGACGCCATAAGGATGACTTATGGCCAAGTCACCCTTATAGCCCCAAAGTAGAAGTCAAATAAGGGTGACTTGAAGACAAGCACTGTGATGCTGTGACAGTGGATCTGATAGCTGAGACAATTACTAACTGACTAACTGATGAGATACACTGGACAGGGGGATGATTCAGGTCACGGGTCAGGGAGAGCAGGATGGCAAGAGATTTTACCACGGTACTGCGAAGTGAAATATTTTCTGCCATATTGATGAGCAAGAAATGTCACAGCTATCAGCGATTCCAGCCCTCCAAATGTGAATGAGAGCTCCCAAAAGGGAACACAATGCCTGTGATCCTGCAGATGCTGTCACCCCCCTATGGTGATTGATGAGAAGCTGGAGGGAGGTGATGCAAGAAGCTGCCATCCATCATATCTGCCACCCCTTAAGGTGAACAAGGAATCAAGGACATAAACAATCAGGAAACAAGATTTGGCCCTAGATCACGGAGGTGCATAGGGAGGAAATGAATTCAGTGAGCTCAGAGGATTGCCTCTTTCCATACACAGAGAAACGCTAGATACCTTAGCTTGATATCTGGTTTCCCTTATTTAACAATAATCTTTGATGGTCTTTGCTGAAAACTTGTATATAGCCTGCTTCCCCACCCTGCCTCCTTGGAGCATACTCTCAGGGCTACAGTCTCCCAGGCCTGGAGTCCTTAACATTCCAACCAAATTCTCTGCTTTCAGGTTGTAACTGATTTTTTAGTCAATTCTACTCAGTATGTGTACAGTTTAACAAATGAATTATTTATTTTGAGAATTTTCCATTTAATATTTTCAAACCGTGATTGACCCATGGGTGACAGAAACCATGGATAAAGGGACAGTGCTATACCAGTATGATGAAATCTTGAAAGTTGAAAGACATTTGTAGGGGTGTGGATGGACCTAGAGACTGTCATATGTAGTGAAATAAGTCATAAAGAGGAAAACAAATATTATATATGTGGAATCTAGAAAAATGGTATAGATGAAATTATTTGCTAAATAGAAGTAGAGACACAGGCATGGAAAACAAACCTATGGACAAGAAGAGGGAAAGAGAGTGGTGGGATGAATTGAGAGGTTGGGATTGACATATATACATGATTATGTATAAAAATAGGTAACTGATGATAATCTAGTGGAGGTGAAGGAATTCTAGCTGAGCTATTTCAGATCCTAAAAGATGATGCTGTGAAAGTACTACACTCAATATGCCAACAAATTTGAAAAACTCAGCAGTGGCCACAGGACTGGAAAAGGTCAGTTCATTCCAGTCCCAGTAAAGGGCAATGCCAAAGAATGTTCAAACTGCTGCACAATTGCACTTGTTTTAGCAAGGTAATGCTCAAAATCCTTCAAGCTAGGCTTCAACAGTACGTGAACTGAGAACTTCCAGATGTATAATCTGGATTTAGAAAAGGCAGAGGAACCAGAGTCCAAATTGCCAGCATCTGTTGAATCATAGAAAAGGCAAAAGAATTCCAGAAAACATCTATTTCTGCTTCACTGACTATGCTAAAGCCTTTGAATATGTGGATCACAACAAACTGTGGAAAATTCTTAAAGAGATGAGAATACCAGACCACCTTACCTGAGGTCAAGACAATAGTTAGAACCAGACATGGAACAATGGACTGGTTCAAAATTGGAAAAGAAGTATGTCAAGGCTGTATATTTGTTTGTTTAACTTATATGCAGAGTACATCATGCACAATGGTAGGCTGGATAAAGCACAACCTGGAATCAAGATTGCAGGGAGAAATATCAATAACCTCAGACATACAGATGATATCACCCTTATGGCAGCAGCGAAGAACTAAAGACTTCTTGATGAAGGTGCAAAAGTAGAGTGAAAAAGCTGACTTAAAACTCAACATTCCAAAAGGTAAGATCAGGGTATCCGGTCCATTCACTTCATGGCAAATACATGGGGAAACAATGGAAGTAGTGACAGACTATTCTTGGGCTCCAAAATTACTGCAGATGGTAACTGCAGCCTTGAAAATAAAGGACAGTCACTGCTTGGAAGAAAAGTTATGACCAACCTAGACAGCATATTAAAAAGCAGAAACATTACTTTGCTGACCTATGTCCGTAAAGTCAAAGCAATGGTTTTTCCACTAGTCATATATGGATGTGAGAGTTGGACCATAAAGAAGGCTGGGTGCTGAAGAATTGAAGCTTTTGAACTGTGGTATTGGAGAAGACTTTTGAGAATTCCTTGGACAGCAAGGAGCTCAAACCAGTTAATGCTAAAGGAAATGAACCCTGAATATTCATTTGAAGGACTGCTGCTGAAGCTGAAGCTCCAATGCTTTAGCCACCTGTTACGAAGAGCCAACTCATTAGAAAAGACCCTAATGCAGGAAAAGATTGAAGGCAGGAGAGAAGGGGACAACCGAGGACGAGATGGTTGAATGGCATCACTGACTGAATGATGACGGACAAGAGTTTGAGCAAGCTCCAGGAGATGATGAAGAAAAGGGAAGCCTGACATGCTACAGTCCATGGGGCTCAAAGAATCTGACAGGCCTGAGCCACTGAACAGCAACAACAACAAATGAGAATCTACTCTATAGTTCAGGGAGCTCTATTCAGTGCTCTGTGGTGACTTAAAAAAGAGAGGATATATCTATGCATATATCTGATTCACTTTGTTGTATTTTAGAAAGTAACACAACATTGTAAGCAACTGTACTCCAATAAAATTTAATTAATAATAAAAAAGAGATATTCAGTTCTTGAATAAATAACTGGTAGAGATGGAGATTAAGTTATATAACTTGCTGAGATTTGCATTTCAACAACAACCTCCCTTACACATTTATCTTTTGAGGAGAAAAAGTAAGATACTGTCTAACACATATGTAGTATCATCCACTTTATATATATTAACTCATCAACCATCACAGCAAGCCTATCAGGTGCTATTATTACATATATATTATAAGTGAGAAACATGAGGCACAGAGTTTAAGTAATTGACCAATTTCAAACAAGTAATAAGTGGTAGGTCTGAGACTGGAACCCATATAGTTTGTTGTCAGATCCATATGGCCAACCACAGTGGCAAACTATAATGTTTAGGCCAAATCTGGCCCATAACTGTTTTTATGCAGCCAGCCAGAAAACCTAGAAAAAAAATTTTTTTTTTAAATTTTAAAAATGTTTTAAAGAAGAAAGGAAAAAGGAGAATCGTGACAGATTGAATATAGACTACAAAGCCTAAAATATTTACTATTTGAACTTTTACAGTGAAAGTTTGCTGGCTCTTACAGTAACCATTCCTAGAAAATGTGTTCCTTGAATAGAAAGTTGAGCACCACTGAGTTTTATAGATGAAAGATACTTCTTTCATAAAATGAGTTATAGCAGAGTAAGGGCAATGTACTCAGGGGTAGAATTTCTTTTTTTTTTAATTTAAAATTAAGACTGAGTGTAGAGAAAGTTTCTTGGGAAGATGGGAAATTTATCCCTCTGAGTAAGATCAAAGGTAGCTGGGCTGGTGCTGAGTTACTGAATGTGCTGCCTGTCATTAAGACAATGAATTTCAGCTGGATTTATGGGCTGATCGAAGAATCATTTGGAGACAGGACATATCAGCCAAAAACTTCTTATTTTAAAGCTATGATTTGTTTTTGGAAAGAAAATTTAGATCAGCACTAAAAATTGATAAATTCTGTTATTAAATCAACATCTAGAGGAAAAAAACATGACTCTAACAATGCATTTTTCTTCCAAAGTTGTAAATTCATTAAGAGAGAACATAGTGTGGCTTTTGTTTGTTTGTTTGTTTTTGCCTTTCTAAATAAATTGTCTTGATTTTTGGAGAGATTGTTATTCATCTAAATTTTTCTAGAGAGCTAAATATTAAGCCACTAAAATATTTATTAAACCTACTATAGTGCTAGGTATTTTGGTGGACTTTATATATATGATTATAGAAAGATTTTTTTTTTTTTGGCTCTGATGTGATTTTCATTTGATAAATGGTTCTCATCGACCACACTCTATTGATGCATTACATGTTTCTTGCTCATGGTAACTGCATTAATCCACTTTCTGACAGAGTCAGACCATGGCTCTAGAGGTTATATTTGGCCAGAGTTGAGCTTATCTTTTCTTTATCACATTTTTAGACTGGTTTTGTTAGTGGTTGATGGGCGCCCATTTTTCAGGCCCATTTTCTCAATATCTCACTTGATCCTTTTGGTTGTTGTGGGTGGATTGGGTAAGGTACTAATTATAGTTGTTTAAATTATAATATTCTTTGTTTAGAAAATTTCTCTCTATTCCATTTTTCCTTTTCAGACTGTTAAAACAAGTTTTATACTGAATATTTTTCAGATTGGAATATTATCGATTATGCTTTTTAATTGTAGGAATTTCCAAACATATGTAAATGGAATTCAGTTTTAACCATCATCATATGTGGGCAGTCTTGTTTAATTTTTTATCTTCCTCCTCCATTGCCTCCTATCTACCCCTAAAAATTTTAAAACAGATCACAAACACTATATTTTTTCATTGGGTAAATACTTAAGTATTTGCCTCTAAATTATAAGGACTCTAAAAAATATCAGTACCATTATTATCATGCTAAAAATGAGCAGTAGTTTCTTAACATTAACACATATAAGTTAATGTTCAGATTGCCTAATTTTCTCACAGATACCTTATTGGCAGTCGACTTTTCACATCAGGACCCTAATAAAGGCAGTGATGTATGTTTGGTTGCATTGTCTCTTAATTCTGGTGGGATATAGTATGCTAGTTTCCCTTTCCTCTTTTTCTCTTTTGACATTGATTCTGGAGATCAGTTGATCTTCTGTCCTAATACTTCTGGTAAACTTGTGTTATGGATTTTACTGGAATCTGAATTATGTGTTAAATGTAGGTTAAAGTTTTTAACAAGAATATGTCATAAGACGGTGGTCAAGTTGAACTGGTGAACTACTGGCTGGCAAGAACTTGTGAGTGGTACATGTCAGCCCTTTCTTCTTTTACTTCCCCTAGTTGAGTAAGATTTATTTTCCTCATAGTTATGATACTAATAGCAGGTAAGAAGAAACAAACATTTGTATGTAATGTTATTGAGGAGACCTTTCTTTGATGAAATTACTTATTACTTGGTTTTACTTTCTTGCAATTAGCAGTAATACTGTAACAACAGGAGTCCTTATTTGGCATAGGATTGCCAGACACAGTCAGGCTACATATTTTTAGTTTTGCCTTCTGAGTCATTAGATTAGGTAATATTTCTGTCTGTCTGAGGGTCTGGCCAACATTACTTTCCTATTAAGGATGGTGAAATCCTTGCTGTTAATTTTGTGCTGAAAATTGTAAGTATAAAAATCCATCTAGGCAAAATCTGTAAACTTATAGCTAATACTCTGATTTATGTAGAAAAAGCTAATAAAGAAAGCTGTCTTTAAACATAGTCATTTTATGACAGTGAAAGGACTTAAAAAAGTATTTCCTTTACTCTTATGAATTAGAATCTAGTATTCTTTTATTCAGAATTTATTGTGAATGATAATATGTCAAGTTTTCTTAATTGATTAAGCCCTGTTTGAAACTTTACAAATGAAATTTTGTTTTTTAAAAAAGAATAATTTATTGGAAAAGTACTTTTAATTTATTGGAAAAGTGCTGACAGCTTTATTGAAAATAACTTTTATTTTTGCTTGAATATCTGTTTCTCATAATGGTAGAAGTTATGTGAGAAATATGAATTTGTAGAAAAATATATAAGAATGTTAATATTTATCTTCATGGTAATGTTTTCCTTTTTGTTGATTGACTTGCTTGAATTGATTTCTTTATGTGTGTTACACTTATTTATATTTTGTTTATTTTCAAAATTTGATGATTACCTTGGATCTTATGAAATAGTTTTTAATTGATTGTTATAATACATTAATGCTATGTATTTCATTTTCAATGGTTGTTTATTGTTTGGTGCTACTGCTACTACTGCTAAGTTGCTTCAGTTGTGTCCAACTCTGTGCGACCCCATAGACGGCAACCCACCAGGCTCCCCCATCCCTGGGATTCTCCAGGCAAGAACACTGGAGTGGGTTGCCATTTCCTTCTCCAATGCATGAAAGTGAAAAGTGAAAGTGAATTCGCTTTATTGTTTAGGAGATACTTTACACTGTAAATTTTTTCTTATTGATAACAGTAATTGAGAGTCAAATGACGTAACTCAGTGAGTGCTTGCTGCTGCTGCTGCTGCTGCTGCTGCTGCTGTTGCTGCTGCTGCTAAGTTGCTTCAGTCGTGTCCGACTCTGTGCAACCCCATAGACAACAGCCCACCAGGCTCCCCCGTCCCTGGGATTCTCCAGGCAAGAACACTGGAGTGGGTTGCCATTTCCTTCAATGCATGAAAGTGAAAAGTGAAAGTGAAGTCACTCAGTCGTTTCAGACTCTTAGTGACCCCATAATCTGCAGCCTACCAGGCTTCTCTGTCCATGGGATTTTCCAGGCAAGAGTACTGGAGTGGGGTGCCATTGCCCTCTCCGAACTCAGTGCTTAGAGCATCAAAAAGACATTTTGCTTTCTTAGTTAATTTTGCTTTCTTAGTCCACTGGCCCTCTGATACCCTAAGGTTAAGAAAGAAAATGCGCTAGTACCTTTGGCATTTTCTGATGCGTTTGTTTCTTTTTAGCATTTGTCCAACATGTCTTTTCCTGATAAGTATTTTTCCTTAATAGCTTCTGTAGGTAATTTGAGATGACTCCTTAAATCTGTTTTCTTCTATTAAGAAGAGGTGTTGTATTAGATTGAAAATAATAATCCATTATAAAATGATGACTCAAAGCTGTGTATTTACTAGGGCAGTGTTGATTTCGGTTCCTTTTATTCTTTAACAAAAAGCCAAAACACTGAAGGTGATATAAATGTGGATTTTATAGACTTCACATTTACAAACATTCTTTGATAAGAAAAATATTAAGATTCTGTTTCTAAGTATTTTTTCCCAATTTTGCATAATTTATTTGAAAAAGTTAAGGTTAATCTCATGATTGGATCTTTTTGTCTTGTATGTGTGCTTTGAGGAATGTAATTTCCTTCTGAACCTAACTGATGTTTGTATTCATCAGCAGTGATTTATAGGTGACAATGAAGCTGGTTGATCAGATAATATGTAGGAGAGTTGGTCTTTATAGATAAAACCTTCTGCAATTTTATGGAAGTGTTTCTCTTAGTGCTGAAATCCTCTGTTGAGGGCATGCTTTATCTTAAATATTAATATACTTTCTTACCATTAAAATAATTCATTGTTTGACAGTCTGTCATTTGGTAGTAATATAACCAATTTTAATTGCCTGGTTTTTCAACAGCTCTTTGTTTAGCCTCATGTAGACTGACAAACCAGAACATTCCCATGGGTTTAATGAGGTCTCTAGTCACTATAGTGATCTCTGTAAAGTGTGAGTAGTTAGCCTCTTGGTAAACTGTCTTATGTTATTCCCTCTGTCTTTGCAGATAAATTATTAGTCATAACTGTAGCAACAAAAGAAAGTGATGGATTCCATCGATTTATGCAATCAGCCAAATACTTCAATTATACTGTGAAGGTATGGTATATTTTTTAATTCATGGAGATTTTAGACTGTGTACCTGAAGTACATTTTTCATAGTGAGAACAATAGCAATAGCAACACGATCTATAATCCACAGGAGGGAGATGAAATTTGATTACATAATTGTCGTTAGTTTACACTTACTTGATTGTTTTAAAGATAGATTTCGGCCTTGTTAATACTCTGCCACTCAGACGATAATTTCCTAGTATTTGCTAATGCTTTGTATAAACATGTTGTATAAAACAACAGAAGGATATTTAGAAGGATACACACACACACACACACACACACACACACACACACACATATATATTTGTTTTGAGGAGTCTTGTATGGGTATAACATAATTAAGATTTGATAGTAATTTTTTTCACTTTGAAGTTTTTTCCTTTTGTAGTGGGTTTATCTACCTTGGTATGTTTCTTCATTTAGGAAAATTGGAAACATTACTGTGAAGCAGATACTTTTTCTATTCCATTATTGGAAGGTGCTTGTTTTTTGTTTGTTTTAGAGGAATTTAGTAACATTAAAAGGGCTTTATAACTTATCTCTAGGAGAATATCTTATTGATAAATGGTCAGAAGAAATGGTAAATTTGGTAGGACTAGTAAACTGAGCTATGAAAGACCTGCTTTGTTTTTTTTAAGTTATTTATTTTTTAACAGAAATGAGGCTCTGTCAGCTAAATCTTTTCCACATATAGAGGAGAAGAGAGAGATATCCCAAGGTCGGAAAACAAACAAATGAATTTAATACATTTACACAACAAAACAATAAAACTTAAAAAAAGCAAGGAGAGAGAGACTGCTTTTTGCTTAGGGAAAAGGTGAGCTGTTCTAGTATATAATGCACAAAAAAGATAATATTTGCTACATAACTGCTAGAAGAATAGGTACATATGTTAATGTAGAACAACTGTTAAAAGAAGCTAACTTTGCTAAAGAAGGAGATCTAGGTGTTTAGTATAGGATAAAGGAGAAATACATTAGAGAAGCTTGTTAGGATACAGAGGAAATACTGTAGTATTTCCTACATGGAAATGGAGAAAAATTATGGTAAAATAATTCTGAAATCCAATGAAGGACATTGTAAGGGTTCAGAATGGGGAGAGTGTGGAATATTTCTTATGTGTGAGACACTGTTAGGACCTTTATACATGGCATGCTGTTGATTCATTATATAAACCATGTAAGGTAGATATTACTTTGCTTATGAATGAGGAAACTTGCCCCAGGGCATAGAACTTTAAGGGGTCAAATCTTGGACCCCAGCACCCTTTGTCTGACTCTGGAGGTTTTGATCCTCCTGCTGTCTTTCCATTATATGATTTTGAAGTATGGACCCTAGACCACCAACACCAGCATCAGCTGGGAAATAGGACTGAGGTTTCTTAGGCTTCTCCCCACCTTCTGAATCATAGACTGGGAGCTGGACCCAGAAATCTGTTTTAAGAAATCCTCTGAGTGATTCTGATGCATACTAAAGTCTGTCACACTGATGGAGTGGAAAGAAAATAAGACTAGAGCTTAATCAACACAGCACTACACAGAGTAGGTGCTCAGATATTTAGGCCCAGTAGTACTGTAGTATTGGAGAAGTCCAAAGGGGTTGTGGAACACAAGTATAACAAATGTTAGGGCCAGAGGAAGCCACTTTTTAGGTCAAGAAGGTGATGGCATTCCAGTTGAGCTATTTCAAATCCTGAAAGATGATGCTGTCAAAGTGCTGCACTCAATATGCCAGCAAATTTGGAAAACTCAGCAGTAGCCACAGGACTGGAAAAGGTCAGTTTTCATTCCAATTCCAAAGAAAGGCAATGCCAAAGAATGCTCAAACTACTGCACAATTGCACTCATCTCACATGCTACTAAAGTAATGTTCAAAATTCTCCAAGCCAGGCTTCAGCAATATGTGAAGTGTGAACTTCCAGATGTTCAAGCTGGTTTTAGAAAAGGCAGAGGAACCAGAGATCAAATTGCCAACATCCGCTGGATTATGGAAAAAGCAAGAGAGTTCCAGAAAAACATCTATTTCTGCTTTATTGACTATGCCAAATCCTTTGACTGTGTGGATCACAATAAACTGTGGAAAATTGTGAAAGAGATGTGAATACCAGACCACCTGACCTGCCTCTTGAGAAATCTGTATGCAGGTTAGGAAGCAGCAGTTAAAACTGGACATGGAACAACAGACTGGTTCCAAATAGGAAAAGGAGTCCATCAAGGCTGTATATTGTCACCCTGCTTATTTAACTTATATGCAGAGTACATCATGAGAAACGCTGGACTGGAAGAAACACAAGCTGGAATCAAGATTGCCAGGAGAAATATCAATAACCTCCGATATGAAGATGACACCACCTTTATGGCAGAAAGTGAAGAGGAACTAAAAAGCCTCTTGATGAAAGTGAAAATGGAGAGTGAAAAAGTTGGCTTAAAGCTCAACATTCAGAAAACGAAGATCATGGCATCTGGTCCCATCACTTCATGGGAAATAGATGGGGAAACAGTGGAAACAGTGTCAGACTTTACTTTTGGGGGCTCCAAAATCACTGCAGATGGTGATTGCAGCCATGAAATTAAAAGACGCTTACTCCTTGGAAGGAAGGTTATGACCAACCTAGATAGCATATTCAAAAGCAGAAACATTACTTTGCCGACTAAGGTCCGTCTAATCAAGGCTATGATTTTTCCAGTAGTCATGTATGGATGTGAGAGTTGGACTGTGAAGAAGGCTGAGTACCGAAGAATTGATGCTTTTGAACTGTGGTGTTGGAGAAGACTCTTGAGAATCCCTTGGACTGCCAGGAGATCCAACCAGTCCATTCTGAAGGAGATCAGCCCTGGGATTTCTTTGGAAGGAATGATGCTAAAGCTGCAACTCCAGTACTTTGGCCACCTCATGCGAAGAGTTGACTCATTGGAGAAGACTCTGATGCTGGGAGGGATTGGGGGCAGGAGGAGAAGGGGACGACAGAGGATGAGATGGCTGGATGGCATCACTGACTCGATGTACATGAGTGTGAGTGAACTCCGGGAGTTGGTTTTGAACAGGGAAGCCTGGCGTGCTGCAATTCATGGGATCGCAAAGAGTCGGACACGACTGAGCAACTGAACTGAACTGAATGTTCTAATAGACTAGCCCCAATATGAATCCAAATTTCCACACCAGTGTTTCTTTCTCCCTGCAATATAAGTAAGTGGTGAGGAAGTGCTAACTAGGGATCTGAGGCTGGGAGTCCCACAAGCTCTACCAGCTAGGCTTGTATTTGGCTCGATGGTAAATAAATTTAGAATTAATAATATTTATTTTCTAAACTAATTTTATGCTTTTCTTTTGTATTCTTAATTTCATTCCCTCTGAATTCACAAATTTTTAGTACAGCAGCCCCCAACCCCCAGGCCACAGACCAGTACCAGTCTATGGCCTGTTAGGAACCTGGCTGCATAGCAGGAGGTGAAGCCAGTGAAGCTTCATCTATATTTTCAGCCACTCATCGCTCACGTTACTACCTGAGCACCACCTCCTGTCAGCAGCAGCAGCAGCATTAGATTCTTGTAGGAGAGCATGAAGTGTGAACAGTGAACATGTGAGATATCTCGGTTGCATGCTCTTATGAGTATCTAAAACCTGATGATGTGAGGTGGAGCTATAACAGTGATGCTAGTGAGGGGAGTGGCTGTAAATACAGATTATATATTGTATTATATATCACAATATAAAAACCATCCCCAACCATGGTCCATGGGAAAATTATTTTTGATGAAACTGGTCTTAGGTGCCAAAATGG
Organism: Budorcas taxicolor; assembly: GCF_023091745.1. Lineage (NCBI taxonomy): Eukaryota > Metazoa > Chordata > Mammalia > Artiodactyla > Bovidae > Budorcas > Budorcas taxicolor. Next base: position 186,412,903 of record NC_068910.1, read on the forward strand.
TTGGGGACCACTGTGTTAGCAGATCCTTGTTTCAGGAGCTTCAGACTTGGTTTTGATGAAACTAAGGTCCAAGATGTGTCTGTGGCAGGGGGGCTCATCGACTTGTTTCCTGCTTCTTCACAGCCTGGTGCATCAGCAGGCACACAATCAAGAGGCAACTGCTGAGGCTGGGCAAACAGAACCCAGGATGACTGCAGGCTTAGCTCTGAGTAATTGTGCTTAGGTGATTTCTTGCACTGATAAATAATTAAACTTTTGAGGGAAACATAAGTTTAAGATTCTTAAGGTAGGGAAGATGGCATTTGACCTGATACCCTCTGTTTTTCCTGGGATGACTGATTTGGTTTCAGCAGGGAAACAGATCAAGGGCCCCATCCAGGATTCACTGAGCTTCCAGGGCTCCCCCTTGTTCATCAGACAGATATCCTGCCAGATTTAAAAGTGATCTGGAAAGTTTCTTCATTTTCTTTCCTTTTCATTTCAGTCAGAATAAAGAGAAATAAGATGTGAGAAATACTTTCTGTGGCTTCCCTCACCAATTCCCAACTTCCTTGGATTAGTGTCTACTTTTCATGTTAAAATTGAGAATGGCATTGTATGGGGTGGATAACATTAAAGAATTATGACCTGATCTAGACATCAAGTTTTTTTTTCTGTCTAGCATAATGAGTGTAACATTTAAAGAGTGGTGCTATGTTATATTGTACAAGCTGTTGGTAACTTCCAGTGTTTATAACACTTCATAACCTGAGTTTTGCCCAGGGATAAAATGTTGTTTTCATTTATAGGTCCTTGGTCAAGGAGAAGAGTGGAGAGGTGGTGATGGAATTAATACAATCGGAGGGGGCCAAAAAGTGAGATTGATGAAAGAAGTCATGGAACATTATGCCAATCAAGAGGATCTGGTTGTCTTGTTTACTGAATGGTAAGAGAAACAACCTGTGGCTTTTTTTTTTTGTCAGTTGGTGCCATCCTTTTGGAAGACACTTTTTTTTTTTTTAATTTAAAATTAAAAAAATATTTTTTTGGCTGTGCTAGGTCTTAGTTGCAGCACTCAGATTCTTCATTGCAATGCATGGGCTTCTCTTTATTTGCAGTGCATGGGCTTACTTGCCCCGGGGCATGTGGGATCTTAGTCCTCTGATGAAGGATCTAATCCATGTCCCCTGTATTGGACGGTGGAGTCTTAACCATTGGACTGCCAGTGAAGTCCCGAACATGTGGCTTTCTAAGTCTGTATTAAATTATTTTAAAAGAGTTGAAATTCATGCTTGCAGAATATATATTGAATTATTTTATTCACAATGAATCATTGTTTTAAAAAGTAGATATTATTCATAATTATAAAACCATGGTCTAACATTTAATTAATATGATCAAATTTGTTGAGTTATCGTAAATACCAATGGGAAGACAGGGCATAGGCTAAAATTTTTGTGAAATTCATGTCTTAACCCTGATTTGAGATAGAATAAAGATCATATTGAACCTTTATACTGAGAGAGTAACTCAGTGGATTCTGGTTGTCCAGGAGGAAATAGATCATGTAAGTGAAAAATTAAAAAAAAAAACATGTTTAATAAGAAAGAAAAATCTTTCTAATATGTAAATATCTTTCCTTGTACTAAATGTGGAGTGTCTGCTGTGTTTCCTCATCTTCTTCTCAGGTTTTTAATAATGTCAGGTTGTCATGAAGCATTATTGGTAGACACCTTTTTATCTACCATTTTTCCTACATTCTTTTTTATTTTTTGGTCATTGGTTATCATTTTAAATCTCATTGCATTTTCCTCTTTAAGTTAGGGAAGTTTTTATATCTCTCCCTCAGTTTGAAAGTCCAAACCCACAAATTATTATAGATGAAAGTAAGAATGGTGCTTTTTGTATAAATTTTAAATAAAGGCAGAAATTTTGAATTGAAAATAGACATACTGGAGTTCTGGTGCCATCAACACTTACAAATTTTGAAAGATTCATATATTTGTGTCTTTAGAATTTCCATATTGTCTCCCAGGAAAAAATAATGTTCTGCTTATAGTTACTTATTCTTGCAACATTAGATTGATGGTTAGCTTGTGTATCAAGAAGTTTTCTACAAAAGCTATTATATATATAATCTATCTATCTATCTATCTAACCCTTCGGAAAATGGAGCAGGATGTTCATACTAACTGATTGTATTAAACATTGAGTATGTTTGGTTTAAAATTACCAGCCATTTTGGTCAGCTTGAATTTGCCACATGTATGTTTTGATTTTGACTTGGAGGATTCTGCTTGTAAAAGTTACCACATATGAGCCAGTAGTGGTTTGGGGTTCCCAAACCTCTTTCTGCATTTTAGGAAGAACTCCTTTTCCTCACCCTTTGCTCCTTTAGCAGACTATCTCTCCCATTTAAGGGAGCCCCTCATTTAAGATTTAAACTTGGAAGAAACTGGTTTAGTTAGGGGCCAACTGGATAAGAAAAGGGACACTATGAGATATCTGAAGACTGCTTAGGGTTGCATTTATTTATTTAGTTGATACTTTAAGACCCAGTATGACCGAAAGATAACAATAGACTTTTAATGGAAGGTCCAGTGTGTGCCAGACACTGTGTTTGGGATATATCAGTGAACTGAGAATAAAATTTCTTGACAACTGCTTCTGTGAAAAGAGCCAGCTAACTGAAATCACGCATGCCCATCTCCCCAGACTCTAGTCTAAGAAGCAGCAGTAACATTTTCTCCTTCATGACTCACCATATCTGTCTTCCTGGAGAAACCTAGGGATGATGAAACAGTAACAAAGATAAGAAGGATGGACAATTGGTACCACTTTAGAGCTCTTTTCTTTTATTTATTTTTTCTTTAAAGACAATACCCTTTAAAAAATATTGTGGACAAGTGATCAGTACAGTTGAAATTGTGGGTAATCCAAGATCAGGGAGAAATGAATTTGACTCTAAATTATTTGAAATAGGAAAACTATTTTGCAATAGAATTGTTAATCTACTAAGTAACCTTACCTCCAGTTAAGGCTATAGTTCAGAATATACTCATTTTAGTAAACCAAACCAATTACTACTTGTTATGTGAGTTTTTAAGGACAATTTAACTGTACTAATTAGTTTTATGGAAGTATAGGTTACTACTATATAAAAAAATACCAAGGTTTATGTAGTTAATAGTTTAAATAGTCTTTAAGAAAATAGCTTTGTTGAGATATGATTTATATACCTTGACATATGCTCACTTTAAGTGAAAATTTCAATAATTTTTATTAAATTTACAGAGTTGTGGAAATATTGTCACTGCTTGATTCTGGAACATTTCCCATATCTCAAAATGGTCCCTAGTGTTCATTGTGACAGGCTTTTGTGAATTAATTTGAAAGCAATCTTATAACATCACTTCCATGGGAATATGTATTCTAAACTGACTTTTGGATGAACATTTAAAATTAGAGACAGTGTTCATAAATATACTGTTAAGATTTACCATATTTAATTTAGGTGTAAATAAATATTTAACAAGGGTTTGGGTTATTCTTAAAACCAAATGAACACTGAAGCTCTTCATATGAGAAAGTACCACAAACTTTTTTTTTAAGTTACTTCACCCAGCAGTGTGTGTGTGTATTTTATTGCAATTAAGATGCTTTGTGAAATTGACAATCTCCCCTTAATTTGAACAACTATCAGTATATATAATGGATTTGATGACTTTAACAGACTGGACGAAGTATGATGAGCTCTTTTGAAGTAGGCTCATAGAGATTTTGGGGACAAATATTATAACATGCGACTACCATTCTAGTTTTTTAAAAATTCAGTCTACCTTAATCCTACCATTATTTAGCAAGAGCTTATAAATTGCAAAGTCAATTCCTTTATCTTACCTCAAAGTCATAAAGTTAACTATCTTTAAGCAAATACTTCAATGAACCAAGGAGTTGCTATATACCAAAATCATGGGGTAGATATTTTCAGAGAGGAAATAATCATTTTGGTGAGTCCAGTAACCACCACCAAATATGCCTTTCAAATATTTCATATATTGGGATTCTTTCTATAAAAAGCAACATCTGATTAATGACATTTACATTCAGTGCCACCACAAAATATAAATTTCACCCCACATCACAATCTGATCAGGAAATGGTTTGTTGATGTTGTGTGCAATAAGAGGAAGCAACACTTCAAAACATTGTTTTTTTTTTTTTTTGATTTTTAGTCAGCTTATGAGGCACCCACTTAATTGCTTATTGAGCTTTCACCATTCCAGTTTGCTTCAAATGCTGAACGACTATAGAATGGTCTATGTTGAGTTCTTCAGCAACTTCCTGTGTAGTTTAAGAGGATCAGCTTCAATGATTCTCTCAATTGGTCGTTGTCATCTTCCAATGGCCTGACACTGAGCTCCTTGTCTTCAAAGCTCTCATCTCCTTTGCAAAACTTCTTGAACCACCACTGCACTGTACATTCATTAGTGGTTCCTGGGCCAAATGCATTGTTTATGTTGTGAGTTGTCTCCATGCTTTATGACCCATTTTAAACTCAAATAACTATCATGTATACTATCATGTAAGAATTGAATCGCTAGTCTATGTCTGACGCAGGATACAGCATGCTTGGGGCTGGTGCATGGGGATGACCCACAGAGATGTTATGGGGAGGGAGGTGGGAGGGGGGTTCATGTTTGGGAACACGTGTAAGAATTAAAGATTTTAAAATTAAAAAAAAATAATAATAATAATAATAAAAAAAAAAAAATAAAAGAACCCAATCTCCAGACTCAAAAAAAAAAAAAAAAAAAAAAAAAAAAAACTCAAATAACAAAATTACTTGAATTTGCTTTTCATCTCACATCATTTCCGTAGTCTAAAGTAAATATAAAATAAACAGCAAGTAATAAGTCTTTTGCAAAACACTAAAGCTAGAAATGTGCATTCACATGATGTATAACATAACCACATTTATTTAGAATGACCAACCTAGATAGCATATTCAAAAGCAGAGACATTACTTTGCCAACAAATGTCCATCTAGTCAAGGCTATGGTTTTTCCAGTGGTCATGTATGGATATGAGAGTTGGACTGTGAAGAAAGCTGAGCGCCAAAGAATTGATGCTTTTGAACTGTGGTGTTGGAGAAGACTCTTGAGAGTCCCTTGGACTGCAAGGAGATCAGTCCATTCTAAAGGAGATCAGTCCTGGGTGTTCTTGGGAAGGACTAATGCTAAAGCTGAAACTCCAGTACTTTGGCCACCTCATGCGAAGAGTTGACTCATTGGAGAAGACTCTGATGCTGGGAGCGATTAGGGGCAGGAGGAGAAGGGGACAACAGAGGATGAGATGGCTGGATGGCATCACCGACTTGATAGACATGAGTTTGAGTGAACTCCGGGAGTTGGTGATGGACAGGGAGGCCTGGCATGCTGCAATTCATGGGATCTCAAAATTTGGACACGACTGAGTGACTGAACTGAACTGAACTAGCAGCTGACTAATACACACAGTTTATACAGAAGACAGAGTAAAATTTTTCTGAAAGCAAGGCTTTTTAAGATTGATGGCTGTAATTGTAACTAATTATGGCAGATTTATTTGATAGACTTCTTCTTGGCAATGAGGGCAGTTTAGGTTTGCAGACACAAAGAACCTAGTAATTAGCAACGGACAATATTTCATTAAATTAGTGAAGGAAAGCCAAACACAGAGGAGAAGGGGACGACCGAGGATGAGATGGCTGGATGGCATCACGGACTCGATGGACGTGAGGCTGAGTGAACTCCGGGAGATGGTGATGGACAGGGAGGCCTGGTGTGCTGCGATTCATGGGGTCGCAAAGAGTCAGACACGACTGAGCGACTGAAATGAACTGAACTGAACTGAACTGACATGGTTTTTAATTTTTTCCCTTGTTTTTGAAGGAAGGGTTAAAATCTTTAGCTGTCGCTTAAACATATTGCATTGCCTTCAGCCTTGTCCATGATGTGAAATATGATTAGGAATTACATGGGAAATGAATGACTTAAAAAAAAATTGTTCAGATATTCTTATTAGTGTTTACTCAGTGTATTAGTGGGTATGTTGGAATAAGGAAGAACCAGACTGTATTTAAAAGAAGGATTGGTTGTTTATATATAGCTAGATAAATGGTATTAATTTGTCTACTTTTTGTGTGTAGACATAAATCAGATTTTCCCCAAACCAGATTATCTACAAACCAGATTACCTACTCCTTGAATCTTTTTATTTTGAGTAAATATGTATTATTAAGCATCTGTTATTATAAAAAATATGGTGCTAGCTGCCATGGCTGGATTGGTGGTGGCTCAGGGGTTGACTGGGACAGAAATCTTGCCTTCTGGATAGGCTTTTCTATCCATAGCTTTGTATCTGTTTTCTGGCATAGCTTCATAGTAATACTAATATTACATAATAATAATATAATATTACATAATAATATGTATATATTATTGTATATAGTATATTGTATATACTATGTAGTGTTATTATATAATAATACTATAATAATAATAATATTATAGCTATATAATAATAAATGCTGGGGATTGAAAAAAAGCTGCTTACTTTCTTCACTGATTCAATGAATACTTAGTTGTGTGTGCATATGTGTGCGTGCTGTCACTTCCGTCGTGTCTGATTCTGTGTGACCCTATGGACCGTAGCCTGCCAGGCTGCTCTGTTCATGGGATTCGCCAGGCAAGAATGCTGGAGTAGGTTGCCATGCCTTCCTCCAGAGGATCTTCCTGACCCAGGGATCAAGCCCAAGTCTCAGGTCTCCTGCGTCAGTAGGCAGGTTCTTTACCATACTTACTGTGCACTAAATATGTATCAGATTTGAGAGGTCTAATGTTGCAGAGATAAATTTAACTATCATTTAAAATTAGAGGGAGATTGTCATTTAATCATTTATTTTACAAGTAAAGAGACTGAAGCAGAGGCACCAAGTGATGACAACTCGTGGTCCCATAGATAGCTAGCAGCTTGAGCAGCTTGAGGTCTTGCCACAGTGTCTGCTTGGCTGCCCTGTCTGCTAGGAGTTACCTCAGGACTTGGCTACTCTCAGGAAACTGTCTGGACAAAATGACTCTCCACCTGGGCAGTGTCCTCATTTGACTCCTACCTCATCCCAGCCTCAGTAGGAATATTATATTCAGAAAATGAAATTATATACCATTAAAGAAATCCTCCCAGTAATTGTTTCTAAAATAGTCCCTACTTGGTCCAAGTTTATTCCTTCCCCTTCCTTCAAAATTCCTATGATAAATTTAATCATTTCTCTTGTGATTATTTTGTAATTTATTCCACAAGTTCAACTGAGTAGACATTTTCAACTGCTTTATGAAAATGAGGAGGGAGTGGTTCTATAGTATTGTTTTTAGCATCAATTATCTGTAAAAATATAGATATGTGTTTAAGATGAAGACATGATTAAAGAGAGAATTATCAGGTGTATTGCTTCTTGCATGCTTCATTAGACTTTAGTGAAAGTGAAAGTGAAGTCACTCAGTCGTGTCCGACTCTGTGACCCGTGGACTGTAGCCCACCAAGCTCCTCCGTCCATGGGATTCTCCAGGCAAGAATATTTCCTTAACTTTTGGCTTAAATTTATATCAGTGATGATGAATAAAGTGTGGGTTGGGGAGGAACAAATAAACAAGATTGGGGAACACTTCTGTTGTTTTCCTCTGTGCCTCAGGGGAATAATACACAGATGAATAAAGTGGTGTATTTGGCATGTGAAGGAAGACAATGCAGTTTAGTATAAATAGTCACTGCCAGCATGAAGTTCAGTTCAATTCAGTCGCTCAGTCATGTCCAACTCTTTGCGACCCCCATGGACTGCAGCACGCCACTCTTCCTTGTCCATGATGAGTAGAAAATGAAACATTCTGTGGAAAAAAAGAGGAAAAGAGTTGTGGGGATTAAGAGGATGGAAATGATCTTTTCCATTTATGCTGCTCACGTAGAGGTTTGTAGGGGAAGTGAGATTTGGATGAAGGTGAGTTGTTTGGATCTGACTGGAAAAAGATGTGCTAAGCTGATGAAACATCATGATTAAAGACATGAAAGATATTGAATAATTCAGTGTGACTTCAGAACATGTTATTTAATAGGAAATTAATGTGAATCTGGTTCATTTAGACTTTATTTTACAGGCCAGAGTTTGGTAAGCTGTAGTCTGGCCCAGGCTCTTTTCTGTAAATACTTTTGTTGTAGCACAAGTGTGCTCAATTATTTACAAATTGGCTATGGCTGCCTTGTACCATAAAGGCAGAGTTGAGTCATCCAGTAGAGACCGTATTGCCCTCAAAGCCTAAGGAATTTTCTCTAAAAGGCTAGATAGTAAATACTTGCTGAGTCCCACTTTAGACCATAGTTCCGATCCAGTCAAGGGACTGATCCAGTCAAGGGACTGGCACAGAAAGGTTTTCAGGAGAGTTTGTCAGATGGTCCTTATTGGAGGGGATGGGTGATGGGGAGGCTTATAAGATTTTTGAATTAATCTAGTCCAGTGTGTTTTAGTGGGAGTGGAGAGGCTTTAAATTTTAAATAGATTAAGTAGATGGAATCAATGGGTTCTAGAGAAAGATTTGATGAGAGAGGCCATGGAAAGGGAAGAGGCAGGGCTGAATGAAGGATTTTCAGCTTGAGTGACTATATGGTTGATGGTGCCACAGAAACAGGGAACGCAGAAGGACAAATGCTTGTAAAAGTTTCAATGACCTGTCTGAGATAGAACACTGACATGTCTGGTAGAGGACTCAGCATGACCACATAAGGTGAAAACCTTATGGTTTTTGCAGGACCCAGGAATATTTACCACAGTGAACTGTGGAAAGTTTTATCTTATTCTTCACATTTAAATGTATCAAATTCCTATGAGCATTATTTTTATGACTGTTGTGGGCATTTTTTAAAAAGTTTGACCTTTTGGGTTACTGTGACTAAAGTCATTTTAAGTAGAAAAACTTTCTTGCCCTTTGAAATGTTTTAAATTGGTTCAAAAAAACTTTTCTAAAGTACTTCAACACAGAAATAGCAATGCTACTAGAATGGAATGAGAAAGTTCCAGCAACCTTAAATTTTTATTCAAAGTCAAATCCTTGCTTGAATTATGTGAAGAGAATTTTTGACTTTTACATTTTGATCTACAGTAATTGCTTTTTGTTATAAAGGTAATGCCTACTTATAAAATTTTTAAATCATCAGAGTACAAGTAGCCCACAACTCCTCAGTTTCAAGCTGTTGACTTTTGTTAATAGTTTGAGATATACTGTGGAGATATTAAGTCCTTCACTGGTGTTACAAAGACACAATAATCATTTGCCAACTGTACCTTTATAACTTCGAATACATGATATTTGTTGTTGTTTAGTTTCTAACTTGGGTCTAACTCTTTTGCAACTCCATGGCCTGTAGCCCGCCAGGCTCCTCCATCCATGGAATTTCCAAGGCAAGAATATTGAAGTGGGTTGCCATGGCCTCCTCCAGGGGATCTTGCCAACCCAGGGATAAAATCTGTGTTTCCTGCATTGGCAGGCAGATTCTGTACCTTTGAGCCACCAGGAAAGTTTGAATGCATGATGCTATGTGCGAAATATCTGAATCGGTTTGGTCCAAGTCTCCAATCATATGATTCTCTGACATAATGAGCTCTTTTTATCCATCTCTCCAGACAATTTATTGGGTCCTGTGCCTCAGAGGGTTTGGTTTATTTGCCTTACCTCTCAGGGCTTAGTTACCCTGGTAACTGGTCTAATAAAGCTAGTTTTATTTCCTAATCTTCAGTATTTAAAAAAGAAAATTATATCAGCAACTAGTAGTCTTGAAGAAAATACCCCTGAGAGAAAAAATAGGGTTATCCCACAAGGCAGAAATCTGAAGTGGTCATACTTATGAAATCAGCTGTACTCCTGCCTGGAAGAATCCCATGGGCGGAGGAACCTGGTGGGCTGCAGTCCATGGGGTCGCTGAGGGTCGGACATGACTGAGTGAATTCACTTTCACTTTTCACTTTCATGCATTGGAGAAGGAAATGGCAACCCACTCCAGTGTTCTTGCCTGGAGAATCCCAGGGACAGGGTGCCTGGTGGGCTGCCGTCTATGGGGTCGCACAGAGTCAGACATGACTGAAGCGACTTAGCAGCAGCAGTACTTATTTATAAGAAAAAGAGAAACTTGAGATATTTATATAAATACTTTGTGAAGTCAGATTAATTCAGTTTTTTAAATAAACATGGAGGGGAGTTGGCTTGAGGTTTTAGTCAGAACAAATTTATTCTGATTTAAAATTTATCTTAAAATGTGTATTTGGCTAAAAATAAAATTATTTAAAACTACAGACATGTGTAAATTTAAAAGTAAGTTTTTGTCCTACCTCTCATTTTTTCAGGTCCCTTATAGTAACAAAAATGTTAATTTTTTAAACTTTTTTGAAAGATTATTATGGGGTTAATTTTTAATTTTTGTAGCAATATCTTGATGAGAAATAAGCACTACTTTCCCCATCATTTTATGCTTAAAGGAACAGAAGCATAAAGAGTTTGTTACTAACTTTCCTATGGTTACTCAGATGGCAAGTGATAGAGCTGGAATTGAAATTAGAAACCCATCTGTTAGACTTCAGATTGTGCAAACTGCATCACTTTATATTATTAACAGTATTAAAATTTTTCTACCCATTGATCTTAAAAGAAAGAAAAAATTAAATGCCAAATATGCATATATACAGTTTCGATATATACAGTTTATGTGTTCCCTCTACTTCCCTTAGAGCAGTTTGTTTTGTAAATTTCTGGAAGGAAGGGGACACTTGTTTCTCCCTTTAAATATTTGTTTCCATCACAGTTATCAGTAAACTGGCCTTTCAGAATGACTCTCACTAAAGAATCCTTTTACTTATAAGACCAATTGGTATACAGCAAGACTATTAGGGGAGAAGGCAATGGCACCCCACTCCAGTACTCTTGCCTGGAAAAATCCCAGGGATGGCAGAGCCTGGTAGGCTGCCGTCTATGGGGTCTCACAGAGTCGGACACGACTGAAGCGACTTGGCAGCATGCATATACACACACACACACACAGACACACACCCACACACACATATATGTAGCTAGATAGATATGTTTTGATTTTGAAGTTTTTTTTGGTAACAAAAAGCAATGAAAAAATTTTAGAATGAAAAAAATGGTATAGTTCTCTGAATTCAACTTTACTTTTACTAATTTTTAAAAATTGCCTAGGCATAATTACTAAGTTTAGTTTCACATTCAGTTCAGTTCAGTTCAGTTCAGTCACTCAGTCGTGTCCGACTGTTTGCGACCCCATGAATCGTAGCACACCAGGCCTCCCTGTCCATCACCAACTCCCGGAGTTCACTCAGATTCACGTCCATGGAGTCAGGTGATGCCATCCAGCCATATCATCCTCTGTCGTCCCCTTCTCCTCCTGCCCCCAATCCCTCCCAGCATCAGAGTCTTTTCCAGTGAGTTAACTCTTCACATGAGGTGGCCAAAGTACTGGAGTTTCACATTAGCAACATTTTAATCTCTTTTTTTTTTTTTTAAAGATTCAGAAGTGGACTATCTGGTGGGGGCGAGTATGTCAAGGAATTTTTGCTTGTAAAGTCTGGTTCACCATGAAAGGGAAAGAGGAATCAGAGGGTAGGCAACTTCCTTTTTAAAGCCCAGGACTTGGAGGTTGCATGAACATACCAGTTCTACTCAAATTTCACTGGAGTGGATTGCCATTTCCTTCTCCAGGGAATCTTCCTGACCCAGAGATTGAACCCATGTCTCCTGCATCGCCTGCATTGGCAGACAGATTCTTTATCAGCTGAGCCACAGGGGAAGCCCAAATTCATGTACAGAAAGTTATTGAATGTTGCCTGATACATACTACTATGTTAGCATAGTAACAAACTCAAGAGCAAGTCTGGCAAAGTGTGTGGAACAGCCTCCTTGCTTCCCAATTCAGATATCATAGCAGGGGCTTCCTTGGTGGTCCAGTGGTTAAGACTCTGCACTTCCACTGCAGTGGGCATGGGTTTGGTTCCTGGTGGGGGAGCTAAGATCCTGCATGTAGCATGGTGTGGCCAAAAATAAAACCAACAACGTCCCCAATCCTTCCTTGCCGGTACCCCCTTCCTGCCTCTGTACCACTCCAGGTATCACAGAAGTGCATTTGGACTATTGGCTATTAGGAAGACCTGGTGCTGAATTAGAGAGCATTTGTGTACTCTTTTTGTTAGCCACCTGGGATGGCAAGTCATGAAATTATCATCTTTGGAAATCGTTGGTTTTGTTAAAAAAAGATGAAGAAGAATTTGTGGTTGTAGCAAGAACAGAGAACTTATTGCAGAGAGGAAACAGATAGTGTGTGTCACATTTCATATTATAAGTCATTGTGATTCTCTGGATGAACTGTGGGTAATACAATCTTCAGAAAATCAATGAAACTATAAATTTAATTTTTTGCATTTTTAAATATATTGAACTTTAAAAAGATACACGTCTGTATGCATTTAATTTAGGATTTCAGGCTAAATAGTGGTTCAAATTTACATTTATATTGATAACATTTAGTAGGTGGAAACATTTTGTCAAAGGTAAGGAAATCTGCAGAAATTATTATAGATGAGTACAAATTAGAAAGAAACATTAGGCAGTTACAATGGCAGCCTGTGTCAGTAGTAGCGCTTCTACTATGTTATACAACAAGTTACTGATTTTTAACTTCTCAACACTTTTGGAATTTTGATTTTGGAGAGTAAATGATTATTTAAAAAATTAAGACTAATACTAAAAAAGCTGTCTTTTATTTGGACTTCATTACCAGTGTAACATAAACAGTAATAACTTAATACAATCCATATAATTTAAGTTGAGGGAGAGTTGTTTGGTTTACTCTGCAAATAGCTGAAATTAATCTGATGTTGGATTCTAAATTCTGATTTTTATTAGAGAAAAATAATCTCTTGGTTTATATCTCTAAATTTCAACAACTGTATTGTAAAACTTCTTTTTTTCCCCCCTCATCAAACAGCTTTAATGTTATATTTGCTGGTGGTCCAGAAGAAGTTCTAAAAAAGTTTCAAAAGTCAAACCACAAAGTAGTGTTTGCAGCTGATGGAATTCTGTGGCCAGATAAAAGACTAGCAGACAAGTATCCCATTGTGCACATTGGGAAACGCTACCTGAATTCAGGAGGTGAGTAAGATACTGGAAGAAAAGTGTAATGCGAGTCATGGATTAAAATGTTGATGAAACCACCTTTTTAAAAAATATGTGACTATAGACATGTTTTAAATAACCATTATCTTATTACTATGGAAAAATTATATCTGTTTAAATTCACAGTGTGTTTTATAGTTGACAAAACATTTTCTCATCTGTTATATGATGCTCCTAAAAACACTAGTAATGTGTTATTACTAGTGTAAATATTATTTATATGTAAATGTTATTGTTTCTACATTATAAGTGAGAAAACCATGTTTCCCTAATTTAAGTGACTTCTCCAATAGGCATTCAGTTATTAAAGGAAAAACTACAGGGATTCTGGTTGTCTGACTATAATTTCATTAAGAATTTGCTGGCTCTAGGTTAATGGGCTTAGTAAATTCCCTTACTTAGGAAAAACTGCAAGCTACACTTGAGTAGCTTTAACAAATAGGCATTAACTTTATCTATATTTTAAACAAATGGCCTGGTGGCTCAGATGGTAGAGAATCTGCATGCCAATGCAGGAGATCCGGGTTTGATCCCTGGGTCAGGAAGATCCCCTGGGAGAAGGGCATGGCAACCCATTCCAGGATTCTTGCCTGGAGAATTCCATGGACAGAGGAGCCTAGTGGGCTACAGTCCATGGGGTTGCAAAGAGTCGGACACGACTGAGTGACTAACACTTTGGCTTTCTTTCACTTTTATTTTAAATATATCGGAGTAAATGATTTGTCTTGAAATCCCTAGTCATAAAGATTCAACATTGAGTGCTTAGGTGAACTTAAAGTACTGCCTTAGCTATACCACTATGAATTAAGAAATAAATGATCAAGTTTCCCCCTTCCATCAAAAAATAAAATGAAGTTTGACTTTAGATACTATTTTATTTCTTAGACTGAGATTAAGTAAAAATATGGCCAGAAAACGTGGATATAGGACAGATAACTTGTCAGAGAAACAATGTTGAGTGGAAATTGTAAGTAAGCCACACTGGAAAGACAGATTTTATTGTGCATTACATAAAATAACCGATTGTATTCAGGCCAGTTCAAATAAGTGCTGTTTGAGATAGCAGATCTGGGTTTTAGACTTTACTCAATTACTTTTGTATATGAAACTTTTGACAAGTAACTTAGTTACAGCTCTACTCACCTGCATTTTCTTTTAGAAACCCATTTCCATGGTGATTCTTTGGAACTCCGTCAGCCCATATAAATTTGCTCTTCTGAAACCTTAAATCTTAGTGTGTACTGCCAAGTTTCAGCTCCCTTTTTTTCTCTTCAATACATTTTTCGTTCATGGTTTTGGGGATCTCCTGACCATTTTCTTTTTCTCCTAATTTATCTACCGTCTTTGGGTTTTACTTCAACATTCAAATCTGAACCTAGGGTTTCTCATATTGGTCACATTATCCTCTTAGATTTACAGTAAAGATGGCTGCCTGCTCTTGACTTCTCTGTCTAGGCAATTTTAAATGAGAATGAGAGCTCTATCTGCTCCCAACTGTCAGACCCTCAGTGATACATGGCTTATCTTTACCCTAAGTCCTAGATAGATTAAAACCCACTTAGCTATGGAATTCTGGGATGAGTTTTACTTTCTATTTATTAGTTTTTCTAAACATGACATGCTTAGTGAAACATAACATATGTAAAATCTAGATAGTGAAATATTTACTCAAAAATCTAAATTTCAAACAGAGGCATAGTACTTTGGAAGCAGTAAAACTAGCGAGTGCCTTTGTGAACAAGTTTAATTAAGGAGAATGTGTTTATAAGTGAGAAAGTGATCATGAAAAATGAAAGTGTTAGTCTCTCAGTCATGTTCTGCTGTTGCTGCTGCTAAGTCACTTCAGTCGTGCCAGACTCTGTACGACCTCATAGATGGCAGCCCACAGGCCCCTCTGTCCATGGGTTTCTCTAGGCAAGAATACTGGAGTGGGTTTCCATTATCGGCTCCAGGTGATCTTCCTGACTCAGGGATCAAACCCAGGTATCCTGCATTGAAGGCAAATTCTTTATGATCTGAGCCACCAGGGAAGCCCAAAAGTGATCAGACAGGGTATCAGAATATCATCCTTATTCTTTCTGTAGTCAGAATAATTAAAGAAATGCTAGAAAATCTAAGTATGTTCAATAAAAGTTTATGTAAATTTATGAATGATATAGAGAGTTATTTAAGAGACATGAGTTTTGTTTGTGTGTACCTCAGTTAGTTAAAAAGTCATGGAGAGTAAACATGTTTCCTTATGAGGAAAATGGTGGACTATTAGAAACTTTAGTCTTCTGAAATAGTATGGCAGTTTAATAGCAAAATGTACACCATAAACTACATATAACATGCTTTGAAAATAAATGTAATTTCTTCTCATTTTAAAGGGCATTTGTAATTTATAAAAAGGATAAGGAAACATAATTTTTGAAAAACAGTAATATAAACCATTGGAAAATGTCATATGTTGCTGCTTAAACATGTTTTTTTTTTATCACAGAAGATTAGTTTTAAGAGTTAAAAAACATATATTTTTCAGTGTTTTAGGATTTTTCTGATTTGGCAAAAATGAGGAAAAAATGAGCCACCAGTGACTGATTTAGTCATGTTTTCATTTTGTCTTGTTTGCTCTAGTTAACAATAATTTTCCTATTTCTTTTAATTCTTTTATTACTATGAGGACATTATAATTTTGAGGATAATAAGTTAGGTTTCTTTTCAATTTTCAGGAGTAAAATTGCTCCTTGTTAAAAGTATTGCATATCAATGAAACATAGCAGTTTGGCTGCATTTCTGAAATTCAGAGGAAGACTCAAACACAGGGAAAAATGATCCTGTTGTCTTTGTCTTTTATAGACAACTGTTGTTGGCATATTGAATGCTTGTGCTCTAAGGCCAAGGTAAAAAATCCAATTTTAGACTTCCTTTTTCCAGACCATGACAAAACCTAGCAGAAAATGGTTTAGCAGACATAGTAATGACTAGCTCAGTGAAGGAAAAATTCCCAAAATGTCCTAGATATAAAATTTCTTTGGGATGTTTGCAGTCAGTGACAAATCCAACATTCTTTTGATTATGTTAGCATCTCTGGCACTGACATTAAAACCACTGTAGTATTTTTTTTTTTTCCAGAAACAGTGAATCTTTTACATTGGATCTAAGAACAGCATTTCAGAAGAAAGAAAATTCTTCTGATTCTGATTTTTTCCCTAGTAACTCTTTTTTTCCCCTGACATGTGTTCAAAAACATTAGTTCTCTCTCTTGTATCAGTTAATCTGGGGAGATGGGTTGAATGGATGGGTTGTAGTAGCATGGAAACATATACACTATCATATGTAAAATAGATAGCTGGTGAGAATTTGCTGTATGACTCAGGGAACTCAAACCATGGCTCTGTGACGACCTAGAGGGGTTGGATGGAGTGGGAGGTGGGAGGGAATTTCAAGAGGAAGGGGACATATATATACCTATGGCTGACTCATGTTGATGTATAGCAGAAACCAATACAATATTGTAAAGCAGTTATCCTTTAATTAAAAATAAATGAATTAAAAAATTAATTTGGGGAATGTGTTTATTCAAAGAGAGTCTTTTATTTGCACTTGATAGTAAAAACTTTTTCTGTTTGAATTTATATATGAAACAAAGGACACTCAATAACTCATACTTCTCTCATGGTGAGCTGTGAAATTCTAAACTATGGATTAGGACTAATAGCTTTACAAATCTATGCAACTGGTCTATGAAATTAACACAGACATGAGTTTTGGTCTTTGAGTTCTAGATCCTCTATTCATTCTCTTTTCTATTGCAGGATTTATTGGTTATGCTCCTTATATCAACCGTATAGTTCAACAGTGGAATCTCCAGGATAATGATGACGATCAGTTATTTTACACTAAAATTTACATTGATCCACTGAAGAGGGTAGGTAATAGCTCTCACTTTCAATGTAATGTCTGGGTTCAAGTGGCTACTGGCACTCCAGTCATTGCATCCATATTTGGGCAATTTTGCAGGCAGAGTAATAAATATGGGGCCATCTCAGTTGTGTCAACTCTAAGGAACCTATCTGGAAGTCTCACAAAATGCTTTCTTATACTTTTCTTTGATCAGAACATATGTATTTGGCTACACATAATATGGAAAGGGTTCCCTGGTGGCTCAGTCCGTAAAGAATCTGCCTGCAATACAGGAAACTGAGGTTCGATCCCTGAGTCCGGAAGATCCCTGGAGAAGGAAATGGCAACCCACTCCAATATTCTTGCCTGGGAAATCCCATGGACAGAGGAGCCTAGTGGGCCACAGTCCATGGGGTTGCCAGTGTCGAACATGACTTAGCGATTAAACCACACACATACCATATCACAAAATGCAGGGGAGTTTTGTTCTTTATTTCAAGCACATGTGTTCTACTAAAATCTGAATTCTCTTATTAAGGAGAAGAATGTTGGGAACAAGAGCACCTTGCCTTAAACTCTAAGGACAATATTCCTGAGATTGATTTAAATGGAACTTTGGAGAAAAGTAAAAACAAAGTTCTTTAATTTGTTAGATACTATTTTCAGTATAATTACCTAATATAAGTTAATGTTCTATAAGTTTATTTTGTATAATCAATACAGTTCTAAAATTTATTCAGTTGTGTGTTTCAGGGTACTGTCATTAGGAAACAAGTGTTTGGTTTTTTTTTTAAGTATATTTTAGAGTGAGTTTGCACTGTGTCTGCTTTTGTATTTTTGATAAATACTATCTAAATATTTTAATTAGATACTTCTTAAGAAACTTTATTCTTAATTTTTTTTTTTTTTACTGTCTCTTATGTGACTGACACAAACAGCCTGAGGACTTATCTCTCATTCGAGAGGAGAAACCTACTCTTGGCATGAGTACTAGCCCTTGCAGCTTGATGCCTGTCTTTCTGAGTGTAATTCCACAGTGAAAGTGTGCTGAGTGGTATTTAATTGTTTTTGCTTTAGGATGTTTCCTCTGAAATCTCACTGCTGGGTCTGTAGTATTTTTAGTTGTGTAAATACTATTTATGTTTTCTCTAGGCATAAAATTTAATGTGGTTAGCATGTGTCTTAGTCTGCTTGGTTTGCCATAACAAAATATCATAGACTGAGTGGCTTAAATAACAGAAATTGTTTTCTCAGAGATCTGGAGGCTAGAAGTCTGATATCAGGGTGCCAGAATAGTTAGATTCTGGGGAGAACTCTCTTCCTGCCTTGTAGATGTCAGCCACCTTCTTGCTGTATTCCACACAGTGGAGAGAGAGATAAGAGATAGAGAGTGAAGTTTGGGGCTTGAACATATGAATTTTCAGGGAACACAAACATTCCATCTGTAATAGCATGCAAAGACAATTCTAGGAATATTATTTCAGAGCAATGTAGCTGAAAAATTGGTCCATTGAGAGTAAGGTTGTAAAGTAGATTAATGTTTATGATTAGATTGTCTTCCAGGGAACAAGTGTCTTAATTTCATTGCTGCAGTCACCATCTGTAGTGATTTTGGAGCCAAAGAAAATAAAACCTGCCACTGTTTCCAATTTTTCCCCATCTATTTGCCATGAATTGATGGGACTGGATGCCAAGATCTTAGTTTTTTAAATGTTAAGATTTAAGCCAGCCTTTTCTCCTTCTTCTTTTACCTTCATCAAGAAGCTCTTTAGTTCCTCTTCACTTTCTGTCATTAGATTGGTATCATCTGCATAGCTGAGGTTGTTGATATTTCTCCCAGCAGTCTTGATTCCAGCTTTTGATTCATCCAACCAGGCATTTTACATGATGTGCTCTGCATATAAGTTAAATAAGCAGGGTGATAATATACAGCCTTGATGTATATTATCCCAGTTTGGAACCAGTCTGTTGTTCCATGTCTGGTTCTAACTGTTGCTTTTAAACTTGCATATAGGTTTCTTGGGAGACAGGTAAGGTGGTCTTATATTCCATCTCTTTAAGAATATTCTACAGTTTGTTGTGATTCAAACAAAGGCCTTAGTGTAGTCACTGAAGCAGAAGTAAATGTTTTTCTGGAATCTCTTTGCTTTTTCTTTGATCCAACAGATGTTGGCAATTTGATTTCTGGTTCCTCTGCCTTTTCTAAATCCAGCTTGTACATCTGGAAGTTCTCGGTTCAATAACGAAACTGACCTTTTCTAGCCCTGTTGTCACTGCTGAGTTTTCCAGACTTGCAGACATATTGAGTGCAGCACATTAACAGAATCATCCTTTAGGATTTTATGTAGCTAAACTAGGATTCTACCACCTCCACTAGCTTTGTTCATAGTAATGCTTCCTAAGGCTTACTTGACTTCACTTTCCAGGATGTCTGGCTCTAAGTGAGTGACCACACTATCATTTTTATCTGCATCATTAAGACCTTTTTTGTGTAGTTCTTCTGTGTATTCTTGCTACTTCTTAGTATCTTCTGCTTCGGTTAGATCCTCACCATTTCTATCCTTTATTGTGCCCATGTTTGCATAAACTGTTGCCTTAGTATCTCATTTTCTTGAAGAGATCTTTAGTCTTTCCTATTCTATTGTTTTTTTATTTCTTTGCATTGTTTACTTAAGGTTTTCTTATCTCTCCTTGCTATTCTCTGGAACTCTGCATTCAGTTGGATATATCTTTCCCTTTCCCCTTTGCCTTTTGCTTCTCTTCTTATAAACCTGTTTTAGCAGTCAGGCAGATGAAACTGCATAATAATAATACCCAACCTCAATAGCTTAATATAACACATAACATGGGTCTTTCTGAAGAAGTTTATTGGAATAATTTGTGTTTTGGATCTTCATATTCCCCCAAAGAGCAAACTATATCAACACGATAGTGTTGTTTGCTGTTTCTTTTGTCATTTTAAATATTTTTTTTTCCATTCTTATTTTTAGGAAGCTATTAACATCACATTGGATCACAAATGTAAAATTTTCCAGACCTTAAATGGAGCTGTAGGTATGCTTCCTAAATAGTGGGTTGCTCGTGTGTACAAATGAACACCAGTGTTGTCAACTGTTTATCCTTTTTTATATTCATTCTGGAGCTATGACTAAGGTTGACATGTAGGTATTGCAACTATTAAGCAAAATATTAGAGTTAAGCTGAGCTTGATAGAAATACATTAGTTAAAATCATTTCCTACGAATAGTACAGAAAGATAAACTTCTGTTTTTAGGTAACTTAAACTTTAGTGATTTACCACTGGGGACTCTAGATATAGTTTTAAATTAATTACATTTTGTTATTACAGTTTTCAGTGTCAGCTTTTAATATTGTGAATTACTCAGCAGTATTAAATTATTTTAATATAGGTTAAAGGTAACTGGTAATGAGACATGTACTATGGAGTGTGGTGTATGTGTGTGTGCATGCCTGTATATGTTTTCCTTGTAGAGGTGTATTTTAATAAAAATACATGAATACATTAAATTTAATTAATTGATACATTAAAAAATACATTGATACCTCGCATTAATACCTCACAAATGCATTAATACCTCACAAATTAAAAATATATTGCAATTCAATATACTTCTTTAAGGCAGTTCATAAATTAAAAGATTCTTAGAGTAGAAGGCATTTAGTTCAGAGTGCTCTGGAAATATGAGGAAAGGAGCTTGAAAACAAAAAAAAATGTTTCTGCTCCTTGTTTTAGCTCCTTGTGCTGACTTGTGTATTCCTGGAATTAGCATTAGGCCTGATTTTCAAGAACTTGAAGTACTATCAGTGATGCCAGTTGTAGAAACCTGGCTTATGCCTGGCAATTTTCTACTTGCTAGATATATATTGTTACCTTCATAATAGCCTAGAAAATCAGGCAAGAATCCCATTTTACATATGAATAAATTGAGACAATAATTTAATCCATTTGGGATTATATCACTTTCAAAAGACAGGGACAGTATTGTGAAGATGCTTTCTTTCAACCAAGACCTCTCAGTGTGTTAGCAGGTCCGTTTGCCAGCACCAGGTTGCAGAAGGTCAGGTGCTTAGCATCTGCATCTGTGTCAGTGTTGTCCTTCATTTTGGATATCTGCTGACTTGAAGCAGGCAAAGTTTCTAAAAGTGTGGCACATAGCGTGCATGAGAAGTTTTACAATGAACTAAAATATGTAGATAGATATGTACATGAATATGTGTATATGAACACATACACACACATTTTAAATGACTAAAATCTGTCTTTTTTAAAATGCAGATGAAGTTGTTTTGAAATTTGAAAATGGCAAAGCCAGAGCCAAAAATGTATTTTATGAAACATTACCAGTGATGATTAATGGAAATGGACCTACCAAGGTGAGTCACAGTGGAGAGCTTTCTCTGTTTCTTTATTTCTTGAGGATGGATTACTGAGAAGTATATATTGATAGAATGACTTCTTCCCCTCCTTCCCCTTTTCCCCCTTCTTCCCCTCCTTCCCCTCCTTCCCCTTTTCCCCCTCCTTCCCCTTTTCCCCCTTCTTCCCCTCCTTCCCCTTTTCCCCCTTCTTCCCCTCTCCCTCCTTCCCTTCCTTCTTCCCCTCCCCATTTCCTTCTCTCCCACCTTTTCCTCCCCCTCTTCCTCCTTTAATATCTTTAAGAGGCTTGATAAATAACAAGATTCTACTGTATAGACAGGGAAATTCAATACCCTGTGATAAATCATAATGGAAAGAATATTAAAAAAAATAATGTCTATTCATGTTTAACTGAGTCACTTTGCTGTACAGCAGAGATTGCCACAACGTATTTTGGTGCCAACAATCTACTAGTTTCGTTCCTTTACATACTGTATTATCTGATTTCATTCAGATTAATCAAACTGATGATTTTTTCCTCAGGAGATTGATAGCTTTCTATTCTATTTGTAACACATTTCAGTTTAGTGTTTTGTGTAACAGCTTACTTGAGAGTAAACCACATTCCCTCAAAACAGAGTATCCTTTCTGAATAAATGTTGAAGTTTATAAGGGTTCATTTGTTTCACTTGAGTCACTATTGTCAAAGTTAACCGGTCTGTTAACGCTGGGGTGTAACTGTGTATCCCAAAAGCTTCCGCTTGAATTTATGATGGATATACTTGAAAGACATAATTTTTCTAATGAAATTTTATATGCTTTTCAAATATATATAATTGATTTTGCTGAAAGTGTTACTGACTGAAAAATCTGTAATGAGTTTGTATTTCTGGTATCCAATTAAAATGGAAATATTAATTGTTTTGTATATACTTATATATAATACACATATATACATACACACACATATATATACACACAAACATACACATATATGGTTAGTGATATCATGCTTAAAACAATGTTCTGGCATACCAAGATGATGCCTGGATTACCCATAAGTACATAGAAAAGAGATTATTAGATGAATTTGCATTGTGGAAAGAGAGATGGGAGATGAGGTCTGCTATTTCATAGCAGTGAGAAGCCTGAATTCCAATAAAAGCTATATGCTTGGGAAGACAGTCAAGGAAGAGCCCACATTGGCAGCTTTTCCACCATAAAAATGGAGAAAGTAGATTACCCTTCTCTACTTATTTTCCACCTTGCTTTTCATCACATTCCAGCCCTCCTACAGAACCTTGGCTGTGGACTCCTTTTTCAGTCTGATAACAGTTTTCCCAGCTCTAGTCTCTCCTTCTCATCAACATTTTAAAGAAGTGAAGTCTTTCTCATCCTATGAACCCAGCCAACACAAACTATAACATCCTTCTCAGTCTACATTGCTTTCCAGCAGTGTAGGACATTTTCGTTCCCCTCACAGCCACGCTCTTTAGAGACTATTGCTCTTCCCACCACCCAGGAATGGCTCCTGCCAAAGTGTTATGTTGTGATATCCTTGTTGAGGAGTAGACACAAAGATGCTCTCATTTATCTTTCATCCAAAGATAACATTTGATGATGTTCATCCCATTTGGTTCAATTTGAAATACTTCCTTTTGCTTCCATCATGCTCTGCTGGTTTGTCTAATAACTTTCTGGCCAATCCTCCTTCTTCTTTAGTTTCTCTGTTTATCTTTCTTATATACACTACTAAGTCACTTCAGTCGTGTCTGACTCTGTGCAACCCCATGGATGGCAGCCCACCTGGCTCCCCTGTCCCTGGGATTCTCCAGGCAAGAACACTGGAGTGGGTTGCCATTTCCTTCTCCAATGCATGAAAGTGAAAAGTGAAAGTGACTGACTGTGCTGGGGTTTCATTGCTGTGCATGTACTTTCTCTAGTTGTGATGAGTGAGGGCTACTCTCTAGTTGTGGTGCTAGAGCTTCTCCTTGCACTGGTTTTTCTTGCTGCAGAGCACAGACTCTAGGCACGTGGGCTTCAGTAATTGCAGTGCAGAGGCTCAGTAGTTGTGGCTCTCAGGCTCTAGAGCCCAGGCTCAGTATTTGTGGCACACAGGTTTAGTTGCTCAGTGGCATGTGAGATCTTTCTGGACCAGGGATTGAACCTGTGTCCCCTGCACTGGCAGGCAGATTCTTAACCCCTGGACCACCAGGGAAAGTCCATTAATATAAATTTTTAAAATGTAACACTTTGTGTAGTGAAATTCAGGTCCTCTTCCTATATTGTTTTAGTTAAGTTTTCTGTATCTGTCGGAGACATTCTTTTCTCTGTATTCTTAGGTAATCTGCTTCATTCCCAAGTCAGAAAGTCTCTCAGTGGTAATTATTTTCAAATCCTTGCTGTAACTTCTATCTTTCCTGAGCTCTGGGTTTGAATGCCCAATTGTTAGATTTATCTGTGTGTCAAGGCCTGGAGCTCAAGACCTTCAGTTCTTTCCCTCTTCCACCCAATTGATTAGCCACAACCTGGTCTTTGTTTTAGCTGTAGTTGCCTCTCTCTTCCAGTCCCCCTGGAGAAGTAAATGGCAACCCACTCCAGTATTCTTGCCTGGGAAATCCCATGGACAGAGGAGCCTGGCAGGCTACAGTCCATGGGGTCGCAAGAGTTGGACACGACTGAGCAACTAAACCAACTATCCAATCCAAGAGCTATACCTTCTAACTCTGTGCATGGTGGTTTGACTAATTTTCTTAGAGTCAAGAGCAACTTTTTAATGTAGGCCACTCCAGTGACAGTCATCTGCCAGCAGCTTGGACCTAGAGTATTCTGCAGAAGCAAAAACCCAGTCACATTACTCAACCTGTGTGCTGCCCTCTGTAGTCTTAGCTATGAAGTTGCACATTCTCAACTTGTTTTGTAAAGTTTTGTGTTTTTTTTTTTTCCTTTGAAGTTTGCTTCTGGTTTAAGGGTTCCCAGTCTACCATCTCATCTTCTCCCCCACTCCTGATACTATAATATCTATACACCATTTCTCCTTCTCACTCTCTCCCTCAACTCCTGCCATACTGAGTTAATTTAAACTTTGCAAACGTTTCATGTTTCCTCTGTCTGCAAGTCTTCTGTACATGCACATCACTCACTGTGGAATCCTCTGACCCTAATTCCTATCTGCTGTACCCATCTATTAAGTGCTATTCATCTTTTGTGTGTGCTTAATCACTCAGTTGTGTCTAATCCTTTTGGATCCTTTTGTGATCCTTTGGAAAGAAGCTTGCCAGGCTTCTCTGTCCCTGGGACTCTCCAGGCAAGAATACTGGAGTGGGTTGCCTTGCCCTCTTCCAGGGGATCATCCTGACCCAGGGGTCAAACCCATGTCTCCCGTGTCTCCTGCATTGCAGGTGGATTCTTTACCTGCTGAGCCATTCATCTTTTAGGTGTCAGCTTAGTCTTTACTCCTCAAGTTTCCTGCATGCCTTCATAATATCTGGAACTTTGTCTATCACAGAACATAATACCACACTCTGTACAGGGACAGCATTGACCTGTTTTAAATTTTTGTCTCTTACTGGGTCTGTCGCCTAGGAATTATAGAAATCGTATCTATCCTGTTCACTTTTTGTTTTGCCAGGCTTCAGCATATGTGCAGCATATGTTTATCTTTCAATAAATTGTGTTTGAATGTCAAGGTCTATAAATAGTCCAGTGACTTAGCATTATTCTTGGGAATAGTGAAGTGGATTTTTTTCTGGCAGGGCAAAATATTCATGCAATATGTATGGGTCCCTGTAACTTTCCCTAGACAGATAAATGGATTTCTACAGCCAGTTCTATAACTAAATAGTGTGCTATTTCTCCTTAGTAATGTAATACTTGAATCAAACTTAAATGTCTTTAAGAGGGCGGTTGGTCCCCAAAATTTGGCTATTTTGAGTGAGGCCTGATATTCAGTGATTTCATTGTATTCACCCGTTTTTTCCAGATTTCCAGGGTAATGCTGGTAGTTTTACAAAGTGATTAAAAGACTTCTCATAAGAAAACTAGCTCTTAGTCCTTAGTCATTTAGAAAGTTCTATATGTACTAAGAAATTTTAAGTCTTCCGAGCAACATTTTTAGTTTGGGTTCTCTGTTTCTGGCATTTCAAGCAGTATGATGATCCCATTATATTTTCTGTGACATGACCTTATAATTCTATTTGGCAGCAAAAATGAAGTAATTTTTTATTGTAAAATTATATTTGGTATAATATAAAATTTGAGAAAGGGCTATATAAATGAGCATTCAAACCAGTGCCTTCAAACTAATGCCAATTGGCTTTCAAACTAATGCCAATACTTTATTCAGTAATATGTTAAAAAATATCATATATTACCCAGGATAATGAAGAAAATAAAAGCAGATTACTCTTTTTAGATATACCATTTTTATTTAACCATCATAAAAGATGAAAGGATTTTTATATATTTTGTTAGTTAGCTTTTTTTTTTTTTAGTAAGGAATGATTATAATGTCAGTGGTTTTGAGCCATAACCTCATGAATGTTAATATTTAAAACATTTTTATTTAAAAATGTGCATAATGTATAAATGGTAAATTGTTGATAATGTGTTTATAGACCAAAGTATGTACAGATGAGTTTATTTCTTACTTTCTTGAAATCTCATGCTGTTTAACTTTTAAATTATAAATAAATTTAAAAATCACTTATAATCCCACTACATCTCATTTTGTTTTCATTCATAGTTACTTTCAGTCTTTATGTCCTTGCAATATGTACCTTTAAGCATTCATATTTTTCATTTGTTTTCATAATGATGTATAAACAACTTTGTTGCTTTTAAATTAACATTCTTTTTGAAATATGTTTTTTATTTATTCTACATAATTGTCTTCATACTTGTCTAGGTATATTCTAATGTAAATCAGTTTTTAGATAGAAACCATGACTTCTGGTTTGAAGTTTTGCTTTTTATTCTTGAAACTTATTTACTGTTAGTAACACATCATAAGATGCTTATTTTAATTCCTTTTTTCTTTTAAATATCAGATAATGTACATCTTAAGGTAAATCATTATGAAATTGATAGTATTTTTATACAAACAGAAGTTAAACATAAGAAAAGCAGATCATCTAATTTGCACATGAAAACAAGTCATTTCAGAAATGAATTTGATCTGCAATAAAAATAGGGACTCTAATTTTGTGCATATAACCTCAATGCTTGGGTCACTATGACCTTGAATACTTGGGTGACTTGAAAAAAATGAAAGAAAAAAGAAAAGATTCAGTTGGAAAACTTTCTCTGCCAGTGACATGACATCACCCTTGGAAATGTTTCGATATTGTGAAAACAGGATTAAGAAAGCACTACCACCTAGTAGCTGGGGACTTCCTGGAACAGCCTAACTACATAAACAGTTCTCTGCACTTTCCAAAGCTGCCAGCACAAATGTCTGCTATTTTTGATGAAGAAAACAGATGGAAACAGAGGGTAAGGGTGATGGGTAACCTCTGCCTGTGTGATGAGAGATCCAAAAAGAGAGAGATTTCCAGTCTTAGTGATCTCTGAAAATCAAATAGATGTAAAAAGTAAAAAAGTTTTAAAGTTTAATTCTGAAAACTAAATGTAATGTCTTTTATGCTCTAACCTTTTAAAAAAGATATTGATCATTTTCATATTCACCTAGGGGTCCTAACAGACTCATCAGTAATTCATGAAATAAATATTTAATTTCTTATGAGATTTCTGAGATAAGGAAGGTGCCAGTCTTTATATATAGGTGGGAATTTTAGATATGTCCAACCATGGGGGAGATTTTTTTTCTTCTAAACAAATTATTTCCCAGGATATTTAAAACAAAACTATGTATTTCTCAACAGCTTTAAAAAAAATTCCTTTTAGAAGTAATGCTTAATAGACAACCCATTTAAACATGAATCTCTATTCTATTTTTAATTCAAAAACATAATGATTAACATTTGCACTTGTAGTTTGACAATAGTAAAATTTTTGTTTTTGTTATAGAAACGTATTCAAATCATCATATTGATTCTTGAAATGTCGTTAATGAATATCATAACTGCATATTTTCTGCCTTGTAATTTGTTTCCTGACTTTTCATGTAGTACAAGAGGGGTGTGAATGAGTTACTTTTCCATGTCTTATGATTGTGCTGTAGAGAATAATGTGACTATCTATAATATCTATAAAACACAAAGGTTTTCTCTTTGTAATTATACTGTGCTTGTTTCAATAGCCTTTGCTTCAGTTTTAGTACAATAAAAATACCAAATATTTGAGAAGAATCAGATAAAATAGTACTGAACTAATTTCTTTATCTATTCTATACCATAAGATCTCTTTTAAGGTCTTCAGTTCAGTTCAGTCACTTAATCGTGTTCTACTCTTTACGACCCCATGAACCACAGCACGCCAGGCCTCCCTTTCTAGCGCTGACTCCCGGTGTCCGCCCAAACCCATGTCCATCGAGTTGGTGATGCCATCCAGCCATCTCATCCTCTGTCGTCCCCTTCTCCTCCTGCCCCCAATCCCTCCCAGCATCAGGATCTTTTCAAATGAGTCAGCTCTTTGCAACAGGTGGCCAAAGTATTGGAGTTTCAGCTTCAACATCAGTCCTTCCAATGAATACCCAGGACTGATCTCCTTTAGGATGAACTGGTTGGATCTCCTTGCATTCCAAGGACTCTCAAGAGTCTTCTCCAAAACCACAGTTCAAAAGCATCAATTTTTCAGCGCTCAGCTTTCTTCACAGTCCAACTCTCACATCCGTACATGACTACTGGAAAAACCAAAGCCTTGACTAGACAGACCTTTGCTGGCAAAGTAATGTCTCTGCTTTTTAATATGCTGTCTAGGTTGGTCATAACTTTCCTTCCAAGGAGTAAGCATCTTTTAATTTCATGGCTGCAGTCACCATCTGCAGTGATTTTGGAGCCCAAAAAGCTAAAGTCTGACACTGTTTCTACTGTTTCCCCATCTCTTTCCCATGAGGTGATGGGACCGGATGCCATGATCTTCGTTTTCTGAATGTTGAGCTTTAAGCCAACTTTTTCACTCTCCTCTTTCACTCTCATCAAGAGGCTTTTTAGTTCCTCTTCACTTTCTGCCATAAGGGTGGTGTCATCTGCATATCTGAGGTTATTGATATTTCTCCCAGCAAATAAGTTTAGTAAATATCTATCATCTCATATAAGTACAAAATAAAAGAAAAAGAAAAAATGTTTTCTTGCGATGAGAACTCAGGATTTGTTTCCTAACAACTTTTATGTATAACTTAGAGCAGTGTTAATTGTATTTATCATGTTTATTACATCTGTAATACTTACAGTTGAAATTTGTACCTTTTGATCACCATCCAAGTTTAGCTCGTCCACCTCTTGCCTCTGGTAACCATATATCTGATTTCTTTTTCTATGAGATTGTTTGCATGCTTGTTTCTTTTTGAAGTATTATAATTGCCTAAAATACTGTGTTCCTGGTGTACAACATAGTGATTTGATATTTCTGTACTTTACAAAATGATCGCTATAATAAATCTAATCATCATTAAATCACCGTAAAAGGTACTACATTATTTATTTACTATATTCTTCACACTGTTCATTTCATGCACATCTCATTTATTTTGTAACTGGAAATTTGTACTTATTTATCTCCCTCATCTAATTTTCTCATCCCACCACTCTCATCCCCTCTGGCAACCACCTGTTTGTTCTTGTATCTATGATTGTTTCTAATTAGTTATGTTTATTCATTTGTTTTTAGATTCCATATATACATGAAATCATATGGCATTTGCCTTTCATTGTCTGACTTATTTCACTTAGAATAAAATCCTCTTGGTTTATCCATGTTGTTGCAAATGGCAAGATTTCATTCATTTTATGGCTGAGTAATATTTTATATATATATATATCACAATTTCTTTATACATTCATGCAATGATGGACACTTGGGTTGCCTCCATACCCTAGCTATTGTAAATAATGCTTCATTGAACATAGGTGTGTATATATCTTTTTGAATTAGTGTTTTTGTTTTCTTGGGAAAAATATCCAGACATGGAATATGTGCATCATATGTTAGTTGTGTATTTCATTTTTTGAGGTACCTCCAACTTGTTTTCCATAGTGGCTGCATCAATTTGCATTCTCATTAGCATTGTGTAAGTGTTCCTGCTTTTCTACATCCTTGCCAACACCTGTTACTTAATGTTTTTTTTTTTTTTTGATAGTAGCTATTTTAACAGGTATCTCATTGTGGTTTTGGTTGCATTTACCTGATGATTAATGTTGTTGAGCATTTTTTCATGTGTCTGATGGCCATTTGCATGTCTTCTTTGGTGAAATATCTATTTACATCCCCTGCCTGTATTTTCATTGGGTTGTTGTTTCTTTTTTTTTCTTTTTTTGATATTGAATTGTATGAGTTCTTTGTATATTTTGGTTATTAACCCCTTTTTTGGACATATCATTTGCAAATATCTTCTCCCATTCAGTGGGTAGTCTTTTTGTTTTGTTGATAGTAGTTTCATGTGCAGAAATTGTTATATGTGCAAAAACTTTAAGTTTGATTTAGTCCCATTTGTTTATTTTGCTTTTGTTTTCCTTGCCTGAGGAGGCATAACCAAAAACCACTGCTAACATCGATGTTAAAAAGCATACTACCTATGTTTTCTTCTTCACGTTTTATGGTTTCAGGTCTTAGATTTAATTCCTTCATTTGTTTTGAGTTTCTTGTTGTATAGTATATGGTATGAGAAAATAGTCCATTTGGGTTCTTTTGAATGTAGCTGTCCAGTTTTCCCGGCACCATTTGTTAAAGAGGCTGTCTATTCTCATTGTATATTCTTGCCTTCTATGTCACAGATCATTAACTATATAAGTGTAGGTTTATTTCTGGTCTCACTATTTTATGCCTTTTATCTATGTGTCTGTTTTCATGTCAATACTATATTGTTGTGATTACTGTTCTTTCGGGTATAGTGTGAAACCAGGTAGTACAATACTTCCAGTTTTCTGCTTCTTTCTCAAGATTGCTTTGGCTATGTGACCTCTTTTGTTGTTTCATATAAATTTTAGGATTATTCTAGTTGTGTGAAAAATGCTATGGGTATTTTGATAGGAATTACATTGAATCTGGAGATTGCTCTGAGTAGTATGGACATTTTCACAGTATTAATTCTTCTAGTCTGTGAGCACAGTTTATCTCTTCATTTAATTGTGTCTTCCTCAGTTTATTTCCCCAATGTTTTATAGTTTCTAGAGTACAAATCTTTTACTTCCTTGATTAAATTTATTCCTAGGAAATTTATTCTTCTCTATGCAATTGTAAATGAAGTTGTTTTCTATAAATTTCTGGTCAATTATTATTCGTGTATAGAAATGCAGTAGATTTCTGTGTTTTGTTTGTATCTTGTGACTTTACTCAATTCATTTCATAGGTCTAATAGTTTTTTGTGTGGAGTATTTAAAGTTTTCTATATATAGTACCATATATATATAGTACCATATATAGTTTTCTATATATAGTACATGTCATCTGCAAAGAGTGGCAGTTTCAATTTGGATGAATTTTATCTCATTTTCTTGCCTAATTGTTCTGGCAAGGGCTTCCAAACTATGTTGAATAAAATCAGGAAGAGTGGGATCCTTGTTTTCTTCCTAGTTTAGAGGAAATGCTTTCAGCTTTTCACCACTGAATATGACATGAACTGTGAGTTTGTCATATATGGCCTTTAGGTTGAGGTATGTTTCCTTTGTAACCACTTTGTTGAGAGTTTTTGATGTAAAATGGATATTGAATTTTGTCAAAAGTTTTTCTGCATCTGGTTATATGATTTTTATCCTTCATTTTGTTAATGTGGTGTTTCACATTGAGTGATTTGTATATATTGAACTATTCTTGTGTCCCTAGAGTAAATCCTACTGGATCATGATTTATAATCCTTTTAATGTGTTACTGAATTTAGTTTGCTGATATTCTGTTGAAGAATTTTGTATCCAAGTTTATCAGGGATAATTATCTATTATTTTCTCTGTTTTCATAGTGTCTTTGATTTTGATATCAGGGTAATGCCATGTAGAATGAGTTTAAAAACATTCCATCCTTCCCCTTCAGTTTTTTGAAATAGTTTGAGAAGAATAGGTATTAAGAATATGTTTGAGAATACCCTTTTTTTATCCCCTCACTTTTTGTGTGATTTTAGATGTCAAGTGAGTCCTTTGATGGAAACATGTATATGGAGCTTGTTTTCCTTTTAACCCATTGAGCCATCCTATTTTCTGGAATTCAACATTTAGTCCATTTACATTTAAAGTAATTGTTGACAGACATGTACTTATTACAATGTTGTTAGTTGTTTTCTGGTTATTTTTGGCATTCTTCTCTGTTCCTTTCTTCTCTTAGTCCCTTATGATTTGGTTACTGAGTTATGTTTGTGTTACTTCCTCTTTATCTTTTGTGTATCTATTACATGTTTTTGATTCATGGTTACCATGAAGTTCTTATATAGTAAATATCAGTATATTTTAAGTTGACCATTGCTCAAGTTTGGCTGTATTCTAAAAACACTACATTTTTACTCCTCTCTGCCACATTTTATGTTTTTGGTGTCTTATTTTACTTTTTTTAAATTTTGTACATTGTTAAATAATTAATATTTGATTTTACTAGTTTTGTATTTTAGCCTTCATACTAGCTGCATAGTTGGTTGGTCCATTACTTTTACTAAATATTTGGCTTTACTGGTGGTATTTTTCTCTTTTATAATTTTCGTAGTTCTGGTTATGTTCTTGTCTTTTCTGTTCAAGGAAGACCCTTTAACATTTCTTATAAGGTTGGCTTAGTGGTGATGAACTCCTTTACCTTTTGCTAGTCTGGTAAACTCTTTATCTCTTCTTCAATACTGCATGTTAACTTCACCAGATAGAGGTTCTTGGTTGTGATCTTCCTTTCAGTACTTTGAATATGTCATGCCATTCCTTGGCCTACAAGTTTTCTGCTGAAAAATCAGCTGATAATCTCACAGGGTTTATTTTGTATGTGACAAGTTTTTTTGTTTTGTTTTGTTTTTTGCTGCCCTTCAGTTCAGTTCAGTTCAGTTGCTCAGTCGTGTCCAACTCTTTGCGACCCCATGAATTTCAGCACGCCAGGCCTCCCTGTCCATCACCAACTCCCGGAGTTTATTCAAATTCATGTCCGTCGAGTTGGTGATGCCATCCAGCCATCTCATCCTCCGTCGTCCCCTTCTCCTCCTGCCCCCATCCCTCCCAGCATCAGAGTCTTTTCCAATGAGTCAGCTCTTTGCGTGAGGTGGCCAAAGTATTGGAGTTTCAGCTTCAGTATCATTCCCTCCAAAGAAATCCCAGGGTTGATCTCTTTCAGAATGGACTGGTTGGATCTCCTTGCAGTCCGAGGCATTCTCAAGAGTCTTCTCCAACACCATAGTTCGAAAGCATCAATTCTTTGGCGCTCAGCTTTCTTCACAGTCCAACTCTCACATCCGTATATGACCACAGGAAAAACAATAGCCTTGACTAGATGGACTTTAGTTGGCAAAGTAATGTCTCTGCTTTTGAACATGCTATCTGGGTTGGTCATAACTTTCCTTGCTGCCCTTAATACTCTCTTTATCTTTAACTTCTGACATTTTGATGGTAGTGTATTTGTGTAGGGTCCCTTTGGATTGACTTTATTTGGAATTCTCTGGGATTCCTAGACTTGAATGTGTTTCCTTCACCATTTTAGGGGAATTTATATCCATTATCTCTTGAAATATCTCTGTCCCTTTCTTTTCCTTCTGGGAATGTATAATGCAAATGTTAGAATGCCTGTTGTGCCCCAGCGGCTCCTTAAACTATCCTCATTTTTAAAAATTCTTTTTTTGTTTTGCTGTTTTGATTGGGTGATTTCCTATTAGCCTGTCTTCCGTATTGCTGATCCTTTCCTCTGCATCATCTAATCTGCCTGTGATTCCCTCTAGTTTCTAACTTAGCTCCGTTTCATTTAATTCTTTTTCTGAGGTTTTGTCTTCTTTGTAACATTATTTGTAACATTATTCCTTTGTCTCCTCATATAAAGTAATTTTCTGTTTCTATGTATTAGGTAGATCAGCTATTATCTCCTGGTCTTTAAAGAGTGACTTTGTATAGAAGGTTTCCTGTGGGGTTCAGTAGTGTGGCCCCTCCTGATCACCAGAGCCAGGTGCTCCAGAAATGTCCTCTGTGTGGGCTGTGTGCATACTCCTGTTATCACTGAGTTGCGATTGCTTTGGGTGCACTAGTGTATGGGGCTGGTTCCCAGTACAGCCAGCTGTAAGGCCTGGCCACAATCTGCCAGCTCATTTATACTCAGAGAAAGTTTCAACAGATCATACCCCTCAGGTACATGCCCTAAAATTAATAAATGAATTTCCTTTTTGTATGACCCAGGCACTTTTCTAACTGCTGCCTCTGCACTGGGATTTGGAAAGAGTGAATCTGTGCCTTCACCCTTTAAGAGCAGTCTCAGTTTCCTACAGGCTTCTAGCTCTCCCACATGTAAGCCCCTCTGGTTTTAAAGCCAGATATTATACTGGCTCATCTTCCTGGTGCAGGTCTTCTAAGATGGGGAGCCCAATGTTGGACTTGGGCCCTTGGCCCTTTGGAGAAAACCCTTAGGGCTGTGATACCCCTCCTGCTTGTGGATTGCTCCACTGTGGGCATGGGTTCTGCCTAAACTGCATGTCTGCTCCTACCTGTCTCACTGTTGCTTTTTGTTTTTATCTTCAGTTATAGAAAATATTTTCTGTTAGTGTTATGGTCATTCTCAGAGATGGTTCTCTCTATGTAGTTGTAATTTTGGTGTATGTGTGGGGAGAGGTGAGCCCAAGATCTCCCTACTCCATCATCTTGTTCTACCTCCCACCCACAACTGTAGTTTATTATTGATAGGGTTTGTGGGGTGGCTCTAATTAGAACTTATTCTAGATCTATTTTAATCTACAGGCTTTCTTTTCCTCAAGTCAGTATTCCAGAATCACTGCCCAGAAGCCTGGGTTATAGTGAGTACATAGTTTCCCAGAAGAGCTTAGTGCCTTTTGGTGATAAAGTATATACAATATTTGTTTTGTGTGGTGATGGTAGTAAGAGGTCACACTGGCACTTACCCATTCTCTGTACATGTCTAGACTGAACCTTTAAGCATATTTATATTATTACTAAATTAGTATTCACAGAACTGCTTTTATTTGTTTTATTTTTGTTAATAAGCTTCATTAGTTCAATTAAAACTGTGTTAAATTGTTTGACATATTTCTTTAATGGTGTCTCTTCTTATTTTTGATATATTGAAATGTTACCTTTATGTATAATGCATTTTTTGGCATTTCTAGACAAAGCTTGCTTTCATTTATGATTCACAGTCTGAAGAGAACTTTGTTCTTTGTATATCTCTAGGTGACAAATATTTGTAGAATTATTAAGGGGATGTACCTAAAGCAGAAAACATGCTTTGAAGTTAGAGGTTTATAGAATGAAAGTACATTGATGGGAAAGTCTTACTTTTGTTAATAGTGCAGTTTTCCTTCTTTTCCAGATCCTCCTGAATTATTTTGGAAACTATATACCTAATGCATGGACACAAGATAATGGCTGCACTCTTTGCGAAGTGGATACAATTGACTTGTCTGAAGTAGATGTGAGTGGAATTGACTCTGGGTGAAATGTAGTAATAAAAGTATATTTTCATGAACTGCAATGGTTTGTAAAATAAAAATGACACATTTTATAGTGTTGATAATTTTGTAGATAATAGATTTATAAATCTAAAACTTGATGACAGAAAATTGCTGGATATGTATATTTATAGAAAAACCAGATAATAATTGACCCCAATTGACCCCAGTAAAAGGGGCTTGGTTGTTAATATTTGCTAGCTTGCTATGAGTGGGAATTCTTGTTTTTAGTCTTTAACTTGATCAAAGGATTGAGGAAAATAATGGTTATAATGCTTCAGTTTTGTATTGACTAATTTTATCTGTCAAAATTAGTTGATTAGCTTGATTTTCAAATTTGATGATTTAAAAATAATAATAAATAACTAAGGACTGTTTTAGTATTTTATATATAGTAACTCATATTAATTTTGCAAATCCCGTAGGTTTGACTGAGGTTTACAGATGAGAAAACTGAGGTACCTCCACCTTAAGCAACTTACTTAAGGCATGCATTTTTTTTTTTTTAATATTGGAAGTGCAATTTGAATTTAGGCAATCTGGTACCAGACCCTATAATTTTGACCACTGTGCAGTTTTGCCTAGATGCCACATATATATTATATGCCAGGCATAGTGCTACTTATACATATATTTCATATAGAATTATAGTTATAGTTTACCATTATACTTTGAAGATAAACATGTAATTGGAAGTAATTATTATTTATGTATAAAATGTTTTATGCATCCTTCTTCTGTCATCAACCAGAGCAGTTTTAGGATATCCTGTGGTAATATTTTTCTTTCAAAAATTGGCTCTTATAATTTGGAAGACTATTATGTGTATGAACAATGGGTTCTAAGGATAATTTTATCATTAAGACTGATTATTTCCTTTACTTATCATAGTTTTGTTGAATATCTACAGCATGCCAGATAAGTGTAGACACAAATAAAATTCCCCTTAATATAGTTCTGGTGACTTCTGGACCCATGCAAATTCAAAATAATCTCACTGTAAAGTACTAAATGTCCTGAATTAAGTAGTTTCTGTTTTTATCACTGTCTGAAAGGGAGGATAAAGAGTAATTTGTTCATATTTAGGAGCTTCTGAACAGAGCCCTCTTTTACTTGAAACTAGGACTTTTTGGGCCAGTCTCTGAAATAACAAGCTAAATGTTTCCTCTCTGGAAAGAAAGCCAGAAAATTTCTGAATGAAGCTGCATCGTGAAGATGTTTAAAAATTCATTCTGATCCTTTTTTCAAAAGAGTGCTGTCTTCTGGAGGAGTTAAAATTTTTTATCTGTTTGGTTTCTTGTTAACATAAACTTTCTGGTGCCAAGACAGAAAAATATTTATATTATAATTTTTTATCTTTATTTTTTTGCACATAGGAGTAACTTGATTCTCAAGCCATTTTTGTCTTACAGACTGCTAGAAAGGAAAGCCATTTTATTATAAAAATAAATTTCTTATGTATTTTATTTATGTATTAATTATGCATATAAAATTAAAATTATATGGGTAGTTATGGTCTTATGGTCTAGGGCTAGCATATTCTAAGATGTAGGCTGTTGGTAAGTTTCTTTATATGTAAAAATGGTAATGGTTGTCTCAGAGGATTGGTAGGAGGCTTAAAGAAATTACACATATATTTTTATGTATATAGTGATATTTTATATGATAAATTATATATATGAAATGCTAAGCCTTGAACAATACTTAACTGTTATCATCATTGGTGTACTGTTGTTATCATTAGTGTATAATATGAACTTAGATTGATACTGGAGATGTAGCATGGTGAAGCCTAACTCTTTACCTACTGATTAATGTGTTCTGAGTTGCTCTAAATCTCCTTTTTCTCATATTGTAAATTTGGAATAATAAATGACTTCTAAGGTTATTATGAAATTTAAATGACATGCATCACTTCATTTGATAAGGGAGAGTTGTCATCCTGTTTTTACTCATTTTCCCTATTAAATTGAGAACTCCTAGAAGGTAGAATTTTTTTTCTTTAGTTGTTTGTCTTTGTTTATGGACTTAGTAATAAATATTTGAGTAACTGAATATATACAATGAATTGATATATACAACCATGTTTGAATTGTACTTCAATCCATACAAATATTAGGTTATCAGATGACAGAGGAATACATGAGGTATGATGTGTGAAAAGATGGGGGAGAGGTGCCTAATTTGGCACTTAACATATATGGCACTTTAAAAAATCTGTAATCTTTATTTTTAGAAGGTTTTTGTTATTTAAAAATTTTTCTTGTTTAATAGTGTGATGTACTTACTTGTCTTTTCTTTTTACCGTTTGATCTCCTTCACCCATCTGTATATAATTTGTAATTTAAAAATCTAAAATCAGGCTTCAAGACATGGATTTAAAAAGGCATTATAAAGAAATCTTTCACATAGTTCCAATAAAAATACTATTGCATGGTTATTTACTTATGTTTCTGTATTCCTCAACCATTTTAAGTTTCCAAGCCAGGAACTTTCCCTCTATTTTCTAAATATTTCTGATCACAAGGATTGACTAATACTAGATATTTCAGAATTGTTCCTGCAATGAGTGAAAGATAAGCCATCCTCTAACACTTACTCAAACAGAAATTAAGAAAATATATAAAAATCGATACAAGATAGATATATTAGTGATGCAAAATAGCTTTCCTTATATATA
The DNA here is from genome assembly GCF_023091745.1 of Budorcas taxicolor. Lineage (NCBI taxonomy): Eukaryota > Metazoa > Chordata > Mammalia > Artiodactyla > Bovidae > Budorcas > Budorcas taxicolor. The sequence goes on from NC_068910.1 coordinate 186,450,825, forward strand.
ACATAATAATGAAGCAAAATAAAGAACTATCAGTAAAATGATATTAAAGATTCAAACATAGAAATAAAGTCTCATGATTTTAGTAATGAGGCTAAATGAGGTTTCTCATAATAATCTCTATGATTACTTTATTTGAGCCACAGATTAACCATTCAGTTTCCAAGCCACAGAATCAAACAAGGAAGCACAGTTAGCATTTTGGCTTCTGAGGTGAAGCTGTCAAAATAGATTCATATCTAAAGAAAGTTTCTTTTAGGACTACTTAAAGGGAACATTCAATAGTAGAGCAGGCAATAACCTTAATTATAGTGTCCCTGTAATAAATATAGTGGTGAGTTTCCTCTTCAACCTGAATCATAATGTCAAGATGTTATTCAGTAAAAATCATTGATGGGGTCCTCAAAAATGTATTAGAGAATTGCCACTGGGCAATCAAAGTTATGTTGTACTGATATTATAGTGTGTTTTGTGCTGAATTGATTAATATTTGCATAGAATTTAAAGTAAAACCATGCTAATGATAATTTGTTTTTATGTTTCCCATAAAACAAAGGTCTATCCAAATGTAACAATGGGGGTTTTTATTGAGCAACCAACCCCTTTCCTACCTCGATTTCTGAACACATTGTTGACACTGGATTACCCAAAAAAAGCACTTAAATTCTTTATTCATAACAAAGTAAGTATTTGAAAAATGAAATATTTTAGGTGAAAACTTTGATCTTAGTTGAAACTATTTGTTATTATTTGTTCATGTCTAAAAATTTTTTCAGTTCAGTTCAGTTCAGTCACTCAGTTGTGTCCGACTCTTTGCGAAATTCGATGGGGGTTTTGAAATCATTACTGCTTTGCCTCTATAGGGGGCTTCCCTTGTAGCTCAGTCAGTAAAGAATCTGCCTGCATAGCAGGAGACCCAGGTTCAGTCCCTGAGCTGGGAAGATCCCCTGGAGAAGGAAATGGTGACGCACTCCAGTAACCTTGCCTGGAAAATCTCCTGGACAGAGAAGCCTGGTGGGCTGCAGTCCATGGGTTCGCAGAGTTTGGCACGACTGAGTGACTAACACTTACTTATTTGCCTCTTTAGCACCTAAGTATTTTCAAATCCAGTAATTAGTATCATAGTATTGGGATGAGCCACATGAAGCTGTCAGTTTTTTTGTAGATCAAAAATGGTTGACTATCAGCTATTTTAATAAATTTAATCTAGTATATAATGAAGAGATGTCAAAGAGTCTATAGTCGTTTGCCTTTGGGTTTGTACTGGTGCTTATTTTTGTAGAACTGGTCATAAAATCATAGCTAATGATAATACCTGGGTTTCCCTGGTGGCTCAGATGGTAAAGAATCTGGCTGTATTGCAAGAGATGCAGGTTCAGTCCTTGGGTCAGGAAGATCTCCTGGAGAAGGGCATGGCAACCCACTCCAGTATTTTTGTCTAGAGAATCCCATGGACAGAGGAGCCTGGCAGGCTACAGACCAGGGGATCACAGAGTTGGATGACTGAAGCAGCTCAACATGCACTTGGTGATAATACCTAACATCAGAACTTGAAATGTCTTCCAGATACAGTATTGTTTTGACTAATCACACAAGGACATACTCTTTCCCAAAGGCTTTCATTTCCTTCAAAAAATGTTTAGATCCTCCCAAATACCTCCCACATATGGTCTAAACTTAAAGACATTTTTCCTCAGTGTTTTTCCATTTACTTATCTCTTTCACGTTGAAACTGTTGACATTTATTATCATATGGAGAAACTCAATAGCCATGAAGTATAGTTTTTTTTCTCTCTTTTGTCTTAATACTTTTAGTTTAACATTGTTCTTTCTTCCTGATGTACATATCAGCTAGTCATTTGCCTTTTCCAGAGACTATTTTATTTAATATATTTGAAAAAACTAACTCAATAAGTTTTAAAGGGTGAATGCACTGAGCATTTGCTTTTTATAAAGTGCATTGTAATATATTACTTATATTAAAGTTTTTTTATGGAATGTGTCTTACACTTTTCCTCCTTTCATAGGACCTAAAACCCCTTGATAACAGGAGTTTTTATCTTCTTTTATTTAAAATTTTACCTCTCTGCAGCTTTTGTATGATGTCATTTTAATGAGTTGTGAAAAGCTTTCAAAAATACTTAGTGAGATTTGATAAATAAAAAGCTCTGAAGTTCTCTAATGATGGAGATAATCTTTTCTAAATTTTAGCACAGTCAAATCATACTAGTTTGATGACTTTTGATGTTGATTATTTTCTCATCATATTTATCAATAAAATCATATTAATTTTCCCTTCTTTTTGTTAAAAAATGACTCTTTATATGACCATAAATTTTTCTCTCTGCTTAAAATAACATTGTAATATTTACTTTATAAAAATGATGATAACAGATTAATGGGTTAGGTTTAAAAGATATTTTTATGGATATTTTATAACACATATCTAAGATTCTCTACCACAAGCCTTTTTTCAAGTTAGAAATTTTTTATAGCACTTACGGTTTAAGTATTAATGCAAGGGTCTGTCTAGAAGTAGATGTTAAAAGAATTTTAAAGTATCTTAAAAAAATTCCTATGTATCTCTTTTTAGGTTCTTCCTGTGATATTTAGATGACATTTATATATGTAATGCATTTAATACAGTTATCATTTTGTCTGTAATTGACTGAATATGTGAATTGTGGAGTTCACAATTTTGAATGTGAAGTTATCCTTCAATATGAAAACTTCAGTTGTCTTATTTTCTCTCACTACTTTTCTTTTTTTTGAAACTAATTTTCAATTTTTAAAATATGTTACAGGAAGTTTATCATGAAAAGGACATCAAAGTATTTTTTGATAAAGCTAAACATGAAATCACTACTATAAAAATAGTAGGTCCAGAAGAAAATCTAAGTCAAGCTGAAGCCAGAAACATGGGAATGTATGTTTTAACAAATATAAATTCAACCAGTATCTACTAAAGAAAATTTTCTTCAAAATTAATATCCTAAACTTGGATGTCTCAACTGTATGTGCACATGTGTGTGTATGTGTGCATGTGTGTGTGTACATGTGTGTATCCGCACATGAGCAATCCTCTGCTTTAGAACTATATCTATGTTTGAATGTATTTATGTCTAAAGGGCCATGAAAATTATTTACAATTTTCTTTTAATGGCTGAGAGTCAATATATTTAATGAAACTATTAATTGAACTTCAGTTCAATATTTAAATCCTCAGACAGATGAGTCATGTGACTGATGTAACAGTGATTTAAATATGTATTAGCTGAAGGTTTTGTGGGACAGAAATGTATGTTTCAGATATTTTAGTTACCTCCTGGGCTTCCTCAGTAGCTCAGTGGTAAAGAATCTGCCTGCAATGCAGGAGCCACTTGGAGATGAGGGTTTGATTCCCTGGGTTGGGAAGATCTGATGGAAGAAATGGCAACCCACTCCAGTATTCTTGCCTGGAGAATCCTATGGACAGAGAAGCCTGGTAGGCTATAGTCCATGGGGTCACAAAGAGTTGGACATGACTAAAGTGACTTAGCATGCATGCATGCATGATCTAAATAGTACTATAACCATAAAGGAAATACTTTAGTTCCTTTGTCTAGCCCCTTTAATAACTTCAGACAGATTATTTATAAAATTTTGGTTGCAGTAAAGACAGTTATTTATTCAGTGATTGTTGAATATGCCCATCAGTGTTTAGAGAGCTACTGATTAAAAGGTAAGAGATGGTCACTTCTTAGCAGGATATATTCTTGTATTGTGCTATGGAAGCTCTGCCCAGAGTGATAGACAGTGCCTACTGTGGGCATATAAGGACTGGCAGGAAAACAGACCTTGGAAAAATCAAACTGATGTTAATACTAAGGGTTCTGTAACTTAATCATTGGAGAGTACCTTGGGTCCACATTTAGAACCTGTTTTCTCTAATTTAAAAAATTCTGTGTGTGCTGTTGTGTCTGACTTTGCCTCAGCACAGTGTTCTCTAATTTACTTATGTCATTACAGTTATCAGCAGTTCATTCTTTTTCATTGCTGACTAGTATTTTTCCATATGAATATATTATAAGTGCTTTATATTCTGTACAGTTGATAGGCATTGGGTTATGTAGAGTTTCCGGCAATTATGAAAAAGACTGCTAATGAAGATTCTTTATTAGAAGTGTGAATAAAATGTATTTTGTGTGTGTGCATGTGTTTGTGTGTGTGCATGTGTGTACATATATCCTTTAGAATATATTTGGAAAATACCAAGGAATGGACTAACTAGGGCCCAGGTTTAGAATAGATTATGTTTAACTTTTTAAGAAATGGATGAATAGTCCAAAATGAATGGACATTTTACACTTATAGCAACAAGGTGGTAGAGCTCCAGCTGCTCTACATGTTTCTCAACATTTATTGCCCATCTTTTTGTTTTAGCCACCCTACTGGGTATGGAAAGATATCTTACTCTGGCTTTTTAAGAATTACCTTTTAATGAGAAGAAGTTTTAATCTTAATAAAATTCTGTTTCATTTTTTTATGCTTTGATATTTATTTTCTATTTAAGAAATCTTATTCTGATGTCATGAATCCATTCTTTGAAATTTTTCTTTCATAAGCGTTATTATTTTATCATTTATGGCGAAGATGTTTCAATCTGCAACTCATCTTGAATACATTTTTGTGTTTTGAGTGAAGTAGGGGTCAAATTTTATACTTTGTGAATGAAATCCCAGTTGTTTCAACACTCCTTTTATTTCTTTTTAAAAAATTATTTATTTTTTAATTGAAGGATAGTTGATTTACAAAATTTTATTGTGTTCTACCAAATATCAACATGAATCAGCCATAGATACACATAAGTGCCCTCCCTCTGAACCTTCCTCCCATCTCTCTCCCTATCTCACCCCACTAGGTTGTTACAGAGCCCCATTCCTTTTTAAATTAAGGCTTTTCTTTTCCTACTTAATTGACTTGGCCTTGGTCCTAAATTAGGTGACTGAGTATTTATGTGTGGTTGGGAACTCTCCATTCTGTCCTGTTGCTCTAAGATGAATGCCACACTTTATTGCTAAGAATTTATATTCATCTTGAAATCATGTAGTATAAATGTTTCAATTTTTATCCAAGATAATCTGGGCTGCTTTTTAAAAAAAATTTTTTAGTTTATTATTTTATGTTGAGTATCAGTTTAGTTTGGTTTAGTCACTCAGTCGTGTCTGACTGTTTGCGACCCCATGAATCGCAGCACGCCAGGACTCCCTGGCCATCACCAGCTCCCTGAGTTCACTCACACTCATGTCCATCGAGTCGGTTGATGCCATCCAGCCATCTCATCCTCTGTTGTCCCCTTCTCCTCCTGTCCCCAATCCCTCCCAGCATCAGAGTCTTTTCCAATGAGTCAACTCTTCGCATGAGGTGGCCAAAGTACTGGAGCTTCAGCTTCAGCATCATTCCCTCCAAAGAAATCCCAGGGCTGATCTCCTTCAGAATGGACTGGTTGGATCTCTTTGGAGTCCAAGGGACTCTCAAGAGTCTTCTCCAACACCATAGTTCAAAGGCATCAATTCTTTGGTGCTTAGCTTTCTTCACAGTCCAACTCTCACATCCATACCTGCCCACAGGAAAAACCATAGCCTTGACTAGATGGACCTTAGTTGGCAAAGTAATGTCTCTGCTTTTGAATATGCTATCTAGGTTGGTCATAACTTTTCTTCCAAGGAGTAAGTGTCTTTTAATTTCATGGCTGCAGTCACTCACATATAATATTTGTCTCAGGTGTGCAACATAATGCTTTAATATTTGTATATGTTGTGAAATAATCACCACAATGCCTAGTTACCATCTGTCACCATACATAGTTAAGAGTATTTTAAAATAATTTCCTCTAATTTTTTTTTGAACAATTTTAACAGTCTTCCTATCTGGTATCCTGTTTGACAGTTGCTTAGAAACAACTGTGTTATGAAGATAAATACTGTCAATAGCAGAAAATGATAACTTGAATAAGCAGTGACAGAGCAGAGCTCAGAAAGAACCCCAGATGCAGAAACCACAATACTTGGAAGCATGTCATATATCACAAGTAGTTCATTCCTTTGTGTTCCTGTGATAACGCTCCAGACTGTACCAGGAACAGCATACATCATAATCCATGTCCCCATATAAGGAGCAGGGCAGTGACTATCTTAGAAAGAATTCCATGTAAATCAAGTTTAAAAAGTATTAATTCCTTAAGAGTTATACACCTGTACCTCCAAGATTTCACTTAAACTAAATTGTAAATATACAGAATTTTGCTCTGTGAGTATGTGTGTGTGTGTAGAAAATATTTTGATTTGTGAAAAATTCTGTTGACAAAAACATTAATATAAAATATGTTTGCCTTTTAAAGAGGACTAAATGCTGAACTATAAATTGCCCATTTGACCTGCTGCTTTACAGTTTAAAGTATTTCATGGCTTGAAAATATATTTCAAAAATATTCACTTGCTCTAAAATTTTTAGTGTTGCTCTATCAATGAACATCTGTGTTGATCACCTGACCATTTTGAAATTTAAAGTAATATTTACCCTTTTGGATATTGTCTTACTATTTTGATTAGAAAAGTATTTTAGAAAAACCTTATTTTACATGAGATTTATGTTAACATTTTTCAACCAATATTTTCAAATATTTGGTTTATTTTAATGCTTATTTTATTACTTTTTCAACAACAGGGATTTTTGCCGTCAGGATGAAAACTGTGAATATTACTTTAGTGTCGATGCAGATGTTGTTTTGACAAATCCAAGGACTTTGAAAATTTTGATTGAACAAAACAGGTACTATATATGATTCAATGTCAATTTATTTTGGAAATTATAATTATTTTTTGCATCTATGTGGACATGCTGTAATTACTTATCTGTGTTTAGCAAACTGAGAAAACTCACAAGAGGTTATTTTCTACAACTTTCAATTCTAATAATTTGTATTTTTTAGAGAAGTCAAATAGAAAATAACCCAATGAAAATTTAGATGTATTAAGTATTTTACAATCACAAATGTAATGTTTATTACCTATATTTGGCCTATTTTTTTAAACTAGATGAAATTGTGATCTATCTGTAACATATGGAATTGCTTTATTTTCTAAAGATATTTTTAAAATAGAATTTCATAAAACTTCAGACCTAAAAAGTTATTACAAGCAGAGTTGAAAGTTCTTAGAATTTGAAAGAAATTTCAGAGGTGCACATTACTCCACAGACTGATCTGTGATTTTATTTAGTCCTGAACTAATTATCATTAGGCAGTACCTGTTTTTATTTAGCCAAATTGAAGTGAGAAAATGGCACCATCTATACCAGCAATGGCAACCCACTCCAGTACTCTTGCCTGGAAAATCCCATGGATGGAGGACCCTGGTAGGCTGCAGTCCATGGGGTCGCGAAGAGTCGGACATGACTGAGTGACTTCACTTTTACTTATCAGTTTCATGCATTGGAGAAGGAAATGGCAACACACTCCAGTGTTCTTGCCTGGAGAATCCCAGGGATGGCGGAGCCTGGTGGGCTGCCATCTCTGGGGTTGCACAGAGTTGGACACAACTGAAGTGACTTAGCAGCAGCAGCATGCCGGCTTATAGTGATTTAATGTTTATTTTATTTATTACTGCTAACACTAGTATTCAAAGTGAAAAAAAAAGTGAAGGTGTTAGTCTCTCAGTGATGTCTGATTCTTCACAGCCCCATGGACTATATATAGCCTGCCAGGCTCCTCTGTCTATCGGATTCTCCAACTAAGAATACTGGAGTGGGTAGCTATTCTCTTCTCCAAAGAATCTTCCTGACCAGAATTGAACTGGGTCTCCTGCACTGCAGGTGGATTCTTTACCATCTGAATCACCAGGGAAGCCCAGTAATAGTGTTACTAGTATTAATATTTCCACTAATAACCCACCTTTAATGAGTGCTTAAGTGCCAGGTATTAATCTATGTATGTTCACAAATATTAACACAATTATTTTTCTTAACAAATAGAATGGTTAGCAGAGAAATGTTAAAATTGCTGTTTTGAATGTAAGATGTCTACTGTCCTCTATTAACCCATCCTATGTATAATTTGTCAATTTGAGAATTCAGTTATTCAAAATCTAAGGCTGCTCAGTATTAATCTTAGAATTCTATACTCAAAAACACTGAGGCACACAGCAGATGGATTTTCACTTTCATTGTCTCGTTGCCCAGCTCTTTCAGGCAGCTAAGATTGTAATTAAGATTTCTTTCTATTAAGTGTTTGATCTGATTAGTTATCTTGAACTATCATTCCTTCAGTTTAGTTCAGTTCAGTTTAGTCGCTCAGTCGTGTCTGACTCTCTGCGACGCCATGAATCGCAGCACACCAGGCCTCCCTGGCCGTCACCAACTCCCGGAGTTCACTCAAACTCAAGTCCATCGAGTCGGCAATGCCATCCAGTCATCACATCCTCTGTTGTCCCCTTTTCCTCCTGTCCCCAATCCCTCCCAGCATCAGAGTCTTTTCCAATGAGTCAACTCTTCGCATGAGGTGGCCAAAGTACTGGAGTTTCAGCTTTAGCATCATTCTCTCCAAAGAATATCCAGAGCTGATCTCCTTCAGAATGGACTGGTTGGATCTCCTTGCAGTCCAAGGGACTCTCAAGACTTCTCCAACACCACAGTTCAAAAGCATCAATTCTTCGGTGCTCAGCTTTCTTCACAATCCAACTCTGACATCCATACATGACCACTGGAAAAACCATAGCCTTGACTAGATGGACCTTTGTTGGCAAAGTAATGTCTCTGCTTTTGAATATGCTATCTAGGTTGGTCATAACTTTCCTTCCAAGGAGTAAGTGTCTTTTAATTTTGTGGCTGCAATCGCCATCTGCAGTGATTTTGGAGCCCCCCCAAATAAAGTCTGACACTGTTTCCACTGTTTCCTCATCTATTTCCCATGAAGTGATGGGACCAGATGCCATGATCTTCATTTTCTGAATGTGGAGCTTTAAGCCAACTTTTTCACTCTCCTCTTTCACTTTCATCAAGAGGCTTCTTAGATCCTCTTCACTTTCTGCCATAAGGATGGTGTCATCTGCATATCTGAGGTTATTGCTATTTCTCCCGGCAATCTTGATTCCAGCCTGTGCTTCTTCCAGCGCAGTGTTTCTCATGATGTACTCTGCATGTAAGTTAAGTAAGCAGGGTGACAATATACAGTCTTGACGTACTCCTTTTCCTATTTTGAACCAGTCTGTTGTTCCATGTCCAGTTCTAACTGTTGCTTATGACCATTCCTTAAATTAACATAATATGTAGATCCTAATTTATGTTTTTATTTCCAGTGTTTTGGGTATTCCAGCAAAGCAGATTATAGATATATCTGGTTAACATTTTATTCTAATAGGAACCAGGAAAAATAAACTACAAACTTTTTAATAAAGTGTATTTGTAGACTCTGTGTTACTTTTACGTAGGTAAAGGAACGACACACCTGGTCTTCACAAGATTAGAGTGTTGTGAAATGGTTTTTTTGTGGAGATAGTTGGTCTATTGCCTTCCTCTTGGAGGAGCTGTGTGAGATTTTCTTCAAAATTGTGTGACACTACTACAATTTAGTTCATTTTTAAGTTAATTCTAGTGGAATTTCAGAATTTGTTACTTCCTTTGAAAAATGCTGATGCATTATAAATTAGATTTCTTTAAGAAGAAATCTGACATGTTTTGAATTTGTAACACATACTTGTCTCAAAGGGAATTCTTTCCTGGGAAATAGTGAGACAGTGCTATTCTATTTTGTTTTCTAAGGGAGTCAAAAACCAGAAAAATGTTCAATGTTGCCAGGGCTAGCACAACCCGTTATAAAAGTTAAAAAAAAAAATTGCAGCATTCTTTAAAGTAATTCAGGCAGGACTCAACTTTAGGAAAACTGGCCTGTTTACAAATATCTCAGCCCATCTTCATAAATTTTTTTATTCAACAAATATTTATGAGATACCTTAATGTACTAGGGACTGTTATGTCTGCCTAATAACAATGAAAGTATTTGATTTCATTGAATATAATTTTTGAAATATTTAAAATAAATGATTAAGGTAGTTATACTTTTATTGGATGTAAGTATGGTCCTTTTAAAAATTATTTTTATAGTTTCATTCACATTTTCAATTACTTTTTCTTTTTCAGTAGTCTTTTTACCAAGCATGATTGAAAATCAGCAATGTACTTGTTTAAGCAAAAGTGAAGGGAGGAAATTCCTCTCTATCTTATTTTAGGTTTTTGGACTAATTGCGTATGTGTTAAATAAAGTTTATTGTTTTCTGTGTCATGTTAAGCCCCAAACACATAATTTTGTGGCAGTTAAAAAATGGATAATCACCTGAATTTGTTTCTCTCTCCTCAGGAAGATCATTGCTCCTCTTGTAACTCGTCATGGAAAACTGTGGTCCAACTTCTGGGGGGCCTTGAGTCCTGATGGATACTATGCTCGATCTGAAGATTATGTGGATATTGTTCAAGGGAATAGAGTGTAAGTTACTTGATTTGATCTTGTCATGTGAAATATCTTTATGTAAAGATATGATTTTATAATATTATATTGAGTTTTCAAACATTTTTTAATCTCTTTCCTTTATGTTAAATGGAAATGTGAAGACCCTGGAGACCACTTGTGATCCTGCAATACTAGTATAAAACTAATATTTTAAAAATTGTTCTTAATGTTGTAAATCTTCAAAAGCACACACTCTCAGTTGTGGTAAAGACTAAAAGATAGTGTATGATTACCATGGGTAGTCATCTTATAGTTGTTAGAAGAGTAATATTCTTTAAAGTTTGGAAAGGGAATTTCATTTAGCTAGTTTATTTAGTGGCCAGGATGAACGTTGTTTGATAGCTTATAAAATTTATAAATGAGTCAACAAAAACACCAACAACTAAACCTTCCATCATTTCCTTTCGAAGAATTTCTGTTTGATATAGCTGGTATTCTGCTTTAAAGAGAAGTTTCTTCTCCGTATGATTTCCATTTTCTAGAGTCTAAAAAGAATATACTTGCTAACAAGTATGTGCATTATTTATACTTATTTCAGACACAGAAGTTGATTTTTTTTAAACTAAAGGATGATCACATTTGAATTAGCTTTTTGCTAAGGTTAAAACAGAGAAGAATGCCATCCTTTTGTTCAAGCAGCTGACTTGAACCAGAGTGACTGAGATATTAAGTGCTTTGCCTAATTTCTCAGATATATCAGCTCAATTAAAGAGGGTTAACATTTAAAAAAAAACCATACAGTTTTTGTTGAAAAGTTGAGTTGTGAAGAGATGTTTTGCTTGTGAAAATTATAATAGGCATGAGAACAGTAATAGTTAATTTGAATGATACAAATGTGATAAAGTCTTTTGTTAGCTACAGTTAAGAAGCATGATAGCTGAGAAAATACTACTAAAATCATATTCTGTTGTTTCAAAGTACTTTAATAGTTTCTGGGATGATTTGTATAGACCATATGCCTAATGTTGTCTGTGGGTGTGGCAGAAATAAGGCTTCACAGAAATAGAAAACACTTATTTCATTTAAGCTGTTTTAGCTCAACTTCCTGTCATTGTCTAAAGGAAAAGAATAAAGTAGAGGCTTTTGATTTAGTTAATAGAAGAATGTACCTTATATATAAGAGATGCATGAAAGAATGACATCTTATAACGTGTGTGTGTGTGTGTGTGTGTGTGTGTGTATGAAACAGTCTACTCTTTACCATACCAATGATAAATTTATGAATTCAGTGGGCATACTATTTATTTTTGATTGAACATTTCCTCTGAAGCTCCTCTAGTAAGACAAAATGATAGTATATATATTGCTTTCAATCTCTGACTACGTTTCCTTGGTCAGGATTTTCCCTTTCTGTTCTGTGAAAGCAAAACATATCCCTTCAAGTGAAACCTCTGTTTTGTTGTTTTTAGAAAATGAGTCATGTTCAGAGTAAGCAGACAAGTGTGGGAAAGAAAGAAAGATGAAATAAACAGTGTCTTCCATCACTTGTGTACTTCAAGCTATGTTTATATCTTCCTTTTTCTACAGATAATTGAGATAGCTTAATGACAGGTTAAAGCATCTGCCTGCAATGCGGGAGACCCGGGTTCAATCCCTAGGTTGGGAAGATCTCCTGGAGAAGGAAATGGCAACCCACTCCAGTATTCCTGCCTGGAGAATGCCATGGAGAGAAGAGCCTGGCAGGCTACAGTCCATGGGGTTGCAAAGAGTTGGACACGACTGAGCGACTTCACTTTCTTCTTTCTTTTCTTTCTAATGACTTTCAAAAGACTGAATTTTTAAGAGAATTTTAGGCTATGTTCAGTGGTGTGCTGGTAAATATCTAATAACTGATTCTTGGGGTTGAAGATGCCCTGGTTTGTAGTTTTGCCCATCTTTGTCTTCTGAATACATCTACTATGGCTGATTTCAAGCTTCCAATGTGGTCACTGAGTGTAGATTTGGGAAGGGAAGCTCAGTGCTCTGGGAAGCCAGTGTGAGCTGGATGTGATGTTTTTGCTATTGAAGTGCTTAATCATAAATGCCCATCAGGATATTGTACTCTAACTGATCAACAAAGTGAGGGATGACAGCTAAAATGCCAAACATATCAACTTTAAAATGAAGTTTATAGGGAGATAACTGATATAGCTCATAATCTGGGTTGGGAAGAATCCTCTGGAGAAGGGATAGGCTATCTACTCCAGTATTCTTGGACTTCCCTTGTGGCTCAGCTGGTAAAGAGTCTGCCTGCAATGCAGGAGGCCTAGGCTTGATCCCTGGGTTGGGAAGATCCCCTGGAGAAGGGAAAGGCTACCCACTCTGAGAAGAGTGGAGAATTTCATGGACTGTACTGTCCATGGGGTCACAAAGAGCCGGACACGACTGAGCGACTTTCACTCACTCACTCATGTAGTGTTTACCAAATGCTCTCATGTATATGTGTGTGTACATATGTCAGATATATCATGAAATGTGTTTGTATCTGTGTGTAACTTGACTCCATAGTTTATATATGCAAAACTTTAAACATACAAGGCATTTATTTTAAAACCATAAAAATAAAACTTTAAATATTTTGTATTTGTGGTATTTTGGAATGTCTTATCTTTACTTTCAGAGGGATATGGAATGTCCCATACATGGCTAACGTGTACTTAATTAAAGGAAAGACCCTCCGATCAGAGATGAATGAAAGGAACTATTTTGTTCGTGATAAACTGGATCCTGATATGGCTCTTTGCCGAAATGCTAGAGAAATGGTAGGGAATATGATGATGGCTTGCTTGAATGTCTCTGTAAGATGGCTTGCTTTACCAGTTGATGTGTCATTTGTTTTGATGCCCTTTTCTTTCTAATTTGTAAGTACTAGCCAATTTTTTTGGTTCTGCATTAAAATATTGGGAGTGATTATGGAGAATAATTTGCCTGTGCAACACCTGCAGAAACAACTGGAAAAAAGTTTGGCTTAGGCTAACTCACAGGCAACAATAAGATATTAAATCGTAAGGATAGATTGGTTACAAATCAACTTTGCATTTTTAAGAATTTGTTTTTAATTTGAAATTCTATACTTAAAAATCTGACCTAATTAAACTTAATAGATGAAGCCTGGGTGAAATGATGATTTACATATTTAAGAAAAACACTCTTGTCCTAAAGTCAATATCCAATATTTCTCTGTCATTATTAATCCCATACTTTGAGAAAATAGATTCCTTACACTAAACTGGGAGAAGGATTAAAATATGTAGTCTGTTTATGTAAAAAATTGATACATCGCTAGTCTATAATATATTTTCATTATAAAACTTGAAGTGATTGTAGAATTTTTTTTTTCAAAATGTATAAGTGTGTCTTAAAACATACTTATATGGTTTTATGTTTTAGAAATGATTGGGTTATTTTATTCAAATTTGTATAAGCAAATATGTTTATGGAAAAATCAGGAAAGTTGGCAAGTACTTTTTTCTAGTCTAGTAAGGCATGTTTTACTTGAATATGTTTGTTTTTCCTACAAACTTTTGTCCATTGTTGCACTGAGTATACTCAGTACTTGTGATTGTAATTTGTGCTCATGTTTGGCTAATTTGACTCAACAGCGCACCCTGGAATGGCCTCTCTTACACTTTTTTTTTTTCTTTGTCTAATGAAAACTCTGTTACTAAGGAATGAGCTTGGATTTATGTTTGACCAACAGAAAAAACAAAAAAAGGGCTGGAGTTGTTTCTTTATGTGCACTGTAAGCTTTGCTTGTTCTGCATGTTGTCTGTGAAGGACATTTCAGAATGTCAGCTTTTTCTCAAGGGCTGCTATTTTTATTTACCTAAGAATACCCGAGAGAGTGGATGTGCAGGTCAACTTACCCAATCCTTCTCTTCATTTTAGACTTTACAAAGGGAAAAAGACTCCCCTACTCCGGAAACATTCCAAATGCTCAGCCCCCCAAAGGTGTTATTTTTATTTACTTTTATTTTTGTTTATTTACTTTAAATACTAGATACTGTATATTGCCTAAAGTAAAGTTTCTTCAAGAGTCTTCTTTTCATTTAGCTTGGTGTAAACTGTTGGTATTCACTGGTTTTGAATTTGTATATGTGAGCGTGTATTTTGTGTGTTGGGGGTAGGCATGTGTGATATTCAACTCTTAGTTCTTCGGGCTGATTTGCATTTTATGGGTGACAGATGGAAAAGTTAAATACAAATCACTTTCACTAGTTTCTCCAGTTTTTTGTTTTTTTTTAAGGAGAGAAGAGGTAGGAGTATGTATAAAGTACATCCTGATTAAATGAGATTTGATTCCTCTTCGCTAATTTTCTTTTTATTAATAACTAACTCTTTTACCATTAAAACAGGTACAAAAAGAAACAACCCTACCTTAATGGTGTTTGCCATATTTATTAGGTTTGGGGCAAGGATGAGAAACTGATTTTCTTTAGTTGCCTCTTAATGCAGGAGTAATTTCTGTGTTCAGTCTTTAAACATCAAAATATAAAAGTATGAAATAGACTGATAAAATATTGACATTTGAATTTTTGTTTAAAAATGTGATATCTGCTTTGAAAGGAAAAGAAGCCAAAAGAGGTACAATTAATTGCACTTTGGCATCTAAAAAATATTTCTGCTTTCAAACAGGAATTCTTTTTCCCTGATGTCTACATCTAGGACCAGTGAGAAAGGGACAAAAACAGTCCTTCTTCCTCTTCTTTTTTTCAGTTGAGTGTCAGTGCTATCAATTAGTTTTGTGTGGTGTCTGAATTCATAATTAATTAAATTCTACTTTTATTTTAAATTATGCATGTTTTATATGAAAAATAAAAATGCATGTTCCTGAATAAGAGATAAAAGTTGAAATTTATATCTCTTGTAAAATTTTTCCTGTGGTTAAACTTATTTTATTATATTTTCCTTCAATATTATTAATACTATTATTTTTTGGCATATAGGGTGTGTTTATGTACATTTCTAATAGACATGAATTTGGAAGACTATTATCAACTGCTAATTACAATATTTCCCATTTTAACAATGACCTCTGGCAGATTTTTGAAAATCCTGTGGTATGTATTTCATGCTCAACTTCATTTATTACTTATTTTTTGTAACTCTAAATGGATATAAATCAATTAGGTTAATAATACAGAAATATAGCAAGAGACTTTAAAGAAGTATTTTTAATTATGTAATCACAGACCTATTTATTGTATTTCTTGGCTAAGAACTTTCTTTTTAAAGGCATATTAAGTTTGAATAAGGGAATTATCAGTTTCTTTGATTTCTCCTAATATTTCTGTTATATGTATTTCAAGACACCAATAAATTTTCAATCTCAATTTCGGAAGAAAATGTTTATGAGTAGCTCATGTATGACAATATTACATTTTGACTTTCAGAAAGAAAATATAAGAACTTAGTTTGAGAAAATGCATTTTAAAATAAAGTAAAAATTCTGTGAATATACTGTAAAGATAGCTAGAGAAAACTGCAAAGTTGAATCAGCATATAGAGAAAATCTTCAGTTGAGGAAACTATGTCCAAAATTATTTCCTTTCTATAATTTTTGAATCATGCAAGAATTAATTCCTTTTTGTCTTAATTGGTTTTCTTTAGGCAAGATGGCACATTTATTGAAGGGAAAATACTCTCTAAAATCTATGCTTTTTTTCCTTGCTAGTAGTCAAGTTTTAAATTACGAAGACTCAGTCCACCTGATGAGAGATGTCTTTTTCTTTGTAGAAGTGTTGACTTTGGGGAATAGTAAATTTAATGGTCTCTAAAACTCTATTGTTGGAAAAAGAATATCTTTTGACTTTTTTATTTGTCTTAAAAGTACTTCTGTTTCACTTTAGCAGCGTATCTCCATCTTTCACAGGAGAATTGAAAGGGGCTCTTTTTTAAAATGTTGAGGATGGAATTACCTATTTTACTTTTGTACTAGAACTCTTGGTATTTTGAGAGATACAATTATTTGATTTCTTGGCTAATACTAGCTTCCTGAAAAAAATGTCCCAATTATATCCTGAAATGTAGATATTTGTGTGAGATTTTAAATCTTTGGAGAGTATGCAAAGAATATATCAGAAACTGGAACTGGTTTTCTTTCCATGGCTTTGTTCTAGTTTTGGTAAATTAACTTGACTGATATGTCTCATGAAGGATATCCCATAGCAAAGTATTTAATATTACCCCATTATCAGAACTACTAAGAAATTAATAAAGTCAGTTTATTCAATGATATTTGAAAACAGTCTAAAATAAAAAGTTAATATTAATGCTTTAATGTAAAATCTTAGAGTCTTGTTTCTTTAACTTCAAAAATCTATAATGATGCCAAGAAAGAATACTTAAAAATCTTTAAAGATTCTGAAAAAAAAAAAGAAAAAAAAATCTTTAAAGATTCTGAAATGTTATGTATGATTATTTACTTTTAATTTCCCCCCAGATTTTGGAATCAGAGAACCAATTAAAGGGGATAATGAGTAATTTGATCCTTATAGTGACATACTATGTATAAATTAATTTTGTTAAAGAATTTGAAGATAATTTTGGTTCTTCCATATCTAAAAATATCTGAGTTACATATAAGCAGAGAAATGTAAAACTAAGAATGGCAAATAAATTATCAGGACCCTTTTTAAATGTGGCCTCAAAAGATATATTTCAGACAAATATTTTTTGAAACATATTTTGATTGAAATTATTTTGAGTCCTTAACCTCAGTTTTTCCCTACTGGCTTACTGTTTGTACTTTGCAAAGAGAACACTAAGAATTTTGTTAAACAGTCTAAATATATTTAAGAAAAGATCATTATGGATATTGAATCTTATTTTAAGATATACCCTTTAAGTATTGGGTTTTTAAGTAAAACACTTAACCCAGGAAAAAGATTCCTTAGTTGATATTGACAAAAATTGTGTCTTAGTGTGTGATTGGTGTGTCAGTGATTGGGTTAAGAGAAGATTCAGGTTCATGAGTTAATATGAAGAGGATCTATTTTTCAATACATGGTCTTAAACCTTAATTTCAGTTAACTAAAAGTTATGATAATGTTAGTAACCCCATTGAGCATTCTTTGATACTAATCTAAAGCTAAAGTGAAAATACATTGAATATATTTAAAAAAAATAAAAATTATTTTAGAGTAATTCACTATAAAAGTATATAAGCAAGGCCAAGTTGATTAATTTGCTAATTTCTACTAATGTTTGTTGCTAGAATTATTTTCCCTATCTTTCACTTTTAAAAACACATATTTGCCTACGCCTATGTATAACTGTCCTGGAGGAGGACATGGCAGCCCAGTCCATTATCCTTACCTGGAGAATCCCCATGGACAGAGGAGCCTGGTGGGCTACAGTCGGACATGACTGAGGGACTAAGCACGCACAACTCATGTATATCCATAGAATATAGCATACAAATATAGACACTATAAGATTACTCAGAATTTAAAATAGAGTTATAAATCTGCATAAACAAAAACTTTGCATTTCACAGAATGTTTTAAACATACAAAAAAATCAGGCAGTTTAGAAAACATAAACTCTAGTTTCTGAAAGTTTCTATTTTGTCTACTACACATAGTCATTTATAAATTGCTTGAGCAGTTTCTAAAGTGCATATACTTTATATTTTCCTTAAAAGTATTCGTGGAAAGGTTTTTGCTTTAATCTGAGCAATCATTTTTTTTTTTTTTCTCCATAGGACTGGAAGGAAAAGTATATAAACCGAGATTACGCAAAGATTTTCACTGAAAATATAGTTGAACAGGTTTGTATTGGAAATTACTATGATATATAGAGCATTTTTGTTATACTTTCTAGTAGGGAATATTATTAACGTAATATTCTCTAGCAGAGGATGTTGTGAAAGTAGAGAAACTGTCCTTTAGGTAAAGTTCATGTGACTTAATTACCAATTTTACAGCCTTGAAGGTCATATAGTTTAACATGTAGAAAAATGAAAATTAGCAGTAATATTAAGGTCATGCTGTTTTTTTTTTAGCATACTCAAATGTCATAACCGTTTCAGAAATAAATTTTTGACAGATCTCTGGTGTAAGCCTCTTTCAGTGAAATTTAATCTTTGGAGAAATTGGACTCCAAACATCACTTCTCAAAGAGGTTCCTTTCAAAAATGAACTCTGTTTTAGATTAATGTTCCAAATTATTACTAATACCTTATTTCAGAGAATGTAAAGGGCCTTTAATTCTGAGATGCTGTTATTTTGTTCACTGTGAGAAAGGAAAAAAATTACTGCCAATTAAACTATGATGCACATTGAAAGAGCTATGTTAGATTTACTGAGGCAAAGGTGTTGTATGTCATAGGACACTGTATACATAACATTTCATTTCAATGACAAATCATAATGTATCATTTAAAAAGATGTCTCAAAAGGCAGATTAACAAATGTAACACCAACTAAATGTGTATATGCATTTGCACACATACAGATGCATACATGCACACATGTTGAGAACAGAATCAATATCTGACCAGATCCCTGTGTCATTAGCAGCTATATCACAGTGGCTGCCTAGCCAACTGTGAGTCTAAGAACACATCTTGATTTCATAGAGGTTAAAATGCAAAAAAATAGTCTTAGAAATTGTTTTTTAAAAATCTATTGTTTGTAACAGTAGTGTCAGTATTGTTGGGCAAACTTCTTAAAAAGACATCTAAGTGAGATAAATACTGAATATTACTTTTGAAATGACATTTGTAAATAAAAAGACACAAAATGTTACTGTCTTAATGGTGGTGTCATGTTTTATATGTAGCCTTGTCCAGATGTTTTTTGGTTTCCTATATTTTCTGAAAAAGCCTGTGATGAATTGGTGGAAGAAATGGAGCATTATGGCCAGTGGTCTGGTGGGAAACATCATGTAAGTTGTCATTTTACATTAAGAACTAAAATGTATATGTGGGGCAAGGAGGAGTATCGGTATTTAGAGAAAGTGGAGGAGGTTTGTCCTTTTTGTCTTACATCTCTTAGTCCTAGACCTCAATGAAGGGGCTAGCCAAGACTGTCAAGAGAACTATGTTTTTCATCTAATTCTGCCAATCGTTTTTTAACATTTAGTCTATCTGGGCCTCAATTTCATCTCCGGGTACACTGAGTGATCCTTCAGGGTCTGTGTCCTCTGACTGGGGATGGTAAGGTCATATAGGCCTATTGTGTGATATTGCTCTTCTCTAAGGCCTTTTTTTTTTTAAATTCTCTGTGTTTTCACAGTGAGGTATAGTGAAAATACCAAAACAAAGTTTATCTGGTTCACTGCCAAAGCTATTTTTTTGTGTGTAAACATAGGAAGGAGGAATCTGTTTGAATGCCTTTGGTGTAATTCAGTATTGTATTTACATTCAAAGACTTGGCAGGAGGCATTACTGTTGGTGGTTCAATGTATTTCTTTTCCTCTGAGAACCCACAAATGCCAGCTTCTTTATAGTACCAAGGAATTTTAGTGGAATACTCTGGAATATTAATGCCTCTGCTCAAATATATACCCACCTAGTCAGCTGATCAGGAAGGCAGAAGTTTGAAGTATGAGGAATAACTTGAAGTTGGCAGGTTGTAGGGAAATGAAAAGCAATCATGGAAGGAATTTGGGGGCCACAAGATAGAAGTGAGGAGATTGGAAGGTAATGTTTATTTGCAGTGACAGGTAGTAATCCAAGGTGCAGACAAACAAAATCTATGCCCATCAAACAGCTAAGACTTCCTGAAGGGTCACTGTAAAACAAAAAACAAAAAATTCATTTTTAAGGGGACATGGAAAGGCTTTGGTGATCAATTGTATTTATTTTCTTGTTAGACCTCACATATCTGTTAAATAAATATGAAAGCACTCTACTTACTCTGTAATACTTTGTTTCATCACTGATACATTTGCAAAGCTGTGTTATCTAAGTTATTTTGATAGTCTTGTGGTTAAAGCAGATGGTACACCATAATTGAACTGTTATTTTTATTGTCTATTATGATCTTGTGGTTGAAAAAATTTCCAAGACAAAGTGAGTGTGAATTGCACATGGACCACACTTTATGATGTCATGAATGCTCTTTCCAGGATAGCCGTATATCTGGTGGCTATGAAAATGTTCCAACTGATGATATCCACATGAAGCAAATTGGTCTGGAGAATGTATGGCTTCATTTTATCCGGGAGTTTATTGCACCGGTCACACTGAAAGTCTTTGCAGGCTATTATACTAAGGTAGTTATCCTCCCACCATGCTACCTACTCCTACCAGTTTTTACACAAATGTGCTATTTTATGTTTTTATTGACGAGCAAATCCATTAGTTTACTTTGCTTTTTTTAGGGATTTGCACTCTTGAATTTTGTAGTAAAATACTCCCCTGAAAGACAGCGCTCCCTTCGCCCTCATCATGATGCTTCTACATTTACCATCAACATTGCACTCAATAATGTGGGAGAAGATTTTCAGGTAATTATGGTTTTTCTATATTCAGTTCAGTTCAGTCACTCAGTCGTGTCCGACTCTTTGTGACCCCATGAATTGCAGCACGTATGAAATGGCCTTTGCCTTATCTTTTTTTTTTTTTTAGATTCTGCTTAGATAGCATCATTTGAATTTTATCACTCATTAAAAATGAAATACAATCAGTTGATACATTTATTTCTCTATCCTTTTAGGGAGGTGGATGCAAATTTCTAAGGTACAATTGCTCTATTGAGTCACCAAGGAAAGGCTGGAGTTTCATGCATCCAGGGAGACTCACCCATCTGCATGAAGGACTTCCTGTTAAAAATGGAACAAGATACATCGCTGTGTCATTTATAGATCCCTAAGTTATTTTCTTTTCATTGAATTGAATTTTCTTTTGGAATGGATGACTGGCATGAACATGCCTTTGAAGTTGTCCTTGAGAAGATGAGAGGAATATTTAAATAACTTCCACAGAACAACTTCACTTTAGGCTAAACATTTGAAAAACTTTTCCTAAAAAAATTGTTTGATATTTCTAAATGTCTGCTCTGAGCCTTAAAACACAGATTGAAGAAGAGAAAGGAAAAAAATGTAAAAGCAATTATTTATTTCTATGCCTTATTGTCTCTGAAAATAATGACAATTTTCCGAATTTGTGTTTTAGTTGATTCAGGTACAGATGTACAAGTGACAAATGAGACTAATAATATTTTCTTATTAAAAGAGTGGGAAGAATTTTATTTATCAACATGTAGACAAAACGGATATAAATGAAAATTTCAAGTTTTGAAATGCAGGAAAACTGGAGTTCTAACTGAATTTGTATGCAACTAATTGCATAAGTACTTTCTTTGACCACCTATATTGGGACCTTTTTTGGTGGTTGTTGAGGGAATATGAGGAACAATATATAATACAGTGTTTTTCCTCAAGAAACTTAGCACAAAATACAACTGAAGTGCATATCCAGTGGAAAATGTTTTTGTTTAGATTGTTAGATTATTTTTTACATTTTCCTTAGAAATCAAGCCTTATGTTCCTTCAGATAAATTTTCCAAGGTGGATTAAATTAAGTAGATGTTAGATTTAGGAAAGCTTTCAAGTCTTTCTATTTCTTAAAAGTACATCAAGCATCAACTTAAGATCAGCAAGTGTCCTTAAGTCAAGACAGGGTCATTTTTAATTCTAGAAAATGAGGAAAAGGAAAATTTCATTGAGATTTAATAGTAACACATGACTTTTTTTTTTATAAAGCTCTAAGTACTTGAATTTTATATCAGGAAAATAAAGTTGGTGAGCCTTTGTTCTTCCCTTTTACCCTCTGTCTTCCTCCTAATTCTTTTTTTCAGGAGGGTGATTCACATTTTTCTCTTCACAGCATAGTCTCCATTTTATGCTTCTTATTGTTTTTATTACTTTTCTTTTATCCCACTTTCAAAAAATTGCCCAACACAATTTTGTGACTTGATTTTTTTCACCATTATTCTGAGTGAGGTTTAAATATTCTCATTGTAGCTACTGTTTTTAATTTAAAGGTTAAACTTGAAAAAAAGTTTTAAGTCATGGTGCCAAATTTCATTTTTCTAACACTGTGTGTTAGAAAATTATGAAAAATAAAATAATTTAAAATGATTCTGTTCTCTTTATTATTTGTCATTTATGTTTAGAAGAGAATGATGGTGGAGTGGACTGAAAGAATATCTAGATAGAATAAGCTATGATTTTATTTTGCTAGATATGTTTACTGATATCCGAACTAAATGAACACTATTGAATTTCCAATTGAATTGTAGTATCTTCAATTTCAGACAGACTAGGGATTTCATCTGATTTATTTCACAAGTGAGAAAATAGGCAAAACATTTGTTTATTATATATTTATTTATTCAGTGGTGTTTTTCAAGCCCCTACTATGGTCCAGGCACTGGCCCAGTCACTAAAAATGTGGTGAACAAGGTGTTGTAATTACTGAAAGATGGGTTTAGGAGATAAAGAGTTGTAATTCTACCTTGTTTCTGCAACCCACTCCAGTATTCTTGCCTGGAGAATCCCACGGACAGAGGAGCCTGGTGGGCTACAGTCCACAGGGTCGCAGAGAGTCGGACACGACTGAGGGACTTCACTTCACTTTCACTTTCTGCTCTTTAGTAGCACTTCATATGCAATAATTTCTATTATCCATCAGTTTGGTAGAAGACATACTTTATTATTTGTGAATTATACTATTGTACTTCAAGGATGCTTTTCTAAATAGGTACTTCTATGTCATGGATACCAACCATTCAGAACAGACTTTGGTTATAAAAAAACAGTTCTACTAGTGCAAGCCAGCTTAATGTCCCTTGTGGTACACTTCACATGAAAGACATAAGTAGATCCGAATTCTTTATAGTTGTTGGTGGTGATTTATAGTAACTATTTTAATCTCACTCCATGTTTCCAGAATTTGGATGAAGGCAACCAACTGAGCATAGTTTCTACGTTCCCCCTCATCCCAGACTTCCTGAAATGATATGAAGTGTACTTTTAAAAAGAACAATTCGTGATTAGTGGAAGTGTGGCAAATGTCCATAAGTAGATCAAAAATTTGGAAGATGGAAGACAGGCAGGATTAGATGGATAGAGGAAGTGTAACTTGACACATGTTCAACTTTGGCAACCAATAATCTGCTCTCTGTTTCTGTGAGTTCAGTTTTTTTGTTTAATTCCATATATAAGTGAGAACACACTTATTTGTCTGATTTACTTCACTTACTACAATGCTCTTGAGCCTCTTCCAGGTTGTCACAAATGGCAGTATTTCTTTTTCATGGTTGAATTATATTCCTCCCCTTGCAAATGTGTGCACATGTGTGTGTGTGTATACACATCATATTTTCCATTTTCTTTAACCACCGATTAATAGACACTTTAGGTTGTTTCCATGTCTTTGCTGTTGTAGGTAATGCTGCAGTGAACATGGGAGTGCAGGGGTAATGATTTTGTTTCCTTTTGATATAGTCTCAGAAGTGGAAGATCATATCAAGGCAATTCTTAATTTTTTGAGGAACTAAAATCTTTTACTGTAAAAGTATATTTGTGTACTAATTTTTAATTTAAAGAAAGATAAAAACTGTATAAAGAAGGAAGCAATCCTATTTGTAATTTGAGTAAAGGAAGTGTATTAATGTCAATAGTAAGTATTGGTGACTGTGGGTACGTGTATATTAGTGTGTGTGTGTGTGTGTGTGTGTGTGTGTGTGTGTATACATGTATTACTGAAGGGCTTTAAATGCTAATGTTGGCATTTCTTCTAATTCTTAACATGCATAGGAATCAATGTGAATATTTTCCCTTAGTATGGATACTTTAGTAATAGTCCAATATGTTAGTTTTCTTCCCTCTGCTTTATTTTTGAAAAATACTAGCACTTTACATTTACTGGTAACTTACCTAACAGATCAAGCACCTTTCTAGAGAATAAACATGGAAAACAGTTAACACATAAATTGAGTGATCCATGCTAATGACAGAATCTGTTTGCATATTCCTTCATTCCTGTTTTCTTGTCTGTAGAATATTTTTCTTAATTTAATTGCTTGCTAAGCCCTAAAGGCTATCTTGTATGACGTTTTTGGGGTCTGTCATTCATTGGAATACAGAGTGGTTCATACAACAAATCCCTTCAAGTTGTGGGAAAGTCAAACAAAATTATCAGTAAAGAGTCGGTTTCAGTAAACATCTAGATACTGGGTGTTTTGGAAAATTGAAGTCTTCAAGACTTCATGAAAGCAGCCTTTGTTAAGCAACATTGTTTATCTGTGATGTTTCAGAATAGCAAGCTCCAGACTTCTTTTAGTATGAGTCTTTGTATAAAAAGCCATTGGAGAGAAACAGAGGGAAATACATAAAGCTCTTCACTGAAAGCAATGAATTTTGGATTACATTTAAAGAGAAATACACTAAGAAATAAGTAATGAAAGAGTAGAAAGCTGTGCACACAGTTCAGTTCAGTTGCTCAGTCATGTCCGACTCTTTGCAACTCCATGAATTGCAGCACGCCAGGCCTCCCTGTCTATCACCAGCTCCCAGATGCAAAGTACTATATTGCTAAGTTATTCTAGTACAAAGAATCAGAAAATTGGAAAGATGGATATATACACTAGGGATATGTAGAATTTATAAATTTTAAATCATCCTGCAGTTTTCTTTTTAATTTTAAAGATTGTTTTTAATATTTTTGTTTTATTCTTAATAGATTGAAATAAATTAGAAAATATTCATTTGGAAAAGTAAGTTATTTGCTGATTTTTGACATGGTATTTATTTGGTAAATCAAGTAACAATAATTATTTTTACCATGCTATTCTATCTTGACTGAAAATGATTTAAAAATCTGATTACTTAAACTATTTTGAAAAATTAGAAAAGAATTTCTACCTATTTAACAATACAGAACAAGTTAACAACTTAAAGAACAGTTTTAGCAAAATAAATGGAAAGCATCATGCATGCTATCAGTAATTCAAGGAAAATGTTCTTCCTTTCAAATTATCTTCATTCTAAAGTAAATATTAGATTGCAAAAGAGAATTAAGGGATGTAGAAGGAGAAAAAAAAATCATGTAGATTTTAATAAGTAGTGAACTTCTCTGTGCTTAATTATAAAGTAATTTTATTTATTTATTGAAAGGAGCTCAGCTGGGTGCTCTGTGATGACCTATAGGTGGTGAGTGGGATGGGAGGGAGGCTAAAGAAGGAGGGGATATATGTATGCATATAGATGATTCACATTGTTGTACAGCAGAAACTAATACAACTTTGTAAAATAATTTTAAAAATAGCTTTAAAAGACATTTTTCTTAACACTGGTTTAAGTTCAGTAACGTTTCCATTAGGAATGTAGTCTGCAATGATAGAAAGAGTCTTTAAAGAAATCACATCATGATATAAACTCCTGCATCTACTCAGGAGAATTTTATATTTGACTGAGCTTCCCTGGTGGCTCAGACAGTAAAGAATCCACCTGCAATGTGGAAGATCTGGGTTTGATCCCTGGGTTGGGGAGATCCCCTGGAGGAAGGCATGGCAACCTACTCCAGTATTCTTGCCTGGAGAATCACCATGGACAGAGGACCCTGGCGAGCTACAGTCCATGGGGTTGCAAAGAGTCAGACATGACTGAGTGGCTAAGCACACAGCACAACTTCCAGGTGAGAAATGGACAAATTAAAGCATAACTTTCTTCTATTGAGCATAAATGATTAGATAATTGAAAATTCATTTTAAAAATGAGATTATTAAATTTTGTTTTATTATTTTCACTTGCGTTTATATAAATATACATTTTACAAATCATGCTAAATTATGACTTCAGAGCCCCACCTTGTGGCCAATGTAGAAAACTAATAAGAGTCTGAGCTTTAAGCAAAAAGCAAAAGCGTTACATTTTTTTCAAGTTCATGCTTTCATGATGTACTCCGCATATAAGTTAAATAAGCAGGGTTACAATATACAGCCTTGACGTACTCCTTTTCCTATTTGGAACCAGTCTGTTGTTCCATGTCCAGTTCTAACTGTTGCTTCCTGACCTGCATACAGGTTTCTCAGGAGGCAGGTCAGGTGGTCTGGTATTCCCATCTCTTTCTGAATTATTAACTTATATGCAGAGTACATCATGAGAAATGCTGGGCTGGAGGAAGTACAAGCTGGAATCAAGATTGCCAGGAGAAATATCAATAACCTCAGATATGCAGATGACACCACCCTTGTGGCAGAAAGTGAAGAACTAAAGAGCCTCTTGATAAAAGTGAAAGAGGAGAGTGAAAAAGTTGGCTTAAAGCTTAACATTCAGAAAACTAAGATCATGGCATCCAATCCCATCACTTCGTGACAAATAGATGGGGAAACAGTGGAAACAGCGTCAGACTTTATTTTTCTGGGCTCCAAAATCACTGCAGATGGTGATTCCAGCCATGAAATTAAAAGACGCTTGCTCCTTGGAAGGAAAGTTATGACCAACCTAGACAGCATATTAAAAAACAGAGACATTACTTTGTCAACAAAAGTCTATCTAGTCAAGGCTATGGTTTTTCCTGTGGTCATATATGGATGTGAGAGCTGTACTATAAAAGAAAGCACTGAAGAGTTGATGCTTTTGAACTGTGGTGTTGGAGAAGACTCTTAAGAGCCCCTTGGACTGCAAGGAGATCCAACCAGTCCATCCTAAAAGAGATCAGTCCTAGGTGTTCATTGGAAAGACTGATGTTGAAGCTGAAATTCCAATATTTTGGCCACCTGATGCGAAGAGCTGACTCATTGGAAAAGACCCTTACGCTGGGAAAGATTGGGGGCTGGAGGAGAAGGGGACAACAGAGGATGAGATGGTTGGATGGCATCACTGACTCGATGCACATGAGTTTTGGTGAACTCCGGGAGTTGTTGATGGACAATGAGGCCTGACGTGCTGCGATTCATGGGTTTGTAAAAAGTCGGACGCGACTGAACTGAACTGAACATGCTTTCATATTTTTTCATGAAGGCTAATATAAATAAAAATGATATAAATTGTATGATTTCTTTCAGGAATCCCTCTCTTAGTTTGAAGATACAGCACTATTTTAAATGGAGGAATTGGTACACCATATTCTGAAATCAGGGATAGCTAGCAGATTCCCAGTTAGCACTGATGAAGTGCATTGTTTTCTATATTTTATTTACCTTAGAAACTGCTAATCTGTCTTCACTGGGTAATATGGACCATTGACCACATCGGTATAGAAATGATCAGACTCGATTACAACCAAAATAATAATTGGTTTTGAGTAGACAAAATAACTTACATGACATTAGAAAATGAAGAGTTTGATTATGAAAACCAAATGTATTTTTAAAAGCTCCTTTGTGGCAGGGAAGGGTAAATCACATTTTTTTCCTCTCATAACCAGCACAGGGCTAGTAAAGTGCAGTGCTGAAGACAGGTTTCCTGTGGCACAATGATTGGGTGATTCAGACAAACTGTGAAAATCATTTCTGTTTTGGGTTTGGGGGATTAAGGAAGTTTGTTCCTGCTGAAGTTGTTGAAGGGAAATGTACTAGAGTAGTTCTAATTTGCTTAAACTCTCACTTATTCAGATGTTGCCCCTACACCTTTCTTGATCATCCCTCCCTCCTTTGATATGCCTTGCACCCTGGATCGGAGAAGGTGATGGCACCCACTCCAGTACTCTTGCCTGGAAAATCCCATGGATGGAGGAGCCTGGTAGGCTGCAGTCCATGAGGTCACAAAGAGTTGGATACTGCTGAGCGACTTCACTTTCATTTTTCACTTTCATTCATTGGAGAAGGAAATGGCAACCCACTCCAGTGTTCTTGCCTGGAAAATCTCAGGGACTGGGGAGCCTGGTGGGCTGCCGTCTATGGGGTTGCACAGGGTCTGACACGACTGAAGTGACTTAGCAGCAGCAGCAGCACCCTGGTTGCTTGACTAAAGTCAGGTGCTGCTGATAGAACTCTAGAGTGACTTAATTGACTTTCATATTGTCCTAAGAGCGCTTTCCTTTTGGTCTTCTGTGAGCCAAGAGGAGAGGAAATTTAAAAGTATGTGTATTTTTGAAACCTAAATGATTTGGGTTTCTATGATATCAAGTTCCAAAAATGGTCCTCAATGACCCACCCCAAGATTCATCCCTCTGCATGGTTCCTTCTCACCTTGAACCTGGGTGGGCCGTCTGTAACCGATGGAGTGCAGTAGAACGTACTCTGCATAACTTCCAAGCTGAGTCATGCAGGACCCCGTGGCTTTGATTTCTTGGAACATTCATTCCTAGGCTCTCCTTTTGGAATCCAGGTGCCATTCTGTGGAAAGTCCATGCCACGTACAAGCACTCCAATAGTGAAAACTCAATTCCATCATCATTTGGCACTGAGTGAATTATTTGGACATCCGGCTCAATTGAACCTTCAGATGACTGTTGTCCTCATAGTTGACTTTTGCCTGCAACCACATGTGAGTCCCCAAGCAAGAACCACCCAGCTGACCCCAGTTAACCTACAGAGCCTCAAGAGACAAAGATAACATTGTTTTGAGTCACTAGGTTCTGCATAGTTTACTACACAGCAATTGATACTGAACAGGGATAATTGCTTATACTTCCTCTCTAATTGGAACTGTTTTCCTGAGTACTTAACATACTGAGTTACTTATTTCATTTTCCTCAATAAGGCCATAAGCTTCTTTTGTTTTTGTTTTTGTTTATAATTTTATTTATTTATTTTTGGCTATGCTAGGTCTCCTTTGCTGCATGGGCTTTTCTCTAGTTGCAGCAAGCAGGGGCTACTCTCTAGTTGCAGGGTGTGGGCTTCTGAATTTGGTGGCTTTTCCTGTTGTTGAGCACTGACTGTAGGGCATACAGGCTTCAGCAGTTTCAGCTCCTGGGCTCTAGAGCACAGGCTCAACAATTGTGGTGCATGGGCTTAGCTGTGCCATGGCATGTGGGATCTACCTGGACCAGGGATCAAACCTGTGTCTCCTACCTTGGCAGGCAGATTCTTTACTACTGAGCCACCAGGAAAGCCCAGTCATAAGCTTCTGACAGAAGGGACTGGTCCTTATCCAGTCTTTTCAGTTTTAGAACTTAGCTTGTAGCCTAGCATACAATAGGTACTTGTATGTGTGAATGAGTAATTGGGAGTTGGTTTTATGTCTGAAACTTTTTATTTGGATCAAAATGATCCCTGAAGGAAATAGGAGTTTTCAATTTAACAGGCCCAAAATAAAAAATAAATCTGTGTTCTTGGGCTATGATATATGAGGTAAAGACAAGAAAGACTGTACACTCTGTTCCTGAACAAAAGAATATGGAGGTAGCCCCAAGCTGGACAGAGTAATGTACAAAGTACTAAGATATTATAAAAAGAAACCCATACCTCTGTTATCCTCAACATCCTGGCGAAAGGATGGAGATAGGGAGAGGTCAGTTTATGAGCAACCTGCTTGGCGGCCATATGTTGTATTAGCCTTTCAGTAAGTATTTTGAATTGAATGAATTTGGTTTTATACATCTTAAAACCATTTTTAATAAAATGCAAAAGCGTTATATCTATATACTGACTCATGCTTGTGTTCAGTCACTCAGTTGTTTCCAACTCTTTTGCAACCTCCTGGACTATAGCCCACCAGTCCCCTCTGTCCTTGGAATTTTCCAGGCAAAAATACTGGAGTGGGTTGCCATTTCCTACTCCAGGATATACTGACTAAAAACTCTCTATTTTATCATCACACTTTAAGAAATTGTTCTAAAGTAGAAATGTGTGAAAACAGTGAATTTCCAAATGCCAAGGAGAGTGTGTCCTTGAGGTGTATTTTCACTGAAACTAATGTTGTTACCATAGTTACAGATTGCATTGCTCACTGGGTGTGGCTTGTTCAACACCATTTTAACATCTATTCAGTATTGTGCTAGAAATGTGATCAATAATGTAATTAATTAAAACTTTATAATTTCAAAAATATGGACCTGTATGAATTTATTCAAAAACAGAATTGTTTTGAAGAGCTGTAATGTGGATAATGTCAGAAAGAAAAAACAGAATTTGGAAACTTCTTGACTGCATGTCAGTAATAGTTTGAATAAAACAGACTTGGGGAAAAGTATTTTTATACAAATAAGGAGTATATATTTTGAACTGTTTAAAATTGGTAAAGGATCTGGCAGATCTGAGATGTTTAAAGGGCAACAAACAGTGAAATCAAGTGTGTAAAATGATAAAGATGTGGGAGAAAACAGTGAGATCAAGGAGTTATAATGACTAATTGTAGTTCAAAAGGAGGATGTGAAAAATGAACATTAAGCCCCATCTAACTTTGTTGATTACAAAGGTTATAACTTCTAATTTGGGACATTTGTTTTGATCTTAAAATTTCAGATTATATTTTTGGGGGAAGCATATTGTATGTACTGTTTTTCAAACAGTTTCAACCTTTAGCAGACTTGCTTGCAAATATTTATTCCAGTGTTTCTTTTTTTTTTTTTTTTTTTTTGAGGTCTAAAATGAGGACAGAACAAGATGTGCAGAATGAGAGCTTGTCTATGTGACATGATTAATTGGAGAGCTCAGATGCTTGTAGCCCATAATATAAATCCTCAGTGATGGTTTACATTTGTGATGGTTACTCTTACTTTTCCGTGAATATCCATGTGCTTCCCAGATTTTCCACCCACTCATGGTTAGGTGGGGTCTTCTGACTGTTTTTGGATACTGGCCTATGAGCAGAAGTGATGTGGATCACTTCCAAGGCCCAAATCTTTAAAAGCCCATTGTAATGACCCTTGAAGCATATATACTAAGGTGTCTGGATCCTGAGTCACTATTTGGAAGGGAATCTCCATTAAGAAGTGTCAGGTCCACAACAGAAAGGTATGAGAAAGAAATAAGGTTTACATGTCAAACCACACTGTAAAGCAATTAAAAAAAATCCTGTGATAATAATAGAAAAGAATATTTTAAAAAGAATGTCTGTAAATACATTTATGTATAACCAAATCACTTTGCTGTATAACAGGAATTACCAACATTGTAAATCAGCTATACTTCAATTAAAAAAAAAACCCACTTAGTTTTCAAGGCCTGCAAGATGGCTTATTTTTACCTAATATACCAATCATATGTTTAAGGAAAAGATACATATTTGAAGAGATAGATTTAGTTATGTATTGATTTTAAAATAATTAAAACCTAGGGTTATTTTAGGGTTTAGGGATTTAATTTGTATCATCTAACAATAGAATGTGATCATGGCCACTCTGAGAGATAGTGAGGGACAGCGAAGCCTGGTATGCTGCAGTCTCTGGCGTTGTAGAGTAGGACATGACTTGGTGTCTATGATGGGCTCTTAACAACAAACAATAGAATCTCCAGATTGGAGTGGTCTTAAACGCTAGGTAGTCCAGTCTCTTTCCTGTTATCACCCTAGGCAAATCCCTTTCAAGTTTCCCTGGTTGATGATCATCCAGAATGTACTTGAAAACTTCATTTAGTGATTGTTTACTAGGTGTCTCTTATATGCCTGTACCTGATACAATATAATATCATTGTATCTGATGTTATAGATTTGATTTAGATTTATAGATACAATTTACCACCCTTGCATTGGAATCCACTGTTGGCCAAGTTATTGAATCTTGACACAGACACAGCAAAGCATTTGTTAATGGTCTGAATTGTCTCTTGTAACTTCCCCTTAAAGCGTGTATTTGTACATTTGAAAATGATGTGGAAAAAAATGAATGCCTTTTAATATGGGCTTCTGTTTCACATATTAAATAGCAGTAATCACAACTGTTTTCTCTTACCTTTCCACCCCCTATTATCTTTCCCACACTTAACATGTTGCATTTTTACCTAATCCTTTGTATTGGAAGACAAAAATAAACAATTTCTCCTGAGGGCATACTAGGTTCAGAGAATCGACCAATGCTAAGATGGTCAAGTTAGATTTGGTGCAACCACATAAAGAAGGGACATCTCACGAGTATAGACAACTTTGATTCCAGACAGTAGTCTGAGTTCCCTCAGTCTTTTGTTTCTTCACTTCCAAAAGCACAGTCTCAGTTTGAGAAATTTCAAGAAGCTTCAAGATGTTATCTCAGGATATTTGTACAATGGGAAATAAAAGGTCACATAGTCTAGCCTCCTTCCCATGTTCAGCATAGATCACTAGACCTCTGCTTGAGGGTTTGCATATTGCTCATCCATGGTTGAAAAGATCTTGTTTAGTCGCTAAGTTGTGTCCGACTCTTTGAGACCCCATGGACTGTACAGGCCCCTCTGTTCATGGGATTTCCCAGGTGGGAATACTGGAGTGGGTTGTTATCCCCTCCAGGGGATCTTCCCAACTGAGGGATAGAACCTGCATCTCCTGCATTGGCAGGCGGGTTCTTTACCACTGAGCCATCTGGGAAGCCTAAAGATCTTGTTGGCAAAATGCTTTTCCTTCTATTGTGCTGTCAACTGTCCTCATAACTTCTTCCTATTTGCTCTTGTTCTGCTTGCTAAAGGAACACAGACTAAGTTGAATGCTCTTTTTGTGTGTTCGCAGTGCAAATGGATTACAGTTTTCCTAAATGCTTTCCAAGATAAGCATTTCAGGTTTTTCACAATCATCTCAGCATCTGTCATCTGTGACTCCCTTCTCTCTCCTTCGTCAACATTACACTTGACAGTGTGTCCGTGGAAACCTGATTCTGATTTCCCCTTTGGTCTGGTCCCTGTATTTCTAGATAGAAAGCCTAAGATTTTATCATCTTTGATGGGGGTCATACCACAATGACTTAAAAGAAAACACCAGATTAGTGTTTTTCAACTTAGGCTGCACATTAAAATCACCTGGGGCAGCATGTAAAAAATGCTGGCACTAATATCTTCACTCAGACCAAAAAAAACTAGAATCTCTAGGGGTAAGGTCCAAGTAGAGGGTTTTTTGTTTTTTGGGTTTTTTTAAGTGCTTCAGTGATTTTGAATGTATACTAATGAGTTTTGATCTTGAAGATTCTCTCAACCTATATGTAAATAGTTTTTTATTTGAATGCAAAACTTTTGCTCTGTATCAGTCTGATCATCTTTAATAATAGGAGCCCTAGAATTTCCAAGTGCAATTTTGTGAGGTCAATCTTCAACAATCTTTCACAAAGCTAGAACATTAAAATTATTAAACTGTTCATAAAATGTTTAGAAAAGTTTAAAAAGCAATTTTAAAAAGTATAAAGATTAATTTCAGTTTAATATTTCTTATATTGTTGGGTTTATGCGTAACATCATCATGCATGTATTGTATAATTATGGTATGTAGAAGCAACCTACCACCATATTATGAATAAACTTGTATGGTCCTTCTTGGCAAATGACATAGGCCAATGATCAAGGGATACAAGAATGTTTTTCCAAATTTAAGATCCTTCCAAATAAAACAAGCATTAATCCTATGCTAGTTAGCTCGATTTTAAGGCATGTCCAAATTAAACTTTTTATTCCTTTAACTTTTGATATCTTTCAGCTGTTAAAAGGAATATTTAGAAAGTTTGGTAGCAGAAACCTTTGAGTCTGACACATCTAAATTAATCAGTGTTGAGTAAGCATTAAGAGGAACAACTGCAGTTACTTAAATTTGCATCTCTGGGTCATTTGGCAAAGCTTTTTTTTTTTTTTTTAAATCAAATTTGTTAAGATTGCCCGAGTATTGCAGTGTAGTGAATTACAGTTTTGTAAAATCCATGTTATTGGCCCTTTATTTAAAAGGTCAGGAACAACCCCCATTATTCTTCGAATATTGAGTATATTGATAGTAATCATGATGTACAGTTTTGAAGGCACTAGTTCTTAAGCTAAGGTATCATGCATTGATGTTCATAATCTCTTTCACACCCACTTAAAATGAACTGGGGGTAGTCCAGAGGAATAATGCTAATACCAATAAAATGAAGGTATAAGAGGTGAGGAAACATTTAGAGGAAATGCTGAGAAGTTTATTGCAATTGCTCATAAAACTATGAGCAGTTTTTATAGCCAAGACAAAAGAAGAAAGAATACATTATTGATACAAAGTTCTCTTTATATTGCCACAAAGTAATTTTATACTCTCCAGGAACTTAAATACTTTTCTGTTTCTGTATGTATTAGATCTTCACCTAGAGATTCAGTCCTTTTCTTTTAATTAATTTATTTATTATAATTGGAGCCTAATTACCTTACAATATTGTGGTGGGTTTTTGCCATACCTTGAAATGAATCAGCCACGGGTTTGCTTTCCATGCCATGCCTTCTCTTCAGTCATGTCTGACTCTTTGTGACCCCATGGGCTATAACCCTCCAGGCTCCTCTGTCCATGGGATTTTCCCAAGCAAAAATACTGGGATGGGTTGATATTTCCTTCTCAAGAGGATCTTCCCAACCT
This sequence comes from Budorcas taxicolor, assembly GCF_023091745.1. Classification (NCBI taxonomy): domain Eukaryota; kingdom Metazoa; phylum Chordata; class Mammalia; order Artiodactyla; family Bovidae; genus Budorcas; species Budorcas taxicolor. Next base: position 186,485,728 of record NC_068910.1, read on the forward strand.
AGGGATCAAATCTTTCTCTCCTGCCAGGCATACAGCTAAGGATTCAGGTTGGCTAGCTAGAAAGTCTTACTAGGTTTTTTGACCTCATGAGGTTGGTGCCCCTAATTCCTGCTTTGCTCAAGGGGTCAACTATACATTAATTTTTTAAATTGTGATAATAAGTTTTAGTGTTTTAAATAACACTTCATTCCTTTCAACTCTCCTTCCTGCTTCTACACACTCTGCCATATTTTTCTTCCTAAAGTTTCCAAGCATATTTCTTTATGCTTCAGTTTAGGTAAAGCAATATGACTTTCTTTAGCAAAAGAATAATATCGAAGTGGTGATGGGGCAGTTCCAAGAGTCCTTTTATGCTTCTGCTTGCCCTTCCATCTTTGCCATTGGGGAAACATGCTGGGGTGAGACTACAAGGCCTCACTGTTTATCATCTATTCTACATCCACGGATTCAACCAACCACAGATTGAGTTCTATGCTAGTACTTATTGAAAAAATATTCATGAATAATTGAACCCATGGAGTTCACACCAGTGTTGTTCAAGGGTCAACCGTATTACCAAATAACTATTATGACCTATGCAAGTAGTTGCTGTTTCATTTATCAATTCATTTCTTTCAATAAACATTTGAAGGCCCAGGGCAAAAGTATCTAATCTGCCTTTTCTTCTGATTCATTACATAATTGCCACATAACCTCCAGCAAGTCACTTAAGGTTATTTTTAAACTTTCCTTTTTCTTGATGTACAGTTCTGTAAGATTTAACATTGGTATAAATTCTTGTAACAATCACCATAATCAGTATATGGACTAGAGCGATACATCAAACAAAGTTTTTCTTTTACTCCTTTATATTAGTTAAACTCTTTCGTAATAGTTAAAACCTTTGTAATTGTTCAGTTCAGATCAGTTCAGTCACTCAATCGTGTCTGACTCTTTGCGACCCCATGAACTGCAGAATGCCAGGCTTCCCTGTCCATCACCAACTTCCAGAGCTTGCTTAAACTCATGTCCATTGAGTTGGTGATGCCATCCAACCAGCTCATTCTCTTCATGCCCTACTCCTCCTGCCTTCAGTCTTTCCCAGCATCAGGGTCTTTTCCAGTGAGTCGGTTCTTCACATCAGGTGGCCAAAGTTTTGGAGCTTCAGCATCAGTCCTTCCAATGAATATTCAGGGCTGATTTCCTGTAGGATTGACTGGTTGGATCTCCTTGCAATCCAAGGGCCTTTCAAGAGTTTTCTCTAATACCACAGTTCAAAAGCATCAATTCTTTCACACTCAGCTTTCTTTATGGTCCAATTCTCACATCCATATATGACTACTGGAAAAAACCATAGCTTTGACTAGATAGACCTTTATCGGCAAAGTAATGTCTCTGCTTTTTAATATGCTGTCTAGGTTGGTCATAGCTTTTCTTCCAAGGAGCAAGCATCTTTTAATTTTATGGCTGAACTATCTGCAGTGATTTAGGAGCCCAAGAAAATAAAGTCTGTCACTGTTTCCATTGTTTCCCTATCTATTTGCCATGAAGTGATGGGACTGGGTGCCATGATCTTAGTTTTTTGAATGTTGAGTTTTAAGCCAGCTTTTTCATTCTCCTCTTTCAGTTTCATCAAGTGGTGCCTTAATTTCCCTTCACTTTCTGTCAGAAGGGTGGTGTCATCTCCATCTCTGAGGTTATTGATATTTCTCCCAGCAATCTTGATTTCAGCTTGCACTTCACCCAGGATGGCATTTCTCATGCATATAAGCTAAATAAGCAGGGTGACAATATACAGCCTTGATGTATGCCTTTCCCAGTTTGGAACCAGCCCATTGTTCCATGTCCAGTTTTAACTGTTGCTTCTTGACCTGCATACAGGTTTCTCAGGAGGCAGGTAAGGTGGTCGGATATTTCTATCTCTCTAAGATCATTTTTTCACTGACCCTGTGAGGTGGGGGGTGAGCCCTGAGGATCTTGCTTCTGGAGCAACCCATTGTGGGGACAGTGCCAGGTGGGGAGTTTGACTGGGGTGGTATACCTGTCAAAGGTAATGCAGGTGTCCTAAGGCGAGCTCAGGGAAGACAGAAACCTCCCGTGAAGCAGAAGGATAAAAGCTCACTTGATCTTGATTTTCAGTATGTAATAGTTAAAACCTCCCCTTTTTCTGGACTGCTGGCATCAACTAATCTGTTCTTCTTCCAAATCCATTGGTGTTTTTTAGGTTTTCATATTTCTGGACTCATATAGCACATAGCTTTTGGCCATTGACTTCTTTCACTCAGCATAATGTCTCTGGGATTCACCAGTAGTGTTGCATGTTCCTTTTTATTGTAGACAGTAGTGCACTAATAGCAGTTAGTAGTATTTGCAATAGTAACCCATTAATAGAAGAATGCTTACTTTTAAATCCGTTGACTTATTGAAGGGCATATAAGTTATTTTTAGTGTTAAGTGATTATGAATAAAATGTCTATAAGCATTCATGTACATATTTTGTATAACCATAAGTTTACATCTCTTTGGAATAAATGGCTGAGTGTGATTGCTGAATCATATGATAAATAGATGATAAATTTATGATCAGAGAAAATGATTGTATAATTACCATTCTTTTAAACTTGTTAATGTTTGTACTATGATTCATGATGTAGTCTATCAAGGTGAATGTTCTATGTGCACATGAAAAGAATGAGTATTCTGCTGTTGTTGAGTGACCTGTTCCATAAATGCCAATTTGTCCATTTGTCTGATGGATTGTTCAGTTCTTCTGTATCCTTCGGATTCCTGATAAAGGAGTGATGGGGAACACACGTACACCCATGGCAGATTCTTGTCAATGTATGGCAAAACCAATACAATATTGAAAAGTAATTAGCCTCCAATTAAAATAGATAAATCAAAAAAATAAAAATAAACACGCAGACACAGACACAGACACACAGACACACACACACACACACACCAATGAAAAAATAAATATCCTCAAATTTTGAACTCAAAAAAGAAAAAAAAGAAAGGGGTGCTGAAATCCAATAAGGATTGGTATGTTTTTCTTGTCATGTCTATCCATTTTTGCTTTAAGTATTTTGAAACTCTGTTGTTAGTTATATATTTAGTATTGTTATGTCTTATTAACATATTGACTCTTTTATCATTAGCAATATCCCACTGTATTTCTGGTAAGTTTCTTGGCTCTGAGGTTTATTTTGTGTGATAATACTATATTCTAGTCTTCCTCTGACTAGTGATTATATTACTGCCATCCTTTTTCTTTCTAATCTACCAATATCATTATATTTAAAGTGGAATTCTTATAGACCATATATATTTGTTACCCTCTTCCCAATCTAACAGCTCTATCTTTTAACTAGCATGTGTAAATTATTTGTCTTTAAATTAAATATTGATATGTTTAGAGAGGTCTACCATTTTATTTTTTGTGTTCTTTTGTCCCCTCTATTTTTCATTCCACTGCCTGTGCCTTCTTTGGAGTTATTTGAATATTGTAAGTATTACCTTTAATTTTATAAATTGATTTTAATATGTCTTTTTGTATATTTTTCTAATGGTTACTCTAAGTAGTAAATATGCATACTTAAGTTTTCACAGTCTACTTAGAATGAATATTTTACCATTTATAGTCAACTATAGAAACCTTACCACCATATCTTCCTTTATAATTTAGTTGTGATATTTATTAAGTCTATGTTCACTGAATAATCCACCAGACAATGTTATAATTTTTACTTTCAACCATTTAAAAACTTAAAGAACATTTTAAATAACTTCAAGGAAAAATACTCTATTTATTCAATGTTTGCAATTTGTGTTGCTCTATCTTTTATTCCCAAAAGTGCATATTTCTCTCTAGTATCTTTTCCCTTTCACCTGAAAAGTTTTGCAATACTTGTAATACTCTTTTACAATACTTGAATAGCAGGTTTTCTGGTGATAATTCTCTTAGTTTTTATTCATTTGAGAATATCTATATTTCCTTTTAAATTTAAGTTATTTTTATTTAAATTTAAGTTTTATGAATTGTGAACATAAGTTATTTTTACTGAGAGAATTACAAGTTGAAAGATCTTTTGTTATAGTGCTATAGCACTATAAGCACTATAATTTTTGTTCCCCTGCCTTCTTTTTGATGATAAATCTATAGTCATTTGAATAGTTATTCTCCTATATGTGAAGCTTTATTTTCCTGTAAACACTTTCAAGATTTTTATTTCTTATTTTCATCAGTTGGATCATGATATATACTAACATAGAATTCTTTGAGTTTATCCTTTAGGGATTTGCTGAACTTCTTGAATCTGTAAGTTTATATCTTTAGCAAAGTTGAAAAGTTTTGGGGCACTGTTTCTTAAAATATATATGTTTTCCATGCAATAATCTTTCTCTTTTCTTTCTGAATCCACAAAACACAAATGTTAGACTTTCTGATATTTTCTTCAGATTCTTCATACTCTGTTCACTTTTTCTTTCAATTCCTTTCAATTTTCCAGTTATCAAATTAAACAATTTTTACTGATCTACATCCAAGTTCATTAACTCCATATCTTGTCTTCATTCTACTATTGAGCTCATCTAGTAAATTTTCTTTTATTTGGTGATTGTATTTTTCAGTTTGAAAATTTCCATTTGGCTCTTTGTTATAGCTTCTATTTCTCTGATGAAATTTATCTTTGCATTTGCTTTAAGAATGTTTACTGAGAGTCCCTTGGACTGCAAGGAGTTCCAACCAGTCCATTCTGAAGGAGATCAGCCCTGGGATTTCTGTGGAAGGAATGATGCTAAAGCTGAAACTCCAGTACTTTGGCCACCTCATGCGAAGAGTTGACTCATTGGAAAAGACTCTGATGCTGGGAGAGATTGGGGGCAGGAGGAGAAGGGGACAACAGAGGATGAGATGGCTAGATGGCATCACTGAATCAATGGACGTGAGTCTGAGTGAACTCCAGGAGTTGGTGATGGACAGGGAGGCCTGGCATGCTGCGATTCATGGGGTCGCAAATAGTCGGACACGACTGAGCGACTGAACTGAACTGAACTGAACTGATTGTTATCTCTTTGAACATTTCATAATAGCTTCTCTAAAGTCTTTGTCAGCTAATTCAACATCTTATTCATATTAGGTTAATGTCTATTGATTTCCTTTCCCTTGGTAATTTGTCAGATGTTTCTGATTTTTTTATGTATTGAAAAATTTGAGACTGAATGCTGAATAGATATTAGGCTATGAGGATCTGGATCTTGATTAGATCCTATGGAGAATACTTTTATGTTGTTGTCACTGTGTTGTTTTAGCAAGCAATTTGCTTAGGTAGGTGCTGGCTGCAATTTCTAATATGCCTTATGTGGGCTATGGTTCAAATGTCAGTATACTTCTCAAAATCTTTGCCATGTTATTCAGTTCTCTACTGCATGTGTGCCTCCTGGGGGCCACTCTGAAGTCTGAGTATAGTCTACCTCATATTTCCATTCTCAAAGCTGGTTTGCTGTTTAGGGTCATATATACTGCTCAGTTCAGGGATAAGTCAAAGGATTCAAATAAAATGTTTGAGGTCCTTTTCTTGAGCTCCATCTTCTCTATAGTGATTCCCCAGACAGTCTCCCTCCCAAAATCCCTCCTTCTTGGTCCTCTATTGTTCTTTTTGACCTGCATGTAGGTCCTGAGCTTGCTTCTGCTTCTAGATGCAAGTGGTGGGAGAACAGAGACAGTAAATGGAGATTTTCCTTCATGATCTTTGGACCACATGGTTTCTCTGGTTGGAGAGAGGATTCTCCTCTCTTCAGGTACCCACCTAGCTGCCACTGCCGCCACTGCCACAGGGTTGAAGCTTCAGGAGTGGGGCTCGCTGAAAGCAAAACTGAGAGAAAAAGAGGGAAACTTTAGGGAATTTCCCCCACTTTCTCTGTCTTCTAGAGGCTACAGTTCCCAACCCTAAGAACAAAAGAAGATGAATTTCTCTTGGAATGCTTGTTCTCCATACTTGGTATACTATTCTGGGACTCCTACTGATACAAATACAAGGAAATATGCATGAAAAAAGAACAAGGAAACTTCCCACTGATTGCTTGTACATTGTGTTCTGCTTTTCTTCCCAAGCCACCTGCTACCATTTACTTAGAGTTCTTGTGTGGTCACTCCACGCATTCTGCCAAGGGCTTTTGGTAGCATTCAGTTGGAGAGGCAGAGTGGAACTGCTTATTCATCTTCATAGGAACTTGAACCCTCACTTAACTTTTGTAAACTTTAGTTACTTCAAAGGGAGTGTTATTAATAATTGCCTTTTCTAGTTCCTAAGATATTTATAGGAATAAAATGAGATGATGCATATGAAATTGCTTTTTAAACTGGAAAGTACCTTATGATTGTGATCATGGTGATATATTGAGCTTTTTTTCTACATAGTTTGAAAACAATTTTTCCCACTTCAACTTTATTGTTCCTGGAAATTCCCCCAATATACAGTGGTGTTTGAAAATATGAGACTCCCATGTTGAAGCCAAACCAGTTTCCCCATGGCAGGACTTCTCAAAGCCTCTGAGAGGTTAATGTACATTTTGAACTCTCAAGAGATAAAGGAATAGATTTAGGTACTCCTCTGTGAGCTGTTTTCTTTGCTAAGTGAAGTGAAGTGAAGTGAAGTGAAAGTCATTCAGTAGTGTCTGACTCTTTGTGACTCTATGGACTATACAGTCCATGGAATTCTCTAGGCCAGAATACAGAATACCGAGGCATCAAACCCAGGTCTCCCACATTGCAGATGGATTCTTTACCAGCTGAGCCACCAGGGAATCCCTTTCTTTGCTAAAGGGTCTCTTAAATATAAATAAGTGCAGAACAATATATTATAAGCACATTCTAGAAAACTCTTCTCTGGCATTTTTAAAATGAGTAAGAGTGTTTTAAACTTTAGCAAAGCCTTTATTCACCATTTTAATCACCTGTTATGGGCGTCCCTGGTGGTTCAGACTGTAAAGAATTTTCCTGCAATGAGGGAGACCCAGGTTCAACCCCTGAGTCAGGAAGATACTTTGGAGAAGGGAATGGCAACCCACTCCAGTATTCTTGCCTGGGGAGTTCTTGCCTGGAGAATAAGAAGAGGTAGCAAGATTACACAGAAGAACTCTACAAAAAAGGTCTTAATGACTTGGATAACCACGATGGAGTGATCACTCATCTAGAGCTAGAGATACTGGAGTGTGAAGTCACATGGCCTTAAGGAAGCATTACAGCGAACAAAGCTAGTGGAGGTGATGAAACTCCAGCTGACTATCTGAAATCCTAAAAAAAGATGCTGTTGAAGTGTTGCACTCACTATGTCAGCAAATTTGAAAAACTAAGCAGTGACTGCAGGATTGGAAAAGATCACTTTTCATTTCAGTCCCAAAGAAAGGCAAGGCAAAGAATATTCAAACTACCGTACAGTTGCATTCATTTCACATGCTAGCAAGGTAATTCTCAAAATCCTTCAAGCTAGTATGCAACAGTATGTGAAGTGAGAACTTCCAGATGTACAAACTGGATTTACAAAAAACAGGAACCATAGATCATATTGTGAACATCTGTTGGTTCATAGAGAAAGCAAGGGAACTTGAGAAAAACTTCTGCTTCATTGACTACATGAAAGCCTTTGATTGTGTGGATCACAACAAACTGTGAAAAATTCTTAAAGAGATGGGAACACCAGACCACCTTACCTGCCTCCTGAGAAACCTGTATGCAGGTCAAGAAGCAGCAGTAAGAACTGGACATGGAACAACAGGCTGATTTCAGATTGGGAGAGAAATAGGTCAAGACTGTATATTGTCACCCTGCTTGTTTAACTTATATGTAGAGTACATCATGTGAAATGCTAGCCTGGATGATTCACAAGCTGGAATCGAGATTACTTGGAGGAATATCAGCAACCTCAGCTATGCAGATGATACGAATCTAATGGCAGAAAGCTAGGAGGAACTAAAGAACCTCTTGATGAAAGTGAAAAAGGAGAGTGAAAAAGCTGGCTTAAAACTCAACATTAAAAAAACTGAGATCATGGTATCTGATCCCATCACTTCATGGCAAATAGTTGGGTAAAAAGTGGAAGCAGTGACAGATTTTATTTTCTTTGGCTTCAAAATCACTGCAGATTGTGACTGCAGCCATGAAATTAAAAGACACTTGTACCTTGGAAGAAAAGCTGTGAGAAAACTAGATAGCATATTAAAAAGCAGAGACATCACTCTCTGGAAAAAGGTCTGTCTAGTCAAAGCTATGGTTTTTCCAGTAGTCATGTACTGATGTGAGAGTTGGATCACAAAGAAGGCTGAGATGCTTTTGAATTGTGGTGCTGGAGGAGACTCTTGCATGTCCATTAGACAGCAAGGAGATCAAACCAGTCAATTCTAAAGGAAATGAACCCTGAATATTCATTGGAAGGACTGATGCTGAAACTGAAGCTCCAATACTTTGGCCACCTGATGCGAAGAGCCGACCTATTGGAAAAGACTCTGATGTTGGGGAAGATTAAGTGTGGCAGGAGAAGGGGGCAAAAGAGGATGAGATAGTTTGATGGCATCACTAACTAAATGGACATGAGTTTGAGCATACTCTGGGAGAAAGTGAAGGACAGGGCAGCCTGGCATTCTGCAGTCCATGGGGTTGCAAAAAAGTCTGATATGACTTAGTGACTCAACAATAAATCACTTACCAACTGAACAACCATAAATCACCTGTTAAGCTGAGAGCCTTGCTCACAAATAGACATGTGGTTGAGAGAGATTTTGAGGGGAAAATATGAAGCTTTAAAGAAACACACAGATGTAATACAAAATGTTGTATATTTGGATATTTTTCTGAAATTTCATTCAAGTAATAGTGTTTTATGGCTTCATTTTTCAAACTGTAGCCTGTTAATGTGAGAGCAGGTCGAAGATACTCTTAGATCTGGTATTAGGATGAAAATCCAGGCTGTGTACTTGTACTATTTCTTATAATTGTATATTTTTGTACTTGTACTGAGATAAAACCCGGTTCTTTAGAAGAGTGTTACTGAATTATAATGATGTTTTTACATCTCCTGCCTCTCTCAGTTAACAATAATTTTTAGAATTTAGGAATATAACACAATAACAAGTTCTATGTATGTAACCTCATTGTCTTTGTTGGACAACTACTAATTGTTTCCTATCTGTAATGGTCAAAATGGACATAATTCAAAATTTTATATTTTTCTATTTTACATTTTATTTTGCAAAATTTTCTATTTCTATTTTATATTTTTCTGTAAATAAGTTTATATTAAAAAGTTCAAGGAGAAGCTATATTCATTAAAAGAGAAAAGGAAGACAATATAACTTTAGACAATGAGGAATTTGACATCTCAAAGGTAACATATGGATGTTAACTTTCCTTTTTTTTTTTGATGTTGATTTATAAATCAGTTTAGGATCTCAAATTCACTACTAAGAAAAATAACTCTAGAGTGGGTCATTGAATTGTCAATCTACCTGCATATGGACTTTGAAAGTGAAAGTGTTAGTAGTCCAGTTGTGTCCAACTCTTTGCAACCCCATGGATTGTAGCCTGCCATGATCCTCTGTCCATGATATCCCCCAGACAAGAATACTGAAGAGGGTTGCTGTTTCCTAAAAGATCATTTAAGTAGAGGGATTTACATTCACAGATGTCCTGAACTTTGATCAAGAATCAATTTTTTGAAATAAATCATTATATGTTTTATCACATTATAACACAATTCCAATTAAGGCCCTAGTTCACCACTGTTTCTCCACTGGGAACTTATCAGCCCCATGTGCTTATAGTCTGTGCCACGCAGACAGTCCTGGGGACTCCCATTGAAGCAGTTTGAGAGCACAGATTACCATTACTTGCAAGCTTAAAGCCTAAGTTAAATAAAGCATATAAAGCAGTAATTCAAGTTTAGCCACAGAAACAACAGAGTTACATTTGGGGTCAAGTCTGGATATATCTGGCATCTGACCACCATCTGGCGTGTGTTGTTGAGAGATCAACTGTACTCTCTAAAGGAAAACATCTTATGGACACTAACTTAAAGCACTCTAAGTGTAAACACTGGTTTACTTTTATTTAAGCAATTTACATAGTTCATCTGCTTTTTTTTTTTTTTTTAAGAGCGGTTAAAACTCGTGAAAAGCTGCAGTACAAAAAGCTGACATACTCCATATCTGTGCAGCAGAATTTCATTTTTAGATAATAAGTCTGGGTGCCTTATTTGTTTCATCATCAAGTCATTTAGAATGTCAATTTATGGGCAGAAGTGAACTTTGGCTGCCCAAAAGCCATGAAAATTTCTTGTTTCCATCCACTATCAAGGGTAGAGAATGGAAATATTCAATTTCTCAAACTTCCCTGGGTGGATCACCACATCATCCCTAGACTACTGGCCCCTGTATAAAAATAATCTTTGTTTTGGAAAAAGAAAAAAAAAAAAGAATTTTTAAAGATTATGGAGATGTCTTAGATTCCAATAAAGATGTGTCTCCATGATGCATTATGGGACAAAATACATGGGGTTTTAGACTCTCAGGATTAAAGTACACAAGAAAAGGTAGTATTTTCTTTGGATAGTCAATATGGTGTTTTTTCCTACAAAACTTGTTTATATCTATTTTAACAACTCTCAGTTTTAATTTGGAACTATTTTTCAGAAGCTAATCATCTGTGATCAGAGACACAAGCTGTTTTAGAAAGTGCTTGCATTAGAAAGCAAGCCAAATCTGTTGGTATTCTGATCTTGGACTTTCCAGCCTCCAGAACTGTGAGAAACAAATTTTTTGTTGCTTATAAGCCACTCAGTCAATAGTGTTTTTTTATAACAGCCAAATGGACTAAGACACAGGGGGAGGTTACTTTGTGTATGTATGTGAGGTTTTTATTTTTTCTTTTACATAGAAGGCAACTGAGTGGTCCTAATTATCTTCTGTCAACTTCTGAAGAAAGGAAGAGTATGAGATATGGTAGAGATTAGAAATACTAATGGGGTTTCCCTAGTGGCTCAGTGGATAAGAATCTGCCTGCCAATGCAGGAGACATGGATTTGATCCCTAATCCGGGAAGATCCCACATGCCGGTGTGCAGCTAAGTCCGCGCACCACAACTATTGAGCCTGTGCTCTAGAGCCTGGGAGCCGAAACTACTGAAGTCTGTGCAGCCTAGAATCTGTGCTCTGCAACAAGAGAAGCCACCACAATGAGAAGGAAGCTTGTGTACTGCATCTACAAAGTAGCCCCTGCTCGTCACAACTAGAGAAAAGCCTGTGCAGCAGCAAAAACCCAGCACAGACATAAATGAATAAATTAAAAAAGATGCTAATGGAAGTATCTAATGGAAAAATACTAGTGGAAGCAGCATACTAATGGAAACAGTATATGAAAGTATACTTTAATACTAAGCTTCTCATGTTTAGTAATAGCATGTGCTATCACTTTCTCCTTTGGGGACCTCTGTTGCTGAAAGAGCAGTTGTGCTGTGGTCTTTGTGAAGCCATGTACAGTTGCAGTAATCCCTGGACCTGTCAGAGTACAGCTAAGATGTATACAGTAAAAGCTCATTAAAACAATTTAATAGTTTAATCAAAATTCACCAAGGTTTATTTGTTGAAATAAATTTGTAATTGAGGCAGTGATTATAAGTGAAAAAGCTACTTCATTGTTTTCTTTAAACATTTGTTGTTTTCTTTAAACAACATGGCCTTGTATCCTTGAGATAGATGGTAGGGGCAGTCACATTGGCCATGTAAGCCATGTAGGTTTTGGAGTTTACCTAAGAACACGGGGAACTACTGACATGTTTTAGCAAATGAGCATGGTCATATTGCATGATTTAAAGGTCAGTCTGCTTACAGAAATGAATTATTTGTAGGGGTTTTTTAAAAATGGAGTAGCAGATCCAAGTAAGAGGATATGACAATGATCCTAAAAACATATCATGGTGTCTTTCAACGTGAGAATGGAGAAAATTTGAGAAATGATATCACCTAGGGATCCTGAATAAAACATAAATGCAGAATTGATTGGATAGAAGGAGAAGAAGAGAGATTAGAGCCAATCCTCGTAACCAGATTTATGTCTTGAGCAATTCAGTGAACAGTTTTTCTCAGTAGTATTATCAGAAAACAAAAGCATGTTTGTATTCAGGGGGAGGTACTGAGCTTATTTGGATATATTGAATTTGAGGTGCCTTTAAAGCAGTTAGATGTATAAGCCTAAGTTTCAGAGAAGAGCTTTCCCTAAAAAAAAGGTGAATGTGGGAATTCTCAGTATGAAGGTGATATTTACCACCCTGGTAGATGCTGAAGAACAGGGAATCCTGGTGTGCTGCAGTCCATGGGGTCACAAAGCGTCAGATATGACTGAACGACTAAATAACAACAACCACCCTGGGGGTTAGATGAGACATGCCTAACCACCACCCAACTACCAAGGAAGATTATTAGAACACACAGCAAAGCAGTCTCCATGGGTTCGGAGCTAATGACAGAAGCTAAGAAATTGTGGGATGGTCGGGAGGCAAATTTTTTAATGATGGACTATTGAAGTTTCATCATTGGAAATTATCTTAGGAAGTTCCATCCTTTCCACACAGGTTGACCTTGGGCCACCTCAACAGGAAAGAAAGAAAAGAGAAAGGCCTTGCTAGAGAAATGTGATGAAAGGTATCCTGAAGTCTGAAATAAATTCATTTATTTTCTCTTCTGTAATAATGACATTTCAAAAATGAATTTGGTTATTAGAAACTTGTGTCTGTACTTACACTGAAACATATAAGCACAGATTTTTTTTTTATAATTACAGACAATTGAAAATAATTCAAACTCAAATTACTTTGACCTTTATCTTTCTCTCTTCCTCAATTTTGACAGTAAATGCTACACATATGTCTTCCCAAATCCAAAACATTGATCTTAGTGACTACAGCTGTCAATTACAACAGACAATGCTGAAGATTTGGTTTAAAAAAAATACAAAGCATATGAACCGTGTTTAATTAAATTCTGTTGGTTGAAAGAACATGAAAGAATTTTTCATTTATGCATAGCTTTGAATTTGCTTTTATCAGAACCTCCAGTTTTTGAAGGAGATGGCTAATGACAAAAACCACATCAGCTCCCAAGTGGAAAATAGTGCTCAGGGCTTCCAGGAGTCACCACGTCTCTTCCAGTATTATAAAACAGAGCCCTCCCCAACTCTCTCATGTATTAAAATAGTTAACAGCTTTATAAAGTAAAAGCAGACACAATATAAGTATTTATAATTCATGGTACTCATGATTGTTAAAAATAATCATGATTGTCTGAAAATCTTTAGAAATTCACCGAGCCAAGTAGGAGCCAATTTTAGAGTAAAAACTAGACACATGGCACTGGGTAATTATGGCTTGAAGAGACCACAAATTGTAGACTTTTTTCCCCACTTATTTCTGTGTAATTACTTTTCAAATACTGCCTTAAAACTTATCTTTTTCTGTGTATGATTGAAGTTGTATTGAGGAATCTCTTTCCTTAAAAATAAAAACAACCTTTTGAACTATTTATAATTTAGTACAATAGTATCTCTCTTTAATAGTGTTAAATTCCCATTTATACTGGCTATATGACTTTTTCCCCTCTCATTTATTTTATCACCCTTCTGCCCCTTTGAATTTTTATAATTTTCATTTGATACAGCATCTTTATGCCTCTGATTCCTTGAAATTTTGCTTCTTTCAGAGAATATTTGACTCTAAGTTTCTTGTACTTGTCAGAGTACTTTGAAAAACCTAGGATCTTTGTTAAATCTTATTCCTGGAGCAGTTTTTATAGTTAGCTCAGCACCAACACTTTGGAAATATTTAACAAAAAGAAAAGACATAGATTCCAAAACATTAGACCCAGCATGGAGTGAAGATTTCAGTTGAAGATTTCTCCAACTCTTGGAAACTCCATAAAGCATCAGTGTTTAACCTTCTTTCCCAACTTGCCTCTCAGATTGAGAGAAGATTTACTTGATGGGCCAGAGCAATGTTGGCTGTGGAGCTGGAGTTTATCTGGAGACTTTTCAACCAAGCTGCTAAGTAGAGCAAAGCACAAAAGCATGTGTGCTGCCAAAGTAAGAATTTCAATGTGATTTACTGAAAATATCTGACTGCACTAGCCAGGCAAGCACTGAGGTGGGAAAAAGGAAGCCTGCATCCTAAAATGATCACTGCTCTATCCATAACTTAACTACATGATCTTCACCAGGCTCTTCCCTTTTCCTGGCCGAGCTCCTTATCTCTGACATGTTGAGAAGAATTAGAATTCTGGTAGCCCAAAGATGTGGTTTATTTGATTCACATAGCTCTCACCCTCCTTCTTTCCTTTTCTCCTTCCTATCTTCTCTCCATCCTTACATCTATCCCTCCCTCCCCTCCCTCCTCTTCTCTTTCCCTCCTCCCTCCCTCCCTTCCCTCCTCCCCCCTTTCCTTCATTCCTCTCTCCCTCCCTTCCTTCTTTCCTTCCCTCCTTCCTTTCTTTTTTCCCTTTTTGTCTTAATTAAATTATTCCAGAGGTTTAAGCAATATAAACATTTTTGATCTTTTAACCAAAGAGCCTTGGGCATTTTAAAACTCCTTATAACAACAAGATACCTCTGCACAGCTACTAGAATGACCAAAATCTGGAATACTGACACCACCAATGCTCATGAGGAGCCAGAACAATAGGGACACTCATTCACTGCTGATGGGAATGCAAAATGGGACAGCCACTTTGGAAACAGTTTGGTGGTTTCTTACAAAACTAAACACACTGTTACCATATAATCCATCAATCATATTCTTTGGTATTTACTCAAATAAGTTGAATGCTTGTGTCTACACAAAAACCTGCACGTAGATGTTTATAGGAGCATTATTCATAATTGTCAAAACTTGGAGGCAGCCAAGATGTCCTTTAGTGGGTGAACTGATAAATAAACTGTGATCCATCCAGACAAAGGGATGTTATTCAATGGTAAAGAATAAATGAGCTGTCAAAGCGTGAAAAGACACAGAGGAAACTTAAATGCATATTACTAGTGAAAGAGGTCAATCTGCAAAGGCTATGTACTGTATGCTTCTAACTATATTACTTCTGGAAAAGTAAAACTATGTATGGAGATAGTAAAAACATTGGTGGTCGCCTGGGGTTGTGGGGAGGGATGGCTGAATAGGTGAAACACAGAGGACTTTTAGGGAAATGAAAATACTCTGTGTCAAAAGAAAAGACTCTGTGCTTAAAATGGTATGTCATACATCTGTCCCAACACATAGAATGCACAAAACTACGAGTGAACGTTAATGTAAACTCTGGAATAATGTTGGGTTAATGTAGGTTTATCAGTGATAACAGGTGTACCACTCCAGTGGATGACGTTGATCATGAGGAGGCTGTGTGCGTGTGGAGACAGAATGTAAACAGAGACTCTGTTTTCTGCTCAGTCTCTGCTCAGTTTTACTGTGAATCTAAAATTACCCTAAAAAAAAAAAAAACCTAAAGTTTATGAATTAAAAAAATTTTTTGAGGAGTGTTTGGAATAGAGAAGACATTTGACACACTGCTTATAAGATGACCTTAGGAATCAGACCTTTGAGTCTATGTATGTGTAGCGGCAAGGTTTATGGGACATCTCAGTACCTTCTGTTCAGTTTTCCATGAACCTGAAATTGCTTTAAAATTTGTCTATTCAGTTCAGTTCAGTCACTCAGTTATGTCCAACTCTTTGCGACCCCATGGAATGCAGCACGCCAGGCCTCCCTGTCCATCACCAACTCCTGGTGTTTGCCCAAACTCATGACCATTGAATCGGTGATGCCATCCAAACATCTCATTCTCTGTCATCCCCTTCTCCTCCTGTCCTCAATCTTTCCCAGCATCAGGATCTTTTCAAATGAGTCAGCTGTTCGAATCAGGTGGCCAAAGTATTGGAATTTCAGCTTCAGCATCAGTCCTTCCAATGAACCCTCAGGACTGATCTCCTTTATAATGGACTGGTTGGATGGCCTTGCAGTCCAAGGGACTCTCAAGAGTCTTCTCCAACACCACAGTTCAAAAGCATCAATTCTTCAGTGCTCAACTTTCTTTATAGTCCAACTCTCACATCCATACATGACCACTGGAAAAACCATAGCCTTGACTAGACGGACCTTTGTTGGCAAAGTAATGTCTCTGCTTTTGAATATGCTGTCTAGGTTGGTCATAACTTTCCTTCTAAGGAGTAAGCATCTTTTAATTTCATGGCTGTAGTTACTATCTGCAGTGATTTTGAAGACCAAAAAAATAAAGTCAGCCACTGTTTCCACTGTTTCCCATCTACTTGCCATGAAGTGATGGGACTGGATGCCATGATTTTAGTTTCCTGAATGTTGAGCTTTAAGCCAACTTTTTCACTCTCCTCTTTCACTTTTGTCAAGAGGTTCTTTAGTTCTTTGCTTTCTGCCATAAGGGTGGTGTCATCTGCATATCTGAGGTTATTGCTATTTCTCCCGACATTCTTGATTCCAGCTTGTGCTTCCTCCAGCCCAGTATTTCTTATGATGTACTCTTCATATAAGTTAAATAAGCAGGGTGACAATATACAGCCTTGACATACTCCTTTTCCTATTTGGAACCAGTCTATTGTTCCATGTCCAGTTCTAACTGTTGCTTCCTGACCTGCATACAGATTTCTCAAGAGGCAGGCCAGGTGGTCTGGTATTCCCATCTCTTTCAGAATTTTCCACAGTTTATTGTGATCCACACAGTCGAAGGCTTTGGTATAGTCAATAAAACAGACATAGATGTTCTTCTGGAACTCTCTTGCTTTTTCGATGATCCAGCGGATGTTGGCAATTTGATCTCTGGTTCCTCTGCCTTTTCTAAAACCAGCTTGAACATCTGGTTCATGTATTGCTGAAGCCTGGCTTGGAGAATTTTGAGCATTTCTTTACTAGTGTGTGAGATGAGTGCAATAAATAAATAAATAAATAAAATGGTCAAACCAAACCAAACTAGGTTATTTTACATATGGCTCTGTCTTTCCTGTTTCTTAGAAATTACAACTAGGTTTTTTTTTTTACATGTAACTCTGTGTGTCCCATTTCTCAGAAATTAGAAGACCTGGCAATGCAGAGGCTAGGTCTGCACGTGGAAGAAGAAGCCAGAACTAAGTGGTGTCCTGCTGTTTCACAAGAGGTGCACACATGCCTGATGGCACAGTCCCCACTGGGCCCTGTTTATCCACTCATGTCCCTGACCTCATCAAGAACTTTGGTTTGTGACCTAAGGCATCTAGGCTTGTGATCTCTGTGATGCTTTCCTTTCATCTCAAGATGGCTATAATTCTCACTGGGCAAACCAATAATTATATCTTCGTATTTCCATCTCAGCAACCTGGCAAATAAGCTGGGAAACCTTAGTACAAGACCAGACTCAATTAACATAACCACACATGCTTTCTTCTCCAGGTTTTCCTTGTGGGTGGCATACTCTCTGTACCATGCATCTTTCCACATCTTCCTTTGAAGACACTGACTTTCACTTTAAACATCATATCCTGATAACCAGATGATGTACTTAAAAGAAAATCAGCCTCTTTCCCTCCTTTAGAATGGGTTCTTATTTCTGAACTCTAAAGTACACAACTTTAAAACTCACAGTGCCATGGCTTGAGTGGTTAACCAACTGCAGCTCAACTCCAAAAATGATCTTATCCTTTAGGGAAATTATTTTAAAAAAAAAAAGTCAGTATTTTTTTCCCTTATTCTTATCTCCATTCCCATCAATTTTTGAAGGTTGGAAGTTTTTGTTAAAAATTTTCAAATACACCTTATAGAAGGAATCTTCATGGCCCTGATGTGTATGTCTATCTAATCTAATATTATCTATTATCTATTCTAAATATTAGAAATATTAAAATAGTATTAGATAAATACTATTTATCTAATCAAAATGCAAGATTAGCATTTAGGGCCATGAATATAGTGGGAATGTCTAGTTCAGTCAATGTGTCTGAAACTCAAATCCTCTTTGAGTTTTTTATTTTTTTCTTGCTTGCTTCTGAATCATAATTTAGTGTTTTATTTATGTTTGGCTGTATTTATTTATTTATTTATTTATTTTTGGTCTTTGCTACACACAGGTGTTCTCTAGTTGCAGTGAGTGGGGACTGCTCTCTAGTTGCAGTGTGGTAACTTGTTGTGAAGCAGAGGCTCTAGAAAATGTGAACTCAGCAGTTATGTAGCACAGGCTTAGCTGCCCCACAACATGTGAAATCTTCCCAGAGCAGGAATTGAACCAGTGTCCCCTGCATTGGTAGGCTATTCTCAACAAATGGACTACCAAGGAAGTCCTGAATAGTAATACTTTGAAACACTGTAAAAAAAAAAAAAGTCCATTTCTCCTTCTGAGATAAGTGCCTCCTTTCAGTGTTTCTCTTTATAATGTGCAGTTCTTACCTTGTTATATCCAGCTGGCAACAATTCTTCCTCCCATTTAACATTCAGTCCTTTGCTGATCTTCGAAATAGATGTATCTTCTTCAGAGCTAACGGGACCTGAATTTTGGTCTTATTTCTAATTTACTGCTTTATTTCCACCCCTGCTAATGTGCATTCTTCCTGAATAAAATTCTTGATTACTGTTGATAAATCCTCATTATTGTTCTGACATCAATAATTGTCTTAAATAACAACTTTACATTAACATTTATTAATTTTCTGATAGAGTTTGGAGTTCTTTCATGAGAGGAACTACATATCTTCCAAGGCTTTGCTGTTTTCTAATGCTTACTGATTCTGGGGGTGACCAGCTTGATTCTCATTTTATTCTCTATTATATATGCTATAACTGACTTGCATTTTTTTTCCTTGTGAAAATTCAGTTCTAAAATTAACTAGTGTTCTGCGTGTGTACTAAGTTGCTTCAGTTGTTTCTGACTCTTTGTGAGCCTATGGACTGTAGCTTGCCAGGCTCTCCTATCCATGGGATTTTCCAGGTAAGAATACTGGAGTGCATTGCCACTCCCTCCTCCAGAGGATCTTCCCGACCCAGGGATCTAACTGGTGTCTCTTATGTATCCTGCGTTGGTAGGCAGGTTATTTACCTCTAGCACCACTTGGGAAGCCCATAACTAGTCAGACTTCTGACATGTCTCATTCTGCTTAAGTTCTCTAGTATTTCATTAGGGAGATTCTCTTTAAGGGGCTGTTCCAGCACTCCTTCCAGACCAGTTTTCCAGCAGCTTATGTAAATTGATTCAAACAAATGGACCAATGAAATTAATTGCTTGTATATCAAGGACTTACTAAAGGAAAAGAGTTCCTTTACTTACCTGAACATTATAAACAAAGGAGGAAGTGTCACTAACTATGATTTTCTCATTTTCTTAAATTTATTCTAGCATAAGTTAATTTTAGAGTGCAAGCATTCTTTGCTTGGGACAAGCATTGATTTCTGTAGCTGCTGATAGGGGTTCCCCCTTCCTGACTGTGACTCAGGGACACAGGGTTACCTTTTCATGTCTCAAAGAGATAGCAGGGTAGATTTGGGTCTCTGAACAGTATCTAATCAGGGATTATGTAATGCCTTCCATAGCAAAAAGCAACCCCAATGTGATCACTCATGATCCGTCCTTCCGTGTTGCTCTCACAAAAACTCTGCTCATCAAAAGAAAAGCAACTTTTCACCAGCTACTCTCGCCTTGCAGAAGAAGACATGATTTTTCATTGCTTCATTTCTTAATAAGGTACACATCTAATTATAATAACTCATGGCTTGATTCATGGGGTTGCAAAGAGTCGGACACGACTGAGCGACTGAAGTGAACTGAACTGAACTATCTTGTAGAGGGAATGTGAAAATGAAAGTGGCTCAGTCGTGTCGAACTCTTTATGACCCCATGGGCTATACTGTCCATGGAGTTCTCCGGGCCAGAGCACTGGAGTGGATAGCCATTCGCTTCTCCAGGGTAAGCCCACCTGTAGAGGGAGACATGTTTAATAAATCTAGTACATATACATCTTTGCTTTGTGGTGTATTTTAGAGACAAAATATGCACAAATAATAATAATACCTTAGAAATCCAATATCATGTAGTGGTAAGAGCTTAAATTCTGGAACTAGACACTTTTGATTTGAATATTGGCTTCATCTTTGGTTTCAGTGTGAGTACACTTGCTTACTACATGTGTAATCTTGAATAAGAAAACTATCCTTTGTGAGTCTCAGGTTCCTAACTTGTAAAATATGAGTAAACAAGGCTTGCTACAATGATTAAATGTGTCAATTCATATGAAAGGACTTAGAACAGTGCCTTAGAATTAATTTAAAACAAAGTCATTATTTCAAATTTCTTCATGGTTTGGCTTAGGTCTCTTTCTGTTTTCCTGGGTAGTGTCCTTTTAGATGGTTAATATTAATACTACCCACTAATATTCTTAATTTATCTGTGGTGTGGAGTTGTTATGAGTGAGGTACCCATAGGCTAATTGAGGGGTTCTTCCTGCAAGGCAATCCCAGTGGCTCATAGATGGAAGGATTTCTATTTTAAAATGCAAAAAGATTTTTTTTTATAATTGAAGGATAATTGCTTTACAATGTTGTGTATTTCTGCTGTATAACAATGTGAATCAGTTGGAAGCCTTTCTGAAGTAGTCTGGAAAGTAGTAGTATAGTAGGATCTGATTTGATATTCTTAGAGAGCCCTGACTGCTATTATCCTAGCCTGACCCCCCAGTTGTTAAGCACTCCCTGTATTCTGGGTGTGAGGAGAAAGAATTGGTTCTCTTAGGCAGCCTCCTACACAACTAGGGGAGCTGGGCACACACTCTCACTTTGCCCCATGGGATACATAATGTTCTGAGGAAATGGCAACCCACTCCAGTATTCTTGCCTGGGAAATCTCATGGACAGAGGAACCTGGCTGGCTTCAGTCCATGGGGTCACAAGAGTCAGACAGGACTGAGAGACTATACCACACTGGGCATTAAGTTGTGCTACCTTGAGGGAGGAGATGGTCGTTATAGTGAAACAGTTCCTCATACCTTCTTCAATGCATCTCATCTCTTGTTTGCCCCAGTAGTGTGCTCAAACTTCTCTGCTGTACTCCTGGGCTTCTACAAAGGGACTCTCACCTATGACTATCAAAATTGGTGTCCTCTGAGGGGGAAGACAGTAGATGACATCAAAATGGCAAGATAAGAGTTATTTTCCACAGCTCTATTTCTTTCATTTTGAAAAGACCCTCTCATTCTTTTTGAAAAAAGATTATTTATTAATATTTATTTTTGACTGTGCTGGGCCTTTTTTGCTGTATACAGGCTTTCTCTACTTGTGGTGACCAGGGATTATATTCTTTAGTTGTTGTTCACAGGCTTCTTACTGCTGTGGCCTCTCTTGTTGCAGAGCATGGGCTGTAGGGTGTGCTGGTTTCAGTAGCTGTGGCCTATGGGCTTAGTTGCCCCATTGCATGTGGGATCTTGCCAGACCAGAGACTGAAACCCTGTCTCTTGCACTGGCAGGCAGATTCTATTTTAAATTTATTTATTTTTTAATTGAAGGATAATTGCTTTACAGAATTTTGTTGTTTTATGTCAAACATCAACATGAATCAGTCATAGGTGTACGTATGTCCCCTCCCTCTTGAAACTCCCTCCCTTCTCACTCCCCATCCTAATCCTCTAGATTGATACAGGGCCCCTGTTTGAGTTCTCTAAGACATACAGCAAATTCCCATTGGCTATTTTACATATAGTACTGTATATTGTCACCCTGCTTATTGAAATTATATGCAGAGAACATCATGAGAAACTCTGGGCTGGAAGAAGCACAAGCTGGAATCAAGATTGCCAGGAGAAATATCAATAACTTCAGATATGCACATGACACCACCCTTATGGCAGAAAGTGAAGAGGAACTAAAAGCCTTTTGATGAAAGAGAAAGAGGAGAACGAAAAAGTTGGCTTAAAGCTCAACATTCAGAAAACGAAGATCATGGCATCTAGTCCCATCACTTCATGGGAAATAGATGGGGAAACAGTGGAAACAGTGTCAGACTTAATTTTGGGGAGCTCTAAAATCACTGCAGATGGTGATTGCAACCATGAAATTAAAAGATGCTTACTCCTTGGAAGGAAAGTTATGACCAACCTAGATAGCATATTCAAAAGCAGAGATATCACCTTGCCAACAAAAGTCCATCTAGTCAAGGCTATGGTTTTTCCAGTGGTCATGTATAGATATGAGAGTTGGACTGTGAAGAAAGCTGAGCGTCGAAGAATTGATGCTTTTGAACTGTGGTGTTGGAGAAGACTCTTGAGAGTCCCTTGGACTGCAAAGAGATCCAACCAATCCATCCTAAAGGAGATCAGTCCTGGGTGTTCATTGGAAGGGCAGATGCTGAAGCTGAAACTCCAATACTGTGGCCACCTCAGATGAAGAGCTGACTCGTTTGAAAAGACTCTGATGCTGGGAGGGATTGGGGGCAGGAGGAGAAGGGGATGACAGAGGATGAGATGGCTGGATGGCATCACTGACTTGATGAACGTTGAGTTTGCATGAACTCCGGGAGTTGGTGATGGACCGGGAGGCCTGGCCTGAGATTCATGGAGTCACAAAGAGTCAGACACGACTGAGCAACTGAACTGAACTGAATGTAAGTTTCCATGTTACTCTCTCCAAACAGCTCACCCTCCCCTCCCCTCTCCCTGTGTCCATAAGTCTGTTTGTTCATAAGTCCATATGTCTGTTTCTCTATTGCTGCCTTGCAAATAAATTTGTCAGTACCATCTTTCTAGATTCCATATATACGTGTTAGTGTATGATATTTATCTTTCTCTTTCTGACTTACTTCACTCTGTATAATAGGCTCTAGGTTCATTCACCTCATTAGCAGTGACTCAAATATGTTCCTTTTTATGGCTGAGTAATATTCCATTGTGTATATGTACCACAACTTCTTAATCCATTCATCTGTTTATGGACAGATGGGCTTCCCTGGTGGCTCAAATGGTAAAGAATCTGTCTGCGATGCAGGAGACCTGGGTTTGATCCCTGGGTTGGGAAGATCCCCTGGAGAAGGGAAAGGCTACCCACTCCAGTTATTCTGGCCTGGAAAATTCCATGGACTATATAGTTCATGGGTTTGCAAAGAGTCAGACATGACTGAGTGACTTTCACTCCATATTCAAGCTATTGTAAATAGTGCTGCAATGAACATTGGGGTACATGTATCTTTTTCAATTTTTGTTTCCTCAGAGTATATGCCTAGGAGTGGGATTGCTGGGTCATATGTGGTTTTATTCCTAGATTTTAAAGGAATCTCCGTACCGTCTTCCATAGTGGTTGTGCCAATTTATATTCTCAGGGTCTTTTGTATTTCCATATGAATTGTGAAATTTTTGTTCTAGTTCTGTGAAAAATGCCGTTGGTAATTTTTTTTTAACTTTTTATTTTTACTTTATTTTACTGTATAATACTGTATTGGTTTTGCCATACATTGACATGAATCCACCACGGGTGTACATAGGGATCACATTGAATATGTAGAATGCCTTTGGTAGTATTGTCATTTTCACAATATTGATCATTCCTACCCAGGAACATGAAATATCTCTCCATCTGTTTATGTCATCTTTGATTTCTTTCATCAGTGTATTACAATTTTCTGTGTACAGTTCTTTTGTCTCCTTAGGTAAGTTTATTCCTAGATATTTTATTCTTTTTGTTGCAATGGTGAATGGGATTGATTCTATAATTTCTCTTTCTTATTTTTCTTTGTTAGTATATAGGAATGTAACTGATTCCTGTGTATTTTGTATCCTGTAACTTTGCTAAATTCACTCATTATCTCTAGTAATTTTCTGATAATGTCTTTAGGGTTTTCCATGTATAGTATCATGTCATCTGCAAACAGTGAGAACTTTACTTCTTTTCTGATCTGGGTTCCATTTATTTCTTTTTCTTCTCTGATTGCTGTAGCTAGGACTTACAGAACTATGTTGAATAACAGTGGTGAAATTGGACACCCATGTCTTGTTCCTGATCTTAGGGGAAATGCTTTCAGTTTTACATCATTGAGAATAATTTTTGCTGTGGGCTTATCATATATGGCCTTTACTGTGTTGAGGTAGATTCCTTCTATGCCCATTTTTGAAGAATTTAAATCATAAATGGGTGCTAAATTTTGTCAAGGGCTTTTTTCTGCATCTATTGAGATTATCTTTCAATTTATTAATATGGTGTATCACATCGATTGATTTCATATATTTAAGAATCCTTGCATTTCTGGAATAAACCCAACTTGATCATGGTGTATGAGCTTTTTGATGTGTTGCTGAATTCTGTTTGCTAGAATTTTGTTGAGGATTTTTGCATCTATGTTCATCAGTGATATTGGCCTGTAGTTTTCTGTTTATGTGTTGTCTTTGTCTGATTTTGGTATCAGGGTGATGGTAGCCTTGTCGAATGAGTTTGGAAGTGTTCCTTCCTCTGAATTTTTTTGAAAGAGTTTTAGAAGGATAGATATTAGTTCTTCTCTCAATGCTTTATAGAATTCACCTGTGATGCCATCTGGTTCTGGGCTTTTTTTAGGGGTGGAGTTTTTTTTATCAATTTCAATTTCAGTGCTTGTAATTGGGTTGTTAATAATTTCTATTTCTTCCTAGTTCAGTCTTGGAAGATTGAACTTTTCTGAGAATCTGTACATTTCTTCCAGGTTATCCATTTTATTGCCATATAGTTGCTCATAATAGTTTCTTATAATCCTTTGTATTTCTGCATTTTCTGTTGTAACCTCTCCTTTTGCATTCTAATTTTGTTGATTTGATTCTTCTCTCTTTTTCTTGATGAGTCTGGCTAAAGGTTTGTCAATTTTTTTTTTTTCTTCTAAAAGGGCCAGCTTTGACTTTTATTAATCTTTACTTTTTTTTTTTTTCATTTCCATTTCATTTATTTCTGCTCTGATCTTTGTGATTTCTTTTCTTCTGCTAATTTTGGGACTTTTTTTTTGTTGTTGTTCTTTTTCCAGTTGTTTTAGGTGTAACGTTAGGTTGTCTATTTAATTTTTTTCTTGTTTCTTGAGGTAGGATTGTATTACAATAAACTTCCCTCTTAGTACTGCTTTTGCTGCATCCCACGGGTTTTGAGTTGTCGTGTTTTCATTGTCATTTGTTTCTAGGAATTTTTAAATTTCCCTTTTGATTTCTTCACTAATATGTTCATTATTTAGAAATGTATTGTTTAATCCCTGTGTGTTTCTATTTTTTATGGTTTTATCTTGTAATTGAGATCTACTCTCATAGAATTGTGATCAGAAAAGATGCTTGATATGATTCAATTTTTAAAATTTACTATGTTTGATTTGTGACCCAAGATGTGGTCTACCTTGGAGAATGTTCCATGTGCACTTGAGAAGAAGGTGTACTCTTCTGCATTTGGATGGAATGCCTTAAAGATAACAATGAGATCCATCTCATCTAATATATCGTTTAAGACTTGTGTTTCCTTATTAATTTTCTATTTTGATGATCTTTCCATTGGTGTAAATGGGGTGTTAAAGTCTCCTACTGTTAGTTTGTTACTGTCAATTTCTCCTTTTATGTCTGTTAGTGTTTGTCTTATGTATTGAGGTGCTCCCTATGTTGGGTGCATAGATATTTACACTTGTTATGTCTTTCTTTTGGATTGATCCCTTGATCATTGTGTAGTCTCCTTCCTTATCTCTTGTAACAGTCTTTATTTTAATGCCTATTTTGTCTGATATGAGGATTGCTACTCAGGCTTTCTTTTACTTTCCATATACATGGAAAATATTTTTCCATCCTCTCACTTTCAGTCTATATGTGTCTTTAGGTCCAAACTGGGTTTCTTGTAGACAGCATATCAGTTCAGTTCAGTCATTCAGTTGTGTCCAACTCTTTGAGACCCCATGAATCTCAGCACGCCAGGCCTCCCTGTCCATCACCAACTCCTGGAATTCACTCAAACTCATGTCCACCGAGTCGATGACGCCATCCAGCCATCTCATCCTCTGTCGTACCCTTCTCCTCCTGCCCCCGGTCCCTCCCAGCATCAAGGTCTTTTCCAATGAGTCAACTCTTTGCATGAGGTGGCCAAAGTACTGGAGTTTCAGCTTCAGCATCTTACCTTCCAATGAACACCCAGGGCTGATCTCCTTTATAATGGACTGGTTGGATCACCTTGCAGTCCAAGGGACTCTCAAGAGTCTTCTCCAACACCACAGTGCAAAAGCATCAATTCTTTGGTGCTCAGCTTTCTTCACAGTCCAACTCTCACATTTATATGTGACCACTGGAAAAACCATAGCCTTGACTAGATGGACCTTTGTTGGCAAAGTAATATCTCTGCTTTTGAATATGCTATCTAGGTTGGTCATAACTTTCCTTCCAAGGAGTAAGTGTCTTTTAATTTTGTGGCTGCAATCGCCATCTGCAGTGATTTTGGAGCCCCCCCAAATAAAGTCTGACACTGTTTCCACTGTTTCCTCATCTATTTCCCATGAAGTGATGGGACCAGATGCCATGATCTTTGTTTTCTGAATGTTGAGCTTTAAGCCAATTTTTTCCACTCTCCTCTTTCACTTTCATCAAGAAGCTTTTTAGTTCCTCTTCACTTTCTGCCATAAGGGTGGTGTCATCTGCATATCTGAGGTTATTGCTATTTCTCCCGGCAATCTTGATTCTAGCTTCTGCTTCTTCCAGCCCAGCGTTTCTCATGATGTACTCTGAATGGAAGTTAAATAAGCAGGGTGACAACATACAGCCTTGACGTACTCCTTTTCCTATTTGGAACCAGTCTGTTGTTCCATGTCCAGTTCTAACTGTTGCTTCCTGATCTGCATATAAGTTTCCCAAGAGGCAGTTCAGGTGGTCTGGTATTCCCGTCTCTTTCAGAATTTTCCACAGTTTCTTATGATCCACACAGTCAAAGGCTTTGGCATAGTCAATAAAGCAGAAGTAGATGTTTTTCTGGAACTCCCTTGCTTTTTCGATGATCCAGCAAATGTTGGCAATTTGATCTCTGGTTCCTCTGCCTTTTCTAAAACCAGCTTGAACATCTGAAGTTCATGGTTCATGTATTGCTGAAGCCTGGCTTGGAGAATTTTGAGCATTACTTTACTAGAGTGTGAGATGAGTGCAATTGTGTGGTAGTTTGAGTGTTCTTTGGCATTGCCTTTCTTTGGGATTGGAATAAAAACTGACCTTTCCCACTCCTGTGGCCACTGCTGAGTTTTCCAAATTTACTGGCACATATATGGGTCTTATTTTTGTCAGTCCGTGACAAAAACATCAGCCAGTCTGTGTGTTTTGGTTGGAGCATTTAATCCATTTACATTTAAAGTAATTATTGATATATATGTTTCCATTGCTATTTTCTTAATTGTTTGAGGTTTATTTTTGTAGATATTTTTCTTGTATATCTTGACTATATAAGTCCCTTTAACATTTGTTGTAAAGCTGGCTTGGTGGTACTGAATTCTTTTAACCTTTGCTTGTCTGAAAAGCTTTTTATTTCTCCATCATTTTTGAATGAGATCTTTGCTAGGTATAGTAATCTTGGTTGTAGATTTTTCCATTTCAGTTCTTTAAATATATCCTGCCATTCTCTTTTGGCCTGCAGAGTTTCTCCTGAAAGATTAGCTGTTAAACGTATGGGGTTTCCCTTGTATGTTACTTGTTGCTTTTAATATTCTTTGTATTTATTCTTTATTAGTTTGATTAGTATGTGTCTTGGTATGTTTCTCCTTTGGTTTATCCTGTATGGGACTCTTTGCACCTCTTGGACTTGGTTGACTATTTCCTTTCCCGTGTTGGGGAAATTTTCAACTGTAATCTCTTAAAAATTTTTTCTCATATCCTTTCTTTTTCTCCTATTCTTCTGAGACCCCTATAATTCAAATATTGGTGCATTTAGTGTTGTCCCAGAGGTCTCAGAATCTATCCTCAGTTCTTCATTCTTTTTCCTTTATTCTGCTCTTCAGCATTTGTGTCCACCATTTTATCTTCCAGCTCACTTATCCATTCTTCTGCTTCAGATATTCTGTTATTGATTCCTCCTAGAGTATTTTAATTTCAGTAATTGTGCTGTTTGTCTCTGTATGTTTATTCTTTAATTCTTCTAAATCTTTGTTAATTGATTCTTACATTTTCTCCATTTTATTTTCAAGGTTTTCGATCATCCTTAAACTCATTATTCTGAATATTTTTCCGGTAATGTGCCTATTTCCTATTTCCTCTTCATTTATTTGGACTTGTGTGTTTCTAGTTTGTTCCTTCATTTGTGCAATATTTCCCTGCCATTTCATTTTTTCTTTTTTTTAACTTACTGTGTTTAAGGTCTCCTTTTCCCAGGCTTCAAGGTTGAATTCTTTCTTTCTTTCTTTTATCTGTGCCTTTGTAAGTTTGGTCCAGTGGTTTGGATAAGCTTTGTGTAGTATGTAACTTTTACTTGCCTTCTGGTGGGAGGAGGTGAGGTGTTTTTTTGTTTGTTTGTTTTTTTTTTTCTCCTCCTCTGATGGACAGGGCTGAGTGAGGCAGTGATCCTGTCTTCTGATGTTTGTGTTTGTATTTTTGTCTTGTTTATTGTTTGGATGTGACATCCTTCACAGGGTACTACTGGTAGTTGTATGATGTTAGGGTCTTGTATTCAAGTGGTTGCTTTCGTGGGAGTTCTCACTATTTGATACTGCCTAGGGTTAGGAGTTCTCTAGTAGTCTAAGGTCTTGGAGTCAGTGCTCCCACTCCAAAGGCTCAGGCCAGGAACAGAGATTTCACAGGTGGCTTGTTATGGCATTAAATGGGATTAAAACAAATACCCCAAAACAAGAAACCAAAGACTAACCCCAGATAAATGGCAATTACCAAATCAGGCAAATAATAATGAAGATCTTGGAATATACACACATACATGTACCCCCATAAGAAAAATAAAAATGGTCCAACAAAAATAAAGTCCAATAGATTGACCTGGTCAACAAAGGAAACCAAAAATGACATCCACCTATTAAGAACAAAACTAACCAAAGCACAAACTAAAAAACAAAACTAAAGCAAAAATAGAGCAATGAAGACACAACTAACAATTATGGTGAGAAAATGAAAGAAAAGAAGGAAAGAATAGAAATGCAAAGTTAAATAGAGGTAAATAAAGAAGATTTATATATATTAAAGATTAATTACAAGGGGAGAAGAATAGTAGGAAAAAGAAAACAAAGGAAAAATGTAGAAAACAATAATAAGTTTAAAAATTTAAAAATTAAAATTAAAGAAAGAGTTAAAAAGGAAAACCCTACAGAACTGCAAAAGGCCAACATAGAGGCAGAAGTTTATAACATAAATAAAAAGTGTGATTGAAAAAAAAAAAACTCAAAGGTTGAAATAGATTGTATCATGTTAATAAAATTGACAACCACAGTGGGGGTGCGAGGGAAGGAAAAAGAATCCAAAAGAAATTACAAAGTCAAAATATAAGAATAATAAATGTTTTTCTAGAGTCTCTGCTGTCAGTATCCTTTCCCTTGAAGGGAGTCACAGTACACCTTGCCTCCCTAGGATGACTTCCAACCCTGTGCTGGTCTCTGGACCTGCTCTGAGGGCAGCTCAGACTTAATCTGTTCCTCCTCTTGTGTTTTCTTGCCTCCAATGTTCACAACTGTCAGAACTAGTGTGTTTTCTTTTGTGAGGTCTCTCAATGTCCTTTTGTCTATTCCATAGACACTGCTGCTGCTGCTAAGTTGCTTCAGTCATGTCCAACTCTGTGCGACCCCATGGACTAAAGCCTACCAGGCTCCTCCATCCATGGGATTTACCAGGCAAGAGTACTGGAGTGGGTTGCCATTGCTTTCTCCATCCATAGACAGAGTCTGCCTAGTTGATCATGTGGATTTAATCTGCAGCTTATACAGCCAGTGGGAAGGTTTTGGGTACTCTTCCTTAGCCACACTGCCCCTGAGTTTCAATTGTGGTTTTATTTCCACCTCTGCATGTGAGTAGTCCACTGGGGTTTGCTCCTGAGACCGCTCTGGAGGACTTGGGTTTGCCCCTGTGAGGGAGATATGGAAGTGGTTCAGCTGCTTGAGTCACAGAGGCCCTAGCAGCACCAGGTACTCAGGGGAGTTGGAAATTAGGGCAGCAGGAAATATAGTGCTCTGAAAGGGTATGGCAACCCACTCCAGTATTCATGCCTGGAGAACCCCCCTGACAGAGAAGCCTGGCAGGCCACAGTCCACAGGGCTGCAAAGAGTTGGACACAAGTGAAGCGACCCCCTGGCATAGACTCGAGATTTTTTATGCCTGTGGCAGCTCTGGCTCAGTGAGGGTTGAGCATGAAGGTGGTGCAGCTGCTTGAGTTGCAGGGACCCTGGTGGCACCAAGTGTGCAGGGACATGGCCTGTCTCAGCTACAGAAGTTATGGCCCTATCAGAGTCTTTTTTTTTTTTTTTTTCCAGCCTCTGGCAGCTGGTAATCAGAAGACCTCTTTGGCTAGTCTTTCTCCATTGCCCCACCTG
This sequence comes from Budorcas taxicolor, assembly GCF_023091745.1. Taxonomy (NCBI): domain Eukaryota; kingdom Metazoa; phylum Chordata; class Mammalia; order Artiodactyla; family Bovidae; genus Budorcas; species Budorcas taxicolor. Next base: position 186,516,243 of record NC_068910.1, read on the forward strand.
TTCAGTCACTTAGAGGGCTCCCTTCTGAGGTCCTTCCCTGTTGATTGGTGCATCAGGCACATAAATTGCTCCCCCTGGCTGGGGTCCTACTCTATTGTTCCACTTGTCAGGCACTTAAAAGGGCACCCTGGGTAGGGTACTACTCTGTTGTTCTGCTCATCAGGTGCTTAATGGGCCAGGCTCTCTCAGCTGCCTGTGCTGACATGTGGGAAGAGAGAGCTACGGTGATGGCTCCACCTCCTATGCTAAACTCAGTGGTATCGCCTTGCTTCCATGGCCGCCTGGCTTTCCTCCACAGACATTTCCGTCCACAGTCTCCTCCCTCACGTCCCCTTGGTCTGTCTCCCAGCATTCAACAGCAGCCCTCACCCTGGGATTGCTCCACAGTCCCTACGCTCCAGCTCCCAGCTGCTGTGCCTTCTAGGGGACCTGCGCCCCTGTCCCTGGCTATGGCAAGGATTGTCTGATTCTCATTCCGTTTAGGCTGTCACAGATCAGCTGCTTCACTCAGCCCTGAATGTTTCTCCTCTGACCCAGACAGTTGTCCCATTGTGTGGATCAGACCCCTGTTTCAGTTCCCCTACCCACCAAGGGCAGGTCCAGACCTACTAATACTCCTGTGTTCCCCCCTAGTTCCTTTGCCCTACTGAATTTCACATGGTTCTATATATTCTTTTCTGGTGGTCAGGTCCTTCTGCCCACTCTCAGCTGATGTTATGCACGCACTTCTGTGTCTGAGGTTGTATTCCTGATGTATCTGTAAAGAGAGATATGCTCCACATGTACCTACTCCTCTGCCTTCTTGTTCCCAGAGGCAGGCAGATTCTTAGATTCTAGTCCATAGGGTCACATAGAGTCGGACATGACTGAAGCGACTTGGCACACACACATGCACAAGGCTATGTAGAGTGAGTGGCTGAGGCACACCCAGACCCACAGAAAAAAGATAAAATTTCTAGAAAAGACTCTCGAGGACAAAGACTTTGACCTAGAGATGAAGGTCTTGGACTCATTTCTCTAGCTTTTTTTACAAATGACTCCCACTACTTTTTTTGGAATGCAAGATTTTCTTTATGTTGATTAGAAGGGACTCAAGTCCAGGGCAATTGAAATGTTCGGTCATGGCTATGTGTTTTTACAATAAGGCCTCAGTGAAATTTTATGCTCCTGTGAGTATGTCTTGAGATGATGAATTTGTTGCTTGTTGAGTTTCTGAAAATTTCTCCAACTAGACTGGTCTTTTTGTTCTCTACTCTGAAAAGCTCTAGGGAAGCCATACCGCTGAGCAGTGACTCTAATAATGGTGCTATATTTAACAAAATAAAATTTAACAATATGTATGAAAGGGTATGGCAGATTCTAAAATCTATGGTGATAATTATAGTTACTATTTATTAATCAGCCACCTTTCATAAAGCTTCCACTCTGTACCAAAATATTTGTTAAGTAAGGGACTTTAACCAGTGTATTTCTTATATATATTCTTGAACTCGCAAAATAGGAACAACAGTGCTATTTTACAAATGAGGAAATTGAGGCTTATAGAGGTTAAAGCAATCTACCCCAACTTACTCATAATTATTTCACAATGATTAAAGAATATGATTTGCATGCATGTTGTATGAAAGTGACTGCTACTGAGCCACTTACTCTTTTTGACCATCATCTGTGTACACACACAGATAATTTTAATATTGTCATTTCAGAAAAGAATAGTGAAATTCTCCAATGGCTTTTATTAAAAAAAAAAAAAAAATCTTTCCAACCTCATCTCATTTTCTTTTTGCCTGATCCAGCTTGATCCCATCCTGTGACTCAACAGTTATTTCTATCCTGCCCAATTGTTTGACTTTTACTTACACAAGCTCAGTCCAGAATCCAGCTGAATTCCTAGCAGAATCAGGCTTATTTCTATCTGGCAGCTTCAACTGTAAAATTCACAAGCACTTTTTATCTTTCTCTTACCTAATGGAAAGTTTCCTTTATTTTTAAGCTCTCTATACCTCCCAGAAACCCACAAAGGTTTGTAAATTTTTTCACAAAAGCCTTTTATAATTATTAGCCAGGCTCAGTAAAATAAGTAACTGACTTGTCACAATGTTGTTCATTTGTCTGGATTTGTTGCCCACCTACAAAACCACAGAGTGGTCTAAATCTAGGAACTCTCTTCAAGATAGCACTGATCCATGCCATGGGAGGAGAAGTTCCAATAGGATGAGGTCATGTTAGGGAGCACACTTGTGTGTGCTGCTATTCAGAATTCTGAGAGTTCACTGGTTATTTTAAAACTTGTTCCCATAGAAATATAACTTTCTTATTTCTTTTATACACATTTGAAATACTATATTATGGCTTTTAGTCCATAGGAGGGCAATGTTGAGCTACAGGAAAATCCTTGCAGTTTTTTTTTGCAAAAGAACATATAGAATGGATTAATTTAAAAATTAATGAATTGAAACAAATTAACTAATTTAAACATACTACAAGATGATATTTATTTAATAATATTCCCACATTGAATACTGACTGGCTTCATGTTTGTCATACTGATATTTAATTTGTAAATTGATGTAAATTATTCTTGTCACTCAAAGCCAAACCATGGCTGTCCCTTTGGAGAAGGTTGTGTTCTCCTTGTGTAGCTTTTCTTTATTTTAGATATTGGAAATGCTTAAATTATTTGCAAATAGAATGTTTTTTTAAAAAAAACTATTTTTGTACATGGTCTCCTCATGATAGCTCTGCTTGAGGAGAAAAGAATTTTACAGATCAAATTTCTAAACTGCTTTGACATCTTTCTTTGGGTCAGAATTTGAGGTTCCCTTTAAATGCCACCATAAAGTTCTCAGAACAAACAATTAACCAAATGTAATGTTATTACATTACAAGGAAATAAAACTTCAGCCAAATTTTAAGTTATAAAATTTGGTCATATATCAGAATTATTTTCCTAAAAAGAGCCATAAATCAATATAGCACACTATCATTTCAACCAGTATAAAAGCAAGTTTATTTTGAATTTTTAAAGCAAGTATTGTATGTAGAATTTAAGCATAATTATATTTTTGTGTGAAAAGTGAAAGCAAAAGTCACTCAGTCATGTCAGACTGTTTGTGACCCCATGGGCTATACAGCCCATGGAATTCTCCAAGCCAGAATACTGGAGTGGGTAGCCTTTCTCTTGTCCAGGGGATCTTCCCAACCCAGGGATCGAACCCAGGTTTCCTGCTTTGCAGGAGGATTTTTTACCAGCTGAGCCACAAGGGAATCGTTTGTGTGAGAAAGTGACCAATTTGTTTTTTTGAAGGCTTATCAGACTCTTCTAGATTGAAAAAGCAGCTTCTGTCTCTTCTAAGTGTCTCTATGTCCCATTTACCAGGGCATTGTGAGGAGTCTGTTGATAACCTACCTCTCCATTTCCGTGCAGAAGCATGGCGCATCTTGTCTGTGGGTTAGTTCCTGAGTCCAGGGAAGTAGCAAACTACTGGATCAGTAACAATAGAAGCCAACATTTTAGAAAAGCTTACTGTATGCCAAAGACTGTTATCCAAATACTGCTCTTAATTTATTTACCACTCACAACAATGCTATAAGTTCTATTATTAGCATCATTTACTGGATAAGGAAACTGAGCTATAATAGACTGAGCACATTATAGGTGTTCAAGGTCACTGGGCTTCCCGAGAGACAGAGTCAGGTACACTTTTGGGGACTTACTACTCATCACTACTTCAAGGTAAAAAGCAGAATGGATGGGATCTTCTCTGATAGTCCTGAGGTAAAGAATCTGCCTTCCAATGCAGGGAATGTGGTTTGATTCCTGGAGGGGGAACTAAGATCCCCCATGCCAACCCCACATGCCACAATTAGAGTGAATGAGTGCTACAGTTATAGAGGCCACATGCTCTGGAGACCACACACCCAGAGGACCAAGACCCGATGCAGCCGAAAATAAGTTAACTAATTTAAAAAACCTCAGGGTGGATCAAAGATTAGAAGCAGTGATGCATGTGGTGTTTCAGAGTAAAGGGAAAATTTATTAATGTTAGGCAATATTTAAAATATTTCCTCAGTATCTTTTTTTTTTAATATGGTGCCTCTGGGTAGGTGTGCGTGGATGCAGGTGGGTAAGAATGCCAAAGAGGAACATCATTGTAAGACTGACTTTTTCAATCTACCTGCATGTCTTAACATTCATGATGACAGGCTTTTTTTTTGTTGTTGTTATATATATTTTAATAATATGATAAATGGATTATAATTTCCCAGAGGGTGGAAATTGCACCTTGATAATTTTCCTTGTCTTTTATTACATCTGATCCAATAGCACTGATATGTGAAAATGATGCATTTGGAAAAATAAATAATGGATGACCAAAAAAATAATTACTCAGGGCTAAAAGGCAGGTATGTATACAGTCAAGTGCAGAAACCACTGGCACACATCTTGGATCCATAGTTTAAATCTGAATAATATCTTTGGGGGATTTATTCTGTTTATTTACACTGAGGAAGAATAGTTTGGGTCTGAACTACTGTCTGGATAATTCACTTCAACCTTATCAGTAGGTGTATTTTTCTCTCTAGTTATTTACTTTAAGAAAGATATCTGACTTCTCCTTTAAGATAATATAAAAATTTGAACCCCATGCAAGTTTCTAAATGATTCTCATCAGCATATATGCAGAGAGATCTATTTGACTTTTTTAATTTAACAATTCTTATCTAGAAGTAAGGAGCACAATATACAGTAATTCTTATGAAATTCTAGTCAAACACTGAATACTTACCCTAAATAGGGCAAACATTTATCCATTCTATGAAATTTAGAACTCTATATAAAAGCTAGTATTGAATTTCAAGAAATTGCAAAGAGTAGTTTCTCATGGTAAAGAAACCCTTCAGGGAGGGGGCAACATTGGTGCACCACTATGGGGGGGTGTGTGTGTGTGTGTGTGCACACGCATGCATGATAATGAAAAAAAATGCAGATTAAAACACAAAGTAAAGGATATAGATTTTACAGGAAGAAGATGAGAAAAGAAAGAAAAAATTCTGAGACTATTCAGTTAAGAAAAAGGGAAGGAGAATGGGATTGATTGTAGCAATTTGCTCAGTAATTTTCCCATTTCCTGTTCATCCTCACCCCATTAATAAAGAGTTTTAATTGAATATGTGCTGCAATAGAGCCCATAGGTCATTTCAATGACCCTGCAGCTGTATGAACACACAAGGGAGGCAGTGCTGTCACTGAACTGATCCTGCATCTCACTGGGCTGAAAGGTTAGTTTTCGTCTCCCATCCCATCCCACCCAGTAGCGGGCACACAGACTTAGAAACCTCCCACGCTCAGGTTCGTTTCTAAGGCATGGAGAAATATGGGGGAAATGGATCAAAATTCAGGAGAAGCAGAGAGAGAGACAAGACAAAAGAAAAACGAAAAATGATGGGAACTTCATTTTAAGGTTATTAGGTCGAAATTTGAATTTGGTTACATGAGAACAACTAGAGATGAAGAGATATGTGTAAAATCTTCATTACATAACATAAAATAATTTCCACTTCTGGCCGCTACACTGCATAGATGTTTATACAAATCAGTTAATAACGACTTTGAGTGGAATCAGTTCCATCATGTAATTTATTCCCAGAGGCATCGACTGAAGCTCATTCCTCTAGGAAGAAATCAGTACATTTCTTGTTCATATGTGATTGAATCCAGAACCACTCAAAGCTGAATGGATCAGCTCTATGGAAGGAGTGAGAGTAGTAAAACATAATTTTGTCTGTTGTAATTTTACTAATTTTAGTATAATTTCTAATAACACAGAAATTCAGTGACTTTTCAAGGCTAATTGAAACAGATACTGGTATCATTGTGAACACAGAAAATTTCACCAGCGTGAAGCTCATATACCTTCTTCATGAGGGAATCTTTCTGGTTAACAAGTTGTCCTCTGAGATAGCTAGTCAGGAAAAGTTTCTAGGAGGAAATTTAGAAAATGAAAGATTGAATATTGGCTCAGATATGTCATAATTAAAAGATATTTTTAAACGGCTATAACCTACTTTCATATCTAAGCTAATGTTTATTTTTATAGATTTTAATTTACTGGAAAGTTTCAAAGATAGTGTAGAGAGCTCTCACATACACCATATCCAGTTTTCTCTATTGTTAATATATTACTATTGCAGATGAGCCAATAATGGTATATTATTAAAAACTAAATTCCATACTTTGTTTGGATTTTATTAGTTTTCCTCTAATGTTCTTTGTCCATTCCCAGAAGAGCAAATTATGTTTGTCCTCATGTTTCTTTAGGTTCCTCTGGGTTGTGGCAGATTTCTCAGACTTTCCTTGCATTTTATGACTGTGACAGTTTTGAGGGGTACTGGTCAGGTGTTTTGTAGAATGTCTGATATTTGGGTTTGTCTGATGGTTTTTTCCGGTTAGGTGGGTTATGGTTTTGGGGGAGGAAGACTGCAGAGGTGAAATGTCACTCTCAACATTATATATTAAGAGTATATTCTATCCATATGAACTGTCATCAGTGATGTTGACCTTGATCATCTGAGAAAATAAGCAGGCTTCTCTACTATGAAATAATATGTTGCCACACTCTAATTTCCAAACTGTGCTATTTAGTAAAAAATCACTAAGCGCTGCGAACAATTAAAGGGTGAGGAATGGAGCTTTACCTCCTGGAGGGTTAAACATCTACATAATTAGAATTTTTTTTCTATAGGGGAGATTTTATGTGTTCAATCATTTATTTCATATGGACTCATGGATATTTATTAATATTTTATACTTTGAGCTATGATGCAATATTATGTTATTTGTTATTGTCGCTCCATTTGTTCCAACTTTGACCACTTGATATCTGTGTCCTTTGGACATTTTGCCACCATTGTTTCATTTTTGTATACTTTCTTATTTCTGGCACTTCAGGATGCTGTGGTCTCACTTTGCTGTGTCTCTAAGAAGAAATTGAAAAATTGTATTAGAAATAAGATATGGGCACAGGGTGTACAATCAGCTTTTTTTCTTTAAGTTGCATTTTATTTGTATGGGGTGAATTATTTTCTGTTGGACATTGTTGGAGAAATGACTCTTTATTCTGTTCCCAAGTGAAGGAGCATGAGGCATCTGCATATTGAGTTTCTGTGTCTGTACTTCCTTTGTGTTTTTTTTTTTTTTTCCTGATACTCAATTATAATCAGTGGATATTCTTGAGGATCTTTATTTCCATTTTCCATCTTGAAAAGAGCTAGGAGTATGTCATTATCCCCTGTGGACATTAAGAATAGTTTCTATAGATTCCAGGTTAATTTTTAATTAAAATTTGTATCAGTACAAATTGGGCTTCCCTGGTGGCTCAGACAGTAAAGAATCTTCCTGCAATTCAGGAGACTGGGGTTTGATCCCTGGATCAGGAAGATCCCCTGGAGAAGGGAATGGCAACCCACTCTAGTATTCTTGCCTAGGGAATTCCATGAACAGAGGAGCTAGCCCAGAGGAGTCCGTGGGGTCACAAACAATCTAACAGACTGAAGGACTAACACTTTTACTACAAGTTAATAGTGTTATTTATTTATTTTTTTTGGCTGTTAGTAAATGAATAAGTTTTAGTTTGTCAGAGACCATCTAATAGGACATCTTTTTAGAAGCCAAGTTCTAAATTTTGTGACTAGTATACATTTACCCCCTTGTATTTTCTAATGGGTAGACAAAGGAAAGTTATAACTAGAAAATGTCAGGACTTCCCTAGTGGTTCAGTAGTTGAGAATATGACATCCAGTGCAGGGAATGTAGGTTAGATCCCTGGTCAGGGAACTAAGATCCCACATGCCAAGCAGCAGCTAAGCCTGTATGCCATACCTATGAGCCTGGGTACCTCAACTAGAGAGCCTGCATGCTTCAAACTACAGAGCCCACACACTCTGGAGCCTGCAGCCATAACTAGAGAGAACCCTGTGTACCACAAAGAAATATCCCATGTGCGGTAACTAAGACGTGATGCAGACAAATAAATAAATAAATAAATAAATAAATATATATATATAAACACACACACACACACACATATATATATATATAAACTCATTGTGTAGAAAGTACTTGAGTAGAATAGAGTATGTGAAAGTACATTGTAATTTTAAAAATTCATAATTTTAATTTGTCATAACATGGATGTGCTGTACTGACATTCATCTCATAGTATATTTCACTTCAGTCTCTCAGTTATGTCTGACTGTTTTCAAACCCATGGATTGCAGCATGCCAGGCCTCCCTGTCGATCACCAACTCCTGGAGTTTACTCAAACTCATGTCCATTGAGCCCCTGATGCCATTCAACCATCTCATCCTCTGTCGTCCCCTTCACTTTCAATCTTTCCCAGCATTAGGGTCTTTTCAAATGAGTCAGCTCCTTGTATCAGGTGGCCAAAGTATTGGAGTTTCAGCTTCAACATCAGTCCTTCCAATGAATATTCAGGACTGATTTCCTTTAGAATGGACTTGTTGGATCTCCTTGCAGTCCAAGGGACTCTCAAGAGTCTTCTCCAACACCACAGTTCAAAAGCATCAATTCTTTGGAGCTCAGCTTTTTTTTATAGTCCAACTCTCACATCCATACATGACTATTGGAAAAATCATAGCCTTAACTAGACGGACCTTTGTTGGCAAAATGATGTCTCTGCTTTTCAATATGCTCTCTAGGTTGGTCATAGCTTTTATTCCAAGGAAAAGCATCTTTTAATTTCATGGCTGCAGTCACCATCTGTAGTGATTTTGGAGCCTAAAAAAATAAAGTCTGCTATTGTTTCCACTGTTTCCCCATCTATTTTCTCTGAAGTGATGGGACTGGATGCCATGATCTTAGTTTCCTGAATGTTGAGGTTTAAACCAACTTTTTCACTCTCCTCTTTCACTTTTATCAAGAGGCTCTTTAGTTCTTCTTCACTTTCTGCCATAAGGGTGGTGTCATCTGTGTATCTAAGGTTATTGCTATTTCTCCTGGCAATCTTGATTCCAGCTTCTGCTTCTTCCAGTCCAGTGTTTGTCATGATGTACTCTGCATAGAAGTTATAAAAGCAGGGTGACAATATACAGCCTTGACGTACTCCTTTTCCTATTTGGAACCAGTCTGTTCCATGTCCAGTTCTAACTGCTGCTTCCTGACCTGCATACAAATTTCTCAAGAGGCAGGTCAGGTGGTCTGGTATTCCCATCTCTCTCAGAATTTTCCACAGTTTATTGTGGTCCACATAGTCAAAGGCTTTGGCATAGTCCATAAAGCAGAAACAGATGTTTTTCTGGAACTCTCTTGCTTTTTCGATGATCCAGAGGATGTTAGAAATTTGATCTCTAGTTCCTCTGCCTTTTCTAAAACCAGCTTGAACATCAGGAAGTTCACGGTTCACGTATTGCTGAAGCCTGGCTTGGAGAATTTTGAGCGTTACTTTACTAGAGTGTGAGATGAGTGCAATTGTGTGGTAGTTTGAGCATTCTTCAGCATTGCCTTTCTTTGGGATTGGAATGAAAACTGACCTTTTCCAGTCCTGTGGCCACTGCTGAGTTTTTCCAATTTGCTGGCATATTGAGTGCAGCACTTTCACAGCATCATCTTTTAGAATTTTAAATAGCTCAACTGGAATTCCATCACCTCCACTAGCTTTGTTCATAGTGATGCTTCCTAAGGCCCACTTGACTTCACATTCCAGGATGCCTGGCTCTAGGTGAGTGATCACACCATCGTGGTTATTTGGGTCATGAAGATCTTTTTTGTCCTGTTCTTCTGTGTATTCTTGCCACCTCTTCTTAATATCTTCTGCTTCTGTTAGGTCCATACCATTTCTATCTTTTTAGCCTATCTTTTCCTGAAATGTTCCCTTGATATCTCTAATTTTCTTGAGGAGATTTCTAGTGCAGCACTGGAGTTGCAAGTTTCCAAGAGGTGATACCCCACATCCAAGGTCAGAGAAACTCCAGTTAAACAATAGGCACTGGAATGGCTGTGAAGAGATACCCCACATCCAAGGGCAAAGGAGAAGCCCCAGCAAGATGGTAGAAGTGGTGAATTTGTGTTTGGAATCAAACCCCATTCCCACCAGAGACACACAGATGGCTCAAACAAACTTTGTGCACACCAGGACACAGGGATCCCACAGAGATTAAGATAGAACTGTTTTTGAGTGTCTCCTGTGGAGGTACAGTTTTGTGGTGGTCTGCCACAGGGACAGGGCTTCTGGATGCAGCAGATTTGGGTATGGCATAAGCCCTCTTGGAGGAGGTCACCATTAACCCCACGATAGAGCCACCAGAACTTACACAGGACTGGCAAAACAGACTCTTGGAGGGCACAACAGAACCTTGTGTACAGTACCCAGGAGAAAGGAGCAGTAATCCCACAAGAGACTGTCCCAGACTTGCCTGTAGGTGTTCAGGAGTCCCTGGTGGAGGCATGGATTGGTGGTGGCCTGCTGCAAGGTTGGGGGCACTGAGGGTAGCAGTACATGCATGGGATCATTTGAGGGATGTCACCATTATCTTCATTACCTCCACCATAGTTTGGCTATGTGCCAAGTAAATAGCAGGGAGGGTAGCAGATACAGCTACAGCCATCAACAGAAAATTGGATTAAAGATTTACTTGAGCATGGCCCCACCCTTCAGAACAAGACCCAGTTCCCCCCTCAGTCAGTATATCCCATCAGGAAGCTTCCATAGCCTCTTATCCTTCTCCAGCAGAGGAAAGACAGCCTGAAAACCACAATCACAGAAAACTGACCAGTCTAATCACATGGAACACAGCCTTGTTTAACTCAGTGAAACTATGAGCTATGCCACGTAGGGCCACCCAAGACAGATGGGTCGTGATGGAGAGATCTGACAGAATGTGGTCCACTGGAGAAGGGAATGGCAAACCACTTCAGTATTCTTTCCTTGAGAACCCTATGACCAGTATGAAAAGGCAAAATATGGGACACTGAAAGATGAATGCCCCAGGTTGGTAGATGCCAATATGCTACTGGAGATCAGTGGAGAAATAACTCCAGAAAGAATGAAGGGATGGAGCCAAAGCAAAAGCAACACCCACTTGTGGATGTGATTGGTGATGGAAGCAAGGTCCGATGCTGTAAAGAGCAGTATTGCATAGGAACCTGGAATGTTAGGTCCATGAATCAAGGCAAATTGGAAGCGGTCAAACAGAAGATGGCAAGAGTGAATGTCATCATTTTACAAATCAGTGAATTGAAATGGACTGGAATGGGTGATTTCAACTGAGATGACCATTATATCTACTACTGCGGGCAAGAATCCCTTTGAAGAAATGGAGTAGCTATCATAGTCAACAAAAGAGTCCGAAATGCAGTACTTGGATGCAGTCTCAAAAATGACAGAATGATCTCTGTTTGTTTCCAAGGCAAACCATTCAATATCACAGTAATCCAAGCCTATGCCTCAACCAGTAACACTGAAGAAGCTGAAGTTGAATGGTTCTATGAAGACCTACAAGACCTTCTAGAACTAACACCCAAAAAAGATGTCCTCTTCATTATAGGGAACTGGAATGCAAAAGTAGGAAGTCAAGAAACACCTGGAATAACACATAAATTTGGCCTTGGAGTACAGAATGAAGCAGGGCAAAGGTTCATAGTGTTTTGCCAAGAGAACACACTGGTCATAGCAAACACCCTCTTCCAACAACACAAGTGAAAACTCTACACATGGACAACACCAGATGGTCAACACCAAAATCTGATTGATTATATTCTTTGCAGCCAAAGATGGAGAAGGTCTATCCAGTCAGCAAAAACAAGACCAAGAGCTGACTGTGGTTCGGATCATGAACTTCTTATTGACAAATTCAGACTTAAATGGAAGAAAGTAGGGAAATCCACTAGACCATTCAGGTATGACCTAAATCAAATTCCTTATGATTATACAGTGGAGGTGAGAAATAGATTTAAGGGACTAGAGCTGATAGATAGAGTGCCTGATGAACTATGGACAGAAGGTCATGATTTGTATGGGAGACAGGGAACAAGACCATCCCCAAGCAAAAAAAAAAAAAGAAGCAAAAAAGCAAAATGTCTGTCTGAAGAGGCCTTACAAATAGCTGTCAAAAGAAGAGAAGCAAAAAGGAAAGGAGAAAAGAAAATATATACCCCTTTGAATGCAGAGTTCCAAAGAATAGTAAGGAGAGAAAAGAAAGCCTTCCTCAGTGATCATTGCAAAGAAATAGAGAAACAATAGAATGGGAAAGACTAGAGATCTCTTCAAGAAAATTAGAGATACCAAAGGAACATTAGTATATGGATAAGCAATAATATTAGAATCATTATCAATAATTCTATAGGGGTTCTTTAAATTGTTAGTCACCCCCAAGTTTCACAGCACCGCTTTCTTTTTTTTTTGTTTTTTCTTTTCTATGCATAGCACCTACCAGTCAGGGCCAGTGATTTTCAAAACTGTGGTCCCCAGACCAGCAGCATCAGTATCATCTGGGAACTTGTCAGACATGTGGTCTGTGTCTTACCAAAATCTCTAGGTGATTCTGATGTATGCTGCAGACTAGGAAATACTGGACTCCAAGTGATGTTACAACCCCAAACTTTAATGGCTTAAAGCTTTAAACATTTGTATCTGACTCAAGCTACATGCCCGCAGTGGGGCAGCCAGGAAGACAGAAGACGCTTTACAGCATCTGTTTCTGTGGTAATGGCAGCTGGAAAGTAAAATACACACTGGCTCTTAAAGCCTCTCCTGGGAAGTGACACTTTCTTCTCCTCATAATTCTTCAGACAAAGGAAGCCTCTCTTGGCCACCCAACTTCAAAGGATGTATGAGGTAGTGCCTTCCTACCAGGTATCACAAAGGATGGAAAGATAGATTTATTTAGCAAACAGGGTGACTATCTACTATAGTATTGGGCATCACATTTTTTCCAATAGAAGTATAATGGGATTTACATATGTAATTAAAATTATCTAGTATTTAGAAAAGTAAGAAATAGTAAGTTAAATTAATATTAATATAATATTTTATTTAATTCAGCATATCCAAAGTAGTGTCATTTTCACTAGAATCATGTAAAATTATTAATGAGATGTTTTGCTCCTTTTTTTTCATCCAAAGTCTTAGAAGTCTGGTGTGCATTTTGCACGGATAACACAGCCTCAGTTTGAACTAGCCCAGTTTTAGGTGCTCAATAAATATATGTGACTGGAGAATTTCAATTTGACAAACATCTTGAGTATGTCAAGACAATATCTGCCACATAGTAAGCATTCCAGAAGCCTGTGTAAAATGTTGAATGATTGCAAACCATAAATATTTTTAAAAGTAGTTTTCCTTACCATACTACTATATTTAGGTCTTGGTTTTCTTGTCAAATCCTGTCCCCTTGTGAATTTCTGCTACTTTTTAAGGCACATTCTAAATTTCAGGGATGTTTTTGAATATTAGATTTCAAAACTTTCATTATAAAAATTATTACAAGTATTTATTTTTTATATATCATTATCTGTTTACTGTGGCTGTCTAGTTTTACATCTTAATCTATGATTTCTTGCTATCTTTCTTGTGTAACATTTTTGTGTGTTTGGGGACAACAGGGCTTTTCAGAATTATGTCAGATTTAAGCTGAGTTTAAAGGTTGAACATACGACCTCCACCCAAATTGATGTTAAAGCATAAGGATTAAATGCAAGATAATTTTCAGTTAAGTAGGAAGTGCTGAATTATAGGTCAAAGGCTCAGGTTTATGTTCAATAAATCTGGGTAATATAAAGCTGTTCTTTGTTGCCATGACACCCTCCTTTTTAGTTTGCATATTCCAAGATGTAAACCTTCTGCTTAGTCTTTGTTTGAGAAACTTTGACACAACATTAAAAAAAAAAACAACATTAAAGTTCTGAAATACTATTTTTTCCTTACTCCAGAGCATCCCTCCACTCAATCCCCATGGCCCCCCACTGCTCCTTATCCACCCCTCCAACCTATGGACTTCCCACATTCCTCATCACCTTTGCCAGCTTCCTAGGCTACTATTAAGGAACATATTTGCCAAAAAAGTATTCATTTAGTATGTTCAGCATTGTCTTATAATACCAGCCATGAGGTCCAGTGATTTGATAACTGAAGACTACTTATGCAACACCAACTCTTCTTCAGAAAGTTCCTAAAGGACACATTTGCAAAAACATCTTTATATTAAAAAGAGTTTAACTTATGTGGTACTATCTTTGTTCCTGAGTTGTGTAGAAAAAATAAAGGCCCAGGGGTTTGATAAATCATGTCTTCTCATGGATACACTCAATAGAGGAGAAGAGTTTGGTTTTTTGTGGATCTGACTTGTGCTTTAAAGGGGAAAATGATCTAAGTATTCTACATGAGAATGTAGATCATGCTTCTCTAACCACAGGGGTTGTGGTTGGTGAGTGCCCCCAGTTTCTGGCCTCAGAAACTCATGCTTGCCTTTGTGCTCATCCCACACTTCCCACACTGCTACCCTGGTGGCTCAGCAGTAAAGAATCCACCTGCCAATTCAGGAGACGCAGGAGAAACATAGGAGATGTATATGGATTCGATCCCTGGGTTGGGAAGATCCCCTGGAGAAGGAAATGGCAACCCATTCTAGTATTCTTGCCTGGGAAATCCCATGGACAGAAGAGTCTGGCAGGTTACAGTCTATGGGGTTGCAAAGAGTCAGACATGACTGAACAGCTAAACAACAACACACTTCACATGGGCTCTTTGCACCCAGTGATGGAGCATGGCAGAGATGGATGCTGAAGCACAAAGATTTCTGGGAGTCACAAAACTGTTCTGACAGTCTGCTCTGGGTGGAGGACCCCATGATGGATTAGCCAGAATTTCCCTAGACACTTCCATCCAACCGTTTTCATCTTTTTTTTTTATTAGTCAGACTTGTTTGTATCTGAGGGCTCCTCCACACTTGTCTGGCTACCTCCCTATTTTCTTTCATACAGACATTTCCTTGGACAAAATCCTTTTGCATTAATCCAGTCTTGGCATCTGCTTCTTGGAGAACCAGGACTAATATAAGTCTTTTGGATTCCCTTAGATTTGGCTTTTGAAAGAGAGTGTCACCTTATCAGAGCACGGTGGTGGGGCCTGAGCAGTGGGAGGATGGTGCGCTGTGGGTGCTGGTGGCCTCGGTGGCAGCAGGATGTAGGAGTCAGGGCAGAGTGAGAAGAGAATTGGCAGAAGAGGGCAGCGGTTGTTGCAGGGGCTCAGAATGAGGCTTTGGAATCTGAGGGAAGGATAAGAGGCACTGGGGTTGAAAAGCAGTAGTAACACTGGGACATTTGTTGTGTATGAGGGGAATTGAGCCAAAAATAAAGGGTAATGAGAACCATGTCAGAAATGGAAGTTATAGATATGGAAAATGAGAACATTGTATAAGACCTGTGGGTTGGGGAACAAATGGTAGATGTGATGGTTTTCAATGTGGAAGTGAATATTTTTACAAATGTATGCATTTAAACAATACATGCTCCCCAGCTCTGTCTGGAGATAACTCCTTGATAAAAATGGGCATAGCTATCACCTAGACGTTGGTTTCTATCAAACATTACTCATTAAAGAAACTGGAACTCCTTGAGGAAATAAATGGCTGTTTCTGGGACTAGAGAATGAAAAGCGCAAGATGAGCCTGGAACATTATTTTGTACCAGAAAGTAAGGAATTCTCAAAGAATGATGGGATTACATCAGAAACACATAGGAATAAGCTACAAAACTTTCCTGCTGACCAAATTTAGGACAATTTGGGGACAAGATTGATAATAATGGATTATAACCAATGGAACAAAGTATGAATCCATGCCTTCATGCTATATATAAATAAATAAAGAAGGGAAAGTTTTTCCTTCACAGAATGTCAACTAATGGATATAGATAAAAATAGTAGAAGTAGGAAAACTTACAATTAAATAGCAATGTTAATCATAATTAATTCAGCCAAGAACTATCAATGGATACTAAAACTATGGGTGAAAGTTTGATGAGAACAGAATATTTATATCTTAAAGTAGTTCCTCACAAAATGTTTGTTGGTGACAAAGGGTAAAAGAGCCATCATGTGGTAAGAACAACAACAAAAAACCTGGCAAGATCCCTCTTAGTTAAGAAATCAGTTAGCAGCTCTAATAATAAAAACATTCAAAATCATGTACAAGATTAATAGAATCATAAAAAGAGAGTATCTATTCTGGCAAATTTCTCCCCAAAATATAATCTGGCTTCCATCATGAAGCAACATCAGAAAAACAAACAAAAATTGAACTCAAACTGAGGTATGTATTTGTACATATAGAATTGATTAGGTCTCAGTTATAATATTTTTCAGATCTAAGAATTTGAAAAAGACACTGAAAAAAGAAAGAAAAATGTCATGGCAGGTACTTAAGGACTCAATTTCCCATTTTCTTTGGAGAAATGAAAACATGCATTTGTCAGATTAGATTTGTGGAGTTGATGGGCCAAGATTTCCCAATAGCGATGTGTACAGCTTCCCAGAGATTCTTTACTTGTTCTTCTCCTAGTCAAGTTAATATCTGGAATTCATGCATATTTACAGAAAAGGCTGAAACTCTATCTGACTAAAAATATAGACTTAAATTTATAAGTTTAAAAATTATTTTGAACTGATTTATGCAACAGAAAGTGTTTTTTTTTTTTTTTAATTTTCACATTTGTTATTTTTTAGTCCTAAAATTCGTTGGGTAACAGATCTGAAGACAATCAGAAAAGATAGATTTAAAATATCTCAAACATAAGCATTTCTCTCATTGTCTCCCTGCTGGTCAGGAGCATATATTACAAAAGGGTCAGGAAAAAGGAGGAGGAAAAAGAAGCAAGAAAATGAGAAGGGAAAGAAAAAGGGGAAAAGGAAAAAGAAAAGGTTGAGCAAAAGAGAATAAGGAAAAGGAGGAGGAGGAGAATGAAAATATATTTGTGAAGTACTTTAGATGCAAGAATAAAATTAACATTTATTAGGTTGATATCATGTGCCTGGTGTTAATTTAGATGCTTTTTACATTGTTTAGCAAGTAAGAAAAAAGCTGAGAGTAATTAGGTATCTTCTCAGTGGCTAGTTAGATGGTATGTCTGTCCTTCTCCAAAGCTCCAGTCTTATCCTAAGTGATGCTAGTGAATAGTTAACTGTCTAACTGGTGACATAAAGGATGGAAATGCTCCACTAGATGTTAGCATCAAGGTGATTTATTGCTTTTCTTTCAATACAGTTTCCTTATTAAAAAAAAAAAAATTGAACAGACATCGAAAGTAGTCAAAAATGTGTTGAATTATACAGTCTTGGGATATTACCAGAGAAGGCAATGGCACCCTACTCCAGTACTCTTGCCTAGCAAATCCCATGGGTGGAGGAGCCTGGTAGGCTGCAGTCCACGGGGTCGCTGGGGGTCGGATAGACTGAGCGACTTCACTTTCACTTTTCACTTTGATGCATTGCAGAAGGAGATGGCAACCCACTCCAGTGTTCTTGCCTGGAGAATCCCAGGGACGGCGGAGCCTGGTGGGCTGCCGTCTATGGGGTCGCACAGAGTCGGACACGACTGAAGCGACTTAGCAGTAGCAGCAATGTTTTTACTAATTTTCAGCTCATTAAAGTACCATTTCATCCTTATGTAGATTATACATACTGAAGTAAGTCAGAAAGAGAAAAACAAATATAGTCTATTAATGCCTATATATGGAATCTAGAAAAATGATTTTGGTGAACCTATTTTCAGGGAAGTAAAGGAAAGGCAGATATAGAGAATGGACTTGTGGTCACAGTGAGGGAGGGGGAGAGTAGGATGAATGGAGAAATTAGCACCAACACTATCAGGTGTAAGATGGATAGCTGGTGAGAAGCAGCTGTGTAGCACAAGAAGCTGGGTCTGGCACTTTGTGGTGACCTGGAGGGATGGGATGGGGAGGAGAGAAGGAAGACTAGAGAGGGACAGTATGTATGTATAATTACAGCTGCTTTGTGTTGCTGTATGGAAGAAACCAACACAGCATAGTAAAAATTTAAAAAAATTTAAACTAAAAAAAAATTAAAAAATCTGAGTTAAATTGAATGACCTAAAATAGCTAACAGAAGCAGAAGATATTAAGTAGAGGTGGCAAGAATACACAGAAGAACTGTACAAAAAACATCTTCATGACCAAGATAATCATGATGGTATGATCACTCATCTAGAGCCAGACATCCTGGAATGTGAAGTCAAGTGGGCCTTAGAAAGCATCACTATGAACAAAGCTAGTGGAGATGATGGAATTCCACTTGAGCTCTTTCAAATCCTGAAAGATGATGCTGTGAAAGTGCTGCACTCAATATGCCAGCAAATTGGAAAAACTCAGCAGTGGCCACAGGACTGGAAAAGGTCAGTTTTCATTTCAATCTCAAAGAAAGGCAATGCCGAAGAATGCTCAAACTACCACACAATTGCACTCATCTCACACGCTAGTAAAGTAATGCTCAAAATTCTCCAAGCCAGGCTTCAGCAATACGTGAACCGTGAAATTCCAGATGTTCGGGCTGGTTTTAGAAAAGGCAGAGGAACCAGAGATAAAATTTCCAACATCTTCTGGATCATGGAAAAAGCAAGAGAGTTCCAGAAAAACATCTGTTTCTGCTTTATTGACTATGACAAAGACTTTGACTGTGTGGATCACAATAAACTGTGGAAAATTCTGAAAGAGATGGGAATACCAGACCACCTGACCTGCCTCTTGAGAAATCTGTATGCAGGTCAGGAAGCAGCAGTTAGAACTGGACATGGAACAACAGACTGGTTCCAAATAGGAAAAGGAGTACGTCAAGGCTGTATATTGTCACCCTGCTTATTTAATTTATATGCAGAGTACATCATGAGAAATGCTGGGCTGGAAGAAGCAGAAGGTGGAATCAAGATTGCCAGGAGAAATATCAGTAACCTCAGACATGTAGATGACACCACCCTTATGGCAGAAAGTGAAGAGGAACTAAAAAGCCTCTTGAAAGTGAAAGAGGAGAGTGAAAAAGTTGGCTTAAAGCTCAACTTTCAGAAAACTAAGATCATGGCATCCAGTCCCATCACTTCATGGCAAATAGATGGGGAAACAGTGGAAACAGTGTCAGATTTTATTTTGGGGGCTCCAAAATCACTGCAGATGGTGACTGCAGCCATAAAATTAAAAGACGCTTACTCCTTGGAAGGAAAGTTATGACCAACCTAGACAGCATATTCAAAACCAGAGACATTACTTTGCCAAGGCTATGGTTTTTCCTGTGGGCATGTATGGATGTGAGAGTTGGACTGTGAAGAAAGCTGAGCTCCAAAGAATTGATGCTTTTGGACTGTGGTGTTGGATAAGACTCTTGAAAGTCCCTTGAACTGCAAGGAGATCCATCCAGTCCTTTCTAAAGGAGATCAGCCCTGAGTGTTCCTTGGAAGGAATGATGCTAAAGCTGAAACTCCAATACTTTGGCCACCTCATGCAACGAGCTGATTCATTGGAAAAGACTCTGATGCTGGGAGGGATTGGGGGCAGGAGGAAAAGGGGACAACAGACGATGAGATGGCTGGATGGCATCACCGACTCAATGGACATGAGTTTGAGTGAACTCTGGAAGATGGTGATGGACAGGGAGGCCTGGCATGCTGCGATTCATGGGATTGCAAGGAGTCGGACACGACTGAGCGACTGAACTGAACTGAAAATAGCTAATGAATAGTATTAGACTTTTCAAATAAAGTTTCATTTAAAATTGTATGCCTGAACTGTCCTCTGAATACTTTTGAATTTTCTAAAAGTCAAGTACTTTTTATAAAGTACTCAGATATTAAGTGAATGGTTCAATTTGTTTTGATAAATATATACACATTTACACAAGACACAGAACATTTCCATCAACCAAAATAGATCCTTTGTACTCTTTCCTGGTCAGTTTTCCCACCCTTGAAGCTGGAGTTCTGTACTGATTTGATTTGTATCAACACTGTTATGTTAGCTTTGCCAGTTATAGGATTGTACACACATGGAACCCACAGACTATTTTTTGTTTCTGACTTTATCCACTCAGCACAATATTTTGACATCCATTCATGTTGCTGGATGTATTAGAGGTTTGCTCCTTTTTATTGTGTGTAGCATTCACTGTATGAATCTACCATAGTTTGTTTATCCGTTCCCCTGTTGATGGATATCTGGTTGATTTTGGTTATTATGAATAAATTTGATTGGACATTTTTGTAAAAGTTTGTTTGTGGACATATGCTTTCAATTCTCTTGGATTGGAATTGCAGGGTCCAAAGGTAGGTGTGTATTCAGCTTTTTAATCAATTGCCAAACAACTTTCAAACTGGTTGTGCCATTTATCTGCTCTCACCAGCACAAAGTATGAGAATCCTGGTTGTTTCAAACTCTCTCCAACATTTGGTGGTGTTGTTTGGTCTCTTCTATTTTGGGCATACTTGTGGCTATGTAATGGTATGCTTCTGAATACTTTTGCAAGGGTGGAAAGGTCGTTTCCTTTATCTTTCAGGGTCCATTGGCTAATCTAATAATTAAATTGACATAAAAAAGATTAACATGAAAAAGCCAAATTTAATGTTGGATGTATGGGAGCCCTAGAGATCTGAGACTGAAGGGCAATTTGAACAGTTGAGGCTTCTAGGCCATCCTGAGTTACAGAATGGGTGTGGTCATCAAAGAGGGGGTGGGGAAGTCTCAGGACAATAAAACAATGTTAATTAGATGTTTTCCTTGACATATAGATAGGTCATTCTGATAAAAGTTGTTTCTGATAATAGTTTTCTTTCTCTGAGCCACGTTCCCTCTCTTAATTCTTTTAGGTAATAAGTGTGTTTATTAGTTGCTCAGTCATATCCAACTCTCTGAAACCCCATGGACTATAGCCTGCCAGGCTCCTCTGTCCATGGATTCTCCAAGCAAGAATACTAGAGAGTTGCCATGCGATCCTCTAGGGGATGTTCCAGACCCAGGAATCCAGCCTGGGTCTCCTGCATTGCATGTGGATTCTTTACCATCTGAGTCACCAGGGAATTTCTGTGGACTGTAGCCCAGCAGGATCTTCTTTCCACGGGATTTTTCAGGAAAGAATACCAGAGTGGGTTGCCATTTCCTAATCCAGGGGATCTTCCCAACCCAGGGATGGAACCTGTGTCTCTTGTGCATTCTGCATTGCCAGGTGGATTCTTGATCACTTCCCACATGGGAAGCCCCTTTGGTAGTAAAGGGGGAGATAAAAAGTTCTTCCTGTGTCTCTGGGCATTGATTGTCTTCAGCTTAAAATAATCTACATACTTAAACCATACACTTTGGGAGACTCATTCTGAGCTCCTTCACTTTCAACAAAGCTGAAGGTCATGAAGGATCCTGTTGTAGTCATTAGGGCTGCTGCAGGTATTTAAGACCTCCCTTCCTTCTGAACACATGATAAGATTATACTTGTATCAATATTAGATGTTCACAGTAAACAAAACGTCCTCTGCAGATCTGTGCTGAACATGCGATAAGATATAGAAATAATCATTATTTTTAACTGTGGGATTTTTGTGTCATTTGTTACAATAGCATAACCTAACCTAACCTGAAATGTGAAATGTGATTCTAAATATTTCTTGCCCCATTGAGGTCTATTTTCGCTATCTATGAACTTGGAATAATGTGTAAGAGAGGTCAGAAGATATTGGAAGGAAGTAATTTATATTTTGTTAGTACTATTCATGTGAAAGACAGTCTATTAAGTACCTTACACAAGTTATTTCTTTGAAGACTGTTCTCTCGGTTGGCTCAGTTGTGTCTAACTCTTTGTGACCCCATGGACTGTAGCCACCAGCCTCCTCTGTCCATGGAATTTTCCAGGTAGGAATACTGGAATGATTGCCATTCTCTTCTCCAGGGGATCTTCCTGACCCAGGGATCGAACCTGCATCTCCTACATCTCCTGCATTGGCAGGCAGACTCTTTACCACTGAGCCACCATTACCTTGAAATAGGTTTCGGTATTTTCTAGTCATTTAAGTGAAGAAACTGTGGGTTAGAGTGTTGATTAACTTGTTCAAGCTTGTAAAAACTGGTGAGTATGGGTGTCCTTTCTCTTTCACTTGTACTATTTTCATTGTTCTGTGCTATTTGAAGTCGGGTTTTATTGTCAGTGACAGAATTAGAAGTTATTGCTATGGCCTTTAATACTGTGTAGACATAAAAACAAAAATATAGAAATAATGTGTGACTTCTAATTCTAAAAGTAGAATAGCTGTTGACAGAATTGGGAAGACAGAACTTCAATGGCCTGAGGACATATTTTGTGAGCCAATGTATACCAGAAAATAAAGCTATAAATAAAATGGTATTTTGAAATGCAAATGAGGAATCTATGTCCTGAGGTACTATCAGTGTTTGAGAAGCTCAGAGACAGTCTGCAGTACTGATGGATCATATAAGAAGACTTTTCAGTCACTTTCCAAAGGTCAGGTGTACTTGTTACGTTGCTGAATGGGAATAATCGGCAGTCATCTTTTCAGTAATTCACTGACCAAAAAATAAAAACACAATGTGAGAGTTGTGAGTTAAGTTCTGTTTGGGGCAAAATGAGGACTATAGCCTGAAAGATAGCATCTCAGATCTATCTTTCTGAGGAACTGCTCCAAAGAGGTGGTGGGAAGGTCAGCATATATTTACATCATTTTGGTGGAGTACGTGCCGTCATGCACACATTTTTGGCAAAATATTGCTGCTAGTCTCATGAAGGTTACTGCTAGTCACAAGGAGCAGATGTTTCCATTAATGATTTTAGTGCTTTTCTAGATATGAGAAAATGTACCAGCTTTTCTCATAGAGGTCCTCATTCCTGATCGCCACCTTTTAGAGATCTGAACTCCTTTCAGGCTGGGCTGAAGTTTAGTGACTATGATGGCTGGTGACTTATCCTTATAGGTGCAGATAAGCAAGATTTAGCTGGCAAATTCTGCTTTGCCCAAGTGATAGGAGCAATATAACTTATAGAGCCTGTTATAGAATGGCTTTATATATAAAACCACACACACACACACACACACACACACACACACACACACAGTGTGGACAGTTTTCATTATGGTTATAGTTCCAAAAAATGTTTTAAATTTTTATGATTTATTCCATTTGAAAGAGGTAAAGAAAAAAAATTAGATTTCTATTTAGATCTGACTATTGAAATAGCAGATTTTGACCATTAATTTCTAGGTATTTTTGAGACTGCTTTATATTTTACATTTATTTTAAGGCTTAAATTTCCAGACTGAATAATATAGAATATACTGCTTGATAAATGAAAATAAGCTTGAAATCAACAACAGAACAATAGACAACCCTAACCATTTGGATTAAACAACAAACTTCCAAATACCCAATGGGTCAAAAAAGAAATCGGAATAAAATTCAGAAAATATTTTGATTAAGTGATAATGAAAATCCAATGTTTGAATGTTGGAGGGAATGCAGCTAAAGTTTCTTTTCTTTGGAAGCAAATTAGAGCTTTAATGCATATGTTAGAATATCAGAAAGGTTGAAAATAAAATATTTACACTTCCAGTTCAAAAGATATTGAAAATAGAACCCAGAGAAATGAGCGAATGCAGGAAATAATGGAAGAGAATGCAACAGAGGAAATTGACAAAGTTAAATATATAATCTTTGAAAAGATTTTAAGAAACTAGTAACCCTAGGAAAATTGATAATGGACAAGTTAAAGGGAAAGCACAAAGTTCTCAACTGAAATGTGAAAAGGGCACCCTCACTATGTCATTAAAAATACAATGAGGAGATATTATGATGCTCAGAATTACTGGCCAGTGAACAAAGGCCATAATGAAGTATCACTTTACAATCACTACAATGGTTTATTTATTTAAAAACCATAAATAAAAATAAACAGGTGCTGGTGAGACTGTAAAGTAATTGGAAACCTCATATGTTGGTGGTGCAGCTGCTTTAAAAACAGTTGGACAATCCTCCCAAATGTCAAACTTAGAATGTTACCAAGTGACCCATCAATTCTATTCCTTGGTATAAACCCAAGAAAATTGAAAAGATATATAGTAGTTCAGCTGGTAAAGAATCTGTTGCAATGCGGGAGACCTGGGTTTGATCCCTGGGTTGGGAAGATCCACTGGAGAAGGGAACGGCTACTTACTCCAGTATTCTGTCCTGGAGAAGTCCATGGACTATATAGTCCATGGGATCACAAAAAATCAGACATGACTGAATGACTTTCACACAAAACTTCTACACAAGAGTTCATAACAACAACATTCATAACCAAAAAGTGGAAACAATTTAAATGTCCGTCAACTGACAAGTAGATAAACAAAATGTTGTGTATCAGTACAATGGAATATTAATGAGCCATAATAAGGAATAAAATGCTGATACATGCTACAACATAAATCAGCCTTGAAAGCATTACACTAAGTGTAAAAGTCAGATGCAAAAGCTCAGAGTGTCTAATTTCATTTCTATAAAATGTCCATAATGGCAAGTCTACAGAGACATAAAGTAGATTAGTTGGTTGCCATGGATTGGAAGAAGGAATAGAAAGTGATGGCTAACAGGTATGGGTTTTCTTTTGAAGCTGGCAAAAATGTTCTGTAATGTACTGGTGATGATTCTGGAAACTTATAAGCGTATTAAACCCCACTGATTTTACATTTTAATGTGGTGAATTTATGGTATATGAATTGTATCTCAATTACAAAATAATATATTGTGAATGCCTTAATGCTAACATGTTTGAACATTTAAAAGAAAGATAAATTCTTGAAAAACATAACTTGCATAAGGATAAATAGAAAATTGAAATAGTTTGTATTAGATAAGCAACTGAATTCACAATGAAAGATTTCTCACACACACACACAAACTTCAAGCCTAAGTAGTTTCACCGTTAAATAACAAATATTTTAGAGTAAAATAATCTGCATAATATCTGTTTTATATGAGCTATTACAGAAAGTAGAGAGGGAAGGAAAAAATTTCAAATTGTGTTCTGAGACCAGGATAATCCTGATTTCAAAATCATACAACAATTATGTAAGAAAAGAAGAGCAAGGCCAAATTCTTTCATGAACACAGCTGCAAAAATTCTAAACAAGATAATACAAATGAGGTTTATTCCAGGAATGCAAGATTGATTGAACAAAGGGACATAAATCAATATACTTCAGCACCCTTATCAAATAAAGGAGAAAAAATTTATGATTAACTCCATAACTGCAGGAAACTCATTTGATAAAATCCAATATCCATTTACTACAAAAACATGCAGGTAATCAGGAATAGGGGTTTCCCTGATGGCTCAGTTCAGTTCAGTTCAGTTCAATTCAGTTGCTCAGTCATGTTCAACTCTTTGCAATCCCATGAACTGCAGCACGCCAGGCCTCCCTGGCCATCACCAACTCCTGGAGTCCACCCAAACCCATGTCCATCGAGTCGGTGATGCCATCCAACCATCTCAACCTCTGTTGTCCCCCTTCTCCTCCTGCCCTCAATCTTTCCCAGCATCAGGGTCTTTTCAAATTGAGTCAACTTTCGCATTAGGTGGCCAAAGTATTGGAGTTTCAGCTTTAGCATCAGTCCTTCCAATGAACACCTAGGACTGATCTCCTTTAGTAAGGACTTGTGGGATCTCCTTGCAGTCCAAGGGACTCTCAAGAGTCTTCTCCAACACCACAGTTCAAAAGCATCAATTCTTCGGTTCTCAGCTTTCTTTATAATCCCAACTCTCACATCCATACATGACCACTGGAAAAACCATAGCCTTGACTAGACGGACCTTTGTTGGCAAAGTAATGTCTCTGCTTTTTAATATACTGTCTAGGTTGGTCATAACTTTCCTTCCAAGGAGTAAACTGTTTTTTAATTTCATGGCTGCAATCACCATCTGCAGTGATTTTGGAGCCCAGAAAAATAAAGTCAGCCACCGTTTCCACTGTTTCCCCATCTATTTGCCATGAAGTGATGGGACCAGATCCCATGATCTTAGTTTTCTGAATGTTGAGCTTTAAGCCAACTTTTTCCACTCTCCTCTTTCACTTTCATCAAGAGGCTCTTTAGTTCTTCACTTTCTGCCATAAGATGGCTCAGTAGTAAAGAATCAGCCTAACAATGGAGGCAACATGGGTTCAATCCCTGGTTGGGAAGATCACCTGGAAAAGGAAATGGCAACCCACTACAGTATTCTTGCCTGAGAAATCCCATAGACAGTAGAGTGTGGTGGGCTAGAGTCCATGGAGTTACAAGAGAGTCAGATATGACTTAGTGACTAAACAACAACTAGGAATAGAAGGGATCTTCATTAATCATAGAACAATATCAACCTACCTCTATCACCCAACACAATGGTAAAATACTGAACAGTTTCCTCCTGTAATTGGAAACAACATGAAGTTGTCCACTATTAGCTCTTCTGTTTAATGTTGTATTGAAGTTTTAGCTAGTGCAAAAAGTAAGAAAAATAAAATATAGTCTTTACAATAAGGAGAAAGCTCTCATCATTTGCAGGCATAATAAATAATTGTGCAAAATTCTATAAACTAGTAGAAATATAATGAAGTTTAGTAAGGTCACTGGTTTATACATAAAATACATAATATTTTTAGAAACTAATAACATTTGGGGAATCAAAGCACCACCTTTGAATTTACAATAAAATATCATCTACATTTAATGGAAAATTCATTTTTGTTAAGACATCATTTCTGCCCACACTCCATGCAATCTTAGTCAAAGGTTTAACTTTTTTTTTTTGTGGAAGTCAGCAGAGGGACTTCAGAACTTATAAAGAAATATAAAAGACCTGAGATATCCAAAGAAATTTTATTAAAGTACCAGCCATCGATATTTTTAAGCTACAATAATTAAGACAATGCTCTAATTGTGCCATTAAAGATAATCAGTGTTAAAAAATAGATCTGAAATATAGATTTACACATATACAGTAAGATGATTAAAGCAAAATTACAAAGGCAGTATAAAATGAAAGATTAGTCTTTTCATTATGTGGTGCTGTGTTTCCTGGATATCCACACAGAAAAGCACATTTTGATTACTATATAAACAAAAATTGTTTTGAGATTGATATTAGACTTGAATGTGACAGTAACACAATACAGTTTCTAGAATAAAATATAGGAGAATGTGTTTAGGGATAGACAGAGATTTACTAAGAAGTGTTCCAATAAGCACTGAGTAGAGAAGACTGATAAGCTGATAAAGTGAAAAGAAGGTAAAAGTGAAGTCGCTCAGCCAAGTCTGACTTTTTGTGACCCCATGGACTGTAGCCTACAAGGATCCTCTGTCCATGGGATTTTCCAGGCAAGAGTACTGGAGTGGGTTGCCATTTCCTTCTCCAAAGGATCTTCCCAACCCAGAGATCAAACCTGGGTCTCCTGCATTTCAGGCAGATGCTTTACTGTCTGAGCCACCAGGGAAGCCCCAAGCTGATAAACTGGACTTAATTAAAAACAAGATGAGGATGAGGAGCAACTGAAATCTTCATACACTGCTGGTTGGAATGTAGAGGTACCACCATGTTAGAAAGCTGGCAATCTCCACTAGAGCTAGACATACTGACCCCTATGATCCAGCATTGCTACTACTAAGTACATACTAAGCAAATGAGTGCTTATTTCTATTAAAACATATTTATAGTGGTATTATTCAAAATAAAATAAAGTGGGAAACAGTACAAATGTCTATCCACAGTAGGATATTTACATAGATGGTGATACACTCATTCAGTGGAATTCTACACTGCAATGAAAAATTACTGTTTGCAACCACATAAATATTACATACATTACATTATGTATGTAATAGGATAATGAGTAGTATAGGATTCTATCTATATGAAGTTCAAAGACAAGCAAACTCACTGTAATGTTTAAGGACAGAATAATGGTAGCTCTTGGGGGATTATCACCAAAGTGCGAGCACTAGGGAAATCTACATTTCATATCATATTCATGCACAATTATTTACCCTTGTTACTTCAAATTTGCATCATTAAATGATGCAGAAACTGTTTTTTATAGTTAATTTGGCTTGGTTTAATTAAACCTGAGAGCTGAGTTAAATAGCATGAATCTGTAAGAAGAAAGAATGCTGACATTCTAATAACTCATTCTGGAGAATATTCATGTTTTAAAAAGTGAAAACTCAGACATTTGGTACATCCTAACTGATGCTATTGACATGTTTTGATGTCTGTGTCTGATACAATAAGAACTCAAAAATATAAGTTGGCTATCTCTGACCCCTGGCATCAATTTATTAAAATCATATCACTCAAAATTATCATAAGATAATATTTTTAATATTTATACACTATTATAGAAACCAGGGCTTCCCTGATGGCTCAGCTGGTAAAGAATCTGCCTGCAATGCAGAAGACCTGGGTTCAACTCCTGGGTCAGGAAGATCCTCTGGAGAAGGAAATGGCTATCCGCTTCAGTATTGTTGCCTGGAGAATCCCATGGACAGAGGAGCCTGACAAACTACAATCCATGGGGTTGCAAAGAGTCTGAGATAACTGAGCACTGTAGACTCTAAAATAATTACAGCTTTTTAAGATTGTGGGTACAAGTTTTAATAGGAGTGAATCTTAGAATATGTGCTAAGTTTTTCAACTTCCTTCAACAAGTGTAGTAAAAATATCTCAGAAATCAGGTAATAAACATAGCTTATGAAAAAGCAATATTTGAATAGCTCACTCAG
This sequence comes from Budorcas taxicolor, assembly GCF_023091745.1. NCBI lineage: Eukaryota > Metazoa > Chordata > Mammalia > Artiodactyla > Bovidae > Budorcas > Budorcas taxicolor. The sequence continues at coordinate 186,545,045 of NC_068910.1, forward strand.
ATCATACAAGTGATTGATTATGGTCTACTTTTAATCATCATGGAATCTACCAAATAAGCCAGTTATAGTCAGTCCTCAATTTTGCATCAGTTCAGTTCAGTTCAGTCGCTCAGTCGTGTCTGACTCTTTGTGACCCCAGGACTCCCTGTCCACCACCAACTCCCGGAGTTCACTCAGACTCCACGTCCATTGAGTCAGTGATGCCATCCAGCCATCTCATCCTCTGTCGTCCCCTTCTCCTCCTGCCCCCAAGCCCTCCCAGCATCAGAGTCTTTTCCAGTGAGTCAACTCTTCGCATGAGGTGGCCAAAGTATGTTAATGGAAATGTGTGTTGTGTGAACTCTGTCTTCAATCCACTTGGTTCTGTGGTATCTGAGACTAGTTACAGGGCAAAGCAAGCATGGAGTTCCAATATGCACTAGTTTCACTTACTACAATACAATACCACGAGAAGCAAGCACTTCCTGTAATTAACATTTCTTTTAGTTTGTAAAATTAGAAATTAAAAGAGGTGGACAAAATTTTATTGTTTGTACTTCAGAAAAGCACATTAGACAATAGTTCCATTATGTTGGCAATGAAAAAATTGTGTGAATAATTTGTATCAATGATTTAGAGATATTCTTAAAAGATGATAATAAGTCACCTTTATAAAAAATCTTATTGCTCACTCTGAATAATTCTTTTATCCAATACAGAGGAAGAGTTGAAAAATTTTATTTCTAAAAAGTGATAAATTAAGACCTTTTTGAGGCTATTAATGTCAAATTGATTCTGAAAATCAGAGATTCCCTATGCTTTAGGGACAGTTTCTATTGAATTCATGCAAATGAGTCATTTTTTTATTTTCTTGCACGCCTGGAAAATGTTTATGAAAGGTGAATATTATCAATAAAATAATGTTTCAACTCTAGAAAAAAGATTCTCCCCTCCCCCCAGAGTCTGTGGCTGTTACTATTTTTTTAGTGACTCTCCCAAACTAATTCTATAAGGTCTATCATCATCATTTGTGATCTTTGAAGTTCACTGATTGGCCCGAGTGTGTTGTGTGCTAAGTTGCTTCAGTCGTGTCTGACTTTTTGTGACCCTATGGACTGCAGCCTGCCAGGTTCCTCTGTCCATGTGAATTCTTCCAGGCAAGAATACTGGAGTGAGTCGCTATGTCCTTCTCCAGGGGATCTTCCTGACCTAGGGGATGGAACCCTCATCTCTCACATCTCTTGACTTTGCAGATAGGTTCTTTACCACTAGCACCACCTGGAATTGGCCAGACTGGTTGTCAGTTAATGATTGGACAAAGATTTCTTTTAGGCTTGGAAAGAATAAGTCTGCTAATTTTGCCAAAGAGCTCTGTTTGGTTCTTGGGGAATACCTTCAGCACTCAGCCAGGGCATTGACAACTCTGCCTTTGGTTTTGCTAAACTCATGTCCCATCTAGGTGAGCCCTTAGGGCCTTCTCAGGTTTTTCCTGAGCTACATACAACCTACCACAAAGGCATGAGCTTCTAGAGTCTCAAGAATATGTCACAACTTTTCAAAGTCCTCATAAATATCTTATTCTCCAAAATTTTATTTTAAGCTTTTTGGGTAGCAACTTTTATTTACTGCCTCAGACAGCCACGAAGGTAAACAATGGCCTCTAATTTTTTTTTTTTTTTTTGGCAAACTACCTTGGGGGAAAGACTTTTGCGTTGGGTGAGTTCAGAAGCAGGTCAACTAGACACAGCTCTGCAGATGGAGTCTTTTGTGGAGCCATAGTTCTCTGAGTCAGATTTTGAGAGTTCCAACCTATTCTTCCCTGACTGTTGGCTGTATAGCTGGTGGTTTTCACTGAGATTGTGAACTGATTTTTCAGGCTACTATAGAACTGGAGAGTAGGGTGTGATGGTGACAAGTTAAATGCCAAAATCTTGCTCATTTTACTGATATTCAACTATATTTCTTGAATAAATATTCCTCAGATTGTTGCAAGCCTTTGGTTAATTTCCAGAGTTCTGACAAATTTTTGCCAGCTGCTTATTGCTTTAATGCAGGAGAGAATTCTCTGAGTTCTTACATCATCATTTTCACTCATTTCATCTCTCTAAAAATTTTTTATGATAATAAACATTTTTACTCTTTCTAACATAGGAGTCAAGATGGAAAAAACTAAAAGAGGATGCTGGGACTTTGTATGGTTAAAACCATCCAGATACTAGCCCTAGGAAGTACTATCTTAATAGTGGTTTAAAACAACAACAAGAACAACAAAACCCTGTAGATCTTCCGTTCCCCAATATGAACCTAGAATATACGTTGCAGTCTCTACTTCATCCATGCTTATAGTAGGATCCTTGCAGCTTGTGTCACTTTTGGGCTTAGGATATACACTTGTACCAGGCATGTGCCGCACCCATTAAGATCCAATAGGGTTTTGGCCTACAAATGAAAGCCACTGAATTTTAACAGCAACTTTATGTGGATTCCTTTCCAAATTTTGGCATCAACAAGCAGGAATTTCTAGTGTAGGAAATGGCCACATTATATATTGTGAGCTAAAACAGAGCTGTCATTTTATCTTCCCCTACTCCATTGTTATATAATCAGGTTCAAGTATAGTCGAGTGTTGTATATTCATGTTCAGGTCTGATAACGTATTTGAAACAGTAAGGTTTTTCTCTAAAATTATGAAATCCCAAAACTTCACATGCCTTTATAAAGTTAAAAATTCATTTCATTTCTAGCACTTTGTCTAAGATAGTTGTTTATTTTGACAGTGGAAGGCAAAAACTGAATTTTATTATCCTATTATTTATCTAAATATGTCATATGCCTAATATGCAAAAATGTTAAGGATTGTTGTTTTCATACCATATGTTCAGGTGTGGTAGCAAAATAATATTCCAAATGATTTGACTTGAAAAATTGCTGTGTCACAATATTTAATAAATAATGTTGCTAATTACATTTTAAGGGCAAAATTTGAACTTTCAAAAGCAGTCTTTGATTTTAGTATTAATTTTAATGTTTTTCATACAGCCTTAAAAAATTGAAATCATCCAATTTAATCTTAATTAATCACTTTAGATGGTGATTGCAGCCATGAAATTAAAAGATGCTTACTCCTTGGAAGGAAAGTTATGACCAACCTAGACAGCATATTAAAAAGCAGAGACATTACTTTACCAAAAAAGGTCCATCTAGTCAAGGCTATGGTTTTTCTAGTGGTCATGTATGGATGTGAGAGTTGGACTATAAAGAAAGCTGAGAACTGAAGAATTGATGCTTTTGAACTGTGGTATTGGAGAAGACTCTTGAGAGTCCCTTGGACTGCAAGAAGGTCCAACCAGTCCATCCTAAAGGAGATCAGTCCTGGGTGTTCTTTGGAAGGAAGAAGTTCTTTGATGCTGAAGCTGAAACTCCAATACTTTGGCCACCTCATGTGAAAAGTTGACTTATTGGAAAAGACTTTGATCCTGGGAGGGATTGAGGGCAGGAGGAGAAGGGGACAACAGAGGATGAGATGGCTGGATGGCATCACGGACTCGATGGACGTGAGTCTGAGTGAACTCCGGGAGTTGGTGATGGACAGGGAGGCCTGGTGTGCTGCAATTCATGGCATTGTAAAGAACTGGACACGATTGAGCAACTGAACTGAACTGAAATGCAGCATTAAAAATGTGAAGAATCTGCAACTTCCCTGGAGTCCTTGAAAAGAAACTCTGATATTTCTTATTTGCAGTATACTTTAATTTTTATTGCTGATTAGTTAAAGCACCTGTGAACTTCTCTAAGATTAAGGCTGAATTTTTCTAGCAGGTTTTTGTAATGTCTGGATTCATTCTCTGTATTATATCTGGTGCATTCCTGGAAAAATTGAACACAGGTTAACTCTTACAAATGCCACTAGAATATTTCCCCATTTGCAAACTTATGTATAACTTCCACTACCAAGACTTCTTTAGTCACCTTGAGGTCAACTCGGGATAGGAATCAAGAAAAATAGAAGTTGCAAGATTTTATTGGCCCAGAAAGTGAAAATCTGAGGATAAACACGAAGTTTCTATCATCACATGCAAGAAAAATACACAGTGCTCACTGAGGCTGCTTTTCCAGACTTTCTCATCTGAACCACAAACTTTTTGGCCTTCTGGTTTATAGTTTAGCACTTCCAGCCAAAGAACAGTATATTTATTTTGAAAGGGGAAAATGTGCTTCATTATGTAGGAAAAAAAAGAGAGAACAACTAAAACGGACTGAGTTCTATTACCATTTTAGGTACTTTTGTGTTTCTCGTTCCAAATTATCCCTGTCTTAGTCCATTCAGACTGCTGTAACTAAATGCCACGGACCTGGTAGCTTATAAACAGTAGAATTTATTTCTTCCAGTTCTGGAGGCTGTAAATCCTAGATCACAGCACTAGAGTGGCCACATTCTGCACCAGGTTCCCTTCTTGGTTTGTAGCCAGCGCCTTCTTACTGAGTCCTCACATGGTGGGGGGTGGGGAACTCTGGGGGGATCTCTTTTATATGACCACTAATCCCATACACAAATATTCCACCCTTATGGCTGAAGCCTCTCCCCAAATCCCCACCTCCTAATACTATCATCTTTGGAGGTTAGAATTTCAACAGATGAATTTTAGGGAGACACAAATATTCACACCTATGTTGTTACATACCTGTTAATTAGGAAACATGAATGCTTGATTAAACACTTTCATCCATAAATCTGTGTTGTATTAGGCAAATAACAATAAACATTAATCTCTGGATATCAACTTAAATAGAACTAATGGATATCTTTCTTACAAAAGGGAGCAAATCTTTCACATATTAGTGCCTCTATAATTTTAACATAATTGCACAGCACTCCCTATACATTTCTTATTGACATTCATGTCATTTTGACTGCAAGCTTCTGTTCTTGAAGTGTACTGGTAAACTAGATCTCTGGGAGGAAAATCTAACAACAAATATGAGTTGTAGCATTTGTCAATTTGCATGTTCTAAATATTCCTATCATAGCTGATTTCAATGCAGAGTTGGGAAGAAGAACATGGTTGCTATCTGGCACCAGTGTGAGTGGGCTACAGAACACTATTCTATCCTTACTGTTTTTTCTCAGATCCCAATATTTTATAATCTCTCTTTCTCTTCTGCAAATTTCTGAGGAAACTTGGAATTGATCTGAATCTACTACCTTGAAATTAAGTTGGTCTTTTCACCTGTACTTCTGTAGAGATTTGAGAACATTTAGATGCACTCTGATTTCCTGGATGTAGTCAGCCAGCTACAAGTGACTGCCTCGCAAGAGGAAAGAGCACTCTGTGTGTCTGTATACACATCTTTTGAGTAAATGTATTTACATTTTTTCTTACCTAAGAAATCCTCCTTAATGCAAACTAATCAAATTTTAATCAACAAAAATAGTGTGTATATATATATATATATATATATTCACTTGAAAAGTTGATCTTCTATGGATTAGGTGACCTAGAGTCATCAGAAATGGTGGCAAATCTCCAACTGTAGCCTACACACCTTGGGGTTTATTCATTAGTAGTTTCTTGAATGTTTTTAGTGTTCTTATCTACATTTTGAATACCTGTTTCTAAATTGCTCACAGATTGCAAAAGCACTAATTGGTAATTCTCCTTTTTTGGTTCATTGAGTCTTACATTGTCTAGCAATTGTTGGTATCAGATAAACATGAATGTGAAAGGATTGTTTTTAACAAATGTAATTTAAGCATGTTTTCTTAGTCTGGGAGCCTATTTTGATCTGTTACAACATCAGTGACTCCTGGTATTGAACCAATCTAGATTCAATTTTACAGCAATTACTGAATTTACACTTTAGAATAGCAAACAAATGACTAGATGGGCAGGCAAAAATGGGCTTGTTGAAATTAGAACTAAGAAAATATGTTTCAGAATTTACCACTTCCTCACTGTTTTACACATGCAAGATAGGTATAATTGGGTGTATACCTGGAATGTGAAATAGAGTAGTATCCAAGAGTCAGCAAGAGCACTAGATATAAAATTAGAAGTCATATTTCATTTTTGAATGTTTTCAAGGAGATTATATCTATATATATCTATATCTGTGATCTTTAATTAAGTGGGTGTAGCTGTGTGTAAAACTCTGTGTTTATGTATTTCTGTGTTAGATTAATAGGAGTAGGGGTAGAAACAAAGTGAATTAAAAAGTCAGAGTGACCTAATGACCTTTAATTTGTAATTCTTCTTTAGTACCTTTAGACGCTCCTACATTATGGGTTAGTGACTTGTGTGGGTATTGTCCTTTCTGAGTTTAACCTAGAACATTCCTGAAACTGAAAAATATCAATATACTAGGAAATAGTACTTATAAGACAGTTATATAAATTCTGAAAAGGAGCAAGATAAGGAAGATTTTAGTAATTTTCTAAAAGTAATTAAAAGATCTCTACTTTCAAAGAAAGAAGGAACACAAACATTAGAAATTCTCTGAAAGTTACAGTGTAGAACAGCTGTAAGAATGTTTTAAGTGATAATTTATTCTTTTGGGTAGCTGATTTTTTTTCCTTAAATATTATAATACAATTCTGACTAGTTTTGAACATTTCTTTCAGTGTGGTTACAATGTATAATTTTATGTAGTTGGCCATTTCTAGTTCTATTCCAAATATTTTGACTTGAAAAGGTCACATACACTTGCACATATTCCTTCCTCAGTTGCAACACGTGCCAGGCTGATTATTCCTTTTACATGTCTCTTTTCATCTCTCTTCTCCCTTTTTATTCACTGATTTTTCATGCCTGATCATGCTTTGGTTTGAAAAACGCATAATAAGTTTATCTGTGAAGATATTACCCTTTCTTTTCCTTCTCTTTCATTTTCTTTGATTTCTTTTTCTTTCTTTTTTTAAAGCTAGAAATCTACCTATTTAGTTTGGCAACAATTCTAGGATGTTATAAAATCAAGCTAATAGCCTTATTTAGAGTACTGGATCATAAAATAGGGAAGCAGATTAACTTAGTGCCATTAATTAACCTGCTTTTTGCTTCAAAAGCATCTACTGTAACCATTGTGAGTAATACAGCATGATCAGCAAAGAGCAAGACAGAATGTTCTATCTGGAAGAATCTAGCTGGCATCAAAGATCATTTTTAAAAGGCAGTAGTCCTCAACCTTGGGATGCTTTTAAAATTTCAATTGCCAGACTTCTGGTTTCTGCTTTGGAAAGTGGGGAGCTGGGATGGGTTTCACTCATACCCTCACAACATAAAGAGATGAACAAACTAGAAGTACATGATTTCTCTTGAACCCAAGTTACGGCTCAAAACGTGTGCAGGGATAGACAGAACCTGAACATTTGCTTACTTCGGGGGCCAATGTAGAAAGAATGAAGAATAAGTAAGGAGAACTCCTCTAGAAGAGATGACAAGTTGGTGGAGGATGAGTGTGGGCTGAAAAGACATCATGGAGCCAGATATAAGGGACTATCTCACTGTCAGATATAAGTGATTATCTCACTGTGCATACTCTTCTCCACAAATACCAATAGGTTCAAAAAGATTGGTGACAATTCTGATAAAGTATTTCTGATTGTACAAGTCTAGGGGATAAGGGGGCATGACAGCTTTTGTATTATGGTACACAATTGTAACTGGATTCTTCTCTCATATCTCTTATGGAAAAAGAGACTTTGTTTTAAGTTACCAGTGAAATCACATTGCAGAAAGGGGAGAACAGGAAAAAAAAATGCTATCACTGAGAAAAGGGGCAAAAATAGCGGGGAGAAAAACAGGAGCATTTGGAAGTCCACACCCCAAAGATCCATGAACAGAGTGGCTTTCTGAAGTTGAGTCTAAAATAGAACAAAATTAGGACTTCCCTGGTGGTCCAGTGGTTAAGAATCCAAGCTTCCAACACAGGGGGCACAAGTTTGATTCCTGGCTGGAGAAATAAGATCCCACATGCCACTCAGTGTGGCCAAAAAAGGTTAGAAAGATAAAAATAAAATAAAATGAACTAGAATAAAAGGGAACATCCCTTTATGGTTTCCCCCATCAGAGTAACAAGGTCAACAGGTAAGACTGGAATTCTGCTGGGAGTGTTGCAAGAAAATGAAGAAAGATGTAAGATGTAATGTAAAAAGAAGACTTAAAGTTGATGGTGGTGAAGATTCTGAAAAACCCTCTGGCATACCAGAAGTAGAAATTTAAAGAAATATGGGTCACTAAGGGTAACCAAAGCTACAACAAACATGAAACCCAGACTAACCTCTTACTTGATGAAAGGCAACCTAGTATAAGGGAAGGAGTGCTCATTTCCAAGCATGAAGCCTGTTTACCCCATATTATCTTTCACAGCTGGCCATTTTAAACAAAATGTTATGCTGCATAAAAAGGGCCAGGAAAAAAAAAACACGTTGCTAAGAAACAAAACTATTAATGTTAAGTTAAAGACTTAAACTGTTAAGTTTAAGATATAGATAATGAAACTATCTGACAGAGAATCTAAAGTAATATTGTGTACTGTATTAAAAGCTGTAATGGAAGAGTTGAACAGGAAACAAGTTCTCACATAAACTTTCAGCAGAGAGATGATAAAGAAACAGCAGTGGTAGATATGAGACACTCAGAGATGGAGAATGCCTTTGACTGGCTCAGCAGTAGACTTCACAGAGAAGAAGAAGGAATCAATTAATGTGAAGGTAGGCCAACACAAACTGCCCTAACTGAGACACGCAAAAATCAGTCCTTGCAGGAGCTGGAGACTGGGGAAAGGTTGACTAGAAAAAGATAGTAGGAGGAAGTTTTGTGGATTGTGAAACTATTCTGCATCAATGACTCTCAAGATGGAAATGTGACCTGATGCATTTGTGAATACCCGTAGAAGAGTATACCTCAAGTAGTGAGATTTTCTCTTTGTAAATTAAAATTGAAAGGTTAAAAGAAAAAAAATAATTTCCACTTCCAGACAACTGAATCAGCATCTCTCGGAATGGGATCTTATCATTGGCCAGATGATTTCAGTATGGATCTAAAATAGGAAACCTTTGCTAGAGTTGAAATTTATCTTGGTGAATTTATTACAGTATAAGCATCTGGCTCTGAAACTTTACTATCCATCAGAATTACTCTGTGATCTTTATATAGTACTGACATCTGTCTCTCATTCCCAGGCATTCTGGTTTAATTTGCAAGATATGATGTGGGTATCAGGAATTTGTAAAGTTCTCCTGGAAATTCTAATTGTGGCAGTTTGGGAACCACTAGTTGAAAAGCAGTAATTTACCAAGTTTTGCCTGCATCAGAATCATTTGAAAGGCTTGCCAAAACACAGATTGCTGGGTCCCAGTGTCAGAGATTTTGATTCAGTAGATCTGGCTGGAATGTGAGGATCTGCATTTTTCAAAAGTTCCCACTTGCATGCTAAGTCGCTTCAGTCATGTCCAACTCTGTGACCCTATGGACTGTAGACCACTAGGCTCTTCTGCCCATGGGATTCTCCAGACAAGAATACTGGAAGGGGTTGCCAGGCCCTCCTGCAGGGAATCTTCCTGACCCAGGGATGGAACCTGTATCTCTTATGTCTCTCGCTTTGGCAGCTGGGTTCTTTACCAGTAGCGCCACCTGGGAAGCTCAATAAGTTCCCACATGATGCCAATGCTGCTAGTCCTTTGACAACTACCAGCTTTATTAATTGCTTCTCGATTATTACTGCACACAAGATCACTACAGTCAAAGTAAAGATTCTGGTCAGTCAGTGTGAAGCAAAACCTAAGATTCTGCTTTTCTAGCAAGCTCCTACGTGATGCTACTGGACTGAAGACTACACTTTAAATGGCAAGGGTCTCTGGAGTATCGCAAGACTTATGGAGGAGAAACAGCAGCAACATCTGGTGATTTCTGTGTATACTTTAATAAAGTACTGAACTAGAGGTCCATGGGTGTTAAGCATTTTATTCTCTGCAACCTGAATTTCTTTTAGTTTTGTTCAATCTCTCAGAAGGTAGGCTAGCTTACCTACTTGCATGACCATTTATTAAATTGCAATAAAAAATACAAAAGAACACAGAGGCAGATTAGGACATCAGGGTAAGCAAATTTCTTTGTAGTTTGGGAAATATGGGTTTCCCAGGTGGTACTAGCAGTAAAGATCCCACCTGCAACTCCGGAAACACAGGAGATGTGGGTTTGATCCCTGGATTAGGAAATCAGGAAGATTCTCTGGAGGAGGGTATGGCAACTCACTCCAGTATTCTTGCTTAGAAAATCCCATGGACAGAGGAGGCTGTTTGGCTATAGTCCATGGGGCTGCAAGCCTTGCAAAAAGAAAAAAAAAATGATTTCACGTGGGAAATAACAGGAGGCCAACCTGTTGGAAGATGGCTCAGTGAGTGAGAAATGCAGTGAAAGAGATCAAGTGAATTTACTAAGAACATCTCATTCTGATTGGATGCCTTTTTTCTATCTAGTATTAATACGTTGCATCTCTCTTGGGCACACTTGTGTTCAGTCTCCCCTCCCTCATCCAATCAGTTGTTATCAAAAAGGTGAGTTTACCTATTCAAGAGCATATTAGTGGTCTCTTCCAAAGGCTGTTGTGTGAATAGTTAACCACCAAAAACCCCTCTTTAGTATAAAAACCCCAGATGAAAATAAATAATAGTATCTTTAAATAGCTTGTGATAAGGTCACACTTCTAGCAGAATAAAGCCTAAAGTAAATGAAAGCACACTTACTGTTAGTGTTTAATAAAATTAATTTTTAATTCATCATGACAGAGGTAAAGAAAAGAAAATATGACCTGCATATCTCTCTGTATTTGTATGTCCTAATGCATCTTTACTTTCTAAATGAAAGGACAGAGGGAGGGGGATTCTGTTTGATATGTAAAACCAACCTTCTTGGACCAGCTTAATGCTTCTATAATTAAGCATTTACAAAGTAGTAAGAACTTTTCCTTCTTTTGACAGAGAAATTGACATGAGCTTTTCCATATTTGAGGTCATGGTGACATGGTTTGAAGGAAACCTTATATTAAGCAGACCCCAAGGAACTGGTCAAGAAACATTTTAAGTTTTCTCTTATATTAATACTCATATTTCCATAATTATCAGAATTTACTAATTCTTCATAACAAAGGAAACCTCTCAACTTACAATGAGACTAATGTGACAGATTGATATAACTGACTTTTCCTAACCTCCCTAAGCATCAGTTTATTTATGTGTAAAGAGGAAATGATATGCTTACTTTGTACATTTGACATGAGTATATGTTACAATGCCCAGGAGATGATTAATATTCTGCTTTCCCCAAGATAACTTACATTCATTAAGAACTTACAGACAATTCTTGGCACTTTGAAGATAATGCATCATCTGCTGCTGCTGCTGCTAAGTCACTTCAGTCGTGTCCGACTCTGTGTGACCCCATAGACAGCAGCCCACCAGGCTCTGCCGATCCTGGGATTCTCCAGGCAAGAACACTGGAGTGGGTTGCCATTTCCTTCTCCAATGCATGAAAGTGAAAAGTGAAAGGGAAGTCGCTCAGTCGTGTCCAACTCTTTGCGACCCCATGGACTGCAGCCCACCAGGCTCCTCTGTCCATGAGATTTTCCAGGCAAGAGTACTGGAGTGGGGTGCCAGAATCGTCTAGCTCATGGCTATTTGGAGAAACCATAGAGAGCTCTCAGGTCTACAATCAAGAAATGCTCTATAAGGACAAAAGCTTCAGGGCTTGATTCTGTATCATATCATTGCCAATAGGCTAGCATTAAAGAGATGACAGGATAGGAATGGTCATTCAAGGAACTTACTTCTGTTTTCTATGTTATGACACAATGCTTTGTTTTTTATTCAGCAGTAAAAACTCTCTGTGAGGCCTGTGGAAGGAGTACATAACCAGCTGAACAGAAGCCAGGAGCTAACCACAAACAATCCTCCAGTACCTTTCACAGTAATGGGATTGCCAATGTTCCCCTAGAGCACATTTTGCAGATGCAAGATTGTTTCAACAGTGTGATCTACAGTATCTGAGTAATAATAACCTGAAGAGAATCATACTTCACAATGCGATGTCAGCCTCCATCTGCTTCTCAGTTCCCCAAAGCCTGGTGTAAGCAAGAGAAAAACAGGTGTAGCTCCAATTTAATACATAACAGCTTGTGGACTAAGAATTCCCTTATTTTCCATTGCAAATACAGAGACTGTTTTGTGGTGGGTGTCTTTAATTTTACAGCTCAGAGATTGTGGTGTCAGAAGCAGTGATAGAAATATCTTGGGTAGATGAATATTTTTCTACGGAGTACAAAGAATTCAAAGGAAGGTGATGGAAAACTCAGTGAATTCTCTGTATACGCCTGAGTAGGCTTGTACATGCTGTGGATAATGTAATTTCTTGGTCTCAGTGTCAAAACTGCTTTGTGAAAATCCTGTGAGGAACAGGAACACACTTGAGGGTTCCACAGTCAGTCTGAAAAAAGAAGGTAATCAAACAGCATCTATTATAGGCTATCAGTGGCAGGGTAGATAGAAGAATTGCACTGCATTTGACATAAAGCATATATCCAATTGATACACCAAATCAGTGGGTTTCAGGAAAAGAAAACACAAAGCTTGTGGCTATGTCAGGGGAGATAGGTCTTGATCTGAGGCCCCGAGACAAGAATTTCCAGCAAATGGTGCTGTGGCTTCAAATGAAAGCATGGAAAGCTTTCCAGGTGCTGAGTATAGAAGGACCCAATGCCACATGATAGTTTTTTTTTCCCAACTTACACACAGGTATGCCAGTAACGTCAATACTAGCCAGGGATGAATCCAGACTTGGGGCACGTATGCATGCTCGGTTGCTCAGTTGTATCTAATTCTTTGCAATCCCATGGACTGTAGCCCCCCAGGCTCCTCTGTCCACAGAATTTCCCAGGCAAGAATACTGGAGTGGGTTGTCATTTCCTCCTCCAGGGGATCTTCCTGATTCTGGGACTGAACCCATGCTTCTTGAGTCTCCTACATTGCACGTGAATTCTTTACCACTTAGTCATCTGGGAAGCCCTCCAGACTTGGGGCAATATGAAGGTTATATATTTGGGGGCTTCTTCTTTTAAAAAAATTACATAAATATATAGAACTTTTGAAAATTAAAATATTGACTTGGTGAACACATTCTTAGACCCTCTCTCAGCCTTGGAGAATCCTGTGTCACTGAGGAGCTCTGAATTGGAATCGTCACTGACTTGGTGGTGATTCTACTTCTAATCCTACCACCAGGAAAAATGACTTCCAGCCTTACAGAATAAGTGAACTTTTAAATACTTAGGTAAAAGTAAGCTTTAAAAGAAATTTGTATTGGGGCATAGTTGATTTACAGTCTCATGCTAGTTTCAGGTGTACAGCAAAATCAATCTGTTACACATATGCATATATTCACTCTTTTATAAGCTTTATTTTAATAAACCATGACTATAAGATTTATTTAAAATTTTAAAGAAAAAGATTTTAGTTCCCAGTAGCCTACAATACTTGGGAAAAAAATAGGAAGTATGTTGAAGTTTAGGACAAAATACTCAGTGATGACTTTGAAGTAATAACAAACTTTAGCAATGTTCTTGTAACTGTTTGCAATGAGGACCCTGATGCTGGGAAAGATTGAGGGCAGGAGGAGAAGAGGGCCAGAGAGGATGAGGTGGTTGGAAGGCATCACTGACTTAATGGACATGTGTTTGAACAAATTCCAGGAGATCGTGAAGGACAAGGAAGCCTGGTGTGCTACAGTCCATGGGGTCACAAAGAGTCAGACATGACTGAATAACCGGACAACAACAAATGCTGACCAGTAAAATTTATGTCAGTACTCAAGATCTGAAAAGGACCGTAAAAGTAGTACTTCAAAAACCCTTTGCCAGCTCCAGTACTTTGGCCACCTCATGCGAAGAGTTGACTCATTGGAAAAGACCCCAATGTTGGGAGGGATTGGGGGCAGGAGGAGAAGGGGACGACAGAGGATGAGATGGCTGGATGGCATCACTTACTCGATGGACACGAGTTTGGGTGAACTCTGGGAGTTGGTGATGGACAGGGAGGCTTGGCGTGCTGTGACTCATGGGGTCACAAAGAGTCAGACACGACTGAGTGACTGGACTGAACTGAACTACATGCAGAATGCTGTCCTAAGATTTGTGCATGTATATATTACTTCATCTTAACTTTGAGTAAACTATTGGTTTAGCACTTCTAACATCCTGTATTTGATATATGAAGAAATAGGGGCACCTAGTATTTAGTTGCTTTGCCCATGGTCAAATGGCTACTAAAAAGCAGAATATGGATTTGAGCCCAAGTAACCAACGTCAGGTTCTCTGATTTTAACTACTACCTTCTATTGTTTTTCTGTGTGCTGTTTTGGTTTGATGCAGTGGAAGGGCAGCGTTTACCTGTGTGTTATAACAGTTGGGATGTTTTCCTCATTATAATGATGGTCTTTGCTTTCTCCATGTGCAGTAGTGTGTTGTTTCCAGCAGAAGACAGATACTGGATATCAGGGACTGGCGCAGAAGCTCACCAACCAGTCCAGTTGAAGAAGACAAACCACCCGATGTATATAGGTCTTTATTTCCTCATTTGTCAAACAAGGGTTTTGGAAGTACTACTTTTACAGTCCTTTTCAGATCTTGAGTACTGACAAAAAATATATACTCGCTTTTTGTTTGTGGTGGTGAAGCCCAGCTTGATATAAATGACCATATTCTAAACATACTTTAGGCATTGATGTTTGCTAATAGAGTGGCCTGTGCCACTTGAATGGATATTTTCTTGCTGTCATTTATTAAGTATACGCTATTCTCATCTGATATTCTAAGTAGCTAAAACTACTAATTCATTTAATTTTAAAATGATCTTATGAGGTTGGTACTATTCTCAACCCTGTTTGAATAATGAAACCAAGGCATGCATGTGTGTGCCTGCTCAGTTACTTCAGTCATGTCTGACTCTTTGTGATGCTATGGACTGTAGCCTGCCAGCCTCCTCTGTCCATGGGACTCCCTAGGCAAGAATGCTGGAGTGGATTGTCATGCCATGCCGCCCTCCAAGGGATCTTCCCAACCCAGAGAAGGAACCTGCATCTCCAGCATTGTAGGCAGATTCTTTCCTGCTGAGCAACCTGGGAAGCCCAAATAACTTTCCCTGCAGCAGCCCATTGTAAATGAGGGAGTACACAGAGTACTAGTTGCCCAGGAAGATGGCTTGTTGCCAGAGGATCAGGATTCAAACCCAAGACATCTGGCTGTAGAAGCTGTTTTCCAAACTCTCTGCTATGGTGCCAGAGTGTTTATTCAAATGAGTGATGTGTTGACAGTGAAAAGGAAGTTGAAAATGGTAATGGATTCTGGAAAGGGAGATGTTCCAAACACTGCTGAAAGCAAATGGTGTTTAGTGTTGCTATAAAGTGAAAGATTCATATTGCCAGCACAATAATAAACAATCTGCCTTCAAGGAGGGAGACATGGGTTCAGTCTCTGGGTTGGGAAGATCTCCTGAAGAAGGGCATGACAACCTATTTCAGTATTCTTGCCTGGAGATCCCATGGATGGAGGCGCCTGGTGGGCTACAGTCCATAGGGTTGCAAAGAGCCTGACATGACTTAGCGACTAAACAACAACAATAAAGAGGAAAGCCACATAGGTAAATGTGTTGGAGGTGCTGCAGGAAAACAATGCTTGAAATATTCAGTGAACAATTCCAGAAAAGATGTCTGAAAAGGACTAGAAAAGGAAAGATAATGAGAACTAGAATGCTAATAAGAACTAGATGATAAGAATATCTAATAACTATTTAGAACTATTTAGAACTGTACTAAGTAGGGTTTCCCTTGTGGCTCAGCTGGTAAAGAATCCATGTGGGAGACCTGGATCCCATCCCTGGGTTGGGAAGATACCCTGGAGAAGGGAAAGACTACCCACTCCAATATTCTGGCCTGGAGAATTCCATGTACAGTCCATGGGATCACAAAGAATTGGACACGACTGAGTGATGTTCACTTCTTCACTTCAAGTACTAAGTATGGTTATAAATACTTTTATTTATTTATTTATTAATGCAACTCCATCCTTTCCTATGCACTATAAGGTAGACATTCTTATATATCCTTATTTTGCCAGTGAGTTAACTGAAGCCAAGTGTGATTAAATAATTTGCTCAATTTGTCTGCAGAAAGATGAAATAATTTGCCCACTTGGGTAGACTTTTTAGTATTAAAAATATATGTTTACCATATACCAGCTTCTGTGATAGCAGCTATAGATAAAGAAATAAATGCAAATACATAAATTTATAGTCAGAAAAGATAGATGTATATTTGGATGATGCCTAATGCAAACCTTCGTTTTTGATGAGTGAGCTAGGTGAAGAGAGGGCAGCAGGAGCAGAGGCAGAGAGGCGAGACAGACATTTTAGGAAAGCAGCAAGTGTGATGGCTTAGGTGGGGTGGGCTACCTAGAGTTGAAGCTAGAATTGAAAGTTATATTTAGTGTATAGAAATGTTTTTGAGCCAACTGCAAAAACACAATGGTTTTTTAAGGGTTCAAGGAGCTGTTTAAGGGTTTTGAGCAGGAAAAAGCAATATTCAAGGTGAAAAATGATAATGCTTAAATAAAGGAGGGGTTGTATGGAAGAAGATGAGAAGATAGGGAATTAAAAGACATTAATAAGGTAGTATTGAATAGACAAATTAAATGTGGAAATAAAATAAGGGATATAGTCCAGGGGGTCACAAGGAGTCAGACATGACTGACTGAACACATACACACAAATAAAATAAGGGAAGTTATAAACTGAGTTGAACTGAGTTCCTGATTGAATAGTGATGCTGTTGGCAGATAGGAATGGGGTGTGCAAAGCAGAAGAAGCGATGTCTCACATGTATGGGTGGAGAGGTATCTGTGAGATACCTAAATGGAAACATTTGCTAGTTCTGTCCTGAGATGTGGCAATCAGAAAAATTAACTTAAAAGTCATCATTCTGAGGGGAACACAAGAATGATTATAGACGCTGCACAGAGTGAAGAGAGAACGGGGAGGGTCCCAGTGATTAAGAGCGAGCTGGGAGAAGAAGCTGAAGGAAAAAGGAGTGAGTAATAATCTCAGGAACCAGACAGACAACTTTGAAACATAGCCACAGATTCAATAACTAGTGTTATATGAAGGCTGAAATGTGATTTATATGAATTGTAATGTAGCTTTATAAACTCTATTCAGGTATTTGGAGAAAAATGAATCAAAATTCTTCATAAATGAGGCACTAGATTACACCACATGATTTGAGGTGACAGTCCAATATAACAGTTGTTCATAATTCATAACCTATATCATCAAAGAAATGTGAAACAGTTTTGATACACTTAGATTACAAAGATAGGGAAATACATAGCAAACTACAAAATAGGTAAAATAAGTTATTTTGACTCTTAGGCTTACGACATTTAGTTATTAAACAAGCTAACCTTCCTCAAATATTGTGTATGTATGTTTAATAAAAACAATATTTATGAACAGAAACTCTGAAACAGTTCATCTTTGGTGTAAAATAAAAATGGAATAATGTCTTTGGTTACTCTGCTTTAAGTGTGAATAGTTAAATATCTGTGGTTTTGTGGAGATGGTTAAAATCAGATAATCCATCTTTTGGATATGTTTTTAGTGAAGATTTGCCAATTTCTTTGAGAAGTATAAGGAGATACATTGGTCTGAATATTTTGTACTCTATAAAAGACATTTTGGTTATGTCTAACTTCAGTGTTTAATGGGAAATGGCAGATTATTCCTTTCAGTATTTTTCCAATCATTACAAAAAACTGACCTATTTAAAAATTTTCCTGGTAATGCCTCCTCCACCCCTTCCCTAACTTGGATTGGATTTGTCTGTGGAAGCAATGATATTGTTAGAATTCAAACCAATAGGCATAAATGAATTTTGTTGAGTTTGGATAGGAAATCTATTAGGTTTAAAACATGCTTGAAAATATTCCTGAATTATTTGAATGAACCTGCACGTTCTCTTTCACATCTTTAAATTATTCTCCTTCTCTCTGTAATGTTTAAACAATCAGGGAGCTAGTCCTGCTTTTAGGAGAAAGTTTATGGAAAAGTGTTTATTTCAAATGCAGATAAATGGCATCACATCATAATTCACTGTGCATTTATTGTCTGAACAATATCATTAGGAAACAGCCTGGTTTACAGACTTAGCACAGGTGGGCAAAAGACATTAAAATAAATGTAATTATTTTACCCATAATGGAAGCTCCAGAGGGGTCAAGACAAAATGATTTGAAAAGTAGCACAAACAATGTTAGAATGGAAATTCTTCTTCATGCCTTTTTTTTGATAGCTATACAAGAAGAGATTCAACATCAAAACAAGGACAGAGGTAGACATTGCCTGGTTTTGGCTGCTTCACATTTATTTGGTCTTTTTAACGGCATCCTCCCTTTCCCTCGGAGTTGATCACTTCATGATCATTGTTTATTGGAACAAACCTATGACTTCTCTTTCCCTTACCACAGCACGCACAGGTGATATTGTTCAGGTCATTCTTTTGCTTCCTTTCCGAGAAACAGAGCCTGAAGCAGTTGAAGATCCATTTCTTCCAAGTGACCTGCTTTACTCTTTTTTCATTTTTTCTTGCTGCACTGGGTCTTATTCGTGACATGTGGGATTGGGAACAGGGAATCTTAACCGTTGGACTACCAGGGAAGTCCCTGATTTATTTTACTTTTAGAAGATACTTCCTGCTTTCTAGTCTGCAAAACTTCATTGTCTTTCCCCTTGGTTCTTCCGATTCTCATTGATTATCTTAAAACTCAATAAACTCGATAAACACTTCTCTGTGCCTAATGAACCAGGCTTTTTTTCTGCTTCTTGTGTCCAAAGAGCCATGACTGATAAAGAGATGATTTTTAATATGGTTAAGAAACATGTTCCTTCTACTTTAGGTAACCTGTATAGTAATACTAGAACAGTACAGATTTCCTAAATTACATTAATCATTTCCTGGTGTACATATAAATAAGAAAACATTCCAATTTCTTTCAGGTATAAGTTATTGTCTTCCACTAAATGGAGTAAAATAACTTTAATACTGTAAAATTTTTTCAGTCCTGTTAGTTCAGCCGTGTCCTTGAGCTTGTGGTGGGGTAGAGAAAACATCCATTATTCAAATTTATGGGGACACAGAACTCTCTTCTCTTGAGCCCTGGTACTGACTGGAATCAGCAAGTGGCATACTGTGGGAAATATTCTTCTCATCTTGAAATGAAATATGGATTTTAAGGATTCCGTATAGCCAGCACATCCTGCCTGTAAGCGGGCCATCTTAAGAGAATAGTCCTGAAAAGTCTGCTGTTGACCTGAACATGGACTAAAGCCTTTGTCAAATATCTGTCTACTACTCTATGATGCTGAGAGACATAATAAACAATGTCCATCATTTAGTGTGTGCATGTGTGCACACTAAGTCACTTCAGTTGTATCTGACTTTTTGCAACCCTATAGACAGTTACCCTCCTAGCTCTTCTGACCATAAGATTCTCTAGGTAAGAATACTAGAGTGGGTTGTCATGCCCTCCTCTTCCTGACCCAAGGATGGAACCCAGATCTCTTGCATCTCCTACATTGGCAGGCAGGTTCTTTACCACTAGCACCACCTGGGAAGCCTCATCTTTTAGTAACTTTATCTGAATTTTAAACAAAATGTCATAAAACTAGAGAAAATTTAGAAACAACACAAGATAGTTGATGAATAAATGTCTAAAGGAATATTGATACTATTGTAGAGCAGATGAGGCCCCATTGTACATTTACACGTGAACATTTATTACCTGGTTAATGTTGGATATGTCACAAAACTTTAGAACCTTTAGTTTAAATTCAATGCAGTATTCTCATTTATGAATGACACAATTTATAGGAATAAAATCTCTTGAAGTCCCCTTCAGTTTTTTTTTTTTTTAGATTTCAGATTTATGGCATATTGACAATAAAGGAGAAAGCGGTCATGGTTCATAGTCAAGAGCAGCAGGCGTGCTGACAAGATGGGGATTATTAAAAAGTATCTTATTGAAAATAACAGCTCGGTGATAACCTAGAGGAATGGGATAAGGGGGTGGGAGGGAGACTCAAGAGGGAGGAGCTGTATATATACAAAAAGCTAATTCACTTCATTGTTCAGCAGAAACTAACACAATGTAAGGCAGTTCTCCAATAAATATTGATATAAAAAGATTTAAAAGAGAAAATAACAGCTAATAATTGTCAGGCATTGATACTTATAGTATTGCCCTTATGTAATGTCTGGAAGAATAATATACATTGAATAATTATCATCTCAAAAATTTTGTTTTCTATTGTTTAATCCTGAGAACAATCCTGGGAGATAGTTATAATTATACTCATTGCATAGATGGGGATGCTAAGGTCCATCAAATTTAAGTATTTAAAAGGTGATTCAGTTCATAACTTAATAAGTAGTATTATGATTCATATCTATGCTTTTCTGATTTCAGACTCTGTACTCTTTATTATTGTGCTATGACTTACTTCAAGTATGTGGGACTCAAATAAATATTTGAAGGATGAGTGGAATTCAGGAAAATGAGAAGGTGTAACAGAGGTCTATATCTACATATGATTTCTATATGTAGATATAGACCTCTAAAGGCTGGCACTTAAGAATTACTCTTAAAGTGTGTACTGAACTAAATTAGTGCACAGCTCTACATCCAAATATGGCATGTAGTGGGTTCAACTTAATAACATCAGATGGAAGAAAAGTCATAGATACTTCACGAATGTGATTTTAAGAGATTTTCTACCAAATGTCCTAGATAATGCTAGAGTTCGTAAAGAAAGATTTGTTCTCCACTTCTTTGGGGGCACATATTCCCTTGAAATTTGGTAAAGCCATGGGATTTGCTTCGACAAACTAAATGTTAGAACATTTCTAGGAAGAAGTGTTTAAGCTCTGGTATTAATTTCTTCATGCCATCTTTCCCTGTCACCATGATCTTAGAAGCATGAGCTTATACGAGTTATCATGAGTTTGAAACAGCTTCTAATAGTGAATATCTGTTCAGAGGAAAGAGACCCTGGACAGTCTTGGACCTAAACAGACTTCATGTGAGTGAGAAATAAACCACTAGAGGGATGGCTGGGCAAGTCCATCTCTCCCAGAGGAGGGAGCAGCAGCTACAGGGTGGGTTGCTCCAATGACAATGTGGTCAGATCCTAGCTGTGAGGTGAGCAGGTATGGCTATGACAGCAAATGCAGACACCTCCCCACCCATAGGGTTAGATATATCAGGGTGAGTGCCAACTGCATGGGATCTCCCACCTATCTACAGAGTTGAGTGTAACTCTACAGTAAGAAGAACCATCAGGTTCAAAAGCCAAAGCCATTAGGACAGTGGAGCAGGATAGAAAAGCCTGAGTTCTTGGGGAGAGCATGAAGTTGCTAAACTTTATAAAAAAAAAGTATAGCTTTAGAATTTCAATGTATATTATGATTTTATAATTTTATTGCTTGAGCCAGTGAATTGAGTTTTATGTTATTTGCACCAAGTGTCTTATTTTGTAGAACTAGATAGACTCTGAGCTTCTAGTCTCAGAGGAAGACTGGTAAGACATGGAGCCGGTTAACCGTACACAACCAACCATTTTAGAAGAATGTCTTTAAATCTGTCAAAATTTGAAACTATGTATGTATCATTATTGCCATTTGAGCAGGATTTAATTAACATGGAAAGTTTCTTCCTAACATCTGAGTGTGACAGAAGTCCTAGAAATCATTTGTTTGGGCAGTTAGTCACATTTATCAATGACAATGCATAAGAAACTTTAATTAGGATATTTTGGAAGATTGTTCACTGGCACATAGTTTTTTTTTTTTTTTTTCCTTCCCCTTTCATTTTGACTTTAGGCACAATTCCTGGAAATTTTATAAAACCTTCCATTTCTTTTACCACCATGGTTTTCTGGAGTAAGGTGAGGAGGAGATATTTTTAAGTATAGTTTTATTATCTCTGTATGAATCAAGGAAAAGTTATATTGAGAGCTTTAAATGTTATGAAAAGATAAACTTTATGAAGCCTACCACATAAAAATGGATAAAATTTGTGATATCTAAAATGAAATGAACAGAAATCTTCGGCTTTCTCTTCTTTACGTTTTGTTGCATATAAACATATAAGAAGTTAAAGCTTAGAATTCATGAGCAACATTCTTCTCCCCAGAATTACATTTCCTCTAAATTTGTAAAAATTATAACTGTAATACCTCTGGATATTTTCAGGCCTTCCTGTTTTTTACCTTAAGTAATTGTACTTTTGGATTTGGCCATATCCTCTTTTTTAAATGATTTCTTTTTGTTGTGGACCATTTTTAAAGTCTTAATTGAATTTGTTACAATATTGCTTCTGTTTTATGTTTTGCTTTCTTGGCCAGGAGGCATGTGAGATCCCAGTTCTCTGACCAGGGATTAGACTGGCACCTCCTACTTTGGAAGGTAAAGTCTTAACCACTGGATTACTAGGAAAGTCCCTGGCTATATTCTTATATTTCATAATCAGTTATTGCATGCATTAAAACAAATCTCAACTGAGGAAAATCATGATTGTTTCTCTGATAACATTTTCTATTTTCCTTGGAATGTAAAATGAGAAGTTTACCCACTCCAAAGCATAACTTACTCAATTCCCATGACATTTTTCCTTCATCATGATATAACAAATGACCAAAAGGCTATTTGGTTGATTTTTGGATAAAGGTCTACTAGGTTATGTAATGGTAATGGGTTTCTGTATAATTCTTGAAACATGGGGATGATAAATGGTAGGTCATAGGCTTTTAAGTTCAAGCTCATTTTAGAGTTGGATCTGTTTCCTTTAGCTTTAAATGTTAGGAAAACTGAAAGAAGCACTGGATAGATTTAGTTACCAAGGCTGTGTGATTGGCCAACAAGCACCAAACAAGATGCATCACATTTTCCATCTGGAAATCGCTCCTTCCTTTGTCTTTCCTGGTTTGGCTGCTTAGGCAGAGAAAAGAAGACTTTGGTAATAAGAGGAAAATGGAAAGAATGTGGGGGCATTTGTAGGAAATAAATGAGACATTTTCATTAAAATGAGAGGGACAAAACAAGAAAAATGCAGAACTATTGGCCTGGGGTATACTGATAGTTACAAGAAACTCATTGTAAGTGTCCCTGCCTTGATAAGAACACGAGTGAAAATGTGCACATATAATTAAAAAATGGATTGTGTATTCAGTCTTTAAATTTAGTTCCAGTCAGGACCAGTCTCATTTGGGATGGAAACATTTCTCAAATGTCATTTATTTGCACAGAGAGCAGCTTTAGATGCCAGATCTGCAAAAGTTGATTAGTAAGAGAATTAGGAATAAGAGAAAAGGAGAGCATGTAATGGGTCCCAGGCATGTGGCAGGGGGAAGAGTCAATACCTGAGACGAGGGGAGGAGGCTCAGAAAACAGAGGAGCTTCTGTGTTAATATGTACGTTCCCTACTAAGTACTGAGCTCTGCATTGGCAGGAACCATCTGCTTTACTCACGGAATAGTGCCTGAAGCATTTTAGGTATTCAATAAACAATTATTGAAAGAGTAAATGGTTATAAATTCCTGTTAGACTGTTGGATTCTAGGGTATTAAATGTTTTAACTAAGGTTCAATGATGGTGATGAGCTTCGGGTATTGGCCTGTTTCCTTATTAAAATGAAAACTGAAAAAAAAGGTTATTATTATTATTTTGGTTTTCATTGCATATGTGTTGCTCTCTAGGTGGTCCTATGGAAGTCTTTCCTCAGCCCAAGGCACGTATCTTTCCCCACCTCTTCTGGTTTGAGAAACTAATTGGAAAGACAGATTTTTCTCTGCATAGTGTTGAAGAAAGATACGTCTACATTCTAGCCTGGATCCATTGAGGAGGATTGGGGTGAGTACTGTTGGGGCTGCAGCTGCATGGAGTCATCATAATCAATTTTGGAAGAAAAGCTGGTGGAGTTGGAAGGAGGGCTTAGTCATTTGGGTCTGAGGTTCTTGGAGGCTGCTAGCACCTTTCTGGGAATTTCAATTTCACATTCCCTGATATCTCAATGGCTTGTATTTTTATCTTTGTGCCATGGTGATACCAAGGCACATTTTACTGTCCATAGGAAGCAGGAAGGATTTAAAATTTTGGATGCTGCAGAGAAAGTTGTACTGCCAACTGTTTTTGTAAGCAAAGAAAGATATAAGTCCTTCATGAAAAACTAATGGAGACATTTCTTTTCCAAACTGTGAGAAAATGAGCTGCATGTATTTCTTCTCTAAGGAAAGAAAAAAAGATGACTTCATTTATATCCTACTTTGTTCCAGAAAGGATTAAGACAGCTTTATAATGACTTAAAAAGGATCTCTTCTACTATGCCTTTATTATTAACTGTTCGAAGTCATTTTTTGTCAGTGTAACCAATGTTCCTTTATTGCAGCCAGATGCCAGGTCTGCAGTGATGGGTAAATTAAAGGAGTTTCTAAAAATGGAAAACTAAATTCCAAGTAACTGAGGTGAGTGGAGCTAAAATTGAGTTGGGGTCTAAACTGTAGTTTCTAACTATGCAATTCACATTTCCTATTTTACATTATTTGGATAATACTATTCAGGCTCTTATACAGTATCTGACAACTTATATCTGAATTAAAGGAACTGAAAGAAATGCCTAGCTGATTAAACAAATTCTTTGAATTATAGAGTTGAAGTGGGGACATATAAATGGAATAAAATATTCCAAAACATTACATGTGGCTATGATGATCAAAAGTATTTTGTCTGGCATATCTGCCAAAGACTATTTATTCTTATTCACTCTCTCTCTCTCTTCTTTTTATTTTTCTGTGCACAATTAGAGAAACTTTCTATGGGATGTATGGTAGTATAGGTTGTTCCATGAAGAAAACATCAGATATTTGTCTTAGTTAAAATGATAAATTCCACATGTGTACTCTTGAAATTATAGAAAGCAGACTATTCAAAATAACTAGGATTCAAATTGTGACATTTAGCTTGGAAATTTTATATTTCTTTCCCCCACCAGTTAAATACATGGACAAAAAGATCATCTATTTTTTATCTCTTTCAAAAATTTGATATATTTATAAAACACAAGTGATAGCACCATGGGAATTATAATGTTATTCAAAATCTTATGATATAATAAGATATTTGTGCAAATATTTGTCAAATATAAAAATGTCTGAAATGAGAAAGGTATGGCTAATAATAGCTGGAAAGTGAAATAAAGTGCCCTGCAGAAAATTAGTACTTTTATAAACTCTGAAGGATGGGTAAATGTGTAAAATGTGGACAGCAGATGAATGACAGGAGAGACTAAGGAAGAAGGAAACACTAGACAAGGACAAGTATCTTTTAGAGGTGACAAAAGAACATTTTTCAAAGGAAGACTTCAACTAAGGAGGTAAGAGGAGAATTTTGAAAGCATTGTGTCAGGCTTTGTAAATTAGCTATATTTCATAGTTTTAAAAATATAGCATGTGGTGGCAAAAGTTGACTCGATTAATACGGTGTTTAGGGAAGATGACCCCAACTGCTGCTGCTAAGTCACTTCAGTCGTGTCAAACTCTGTGCGACCCCATAGAGGGCAGCCCACCAGGCTCTGCCACCCTTGGGATTCTCCAGGCAAGAACAATGGAGTGGGTTGCCATCTCCTTCTCCAATGCAGGAAAGTGAAAAGGGAAAGTGAAGTCGCTCAGTTGGGTCCAACTCTTAGTGACCCCATGGACTGCAGCCCACCAGGCTCCTCCGTCCATGGGATTTTCCAGGCAAGAGTACTGGAGTGGGGGTGCCACTGCCTTCTCCAGACTCCAACTGCAAGATTCAGGATAACTGGATCAAGTCAAGAAGAGAGGTTGGGGGAGTAAAGAGGATGCAATGGCTGTGACAACAGTGAAAGGTAGCAATGTAACCACCTATAGGGATGACAGAACAATCAGATGGGGAGCAAAAAAATGAAAGGGATGTTGTGAATAGTGCCCAAAAAGTGACAACACTGGGTGACAAATGATGTATCTGAAGAAGCAGATCCCTCAGAGACTTGATTTTGTATGCTTTGCCAACTTGTCTATTGCCTTCAATGGTTTCTTATAAATAATGTAGAACACTGAGAATCCCCCCTCTGATACCATAATTGATTATTTAGAGCAACAATCTCCAACTAATCGTAACAAAAGCAACAAATACAGCTCAATCTTTATTTAAACACATTTCCTGTCATGAAAGTTTCATCATAGTGCTTATGCCTAACAGTTATGGAAACAGTGATGTAGTTTGTTTGTTTGTTTTCACGTGAGGACAGATATTTCTGGAAGTTTGTTTTTAGAAAGGATGGCTACATGTAAACACACATGTATAATACCTAGAGAATTATAAATTCCACTTTAGAAAATTAAAAGTGACAACGTCAAAAAACCCAAGATTATTTCCCCAGAAATCAAGCATCTGACAAAGGATGACTTTTGATTCTCAAAAGGAATAACTTGACAGAATGTTAATTTTGAATTTTAAAAAAGTTACACTTACTTAGAATAGCAAGGAGAAGAAACAATGCCTTAGCAAACAGATGATTTTTGCAAGGGCCTGTGTGAATTATAACTTATTATCATTTAGTTGATAAGTTGTGTCTGACTCTGTGACCCCATGGACTATAGCCCTCCAGGCTCCTCTGTCCATGGGATATCCCAGACAAGAATACTGGAGTGTGTTGCCATTTCCTCCTCCAGGAGATCTTCCTGACCCAGGGATCAAACCCCTGTCTCCTGCATTGGCAGGTGTGTTCTTCACCACTGAGCCAAAAGGGAAGCCTGAATTACAACTACATTCCTTTAGATTTCAGCTTTTTAAAAAAAGTGAAGGTTCTTCTTAATTTTAAACATAACTGGAAATATTTGTACTAATATGTCTGTCTATGCAGTTCAACTAATTCAGCCCTTTTTTTTTGACATGATAAAGTAACTGGAAACAATGCCAAATATCTTTTGTTACTCCATGCCAACAGATGTTCAATATATAGATGTCATTTAGACAAAAATTGAGAGGAAAGAAACGAAGTTAAGTAATAATGAATTTGGATAAAAGAACCATAATTATTTTATTGAAATATGTATTGGCCTCAGAAATTAATACTAATCATTTTATGTACCTTTGTTCTATAATTCTGTCATCTTCCCATCCTTTCCATTGCCTGGAGCTTTATTTCCAACCCACAGAATTCTAATGCCAGAAGGTAATGTATTTTTTTCAAAGTGGCCACCGTCTGCAAGCACATCAAACCTTGTCTATATACTAGAGAAATAATATGCTTAATACATGTTTGTAAGAGGGTGTCACAAACATAGACAAGGTTCAGTTCAGTTCAGTTGCTCAGTCATGTCCGAGTCTCTGTGACCCCATGAACTGCAGCATGCCAGGTCTCCCTGTCCATCACCAACTCCTGAAGTCCACCCACACCCATGTCCATTGAGTCAGTGATGCCATCCAACCATCTCATCTCTGTCGTCCCCTTCTCCTCCTGCTTTCATTCTTTCCCATCATCAGTGTCTTTTCAGATGAGTCAGCTCTTCACATCAGGTGGCCAAAGTATTGGAGTTTCAGCTTCAACATCAGTCCTTCCAATGAATATTCAGGACTGATTTCCTTTAGGATGGACTGGTTGGATCTCCTGGCAGTCCAAGGGACTCTCAAGAGTCTTCTCCAACACCATAGTTCAAAAGCATCAATTCTTCAACGCTCAGCTTTCTTTATAGTCCAACTCTCACATCCATACATGACCACTGGAAAAACCATAGCCTTGACTAGACAAGATAGGGCTTTCTAAACAATGGCTGAATCTAGAGGCCTAAAACTTCATTTTAGGCCTTTCTCTTACCTTCTTTAGATCCTGCTTTTCTCCTCTTCACTGGTCTGGTTCTTTCTATTTTTGTGTTTAATATGTATTTATTTGGTTGTGTCTGGTCTTAGTTGCAGCATGTGGGATCTTTTGTTGCGGTGGACTGACTCTCTAGTTATGGCAGGCAGGCAGGCTCAGTAGTTGCTCCAAGGCATGTGAGATCTTAGTTCTCTGACCAGGGATGAAACCTGTGACCCCTGCATTTCAAGGCAGATTCTTAATCACAGGACCATGAGGGAAATCCCTGGCCTGGTTCTTTCTTCTGCAGAAAGTTCTGTTCATCTGGCTGGGAAGATGGCACAGGGAGCACCAACTTCAGTGTATCTATAGGCTCTAATTCCAGAGAAAGAAAGCATCTTTAGCAATTGCTCCAGCAAAAAAATAAAATAAATAAATAAAGACTCAGAGAAACTTCTGATTGGCTTCCCTGCTTATTCATGGGATAATTACATAGATAACTGAGCAATCTAGTGCATTAACTTCTTTAAGCCACTTCTTTTTTTTTTTTTTTGCATCTATATAAAAGAAATGTAAATAATAAGACCTTTTTAGTGAGTTATGATGCAGAATAATAATCATTAGATCTAATTGTTTCACCATGTTATTCAGAGCTTCTATATTTTACTGATTTTTACATCTATTGACTTTGTGAAAGGTGAGAAAAGCGTGTTAAAATTGCTTGCAATTTCAGCTCTGTAAATCTTGTTTCATGAGGGCTTATATTAGTAGGTTCATACAAAGTTAATACTGTCGTGCATTTTCTTTTTTGTCTGGCTTTAAAATATTTATTGTCATTAGCTTTCAGTGGTCTTACTCTAGAAACTGTCTGCTTTGCATTTATCATGCTTGTGATTTGTAGTGGTTATTAAATCTTTGGTTTGGTAATGGTTTTGCTACCTCATACCTTAAATTATCATTATAATTTTTGTTTATAATATTTGAAATAAGAAAATAAAAAAAAACAAAAACAAAACTCTATAAACAAATGAATAGGATATCCAGATAATGGAGTTATCAAAGATATTAACATAATACTATAAACTCATATAAATATTATTTTAATTAGTAATTAATCTGAGTGTGACCTGGCTCTCTCTCACATGAGCCTGTCCACACATCCAGTTCTCATTTTCCTATCCCTGTGACCTGCTGAAAGCTCTTCTCACCTTCTCAACTGTAAGGTCTTCTCAGGTTCTCAGCCATCTCTGCTGGAATTGCCAGATGCCATTATGGAAGAACTAGCCCTAAATCTGGATTCACTGTGCTAGTTTTCATTGTTCTCTTGATCATAATTCTTTCTGTTGCTAACTCTTTGATACACTCAAATATGTTTCTATATACTTTCCCCCCTATTTTCTGCTTATTCTCAGGCATATTTTGCAAAATTTCTAGCCCTTTTGCTGAAAGCAGAACAATTTCAGACTGTTTTTCAATTTAGTTAGAATGATTTCTCCAAGAAAATTTTTAGAGGGAAGTATGCCTGCAATGTGGGAGACCTGGGTTCGATCCCTCGGTCGGGAAGATCCCCTGGAGAAGGAAATGGCAACCCACTCCAGTATTCTTGCCTGGAGTATCCCATGGATGGAGGAGTTTGGTGGTCTACAGTCCACAGGTCACAAAGAGTCGGACACAACTGAACGACTTCACTTTCACTATGGGTCCTATGGGCTTCCCTGGTGGTTCAGACGGTAAAAAATCCGCTTGCAATTCAAGGGACCTGGGTTTGATCCCTGGGTTGGGAAGATCCCCTGGAGAGAGGAATGGCAGTCCACTAGAGTATTCTTGCCTGGGAAATTGCAAGGACAGAGAGGCCTGGTGGGCTACAGTCCATGTGGTCACAAAGAGTCTGACAGGACTGAGCAACTAGGCACTCATGCACACATGGGTACTATATGTTTCTGGAATACAATCCATTAAAAGCTACAGCCTCTTCCTCACTCTGGCCTGGTTTCCAAGGGGTACTTTTGTTCTTTCTCTACAACTTCTTTCTCGGTTCTTAGAATATGTTGGGGCTTCCCTGATGGCTCAGATGGTAAAGAATCCCCCTGCAGTGCAGGAAACGTCATTCCTGGATCAGGAAGAGCCTTTGGAGAAGGAAATGGCAACCCACTCCAGTATTCTTGGCTGGGAAATCCCATGGATAGAGGAGCCTGGTGGACTACAGTCTGTGGGATCGCAGAGTTGGATCTGACTGAGTTAGCACACACACAGACCATGTTGGTTACCGTTTATTCTGTGTAGTCTTGCTGAGTGAAGTCGTGAAGTCGCTCAGTCATGTCTGACTCTTTGCGACCCCAGGGACAGTAGCCTGCCAGGCTCTGCCGTCCATGGGATTTTCCAGGCAAGAATACTGGAGTGGGCTGCCATTTCCTTCTCCAGCGAATCTTCCCAACCCTGGGATCGAACCCAGGTCTCCGGCATTGCAGACAGAAGCTTTACAGTCTGAGCCACCAAATGTCAGCTCTTATTTATTGCTTAGTAGGAGATGTTTGAATGCTTTTAACCCCAAATGCCTCAAATTTTAATAAAAAGTCCATATCAATTATATATAAGATATCCTATATATTTGTCATCTGGACTAAAATTAGGAAAGGGAATTTAGAGAGACATAAGGATATCTCACAGTCCTTTGCCCCAGTGACTTAATCCAGCTTGTCATATGCATTAGTTTTATAGTTCATGCAAAGTAGTTCTGAAGCTTAAAGGACTCCTGGCTACTGACTCATGTCTTTATCTGCACTACCGGCCAGGCTTGACAACACGAGAAAAGCCTTGGACTGACTATTGCCTTTGGGAGAAGGAGAGAATCAAATATGTGGGCTTAAGTTTCCTTTTTAACCCTAGAATGTTATTTCCTGATTTAATACAAATTTCTCAAGAAATGATTCACATTTAGTGTCAGTTGTTTCACAAGCCCAGTATTTTTGGAAACTTGACTTTAACCATGAAGGTTGAAAATGAAATTCACTTTGAGGATGAACATATTGAAAGACATGATCAAGATGCTAAAAGCCTCAAGACATATCTGAGTTGGTATTTTATTTTTTGCCTGAATTTATATTTATGTCTGTGATGTAACTAACTTCAGAAGATGAGTTGTCTGATGTTTGAGAGAGTGTCAGCATTTTTCAACCAAATCACAGTTTTTGCTAAATGCAATACTATCAGGAAAGTAAAATTTCAATCCATGAAAGATACGTTAAGCAAACACGGACTGTGATTTCCAGTTACTAACAATAGATAAGTAACCTGTTTATGCTTATCAATGTATGCTGCTTAGTCTCTCAGTTGTGTTCAGTGCTTTGTGAACCCATGGACTGCAGCCATCCAGGCTCCGTTGTCCATGGGGATTCTCCAGACAAGAATACTGGAGTGGGTTGCCATGCCCTCCTCCAGAGGATCTTCTGGATAGAACCCAGGTCTCCCACATTGCAGGTAGATTCTTTACCATCTGAGTCACCAGGGAAGCCCAAATTTACATATAGCTTATTACTAAAAGAAATTCTTGTCTTCCAGTACATTCTAATTGCTTCCCAGTTGTTCAATTCTTTCTGTGAAATGTCTGATTCTGTTACTAATTTTCTCCTCCTATGGAAGCTGTGAATATACATCTGTTTGTAATTAGTTAACCAAAGGCTAATAAAAATTAATTTGAATTTGCTTGGGACTCACTAGCTTTGGACAACCTCACTAATATCCACACTTTGCTGCTATGCTTTTCCTATCTACATTCTTGTAGGGTCTATACTTAAAGCCTGGGGCATTATTACTGGGAGTTTCTACTGTGAAATGTGATCAGATAGGATCTTCTTCATGCTTCCAGTCTGGCTTTTGTTTTTCCTGCTGTTTAGAAACTATTTTGAAGACTTCCCTGGTGGTCCAATGACTAGGACTTTGTGCTCCCAATGTAGGGTGCCCAGGTTCAATCCTTGGTTGAGGCACTATATTCCACCTGCCACAATTAAGATTCCATGTGCCACAAGACCTGGTCTAGCCAAATAAACAGAGAAATAAATATTTTCAGAAAAGAAAATAGAAACTATTTTGGGTGGTAGATGTGACCCATCCCTGTTCTTGGAACTTCTTTTCTCTCTGAGAATGGTCCTCTCTATGTAGGTTTCCATTGTTTTGAAGCTTCTGCACCACAAAAATTTTAAGGCTGCATATAGATGTGCGTCCTTTTTTATCATCACTTTGTTAAAGCCATGTTCCTTGCCGAAACTGAAAAGAACACTGTACCTAAGTCTGAAACTGACTTCGTCCAAAGTAGGTTTCACTTGCTCCTCAATCTGTCTCATTGTCTCAACTGGACCAAGCTTTGTCAATTTCTTTTAAAAGACTGGGATCTATCCTGGTTCAGTTCAGTTCAGTTCAGTTCAGTCACTCAGTCGTGTCCGACTCTTTGCGACCACATGAATCACAGCATGCCAGGCCTCCCTGTCCATCACCAACTCCCAGAGTTCACTCAGACTCAAGTCCATCGAGTCGGTGATGCTATCCAGCCATCTAATCATCTGTCTTCCCCTTCTCCTCCTGCCCCCAATCCCTCCCAGCATCAGTCTTTTCCAGTGAGTCAACTCTTTGCATGAGGTGGCCAAAGTACTGGAGTTTCAGCTTTAGCATCATTCCTTCCAAAGAAATGCCAAGGCTGATCTCCTTCAGAATGGACTGGTTGGATCTCCTTGCAGTCCAAGGGACTCTCAAGAGTCTTCTCCAACACCACAGTTCAAAAGCATCAATTCTTCGGCACTCAGCCTTCTTCACAGTCCAACTCTCACATCCATACATGACTACTGGAAAAACCATAACCTTGATTAGACAGACCTTCGTTGGCAAAGTAATGTCTCTGCTTTTTAATATGCTATCGAGGTTGGTCATAACTTTTCTTCCAAGGAGTAAGCGTCTTTTAATTTCATGGCTGTAGTCACCATCTGCAGTGATTTTGGAGCCCCCAAAAATAAAGTCTGACATTGTTTCCACTGTTTCCCCATCTATTTCCCATGAAGTGATGGGCCCAGATGCCATGATCTTCATTTTCTGAATGTTGAGCTTTAGGCCAACTTTTTCACTCTCCACTTTCACTCTCATCAAGAGGCTTTTTAGTTCCTCTTCACTTTCTGCCATAAGGGTGGTGTCATCTGCATATCTGAGGTTATTGATATTTCTCCTGGCAATCTTGATTCCAGCTTGTGTTTCTCATGATCTATCCCGGTGCTCAATATTGAATCCATGGGACTGGTCTAGAGAAGGCTCTCTCGTCATTATCTTGTTCCTCTCATCCCTAACTCATTGACTCATCTGGCTGGTGCAAAACAAAAATGAAGGCAAATGTTACAAACAAATGAAAGAAAATACAAAAGCCAAAAAAGCTCCCCCTCCGTGATAACCTTACTCTTGACAAGCCCAGTTATTCTATTCATATAAACTCACATAAAGAGACACTTAGAATCAGGAAAGTGAGGTTATAAACCACCAGTTTATCAGACAGATATGGTCAAACTGAAAATCTAGATTCAAATATTTACAGAATCTTGATGACTTCCCTGTATATATACTTTATCTTCACAGGAGTATAACATCTATGCTTTCATACTTTTATTGGTAATCATCATCCATTTGATAGAAACTAAATATTTGGCCTGATATTTGGAGTGTGAAATTTGTCTGTCTATGGAAAATGCATATAGTTGACAGTCACATGGGCACGACCCAGGTCAATCACTATGTGAGTTGGCCAAATGATGTATTCTCTTCAAACCTCAATTTCTTCCTATGAAAAATATGAGTTGGGGCTGCTGCTGCTGCTGCTGCTAAGTTGCTTCAGTCATGTCCGACTCTGTGCAACATAAGGAAGAATATTAAAAAATGAATGCTCTTTGTAAGAGAGGGATTTGGGAATGAATGAGATAATGTGCATCTAATCTGTGTCATCACTGAGGGATAAAGCTAGGATTTTGTTGAGCTCTAAAGGGAGTTACTCTTTTTTAAAGAGTTCCTAGGGACCATTTCTGTAAATGCCTTTATATACTTTTATGAAGTCAGTGAAATCAGGTTCTGTGAAAGGTAATGAGCAACTTCACTTAGCAATTATCTTTCTGCCATGCTTAATGGAAGAGTAGTGTCCTGACAGAGGCAATGACCCTTCAACCTAGCTCACCCACTTCACTCAGATGTTTCAAGTGAACAGACATATTTTGTTTTTTAGTTTTTTAAACCAAAGATTGTAGTTTTCTCCCTTTCCTCTTCTCCCCCCTCCCTTTCTTCTTTCCTTCCTTCCTTCCTTATCTGCCTTCCTGTCTTTGTCCAGCTCTCTCTTTTTCTCTTTGTCTCTCTTCCCTTTTCCTCCCAACTCCCTCCCTCCTTCTCTCCCTCTTTCCTGTCTTAATTAAATTAAGACAGAGGTTTAAAATATATAAATACTTTTGGTCTGATTTTGACAATAGGCCAAATTATCTTGGGACTTGGTGGCATTCGTATTCTTGTCTTTTCATTATTTTACCTTTCCTTTGTAATTTCTTTCCTTTTAACCCATTAAGATTTTTTCTTTGCCAAACTAGGTTATTCTTAACTACTTTCATAGTGTTGGAAAAAACAGAGAGTTTTCAGGAGCACAATGGAAAGTAATTTGTTAAACTATTATATATTAAATTCTTAGATAAAATCTATTTAAGTGGATGGTAGTACTAGCACCCCCTCCCCAATTCCCTTGGAAATAATAGTACAAGTCAAATTATTAATTCATTTAAAGTTTCCTTTTAACAATTGAATTATAGTGACTCATATACTCAGTTTATACTAGTTTTACAGCTTTAATCAGTTGCTATGAAGCTGTTTTAACACCTCTCATGTTCTGAAGTATACGTTTCATGCTTCTTTCCACGTGTGCAAAAACAACATAGCCTCCCAAGTACTTACATTTTTTCAAGGTATTTATTTGATATTTTAGGCTCTGCTCATATTTGCTACATTCAAAGGCTATATTCTTAATGGTAAACTATATGTTTCTATCATAAATTTAGGGCTGACCACTTTCCCTGAACCATGGCTCAGGACCCATCTTTAGCTGCAGTTTTAGGAGGTCAGTTATTTTGCTTTCCAATTCTGTCTGTTAAACTAATTCCCTACTCTGTGGTTTTCTGACTCCACCCATCACTCTCTCTGAGAAGAGCACCTTAATGGGGATGTGTTTCCCTTTCTCAGTGGTAAATCACTGGAGAAATGCTTACTTTGTAACCCAGAATGTTCCCTTTCCAGAGTTACAGACTTTTCTTTTTTTGACACAACCCTCTATGTTCATTGTATTAGTGTGTTAATAAGACCACTTTTGGTTTCAAGAACCAGGGAACATTCTGAAAGCCAGCTTAAACCAAAAAGGGAATTTATTAGCTATTATAATTGAATGTCTTGGGGGCATTCAGGCAGATATATCAAGATGCTCAAAAAAAAATCTGTTAACCTGCAGACTATTTCTTCCCATCTCTTGGTTCTGCTGTCCTCTGTGTCATCTTCATTCCCAAGTTTCCATTGGTGACTTTGAGCATCTCTTGGCTTACATCTTCACAGCCCACAAAACCTAGCAGAGTGAGACTTTCTCTTTTCAACTGTTCCAGCAAACTTCCCTGAACTGTCATACCAGGTTTGCCTGTATTAAGACTTCAGCTCTGGCCAAGGGGTTGTAATACATCAGACCTGGAACAAATGCCTATGTCTGGAACCTGGAGGATGAGATGAACTCCACATTTATAGTGGAGCTGTGGATTAGGAGTCTGGGAAAGGTACTGTTCCAAGGAAACTTGGTCTTTAAAATAGAGGCATACGTGTGTGCTGAGTTTCTTCGGTCATGTCCATCTCTGTGCAACTCTGTGGACTGTAGCCCACCAGGCTTCTCTGTTCATGGGATTCTCCAAGCAAGAATACTGACGTGTAGATGGGATGGATACAGAATCTTTAAGAAAGTGTTTCTTGTGGACATTTTCTTACTAAACTCTTTTCAATATATTCATTCTTCAGAATAAAATTTGTCTTCTATAGTTGAGTATCTATTTTACTTCAAACTTTGGTCCACTCTAGTCTTATAAGCAGTCCCCTTATCAATTAGATGAATGTTTTCATTATGCCACTGCTTTCACATCTAATATAGTGTTTTCTTTTATAAAATTGTTATGAATCCTCCCATCTATACCTCAATACCCTACTGAAGTCTTACGACTTCCAAAATATTTTCCTTAGGCATCCAAGGCCAAGATGTTATATCTTGCCTTTGAACTCCAAATATTTTTTATCATTTACCATGTTTCCACATCTTTATTTATTTATTTTATTGTGCATATCTATAAAGCTCATAACTTGCCACTTGTTAGCTGCATTTTGGATATCATTTGAAAAAGATCACAAAGGTGAAAACTTGCAATGAATTCACTGAGTCCGAATGAGATTGAGTATTATGAACTTTAAGAGAATTTGCACATTTGCTTGATAAACACTCTGTACATACATGTGCAATACTTTATTTTGATGGGGATTAAAATCTTTTATCTGGAAAAAAGATTAAAATCTATACATGTGGATTAAAATCTTTCCTTCTGTAGTGCTCCACAGTTAGCATTCCATAGATTAAGGTGAAGTACTCTTTGTTTATGCCAATTTTTTATTTCCTTTGATATAGATGCTACCATAATAATTATATATTCAAATGTTCATAATCTGGAAACTTGGTTTAGTAATAAATGTGTGTTTTTGTTGTTTTCTTGTTATATTCTAACTGTGGTACTTTTATATAACCAAATAAAAGTATTGGTTGACTAATTCGAAATTTCTTTTCTGGTTTGATATCTTTACTCCTATCTGTTGCTATTCTTAACACATCCTGAGTTTATGACTTTCATTTCATCATGGGTAGTATAAATCAATGTTAACATTTTGAAGCTTGCAGCTTGGGAGCAAATAAAATGAGCTTATTGTTAATAAGTCTTCTGATATTTTACTTTGTAAAAGAGTAAAATGGATTGAATTGTATCTCCCCAAAACTCATATGTTGAAGCCCTAAACCACAGTGTGACTGTATTTGAAGATAAGGCCTTTAAAGAGATAATTAAGGATGAATTATGTCATAAGGGTAGGTTCTTAATTTAGTAGGACTGATGTCCTTATATGAAGAGGAAAAGACACCAGTAAAGCCTGTGCAAAAGAAAAGGCTAGGGCTTCCCTGATGGTTCATTGTTAAAGAATCCACCTATCAATGCAGGAGACACGTGTTTGATTCCTGGTCCAGGAAGATCCCACATGCCACAGCACAGTGAAGCCTGTGAGCCACAACTACTAAACCCTCATGCTGCAACTACTGTAAGACTGAATGCTCTAGAGTCCATGCTTAGCAAGATGAGAAGTCTGTGCATGACAACTAGAGAGTAGCCCCAGCTCGCCACAACTAGAGGAAACATCATGCAACAATGAAGACCTAGTGTAAGGCCCAAATAAATAAATAAAAGAGAAGACCAGATGAGGATGCATTAAGGAGGCAACCTTTCTTTCCTGGGAAAAACCAAACCTACCAACACCTTGATGTTGAATTTACAGTCTCCAGAACAGTGTGGAAATTAATTTCTGTTGGTTCAGCCACCCAAACTATGGTATTTTCTTATGGCAGCCTTAGCATATTATTATGACCAGCTTTGTAGCACTGCATTTATCTGACTTGGTTTTCAAATTTTTATTAGTTTAAAGCTATTTTTAAAATTCAGTAAGATGATCTGAGTTGAACCCAAAGGTATAGAGGATTTCAACCATGGCTGCAATCTAGTCATTTATCACTGAACCTGAGTCACAAGGTAAAAGGTTAATAAACTCCTCCACCATTTCCCACTTCCAAGCTTTGAACCTTAAAAATTATGATGAAGTACCAGAAGCTAGTTCTAGCTTTCTAAGAATAAGTTTGGGAACTATGTAAGAGTGTTGTAGATCTTGGCTTTATTTTAATAATGTACATTATCTTGCTGGGTGGAATTGTGTTGAGGACATCTGCACCGTGAATTAGATACACACACAATGAGTTGTGATAAACTGATATTCTTAGGCTTGATATGATCTGTCTCTCTGCCATATGATACTAAGTTGGCTAAAGTCCTTTACTGTTCATCAGTGTGCTAATGTGATTACTTTTAGAGCAGACAGATGCTTGGATCTTCTAGGACTTTCAGGAATGCTTATTTGGCATCAAAGGGATTATAAATCTATGTATGTGATTAAAGAAAAGACACCAGCAGACTGATATATAGACTTGTGATTTGGCTATTCACAGCAATGTCTAAGGAGTTGCCTCTAAGCTGCCAAAAGAGCTATTCAAAGTACTTGTGTAAATTTAAAGACGACAATTTAGTGAAACATATCAGTTATGCTAGCTGTGACATAAAGAGCAAGAGAATTTTGGTAAGTTGGATGGCTGTTTTATATTTTAATTTTACATTTTGGTCATTTTTTAAGCTATTATATATTTTTCATTACCTGATTATGAATTGAGCTTAGATTTGATAGAAATTGTCAAGGAAGATTGCAGCAAAGTTATGGAGACATTAGCATTTTTAAGCAGATTTGTACATTTTGGAATAAATAAAAAGTAGCATAAATAAAAAATAGCACTATTTTATTAATAATAAGAGCTGAGTGCTATGTGCTAAATTCTACATTAAATTCATATACATTTATCACATTTAATCCTTCAAATGACTCTGTGAGATAGATGTTATTTTGTAGATGATTGAGTCTCAAAGGGGTAAGGAAATCAGTCAAGCCAAAGAACTAATAAGAGCTTTGAAACCAGGCCCTCTAGTTCTAGAGCCTTTGTTCTGAACTGCTAACCTCCATGGGGCCTCCATGTGCCAATGTGAGCATGTATTAGGTCATTTATTCAGTAATGGGTTAATAATGTTTGCAGATGCTACTGCAGTTTTGGTGTGAATATAACTTTTGTTGGCTTGCCAGGTGGCACTACTGGTAAAGAACCTGGCTGCCAATGAAGGAGGCATACAGATGCAGGTTTGATCTCTGGTTCAGGAAGATCCCCTGGAGGTGAGCATGGCAACCCACTCCAGTATTCTTGCCTGGAGAATCTCATGGACAGAGGAGTCTGGTGGGCTACTGTCTACAGGGTTGCAGAGAACTGAAGCGACTTGGCATAAACACACACATGCAACTTTTGTTAATATCCTATACTTTTCTGTAGAGTTTATTAAATTGGATTCTATTTCTCAGTGGTTCGTAAAATCATGAACAGCTGGGGAGAAGAGTCTGGTCTTTATCCAAATCCTTTATTTATCTTTAATTAAAGAAATATAACAACTGCATGGTCTGTTGAATTTTTATATAAAGATTTATTTCTTTTTAGTTCATTTTTGCTTTGCTATAATTTTTCATGGGACATTTGTTAATATTGTCTGTTTTTACTGATTAAGCAAAGAAACCATATTTCAAGTGACATGATTCAGATTATATGGTGAATAAATTGTGGAACTGGATTTTTCCTCCTTTTTTTCATTAAAATTCTTATGCTCTTGAAAATGATATGAATTCACTAGGTATTTCTAGGGTTTATAAAAGATATTTCCAAAGTGAAGAATATCATATTTAAATAATTAATAAGCTTAATCAATAACCTGGCTTAATATACATATACACACATTTATACAAACTTACATGCATTGAGCTATTTCAAATCCTGGAAGATGATGCTGTGAAAGTGCTACAGTCAATAGGCCAGTGAATTTGGAAAACTCAGCAGTGGCCTCAGGGCTGGAAAAGCTCAATTTTCATTTCAATCCCAAAGAAAGGCAATGCCAAAGAATGCTCATACTACCGCACAATTGCACTCATCTCACACGCTAGTAAAGTAATGCTCAAAATTCTCCAAGCCAGGCTTCCACAATATGTGAACCATGAACTTCCATATGTTCGGGCTGGTTTTAGAAAAGGCAGAGGAATCAGAGATCAAATTGCCAACATCCACTGGATCATGGAAAAAGCAAGAGAGTTCCAGAAATACATCTATTTCTGCTTTAGGGATTATGCCAAAGCCTTTGACTATGTGGATCACAATAAACTGTGGAAAATTCTTCAAGAGATAGGAATACCAGACCACCTGACCTGCCTCTTGAGAAACCTATATGCAAGTCAGGAAACAGGAGTTAGAACAGGACATGGAACAACAGACTGGTTCCAAATAGGAAAAGGAGTACATCAAGAATGTATATTGTCACCCTCCTTATTTAACTTCTATGTAGAGTACATCATGAGAACTGCTGGGCTGGAAGAAACACAAGCTGGAAACAAGATTGCAGGGAGAAATATCAATAACCTCAGATATGCAGATGACACCAGCCTTATGGCAGAAAGTGAAGAGGAACTAAAAAGCCTCTTGATGAGAGTGAAAGAGGAGAGTGAAAAAGTTGGCTTAAAGCTCAACATTCAGAAAACGAAGATCATGGCATCTGATCCCATTACTTCATGGGAATTAGATGGGGAAACTGGGGAAACAGTGTCAGACTTTACTTTTGGGGGCTCCAAAATCTGCAGATGGTGATTGCAGCCATGAAATTAAAAGACGCTTACTCCTTGGAGGAAAAGTTATGACCAACCTAGATAACATATTCAAAAGCAGAGACATTACTTAGCCAACAAAGGTCCATCTAGTCAAGGCTATGGTTTTTCCAGTGGTCATGTATGGATGTGAGAGTTGAACTGTGAAGAAAGCTGAGTGCTGAAGAATTGATGCTTTTGAACTGTGGTGTTGGAGAAGACTCTTGAGAGTCCCTTGGACTGCAAGGAGATCCAACCAGTCCATTCTAAAGGAGATCAGTCCTGGGTGTTCATTGGAAGGACTGATGCTAAAGCTGAAACTCCAATACTTTGGCCACCTCATGTGAAGAGTTGACTCATTGGAAAAGACTCTGATGCTGGGAGGGATTGGGGGCAGGAGGAGAAGGGGACGACAGAAGATGAGGTGGCTGGATGGCATCACCGAGTCGATGGACATGAGTTTGAGTAAACTCCAGGAGTTGGTGATGGACAGGGAGGCCTGGCATGCTGCAATTCATGGGGTCTGAAAGAGTCGGACAGGACTGAGCGACTGACCTGAACTGAACATGCATTATAAGCACACACATGTATTATATATATGATATATGTTTATATATGTAAATATTTATGTGTATAATATTTACATATATAAATATATATTTACGACCAGCTTTGTGGGTGCTCTCTTTCTCTGCCTTTTTCTGTCTCTCTTTCTCTGTTTGTCTTTTGGTTTCTCTGTACACTCACATACACATATCTTTCAAAACAGATCACAGTAGTGCTAACATTTGAACTTGCAGATATTTTAAGGATAAGTACATTGGAATCATATTATTTGCTACAGCTGGTAAAGAATTTGCCTGCCATGTGGGAGACCTGTGATCAATCTCTGGTTTGGGAAGATCCCCTGGAGAAGGAAATGGCTACCCACTCCAGTATTCTTGCCTGGAGAATTCCATGGACAGAGAAGCCTGGCAGGCTACAGTCCATGGAGTTGCAAAGAGTAAGACATGACTGAGTGACTTTCACTTTCCTTTAATTACTTTTAGCAATGTTTCTGGGATCCTGATATGGACTATTCACCTTCCCAT
Organism: Budorcas taxicolor; assembly: GCF_023091745.1. Taxonomy (NCBI): domain Eukaryota; kingdom Metazoa; phylum Chordata; class Mammalia; order Artiodactyla; family Bovidae; genus Budorcas; species Budorcas taxicolor. The sequence continues at coordinate 186,586,687 of NC_068910.1, forward strand.
CTTTCTTGGTTGCAACAAATTGAAAAATTTGGAGGGAGTCATGAGATGGAGGAGGAATAAGACAGGGAGATCACTTTCTCCCCCACAAATTCATCAAAAGAATATTTGAACGTTGAGTAAATTCCACAAAACAACTTCTGAATGCCAGCAGAGGACATCATGCACCCAGAAAAGCAGCCCATTGTCTTCAAAAGTATGTAGGGAAAAATATAAAAGACAAAAAGGGAAACAAAAGAGGTAGGGATGGAGCTCCATCCTGGGAAGGGAGTCTTAAAATAGAGAGAAGTTTCCAAACACCAGGAAACACTCTCACTGCCGAGACTGTGGCAAGCCTTGGAACCACAGAGGACAACGTAATTGGGAGGAAAAAATAAATAAATAGTTAAAACCCACAAATTACATGCCCAATGGTAACTCCCCCAGTGGAGAAGCAGTGCAGACGCCTGCATCTGCCACTAGCAAGCAGGGGCTGGGCAAGGAGGCGCAGGCTGCATTGCTTAAAGACCGGGCCTGAATGCCCCGAGGGCCATCTGAGGGAACTAACTTGGGTTTGCAAACCAGACTCTGAGATAGCTACCATGTGAAAAGCCCAAAGGCTGTGACCCGGCGCACTAAGCACGTCCGAGAGGAGTTACCCCACATCTGAGGTCAGGGGGGTGGCCGAGAGTGCCAGGCTGTGACGGCACAGGAACAGCCGAGAGGAGCTACCCAAGTCTGAGGTCAGGGGCGGCGGCTGAGAGGAGCTACCTCACACCTGAGGCCAGGGGCGGTGGCCGGGAGAAGCCACTCCACGCTGGAGGCCAGGGGCGGCACCCGAGGCCAGGGGAGGCGGCTGGGAGCAGCAACCCAAGGAGTAGTGGCTGCGCGGGCATAGGAGGGCCTAGAGGAGCTATCCCACATTGAAGGTCAGGATGGGCGGCAGTAAGGAGATACCCCTCGTCCAAGGGAAGGAGCAGTTGCTGTGCTTTGCTGGAGCAGTCGTGTAAAGATACCCCACACCCAAGGTAAGAGAAATCCAAGTAAGATGGTAGGTGTTGCAAGATGGCATCAGATGGCAGACACACTGAAACCATACTCATAGAAACCTAGTCAATCTAATCACACTAGGACCACAGCCTTGTCTAACTCAATGAAACAAGCCATACCCATGGGGCAACCCAAGACGGGCGGGTCACGGTGGAGAAGTCTGACAGAATGCGGTCCACTGGAGAAGGGAATGGCAAACCACTTCAGTATTCTTGCCTTGAGAACCCCATGAACAGTATGAAAAGGCAAAATGATAGGATACTGAAAGAGGAACTCCCGAGGTCAGTAGGTGCCTGATATGCTACTGGAGATCAGTGGAGAAATAACTCCAGAAAGAATGAAGGGATGGAGCCAAAGCAAAAACAATACCCAGCTGTGGATGTGACTGGTAATAGAAGCAAGGTCTGATGCTGTAAAGAGCAATATTGCATAGGAAGCTGGAATGTCAGGTCCATGAATCCAGACAAATTGGAGGTGGTCAAACAAGAGATGGCAAGAGTGAATGTCGACATTCTAGGAATCAGCTAGCTAAAATGGACTGGAATGGGTGAATTTAACTTAGATGACCATTATATCTACTACTGTGGCAGGAATCCCTCAGAAGAAATGGAGTAGCCATCATGGTCAACAAAAGAGTCTGAAATGCAGTACTTGGATGCAATCTCAAAAATGACAGAATAATCTCTGTTCATCTCCAAGGCAAACCATTCAATATCACAGTTATCCAAGTCTATGCCCCAACCAGTAACGCTGAAGAAGCTGAAGTTGAACGGTTCTATGAAGACCTACAAGACCTTTTAGAACTAACTCCCAAAAAAGATGTCCTTTTCATTGTAGGGGAATGAAAAAGTAGGAAGTCAAGAAACACCTGGGGTAACAGGCAAATTTGGCCTTGGAATATGGAATGAAGCAGGGCAAAGACTAATAGAGTTTTGCCAAGAAAATGCACTGGTCACAGCAAACACCCTCTTCCAACAACACAAGAGAATACTCTACACATGGACATCACCAGATGGTCAACACTGAAATCAGATTGATTATATTCTTTGTAGCCAAAGATGGAGAAGCTCTATACAGTCAACAAAAACAAGACCAGGAGCTGACTGTGGCTCAGATCATGAACTCCTTATCGCCAAATTCAGCCTTAAATTGAAGAAAGTAGGGAAAACCACTAGACCATTCAGGTATGACCTAAATCAAATCCCTTATGATTATACAGTGGAAATGAGAAATAGATTTAAGGGCCTAGATCTGATAGACAGAGTGCCTGATGAACTATGGAATGAGGTTCGTCACATTGTACAGGAGACAGGGATCAAGACCATCCCGATGGAAAAGAAATGCAAAAAAGCAAAATGGCTGTCTGGAGAGGGCTTATAAATAGCTGTGAAAAGAAGAGAGGCGAAAAGCAAAGGAGAAAAGGAAAGATATAAGCATCTGAATGCACATTTCCAAAGAATAGCAAGAAGAGATAAGAAAGTCTTCTTCAGTGATCAGTGCAAAGAAATAGAGGAAAACAACAGAATGAAAAAGCCTAGAGATCTCTTTAAGAAAGTTAGAGATACCAAGGGAACATTTCATGCAAAGATGGGCTCGATAAAGGACAGAAATGGTCTGGACCTAACAGAAGCAGAAAATATTAAGAAGAGATGGCAAGAATACACGGAAGAACTGTACAAAAAAGATCTTCACGACCCAGATAATCATGATGGTGTGATCACTAATCTTGAGCCAGACATCCTGGAATGTGAGTCAAGTGGGCCTTGGAAATCATCACTACAAACAAAGCTAATGGAGATGATGGAATTCCAGTTGAGCTGTTTCAAATCCTGAAAGATGATGCTGTGAAAGTGCTGCACTCAGTATGCACTCAGCAAATTTGGAAAACTCAGCAGTGGCCACAGGACTGGAAAAGGTCAGTTTTCATTCCAGTCCCAAAGAAGGCAATCCCAAAGAATGCTCAAACTACTGCACAATTGCACTCATCTCACATGCTAGTAAAGTAATGCTCAAAATTAAGCCAGCCTTAAGCAATACGTGAACCGCGACCTCCTTGATGTTCAAGCTGGTTTTCAAAAAGGCAGAGGAACCAGAGATCAAACTGCCAACATCTGCTGGATCATGGAAAAAGTAAGAGTTCCAGAAAAACATCTATTTTTGCTTTATTGACTATGCCAAAGCCTTTGACTGTGTGGATCACAATAAACTGTGGAAAATTCTGAGAGAGATGGGAATACCAGACCACCTGACCTGCCTCTTGAGAAATCTGTATGCAGGTCAGGAAGCAGCAGTTAGAACTGGACATGGAACAACAGACTGGTTCAAAATAGGAAAAGGAGTATGTCAAGGCTGTATATTGTCACCCTGCTTATTTAACTTCTATGCAGAGTACATCATGAGAAATGCTGGACTGGAAGAAACACAAGCTGGAATCAAGATTGCTGGGAGAAATATCAATAACCTCAGATATGCAAATGACACCACCCTTATGGCAGAAAGTGAAGAGGAACTAAAAAGCCTCTTGATGAGAGTGAAAGTGGAGAGTGAAAAAGTTGGCCTAAAGCTCAACATTCAGAAAATGAAGATCATGGCATCTGATCCCATCACTTCATGGGAAATAGATGGGGAAATGGTGGAAACAGTGTCAAACTTTCTTTTTTTGGGCTCCAAAATCACTGCAGATGGTGATTGCAGCCATGAAATTAAAAGACGCTTAGTCCTTGGAAGAAAAGTTATGACCAACCTAGATAGTGTATTCAAAAGCAAAGACATTACTTTGCCGACTAAGGTCCATCTAGTCAAGGTTATGTTTTTTCCCGTGGTCGTGTATGGATGTGAGAGTTGGACTGTGAAGAAGGCTGAGCACCCAAAATTGATGCTTTTGAACTGTGGTGTTGGAGAAGACTCTTGAGAGTCCCTTGGACTGCAAGGAGATCCAAGCAGTCCATTCTGAAGGAGATCAGCTCTGGGATTTCTTTGGAAGGAATGATGCTAAAGCTGAAACTCCAGTACTTTGGCCACCTCATGCAAAGAGTTGACTCACTGGAAAAGACTGATGCTGGGAGGGATTGTGGGCAGGAGGAGAAGGGGATGAAAGAGGATGAGATGGCTAGATGGCATCACTGACCTAATGAATGTGAGTCTGAGTGAACTCCGGGAGTTGGTGATGGACAGGGAGGCCTGGCGTACTGTGATTCATGTGGTCGCAAAGAGTCGGACACGACTGAGTGACTGAACTCAACTGAAGACATCGTCAGGCCTGCTCACAGAATAAAGGACTGAACAGAGATAGCTGGCTGCAGACCAACATATTCCCATCCAGTGACAGGTAGGTGAGGGCAGCCATAGCTGGAAGGAGGCAATCACAGCCCCAGAGAGGCATTATCTACCTAACTGCAAGCAGGCTTTGTTGCTAACCAAGACTTCTTGGGATTCTGGACGGTCAACATCCGCCTGAGAAGTTGCACCAGTTGTACACCCAGAAAACCGAGTGACAGGGACAAGGAAGGTGATAAATCACAGTGGCCGCACTCGCCAAACACCTGGTCACCTGAGTGTCTTGGACCTGGGAAGGGCACAAAACACAGGCCCATCTGAGTCTGCACCTCTGAGGACTACCCGAGTACCTGAACCTGAGTGGCTTAGACCTGGGAAGTGCACAAAACCCAGGGTGGGCCTCAGACAGTTCCTGGCAGAGCAACCTAGAGCCTAAGCAGTGTAGACAGAGAAAGCACACACGCTGTGAGCAGGGGCAAACCCAGTGTGGCTGAGTTACTGCGAGCACACGCCAGTGTTATTGTTTGTCTCATCCCTCCCCACAGCACGACTGAACAAGTGAGCCTAAAAAGCTGTCCACCACCGCCCCCTTGTGTCAGGGTGGAAATTAGACATTGAAGAGACCAGCAAACAGAAGAAGGTAAAACAAAGGGAACCTCCTTGGAAGTGACAGGTGCAATAGATTAAAACCCGGTAGTTAGTACTGACTACATAGAAAGAGGCCTATAGAGCTTAAGAAATATAAGCCGGATCAAGGAACTATCCGAAAATGAACTGACCCCACACTGCCCACAACAACACCAGAGAAAATCCTAGATATATTTTTACTATCATTCTTTAATTAAAATTTTTTTTAATTTTAAGTCTTCTATTACACCCTTTTCATTTTTATAACCTACTATTACTTTGTAAAAAAAAAGAGACTCTATTTTTTAAAGCATACTTCATATATATATATTATAATCTTAGTGACTTTTTTTTCATTAATATTGTATTTTTGAAAATCCAACTTCTACTCTAGACTTTTAATCTTTGCTTTTTGGTATTTGCTATCAATTTTGTATCTTTAAGAACCCAATCTTCAGTGCCCATTTTTACTTGGGAGCGAGATTACTGGCTTGACTGCTCTCTCCCCCTTTGGACTCTCCTTTTTCTCCACCAGGTCACCTCTATCTCCTCCCTCCCCCTTCTCTTCTCTACCCAACTCTGTGAATCTCTTTGTGTATTCCAGATGGTGGAGAACACTTAGGGAACTGATTACTGGCTGGATCTGTCTCTCTCCTTTTGATTTCCCCTTTTCTCCTCCTGGGCGCCTCTGTCTCCTTCCTCCCTCTTCTCTGCTCTTTATAACTCTGTGAACATCTCTGAGCAGTCCAGACTGTGGAGCACACGTAAGGAAGTGATACTGGCTAGCTTGCTCTCTCCTCTCTTGAGTCCACCTCATCTCATCCTGACCACCTCTATCTCCCTCTTCCCACTTCTCTTCTCCATGTAACTCTGTGAACCTCTCTGGGTGTCCCTCACTGTGGAGAAACTTTTCATCTTTAACCTAGATGTTTTATCAACAGTGCTTTGTAGATGGAGAAGTCTTGAGGCTACTGTAAAAGTAAGACTGAAAACCAGAAGCAGGAGGCTTAAGTCCAAATTCTGAGAACACCAGAGAACTCCTGACTTCAGGGAACATTAATCGACAGGAGCCCATCAAACGCCTCCATACCTACACTGAAACCAATCACCACCCAAGGGCCAACAAGTTCCAGAGCAAGACATACCATGCAAATTCTCTAGCAACACAGGAACACAGCCCTGAGCTTCAATACAGGAACACAGCAACACAGGAACAGAGCCCTGAGGCTGCCTGAAGTCACTCCAAACCCATTGAAATCTCATAACTCATTACTGGACACTTCATTGCACTCCAGAGAGAAGAAGTCCAGATCCACCCACCAGAATACCAACACAAACTTCCCTAACCAGGAAACCTTGAACAAGCCACCTGTACAACCCCACCCACAGGGAGGAAACTCCACGATAAAGAGAACTCCACAAACTGCCAGAATACAGAAAGACCACCCCAAACTCAGCAATATAAACAAGATGAAGAGACAGAGGAATACTCAGCAGGTAAAGGAACAGGAGAAATGCCCAACAAACTAAACAAAAGAGGAAGAGATAGTGAATCTACCTGATAAAGAATTCCAAATAATGATAGTGAAAATGATCCAAAATCTTGAAATCAAAATGGAATCACAGATAAGTAGCCTAGAGATAAGGATTGAGAAGATGCAAGAAAGGTTTAACAAGAACCTAGAAGAAATTAAAAAAAGTTAATATATAATGAATAATGCAATAAATGAGATCAAAAACACTCTAGAGGGGAAAAAATAGTAGAATAATGGAGGCAGAAAATAGGATTAGTGAGGTAGAAGATAGAATGGTAAATATAAATGAAGCAGAGAGGAAATAAGAAAAACAAATTAAAAGAAATGAGGACAATCTCAGAGACCTCTGGGCAATGTTAAACATCCCAACATTTGAATCATAGGAGTCCCAGAAGAAGAAGACAAAAAGAAAGATCATGAGAAAATACTTGAGGAGATAATAGTTGAAAAATTCCCTACAATGCAGAAAGAAATAATCACCCAAGTCCAAGAAACACAGAGAGTCTGAAATAAGATAAACCCAAGGTGAAACACCCCAAGACACATATTAATCAAATTAACAAAGATCAAACACAAAAAACAACTATTAAAAGCAGCAAGGGAAAAACAGCAAATAACACACAAGGGGATTTCCATAAGGATAACAGCTGATCATTCAACAGAAACTCTTCAGGCCAGGAGGGAATGGCAGGACATACTTAAAGTGATGAAAGAAAATAACCTACAGCCCAGATTACTGTACCTCTCTCATTCAAATTTGAAGGAGAAATCAAAAGCTTTAGAGACAAGCAAGAGCTGAGAGAATTCAGCACCACCAAACCAGCTCTCCAACAAATGCTAAAGGATATTCTCTAGACAGGAAACACAAAAAGGGTGTATAAACTCGAACCCAAAACAATAAAGTAAATGGCAACGAGATCATACTTATCAATAATTACCTTAAACGTAAATGGGTTGAATGCCTCAACCAAAAGACAAAGACTGGCTGAATGGATACAAATACAAGATCCCTATATATGTTGTCTACAAGAGACCCACCTCAAAACAAGGGACACATACAGATTGAAAGTGAAGTGCTGGAAAAGATATTCCATGCAAATAGAGACCAAAAGAAAGCAATAGTAGCAATAGTCATATCAACTAAAATAGACTTTAAAACAAAGGCTGTGAAAAGAGACAGAAAAGAACACTACATAATGATCAAAGAATCAATCCAAGAAGAAGATATAAGAATTATAAATATATATGCATCCAACATAGCACCGCAATATGTAAGACAAATGTTAACAAGTATGAAAGGGGAAATTAACAGTAACACAATAAAAGTGGGAGACTTTAATACCCCACTCACATCTATGGATAGATCAACTAAACAGAAAATTAACAAGGAAACACAAACTTTAAATGATAAATAGACCAGTTAGACCTAATTGATATATATAGGACATTTCACCCCAAAACAATGAATTTCACCTTTTTCTCAGGTGCACACGGAACCTTCTTCAGAATAGATCACATCCTGGGCCATGAATCTAGCCTTGGTAGGTTCAAAAAAACTGAAATCATTCCAAGCATCTTTTCTGACCACAATGCAGTAAGATTAGATCTCAATTACAGGTGAAAAACTATTAAAAATTCCAACATATGGAGGCTGAACAACACGCTGCTGAATAACCAACACATTACAGAAGAAATCAAAAAAGAAATCAAAATATGCATAGAAATGAATGAAAATGAAAACAGAACAACCCAAACCTGTGGTACACTGTAAAAGTGCTTAGGGGAAGGTTCATAGCAATACAGGCATACCTCAAGAAACAACAAAAAAGTCAAATAAATAACCTAACTCTACACCTAAAGCAACTAGAAAAGGAAGAAATGAAGAACCCCAGGGTTAGTAGAAGGAAAGAAATCTTTAAAATTAGGGCAGAAATAAATGTAAAAGAAACAAGAGAAACCATAGTAAAAATCAACAAAGCCAAAAGCTGGTTCTTTGAAAGGATAAATAAAATTGACAAACCATTAGCCAGACTTATCAAGAAACAAAGGGAGAAAAATCAAATCAATAAAATTAGAAATGAAAATGGAGAGATCACAACAGACAACACAGAAATACAAAGGATCATAAGAGACTACTATCAGCAATTATATGCCAATAAAATGGACAATGTGGAAGAAATGGACAAATTCTTAGAAAAGTACAACTTTCCAAAACTGAAACAGGAAGAAATAGAAAATCTTAACAGACCCATCACAAGTATGGAAATTGAAACTGTAATCAGAAATCTTCCAGCAAACAAAAGCCCAGGTCCAGACGGCTTCACAGCTGAATTCTACCAAAAGTTGAGAGAAGAGCTAACACCTATCTTACTCAAACTCTTCCAGAAAATTGCAGAGGAAGATAAACTTCCAAACTCATTCTATGAGGCCACCATCACCCTAATACCAAAACCTGACAAAGATGCCACAGAAAAAGAAAACTACAGGCCAATATCACTGATGAACACAGATGCAAAAATCCTTAACAAAATTCTAGCAATAAGAATCCAACAACACATTAAAAAGATCATACACCATGACAAAGTGGGCTTTATCCTAGGGATGCAAGGATTCCTCAATATCCACAAATCAATCAATGTAATTCACCACATTAACAAACTGAAAAATAAAAGCCATATGATTATCTCAATAGATGCAGAGAAAGCCTTTGACAAAATTCAACATCCATTTATGATAAAAACTCTCCAGAAAGCAGGAATAGAAACAATATACCTCAACATAATAAAAGCTATATATGACAAACCCACAGCAAACATTATCCTCAATGGTGAAAAATTGAAAGCATTTCCCCTAAAGTCAGGAACAAGACAAGGGTACCCACTTTCACCACTACTATTCAACATAGTTCTGGAAGTTTTCGCCACAGCAATCAGAGCAGAAAAAAAATAAAAGGAATCCAAATTGGAAAAGAAGAAGTAAAACTCTCACTGTTTGCAGATGACATGATCCTCTACATAGAAAACCCTAAAGACTCCACCAGAAAATTACTAGAGCTAATCAATGAATATAGTAAAGTTGCAGGATATAAAATCAACACACAGAAATCCCTTGCATTCCTATATACTAATAATGAGAAAATAGAAAAGAAATTAAGGAAACAATTCCGTTCACCATTGGAATGAAAAAAATAAAATTCTTAGAAATATATTTACCTAAAGAAACTAAAGACCTATAATAGAAAACTACAAAACACTGGTGAAAGAAATCAAAGAGGACACTAATAGATGGAGAAATATACCATGTTCATGGATCAGAAGAATCAATATAGTGAAAATGAGTATACTACCCAAAGCAATCTATAGATTCAATGCAATCCCTATCAAGCTACCAACGGTATTTTTCACAGAGCTAGAACAAATAATTTCACAATTTGCATGGAAATACAAAAAAACCTCAAATAGCCAAAGCAATCTCGAGAAAGAAGAATGGAACTGGAGGAGTCAACCTGCCTGACTTCAGGCTCTACTACACAGCCACAGTCATTAAGACAGTATAGTACTGGCACAAAAACAGAAATATAGATCAATGGAACAAAATAGAAAGCCCAGAGATAAATCCATGCACCTATGGATACCTTATCTTAGACAAAAGAGGCAAGAATATACAATGGATTAAAGACAATCTCTTTAACAAGTGGTGCTGGGAAAACTGGTCAACCACTTGTAAAAGAATGAAACTAGAACACTTTCTAACACCATACACAAAAATAAACTCAAAATGGATTAAAGATCTAAACGTAAGACCAGAAACTATAAAACTCTTAGAGGAAAACATAGGCAAAACACACTCCGCCATACATCACAGCAGGATCCTCTATGACCCACCTCCCAGAATACTGGAAATAAAAGCAAAAATAAACAAATGGGACCTAATTAAAATTAAAAGCTTCTGCACAACAAAGGAAACTATAAGCAAGGTGAAAAGACAGCCTTTACAATGGGAGAAAATAATAGCAAATGAAGCAACTGACAAACAACTAATCTCAAAAATACACAAGCAACACCTGCAGCTCAATTCCAGGAAAAGTAAACGACCCAATCAAAAAATGGGCCAAAGAACTAAAGAGACATTTCTCCAAAGAAGACATACAGATGGCTAACAAACACATGAAAAGATGCTCAACATCACTCATTATCAGAGAAATGCAAATCAAAACTACAATGAGCTACCATTTCAAGCCAGTCAGAATGGCTGTGATACAAAAGTCTACAAGCAATAAATGCTGGAGAGGGTGTGGAGAAAAGGGAACCCTCCTACAATGTTGGTGGGAATGCAAACTAGTACAGCCACTATGGAGAACAGTGTGGAGATTCCTTAAAAAACTGGAAATAGAACTTCCATATGACCCAGCAATCCCACTGCTGGGCATACCCGCTGAGGAAACCTGAACTGAAAGAGACACATGTACCCCCAATGTTCATCGCAGCGCTGTTCATAATAGCCAGGACATGGAAGCAACCTAGATGTCCATCAGCAGATGAATGGATAAGAAAGCTGTGGTACATATACACAATGGAGTATTACTCAGCCATTAAAAAGAATACATTTGAATCAGTTCTAATGAGGTGGATGAAACTGGAGCCGATTATACAGAGTGAAGTAAGCCAGAAAGAAAAACACCAATATAGTATGCTAACACATATATATGGAATTTAGAAAGATGGTAACAATAACCCTGTATGCGAGACAGCAAAAGAGACACAGATGTATACAACAGTCTTTTGGACTCTGGGAGAGGACGAGGGTGGTTTGATTTGGGAGAATGGCATTGACACATGTACAATATCATGTGAAATAAATCGCCAGTCCAGGTTCGATGCATCATACATGATGATTGGGGCTGGTGCACTGGGATGACCCAGAGGGCTGGTATGGGCAGGGAAGTGGGAGGGGGGTTCAGGATGGGGAACACGTGTACACCTGTGGCAGTTTCGTGTTGATATATGGCAAAACCAATACAATATTGTAAAGCAATTAGCCTCCATTTAAAATAAATAAATTTATATTAAAAATAAATTTAAAGAAATTGACCCAAGAAGTGAAACAGGCAAATCACTGTATCAGTTTTATTGCTGGAAAGTTGGATTGTAGAGAGTAATGGGTGACCTGAGGCCATAACAGAGCCCCTTCCTCTTTTGAGATGGCAAGCCCACCAAGTGGGCCGCCCCTACTCTTCATGGAGGTCCAGACAGAGAAGGCGAGAGGGAGCTGGCTCCTGAGGGGAGTTGTATGTTGTCTTCTCCACATGTGGGGACTGAGAGAGCAAGGGTCACTATACTTGGAGCCTGTAGGCCATGAGCAAGAGAAGGGCTGAGCCCAGTCAGAATTACTTCTGCAGAACTAACTGCTAACAACATCCAATTGTTACTCACTCCTCTTAGGGAGTCCCCTCTAAAGGACCACAGTGGGAATGCAGTACAAAGATCTTGGTCCTCCTCTTTCCCTATATTTGCATCCTCTTAATGTCATGTAGAACAGCAGTCCCCAATCTTTTTTTCACCACAGATCTGTTTTGTAGTAGAAAATTTTTCTACTGACTGGGCTTGGTGGGATGATTTCAGGATAATTCAAGCACATTGCATTTATTGTGCACTTTATTTCTATTTTTATTTCGTCAGCTCCACCTCAGATTACCAGGCATTAGATCTCAGAGATTGGGGACCTCTCATGTAGAATCTGAGCCCAAAATCTACTTAAATTTTCACATCAAACTATGCTCAGCTACACAGTTCAAAAGAGCTTACTAGAGACTGTTACAGGCAACTCATGATGCCATAAATACCACAAATACAGTGCCAGCAACATAAAAATCAATATAAAACCCTTCCCTTTATTAAATTTCTGGGTGTATATTAAAGCTCACCAATAAAACACTCTTGAATTATTGTCAAAATATTAAATATTCAAGTGTTTTATAGCATTCCTGCCCTGAAATTCTTCTATCATGATTATTCTCAACAATGTAAGCCTGAGATCTTGAGGCTATTTTTTTGTGTGTTTATTCATGACAGACAAGAGAGTGCAGTTCCAACAGGGGCATCTCCCTCATAAGCATGAATGAAAGGAAATAGTCAGTTGTGACAGGTGTGCCTGCCAGAAAATAGTATTGATCCTTTTAAAGTCTGTTATTCCCTGGATGACCGACAGCTTATAACCTGAAGCTAACATCTCTGGAACATTTGTATTTCTCAAAGAAGTTTCTGCTTTCACCCGTGCAGGGATTTTCTAATTCCTTTCCCTTATTTAAATGAGGAATCAATCCATATTAGAATCGTCTAAGCAATTTAAAACTCTGCATTTCCATGTCTCACTTCAGATGATTTTAAGTCAGACTCTCTGGGAGTGGAACCCAGGCATCAATATATTTTAAAGCACTCCAAGTTCAAATCCTCTATGAAAATGGAAGATGACCATTCCATAATAGAATCTCTGTTCTTTAACTCAGAAAGGTGACCTATGTGTCTATTCATTCTTGACTCATTCCATCATTCATTCCAACTTACAGTCCTTCCCCATGAAGCTCAGTAAGAACATTACATTCAGGATCAGAACTCTTGCAGACCCTGACAGTTCCAGATATACTGCAAATATGGGTTTAGGAATCTTCCTCATATTGTAGGTCAAGCTTTACACAGCTGATGATCTTACTTTTTAATTTTGTTATTTTCAAAATTGCATATGTTTTGCATACGCATACATTTGGGTCATATTGTTATTGAGTTCAAGCTCATTCTGCTCATTGCACAATAGACCAGTAAGTGAGAAATGAGGTGCTGAGCCAAGGGATAACAACTTTATTGGGAAATCTGGCAGACAGAAAAGATGGCAGAATAATGTCTCAATATAACCATCCTGTTGGGGTCAGGAAGCCAGGTTCTTTTATAGAACAGAAAAGGGATGGAGGTGGGGAAGTAAAGAAAAAAGGTCATAATTTTAGCAGCAGTCTCCTGGTTTGGCCAGCCTTAGGAAGGAAATGTGTAAATTTCTCCTTTCCTGCATCCATTCACAGGTGGGCAGGGTCAGATTATCTCTCTGTGAGCTGAACAAAGCCATTCACAAATGAACAGGATCAGAATGTCTCTCTGTGAGCTGGAGTCATAAAAGGGTTGGACATAATTTGGTGACTAAACAACATATTATACATCAGATAAAATATCTTCAGGATATCAGTGATTTCCCAGGAATAAAAAGCAATGCACATTTTCTAACACACAATGGTATTTTGTAAACATGACCACAATCATTTACTCTTTTCTGAACTCCCATCTATTTGCATATGATTTTGCAGCATCTTTCATCAAGAAATGGAGTCTATTTCCCCTCTCCTTGCATGTAGGTGGGCAGTGTGATTTGTATTGGGTAGTAAAATTTGGTAGAAATGTGTGCCAGATCTGAGATCAAGGTTTAAGAAGTCTTTACATGCTTTCACTTCCTTCCTGTGACCCTAACCCTGCCTCTGCTCACTGGATAAGAGCAGGCAAGCATGCTCTAAATGAGAGACTGTGGCAGCCAGAGTAATGTCAGCCCAGTTTTCCCAGCAGAGGGCAAAAACAAGTTGAAGAGCCTAGACAATATCAAAGCCACACTGCCAGATGATAACTGATGCATGAGAGATGGAGCCCAGCCAAGTCAAGAAGAACTGCCCAGCCAAGCTCAGCCTAAATTGCTGAAGTAGGGAGTTCTGGCTAAATAGATGGTTGTTGTTTTAAGCCAAGTTTCAAGTACTTTGTTAAACAGTGATAGCTAATGCTGTCTTACTAAGAGGCTATATTTGGGGAATGTTTCGGACTTAGTGTGTGGATCTAGGGTTAGAACCTAAGGATATTCATGTCCTGTCTAGCTTACTCCACCACTGGAATTATTAAGTAGAAATATCTTCATTCATATCGCAGCTCTGCCTCCTACAAGGTAAAGGTGATCTTTACCTATCATTGGTAAAGATCACCAATTTTTCTCCAGACTCTAACTTGTTAAAACCTAGCCCTTTTTTCTATTACAGGTACTGTTGAGATGATTAATGTCTTGATACTGTAGTCTTTTGATAACACGAGATACCAATTTTTCTGGTGGCTCTCTTTCTCTTCATAGGTACAACTTCCTAGATTGTTGTTGTTCAGTGGCTCAGTAGTGTCCAACTCTTTTTGACCCCATATGCCTCAGCACATCTACCTTTCCTGTCCTTCACTATCTCCCAGAGTTTGCTTAGACTCATGCTTATTGAGGCGATGATGTCATCCAACCAGATATCAAAAGCATTTTATACTATGTAATATGTACTGTCAGCTCAACAGTAAAGAATCTGCCTGCAGTGCAGGAGATCCAGGTTCAGTCCCTGGTTTGGGAGACCCCCTGGAGGAAAGCATGGCAATGTACTCCAGGATTCTTGCCTGGAGAATCCCATGAACAGAGGAGCCTCTCAGGCTAGTGTCCATAGTGTCACAAAGAGTTGGATACAACTGAAGTGACTGAGCACAAGCATGCACAATGTGTACACACACACACACACACACACACACACAGAATGAGAGAATGATTGAAGTTTTTGGAAAGCATGGTACTAATAGCATTATTACTATTTCTAGACAAGTTGCTTTGCTGAAATCTTTTAGCAAAGGTGATAAGTTGAATATGCTCATTTAGAAGGAGGAAGAGGAGGAGAAGGAGGAGGGCAGCATCTTTCTTCTTGTAAACAAAACTCTCCCTGGGATTAGTTCCCAGGCCCCAGTAGTCTCATCCACTATTGCCCCTCAGATGCCCTTTTATTTAAGGAAGCTAACACTTTCCATCACCAGGTCTCTCAGAGGTATATGGGAAATTCTGACATTAGGAAGTATGTTGACTCTTTCAGTATGGACTTCACATATGACTATAATTGTGACCTATATGTCCAACCTAGGTGTCTAATGTTCTTGAGAAAGCAAGAAAATATAACCAAATCCAAGTTTGTTAATCTGTTTGTAATTTGACATGGATTTTGGCAAATGAGTTTTGATAATGGATATAAAGTATCTAAATTTTCAAAATATAATCTCACATATTTAAGAGAGGACAATTTGAAGTATGCACTGTCTAGGGCTGTGTTGCCTTGTGATTAATATTTTGAGCAAAATTCAGGGGTAATGAATAACTGTGCTAGTTAGTTGTAGTCTCTAGATATTTCCTGTATCTATGTCACCTACAGCCAGACATCCTGGAATGTGAATTCAAGTGGGCCTTAGAAAGCATCACTATGAACAAAGCTAGTGGAGGTGATGGAATTCCAGTTGAGCTATTTCAAATTTGAAAGATGATGCTGTGAAAGTGCTGCGCTCAATAGGCCAGCAAATTTGGAAAACTCAGCAGTCGCCACAGGACTGGAAAAGCTTAGTTTTCATTCCAATCCCAAAGAAAGGCAATGCCAAAGAATGCTCAAACGACCACACAAATGCACTCATCTCACACGCTAGCAAAGTAATGCTCAAAATTCTCCAAGCCAGACTTCAGCAATACGTGAACTTCCAGATGTTCAAGCTGGTTTTAGAAAAGGCAGAGGAACCAGAGATCAGATTGCCAACTACTGCTGGATCATGGAAAAAGAAAGAGAGTTCCAGAAAAACATCTATTTCTGCTTTATTGACTATGCCAAAGCCTTTGACTGTGTGTATCACAATAAACTGTGGAAAATTCTGAAAGAGATGAGAATACCAGACCACCTGACCTGCCTCTTGAGAAACCTATATGCAGGTCAGGAAGCAACAGTTAGAACTGGACATGGAACAACAGACTGGTTCCAAATAGGAAAAGGAGTATGTCAAGGCTGTATATTGTTACCCTGCCTATTTAACTTATATGCAGAGTACATCATGAGAAATGCTGGACTGGAAGAAACACAAGCTAGAATCAAGATTGCCAGGAGAAATATCAATAACCTCAGATACACAGATGACACCAGCCTTATGGCAGAAAGTGAAGAGGAGCTAAAAAGCCTCTTGGTGAAAGTGAAAGAGGAGAGTGACAAAGTTGGCTTAAAGCTCAACATTCAGAAAACTAAGATCTATGGCATCTGGTCCCATCACTTTATGGGAAATAGATGGAGAAACAGTGGAAACAGTGTCAGACTTTCTTTTTTTGGGCTCCCAAATCACTGCAGATGGTGACTGCAGCCACGAAATTAAAAGACACTTACTCCTTGGAAGGATAGTTATGACCAACTTAGACAGCATATTCAAAAGCAAAGACATTACTTTGCCAACAAAGGTCCATCTAGTCAAGGCTATGGTTTTTCCAGTGGTCATGTATGGATGTGAGAGTTGGACTGTGAAGAAGGCTGAGTGCCAAAGAATTGATGCTTTTGAACTGTGGTGTTGGAGAAGACTCTTGAGAGTCCCTTGGACTGCAAGGAGGTCCAACCAGTCCATTCTAAAGGAAATCATTTTGATTTTATTTTTGTGTATGATGTTAGAAAGTGATCTAGTTTCATTCTTTTACAAGTGGTTGACCAGTTTTCCCAGCACCACTTGTTAAAGAGATTGTCTTTAATCCATTGTATATTCTTGCCTCTTTTGTCGAAGATAAGGTGTCCATAGGTGTGCGGAATTATCTCTGGGCTTTCTATTTTGTTCCATTGATTTATATTTCTGTCTTTGTGTCAGTACCATACTGTCTTGATGACTGTGGCTGTGTAGTAGAGCCTGAAGTCAGGCAGGTTGATTCCTCCAGTTCCATTCTTCTTTCTAAAGATTGCATTGGCTGTTCGAGGTTTTTTGTATTTCCATGCAAATTGTGAAATTATTTGTTCTAGCTCTGTGAAAAATACCATGATACTCAACATCACTCATTATCAGAGAAATGCAAATCAAAACCACAATGAGCTACCATTTCACACCAGTCAGAATCGCTGTGATCCAAAAGGCTACAAGCAATAAATACTGGAGAGGGTGTGGAGAAAAGGGAACCCTCTTACACTGTTGGTGGGGATGCAAACTAGTACAGCCACTATGGAGAACAGTGTGGAGATTCCTTAAAAAACTGCAAATAGAACTGCCTTATGACCCAGTAATCCCACTGTTGGGCATACCCGCTGAGGAAACCTGAACTGAAAGAGACATGTGTACCCCAACGTTCATTGCAGCACTGTTTATAATAGCCAGGACATGGAAACAATCTAGATGTCCATCAGCAGATGAATGGATAAGAAAGCTGTGGTACATATACACAATGGAGTATTACTCAGCCATTAAAAAGAATACATTTAAATCTGTTCTAATGAGGTGGATGAAACCGGAGCCAATTATACAGACTGAAGTAAGCCAGAAAGAAAAACACCAATACAGTATACTAACACATTTATATGGAATTTAGAATGATGGTAATGATAACCCTGTATGCGAGACAGCAAAAGAGACACAGATGTATAGAACGGACTTTTGGACTCTGAGGGAGAGGGAAAGTGTGGGATGATTTGGGAGAGTGACATTGAAACATGTATACTATCATATAAGAAATGAATCGCCAGTCTATGTTCAATACAGGATACAGGATGCTTGGGGCTGGTGCATGGGGATGATCCAGAGAGATGATATGGGGTGGGAGGTGGGAGGGGGGTTCAGGATTGGGAACTCATGTACACCTGTGGCAGATTCATGTCAATGCATGGCAAAACCAATACAGTATTGTAAAGTAAAATAAAGTAAAAATAAAAATTAAAAAAAAATAATAAAGGAGATCAGTTCTGGGTGTTTTTTGGAAGGACTGATGCTAAGGCTGAAACTCCAGTACTTTGGTCACCTCATGCGAAGAGTTGACTCATTGGAAAAGACTCTGATGCTGGGAGGGATTGGAGGCAGGAGGAGAAGGGAACGACAGAGGATGAGATGGCTGGATGGTATCACAGACTCGATGGACATGAGTCTGAGTGAACTCCGGGAGTTGGTGATGGACAGGGAGGCCTGGCGTGCTGCGATTCATGGGGTTGCAGAGTCAGACACGACTGAGCAACTGAACAGAACTGAACTGATGGTGCTAAAAGTGATGAATAGATTTTCTCAACAGGTTTGATAAGGCACACAATTCATCCAGTTGGAAACTTGTATCTTTTTCTTACTAAGATGAAAGATATTTTGCTGGGAGCCAGCGTGAGGAATCCCACCCATGACAAGGTCATGTGGAGAGGCCTGATGGGCAAGGTGAGTCAGGCTTCAGGTTTTCGCCCTGGTATTACCTGAGCATTTACCCCAAAAATAAGAATCTGCCTGCCTTATTGTATTGTACTTTTCCACTCTTCTGACACTGTCTGGAAAAAGTTAACTCAGGGCTTTAGTCTTCTGCATTTGAAAGGGATGTTTCAGTTCAAACCCCCTCTGATAACTCTCTAGCTTGCCTAACAGGTTCCCCCAGACTTTTTACAGCTTGTGAATTGCTTACAGCCCCCCAACCGTGAGAGACACAAAGCTTAAAACATCTTAAAGATACAAAGCCTTTTCTAAAGAGCTAAAAATCATATTGGTGACGTTCACTGTTGACTCAATGATTACTGCCAGGCCTCCATATTCTTTATCTTTTAGGCACCTGGGAGGATTTTAATCAATGTAATCGGGATATGGAAAAAGGTATATAGCAGTTTTGATGTTAGCAACACTAGACTTTTGGGTTAATTACTTTTCTTTTGTTATTAATCTCTGTACTCCTTTTACTTGTTATAAATTGCTGTATCTCTGCTATATAAGAATGTAACTTTATTTAGTGCTTTCTGAGAGTGGCACCAGACTTTGAGAAGAACAACACAAATAAGTCTTCTGGTTGACAAACTCTTATCAGAAAAAAGGCTGTAAAATATTAATTGGCCCTTTTGGCCGGAAGATGATTTAAATTACCTAAGACAGGTATGCAGAGAGAAAAGCCTGGTTTTGATGAGTCTGGGCTGCTAACGCTGCATAATTTTGTATTACCCATTGATCTTTATGTACAATCAAAAAGGTATAAAAGGCCTTTCTAGACAATGGAGGCCAGGCCAGTTATTGGAAGGACTGGTTTCCCCCGTGTCTCTTGTTTACTCTATTTTCTGGCTGAATTCCCATCTGGGGCGTGGAGGCTCGCCATGTCTACTTACTTGCACTGGCTTCTAAGATCCACATGAGAGGGAGCCCAAGGTGGGTACCCTTCGCTATTCAAGAGGACACCGGTGGCCTAACGTAGATGGTGCAAGCTCCTTGTCTGGAACTTTATTGGCTTTCCACGTAAACCAAGTTATTCAGCCTCTTTTCTCCACTTAATTTTCCTACTACACTATTTCTTCCTAATCTAATCTTATATTAATAAATAAATAAGTTTTTTCCTCGCCTACACCATCCCTGCTTTGAATCACCCTGGATCCACCGGGGCTGGACCCCGGCAATATTTGATTGTCATAGTCTTTTCTTTTGTCATAGCCCATCAAAACTCAGCATTTATTATATTTATTACAGAGTAAATCCCCTGCGTGGGAACCTTCTAGTTTCAAACTTTCAAAGATGTGAACATGCATTCACCTATTGAATTGTGTAAGTTTGTTCATTTGTCTAGTATACATTGACACATGGGTGAATCCTCTATTAGTGGTTGTGCTTCTGTGTATTTACTGTACAGGACTGTATAGAGTACAGTAGTACAGTATCTTTACTGGAGATACTGGAAGAGGAGGAGAGCTACTACCCAGACATCCTTGCATCATTTTTCGAGAGAGTAGATAGAGTTGAATCCAGCAAGGAACCAAAACTTTTGCCGTCAGTGTCAGGAGTGAGTGATATTGCAGCTTGCCCTCCACCTCCTATTGCTGATGATCCTTCAGCTCTACCATCTCCCAGTTTTTCTCACTCCTCTAGGCTCCTCCAATCAGTAACTCTTCTTGCCTGGTCACTCAATGCCAGCCCCTGCATGCTAGTTGTTTTACCGAACTACTGTACTTTTCAAGATACTGTACCATAAGACTAAAACTGTTTTCTTTAGGGACTTCCCTGGTGGTCCAGTGGTTAACATTTTGAGCTTCTGTTGCAGGTGTCATGAGTTTGATCCCTGGTTGGGGAATTAAGATTCCATATGCTGTGTGGTACAATCAAAAAAAAATATATATCTTTTTTATCTTTTGTGTTTTTTTTTAATATATTATTTGTGGTGAAAAGTATTATAAACTTATTATGGTACAGTACTATATAGCTGATTGTGTTAGTTTGGGGACCTTGGCTAACTTTGTTGGACCTATGAACAAACTGGACTTACGAACGCACTCTCAGAAAGGAACTTGTTCATATGCAGGGGACTTACTGTACAGCATAGTATAGTGTGCATTACATAGTCTTCAGCTCTAGGAAGAAGGCAGGATACGGCTACAAGGGATTAAATACTTACTGACACATTCTTATGACAATGACAATACCTAATTACATATCCACTGACAAGTGCATACAAGAGAAGGTGATTAACTCTATTTGTAGGAAGAGGAAGTCGGGAAATTTCTAAGACTGTCAGATGGAGGGCTTAGCATTTTGAATAAGCTTTGATGGATTAGATTTTGTCAGAAAGAGAAGAGGGAAAGAATCTTGTAGACAGAGGTAATTAGACTGAGTAAAATTCAAGGAAAAAATCTGTATGACTTGCTCACAGAAATATAAATAACCTGTATATCTATAGAGTAGGGCATGTGCTAGGGAGTGAGAGGATATGGATCTGAACGGACAAGCTTGCATTCCCAGTGTAGACAAGTTTGCTAAAGAATTAACAAAATGAAAGACTGAGGCATCTTCCTGATTTATGATTTATAACCTGAGAGAATGGTAAAAAGATGTCTGGATCAGAGCACAGATTGAAGCAGGCAGTGAAATAGTGAGGGCTCAAACTTAGTTCTTCTTAAAACCAATAGGAAAAAACCAAGAGGATAAGTATATAATATGAATAGAATAGGATATGCTCTAAAATTTTATTTACCCGAACCACAAAATATAGATATTTTAGTCAGTCACAGATGGATGGATAGCAATAGCTACTTAAAAATCTTCTCCTAATTCCCCTTTTGATTTCATACATTTTTATTCTCTTTCTTTATTCCACATATCCCATGTGTGTACTTTAAAATATATGTATGTCTTCTTGCATAATTGCGTTTAATCACCATAATTGCAATTTGATAATTAATAACTGTAATAAATAGTATAACATATATCCAATAACAAATTCTATAGTATAATCATAGTCTACAAATCTGAACATCTGGTTTGAAGTTTCTAGAAAATGTGAATAAAAACACTGAGTTGATAGTCTGATCGTGTTGAACTAGGTTATCACCATATATGTGACTCAGTAATTAAGATGTTTCCTGTAGATTATGCAAGAGAAGTTTTGTGTCCCCAACTTATTTAAATGTTATAGAATTTATTTTTATGTAATGTTCTTTGTATTCGTGAGTCCTCTGTTTATTTTCAAGTATAGCCTCATTACTGAAAAACTCAGGGAAAAAAAATCCTTGGTGAAACCACAATAAAATGAGTTCATTTTTGGAAATTTTTAAAGGATTACTGAAAATGTAGGACAATTAATCAAAATTGTCTCATGTGGACACTGAAGATGAAATATGTGGTAGTATAATAAATCTCGAGGATTTGTGATAGTCCAATTAGATTAGGCTGATCACATATTTGGATGGTAATGTACTACTCATTGATTTTCTTGGTCAGAGGAATGGGTTCTCACCATTCATGCTTCCCAAGTCTTGACAGCTAATTATTATCAATTTTGTTCATTTGAACCATATTTTTCTATTCTTTTTAATGAGGCAAACATATTTCAAACAAGTGAAATATTGATTGCTGGAGATAGCCTTTAAGCTTGAATTTGAGACATCTGGGTTTTTTCCTTGGTGCAGCTTAATACAATGGCCTGAAGGGTAAATGCAAATCAGAGATACCAGGAGGTTCTCTGAGCCCTGCCAGAGCTTTATCAGATGTCGGATTCAAAGTGCATGGTGAAGCTATTGATAGAAGACAAGGTCATTCCATGAAGTATGGAATACCAAACAGATTGGAAAATGGAAGATGGTTGAGGACAATGCTTTCAGTGAATAAAGTAAATAAGGTTTCAGTCCTCTTAAATGTTAGCTTTTTGGCCTGACCGGATAGGGCAAACTTGATGGTCAAGGGCAGGCAGAATTCACACAAATTACAGATAAGTTTATTAACTATAGTTGGTCTTGGAAAATTTTGTGTCCTGTATCTCCATTTCAGCTGGAGCAGCCTTGATGGATGATGCTTGCCTTCCTCTTTCTTCCTCTGGTAAAAAGGAATAGTTTCTCTACTCTTAGTTTTTATTAGCTGCTGCCCAATCCCTAACTGGGAAGACAAGCGTATTCGATATATCTGCTGTATTGTAGTCACAGCTTTAAGTCTCCCTAAATCTCCAAGCACATCAGAGTAATAGGCAATGAAAAATGGAATGGCTATAATTATAATACTGTTCAGTCATCCAAAGGCATGATATAAATATGTATATTTGTAAGTTTTTATGAAGAAGAGGAGTAATATTTGGAAAGGAAGATGAAGGGAAAATGAGGAAATATGAACAGACAGATGTTCACAAACTAATTAAGTCAATCAATGGCAGCTGCTATCCAAATAGAATAAATGAATAAAATTAAAATCAATTGGTGAAAGTCAAATCTTTACTTGTTATTTTTTTTTTTCCTATAACTTGAGTAATCAGTGAAATTTGTGAAGGGAAACTGTTTTTTATTGGCAACTTCTCAAATTTGTCTATTGGAATGGATAAATGGATTTATAAATTGGGATATCTTTAGAACAGTTTTGAGGGAACCCTTCCCCAGTGTATCCATAGAGGAACATGGAGGACAGTAACCTAATTTTCATAAGGTAAAGCCAGTGACGCAGAAGAGAATTGTGCTGCTCACTCAGCTGGGTAGAATTCTAGGCATAGGTAGCATTTGTAATTCCTCGTTTCCTGGTTGGCTATCTGGCACAAAGAGAGCAACACAATGCCAAGAAATGAGAAAATGTGGATCATACATCATGCATCTCTGGAGAGAGACTTCTTAATAATTTAAACCACAGATGAAAAATTGACATTGTTTTATTAGACTTTGTTAATAATTAAAGTCTACTTATCCATTTATTGGACTATGAAGGAAGAATTTTGGCTGGGCTAATTGATAAACTTAAATAATGGAATGACAAACACTGAAAGCCAAAGAAGAAAGAAGTATGGATCCAAGAGAACCTGAGGAGTTTCAGAAAGCAGCTAAATTAGAAATGGGAGGAATTTGTACTAGTCCCACTTCTCTATCATTAAATTCCATCCTCTTGGTGTGGTATGGCCTTCAAAAGAAGATACTGAAAGATGATAATGTCTAGTTGTTAAGATCAAATTTCCATGTGGAAACTATGTTTTTTTAGCAGGATTTTTTTTTTTTTTTGAAATCTTGGTTCATGCTAAGGATGGAAGGACTGAAAAACATCTATGTCTGATTTCTGAGCATACCACGTAAGAAAGAAACTGGAAAATTGACATCTATTTACATAAACAATAGTTTTATACAATACTACAGTAGTTATAATATTTAGACAATTATGGCTCTAAGTTTTCCTTAATGAAGCTAGAGAAAAAAGAAACATTTGTGAAAATATCAGATAGCAATTTATATTAAGAAATGTTACTGTTGTATACCTGTATATGTTTTTAAAAATATATCTACTTATATCGTTTTAACCTCACAATGATTCTCCAGTTTGATATTATCTTATGTAGAATTTAGGAAACTTGTGTTCTGAGTGGTTCCTTTAAGGTGGAAGTTCACATCATTCAAAATGTCTGAAGACCACTGAGTTACTGAGATTTTTTTTTTTCCAGCTCTAACATGAGAGTAAGTTTCTTTCATTGCGAATAGTAGACTTGGTAGCAACAGTTCAACTCTTCTCTGATGTAAAACTCCATTGTATCCATCCTTGTTCTGAAATATAAAAGTATTGAATCTTATTACATATGCAGTTATAACCATCAATATGTTATGGTTTAGCATAAGGTGGTTAGTGTCTGATATCTTCCATTAGGAATTTTGGCTGTGAGTACTGATGGTGGGAGGGATTGGGGGCAGGAGGAGAAGGGGACGACAGAGGATGAGATGGCTGGATGGCATCACGGACTCGATGGACGTGAGTCTGAGTGAACTCTGGGAGTTGGTGATGGACAGGGAGGCCTGGCGTGCTGTGATTCATGGGGTCACAAAGAGCTGGACACGACTGTGTGACTGAACTGAACTGAACTAGAAAATTAAGGTTTTTAGGACTTTTCTATATTATACAAATGTGTCCTTCCAAAGAAAAGGTACTAGAGTGTAAAACTCTAAGAACTGCCACTGCACACACATCAGTGGAGATGACATTTTACATATAAACAGAAGAGAGTGTTGTCTAAGTGTGTAAGCTAGTCAAGCTACTCATTATGTGTGATGTGAGAAATTTTGGAAGTTATATGAAGTGTTTAAAGTTATCAAAACATGTTAATGCATTGAGAGTCACTATTTAATGCTTAAAATGTTTTACAAATATTCACAAGTATTCCTTGGAACTGTTTTTATGATGCATGCCACATTTCCAACGCCAAATGGTTGAATTCTCAGTAATGGGGAGCTTTTTCCCCTCTCTTGCTTTGACAAACCTCTAACTGGGTTCCAATTGACAGGATATCAGCCTGTCTCTTCCACCTTGGTGTTGGTCTTACCTTCTTGAAAGAGGTTGCCTCATCAGGTAGTCTTCAGTTACCAGATCCATATGAACTTTGAGATACAGTATAATACATTTGACTATTAAATGACCTCTACTGATATCGTGCTCTATTGCTTGTTTTTAGAAAGACCCTGGACTTTCTTTGGGCTTCCCTTGTGGCCCAGCTGGTAAAGAATCCATCTGCAATGCAGGAGACCTGAATTCGATCCCTGAGTTGGGAAGATCCTCTGGGGAAGGGAAAGGCTACCCACTCCAGTAGTCTTGCCTTGAGAATTCCATGGACTGTATAGTCTATGGAGTTGCAAAGAATCAGACACTACTGAGCGACTTTCTGTATAATATTAATATTATAATGACTTTATTTATCCATCTACTTCTGTTCAAAAGTGTAAGGTTGACCTCTAGAACGTGATCAGCTCCTTGGAGAATATTCCTATCTTTTTCTCTGTAGGAATTTTGATTATAGTCCTCAAGTTTCAAAATGAGGCCAACCGATCATTTCTGTATGTGAGAAACAATTTACATTCTCTTTCTAAAATCCTTGCAACTGCTAAGTCACTTCAGTCATGTCCAACTCTGTGTGACCCCATAGACTGCAGCCTACCAGGCTCCCCTGTCCCTGGGATTCTCCAGGCAAGAACACTGGAGTGGGTTGCCATTGCCTTCTCCAATGCATGAAAGTGAAGACGCTCAGTCGTGTCCAACTCTTTGTGACCCCATGGACTGCAGCCTACCAGGCTTCTCTGCCCATGGGATTTTGCAGGCAAGAGTACTGGAGTGGGGTGCCACTGCCTTCTCCGTTAAAAGATGTACCTCTCAGCAGCGAAATGGAATAACATTTCTTGATAGAGACAAAGGAAGAAAATAAGTGCTTAAGCAAAGTATACTGTAGCACACAGATAAGATGTCTGCTCTTCTTTAAAGCACACATCTAAACTAGTGTGTCATTCATTAAATAAAATGCTATAGGCTTTAGACTGATATCGCCAAAATAGGTTACAGAGTTTACCACTGAATTGAAAACCTTTGTAAGTTTATGATATGGATGTTACTCTGTGACAGGTATTATTCTGGGGTTTCTTTCCGTGGGACTTAATTCTGACACAGGTCTATAAGTTGGGTATATTATTGATTCCATTTTACACATGACAGAACTGAGGCAAAAAGAGGTTAATTCATCCAAGATTAAAGATGAAGCCAGGATTCCAACCTATACATGCCGACTCAAAATCCCTAATTTCTGACCAGCATGCTATGAGAATTATAAATTTACTTAGTATTGAAATACTATAACCCATAAAATAAAAAGTAATAAACTGAGAAAAATGGTTGTAGGAAACATTTGGTTAAAATCTTTCTAGGAATATTTCAGAGTCTTGAGAATGGTTAGACATAAATTTTCAACAAAAATGTTTTTTCATGTATAAAAATAGGAGACCATCTGAGATCCTCTCTGGCAATTTTATGTAAAGAACAAAACTCAAAGTTATGAAATTTTGTGTGAGTGAAATACATACATGAGTGTTGTTCTTAACCTTGGTTACACATTGGACTCACACTGGGGAACTTCAAGAACTTGTGAATGCCTGGGTTCCAACTCAGAGCTTCTTCCTGGATTGGTGCCATATGTGGCCTGGACATTAGGATTTTATGAAAGCTTCTAGGTGGCATCCAAGACAAAAATTCAGGGCTTGACTTGAAGCCAGTGCCATGGTAAAACTGAAGCACTCATGAAGAAGTCAGACTGACTAGGGTTTGACATCCTAAACCCACATGTGTGAACTTTGTGTGATTTGTGGGAACTTCCCTTTTCTTCCTAAGAATTTTTTCCTCATGTATATAATGGTGATAATAAAAACACTTAACTATAGGTTTGTGGCATACACACAAATCTTTTGGCAATGCATACCTGTTTCTGACCATCGTGATTTTTATGTCATGATCACTCAGTAAGCTTCTGCATTTTTTTGAAACTGAAGGTGCATCATAGGTGCATTTTTCCTGGTAAGCTAGGGCTACATTTCATTGAGTTTGGTGATTTAATTGATAACCTCTATGAATATTAAGTGATAAATATAAAATTTTATACCTATTTGTTTATCTACCTTACTATCTATTGCTTGCTACACAACTAGCTAAGTATATAGAATTTTGGAACAGAAGTTCACCTTCATTTGCTTGGCACCAGCTATATTCCAGGGCACAGGAGAAAGTCAAAAGTTATCTAAATCTGAAGGAGGAAGTTTATAGACTCTTCTATCTTATTTTTTCCCCAAAGAGACTCTTCATAATCCTCAATGTCCCAGTCTTCCTGAATCTTTCTTCCTTACCTCATTGTTGCTTATTGAAACGTCCATTGGGAAGTCTGAGACCACCTTTTTGACTGTCCTGGAGCAGGCATTTAATATAGTGACATATTAGTCATGTTGGAATTGCTCTAGGAGGCACAGAATCATGAGACATTCAATCTTTCCATGAGGTCTTGTACTGTCTCCTGATTTAGATCCAACATCTGCTTTTCTGATTCTGGTTAATATCCCATGTCCTGGCTCATAACCATGGCCATGTGAAGGTTTCAATGTTTTTTGCTGCCACAGGCTACTGTTCCCAACTAGTAGCCGATGAACAAGTGCTTTAAGACATGATATTACTCAACAATACATGCTTATGTGTTACTGCAAATATCTTGGCTATAAACTTTATTCATTGGGCCAAAAATATTTAGGGATGTCTCAGGCTTTTCAGTGTCTCCGAGTCAAGCAAATCTGATTATTTTGGGCTTGTTATGTCCTTCCTTTCTTACTAGATTAGAATATGAAAAGACTATAGTAAGTATCATCTTTTAGGGCTGGCAATAAAAATCTCTTTTTAAAGTCTAAAGTATATTTATCTACTTTGAAAAAGTCATAATTTTTAGTATTGTTAAAGTTTTTTTTTTTTTTAAATTCAAAGCTATGTGCTGGCTGACTTCTGTGTAACTCAAATGGTAAAGAATCTGCCTGCAGTGCAGGAGACCAGGGTTCAATCCCTGAGTCGGGAAGATCCTCTGGAGGAGGGCATGGTAATCCACTCCAGTATTCTTGCCTGGAGAATCCCATGGACAGAGAAGCCTGGTGGGCTACAGTCCATGGGGTTGCAAAGAGTCAGACACGACTGAATGACTAACACACACTTGTGCTGGATCGCGATCTTCCATGCTTTCTACATGTATTAGTTAACTTAAACATCATGACAAACTTGTGGGGTTGATGCTATTACTACCTCTAGTTTAGAGCTAAGGAAATCAAGCATACCCAACTAGAAACTGATGGAGATAAAATTTGAATGCAAGAAGTCTGGTCCCAGAAAATGGGCTCTTTAATGTTATGCCCTATCAACAACAGCAAAGATTTACAAACACAGTAATGCCCTTTTTAACAGCGTAGAGCAAATTCCCCGTTATTTATATCTGGTATGTAAGAGAAGGAAATGGCAGCCCACTCCAGTATTCTTGCCTGGAAAATTCCGTGGATGGCGGAGCCTGGTAGGCTACTGTCCATGGGGTCACAAAGAGTCGGACACGACTGAGCGACTTCACTTCACTAAACATGTTCAAATGCTAATATCTGGTTCCTTATTCTTTTCTGTATTTAACTCTGTTGAGAGATGCCTTGTCAAGGTCTCTGATCATGAAGTTATCAATAATTAAAGCTTTCTTTTTAGTTTGCAAAATAGGCAATCTGAAGCAATGCTCTTCTAATATAATATATTCTTTTGAGCTCTACTTTCCTTCTGAAATTCTTTTCCCCTGATTAGATCTTTCCAAATAAAGAACTGTCTGTACAGTAAGTCTCCATCTTTACTTCCTTCTCTTTTAATGACTACTCAAAATATAACAATTTTTTCAGATTACCTTTTTTAATGCTAAATTCCTAAGACTTTGTCATTTTTTTTAAAATTGCAATAAGCTACCTAAATTAGAACTGGGGATAGAGACATCTATGAGAAGTTTTTAAAGGTTCTGACTAATTTTTGCATAGAATCATCCTAAGTAGATGCTATGTTACCTCTGCTAACTTGGAGCCTTGTTAGTTGGTTGTTACCTAATTATCACCAATCCTTACTTGTATATGAAGACAAAATAAATCACATTAATCTTAATAAAAAAAACCTTCTAGTCTTGCTTCCAACTTATTTCCAATGTATGCAGAAATTCCACATACCTCCCCCAGGTATTTCTGTGGCCCCACAGGAATGCATTGTAGGAATTCACAGACCTCTTAATCATCTGCAGTACCAGATGACATCCATGAAATTATTTCCTTCCTGTTCTGCCTCCTCTGTAGAAGCAGTAGAAGTGTAGAACTAATGTGGTTGTTGGCAAAGCACACATTGAGAACATCACAATGTTCTCAATGTACACATCAATGTACATACCTAGGGTATTGTCTAGGTATGCATCTAATGAAGTGTAGAACTAATGTGGTTGTTGGCAAAGCACATTATGATGTTCTCAATGTACACATCAATGTACATACCTAGGGTATTATCCAGGTATGCATCTAATGCTGCCGGTTCTTGCATCCTTGCCGGGCTGGAGATGTGCTGAGTTGTGCACAGTCAAGGAGGAATTACCCTCTCTCCAAATCTGCATCACCCCAGTTCAGAAACAGCAGTATTTCTGTCTAGAGTCTCCTAGAAATAGCAACCTCTCTTCTGGTCCTTTGCATTTTTAATAAAGAGCATAAATTTAGTCTAAATGATTGGGCAGAGAATAGATGGCCTATAATAATCTCTGTTTATTTCCGTTAGTTCTTTTCCTTTGGGTCCCTTTATAAAATCTAATGTTAAAGCTCCTCTCTCAACCTTCTGCTAAATTCTTATCCCTTGCAAAGGAATGCTTGGGACTGAATCGACAGTTACATAACTTCATTCAGCAGAAGCATTTATTCCAGGATTTACTTCTATTTGCTTTTCCATGGCTGAGAGCACTTTGGTTCCACCAAAATATGACTCATTTCTGTTGGGGAACAATTAGGAAAAGAGAAAAATTAGAAATAAAAAAGATAAATAAAAGAGACAAAGAAATAAGAGTAGAGGGCTTTGAAATAAATTTAGGGAGCTATAAAGGAGTGTCAGAGAGTCAGATCTGTCCTCCCAAGATTATTAGAAAAATTGAATTTAGGATATTCTTTGGAAAAGAGATTATAAACAAACTTTTGGTCTAAAGTCACTCTTGGCTGAGCCAAGATTCTATAACCATGTGTGGAAGACAGCTGTTGAAAAATTACCTTTTTAGCATAGCTGAGTGTATTAAATAAAGATACTTCTGAATTTTCCATCTCAAACAAATTACTATCCATTTTCAGGACAAAGGAGAGATTACAGAGGAAATCAATAACTGTAAATTGTATGTCATATAGCTGTTAACATTTGGAAGGAACCTAGGTCCTGGAAAATAGAAACACTTCTCAGTATATGTATTTTCTGCAACCAAGACAGAAAGATTAAAACAAATCTTGCTGAAGTTTCGGGTGAGAGAAAATCTAAAGTTATCATCTAGTGACCACAGGGATAGTAAGTAGAAATGAACTCTGATGTCTCATTAGTAATAATTTGAGATGTGTAATACATATTTATGCTTTTATTTTTATTTTTATTTTTTTTTTAATTTTTTTTTAATTTTTTTATTTTTTATTATTATTTTTTTTTAATTTTAAAATCTTTAATTCTTACATGTGTTCCCAAACATGAACCCCCCTCCCACCTCCCTCCCCATAACATCTCTGTGGGTCATCCCCATGCACCAGCCCCAAGCATGCTGTATCCTGCGTCAGACATAGACTAGCGATTCAATTCTTACATGATAGTATACATGATAGAATGCCATTCTCCCATA
The DNA here is from genome assembly GCF_023091745.1 of Budorcas taxicolor. Classification (NCBI taxonomy): domain Eukaryota; kingdom Metazoa; phylum Chordata; class Mammalia; order Artiodactyla; family Bovidae; genus Budorcas; species Budorcas taxicolor. The sequence goes on from NC_068910.1 coordinate 186,617,829, forward strand.
TCATCCCACCCTCTCCCTCTCCCTCTGAGTCCAAAAGTCCGTTATAGACAGCTGCGTCTTTTTTCCTGTCTTGCATACAGGGTCGTCATTGCCATCTTTCTAAATTCCATATATATGTGTTAGTATACTGTATTGGTGTTTTTCTTTCTGGCTTACTTCACTCTGCATAATCGGCTCCAGTTTCGTCCATCTCATCAGAACTGATTCAAATGAATTCTTTTTAACGGCTGAGTAATACTCCATTGTGTATATGTACCACAGCTTTCTTATCCATTCATCTGCTGAGGGACATCTAGGTTGTTTCCATGTCCTGGCTATTATAATCAGTGCTGCGATGAACATTGGGGTACATGTGTCTCTTTCAATTCTGGTTTCCTCAGTGTATATGCCCAGCAGTGGGATTGCTGGGTCATAAGGGAGTTCTATTTGCAATTTTTTAAGGAATCTCCACACTGTTCTCCATAGTGGCTGTACTAGTTTGCATTCCCACCAACAGTGTAGGAGGGTTCCCTTTTCTCCACACCCTCTCCAGCATTTATTGCTTGCAGATTTTTGGATCGCAGCCATTCTGACTGGTGTGAAGTGGTACCTCATTGTGGTTTTGATTTGCATTTCTCTGATAATGAGTGATGTTGAGCATCTTTTCATGTGTTTGTTAGCCATCCGTATGTCTTCTTTGGAGAAATGTCTATTTAGTTCTTTGGCCCATTTTTTGATTGGGTCGTTTATTTTTCTGGAATTGAACTGCATAAGTTGCTTGTATATTTTTGAGATTAGTTGTTTGTCAGTTGCTTCATTTGCTATTATTTTCTCCCATTCCGAAGGCTGTCTTTTCACCTTGCTGATATTTTCCTTTGTTGTGCAGAAGCTTTTAATTTTAATTAGATCCCATTTGTTTATTTTTGCTTTTATTTCCAGAATTCTGGGAGGTGGATCATAGAGGATCCTGCTGTGATTTATGTCTGAGAGTGTTTTGCCTATGTTCTCCTCTAGGAGTTTTATAGTTTCTGGTCTTACATTTAGATCTTTAATCCATTTTGAATTTATTTTTGTGTGTGGTGTTAGAAAGTGATCTAGTTTCATTCTTTTACAAGTGGTTGACCAGTTTTCCCAGCACCACTTGTTAAGAGATTGTCTTTACTCCATTGTATATTCTTGCCTCCTTTGTCAAAGATAAGGTGTCCATATGTGTGTGGATTTATCTCTGGGCTTTCTATTTTGTTCCATTGATCTATATGTCTGTCTTTGTGCCAATACCATACTGTTTTGATGACTGTGGCTTTGTAGTAGAGCCTGAAGTCAGGCAAGTTGATTCCTCCAGTTCCATTCTTCTTTCTCAAGATTGCTTTGGCAATTCGAGGTTTTTTGTATTTCCATACGAATCTTGAAATTATTTGTTCTAGTTCTGTGAAAAATATGGCTGGTAGCTTGATAGGGATTGCATTGAATTTGTAAATTGCTTTGGGTAGTATACTCATTTTCACTATATTGATTCTTCCGATCCATGAGCATGGTATATTTCTCCATCTATTAGTGTCCTCTTTGATTTCTTTCATCAGTGTTTTATAGTTTTCTATATATAGGTCTTTAGTTTCTTTGGGTAGATATATTCCTAAGTATTTTATTCTTTTCGTTGCAATGGTGAATGGAATTGTTTCCTTAATTGCTTTTTCTACTTTCTCATTATTGGTGTATAGGAATGCAAGGGATTTCTGTGTGTTGATTTTATATCCTGCAACTTTACTATATTCATTGATGAGCTCTAGTAATTTTCTGGTGGAGTCTTTCGGGTTTTCCATGTAGAGGATCATGTCATCTGCAAACAGTGAGAGTTTTACTTCTTCTTTTCCAATTTGGATTCCTTTTATTTCTTTTTCTGCTCTGATTGCTGTGGCCAAAACTTCCAGAACTATGTTGAATAGTAGCGGTGAAAGTGGACACCCTTGTCTTGTTCCTGACTTTAGGGGAAATGCTTTCAATTTTTCACCATTGAGGAGAATGTTTGCTGTGGGTTTGTCATATATAGCTTTTATTATGTTGAGGTATGTTCCTTCTATTCCTGCTTTCTGGAGAGTTTTTATCATAAATGGATGTTGAATTTTGTCAAAGGCCTTCTCTGCATCTATTGAGATAATCATATGGTTTTTATTTTTCAATTTGTTAATGTGGTGAATTACATTGATTGATTTGCGGATATTGAAGAATCCTTGCATCCCTGGGATAAAGCCCACTTGGTCATGGTGTATGATCTTTTTAATGTGTTGTTGGATTCTGATTGCTAGAATTTTGTTGAGGATTTTTGCATCTATGTTCATCAGTGATATTGGCCTGTAGTTTTCTTTTTTTGTGACATCTTTGTCAGGTTTTGGTATTAGAGTGATGGTGGCCTCATAGAATGAGTTTGGAAGTTTACCTTCCTCTGCAATTTTCTGGAAGAGTTTGAGTAGGATAGGTGTTAGCTCTTCTCGAAATTTTTGGTAGAATTCAGCTGTGAAGCCGTCTGGACCTGGGCTTTTGTTTGCTGGAAGATTTCTGATTACAGTTTCAATTTCCGTGCTTGTGATGGGTCTGTTAAGATTTTCTATTTCTTCCTGGTTCAGTTTTGGAAAATTGTACTTTTCTAAGAATTTGTCCATTTCTTCCACGTTGTCCATTTTATTGGCATACAACTGCTGATAGTAGTCTCTTATGATCCTTTGTATTTCTGTGTTGTCTGTTGTGATCTCTCCATTTTCATTTCTAATTTTATTGATTTGATTTTTCTCTCTTTGCTTCTTGATGAGTCTGGCTAATGGTTTGTCAATTTTATTTATCCTTTCAAAGAACCAGCTTTTGGCTTTGTTGATTTTTGCTATGGTCTCTTTTGTTTCTTTTGCATTTATTTCTGCCCTAATTTTTAAGATTTCTTTCCTTCTACTAACTCTGGGGTTCTCCAATTCTTCCTTTTCTAGTTGCTTTAGTTGTAGAGTTAGGTTATTTATTTGACTTTTTTCTTGTTTCTTGAGGTATGCCTGTATTGCTATGAACTTTCCTCTTAGCACTGCTTTTATAGTGTCCCACAGGTTTTGGGTTGTTGTGTTTTCATTTTCATTAGTTTCTATGCATATTTTGATTTCTTTTTTGATTTCTTCTGTGATTTGTTGGTTATTCAGAAGTGTGTTGTTCAACCTCCATATGTTGGAATTTTTAGTAGTTTTTCTCCTGTAATTGAGATCTAATCTTAATGCATTATGGTCAGAAAAGATGCTTGGAATGATTTCGATTTTTTTGAATTTATCAAGGTTAGATTTATGGCCCAGGATGTGATCTATCCTGGAGAAGGTTCCATGAGCACTTGAGAAAAAGGTGAAATTCATTGTTTTGGGGTGAAATGTCCTATAGATATCAATTAGGTCTAATTGATCTAATGTATCATTTAAAGTTTGCGTTTCTTTGTTAATTTTCTGTTTAGTTGATCTGTCCATAGGTGTGAGTGGGGTATTAAAGTCTCCCACTATTATTGTGTTATTGTTGATTTCCCCTTTCATACTTGTTAGCATTTGTCTTACATATTGCGGTGCTCCTATGTTGGGTGCATATATATTTATAATTGTTATATCTTCTTCTTGGATTGATCCTTTGATCATTATGTAGTGGCCTTCTTTGTCTCTTTTCACAGCCTTTGTTTTAAAGTCTATTTTATCGGATATGAGTATTGCCACTCCTGCTTTCTTTTGGTCTCTATTTGCGTGGTATATCTTTTTCCAGCCCTTCACTTTCAGTCTGTATGTGTCCCTTGTTTTGAAGTGGGTCTCTTGTAAGCAGCATATAGAGGGGTCTTGTTTTTGTATCCATTCGGCCAGTCTTTGCCTTTTGGTTGGGGCGTTCAACCCATTTACGTTTAAGGTAATTATTGATAAGTATGATCCCGTTATCATTTACTTTATTGTTTTGGGTTCGGGTTTATACACCCTTTTCCTGTTTCCTGTCTAGAGAATATCCTTTAGAATTTGTTGGAGAGCTGGTTTGGTGGTGCTGAATTCTCTCAGCTTTTGCTTCTCTGTAAAGTTTTTGATTTCTCCTTCGTATTTGAATGAGATCCTTGCTGGGTACAGTAATCTGGGATGTAGGTTATTGTCTTTCATCACTTTAAGTATGTCTTGCCATTCCCTCCTGGCCTGAAGAGTTTCTATTGAAAGATCAGCTGTTATCCTTATGGGAATCCCCTTGTGTGTTATTTGTTGTTTTTCCCTTGCTGCTTTTAATATTTGTTCTTTGTGTTTGATCTTTGTTAATTTGATTAATATGTGTCTTGGGGTGTTTCGCCTTGGGTTTATCCTATTTGGAACTCTCTGTGTTTCTTGGACTTGGGTGATTATTTCCTTCCCCATTTTAGGGAAGTTTTCAACTATTATCTCCTCAAGGATTTTCTCATGATCTTTCTTTCTGTCTTCTTCTTCTGGGACTCCTATAATTCGAATGTTGGAGCGTTTCATATTGTCCTGGAGGTCTCTGAGATTGTCCTCGTTTCTTTTAATTCGTTTTTCTTGTTTCCTCTCTGATTCATTTATTTCTACCATTCTATCTTCTATTTCACTAATCCTATCTTCTGCCTCCGTTATTCTACTATTTGTTGCCTCCAGAGTGTTTCTGATCTCATTTATTGCGTTATTCATTATATTTTGACTCTTTTTTATTTCTTCTAGGTCCTTGTTAAACCTTTCTTGCATCTTCTCAATCCTTGTCTCTAGACTATTTATCTGTGATTCTATTTTGATTTCAAGATTTTGGATCATTTTCACTATCAATATTCGGAATTCCTTCTCAGGTAGATTCCCTACTTCTTCCTCTTTTGTTTGGTTTGGTGGGCAACTCTCCTGTTCCTTTACCTGCTGAGTATTCCTCTGTCTCTTCATCTTGGTTATATTGCTGGGTTTGGGGTGGCCTTTTTATATTCTGGTAGTTTGTGGAGTTTTCTTTATTATGGAGCTTCCTCACTGTGGGTGGGGTTCTATCAGTGGCTTGTCAAGGTTTCCTGGTTAGGGAGGCTTGTGTTGGAGTTCTGGTGGGTGGAGCTGGGTTTCTTCTCTCTGGAGTGCAGTGGAGTGACCAGTAATGGGTTATGAGACATCAAGGGTTTTGGAATAATTTTGAGCTGCCTGTATATTGAAGCTCAGGGGAGTGTTCCTGTGTTGCTGGAGAATTTGAGTGGTATGTCTTGTTTTGGAACTTGTTGGCCCTTGGGTGGAGCTTGGTTTCAGTGTAGGTATGAAGGCATTTGATGAGCTCCTATTGCTTAATGTTCCCTGAATTCAAGAGTTCTCTAATGTTTTCAGGCTTTGGATTTAAGCCTCCTGCTTCTGGTTTTCAGTTTTATTTTTACAGTAGCCTCTAGACTTCTCCATCTATACAGCACCGATGATAAAACATCTAGGTTAAAGATGAAAAGTTTCTCCACATTGAGGGACACTCAGAGAGGTTCACTGAGTTACAAGGAGAAGAGAAGATGGAGGGGGTAGTTAGAGGTAACTGGAATTAGATGTGGTGAGATCAAAAGAGGAGAGAGCAAGCTAGCCAGTAGTCACTTCCTTATGTGTGCTCTATAGTCTGGACCGCTCAGAGGTATTTACGGAGTTATACGGGGAAGAGGAGAGGGAGGAAGTAGACAGAGGTGACCAGGAGGATAAGAGAGAGGAATGAGAAGGAGAGAGACAAATCCTGCCAGTAACCAGTTCCTTAGGTGTTCTCCACCGTCTGGAACACACTGAGATTCACAGAGTTGGATAGAGAAGAGATGGGGGAGAAAAGAGACAGAGGCCACCTGGTGGAGAAAAAGGAGAGTCCAAAGGAGGAGAGAGTGGTCGAGCCAGTAATCTCGCTCTCAGGTAAACATGGGTAGTGAAGTTTGGGTTTTTAAATGTACAAAATTGACAACAGAAACCTAAGAGCAAAGATTAAAAATCTAGAGTAGAGGTTGGATTTTAGAAAATACAATATTAAAGAAAAGAAGCAGAAGGAAAAAGGAAGAAAGAAAAAAAAACACACAGGAATTATTTAAAAAACAAACAAACAAAAAAACAAAACAAACCAAAAAAAAAACAAAAAACCACCAACAACCATCCAAAGGCTATATATGTTGTTTGCCTTAAAAAAAAAAAAAAAAAAAAAAAAAAGTCTTTTTTTTTTTAAATAGTAATAGTAGGTTATAGAAATAAAAATTAGAGGATAAATAGAAGACTTAACAATTAAAAAAATAGTTAGAAAAAAAAGAAGAAAAAAAGGAAAAAAGAAAAAAAAAAAAGGAATGATTTTAAAATTATTAAAAATATATCTGGCCATTCTCTGATGTTTTGGGCCGTGTGGGATCACTTCCAAGGTGGTTCCCTCTGTTTAACTTCTTCTGTTTGCTGGTTTTTTAGGCTCACTAGTTCAGTCGCGCTGTGGGGAGGGGGGATGCTGCAAACAAATAGCACTGTCGTGTGCACAGTGTCTCAGCCCCGCCTGACTTGTCCCTTCTTGCGGCGTACAAACCGCTCCGGCTCTACGATGCTCAGCCGGGAACCGTCTGGGGCCGGCCCTAGGCTGCGTGCACTTCCCCGGTCCAAGCCGCTCAGGTTCGGCGCTCAGGCCGCCCTCAGAGGCACAGATTCGGCTGGGACTGCGTTTTGTGCCCTTCCCAGGTCCGAGTAGCTCAGGAGTTTGGCGAGCGCGATCGCCGCGGCGTGTCACCTTTTCTGCCGCTGCTGCTCAGCTTTCTGGGTGGACCGCTGGCGTCCCCCGTGAGGCAGATTGTGAGTGTCCAGCACCCCCAGAAGTCTTAGCAAAGAGGCCTGCTTGCAGTTAGGTAAGTAAAGTCTCTCCGGGTCTGCAATTGCCCCTTTCCAGTCCTTACGGCTCTGGCTGCCTGTCCCCGGCGGGGGATGGTCTGCAGCCGGCTTTTCCCGTTCCGTCCTTTGTTCTGTGCTCGGTCCTGGCGGTGTCTTATGTTCGAGCTTTTCGGGCGGTAGCTATCCCACAGTCTGGTTTGCTAGCGCAAGTTAGATCGTTCTGGTTGCGCGTGGGGCGTTCCTGCCCGATTCTTACAAAGCACTGCAGCCCGCGCCTCCCGCGCGTCCCTGCCCTGCCCCCACTTCCCAATGGCGGATGCAGGCGTCTGTGCCGCTTTTCCGCTGGGGGAGTTACTGTTGGGCTTGTAATCTCTTGGTCTTAATTATTTCTTTATTTTTCCTTCCTGTTATGTTGCCCTCTGTGTTTCCAAGATTCGCCACCGACTCGGCAGGGAGAGTGTTTCCTGGTGTTTGGAAACCTCTTTTCTTAAAATTCCCTTCCCGGGACGGGCTTCCCTTCCCGGGACGGAGCTCCCTCCCCACCTCCTTTGTCTCCTTTTTCGTCTTTTATATTTTTTCCTACCTGTTTTTGAAGACAATGGTCTGCTTTTCTGGATGCCTAATAACCTCTGCCAGCCTACAGAAGTTGTTTTGTGGAGTTTGCTCAGCGTTGAAATGTTCTTTTGAGGAATTTGTGAGGGAGAAAGTGGTCTTCCCGTCCTATTCCTCCGCCATCTTTATCCCGTCCTCTATGCTTTTATTTAGTAAAATCTTTTTGCTTTAGTTATAAAAGTCAGAAAGTCATGAAGTCTTAAAAGTTACAAAGTTACATGTAACTTTGAACCCCCAAATACTGTTCCTCCCAGAAAATCGTACACTTCTCAATGAATAAGACAGGACCTGCTTCTTTTTCTTTACTCATCTTCATTTACTTTCATAGAATTTTAAAGAATTCATCCTTCATATTTTGAAGAATTATATTTTTGTGTGAGTTTAATGAAAATTCCATTATTATCAAAAAAGTGTTTTGTTTTCTTAGCTGGACTTATGTTTGTTTCTGAAAAATCTGGACTATTAGTCTCCACTATGTTTGTGTGTGTCATAGGAGAGCAGCAATGAAAGAGGTACTGGGTCAAGTCTGTATACCACAGGGTCAGTTGAAAACCTCCACACATGCGTGTTAGTGGGTGTGAAATTTGGGAATGGGAAGAACCCAATGGAATCCCTTACCTCTTTTTCCTGATGATTGGGAGAAAGAGACCATTTCACTTAAGGTAGTGGCTTCAATGGTAATAGGAGTAAATCTCTTTCTCAAATGAGCTTTATTAACTTTTAAGAAAGAGTAGGGAGCTTGAGTTTGTAAGACCAAAAAAAAAAAAAAAAGACAAAGCTTTGGAAGTTTCTCAAGGAAGGAGTTTGGGAAAGATTAGTAAGCAGAAAAGGGAAGAAGGGGAAGAAGTAAAATGAAGGGAGGAGAGAAACTGAGTAATGGCAGGAGAAGAGAAAGAGAGACAGAGAGAAAAACCTTCTTCATGAGTCTATTACCAAGATCTATGACCAACCTTTCTGTGGTGGTGGTGGTTTACTTCTTAAGTCAGGCCCAAATCTTGTGACCCCATGGACTTAGCTTACTAGGCTCCTCTGTCCATGGGGTTTCCCAGGCAAGATTGCTGTGGTACATGAGAACAAATTAAGTTAATGTTAAAATTTCTGATGCTTCCTATTGAACTGAGCAGGACCCTGTGGAGCTCCTGGACAGGGAAGCCTTTCTGTCTACAGAGTCTTGACTCTAACCTCCACGAGTCTCCTTAAGATCCAAAGGGGTAGATTCAAACAGTTGTTCATCTGGAAGGAAAGGGATGCAAGGACAAGGGAGTGACAGCCAAGAAACAATAGTGCAGCCTTAGGGTAGCATCCTGGTTCCACCACAAGGAATACACATTACAATGTCTTTAAGCTCTTTAAGTTCACTACAGTTCAGTCCCTCAGTCATGCCCGACTCTTTGTGACCATATGGACTGCAGCAGGCCAGGCTTCCTTGTTCATCACAAACTCCCAGAGCTTGCTCAAACTCATGCCCATTGAGTCAGTGATACCATATAAACATCTCATCCTCTGTCATCCCCTTCTTCTACTACCTTCAATCTTTCCTAGCATCAGGGACTTTTCAAATGAGTCACTTTTTTGCATCAGGTGGCCAAAGTATTAGAGATTCAGCTTTAGCATCAGTACTTCCAGTGATTGTTCAGGACTGATTTCCTTTGGGATTGAGTGGTTGGATCTCCTTGCAGTCCAAGGGACTCTCAAGAGTCTTCTCCAACACCGCAGTTCAAAAGCATCAATTTTTCAGCACTCAGTCCTCTTTATAGTCCAACTCTCACATCCATACATGACTACTGGAAAAACCATAACTTTGACTAGACGGCCCTTTGTTGGCAAAGTAATATGCTGCTGCTACTAAGTTGTGTCAGTCATGTCTGACTCTGTGAGACCCCATAGACAGCAGCCCACCAGGCTCCTCCATCCCTGGGATTCTCCAGGCAAGAACACTGGACTGGGTTTCCATTTCCTTCTCCAATCCATGAAAGGGAAAGTGAAAGTAAAGATGCTCAGTCGTGTCTGATTCTTAGTGATCCCATGGACCGCAGCCTATCAGGCTCCTCCATCCATGGAATTGTCCAGGCAAGAGTACTGCAGTGGGTCGCCATTGCCTTCTCCGTAAAGTAATATATCTGCTTTTTAATATGCTGTTGAGGTTGGTCATAGCTTTTCTTCCAAGGAGCAAGCCTCTTTTAATTTCATGGCTGCAATCACCATCTGCAGTGATTTTGGAGCCCCCCAATATTTGTCTCTAGTTGTTTCTATTATTTCCCCATCTATTTGCCAGGAAGTGATGGGACTGGATACCATGATCTTATTTTTCTGAATGTTGAGTTTTAAGCCAACTTTTTCACTCTCCTCTTTCACTTTCATCAAGAGGCTCTTTAGTTCTTCTTCACACTCTGCCATAAGGGTGGTGTCATCTGTGTATTTGAGGTTATTGATATTTTTCCTGGCAATCTTGATTCCAGCTTGTGCTTCATCCATTCCAGCATTTCGCATGATGTACTCTGAATATAAGTTAAATAAGCAGCGTGACAACATACAGCCATGAGGTACTCCTTTCCCGATTTGGAACCAGTCTATTGTTTCATGTCCCTTTCTTACTGTTGCTTCCTGACCTACATGCAGGTTTCTCAGGAGGCAGGTAAAGTGGTCTGGAACTCTCATCTCTTAAAAATTTTCCACAATTTGTTGTGATCCACACAGTTAAATGCTTTGGTGTAGTAAATAAAACAGAAGTAACTGATTTTCTGGAATTCTCTTGATTTTTTGGTGATACAATAAATGTTGGCAATTTGAACTCTGAATCCCCTGCCTTTTCTGAATCCATCTGGAAGTTCATGGTTCAGGTAATGTTGAAGCCTGGCTTGGAGAATTTTGAGCATTACTTTCCTAGTGTGTGAGATGAGGGCAATTGAGCAGTAGATTGAACATTCTTTGGCATTGCCTTTCTTTGGGATTGGAATGAAAACCCCTTTTCCAGTCCTGTGGCCACTGCTGAGATTTCCAAATTTGCTGACACATTGAGGGCAGCACTTTCATAGAATCATCTTTTAGGATTTGAAATAGCTCAAGTGGAATTCCATCACCTCCACTAGCTTTGTCCATAGTGATGCTTCCTAAGACCCACGTGACCTCACATTACAGGATGTCTGGCTCTAGGTAGAAATTCACACCATTGTGGTTATCTAGGTCATGAAGGTCGTTTTTGAGTAGCTCTGTGTATTCTTGCCACCTCTTCTTAATATCTTCTTCTTCTGTTAAGTCTATACCATTTCTGTCCTTTATTGTGCCCATCTTTGCATGAAATGTTCCCTTGGTATCTCTAATTTTCTTGAACAGATCTCTCTAATCTTTCCCATTCTGTTGTTTTCCTCTATTTCTTTGCATTGATCTCTGAGGAAGGCTTTCTTACCTCTCCTTGCTATTCTTTGGAACTCTGCATTCAAATGGATATATGTTTCCTTTTCTCTTTGCCTTTAGCTTCTCTTCTTTTCTCAGCTATTTGTAAGGCTTCCTCAGACAACCATTTTGCCTTTTTCCATTTCTTTTTCTTGGTGATGGTTTTGATCCCTGTCTCCTGTACGATGCTATGAACCTCATCCATAGTTCTTCAGGGACTCTGTCTATCAGATCTAATCCCTTGACTCTATTTGTCACTTCCACTGCATAACTGTAAGAGATTTGATTTAGGTAACACATGAATGGTCTAGTGGTGTTCCCTACTTTCTTCAATTTAAGTCTGAATTTGGCAATAAGGAGTTCATTATCTGAGCCACTGTCTGCTCCTGGTCTTGTTTTTGTTGATTGCATAGAACTTCTCCATCTTTGGCTGCAAAGACTATAATCAATCTGATTTAGGCATTGGCCATCTGGTAATGTCCATGTGTAGAGTCTGCTCTTGAGTTGTTGGAAGAGGGTGTCTGCTATGACCAGTATGTTCTCTTGGCAAAACTTTAGCCTTAGCCCTGCTTCATTTTGTACTCCAAGGCCAAATTTGCCTGTTACTCCAGGTATCTCTTGACTTCCTACTTTCACATTCCAGTCCTCTATGATGAAAAAGACATCATTTTTGTGTGCTAGTTCTTGAAGGTTTTATAGGTCTTCATTAAACGTCAGCTTCAGCTTTGCTGCTTGGGGCATAGACTTGGATTAGTGTGATATTGAATGATTTGCCTTGGAAACGAACTGAGATCATTCTGTCATTTTTGAGATTGCGCCCAAGAACTGTGTTTTGGACTCTTTTGTTGACTATCATGGCTACTCCCTTTCTTCTGAGGGATTCTTGCCCATAGTAGTAAATATTATGGTCATCTGAATTAAATATTCCCATTCCACTCCATTTTAGTTCTCTGATTCCTAAAATATCGATACTCTTGCCATCTCCTGTTTGACTACTTCCAATTTGCCTTGATTTATGGACCTAACATTCAGGTTCCTATTGAAAGGCAGTTGCTGAACCATGAAAAGACCCCAGGATTCTTGGCCTCTGGACGAGAAGAGTTCAATCAGGGGCCAGAGATGAGGCTTGATCACTCAGAGCTTTTGTGTAATAAAGTTTTATTAAAGCATAAAAGAGATAGAGAAAGCTTCTGACATAGACATCAGAAGGGGACAGAAAGAGTACCCCCTTGCTAGACTTCAGCTGGATGTTATATGGTCACTAGCAGTCTGTTAATGAAAGAAAGGAATGTCTTAAAACTCAGAATGGCACCAGGCTCCTCATCCATAAGATGTATTTTGGGATAATCTTGGCACCAGATGATTCATCCTGGGCCATAAAACGATTGACTTGAATCTTGTAGAAGGGCAGATTACCATACAAATAGTTTCATTTACATAGATTAGGGGAACGATATCTGAGTATAACATAATGGTTTGTCAAGTAGGTTCTGAGCCATTAGGTGGATCCAACTTTAAGACAGAGTCTGGGGTAAATGCATAGTACATTAACATAGCTTAAGACAAACATTTTCATAAGAAAAATGCATTGGTTAACTCAAGGTTTGAGAATAGTTAACTTCAGGTGAAACCAGGTGTCATTATGGCAACACAGTATTTTAAGAGTCCTCCTTTTAAATTTGTATAGAGAAGGGAAAAAAAATATCACTAGTTTGCTTCCTCCTGCCACTTAAGAGAGAGAAAAATATCTGACACTTGCAGCCTACTTCCTCTGTTTGGAGACCCCTGGCCTTTCTGCCTTTACCCTCTCACTATGCAATATTGTTCTTTATAGCATCATACTTTATTTCCACCACCAGTTACATCCACAATTCGGTGGTGTTTTTGCTTTGGCTTTGTCTCTTCATTCTTTCTGGAGCTATTTCTCCACTCATCTCCAGTAGCATATTGGGCACCTACCAACCTGGGGATTTCATCTCTCAGTGTCCTATATTTTGTCTTTTCATACTGTTCATGAGGTTCTCAAGGTAAGAATACTGAAGTGGTTTGCCATTCTCTTCTCCAGCAGACTACATTTTGTTAGAACTCTCCACCATGACTTGTCCATCTTGGGTGGCCCTACATGGCATGGCTCATAGTTTCTTTGAGTTAGACAAGGCTGTGGTCCATGCGATCATTTTGATTCATTTTCTGTGATTGTGGTTTTCATTCTGTCTGCCCTCTGATGGAGAAGGATAAGAGGCTTATGGAAGCTTCCTGATGGGAGAGACTGACTGTGAGGGAAACTGGAATAGAAGGACGTGCATTCATCTTCTCCTGTGAGAACTCCAAAATTACAACTCACTGATGAACTACCATAGACAGGAGAATGTTGGATCCCACCATTCAAAGATACCCCATATCCAAGGGCAAAGGAGAAGCCCCAGCAAGACTGTAGGAGAGGCAATATTGCATTTAAAATCAAATCTCATACTCACCAGAGACACTCAGAGGGCTCAGACAGAACCTTGTGCACAACAGGAGACCCCACAGAGACTGAGGCAGACCTGCCTTTGAGTGTTTGAATGTCTCCTGAAGAGGTATGAGTCATCAGTGGCCTGCCACAGGGGCAGAGTCTCTGGGTGCAGCAGACCTGGATGTAGCATAAGCCTTCTTGGAGGAGGTCACTTTAACCCCACCATAGAGACACCAGTACTAACACAGGACTGGGGAAACAAACTCCTGGAGGGCACAAACAAATTTTGTGTGCACCAGGACTCAGGAGAAAGGAGCAGTGACTTCACAAGAGACTGACCCAGACTTGCCTGTGAGTGCCCAGGAGTCTCCAGTTTAGGCGTGTCTGCAGTGGCCTGCTGCAGGGTCAGTGGCACTGAGTGTGGGACTGTGTGCCTGGGGCCTTTTGAAGGAGGTCACCATTTTCTTCCTTACTTCCATCATAGTTTGGTCTCAGCTCAAACAATAGTGAGGGAACACAGCCCCGCCCATCAACAGGAAATTGGATTAAAGATTTACTGAGCATGGCACTGACCATCAGAACAAGATCTAGTTAGTCAGTCTCTCCCATCAGGAAGCTTCCATAAGCCTCTTATCCTTATCCGTCAGAGGGCAGACAGAATGAAAAACACAATCACAAGCTCTTTATAATGTCAGCATTATTACCAAAATAGACCACCTGAGGCCTCATAAAGGAACCAGAGACTCATCAAGAAGATTATAAGAGACAAGATTAGAGGAGTGGAGGCCTTACATATACTCTAATCTTATCAGCAAACCCCCAGCAAACTTTGCTATAAAACTCCTCATTAAATCCTTCAGGGCTCACTTCTTGGGCATTGAGCCCAAAGACACAACCTGAGACAAGGTGGAGAAGAAAGAAGGATTTATTACTGGCAACAAGTAAAGAGAACAATGTGACTCTTTCACAAAGTAGTGTCTCCTCAGACAGCAAAATTTGGGAAATTTTAAGCTAAGGATACGTGCATATTCATGAAGGTGCTTGAGCAGAGGAGATTTCAGCATAGAATTAGGGCAAGAGTTGACAGAGTCCAAGCTTTCGTTGATTGACGTCTGGAGGGTCAACATCATCATTCCATCCTCCACCTCAGTGGAATCTTTAGTTCCTACAGAATTCAAACATATATTTTTATATCCCTTGAGATGCAACAAGGGATTTAAATTATCTGCTTTGTTGCTTCACTTCTGTTTGACTGCCTTTCTCTCTTCCTGTATTCTTTTGTTCCCTTAAAATCATTACTGAGACCTGTTCAAAGGCAAACGTGGTGGTTGGGCCTAGATCACAAAACTATTTAAGCCAAAAATGGCTTTTCATTCTTGGATCTCTTTCTCTGGGGAACTCTTAACCTATCTGCTTCCAATGGCAGTCAAAGCAATGGAAAAGATGGTCAGCAGGGAATAGTTAGAAGTGTTATCTAAGACAAGCTCACATGCCTGATGCACAGTGAGTGCAAAGAAATTGAGTTTAGAGCAAGGAAAGGTTTATTGCAGGGCCAAGCAAGGAGAATGGATGGTTCATGTTCAAAACCTTTGAATTTCCCAATGGCTTTTGAGGAAAGAGTTTTTATAGGCAAAATTTGGGGTGAAGGCTACAGGTCATGCGACTTCCTTCTGATTGGTTGGTGGTAAGGTAACAGGAAGATGCTTCAGAAATCTTGTGTTCAGCCTGATGTTACCATTCTCCACCTGGATGGGGAACTCAGCTCCTGCAGAACTCAAAATGTGTCTATGTATACCCCTTGAGGAGAAACCAGGACCCTGCCCCATCACTGCAATATTGTTTCTTGAGTGCTTCTCCTTTATTTCTGCATTCCTTCACTTCCCCAATTAGAAACTGCTTGAATCTGCTCTTTGGATCTTGTTGTTTAGTTGCTAAGTCACGTCCAACTCTTTGCAATCATGGACTATTGCCGGCCAGGCTACTCTGTCCATGGGATTTCCCAGGCAAGAATACTGGCCTCTGTATCATCAAAGAGTTCATAGCGGAGAAAGGTCTTCTGAGTGCAGTGAATGTGGGAAATCATTTAATAGTAGCTCATGACTTCACTTTCACTTTTCACTTTCCTGCATTGGAGAAGGAAATGGCAACCCACTCCAGTGTTTTTGCCTGTAGAACCCCAGGGATGGGGGAGCCTGATGGGCTGCCATCTATGGGGTCGCACAGAGTCAGACATGACTGAAGTGACAGCAGCAGCAGCAGCATGTCTCTTTGGTTATCAGAGAGTTCACACTGGAGAAAGGGCCACATGAGTGCAGCAAATGAGGACAGACCTGGGGTTGGCAGAGTTTAGGGTGGTAACAGCATGGTAGGACACAAGTGCAGTCACTGGGCAGAAAGTGAACCATTTCTAGGGAGGAATCTGAGGCACAGAGAGGGTGTGTCTTCTAGTTATTCTCTCTCAACAATGGAAAGCTATTTGGGATTTAGTGTCAGGTTGCCTATTCCAGGACAAGGGGAGTCTGGTCACTGTAATCCTCTTTCCCTTCCAATCCAGCTTTGGGAACTCAAAGAAGACCTATTCTACCCTCTGTCCCTGCCCCCCTCCTCAAGAGCCCTGCTCATACACTGTACTTCATGCTCAGTGGTCAGGACTGTCTTTCCACTGGGAAGAAATATTGATAGCTTTCCTGTGAAGGATCCCATTATCTACCTGGTAATGCTCTATTCCCACCACCTCCATGCCACAGCATTTCCCTGGGTCTAGAGTAGACTAGAGTGGAGAAGAGACTGTATGATACTGTATGATATCACTTATGTACAGTTTAAAAACAATACAAATGAATGGAATATACATGCAAAATAGAAACAAACTCACAGATATAGGGCTTCAATGGTGGTGCACTGATAAAGAATCCACCTGCCAATGAGGGAGATGCGGGTCCAATCCCTGGGTCAGGAAGATCCCTTGAAGGAGGAAATGGCAACCCACTCCAGTATTTTTGCCTGGAGAATCCCATGGACAGAGCTACAGTCCTGGCAGGCTACAGTCCATGAGATTGCAAAGAGTCAGACACGACTTAGCAACTGAATTGCAAATAGCCCTTCGGAACTCAGGGAAGGTCCAGGAAGCTGAAATATTTTTCCTATAAACAAGAAATGGGGGACAAAGGAAACCTTTTGCAACTGGGAAGGCCCCACAGGGTCCTGCTCAGTTTCTGAAGCTCTATAAAAGTGAAAGTTCCCAGATGCCTAAATTTAGTCAAAGTAATGGCTGCAAACCCAACAAAGTAGCTGTTTTGAGAGGAAATTTAGCAGATGTTGGAGGGACAAAAGTTTAGAGAATGGTTAAGTAATTACATATTTTATGAGAGCATAAAAACCCCCTTGGAGATCACAAGAAGGTCCAGGTACCAGTCTAAAGGCACTTGTGGGCATTTTGTCCAAGAGTTTCATTAGGTAAAGGACAGAGAAAGACTTGCCTCATGATTAAAAGGCAGAGAGAACAGAACTCGTCTGGGGAAGGTCTTCATAACAACACTAAAGCTATAGATCTTCCACGTTCTCTCATCTTGACATGTGGCCACCATAATTCTTTGAATGAAGGGTGTAGCCGCCCAAGGAGTGAGGTTAGTTATTTGGTGTACTAAGAATTTAAAGCAGCATTCCTGTCAGCCAACCCTTTCCAGCTTTGTCCCCAAACAGTCACTTCCTGTGAAACTAAGAATCCCCTAGGCTATCATCTTGGGATGGTGAAGAGAAAAATGTCAGTTTATAGGCAGGCTATAGAATCCAAAAACCAGAAGAGATATTAATGAATTTGTAATTTGTCTTGAAAAATACCAGCCAAAAAATTTGTTTCTTACGCATTGTTACACTTAAGGAGAGTCAGGATGGAAATTCTGCTCTCTTATTTCAGATGTGGGATAATGTCCTCTACCCCTTGTCTGAGAAGTTAGAAAAAAAATGGAGTGGAAAAGTCTGAACAAAAAAGTTTTTGGATCCCTTATGTTATGTAAATTATTTCTTCTTGTTAAAACCCCATGAGGCATATTATTTTCTAACTTTAGCATTAAATCCACATTGGAAACTGAGAAACAAACCTTATTCCATTGGGAGGCGGGGGGGGCGGGGGGGGGGGGTGGCTGGAGGAGAACAAGAAAAAGTAAATGAAGAGTAAATGACTCTAACAGAAGTAAGTCTGTTAATTTTCTAATTAACTGACCAAAGACCCCATGGGATCATATATCAGAAGGTTCAGTTGTGAAAAATGATTATTCATGACTAAATATTTTATTGATGCTTTTGCCTAATATCCAGAGAAGCACATTGTAGATAGGTAGGCAGTCTGATAAAAAGCTACTACCATTAAGAAATTGGAAGTCCAGGTGGTCCTCTGTTTATTTACATGAACTGATTGTATAGTCTTGAAAGACACAACTTATTATGTAATTTTGTATTACCATATATGCTATTCTTAAACCTAGTACCCTGAGGTTCTCTGTAATAAGGATACACCTATAGTTCATCAAGATGTCATACAAAAGATGAAAGAAGATTTTAGAAAGCAAAAAGAATGTGGTGAATATGGAAAGAATATATATAAAT
Organism: Budorcas taxicolor; assembly: GCF_023091745.1. Taxonomy (NCBI): domain Eukaryota; kingdom Metazoa; phylum Chordata; class Mammalia; order Artiodactyla; family Bovidae; genus Budorcas; species Budorcas taxicolor. The sequence goes on from NC_068910.1 coordinate 186,635,700, forward strand.
GGAATAAAAAGGAAGACTCAGAATTTTGTGAGTACATCCACTGGAAAATATTGACTTATACTCTTAACCATTCATTCCATAAATAGCTAATTTTAAGTGGCTTATTATTATGTACATATGTGTTTAAGTAATATCTAAATTCAAGATTAGCTAATTGAACAATGACTCTACCATTCAGCACCCCAGTGCAGACCAAAATTCCATTTAGATGGTTCAGGTGAAGACTTTAATGAAAGAACTTACAGAGTTGTGGACAGGAACAAGTGACTAAAATGTGAGATGGAGACAATCAAGGATGATCAATAATGGAAGCTGTTACTACCCCTAGGACTGAAGAGACAAGGGAAGGAGTAATGTACTAGTAAAGTAAAATCTGTACTGGATAAAGCTTTGCATGGAAAGTCATGGATAAAGAGCCACTTCTTAAGGGCCATAGTCAAGAAGGGATGTGCGAAATTCCAGAAATCAGACCTGACATCTGGAAAGGTGGGATTTGGGAGTGTGGTTATAGGAAAAGAAAGCAGGGGAAAAAAATCACCCCAACAGCCCAGACTTCTCTTGATATTTGATCTCTTGTTCATGCCTTCCTTTGGGCAAGCCTATTAGAAACCAGAAAACAAGAAACCTGGGAAATATATTTTATCACAGTTCACTGCTTGGGGCACACAGCAAGAAATAAAGAAAGTGGAGAAAGGATCTGGAAAGATAAGGAGAGAATGACTACTGCAATCTCAGATGTTGAAAACCACAAGTTTTTCCATTGATTCAGACCAGTAGAGAGATGGAGACCAAGCCAGTGAATTCTAAAGGAAATCAACCTTGAATATTCATTGGAAGGACTAATGATGAAGCTCCAACACTTTGGCCACACGATATGAAGAGCTGACTCACTGGAAAAGACCCTGATGCTGGAGGGAAAGGAGGCAACAGAGGATGAGATGGTTGGATGGCATCACTGACTCAACGGACATGAGTTTTAACAAACTCCAGGAGATAGTGAAGGATAGGGAAAGCTGGCATGCTGCAGTCCATGGAGCTGGAAAGAGTTGGACATGACTTAGTGACTGAAGAACAACAAGCTTGCCTAATGGAGGAGGGCAGTGAATGACACTGCCACTGATACAGTCTTTCTAGTCAGAAGAACATACTCTTAATAAAGTGTGACAATCTGGGTAGGGACTAAATGCTTCCGGTATTCTCTTTATTGTTTGGGAGTTGATGGGAGAGATTAACTTAATGGAAGTCCTCTTAATAGCACAAAACTCCTGGGGAGAAAGTTTGGTAAGAAGACCATTGTACCAAGAGTCAAGATACCCTGTTTTCTCACATACTGGCTACATAACCTAACTACCTTTTCGAAAATCAATGAACACCCCTATAAAATGAAGATGCTTGACTCTAAGAACCTCTGGATTTACAATACTATGAGTCTTTAATCAGTCTCCCTCAAAATGCCCACTTTCATCATTATTAGAAGATTAACTTCACAGAACATTAAAATTATATCAGGTTTTTTAAAATTTTTATTTGTTTTTTGGCTTTAATTTTTCTAGACATTAGTGCTATATCAAATTCTTCTTTCACTTTTCCTAGCATATATCACCAAATTCTGAATTTTCTTCCTCTGACACTTTTTTCTTCTCCATTTTGATTTGATCCAGGTGCTACCACTTCACAGCTGGAACACTAAAGGAACTTCCTTATGACTTGAACAACCCAGTTTTTTGAAACTGAGTTGTTACAAAGAAAGAAAAAAAAAAAAACACTAGTGGATTCTTCATAGAGTAGGATGGATTGTTCATGACAGGGTTCTGTGTATGTGACAAGATGTGACACCTCAGTATGCAGATTATTTTGAGCTGAGAACAATCAAAACTCAAAATTTTCAGGAAGAATCATTGAACTTCCTCCTTACTGTTTAAAACAATTTAATACAGGAAGCCAGTCCTAGGAAGAAGCTATCATCATGGATGACTATGATAAAGTATGTACTAGGTATGATAGAGATAGTGAGAAACCTAGAAAAGTCCATTTGATGAGTTTTCTCTCTGTCCCATTGTCTTTTTTTTTTTTAATTTTTATTGGGACATAATTGATTTACAGTGTTGTGTTAGTTTCAAGTGTACAGTGAAGTGAATCTATTTTATATATACACATAGGGTTGGCCAAAATATTCATTCAAGTTTTCCTGTAACATCTTATGGAAAAACCTAAAAGACATTTTTGGCCAACCCAATGTATATATCCACTATTTTTTAGTTTCTTTTCTCATATGGGCCATTACAGAGTATTGAGTAATTTCCCTGTGGTATACAGTAAGTATTTATTATTTATTTTATATATAGTAGTGTGTATGTGTGTCCCATTGCTTTTGAATGATCTGTTACTGACCAGAATTCAGGTCTACCCTCTTGGACCTGAGTTGATATTCAGTAAAGCCAATCTACTGACACTGGGTTGTGGTGAAGGAACGTGCAACATTTATTGCAGGGCACAAAGCAAGGAAAGGGGTACCTAGAGCCGGGAAGATCCTAATTTTGATGGTTTTAGCACAGGGGCTTTTAAAGACCATGTTACAGGAGAAGCTATAGGATGCATGATAAACTTGTGGACAATTTTCTGACTGGTTGCTGATGAGGTAGCAGAATGGTGTTTCAGGAAACTCAATTATCAATCTTCCAATTCCAACCAGTCTAGGGTCTATGTGTTTGAGGTCAGCAGTTTTCACCTGGTGCGGGTCTTGCTGTTCAGTCACAAGCTCATGTCAAGTTCTTTGTGATCCCATGAATTGTAGCATGCTACTCTTCTGCTTTCACTGTCTCCTAGAGTTTGTTCAAACTCATGTCCATTGAGTTGGTGGGGGTCTAGTTTCTATAAAAACAACTTAAGAATGTATGTCAGGCATTGTTATCTGTTTTTTTTTTTTATCAAGGAGCCAATCTTACAGTTTGACTTATTGCTTAAAATATTCTCTCTTGTTTGTTGAACTGCCTCTTTGTTCCCATTTCTGCTCTTTCTTAAATGAATAACTGCTTGAGGCTGTGTTTAGAACTCAGGGAGGCCTAGGAGACTAGAGACAAGGACATAAACATGCTTTTATATCCAGGCTCTCCCTTCCCTTAGGGTCTTGCTTGGTTTCAATCCCTTCTTTTCTCTGATACTCCTCAATCCTGAGGGGAACAGGGGTGGGACAAGAAAGGCAAAACAATTATGGATAAGGCAGTTAATCATAAACTTGGCAGGGAAACTTAATTTTTAGGTGGACAGGGGTTCAAGCCCAAGAAACATTTGTTTACCAAACATTGACTCTTTTTTATCTTCCTGTGAATCACCTTACTTCTCTTTGACACCTCAGACACCTACTCTCTTTTTCTGAGCCCAGAATAATGTGCAGATCTCAACTTGCCTTGCTGTTTTTGGAATCCTTTATACTATCTGTTTGCCCCACGTACAGGTAGTAAATTTTACTAAGAGGGGAGAGGGGGAATGCTTTCCCACAGTCACAGAGTAAACAGATAGAAATGAACTAAAACCCATGTATTTTGATTTAAATTCAACAAATCTCTATCAAGTATAATTATATTCTATGCAAAGGATGAAACAATGAAAGATTTTGAACCTGTCTTCAGAGAGCCCACAGTTTAAATTTTAGTTGTTGACAATATATAATGGGTGCAGTGTTTCTCTCATAAAATATTAATTTTGTTTAAATCTAGCTTTTTTTTGAAGGCTAAACCATGACTCTTACAAAATGAACAAATGTTAGAGATTTTACTTAATTCATTAATTAATGAGGTCCTATGGATTGAAGGGAGCCCTCCAAAAAGATGTTAAAGTCCTAAACCCTTAGTAACTGTGAATGTGACCATATTTGGAAATAGGGTCTTGGCAGATGTAACTGAATTAGATGTAACTGGATTAGAGTGGGCTTTTATTCAAATGACTGGTCTCTATACAAAACAGCCATGTGTAGACACAAAAACATAAAGATAGGTGGAAAAGGCCATGTGACCAAGCAGGATACAGTTGGAGTGGTGCAGCTACAAAGGTAAGGAAGCTTAAGCACTGCCAGCATCACCAGAAGCTAGGAAGAGGTAAGGAAGATTCTCTCATTGAGCCTTCGGAGAGAGCATGGACTTGCTGATGCCTTGATTTCAAACTTCTATCTTCTAAAATGTGAGAGAATACATTTCTGTTGATTTAAGCTATTAAGAGTTTGGTACTTTGTTGCAGTAGCCCTCAAAAAGCCAATGCATAAGGGGAAGAGTAAACTATTAATTGATTCAAAGGAGATTACAAGAAGCAAGAGGCTTCCCTGGTGGCTCAGTGGTAAAGAATCCTCCTGTCAATGCAGGAGATGTGGGTTCAATCTCTGGGCCCAGAAGATCCCTAGAGAAGGAAATGGCAACTTTTTCCAGTAATTTGCCTGGAAAATACCAGGGACAGAGGAGCCTGGAGGATTATAGTCCATGGTGTCAAAAGAGTTTGACAGGATTTAGCAACTAAAAAGCAACAACAACAAAGAGCAGATATATCTGTTTAACAATGCTAAAAGAAATTTTTTGATAGGTATAGAAGTGATTTCTTGGAAAGGGAATCAATTCATCTCCTCCAGCCAAAATTCATTTTCATTGCTATGAACAAGAAGCATTTACACAACAGTTTTTTTGGACAATTTACAGAATTATAAAATAGCTCAAAGATGAAAAGTTGCAGATCCAGGGTGTGGTCATAACGTGCCCAATAATCCCCTTATTTTGTTATGTTAACATCTTTCACAATTTAATCAAAATCAGAAAATTAACCAATGATAAATTACTTGCTATACATTTGAAATGCATTTCTGTGTTGAAAGATTTATCCCACTTTTAGTTTTCAGTCCTCAGTATGCATTTCATTATATGTTTGTTGTAACAATTTTCTTACTAAAAGGATTTAGGAAAGGAAATGTATTTGCATGTATCTTTTCCTGGTTATGCAGTGGCACCTATACCCTAGAACATTCTGTTCAGGGTTGACTTTAATCTTCTTTACATTTGAGCTCTATCTTCCAAATTTATCACTTGCTTTTTCTAAGCAATCTTTCAGTCTTACAAGGAACAATGGCCCTTAAGAAAAACTCATTCATTCTATGCTCTACATAAATTCTTGAAAGTTGCTCCCTTTTCCTCTAGTCTGTTTATCTAGGGATATGATTCAATCTTCAGGGAAACTTCCTTACACCTGACTTCTGAGTGCACTCACTTACTCTCATCTTCCATTAAATTTTAGTCAGCTTCTGAGTTCAGCTTTTCATTGTTTTCTGATCATTTCATATGTTTAATTTTATCTTTTTAACCATATAGGGGTCACACTCTGGTAAGGCCAGAATTGTGTGTTTGCAAGCATGATATTTTTAAATTGAATTTGAGTGCCTCTAGGAGGAAAGCCCCATGGGCGGAGGAGCCTGGTAGGCTGCAGTCCATGGGGTTGCTAGGAGTCAGACCCGACCCTTCACTTTCACTTTTCACTTTCATGCATTGGAGAAGGAAATGGCAACCCACTCCAGTGTTCTTGCCTGGAGAATCCCAGGGACAGGGGAGCCTGGTGGGCTGCCGTCTCTGGGGTCGCACAGAGTCGGACACGACTGAAGTGACTTAGCAACAGCAGCAGCAGCAGGAGGAAAGCACCCTATCTTCCCTTTTCTGTAGCTCTCACTTTACCTTATCATTGTATCACTGAACATTTAATTCCCTGTGCTTCTTCTCTGGACTCAAAGGCATTTGACTTCTGTACCTTGTTAGAGCTTCCTGGTGGCTCAGTGGTAAAGAATCCACTTGCCTATGCAGGAGATATGGGTTCAGTCCCTGGGTCCGGAAGACCCTCTGGAGAAGTAAATGGCAACTCACTCCAGTATTCTTGCCTGGGAAATCCCCTGGGCAGAGGAGCCTGGAGGGAAACAGTCCATTGGGCTGCAAAAAATCAAACATGACATAGCCACTAAACAACACGACAACAACCATGTTACAGAGACTGAAGAATATAAGCTATATGTTATCAGGAGCATTGTTTTCTACTACACCTATATCCTTTGTGCATTCCTTGGCTCAGCTGTGTGTGTAGGTGTGTTTAATATCCACTTTTTTTTTTAATAAGTCAATCTGAAATAAACTTTTGGCTATGTGAAAAGCCAGTGATAATAGCATGAATTCACACTTGTATATTCTAGAGCTTACAAACATTTGTATGTACATTTTCTCATTAAATTCGCATAATTTTCTGATAAGGTAGAAGTTACTTTTACTATTTACATATGGGAAAACTAAAGGAAAGTGAAAGCTGCTCAGTTGTGTCTGACTCTTTGTGACCTCTTGGACTATACAGTCCATGGAATTCTCCAGGCCAGAATACTGCAATGAGTAGCTGTTTCCTTCTCTAGGGGATCTTCTCAATCCAAGGATCAAACCCAGGTCTCTCGTATTGCAGGCAAATTCTTTACCAGCTGAGCCACAGGGAAGCCCCATGAGACTCAGATAAATGAAATGCCTTGCTAATCACACAGTCAATAACCAGCAGATTTACTTTTTTAAAATATTATATAAAGAAGTTCAAATAAATGTAAGCTTATGTACATGCTTTGTTTCTAAAGGAAGGAAAAATTACATTTAGAAAATGCTGCAGGCATGCTAATAGGGCATGTTACTGCAGAGAACTGAGAAAATGAAAGAAATCTTTAGTTAGCTTTGCATATCACCTGAAAGCTTTCTATGTATAAATACAGGATGAGGTTTGTAAAATTAGTCTCACTGCTACCCATATTCATCAATTCTATCCTATTTGTTGATTGCTTTTGCTCATGTTATCTTTTTATTCTTTATCCACAAAATTAAAAAGAACATATGTAGCTGTCCACTCAGAACAGCCTCATTCACAAACAAATTTTCTTTTTAAAAGGCTAACAAATGATAAATAAGAGGACTGGCTAAATACATTATGTTTCTATTAGCTGCATTTTCATACCTCATGGCAAATAGATGGATAAAAAGTGGAAACAGTGGCAGATATTATTTTCTTGGGCTCCAAAATCACTGTGAACAGTGACTGTAGCCACAAAATTAAATGATGCTTGCTCCTTGGAAGAAAAACTATGACCAACCTAGACAGCACATTAAAAAGCAGAAACATCACTTTGCTGAAAAAGATTCATATAGTCAAGGCTCTGGTTTTTCCAATAGTCATGTACAGATGTGAGAGTTGGACCACACAGAAGGCTGAGTGCTGAAGAACTGATGCTTTTGAATTGTGGTGCTGGAGAAGACTTGAGAGTCCCTTGGAATGCAAGGATAAAACCAACAAATCCTAAAGGAAATAAAGCCTGAATATTCCTTGGAACGACTGACGCTGGAACTTAATCTCCAATATTTTAGCCACCTGATGTGAAGAGCCGACTCATTGGAAAGGACTCTGATGCTGGGAACGACTGAAGGCAGGAGGAGAAGGGGGCGACAGAAGGTGAGTTGGTTGGATGGCATCATGGACTCAATGGACATGCTGCTGCTGCTAAGTAGCTTCAGTCGTGTCTGACTCTGTGAGACCCCATACACAGCAGCCCACCAGACTCCTCTTTCTCTGGGATTCTCCAGGCAAGAACACTGGAGTGGGTCAATGGACATGAATTTGAGCAAATTGCAGGAAATAGTGAAGGACAGGGAAGCCTGGCCTGCTACAGTCCATGGGGTTGCAAAGGGTCAGACATGAGTCAGCTGTTAAACAACAACAAATTAGTTTCATTACCAGATTTCTTTAGATTCACTGTACAGTTCAGTTCAGTTCAGTCTCTCAGTCGTGTCTGACTCTTTGAGACCCCATGAATCACAGCACGCCAGGCCTCGCTGTCCATAACCAACTCCCGGAGTTCACTCAGACTCACGTCTATTGAGTCAGTGATGCCAACCAGCCATCTCATCCTCTATCAGCCCCTTCTCCTCCTGCCCCCAATCCCTCCCAGCATCAGACTCTTTTCCAATGAGTGAACACGTCGCATGAGGTGGCCAAAGTACTGGAGTTTCAGCTTTAGCATCATTCCTTCCAAAGAACACCCCAGGCTGATCTCCTTCAGAATGGACTGGTTGGATCTCCCTGCAGTCCAAGGGACTCTCAAGAGTCTTCTCCAACACCACAGTTCAAAAGCATCAATTCTTTGGTGCTCAGCTTTCTTCACAGTCCAACTCTCACATCCATACATGACCACTGGAAAAACCATAGCCTTGACTGGACAGACCTTTGTTGGCAAAGTAATGTCTCTGCTTTTGAATATACTGTCTAGGTTGGTCATAGCTTTTCTTCCAAGGAGTAAGCGTCTTTTAATCTCATGGCTGCAATCATCATCTGCAGTGATTTTGGAGCCCCTCAAAATAAAGTCTGACCCTGTTTCTACTGTTTCCCCATCTATTTCCCATGAAGTGAAGGGATCAGATGCCATGATCTTCATTTTCTGAATGTTGAGCATTAAGCCAACTTTTTCACTCTCCTCTTTCACTTTCATCAAGAGGCTCTTTAGTTCTTGTTCACTTTCTGCCATAAGGGTGGTGTCATCTGCATATCTGAGGTTATTGATATTTCTCCCAGCAATCTTGATTCCAGCTTGTGCTTCTTCCAGCCCAGCATTTCTCATGATATACTCTGGATAGAAGTTAAATAAGCAGGGTGACAATATACAGCCTTGACATACTCCTCTTCCTATTTGGAACCAGTCCGTTGTTCCATGTCCAGTACTAACTGTTGCTTCCTGACCTGCAAACAGGTTTCTCAAGAGGCAGGTCAGGTGGTCTGGTATTCCCATCTCTTAAAGAATTTTCCACAGTTTATTGTGATCCACACAGTCAAAGGCTTTGATGTAGTCAATAAAGCAGAAACAGATGTTTTTCTGGAACTCTCTTGCTTTTTCGATGGTCCAGTGGATGTTGGTAATTTGATCTCTGGTTCGTCTACCATTTCTAAAACCAGCTTAAACATCTGGAAGTTCATGGCTCATGTATTGCTTAAGGGTGGCTTGGAGAATTTTGAGCATTACTTTACTAGCATGTGAGATGAGTGCAATTGTGTGATAGTTTGAGCATTCACTGTAGCTTCACATTAAGATTACCTTTAAGACTGTTCTTATTTCTATAAGATACCAAATAAGAATACTTATTTTTCATAACTGATTTAATCTAAATTTAAAATGATTCATAGTGATTTGAAATGTATTACATTAAAATTTTGTGCACCATTTTCAAGATCGGAGACAAATGAGTTGACTGTTCAATTGATTAGATATTTAAATGGATTAGCAAAATAAAATTTCCGTTAAACTAAACTATGACTATTATTTATTTTTTGTCCAAAGGCTTTCTATTTGGAAAGAAACTTTCTTGCCAAAATAGAATTTTCTTTAATATTAAATCTCTATTAAGGGGGCTATACTTTAATTTTTATTATGAATGACAGTGTTTCCCATATGGATCCTATTCTGTTATGACTTCTTAAATAGGAAACACTTTACCCATTATTATGAAATGGCTCACAATTATGCAGCTGATGACTGTACTCTGTTATGAACACAGCTTTAGGCAATATTAAAATGTGAAAGGTTATTTACTCCCAGACAAATGGCTACAAGCTTCTACAATGTTTGAATGCTGCCATTTGTTTCTTTTTTCTAATTTTTTAATAGTATTTTCAAACATACAGCAAAGTTGAAAGAATTTTACTATAAACACTCAAATACCCCAAACCTAGATTCTGCTATTAACCTTGTACCACAGGAGGTGTTTGCTTTATCACATATGTATGCATCCCTCTGTTCATCTCTCAATCCATCTTATTTTTTATTCATTTGAAAGCAATCATAGACATTAATACATTTCCCTCTATATAATTCAGCATACATATTATTAACTAGAGTTCAGATAGAGTATCTTCTTTTGATATAAAATTTATGTAATAAAGCATATGACAATTGCTCAGTTTTGACAAAATTTTTCAGTCACAAAGTCATGTCTGATTCTTTGTAACCCCATGGACTACAGCATACCAGTATCCTCTGTCCTCTTCTGTCTCCTGAAGTTTCCTGTAATTCATTTCCATTGAGTCTATGATGTCATCCAAGCATCTCATCCTCTGTCATCTCCTTCTCTTCCTGCCCTCAATTTTTCCCAGCATCAGGGTCTTTTCCAGTGAATTGGCTCTTCACATCAGACGGTCAAAGCACTAGAGCTTCAGCTTCAGCATCAATCTTACGAATGAATATTCAGGGTTGATTTCCTTCAGGATTGACTTTTTTGATCTCTTTGCAGTCCAAGAGACTCTCAAGAGTCTTCTCCAGTCCAGCACCACAATTTGCAAGCATCAATTCTTCAGTGTTCAGCCTTCTTTATGCACAACTTTCACATCTGTTCATGACTACTGGAAAAAACATAGCTTTGACTATACAGACCTTTGTCGGAAAAGTGATGTCTCTGCTTTCAATGTGCTGTCTAGGTCTGTCATAACTTTCCTTCCAAGGAGCAAATGCTTCTTTAACATCATGGTTTTCTTATTTCTTTTGTTGTTGTTTTAATTGCTAAGTCGTCTCCGACTCTTTTGTGACCTCATAGACTGTAGCCTGCCAGGCTCCTCTGTCCATGGGATTTCCCAGGCAAGGATACTACAGTAGGTGGCCATTTTCTTCTCTGGGGAATCTTCCCAGTGATCAAACACACATCTTCTACATTGGCAGGTGGATTCTTTACTGCTAGTTACTGAGAAGCCCCTTTGACAAAAACACACACCGATATAATCCAAATTCTATCAAAATGTCATGTTGCATTTTGCCTCTTTTAAACTTTAAAAAAAATTTTTGTTGTTGTTGTTGTTTATTTGCTATTGCTCTTGCTTTGTTTGCTTTGATAGCTGTAGGTTGTCTTTGTGCCCATGGTCAGCCTGCAGTGTGAACTTTGTGTCTTCTCAGGTGGTTTTGAGCCTGAGCTTTTCCAGGGCATACACAATCACTTATTTCCTTTCTCTGTATTTGTAGTTGCTTTTACAATGTCATAGTTTTTAATGTCTCATCTCCAAAGGAGAAAAACAATTAAGTGGCATTAAAGGGTGCCAGCTCTTTAAATCCCTAGGAAATCACCTTAAGTAGAGGGGAAGGACTTGCAAAAATGAGAGTGTGGAACAATGGCTACTCACTCTTTGTACCTCTCTGACCAGAAACAGCAGTCAGCAATCAAAGTCAACATCACTGGTGTTTGGAGGACTAGTTGCTTTTCGTCTACCTTGGCTTTCTTCTGTTGTATGCTAACTGCTGGTGGAACAAATGCAAGTTGTCTACCACAGGGCTGGGGAGAATGGAACTAGCTTCTAATGTGATAAGAGATTAGATTGAGTGAAATTAACCATAATTTACTGCCCAAAACTTCCCTGGAAGTTGAAAACTTTCAATAAACTCCAGAGTAAAACAGTCCCATCAGACAGATTCTGCCAATGCAATTGTTATCTAAGGAAGGGAGACCGATTCCCACTCTGCTATCAGAGTGGTATTTCCCACTCTGCTATCTTCCCAGAATCCTTTCTCTCCCTCCACTCTTGATAGTATATCTGACTCTTCCCTCTATTTTTTTTTTTAGGAAGACATTCTTGAATATCCCATAGATGGAGCTCAAGATCTCCTGACATTGTATTGGTATTCCTAGTAGAGGAAAAAATTTTAAATGAAATTAACAGAGCAACACTTTCTACTAATATTAAGTAAAACTTTTTGCACTTTCTTAGAGATAGACCACATTTTACATTAAGGAAGAAAAATATTTAATATATCCAATTTGCTTATTAAAATTTCTGTTGTTTAAAATTAATGCTTACTTGCTTGTTATACTTTCATAGAATTAGGAAGAAACATGTACAACTGTAAGCCTAAATATTAAAAAATAAAACAACAAATGACTATGATGATATGTTACTTTTTCTGTCTTGGGAGAAGAAATAAAATCAGTAAGGACAGCACCTCTGTTCTGAGTCCTATCACTTAGCATGTTGTGCCAGCTCCAGATTGAAGATTAGTCAAAGTGATGGAGAATTGTACCCTTTGTAAGTAATGGTCTTCCCAGATGGTGCTATGGGTCCAAGTAAAGGACCCATCTGCCAATGCAGAAAACATGAGACATAGGTTTGATCCCTGGGTCAGGAAGATCCCCTGGAGGAGGGCATGGAAATCTACTCCAGTATTTTTGCCTGGAGAATTCCATTGGCAGCCCACATAGTCCACAGGATCACAGAGTCAGACACGACTGAAGTGACTTAGCACACAGACAAGTATGAGATGTGTAACATCTGAGAAGTACTTGATTTTGCATTTATTGGGATAAAGAAGACTGAACCACTTTGATAGGTCTCTCTGTCTCAGGGTTTCTGTGGTTTCCATGTCTATTGCTATGGCTTAGGGAGAGGAAGTGCCTTGAATTTTCAGATGCCAAGCAATTAGTTATGACTGTTGTTTTTCTCACTGTGAACATGTCTTCTTTCTTCTCATAGTTAGGTATTTTGCATGGTGTAAATAGGAAAAAATGTTTCAGACTTTCAAATCTGGCAAACCTTTGTTGATTCCTGATACTCACTTATTCTCTGAATAGTTACCTAGTTTTAGAAATGTCTTTGTACATTGGTTTCTTCATCTATAAAGTGTCAGTGACAATCCAGAAGTCAGAAGGTTGCTGTCAGTAACCTGTTTGACATAGTGCTTATCATCAAATAAAGATTTGCTTACTTCTAAATTGATATGTCAAAACCCTGGAAAAATGGCTTCCAGAACTATTCTTTGATTCTTCTGTTAGGAAAATTCATGCAAGTACTCAACTGAAGGTTCTTCAAACTGTTTCCAGCAAAATACTAGTCTCACAAGCTGATAACTACTTTGCTTTTGTCTGCGTACCTGGGAGGGTAGGTATGTTTTTGAGAGTCTGTGGAAGACTCTGATAGGAAAGATTTGCAGTCAGATTAGTTCAAGTCCATGACTTCTCAGGATGCCAATGACCAAGAAGGAAAGAAAGTTAATTAGTCTATATGGGGTTTTATTTTTTCGTACTTTTGGTTGAGTGATCTATTACCATTAAAATGTTAATTTAAATTTTGTAATATCATATTTTTAAAATTACATGCTTTGCAAATTTTAGTAAGTTGTGATGCTAATTTTATGGGAAACCCAAATAGAAGACTAGTTTGAAAGAAGAAATCAAGCTATGTAAATAACCTGAGAGAAACCAAAAGTAAACATAAAATGGCTGCAAAAGAGAAAAAATCTAAATTAAGAATAATAAAAAGTGTTCACCAGCTCAGTTCAGTTCAGTCACTCAGTCGTGTCCAACTCTTTGCGACCCCGTGAATTGCAGCACGCCAGGCCTCCCAGTCCATCACCAACTCCCGGAGTTCACTCAGACTCACGTCCATCAAGTCAGTGATGCCAACCAGCCATCTCATCCTCTGTCGGCCCCTTCTCCTCCTGCCCCCAAACCCTCCCAGCATCAGAGTCTTTTCCAATGAGTCAACTCTTCGCATGAGGTGGCCAAAGTACTGGAGTTTCAGCTTTAGCATCATTCCTTCCAAAGAAATCCCAGGGCTGATCTCCTTCAGAATGGACTGCTTGGATCTCCTTGCAGTCCAAGGGACTCTCAAGAGTCTTCTCCAACACCACAGTTCAAAAGCATCAATTCTTCGGCACTCAGTCTTCTTCACAGTCCAACTCTCACATCCATACATGACCACAGGCAAAACCATAGCCTTGACTAGACGGACCTTAGTCGGTAATGTCTCTGCTTTTGAATATACTATCTAGGTTGGTCATAGCTTTTCTTCCAAGGAGTAAGCGTCTTTTAATTTCATGGCTACAATCACCATCTGCAGTGATTTTGGAGCCCAAGAAAATAAAGTCTGACACTGTTTCTGCTGTTTCCCCATCTATTTCCCATGAAGTGGTGGGACTGGATGCCATGGTCTTCGTTTTCTGAATGTTGAGCTTTAAGCCAACTTTTTCGCTCTCCACTTTCACTCTCATCAAGAGGCTTTTCAGTTCCTCTTCACTTTCTGCCATAAGGGTGGTGTCATCTGCATATCTGAGGTTATTGATATTTCTCCCTGCAATCTTAATTCCAGCTAGTGTTTCTTCCAGTCCAGCGTTTCTCATGATGTACTCTGCATAGAAGTTAAATAAGCAGGGTGACAATATATAGCCTTGACATACTCCCTTTCCTATTTGGAACCAGTCTGTTTTTCCATGTACAGTTATAACTGCTGCTTCCTGACCTGCATACAGATTTCTCAAGACGCAGGTCAGGTGGTCTGATATTCCTATCTCTTAAAGAATTTTCCATAGTTTATTGTGATCCACACAGTTGAAGGCTTTGACATAGTCAATAAAGCAGAAATAGATGCTTATTTGGAACTCTCTTGCTTTTTTGCTGATCCAGCAGATGTTGGCAATTTGATCTCTGGTTCCTCTGCCTTTTCTAAAACCATCTTGAACATCAGGAAGTTCACGGTTCACGTATTGCTGAAGCCTGGCTTGGAAAATTTTGAGCATTATTTTACTAGCATGTGAGATGACAGCAATTGTGCGATAGTTTGAGCATTCTTTGGCATTGGCTTTCTTTGGAACTGGAATGAAAACTGACCTTTTCCAGTCCTGTGGCCACTGCTGAGGTTTCCAAATTTGCTGGCATATTGAGTGCAGCACTTTCACAGCATCATCTTTCAGGATTTGAAATAGCTCAACTGGAATTCCATCACCTCCACTAGATTTGTTCATAGTGATGCTTTCCAAGGACCACGTGACTTCACATTCCAGGATGTCTGGCTCTAGATGAGTGATCACACCATCATGATTATCTGGGTCATGAAGATCTTTTTTGTACAGTTCTGTGTATTTTTGCCACCTCTTCTTAATGTCATCTGCTTCTGTTAGGTCCAGACCATTTCTGTCCTTTATCGAGCCCATCTTTGCATGAAATGTTCCCTTGGTATCTCTAATTTTCTTGAAGTGATCTCTAGGCTTTTTCATTCTGTTGTTTTCCTCTATTTCTTTGCATTGATCACTCAAGAAGGCTTTCTTATCTCTTCTTGCTATTCTCTGGAACTCTGCGTTCAGATGCTTATATCTTTCCTTTTCTCCTTTGCTTTTCACCTCTCTTCTTTTCACAGCTATTTGTAAGGCCTACCCAGACAGCCATTTTGTTTTTTTGCATTTCTTTTCCATGGGGATGGTCTTGATCCCTGTCTCCTGTACAATGTCACAAAACTCATTCCATAGTTCATCAGGCACTCTATCTATCAGATCTAGGCCCTTAAATCTATTTCTCACTTCCACTGTATAATCATAAGGGATATGATGTAGGTCATACCTGAGTGGTCTAGTGGTTTTCCCTAGTTTCTTCAATTTGAGTCTGAATTTGGTAATAAGGAGTTCATGATCTGAGCCACAGTCAGCTCCTGGTCTTGTTTTTGTTGACTGTATAGAGCTTCTCCATGTTTGGCTGCAAAGAATATAATCAATCTGATTTTGGTCTTGACCATCTGGTGTTGTCCATGTGTAGAGTCTTCTCTTATGTTGTTGGAAGAGGGTGTTTGCTATGACCAGTGCATTTTCTTGGCAAAACTCTGTTAGTCTTTGCCCAGCTTCATTCCGCATTCCAAGACCAAATTTGCCTGTTACTCCAGGTGTTTCTTGACTTCCTACTTTTGCATTCCAGTCCCCTATAATGAAAAGGACATCTTTTTTGGGTGTTAGTTCTAAAAAGTCTTGTAGTTCTTCATAAAACCTTTCAACTTCAGCTACTTCAACATTACTGGTTGGGGCATAGACTTGGATAACTGTGATATTGAATGGCTTGCCTTGGAAATGAACAGAGATCATTCTGTCATTTTTGAGACTGTATCCAAGTACTGCATTTCGGACTCTTTTGTTGACCATGATGGCTACTCCATTTCTTCTGAGGGATTCCTGCCCACAGTAGTAGATGTAATGGTCATCTGAGTTAAATTCACCCATTCCAGTCCATTTTAGTTCACTGATTCCTAGAATGTTGACGTTCACCCTTGCCATCTCTTGTTTGACCACTTCCAATTTGCTTTGATTCATGGACCTGACATTCCAGGTTCCTATGCAATATTACTCTTTACAGCATCGGTCCTTGCTTCTATCACCAGCTGGGTATTGTTTTTGCTTTTGCTTCATCCCTTCATTCTTTCTGGAGTTATTTCTCCACTGATCTCCAGTAGCATATTGGGCACCTACTGACCTGGGGAGTTCCTCTTTCAGTATCCTATCATTTTGCCTTTTCATACTGTTCATGGGGTTCTCATGGCAAGAATACTGAAGTGGTTTGCCACTCCCTTCTCCAGTGGATCACATTCTGTCAGACCTCTCCACCATGACCGGCCCGTCTTGGGTTGCCCTGCGTGTGGCTGCGACCCGGTGCACTAAGCGCAGCCGAGAAGAGTTACCCCACGGCTGAGGTTTGGGGCAGCAGCTGAGAGTGCCAGGCTGAAATGGCGCAGGAATGGCCGAGAGGAGCTACCCAAGTCTGAGGTCAGGGGTGGCGGCTGGGAGGAGCTACCCTGTGTCTGAGGTCAGTGGTGGCCGGGAGGAGTCACTCCACGTCCGAGGTCAGGGGCGGCTGGGAGAAGCCAACTTGCGCCCGAGGCCAGGGGCGGTGGCCCTGAGGAGCCACCCCAAGCCCGAGGCAGGGGTGTCGGCCGGGAGGAGCCACCCCACATTGGAGGCCAGGGGCGGCACCCGAGGCCAGGGGCAGCGGCCGGGAGGAGCAACCTGAGGAGTGGTGGCTGCGCGGGTGTAGGAGGGCCTAATCCCACATTGAAGGTCAGGAAGGGTGGTGGTAAGGAGATACCTCTCGTCCAAGGTAAGGAGCAGTGGCTGTGCTTTGTTGGAGCAGCCGTGAAGAGATACCCCACGCCCAAGGTAAGAGAAAGCCAAGTAAGATGGTAGGTGTTGTAAGAGGGCATCAGAGGGCAGACACACTGAAACAATACTCACAGAAAACTAGTCAATCTAATCACACTAGGACCACAGCTTTGTCTAACTCAATGTCTAGCTCAAAAAGTATTCATGTAGTTAGTTAAAAATTCGGTCTTCGTAAGGAAGTACAAAATAACTAGCAAACACAAACACCCGCTCCACTCCCATTTCTATCCCTCTCAGCTATTTTTCCCTGAAGGTCACTATTGCAACCATTTTTTTCTGAAGCCCTCTTGAAAAATATAAACATGTAACAAAATATGTATAAAATATAATTATACATTATCTAAAATAATTGCATGTTATGCATTTTTAACATTCATAATATCACAGTACTCATATTGTCTGTATATCTAATACAGTGACTTTTTTAACAGTGAATGATAATAAATATCATATTTTGATCAGCTGCATAGTAGCTTTTTTTCACATACAACAAAATTAATTGAAATACTGACCTAAAAATGGGCATTTAGATTGTTTACAGATTACTTTAACTGAATCTTTAACATTCAATGAGCAAATCACCAGCAGCAGTATTACTGAGCCAAAAAATATTTTAAAAATTATAAATTCATTTTTATATGGTGTATTAATGTTGGGTATTCCAAGCTTAAAAACTTGGGGAAAAAGCCCTCAAAAGCACAGAATATTGTTATGATTTTTTTCCCTGACATCAACATAAGTATAAATCAAATGAAAATATGATTTAAAATGATTAAAATGAGTGAAGAGTCTGAAAGTGTAGATTAGCCAAATGGACTTTGTGGAGCCAATGGACTAGGAAGTGATTATGTTTCTTCCTGGAAAGCGTAGGGTTCTTGAAAGTGAAAAAAGTAAAAGTGTTAGTTCTTCAGTCATGTCTAACTCTTTGCAACCCCATGAACAGAAGCCTGCCAGGCTCCTCTGTCCATGGAATTCTCTAGGCAAGAATACTTGACTATGTCACTGTTCCCTTCTCCAAGGGGTCTTCCTGACCCAGGGATCGAACCTGGGTCTCCAGCATTGCAGGCGGTTTCTTTACCATCTGAAAAGTGAAACCGCTCAGTCATGTCGGACTCTTTGTGACCCCATGTTCTTCTATACAGTCCATGGAATTTTCCGGGCCACAATACTGGAGTGGGTAGCCTTTCCCTTATCCAGGGGATCTTCCCAACCCAGGGATTGAAGCCAGGTCTCGCGCACTGCGGGCAAATCCTTTACCAGCTGAGCCACCAGGGAAGCCCAAGAATACTGGAATGGGTAGCCGATCCCTTCTCCAGCAGATCTCTCCCACCCAGGAATCCAACTGGGATCTCCTGCATTGTGGGTGGATTTTTACCAACTGAGCTATCAGGGAAGCCCTTACCATCTGAGGCACCGAGGTAAGATGAAGGGAACACATAGAGACTCAAATCTGGGGAAGTGGGGAAGGTCATTAAACTATAGAAAGTAGCTCCAAAAGGTCATATGTGTGTGTGTGTGTCAGTGACTCAGTCATGTTGGACTCTCTGTGACCCCATGGACTGTAGCCCTCCAGGCTTTTCTGTTCATGGGATTCTCCAGGCAAGAATCCTGGAGTGGGTTGCCATTTCCTTCTCCAGTTAAAAGGTCATATATGTGGGAGAAAAGCCAAAGGAAGATAACTCTAGAGTATGGAACCACAATAGTAGCTCTAAGTACCCAATCTATTTAGCAAGACTCTCAAGAGGAGTATTTAGGTTTAAAGAAACGGGGGTCAGGTAGGGGGCAAGCTAACAAATGAACTAGCAAAGAAAAAGAAAGTGAAACTACACAAAGAAATTCACCCCCAAAGAAGCAGCCTGATTGGCATTACCATTTGAAAGAAGACTCAGCCTCTGCAGAAATTTAATAAACACATGAAAAATATGAAATTTGGGGTATTTAGTTTTTGCTTGTCAATCTGTCTTATCTTTTCTGTTATTTACTTATTGCCTAAATAATTTTTATAACAAACTACTGAAAACCTAGTAACTTAAGAAAAGAAACAGTTTATTAGTTCCTTAAGTCTCCTGGACAGTTGTGCAATTCTGCCTGTGAATATTGGCTGAACAGAGTAGTTATGTTGGTTGGGATTCATTCACAAGTCTGGAAGTTTTCATGCTATCAGCTCACTTAGGATGTCTTTGGCTGACTCCACATGTCCCATCTTTCGGCAGCATGGCCTGAGCATCCTGTTATGGTGATGATAGAAATTCAAGAAAGAAAGCAAAATGCACACATGCTTTTTTTGCTTGCACCAAATTTGTTGCTATCCCATTGGTCAATGCAAGTCACATGGCCAAGTCCAAGGTCAATGTGAAAGGGCACTATCAAAGGATGTGGCTATGGAAAGGCTTAAAAAATGCAATTATTAGTACAAGCATCTATCGTTCATTCTCTCTTGCTTCTTGGCCCTTCACCATGCCTATATTATTCTTCTCTATTTTCTCATCCCCAATACCAATAGCTTTTCAGTGTTTAGACCTCAGCTCAATGGCATTTCTCTACAGAAGACCGTAGACACTCCTAGATTGGGTTATTGTTGTTCAGTTGCTAAGTTGTGTCTGACTCTTTGTGAGCCCATGGCCAACAGCACACCAGGCTTCCCTGTCCTTCACTGTCTCTCAGAGTTTGCTCAAATTTTTGTTCATTGTGTCAGTGATACTATCTAATCATTTCATCCTTTGCTTCCCTCTTCTCCTTTTGCCTTCAATCTTTCACAGCATCAGGGTCTTTTCCAATGATTCTGTTCTTCACATCAGGTGGCCAAAGTATTGTAGCTTCAGCTTCAGCATCGGTCTTCCAATGAATATTCAGGGTTAATTTCCTTTAGGATTGATTGGTTTAAATCTCCTTGTAGTCCAAGGGACTCTCAAGAGTCTTCTCCAGCACCACAATTCAAAAGCATCAGTTCTTTGGCACTCACCCTTCTTGATGGTCCAACTCTCACATCCATACATGACTATTGGAAAAATCATAGCTTTGACTATATGGACCTTTGTTGGCAAAGTGATGTCTGTGCTTTTTTAATGTGCTGGCTAGGCTTGTCATAACTTTGCTTCCAAGAAGTATCTTTTAATTTGTAATGTGTAGCCACATTCTGCAGTGATTTTGGAGATCGAGAAAATAAAATCTGGTACTGTTTCCATTTTTAATCTTCTTTTTGCCATGAAGTGATGGGACAAGATGCCAGGATCTTAGTTTTTTGAATGTTGAGTTTTAGGTGTTTTTTTCCAGTCTCCTTTGTCACCCTCATCAGGAGGCTCTGTAGTTCCTCTTTACTAGATTGAGTTAAAGTTACCTGTAGTGTGTGCTGCTCATCGCTTGTTACATCACTTACTGGACTGGATACTCTATGAGGATGGGGCACATAGTTTGATTTTAGAATAGCCAAAGTAATTTTACATGCATTCTTAGAAAGACTTCAACTCAGAAAAATTACTATTCTATTTCTTAAATAGGCCTAAATTCAACTTAAACTAACAATTGAATAAACAAAGTAAACTTGTTTCCTCTAATCATTTAAAACATGCATAAAGGGGGGGGCGGTCCTAAGATGGCGGAGGAATAGGACGGGAAGACCACTTTCTCCCTCACAAATTCCTCAAAAGAACATTTCAACGCTGAGCAAACTCCACAAAACAACTTCTGAATGCTGGCAGAGGACATCAGGCAACCAGAAAAGCAGATCACTGTCTTCAAAAACAGATAGGAAAAAATATAAAAGACGAAAAAAGAGACAAAGGAGGTGGGGAGGGAGCTCCATCCCAGGAAGGGAATTTTAAGAAGAGAGGTTTCCAAACACCAGGAAACACTCTCCCTGCCGAGTCTGTGGCGAGCCTTGGAAACACAGAGGGCAACATGACAGGAAGGAAAAATAAAGAAATAATTAAAACTAACAGATTACAAGCCCAACAGTAACTCCCCCAGCAGAAAAGCAGCACAGACGCCTGCATCCGCCATTGGGAAGTAGGGGCAGGGCAGGGAAGCGCGGGAGGCGCGGGCTGCAGTGCTTTGTAAGAATCGGGCAGGAACGCCCCACGTGTAACCAGAACGATCTAACTTGGGCTAGCTAACCAGACTGTGGGATAGCTACCGCCCGAAAAGCTCGAACATAAGACACCGCCAGGACCGCGCACAGAACAAAGGACGGAACGGAAAAAGCCGGCTGCAGACCATCCCCGCCGGGGACAGGCAGCCAGAGCCGTAAGGGCTGGAAAGGGGCAATTGCAGCCCCGGAGAGACTCTACCTACCAAACTGCAAGCAGGCTTCTTTGCTAAGACTTCTGGGGGTGCTGGACAGTCACCATCTGCCTCAGAAGGGGCGCCAGTGGTACACCCAGAAAACTGAGCAGCAGAGACAGAAAAGGCGACAAGTCGCAGTGACTGCTCTTGCCAAACTCCTGAGCTAGTTGGACCTGGGAAAGGCACAAAACGCAGTCCCAACCGAATCTGTGCCTCTGAGGGCTACCTGAGAGCCGAACCTGAGCGGCTTAGACCGGGGAGATGCATGCAGCCTAGGGCCAGCCTCAGACGATTCCCAGAGGAGCAATGTAGAGCCTCAGTGGTTTGTGCGCCGCAAGCAGGGGCAGGCCCTGTGGGGCTGAGACACTGTGTGCACACGACAGTGCTATTTGTTTGCAGCATCCCCCCCCCTCCCCACAGTGCGACTGAACTAGTGAGCCTAAAAAACCAGCAAACAGAAGAAGTTAAACAGAGGGAACCACCTTGGAAGTGACCCCACACTGCCCACAGCATCAGAGAAGGGCCAGATATATCTTTACTATTTTTACAATCATTCCTTTTTTTTTCCTTCTTTTTTTTCTCTTTTTCTCTAACTTTTTAAAAAATTGTTAAGTCTTCTATTTCTCCTCTAATTTTTATTTCTATAACCTACTATTACTTTTCAAAAAAAAAAGGAGACTCTATTTTTTTAAGGCAACATCATATATAGTCTTTGTGTGGTTGTTGGTGGTGTTTTTAAATAATTCTTGTGGCTTTTTTTTTTCTTTTTTCTTTTTTCCTTCTGCTTCTTTTCTTTAATATTGTATTTTTGAAAATCCAACCTCTACTCTAGATTTTTAATCCTTGCTTTTTGGTTTTTGTTGTCAATTTTGTACATTTAAAAACCCAAACTTCACTACCCAATTTTACCTGAGAGCGAGATTACTGGCTTGACCACTCTCTCCTCCTTTGGACTCTCCTTTTTCTCCGCCAGGTGGCCTCTGTCTCTCTCCTCCCCCATCTCTTCTCTATCCAACTCTGTGAATCTCTGTGTGTTCCAGACGGTGGAGAACCCCTAAGGAACTGGTTACTGGCAGGATTTGTCTCTCTCCTTTTCATTCCTCTCTCTTATCCTCCTGGCCACCTCTGTTTACTTCCTTCCTCTCCTCTTCCTTATATAACTCCGTAAATACCTCTGAGCAGTCCAGACTATGGAGCGCACATAAGGAAGTGACTACTGGCTAGCTTGCATTCTGCTCTTTTGATCTCACTGCATCTCATTCCAGTCACCTCTAACGACCCCCTCCCTCTTCTCTTCTCCATGTAACTCAGTGAAACTCTCTGGGTGTCCCTCAATGTGGAGAAACTTTTCATCTTTAACCTAGATGTTTTATCATCGGTGCTGTATAGATGGAGAAGTCTAGAGGCTATTGTAAAAATAAGACTGAAAACCAGAAGCAGGAGGCTTAAGTCCAAAGCCTGAGAACATCAGAGAACTCCTGAATTCAGGGAACATTAAGCAATAGGAGCTCATCAAACGCCTCCATACCTACACTGAAACCAAGCTCCACCCAAGGGCCAACAAGTTCCAGAGCAAGACATACCACGCAAATTCTCCAGCAACACAGGAACACAGCCCTGAGCTTCAATATACAGGCAGCTCAAAGTTACTCCAAAACCTTTGACTTCTCATAACCCATTACTGGTCACTCCACTGCACTCCAGAGAGAAGAAACCCAGTTCCACCCATCAGAACTCCAACACAAGCCTCCCTAACCAGGAAACCTTGACAAGCCACTGATACAACCCCACCCACAGTGAGGAAGCTCCATAATAAAGAGAACTCCACAAATTCCCAGAATATAAAAAGGCCACCCCAAACGCAGCAATATAACCAAGATGAAGAGACAGAGGAATACTCAGCAGGTAAAGGAACAGGAGAAATGACCAACAAACCAAACAAAAGAGGAAGAGATAGGGAATCTACCTGAGAAAGAATTCCAAATATTGATAGTGAAAATGATCCAAAATCTTGAAATCAAAATGGAATCACAGATAAATAGCCTAGAGGCAAGGATTGAGAAGATGCAAGAAAGGTTTAACAAGGACCTAGAAGAAATAAAAAAGTCAATATATAATGAATAATGCAATAAATGAGATCAGAAACACTCTGGAGGAAACAAATAGTAGAATAGTGGAGGCAGAAGATAGGACTAGTGAAATAGAAGATAGAATGGTAAAAATAAATGAATCAGAGAGGAAAAAAGAAAAATGAATTTAAAGAAATGAGGACAATCTCAGAGACCTCCAGGACAATATGAAACACTCCAACATTCGAATTATAGGAGTCCCGGAAGAAGAAGACAAAAAGAAAGACCATGAGAAAATCCTTGAGGAGATAATAGTTGAAAACTTCCTTAAAATGGGGAAGGAAATAATCACCCAAGTCCAAGAAACATAGAGAGTTCCAAATAGGATAAACCCAAGGCAAAACACCCCTAGACACATATTAATCAAATTAACAAAGATCAAACACAAAAAACAACTATTAAAAGCAGCAAGGGAAAAACAACAAATAACACACAAGGGGATTCCCATAAGGATAACAGCTGATCTTTCAATAGAAATTCTTCAGGCCAGGAGGGAATGGCAAGACATATTTAAAGTGATGAAAGAAAATAACCTACAGCCCAGATTACTGCACCCAGCAAGGATCTCATTCAAATACGAAGGAGAAATCAAAAGCTTTACAGACAAGCAAAAGCTGAGAGAATTCAGCACCACCAAACCAGCTCTCCAACAAATTCTAAAGGATATTCTCTAGACAGGAAACACAAAAAGGGTGTATAAACCCGAACCCAAAACAATAAAGTAAATGGTAACGGGATCATACTTATCAATAATTACCTTAAACGTAAATGGGTTGAATGCCCCAACCAAAAGGCAAAGACTGGCCGAATGGATACAAAAACAAGACCCCTCTATATACTGCTTACAAGAGACCCACTTCAAAACAAGGGACACATACAGACTGAAAGTGAAGGGCTGGAAAAAGATATCCCACGCAAATAGAGACCAAAAGAAAGCAGGAGTGGCAATACTCATATCTGATAAAATAGACTTTAAAACAAAGGCTGTGAAAAGAGACAAAGAAGGCCATTACATAATGATCAAAGGATCAATCCAAGAAGAAGATATAACAATTATAAATATATATGCACCCAATATAGGAGCACCGCAATATGTAAGACAAATGCTAACAAGTATGAAAGGGGAAATTAACAATAACACAATAATAGTGGGAGACTTTAATACCCCACTCACACTTATGGACAGATCAACTAAACAGAAAATTAACAAAGAAATGCAAACTTTAAATGATACATTAGACCAGTTAGACCTAATTGATATCTATAGGACATTTCACCCCCAAACAATGAATTTCACCTTTTTCTCAAGAGCTCACAGAACCTTCTCTAGGATAGATCACATCCTGGGCCATAAATCTAACCTTGATAAATTTAAAAAAATCGAAATCATTTCAAGCATCTTTTCTGCCCATAATACATTAAGATTAGATCTCAATTACAGGAAAAACTATTAAAAATTCCAACATATGGAGGTTGAAAAACACACTTCTGAATAACCAATAAATCACAGAAGAAATCAAAAAAGAAATCAAAATATGCATAGAAATGAATGAAAATGAAAACACAACAACCCAAAACTTGTGGTACACTGTAAAAGCAGTGCTAAGAGGAAAGTTCATAGCAATATAGGCATACCTCAAGAAACAAGAAAAAAGTCAAATAAATAACCTAACTCTACACCTAAAGCAACTAGAAAAGGAATAATTGGAGGACCCCAGAGTTAGTAGATGGAACGAAATCTTAAAAATTAGGGCAGAAATAAATGTAAAAGAAACAAAAGAGACCAGAGCAAAAATCAACAAAGCCAAAAGCTGGTTCTTTGAAAGGATAAATAAAATTGACAAACCATTAGCCAGACTCATCAAGAAGCAAGGAGAGAAAAATCAAATCAATAAAATTAGAAATGAAAATGGAGAGATCACAACAGACAACACAGATATACAAAGGATCATAAGAGACCACTATCAGCAGTTATATGCCAATAAAAAGGACAATGTGGAAGAAATGGACAAATTTTAGAAAAGTACAACTTTCCAAAACTGAACCAGGAAGAAATAGAAAATCTTAACAGACGCATCACAAGCACGGAAATTGAAACTGTAATCAGAAACCTTCCAGCAAACAAAAGCCAAGGTCCAGACGGCTTCACAGCTGAATTCTACCAAAAATTTGGAGAAGAGCTTACACCTATCCTACTCATACTCTTCCAGAAAATTGCAGAGGAAGGTAAACTTCCAAACTCATTCCATGAGGCCACCATCACCCTAATACCAAAACCTGACAAAGATACTACAAAAAAAGAAAACTACAGGCCAATATCACTGATGAACATAGATGCAAAAATCCTCAACAAAATTCTAGCAATCAGAATCTAACAACACATTAGAAAGATCATACACCATGACCAAGTGGGCTTTATCCCAGGGATGCAAGGATTCTTCAATATCTGCAAGTCAATCAATGTAATTCACTACATTAACAAATTGAAAAATAAAAGCCATATGATTATCTCAATAGATGCAGAGAAAGCCTTTGACAAAATTCAACATCCATTTATGATAAAAACTCTCCAGAAAGCAGGCATAGAAAGAACATACCTCAACATAATAAAAGCTATGTATGACAAACCCACAGCAAACATTATCATCAATGGTGCAAAACTGAAAGCATTTCCCCTAAAGTCAGGAACAAGACAAGGGTGCCCACTTTCACTGCTACTATTCAACATAGTTCTGGAAGTTTTGGCCACAGCAATCAGAGCAGAAAAAGAAATAAAAGGAATCCAAATTGGAAAAGAAGAAGTAAAACTCTCACTGTTTGCAGATGACATGATCCTCTACATAGAAAACCCTAAAGACTCCACCAGAAAATTTCTAGAGCTAATCAATCACTATAGTAAAGTTGCAGGATATAAAATCAACACACAGAAATCCCTTGCATTCCTATACACTAATAATGAGAAAGTAGAAAAAGAAATTAAGGAAACAATTCCATTCACCATTGCAACGAAAAGAATAAAATACTTAGGAATATATCTACCTAAAGAAACTAAAGACCTATACAGAGAAAACTATAAAACACTAGTGAAAGAAATCAAAGAGGACACTAATAGATGGAGAAATATACCATGTTCATGGATCAGAAGAATCAATATAGTAAATATGAGTATACTACCCAAAGCAATTTACAAATTCAATGCAATCCCTATCAAACTACCAGTGATATTTTTCACAGAACTAGAACAA
Organism: Budorcas taxicolor; assembly: GCF_023091745.1. Classification (NCBI taxonomy): domain Eukaryota; kingdom Metazoa; phylum Chordata; class Mammalia; order Artiodactyla; family Bovidae; genus Budorcas; species Budorcas taxicolor. The sequence continues at coordinate 186,662,327 of NC_068910.1, forward strand.
ATAATTTCAAGATTTCTATGGAAATACAAGAAACCTCGAATAGCCAAAGCAATCTTGAGAAAGAAGAATGGAACTGGAGGAATCAACTTGCCTGACTTCAGGCTCTACTACAAAGCCACAGTCATCAAGACAGTATGGTACTGGCACAAAGACAGAAATATAGATTAATGGAACAAAATAGAAAGCCCAGAGATAAATCCAAGCACCTATGGACAACTTGTCTTTGACAACGGAGGCAAGAACATACAATGGAGTAAAGACAATCTCTTAACAAGTGGTGCTGGGAAAACTGGTCAACCACTTGTAAAAGAATGAAACTAGATCACTTTCTAACACCACACACAAAGTAAACTCAAAATGGATTAAAGATCTAAATGTAAGACCAGAAACTATAAAACTCCTAGAGGAGAACATAGGCAAAACACTCTCAGACATAAATCACAGCAGGATCCTCTATGATCCACCTCCCAGAATTCTGGAAAGAAAAGCAAAAATAAACAAATGGGATCTAATTAAAATTAAAAGTTTCTGCACAACAAAGGAAAATATCAGCAAGGTGAAAAGACAGCCTTCTGAATGGGAGAAAATAATAGCAAATGAAGCAACTGACAAACAACTAATCTCAAAAATATACAAGCAACGTATGCAGCTCAATTCCAAAAAAATAAACGACCCAATCAAAAAATGGGCCAAAGAACTAAATAGACATTTCTCCAAAGAAGACATACAGATGGCTAACAAACACATGAAAAGATGCTCAACATCACTCATTATCAGAGAAATGCAAATCAAAACCACAATGAGGTACCACTTCACACCAATCAGAATGTCTGCGATCCAAAAATCTGCAAGCAATAAATGCTGGAGAGGGTGTGGAGAAAAGGGAACCCTCCTACACTGTTGGTGGGAATGCAAACTAGTACAGCCACTATGAGAACAGTGTGGAGATTCCTTAAAAAATTGCAAATAGAACTGCCTTATGACCCAGCAATCCCACTGCTGGGCATACACACCGAGGAAACCAGAATTGAAAGAGACACGTGTACCCCAATGTTCATCGCAGCACTGTTTATAATAGCCAGGTCATGGAAACAACCTAGATGTCCATCAGCAGATGAATGGATAAGAAAGCTGTGGTACATATACACAAGAGAGTATTACTCAGCCATTAAAAAGAATTCATTTGAATCAGTTCTGATGAGATGGACGAAACTGGAGCCGATTATACAGAGTGAAGTAAGCCAGAAAGAAAAACACCAATACAGTATACTAACACATATATATGGAATTTAGAAAGATGGCAATGATGACCCTGTATGCAAGACAGCAAAAAAGACACACATGTGTATAGCGGACTTTTGGACTCAGAGGGAGAGGGAGAGGGTGCGATGATTTGGGAGAATGGCGTTGAAACATGTATACTATCATGTAAGAATTGAATCACCAGTCTATGTCCGATGCAGGATACAGCATCCTTGGGGCTGGTGCACGGGGATGACCCAGAGAGATATTATGGGTGGGAGGTGGGAGGGGGGTTCATGTTTGGGAATGCATGTACACCCGTGGTGGATTCATGTCAATATATGGCAAAACCAAAACAGTATTGTAAAGTAAAATAAAGTAAAAATAAAAATTAAAAAATAAATAAGTAAAACATGCATAAAAATTCGAATTCTCAAAGTGTAAAAAAGTGAAACATCAAATATCAAGTAGATGGTCGCAGCACATCTTAGAGACCAAATATGACTTTACTGGAGGGGCAAAATCTGTCATAATCTGTCATTATCTTTCTCTACACATTTAACTGGAATTGTGTTGACAAGGTTTATATTTTAGCTCTGAGTTCCACCTTTCAAGCCACTTGCTCAAATTGTCATGATTCTCTTACTTGTACCCTAGCCCAAGTTACACCTTTAGCAGTCATTTTGAACAACATAACCCCACCTCTGCAGGTCTTGCCCCTTAGAACCAGAGTGGATCATGAGACAAGAGATTGCCCCTTACATCCAAACTGTACCATATTTGAATCCTTTTTAGGGAAGACTACATAAAAAAGTATTGTGGGGCTAGACTCATAATATTGAGTCTTGGAGCTGTAAGAGTCTCTATTTCAATGTTAATATTAGGCAACAGAACAAATTAGAAAGCAAAGGCTTTTTAAAAAAGGAGGAGAATGAGGAAGAAAAAAATTGATCTAGAGGTAAAGAGATATGAGATGGGGCTTCCCTGGTGGCTCTGTGATAAAGAATCGACCTGCCAATGAAATAGACATGGGTTCAATCCCCAGTCCTGGAAGATCCCACATGCCTTGGAGCAACTAAACCTGTGCATCACAACTACTAAGCCTGTGCCTTGGAACCTAGAAGCTGTAACTCCTGAAGCCTGCACACTCTAGAGCCTGTGCTCTACATTAAAAGAAGCCACTGCAATGAGAAGCCCATGGACCACAACTAGAGAAAATCCCATGTAGCAACAAAGACCCAGCATAGCCAAAAATAAAATAAGTAAATTAATTAGATAAATAAAAATTTTAAAAAAAAGAGAGAGACATGAGAGGTGCAGAGTCCTGGCTCATGACAGCTTCTGATCCTTCTTCTGTGGACAAGATGAATTGTCCACGTTGGTGTCAATATGATTCCTTTGCATTCTTCCAACTACTCTCCCCTCCCCCATATACTTTTTGATAATAAAACTCAGGTTTCCATCTGTTAATTGTAGCAAAAGAAACCCCAGCATGGTCAGATACAGAAAAACTTAAAACACTAGGAAAGGAGAGTAACTAGGTGAAGAGATCATTCAAATCAAGATCTCCTGATTTTAGATCTAAGTTTATCCTGGAAATTAAAAGACTCTGAGGGGCAGAAAGGCTTTAAGCATTTGAAGACTATCATGTGAAAAGCTAGATTATCCAAAATCACTGCAGATGCTGATTGCAGCCATGAAATTAAAACATGCTTACTCCTTAGAAGGAAAGTTATGACCAACCTAGACAGCATATTAAAAAGCAGAGACATTTCTTTGTCAACAAAGGTCTGTCTAGTCAAGGCTATGTTTTTTCCAGTGGTCATGTATGGATGTGAGAGTTGGACTATAAAGAACGTTGAGCACCTAAGAATTGATGTTTTTCAGCTGTGGTGTTGGAGAAGACTCTTGAGAGTCCCTTGGACTGCAAGGAGATCTAACCAGTCCATCCTAAAGGAGATCAGCCCTGGGTGTGTATTGGAAGGACTGATCTTGAAGCTGAAACTCCAATACTTTGGCCACCTGATGTGCAGAGCTGACTCATTTGAAAAGACCCTGATGCTGGGAAAGATTGAGGGCAGGAGGAGAAGAGGACGACAGAGGATGAGATTGTTGGATGGCATCATCGACTCAATGGACACGAATTTGGGTAAACTCCGGGAGTTAGTGATGGACAGGGAGGCCTGGCGTGCTGCAGTTCATGGGGTTGCAAAGAGTCAGACACTACTGAGCGACTGAACTGAACTGAATACTATTTTCTGTTTGATTGTCCCTGGTGGCTCAGATGGGAAAGCGTCTGTCTACAATGCAGGAGACCCGGGTTCGATCCCTGGGTCGGGAAGATCCCTGGAGAAGGAAATGGCAATCCACTCCAGTATTCTTTCCTGGAAAGTCCCATGGACAGAGGAGCCTTGTTGGCTACAGTCCATGGGGACGCAAAGAGTCGGACACGACTGAGCGACTTCACTTCACTTGTATATGCAGCTGAGAGCCATGGGGAAGCAGATTTCAACTCAGTTAAAGAATCTTCTAAGCTGGTCCATAATGGTTTGTAAGTTTTCTGATACACACTGAAATTTGTTTATTCAACACAGATGTCCTCATGGTAGGGATAATGTAGAGATCAAAATTTGTGTAGACAATTGACTAAAATAATATAAATCTTATTTTAGTTTATTCAATGCATCAGTATTTCCAGATAACAGTGACCCATTCCATATGGACCTACTATAACATTATGTATTTCCTCACCTTAGTTAACACTTGAGAATATATTATTTTCTGATATTCCTTATTATTTGTTAGTGTAGGCTTCATCTTCCCAACCAGATAATAAATTTCAGATTTTAAGAATTCTGCTTATGTATCCTAACAGAGATGAACTAAGTAAATACTGAATTGAAATTGGTACAGAAAATTTTAACAAAGCCTTGGAAAAATACCTTACATTTAAAAAGTAATTTCTTCAAGTGATGCTGGCACTATCACTATCTCACCTTGTTTTATGCTTCCTCAGGGAACATAAACTCTATTAATAAAATTACCCTTCTTCCAATAAGTTACTTTTTCCAATTTGTTGACATACTTGTTTTCTAATATGTTGAACATATTACAATAGTCAATTAGCCCAAAAAGTAACATTTTTAACTGTATGCTTTTCTCTTGGATCTTTTAGAGTAAAGATGAGTCATTTACGTTTGACCTTATTTTTATTAACTCCTTTAAATACCTTTAAGCACTACTATTGCATTAAAAATGAGTTCCAGATGTGCTGTGTATACCCCACATAGAGGTATAGTATGAAACATGTATCAACAGTCTCCATGGATGAAAATACGGGCTTGATTTCACATGATTTGTATAGATGGCTATATAAAAATGAGTTAATATTTTTCTTTAAGTAATGAGATACAATTTCTGCCACATTTAAAAACATGCTGGATTTAATTTTGCCTTGCTTCTCCCTGGCTCCTGACTTTTAAAAATGATTTTAAATTTTATTTTAAACAACAAAATAATTAATTGAATGTTTTTTCCATTTAAAGAAATTGAACCATGAAGATAAACCAAAAATCTCCATACTTAAAGATCCTAGTTTCTTTCCTTATTCCTAAAATAACTACCTTAGCAATCTTATTTACTATATAGAGACATATAAATGCATATAGAAAAGCATATTGCATATATTTCTATAAATCTTGTGTATCTTTCTCCATAACTTTCCTTTCTATAATTTTTTTGGGGATTGTTCCATTTCTTAATGTGATATTACCATGTTATTTTTTTACAGTTGCATTGTACTTCAACATATGGATATATCATATAGGTTATTTAGCTATCTCTATGAATAAAAACTTTGATTTCTTTTTTATTATCTATTACTTCCTCTTGTTTACTCATATGGGCATAGTCCTCTAGGGTAAATAGCTGCCAGATTACTGAACTGACACTTTTAACATATTAATTGAAATGGTGTTAATTAAACTTATACCATCAAGTGTATTAGAAAACTTTTATATTAAAAATGGATAATCAATAACCAGTAAGGACCTACTGTATAGCACATGGAACTTTGCTCAATGCTATGTGACAGCCTGGATTGGGGGTCGGGGGTGGAGTTTGGTGGAGAATAGATACATGTGTATATGGCTGAGTCCTTTTGCTGTTTAGCTGAAACTATCCCAAAGTTATTAAATAAATACAAAATAATAAGTTTTAAAAAAAATTAGAAAACTTTTTTACTATATCCTCAGAAAAACTGTTGTAGCCTAACTTTATCAATTTTGCTAATCTAATGGGTAAAAAACAGATCATTTTGTAAATTGTGACAACAGAGTTTGTTTATAACGTCTCACTTTTTTGATTGAGTATGTAGTCTGGAAATATTTTCTTTATATATTTGGCAAGTTTTCTTCTCTTTGTCTTTCATTTATTTTTAACTTTCTCTTTGATTTTTGTTTATCTTTTACATGTACGATTTAACTTCAGGCAGAAGTTTTAAATTTAGATGTAGCTAAAATTTCAAACACTTTTTTCTATGACTTTGCATTTAATGTTTTGATTTTTGAAGGTGTTCCTGACACCAAGGATGTAAACAAAATAACCTATGTGATAGTTTAACATTTCCACATTTTACCAAAATTTTTATTTAGAAATTTAATGCATAGAGAGTTTTTTTTGTGTGAATAATATGAACAATTGCCAGGTTTTCAAACATATTTTACTGAATAATTTATCTTTTCTACTGGTGTGAAATATTTTTATTGTCTATTAAATTCAAATAAATGCATACGGGTGGGACTGTACCTTTTATTATGTTTCATTGATGTATTTATCATATATTTACCAAAACCAAATAAATTTTAAAATTTTCACTTTATGGTTTGTGTTAAATTTCAATAGAGCAAATCTTTTTTAATTTTTCTCTTCAGAATTTTCTTGGTTCAGCTCCAGTGGTTTTTTTTCTTGAGTTAAAGTTAGTGATGAATTTGTAGAGTTTGTTTTAAAAAATGTTTGGATTCTCATTGAGCTTTTCTACAGAAGAGTTGATGTCTTGCAAATATTGAATGTTTTTCCAGCACAAGTTCTGTATCCCTGTTTATTTTGTACCTTTCTAACATCCTTGTAATATCCCATTGAACTGTTACTTTAGTTGTATTACTGAGTTTTAAATATATATATGGCTGTTATTTTAAAGGGCTTCCTTTTTAATAATATATTTACATATTGATTTGTGTTACTACTGTGTAGGAAACTCAGCAATTTTATATTTATCCCGAAGCTAATTGCTTGACTGTAATCTTGCATTAATTATATTTAGTTTAATACAGCATTTTCTTATTGGATTTACTGCATAGAGTAACACTGAAAAAGATGATCTCTTTCCACTATTTATATCTGTATGTTTTTTGTTTTCTGGATTTGGTCTTACTTCACTGGCATGTGTGGTAGTGGCATCCCCTTGAACGTTTTTGAATTTACGTTCTTAGATTATGTTCTTTGGTGAGTTCTTAGATTTCCTTTCCTTAGTTTACAGTCTTACTAACATTTCTGGGACACATATATTTCTCTGCTCTGGAACAATTTTCATAATACTGTATTTATCTGTTTCTGAAGGTTTAGTAAAACTTGCCAGTAATAACTTGCATTTTAATATGTGGTTTTGAGAGTTTGTATATGTTCCTTTATTTTCCAGAATGACTACCTTGCTTATTCTTGGGACAAATTTTATAATTTTATAAAAAGAAAATGACTTTAGATAGAATGTCAAATTTAAGTTATACATGATTCTTATATTTTTTTTTAAAAACAATCTTTGGATAAAATTAGGTGTTCCTTATTATTTCTAGATTGTTGTTGGGCGAGGTCATCAAGAAGATGTGATGGCCAGTTGACCTGAAAGCTCGACCCAGGTAATCAAAGGCTCTACCCTCTCTTCCTTACTCTTGAAAAGTACAGTTCTATCTACTGTTTTCATGCTCTGGGAGCCATTTCTAAGAACTCGGCCCTGAGATAGCATGTGTTGATCATCTGGATGGCATAGGTGACTTGAACCCAGTTAAGGCCTCTATATAATTGTTGAAGATCCTGACAGGTAGATGCTGAACTGTGCTCATCTTGCTGCCTCTCAAGACAAATATCACAGACAAGTCTCAAGACAAGTACGTTTCTTTGTTTATATATTTATTTTTTCTTCTTTTGGCCATGCTGCACAGCTTGTGGGATTTTAGCTCCCTGACCAAGGACTTGGATTACCGTGATATTGAATGGCCAAGTCTATGCCCCAACCAGTAATGCTGAAGAAGCTGAAGTTGAACGGTTCTATGAAGACCTACAAGACCTTTTACAACTAACACCCCCAAAAGATGTCCTTTTAATTATAGGAGACTGGAATGCAAAAGTAGGAACGCAAGAAATACCTGGAGTAACAGGCAAATTTGGCCTTGGAATACAGAATGAAGCAGAGAAAAGGCTAATAGAGTTTTGCCAAGAAAATGCAATGGTCATAGCAAACACCCTCTTCCAACAACACAAGAGAAGACTCTACACATGGACAACACCAGATGGTCAACACTGAAATCAGATTGATTATATTCTTTGTAGCCAAAGATGGAGAAGCTCTATACAGTCAACAAAAACAAGACCGGGAACTGACTGTGGCTCAGATCATGAACTCCGTATTACCAAATTTAGACTCAAATTGAAGAAAGCAGGGAAAACCGCTAGACCATTCAGGTATGACCTAAATCAAATCCCTTATGATTATACAGTGGAAGTGAGAAAGAGATTTAAGGGCCTAGATCTGATAGATAGAGTCCCTGATGAACTATGGAATGAGGTTCGTGACATTGTACAGGAGACAGGGATCAAGACCATCCCCATGGAAAAGAAAAAAAGCAAAATGGCTGTCTGGGGAGGCCTTACAAATAGCTGTGAAAAGAAGAGAAGTGAAAAGCAAAGGAGAAAAGGAAAGATATAAGCATGTGAATGCAGAATTTCAGAGAATAGCAAGAAGAGATAAGAAAGCCTTCTTCAGCGATCAATGCAAAGAAATAGAGGAAAACAATAGAATGAAAAAGCCTAGCGATCTCTTCAAGAAAATTAGAGATACCAGTCGGACACGACTGAGCAACTGAACTGAACTGAAAGGGAACATATCATGCAAAGATGGGCTCGATGAGGGACAGAAATCGTCTGGACCTAACAGAAGCAGATTACATTAAGAAGAGGTGGCAAGAATACACAGAAGAACTGTACAAAAAAGATCTTCACGACCTGGATAATCACGATGGTATGATCACTCACCTAGAGCCAGACATTTTGGAATGTGAAGTCAAGTGGACCTTAGAATGCATCACTACGAGCAAGGCTAGCGGAGGTGATGGAATTCCAGTAGAGCTATTTCAAATCCTGAAAGCTGATGCTATGAAAGTGCTGCACTCAATATGCCAGCAAATTTGGAAAACTCAGCAGTGGCCACAGGACTGAAAAAAGTCAGTTTTCATTCCAATTCCAAAGAAAGGCAATGCCAAACAATGCTCAAACTATCGCACAATTGCACTTGTCTCACATGCCAGTAAAGTAATGCTCAAAATTCTCCAAGCCAGGCTTTAGCAATACGTGAACTGTGAACTTCCAGATGTTCAAGCTGGTTTTAGAAAAGGAAGAGGAACCAGAGATCAAATTGCCAACATCTGCTGGATCATCGAAAAAGCAAGAGAGTTCTAGAAAAACATCTATTTCTGCTTTATTGACTATGCCAAAGCCTTTGACTGTGTGTATCACAAGAAACTGTGGAAAATTCTTTAAGAGATGGGAATACCAGACCACCTGACCTGCCTTTTGAGAAATCTGTATGCAGGTCAGGAAGCAACAGTTAAAACTGGACATGGAACAACAGACTGGTTCCAAATAGGGAAAGGAGTACGTCAAGGCTGTATATTGTCACCCTGCTTATTTAACTTCTATGCAGAGTACACCATGAGAAATGCTGGGTTGGAAGAAACATAAGCTGGAATCAAGATTGCTGGGAGAAATATCAATAACCTCAGATATGCAGATGACACCACCCTTATGGCAGAAAGTGAAAAGCCTCTTGATGAAAGTGAAAGATGAGAATGAAAAAGTTGGTTTAAAGCTCAACATTCAGAAAACGAAGATCATGGTATCTGGTCCCATCACTTCATGGGAAATAGATGGGGAAACAGTGGAAACAGTGTCAGACTTTATTTTTTTGGGCTCCAAAATCACTGCAGATGGTGACTGCAGCCATGAAAATAAAAGATGCTTACTCCTTGGAAATAAAGTTATGACCAACATAGATAGCATATTCAAGAGCAGAGACATTACTTTGCCGACTAAGGTCCACCTAGTCAAGGCTATGGTTTTTCCCGTGGTCATGTATGGATGTGAGAGTTGGACTGTGAAGAAGGCTGAGTACCAAAAAATTGATGCTTTTGAACTGTGGTGTTGGAGAAGACTCTTGAGAGTCCCTTGGAAATCCAATCAGTCCATTCTGAAGGAGATTAGCCCTGGGATTTCTTTGAAAGGAATGATGCTAAAGCTGAAACTCCAGTACTTTGGCCACTTCATGCGAAGAGTTGACTCATTGGAAAAGACTCTGATGCTGGGAGGGATTGGGAGCAGGAGGAGAAGGGGACCACCGAGAATGAGGTGGCTGGATGGCATCACTGACTCAATAGACGTGAGTCTGAGTGAACTCCGGAAGTTGGTGATGGACAGGGAGGCCTGGCGTGCTGCGATTCATGGGGTTGCAAAGTGTCAGACACGACTGAGTGACTGAACTGAACTGAACTGACCAAGGACTGAACCCAGGCCATGACAGGGTGAGTCGAGTCCTAACCCTTGGACTACCAAGGAATTCCCTCTTTGCTGACTAATCCTGTCATCTCTGAATCTGAAGTGGTCTGCCTCTTGCTTCCTTTGGCCTCTCCTTGCCTTCTGTGTCTGGGGGTCAACTTGTGAACCAACAACTGTTTGTTGGTTACATTTCTTCTTCTTTTTTCTTAATCAAATTTACTGAATATGTATTGTATTATCTCATGATGTACTACAGGGAGCTTGTATTTTATGAGGCCATGGTCACATTCTCCATTTCTTTCTTCCATTTTTCTCTCGTTATGCCATTCACCTTTTTACCCCTTCACCTTCCTTTTTATCCTCTTCCTTATTTTTTCCCTTCCTTTTTGTGTGGAAATATCGGACTTAACTGGGCCAAATAACTTCCAAAATGTCCCCTCAGTCCCACTTTAAAATATTTCTAGTAAGCTTTTTTTGTTGTTATTTAGTAGCTAAACCGGAGAAGGCAATGGTACCCAACTCCAGTACTCTTGCCTGGAAAATCCCTTGGATGGAGCAGCCTGGTAGGCTGCAGTCCATGGGGTCGCTAAGAGTCGAACGCCACTGAGTGACTTCACTTTCACTTTCATGCATTGGAGAAGGCAATGGCAACCCACTCCAGTGTTCTTGCCTGGAGAATCCCAGGGACGGGGAAGCCTGGTGAGCTGCCATCTATGGGGTAGCACAGAGTCGGACACGACTGAAGTGACTTAGTAGCAGTAGGAGTAGCTAAACAGTAGTTCTCTGACTCTTTGCAACCCCATGGACTCTAACCCACCAAGCTCCTTTGTCCATGTGATTCTCTATGCAAGAATCCTTGAGTGGGCACCATTTCCTTCTCCAGGGAATCTTCCTGGCCCAGGGATAGAAACTGTGTCTCCTACAGTACAGGTGGATTCTTTACTGCTGAGCCACTGGAGAAGCCCCCTAGTAAGTTTTTAGAGTTAAATATATAGTAGCTTGAAAATAACACATACAAAATTTCTTTTGTGGTTTTTAGAACCATATTCCCCCCAAATTGATAGAGTTGTGAATTTTAAAAGTTGTTCCAAACACATCACAATAATTGGAATTTTCACTTTAATTATCCTCCAAAGATACTTGAATCTCATTTCTTCCATTATTTTCTGTCATCTCTTTTCTGATTATTCATTTGTTTCAAAGAAATGGCTTCTTGCATTTCAGAGTCTCTGGTCAGTAGTCTTATTTTTCTGTTGGAATTAGCCTAAAAAATAGTTCAGCTAGGACTTAGGACTGTCTTGTTAGCAGTACCGCAGTAATTTTGTTATTCCCAAATATCTTGTTTTGTTTCAAATGTTGAAAGAGTAGCAGATTTAGAGAAAACAATATGGATTAGAGAAAAATGGCATTGATAAAATCCCACTTCTAAAATATGTATTAAACTCTATCTGAAAAACCCAAGTCAACTAACAAATGAAGAAATCATTTCCCCCTACTGTTAGATATTTTAAATGAGGTGTCTTCAAAATCTGCTGTACATTTCTCAGTCTCTGCTTTTGAAATTTGCATGATCAAGAAGAAATATAATCTATTGCTTATAAATTCTTTTTCTTCCCATAGCTCTTTTTTTTTTTAAATTGGAGGATAATTACTTTATAGTGATGTGGCATTTGAGTCACATTTAAAAGTTTTTAATGTTTTAATGATGAGATATAATACTCACCTTCTAAACTTGTTAGCCCTGTGCACATTTTATTAGGGGGCGATTTTAATGTTTATCTTTTACATTCCAAGATCAAAGGAAAATTTTTATTATGATGATGAAACCTTCAAGATAGCCTTTACATAGTTAAATATTATGCAGAGGTTAAGATAATATTCCAGTCTTATTTCAAGTATCTCAGAAAAAAAATATTAACATCACACAGTCACACATAAAATAACACCTTTTGTGAGAAGTCTTTTTTGGTAAAATTATTTCTAAAAAAATGTTTTCAGACATTTAACCTTAAGTTTGCTTTATATGTATAAACACATAGACTCTTTCTTATACCATTTTAAAATTCCTTCTCACTGCCTTTTCATAATATGGTTCTAACAAATCTTTTATTAGATACTAAAATAACATAGGGCTTCCTGGGTGGCACTAGTGGTAAAGAATACAGCTGCCAGTGCAGGAGACTTAAGAAGCGCTGATTTGATCTCTGGGTTGGGAAGATCCTCTGGAGGAGGGCATGGCAACCCTCTCCAGTATTCTGGCCTGGAGAATCCCATGGACAGGGGAGCCTGATGGGATACGGTCCCTAGGGTTGGAAAGAGTCAGACAAGGCTGAAGCGACTGAGTACAAGTGAACACATTCTTAATATACAGTTATTAGATTTTCCCATGAAGACACTCATGCACGTACACAACAGATAAGTTTATTAACTGCACACATAATTATTCATTAAGTAGATGTGAATCATCATAATTGTCTTCATCCTCATCATCTTCCCATTGAGGAGGAAGAGGAAAAGGAAAAGGAGGGTTGATGTTCTGTCTCAGGGGTGGCAGAGGTGGAAAATATAGAGGAGACGCAAGAGAGGCAAGAGAGGCAGACACAGTGTAAGTTTATGGAAATACATTGTAATTTCTGTCTGACGTTTTTGCTTTCATATTCTTAAAAATTGTTCGTATATGGTGCCAATTCTCTTCCATAATTTGCTTTAGTTTCACCCACATTGTAGAAGTTCCATGTTATTTTGTTGTTTTTCAGTTGCTAAGTTGTGTCTGACTCTTTGTGACTCCATGGACTGCAGCACATCAGGATTGCCTGCCCTTCACTATCTCGCACACTTTGCTCATACTCATGTCCATTGGATCCATGATGCCAACCAACCATCTCCTCCAGCACCACAGTTCAAAAGCATCAGTTCTTCAGTGCTCAGCCTTCTTTATGTCATAAAAGTAGTCAAAAGCATTATTGAATAGTTGGAATGTTTCTGCCAGATTGTCTAATGTTACCTTTTTTTCTCACACTGTTTCTATATTTTCTGATTTGGAAGCCATCTCCATTGCTTGAAAACTTCCCATCTTTTAAAAATTATATCCATAATTTCTTTCATGATTTCCTCAATTGACTCTGTCATAAATCCTGTAAAATCATGTGTAACATGTAGACATAGGTTTGTTTTTTTTTTCCCCCCTAGCAAGGGGTTATTGTTTTGGGCTTAATGGCTTTCCCAGATTTTTCTATAACACTGATGGCTTCTTCAGTGGTGTAATCCTTTCAGACTTTCGTGATGTTCTTTCTGTTAAGTTTCTCTTCCATAGTGTTAACAATCTTTCCCATAGATTACAATGTGTAATCAACTTTGAAGGTCTTTATGACCCTCTAATCTAGAGGCTGAATTAAAGACATTGTGTTTGGAGACAGGTGGATCATACTGATGCCTTCAGCGCTGAAGTCATGGGGTTCTGGGTGGCCAGGAACCTTGTCCAATATGAAAATAACTTAAAAAGGGAGTTCCTATTGGCAGACTATTTTATAACTTCAGAGACAAAACACTGATGGAACCAATCCAGAAAAAGCATTCTTTTGGCCAGACCTTCTGGTTGTGTGATTTAAAAACTGGCAGCTGGTGTTTATCTTTTCCCTTAAAGGCTGGGAAATTATTGGCTTTATAGGTAAGGGCAGTCTTGGTCATAAACCTGGCTACATTGCACAAAGAGTAGAGTTAACCTGTCCTTTTCTGCCTTAAATCTTTGTGCTCCCTTTCTTCCTTACTAAAAAATGTCCTCTGTGACATTTTTCCCCCAGAAGAGAGTGATTTTATCTGCATTAAAAACTTGTCCAGGCAGATATCCTTTCTCCTCAATAATTTTCTTAATAGTGTCTAGAAACTTGTCTGCTATCACTTGGTCAGCCAAAGCTCTTTCTCCTGTCATCTAGATATTTTGAAGCCAAATCGTTTTCTAAAATTATCAAACCATACTTTGCTGGCATTAAATTCACCAGCTTTAGATCCTTCACCTTCCTATTGCTTTAAGTTGTCATAAAATCACTGTCTTTTTTCTCAAATTATATTAGAGTCTAGAGATATGCCTTTCTTATAGCAATCTTGTGCCCACATAAAAGCTGTATTTTCAATATGAGATAAAAGATATTTCAAAAAAAGTACAAGGTTTTCATCCTGATACCATAGCTGCAGAAATGTCTTTGCACATTTTCTTTTCCTTTTTTGCAATAGCGCCTATTTTGTATTCATTTATCTTGCAATGGTGCACAACGACAGCTGCATACCTCAACTGTGGCACACAGCAAGCAATCCAAGTTTTTCCTATAATGTCATGACTATTCTCTTTGGAAGCATTTTCAGTTTTACTAGTAGCACATTGTATGCATTTCATGGTGTGAGTCAAGGCTTGCAGTATTGTCCAATAAAACACACACAAGGACTTCAAGATATCACTTTTTACTGTGATATGTAATTTACTGGAGAAGTGAACTACTCACAGGAGATGATGAGCATTGCATGATGTTCTAAGTGACTACTCATTGCAATAACAAGAAGTGTCTACAAAGTTATTCCAGTAGTGCACTATGTATTAATTTTAGATAGTTTTATGCAGATATGATTTCACACTACATCTTTACATTTGTCTACATTCTTCTTGCCTGCAAATGGCACCATGTGTGACCTGGAAATATTTGTATACATAAGTTTTGATAAATCTTAAGTTTTTAGAAAGATTTGTATATATTTTGTGGTAGTAATAAAATAGGCTATTATCTACAAATATTTTGTGCATTCACAACATACCTAACTTTTTCTTAATTTTATTTTTTTATATTTCTAGGCTACATGGCTCAACTGCAGGCTTTTCACAAATTGTCACAATTCTCCAAAAAAATGTCCCAATATACTTACTGAGCAAAATGCTGCATATAAGTAGATCCACACATTGTTTAAGGATCAACTCTAAATGATAATTTCTGTGTAATCTTAAACACTACTGGTAGGATCTTCCCCTTGTTTGGTCCAAGAGGAGTTAGAAAAAAATAAGACACTGAATGAAATTGTAGGAATGAAAGAGAAGTAAGTACATGTACTGATGAGGGTGAAGAATAATCAGAAATGGATAGGGAAAGAGAAAGAGCTCCTGAATAAGAGGAGAATGAAAAGATAGACAACTTGTTACCAACTTAGTTCTTCCTGAAACTTGGAAATCTACTCCACAAATCTAAGACTTTTATCTTTGTCAACATCAGAATTACACTCTCAGCTTGAGAAATGCTGAGACTCATGTCAGATCTCTTTTGGGGAGACAAGCAATAAACAGTCAATTGAGGTGGAAATAGATGGAGAGCTGTTCAATATTGTGCTCATAGAATAGCTTGTTATATTGACAAGATAATAAAACATAAAATCTAGCATAGATAATGCAATATGGGAATATTTCAGAACCATATTGGGCACATTATAATGGCAAGTATAAAGAGTACTTTCTTATTGAATCAAGTGCCCAAAGGAATTATTTCCTGGTCTTTTTTCTGCTTCATTTCACTCTTTTCAAGCTGAACAATGTTGCCTTAGTAACCGAAGGAAAATATATCTTGGACACATCTGTTGTTTATCCTGCATCATTTCAAAATACAATTTGAATGTACTGGCATGCAAAGTGATCCTTAATTTAATGAATATACACAGTTTTCACAGAATTGCTGTAAAAAGTTCTATTTAAATTAGTTTTCAATATTGTAGATTGTTAGGTGTGGAAAATAAATATCCACTGTTAATGGACTATATTAACATAATAGCTGCCTGATTAAAAGTGAGATGTTTATATAATGAAATCTGACCCAGAAGACAGCAAAATCACACTTACTTGTCATATTCAGTCAATATCAATGAAACATTTAAAGAGATGTATTAGTACATATTTAGTTATTTTAATTATGTGTCAAACTTCATGCCATGTACTTCAATGACCCAACTAATGTTTTATAATAGCTCTGTTCTTCTTTAGTGCTAAGTAGACCTAATCATGTAGAGTAATTTTAAAATTAAAAATTCGCTTCATTTTAAGTGAATCTGATTATAAGAAGATTTGGTCTTATCAAATATATTTAGTATATTTCTCCTCCTCCAATAGAAGGAGGGAGAGATACTTCAGTGTGCCAGCCATTGCCTCTGAGGCCTTATGTACATGAACTCACTGTCTGAATGTCCCCTGGAAACATAAATTATACATACAGGCATAATTCATTTTATTGTGCTTCACTTTCTTGTGCTTTGCAGATACTGTATTTTTTTTTTTTTCTTACAAATTGAAGGTTTGTGGCAACCCTACTGCAAAGAATATATAATCAATCTGATTTCAGTATTGGCCATCTGGTAATGTCCATGTGTTGAGTCATCTCTTGTGTTGTTGGAAGAGGGTGTTTGCTATGACCAGTGCATTCTCTTGGCAAAACTCTGTTAGCCTTTGCCCTGCTTCATTTTGTACTCCAGGGCCAAGCTTGTCTGTTACTCCAGGTATCTCTTGACATCCCACTTTTGCGTTCCAGTCCCTTGTGATGAAAAAGGCTTTTTCTTTTAAAAAAAAAAAAGTTAGTTCTAGAAGGTCTTGGAGGTCTTCACAGAACCATTCAACTTTAGCTTCTTTGGCATTAGTGGTTGGGGCATAGACTTGAATTACTGTCATAATGAATGGTTTGCGTTGGAAATGAACAGATCATTTTGTCATTTTTTCAGTTTGCACCCAAGTACTGCATTTTGGACATTTTTATTGACTATGAGGACTACTCCATTTCTTTTAAGGGATTCTTGCCCACAGTAGTAGGTATAATGATCATCTGAATTAAAATCATCCATTCCAGTCCATTTTCATTCACTGATTCCTAAAATGTCGATGTTCACTCTTGTCATCTCCTATTTGACTGCTTCCAATTTACCTTGATTCATGGACCTGACATTGTTGGATGCTGTGTTAGGCATTACTGACAAAATGGAGGCACGACACCAACCCCCTCTCCTCATTCCACAGGCACGGTCCCGGGATGAAGGAGTTAAGTTTTGTGATTCTGACTTGTTCTTTCCTTTCTTCAGTTGAGTTGGCTGGAAAGAATGTTAAGATGCTTATTGTCTTTGAGAGAAACATGAAAAAGAACAAAGCCTTCTAAAGTTGTGCCCAGAAAATAATCTATAAAGTAACCATTGACATTTGTTCAAGGATCTTTACAAAGAATGTTCCAGAATGAACACATAGGCGACAGCTTGAGGCCATGGGAAGGATTGTTATCTGAGACCTGTTTGTGAGGAAAATGTTTATGACAAAGGAAGTTTGTTGAGCTTACAGTTTAGAAATAACTAAAAATAGCGAGAAGCCTTTTTAGGAGATAGTGAGCTTAAAATACTAGGGGCAAACAGGATTTAAAAAGATAAAAAATAAACGGAGAAATGTGGTTTACAGCCCAGACATAAGCATGAGAGTTCCAATGTAATCACAAGTAAACACGATTCTGAGAGAATCGCTGAAGCAGAAACTCTGTTTGAAGGGCAACAATGAGACAATAAATCTGGGTGAGGGGGAACTGAAAATGTAAAACCGTTGACCTAATGCTTTTGTCAAAGTATAAAAGAAGACCTGATGCTTGAAATAAACATGTAGTCCCGTACCTCGAGTCAGAGGCTACATTATTCTTTACCGATGCCTCTCATCCCTTCACGCTGATTCCCTGGCTGCTGGAGCTGGACTCCAGCATGAAATTCCAGGTTCCTATGCAATATTGTTCTTTATAGCATTGGACTTTACTTTCATCACCAGTCACCCAATTGAGGCAGGTCTATCACCACCATTTATTTTAATAGCAATTGCTCACTTTGAGTTTCTGTGTCATATTTAGATAATTCTCACAGTTCAGAGTTTTTCATAAATATTATATTTGTTGTAGTGATTTGTGATCAGTGATCTTTGATACTACTATTTTAATTGTTTGAGAGCATCATGAACCATGCCCTTGCAAGATGGCAAACAATGGATTAAATGTTACATGTGTCCTGCCTATTCCACTGACCAGCTGCTCCCTTCTCTCTCTGTCTTCTCAGGCCTCCCTATTGCATGAGACACAACAATATTGTAGTCAGGCTAGTTAATAACCATACAGTGATCACTCAGTGTTCAAAAAGGAAGAGTCAGAGGTCTCTCACTTTAAATCAGAAGCAATAAATGATTAAGTTTAATGAGGAAGACGTGTCAGAAACTGAGATAGGCTGGAAACTAGGCCTCTTGAGCCAAACAGCCAAGTTGTGAATGCAAAGGAAAAGTTCTTGAAAGACTTCAAAAGTGCTATTCCAGTGAACACTTGAGCAAGAAAGTGAAATAGCCCTATTGCTGATATGGAGAGAATTTTAGTGATCTGGAAAGGTCAGACCAGCTGTAACATTCCCTTAAGCCTAAGAAAGGTCCCAACTCTCTTCAGTTCTATGAAGACTGACAGAGGTGAGGAAGGAGCTGAAGAAAAGTTTGAAGTTATGAGAGGATGGCTCATGAAATTTAACAGAAGATTTCATCTCCATTAACAAAGGCACAAGGTGAAACAGTAAGTACTGATATAAGAGACATAGCAAGTTATCCAGATGATATAGCTAAGATAATTAATAAAAGTGGATATTCTCAGTGTAGATGAAACAGCCTAATACTGGAAGAAGATCCAGTCTAAAACTTTCATAGCTACAGAGGAAAAGTAAGTGCCTGGCTTCAAAGCTTCAAAGGACAGGCTGACCTTTTTGCTGCTGCTGCTGCTAAGGCGCTTCAGTCGTGTCTGATGCTGTGCGACCCCATAGACGGCAGCCCACCAGGCTCCCCCATCCCTGTGATTCTCCAGGCAAGAACACTGGAGTGGGTTACCATTTCCTTCTCCAATGCATGAAAGTGAAAAGTGAAAGTGAAGTTGCTCAGTTGTGTCCAACTCTTAGAGACGAGGCTAATAAAGTGACTTTAAATTGAAGGTAATCAAGGCAATGTCTCTTTCCTAATCCAAAAACACCAGGGTCCTTAAGAATTATGTTAATTCTGCTCTGCCTGTGATCTATAATGGAACAACACAGCCTGGATGACAGGGCATCTGTTTACAATATGATTTATTGAATATTTTAAGCCAATTGAGCAAGGAGATCCAACCAGTTTATCCTAAAGGAAATCAGTCCTAAATATTCATTGGAAGGACTGGGGCTGAAACTGAAATTCTAATACTTTGGCCACCTGATGTGAAGAACTGATTCATTTGAAAAGACCTTGATGCTGGGAAAGATTGAAGGTGGGAGGAGAAGGGGGTGACAGAAGATGAGATGGTTGGATGGCATCACTAACTCGATGGACATGAGTTTGAGTAACCTCCTGGAGTTTGTGATGGACAGGGAAGTCTGGCGTGCTGCAGTCCATGGGTCACAAAGTGTCAGACACGACTGAGAGATTGAACTGAACTGAAGCTTAATGTTAAGACCTACTGCTCAGGGGAAAAAAAAAAAATTCCTTTTAAAATTTTAGTGCTTATTGACAGTGCACCTGGTGACCCAAGAGCTCTGATGGAGATGTACAATGAGATTAATGTTGCTTTCATGCCTGCTAACACAACATTCCTCTGCAAACCATAGATCAAGAAATAATTTTGGCTTTTAAGTCTTAAATTTCTTTAAGAAATACATTTTGTAAGGTTATAACTGCCATAGGTAATGATTCCTTTGATGAATCCAGGCAAAGTACATTGAACATTTTCTGAAAAGGATTCATCATTCTAGATGCTATTAAGAACACTCATGATCCATCGAGAAGAGGTCAAAATATCAACATTAAAAAGAGTTTGGAAAAAGTTGATTCCAACTATCATGGATGACTTTGAAGGTTGAAGATTTCAGTGGCGGTAGTAACAACAGATGTGGTGGGAAATAGAGAACTAGAATTAGAGTAGAACCTAAAGATGTGACTGAATTGCTGCAATCTCATGTTAAAACTTTAAGGAATGAATATGTGCTTCTTAGGACAAGTACAGAAAGTGATTTCTTGAGACGAAATCTACTCCTGGTGAAGATGCTATAAAGATTGTTGAAATGACAACAAAGTATTTAGAATAATACACAAACTTAGTTGATAAAATAGTGGCATGTTTTGCAAGAATTAACTCCAATTTTGAAAGAAATTCTACTGTGAGTAAAATGCTATCAAAGAGCATTGTGTTCTATAGAGAAATCTTTTGGAAAAGGAAGAGTATATCGATGTGGCAAACTTTCCACAGCCCCACCCCGCCCAACTTTCAGGAACCACCACTCTGATTAGTCAGCAGCTATCAACAAACATCTAGGCAAGACCCTCCACCAGCAAAAAGATTACAATTTGCTGAAGACTCAAATGATGCTTAGCATTTTTTAGTAATAAAATATTTTTTAATTAAGATTTTACCTTGTTTTTCAGATATAATTTATTTCACATTTAATAGACTATAAAAAAACTATATACACAGGAAAACAAAACAATCCTGTGACTAAATTTATTGAGATATTCACTTTTTGCTCTAGTCTGGAACTGAACCCACCATTATCTTTGAGGTATCTCTGTGTTAAGGCCACATTACAAACTGGAAAGAGAGATACAGAGAGATTAAGTGATTTTCTTAGGATTATAAATTCATCAGTAGCTTTTCTTGCTTTTCAGTCCTGGGGCCATTGTGTTACCTTTCACCCTTTCCAGCATACTGGATTCTTTTCTTGCAGCTATTTTTACACGATTTATTTTATTTTTAGATTAAATGTCTAGATCCTTAACTGAAAATACATTGCACTACTGTTTGTTTTCTACTTTTTTGACTTGTTTGATGTTTTCTTTCTTGTCCTTTCTTGACTTCTTTTCATCAGACTTTTCCTTATTCTAGTAGTTTTACCTGTATTAGCCTTAGGAGTTATATAAACTTTTGTGACTCCTTTAGTTTTATCTTAGTAATTGCTGCATTGCCCCTTACTTAACAAAGTTTAACATATCTTGGTACTTTTCTTCCACTTACAGAAATGGATCTGTTTTTATTATTTATTACATTTTTGGTTTTCAATCAAGGTGTCTTGTCTCTTCATGGGCCCAATTATTTTTTATCATGTTGTAGACACAGTATTTGAAAAATTATTTATAGAAATAACTTGAGGCCTAGGATGGTGTTATTCGTCTATAGAAAGGGCTTTTATTTGCTTGAACCCAGCATCTGTAGTTTTTAAACTTCTTTGGGGGTTTTCAGGGTTGAAATTCAAAGCTGAAATGTTTTCCCTATGAGATCTGGTAGATACCAAATTTGTAAATTTCAGGTCCTTGCCCATTCAGGAGAGTTTGTCTGCTTAGATTCACATTTATCTCCACCTTCCCCAGTCTTTCAGCCTTCCTACTTCCCTGCTGCAGTGAAATTATTAAAAATCTAAGAGAAAAGTAGTCTGAAATGCATGACCCACATTTCTGAATTTCCATGGTCTCCCAGATCTTGGTTCAATAATTCTGCATGTACTTGTTTACTCTCCATTTTCTATAAGCTTGTGATCAGTCTTATCTGACTCTTTGAGGCCCCATGGACTATACTCTGCCAGGCTGCTCTGTTCGTGGGATTTTCCACGCAAGAATACTGAAGTAGGTTGCCATTTCCTACTCTAGGAGATCTTCCTGATTCAGGGATCAAACTTGACACTTTTGCATCTCCTGCATTGACAGGTGGAATCTTTACCACTAGTGCTACCTGGGAAGACATTTCCTGTAAATTATATCTATAATTTTTTCAATTTTTTTTAAGTTATCCTCACTGAAAACATCTGTCTGAATAATCTCGTCTATGAGTACAGAAAGCCTCTTTTACAATTCAAATATGATTTCAAGTTTAAGGAATATTATTTCTTTCAATTTTTAAAAAGCACATTTAGTAAACAAATAGGTTTCCCATACAGTTATAAAGCAAATGCCTTTTCTCTGATACATTGTATGTTTCTAATAGGATAAAAAAGAAAGTACTAAAAAATTGACCAAACTCAAAAACTGTTATTCCACATTGATTTTTATTTTGAAATGCATGTGAGCATTAAAAATATGACTTTACAAGCAAATAAATTAGTTGGGAGAAAGAGTTTAAAGATGATCCATATATCATAGCCAAGTAGTGGTGTGGAGCTTGAAGTAGGTAGAATGGGCAGATTATCTAGGCTTTGATTTATTCATTTGTTTAAAAAAAATTTTTTTGGCTACATTGTGCAACTTGTGGGATCTTAGTACCCAAACCAGGGATTAAACCCAAGCCCTACAGTGAAAGCACCAAGTCCTAAACATTGAACTTCTAGGCTTTTATAAAGAGCTTGGCTTTTATTCTCATGCAATCAAAAACCTTGACAAATTTTAAGCAGCAATGATAAGATTTAATATACCCAAAAATAAAAATGAAATACCATGTCTCCTATGGAGAATTCATGGCAGGGGAATGAGGAAACAAGATTGAATGATGGAGACCAGTTAGTGAAAATTACAGAAATGCTGGTGAGGAAAGACAGTGGCTTAGATGAGGCTAGTAGCAGTGACTCTGGATAAGAGTGGGCATAGGATTTGAGACATTTGTTTCATGAGGAAATATAGTAAGTCACTTAATTTTCCCCTGATTCTCCATGAGATACATTCCTCACTCCTGGATGGCAATAACCTTCCTCCTCCTTAAGAGCTTATGCATTCATTTACAATTTTGAAAGCTGAAGTTACTAGCTACTCCTCATTCTGGATGTGCAAAGCATTTTATTTAAAATGTATCAAAGCACATCAGTGTAATTTGGCTACATTTATGTTCCTTGTTACAGTAAAACTGCTTCAGGACAATGTTTGTAGCTTGCTAATTGCCTATCAGTGGTGTTTGGTGTAATGGCCAGCACCAAATAGGTGCTCAAGAAATGTCCTCTAAATGAGAACTTTGCGTATTTGTAAACATTTTACTATTTTGACTGTTGTCCATTTGAATAGTCTGAGTTAATGAAGCTTATCTGTTCTTGGAAGAATGGAGTATTTTAAATAAGCAATGGATTGTAATTTCATATTTGGAAATGTGCTTATGTTTCATTTTTTGAGAAAGTAAGTAATGAAATAATGTATTATTAAATCAAAAGCAAGCATTAAAATTCATTTTACTGCAGTGATGGGGAAGCGAGACAGACTGAGCTCAGTTTTAAAATGCAAGTTCTGTTTAGAACCAGAGCTATTTTGTGGGGCAGCTAAATGGAAGAATTGTAAACAATCATGTAAAAACATGTTTTTGTCACCAAGATCAAGATAAACACTTCATGCCTGGTATACATTTTCATGATAGAATAATTAGAAAGACTGTGGGTTTTGGCAGCAGATGAAATCTAAGACTTTTTAACTTTTATTTTATTTTATACTTTTACTGAATTGTAAAAAAAATAAGTCTGTCTACATGCTAAAACACAGAACTTTATAATAACATGTACTCATGTTCTGTTAAACATGTGTATACATTGTATACATTCTATGGCACATATACTATATGTGCCTATGTGTGTACAAAGTTTTTGTTTTCTTTCTTTTCTCATTGCCTCAGTTTTGTCTTACTATCTGCAATTTTGAAACCTACATCCTGAAATATGCTATAATGATATTTTTCTTAAAACAGACTCTAAGTTATGTTTTTTATTGACAGTGACCCAGATGCTATCCAATCAGAATTGTGATATAAGAATTTTAACTATAAATATAGTAGTCTTCACTCCTTATTCCAGAATGCTACTTGTTTTGAATGCTGATCTGCCTAGAATAATGCTTTATTGCAAGTAAGAAAATCTTCATTTATAGATTTATCTAAATTGCCTAAGAGTTCCCCTGATTGTATGCTTATTTATTTGTTTGATAGTTTATGGAAAACTTATGTAGACTTCTCTAAAGATCTACCCAATAAAATTTAACAAAATAAGTTGTTGGATAAATGCACCTTAAGGTGCCCAGTCTCCTTCCTCGGTCTCTGAATTGACTTTTGATGTACAGTGATAAGAGTTTTTGTTCTCCCTGAGTCTGTGTGCATATGGGCTAAGTCGCTTTAGTCATGTCCAACTCTTTGTGACCCTGTGGACTGTAGCCCACCAGGGTCTTCTCTACATGGGATTCTCTAGGCAAGAATACAGAAGTGGGTTGCCGTGCTTTCCTCCAGGGGCTCCCCAAGTCTATTTCTGCTTTATTTCTGCTTTGTGCAGATCTGGATTTTGTTCTAGGAAACATTTGAGTATGTTCTGCCAGTGGATGATATTTGGATCTGTTCTTATTCTGTGTATGTTTATAGTACTTGGGGGAATCCGTAGTAACTGGCCCCCACTTTTTTCTTTATAATTAGCCAGGAGATTTTATTTTTATTACTATTTTTTATTGGCATATAGTTATTTTATTATGTTGTGTTAGTTTCTACAGTACAGCAAAGTGAAGCAGTTATATGTTTACATATGTCCCCTCTTTCTGGGAATTCCTTCCCATTTAGGTCAGCATAGAACTTTGAGTAGAGTTCTCTATGCTATACAAAAGGTTCTCATTAGTTATCTATTTTATGCATAGTATCAGTAGTGTAGACATGTCAATCCCAGTCTCCCAATTCACCCCTTCCCTTCTCAGTTGGTTTTCCATACATTTGTTCTCTATGTCTGTGACTCTATTTCTGCTTTGCAAGTGAGACCATCTATACCATATTTTTAGATTCCATGAATGCATGCATGTTAAGTCACTTCAGCCATGTCTGACTCTTTGCAAACCTATACAGTGTATCCTGCCAGGCTCCTCTGTCCATGGGATTTTTCAGGCAAGAATACTAGAGTGAGTTGCCATGCCCTCCTTCATGGCATCTTTCCTGACCCAGGGATTGAACCTGTGTCTCTTATGTATCCTTCACTGGCAGGTGGGTTCTTTACCATTTTATTAATGTATATGCAGTAATGTACATTTGTTTTTCTCTTTTTATGACTAACTCTGTATGACAGTCTCTATGTCCATCCACATCTCTGCAAATGGCACAATTTCATTCCTCAGCCCCCTCTTCATTGTAACTCAATTGAGGGTGATGATTTTAATCTGGCCTCAACTGTGTTTGAGAACATCTTCATCTGAGGACTTGTTAACTTTTTGTGCTTTTGTGCTGATTGTGTCATGCTTGGGAAACATTTTAAAGTCAAACATTTTAAAGTCAGAAGTTCTTTTCTGAAAGAGCTCACATTCCTTGTAATTAGTGTGACATTCTGCTATCTTTATTTTAAAACATTATCACTTAGGTTAAAATTGTAGTCAAGAATGTAATCATTTTGTCTTTACGTTTTAATATAATAACCAGTCTCCTCTGATAACTCTTAGTGATTTTGACTTTCCCACATCCAGAGCACAGGTTTTCAGGTGTTAGCTGACATCACTAACAGAACAGATACATGTTAGGCTCTACCAGGGGACATGATTAGGAAATCCAGGAGCCCTTTAGTCTAGAAACATGACTCCATGAAAGCAGACTTCTAAGTCAAGTCCTAAGCCTTAATAAAGAATTAATTATGTAGGATTGACTCTAATTGATATAAGGGGAATTTAATTACAGTGAGGTTTCTATTTTTTGATGGGCATATTACAAAACAATTTTCTTTCTACTTGGCCTATTTCTAATCCTCAATTTAACAGTTATGCAAACTGAAATCAAAGTCTCTTTGACTGTTGTCTTGCCCCAACCAACCCTCTCAGAATCTGGAACAAATAGACTATGGAATATCATAAGATAGCCTGATGATGATCTAATAATGTCATTATCAGAAGTTATTTAAAAAAAAGTTAATGTCTAGAAAATAGTGATTATATATTGATTAGCTTTGACTTTAAGACTAGAGTAATTAGGTAAATGATCAAATACAATAAACAATATTTTTCATGGCAATGTAGTTATTTGAATTAGTTCCATAAAAATATTTTTTCCACCAAAATTTAATTGAAGGAATCAGAATTTGTAATTTGGACTATTCCAAAAATGTCATACTTTAAACTCATTACAGAAAGTAGATTAAAAGTTACCAGTAACTGAGGGGAAACTGGGATAGAAACTTACTGCTTAATGCTTACAGCTTTTGTTTGGGTGATAAAAATGTTTGGAAATAGGTTATGTTAATACATTATTAATGTAACTAATGCCATTGAATTGCATACTTAAAAGTGGATAAAATGGCAAATTTTGTGTTTATATTATTTTATAGCAATAAAAAGTTTTAAAATATATCTTTAAGTGTAATAAGGCTATTTTAAGGAACAAGACTGTTTTCTAGTTTTGGAAACAGTGCTTCAAAATCCTTCCAGGTAACTGGTCTGATACCTAAAGTTAAATGGTCAAAATAATACAGTTTAGTAACATGTCCATTGTCCTTTTATTCAAGGGAAAACAATCCATAGGTTGGCAGAGTACAGTGCCTCACAAACAGTAAAGCACTCTTCCCAATGGATTTGGGGTAGAGGTGATTCTGAGTCCGAAGCATGAGTGTATTAAAAGCAGCAATTATAAATAAGGCATGATTGGCTAAGAGGTCAGGAATTTCCTGGTAAGGTTGACAGGTCCTATTCTATGTGGTAAGATGAGCTAGCTAAAGTTGAATTGGAGAACATGATTGGTAGTTGTTAGGTTTCCTAGACAGTGAAGTGGATCCCATAAGTGTTGACAAACTTAGGTTTAGATTTGTAATGAAACAAAGTACAAAACCCGGTGTCCTTGTCTTTTAAAGTAAAATGCTGACTCAAGAGTTAATAGTTGGGAAATGTGAAGATATAGAAAAAATACCATTGAGTTGAGGAACTGGTAACAATTTAGGCTATAATTCTGTCACATAAGCAGAATCAGCAAACTCCTAGGTCCTTGAAACGTATAGATAAGGCCTGATACACATTCCCAAGTGGATTTTACAGGAAGCAGACCCATTCCAGATGAAAACTGCTGAACAAGATTATAAACCATACACTGGCTGAAACCAGAAGATTAATGTTGCTTGAAACATTGCCTTGATGCCAGCCAACCCAAGAATTGTCTTTGAGTTGATCATGGTCTGCTCTTTGAATTCTGTAACACTCCTCATACCCCCTCCATGGTGGATCACACAGTCTTGAGGTCATTAGCACACTGAGGCCCACTTTGTCTGGCAGACTATAAAAGCTACTCTTTCCTACTTCACCCAAAGCCCTGACTCCGCATTTCCATTTGCCACCAGTGAACAGAAGCCAAGTTTTGGCAACAATAAGGTTTCGTCTGGCCAAGAGGGCAGCCTCCGCTTTGTGGATTCAGATATACAAGTTTCCTTTATCACTACTCTAGCATTTATAGCAGAGAAGGCAATGGCACCCCACACCAGTGCTCTTGCCTGGAAAATCCCATGGACGGAAGAGCCTGGTAGGCTGCAGTCCATGGGGTCGCTAAGAGTCCGACACGACTGAGGAACTTCACTTTCACTTTTCATTTTCATACATTGGAGAAGGAAATGGCAATCCACTCTCCAGTGTTCTTGCCTGGAGAATCCCAGGGACGGGGGAGCCTGGTGGGCTGCTGTCTATGGGGTCTCACAGAGTCGGACACGACTGAAGCGAGCAGCAACAGCAGTATTTATAGACTCTTAAACCTCAAAGGTGGTAAAGAACTGTCGCTTCCTTGCAGTTGTTGAATCTGGGAACTCTCAGAGAAAGAGACGCACACCTGTAGGCAGTCTCTGGTAAAGGGTCATGAGATAATATTTCTAGCACTATAGAAGAAACAAAAAAAATATGACTGTAGTCTTTGGAAAGGTTCCAAAGAGAAATAACCCCTCCTTTGGAAGGAATGATGCTAAAGCTGAAACTCCAGTACTTTGGCCACCTCATGCGAAGAGTTGACTCATTGGAAAAGACTCTGATGCTGGGAGGGATTGGGGGCAGTAGGAGAAGGGGACAACAGAGAATTAGATGGCCGGATCCATCACTGACTCGATGCACGTGAGTTTGAGTCAACTCCGGGAGATGGTGATGGACAGGGAGGCCTGGCGTGCTACGATTCATGGGGTCGCAAAGAGTAGGACACGACTGAGTGACTGAACTGAACTGAACTGACTGAACCTTAATAATTTATCACTTTATTCTGTTAAACTTGCAATAATATGCATTAATCATCTTTTTTTTGTTGCATTTTTTGACAAAAAATGCATGTGAAAGTTGTGAGTTACGTTTTATTCGGAGCAATATGAGGACTGCACCTCAGATAGCTCTGAGAAACTGCTCCAAAGATATATGTGGAAGAAGGACAGTTACACGTGTGATTTTGGTAAAGGGGGAGTATGTGCAACCAAGCACGTTTTTTCAGAAAGTTTCTATTGGTCTCATGAAGCTTCTGCTAATCATAAGAAATAGCTGTCACCATGAAAGATTTTAGTACTTCTCTAGATATGAGAAGATATAAGAATTTGGCTCGGACGGGATACAGATGGCAGAGGAATAGGACGGGAAGACCACTTTCTCCCTCACAAGTTCCTCAAAAGAACATTTCAACGCCGAGCAAACTCCACAAAACAACTTCTGTAGGCTGGCAGAGGTCAACAGGCAACCAGAAAAGCAGACCATTGTCTTCAAAAACAGGTAGGAAAAAATATAAAAGACAAAAAAGGAGACAAAAGAGGTGGGGAGGGAGCTCCGTCCCGGGAAGGGAAGCCCGTCCCGGGAAGGGAATTTTAAGAAAAGAGGTTTCCAAACACCAGGAAACACTCTCCCTGCCGAGTCTGTGGCGAGTCTTGGAAACACAGAGGGCAACATAACAGGAAGGAAAAATAAAGAAATAATTAAAACTAACAGATTACAAGCCCAACAGCAACTCCCCAAGCGGAAAAGCAGCACAGACGCCTGCATCCGCCACTGGGAAGTGGGGGCAGGGCAGGGACGCGCGGGAGGCGCGGGCTGCAGTGCTTTGTAAGAATCGGGCAGGAACGCCCCACGCGCAACCAGAACGATCTAACTTGCGCTAGCAAACCAGACTGTGGGATAGCTACCGCCCGAAAAGCTCGAACATAAGACACCACCAGGACCGAGCACAGAACAAAGGACGGAACGGAAAAAGCCGGCTGCAGACCATCCCCCGCCGGGGACAGGCAGCCAGAGCCGTAAGGACTGGAAAGGGGCAATTGCAGACCCGGAGAGACTTTACTTACCTAACTGCAAGCAGGCCTCTTTGCTAAGACTTCTGGGGGTGCTGGACACTCACAATCTGCCTCACGGGGGACGCCAGCGGTCCACCCAGAAAGCTGAGCAGCAGCGGCAGAAAAGGTGACACGCCGCGGCGATCGCGCTCGCCAAACTCCTGAGCTACTCGGACCTGGGAAGGGCACAATATGCAGTCCCAGCCGAATCTGTGCCTCTGAGGGCGGCCTGAGCGCCGAACCTGAGCGGCTTGGACCGGGGAAGTGCACGCAGCCTAGGGCCGGCCCCAGACGGTTCCTGGCTGGGCATCGTAGAGCCGGAGCGGTTTGTGCGCCGCGAGAAGGGACAGGTCAGGCGGGGCTGAGACACTGTGCACACGACAGTGCTATTTCTTTGCAGCATCCCCCCTCCCCACAGCGCAACTGAACTAGTGAGCCTAAAAAACCAGCAAACAGAAGAAGTTAAACAGAGGGAACCACCTTGGAAGTGATCCCACACGGCCCAAAACATCAGAGAAGGGCCAGATATATTTTTAATAAATTTAAAATCATTCCTTTTTTTTTTCTTTTTTTTCTTCTTTTTTTTTCTAACTATTTTTTTAATTGTTAAGTCTTCTATTTCTCCTCTAATTTTTATTTCTATAACCTACTATTAATATTTTAAAAAAAAAAGACTTTTTTTTTTTTTTTTTTTTAAGGCAAACACCATATATAGCCTTTGGATGGTTGTTGGTGGTTTTTTGTTTTTTTGTTTTTTGTTTTGTTTTGTTTTTGTTTGTTTGTTTTTTTAATAATTCTTTTTTTTTTCTTTCTTCCTTTTTCCTTCTGCTTCTTTTCTTTAATATTGTATTTTTGAAAATCCAACCTCTACTCTAGATTTTTAATCTTTGCTCTTAGGTTTCCGTTGTCAATTTTGTACATTTAAAAACCCAAACTTCACTACCCAAGTTTACCTGAGAGCGAGATTACTGGCTTGACCACTCTCTCCTCCTTTGGACTCTCCTTTTTCTCCACCAGGTGGCCTCTGTCTCTCTCCTCCCCCATCTCTTCTCTATCCAACTCTGTGAATCTCTGTGTGTTCCAGATGGTGGAGAACACCTAAGGAACTGGTTACTGGCAGGATTTGTCTCTCTCCTTCTCATTCCTCTCTCTTATCCTCCTGGTCACCTCTGTCTACTTCCTCCCTCTCCTCTTCCCCGTATAACTCCGTAAATACCTCTGAGCGGTCCAGACTATAGAGCACACATAAGGAAGTGACTACTGGCTAGCTTGCTCTCTCCTCTTTTGATCTCACTGCATCTAATTCCAGTTACCTCTAACTACCCCCTCCATCTTCTCTTCTCCTTGTAACTCAGTGAACCTCTCTGAGTATCCCTCAATGTGGAGAAACTTTTCATCTTTAACCTAGATGTTTTATCATCGGTGCTGTATAGATGGAGAAGTCTAGAGGCTACTGTAAAAATAAAACTGAAAACCAGAAGCAGGAGGCTTAAATCCAAAGCCTGAAAACATTAGAGAACTCTTGAATTCAGGGAACATTAAGCAATGGGAGCTCATCAAATGCCTTCATACCTACACTGAAACCAAGCTCCACCCAAGGGCCAACAAGTTCCAAAACAAGACATACCACTCAAATTCTCCAGCAACACAGGCACTCCCCTGAGCTTCAATATACAGGCAGCTCAAAATTATTCCAAAACCCTTGATGTCTCATAACCCATTACTGGTCACTCCACTGCACTCCAGAGAGAAGAAATCCAGCTCCACCCACCAGAACTCCAACACAAGCCTCCCTAACCAGGAAACCTTGACAAGCCACTGATAGAACCCCACCCACAGTGAGGAAGCTCCATAATAAAGAGAACTCCACAAACTACCAGAATATAAAAAGGCCACCCCAAACGCAGCAATATAACCAAGATGAAGAGACAGAGGAATACTCAGCAGGTAAAGGAACAGAAGAGTTGCCCACCAAACCAAACAAAAGAGGAAGAAGTAGGGAATCTACCTGAGAAGGAATTCCGAATATTGATAGTGACAATGATCCAAAATCTTGAAATCAAAATAGAATCACAGATAAATAGTCTAGCGACAAGGATTGAGAAGATGCAAGAAAGGTTTAACAAGGACCTAGAAGAAATAAAAAAGAGTCAAAATATAATGAATAATGCAATAAATGAGATCAGAAACACTCTGGAGGCAACAAATAGTAGAATAACAGAGGCAGAAGATAGGATTAGCAAAATAGAAGATAGAATGGTAGAAATAAATGAATCAGAGAGGAAACAAGAAAAACGAATTAAAAGAAATGAGGACAATCTCAGAGACCTCCAGGACAATATGAAACACTCCAACATTTGAATTATAGGAGTCCCAGAAGAAGAAGACAGAAAGAAAGATCATGAGAAAATCCTTGAGGAGATAATAGTTGAAAACTTCCCTAAAATGGGGAAGGAAATAATCACCCAAGTCCAAGAAACACCGAGAGTTCCAAATAGGATAAACCCAAGGCGAAACACCCCAAGACACATATTAATCAAATTAACAAAGATCAAACACAAAGAACAAATATTAAAAGCAGCAAGGGAAAAACAACAAATAACACACAAGGGGATTCCCATAAGGATAACAGCTGATCTTTCAATAGAAACTCTTCAGGCCAGGAGGGAATGGCAAGACATACTTAAAGTGATGAAAGACAATAACCTACATCCCAGATTACTGTACCCAGCAAGGATCTCATTCAAATACGAAGGAGAAATCAAAAACTTTACAGAGAAGCAAAAGCTGAGAGAATTCAGCACCACCAAACCAGCTCTCCAACAAATTCTAAAGGATATTCTCTAGACAGGAAACAGGAAAAGGGTGTATAAACCCGAACCCAAAACAATAAAGTAAATGATAACGGGATCATACTTATCAATAATTACCTTAAACGTAAATGGGTTGAACGCCCCAACCAAAAGGCAAAGACTGGCCGAATGGATACAAAAACAAGACCCCTCTATATGCTGCTTACAAGAGACCCACTTCAAAACAAGGGACACATACAGACTGAAAGTGAAGGGCTGGAAAAAGATATCCCACGCAAATAGAGACCAAAAGAAAGCAGGAGTGGCAATACTCATATCCGATAAAATAGACTTTAAAACAAAGGCTGTGAAAAGAGACAAAGAAGGCCACTACATAATGATCAAAGGATCAATCCAAGAAGAAGATATAACAATTATAAATATATATGCACCCAACATAGGAGCACCGCAATATGTAAGACAAATGCTAACAAGTATGAAAGAGGAAATCAACAATAACACAATAATAGTGGGAGACTTTAATACCCCACTCACACTTATGGACAGATCAACTAAACAGAAAATTAACAAAGAAATGCAAACTTTAAATGATACATTAGATCAATTAGACCTAATTGATATCTATAGGACATTTCACCCCAAAACAATGAATTTCACCTTTTTTTCAAGTGCTCATGGAACCTTCTCCAGGATAGATCACATCCTGGGCCATAAATCTAAACTTGATAAATTCAAAAAAATCGAAATCATTCCAAGCATCTTTTCTGATCATAATGCATTAAGATTAGATCTCAATTACAGGAGAAAAACTACTAAAAATTCCAACATATGGAGGTTGAACAACACACTTCTGAATAACCAACAAATCACAGAAGAAATCAAAAAAGAAATCAAAATATGCATAGAAACTAATGAAATGAAAACACAACAACCCAAAACCTGTGGGACACTATAAAAGCAGTGCTAAGAGGTAAGTTCATAGCAATACAGGCATACCTCAAGAAACAAGAAAAAAGTCAAATAAATAACCTAACCCTACACCTAAAGCAACTAGAAAAGGAAGAATAGGAGAACCCCAGAGTTAGTAGAAGGAAAGAAATCTTAAAAATCAGGGCAGAAATAAATGCAAAAGAAACAAAAGAGACCATAGCAAAAATCAACAAAGCCAAAAGCTGGTTCTTTGAAAGGATAAATAAAATTGACAAACCACTAGCCAGACTCATCAAGAAGCAAAGAGAGAAAAATCAAATCAATAAAATTAGAAATGAAAATGGAGAGATCACAACAGACAACACAGATATACAAAGGATCATAAGAGACTACTATCAGCAGTTGTATGCCAATAAAATGGACAACTTGGAAGAAATAGACAAATTCTTAGAAAAGTACAATTTTCCAAAACTGAACCAGGAAGAAATAGAAAATCTTAACAGACCCATCACAAGCATGGAAATTGAAACTGTAATCAGAAATCTTCCAGGAAACAAAAGCCCAGGTCCAGACGGCTTCACAGCTGAATTCTACCAAAAATTTGGAGAAGAGCTAACACCTATCCTCCTCAAACTCTTCCAGAAAATTGCAGAGGAAGGTAAACTTCCAAACTCATTCTATGAGGCCACCATCACCCTAATACCAAAACCTGACAAAGATGTCACAAAAAAAGAAAACTACAGGCCAATATCACTGATGAACATAGATGCAAAAATCCTCAACAAAATTCTAGCAATCAGAATCCAACAACACATTAAAAAGATCATACACCATGACCAAGTGGGCTTTATCCCAGGGATGCAAGGATTCTTCAATATCTGCAAATCAATCAATGTAATTCACCACATTAACATATTGAAAAATAAAAACCATATGATTACCTCAATAGATGCAGAGAAGGCCTTTGACAAAATTCAACATCCATTTATGATAAAAACTCTCCAGAAAGCAGGAATAGAAGGAACATACCTCAACATAATAAAAGCTATATATGACAAACCCACAGCAAACATTATCCTCAATGGTGAAAAATTGAAAGCATTTCCCCTAAAGTCAGGAACAAGACAAGGGTGTCCACTTTCACCGCTACTATTCAACATAGTTCTGGAAGTTTTGGCCACAGCAATCAGAGCAGAAAAAGAAATAAAAGGAATCCAAATTGGAAAAGAAGAAGTAAAACTCTCACTGTTTGCAGATGACATGATCCTCTACATGGAAAACCCGAAAGACTCCACCAGAAAATTACTAGAGCTCATCAATGAATATAGTAAAGTTGCAGGATATAAAATCAACACACAGAAATCCCTTGCATTCCTATACACCAATAATGAGAAAGTAGAAAAAGCAATTAAGGAAACAATTCCATTCACCATTGCAACGAAAAGAATAAAATACTTAGGAATATATCTACCCAAAGAAACTAAAGACCTATATATAGAAAACTATAAAACACTGATGAAAGAAATCAAAGAGGACACTAATAGATGGAGAAATATACCATGTTCATGGATCGGAAGAATCAATATAGTGAAAATGAGTATACTACCCAAAGCAATTTACAAATTCAATGCAATCCCTATCAAGCTACCAGCCATATTTTTCACAGAACTAGAACAAATCATTTCAAGATTTGTATGGAAATACGAGAAACCTCGAATAGCCAAAGCAATCTTGAGAAAGAAGAATGGAACTGGAGGAATCAACTTGCCTGACTTCAGGCTCTACTACAAAGCCACAGTCATCAAAACAGTATGGTACTGGCACAAAGACAGACATATAGATCAATGGAACAAAATAGAAAGCCCAGAGATAAATCCACACACATATGGACACCTTATCTTTGACAAAGGAGGCAAGAATATACAATGGAGTAAAGACAATCTCTTAACAAGTGGTGCTGGGAAAACTGGTCAACCACTTGTAAAAGAATGAAACTAGATCACTTTATAACACCGCACACAAAAATAAACTCAAAATGGATTAAAGATCTAAATGTAAGACCAGAAACTATAAAACTCCTAGAGGAGAACATAGGCAAAACACTCTCCGACATAAATCACAGCAGGATCCTCTATGATCCACCTCCCAGAATTCTGGAAAGAAAAGCAAAAATAAACAAATGGGATCTAATTAAAATTAAAAGCTTCTGCACAACAAAGGAAAATATCAGCAAGGTGAAAAGACAGCCTTTACAATGGGAGAAAATAATAGCAAATGAAGCAACTGACAAACAACTAATCTCAAAAATACACAAGCAACACCTGCAGCTCAATTCCAGAAAAATAAACGACCCAATCAAAAAATGGGCCAAAGAACTAAATAGACATTTCTCCAAAGAAGACATACGGATGGCTAACAAACACATGAAAAGATGCTCAACATCACTCATTATCAGAAAAATGCAAATCAAAACCACAATGAGGTACCACTTCACACCAGTCAGAATGTCTGCGATCCAAAAATCTGCAAGCAATAAATGCTGGAGAGGGTGTGGAGAAAAGGGAACCCTCTTACACTGTTGGTGGGAATGCAAACTAGTACAGCCACTATGGAGAACAGTGTGGAGATTCCTTTAAAAATTGCAAATAGAACTCCCTTATGACCCAGCAATCCCACTGCTGGGCATACACACCGAGGAAACCAGAATTGAAAGAGACACGTGTACCCCAATGTTCATCGCAGCACTGTTTATAATAGCCAGGACATGGAAACAACCTAGATGTCCATCAGCAGATGAATGGATAAGAAAGCTGTGGTACATATACACAATGGAGTATTACTCAGCCATTAAAAAGAATTCATTTGAATCAGTTCTGATGAGATGGACGAAACTGGAGCCGATTA
This sequence comes from Budorcas taxicolor, assembly GCF_023091745.1. Lineage (NCBI taxonomy): Eukaryota > Metazoa > Chordata > Mammalia > Artiodactyla > Bovidae > Budorcas > Budorcas taxicolor. Next base: position 186,698,239 of record NC_068910.1, read on the forward strand.
TACAGTGTGAAGTAAGCCAGAAAGAAAAACACCAATACAGTATACTAACACATATATATGGAATTTAGAAAGATGGCAATGACGACCCTGTATGCAAGACAGGAAAAAAGACGCAGCTGTGTATAACGGACTTTTGGACTCAGAGGGAGAGGGAGAGGGTGGGATGATATGGGAGAATGGCATTTTATCATGTATACTATCATGTAAGAATTGAATCGCTAATCTATGTCTGACGCAGGATACAGCACGCTTGGGGGTGGTGCATGGGGATGACCCACAGAGATGTTATGGGGAGGGAGGTGGGAGGGGGGTTCATGTTTGGGAACACATGTAAGAATTAAAGATTTTAAAATTAAAAAAAAAAAGAAAGAAAAGCAAGAAAAAAGAAGTCAGGATACAGGGGGAGAGGTAGTGACTGTAAGGGACGCTGAGGTGGGCTTCTGGGGTGCTGGTAATTTCTATTATATTTCTTGTTCCGGGTGCAGGTCACATGGTAAAGTCACTTTGTGCACTCACTGAGATATTAAACTATCTGTGTACTTCTTTGTAAGTTGTAGTTTAAAAAAAAAGTTTACCTAGTAAGAAGCTCTGAGAATTGAATTAAATGAATTCAAAGGTTAAAAAAAAAAAAAAAAAAGAATTTGGCTCAAAAAATCAGCTTCTGAGAATATCTAACTGTCTGAAGACCTGTCCTGCCAGTTTCCAGGAGCACAGAGGGACTCATTTCTGCTCTCCACCCTGAACTCCTTCAGGGGCTGTTGAAGATCAACAGCTGCAGTAACACATGATTTAATCCTTATAAAGGTAGAAGTCAAGCACCCATAGCAGGTGCCAATTTGTGACTGACACATCTAAAAAAATAGAGACCAAACTAGATCAGAGTGCCAAACTAATTATACTGAATAGAAAGTCACAGAACAGACTTACTCTGCTAACCAAAGGCTCCTGATGCAGGATTCCAACCCCAGGGAAATCTGGAACAAGTGAAAGTGAGATTTAACAGCTTATTGTTCTCTGATTCAGAGGATCTATCAGGTCACTGGAAAGACTGAAATTTCCAAATGCCTGTCTTCTGAGAGATAATCCAGGAATCACAGGACAATTCTAAAACTTTGACACTTCAAGTACTGTTATTTCCTTATCAAAGGCAGAGAGCTTTGTTCTTCATCAAAACAAACCCCAAATTTATTCAATCAGAATTTTGTCTACTGATGTTTATTTTCAGCCATAATTATAATTTTGCTGATTGTATCATTCATAATACTTTATTGCAAATAAAATGAAACAAGAGAAATGTCATACCTTATAGTGATCAAAATGTCTTTTTTTTTTTTCTTTCTGGGACAGGAAATACTTTGACTTTATAGAAACCTGGTTCATTTCATACCTATGAAAATAACTTTTGGTGATGCATACTTTATAAAGCATACAATCACCCTCTTTGGGTTTCCATAAAACCTGTGAAAATGTAACTTTGTTCCAGAAGTATAGCTTAGTTCCAGACTTTTTTTGTAGCTGGCATCATTGTCATATCCTGGTCTTTTTTTCTTGCCCCCTCAGATTTAGACTCTAGGCATACACTAATTCGGTGGCCTGTTTTATATGAGGTGATATTTTGGCTTCAGTCTATTTCATGGCTTTGGTTTTGCATTTTCCCTTTTAAAATTATCTAGTTCCTTTCGAATCTGAATATTTCAAAGACTCAAGATTTCTACAAATAACTTTTCTTTGATTTCAATTTCAGATTTACTTTTTTTTCTTTTCTTTCTTTTTTTTTTTTTTTGTGACATAAGGTACGGGTTTTAAACTTAATGCAGTTTTTATTTCTTTCTTCCATCAAAGAAGCAGGTCAGTTCCTCCCTCTCTTACCCCCTCACACCTCATGGAAAAGAGTCAGCATTTCCTGTTAAGAAAATGTGAGCATTATTGATGAATTTACTCTTACAATGTACAGTTTAAAACACAGAATAAAACAGAATTGAAAAATATTTGAATTGTCACACTTTTAATCAAATAATGAAACTGGACAGGACCCTGTGGGGCTCCTGGGCATGGAAGCCTTTCTTTGTTCCCACTTCCTTGTTTGTAGGAAACAGAGTCCAGCCTCCATGACCTTCCCGGAGTTTCAAAGGGCAGATTCAAACAGTTGCTAATTAGGCAAGAGAGGAGATACAGAGATAATGGAGAAGCAGCCAACAAACAATAGCACCGCCTTGGGGCAGGGTCTTGGTTCCACCTCAAGAGATACATAACTATATCTTTGATCTCTTTATAGAACTAAACAAACAAGGAAGATGAAGTGCATCTTCACTCCAGAGAGAAGGTCTCGGTTTGACAACCCTGAGAATCAGAGAAACTTATCCAGAGACCACTTAAGGCCAGAGGAAAGAAGTGCAGGCCCTGAACATACCCTGATCTTGTCAGGAATCCCATCCTTGAAACAATTTTCATAAAACTTCTCATCAGACCCTCTTGTATTGGGACATGCAGTCTTTGAGGGGGCAGAAGCCCACTATTTCCCTTTTGCCAGCCAAAGCAATAAAGCTATTCTTTTGTACCTTACCCAAAACTCTGTCGCTGAGATTTAATTTGGCATTGGTGCACACAGTCTGAGCTTTTGGCATCAATAACTTAACTACCTTATATTGAATAGCATTGGATTTGATTTTTAAAGTGGAAATGCTGACTGTGAAATGATTCAGATAATATGAAACTTAGCAGATTAAAAAGTCTAGAATTAAAGATGTGCCAAACTTAATAATTAGTTACTACTCATTTGAATTTTCTTCTGCTTTAACATATTTTGAAGTGATCTCCTGATTACAATTTTATTGCATAACAATTTTCTTTTCAATGATGTGATTTTTTAAGATATCTTGCAAATGATTTATACTTGGAAAGTTCTTACCAAGATAATTTAAACACATGGTCAACTTGAAACCAAGCTGGACCTTTGGGGGCACCCAAGTACAAATCCTTCTGTGTTCTCATTTCTTGTTCGTAGGAAATAGGCTTCATTCAGCCTCCTTGACCTTCCCTAGTTCCAAAGGTCAGATTAAAACAATTGCTAACCAGGGAAGGGAGGGAATGAAGAGAAAAAGGAGGAAAAGTCAAGAAACAATAGTACATCTTTGGGATAGGGTCCTGGTTCCTTCTCAAGGAATACACTTAACAATATCTCTGAGTTCTCCTGCAGGAACTAAGTCCTCCACACAGGTGGAGGATGGTAACTGCAGGCTGAACACAAGCTTCCTATTATAACACCCTCTTACCTCACCATCATCCAGTAAGAAGAAAGTCACAGACCTTGCAACCCTCACCCTAATCTTGTCCATAAAAATGTCTCTCAGAAAACCATCAGAGAGTTCATGGTTTTTGAGCATGAGCTGCCGGTTCTCCTTGCTTAGCCCTACCATCAATCTTGCTTTGCTCCAAACCCACCATTTTGCTTTGCTTGGTCTCACTGTGTGCTGGGCACATGAACTTGTGTTTCATAACAAACTATCACTGGAAAAGGTAATTTAGAGATAAATTACTTTAAACTGAACTTGGGCTACTCTAGACCAGAGTAGGGGCTTAACGACCCAGTAGGACCTCACTTGCTGGACTCTCGTCTTCATGAGTGAAGGTAAAACTGACATGCTTCTGGATTCTCCAATTTACTTCTGCATCTTAGATGTGTACTTTGTGGTTTTGACCCTTAGAAGTATATGGAAGTATGTTAATCTGATTGTCCGTGTGTGTGTGTGCTAAGTCACTTCAGTTGTGCCCACCTTTTTGTGGCCCTATGGACTGTAGCCAGTCAGGCATCACTGTCTATGGGAGTCTCCCATCAATAATGCTGGAGCAGGTTGTCATACCCTCCTTTGGGGAATCTTCCCAACCCAGGGATTGAACTCATGTCTCTTAGGTTTCCTGCATTGACAGGTAGGTTCTTTACCACTAGCAGCACTTGGGCAGCCCATTAATCTGATTACTTTCCCTTAAAGAATATCATTCAGGTATCTCATAAGATTAGTGAAGTTCAAGAGTGGTAACTAACTTCTGAGAATTCTCTCTCCCCCTTCTATTCCATCTCTCTACCCGTAAGAAATTCAATCAATTGTCACCCTATGAATGGCAGATATAGTGATTTTCTGTGAGTAGCTGATTCATGGTTATGCATTCAGGACCTGAGTACTCAGTTCAGTTCAGTTGCTCAGTCGTGTTCAACTCTTTGTGACCCAATAAACTGCAGCATACCAGGCTTCCCTGTCCATCACCAACTCCTGGAGCTTGCTCAAACTCATGTCCATCAAGTTGGTGATGCTATCCAACCATCGCATCCTCTGTCATCCCCTTCTCCTCCTTCCTTCAATCTTTCCCAGCATCAGGATCTTTCCCAGTGAGTTATCTCTTCCTATCAGGTAGCCAAAGTATTGGAGTTTCAGCTTTAGCATCAGTCCTTCCAATAAATATTTAGGACTGATTTCCTTTAGGTTAGACTGATTGGATCTCCTTGCAGTCCAAGGGATTTGCAAGAGTCTTCTCCAAAACCACAGTTCAAAAACATCAATTCTTCAGTGCTCAGCTTTCTTTATAGTCCAACTCTCACATCCATACATGACTACTGGAAAAACCATAGCTTTGACTATACAGGCCTTTGTTGTTAAAGTAATGTCTCTGCTTTTTAATATGCTGTCTAGGTTGGTCATAGCTTTTCTTCCAAGGAGCAAGCAACTTTTAATTTCATGGCTGCAGTCACCATATGCAGTGATTTTGGAGCACCCAAAAGTAAAGTCTTTCACTATTTCCATTGTTTTCCCATCTATTTGCCATGAAGTGATGGGACTGAATGCCATGATCTTAGTTTTTTGAATGTTGAGTTTCAAGCCAACTTTTTCACTCTCCTCTTTCACTTTCATCAAGAGGCTCCTTAGTTCTTCTTCACTTTCTGTCATAAGGATAGTGTCATCTGAGTATCTGAGGTTATTAATATTTCTCCCAGCAATCTTGATTCCTTGATGCTTATAAATATAAGTATAAATTGATAAAAATTCTTCAAGGAAAGCGATGTGTTTCTGCATGAAAATACTTTCAAGTTTTATTAACTCCAAGAAAAACCCTGAAGTTGGTTTCTTGTCAACTTTCAACAGTGGTAACACATCCTACTCCATTACTAGAGTATAATTGATTTACAATGTTCTGTTAGCTTCTGGTGTACAGCAAAGTGAATTGGTTATAAATATACATATATCCACTCTTTTCATAAAAATTCTTTTAGCAGATAGGTCATTACACTGTATTGAGTAGACTTTCCTGTGCTAACCAGCAGGTCCTTATTAGTGATCTATTTAATACATGGTAGTGTGTATATACGGAGAAAGCAATGGCACCCCACTCCAGTACTCTTGCCTGGAAAATCCCATGGGCAGAGGAGCCTGATGGCTGCAGTCCATGGGGTCACTGAGAGTTGGACACGACTCAATGACTTCACTTTCACTTTTCACTTTCATACATTGGAGAAGGAAATGGCAACCCACTCCAGCGTTCTTGCCTGGAGAATCCCAGGCATGGGGGAGCCTGCTGAGCTGCCGCTTATGGGGTCGCACAGAGTCAGACACGACTGAAGCGACTTAGCAGCAGCAGCAGCAGCAGCAGCAGTGTGTATATATGAAGAAGGTAATGGCAATCCACTTAAGTATTCTTGCCTGGAAAATTCCAAGGACAGATGAGCCCGGTTGGCTATAATCCATGGGGTCACAAAGAGTCAGACATGACTGAGTAAGTACGTGCATGTGCACGTGCACACGTGCACACACACACACACACACACACACACACACACACAGTGTGTATATGTCAACCTCAATCTCCCAATTTATTCCTCCTCACCCTTTCACTTTGGAAACCATAAGTTTGTTTTCTACATCTGTGACTCTATTTTTTTTGTATAAATATGTTCATTTGTACCATTTTTTTAAAAAAAGTATTCCACACATAAAAGATATTATATGATATTTATTTTACTCTGTCTGACTTACTTCACTCAGTATGACAGTCTAGGCCCATCCATGTTGCTCCAAATGTATTTAATTCATTATTTTTAACAGTTAAATAATATTCCATTGCATGTATGTACCACATCTCTTCCTTATCCAGGTTGCTTTCATGTCCTGACTATCATAAACGGCTTGATAATTGATCAGTCTGGATTCTACTAGAGAAATAAAACCCTTATAGGAGATCTATAGTTAGATTAAATCATTAGAAACTCTTATCAGTGGAGATTGCATGGACTTAAATCTGCATAGCAACCTTTACTTTTGTTTGCCATACTTTTCCTGGTAACTTACTTGAAACTAGCTTTCCCATACCCTTCTCTCTTTTGCTTTTAAGCTTAAGATGGTACTTAAGCTTGAATTCTAAGCTACCTGTGAGAGTTACTTATTTCTCCCTGGATATCTCTCATGTATATACTAGGTAAATGTGTTAATAAACATATTTGTTTTTCTCTTGTTAATATGTTTTTGTTATAGTGTTCTCAGCTGAGAACCTAGGTTTACGCCAGTAATACAAGTTCACAGTTGCATCCAGACTTCTGTGGGTGAGGCTCTCAACAAGTGGAACAAATCCAGAATAAAACCTTAAACTTTCTAGATTTCTTCCTTTATTTATTTACTAAACTTCTTTAGTACTTACTATGTACTAGGCATAGTGGAGGAAGAATAATTTTCCCTGTACCCTTCTAGGTTCTTTGCTGAGACACCCCTCTAATAAAAGAGAAATTAACAGAAGAAAAACAAACATAAATTTTAAAACATGTATACCTCATATTTACATGGGACATATGGAGGAAAAATGAATAAAACTCTCTGGAATGGCCCAAGCAACCACATTAAATACTACTTCCAATAAAAGGCAAAAGATTTTGGGGGCTGAGGATGGAGGTACAGTTAAGGAAAGTTTATTTTTCAGATGCAAGTTCCTGCCTTCTCCATAGATAAGAGTTTCTTGTGATTGAGAGTATACTTCTTTTCCTGGAAGAGAGAGGGTGACACAAATAGAGATTTTCTTTAAAAATGTAAATATTTTATATTTTTATAGTTTCCTTTGCAACAGGATAACTTCTACACCTTTTTTCCAAGTTTCTCCTGTGTCTCCTGTCTCTACTGTTTCTTGAAAAATAATCAGCTCAAAAATAATCCTTATGGGAAAGAGAAATATTTAGGATTGGCATAGTTAACCTTCACAGGAATTTTTCTAAGCACAGTGTAACTAGCTGATTGTGTAAGTAACATAATAAAGACTTAAGGTAGGTTCATTTATTAGTTCCATTTTATGTCTTGAGATACAGAGAGGTTAAGCAACTTGCCTAAGATGTGGAACCAAGATTGACTCCATAGTTTGGTTGCAGAGTGAATGTACTTACTTATTATACCATGCTGTCTTTAGAAGGTCCAAATGGTTTCCAGTTTCTTAGGAAACTGGGTTTATGTGGAGGTTGAAGAACTATTAATTTTCAATCATCTGTCTTATAAAGGCATTTAAAACTATCTCTTTATTTATTAAATTCAGGTAGTCAACATAGTGTTGACTCAGGGATTTGCCTCATTTTACTATTTTGACTCATATTATATTCATTGTACCAGTGTTCTTACACAGAAGAGTCCTAGACCAGGAGACATGTTTTTGTGACAAGCTCATGGTTTCCACTAATTTAGACACAAACACAAGTGTTTGTCCACTTAATATGAATTTCCTCTGGAGAGACTCCTCATTTCCTCATGAAGACAGACCCCTGGTGGTTTAGTCTCATGAGATGTTTCTCACTAAAGACTTTTGAGAGCTCAAGATGTCTTTCCTTTTTGAGACTATGAGAGAAATGATTAGTTTAGAAATTCAGAAATGATTAGAGACCTGGGAGACCAGTTCAGAAAATGCCTTCCATAAGGAGGATAGATGAGAGCATCTCACACAAAGTTTTTATCAAGTTTTATTTGCAGGAAGCAAATAAGAACAACAACAAAAACAAGCAAACAAACAGGGTGAGAATTTAAATTGAAAAGTAAATGGGAGAGAAAAAATGTGGGACATAAGAAGAGAACAGAAAGGAAGAAACTTTTGCAGGTCTAAAATCTTGTTACCATGGTAGTTACATTAATAAAGGCTGTAAGAATGAAGATCAGTCATAAAAAGAGGTATTTGGTTTAGGTGAGAAAACAGACAATAGGGACATTTTTGGGGGATAGAGCTTGTGCTGTTGTAATTATTTACTAACTTAAAGATTTGTAGACAAATATAGAAAGGAAGAAAATTATCCACAACTCCTCTACACCAAATAACTATGAATATTTTTAAATTTTTATTTCAAAGTTCTTTCATGTGTTTAATGAAATATTTTTCCTTGAGTGTGAAATGCTACTGATTATGAGTGGCATTAATTTTATAACACATTTTCAAAAACAAATTTTTTAAGTGGCCATTTTAAGCATACACGAGTGAACAGATGTATTGGATGAAAATATATGATAATTGTGATCATAATTTATATATATATTTGAATCCTGTCCTGTTCAATTAACATTTATAGAGCAACACTTTTCATAGCAATAGAAATTTGTAATGGATTTTATTTTAACAGCTGTTCATAATTCTAACTTGTGGATTTACTGTATTTATTTAACTTTCCACCACTGTTGGAATGTAGTTTGATTCTAATTCTTTCCTGGATATATTTGTTCATGAATCATTTTTGTGTTTTAGATTATTCTCTCAAGATGGATTCATGGTAGTAGCATAATTAGATTGAAGAGTAAGAAAATATTTATGACATTTGATGTCCATTGCCAAAATAGCTTTCCAGAAGAATTTATAACAAAGTATTATTGCAATGTCTAATGGAAGACATTTTTGTGTCAATTTTTTTTTTTGTCAAATTGTGTAGGGATCTTGCTACATGGAGGACACTGAAATGCTCCTTTGTAGTTGAAAAGGCGTATACTTAGAAAAGCTAAATTTATGTCTCTGTTTTGCTACTTTCCTGTGACCTTGAACATCATTTAACATATTTTGGTTTTTCCATTTGTAACGTATAAATAATTTTTGTCTGCCTTGTTTAAATAGTACTGTACTAAGCAAATATTTGAAAGAATTTTGGAAAATGCAAAGCATTATAAATTATTAATTCAAATAGAACAAAACAAAGAGATTTTCTCATATAGCATAGTATAGATACTAATTCAGGCCATGGGAATTGGAAACGTTGACATTAGATTTAGATCATAAAAGATATTTGGTTTATTCTGGACTGTGTCAGAAGAAACAAAGCCTATGTTACTTGAGAATTTTGGGCTGATTCCATTTTCCCTTCCCTTTGGCTGGTCTGATAATTAAATTGATATAAGATAAATTAATAGGGGAAAAACACATTCTATTATGTTCACATGGGAGTGCACAAAGACAAACGATTCAAATGCAGTCAGGCAGTTGAGGTTCCTGTGGCACCCTGAGCTCAGGAATGGGGTAAAAGTCTGAGGCTTCAAAGGGGAGGAGGGGAGCTCACAGGTCAATAGGAAGATGAGATGTTAGCTATTAATAATGAGATGTTTGCCTGCCTTGTAGAAGTCTTTCAGATCTAAAAAAAAAACCAAAAATGTTGTCTCTGATAATAGCCCTCTTTCTGATACATGTTTCTTACCTAAATTCTTTCTTAAAGGCTATTTAGGGAGAGGTAAAATTTGTTCTGAGTCTATTGGGTCTTGTGCCTTCAGTTCACAATAATCCACATGCCAAAGTGCAGGGAATATTCTTCTCCCCTTCAGAGGTCAGGTAAGAGAAAATGATTGAATATGGTGGTTGCTAAAAGGAGATGTTTTACATGTAAGAAGAAAAGACAGGTTAGTGACATCCATTTAATTTTTTAAAATTAAAAACAAATTTTTTCTATTGGAGTATAGTTGATTAAATTTGAGATGGCTGGATGGCATCACCAATGCAATGGACATGAACTCAGGCAAACTTCAGGAGATGGTGAGGGACAGGGAGGCAAAGAGTGGGACATGACTGAGCAACTGAAAAACAACATATAGTTGATTAACAAAGTTGTGTTAGTTTCAATTGCACAGCAAAATTATTCAGTTACACATATACATGTATCAATTTTTTTCAAATTCTTTTCCCATTTATATTATTAAAGAATGAGCAGAGTTCTCTTTGCTATACAATAGGTCCTTGTTACTTACATATTTTAAATATAAGTAAGGGACATATAAGTAATGTCTTACATTTAAGTAATGACATGAGTTTAAGAAAGCGCCAGGAGATGGTGATGGACAGGGAAGCCTGGCATGCTGCAGTCAAGGGGTCACAAAGAGTCGGACATGACTGAGCGACTGAACAAATGTCTTACCATCATCCATTTAAACTGCATGTTATATTTTTTCCTCAAATTACTGAAAATCAAATCATGATAAGAAAATAATGATAAGGAATGAACTCTCAATTTGAAAGGAATGAAAATATTGGAAGAAGCTGGGGTAAGAATGTGTGTGCTTAGTCGCTCAGTCATGCCCAACTCTTTGTGACCCCATACACTGTAGCCTGCCAGGCTCCTCTGTTCATGGGATTCTTTAGGCAAGAATATTGGAATAGGTAGTCATTCTCTTCTCCAGGGGATCTTCCCGACCCAGGGATTGAATCCAGGTCTCCCACACTGCAGGTGGATTCCTTTCTGTCTGAGCCACCAGGGAAGCCCAAATAGTAGTTGCTCAGTCATGTCCAACTCTTTGTGACCCCATAAACTGTAGCCCATCAGGCTCCTCAGTCCATGGGATTCTCCAGGCAAGAATACTGGCGTGTGTTGTCATTTCCTCCTCCAGGGGTAAGAATAGTGAAGGTGAAACAAGTGAGGTACTTAAGAAGGCACAGGAGGAGCAGTGAGAATATAGTGGGGGAAAGAGAGTTCTTGCTGAAGAAACGAGACAGAATGTTAAATAGTGAGGAAATGGTATTGCATGAAGTCCACAATAGTAAAAATAATAGAATAGTATAGGTAGAACCTATATAGAGAAAGTAAAACAATAGAATAAAGGAAACACAGAATATAAATCCTGGGCAAAATAAATGTATATGATTTGTGCATGGGGAGTATACCATAAAAAAAAAAACAAAGGTTGGATATTTAATTGTTAAACTTTGAAAGAAAAAAGCAAATGACTTTCAGAAAAGAAAAAAAGGTAAGAAAATGCTTGAATATAAAGAACAGAATTTATTTTCTCTGAAGAAACAGCATTGGGATATTTTATATACATTGCTAGGGGAAAAGAGATTACTAGAAGAAGCTAGAGAGAGTCATCATTAACACACTCAGTGAACATTCAAAAGATATTTATGAAACATACAGGATGTAAGATATATGTTCACTGAGGTGGACTTAGGAAAAGATAAACAGATTTATGATGGCATAGGTCACTCTGTGGAAATTTATAGTGACATACTTCAGAAAAAAGAAGAAACAACGAAGGACTGTATATCATTGTGTTTAATTATGACCTATCAGGAATACTTGTTGGCCAAAAGGGAGTCGAAGGAACATGGGGAGAGAGTGACCATGGCACCTTAGAAATTATGATCCTGATTGGGAACAGCCAAATGGGTTCTGGACATTAGGCAAAGCATCTTAAAAATTCATGATGAGTGACAGGACACGTATAAAGATAAAGCAGGACATTTAATCAAAGGCAAGTGCAAAAGCCTGGCATGAAGGTTGAGAAGGTATGTCAGTTATTAAGCTACTGTCTCATTCTTAAGCCCACTCTGAGGCCTCAGTGTGAGGTGCCCAGGCTGAGACTCCAAGGACCACATTTCTGCTTTGTCTGGGCTCTGGCAACATGAACATCAGAGGCAAGGTTAGGGGAAGGAGAGATGCTCTCCTTTCTGTAGGCTCGCATCTATTTGCTGTTTCTGCGAGCATCATGCCAGCAATACTTTTCACCCCAGCAGAAGTGATCCCTTCCACATGCAGGGTCTGAATCCAGTTTGTAGTTTCCCTGTCTCTTGCAAAACTGGTCTCAGTGCAGACAACAGTGCAGACACCAGCATCAGGCCCCCAGGACCTCCTCCACAGAAGCCTGAGTCCCAGCGTCACTGATCTCCGCCTCTAAACTTCTACACTGTAACCCTGCCAACCCTTTTCCCTTTGCTCCTCTTCCCCTAGAGGTGATCACTGTCTCCCAGAATTCTTATGTTCATCATACATTTGTATGCTTCTTTGATTCTTTTGTAGTTAGCTTTAGACCTACTTAATAATAATCATCTAATGAGTTAATTTTGGTAAAAAGTGTTACTAAAAATTAATGATAAAGTATTCCCTGTAATAACCAGAATGTTACATATATTAGGGACTTAGCACCAAGATTGTAACAGACGGTGGCAGAATTAACATGACAGAGAAAGACCCTCTCAATGAGATATTTTGCTTACAAAATAACAACTTTACATTGAAAGCACAGCACAGATATATTAATAAGGGAATTGAAGCCTAAATGGATGAGAAAAATATAGAAACTTAAGATACTTCAGGGAAGAATAAGATAGACAAGGGCTTCCCAGGTGGTGCTAGTGTTAAAAGAACTGCCTGCCAATGCAGGAGACAAAAGAGACTTGGGTTCAGTCTCTGGGTTGGGAAGATCTCCTGGAGTAGGGCATGGCAACCCACTCCAGTGTTTTTACCTGGAGAATTCCAAGGACTGTATAGTGGGGTCACAAAGAGTCAGACACGACTCAGCTACTTTGCCTGTCTATACATAAAACTATTAAAAAAAAAAAAAAGGATCAATGACAATTGCTGAAGCCTCCAGCATCGTTTCACACGCTCTTTCTTGGTTTTCTCCTATTTCATAATTCATTTTAAATCAATGATGTCAATTCCTTTCTGCCAAAGACAACCTGCAACATATCTTTAATTGAAAAAGTTTGATTTATTACTTGTTGCATTTACAGGAGAATGCCTATTATGGGGAATTCTATTATAGGATTTGTGTTTTGGCTGAGTAATTTTGGAGCAGGTCTAAGGAAGCAGGGCTTTGGATGTTGTCATCAGGCAGGCATTAGTCTATGATTGGGTACTTCTTTCAGTCTCATCTGTAAGTAAAGCAGACTGGAGCTAGAATGAAGTCGTAATTGATTTTCTAAAAAGAGCAGCAATCACTCATACGAGGCAGGAGAGAAGGAAGTTTGGTATTGTGTAGGTTACACTATGACCTTAAGTTGTGTCACTTTATCATACACTCAAGAGTGACTTTGATGTTGCTGTTCTGTGAAATGGTTGATGTTTAAGAGAACAACACAGTTTAGCTGTAAGCATCAGATCAGGATATCAGGGACCTCTTTCCCTTTCTCAGTGATTTATTTAGATAAGCACATAGAAGGCAACTTAATTAAATCTATAGATGACATCAAGTTGCAAAAAGATAATCACAATTAAAAAGAAAAACAAAGACTAAGTGAACTCTAGAGATAAACTGTATATTAGAGATCATAAAATAAGAATTAGTCTTTTATAAATGAGAAGACAAGTTCTAAAGGAATTAATGACTTATCCAAGTGTAAGGGCACACAAATTAAAGACAAGGAAGTTAATTCTTCCTTTTGAAAATAAGTAAAGAGACTTCACCTCCCCTCTACTTAGAGCATTTACTTTAGAAAACTTGTAAGGTCTTTCTCTTTTTGAAATATTGAATACATGTGAATTTTCTTCAAAACAAGATAATCCTTTTGCCAGCTTTATGACCCAGGATTGTCTTTATCAAGGACCTGGGAGCCATCTCTTTGAAATATAATCATCAAGGAAGATCTTGACCCTAGTTCCCAGTTTCTAGGGGTGGATGGGAACCTCAGACCAAGTTATAAAGCTACTTCCTATCCCACCGGATATAACAAGTGTGTTTTTTCTCTGGATAAAGTCAGTTAGCTAATGTAGATGGCCACCCCAATTACCAGGTGAATTTAGGATGAACTGTATGTGACAAATGGTGTGTTAGGTGTTCTTTTTGAGGGCAAGTTCAGGTTTATCAAGTTTTCTTTTTTGAGGAGAAGTTTAAGTTTACCTTGAGACTATGTGTGTAACGAGTGAAAAAGGTGAGATTTCCTTCTATCTTGGCATTTTCTTTATCAGGTTGCCTGTCTTGCATATCATATTCCAGTTTAATTCTTATTCGGTAATAAAATTGTTCTCTTTCTCTCCTGCTTTCATGGAGAAGTTTCCTGGGTTGGGAGATTTTTTTAAAAATTATATTTCCTCAACACAAGGTTCTAGAGCAGTAACAAAGATGGAAGTTATGCATTCTCCAGTTCAGAATTCTTTCCACTATATCACCCTGATACCAACTGAAGAATACTTATTTAGAGGTACAGAGTCAGCATTTTGAAAAGATGTCAAAGACGGGCTGAAACTAGGAATATTAATGAGGGTGAATAAGAAACACTAAACACTGTTCTTTGGTTCAAAGGATATAATGACTTGCTTAGTTTACAAATATATTTAAATGTGTTAAATAGTAAGGGAAAAAATGAATTCAATGTTCTAGATACATCCCTAGTACTTCTTTATCTTTTAGCTGAAAGCTTGTACACTTTGACCACATTCCTCTAATTCCCCCTCCTCCTACCCTCTGCCTCTGGTAATCACAAGTCTGTGATTTTTTTCTCTTTTTCACTGAATTTCTGTCTTTTCTTTTTCTTTCTTTTAAGATTCCACATACATACAAGATTGTATTTGTCTTTGCTCTCTGACTTATTTCACTTAGCATAACACCTTCAAAATCCATCCATGTTGTAAATGATCAGTTCATTTCTGTTACTCCTGTCTGACTCTTTGCGACCCCATGGACTGCAGCAGGCCAGGTTTCCCTGTCCATCACCAACTCCCAGAACCTACTCAAACTCAAGCCCATCGTGATGCCATCCAACCATCTCATCCTCTGTCATCTTCTTCTCCCCCTACCTTCAGTTTTTCCCAGCATCAAGGTCTTTTCCAACGAGTCAGTTCTTCTCATCAGGTGGCCAAAGTACTGGAGTTTCAGCTTCAGCATCAGTCCTTCCAATGAATATTCAGGACTGATTTTCTTTAGAATGGACTGGTAGGATATCCTTGCAATCCAAGGGACTCTGAAGAGTCTTCTCCAGCACCACAGTTCAAAGCATCAATTCTTCAGTGTTCAGCTTTGTTTGTAGTCCAACACTCACATCTATACATGATTACTCGAAAAACTAGAGCTTTGACTAGACAGACCTTTGTCGGTAAAGTAATGTCTGTGTTTTTTAATATACTGTCTAGGTTGGTTATAGCTTTTCTTCCAAAGAAAAGGCATCTTTTAATTTCACGACTGCAGTCACAATCTGCAGTGATTTTGGAGCCACCCAAAATAAAGTCTTTCACCATTTCCATTGTTTTCCCATCTATTTGACATAAAGTGATGGGACCAGTTGCCATGATCTTAGTTTTCTGAATGTTGAGTTTTAAGCCAACCTTTTCACTCTCCTCTTTCACTTTCATCAAGAGACTCTTTAGTTCTTTTTCACTTTCTGCCATAAGGGTGGTGTCATCTGTGTGTCTGAGATTATTGATATTTCTCCCAGCAATCTTGATTCCAGCTCATGCTTTATCCAGCCCAGCATTTCTTATGATGTCCTCTGCACATAACTTAAATAAGCAGGGTAACTATATACAGACTTGACATTTTCCTTTCCTGATTTGGAACCATAATATTGCATTTGTATATTTATATATATAATATATATGGTACCATAATATTGCATTTTATACACATATACAAACATACACACACACACACACACACATGTATAGGGCTTTCCTGCTAGCTCAGTTGGTAAAGAAACTGCCTGCAGTGCAGGAGACCCAGGTTCAATCCCTGGATCAAGAATATCCCCTGGAAAAGGAAATGGCAACCCACTCCAGTATTCTTGCCTGGAAAATCCTATGGACAGAGGAGCCTGGCAGGGTACAGTCCATAGGGTCACAGGAGTCGGATTGAGTTAGTGACTAAACCACTACTCTGTGTGTGTGTGTATACACACATACTATAACTACAGTGAAATCCATTCATCCATTGGTTCTTTCATCCATTTAATCCATTTGTCTACTACTTAGTTTGTTTCCATGTCTCAGCTATTGTAAATAATGCTGCAGTGAACACGGGGATACAAATATCTCTTCAAGATAGTGATTTCATTTTATTTGGAGATATTCCCAGATATAGAATTGCCAGATGATATGATAATTCCATTTTTAAGTTTTTGAGGCTCTTCCCTACTGTTTTCCATAGTTGTCCCACTGAATTAAAATCCCACCCACAGTGCACAAGTGTACTGTGCCACATGCTGACTCTAGTTAACACTGCTGTATGAGATAAGGAAAATCACTGAGTTCTCATCACAACAAGAAATTTTTTTCTTTTCTTCTTTCTTTTTATTTAATCTCTATGAGATGATGTGTGTTAGCTGAATGTACTGTGGAAATCATTGTGTGGCAATCACAATATACATAAATCAAACTGCCATGATATATACCTGAAACTTCTACAGTGATGTATATCAGTTGTTTCTCAATAAAAGTGGGGAAAAAAGTTCTGAGATAAGATACAAGATCAGTGTTTTATCCCATTTAAGTAGTTGTTAATAGAAATGTTCTGAAAGGAGGGTATGATTCACCTGGGTATGATTCACCTCAGTTGGTGATCTTCTCACCATCTTTCCGCTTGAGGTGTCTTCTAAATTTCAGGATGTTGATGAAGCTCTATATCACTAGCCATGTGGATTTGTGAGCAGAAAGTTATTTGGGGGTGGATTCTGGCTGCTGGAACCATTATTTGTGCCACATTGTTATTTGCTCAGATGTGGGCCACTCAGTTTAGATCTTGGGGACAGTAAATCATTGTTGTTGGCATCTGCAGGAATGTTTATATCCTCAATGACTCTCCAGTCAGATGATCACCAATATCTCCAATGAGAAACCCACCTTTCTTGTCACAAGAGACAAAATCTTTATTGTACCTGGTTCATTCTATTTCGATAATTCTAGAGAACCTCTTGAGAATAAGAAATAGTTATACACTACAGTCCAATTGGGGAGAGTCACAGAGTGTAAGTAAACTTTGGGTAAGAACACAGGGGCTATATTTCATAATATCATTTCATCACAACTGTCTCATCTGCCTCAGACAATTCAGATATTCTGAGGGGGAAAAAAAAAAAAACAGAAAAGAAGACAATACATATAATTCAGATGGCAACTTGTTTCCTAGTTAAATGTCAAGAAAATTGTCATCAAAGGCTGATAATTCAAAAGGTGGTAGAGAGAGCCTGGAGTAGATATAAGTTCAATAAAGTATAAATTTTTATTGCTAACCAATTAACTTTATTTTGACAATTACTTTTAAATCACTAAAAATCATTTTATTTTTGAACAAAAGACAGTCACTAATCTACTTAATAGCAGATGATCTTTATGTTTTTGTTGTTCAGTTGCTTCAGTTCAGTTCAGTTGCTCAGTCGTGTCCAACTCTTTGCAACCCCATGAATTGCAGCATGCCAGGCCTCCCTGTCCATCACCAACTCCCGGAGCTCACTCAGACTCATGTCCATTGAGTCAGTGATGCCATCCAGCCATCTCATCCTCTGTCATCCCCTTCTCCTGCCCCCAATCCCTGCCAGCATCAGAGTCTTTTCCAATGAGTCAACTCTTTGCATGAGGTGGCCAAAGTATTGGAGTTTCAGCTTCAGCATCAGACCTTCCAAAGAACACCCAGGACTGATCTCCTTTAGAATAGACTGGTTGGATCTCTGCACTCCAAGGGACTTTCAAGAGCCTTCTCCAACACCACAGTTCAAAAGCATCAATTCTTCGGCACTCAGCTTTCTTCACAGTCCAACTCTCACATCCATACATGACCACTGTAAAAACAATAGCATTGACTAGATGGACCTTTGTTGGCAAAGTAATGTTTCTGTTTTTTAATATCCTATCTAGCTTGGTCATAACTTTCCTTCTAAGGAAGGTCCAACTATTTGTGACAAAAGGGACTGTAGTATGACAGGCTCCTCTGTTGTCCACTCTCTCCTGGAATTTGCTCAAATTTATGTCCATTGAGTTAGTGTTGCTATGTAATCATCTCATCCTCTGCAGCCTCCTCTTCCTTTTGCCTTCAATCTTTTCCAACACCAGTGTCTTTTCCAATGAGTTGTCTCTTTGCATCTGATATCCAAAATATTGGAGCTTCAGCTTTAGCATCAGTCCTTCCAATGAATATTTAGTGTTGATTTTGTTAGACAGTTAGAATAAGGAAACAGGGTCCAAGATGGCAGTCAGAGAAACCAGCAGCTAGAATAAGCCTGCTAAAGGGACAAACGAAGAAAGGAAAAGGTCTGTAAAAGGAAAAGCTGTAGTTCTGAGTGAAAACCTCTGGTGGGAAAACATGCCAAACATGCCCTCTTCCCTGACTGGCTTTAAGCATATGCCCTATTTGCATTCTCTTCCTTGTTTGGTCATGGATACAAGCCCTATTTTATATAAGGCAGGCCCAATCAGGCTCTGGGGACTGCTTAGGAAAAATAAACAAAGGACACAATAAGGGAAACAAAAATGGGGCGGGACTGCTCCTAGGGTGGTGTTGGCCCACTCTCACATCTCAAGGGTGTATTGTCTGCTTACTATATCCCACGTGCTTGAGCTGTAACTAGTCTGTCATTTCAATTTTTTGTTACAATAAGATAAGAACCAAGGAAAAAATAGAACTTACCATTTCCTTTAGGATTGACTGGTTTGATTTCCTTGCAGTTCAAGGGACTCTCAAGTCTTTTCCAGCACCACAATTTGAAAGCATCAATTCTTTGGTGCTCAGCCTTCTTTATAGACTAACTCTCACATTTGTATATGATTACTGGAAAACTGATCTTTACAAGGTTATAAAATCTGTCCTATGAAAGTCTGTTCTTCAAATTCTGTAACATATTTGAGGCCTCACTTAATCTGTACACTATCACGCTTTCCTTATGTTCTGTTTTTTTTTTTTCTTCATCTAGAGTTATGCATTTAATTATTAACAGAAACATTATATGTGTTTGGAAATTTTGGAGGCAAAATTTCTCCTTGCTCATCTGAATATTATAAAACACTAAAGAAATCCATATGTCCTTTAAAAGAAGATTTTGTATGAGATTGGCTTATAAGCTTAAGAGTGGCTAATTTATGATAGTTAAATGGAATCTTCTAAATACATAGAAGTATTATTACATTGTGAAAAAATGAAAAAAAAAAAAAAATGAGGGCAGTCTCCATGGGTGGAGTTTACATTTTTCCTGTGGTGTGACTAACAGTGCATTAGAAAGAAAAAAAGAAAAGTAGAGAGAGACTCCCATGAATTAAAATGGTAAAGGAGAACTGGAAATGGAAAACTGCATGACTCTGTGGGTTGTGCGGAGAGAAACAAATAAACATGGGATTTTCCAGTCTCTAACATAGTACACATAGACTTTGGGGTGGTAGGAAAGGAAACTGAAGAGTTTTCTTTAGAATATGTTGAGTGTGCAATGTCTCAGGAATACCAAATAAATGTCTACAGAATTGCAATTCGTGAAGCAAAGTTTAGCTGGAGAAAAAGAATACTGGAGGAGGGCAAGGCAACCCATTCCAGTATTCTTGCCTGGAGAATCCCATGGACAGAGAAGCCTGGCAAGCTACAGTCCATAGGGTCTCACAAAGTTGGACTTGACTGAAGCAACTTATTATGCATGCACATATACATTAAAGTATGAATAATGAGAATCTGAAAAATAAATATTTAGTAGCTTCTAGGTCAAAATGAGACATAGGTTAAAAAATAAAAACAAAAATAGCCAACCAAACAACAACAACAAAAACTACCTCCAAAATGTTTATTGGCTTTCCAAACAAGGTTAAAGTATGGGGGAAATGAAAATTCAAAACCTAAACTATGTGAAAAGTTTGAAACCAGCTAAACCAAATAGGTGATCATTTCCATCAACATTATTACTCTGAGGACTGGTGGTAGGCAGTTGTGAACCAGATTGCTCTCTTGGCATTTTATCTTTAACTTTCTGACCAAAATTCCTCCAGTATGAAATCACCCCAGATGCCTGTGACATCAGGCTGCACATAGCCTTCTCCCTTTCATGCCTCCTTAACTCAAACATCCCCAGCATTTCAGAACTTTCCTTCTTGTCCACTCTGCTTTTTTTCTCCTTGACAAACCTCAATATCTTGTCTATTTGTGTTCTTCCTTCTTCCTTAAGCATCAGCTAAATCATCTGATGCATGATGTGCTCAATACTAATGAACACCTTTGTGATTACATTGATATCAGCTGTTTTTTCCCAAGCAACACATATACACTTTTATTGTAAAAGCATGATTTTGATTTTAGACACTATAAAGGATGAGGAAATTTGTTGGGACAAAGATAGCATTTGTGCTCAAGCTGTACAAAAAATGCACTCATTATTTATTGGAAGGAAGTTAAAATGTTAGGTTTGATTGGCTATAAAAGTTAGCATCACAAATAACAGAAGAATAATAAAGAAAAGCAAATCTGCCTGAGGCTAAAAACTGATAGTATTTCTCTGCCTCTTTTAAACACACATTGATTTTTAGTATAACTACCAATATCCTTATATTCTAATTGTTTTTCTCTCTTCCACCATTAGAGACAAAATTGATTGAGGGCCCACTTTGTACCAATACTGGGTTAAGTACTCTACATGGAGTAATTCAGTTCTCAAAGTGACTTATGCTGGAGATATTATTTCTCCATTTTGCAGAAGAGAAATTGAGACATAGAGATGTTTAGAAACTTACCAAAGAAAAACAGCTAGCATTAGAAGAAGGATATCAATCTGGGTATCCTGAATCCTGAGTTCTACTCTTGAGATTATGATATATGAGATTGGGTTGTAGAATGTCTTGAGAATGTTATCATAATGAACTGATTAATCTCTTAGTAACATTTGTGTTATTTTTCTTCCAGTCAAGCCTTTTTTTTTCCTTTCACTTTTTGGCTGTGCTCCACTGCATATAGGATCTTAATACCCCATCACAGATTAAACCTACAGCTGCTGCATTGGAAGCATGGAGAACTGACCACACTGGACCACCGTCAAAGTCCCAGTCAAGGCTTTTTAGCTTGAATCTTTTGAATGCTAGCTGTGGTGAGGTCGGTTTACTAAGATACTTTGGACTATAATTACTTCATAATTAGAGTAACCCTTCTATCCATCCTTCATTTGGAAAAGCTTTATTTTTGTTACTCATATGTTTGTTCTTTGCCTGCTACTAGGCAACAGTGTAATTTGTAACCTTAGCTAATTGTACACTACTTTTAGAATGACTAGGTGCCTGGAATTGAGTTATAATGTCCTAAATAGAGTAACAAACTCTACAACAATATTTTCTAGAGAAGGCAATGGCAACCACTCCAGTACTCTTGTCTGGAAAATCCCATGGATGGAGCAGCTTGGTAGACTGCAGTCCATGGGGTCACTAAGAGTCGGACACGACTGAGCGACTTCACTTTCACTTTTCACTTTCATGCATTGGAGAAGGAAATGGCAACCCACTCCAGTGTTCTTGCCTGGAGAATCCCAGAGACGGGGGAGCCTGGTGGGCTGCCATCTCAGGGGTCGCACAGAGTCAGACACGACTGAAGCAACTTAGCAGCAGCAGCAGCAGCAGGCACAAAATACACTAAAAAAGGAAATTTGAAACTTTTCAAACAATGCTATCCAAATCAGACGTGCTGTGGGAGCATCACTAATGTTCTTTCATAATAAAATCAATATAATAATAGACTTGTCTTAATTTGTCAAATATAGATATTCTTTTTCATGTTCACTGAAGTTAAAATTGCCAGGTTTAGCAAACAAAAATACAGGATGACAAGTTAAATTGAATTTCATATGTTGTTGTTCAGTTGCTCAGTCCTGTCAGATTCTTTGTGGCCCTATGGACTGCAGGAAGCCAGTCTTCTCTGTCCTCTACTAACTCCCAGAGTTTTTCCAGACTCATGTCCATTGAGTCGGTGATGCCATCAAACCTTCTCCTCTGTCATCCTCTTCTCTTCCTACCTTCAATCTTTCCCAGCAAAGGGTCTCTTCCAGTGAGTTGGCTCTCTGCATCATGTAGTCCAATTATTGGAGCTTCGGGTTCAGCATCAGTCTTTCCAAAGAATATTCAGGATTGAATATTTTATGATTATTATCAATATTTTAGGATTGAGAAGTTTGACCTCCTTGTTGTCCAAGGGACTCTCAAGAGTCTTCTCCAACACTACAGTTTGAAAGCATCAATTCTTTGGCACTCAGCCTTCTTTATGGTCCAACTGTAATATCCTTACATGACTGCTGGGAAAACCATAATTTTGACTACACAGACTGTTGCTGGCAAAGTGTTGTCTCTGCTTTTTAATATGTTATCTAGGTTTCTCATAGCTTTTCTTCCAAGGAGCCAGCATGTTTTAATTTCATGGCTGCAGTCACCATCTGCAGTAATTTTGGAACCCCCAAATATAAAATCTGTCACTGTTTCCATTTCCCCCCCTCTATTTGCCATGAAGTGATGAGACAAGATGCTGTGATCTTCATTTTTTGAATGCTGAGTTTTAAGCCATCTTTTTCATTCTCCTCTTTCACCTTCATCAAGAGTCTCTCTAGTTCCTTTTTGCTTTCTGCCATTAAGGGAGTGTCATCTGCATATCTGAGGTTATTGATATTTCTCCAAGCAATCTTGATTCCAGCTTGTGCTTCATACAGCCCAGAATTTCACATGATGGTCTCTGAATTTCATATAAGCAACAAAAAAATTATTTTAGTATATGTATGTCTCAAATAGTACATGTAACATACCTATGCTTAAGGAAACAAACAAACAAACATTGTTTAGCCAAAATTCAAATTAAATTGAGCATCCATTATTTTACCTGATGGCCTCCCAGGTGGTGCAGTGGTAAAGAATCTGCCTTGTCAGACAGGAGACTCCAGTTTGATACCTGAGTTGAGAAGATTCCCTGGAGTAGGAAATGGCAACCCACTCCCATATTTTTGCCTGGAAAATCCCATGGACAGAGGAACCTGGCAGGCTATAAGAGGCCCAATGAAGGCCCAAAGAGTCAGACTCAACTGAGTATGCACAAACATGGATTTTACCTGACAGATCTATCTAGTGAATCTCCTTAGTCTCAGGCAAGTACTTGTTCAATCACTGAGGGATTTCAGAGTTTCCTTTGAGAAAAATAATATCTTTTGGCCAGACCTCCATCTTGCCCAAAATCATGATGGTTTCCTAGTAACTCACAAGTATGGTCACCTGGTATGTGACATATGTGATTCTCTTTCCCAACAACATAGATGCACTTATTAAAGAGCTCAATCATGTGAATAATACAATATTTAAAAAGCCACCTTAAGGGTCATCATGCTCCATTCTTCTTGGAGATTCTGACGTTTCCTCCCATAGCAGGCATGGAAGCTGTGGGAGGTGGGATTAGGGACTCTTTAAGTGTACTTTTTCTTTTTGGCTGTGCTGCTCAGTTTGCTTAGTTCCCCAACCAGGAAATAAACCTGGAGATATGGCAGTGAACTGGGGCTATCACTGTCCTAAATACTGTACCACTGGGAACTCCCAAGTGCACATATTTTTATGCACTGTATTTTAACAATATCTTGTGTATCTCACCTTCACTTTAATATTTTACTCATTGTCTTACTTTATCCTATGTTGATTTTCATATAAATTTATAAGATGCCTTAAATCGTACTTGGCATTAGGTGCCTTCCATTGTGTAATACAAAGCATACAGTATCACTATTGGACAGAACAGTTGAATGTAATTAAGACTTTTGAGTTAGCTTTTATTGATAAGATATATTAGTATGAAATGAACCAATTTAAAAATACAGGATAGTAGCTAAACTTTAGAGATTGCTCTCCAATGAATAATCTTATCTTTACTCTCTAGTATAGTTCTCTTCCATTTGAGTCCAGTCTTCAGGTTCTTGAGATTTGGTTTTTGATCAATAGAGTGCTACAGAAGTGACCACTGTGTGACATCCAAGGTAGTTGGTAAGAAGCCATCATTTTTGGCTGTTGGGGCATATGTTTTGGTGTATTCCCTCTTGGAATCCAGCCTTCATGATGGAAGCAGCTCTGGCCACATGGAGATGACACAGACAAGCCTTTCTGTTGACAGCCTTACCGATTTCTAAGCTGAGAGCCAGAACTGACTGCCAGGCATATGGATGAGCCAAAACGAACAGCAAAATTGAGCTCAGTCTATCCTGTCATCTGAGATAATGGATAGTATGCTGTTGTTTTAAACTGGGGGCTTCTTAGATATTCAATAATATGTAGGTGGAACTTGGACACAAAGAGGCAGAAAAACCCAGAATATGGGACATTCTGCTGGACAACTGATCCATTTTCTTTAACAATTCAGTTGTTGAAAAAAAAAGGAAGGTACATATTCTATTTTAGACTTAAAGTGACTTTAGAGATACAACAGCCAAGTACCACGTGCAGATCTTGTTTAGATCCTGATCCAAACAAAATATTGTTTTTGTTGTTCAGTTGCTAAGTTGTGTCACTATCTCAAGGAGTTTGCTCAAATTCATGCTCATTGAGTCAGTGATGACATCTAACCATCTCATCCTCTGTCACTCGCTTCTCCCCTTGTCCTCAAAGTTTCCCAGCATTGGGGTATTTTTCCAATGAATCAGTTCTTAGTATCAGGTGGCAAATTATTGGAGCTTCAGCATCAGTTCTTGCAGTGAATATTCAGGGTTGATTTCTTTAGAATGACTAGTTTGATCTTGTTGCTGTCCAAGGGACTCTCAAGAGTCTTCTCCAGCATCACAGTTCAAAAGTGTCAGTTCTTTGGCACTCAGCCTTCTTTATGGTCCAATTCTCACACTTGTACATAACTACTAGAAAAGGCATAGCTTTGACTCTATGGACTTTTGTTGGCAAAGTGATGTCTCTTCTTTTTAATATGCTGTCTAGTTTTGTCATAGTTTTTCTTCCAAGGAGCAAGCACGTTTGAATTTTGTGGCTGCAGTGATTTTGAAACCCAAGAAAATAAATTCTGTCACTGTTTCCATTTTTTTCCCCAACTATTTGCCTTGAAGTAATGGGACCGGATACCATGATCTTAGTTTTTTGAATGTTGAGTTTTAAGCCAGCTTTTTCACTCTCCTCTTTCAAGAGCCTTCTTAGTTCCTCTTTGCTTTCTGCTATTAAAGTGGTATCATCTGCACATCTGAGTTTATTGATATTTCTTCAAGCAATCTTGATTCCAGCTTGTGATTCATTCAGCCTGGCATTTTGCATGATGTACTCTGCATAGGAGTTATATAAGAAGCATGACAATGTACAGCCTTGACGTACTCCTTTCCCAATTTTGAACCAACCCATTGTTCCATGTATGGTTCTAACTGTTGCTTCTTGATCTGCATACAGGTTTCTCAGGATGCAGATAAGGTGATTTGGTGTTCCCATCTCTTTAAGAATTTTCAGTAGTTTGTTGTGACCCACATAGACAAAGGCACATGAATCAAATGTAGATATTGAAGCAGATGCAGATATTCTGGGTTCCCCTTGCTCATTCTATGATCCAAAGGATGTCAGCAATATGATCTCTGGTTCCTCTGCCTATTCTAAATCCAGCTTGTACATCTGGATGTTCTCAGTTCAGGTACTGCTGAAGCCTAGCTTGAAGGATTTTGAGTATGACCTTGATAACATGCGAAATGAATGCAGTTATATGGTGATTGGAATATTTTTTGGAATTGCCTTTCTTTGGGATTGGAATGAAATTTGCCAGTCCTGTGACCATTTCTGAGTTTTCTAAGTTTGCTGGCATTCTGAGTGCATCATTTTAACAGCGTTACCTTTTAGTATTTGAAATATCTTAAAGCTATTCCAGAAATTTGAATACATTTACAGGTTATGATAATTCTGTTAGGAGTTTATGATGACATAAGATAAAGCCTACTTCTTTTTTGTAGATGGATGTGAAACTGTGTGAAAGTGAAATGATATGTTTTCCATTTGCTTTAATGAGCAAATGAAGTGATAAAAGGAGAAAGAGATATATTAAGCAAGAAACAAAATCTTGATACTTTTTGGCTCTGGTGAAGGATACAGAGAAGTACATTGCAGTATCTTCTCTACTTCAATGTTTATTTGAAAATTTTCATAATCAAAAAGAAGTAAAATGCTTTCTAAAGTTGTGAAAAATATAAACTACACTCATTACTCATTTATGCATGTAAGCATGGTAATTATATCCATATCCATATAAATATAAATAGATCAAATTATTCAGAAAAATAAGATTATATATCATTTTATAGGTACAATTATAGGTGACTTACATACTAAACCAATATTTTTCAATTAAATATACTGATATTATGAAAAATAAAGTATATAAAATACTTTATAACCAATTCTATCTCTTTTCTTACTTAATATTTTCAGAATGAAATTTAAGACTTAACAAAATGTTTCTTCATCTTTTCTTAATGTTATTCCCTATCCCACCCCACTCCACCATTTTATCTCTATTTATACTAACATGTGAGTGGTTATATTTTAGTAGGGTTGAAAGGCTTTCTAGAAGTCTTCACAGATTAGAGGACATATGTAAAGAATCTGATATTTTGTATTAGATTATAATACTAACATATCTTCAATCATAGTTATACAAATTAGGACAATTGTTGGTTTTATCTATATATACAAATACTATATAGTTAAATTAACTAGTCATAAGTTACTAGAGAGTTACTAGTTAAGTTTTAGTGGCTCTGATTCTTGAGTATATTTAAATGAATACTTTATGTATAATAATCTGGTAAATATCCCTTCTTTCAAAGATTCACTAAAAATAAAGAAAATCATTACTGCATTAAAATGTCAAAAGTGGTTCCAAAGTATAAATTTTAAAGTGACCTTTAAACCATTTTGGAGCTTTCTATTTCAAATTAATATTATAGCAAATTGACAAATAATATCCTACAATTTGCCTCATGAACCTTTCTTTTATAGACCTGAAAGAAACCAGAGAACTCCAAATTAAATTTATGTTAAATCACAAAAGTAAGAACTAACAGTTACACTTAAAATAGTCAATGATAAATGGACTCAGCTTGATGTAGACAGCTTTATAAGAATCTTTAAAAATTCCTATAATGTTCTTGCTGTGAGCTGAAGCGGTGCTAAAAATTCATTCTTTTTAAATGGCCCTAAGAAGAAATGACTCTTCTGAATATGCAAAATGTTAAATTAATTATTAGGTATATTTTTAAAGCTTTCACAGTCCTTAATATTATCTCAGATTCTTTGACAAAGGCTTGATTCCTGAGCCTTTTTCAATAGGATGGAAATTTGTTCAAGTAAAAGGAATCCTATCAATCCTATCAACTCATTTCCCTTTTGCAGATTAGTTATTAAATGTCATCCTGACATTTAACATTGACATTGACAGTATGACCAGAGAGGTTTTCTTTTTTCTTGCTACTCTCTGGGGAAAATATAAATTCATAAGTTTAAAGATGCTATTTCCCCAAACCTTTGTTGAAAGCTGATTAAAATGATTGCTTGGACAGAGAGTCAAAGATAACCTGCCACAACATATAAAATGAATTCGTTTTAAACATACTAGGTGAAACAAAAATTTTCAGTGTATGTTAATAGAACAAAGCTTTGTATTTTGTGATCAACCTGCTGAAGGGATTGTTTACAGAAGGCTGCATAGATAATTTAGAGCTAGTCATATATGTACTTTGAAGAGGTACAGAAATTAAAGTACATGCAGTTATTCAGTTGTGTCTAACTCTTGGTGACCCCATGGATTGAAGCCCACCATGCTCTCTGTCCATGGGATTTCCAAGGCAAGAATACTGGAGTGGGTTGCCATTTCCTACTCCAGGGAATCTTCCCTACTCAGGGATGGAACCCAAGTCTTTTGCATCTCCTTCATTGACAGACAGGTTCTTTACCACTGAGTCACCTGGGAAGCCCACAGAAATTAATAGTGGTAAGAAATAAATATGTTTCCTGTCAAATACAATGTGTTATGATACATAATAATCTCTTGAAAAAAGTAATCACTGAAAGAATAAACTTGAAGTTTTTTGCTTTGCTTTTTGTTTGTTTTGCATCATTTGGAGATTCACAATCAGAATCTTTTATATCATTGAGGTTCCACTTCTTGCCTGCTAAAAATAAGACTGGCAACAGCGCAATACAAGTCCAGGGTTCTGTTTGTGGGGCTTCCCCTCTGGAGCTCCTGGCTAGTCTAGGGCAATTGTGCGAGGTGGGCAACTTCGTTGCTTGCAACACTCAAACCAAAGTCTATACTCCCTTCTTTCTTGGTGCTCTCTACCCAATAGAAGTGATTACCTTCTTTTTTTGTGTGTGTGTTAGTCAGTTGTGTCTGACTCTTTGTGACCCCATGGACTGTAGTCCACCACGCTCCTCAGCTGATAGAGTTCTCCAGGTAAGAATACTGGAGTGGATAGCCATTCCCATTTCCAGGGGATCTTCCTGTCCCAAGGATCAAACCTGGTTCTCTTGCTTTGCAGCTCGATTCTTTCAATCATTCACTGTAGATCAAAATTCAACTTACTTATTGATTGAGGGTGAAATTATTCATAATAGCCAGCATAGTCATTACCGCTGAGCTGTTTCCATTCTAGTAACCTCTGCAATCTAAAGCAGGGTACTTAAGAAGCACTTAGTGAAATTGCAAAAATATTGCACACTTTTAGACAACATCACCAGAAGTTTTGCTTCAGCTATATGGAATCAGGTTAAGTAATCTACATTTAAAATAAGCTCTCAGACTTATTCTTCTATTTCTATCTCCTGTTATGATATTAAAAAAAATAACTGAGATATATTTCACATGCCACACAAAATTTATAATTCACCTATTCAAAATGTATAATTCTATTTTTGCTTTTAGTGTTTTCACAGAGCTGTGCAATTATCACCATAGTCCATTTTAAAACACTTTCATCACCCCGAAAGAAATGCCATACTCACTGGCTATGACTCCTCAATCCCCTGTCCCTCCCCTCAGCACGTAACATCCACAAATCTGTTTTCTGTCTCTATATATCTAAAAGTGGAGATCTGGCTGCTCCCCACTCAAAAGCCAGTCAAGAGGCAAGGATGGTGGAAAGGAAAGTTTATTTTGGATGCCAGCAATGGGAAAGTGGGAGTAGGGGTAAGGGGAGGGAGAACTCCCTGTCCGCAGTCCAACTCTGCACCCCTTCCAACAATCAGTGAACAAGAGCTTTTTCTGAGGAAGGAGGATACATGCAGAAACAGTACAGTCATCTCTGACAGTCATCTTGAAATTAGTCATTGGTGGTCTGACCAGTGTCATCTTGATTGTTTTAAGCACAGTTATTCTTCAGTTCCAAGGCCAATTTGCTTCTGTTTCCTTGAGGCTGATTCTCCAAATGTGGAAGCTTATGTCATGGCTGCAGCCTGGTCATCACGTATGTGTGTGTGCAATCAGTCATGTCTGACTCTTTGTGACCCCATGAAAGTCCACCAGGTTTCCCTGTCCATGGAATTTATCAGGCTAGAATACTGGGGTGGGTTGCCATTTCTTTCTCCTGGGGATCTTCCTGACTCAGGGATCGAAACTGCCTCTCTTGTGTCTCCTGCATTGACAGGTGGATTCATTACCACTAGTGCCGCCTGAATTAACTTCTACTTCGTGGGGATTTCAGTGTCTATAAGACAGCTCACAGGGTATGGCTCAGAAAGAATAATATTTAATAGCCCTTGAAGAGGAACTAAATGTCCTTGACTATGCTTAATGACTAACCTATTTTTAGTCTTGTTGGACTGTTTTCCTTTGTTTCTGCATTTTTTCACTTCTTTGATTAAGTTTTGGCTAAAGCTTTTCTACAAAAGACAGGTGAAGGCCATGGAAGGGAAGGATCATAGCGCCCTCCTCATTTCATTCATGGATTTGCCATTCCAGACATTTCATATAAATAGAATCATAAAATATGTGGTCTTTGTGACTGGCTTCCTTCATTTAGCAGAAAGTTTTCAAGCTTTATCTATGTTGTAGCATGTATCAGTGTTTTTTTTTCTTTTCGCAAAAAAATATTCCATTGTATGGACATATCTCAGTTAATATATCTATTTATCAAGTAAGTATGGATAATTGAATTGTTTATTTTTGACTATTATAAGTAATGCTGCTATGGAAATAAATATGCAAACTTTTGTTTTGATATATAATTTTATTTCTTTTGGGTGTAAATCTTGAAGAGGTATTTCTGGGTCATATTTTAAGTCTGTTTAACTTTTTAAAGAACTGGTAAACTGCTTTTGTAATGCAGTTATATCATTTACATTATCCTCAGTATGTATGAGGATTTTCATCTTCATGAATGCCTGCAATTATCTTTCCTTGAAAACCTTTTAGCCATTCTAGCACATAAAGTGGTATCATGGTGTAGTTTTTATTTTAATTCTCCTAGTGCTTAAGATGTTGAGCAATGCCTCATGTGCTTTTGAGCATTTGTATGTTCTCTTTGGAAAAATGTCTATTCAAATTCTTTGCCCAGGTTTTAATTATTTGTCCTTTTATTAATGAGTTGCAAGACTCATTAAGAAGTATTCTAAATATACTTCTTATCATATATATAATTTTCAATATATATACTTATTATATATATAATTCTCATTATTTTGTGAGCTGTCGTTTCACTTTCTTGTTGGTTATTGAAGCACAAAAGTATTAAATTTTTATGTGGTCTAATTTATCTATTTCTTTCCTTTTTTGTTTGTGCTTTTGGTATCATATCTAGGAAACTATTACCTAACCCCAAAATATGCAGATTCACTCTTGTATTTCTAAGAAGTTTTAGCTTTTATTTCTATGATGGATTTTGAGTTAATTTTTGTGTATAGTATATAGGGTGGGTCTGAGTTCATCCCTCTGCATGTGGATACCTGGTTGTACAGTCCTATTTGTTCAAAAGATTATTCTTTTCTCATTGACATGTCCTGAGACCTTTGTTGAAAGTGAATTCACTGTTAAATATAATCTTTGTGTGTGTGTGTGATGGGGTCGCAAAGAGTCGGACATGACTGAGCGACTGAACTGAACTGATTCTTAAAACAGTACCACACACTTCAATTATTGTAGATCTATGTTAAGTTTTGAAATAGGGAAATGTGTGTCCTCAATTTCATTCTTTTTTTTTTTTTTTAAGACCATTTGGCTATTTTAGCTATCTTTTGCAATTTTGGCTCAGCTGGCAAAGAATCTGCCTGCAATGTGGGAGACCCGGGTTTGATCCCTGGGTTGGGAAGATCCCCTGGAGAAGGGACAGGCTACCCACTCCAGTATTCTGGCCTGGAGTTAATTTTTGTGTGTAGTATATAGGGTGGGTCTGAGTTCATTCATCCCTTTGCGGGTGGATACCTGGTTGTACAGCCCTATTTGTTCAAAAGATTATTCTTTTCTCATTGAAATGTCCTGAGACCTTTATTGAAAGTGAATTCACTGTTAAATATAGTCCGTGTGTGTGTGTGTGTGTGTGATTCTCACTCTATTCCATTAATATCTGGATTATACAGTCCATGGGGTTGCAAAGAGTCAGACACTACTGAGCGACTTCCACTTATAAGTTTTAAGATCAACTTAATTTTTGCAAAGAAGCTGAGACTTTGATAGACACTGCTTTGCATCTTGGAGAAGGCAATGTACTCCAGTACTCTTGCCTGGAAAATCCCATGGACAGAGGAACCTGATAGGCTGCAGTACATGGGGTCACTAAGAGTCGGATACGACTGAGTAACTTCACTTTCACTTTTCTCTTTCATGCATTGGAGAAGGAAATGGCAACCCCTCCAGTGTTCTTGCTGGAGAATCCCAGGGACGGTGGAACCTGAGGGGCTGCCATCTATGGGGTCGCAAAGAGTCAGACACGACTGAAGCGACTTAGCAGCAGCTTTGCATCTATAGACTAATTGGGGAAATATCATCCTAACAATAGCAAGTTTTGTGTTGGTGTACATATAATGTTTTTCTATTTATTCTGATTTTCTTTAATCTTCCTATTTTCAAATCTTTCTATCATCAGTATTTTGCAGTTTTCAGAATTCAGCTCCTGTGCTGTTTTGGCTTAAATTTATACTCAATATTTTTTTCTTATTGATGCTACTATAAATAGAATCTTTTCTTAATATTGTTTTCAGAAGGATCCTTGTTAGTGTGTAGATTTGAGGGTATTATTCTAGTATTGTGCAACCTTGCTGAATTCATTTAGTAGTTCTAATTTTTTTTTAGTAGATTACTTAGAATTTTCTATCACAAAATCATCTCATCTGCAAATATAGATGATTTTACTTCTACCTTTGCAATCTTTTGTTTTCCCCCTTACATGCTTTTTTTAATTTTTTTCCTCTGCTTACCTAGTTGTCTGGACCCTTGTGTATTTCTGAAGCAAGTAGTTGGGGATTAGATTTAGATAAAGTAAATTAGAAAGAAAACTTCAGGCATTTCAGATATTGACAAACAAAGACAAGATTGAGACCTCAGAAATTCACACTTAAATCTCACAAGGAGGTTAGG
This sequence comes from Budorcas taxicolor, assembly GCF_023091745.1. Classification (NCBI taxonomy): domain Eukaryota; kingdom Metazoa; phylum Chordata; class Mammalia; order Artiodactyla; family Bovidae; genus Budorcas; species Budorcas taxicolor. The sequence continues at coordinate 186,730,920 of NC_068910.1, forward strand.
TGTCCACCCCATTGCAAATAAATATAGCTTATGAGAGAGATGACTGAGGACTATGTAAATGTTGTAGCCAAGATTTTTGCTCTTTGGAGAATTTTAAAAAATACGATTTTAATGACAATCTCTAAGTTGATACATGAAATACAAAATTTTAAATGTTTATTCTACCTAAGAGTCAGTATATTAAAAAAAAGAAAAATATTTAATTTAATTTATTTAAATATTTATAACTATTTAAATAAAACCATATAATTATGAATTTTATATAAAATAATAAATATTATTAAAATATTTAATTTAATTTTTGAGTTCCTTGATCATTAGTAGTTCTGTGAACTGGGGAGAATCAGTTACTCCTACTGATTTTAATTTTACTGATTTTTAAACAAGAAAACTAATGGTAACATGATCTCTTTAATGCAGCAATAGATTGCTAGTATCTAGCACATAGTTAATGTTAACGTTTCTAACTTCATAATGAATGAGTCTTTTCTGTATCAAATTTTACTTGTTCACATTTGAAATCACATTTAAACTAAAATATTATTCAAAATATTGGTATTTTTTGCTCTTTATATCTAACCTTTGAGTTGACGTCATTTGAAAATAAGGATATAGTCATTTAAAATATAATTCACAAAAAACTGAATTGTACTTGTGTTATTAATTATTTTTATTCACGAAGGAATGCTCTCTATTTTAGAGGACTCTTTAATCTCAGTTCATAAAATCAATGCTATTTTATAATAAACCCTTACCACTAAGTTATTTATAACCACCAGTTTTAAAGCAATAAGTTCAATACAGACATGTGGAATCTTTGGTAGTAAAACATCTTTTTCACTTATTTTTCTGACATTAGTTTAATGATGTACACTGAGAATAAACTAGGTCATATATTCCCTGACTATCTGAACACATTTGAAAGCAATAAAATTAAACGGAACAGCCCTTTCTGTTTACTTTTGACCTAAAGAGATTATTTTTATTATCTGTAAGACATTATAAATGTGTACAAGAGTTTTGAGAGTTTATTTGAATAATTTTAAGTAATTCAGGTCTTTTTGAGCTTAGTTAGCTGCTGCTGCTGCTGCTAAGTCGCTTCAGTCCTGTCCGACTCTGTGTGACCCCATAGACGGCAGCCCACCAGGCTTCCCCGTCCCTGGGATTCTCCAGGCAAGAACACTGGAGTGGGTTGCCATTTCCTTCTCCAATGGATGCAAGTGAAAAGTAAAAAGTGAAAGTGAAGTCGCTCAGTCATATCCGACTTTTAGAGACCCCATGGACTGCAGCCCACCAGGCTTCTCCGTCCATAGCTGTGATATTTAATTTTTAAGTGTTGTTATGATTCAAGATATCATTGGATCCCAGATGTTTTCATTGGCCTTTGTTGGAAGGCAGATTCTTTACCACTAGTGCCACCTGGGAAGCCTGGGAGTTTTTGAATTCACATTGATGCCAAAGAGAGTGTTATGTAAAGATGAATTTGGGAACTCACCATATTCTTATTTTTCTTGTTTTAAAAACTGCATTTAGGGTCTGCAAATGAAATGGATCTGCTCACCTTAAGACTAACTTGAAATTGGATTTGTACACTGATTTAGAAATTTAAGAGAGAAAGTGGCAAATTCTGTTGTTCAGGTCTTACACTCAGTTCCAGGAGAGACAGAGTGGGAGACAGGGAGAGATTTCCAAAATATGGTTTGCTACAAGTGGCTGGTGCTAGCCATTGCCTTTTGCTCTTGTATTCATCCACCCCTCAAACCCTTCTCCACCACCATGCTGAATCTCAGGGGGTTGACCCTTGCAATCTGCAGTTCCTGAACTCCCTTGCTGACTGATTCATAGCTAGATTTAGAGAGTCAGTGGGAAGAGAATCTGGGACTGGAAAGAAGATGGCAGTCAGTGGTTTCTGTTCTGACAGATATGGAAATAAGTTTTGAGGAGGCTGAACTTACAATTTTTTGAGGACTTTTCAAGAAAATGATTTTAAAAATTATATTTATGAATTAAATTTAAAAGTTAATATTTACTTAGAGTGAGAAAATCAATCACTACAAGTTAATAATTTTATAAAAAAAGCTGGCAAATAACACAAACGTAAAAGACTGAGGTAAATGTCATAAAAATTTCCATTACTTACTGATACACCTCCATACTATTTTCTACAATTTTTGACTTTATACTCTTTAATCATTTATTCATATGACAGTGATTTTATGATGTTTTGTCTAAATAGAGTACAAGATTATTCAGTCTTTCCTCTACCATGGCTGATTAAAAGAGTCTTTTTTTTGATAACTGATCATCGATAAAGGGTCATAACTATTGTTAAACAGCCATTGCTACTAACGGTAATGATTCCTTGCCCTAAAAATACTGTATTTTATTGAATATTATGCTGTCATTGCTAAGATGTGGCATTAATGTACATGCTAAGAAATAAAAAAAATGTTGTCAATTAAACCATGACACAATGTTTTCTTATCATATATAATGTTTCTGCACATGTTTTTTCCCTGTGCCTTCAAATATATTTGTGATCTTACATTTCCTGAAAGAATGCTCAATTTTGGACTTTCTGGTTTTCTGATCCTGGTACTTTCTTAATTCATTACAGATAGTGTGAAAGTGAAGCTTTTAGACACATCAACCAAGAAGTCATTGTAAATGGCAGTTAAACTCAATGGATGAAACCAAACTGAACTAATAAATATATGACTGGGTTTACATGTGAACAGTAACGGCAGTTAGGTAGCAATTATCTAACAACAATGGCTGGAGGCCATCAAATGATACACTGTGATCACAGATATGTTAAAATGCTCAAAAAAAAAATCTACATTTAATATTAGCTGTGTTAACCTAAAAAATAGTCACAACCTAGAAGTTTGGAGTTATATTTTATTTGATGGGAATTTTTAGGACCTCAAGCCCAGGGGACAGCATCTCAAATGACTCTGAGAGAACTTTCTGAGGCAGGGGGGTGGGGGTAGGGAATTGTGTGGGAGGTGAGGTGGTCAGGTTATATAGAAGTTTGCAACAAGGGGCATGTAGTCTGAACATCAAAAGATTATTGTTAATTAAGGAAAACCAGATATCTCAAATTAAGGAATTTAGCATTTTTCTATGTATGGGAAGATGCAAGAGTCTGGGCTTACTGAAATCATTCCTTTCATATTTATCTCAGCTATCTGGGGCCAGTTTCCTGTGTCTTGTCTTTTCATATCCCCCTAAGCTCCTCAGTGCTCACTCGGAGTGGTAGCAGCTCTATGGCCTCTGTATAGTAGGCATTGTTCTTCTGGGGGCCCTGTGCCCTCAAAAATTCTTATTTAAAGGGCTGGAATCGCTAATGGCTGTGACATTCTTGTTTATTGATATGGGAGAAAATACTACATTTCTCAGCTGAAATACATAATGTTGGGGCTTCCCTGGTGGCTCAGAGGTTAAAGTGTCTGCCTGCAATGCAGGAGACCTGGGTTCGATCCCTGGGTCGGGAAGATCCCCTGGAGAAGGAAACGGCAACCCAGTCCAGTATTCTTGCCTGGAGAAGCCCATGGACGGAGGAGCCTGGTGGGCTACAGTCCACGGGGTCGCAAAGAGTCGGACACGACTGAGCAACTTCACACACACACACACACACACACACACACACACACGTTAATGTTAATTCTCCAGGCAAGAATACTGGAGTGGGTTGCCGTTTCCTTCTCCAGGGGATCTTCCCGACCCAGGGATTGAACCCAGGTCTCCTGCATTGCAGGCAGACTGTTTAACCTCTAAGCCACCAAACATAAAGTTGTTGCAAATAGTTAGAGCCTGAGCATGCTATCTGGCATATGTGATCTGCCTGTCAGAAAAGGCATCTAAAGTCTTCTGAGGGTGGCCAGACAGACTACCTCAGCTGTTGCAAATCTCCCTTTATTTCATTTCTTAGACATGACATTTATCTTCACATTATTTTATTATTATTATTATTATTAAGAGCAAGACTGATCTACTTTAGTGTGTTGGCCAAGACCTTCCTGCAGCAGTGTGCTAGGCGGCTTTAGCAAATGGATGCAAATATCTTCTTTCTTCTATTTTACAGGTAATTTAACAGTCGATGTGATATATTCAATCAACCTATATTAGCAACCCTTTTACAACTTCAGTGTTGGTGGCTGGATGAAAACACATTTTTTTCTCTCACAGGGCACCAGACCTGCTTTCACTAAGCACAGATTTTTATGCTTTTCTCTTTTCTGAAGCATCACTGACCTCTTCACTCTTCTCCATTTTTTCCCCTCTTCTGGAGAAGGGAAAGAGGATGAATATTTACAATATGTAAATTTATTCTCTTTCTCTTGGCAAGAAAAAAGATATAACCTTGAGGACAATCATGATTGTCTAGTCATATACTTTTAGACAGACTAAAAATGTGGAAATGTCTTTCTTGTGTGAGTGTTTTTGTGCTATGGAATAGATATTTTTATAAGAGGTTACATTAAAACCTATTTTCCTTAATAATAAAAATGATGAAAAAAAATGGCCATCTCAACAAGGTTGAAACTTTAACTATATTTTAATTTAATAAATAACATGGTGGAAGGATTAATACCATGTTTTATATAGGCTATTTATTTTATTTTGTTCATCATGATATTTTCAAATGGGAAAAAATTAGTACCACAAAGGATAGCTTCAAACCAGAATTTTATTCTAACCAATAATAAATAATGCTTCAAAATAAGTAGATTAAAATGCACACAATATTGTAAAAAGACTTCTAAATAAAGGACTGCTGTACTATGATAAGGCTTCCCTGATAGCTCAGTTGGTAAAGAATCTGCCTGTAACACAGGAGATCCTGATTCAAGATCCACTGGAGAAGAGATAGGCTACCCACTCCAGCATTCTTGGGCTTCCCTTGTGGCTCAGCTGGTAAAGAATCTGCCTGCAATGCAGGAGACTTCAGTTCAATCCTTGAGTTGGGCAGTTCCCCTGGAGAAAGGAAAGGCTACCCATTCCAGTATTCTGGCCTGGAAAACTCCAGTACTATGATAGCTAAATGACTTAAGAAAAAAAAGTTTGAAAGTCTGACTACAAGTACCTAAGAAAAATAAACTCTGAAAACCTATATTCACCATTTATTTTCCTCAAGACAACAAGTATAGGAAATTCTTCCTTAAAGCAATACACATGAACCTGAAAATCCATGCATTTTCTAAGTCTTCCACTTAAGATAATAAAACATCTTAAAAAGAAGTCAGGGGCAGACTTTCCAAAATCTATGCAGCTCTGTGAACAGAGAACTCCCCAAAATTAATAATAATTGTATTTTTGGAAATAATTTATATTGTCCAGACAAGAAGCTCAAAGTGGCTAAGAACTGACTTTCAAGATGTCAATCTATATAAAATCAATGGAGTAGAAATGGTGACTTGGGGACACCGAGCCTGCACAGGTGCAGACAGGTGAGTTGGGGGCTGCAGTTAAGGTGAGCTTCAGAGGAAGTTCAGCCTTCCTTGAGTTCAGAGTCACAGTGAGATTGCATCCCCAGAGAAGGAAACCTGGGTGCAGGGAGTCAGTTTAAATTTTCTTAAAGTACAGTTGAAAGAGGTTCTCCTTTTCTACTTAAAATTTAATTCCACTACTTGATACTTTACTTTCCCTTGCCTAGAAGACATTCATATAAATCCTTGTAATTTTCACATGCAATTGCCTGATTCCCCTGTTTGCCAATTGTTTATGGGTACATTGTTGTTAAAGAAACACACCAAGTAGCAGAACAGACTCAAAGAGCTGGGGAGGCAAATGTGTGACCTTGTCCACTAATGCAAGAAACGTTCAATATAAGTGAACACATGTAAACTAGATATGCTTTATTAGGTGTTACACAGTTTAAAAAACTTTGATGAAAAAATGATGCTTCAGTTAAGAGAGAAGAAAATATTAACTGAAAATCTGTTTCAAATGTACTGTAAGATGCACAGGAATCTGGAATGTTAGGTCCATGAATCAAGGCAAATTGGAAGTGGTCAAACAAGAGATGACAAGAGTGAAAGTCGACATTCTAGGAATCAGCGAACTAAAATGGACTGGCATGGGTGAATTTTACTCAGATGACCATTATATCTACTACTGTGGGCAGGAATCCCTTAGAAGAAATGCAGTAGTCATCATGGTCAACAAAGAATCCGAAACGCAGTACTTGGATGCAATCTGAAAACGACAGAATGATCTCTGTTAGTTTCCAAGGCATATCATTCAATATCACGGTAATCCAAGTCTATGCCCCAACCAGTAATGCTGAAGAAGCTGAAGTTGAATGGTTGTATGAAGACCTACAAGACCTTTTAGAACTAATACCCAAAAAAGATGTCCTTTTCATTATAGGGGACTGGAGTGCAAAAGTAGGAAGTTAAGAAACACCTGGAGTAACAGGCAAATTTGGCCTTGGAATACAGAATGAAGCAGAGCAAAGGCTAATAGAGTTTTGGCAAGAAAACGCACTGGTCATAGCAAACACCTTCTTCCAACAACACAGGAGACTCCGCACATGACAACACCAGATGGTCTGCACCAAAATCAGATTGATTATATTCTTTGCAGCCAAAGATGGAGGAGCACTATACAGTCAGTGAAAAGAAGACTGGGAGCTGACTGTGGCTCAGATCATGAACTCCTTATTGCCAAATTCAGACTTAAATTGAAGAAAGTAGGGAACACTGCTGGACCATCCAGGTATGACCTAAATCAAATCTCTTATGATTATACAGTGGAAGTGAGAAATAATTTAAGGGACTAGATGTGAGAGATAGAGTACCTGATGAACTATGCACGGAGGTTCATGACATTGTACAGGAGACAGGGATCAATACCATCCCCATGGAAAAGAAATGCAAAACAGCAAAATGGCTGTCTGGGGAGGCTTTACAAATAGTTGTGAAAAAGAAGAGAAGCAAAAAGCAAAGGAGAAAAGGAAAGATATAACCATCTGAATGCAGAGTTCCAAAGAATAGCAAGGAGAGATAAGAAAGCCTTCCTCAGTGATCAATGGAAAGAAATAGAGGAAAACAACAGAATGGGAAAGACCAGCGATCTCTTCAAGAAAAGTAGAGATACGAAGGAAACATTTCTTGCAAAGATGGGCTCGATAAAAGACAGAAATGGTATGGAACTAACAGAAGCAGACTATATTAAGAAGAGATGGCAAGAATACACAGAAAGACTGTACAAAAAATATCTTCATGACCCAGATAATCATGATAATGTGATTACTTATCCAGAGCAGACATCCTGGAATGTGAAGTCAAGTGGACCTTAGAAAAAATCACTAAGAACAAAGCTAGTGGAGGTGATGGAATTCCAGTAGAGCTATTTCAAATCCTGAAAGATGATGCTATGAAAGTGCTGCACTCAATATGCCAGTAAATTTGGAAAACTCAGCAGTGGCCACAGAACTGGAAAAGGTCAGTTTTTATTCCAATCCCCAAGAAAGGCAATGCAAAGAATGCTCAAACACTGTACAATTGCATTCATCTCACAGGCCAGTTAAGTAATGCTCAAAATTCTCCAAGGCAGGCTTCAGCTATACGTGAACCATGAACTTCCAGATGGTCAAGCTGGTTTTAGAAAAGGCAGAGGAACCAGAGATCAAATTGCCAACATCCGCTGGATCATGGAAAAGAGAGTTCCAGAAATAAATCTATTTCTGCTTTATTGACTATGCCAAAGCCTTTGACTGTGTGGATCACAATAAACTGTGGAAAATTCTGAAAGAGATGGGAATACCAGACCACCTGACCTGCCTCTTGAGAAACCTATATGCAGGTCAGGAAGCAACAGTTAGAATTGGACATAGAACAACAGACTGGTTCCAAATAGGAAAAGGAGTACTTCAAGGCTGTATATTGTCACCCTGCTTATTTAACTTATATGCAGAGTACATCATGAGAAATCCTGGACTGGACGAATCAAAAGCTGGAATCAAGATTGCCAGGAGAATATCAGTTACCTCAGATATGCAGATGACTCCACCCTTCTGGCAGAAAGTGAAGAGGAACTAAAAAACCTCTTGATGAAAATGAAAGAGAAGAGTGAAAAAGTTGGCTTAAAGCTCAACATTCAGAAAACTAAGATCATGGCATCTGGTCCCATCACTTCATGGGAAATAGATGAGGAAACAGTGGAAACTGTGTAAGACTTTTTTTTTTTTTGGACTCTAAAATCACTGCAGATGGTGACTGCAGCCATGAAATTGAAAGACGCTTACTCTTTGGAAGGAAAATTATGACCAACCTAGATAGCATATTCAAAAGCAGAGAGATTCGTTTGCCAACAAATGTCCATCTAGTCAAGGCTATGATTTTTCCGGCAGTCAAGTACGGATGAGATAGTTGGGCTGTGAAGAAAGCTGAGCACCGAAGAAGTGATGCTTTTGAACTGCGGTGTTGGAGAGGACTCTTGAGAGTCCCTTGGACCACAAGGAGATCCAACCAGTCCATTCTAAAGGGGATCAGTCCTGGGTGTTCATTGGAAGGACTGACACTGAAGCTGAAACTCCAATACTTTGGCCAACTCATGTGAAGAGTTGACTACTAAAAAAGACCCTGATGCTAGGAGGGATTGGGGGCAGGAGGAGAAGGGGATGAGATAGATGGGTGACCTCACTGACTCGATGGACATGAGTTTGGGTAAACTTGGAATTGGTGATGGACAGGGAGGCCTGGCGTGTTGTGATTCATGGGGTCGCAAAGAGTTGGACTCAACTGAGCGACTGAACTGAGGATATTAATCACTTTCATCTAAAGTGTTTTTTATAATAAGCATAAATAAAATTAATTTAATTTTATATGACATGAGATCTATACTACTAACATGCTGAACTGACTAAAAATCTGCACATCATGTTATGTTAAATATCATCTCAATAGATTACCATATGTCACATTTTAATGACATTTAAATGATTAGTAAATTCTGGCTCAGTTATTTTTATTTACTTCACACAAACGAAGCCCTGTGACAAATAGAAACACAAATTCTCTAAGCTAAAAAAGAAATAATTTATATAGGCCAGCCATGAAGGTCACAGTGGCTAAGGATTGCCTTTTGGGATATTAACCTACATAAAATAGATTAATAGAGATGGAGAAAAAAAGAGAAATCTGTTCAGTGATTTCCCATCAAGCAAAATGTCTTATACAAAGGACATCTAACCATGGATGAGCTGACACTTTGTATGTGGACTCCATTCCTCATAAAAAATTTTTTTTAATTGAAGTATAAATGATTTACAATATTGTGTTAACTTCTGCTGTACAGCAAACTTATTCAGTTACACATATATATCCATTCCATTTTAATATTATTTTCCATTATGGTTTATCATAGGATATTGAATATGATTCTCTGTGTTATACATTAAGACCTTGTTGTTCATCCATTCTATATGTAACAGCTTACATCTGCTAAGCCCATCCTCCCCTCCACTCTTCTCCTAACTCTCTACCTCTTGGAAACCATAAGTCTTTTCTTTTTGTCCATGGGATTTAATTCTTTCATATTAGTATAGCTCCTTTTGAGGAAGCTTCATATTTGCTCATTGTTGAGGATATAAATACACCTTTTCCTTTAAACATTACTCAGAAAGAAATGTTTAAGCTAAAATTTCCTTTAAGTTCTAAATCAAATAGAGTTCCAACAGTGAGTGGCTATTCAGTAGACATTGCTTGAACTTGTGGAGGAGGCAAGCATGGCTCTGTGACTCTCAGCCCCCTGATGTGCATGAAGTGATCTACTTCACTGATCCTAAAGTGCCAGTAAGTGGTGATCTCATGGGCTAACTGATGAACCTTAGATTCACCTGGATTGGTTTCTTATTTTGCAGAGGAAATACTGATGGCTAGAGAAGTGAGACTTTCATGCATTGGAGAAGGAAATGGCAACCCACTCCAGTGTTCTTGCCTGGAGAATCCCAGGGACAGGGGAGCCTGGTGGGCTGCCGTCTATGGGGTCACATAGAGTTGTACACGACTGAAGCGACTTAGCAGCAGCAGCAGCAGCAGCAGCAGCAGAGAAGTGAGAAGGCAATGGCACCCCACTCCAGTACTCTTGCCTGGAAAATCCCATGGACGGAGAAATCTGGTGGGCTGCATTCCATGAGGTTGCTAAGAGTCAGACACCACTGAGTGATTCACTTTCGCTTTTTACTTTCATGCATTGGAGAAGGAAATGGCAACCCACTCCAGTGTTCTTGCCTGGAGAATCCCAGGGACAGGGGAGCCTGGTGGGCTGCCATCTATGGGGTCGCAGAGAGTCAGACATGACTGAAGTGACTTCGCAGCAGAGAAGTGAGACAATTTAAGATAATTTGTATAACATTGAAAAAGTGATATAACTTTGTAAATAAGAAATACAGAAACATTATCTTTACTTATCTGGAGTGGGCCCTGAGGATCTCTTAATAACCATTTACATATTTGCACTTCTGTATGGGTAAACTGTGACAATTGTGTTTGTATTTTGTTAAAAATTTTGTTAAATTCCTTGCCCCAAATCTCTAGACACCAAAAGAAATTTTATATTCAAGAATATACAGAAACATGCCAAGTTTTTAGGAGTAAGAATCAAAGAGAAACAAAGTGCTAAAAATCTGTAGTAGGCCACTAGATTATTTGCAGCTTCATAAGTACTGCAGTTATCACAAAGGAATAGATTATTCTCCCTCTCTTTAGCTGGTGTTTAAACTAGGTGTTTCCATTCAGGTTACATTAGAATTACCTGATTTAAATTATACCTATGCCAGGGTCCCACCCCAGAGACCGATGTAAGGAAATTGGAGTGCAGCCAGAACTCTGGTGGTGTTTGAAAGCTCCCCGGGTGATGCTTATATGCTCATATGCAGCCTCATGGAGAATCAGAGCTCTAAAGGACAGTCCTCAGAGTGCTCTGGATGTCTAGAAATCCCCAAGACCTTCTAAAGTGGTCCATGAGGTCAAACCTATTTCCATAATAAAATTAAAGCGTGATTTGCCCTTTTCACTGTATGGCATTTGCATTGAAAGAGTCAAGGGCAATGATGCTCAGCTGGCACCAAGGCTCGAATCAAGACGGTGACAACTAAATGTCCTAGTAAGTTCTGTGTTCTTCACGGGGACACATTTAGGCCATTAAAAAAAACAGTTGGTTCCACTTAGGAATGTTCTTGATGTAGCAATTTATTATTATTATTATTTTTTGGAGTAGAGTTGATTTACAATGTTATGTGAGTTTCAGGTTACAGGAAAGTGATTCAGTTATATATATGTTTACACACACACACACACACACACACACACACAGACATATTCTTTTTCAGATTATTTCCATTATAGGTTTTTCCAAGATATTGAATATGGTTTCCTATGCTATTCAATAGGTCCTTGTTGTTTATCTATTTTACACACAGTACTGTCTACCTGTTCATCCCAAACTCCTAATTTATCCCCCATTTTCCTCTTTGGTAACTGTAAGTTTATTTTCTAAGTCTGTGATGTAGCAATTTTTAATTTTATGAAAGCTCAACCCTTCTAATATTCTGTGTGACAACATGAGAAGTATACATAAAGCTCTTCTGTGTAAAGAAATAAGGAAGTTGTTTCAAAGGAAAGCACTTATGTGATTGAGTTGGGAGCCAAACCAGCTACTCATTTAGCTGTTTTTATCCCACAAAACATCACTATTACTTGAAAAAAAGACCAGCAAACTATGCTTGTTCAGAACTGAGTATCTGATGGGCCTTTTTTTTTCTTTTAATGAATCAATTGAGCTTGTCACTTCAAGGAAAAAAACTGATTGTATTTGTTGCCAACGGATAAATTTGAACTTTCAAGTGAAAATGAGGATTTTGGAAAATGTGTTTCTGCCGCAGTGAGCTTCACAGCTTCCCCATCCTGACTTTTCTGATTAGATTGGTGGTGATATTAACAAGTGAGGTTTTTAAAAATATTATATAATGAAATGTGCAAACATTTGCAAGGTCTTCATACCACAGTGAATTTTCAAATGAATAATGCATATGTTACAAAATCATGCATGGATAAAACAGCCACTCAAATACATGGTAGATCAATAGATTTTTATGTAATAGAGGATGCAGTTTCCTTGACATGGTTGCAGAGCCACATTGCAAACAATGTAAAAAAAATTACTGCTTGTTGAATGCTTCTGTACTGTCTGGAATAATATCCATAATTACCGAGAAAGGCTATTAAAATGCCTCTCCCTTTTACAACTTCAGAGTTTTTGCAATACATTTTCTTAATATATATTTTAACCAAAGCTATTAGAGCAAAAGCTTGAATGTAGAAGTAGGTATGATGATCAAGCTGTCTCCTGTTTAGTAGGAATTTAAAGACATTCCAAAACTTTAAAATAATGCCACTCACTCTTCTTATTTTTTTCTTAAGATATGTGTTTAAATTCACTGTAATAAAAAGCAACAAATATATATATATATATTAGAAAATATATATATATATATATATATATATATATATATATGAGAGTAAGATGGCAGTTGTTGAAAGATTCAAAAAAATTCCAGAAATTACTGAGCTTATTAAAGAGATTTTTTCTTTTTTCTTAATATAAATTTATTTATTTTAATTGGAGGTTAATTACTTTACAATATTGTATTGGTTTTTGCCATACATCAACATGAATCTGCCACGGGTGTACACATGTTCCCCATCCTGAACCCCTCTCCCACCTCCCTCCCAGTACCATCCCTCTGGGTAGTCCCAGTGCACCAGCCCCAAGCATCCAGTATCATGCATTGAACCTGGACTGGTGATTCATTTCATATATGATATTATACATGTTTCAATGCCATTCTCCCAAATCATCCCACCGTTTCCCTCTCCCACAGAGTCCAAAAGCCTGTTCTATACATCTGTGTCTCTTTTGCTGTCTCACATACAGGGTTATCATTGCCATCTTTCTAAATCCCATATATATGCGTTAGTATACTGTATTGGAGTTTTTCTTTCTGGCTTACACTCCATTGTGTATATGTATCACAGCTTTCTTATCCATTCCTCTGAAGATGGACATCTAGGTTTCTTCTATGTCCTGGCTATTACAAACAGTGCTGCGATGAACATTGGGGTACACGTGGCTCTTTCAATTCTGGTTTCCTCAGTGTGTATGCCCAGCAGTGGGATTGCTGGGTCATAAGGCAGTTCTATTTGCAATTTTTTAAGGAATCTCCACACTGTTCTCCATAGTGGCTGTACTAGTTTGCATTCCTACCAACAGTGTAAGAGGGTTCCCTTTTCTCCACACCCTCTCCAGCACTTATTGCTTGTAGACTTTTGGATTGCAGCCATTCTGACTGGTGTGAAGTGGTACCTCATTATGGTTTTGATTTGCACTTCTCTGATAATGAGTGATGTTGAGCATCTTTTCATGTGTTTGTTAGCCATGTGTATGTCTTCTTTGGAGAAATGTCTATTTAGTTCCTTGGCCCATTTTTTGATTGGGTCGTTAATTTTTCTGAAATTGAGCTGCAGGTGTTGCTTGTATATTTTTGAGATTAGTTGTTAGTCAGTTGCTTCATTTGCTATTATTTTCTCCCATTGTGAAGGCTGTCTTTTCACCTTGTTTATAGTTTCCTTTGTTGTGCAGAAACTTTTAAGTTTGATTAGGTCCCATTTGTTTATTTTTTTCTTTTATTTTCAGTATTCTGAAAGGTGAGTCGTAGAGGATCCTGCTGTGATTTATGTCGGAGAGTGTTTTCCCTATGTTCTCCTCTAGGAGTTTTATAGTTTCTGGTCTTAACGTTTAGATGTTTAATCCATTTTGAGTTTCTTTTTGTGTATGGTGTTAGAAAGTGTTCTAGTTTCATTCTTTTACAAGTGGTTGACCAGTTTTCCCAGCACCACTTGTTAAAGAGATTGTCTTTTTGCCACTGTATATTCTTGCCTCCTTTGTTGAAGGTAAGGTGTCCATAGGTGCATGGATTTATCTCTGGGCTTTCTATTTTGTTTCATTGATCTATATTTCTGTCTTTGTGCCAGTACCATACTGTCTTGATGACTGTGGCTTTGTAGTAGAGCCTGAAGTCAGGCAGATTGATTCCTCCAGTTCCATTCTTTCTCGAGATTGCTTTGGCTATTCGAGGTTTTTTGTATTTCCATACAAATTGTGAAATTGTTTGTTCTAGCTCTATGAAAAATACCGTTGGTAGCTTGATAGGGATTGCATTGAATCTATAGATTGCTTTGGGTAGTGTACTCATTTTCACTATACTGATTCTTCTGATCCATGAACATGGTATATTTCTCCATCTTTTAGTGTCCTCTTTGATTTCTTTCACTAGTGTTTTATAGTTTTCTCTGTATAGGTCTTTAGTTTCTTTAGGTAGATATATTCCTAAGTATTTTATTCTTTTCATTGCAATGGTGAATGGAATTGTTTCCTTAATTTCTCTTTCTATTTTCTCATTATTAGTGTATAGGAATGCAAGGGATTTCTGTGTGTTGATTTTATATCCTGCAACTTTACTATATTCATTGATTAGCTCTAGTAATTTTCTGGTGGAGTCTTTAGGGTTTTCTATGTAGAGGATCATGTCATCTGCAAACAATGAGAGTTTTACTTCATCTTTTCCAATTTGTATTCCTTTTATTTCTTTTTCTGCTTTGATTGCTGTGGCCAAAACTTCCAAAACTATGTTGAATAGTAGTGGTGAAAGTGGGCACCCTTGTCTTGTTCCTGACTTTAGGGGAAATGCTTTCAATTTTTCACCATTGAGGATAATGTTTGCTGTGGGTTTGTCATATATAGCTTTTATTATGTTGAGGTATGTTCCTTCTATTCCTGCTTTCTGGAGAGTTTTTATCATAAATGGATGTTGAATTTTGTCAAAGGCTTTCTCTGCATCTATTGAGATAATCATATGGCTTTTAGTTTTCAATTTGTTAATGCAGTGTATTACATTGATTGATTTGTGGATATTGAAGAATGCTTGCATCCCTGGGATAAAGCCCACTAGGTCATGGTGAATGTTCTTTTTAATGTTGTTGGATTCTGATTGCTAGAATTTTGTTAAGGATTTTTGCATCTATGTTCATCAGTGATATTGGCCTGTAGTTTTCTTTTTTTGTGTGGCATCTTTGTCAGGTTTTGGTATTAGGGTGATGGTGGCCTCATAGAATGAGTTTGGAAGTTTACCTTCCTCTGCAATTTTCTGGAAGAGTTTGAGTAGGATAGGTGTTAGCTCTTTAAATTTTTGGTAGAATTCAGCTGTGAAGCTATCTGGACCTGGGCTTTTGTTTGCTGGAAGGTTTCTGATTACAGTTTCAATTTCCGTGCTTGTGAGGGGTCTGTTAAGATTTTCTATTTCTTCCTGGTTCAGTTTTGGAATATTGTACTTTTCTAAGAGTTTGTCCATTTCTTCCACATTATCCTTGTTATTGGCATATAATTGCTGATAGTAGTCTCTTATGATCCTTTGTATTTCTGTGTTGTCTGTTGTGATCTCTCCATTTTCATTTCTAATTTTATTGATTTGATTTTTCTCCCTTTGTTTCTTGATGTGTCTGGCTAATGGTTTATCAATTTTATTTATCCTTTCAAAGAACCAGCTTTTGGCTTTGTTGATTTTTGCTATGGTCTCTTTTGTTTCTTTTGCGTTTATTTCTGCCCTGATTTTTAAGATTTCTTTCCTTCTGCTAACTCTGGGGTTCTTCATTTCTTCCTTTTCTAGGTGCTTTAGGTGTAGAGTTAGGTTATTTATTTGACTTTTTTCTTGTTTCTTGAGGTATGCCTGTATTGCTATGAACTTTCCCCTTAGCACTCCTTTTACAGTGTCCCACAGATTTTGGATTGTTGTTTTTTCATTTTCATTCGTTTCTATGCATATTTTGATTTCTTTTTTTTGATTTCTTTTGTGATTTGTTGGTTATTCAGCAGCGTGTTGTTCAGCCTCCATGTGTTGGAAATTTTAATAGATTTTCTGCTGTATTGAGATCTAATCTTACTGCATTGTGGTCAGAAAAGATGCTTGGAATGATTTCAATTTTTTTGAATTTACCAAGGCTAGATTTATGGCCCAGGATATGATCTATCCTGGAGAAGGTTCCATGAGCACTTGAGAAAAAGGTGAAATTCATTGTTTTGGGGTGAAATATCCTATAGATATCAATTAGGTTTAACTGGTTTATTGTATCATTTAAAGTTTGTGTTTCCTTGTTAATTTTCTGTTTAGTTGATCTATCCATAGGTGTGAGTGGGGTATTAAAGTCTCCCACTATTATTGTGTCATTGTTAAAGAGATTTTTATTTTCCCAGCTTTATAGATATAGAATTGCCATATAACATTCTATAAGTTTAAGGCATACCATATAATGATTTGATATATGTATATACTGTGAAATGATTACAACAATAAGTTTTGTTAGCACATTTATCCCCTCACACACTTAAAATTTGTGTGTGTGTGATGAGAACTTTTAAGATCTACTCTTCAGCAATTCTCCAATATACAATATAATATTGTTAGCTCTGGTTACCATGCTATGCATTACATCCCTAGAACTTATGTATCTAATAACTAGAAATTTGAACCTTTTAATCATCTTCATCCATTTTCTACTCCCCTCCCACCTTCTGGAAGCTAGAAGTTCTCTGTTCTTCTGTTTGATTTTCTTTTCTTTTTTTTTTTAAATTATACACTCAAGGGAGATCAATGGTAATTGTCTTTCTCTTCCTGGCTTACTTCACTTAGTATGGTTGTCTCTAGGTCAAAACATGTTGCTGCAAATGGAATTATTTCATTTTTTATACCTGAATGAAATTCTATCCATGGTGTGTCTGTGTGTGTGTGTGTGTGTATATATATATATAAATATATATAAAAATTTCAGTCACTCAGGCATGTCCAAATCTTTGTGACCCCATGAAATTCAGCACACCACGCCTCCCTGTCCATCACCAACTCCCAGGGTTCACTGAAACTCATGTCCATCAAGTCGGTGATGCCATCCAGCCATCTCATCCTCTGTCATCCCCTTCTATTCTTGCTCCAATTGCTCCCAGCAACAGAGGCTTTTCCAATGAGTCAACTCTTCACATGAAGTGGCCAAAGTATTGGAGTTTCACCTTTAGCATCAGTCCTTCCAAAGAACACCCAGGACTGATTTCCCTTAGAATGGACTGGTTGGATTTCCTTGCAGTCCAAGGGACTCTCAAGAGTCTTCTCCAACACCACAGCTCAAAAGCATCAATTCTTCAGCGTTCAGCTTTCTTCACCGTCCAAATCTCACATTCATACATGACCACTGGAAAAACCATAGCCTTGACTAGATGGACCTTTGTTGGCAAACGAATCTCTCTGCTTTTGAATATGCTATCTAGGTAAGTCACAACTTTCCTTCCAAGGAGTAAGTGTCTTTTAATTTCATGGCTGCAATTACCATCTGCAGTGATTTTGGAGCCCCCCAAAATAAAGTCTGACACTGTTTCCACTGTTTCCCTATCTATTTCCCATGAAGTGATGAGACTGGATGCCATGATCTTCGTTTTCTGAATGTTGAGCTTTAAGCCAACTTTTTCACTCTCCTCTTTCACATTCATCAAGAGCCTTTTTAGTTCCTCTTCACTTTCTGCCATAAAGGTGGAGTCATCTGCCTATCTGAGGTTATTGATATTTCTCCCGGCAATCTTGATTCCAGCTTGTGCTTCTTCCAACACAGTGTTTCTCATGATATACTATTCATATAAGTTAAAAAATCAGGGTGACAGTATACAGCCTTGACATATTCGTTTTTCTATTTGGAACCAGTCTGTTGTTCTATGTCCAATTCTAACTGTTGCTTCCTGACCTGCATATAGGTTTGTCAAGAGGCAGTTCAGGTGGTCTGGTATGCCCATCTGTTTCAGAATTTTCCACAGTTTATTATTATCCACACAGTCAAAGGCTTTGGCATAATCCATAAAGCAGAAATAGATGTATTTCTGGAACTCTCTTGCTTTTTCTATGATCCAGGGGATGTTGCTAATTTGATCTCTGGTTCCTCTGCCTTTTCTAAAACCAGCTTGAACATCTGGAATTTCATGGTTCCCATATTGCTGAAACATGGTTTGGAGAATTTTGAGCATTACTTTACTAGTGTATGAGATGTGTGTAATTGTGCAGTAGTTTGAGCAATCCTTCATATTCCCTTTCTTTGGTATTGGAATGAAAACTGACCTTTTCTAGTCCTGTGGCCAGTGCTGAGTTTTCCACATTTGCTGGTATATTGAGTGCAGCACTTTCACAGCATCATCTTTCAGGATTTGAAATAGCTCTACTGGAATTCCATCACCTCCACTAGCTTTGTAATTATGCTCTCTAAGGCCCACGTGACTTCACATTCCAAGATATCTGGCTCTAGGTGAGTGATCACACCATCATGATTATCTAGGTGTGTTAATCTTTTTTTGTACAATTCTTCTGTGTATTCTTGCCACCTCTTCTTAATATCTTCTGCTTCTGTTAGGTCCAGACCATTTCTGTCCTTTATCGAGCCCATGTTTGCATGAAATGTTCCCTTGGTATCTCTAATTTTCTTGAAGAGATCTCTAGTCTTCCCCTTTCTATTGTTTTCCTCTATTTCTTTGCACTGAAAGCTGAGGAAGGCTTTCTTATCTCTCCTTGCTATTCTTTGGAACTCTGCATTCAGATGTTTATATCTTTCCTTTTCTTCTTTGCTTTTCACATCTCTTCTTTTCACAGCTATTTGTAAGGCCTCTCCAGACAGCCATTTTGCTTGTTTGCATTTCTTTTCCATGTTGATGGTCTTGATCCCTGTCTCCTGTACAATGTCAGGAAATATTCTATATATATATATGACATGTTTTTTAGTCATGCATCTGTTCATAGACATAGGTTGTCCAAGATATGGACATTGGTCCATATCTTGGTCGTTGTAAATAATGGTGCAAATGACATAGAAATGCATATATCTTTTCAAGTTAGTATATTTTTCTTTGAATAAATACCCAGAAGTAGAATTGCAGGATCATGGGCTTCCCTGGTTGCTCACACAAGTGAAAAATCTGCCTGCAGTTCAGGAGGTCTGGGTTCTATCCCTGGATTGGGAGGTCCCCTAGAGAAGGGAAAACTACCCGCTCCAGTATGCTGGCCTGGAGAATTCTATACACTCTGTAGTCCACAGGGTTGCAAAGAGTCAGACATGACTGCACAACTCTCACTTTCATGATATTTCTAATTTTTTGCAGAATTTCCACATTCTTTTCCACAGAGGCTGTACCAATTTACATTGCTATAAACAGTGTGTGAGTTCTCTTCTTCATATCCTTGCCAACACTTGTTAGTTCTTGTTTCTTTGCCAGTCTAACAGGTGTGAAGTAATATCTCATTGTGGTTTTGATTTGCATTTCCTTGATGACTAGTGATACTAAACATCTTTTCATCTACCTGTTGGCCATCTGTCTGTCCTATTTGAAAATAAATGACTATTTGGATCATCTGCCCATTTTCCAATTATTTTCTTCCATTCTGTAAGCTGCCTTTTCATTTTGTTGATGGTCCTTTGCTGTGCAGAAACTTTTTAGTCTGATATTGTTTGACTTGTTTATTTTTGCTTTCATTGATTTTGCTTTTGGTGTCAGACACAAAAAATCATGCCAAAACTTATGTCAAGAGGTTTATCACTAACGTTTTTCTCTAGAAGATTTGTGGTTTGGGGGGTCTTACATTTAAATTTTTAATTCAATTTGAATTAATTGTTCTGTATAGAGTAAGATAATGGTCAAGTTTCATACTTTTGATTGTGGCTGTCCAGTTAATAAATCTTATTGTATGAATGACTGAATGGTCATCTATGTAAGATTTTGTTTTCTGAAACTGTTTTAGGGGTAATCCCATTATGTTTTCTTCCCATTGCTACTTTAACAATTATTTATGAATCATGATTGCATTTATTTTTGCATCTTTATAAGGTCCATCTAGTCAAGGCTATGGTTTATCCAGTGGTCATGTATGGATGTGAGAGTTGGACTGTGAAGAAAGCTGAGCACCAAAGAATTGATGCTTTTGAACTGTGTTGTTGGAGAAGACCCCTGAGAGTCCGTTGGACTGCAAGGAGATCCAACCAGTCCATCCTAAAGGAGATCAGTCCTGGGTGTTCATTGGAAGAACTGATGCTGAAGTTGAAACTCCAATACTTTGGCCACTTCATGTGAAGAGTTGACTCATTGGAAAAGACCCTGATGCTGGGAGGGATTGGGGGCATGAGGAGAAGGGGGCGACAGAGGATGAGATGGTTGGATGGCATCACAGACTCGATGGACATGAGTTTGAGTGAACTCCCGGAGTTGGTGATGGACAGGGAGGCATGGTGCGCTGTGATTCATGGGGTGGCAAAGAGTCGGACATGACTGAGTGACTGAACTGAACTGAGAATACAAGTTAGGTATATTTGACATAGACATTCTTCTGAGAATTCCACCAAGAAAAAAATTAAGAGACACTAAACGGGTCGCAAAGAGTCGAACACTACTGAGTGACTGAACTGAACTGAAATAGGAATAAGAGGATTCCCTGGTGGCTCAGACGGTAAAGCATCTGCCCGCAATGCAGGAGACCCGGGTTCCGTCCCTGGGTTGGGAAGATCCCCTGGAGAAGGAAATGGCAACCCACTCCAGACTCTTACCTAGAAAATTCCATGGATGGAGAACCCTGGTGGGCTACAGTCCATGAGGTCGCAAAGAGTCGGAAACGACTGAGTGACGTCACTTTCACTTTCAAACAGGAATAATACTCATATTCACATTTTTTTTTTTTTTTCAGTTTGGATGATAAAAGTGCCATGTTTGAAAAAGGCTGATTAAAGTAACTCTGTTGACAAACTCATATTCATATTTCAACTATTCCAACCTTGTGGAAAGCTATTTTTATCAGGTCAGATGTTGAATTCATTAACTATTTATCAGAAGCTTGGCTTTAAGCAGTATTAAGCTCCCAGCAGATGGCTCTGAACTTCAAGTTCCTCATCACAAGTATATTTTGCATTTAGGTCAGTTTTAAGTTCTGCAAAAATATATTTGCTTTGTGTTCTGCGAAAATATATTTGCTTTGTGTTCTATTTGATTCCTAAGTCTGCAGAATATTCTACAATATTATCCACTCTGTTTCTCTCTCCTTTGATCTTCATCTTTATTCCACCCCAAATTACCTGTTTGAGACTTGTTTTTGTTGTTGTTGTTCAGTGGGTAAGATGTATCTGGTTCTTTGTGATCCTATGTACTGCAGAATGACAGGCTTCCCTGTCCTTCACTCTCTCCCTGAGTTTGCTCAAACTCATGTGCATTGAGTCGGTGATGCCTTCAAACCATCTCATCCTCTGCTGCCCCCTTCTCCTGTTGCCTTCAATCTTACCCAGCATCAGGGTCTTTTCCAGTTAGTCAGCTCTTCACAGCAGGTGGCCAAGTATTGATGCTTCAATGTCAGCATCAGTCCTTCTAATGAATATTCAGGGTTGATTTCTAAACTGCTTTAATTTTAGCTTTGCTACTTCTTTCTTTCCAGTAGACCTCTTTCTTCCAAAGGAGGGAAGATGTTAGAAGACGTATTACTAGCTGTTTTCTTTATATCAACTTCCACCTTTTTGGGCCTTTATCTCTCATTTTCATTATTTTCATTTTTACTAAATATCAGAGAGATAAATTGATTTTCCAGAAAATTGATAAAAAATGATGGTGATGGAATTTCTCTACAGAATTATCTTATGACAAGAATTATTCTCCACTATTAAATTAGTCCTATTTTTTAAAATAATATGACTCCCAGTCCATTATGTTATGGTAATAATTAAGAGATTATTATTTACCCTGTATGACACATGCCCATTTCTGGTTTCTGAGCTATTCTTGGTGAATCAGTACATATACATATGAAATCATAAGAATTGTTATAGACTTAATCATTAATTTCTGATTATAACCCCAAGTAATACTTCTGTTAATAGAAATTCTTCTTTTAACATCTGTTAGTTTACAGTTTCTGATTTGGAAAATGTTTAAATAATGAAAACATGATAACAGAAAGAGTTAACTGTCCCTGAGTGTGTTCAGTTTAGTTCAGTTCAGTCGTTGAGTCGTATCTGACTCTTTGTGACCCCATGGACTGCAACACATCAGGCTTTCCTGTCCATCACCAACTCCTGGAGCTTACGCAAACACATGTCCATTGAGTTGGTGATGCCGTCCAACCATCTGATCCTTGGTGACCCTTCTCTCACCTTCAATCTTTCCCAGCATCAGGGTCTTTCCCAATGAATCAGTTCTTCGCATCAGGTGGCCAAAGTATTCGAGTTTCAGCTTCAGCAGCAGTCCTTCCAGTAAATATTCAGGATTGATTTCCTTTGGGGTGGAGTGGTTGGATCTCCTTGCAGTCCAAGGGACTCTCAAGAGTCTTCTCCAACACCACAGCTCAAATGCTTCAATTTTTTGATGCTCAGCTTTTTTTATAGTCCAACTCTTACATCTGTACATGACTACTGTAATACTATAGCTTTGACCAGACAGACCTTTGTTGACAAAGTAATGTCTCTGCTTTTTAATATTCTGTCTAGGTTGGTCATAACATTTCTTCCAAGGAGCAAACATCTTATAATTTCATGGCTGCAGCCATCATCTGCAGTGATTTTAGAGCCCCTCAAAATAAAGTCTCTCATTGTTTCTATTGTTTCCCTATCCATTTGCCATGAAATGATGGGACCAGATGCTGTGATCTTAGTTTTCTGAATGTTGACTTTTAAGGCAACTTTTTCACTCTCCTCTTTCACTTTCATCAAGAGGCTCTTTGGTTCTTCGCTTTCTGCCATAAGGATGGTTTCGTTTGCATATCTGAGGTTATTGATATTTCTCCTGGCAATTTGGATTCCATTGTAGCACTGTGCTAAGTACCATGCTAAGACACAATCTCTTGTAGCCATACAACAAGCTGTGCAGCAGAGATTCTTCACATGAACGCAGTGGGTGCTCTGACTGGTCAAGTGACTCCCAATGATCTGTGTGAATCCAGAAGAAAGGGCATAATCACCTTGCTGAGGTGGGTAAAATTCCATTCAAATTTTACTTATATTAGTGATTTTACTAGTTTTTACTTAAGTTTTAAAAAATATTTTATTTTATTCATTTATTTGGCTGCACTCTATCTTAGTTGCAGCACACAGGATCTTCCATCTTTGTTCTGGCATGCAAACTCTTAGATGTAGCATATGAACTCTTAGTTGTGGCATGTAGGATCTAGTTCTCTGATCAGAGATTAAACTCAGATCCTTTGCATTGGAAACGTGGAGCCTTAGCCATTGGACTACCAGGGAAGTCTCCCAAACTACTGGCTTTTAGCCTATTATTTTCAAATTGATTCTGTGCTCCATAGTATAAAATAATTTTCTATTTCTTTCTGCCTTCTTCTTCTCCTCCTGACTTCAGTCTTTCCTAGCATCAGGGTCATTTCCAATGAGTCAGCTCTTTGCATCAAGTGATCAAAGTACTGGAACTTCTCCTTCAGGATCAGTCCTTCCAATGAATATTCAGGGTTGATTTCCTTTTGTATTGACTTGATTTGCTTGCAGTCTAAGGGACTTTCAAGAGTCTTCTTCAGCACCACAGTTCAAAAGCATCAATTCTTTGATCTTCAACCATCTTTATGATTCAACTCTCACATCCATACATGACCACTGGAAAAACCATAGCTTTGACTAGATGGACCTTTGTTGACAAAGTAAAGTATCTGCTTTTTAATATGGTGTCTAAGTTTGTCATAGCTTTTCTTCCAAGGAGCAAGCACCTTTTAATTTCAAGTCTGCAGTTACCATCTGAAGTGGAGATTTTGGAGCACCACCCCCCCTGTCCCCGAATAATGTCTGTCACTGTTTCCATTGTTTCCCCATCTATTTGCCATGAAGTGATGGGACCAGATGCCATGATCTTCATTTTTTGAATGTTGATTTTTAAGTCAGCTTTTTCATTCTCATCTTTCACTCTCGTCAAGAGGCTTTTTATTTCTTCTTTGCATTCTGTTATAGGAATGGTGTCATCTGAATATCTGAGGTATTCGTGATTCCAGCTGGTGCTTCATTCAGCCCAGCATTTCACATGATATACTCTGCATGTAAGTTAAATAAGCTGGGTGATGATATACAGCCTTTACACACTCCTTTCCCAATTTGGAACCAGTCCGTTGTTCCATTTCCAGTTCTAACTGTTGCTTCTTGACCTGCATACAGGTTTCTCAGGAGGCAGGTCAGGTGGTCTGGTATTCCCATCTCTTAAAGAATTTTCCACGGTTTGTTGTGATTCACACAGTCAAAGGATTTGGTGTAGTCAATATAGCAGATGTTTTTTTGGAACTCTCTTGCTTTTCTATGATCTAACAGATGTTGGGAATTTGATTTTTGGTTCCTCTGAGTTTTCTAAATCCAGCTTGAACATCTGGGAGTTCTCAGTTCACATACTGTTGAAATCTGGCTTGGAGCATTTTGAGCATCATTTTGCTAGAGTGTGAAATGAGGGCAATTGTGCGTTAGCTTGAGCATTCTTTGGCATTACCCTTCTTTGGGACTGGAATGAAAACTAACATTTTCCATTTTTGTGGCCACTGCTTAGTTTTCTAAATTTGCTGGCATATTGAGTGCAGTACTTTCACAGCATCATCTCTTAGGATTTGAAATAGCTCAGCTGGAATTCCATCACCTCCACTAGCTTTGTTCATAGTGATGCTTCCTAAGGTCCACTTGACTTTGTATTTCAAGATGTCTGGTTCTAGGTGAGTGATCACACCATCGAGATTAACTTTTTTTGTATCATTCATCTTTGTATTCTTGCCACCTCTTCTTGATATCTTCTGCTTCTGTTAGGTCCATACCATTTCTGTCTTTTTTTGTGCCCATTTTTGCATGAAATGTTTCTTTGGTATCTCTAATTTTCTTGAAAAGATCTCGAATCTTTCCCATTTCTATTGTTTTCCTCTTTCTTTGCACTGTTCACTTAAGAAGGCTTTATTACTTCTTGCTATTCTTTGGAACTCTGCATTCAGATGGGCATATCTTTCCTTTTCTCCTTTGCCTTTTCCTTTTGGATGTGAGAGTTGGACCAAAAGATGGCTGAGCACTGAAGAACTGATGCCTTCATACTATGGTACTAGAGAAGACTCTTGAGAGTTTCTTGGACTACCAGGAGATCAAACCTGTCAGTCCTAAAGGAAATCAACCCTGAATATTTACTAGAAGGACTGATCTTGAAGCCCAAGCTCCAACACTTTGATCCCTTGATGTGAAGAGCTGTCTCATTGGAAAAGACCCTGCTGTTAGGAAAGATTGAAGGCAGGAGGAGAAGGGGATAACAGAGGATGAGATGGTTAGATGGCATCACCAGCTCAATGGACTGGGCAAGCTCTGGAAGATGGTGAAGAACAAGAATGCCGGATGTGCTGCAGTCCATGGGGTCACAATGAGTCAGACAGAGCTTAGTGACTGAACAACAAAAATCACTTATATTTTAGAATCTAAAAAATAATACAAATGAATGAAACAGAAATAGACTCATGGACATAGAATACAAACTTATGGTTACCAAAAAAAGGCAATGCAAAAGAATCCTCAAACTATCGCACAATTGCACTCATCTCACATGCTAGTAAAGCAATGCTCAAAATTCTCCAAGCCAGGCTTCAGCAATATGTGAACCGTGAACTCCCTGATGTTCAAGCTGGTTTTAGAAAAGGCAGAGGAACCAGAGATCAAATTGCCAACATCCACTGGATCATCGAAAAAGCAAGAGAGTTCCAGAAAAACATCTATTTCTGCTTTATTAGCTATGCCAAAGCCTTTGACTGTGGGGACCACAATAAACTGTGGAAAATTCTGAAAGAAATGGAAATACCAGACCACCTGACCTGCCTCTTGAGAAATCTGTATGCAGGTCAGGAAGCAACAGTTAGAACTGGACATGGAACAACAGACTGGTTCCAAATAGGAAAAGGAGTGCGTCAAGGCTGTATATTGTCACCCTGCTTATTTAACTTCTATGCAGAGTACATAATGAGAAACGCTGGACTGGAAGAAACACAAGCTGGAATCACGATTGCCAGGAGAAATATCAATAACTTCAGATATGCAGATGAAACCACCCTTATGGCAGAAAGTGAAGAGGAGCTAAAAAGCCTCTTGATGAAAGTGAAAGAAGAGAGTGAAAAAGTTGGCTTAAAGCTCAACATTCAGAAAATGAAGATCATGGCATCTGGTCCCATCACTTCATGGGAAATAGATGGGGAAACAGTGGAAACAGTGTCAGACTTAATTTTGGGGGGCTCCAAAATCACTGCAGATGGTGATTGCAGCCATGAAATGAAAAGACGCTTACTCCTTGGAAGAAAAGTTATGACCAACCTAGACAGTATATTCAAAAGCAGAGATATTACTTTGCCGACTAAGGTCTGGCTAGTTAAGGCTATGGTTTTTCCTGTGGTCATGTATGGATGTGAGAGTTGGACTGTGAAGAAGACTGAGTGCCGAAGAACTGATGCTTTTGAACTGTGGTGTTGGAGAAGACTCTTGAGAGTCCATTGGACTGCAAGGAGATCCAACCAGTCCATTCTGAAGATCAGCCCTGGGATTTCTTTGAAAGGAATGATGCTGAAGCTGAAACTCCAGTACTTTGGCCACCTCATGTGAAGTGTTCACTCATTGGAAAAGACTCTGATGCCGGGAGGGATTGGGGGCAGGAGGAGAAGGGGACGACCGAGGAAGAGATGGCTGGATGGCATCATGGACTTGATGGACGTGAGTCTGAGTGAACTCATAGAGATGGTGATGGACAGGGAGGCCTGGTGTGCTGCGATTCATGGGGTCGCAAAGAGTCGGACACGACTGAGCGACTGAACTGAACTGAACTGAACTGAACTGAACTGATGTTTACCAAAGGGAAAGTGAAGAAAGGGTAAATTTGGAGTTTTCCATTACCATAGACACATTAGTGAAGTGAAGTCGCTCAGTCATGTCTGACTCTTTGCGACCCCATGGACTGTAGCCTACGAGGCTCCTCCCTCCATGGGATTCTCCAGGCAAGAGTACTGGAGTGGGTTGCCATTTCCTTCTCCAGCGGATCTTCCCGACCCAGGGATCGAACCCTGGCCTCCTGCATTCCAGGTAGACACTTTAACAAAATAGATAAACAACAAAGACTTACTGTATAGCACAAGTTACTATATACAGTATCTTATAATTATCTATTGATATAAGGGAAAAAATCTGAAAAATATATTGATGTATGTAGAAGTGAATCACTTTGCTATATGCCTCAAACTAACATAGCATTGTAAATATACTATATTTCAATTAAAAATAAATTTAAAAATCAGTACTAACAGAAGATATTACACAAATATGTCAAATATAGCAGATCTGGGCAGATGATTTTCTTCATTGTTATCAAATGTTACATGAACAACTTAATTGTTTAATAGAACTTGTTGTTTTGGGAGCATAGTACATTGTATCATACTATTTGCAAAGGACTTGAAATACAGACTGATTCCAAGAAGAAAATAAAATCAGAACCCAGAAATAACTATTATTAACACTTCATGATTATCTTTCTAGCCACATTTTTATTTATAAAAAAATGAAACATTTTACTTTTGTCTTGGTACATTAGCAAATAATTTTTGTCATTAAGTATTTTTCAACAGCATTATTTTAATGGATAGATAATATTCTATCTTTTGTTTCTGTTAGGCTTTGTTTAACCAATGCCCTATTGCTATTCATTTAGGCTTAATTTTACTGTAAAGAGAAATTCTGCTGTGAACATTGTTCTACTTATTCATTCAAATAAATACTGAATGTTTACTCTGTGTCAATCTTTAAACTGCATATAGTGTATCAAAATGTACATAAATGAAAATATTGTTCCTTTCAAGAAAAACAAGATTTTAAAGAGATACAGACAATGAAATGGAATAGTATTCTGAGTACCATGACAGGAAGCACAGAGTGCTATAAAAAGGCATAGCAGCTACTCAGATCCTAATTGCAGTTGTTTTAGAAAATGCTTCTTGTAGGAAATTATTCTATGAACTTGTGATAAAGTTGGTGGTGCTCTCTAACTGTTCTGTATATTCTTCCATCCCTGATTCTGAGCAGTTTGGTAGAGACATCTGGCTAGCTTTAGCTTCTTTCATTGGACCAGAGTTCCATCTCTAGAGTTGCCAATAGGTAACCACTTGGCTTTTGGCAGATCAACCTCTCTGAGATTCAATGTCTTCAAGAGTAAAGTGAGGTAATTAGACCATGGGGCTTACAATGTCTACTTCTATGCTGATAATGTAATTGTCTTTAAAATTAGCATCAATTGAATTAAAATGATGAAAGAAATATTTGAGCTGTTAAATCAGAATTCCTTTCTGAGAGTACCATTAATTTACCTAGTAGTCTCTTGGAGAGAGTCCTTTTTTTCATGCTTCATTGTTGATGCTGTCACTGCTGTCTAATATTTATTCAATACAATACTCCCATTAGATGTCAGCTGTTCTTTAGTGTCCAATGATAAGAAGATGCTTTCCTTTTTTAAAAAACTGGAGTATAATAATTTTACAATGTTGTGTTAGTTTTGCTACACAATGAAGTGAGTTAGCTATACGTATACATATATCCCCTCCTTTGGGGCCCTCCCTCCCCCACGCCATTCTAGCTATCTATGTCATCACAGAGCACGGAGCTGATCTCCCTGTGCTATAGAGCAGCTTCCCACTAGCTATCTACTTTACATGCTAATGTACATATATCGATCCCAGTGTCCCAATTCATCACATCCTCTCACCACTCCGTGTCCACATGTCTGCAGTCTACATCTGTGTTTCTATTCCTGCCCTGTACCATTTTTCTCAATTCTACATATACGTGTTAATATATGATATATGCTTTTCTTTTTCTGACTAACTTCACGCTGTATGATGCACTCTAGTATTTTAACTTAAAATAATAGAAAAATTAATAGAGAAGACCTAAAGCAATGGTGCAATGATGTTGGGACTGTTACAGCAATCAGGCAGCACAGTGACCATTATAGTTGGAAACACTTTTAGCTCCCATCCAAATCAAAGACATTGGCAGTTGCTTATGTATAGAACCAGACCACCAAGATATAATTAGCTTTTTAAAAAGACCATAGATGGCTTTTGCTATGTATGTTTCCACTTGAAATGTACTGTAATTTCTGATATTTATTCTAAGAAATGATCTCCAAATGATCTCAAATTGCATTATTGCTTTGATTATAGGTTTGGCATACAATTTTATCACTTTTATTCTATCCCAACACAATATTCCTGGAGTTGTTTTCAGAAATAAAACTCTGCGAGATGGGTCCAATTCTGCCACGTGTGGGAAGTCAGGCTTTGTGAGGTGGGCTTGTCTAGCATGCATCATGGTTTTGGGGCTCTCACTGAGGTACCCAAACCACTCCTACAAAGGCAGAAATTGCCTGGTTATTTCCACTTTTCTTATCATCTAATTAAAAAGAGAATGCCTTTTTTTTTGGAAATTCAGATGTTTTGCTTTTATTGTAAGTGGTCTGTATAACTTTCCCACTATGCCTTTCATATAGATTTGCTGTAATGGACTTGGATGGTAATTTTATAGCAGAATAGGAAATAATTAAAATATAAAAATTAACTTTCTCCAGAGAGTTCATTATGTGATTTCAGCTGCTAGGAAATTGGATATTGGTAAATTTTACAGAGAGAACAAAAGATATGAATAATGACATGATTGTTGGTATTTTGACTGTGACTACTCTCTTGAGTTCCCTTGTATCCTAGTCACCTCTACTTTTATCCAAACAGCTACATTGGGAAGTAATTCTAGAGTCCCTTGTATTTTGATATACTTCTATAATGTGTAGATTTAGACCAAAATACATGTAAAATACTCATGACTCCATAAAGGGATGTACTAAACTTGGGTTGGCAAGCGGCAGGTGTAACTGCGAGGAAGAAATTAAATGGAAGGTCTGTAATTTCCAACAGATAAATGAGTTGAGTTCCAGGGATCGTCAAGATTTTTGATCTTATTTTTAAAAAGCCTTCAATAACATTGAGCTTTGAACTGAAGAACTGAGCAACCCTTTGTCCAGGCAGTATATTAGTGATATTCCTGTTGTCAATGGCCTGATTAATCATGAACTTCCCTGGTGGTTCACTGGTAAAAAATCTACCTGCAAAGATGGAGATGTGGGTTCAGTCCCTGGATCAGGATGAATATAATGCCAAGAATAGTTAGCTGAATTTCTGTCCATCCTCAGAGGAAAATCCCATTCTACTCTTACTGTATTATAGATTATAAAAATATTTATTTGGCTGTGACAGGTCTCAGTTTCAGTGTGCTTGCATGCTGAGTTCTTCAGTTCAGTTCAGTTCAGTCACCCAGACATGTCACACTCTTTGTGACCCCATGGACTGCAGCACGCCAAGCCTCCCTGTCCATCATCAACTCCCAGAGTTTACTCAAATTCATGTCCATTGAGTCAGTGATGCCATCCAACCATCTCATCCTCTGTTGTCCCCTTCTCCTCCAGCTTTCAATCTTCCCCAGCATCAGGGTCTTTTAAAATGAGTCCGTTCTTCACATCAGGTGGCCAAAATACTGGAATTTCAGCTTCAGCATCAGTCCTTCCATTGAATATTCAGGACTGATTTCCTTTAGGATGGATTTGTTGGGTTTCCTTGCTGACCAAGGGACCCTTGAGAGTCTTCTCCAACACCACAGTTCAAAAGCATCAATTCTTTGGCACTCAGCTTTCTTTATAGTCCAACTCTCACATCCATACATGACTGCTGGAAAAACTATACCTTTGACTAGATGGACCTTTGTTGGCAAAGTAATGTCTCTGCCTTTCAATATGCTGTCTAGATTGGCCATAACTTTCCTTTCAAGGAGCAAGTATCTTCCGTCTTCCAGTTTCATGGCTGCAGTCACAATCTGAAGTGATTTTGGAGGCCCCTAAAATAAAGTCTGTCACTCTTTCCACTTTTTACCCATCTATTTGCCATCAAGTGATGGGACGAGATGCTATGGTATTAGTTTTCAGAATGTTGAGTTTTAAGCCAACTTTTCACTCTCCTCTTTCACTTTTATCAAGAGGCTCTTTAGCTCTTCTTCACTTTTTGCCATAAGTGTGGTGTCATCGCCTATCTGAGGTTATTCATATTTCTCCTGGCAATCTTGATTCCAGCTTGTGCTTCATCCAGCCCAGCATTTCTCATGATATACTCTGCATATAAGTTAAATAAACAGGGTGATGATATACAGCCTTTATACACTCCTTTCCCAATTTGGGACCAGTGCATTGTTCCATGTCCAGTTCTAACTGTTGCTTCTTGACCTGCATACAGGTTTCTCAGGAGGCAGGTCAGGTGTTCTAGTATTCCCATCTCTTTCAGAATTTTCCAGTTTTTTGTGATCCACACAGTCAAAAGCTTTGACATAGTCAATAAAGCAGAAGTAGATGTTTTTCTGGAACTCTCTTGCTTTCTTGATTATTCAGCAGATGTTGCTTCTGTCCTGTCCAGTTCTTTGTGACCCCCATGGACTGTAGTCTGCCGAGCTCCTCTGTCCATGGGATCCTCCAGCAAGAATACTGGAGCAGATTGCCATGCCCTCCTTCCCAACCCAGGGATCAAACAGTTGCCTCTTACATCTCTGCACTGGCAGGCAGTTCCTTTACCACTAGCACCATCTGGGAAGCCTTAGTTGTGGCACATGGGCTCTAGTTGTGGCTCTCAGGCTCTGGAGTACAGGCTTAGTTGCTCCATGACATGTGGGGTAATTCCAGCCTAGGGATCAAAACTGTGTCCCCTTCATTGCAAGGTGATCTTAACCACTGGACCACTAAGGAAGTCCCAGAAAATCCTCTTGTACTCTTAATGCTGAGGAACATCCGCAAATTTGCTAGTAGAAGCTTCCAAATAAATGACATCAATCTGTGACCTGTTCATGATTTTGCAAGCATTCAACATGACATCTATGAGTCTAGTAATAAATACGATTCTTTCATCACCTTTGGGGAATCTAAGTTCCTAGTTTCATCTGCTTACTGTCTCCATTGGGAATTTTAGTGTAAGGAAGCATGCTACTTTGGGGGGTGGGGAAGAAATTGGTTCATTCTGATGTACTGAGTGCCTTCTGTAGTGCATGTAGCAGATACTATACAAACACTCATTAGGTGAGCTGTTTCATGGTCCTAGACTCACATACTTGAAGTAGTTTTCTCTCATCTAAGTCAACTCAAGATTTGTATTGATGTGGTATGAAAAACCTTATTTGAAATCTACTGGTCACAAATATCAGTTATCAGATGAATATCACTGTGCTTGTGTTCAAATAATACTTCTTTACTTAATAATGGCCCAGAGCATAAGAATAGTGATGATAGGAGTTTGAATATGCCAAAGATAAGCTGCTATATATGCTTTCTTTATGTAAACAGATGAAAGTTCTAATAAAAAAAATTGTAAACTTAAACTTCTAAAATTTATGGTAAGAATGAAACTATTATCAATGAAATTATGAAGAAAAAAAATTTATTCTGGTTTTGCTGTACCACCTCAAACTGCAAAATTTTTGACATCAGTGCTTGATAAGTGCTTAGTTAACATGGAAAAGGCACTATGTTTATACAGCAAGATGTTTTTTAGAAAGAAAGGGACAATATTTATGTAAAACTTATTACAATATATTGTTAAAATTGTTCTATTTTATTATTAAAATAATATTAATAATTTTATTATTAGTTTCTGTTGTTAATCTCCTATGGTATCTAATTCAAAAAATAAACTTCATCATAAATATGTAGGTACAGGGAAAAACATAATATATATAGGGTTTGGTACTATTTATACTTTCAAGTATCCATTGAGGGTCTTATAATGTATTTTCATGGATAAGTGGAGAAAACTCTACTAATAGGTTGTATTGTGAGTAGTTAAAAACTAGCTCTTCATTTGGCAATAGTATTGTTTGTGTTTACTACTGCTGCCAGATGGTATGGTTACTCCTTTTCCTTCTTATATGGTACTCTTGCTACAAAAATCCAGCTCAAGTTCCTATTATTCCATGGAATTACCTCAGTATGAATTCAAGTAGAGTTTCCCTTATACCAAACACCACTATCTTTCTAATTAGTGCTGGGGCTATTTTCAAGTTTCTTTATGTATGTGAGTTCATACATAAAGTATAGATCACTTAGGATTTGGTTTATATACAATGAATTTCAAATTAAAGCTCTTCTTCTTCTTTTTTTTTTTTTTTTTACAAATGGGAAATGAGGTATTTCCAAATTCCCATTTATTTTTGTCTAGACAGTGTGTTTCATCTGTCAATCAGTTTTTTTTCATCTTTAGTTTAAATATTAGACATAGATAAGAATTTGTAGATGGAAATATAGTTAGAAATGATTTACTATTTACTATTTTGCTAGTATTTTCTAAACAATTAAAAATATAGCATATTCTTTTATGTCCATAATATATTGCTTAGGATAATGCCTTTGAGAAAAATAAATGAACTATATAGATTCATGATTAAATAAATAATTCTCTTCATTGAGGTGTCAAATAAATTAGACTTTATAACAATAATGTGATAGAGAATAGACATTTTTCCTTACCTTTTATTTATAAAAATATCTGTATGTGTAATAATGTTTATCTTTTTCTTCTAAATTCAATATGCAGTTATATGTTGATAAATGTTTAATCACCAGCTCTTTAAAAAATCGACATTGATTCATAGCATTTGTTGATTTCTATGGTGTAAATAATCCCATCATGGTCTATTTTTAACCTATCAACTTGGTTGTTGTTATTGTTGTTTAGTCACTAAGTTGTTTCTGACTCTTTTGCGACCCTGTGGACTTTAGGCCATCATGCTCCTCTGTCCATGGAAATCCACAGGGAAGAATACTGGAGTGGGTTGCCATTTCCTTCTCCAGAGGATCTTCCCAACCTAGGGATTGAAATGTATCTCCTGCATTGGCAGGTGGATTCTTTACCACTGAGCACCCAGGGAAGCCCACTAACTTGGTATGAACATGGAACTGGGAAAATACATGCAGTAGCACCCACTTATGATGTTTTGACCATATAA
The DNA here is from genome assembly GCF_023091745.1 of Budorcas taxicolor. Taxonomy (NCBI): domain Eukaryota; kingdom Metazoa; phylum Chordata; class Mammalia; order Artiodactyla; family Bovidae; genus Budorcas; species Budorcas taxicolor. The sequence continues at coordinate 186,765,101 of NC_068910.1, forward strand.
TAAGTAGACATAAAGAATCTTAAGAAAGCAAATAATAGCAAAATAATTTATGAATGATGACTATTACATTTCTTATTAATAGGATTTGTTTAATTGTAAGTTAATGTAATTTACTTTTTTAATAATAAATGTGTTTAGCAATTGACTCACAAAAAGCCTAAAATGTAGCAGTTGTCCTTGGTGAGACAGCTGGTACCAGCCCAGCCCTGGAATTACGTGCACCTGGCCCTTTTAAAAACTATATTTCCCCCTTTCAGGTCTGTGTTACATAGGACACAACACGTGTTATATTTGATGCACCATTTCTCATGTATCTAATTTATCTGAAATTGGGTTTACTGACTTAACATTCAACAATTTTATGACTTTGTGTTGTAGTTATCATGTTTATTCCTAGTTCATTTCTCTATAGCTGTATTCCCATCAAATTCTAAAATAGAGAAGAAACTGGCATCCTAGTTCAATATCTTGATGTGCTTTTGCAAGAAAGGCTCACATTATGAGCTGAAGTGTTAAGTACTGGAATAAATTATGCCAATTTCTCAAAGATTAACTGAAGAAAGCATTTTAAACTTGAAATGGAAAGCATGCAGATATGAAAATGTCTTGAAGTTCTCATTCATATAAGGAATGGTCGTGTAGGTCCCCTTCTCCCTCTCTGGTCAGCCCTGCTGTACCAGGGGCATTGTCTTTTTATAGGAAACCTGTAAACCTCCTTGACATTGATGAGGAGGAGTGTACACAATTGTCTGTCCAAGGAACTCTTGGAAAGTGTGTTGCTGATTACTTAATTTTATCCTCTTTCAGGTTTATTAATGTCCAAGATTGTGTAACTGACACAACAGACATTTTGCAATTATTTCACATTGACCACAATACATTTACACGAACTCTTTGATTTAAGTTATTTTACATTCTTTTTATATGCACAATGAGAGGGAAGCATTAAGATCAAGGGGCTTAAACGGTCTGGTTACCTTCAATTTCTTTGGCCAATTTTGAGCAGTTTATATTTTCCTGTACTGACACTAGTTATCATTGCATTTGTATAATATTGCACTTGAAAATACTGCAGTGAGGAATAGAGTAAGGAAAAGTGGTTACAAGAGAATAGCTGTAGCATCTGTAAAGAGCATTTCCAGTAGACTATTGTGTTGAGTCTGGACAATGATATAACATGCAATTAGTAATATTTGGTTTTTAATCTGTTACTTTTAAATTCAGAAAGCACTGGACACTGCAAAACTTTTTTTTTTTTTTAAACTTAGAGTGAAAGTACTAGATTTAAAATACATTGATACGCTGGGTGTTCTGTGACATTGTTTGTAAAACAGAGAAAAAACCTAAGAACTAAAGGCTATTTTACTTTAATACAATAGTTCTCCAAGTGCTCTGGTCTTTCAGTATGACTCCTCTTAAGATCTTGCTCAGCAGAATGAAAATTAAATGACATTCTGGAGCAAACCTGATGGTTCTGTACATGAGAACTTTTCTTAGTGTTCTTAGATTTTACTTTATTTTCTTCCCTGTTTATCTCACTTGTTATATTTCATTTTCTTGTGAAAGATTATTAGTTTTGAAAGTAAGGTCTTTATAAACAGTTATTAAGAGAAAAAATCTTAATAGAAATGGATGTGCTTCATTAGTACAAGGAGTCTATTTTTCAAATATTTTCAAAGGCTTCTGAAATAGTAACAGATATATTGCCTTTATCATAGAATTTAATCCATGGTGGCATTTTAAAATAACTTTTGTCTTATGAAAAATTTTAAACATATACAAAAGCAGTGAGAGGAGTATGTGAATGTCCATGTCAATATAATCCCATTTCAACAGTCATAGTTACTAACATTTCTCCAATTTTATTCCATCTATCTTCATCACCTTCTTCGTCCTAAAATATTGTAAAGCACATCTCAGTCACCACATTATTTGACTTGTAAATAATAGTTCAGGATCATTCAGCTTTTATTATCCAAGATTTACTTTGCTCATGTACGTCATTTATGAAGATTAACAAAAAGTTTTGAGACAAAAAAATGCAACCTCTCCATTTTATTATGTCACTTTTCATATTTGAGACTTAGTTTTTTTATCCTTTGCATTGGCAAACTCAACTTATGCAAAAACAAAGAAACAAAGGAAAACAAAACAATAAAATATTGAGTGAACAACAAAGACAGGTTTCAGTAAATCAGTAGCAAATAATTACTTAATAGAAAATTTGGGGGGTAATTATATTCTGGGCTTCCCTTGTGGCTCAGCTGGTAAAGAACCTGCCTGAAATTCAGGAGACGTGGGTTCGATCCTTGGGTTGGCAAGATCCCCTGGCGAAGGGAAAGGCTACTCACTCCAGTATTCTGGTGTGGAGAATTTCATGGACTGTATAGACCCTGGGGTCACAAAGAGTTTCACACAACTGTGCAACTTTCACTTTCACTTCACTTTCTTTAAATTATATTCTAGAAGGGGATGAAACAAGCATAACTGATTTTATTGTTCTTCACTTTATTGCACGTTGAAGATGTGCTTTTGTCTACCAGCTGAAGGTCTGTGGAAACCCTGTATCAAAGAAGCCAATAGGTGCCATGTTTCCTGTAGGATTTGCTCACTTTTGGCTCTGTGTCACATTTTGGTGACCTGTAATTAAGTGATTTTATGTTTCTACTACAACTCACCAAAGGTTCAGATGATGATTAGCATTTTCTAGCAATAAAGTATTCTAAGTTTTTGATTGGAATAAACTGCATTATGATGTTGTGTTACTTTTTGTTGTACAACAATGTGGATCAGCTCTGTACACATATATCCCCTCCCTCTTGTATCAATGAAAGATCCTTAGAATAGGCAATAAAGAACCTTAAAATGGTCACCATTTTGATTTATTTCTTAAATGTATTGTTAATCAGAAACCTAATATTTAACCAGTTTGTAACTATCTAAAATTATAAGAATAGTAACCACCATATTCAAAGTATAGCAAAGTTCCATCTTACCAAATTCCCTTTGCTGAACTGATTTCTATATCAATGTATTTTCCTTTTTCAGAATGTCATTTACATGAAATCATTCTGTATGTAGGATTTCGTGTCTTTTTAAATTTCATTCAGTATAATGCTTTTGAAATTCATCCAAGTTGTTACATGTGTTAATAGTTCATTGCTTTTTATTGCTGAAGAGCATTTTGCTGTGCAGATATACAACAATTTATTTATCTATTTTCCAGTTGAAGGATATTTGGAATGTTTCCAGTTTTGAGTGATTATAAATAAAAATGCTAAAACATCCATTTATAGGTCATTAAGTAGACATATGTTTTCAGTTCTCTTGGTAAAGAGTAGGATTGCTGGGTCATATGCTAGGTGTATGTTCAATATTATAACAACGTAACCATGCCATTTATAGTCCCCAGAGTAATGTATAATATGAGAGCTCTAGTCAGTAGACAGACAGAGAGAGATTTAAGGAACTGGCTCACGTGATTGTGAATATGAGGGCTGGTAGGTCTAAAATCTCTGACTCTTTGAGACCCCATGGATTATACAGTTCATGGAATTCTCCAGGCCAGAATATTGGAATGGGTAGCCTTTCCCTTCTCTATGGGATCTTCCCAAACCAGGTTTTGAACCCAGGTATCCCTTATTGCAAGCAGATTTTTTACCAGCTAAGCCACAACAGAAGCCAAAGAATACTGGAGTGGGTAGCCTATCTCTTCTCCAGTGGATCTTCCCAACCCAGGAATCAAACCAGGGTCTCCTGCATTGCAGGCAGATTCTTTACCAACTGAGCTATAAGGAAAGGCAGCAGGCTACAAATTCAAGTGAACACTCTTATGTTCACCATGGAATTACTCACAATAGTCAAGAGGTGGCAACAACTGAAATATTAATTGATGGGTGAATGGATAGAGAAAATGTGGTATATCTATACAATGAAATACAGAGATTTCCTAAAAATCTTATCATAGAGCTATCATATGACTCAACAATCCTACTCCTGGGCATATATCTGAGAAAAACATGATTTTAAAGGACATGTCCATCCCAATAGTCATTGCAGAACTATTTACAATAGCCAAGATGTGGAAGTAACCTAAATGTCCATTAACAGAGAAGTGGATAAGGAAGATGTGGTACATATATAAAATGGAATATTACTTATCAGTTAAAAATAATGAAGTAATTAATGCCATTTGCAGCATCATGAATGGACCTAGAGATTGTCATACTGAGTGAATTAAGTCAGACAGAGAAGCATAAACATTGTATGACATCCCTTTTATGTGGAATTTAAAAATACATGATATTAATAAACTTATTTACAAAATAGAAGCAGACTTACAGACTTAGAGAGCAAACTTATGGTTGCTTGGGGAAAGGATGAGGGGCATGGATAGTTAGGGAGTTTGGGATGGACATGTACACACTATTACATTTAAAATGGATAATCAACAAGGACCTACTGTATAGTACAGGGGACTCTGTTCAATGTTATGTGGCAGCCTGGATGGGAGGGGAGTTTGGGGAAGAATGGATACATGTATATGTATGACTGAGTCCCTTTGCTGTCTACTTGAAACTATCACAACATTGTTAATCAACTATATTCTAATACAAAATAAAAAGTTAAATTAAAAATTAAAAATCTAATTGATTATGATGAAAAATATTCATTTAAATGCTTCACAGAATGATAATTTTCATTTAATAAAAAAGAAATTAAATAGCTAAAAAAAATAAAATCCTATTGTATGCTACAACATGGATGAACTTTGAGGACTTTATGCTAAGTTAAATGTCAGTCACGGAAGGACAAATACTACATGACGCCACTTATATGAGCCATCTAAGATATCTAAGAAAGCTTAATGGTGGTTACCAAGAACTGAGGGAGGGGACAGGGGGAGCTGCAGTTTGATGGGTATAAAGTTCAGTCAGGCAAAATAATAAGCTTCTAGAGATATGATGTACAACTTTGTGATTACAGTTAACAATATTCACTGTTCTTAAAAATGTGTCAAAATCTGATTAACATTTGTAATCAGTTGACTTTGAGATTATTCTCCATAAAGTGGGTGAACCTTAAATAATCAGTTGAAGTCCTAAGAGCAAAGGCTGAGGTTTCCAATGAAAAAGGAGTTCTGCCTCCAAACTGCCACATAGAAATTCTACCTGAGTTTCCAGCCTTCAAAGGAAAGACTGCAACATCAACTCTTTTAAATTGTTATTTACATTGCTTATTGCTTTAAAAAAAGTCCAATATTCGTGAGTTTTCTCAATAAGCTAAGGTCAATATTTCACAACATGGAAAGATTTAATACCATATTCCCTCTTATTTTCTTTTATTCCAAAGATTCTGTTGCTCAGTTGGTAAATCATGTCTGACTCTTTGCAAACCCATCGACTGAAGCACACCAGGCACCTCTGTCCTTCACTATTTCCTGGAGTTTGCTCAAATTCATGTCCATTGAGTTGGCGTCTCCTCTGTTCATGTGATTTCCCAGGCAAGAATACTGGAGCGGGTTGTCATTTCCTTCTCCAGGAGATTCTCCCAACTCAGGGATCAAATGCACATCTCCTATATTGCAGGCAGATTCCTTACCACTGAGTCACCATGCAAGATTCTACCTGGCACCATTAGACTTTTTTGACACAAGGTTGCCACAAAGCATATCTTATAACGTACCTTTATAGCAATATCTAATCTAGTGCTGGAGAAGACTATTGAGAGTCAACCAGTCCATCCTAAAAGAGATTGGTCCTGGTGTTCATTGGAAGGACTGATGTTGAAGCTGAAACGCCAATACTTTGGCCACCTGATGCGAAGAGCTGACTCATTTGAAAAGACTCTGATGCTGGGAAAGATTGAGCGCAGGAGGAGAAGGGGATGACAGAGGATGAGATGGTTGGATGGCATCACCAACTCAATGGACATGGATTTGGGTAGACGTCAGCAGTTGGTGATGAACAGAGAGGCCTGGCATGCTGCGGTTCATGGGGTCACAAAGAGTTGGACACGACTGAGCAACTGAACTGAACTGAGTCTAGTGTTTGGCCAAACAATTAACTCCAATTAACAGTTAACTATATTCTAGCTAGACTGACACATAAAATGAACTATTACATGTTCTAAGACATCTTTGCCCAACTTAAGATCACAAAAAATTTACTCATTTCTCTTTTTACTAAAAATTTCTACTTTCAGATTTTGTATTTAGGTCTATAATCCATTTTGTATTGCTTTTTGCCTGTGGTATAAAATAAAGGTTGAGGTTCATTTTCAAAGAAGTGAGGGCATATGCAATTACAACTGTTCCAGCACAATCTGTAGAAAAGACTATGTTTTCTTCTTTACGTTACTCTTCTCCTTTGTTACACATCATTTGACCATATGTGCGAGGGTCTATTTCTGATTGTCAAATCTCTTCCATTGATCTATCTGTTTATTCTTAAGACAATTCTGTAATTGTTTTGATTACTGTAACTTTAACATAAAATAATGATTCTTCAAGCTTTTTCTTCTCTTTCAAAACTGTTTTGGCTATTACAGATCCTGTATTCCATTCAGTATAGTCACTCAGTCATGTCTGACTCTTTGGCAGTTTATCAATTTCTGGGTGGCCATGTAAGTTACTGCCAGTAATGTGCAGGACTCTGTCTGGGGCACAGATGTGTTTAGAGAAGTGAAGTCCAATCTGTTCTGTTGGCCACTAAGTGCATTACTGGCAGCCTGGGGAAGGATGGGAATTATGAGAATGGTGACTTTGGCTCCAGCTATGAAAGGTGTAGGCAATGGCTCATCACAGACTTGATTCTGCCCACAGGAAAGATAAAAAGTCTATTAGAGAAATGGGTCATTCTCTGTTCATTTACATCATTAATTTAAATTATTGTCTTTCTCCCTTTCTCCCCTATCCAAAAGGTACGAAATCTCATTTGTCCTCCTTTATTTTGCCAAGAATTTAGTTCTCTTGTCTCTTCTTCCTGGTCATCATTTCCCACATGCTACTGAGCAATGAGCTATATTTAAGTATCCCTCTAATTTATAATTCAGAAACCACTGTTCAGCATCTTTTATGCATAAAACAGCTAAGGATTCATGGGGTATACTAATTTAATGAGAGAAGGAGTTGTGCTGATCTTAATAAAGTGAGATGTATTAAGTCAGGGAAAAGGATCCCCTTTTTCAAATAGAGCTTTTTACAAAAGAGTGAAATCTCATGATTTGAATTTCAAAGACACAATAAATGTTCCTTAATGTTTCTCAGTTTAATCCCAAGTATATTTCAGGACAAAGGAAGAATACAAATTAGCAGTTTCATTATTATTCTTCTTTTCCTAATATTTTCCAAACACTTCATACCCAGAGAACCAAAGTATCATAGGGTGATGTAAAGAAAGGATGCTCATTATATCTGCTGTCTTTGGGATCTGTTAGTTTTCAAAAAAGAAGGAGGACAGCTCTTTACCCAATGTCATTGCTTTTCTCCACTCTCTCTTGCTCTATTCCATGACCATGTGAACTGTCCATAATTTCTGTGTCACATATACTTGAGCAATGAGCGTGTGTGGTTCTCACAGAATTCCAAGATGAAAGTCGTTCATCAGTATAAGATTTCTGTACAGATTGTGTTTGAAATTTGATCCAGACAATTAGATAGAATTTTAAAATTTTATTTATTTTTGGTTGCAATGGATCTTCAATGACGTGTGCAGGATTTCTCTAGTTGTGGCAAGCTGGGGTTACTCCTCCTTTCAGTGCCTGGCTTCTCATTGTGTTGGCTTCTCTTCTCCCTGTTCCTCGTCATCTCTTGGAGTTTGCCCAAGTTCATATACATTGCTTTAGTGATGCAGTCCAGCATCTCATCGTCTGACACCCTCTTTATTCTTCTGTCCTCAATCTTTCCTAGGGACTTTTCCAGTCAGTCAGCTGTTCGCATCAGATGACTGAAATACTGGAGCTTCAGCTTCAGCATCAGTTCTTCCAATGAGTATTCATGGTTGATTTCCCTTCAGATCAACTGGTTTGATCTCCTGGCTTCCAAGTGGCTTTCAGGAGTTTTCTCTAGCACCGCAGTTCAAAGGCACCAATTCCTTGCTGCTCTGCCTTCATTTCCTTTCTTAGTCATGAACCAATCAGCTGTTCCATACAGGGTTCTAACTGTTGTTTGAGGTAGCAGGAGCCTAATGGGGACCCGGGCCCCCTCTTGGGAACTGATGCTCTAAAGCAAATAGTAATCCTAGAATCAGACTAAAATTTAGAAAGGAGTGTGTTCAGGGTACTTTATGTTTTTAGCATATTCTTTGAAGTTAAAGATAAGCCTTATTGAATAAAGCAAATTATTTGATGGCAAACTAACTCCTGAGTGATCATTTTTATACATAGTTCTCTTAAAGAAGAGTTATTTAAATTCTATTAAATGTTTTTATGCATTTATAGTACTTAAATTAAAATGATTAGCTCCCCATTAGACATAGGGTGTCTTTTAGCAACAAAGTTATTCTGCTATAGGGCTTCCCCAGTGACTCAGCAGTAAAGAATCTGCCTGAAATGCAGGAGACATGCAGAAGACATGGGTTAGATCCCTGGGTTGGGAAGATCCCCTGAGGTATAGATAGCAACTCACTCCAATATTCTTGTGTGGAAAATTCTGTGGACAGAAAAACCTGGTGGTCTACAGTCCATGGGGTCACAAAGAGTCAGGCACCACTGAGCGACTATGCAGACACACAGGTGTCTGAGCACATATTCTGCTATACCATGATATATACAAAAGAGTTTGAGCTCTGAAAATGCACACATTTGAAATAATAGGACCTATAGGAAAATAATTTTAGGGACTGACCACTCATAATTCATGTAACTTGAGTATCCAGAGCCCTAAGGAAACAATAATTGGCGCCTTTGGATATAATTTTGACAGCTTAGATAGCAGGATGCTCAAGGGATGTGAAAATCTGCAAACAGTTGTTTAGAAATGCTGGCTTCTGGGCACTGAGAGAACTTGAGTGTGAATGTAGCTGTGAGCACAGGAGACTCCTGCAAGGCTAGGATGAGCTCCCTGGGAGGAAGCTGTTAAAATAAGGTAGAAGTCAGAAAGAGAAAGACAAATACCATGTGTTATCACTTGTATTTGGAATCTAAAGTATGACATGAATGAAATGGAAACAAAATCAGAGACATAGAGAAAACACTGGTGGTTACCAAGGAGGAGAAGGGTGGCAGAGGGAAGAGCTGGGAGGTTGGGATTTGCAGATGCAAACTGGTATATACAGGATGGAGAAGCAACAAGGTCCTATTGTATAGCCAAGGGAAATATAATCAGTATCCTGTGATAAATCACAATGAAAAAGTGTATGAAGAAGAATGCATATATACATATAACTGAGTCACTTTGCTGTGCAACAGTAATTATGATAACATTATAACCCAAATTCAATAAAAATAAATGGGGAAAAAAGCATGTATTTAAAAAGAAAGAAAGAAAGAAAGACCTCCTGGACTATGCAGCCAGCGTGAGGAATGCTTCCTTTCCTGATAAAAATTATAATTCTATTCCCTCTTCTGTTTCCACCTGTCTGAAAAAATCCCAAATGAATAAACACAACAATCAGTACATACTGATATCACTCCCTTATTCACCAATTGCTTATGAGTTAATTAATAGTAATAGAAACATAGGTCATACAAGCAAAGACTGGGCTGAGTTTCTTTGTAATTGGAAGTAGTTCTGTCCCTGCTGTGCAGCACAATTCCGAGCCTGGCTCCTCAATGACTATAATTAAATAGTCCCTAAGTGCTAAAGAATTCTCCTGCATTGCAGGATATGCAGGAAACATGGGTTCAATCTCTGGGTTTGGAAGATGCCCTGGAGGAGGGCATGGCAACTCACTCCAGTATTCTTGCCTGAAAAATCCCATGGAAGGAGGACCCTGGCAGGCTACAGTACATGGGGTCACAAAGAGTTCGACATGACTGAAGCAAATGAGCACAGCATGGCAAGCAGAGACAAAACATTCTACCAGAAAAGGATGACCCAATTGTTGGCAAATAAACATTTTGCTCTGTTGTGACTTGGTGGCTGCTCACTGATCTTATGAAATTTATCAGACTTAATAACTGCTAAATAGTAGTTGCACTTAGTAGCAAAATGAATGATTGCCCTCAATCAAGAGAACATTTCATTTCCTAAAAAAGAATGCATTTATTTTCCATTTATTTGCTTCAAAAACCCAAACCAATTTGTCGAATGAACTTTGAAATATAATGATGCCCTTTTTGAAAGAATTTGATACCCACTATCTCCCCAGGCATTTCTGTCTTATGAAGTAGCCCAAGGATATCCTGCAGAGAGCAGATGATGTTTCACTGTATGTCTTAAAAAATACATCTAGCATGAAATGTAGTAGAGAATTTCTTCTACAATTATTATTAAGAGGAAAAACTGAGGAGTGGGTTGGATTTTAAATGCATTTTACCTTATTACCCTTACCAAGTATAATAATATAGAACACAGCTATAGGATTTAGCTGGTTTTCTTAATAGATAAATTATTAAAGGTATGCCTGAGTAATCATTTTTAATAAAAGAAAACATTCCTTGACATTAAATGATCATCAAAGATTTGATGCTATGTTGAAATTTCGTTTCATGATAAACTTGCTTAATCATATTCAGGGAAGTTGTCTACTTGAGTCCAGACAGATTTTCACTCTTCATTTCCTTTCTTACAATTACTGATCATATACAATTTTGAAGAGATAGCCTAAATATTATTTATAAAATATCAAATTCTTATAAACTGTAGGAAACTCACTTTTATTGTTGTTTGGTTCAGTTTGAGATCATTTCTTCAAACTTTCCAGATGGAAAAGTTGACAGCAGGTACATTTTTAAGGAACCCAGCTCCTATTAAACACTCTTTGCTTTTCAGTTTCCTAAAACATGAGGGATAGCCAGATTAAATTTAACAAGACTCCAGAGATTTGTACTAGGAGTTATTCATTCTCAATTTTGTTTTTTTGACAGGGATGGGCTGCAATTTGGGGAACTGAAAGTTCATTCTGGAAAGCTTCTTTGATTTTTCCTATTTGTAACACAGATGTTGGTCCTTAAAACCTCCTGCCTATTGTAGTGTTATGTCCCCTAAGTTATTTATATACAAACGTATTAACTACCGTTCTAGGCTTCTCTCAATCTGTTTTGAGATTTTTAAAGGACTCTTTTTCTTATACTTTACTGTATTACACAAGTGTGTAGATTATGAGTGCTTAAAGTGAGGATTTTAGAATTAGAATCTGCCCGAGTTCAAACTCTCTCTTTATTATCTAATCATGTGTTCTTGAACAACCCATGTTGTTATTAGTACTTATGTTGTAGAATTGCTGACAAAATAAATGATTATATACATATATAAAGTGTTGATAGTGATTAGTTTATAATAAATACTACATGAATATCGCATTATTATTATTATTCATTTTGTCTAATGATATTCTTAATTGCCGTTTTCCAAAATATAACAGTCACAAAATTCAGTGGTAAAATATAGCACAAATAGCCAGTTAATTAAAATCAACTACTCATGTCTCATCATTGTGTACATACTAATTAGTTCAGTTCAGTCACTTAGAGGTGTCTGACTCTCTGAGACCCCATGGACTGCAGCATGCCAGGCTTCCCTGTCCAACACCAACACCTGGAGCTTAATCAAACTCATTTGCAGTAAGCCAGTGATGCCATCCAGCCATCTCATCCTCTGTTATCCCCTTCTCCTCCTGCCTTCAATCTTTCCTATCATCAGGGTCTTTTCCAATGAGCCATCTCTTCCCATAGGTGGCCAAATAGTGGAGCCTCAGCTTTAGCATCAGAACTTCTAGTGAATATTCAGGGCTGATTTCCTTTAGGATTGACTGATTGGATCTCCTTGCAGTCTAAGGGACTCTCAAGAGTCTTCTCCAACACCACAGTTCAAAAGCATCAATTTTTCAGCATTCAGCCTTCTTATATCCAACTCTCACATCCATACATGACTACTGGAAAAACCATACCTTTGACTATACCGAGTTTTGTCTGCAAAGTAATGTCTCTGCTTTTTAATATGCTGTCTAGGGTGGTCACAGCTTTTCTCCCAAGGAGCAAGCATCTTTTAATTTCAAGGCTGCAGTCACCATCTGCAGTGATTTTGGAGCTCAAGAAAATAAAGTATGTCACTATTTTCAATGTTTCCCCATCTGTTTTCATGAAGTGATGGTACTGGATGTCATAATCTTCATTTTTTGAATGTTGAGTTTTAAGCCAGCTTTTCACTCTCCTCTTTCACTTTCATCATGAGGCTCTTAATCCCTCTTCTCTTTCTTCCATAAGGATGATGTCATTTGTATATCTGAGGCTATTGATATTTCTCCCTGAAATCTCGATTCCAGCTTGTGCTTCATCCAGCCCAGAATTTCACATGATGTTCTGTGCATATAAGTTAAATAAGCAAGGTGACAACATACAGCCTGAAATACTTCTTTCCAAATTTGGAACCAGTCCATTGTCCATGTACAGTTCTAATTGTACACTTTTAACCTGCATACAGATTTCTCAGGAGGTAGGTAAGTGGTCTGGTATTCCCATCTCATACTTATAGGTAGGTGCCTTTATATTTTACAATTAATTTCTCAAGACTCAGTTTGTTCTGTCTTGAAATTTTAAGAGAAGTTGCCAAGTTGCTTTTTCAAAATGACTGGAACAATCCACATTACCTACATTATTCCACAATGAGAATAAAATTTTCTTGTGTTAAAAAAGAAGGTATACCTTGCAGTTCATTAACACTCTTCTCAAATATGTCTATTCTGATGTACAACCTATCTTTTGAGAGTTTCAGTTTCCATGATTGCATCTTTTTAAAATTTCTAGGAGCCAATCATTTTCAAGTTTCTATTCTTATTCATGAAAATTTTATTGTGTGTTGATCTTTGCAACTGTATGTCTTTAAACATTTGTACAAAGTAATTCTGAGAGTTTTAACATCTCTAGTCATTGATTTTCTAAGTCTGTTGTTTCATATGTTGATGTCATGTTTTATGCTAATCTTTGAGAGTTCTGAAGTCCTAATTAAGGATACTTGCCTTCAAAGGGCATTGAACCCCACTTCTGTCATTGTTTGTGTTATTGGGGAACATTCCTATCTCCTACTGCACAGTCTCATCAGATTGGGAGCCTCAGAATCAATCTCTTTGCCATAGCTGATCCAAAGATCCAGGTATTAGGTTGGTCCTCAGTTTTCATGCAAGTTCACCCTTTATGATTGCCCGTAGATCCATCCTGGCTTTCCATCACATTGACTCACCCACATTTGGGCTTCCATGCTAAATTCCCACTACTAAAACCCTGGCTCCCACATTGTGGGGACCCAGTTCTACAATCCTGTATGGCTCAGAAATACATGTTGGCCAACAATATTAGGAGCCCAAATTCCCCTGTGCTGTCAGGCTCTAGTCTAGTTAGTCGTTCTATTTGTCCTCAGATGGTGGGACAACCCCAAGAAATCCCTTCCACTTCCAAGGAAACTAGAGAAGCTTCTAAGAAAGCATCTTATCAAAGTCCAGTTGCATTTAGGGGAGGGGCAGGATAATCCAGTTCTTAATTACTCATGGCTTAGAAGCAGAAATCCAAGCTTTTTTGGTTTTTCCTGAAATTCAATCCCAACTCTTGAATTATTGCTGCTGAAGTACCACATTTATTTCCCCATTTACTGTTCCATCCTTTACTTAAACATTGTAGCCTTAGTTCATCATACCAAATAGATGGGGAAACAATGGAAACAGTGAGAGACTTTATTTTGGGTGGCTCAAAAATCACTGCAGATGGTGACTGCAGCCATGAAATTAAAAATGCTTGCTCCTTGGAAGAAAAGCTGTGACCAACCTAGACAGCATATTAAAAAGCAGAGACATTACTTTGCCGGCAAAGATCCGTCTAGTCAAAGGACAGTTTTTCCAGTAGTCATGTATGGATGTGGGAGTTGGACTATAAAAGAAAGCCGAGCACAAAAGAATTGGTGGTTTTAAACTGTGGTGTTGAAGAAGGCTCCTGAGAGTCCCTTGGACTGCAAGGAGATCCAATCAGTCAATCTTAAAGGAAATCAGTCCTGAATATTCATTGGAAGGACTGATACTGAAGCTGAAACTCCATACTTTGGCCACCTGATCTAAAGAACTGACTCCTTGGAAAAGACACTGATATTCAGTTCAGTTGCTCAGTCGTGTCGAACTCTTTGTGACCCCATGTACTGCAGCACACTAGGCCTCTCTGTCCATCACCAACTCCTGGAGTCCACCTAAACCCATGTCCATTAGGTCGGTGATGCCATCCAGCCATGTCATCCTCTGTCTTTCCTTCTCCTACTGCCCTCAATCTTTCCCAGCATCAGGGTCTTTTCAAATGAGTCAGCTCTTCACATCAGGTGGCCAAAGTATTAGAGTTTCAGCTTCAACATCAGTCCTATCAAAGAAAACCCAGGACTGATCTCCTTTAGGATAGACTTGTTGGATCACCTTTCAGTGCAAGGGACTCTCAAGAGTATTCTCCAACACCACAGTTCAAAAGCATCAATTCTTCTATGCTCAGCTTTCTATATAGTCCAACTCACATCCATACATGACCACTGGAAAAACCATAGCCTTGACTAGACAGAATTTTGTTGACAGAGTAATGTCTCTGCTTTTTAATATGCTGTCTATGTTGGTCATAACTTTTCTTCCAAGGAGTAAGCGTCTTTTCATTTCATGGCTGCAATCACCATCTGCAGTGATTTTGGAGCCCCCCAAAAGAAAGTCTGACACTGTTTCCACTGTTTCCCCATCTATTTGCCATGAAGTGATGGGACTGGATGCCACGGTCTTAGTTTTCTGAATGTTGAGCTTTAAGCCAACTTTTTCACTCTCCACTTTCATCAAGAGGCTCTTTAATTTTTCTTCACTTTCTGCCGTAAGGGTGGTATCATCTGCATATCTGAGGTTATTGATATTTCTCCCGGCAATGTTGATTCCAGCTTGTGCTTCTTCCAGTCCAGCGTTTCTCATGATGTACTGTGCATAGAAGTTAAATAAGCAGAGTTGCCGGGGTCCAGCCCCTGTGGATCCAGGGTAATTCGAAGCAGAGATGGAGTTGGCTTCCTAGGAAAAAACTATTTAATTAGAAGTATAAAGAGATATTAGAAAGGAATAGTGTAGTAGGAAAATTAGTGGAGAAAAAGATGCTGAATAACTTAGTTTACGTGGGATACCAATAAAGCTTCGAGACAAGAAGCTTGCACCACCTATGTAGGCCACTGGCGCCCACTTGAATAGCAGAGAGTGCCCCTCCTTGGGCTCCCTATCGCATGGATCTTAAAAGCCAGGGCAAAATTAGCAGGCTTGGCGAGCACCCACGCTCCAGATGGGAATTCAGCCAGAAAAACGGAGAACAAGAAAGAACGACACAGGGGAATCAGTCTTTCCAGAAACTGATCCGTTTCCTTTATTTTCAGGTTTGCTTATATACCTTTTGTTATACATAGAGACAAATGGAAATTTTAAAGTAACACGGGGGTCAGCAGTCCTGACCTTTATCAAAATCATGTGCTTCATATAAATGTATACAAAAGGTCTTAAGGGTTTTACATCATCTTCTGGCCAGGGGGCCTACTAACATTTTATGATCCTTTCTTTCTGACAACGGTCAGTCAACCAAAAAACTAATTTTCCAGGGGTGATTTTTCTTAAACCAGGCACCACCCTCCAAAAGTACCAGATAAAGTTGCATTCCTATAGGGTGAGGGTGTAGTGGGTTACAATTAAGAAAAGAATTTACTTAGCCTAAGGTTTAACATGATTAATCTTAAAGGTTAATACTTATTTCTCCTATATGCTAGTTATATATTCATTAACATGTATAAGGGCAGGGGATTTAGAGATTTAGCAGCAAATATTGGCTCAACAAATGAAAAACCCTTCACCAATATAATTTCTAATCAACCCACTATGCTAATAATTTCTAACTTCCTAAAAGAATCTGCTTTTAGTAAGTCTAAAATATCTCGTGCCTCTCATGGTTGGGAGGCTGTAAACAATCACATGTGGCCGGATGAACCTGTACAGGCAGGCTAGATAACCTTCAGAAGAGTTCATAAGTTGAAGCACTCTTGTCATGCCCAGGAATTTTTATTAACTGGAGCTGTAGGTTAACTCCTTCCCCAAGAGAGGTGATGGGGGAGAGCCCCCCGTAAAGTCAGAGGTGTAGGTGAGAGCATAAAACAGTAAAGTAGGCAGACTCTGGTTTTGGGGGTAGATGCTTGGGAACAGGGGGTTTCCTGAGGCTCGATCCCGCCTTTGTGTATGCTGAAGCCTCCTTCCTCATGACCTTTGCCATGGGTGGAGTTCCTCACGCTGGCTCCTGGCACAGAGTTACAATATACAGCCTTGACATACTCCTTTTTCTATTTGGAACCAGTCTGCTGTTCCATGTCCAGTTCTAACTGTTGCTTCTTGACCTGCATAGAGGTTTCTCAAGAGGCAGGTCAGGTGGTCAGGTATTCCCATCTCTCTTAGAATTTTCCACAGTTTATTGTGATCCACACAGTCAAAGGCTTTGGCATACTCAATAAAGCAGAAATAGATGTTTTTCTAGAACTCTCTTGCTTTTTTGATGATCCAGTGGATGTTGGCAGTTTAATCTCTAGTTCCTCTGCCTCTTCTAAAACCAACTTGAACATTTGGAAGTTCACGATTCACGTATTGCTGAAGCCTGGCTTGGAGAATTTTGAACATCACTTTACTAGCATGTAAGATGAGTGCAATTGTGCGGTAATTTGAGCATTCTTTGGCATTGCCTTTCTTTGGGATTGAAGGTTTCCAAATTTGCTGGCATATTGAGTGCAGCACTTTCACAGTATCATCTTTCAGGATTTGAAATATCTCAACTGGAATTCCATCACCTCCACTAGCTTTGTTCATAGTGATGCTTCCTAAGGCTCACTTGACTTCACATTCCAGGATGTCTGGCTCTAGGTGAGTGATCACACCATGATTATCTGGGTCATGAAGATGTTTCTTGTACAGTTCTCCTGTGTATTCTTGCCACCTCTTCTTAATATTTTCTTCTTCTATTGGGTTCTTACCATTTCTGTCCTTTATTAAGCCCATCTTTGCATGAAATGTTCTCTTGGTATCTCTAATTTTCTTGAAGAGATCTCTAGTCTTTCCCATTCTGTTGATTTCTTCTATTTCTTTGCATTGATGGCTGAGGAAGGCTTTCTTATCTCTTCTTGCTATTCTTTGGAACTCTGCATTCAAATGGGTATATCTTTCCTTTTCTCCTTTGCTTTTTGCTTCCCTTCTTTCACAGTTATTCGTAAGGCCTTCTCAGACAGCCATTTTGCTATTTTACATTTCTTTTTCTTGGAGATGGTCTTGGTTCCTGTCTCCTGTACAATGTCATGAACTTCTGTCCATAGTTCATCAGGCACTCTGTCTATCAGATCAGTCTGTTAAATCTATTCTCACTTCCCTGATACTGGGCACAATTGAAGGCAAGAGGAGAAGGGGATAACAGAGGATGCAATGGTTGGATGGCTTCACTGACTCTATGGATGTGAGTTTGAGTAAGCTCCAGGAGTTCGTGATGGACAGAGAGGCCTGTTGTGCTGCTTTCCATGTGGTCACAAAGTTTCAGACGTGACTGAGTGACTGAACTGAACTTACTTCATCATTGTCTCTAAATACATCCTAAGCTATTCTCTATTGAATGAGCAAGCATCCTATGAAATTACTTACTATCAGAAATGTTGTATGATTTCCTCCTAAGCAAAATACCCAAGATTAAGATCCATAAGAGATTCAGAATTCCTTAAGTAATGCAAAGAAAAAAAGAAAAAAGAAAGAAGAATGTGGTGCTAGTGAGCCTTAGTAGAAAGCAGAGTTCAACAAATGTTGACCTCATAACTACAAAACATATCTAATGTCTCCCAGCAAAAGCCACTATACGTATGTATGTTACATTTTTGTTAAGCCAAGTTTACAAATGTTTTTGAAATCCAAATAGGAATATTGCTTAGTCAAAAGGTCCTATACTTATTTCTGGGACACACACACACACACATCCTCATTTGATAATCTCATTGAAAAGTGTCCATGTTGATTTCATGTCCTGCCACTATGTTCTTCTCTCGATCTGTTTCTGCTTGCTCACATCTGCAGTTCATGGTATCATTAGAAACAAGTGCTTGCCATGAGAATGCCAGTACTTGGGCAAGTGGTGTGCTGTCTCCTTGGTTTGCTGCAGTGGTCTAGATTCCATTCAGAGATTAAGAAAATGCTCCTTCCCACCCCACTGTGCCCCAATCAACTCTAACTGTGTCTTACAGAGGGCTGTAACTCTCAGAAAACCATCTCTCTTGGCTCTTACACTGACCTGCCTCAAATCAGTCCTGTTAGCTTCTAGCCCTTTTCCCTAGTGACTAGAACCTATTCCAAGGGACAGGTCAGAGATGTCATTACTGTCCTCATGCCATTCCTACTCTGCCTCCCATAGTTAACAGTCACAATGACCCTATAAATAGCAGTCACACATATAAAATCCTGGACTGAAGTAGAAGTGGGAGGGACACAGGTTGAGTACCCCAATATTGTTTGAATGCTGTTTTCAGGTCAAATAGTATTGAAGATGGTCAACCATGTATTGACTCAGGTTAAACAAGTGTTGAAAAAATGAGTTTAACATTCATTTTCTTCAGAGTGTTATATTGATAAACTCAGTTACCAGTAAAGCAACAGTGACATCATCAATAAAGAGCACTGAGACAAAGTTGGACAGTTAGTTTTGAATGCGGTTATTTGCTAAAAATAAGCTAAATGCAATAAATCTCATTAAATATACAAATATATGTATACATACATATATAATTTATAGAGATACTTTGAATATTTCTTGTGCTTTTAACCTAAAGATTATTAGAAATCAAGGAAAAAGAAGTTAACATTGTTAGCAAAATTATTAAAATATATGTATATAATTAGATAGACATATTTTAAAAGATTGTGAAGGTTCTTTTTCCACTAACTTCAGTATTTTCTTGCACATTGATTTCCATGATATATTTCCAGGATGATTTTTGATAAAAACCATGACATTTTGGGGAGAGGTTTTGATTCGTTGACTTAGCCAAAGCCTTTGACAGTGTGGATCACAGTAAACTGTGGAAAATTCTTCAAGAGATAGGAATACCAGACCACCTGACCTGCCTCTTGAGAAACCTGTGTACAGGTCAGGAAGCAACAGTTAGAACTGGACATGGGACAACAGACTGGTTCCAAATAGGAAAAGGAGTACATCAAGGCTGTATATTGTCACCCTGCCTATTTAACTTATATGTAGAGTACATAATGAGAAATACTGGGCTGGAGGAAGCACAAGCTGGAATCAAGATTGCCGGGAGAAATATCAATAACTTCAGATATGCAGATGACACCACCCTTATGGCAGAATGTGAAGAGGAACTAAAAAGCCTCCTGATGAAAGTGAAAGAAGAGAGTGAAAAAGTTGGCTTAAAGCTCAACATTCAGGAAACTAAAATCCTGGCATCTGGTGCCATCACTTCGTGGCAAATAGATGGGGAAACAGTATAAACAGTGAGAGACTTTATATTTTGGGGCTCAAAAATCACTGCAGATGGTGACTGCAACCATGAAATGAAAAGACTCTCATTCCTTGGAAGGAAAGTTATGACCAACCTAGACAGCATATTAGACCTTTGTCAACAAAGGTCCGTCTAGTCATGGCTATGGTTTTACCGGTAGTCATGTTTGGATGTGAGAGTTGGACTATAAAGAAAGCTGAGAGCCGAAGAATTGATGCTTTTGAACTGTGGTGTTGAAGAAAACTCTGGGAAGTCCCTTGGACTGCAAGGAGATCCAACCAGTCTATCCTAAAGGAAATCTGTCCTGGGTGTTCATTGGAATGACTGATGTTGAAGCTGAAACTCCAATATTTTGGCCACCTGATGCGAAGAGCTGACTCATTTGAAAAGACCCTGATGCTGGGAAAGATTGAGAGCAGAAGGAGAAGGGGACAACAGAGGATGAGATGGGTGTGTGGCGTCATCAACTCAATGGAGATGAGTTTGGGTGTACTCTGGGAGTTGGTGATGGAGAGGGAGGCCTGAAGTGCTGCGGTCCATGGGTTACAAGTCAGACACAACTGAGTGGCTGAACTGAACTGAAGAAGAAAAACATTTTTTTCTTATCTAATTCTATTTGGGATTGGAATGAAAACTCTTCTTTTCCAGGATTGTGGCCACTGCTTAGCTTTCCAAATTTGCTGGCATATTGAGTGCAGCACTTTCACAGCATCAACTTTTAGGATTTGAAATAGCTCAATCAGAATTCTATCACCTCCACTAGCTTTGTTTGTAATGATGCTTCCTGAGGCCAACTTGACTTCACATTCCAGAATGTCTGTCTCTAGGTGAGTAATCACACCATCATGGTTAACAGGGTCATGAAGATCTCTTTTGTATAGTTCTTCTGTGTATCATTGCCACCTCTTCTTAATATCTTCTGCTTCTGTTAGGTCCACACCATTTCTGCCTTTATTGTACCCATCTTTGCATGAAATGTTCCCTTGGTATCTATAATTTTCTTGAAAAGATCTCTAGTCTTTTCCATTCTATTGTTTTCCTCTATTTATTTGCACTGATCACTGAGGAAGGCTTTCTTATCTCTCCTTGCTATTCTTTGGAACTCTGCATTGAAATTGGTGTATCTTTCCTTTTCTCCCTTTGCCTTTAGCTTCTCTTTTCTCAGCTATTTCTAAGGCCTCCTCAGACAACTATTTTGCCTTTTTGCATTTTTTTCCTTGGGAATGGTCTTGATCACTGCCTGCAGTACAATGTCATAAATCTCTGTCCATAGTTCTTCAGGCATTCTGTCTATCAGATCTAATTACTTGAATCTATTTGTCACTTCCACTGTATAATCTTAGGGGTTTAATTTAGGTCATACCTGAATGGTCTAGTGATTCACAACAAACTATGGAAAATTCTTTCAAGAGATGGGATTACCAGATCACCTGACCTGCTTCCTGAGAAATCTGTATGCATGTCAAGAAGCAATGGTTAGAACTGGACATAGAACAACAGACTGGTTCCAAATTAGGAAAGGAGTCTGTCAAGGCTGTATATTTTCACCCTTCTTATTCAACTTATATGTAGAGTACATCATGAGAAATGGCAGGCAGGATGTAGCACAAGCTGGAATCAAGATTGCCTGGAGAAATATCAATAACCTCAGATATGCAGATGACATCACCCTTACAGCAAAAAGCAAAGAACTAAAGAGCTCTTAATGAAAGTGAAAGAGGAGAGTGAAAAAGTTGGCTTAAAGCTCAACATTTAGAAGACTAAGATCATGGCATCCAGTCCCATCACTTCATGGCAAGTAGATGGGGAAACAATGGAAACAGTGAGAGAGTTTATTTTTTGGGCTCCAAAAATCACTGCAGATGGTGATTGCAGCCATAAAATGAAAAGACGCTCACTCTTTGGAAGATAAGCTGCGACCAGCCTACACAGCCGGAGAAAGCCATGGCATCCCACTCCAGTATTCTTACCTGGAAAATCCCATGGATGGAGGAGCCTGGTAGGCTGCAGTCCATGGGGTCGCTAAGAGTCGGACATGACTGAGTGAATTTCACTTTCACTTTTTTTCATGCATTGGAGAAGGAAATGGCACCCCACTCACATATTCTTGCCTGGAGAATCCCAGGGACAGGGGAGCATGGTGGGCTGCTGTATGGAGTTGCACAGAGTTGGACATGACTGAAGTGATATAGTAGCAACCGCAGCAGCCTACACAGCATATTAAAAAAATCAGGCATATTACTTTGTCAACAAAGGCCTGTCTAGTCAAAGCTATGTTTTTTCCAGTGGTCGTGTATGGATGTGAGAGCTGGACTACAAAGAAAGTTGAGTGCCAAAGAATTGATGCTTTTGAACTGTGATGTTGGAGAAAACTCTTGAGAGTCTCTTGGACTGCAAGGAGATCCAACCAGTTCATCCCAAAGGAGATCAGTCCTCGGTGTTCATTGGAAGGAATGATGCTGAAGCTGAAACTCCAATACTTTGGCTGCCTGATGTGAAGAACTGACTCTTGGAAAAGACTCTGATGCTGGAAAAGACTGAAGGCAGGAGGAGAAGGGGATGACAGAGGATGAGATGGTTGAATGACATCACCAACTCAATGGACATGAGTTTGAGTAAGCTCCAGGAGTTGGTGATGGACAGGGAGGCTTGGCGTGCTGCATCCGTGGGGTCTCAAAGAGTTGGACAAGACTGAGCAACTGAACTGAGCTGAACTATCTAAAATTGTCTGCTGTTGTAGTTTAGTTGCTCAGTCGTGTCTGACTCTTTGCCACCCCTTGGACTGTAGCCTGCCAGGCTTCTCTGTCCATGGGATTTCCCCAGGCAAGAATACTGGAGTGGGTTGTCATTTTGTTAAAATTTTTTTTTCCTGATTTTATCTATCTTACAAAAGGCTCTTCCAGTTCAAATTTTAAAGTTAGTTTGAATATTTGAAGTCACTGTTTTTTATAATGTATAGAATTTATTCTAAACCCCCATATTTCTTCTCTACTTAATCTCATATGAAATCACAAAAGGTTTTATATCTATGTATATACATACTTTTCTATATTTGTGTTTATGTGTGCATAAACATGGCTTTCTAGGTGGCTCAGAGGTAAATAGATATCAGCTCCATCCCTGTGTCAGAAAGATCCCCTGGAGGACAAAATAGCAACCCACTCCTTTATTCTTTCCAGGTAAATCTCATGGACAGAGGAGTCTGGAGGGCTAAAAGATCACCAGGTCACAAAAGAATTGGACACAACTTAGCAATTAAACAACAGCAACAATGCACATACTTACAAACATGTACACCCATCTATGACATGATCATCTATACACATATACATATACTAGTGTATATACTCATGTTTCAATAATAACATGTTATATTTGAAAACTTGAGTTTCTGAATGATCTTAAGCATAGACAAGTAAAAAAATAAGAAAACATAACTTTTAAAATTGAAATTTGGAAGACAATCTGATTTTTTTCCCACCCCACTTTGAAAGGAATAACAATCCAGAATAGATGACATGTATTTTCTTAAGTTTATCAATGCAGCAGTTTGATGAAATCGTACCTAATGCTAACTCTGATATTGAATGATGGCATTTTCCCCCTTACATTTATTTTTCTCTTCTTCTTTCCCTTCATTCCTCCATCACAGATGATTTCAAAGACACTAGTGGAAATTCTAATTTACATTCTCCATCTCATTTATCACACTGTGTGTTCTTTACATATAAAAATATTGACTTTTTTGGATAATTTATTTTAATCAATGCTTTAACCTTTGGAAATTCAATTGTGTCTTTTAATAAATATTTAATGACTTTTGTGTTAGTATAATTTTTTTAAGTTTTTGTCTTTTTAGTATTAAAGTAATATATGTTAAATAATAAAAATTTTTAAATTAAAAAATTTTAAATCCAGAAAGGCCAATGGTAGATAATGGTTATGAAATATGATATAGTCAGATATTGGGATTTTGTACAACTACTAAAGTAATATTTTATAAATATATAATAAACTGGTAAAACATAAGATGGTGAGTGAAAAAGGGTGTAAAGTTGCAAATATTATACTTTACATTTCAGTAGTATACAAATATTTGATTATATTTGTGTGTTTATGTGTATTTAAAGAAGTCTAATAAGGATGTGCATACATGTTAAATCGGTTCAAATGTGTTCAACTCTGCGACCCCCATGGACTGTAAACTGCCAGGCTCTCTGTCTGTGGGATTCTCCAACAAGAATACTGCAGTGGATTGCCATGTCCTCCTCTAGGGGATCTTCCCAACCTGAGGACTCAACCATTATTTCTTAGGTCTCCTGCACTGGCAGGCAGGCTCTTTAACAGAAACACCACCTGGGAAGCCTCTTATTTAGGATAAAGTGAAGTTGCTTTTACAGCCCTGTGGACTGTAACCTACCAGGCTTCTCTGTCCATGGGATTCTCCAGGCAAGAATACTGGAGTGGATTGCCATTTCCTTCTCCAGGGGATCATCCTGACCTTGCAGGCAGATGCTTTAACCTCTGAGCCAGCGGGGAAGCCCAGCTTTGGTCTCAGTATTTAGCCAAAATCTGCTATTAATTTTTATCTTTGAATTTTGTAAGATCAAAGACCCATTTAATTGTCACTTATGAAATTCCTGAACTTTGCATAACCAGTCATTATATCACCATACTGGTTATCATATATAAAAGCATCATGACCATAAGAGTGCATACAAAGCTCATCATTGGTATCTCTCATTAATACCTGATTATCTGAATATCCACTTTCAAATGTAGGTAAGAATTCTTATTGCAACTTTTGTTTATTCTTTATGCGCTTTATATGGTAAAATATAGTTTGTCTGAAGGAGTATAAAGTATTTATTGTAGTCATCAAATACAGCACTAATGAATAATTCTGAAACTGTTAATTCCACATATGTGGCTGTTTATTGCCTGGAGAAGGAAATGGCAACGCACTCCAGTATTCTTGCCTACAGAAACCCATGAACAGAGGAGCTTGGTGGGCTATAGTACAAGGGGTCACAAAGAATTGGACACATCTAAGTGACTAACACACACAACCATTTACTGAAAACATTCAAGTGTTTAAATTTACCAAAAGGTAGACTGAGAATAGGAATGTTAAAAGAGATGATACTAGCTAGGTAACTGCTGGAATATGTATTTTTAAAATCAGCTAATGTTTATAATGGGCTTCCCTGGTGGCTCAGTCAGAAAAGAATCTGCCTGTAATGTGGGAGACCTGGATTCAATTCCTGGGTTTGGAAGATATCCTGGAAGCGGGTATGGCAATCTACTCCAGTATTCTTGCTGAAGAATTCCCATGGACAGAGGAGTCTGGCAGGCTACAGTCCAAGGGGGCCCCAGAGAGCTGGACACACCTAAGTGGCTAAGCATACAAATAAATGTTCATAAAATTCTAAATAACATATTGCAGAATGAGAGCTTAAACTATATGCTAATATTGATGTCAATCCTTGCAGATGTTTTGTGCAATAATATTTATATATTAAACAAAACAAGAATGCTGCATTATTCTCAGATATTTAATTTCATTTAGCCCAAGTCTTTCTAGAAAAGAACTTATTTTATAATTTCTGGCTTATTCTGCTAATGAAATTAAAGTAGAATGCCAATCTACCAACTCAACATCTCATGAGAAGAAAAAACATGAAACTCATGTCAATGATAAATCATTTTTTATATAGGTTTTTTTTTTTTCAAAAAGAATATATATAGAGCAAAAAAAAACTTAATGGAGTGTTATGGAATAAATGAGCTATTTCTAAATATCTTCCTTCTTCATTGATTTCATTAGAAAGTGAACATCTATTTTCTGTTGCAGAAGTGCAATATATTGACTGCAGCAGCAATTCAGGAGCTGACAACAGGGAGAAATGATTATTTCTGCCCCATAATTGTGAAGTTTAAAAAGTTTAACCACTAAAACTTTCGGTAAGCCAGTTGAACTAAAATATGATATTTTGGTAATGTTTCCGATTTGCTCTTGATCTCAGCTGGTCATTGTAGGATGCTATTCCAGGTTTAAAACAGAACACTATAACCTCTGATTTTTGGCTTTTGGAAAAATGTATATATATTCAGAACATCTCTACATATACATATTCAGAAGATAATATGGGAAAATTCAGGAAGTAAATTATTTATTAGTTCTATTCCTGGACCTTGATGTATATTTTAGTTCTTCTTTTCTGGTTTCATTAGGTTGTTATTTGAAACACTTGATTATGTCAAAGAGTCAACATTGACAAAAATGATCAGTGTTTTGGAATGCAGAGTTATTTCTTTCATGGATGAAAGAAATAGAATAAAATTTTATGCTATTGAACACACAGTGAACCAAATTATCAATACCAAACATAATTGTGAGCCATAAAAATATAATATAACACAAGCAACTTAAAACATGCCCATTACTATTGATCTCAAAGCTGAAGTCATAAAGGGATGATTTATACAACAAGCTTTTATGGATCGCAAATGATGTTGCAGGTGCCATGTTAGGTATCATGAGAAATAAATAATAATAATAACCACAGCAACTATCATTTATTCATAGAAGGAAAAGAGAGTGACAGAGAATGAGATGGTTGGATGGCATCACCAATTCAATGGACATAAACTGGTGTGAACTCCTGGAGACTGTGAAGGACAGGGAAGCCTGGTGTGCTACAGTCCTTGGGGTTGCAAAAGTCAGACAGGACTTGATGACTGAAAGACATCATTTATTGAAACTCATATGTAGAGGTTATCCAAAGGCTCTATACTATTAAATACCCATGAGCTTAAACAACTATAAGGTGCTTCAGTTCAGCTCAGTTCAGTTCAGTCGCTCAGTTGTGTCCGACTCTTTGCGACCCCATGAATCGCAGCACGCCAGGCTTCCCTGTCCATCACCAACTCCTGGAGTTCACTCAGACTCACGTCCATCGAGTCTGTGATGCCATCCAGCCATCTTATCCTGGGTCGTCCCCTTCTCCTCCTGCTCCCAATCCCTCCCAGCATCAGAGTCCTTTCCAATGAGTCAGCTCTTCGCATGAGGTGGCCTAAGTACTGGAGCTTCAGCTTTAGCATCATTCCTTCCAAAAAAATCCCAGGGTTGATCTCCTTCAGAATGGACTTGTTGAATCTCCTTGTTCAAGCTGGTATTAGAAAAGGCAGGGGAACCAGAGATCAAATTGCCAACATCTGCTGGATCATGGAAAAAGCAAGAGAGTTCCAGAAAAACATCTATTTCTGCTTTATTGAATATGCCAATGCCTTTCACTGTGTGAATCACAATAAACTGTGGAAAATTCTGAAAAGATGGGAATACCAGACCACCTAACCTGCCTCTTGAGAAATCTGTATGCAGGTCAGGAAGCAACAGTTAGAACTGGACATGGAACAACTGACTGGTTCCAAATAGGAAAAGGAGTATGTCAAGGCTGTATATTGTCATCCTGCTTATTTAACTTCTATGCAGAGTACGTCATGAGAAACGCTGGACTGGAAGAAACACAAGCTGGAATCAAGATTGCCGGGAGAAATATCAATAACCTCAGATATGCAGATGACATCACCCTTATGGCAGAAAGTGAAGAGGAGCTAAAAAGCCTCTTGATGAAAGTGAAAGAGGAGAGTGAAAAAGATGGCTTAAGGCTCAACATTCAGAAAATGAAGATCATGGTATCTGGTCCCATCACTCCATGGGAAATAGATGGAGAAACAGTAGAAACAGTGTCAGACTTTATTTTTTGGGGCTCCAAAATCACTGCAGATGGTGATTGCAGCCATGAAATTAAAAGACAGTTACTCCTTGGAAGAAAAGTTATGAGCAACCTAGATAGCATATTCAAAAGCAGAGACATTACTTTGCCAACAAAGGTCCATCTAGTCGAGGCTATGGTTTTTCTAGTAGTCATGTATGGATGTGAGAGTTGGACTGTGAAGAAGGCTGAGCGCCGAAGAATTGATGCTTTTGAACTGTGGTGTTGGAGAAGACTCTTGAGAGTCCCTTGGACTGCAGGGAGATCCAACCAGTCCGTTCTGAAGGAGATCGACCCTGAGATTTCTTTGGAGGGAATGATGCTAAAGCTGAAACTCCAGTACTTTGGCCACCTCATGTGAAGAGTTGACTCATTGGAAAAGACTCTGATGCTGGGAGGGATTGGGGGCAGGAGAAGAAGGGGACGACAGAGGATGAGATGGCTGGATGGCATCACTGACTCAATGGACATGAGTCTGAGTGAACTCCGGGAGTTGGTGATGGACAGGGAAGCCTGGCGTGCTGTGATTCATGGGGTCGCAAAGAGTCGGACACGACTGAGCGACTGTACTGAACTGAACTGAACTGAATGTGTATAAAGATCCTTGAAAGGACTGATTCCTCTAGGGAAATAGGGAAACGTTTTTTGGTAGAAGGAATACTAGGGAAATAGGGAAACGTTTTTCGGTTAAAGGCATATTGAACTCACCGTTTATTTTATTCTCCTAAACATATTTCCAAATTTTAAATCTTTATAGCTTACTTGTTATATGGTGACTTATATTCTGTTCAATTCAGTTCAATCACTCAGTCGTGTCTAACTCTTTGCGTTACCATAGACTGTAGCAAGCCAGGCTTCCCTGTCCGTCATCAACTCCTGGAGATTAGTCAGACTCATGTCCATAGAGTCAATGATGCCATCCAACTACCTCATCCTTGGTCATCTACTTCTTTTCTTGCCTTCAATCTTTCTCAGCATCAGGGTCTTTTCCAATGAGTCAGTTCTTCACATCAGGCAGCCAAATATTGGAGTTTCAGCTTCAGCTTCAGTCCTTTCAATAAATATTCAAGGCTGATTTTGTTTGGGATTGACTGGTTTGATGTCCTTTCAGTCCAAGAGACTCCCAAGAGTCTTTTCCAACACCACAGACTTATATTAAGGATACAAATTCTGATATGAACTATTTAAGTCATTTCATAATAGAGTACTGTGTTAACATTGATAATTAGATCATTTTAAAATTAATAAAATGGAAAATGGAATGATATTAATACTGTCTAAGCTATGAGCGCGGGCGGCTGTGACAGTGCACAGAGCGTGGCAGAGAGGAGCTAGCCCACATCTGAGGCCAAGGGCTGTGGCCAGGAGGAGCAACCCCATGTCCAAGGCGCAGTGGCTGCATGGGCGCAGGAGGGGCTAGAGGAGCTATCCCATGTTCAAGGTCAGGAGGGGTGGCAATGAGGAGAAACCCCTTGTCCAAGGTAAGGAGCAGTGGCTGTGCTTTGCTGGAGCAGCTGTGAAGAGAAAGCCCACATCCAAAGTAAGAGAAACCAAAGTTAAATGGTAGGTGTTGCAAGAGGGCATCAGAGGGCAGACACACTGAAATCATACTCACAGAAAACTAGTCAGTCTAATCACACTAGGACCACAGCCTTGTCTAACTCAATGAAACCAAGCCATGCCTGCAGGGCAACCCAAGATGGGCGGGTCATTGTGGAAAGGTCTGACAGAATGTGGTCCATTGGAGAAGGGAATGGCAAGCCACTTCAGTATTCTTGCCTTGAGAACCCCATGAACAGTATAAAAAGGCAAAATGATAGGATACTGAAAGAGAACTCCCCAGGTCAGTAGGTGCCCAATATGCTACTGGAGATCAGTGGAGAAATAACACCAGAAAGAATGAAGGGATGGAGCCAAAGCAAAAACAACACCTAGCTGTGGATGTGACTGGTAATAGAAGCAAGGTCCAATGCTGTAAAGAGTAATATTGCATAGGAACCTGGAAAGTCAGGTCCATGAATCAAGGCAAATTTGAAGTGGTCAAACAGGAGATGGCAAGAGTGAACATTGACATTCTATTCTAGTTCCATTCAGCGAACTAAAATGGACTGGAATGGGTGAATTTAACTCAGATGACCATTATATCTACTACTGCGGGCAGGAATCCCTTAGAAGAAATGGAGTAGACATCATGGTCAACAAAAGAGTCCGAAATGCAGTTGCTGCTGCTGCTGCTGCTGCTGCTGCTAAGTCACTTCAGTCATGTCTGAGTCTGTGCGACCCCATAGACAGCAGCCCACCAGGCTCCGCTGTCTCTGGGATTCTCCAGGAAAAAACACTGGAGTGGGTTGCCATTTCCTTCTCCAATGCATGAAAGTGAAAAGTGAAAGCGAAGTTACTAAGTCATGTCTGACACTTAGCGATCCCATGGACTGCAGCCAACCAGGCTCCTCTGTCCATGGGATTTTCCAGGCAAGAGTACCAGAGTGGGGTGCTATTGCCTTCTCCGCCAAAATGCAGTACTTGGATGCAATCTCACAAACAATAGAATGATCTCTGTTCGTTTCCAAGGCAAACCATTCAATACCATGGTAATCCAAGTCTATGCCTCAACCAGTAACGCTGAAGAAGCTGAAGTTGAACGGTTCTATGGAGAACTACGAGACCTTTTAGAAATAACACCCAAAAAATTTGTCCTTTTTATTATAGGGGACTGGAATGCAAAAGTAGGAAGTCAAGAAACACCTGGAGTAACAGGCAAATTTGGCCTTGGAATGCAGAATGAAGCAGGGCAAAGGCTAATAGAGTTTTGCCAAGAAAATGCACAAGTCATAGCATACACCCTCTTCCAACAACACAAGAGAAGACTCTACACATGGACATCACCAGATGGTCAACACCGAAATCAGATTGATTATATTCTTTGTAGCCAAAGATGGAGAAGCTCTCTCCTGTCAACAAAAACAAGACTAGGAGCTGACTGTGGCTCAGATCATGAACACTTTATTGCCAAATTCAGACTTAAATTGAAGAAAGTAGGGAAAACCAATAGACCATCCAGGTATAATCTAAATCAAGTCCCTTATGATTATACAGTGGAAGTGAGAAATAGATTTAAGGGACTAGATCTGATATAGAGTGCCTGATGAACTATAGATGGAGGTTCATGACATTGTACAGGAGACAGGGATCAAGATCATCCCCATGGAAAAGAAATGCAAAAAAAGCAAAATGGCTGTCTGAGAAGGCCTTACACATAGCTGTGAAAAGAAGAGAAGTGAAAAGCAAAGGAGAAAAGGAAAGATATAAGCATCTGAATGCAGAGTTCCAAAGAATAGCAAGGAGAGATAAGAAAGCCTTCTTCAGTGATCAATGCAAAGAAATAGAGGGAAACAACAGAATGGGAAAGACTAGAGATCTCTTCAAGAAAAATAGAGATACCAAAGGAAAATTTCATGCAAAGATGGGCTCGATAAAGGACAGAAATGATCTGGACCTAACAGAAGCAGAAGATATTAAGAAGAGGTGGCAAGAATACGTGGAAGAACTGTACAAAAAATATTTTCACGACCAAAATAATCACAGTGGTGTGATCACTCACCTACAACCAGACGTCCTGGAATATGAAGTCAAGTGGGGCTTAAAAAGCATCTCACTACGAACAAAGCTAGTGGAGGTGATGGAATTCCAGTTGAGCTATTTCAAATTCTAAAAGATGATGCTGTGAAAGTGCTGCACTCAATATACCAACAAATTTGGAAAACTCAGCAGCGGCCACAGGGCTGGAAAAGGTGAGTTTTCATTCCAATCCCAAAGAAAGGCAATGCCAAAGAATGCTCAAACTACTGCACAATTGCACTCATCTCACAGGCTAGTAAAATAATACTCAAAATTCTCCAAGACAGGCTTAAGCAATATGTGAATCGTGAACTTCCAGATGTTCAAGCTGGTTTTAGAAAAGGCAGAGGAACCAGAGATCAAATTGCCAACATCCGCTGGATCATGGAAAAAGCAAGAGAGTTCCAGAAAAAAAATCTATTTATTGCTTTATTGACTATGCCAAAGCCTTTGACTGTGCGGATCACGATAAACTGTGGAAAATTCTGAGAGAGATGGGAATACCAGACCACCTGACCTGCCTCTTGAGAAACCTATATGCAGGTCAGGAAGCAACAGTTAGAACTGGACATGGAACAACAGACTGGTTACAAATAGGAAAAGGAGTATGTCAAGGCTGTATATTGTCATCCTGCTTATTTAACTTCTATGCAAAGTACATCATGAGAAATGCTGGGCTGGAAGAAGCACAAGCTAGAATCAAGATTGCCAGGGAAAATATCAATAATCTCAGATATGCAGATGACACCACCCTCATGGAAGAAAGTGAAGAGAAATTAAAAAGCCTCTTGATGAAAGTGAAAGAGGAGAGTGAAAAAGTTGGCTTAAAGCTCAACATTCAGAAAATGAAGATCATGGCATCTGGTCCCATCACTTCATGGGAAATAGATGGGGAAACAGTGGAAACAGTGTCAGACTTTATTTTCTTGGGCTCCAAAATCACTGAAGATGGTGACTGCAGCCATGAAATTAAAAGACACTTACTCCTTAGAAGGAAAGTTATGATCAACCTAGATAGCATGTTGACAAGCAGAGACATTACTTTTCCAACAAAGTTCTGCCTTGTCAAGGCTATGGTTTTTCCAGTAGTCATGTATGGATGAGAGAGTTGGACTGTGAAGAAAGCTGAGTGCTGAAGAATTGATGCTTTTGAACTGTGGTGTTGGAGAAGACTCTTGAGAGTCTCTTGGACTGAAAGGAGATCCAACCAGTCCATCCTGGGGGAGATCAGTCCTGAGCGTTCATTGGAAGGACTAGTGTTGAAGCTGAAACTCCAATGCTTTTGCCACCTGATGTGAAGAGCTGACTCATTTGAAAAGACCCTGATGCTGGGAAAGACTGAGGGCAGGAGGAGAAGGTGACAACAGAGGATGAGATGGTGGGTGGCATCACTGACTCAATGGACATGAGTTTGGGTGTACTCTGGGAGTTGGTGATGGACAGGGAGGTCTGGCTTACTGCAGTCAATGAGGTCACAAAGAGTGGACATGAATGAGTGACTGAACTGAACTGAAATATTTTAGCACAGATATTTCCTTTTGTTTTTCTACGATTGCATTGAGGTAAGACATTGAGGAGGTATTTTTCATTTACCAATAAGATTATCATAACAAAGAGTGTTAACTGCCTAGGGTCACACAACTACTTATTAGAAAAGAAGATATTTTAAACCTGTGATTTTTAGGAGCCAGGTCCAAATCAAATTTTTATAGAAGTGTATAGCTGTTTCTCATGTATTTTCAGCCTTCAGACAATCCTACTTTCTACATGAAAACTTAGTAAATTCAGCTACTACCACTTATTAAAAAAACTGTCTAGTACTTTGGCATTGTCTCAAAGGTTGAGTTCTGAGACTAAAATATCAAAAACTTATGTAAGCATATAGCTTGTGATTGGGTCAGTTATTATATGAAAAGCAATTATCATTCTACAGCTGTCACCAAAATCTATTCATTGATTATTAGACTAAAAATATTTCATAAAAAGTCACAATGTGCTATATTATTATATCACTGTACAGTTGTTTTTTTTTCATTCATACTCTCTTTTAATTAAGAAAAGTGCAAAATTTCTTACAGTCAGAGAGTTCAATATTGGATTTGGACTGCACACTTAATGGAACTCAATGGTACCTTTTTTTTTTCCCCAGTGAACCTGGGATATTACATATATTGCTTTTCTAAAATGCCCTTTTTAGATGCCAGTTTCTGAGGAAAAGATTGCAAAGAAGTAGATTTAAAGGTAACCATTGGAAGTCAGATATATCTATCAAAAACTCCAGGGCTTTCTTCCAAGTCCGATATTAGGTACTGAAATAAATATTTATAGGATGTAAGTATATAAGAAAGTGTGTGTGTGTGTGTGTGTGTGTGTGTGTGTGTGTGTGTGTGTGTGTCTGTGTGTGTCTGTGTGTGTCTTGGGGTGGAAGGGTGGAGGTAGCAGAAAAATACTAGAATTGAATTATTTCATACCAAATTCTTATTCTGCCATCATGGTTCAAAAACACGTGGTTAAATAGCAACTCACTCCAGTACTCTTGCCTGGAAAATCCATGGACAGAGGAGCCTGGTGAGCTGCAGTCCATGGAGTCGCTAAGAGTCAGACACGACTGAGCCACTTCACTTTCACTTTTTACTTTTCACTTGCATCCATTGGAGAAGGAAATGGCAACCCACTCCAGTGTTCTTGCCTGGAGAATCCCAGGCACGGGGGAGCTTGGTGGGCTGCCGTCTATGGGGTCACACAGAGTCGGACGCGGCTGAAATGAATTAGCAGCAGCAGCAGCAGCAGATTTAAGAATATCTGTTGTCTACAATACGAATGTCTGGGGAGTAGTACTGTGCAAAGAAGCAGGAGAAGACACCATTTCTAGTTGGGTGTTGCTCACTTCCCACTCTATTCCTAGGGATAAATGATTTGAAGACAGGAGACTTGGTTTCCCAGTTTCAGAGTAGAACAATGGCAGTTGATACATTATTAGAATTTTGTATTAATCAACTGAAAATGTGTCAACAGGACCACTTTCTGATCTCGAGAGAGCTACATAAGTGTTTGTTTGTTGATTAGAGCCAAAAGCCATAATAGTTTATGAAATTCACCCATATTAGAATTTTGAAATCTTTTACTATAAAAGTTTCCTCTATTGTTTACCTTTCCACATTATCAGAAAATCTCCATTCACCCGCAGGATGCCTTTGGAAGACCAGCGGAATTCTCAGTCATTCTCTTTTGTTGGGGTTTTCTCCCCTGAGGCTGAATATGGAACGACACTGACATTCTGCAAGAACTACACACAGGTTAAAATGTTGTGCAGCTTTGAGACATGCATGGAAAGGAACTCTACTAAAATAAAAGCAGAGGTCATATTAAGATGATGAATACTTTTTATTTTTTTATTAAATTGCATTCATATAACTGGTTTAATAAAATTTCCAGAACAACAAAAATAATAGTCAGGAGAGAAGAAATACTTAGGTCTTTAAAATGAGTCAATGTTGCTTCTTGAAAAAGTTTTGGAGTAGAAACTCTGTCACAGATATATAATTATGGTAATTACATGGTGTTTCCCCTTTTTTCTGTCTTTTAAAACCACAGCCATACTGCACATTTGGGATAGTAAACAAGCCTGAGCAACTTTACAGGAAGGTTGTGTCAACAAATAACTCCATTAGCATTCTCATGGATGCAGTTTAGTGCACTGTAGTAAGAAATAATATTGCTGCAAGTTAGATATTAAAATTGGGTATTTTCCCAGCTTTAACTTTCATAATGAAAATATGGTTAACTCCACATGTAAATTTCCTTTCATTTTCTCGATTTTAAGAGCAGGCTGTGAGACAAGTCAGTTGTGCTCTTTGAAAATATCTATAACTTCATGGAAGAATGGTCTATATTTACAGTCAGCAAAGCAACTGAACTAGAAAAGCTAATGTTATGTTTCTGCTGATTCACTGTCACTTTAATGCTATGTTATCAAAATCCTCTTATACTTTTATAGTCTAGGGTAGTTTTAGGTTAATGCACATTTAATGAAAAGTGAAGTGAATGGTATTGGGCAGACACAAATATGACTGCTATCACCTGAGTGAACTGCCTCTTAATATAGCCTATAGAACTTTCTGAAGTACAATTGTGTGCTGTTGTAATTGAGAAAGCAGGAATTTATATTCATAATAGGCTTGAGATAAGATAGAAAATATTTGTTTGATATTTGATGCCTTATTTAATGACATCATTGCCCTTGTTCAGAGGTGAACAAGACTGACAGGCAGGGTGGGAGATGTTCCTTTGAAAAGCAAAAACATTTTGTTCTCCTTTTGGGGATGAGGAGGGAACTTCACAAAGGAAGAGACAGATGAATTTCACAATGTCAAGCAACAATGTCCAGCTACACAAAGACAGATAATCATGATGGTGTGATCACTCACCTAGTGCCAGACATCCTGGAATGTGAAGTCAGGTGGACCTTAGGAAGCATCACTACAAACAAAGCTAGTGAAGATGACGGAATTCCAGTTGAGCTATTTCAAACCCTAAAAGATGATGCTGTGAAAGTGCTGGACTCAACATGCTAGCAAATTTGGAAAACTCAGCAGTGGCCACAGGACTGGAAAAGGTCAGTTTTCATTCCAATCCCAAAGAAAGGCAATGCCAAAGAATGCTCAAACTACCACACAATTGCACTCAACTCACACACTAGTAAAGTAATGCTCAAAATTCTCCAAGCCAGGCTTCAGCAATATGTGAACCATGAACTTCTAGATGTTCAAGCTGGATTTAGAAAAGGCAGAGGAACCAGAGATCAAATTGCCAACATCTGCTGGATCATCGAAAAAGCAAGGGAGTCCCAGAAAAACATCTATTTCTGCTTTATTGACTATGCCAAAGCCTTTGGCTGTGTGGATCACAATAAACTGTGGAAAATTCTTCAAGAGACGGGAATACCAGACCACCTGACCTGCCTCTTGAGAAATTTGTATGCAGGTCAGGAAGCAACAGTTAGAACTGGACATGGAACAACAGACTGGTTCCAAATAGGAAAAGGAGTCCATCAAGGCTGTATATTGTCACCCTGCTTATTTAACTTATATGCACAGTACATCTTGAGAAATGCTGGGCTGGATGAAGCACAAGCTGAAATCAAGATTGCTGGGGGAAATATCAATAACCTCCAATATGCAGATGACACCACCCCAATGGCAGAAAGTGAAGAAGAACCAAAGAGCCTCTTGATGAAAATGAAAGAGGAAAGTGGAAAAGTTGGCTTAAAGTTCAACATCAGAAAACTAAGATCATGGCATTTGGTTCCATCACATCATGGCAAATACATGGGGAAACACTGGAAACAGTGGCAGACTTTATTTTTGGGGGGCTCCAAAATCACTGCAGATGGTGATTACAGCCATGAAACTAAAAGATGCTTACTCCTTATAAGGAAAGTTATGACCAATCTAGATAGCATATTCAAAAGCAGAGACCTTACTTTGTCAACAAAGGTCCATCTAGACAAGGCTATGGTTTTTCTAGTAGTCATGTATGGATATGAGAGTTGGACTATAAAGAAAGCTGAGTGCCAAAGAATTGATGCTCTTAAACTGTGGTGTTGGAGAAGACTCTTAAGAGTCCCTTGGACTGCAAGGAGATCCAACCTGTCCATCCTAAAGGAAATCAGTCCTGGGTGTTCCTTGGAAGGACTGATATTGAAGCTGAAGCTCCAATACTTTGGCCACCTGATATGAAGAGGTAACTCATTTGAAAAGACCCTGATGCTGGGAAAGATTGAGGGTAGGAGGAGAAGGGGATGACAGAGGATGAGATGGTTGGATGACATCACCGACTCAATGGACATGAGTTTGGGTAAACTCCAGGAGTTGGTGATGGATAGGGAGGCCTGAAGTGCTGCAGTTCATAGGGGTCGCAAAGAGTCAGACACGACTGAGGGACTGGACTGAACTGATATGAAAACAAAGACAAGTGAGGGTGAATTTTTGAAGAAATTTTTTATCCACTATTAACTGGTCCCTCTCAAAAGATTTTCTTTATTTCTTTTATCATTTAAATTTATCCAACCATATGTTTGAAGGGGGAAATCACTGGAAATATGGATGTACTTTGTAAGATGTCCTCTATGTCAAAGAACATATAAGAAATGGAGCCACTTAACTGCCTTGGCAGATAAATGAATTGTATGGAACCCCAGTCTTTGTGTTCATGCAGAAGAGGCCTAGGTTCCAAACCAGACTCCACTACTTTTTCTTAGAGAAGAACATACTCTCTTCAATATTTGCACAACATATGGTCATCTGAGGTTGCTTCAAAGATCAGGGGAAGTCTTTCATTCTATTATTCAGAATGAAGCCTTGATTTAAAGATAAACCTACAAAATCCCACATCTGCAGGGCTCATATTATTTTACTTAACTATCTTCATCTCCTTTGATGAAATGAAGGTTTTAAAATTTTTTTCTATTTCATCAAATAGCTTAGTCTCCACTGATGCTAGTTGGAGCTTTTAAAAGAACAGATGTGGAAAGAGAGCAGGTTGAATAAATACTTTTAATTTATAAGTTTAAAATTCATTTTATATCAAAGAATATATCAGCAAAAAAAAAATAAAATGAGCAAATAAGAACAGAAAGACATTATGATTTCACCTTTTCGTCACCTGTAAATAATCAGACTATTATAGAAATTTCATTTGCAAATTATGCCTACTCCACCTTCTGAAGGAAAACTTACTCACATATCATAACGCTTGCTTTCTTCCTTTAAGTTTTGCTTAAAGAGTGAGAATAACGGGGACAATCCAGAAGCTGGACTTTGCATCTGGAAAACTTAGCAATGTTATCCACTGCTACTGTGCTTCTGTGTTTAGACTGAGCTACTTCTGATCTTGGGGAAAACATTCTATTTTCAGGAAATTCGGGGTTAGTGGAGGAGATCTGAGTGTAAGTTCTGTCTGTGAAATGGATCTATGATTTTTATTGCTTAAGAAAGAAGAGGAAGAAAGTAAAAATAAAGTTCTATTACTATTTGGTAATAGTAGATAATCTGGTAGAGGAGGAAACATTATTTGGGGCAACATCTTGAAAAAGATATTCAGGTTTTAATTTCTTTCCCTGGACCATAGTTCCATCATAGGAAATGTCATCGTGTCTATTGAATCCTTGGTTTTATGTTACATATGTGCTGAGGAATATAAGGGAAGGGCATCATTTAGCAGTCTGGAGCAGAATGGACTGGGCAGAAGGGCAGTGCATGAAATGGTATGTGAAGGGCAGAGCTGATATACAAGGAAGGGTGGAGTGATATGGACAATAGTGATAATGTTGGCATTTGTCAAGAATTTAGTAGGTGTTATATATTTTCCTAGGTTGCACATGGACTCTAGAGGGGTCCAGAACAATATTTAGGGAGGGCTTAGACTTCTTGTGTAGTCAAGGCTATGGTTTTTCTAGTAGTCATGTATGAATGTGAGAGTTGGACTGTGAAGAAAGCTGAGTGCCGAAGAATTGATGCTTTTGAACTGTGGTGTTGGAGAAGACTCTTGAGAGTCCCTTGAACTGCAAGGAGATCCAACCAGTCCATTCTGAAGGAGATCAGCCCTGGGATTTCTTTGGAAGGAATGATGCTGAAGCTGAAACTCCAGTACTTTGGCCACCTCATGTGAAGAGTTGACTCATTGGAAAAGACTCTGATGCTGGGAGGGATTGGGGGCAGGAGGAGAAGGTGACGACAGAGGATGAGATGGCTGGATGGCATCTCTGACTCGATGGACGTGAGTCTGAGTGAACTCCGGGAGTTGGTGATGAACAGGGAAGCCTGGCGTGCTGCGATTCGTGGGGTCGCAAGAAATTGGACACGACTGAGCAACTGAGCTGAACCGAACTGAAATGAAATTTCTTGCGTCTTGGTGTACTACTAATGATCTATTAAAGGGAAGGTGAGACCTAAGCCTAGAGGCCCCAGGGAACTTCAGAATGGCTCCTTTTATCCATTTACATCTAAGGAGAGCCTTTCCCTACACAGTCTTTGCTACTTTATTTCCAGAATAGGACTTCAAGTAGTAGGGAGACAGTCAATGACATGGAAGACAATCCTATTACCTGCTGAAAGAGCTAATGCTATCCACTCACACGATCTAGACTCTAAAGATCAGAATTCCAGTCCAAGTCTATAATATATTAACTATGAGTTCTAGGACAAAGCTTATGACTTGTTTGAGTTCCATTTTTCATACTACATTTGCTAGGAAGATGTAATATCATTATATACAGAGATGTTAAATGTAATATCCCATAAAATGTAAGCTACTTTTGTATTCTTTTTATTTTTTTCTATTATAGTTTTACCATAAAATATTAGTGGAATGGCAAGTTTGGGGGATGGAATGAGTCAGGGATGAAATTAGTGAGAAGGCTAAATTAAGAACTTATCCATGATATTCTGATGGTTCCATTAATTCTTCAAGCACTGAATAAAGTATTTAGAAAATCTTACAAAGTTGCATACCTTAGTTTCCTCTTTGAAAATACTGATTATGGCAGTACTTTTCCAGTTATAAATATTGCAAGGTTATATAATTTAAAAGAGAAGATAAAACTCTGAGTAATCAGAGTTTACATAAAAAGTTATGTAATTTAAAAGAGGAGATAAAACTCTCAGTAACCTTTTAATATCTAGTTGAAAAGTATTGGTTAATACAGAAAAAGCAAAAAGCAAAACCCAAGATCACTCAATCAATGGTATATGTGTGTAAGTGTGTATAGATAAGCTCCTTAATAAGAACTATTATAGAGTAGAATATAAAAAAAATAATAGCAATGGAAATCAGAATGCGATTTAGAAGTAAAAATCCTTAAAGGATACTCTTTTCCTGTTTGCCATGAAAAACCTGCAATATCTAGTCTACACCATACCAGGACATGTTGAAAGATTGTATGACTTAGTGATTTAACAGAATGGAATAAAATGTCTGGAATTATTTTTAAATAGTTTTAAATAGTGAGATTCTTGATTGCAAGTCAGAAAACTTCAAATTAAGACTCTCTTCTTGCCAGAATCCAAATTAATAAATTGGTCATTTAAGATTCAGAACTCTAAGAAACAGGCATTAGTCCAAAGAGTTTCAATAGTCATTCTATTTTCAGATAAAATAAAATTTAGATATTTACTTTTAGATCAATGTTTAAATATGTTAGGGGATTAAAAAATGTTAGTGACTTGACAGAGATCAGTGAAGTAAACAGTGAAAGCATAAGGACTGTAATCCTTGTCTCCATACCTAACCTCCAAGGCTTTTCTCATTATATTTCAAAACTTCTGAAGTATTCACATATTTCATATAATTTTTAATGTAGTAGTCTACCCTGCCAGCTGTATATGTTTATTTTTATCATTTAGGGAATGTACTCCTTTTCTGTTTTATTTTCTGTATAGGAAAATTATTTCTTTAGCTTTTGTGAGGAAAGGATTAATTTATTGAAAGCAATACATGTGCAGGTTGGTGCCCCGGAAAAGAAGTTGACATTCTACAAAACTCCATGGAAACTAGCTACAGCCAAGTCCATGGAGCAGTCAAGTTGACCAGAAAGCTTGAAGTTTGCTCTGGATCATACTGGTACTCACCTGACCATATGTGCTGAGTTGGCAGGTAAATAAATATGGGGCCACATTATAGCACTGTTGTATTATGGCCTCTGATCACACAGTGGGAATACTGAAACTCTTCATCATAAAGCACAAAAACTCACAGTCCAGGACCAGCATTTCTCTTTCAGTATCTGTCATTCAGTGCTGTTATATTGCTGTGAATTACCCCAGTGTATGTGGGACAGTGGGGGCCCACATGTGTGTGCTTAGTCACTCAGTCATGTCTTATTCTTTGTAATGCCATGGACTGTGGCCAACCAGGCTCCTTTGTCCATGGGGATTCTCCAGAAAAGAATACTAGAGTGGGTTGCCATATCCTCCTCCAGGGGATCGAACTCAGGTCTCCTGTATTACAGGCAGATTCTTTACTGTCTGAGCCACCAGGGAAGCCCTAGTCCTGTCTAACTCACTAATCCTGTCTCTGCAGCTTTTGCTCCAAAAGATCTCCTCCAGGAGGCTTAGAAAATGTGCTGCTCAGTATTTGCCATTGTATTATAGATTGGAAATTTAGTAACATATAGCATTTGGTTTTTATTATATAGTCTTGGTGGCCCAGATGGTAAAGAATCTGCTTGCAATACAGGAGACCTGGGTTTGATTCCTGGATTGGGAAGATCCCCTGGAGAAGGGAATGGCAACCCACTCCAGTATTCTTGCCTGGAGAACTCCATGGACAGAGGAGCCTGGTGGGCTACAGTCCATGGTGTTGCAAAGAGTCAGACACAACTGAGCAACTAACTTTAACTTCTTATAATCTTGCAATGTAATGCGGTCTTCAAGAGTTCTATCAATGTCTGTGGTCATGAAAATCAAGCTGACATACATTGCTTCATATATCAATATGCATCACTTAAATATGCTATTACATATATATTAGAGTAATAGACTAATATAAATAGAGTAGGTTGAACCACATCAAATTCTAAACCATTTTTCATTAAGTCAGTTCAGTTCAGTCACTCAGTCGCATCCAACTCTTTACAACCCCATGAACTGCAACACACCAGGCCTCCCTGTCCAATACCAACTTCTGGAGCCCACCAAAACTCATGTCCATTGAGTTAGCATTGCCATCCAACCAGCTCATCCTCTGTCATCCCCTTCTCCTCCTGCCCTCAATCTTTCCCAGGATCAGGGGCTTTTCAAATAAGTCAACTCTTCGCATCAGGTGGCCACAATATTGGAGTTTCAGCTTCAACATCAGACCTTCCAATGAACACCCAGGACTGATTTCCTTTAGGATGGACTGGATGGATCTCCCTGAAGTCCAAGGGACTCTCAAAAGTTTTCCCTAGCACCACAGGTCAAAATCATCAATTCTTCGGTGTTCAGCTTTGTTTATAGTCCAACTCTCACATCCATACATGACTACTGGAAAAACCATAGCCTTGACTAGACGGACCTTAGTCGGCAAAGTAATGTCTCTGCTTTTGAATATGTTGTTTAAGTTGGTCATAACTTTCTTTCCAAGGAGTAAGCATCTTTTAATTTCATGGGTACAGTCACCATCTGCAGTGATTTTGGAGCTCAAAAAAATAAAGTCAGCCACTGTTTCCGGTGTTTCCCCCTCTATTTGCCATGAAGTGATGGGACCAGATGCCATGATCTTCGTTTTCTAAATATTGAGCTTTAAGCCAACTTTTTCACTCTCCTCTTTCACTTTCATCAAGAGGCTCTTTAGTTCCTCTTCCCTTTCTGTCTTTTTTTTTTTTTTTAGATTGAAGAAAGATTTCAATGTATACTATTAAATCTAAGAAAAATAAGCATAAAATTCACATTAACAAATGTTAGTGTTTTGATTTGTATGTATATACATATATATATTCACACACACACATATATTTTTTTTTTCTTTAACAAAAAAAAAGTATACAGGTAAAACAGAAGTGTTATCAAACCAAACTTTTATATTCTTTCCTAAGCACAGTAAAGCCAGTCTACTGACTGATTTGCAGTGGAGGAAAGTGTAGTGTTTATTTTAAGGTGCCAGATAAGGAGTCTGGGGAAGCTTATGCTCAAAGAGCCTCAATCCCCTGTTGGGTTTCAGGGAAGAAGCATTTAATTGGCAATATTTGCAAAGAGGGCTTCAGGGTTCGTAACCCTCTTCTGATTAATTCATTGTGAGGTAACAAAGTGATGTTCTAGGAATCTCAAACATCAACCTCTGGTTCTAATCAGTCTGGTGTCCATGTGCTACTCAGCCTGAAGTTACCATCCTCAGCCTGGATGGATCCTTAGTTCCTATAGAACTCAGAGATGTGTTTCCAATTGTTTTGCATATTCTGGGAGGAGGAGCCAGGATGAGGCCCCTAGGGCTGCACTATTGTTTCTTTATTCATTCTCTGACTCCCCTAATTAATAACTTTAAATCTGCCCTTTGGAACTCAGGGAAAGCTGAAACATTTTTTCTATAAACAAGAAATGGGGGGCACAGAAAGGCCTTTTTATCTGGGAAGGTCCACTGAGTCCTGCTCAGTTTTAGAAGGTTCCTTCATATCATCTCTTGACTATTTTACTTTTCCTTGCCTGTTGTCAACCTATATTCTGAGGCAGTTTCTGAGATAAACAATATTATCTTCTTTTGTTATAATACTTTTGTGAATGATTTCGTTGTTGTTGTTGCTGTTCAGTTGCTAAGTCGTGTCTGGTTCTTTTCCACCCATGGACTGCAGCACAACAGGTTCCTCTGTCCTCCACTATCTCTTGGAGTTTGCCCAAATTCATGTTCCTTGAGTTGCACTTATCTCACAGGATATCAAAGTAATGCTCAAAATTCTCCAAGTCAGGCTTCAACCACATGAACTCTGAAATTTTAGATATTCAAGGTGGATTTAGAAAAGGCAGAGGAACCAGAGATCAAATTGCCAACATCCATTGAATCATCAAAAAAATGAAGAGTTCCAGAAAAACATCTATTTTTGATTTATTGGCTATGCCAAAGCCACTGACTGTGTGGATCACAACAAACTGTGGAAAATTCTGAAAGAGATGGGAATACCAGATCACCTGACCTGCCTTCTGAGAAATCTGCATGCAGGTCAATAAGCACAGTGAGAATTGGATATGGACAACAGACTGGTTCCAAATCAGGAAAGGGGTACATCAAGGCTGTATACTGTCACCCTGCTTATT
Source organism: Budorcas taxicolor (assembly GCF_023091745.1). NCBI lineage: Eukaryota > Metazoa > Chordata > Mammalia > Artiodactyla > Bovidae > Budorcas > Budorcas taxicolor. The sequence continues at coordinate 186,808,945 of NC_068910.1, forward strand.
TACCTTATATGCAGAGTACATCATGACAAAGGCTGGGCTGGATGAAACACAAGCTGGAACCAAGATTGCAGGGAGAAATATCAATAACCTCAGATATGCAGATGATACCACCCTTATGGCAAAATGTGAAGAAGAACTAAAGAGCCTCTTGATGACATTGAAAGAGGAGAGTGAAAAAGTTGGCTTAACAGTCAACATTCAGAAAACAAAGACCATGGCATCTGGTCCCATCTCTTCATGAAGAATAGATGGAGAAACAATGGAAACGGTGACAGACTTTATTTTCTTGGGCTCCAAAATCACTGCAGATGGTGACTGCAGTCATGAAATTAAAAGACACTTGCTCCTTGGAAGAAAAGGTATGACCAGCCTAGATAGCATATTAAAAAGCAGAGACATTACTTTGCCAACCAAAGTCTATCTAGTCAAAGCTATGGCTTTTCCAGTAGTCATGTATAGATGTGAGAGTTGGGCTATAAAGAAAGCTGAGCACTGAAGAATTGATGCTTTTGAACTGTGGTGTTGGAGAAGACTTTTGAGAGTCCCTTGGACTTCAAGCAGATACAACCAGTCCATCCTAATGGAAATCACTCCTGAATATTCATTGAAAGGACTGATGTTAAAGCTGAAACTCCAATACTTTGGCCACCTGATGTGAAGAACTGCCTCATTGGAAAAGACTCTGATGCTGGGAAAGATTGAAGGCGAGAGGAGAAGGGAATGACAGAGGATGAGATGGTTTAATAGCATCACCGACTCAATGGACATGAGTTGAGCAACTCCACATCCAGAAGCTGATGATAGACAGGGAGGCCTGGCATGCTGCAGTCCATGGGATCACAAAGAGTTGTACACGACTGAGCAAATGAACTGAACTGAACTGAATTGGTAATGCTCTCTAACTACCTCATCCTCTGCTTCCACTTTCACCTTTTGCCTTCAATCTTTCCCAGCATCAGGGTCTTTTCCAATGAGTTGACATTTCACATTAGGTGGCCAAATTATTGTGGAAAATATTTCATATTATTTTATATGTTTTAATAATATACCCAGGTGGTGCTATTGGTAAAGAAACTGCTTGCTGATGCAGGAGACAGAAGAGACATGGTTCAATCCCTGAGTCAGAAAGATCTCCTGGAGGAGGAAATGGTAATCTGCTCCAGTATTCTTGCCTGGAAAATTGCATGGACGGAAGAGCCTGGTGGGCTACCATTAATGGGGCTGCAAAGAATTGGACACTACTGAGCACAGACATAATTATCTCATTCTTGGGTGTAATGGTGATATTGTGTTTGTGCAGAAAAGTGTCCTTTTCATCTGATTATATATTATTTTAGATATGAAATGCCACAGTTTGTAAATTATTTTCAAACTGTTCCAGAAGAAGTACGTACACACATGTGAATATGTATAGAGAAAAACAAAAGTGACAGAATGCTGACAATAGGTAATTTTAGGTTAAGAGTTTATGTGTTTATATTACTTTTCTCTCAGTTTTCTTTAAATTTAAAAGAAAAAAGTGAAAGTTTAAGAATTTTAAAGTTCTGTATAATTAAGAATCACCCAACATTTGAGACAATTTAAACTTTCCCTTTCAGCAAACAATAACTTTATACAATTCTAATATTAAAATGTAAAAAAGAAAGTCTTTTTTGATGTAAAATGATGCATCCACTTCAGAAAACAAATTTAGCAATTCCTCAAAATATCAAGACTATATTGACCCAACAATTATAGATTCCTAGGTATATACCTTAAAGAAATAAAACCACATGCTCATAGCAGCATTGTTTATAACATTCAACAAGTGGAAACAATCCAAATGCCCATAAGCTGATGACTGCATAAAATATGTATTATATCCATACAATGAATTATTCAGCAATAAAAATGGATGATGTATAGATACATGCTATACTATGGCTAATCCTTGAAAATATCATGCTGAGTGATAGAAGCCAGTCACATTGTGTAATTACATTTATATGAATGTTTCAGACTAGGTAAATCTTTACAGACTGAAGATTTTTAGTGGTTGTCTGTGTTATGGAATCAAAGTTCACACTGCTCACTGCATAACAGGCCTTAAATCTAGAGACAAAATGTTGGTGAAAGAAATAGAGACTTTATTTGAAAAGTCAGCAGACAGATAAGATTTGGATTAGTGTCCTAAAGAACCATCTTGACTGGATTTGAATGCCAGTTTCTTGTGTAGAACAGGAGAGGTGAGAGAAGGGGTAAAGTAAAACAGAGATTGGTTCGGTTCAGTCGCTCAGTTGTGTCCGACTCTTTGCGACCCCATGAATAGCAGCACGCCAGGCCTCCCTGTCCATCACCATCTCCCGGAGTTCACTCAGATTCATGTCCATCAAGTCAGTGATGCCATCCAGCCATCTCATCCTCTGTCGTCCCCTTCTCCTCCTGCCCCCAATCCCTCCCAGCATCAGAGTCTTTTCTAATGAGTCAACTCTTCACATGAGGTGGCCAAAGTACTGGAGTAAGTTGTTGTAAATGTTTCTTGGTGCCAGACAGACTCTGGAAGGGATGAGTTAATTTCTTCTTTCTTGCAACCATTCATAGGTGGGCCTGGTCAAGATGTTTTATGTGACCCAAACAAAGGTATTTTGTAGCTTATTGCTCAGGCATGAGAGGCAGGGTTCTTGGGGATGGCCATTATGTATTCTTTGAGCTATAGGCAACATCCCTTTAGTGATTAACTTATAGCAAAAACAGTAGAGTACAAAGATTGAAGTAAATGAAAAATATCCAGTATAGAGTCAGATTTGTTCTTTCTTATTACACTTGAGACTGTGGTGGGAATATGAAGAGTGACTTTTAATGGAATTGAGTTTCTTTTTGGGGATGATGAAAATGACCTAAGATTAGATAATCGTGGTGACTATACAACTCTGAATATGATAGAAACCACTGAATTATATACTTCAAGTAGATGAATTTTATAGAATATGAATTATACTTCAATAAAGCTGTTAAAATAGACTTTTTATGAAGTTAGAAAAAACAAAATACTATAAAACAGATTGCAAATATGAGACTATAAATAATCTTTGCTGATTTTTGACCTTACAAAGTGGCAATTTTAATATAGCAAAATGTGAGAAACAGTATCAATGTCAGAGATGAGTAAAACTGACACTGTAGATTTATCTGGAAATGTAGCAGTTGTACCATTTGTTGATATAGAGATTTTCTGATTATTGTTTAAGCACTATAGCTTCTAAAAAGGCTAAAAATTCTTCATAGGTGCATTTCTTGCTGTTAAACTATACTTTCTTCAATTTCAGATGAAGAGGAAAGGAACATTGATGTTTTATAAATTTTATATATATTTAAGAAAAAATAATTTGCCCTTATTTTTCTATTTGAGAAAGAGCTATTTATATATCAGTTAGAAATAAATGCCTCCTAATACATGAATGCTCAACATAAAAGTCACTCACTTAGACCCTTGGGATATGTTTATGCAGCAAAGCAGAAACATTAAACAAGAATGGAGATGAGGCTTACTTTCCCTTAGCAGATACAGAATATAAGCACTGTACATGATAAATAATTAAATTGCATCATGTGCTAGGAAATAACAACAGGATTGAAAAAATGAGAGCAAAGAAAGGGGATCAATTATACAAAGGGCAAAAGGTTAGAGCTGCCTTTACTGAGACCGGAGAGGTTTTGGGAATGTATGTATGTAGCAGATTTTGTTATGTAAATGTGGGAGGTCAATGGTTCAGTTGTGACATGTTGGTCTTGAGATATCTATTAGACGTCCAAGTGGAGATGCTGAATTGGCACTTGCATTAATAAATGTGGAATTCAGGGAAGTGATTTAGGCAAGAGGCATTAACTGTGACATGCAAGTAGATAAGAGTTGGCATTTACAGACATGATACTGGATAGAGAAGAGATTTTGCAACATTCAGAGATCTCAGAGAAGAGAAGGAATCAGCAAAGGAGACTGAGAAAAGTAGTAGCTATTAGTTGAGCCCAAGATGAATAGTATGTGTCCTGTGAAGAGGGGTATCACTCAGAATTGACCTTTGGGTATAACTTTGGGTGTTATCTGCAGCTACAATTGCAAAGACAGCAATCCTGAGCTGAGAATTAACTTCTTCTCCTGTTTAGGTTTAAGCTACCCAAACTTGAGGTCTTCTGGATCATCGATCTTGTCTCAAGTTACAAAGTTCATAATTGTCAGCTTCAGTGCAGAAGTGGGGATATCTGAGTTTATTAAATAGGCAGTTAGTAAGAGTTGGGGAATTAACTTATTAGGTGAGGAATTTTTTTTTTTTTTTTTTTTTTTGGCAGGGAGAAGAGAAAAACATGTTCAAAGTTGAAAGGAGGGGACCAGGAGTCATATTAACTTGATTATTACAATCCATTTTATACCCCACACTGAAAAATTGACTTATGTATTGGGACTAAATTTCCACATTCTAGTAAAATATATTATGTAAAATAATATTCCTTTAGAGTATTTGAAATATCCTCAGTGCCTATCTGTTTCCTGTTGATTAGCTAGTCATGCCAAGGTTAACAGTAAAACTCCAGAGACCTAAAATTAATAAAAGTATATTGTATATTCTTGCCACACATGCAATGTGTTATAGGCAAGAAAGACAGTAATTTCCAGATCTGTTCATAATGAAACAGGAATTGAAATACATAAAAATTAGCCAACCTTAAACAAAAAGGCAGAAAGTTCTGCTCATTTTAATCACTTGACAATCCAAGAGGAGGGAAACACTAATAATTTATCATGACATTTCAGCATGAGGCTTGAGGATGCTCCAGACTGGAGCCCAGTGTCAAGAATGGGGATTGAATATTAAGAGTCCAAGTTAGTGATGACACGTATCTTTCAATTCATTTTTTCTTGACCAAGATGAGTCACTTGGCTATGCCTGTTTCTCTAGGTATAAATAAGTATATCTTTCTTGTGTCTGGAATCAGAGAAGAATCAGATGTGCTGGGGAATGTTAGTGATGTTCATTAGACTCAAAGGAATTTGTGACCTATGGCTAATCAGAACTAGGAGGTCTGTCCCTGTCTCTGGACCTCTCTGCTATATCTTAGAAGCTCTGGGTATTTGAACTGAATTGGAGGCGGTAAGGAAAAAGAAATAATTCTCTATAACATTTGAGTTTAACAGGAAAGGGAAGGGGAGGGTAGTAGAAAAGGGTAGAGGGTCAATTGCTGTTTTTTAAAGAGACACCTAGATTGTCTTTGTAACTTAGTATTTTGAATTATTAAATGATGTCCTTTTACTCCCTCTTCTTTCTCTATCCTACATATTTTCTCTTTCTCATTACAAGAACCTTCCTACCAGATAAAGTAAGTTATACTACCCATTAATTTGGAGGTGGGTAATCATAATAATGGATTATGGAGAAACTCTATAAAGATGGAGAAGCTCTATAAAGTCAACAAAAACAAGACCAGGAGCTGACTGTGGCTCATATCATGAACACCTTATTGCCAAATTCTGACTTAAATTGAAGAAAGTATGGAAAACCATTAGACCATTCAGGTATAACCTAAATCAAGTCCCTTATAATTATACAGTGGAAGTGAGAAATAGATTTAAGGGCCTAGATCTGATAAATAGAGTGCCTGATGAACTATGGAATGAGGTTCATGACATTGTACAGGAGACAGGGATCATGACCATCCCCATGGAAAAGAAATGCAAAAAAGCAAAATGGTTGTCTGAGGAGGCCTTACAAATAGCTGTGAAAAGAAGAGAAGCAAAATGCAAACGAGAAAAGGAAAGATATAAGCATTTGAATACAAAGTTCCAAAGAACAGCAAGAAGAGATAAGAAAGCCTTCCTCAGCTATCAATGCAAAAAAATAGAGGCAAACAACAGAATGAGAAAGACTAGAGATCTCTTCAAGAAAAATGAGATACCAAGGGAACATTTCATGCAAAGATGGACTCGATAAAGGACAGATATGGTCTGGACCTAACAGAAGCAGAAGATATTAAGAAGAGGTGGCAAGAATACACAGAAGAACAGTACAAAAAAGATCTTCAAGACCAAGAAAATCATGATGGTGTCATCACTCACCTAGAACCAGACATTCTGGAATGTGAAGTCAAGTGGGCCTTAGGAAGCATCACTACGAACAAAGCTAGTGCAGGTGTTGGAACTCCAGTTGAGCTATTTCAAATCCTGAAGGATGATGCTGTGAAAGTGCTGCACTCAACAGGCCAGCAAATTTGGAAAACTCAGCAGTGGCCACAGGACTTGAAAAGGTGAGTTTTCATTCCAATCCCAAAGAAAGGAAATGCCAAAGAATGCTCAAACTACCGCACAATTGCACTCATCTCACACGCTAGTAAAGCAATGTTCAAAATTCTCCAAGGCAGGCTTCAGCAATATGTGAAACATGAACTTCCAGATGTTTAAGCTGGTTTTAGAAAAGGCAGAGGAACCAGAAATCAAATTGCCAGCATCTGCTGGATGATGGAAAAAGCAAGAGAGTTCCAGAAATACATCTATTTCTGCTTTATTGACTATGCCAAATCCTTTGACTGTGTGGATCACAATAAACTGTGGAAACTCTTCTAAAAGAGATGGGAATACCAGACCACCTGACCTGCCTCTTAGAAACCTCTATGTAGGTCAGGAAGCAACAGTTAGAACTGGACATGTACCAACAGACCGGTTCCAAATAGGAAAAGAAGTACATCAAGGCTATATACTGTCACCCTGCTTTTTTTATCTTCTATGCAGAGTATATCATGAGAAATGCTGGGCTGGAAGAAGCACAAGCTGGAATCAAGATTGCAAATCAACCTCATGTGGAGAGTTGACTCATTGGAAAAGACCCTGATGCTGAGAGGGATTGGGGGCAGGAGGAGAAGGGGATGACAGAGGATGAGATGGCTAGATGGCATCACTGGCTAGATGGCATCACTTACTCGATGGACGTGAGTCTGAGTGAACTCTGGGAGTTGGTGATGGACAGGGAAGCCTGGCGTGCTGCCATTCATGGGGTCACAAAGAGTCGGACACGACTGAATGATCGAACTGAACTGAACTGAATCATAATAAAGAAACGATGGCACAAAAATTGAGATTAAATCCACTTCAAAAATCTCATATGTAAGGTAGAAAAGTTTAAATCTACCTGAGCAGTGTGGATTATTTTTCTTACTCTCAGACTATGTGAGAAGTCTTTGGCTAGAGGAGAATTCTCAGAGAAAGCCCACAAAAATAGGATGTGGGCAGAAAGGTAAGACATAGAAGAGAGACACTTCAAAGATTTTCTTCAAGCCTTAGATGATAAATGTCTCAAGAGAGGAGACACATCTGTAGTAAGTTGGAGTGTAATGAGGATATGAGATGGCCTTAAGTAGAATTTGGAAAAATGAACAGATGAATATGAACAAAGAAACTGATGACACATGAACAGCAGGCTTAAAATGTCCAAAAAAGAGTTTAGATCATGTACACTTGTATGAGCCAAGCAGGTGCTGATATGAAAAATTTTCCTTTGTTGCCTAAAGCAAAGGAGACCAGGAAAAAAGCTGGGTACATAACCTAAGGCACAGTAATAAAGGTTGCATAGGGAAGCTTAACAGAAAATCTTGAGACAACACGGCCTTGCAATTGTGCTAGTAATGTCTTAAACAACAGAATTATTATAGAATAATAATGAAATACTCTAATATACCTTTAAAATTTTAAGTAGCATAGCTTTTTAAAAGAAGACACTCATTTTCCTTAGAATATCATTTTAGAAACTCCTGAGTTTATTCATTTTATCAGCTCTGGAAAGTTAAAAGCCTTTGGGAATATGTTGATGTTGAAAGAAGTTAATATATTCCACATGCTTCTATGATTTTCCATTAAGTCAACTTATTTGACTCATAAAAAGTAACAAAATGAATCATTTTGATTTTGTTCACTTTACCTCTTAGAATCCATGCAGTTTTCTGGCTGAGAGACTTCATGCCATAATAGCCCACAAAAACACCTGATGGTCAATCACAATTTACTAGATGTGTGTGCATCAATTTCCCTGCTGTAAAGTGGTGCCTATGATACATACTTCTCAGGGTTGTAGTGAAGATTAAATAACTTATGTGTACAAAATGCTCAGCAAAGTGCCTGGCACATAAAAGGCTTTGGATAAAGTAGATTACAATTTTGTCACAAGTGATCTTGGTTTTTATCAGCAGCTGTGCTCTTTTGATAAAAATCTTTCTTTACAATAATAGTAGAAGGTAGAGTTAGAAAGATCTCCATAGTGTGGACTTCCAACTCCCACCAGAACTGAGCTTATGTAGAGTTCCAGATGACATTTGTCCAACCCACCTTTGAATAATTTTATTGCTAGCATGCAGTTGATTAGAAGGATTCTAAGTTTGATAAAATGTTCAATTATTGAAGTATTGTTCTCCTAAATCCAACTTTCTTCATCTTGGGGAGTGTTGAGGTCCTTTAATGGACTGGAACCTGGTGGTCCAGAGTTGACAATAAAAATAGAAGAGAGAGAGAGGCTGATATTCCCTGGTTTACACAGAAAACCAATAAAGCTCTTGAGAGAGAGAGAAGAAAGACACGGGGACCCAAGCTCTGATGGAGCAAAGGTGTTTTATTTAAAATAGTGTGGGTATATATACTGTCTTACTAGATAAATATCAAAAGTCCAGACTTACAGATTATTAAGGAAACATAAGGTAATATATATCAAAGAGAGAGGGTTGTAAATAATCACTTTTACTGTATGGTTCACAGAAAGGAAAGAAAGAAAGAAAGTCGCTCAGTCGTGTCTGACTCTTTGTGACCCCATGGACTGTAGCCTACCAGGCTCTTCCATCCATGGGATTTTCCAGGCAAGAATACTGGAGTGGGTTGCCATTTCCTTCTCCAGGGGATCTTCCTGACCCAGAGATTGAACCCAGGTCTCCCACATTGTAGGCAGACGCTTTACCATCTGAGTCACCAGGGAAGTCACAAAAAGGAATCACAAAAAGGAAGAGGGTCATAAATAGTTACTTATCACCTTATGGAAAAACTAAGGAAGGAAATGCATGCATTCCTCAGCCCTGGGAGCAGTTTGCCAACTTCTCTTAATTCCTGAATATTCAGGAATTAATAAGGGACAGAGGATTCATGACAGATCCAAAACAGCACACAAGAAGCCTCCTGTTAAATGCTTCCTGACAGGGAGTCTCCCACATTGGTATTTACCTCTAGAATTATAATGAGAAATCCTCTTCTATCTTCTATATGAAAGTTCTTGAAATAGCAAAATATTTAAAATATTTCCTATGCTCCTATTTCTCTGGTCAAAATTAATCTTTGTTCATATATGAGAATTATTGTGTAAAATCCTTTCTGCTAAAAAAAAGTACTCATATCTTAGAGTACAGTTCAATTAAAAAATACATGGTGGATTTTTTAAATACATGGTGGTTACATCTCATATTTTCCTCCTTTGAATTAATATCACTGTCAGTCACTCTTTGAAACTTGGTAGAAATGACAGTCTAGATGTCTAGATATCTAGATAATGAAATAGGATATTCTATCATTTAAAAGTTAACCAAATAATTTGTAGCTTGGGCAAAAATGAAAAATGACACATTGCTTGTTGGGGAAATATAACTGAAAACAAAATCTTTTAGCTCATAAAACCACTCCATGAAAGTACTAAAGAAAGAAAACACTAATTATTGTATCAGAATTAAATGAGAATAGATGTACAGTAATTCACTAAGAGAATACAGAGACAAGGAAATCTCACCTTTTTATAAAGCCAAACTGATGCCTATTATGTACATGTTTTCAGGAGAAACAATGATTAGATTCCAATATAGAAGATTAAGAGCGCCATTTTTTACACAGTTTATCCTAAACTTACCTGGTAATTTGGGTAACCAATGAGCTTCCCAGGTGGTGTTAGTGGTAAAGAACCCACCTGCCAATGCAGAAGATGCAAGAGATGCCAGTTCAATCCCTAGAACAGGAAAACTCCCCTGGAAGAGGGCAGAGCAATCCACTCCAGTATTCTTGCCTGGAGAATCCTATGGACAGAGGAGCTCAGCTGGCTATAGTTCATAGGGTCTCAAAGAGTCATACATGATTGAAGCGACTTAGTATGTGTGCAGGTTAATTGGTTTTATATAAACAAAAAATAAATTTCTCTTCTCTTTAGACAGGTGGTAATTTTGCAACCTAGAGCAAGGCACACACTGTAGTTAAGCTTCTTCCTCTCACAGAAACTGGAAGATAAAGCGTTATCTCCTCTGATTTTACAATTCCAAAAGATTCTTCCCAGGTCCTTGAGAAGGACATTCCTGGGTCATAAAGCTGGCAAGAGTTTTATTTGCTTCTAAAAATTTGACACATACTTCAGAGACAAAAATTAACATGAAAACAAGTTTCTTTTTTTTTCTCTAAAGAAGGTGAAAGGAGTACTTTCTTCCCCATTTTCAACAGTGAGAATTAAGTCTCCTGTTTATAATCTTTGTCTTACACATCTTTACACCCTGTAATTCATGTTTGCTAGTAGACTCTGGATTGTATAATTATCATGGAATGACACAATAATTTCCAGGTTAATTTCTTGAAACCAGTAAGCCCAGGAAGTATTCCATGTGTCATGTAGGGACACACAAAAAATTTGGAGATAAAAATAAAAGGCATTTGAGTATGTTGCAAAGAGACTCAGACACTTACTTAAGAGTATCCTTTAATGAGAGAGAATGACTGGATCTTTGTTATAACTTCTAGAGAGTTTGAGCACTCATCTTAAGTCTAGAATATTTGGAGAGAAATAACCTCTATGTCAGGGCACAGTAGAACCCTTGTACCCTGACATTTACAAAATGTGTGTCTGCAATTTATACCAGGGGTCCTTAGGGCTGGATTAAATATTCAGATTTCCAAGATACTTATCTTCAGTCTATTCTGGACAGAAATCACAGCCTCCCAGCAGGGCAGTGCTGGGCATTCCTTGTTCTTCTCAGTAGGAGTTCCTGCCTTAGGTTAGCAGTCCCTGTAGCAGTTCACACAGCTCCCAGGGAGGTATCTTTTCTTCAGATGAGAGTTCCTGTTCAAAGAGATGGGATCCACACTGGGCACAGGTGGAAGCTGCCCTGATTTAAACGCCTCTGCTTAGAAGCTTCATGCCTTTTAGGAGAGAATATCTCTTGTAACAACTTCATAGGCATAACATCCAGGATCCCTGCAAAGCATTGTTATAAGGGTCTCTGAACCTAGGGAAGTTAAAACTAAGGCATCTCCATCAAGAAATTACAGTTCACCTATAATTTCTTCTGGTCCAGAGCAATTTACTAATCATGGGTCATTTTTGTAATGAGCAGTGTTAACTAGTGTGTATATACACACACACACACACACACACACACACACACATATATATATATACATATATATATATATATATACAACATGTATACATGTACATGTAACCTGACAACATGACAAAGGGCATTGGTCCATTAGTAAGTATTCTTCAAGCTATGATGGCCTATGAAGTTATGGTGGTTTCAGTTCAGTTGAGTTGCTCAGTTGTGTCTGATTTTTGGACTCCATGGACTACAGCACGCCAGGATTCCCTGTCCATCACCAACTCCTGGATGTTGAGTTTCTCACACTCATGTCCATCGAGTCGGTGATGCCATCCAACTGTCTAATCATCTGTCGTCCCCTTCTCCTCCTTCCTTCAATCTTGCCCAGCATCAAGGTCTTTTCCAATCAGTCAGTTCTTTGCACCAGGTGGCCAAAGAATTGGAGCTTCAGATTCAGTCCTTCCAGTGAATATTTAGGACTGTTTTCCTTTAGGATTGACTGGTTTGATCTTCTACCAGTTGGAAGTTCTCCTCTCTAGAGGAATTATCGAGAGAGGAAACCTGAATGGATGAAAACAATGGCCACTCTCAGATCTTAAAAATTTTCTTCAAGGTAACCTCCTACAGCAGAGTTGTAGCTGACTAATCTGGATCACAGGATTCATGAGAGTTGTGGGCAGGGTTGAAGCTATGGGATATAAGTTTTAATCTAAGCTTTATCCAAGTTAGTTGAATAGAAGTCATCAGTATACTTCAGTTCAGTCACCCAGTCATGTCTGACTCTTTGCAACCCCTTGGACTCCAGCACGCCAGGCCTCCCTGTCCATCATTAACTCCCGGAGTTTACTCAAACTCATGTCCATTGAGTCAGTGATGCCATCCAACCATCTCATTCTCTGTTGTCCCTTTCTCCTCCCGCCCTCAATCTTTCCCAGCATTAGGGTCTTTTCAAATGAGTCAGTTCTTCGCATCAGGTGGCCAAAGTATTGGAGTTTCATTTTCAGCATCAGTCCTTCAGTATTGATTTCCTTTAAGATGGACTGGTTGGATCTCCTTGCAGTCCAAGGGACTCTCAAGAGTCTTCTCCAACACCACAGTTCAAAAGTATTAATTCTTCGGTGCTCAGCTTTCTTTATAGTCCAACTCTCACATCCTTACATGACAACTGGAAAAAGAAGTCATATAATCATATGAATCTTAGAAGTCATATAATCTTTTAAATAAATATTTACCAGGATAAAACAATAATATGTTTTTATATGATCCATAGTTGTAAACGTTGTGTGTATGTGTGTGTAGTAATAGGTAATCTGGGTTTATTCTTGTTTCCTCTTACTGCACCATCTCAGGCTTTAATATGATATTATGCTTTTTCTCCTTCTTCTACTACCAACATCTTTTATTTCTACCAACATCAATATTTCTTCTCAAACTTCAAACTTTACCTTATATTTCACCTTCTATGGAAAATCATGTCGAGGTATCCTAGCTAGAGCTGATCTCTTGCCTCAGAGTGAAGTGAAGTGTTAATCACTCAGTCGTGTCCAACTCTTTGCAACTCCACAGTAGCTTGGCAGGCTTCTCTCTCATGGAATTTTTCAGGCAAGAATACTGGAGTGACTAGCCATTCCCTTCCCCAGGGGATCTTCCCAACCCAGGGATGGAGCCCAGGTCTCCTGCATACAGGGCAGATTCTTTACTGTCTGAGCCATGCCTCAAAATTTGACACCAATTGTATTCAATTTACCCAATCTCTGACATATGCCTATCAGATTTATATTTGCTAGACTGCAAGAATATCTTTGGAATATTTTAAGTGTTCTTTTTTAAAAGAATTCTTTACTTTATTCATAGTGGCTAGACTTTAAAGATTGCTTGACTAAAAGTGGGTAAAAGATAGGGAAGAGAAGAATCTGTGAGGTCCTAATCTGGTTCCTCCTTAATGCAGGGGCCTCTTGAATTCCATACAATGTCTCAAATCTTACTCTTTTTTTTTTTTTTTTTTTTTCCTGTTGAAATGTATTATTGGCTCTAACGTATATGTCTCACCTCATCACTTTGTTCTTGTCTTTTCCAGTCCTTCCCAGCAGTAGATATTAATAAATTCCATGTGTAAATTCAATTTTGCTATGTTCCAGAGTCAGGGCAGGATGTATATCCAAAACCTGAGTGTCCCTAGCTGGAAAATTGCAATGCTTGTCTTGCTATATTTAGAACCTATAATTCACATGCCAGGGCTGAATGCTGCCTGAAGCTTCAGTCCTACTAATTTGCTCAGCTCTTGTGTTCTTTCTTCCCTGGAGGACAAGGGCTTCCCTGAGTCTTGGTGCCCCTATCCAGACCTGCAGCTCACCTCACTCTTGTTAGCCCCATTTGTTCTGGACTTCTTTTTCTAGATTTGCATTGCTTGGCTGACATTTTGGGAGCTTCTGTTGAAGCAGTCTCACCTTGCCTTATCCTCAGTTCTTGCAGCTTAAGTCCATATATGTTCCATTTTAGACACATTGGCTTATATATATTGTCTTGTTTTGAAGGCAAAGTAAAAATAATAGGAAAAAAAGCACTTTTAAATACATTTTCTAAATCAAGTATAATACTATTAAACTGTAGCAAAACACTAAAATAATATGCTATAGTTATTATAACCTACCAGGTATTAAGTGTAATATTTATTTTGTATTTTTTTAATTTCAATGGTTAAGCATGGTAAGAGAAAAGCTAGTAATTATATAATCCTGAAAATATAAATTATCCTTTAGCATAGAAAATGTAGGCTAACTGTCAAAATACAATTTTGCTTCTTAGCTTTTGAGAGTCTTAAGAACTTTAATTCAATAAACCTTATCTATCAAGAAACAAACAAAAAAGCTGTAACCTTTAAAATAAATTTCTGATTACTTTAGTGTCAATCTGTGTGGCCTTCAACTTTTAATTACCTGGGTGAAATATACATAGCTGTTTTGTTTTTCACAAGGTTAAATGTGAGTAGAGTATTTTATTTCCAGAGGAATACTGTTCACTCACATAACCACCATATGACTTCAAATTTCAAAATATTCTTAAACTTTTTTTTAAAACAAGTATTGACTGTATGTAGACACACTCTCACACACATACACACACACATTTGCACCAAATAAACTTTGATAAGCTATGATTTTTCCAGTAGTCATGTATGGATGTGAGAGTTGGACCATAAAGAAGACTGAGTGCTGAAGAACTGATGCTTTTGAACTGTGGTGTTAGTGAAGATTCTTGAGAGTCCCTTGGACTACAAGGAGAGCAAACCAGTCAATCCTAAAGGAAATCAACCTGAATATTCATTGGAAGGACTGATGCTAAAGCTGAATCTCCAAAACTTTGTCCACTTGATGCAAAGAGCTGACTCATTAGAAAAGACCCTGATGCTGGGAAAGATTGAAGGCAGGAGGAGAAGGGGATGATAGAGAACAAGATGGCTGGATGGCATCACTGACTCAATGGACCTGAGTTTGAGCGAGCTCCGGGAGACGGTAAGGACAGTGAAGCCTAGTGTGCTGCAGCCCATGGGATTTGCAAAGAGTTGGACACAACTGAGCAACTGAACAACAACAACGAACTTTGATAGAACAAAAATGATCAAGACAAAGATGTGAATGGAAAGAATACTTTGCAGATCAATAATTTTCTGTCCTAAATACAACCATTTCCCAGACCAGTGTGTACTCATACAAAGTATTTTATGAATTTAACTACATGAATATAGCAAAGATGGTGTAGGTACTGGACACAACTATTCTATTCTCTGGTTCAGATAGATTTAAAATAATGATATATTTTATGGTAACACAGTTTTTATTTTAATTAGTGTGAGATATAGTTTCAAGTAACAACTGCTGTTGTGCCAAAAGAAGAAGCTTTGTTTAATGCTATCAAGCTATGGTAGATATTGATAAGAACATGAATTTTCCTACTGATTTAATTAAAAATGTTTCTCTTACATACTTGAAATTTGCTGAGCATTAATCTTTGAGATAATCACAATAAAAAGAAGACAGAAAGGAAAAAAGAAAGAAAGAGTGGTTAACTATATAGGATGATTGGATGAATTATCTTGATCTTGGTCATCATTCCACAATGTATACATGTATCAAACTCATGTTGTACATTTTAAATATATGCAGTTATACTTAAACAGTTATTCCTCAATGAAGTTAAAATGTATTTCTCTTATAGATGCTTAAGTAAAGGGTCTTTAATTTCCTTTCTTGTTAGGTAGAACTGATGGTTGTAATTCTGTGCGTATGAGCTAAACTCATTAGCCTTTGAAATTTTTCTTCTTTAATGTTCTTTGGGAAATGTTTCTGGAGACACTGATTCCAGTGGGCTATATATGCCCACGGTAGCAGTTACTTTTGCGGTTCTTCAGTATACCTGTAGGCTCATATGAAAATTTCAGTATTCTTGAATGATGATTTATTTTTCTTTTTTTGAAATCTGAAGGACTGACCTCATTATGATACACAACAGTTCAATATAAACAGTCTTTTTTATTTTGCCAGTGCCTTAACTTTTTCACATATGCCTCAATAAAACAATATGTATAGCAAATGGAAACAGCTATTTTTGCATAGCAATCATCTGTCCCAAGCAATCTCTCTTATTGATAAGAGTGAATTCAGGACAGGATGTCAAGATTTTAATCCATTTCCACTTTGAAAGGTCCTTTAAACATGAAACCTTTATTATCAGTATACCTGAAACTGATAGAATGGAAGGTTTTATCCAAAGTAGCAGCTGTCCAAGTTATACAGATTTTCTGAAAATCACACCATTAATCAGGAATGTTGATGATCAGCTAACACATAGTGCAAATGCCCTTGACATCTGTTTCAAAGTTGCCATTTAAATTGATTGATGAGGACGTATTCTGAGAAAAAATTTGTAAAGCTGTCCAGGTGGATTAAAGACAAAAATATGTGTTAGAAAGTTCCAAGAAGTGTTTGAATAGAAAATAACTGATAATTTGATTTGACATAATTTTCTATAAATTTGTACTGGCTAAACAAATCCAGCAATAGGAAACTAAATAAATTACAGTAATTCATATCATAGACTATTATGACACGTTCAACTTTGAATTATATACAGTAAAGTAGTGATTTGGTTCATTAGAATTAAGCTCTGTAGGAAAACAAAGAATGAAAACATAATAGCTCCAATAATGTTTCTACTGCAAATAGTAGCATAAATAAAGCCAGGAAGAAACAACTATTAAAACCCATTGGATTTAATAACACTTCACTATGTAAAAGTATAATTGAAACAAAAGTTTCAGTTAATTTAGAAAAATATGACCCGCAAGGGAAATATAAAGTACTAGTATATTATTAATTGCAACCATAAAATATTTATGTATAGTTCTGATTTGAGTAAAATATTATAGCATCTAGCTTTACAGTTTATCTTCGGTGCATTTCACATCCATTTCATACACATTCTTACACATTTCATACACATTCTTATTCCTCTCTGCTTTTATCTCCAAGGTACATTCATTTGAGGAATGTTTCTTAATATGGCAAGTGATTTGAAATGGTGAAAAATCCATACCTTGTCTCTAACCTGTTCACCATTTTGGTATTGGAGCTTATGGAGGTCAAGACTCCAAGATATCAGAAAAGATGTCTTACATCAGTAAATACTCTTTTGACTTCAATGACTTAAAATTAACTTATCCTGATAGCATTCAGGGTATTATTACATTTTCTGTTACTGTAGAATGAAAAAGCTTTGACTCAGTTTAGAGAGTTTTGAAGTATCAGGAGCAGGTGGGGTCATGGTTCCCTGTCTGAAATAACATCATAAAGTTAGTTGCATGTGCCTTCTAACAGAAGACACTCCCAGGTCAAATTAATCTTCAGAGTAAGGCTTGATCTGGATTAGTTTATGTAAACTCATTTAGAAAATAAAAAAATAAATATAAACACTAGTATAAATATGCATACACAGAGGATAGGATATTATTATTTGCAATATTGGATACTTCAGAATTTAAATCTTAGATTAAGTTAGTTTGGTCCTGTTGGTTATCAGATCTCATAAGTTCTTCAATACTATAAATTTGTTTTCTACTAAAAGTGCATTGAAGAATATTTAGAGCTTATAATTGTGGAGAGGCCTGAGGGGGAGAGGTTGCTTTCCTTTGTGGTTGTAGAGAGATTATGTATTAATGGAAATTCTTGCTTCTCTTTGTAAAAAAACTTCTTTAAAATTAAAACAAAAATTTTTTGAACACACGATGAATTGTTTCCAAATGACATATTTGAAATAACCTAACATTCAAATTTTGCAATAAGGAGCTGATGATCTGAACCATAGTCTACTCTAGGTATTATTTTTGCTGACTGTATAGAACTTCTCTGTCTTCAGCAACAAAGAATATAATCAATCTAATTGCAGTATTGACCACCTAGTAATGTTCATGGAGTTGTCTCTTGTGTTGTTGGAAAATGGTGTTTGTTATGACCAGTGTGTTCTCTTGACAAAACTCTGTTAACATTTTCCCTGTTCCATTTTGTACTCCAAGGCCAAACTTGCCTATTATTTTAGGTAGCTCTTGACTTCATACTTTTGCATTTCAATCCCCTGTAATGAAAAGGACATCTTTTTTGGTGTTAGTCCTATTAGGTCTTCTAGGTCTTCATGGAACCATTCAACTTCAGCTTTTTTGGCATTAGTGATTGGGGCATAGTCTTGGATTACTCTTATGTTCAATGGTCAGCCTTCTAAATGAACCAAAATCATTTTTGTCATTTTTGAGACTGCACCCAAGTACTATAGTTTGGACTCTTTTGTTGACAATGAGGTCTACTCCATTTCTTCTAAGGGATTCTTGCCCATAGTAGCAGATATAAGTGTCATCTGGATTAAATTTGCCCATTCCTGTCCATTTTAGTTCACTGATCCCTAAGATGTCTATATTCACTCTTGCCATCTCCTGCTTGACCACATCCAATCTACCTTGATTCATGGACCTAATATTCTAGGCCATTTGGGTGTGACCTAAATCAAATACCTGATGATTATACAGTAGAAGTGATGAGTAGATTCAAGGGATTAGATCTGGTAGACAGAGTGCCTGAAGAACTATGGACAGAGTTTTGCAACATTGTACAGGAAGAAGCGACCAAAAACATCCCAAAGAAATAGAAATGCAGAAGGCAAAAAGTGGTTGTCTGAGGAAGATTTACAAATAACTGTAAACCTGTGTATGGGTCAAGAAGCAACAGTTAGAACTTTTTATGGAACAATAGACTGGTTCAAAACTGGGAAAAGAATATGACAAGGCTGTATATTGTTACCCTGCTTATTTACCTTCTATGCAGAGTACATCATGTGAAATGCTGGGCTGGATGACTCACAAACTAGAATCAAGATTTCCAGGAGAAATATCAACAGCCTCAGATATGCAGATGATCCCACTTTAATGGCAGAATCTGAAGAGGAAATAGAGCCTCTTGATGAGGTTGAAAGAGGAGAGTGAAAAAGCTGGCTTAAAACTTAGCATTATAAATACTAAGAACATGGCATCTAGTCCCATCATTTTATGGCAAATAGATGGTGAAAAAGTGGAAGCAGTGACTGATTTTATTTTCTTGGGCACCAAATTTACTGTGGATGGTGACTGCAGCCATGAAATTAAAAGACTCTTGCTCCTTGGAAGAAAAGCTATGACAAACCTAAACAGCATATTGAAAAACAGAGGTATCACTTTGCCAACAAAGATCTGTAGAGTCAAAGCTATGGTTTTTCCAGTAGTCATGTATGGATGTGAGAGCTATACCATAAAGAAGGCTGAGGGCTGAAGAACTGATGCTTTTGTATTGTGCTGGAGAAGACTCTTGAATCTCTTGGACTACAAGGTGATCAAACCAGTCAGTCCTAAAGGAAATCAACTCTGAATATTCATGGGAAGACCTAATGTTGAATCTGAAGCTCCAATACTTTGGCCACCTGATGCAAAGAGGCAGCTCATTAGAAAATACCCTGATGCTGGGAAAGGTTGAAGGCAAAAGGACAAGAATGTGGCAGAGGATGAGATAGTTAGATAACATCCTTGACACAATGGACATAAGTCTGAGCAAATTCTGGGAGATAGTGAAGGACAGGGAAGACTGGTGGGCTGTTGTTCATGGAGTAGTAAAGAGTCAGACACTGAATTAGCAACTGAATAGCAACAAAAACAATAATTGGATGTTGATGGCATTTGGCTTATTTTTCCGGCTTTTTAATTGCCCTTTGAAAAATATGATGTATTCTGATTCTCGATCTTTTGTTTTTGTCTCTCCTAATCTTTCTTTTAAACCTTTGGAAGCTGCTAGGAACATCCCATCCAGAATGTTCTGAAATTGAAAATATGCAGTTATATTATTTCATCCATTATGTGTGCATTAATCAGTCTCTCCACCATGAAAACAAGTGCCTCTCAGTCTTTGTGTTCTTCTTTGTTTGAAGTTTATTTTTCTCATTTATGATTTCTTTCTTTTCGGAATTTATATTATTCAAATCAACTGGGCTGTTGTCTAATTTTCTTATCTTTCCCACACTTTGTATTATTTTTTGGGAATCTTTCATGGGTATATTTCTAAAATTCCTATTGATTTTTTGAAATCTCTGCAATCAAAGTTTTAATTGTTGATTTTTTTCCCCCTTAGTTACTTTTAATAGTGAAGTGTTTTCTCTTTCACATTAAATGTCTTGATTTAGTTCTTGATTTTTCACCGTTACTGACTTTAGGATGAAGGTCATCCTTTTCTTTTCCTCTCCTCTCCTCTTCCTTCTCCTGCTTCTTCTCCTTTTCTTCCTCTTCTGCTGTGTCATTATAATCACCTGCTCTCTGCCTTATAAGAAATGCATTGCTGCTATCTCCTCTCTTCCCCTTCTTGTGGATTTATTTCCTTAACATTTTTTACTGTTGCTTTATTGACTTGTAGAGAGAATAAAAGTATTTTTTTGCCATGTATATCTAGACAAATGCTCTGCTGTATTTTCACGATTAAAATATGCTGTTTGTAGTAATTGTACATATCTATACTATGTTGTTTTAAAAATATCCCCAGGACAGCTTTTTTTGTTTTGTTTTGTTTTCTTTAGAAGAACTCTAAATATTTGCAGAGTACAAGAGAAGTGTCTATTAAATTAGTATATTTGATCCCTTGGAGGTGAATATTTCATTTTGAAATAATATTCACAGTATTCCAATCTGTATGCATATATGGAGGTCCATTACATTTATATGCATTACATAAATCCTTGATTAGCCTATTTAAAAACTTTTACTAAGCATCTTTCTCTTTTCCAATACTTTGGCCACCTGATGCAAAGAACTGACTCATTGGAAAAGATCCTGATGCTGGGCAAGATTGAAGGCAGGAGGAGAAGGGGATGACAGGGGATGAGATGGTTGGATCGCATCACTGACTCAATGGACATGAGTTTGAGCAAGCTCTAGGAATTGGTGATGGACAGGGAAGCCTGGCATGCTGCAGTCCATGGTGTTGCAAGAATCAGACATGACTGAGCGACTGAACAAACTTCTCTGTTCCAGGTTCTCTGCTGGATTCTGGGCAATAGAAGGATGAACCAGTACAGTTTCCTTTCCCTAAGGAACTTCAAAATAAGGAGAGAATTCTAGGGATAATCTCTGTGTTGAACAAGTGACAATGTGAATAAGTTTAATTACCATATCTTCTGTCATATGTTCATTGGCCTGAAGTTTTTACTTGGAGTTCTTCATCTATTACAAATACATTGTGGCTTCATCTATTATGTGTGTTCCTCTGCAATGTTGCTGTTGGATGTGGTGATGTTCTAGACAGAGTTCATGTCAGCTGTCTTAAGGGTCAACTTTGATTCATGATGCCGTATAACATAGGGACAAATTACACACGTGACAAAGACAGTCTGCTTAGACTTGAATCCTGTGTAGTTGTAAGCAAATCACCTAAGCCCCGTGGTGCCTCAGTTTGTTCCTGTGTAAAGTGGTTATGATGATCGCACTTACTTCATAGAGTTATTGTATAGATTGCAAGAATTGATATATTAAGAGAACTTAAAAAATGCTTGGCAATTTGAAACACTGTCCAAACTATGGGCTGGATGGTACTTTCTCAGAATTTGCATGTTGAATCCCTAAACTTCAATGTGACCGTATTTGAAAACAATGATCTTAGGGAGGTAATTAAGGTTAAATGAGGTCATGAGAGTGGGAGCCTAACTCAATAGGGCTAGTGTCCTCATACGAAAAAGAAGAGACAACAAATCTTTGTTTCTTTCAGTGCATTCCCAGAGAAAAGAGCATGTGAGACAGAACAAGAAGGTGTCTGTCTACAAATGAAGGGCCCTCCCAGAAACCAGTTTTGACCGTGCCTTGATATTGGACATAACAGCCTACAGAACTCCAAGGAAATAAGTTCTATGTTAAGCCACCCCATTTGTGATATTTTGTTATGGCAGCCTACTTAGATGAATACAGCTATCATCATCTATTTAATGCCTTTCAATGTATTTTTTGCTTAATGCAAATCATCTGCACCATGTGTGGCAATGGTCCTTAGGCAACCCTGGTCCTTTCTCATCCTCATCAATGATAGGATTTATTTAGGGCCTTTGTCTAGAGTTTGGGTATCCAAAGAGTTATTGAACATTGTCAGGTCTTTTCCGTGTAATATACCAGTGAGTGGTCAACTTAACAATTGTAGGGAGGTTTTTCCTAGGTCCAAAAGCTGTTCAAGGAAAAACTAAGACTTTAATTAAACCTCCAAGCTATGGTAGAAATACAGAAGAAAATATTCTTAATGACAGTGGAAATTAAGTGAGGAAATCCCGAGAGTTGGAAATGCTGTGCTCTCTTCTACCGGTGTGGTCTTTGAAGTGAAAATGAAAATTGATCAGTTGCATCCAACTGTTTTCGACCCCATGGACTGTAGCCCGCCATGCTCCTCTGTCCATGGAATTCTCCAGCAAGAATATTGGAGTGGGTTGCCACTCTGTTCTCCAAGGGATCTTCCCCACCCAGAGTTTGAACTCATGTCTCCTGCATTACAGGCAGATTCTTTACTGTCTGAGCCACCAGGGAAGCAAGTCACTTGTCCTCGTTTATCTTCAGATTCTCGTCTGTGAAAGAGGGTGGCAGCAATAGAGCTTGATGAGTTGTCTGTGTTTAAATTTAAAACAGTTGTCAAATAATATTTGTAAACATGATTCAAAGATACTTGTCCTGTGTTTGGGGAAAAGTGAATACAGCAAAACAGGAAAAATGTTATGGGAAAATGTTAGAGAGGAACATTATGCCAAAATTTCAAAAGCTTTAATGTTCTAGAGGAAACACTGAAAGTTGTTAAGCATGGACACTATATTGTTTCAGGAAAATTATTCTGTAATCTTAGAGCAGAATGTCTTGAAATAATGACAATGTATATGAATTAACAATGTTTTACAATATTCTAGGAGAGAGAATAGTTTTAGGGTAATGATTCTAGGGATATAAAAGAAGTTAGAGCTATCACCGGAAAAGTAAAATCAGGTTTGATAGCTAAATATACGTAAGTGAAGAAGCAGATATGATTATAGTATTTTGAGCCTACTAGCCTATTGAGGCAAATGGTGGATAAACTGTGCTACAGAGACACATATTCTATTTTTGCTTAGAATAATTTTTGAGTGTTTGCAAGTCTATGCACGTGTGTGTGTGTGTGTGTGTGTGTGTGTGTGTGTGTCTGTATGTGTGTAATATTTACCAAGTGGGGATATTAATACTTCAGTTAAAGCCATGAAGCAGAACGAAAACACCCAAGAGGGAACATATGCCTCCTGATTACAATGACATCTGCTTGACCACAGAAAACAGATTTTTAGGACATCTAAGATGATAGAAATATACTTTTTTATTTTGTTGCTTAAGCATTTAAGCAACACAAATCATTAAAGCACAAGGAAAAATTCAAGTCCAGCAGACTGGGTCAGTGAAACTTAAAATCCCAAAATGTCTAGGTTTAAATATTGACATTCAACTGAAGCCTCGATTACGTTAATAGACTAAGATATATTTGTTAGTCATATATGATTTTTTTTATTATCAAGCTATCAAATCCAAACTGAAAATGACACATGTTATTCTTCAGCATGTTCTAGGAAAACTGCAAAGAAACCTAGGGGATTGGGCTAGCAAAGACTTTCACTTACTACTTTAGAATAACTGTGATTTTCTTCTATTGTCTTGTGTAGTGGCTTTCTGACATTTTTCTCTTTGAAACTTATAATCTATGTCTTACTGAAATGATAGATTTTAGATGAGTCAGGACCCAAAATTAGCTGAAAAGCTCAGGCTAAATGAAACTTTTCATCAGTTGTGATTGGAAAAGTTTCCCACTGTACTCTCCACCTTCAAAAAATCTTAATTGACACAACTTTATGTTCCAAAAGTAAAATGGATCTAAAAAGTTTAATATGTGTTCAGTCTACAAGAAAACGTTGATTTTAAGAGTGCAACCTTAGACTTTCTACATTATGCATAAGCTGTAACATGTATAAAGTTTTCTTTGTTTATAGTTTAGCTGTTTTAAAGTAGTCTCCTAAGATACATACACCTATAAAGACTTTACTGTTATGACAGCTTTAAAAAGCTAGATTTAAAAAATGAAAAAGAAAAACTGTTAACTCAAACATTTATTCTTACATAAAATGTAAAAACATAATATTTTCTAAAACTTATATCAATAAGTCTCACAGTTTTTCATCTTTCTCTGCTTAATTTTTATATGGTTGGATTTTTGCCAGAATTTTCTGTCACTCAGGTAGTATGCGGAAGGGAATACTATCTCAATCTCACTGAAGTTTAACAGAATATGTTTCTGTCGCACCAGTATAGATAGACTACAAAACAAGGACTTTGGGAGCTAATTACAGCTAAAATTTATCAAGCGTCTACAACCTGAGGCTCTGAGTTCCGACATGTTAAAGCATTCAACTATCATGAAAACAGCAGGTGCTATTAACATCTTTGCAGTATGGATAAGGAAATCCAGTCTTACTGCTAAGGTCAATAGTTCTCAAACTTTGGTGCGTATCACAGTCACATGAAAACTGTTAAAGAACATGAGGTCTAGGCTTCTAGAAATAGATGAAGGTCTGGCCTTTCTACAAAAAAGATCTTCACGATCCAGATAATCATGATGGTGTGATCACTCACCTAGAGCCAGACATCCTGGAATGTGAAGTCAAGTGGGCCTTAGGAAGCATCACTACAAACAAAGCTAGTGGAGATGGAATTCCAGTTGAGCTATTTCAAATTCTGAAAGATGATGCTATAAAAGTGCTGCACTCAATATGCCAGCCAATTTGGAAAACTTAGCAGTGGCCACAGGGCTGGAAAAGGTCAGTTTTCATTCCAATCCCAAAGAAAGGCAATGCCAAAGAATGCTCAAACTACTGCACAATTGCACTCATCTCACACGCTAGTAAAGTAATGCTCAAAATTCTCCAAGCCAGGCTTCAGCAATACATGAACCATGAACTTCAGATGTTCAAGCTGGATTTAGAAAAGACAGAGGAACCAGAGATCAAATTGCCAACATCCACTGGATCATGGAAAAAGCAGAAGAGTTCCAGAAAAGCATCTATTTCTGCTTTATTGACTATGCCAAAGCCTTTGACTGTGTGGATCACAATAAACTGTGGAAAATTCTAAAAGAGATGGGAATACCAGACCACCTAATCTGCCTCTTGAGAAACCTATATGCAGGTCAGGAAGCAACAGTTAGAACTGGACATGGAACAAGAGACTGGTTCCAAATAGGAAAAGGAGTACGTCAAGGCTGTATATTGTCACCCTGCTTATTTAATTTATATGCAGAGTACATCATGAGAAACGCTGCGCTGGATGAAGCACAAGCTGGAATCAAGATTGCCAGGAGAAATATCAATAATCTCAGATATGCAGATGACACCACCCTTATGGCAGAAAGTGAAGAGGAACTAAAAAGCCTCTTGATGAAAGTGAGAGGAGAGTGAAAAAGTTGGCTTAAAGCTCAACATTCAGAAAATGAAGATCATGGCATCTGATCTCATCACTTCATAGGAAATAGATGGGGAAACAGTGTCAGACTTTATTTTTGGGGGCTCCAAAATCACTGCAGATGGTGACTGCAGCCATGAAATTAAAAGACGCTTACTCCTTGGAAGATAAGTTATGACCAACCTAGATAGCATTTTGAAAAGCAGAGACATTACTTTGCCAACAAAGATCTGTCTAGTCAAGGTTATGGTTCTTCTAGTGGTCATGTATGGATGTGAAAGTTGGACTGTGAAGAAAGCCGAGCACTTTTGAACTGTGGTGTTGGAGAAGACTCTTGAGAGTCCCTTGGACTGCAAAGAGATCCTATCAGTCCATTCTAAAGGAGATCAATCCTTGGTGTTCTTTGGAAGGATTGATGCTAAAGCTGAAACTCCAATCCTTTGGCCACCTCATGTGAAGAATTGACTCATTGGAAAAGACCCTGATGCTGGGAGGGATTGGGGGCAGGAGGAGAAGGGGACGACCCAGGATGAGATGGCTGGATGGCATCACCGACTCGATGGATGTGAGTTTGAGTGAACTCCGGGAGTTGGTGATAGACAGGGAGGCCTGGCGTGCTGTGATTCATGGGGTTGCAAAGAGTCAGACACGACTGAGTGACTGAACTGAACTAATCTGAACTGGCCTTTGTATTTTTACCGACTTCTCCAGATGCTTCTGAATGCTGCCAAATTCAGACAACCACTAAGTCTCACCTAATATAACAAATGGCAGAGCCAATATTCAAATCCCAGGTGACTAGACTCAAATAATTTCTACTTTTAACCAACATGCTATCAATCTTTAACTGTATTTACTCCTTTTTCCAAATTACTGCATCGATATAGTTTCTGAAAAACAAATATCTAGATGATCTCGTTTGAATACAATGAACCAATGATCTCTCATGGAATATAGGTTTTTCTTCATTACTCTAATGTGAAGAAGAGTGCTATTGATATTTAGATACAAATATAACATAAATATTATATTTTGGTGAATTGTCACTGCAGTTTTTCTAGTAGGAACAGAATAAAGGTATTGCAGAAGTCGTTTTTACATCGGAACTGTGGCTAAAACTGATGAACTCCGAGATACATGCATATTAGTGGGTCTACAGATCCGCAGCTATAACACAATAAAATGAATTTTTAAATAATGTGCTGGCCTTGTGCGCTGAGCATTCAAATCTTTGCACTATAGAATATAAAATGAAGCTAGACTTTAGAATTTATGATTTAACACAGAAACCGTTTACTTTGTAGCTCTTACTAGAAATCTATTTTTAAAATTAATTTCTATTGAAGTATGGTTGCTTTACAATGTGTGTTAGTTTCTACTGTACAGCCAAGTGAATCAGCTGTATATATATATATATATATATATATATATATATATATATCTTCTCTTTTTTCGATTTTCTTCCCATTTAGGTCACCGCAGAACATTGAGTACAGAGTTCCATTAGCTATACAAATAAGTTCTCATTAGTTATCTATTTTATACATCAATAGCATATATATTGATATATATGATGGATGGCATCACCAATTCAATGGATATAAACTTGGATGCACTCCGGGAGATGGTGAGGGACAGGGAGGCCTAGTGTGCTCTAGTCCATGGGGTGGCAAAGAGTTGGACACGACCTTGTGACTGAACAACAAGTGTATATACATCAATTCCAATCCCCCAATTCTTCCCACCCCTTCTTCCTCTCCTTGGTATCCATACATTTGTTTTCTACATCTATGCCTGTATTTCTGCTTTGCAAATAAGTTCATCTATACCATTTTTCTAGATTCCACTGTGTGTTAATACATATTTGTTTTCTCTTCCTGACTTCCTTCACTCTGTATGACACTCTCTAGGTCCATCCACATCTCTGCAAATGACCCAATTTTGTTCCTTTTGAAAGTAACATAATGGAGCAACAACTCTGAAATTTACATCAAGTATTTCCCCATGAAAGACACTGACAACGACTACAGGTGCAATTAAAGTTTTCTTTCTTGACCCACAAAGATCTCTCCCCACCCTCTACCCCCTGCCCAGGTTTGGAGTAGAAAATGATTTTCATACAGTTTGGAGGAAAAGATTCTGAAAAAGTTCAATTTACTTTCATGGACATATGACTCTAACACCCCCTGCTGGTGACTGCTGGGATTAAAACGTGTGCAATGCTCACCTCAGAATTCAATTGTTGGAGCCATTTCTTTTCGCAGGTGAGACAGAACAATAAAGTAACCTGAACTTGTCGTCTCTGACCGTTAGACCACAGGTTTTCTTTGAAACTCTAAATCTTCAGCTTTCATTGGATTATTGATCATTTATAACCTGTTGGTAATTCATTCATTCATTCATTCATTCTTTCTTTCAACAAATATTTATTGAGTGCCCACTCTGGCTGGAGATTCTAGTTGTCTGCGATATAGGAGTGAACCAAATGGAGCTCCTTCTGGGGTTGATGGAGAAGGATGAAGACAGAGACAGAGATGAAGATAGAGAGGAGAGAGAAGACAAAGACAGGTAATCATAGTTAAATCAGGTGGTGATAAGCATTATGGGGAATGGAAGAAGAAAATAAGAGAGCAGAAAAAGCAAATGCAGGTGGGGGTTGAGAGATTCTATTTTTTATAGGCTTACCTGTATTTTGTGTTTTTTCTTCTCATTCTTTGAAAGAATGCACTAACCGTAAGCAAAAAGGAGAAAATATCTGTTTTATATGCAGATGATATTTAAGAAAACACACAACTACATCTACAAACTTTGCTTTTAGCAGAAGACATCAAAGTTCTCCCACAGCAATGAGAGTAATAATAAGTCCCAAGCAGAAGTCAGAGCACAAAAGGGAGACAAGGGAGGCAACCCACAGGTGAGGAGTGAAATGGGAGGCATATCTGCCTGTGGAGGTGCAAAGCATGCCTTTAGAAAAATTTTTGCATTGAAAATAAGTGCATTAATCCTTGCCTTCACATCTGAAGCTGTTTTTCAGACCAAGCTCTTTTTATTTATTTCTTTTTTTAAAAATCAGAATTGTTTGTTACAAAGCAAATGGAACAGAGTGTTGTAACAATGATACAAGGTCACAGCTGTTTGCACATTAATTTCAAAATCTGAAAGCATATTCTTACAATCTCATTCTTAACATGTACTCATCTACACAATGCGGAGATCTGGCTTTCAGCTTTGTTCTGTTTCTGGCCCCTGTCCTAAGACCACCCAGGTGGCTATGGCCCCACCCTAACCATCGCTGCTGGTCAGAGAGAGATTATTTGGAGTTCACATGAGTCAACTATCAAAGAAATATAATGAATAATTTCTGTTTCCAGACATTATTGGAGTGGCTTAAATGGAGAGAAGAAACAGAGGAATGAAAGGCAATCATTGTCCTCACTGTGTCTTCCTGCTTATAATGGATTCTCATTTTCTGACCAAATTTATTTCTACTGATTGATGCTTTTAATGAATTCAACTAATTTTTCTTTCTTGGTTCAACCTCTATATCCAGGATCCTACACACACTCAAGAAAAGCCACACCATTTTATGGCATTGGGAATATGACAAATTCATATGGTCCTCAAAGTAGCCTGGGAATGGTCTCCAGAATAGCCTGGGAAATTCTCACCGTATTTCTAGTCCATTCTATGTCTTATTTTTAACCTTGGCTTTTCTCCTTAACTGACAATCTCATCAGACCTTATCACAATCTTTCTCTGGGGACAACAGGTACCTTCTCATTATAGGCAGAAATAGAGGCTGCCTGGTTGATATTCTCTAATCTTGGTGAGGCCTGCATCACCTATAAATGTGTCAACATCTGTTGGGTTTTTCCTTATCCCTTCCTCCTTCAGTGGCAGACGTCTCAGCCTAGCTGTTTTTGTATGACCCTTTTACCAGTCTTCCCATATCTGCTGAGTTCCCATTATCTTTTGAGTTCTATTGACTCCCCAGTCTTTCTCAGTTTCCCAAAACTCCCCAAATTCTTAGTGAACTCCCTCTTAGTAGGCAGAGGGAATGGAAGACTGGGTGGATGACTGTATCCTTCATGAATGTATCATCCATACACCCAGGCATCCATTCACTCTACCTATTGTCTTTCTGAAAGAATGTGGTCCATTGGAGACGGGAATGGCAAGCCACTTCAGTATTCTTGCCTTGAGAACCCCATGAACAGTAGGAAAAGGCAAAATGATAGGATACCAAAAGACGAACTCCCCAGGTCATTAGGTGCCCAATATGCTACTGGAGATCAGTGGAGAAATAACTCCAGAAAGAATGAAGGGATGGAGCCAAAGCAAAACAATACCCAGTTGTGGATGTGACTGGTGATAGAAGCAAGATTTGATGCTGTAAAGAGCAATATTTCATAGGAACCTTGAATGTCAGGTCCATGAATCAAGGCAAATTGGAAGTGGTCACATAAGAGATGGCAAGGGTGAACGTCAACATTCTAGGAATCAGCAAACTAAAATGGGCTGGAATGGGTGAATTTAACTCAGATGACCATTATATCTACTACTGCGGGCAGGAATCCCTCAGAAGAAATGGAGTAGCCATCATGGTCAACAAAAGAGTCCAAAATGCAGTACTTGGATGCAATCTCAAAAATGACAGAATGATATCTGTTCGTCTCCAAGGCAAAACATTCAATATCACAGTTATCCATGTCAATGCCCCAACCAGTAACGCTGAAGAAACTGAAGTTGAATGGTTTTATGAAGACCTACAAGACCTTTTAGAACTAACACCCAAAAAAGATGTCCTTTTCATTATAGGGAACTGGAATGCAAAAGTAGGAAGTCAAGAAACACCTGGAGTAACAGGCACATTTGGCCTTGGAATGCAGAATGAAGCAGGACAAAGACTAACAGAGTTTTGCCAAGAAAATGCACTGGTCATAGCAAATACCCTTTTCAAACAACACAAAAGAAGGCTCTACACATGGACATCACCAGATGGTCAACACCGAAATCAGATTGATTATATTCTTTGTAGCCAAAGATGGAGAAGCTCTCTCCAGTCAACACAAACAAGACCAGGAGCTGACTGTGGCTCATATCATGAACTCCTTATTACCAAATTCAGACTCAAATTGAAGAAAGTAGGGAAAACCGCTAGACCATTCAGGTATGACCTAAATCAAATCCCTTATGATTATACAGTGAAAGTGAGAAATAGATTTAAGGGCCTAGATCTGATAGATGGAGTGCCTGATGAACTATGGAATGAGGTTCGTGACACTGTACAGGAGACAGGGATCAAGACCATCCTCATGGAAAAGAAATGCAAAAAAGCAAAATGGCTGTCTGGGGAGGCCTTACAAATAGCTGTGAAAAGAAGAGAGGTGAAAAGCAAAGGAGAAAAGGAAAGATATAAGCGTCTGAATACAGAGTTCCAAAGAAGAGCAAGAAGAGATAAGAAAGTCTTCTTCAGCGATCAATGCAAAGAAATAGAGGAAAACAACAGAATGGGAAAGACTAGAGATCTCTTTAAGAAAATTAGAGATACCAAGGGAACATTTCATGCAAAGATGGGCTCAATAAAGGACAGAAATGGTTTGGACCTAACAGAAGCAGAAGATATTAAGAAGAGGTGGCAAGAATACACGGAAGAACTGTACAAAAAAGATCTTCATGACCCAGATAATCATGATGATGTGATCATTAATCTAGAGCCAGACATCTTGGAATGTGAAGTCAAGTGGGCCTTAGAAAGCATCACTATGAACAAAGCTAGTAGAGATTATGGAATTCCAGTAGAGCTATTTCAAATCCTGAAAGATGATGCTGTGAAAGTGCTGCACTCAATATGCCAGCAAATTTGGAAAACTCAGCAGGGGCCACAGGACTGGAAAAGATCAGTTTTCATTCCAATTCCAAAGAAAGGCAATGCCAAAGAATGCTCAAACTACCACACAATTGCACTCATCTCACATGCTAGCAAAGTAATGCTCAAACTCCACACCAGGCTTCAGCAGTACATGAACCATGAACTTCGAGATATTCAAGCTGGATTTAGAAAAGGCAAGGGAACCAGAGATCAAATTGCCAAGATCCATTGGATCTTCATGAAAGCAGGAGAGTTCCAGAAAAACATCTATTTCTGCTTGATTGACTATGCCAAAGCCTTTGACTGTGTGGATCGCACCAATTATGGAAAATTCTTTAAGAGATGGGAATACCAGACCACCTGACCTGCCTCCTGAGAAATCTGTATGCAGATCAAGAAGCAACAGTTAGAACTGGACATGGAACAACAGGCGGATTCCAAACTGAGAAAGGAGTATATCAAGGCTGTATATTGTCATCCTGCTTGTTTAACTTTTATGCAGAGTACATCATGAGAAATGACAGGCTGGATGAAGCACAACCTGGAATCAAGATTGCAGGGAGAAATAAATATCAATAACCTCAAATATGCAGATGACACCACCCTTATGGCAGAAAGTGAAGAGGAACTAAAGAACCTCTTGATGAAAGTGAAAGAAGAGAGTGAAAAAGTTGGCTCAAAACTCAACATTCAGAAAACTAAGATCACAGCATTTGGTACCATCTCTTCATGGCAAATAGATGGGGAAACAATAGAAATGGTGAGAGACTTTATTTTGGGGGGCTCCAAAATCACTGCAGATGGTGACTGCAGCCTTGAAATTAAAAGACACTTGCTCCTTGAAAGAAAAGTTAAGACCAGCCTAGACAGCATATTGAAAAGAAGAGACATTACTTTGCCAACAAAAGTCCATCTAGTCAAAGCTATGGTTTTTCTAGTAGTCATGTACAGACGTGAGAGTTGGACTATAAAGAAAGTTGAGTGCTGAAGAATTGATGCTTTTGAACTCTGATGTTGGAGAAGACTCTTGAGAGTCCTTTGCACTGCAAGGAGATGCAACCAGTCCCTCCTAATGGAAATCAACCCTGAATATTCATTGGAAGGACTAATGTTGAAGCTGAAACTCCAAGAATTTGGCCACCTGATATGAAGAACTAATTCATTGGAAAAGACCCTGAGCTGGGAAAGATTGAAGGCAGGAGGAGAATGGAATGGCAGATGATGAGACAGTTGGATGGCATCACTGACTCAATGGACATGAGTTTGAGTAGGCTCTGGGAGTTGGTGATGAACAGGGAAGCCTGGCGTGCTGCCGTCCATAGGGTCACAAAGATTTGGACACGACTGAGAGACTGACCTGAAGGTCACAGAAATAGGTGCTGGTGATGCTGGTACTCAAAATTGGATTCTCTGAATCCTAGTTCAGTGTATATGTGTTCTTACATTTTCTGCCTTTTTTTATATCTGATTCTTTTGGGGAGTATGCTATTGTTTGTGAATTTTGGACTTGTTTGAACTTAGGAACTAATGAGCTCCTATTGTTATAAAATAGAGAATGTATCTCTCTGTGCAGAAATTATTTGTGTTTTTCTTTGTTTTGTGGGTTACTTACAAGTTTGAGGTTCTTTATGTGTGCAAAGTGGGATAAGCATTAATTACATTTCCTGAAGCAAAGAGGTTAAGAAAACTGCAATAGATTTCACATAACTATTTGTGAACAAAACTCCAAACACTCATTATAATAAAATACATAACAAACTCTTATTACAATACAATACATAATATGTACAAAAAATACATAACACACAACTTACCATCCATTTGAATTTGCAAATGTAAAACATCCAGAGAAAAGAAACAGGTGGGGTTTTTTCTTCTGTGATTTTTTAAAAATTTTATTTTATAGATATGAAGCTTAGGAGAAATTTTGAGAAGTCAAACACTTTAGTTTGCTGTTTTCAAGAGTATATTTAAGTCACCTGAATTTCAAATACTTTACAGCTTATATAAACAACTTATATCAGTATGAAATAACTTTATGGGAATGGTTTCTTTATTCCATTTGGGGAAAAATAATTATTTAATTTTTAACTATTAGAATAAAAACTGAACTAGTGAATGAAGAATCAGAAGTGCATGAGAAGGTGCTGCTATAAATTTAAACACAGAAAACAGGATTCTAATAGGAATTGTGAGAACCAAAGTACTTATTCCCCTAGCTGCTGGCAGAGTTGGAATTGTTTTGTCTGAGGAAAGCTGCCTCATTTAGTATTATACCTGGTCCCAGCAACAGCCCTCATCCAATGGTCAATAAATAAGATTGTATAAAGGCCTGGCCTTCTTGCCCCAATTCAAAATGACTAGGGAAGTTGTCAAAGAGAAATAGTAACAGGCACATATTAAAGGTAGCAAGACAAATTTTATTCAGACTACTGCATTAGAGGAGATTAAATCCAGTATAAATGAAATTCAATTCCAGCTAAGAAAAAGGTAATTGAGATTTTTAAATGTAAAACAGGGAGTGAATAAAAAGGAGCTAGAGGAAGTGAAAAAGGGGAACAAAAAGTTAATGGGGATCTGAAAGAAAGTGTTAGTTGCTTAGTCAGGTATGACTCTTTGTGACTTCATGGACTGTAGCCCACCAGGCTCCTCAGTCCATGAGATTTCCCAGGCAAGAATAATGGAGTGGGTTGCTATTTCCTTCTCTAAGGGATCTTCCTGACCCATGAATTGAACTCAGGTCACCAAAATCAGATTGATTATATTCTTTGCAGCCAAAGATGGAGAAGCTCATTACAGTCATCAAAAACAAGACCAGGAGCTGACTGTGGCTCAGATCATGACTCCTCAATGCCAAATTCAGACTTAAATTGAAGAAAGTAGGGAAAACCAATAGACCATTCAGCTATGACCTAAATCAAATCCCTTATAATTATACAGTGAAAGTGAGAAATAGATTTAAGGGACTAGATCTGATAGATGGAGTGCCTGATGAACTATGGAATGAGGTTTGTGACACTGTACAGGAGACAGGGATCAAGACCATCCTCATAGAAAAGAAATGCAAAAAAGCAAAATGGCTGTCTGGGGAGGCCTTACAAATAGCTGTGAAAAGAAGAGAAGCGAAAAGCAAAGGAGAAAAGGAAAGATATAAGCATCTGAATGCAGAGTTCCAGAGAATAGCAAGAAGAGATAAGAAAGTCTTCTTCAGCGATCAATGCAAAGAAATAGAAGAAAACAACAGAATGGGAAAGACTAGAGATCTCTTCAAGAAAATTAGAGATACCAAGGGAACATTTCATGCAAAGACAGGCTCGATAAAGGACAGAAATGGTATGGACTAAACAGAAGCAGAAGATATTAAGAAGAGGTGGCAAGAATACATGGAAGAACTGTACAAAAAAGATCTTCATGACCCAGATAACCATGATGGTGTGGTCACTCACCTAGAGCCAGACATCCTCGAATGTGAAGTCAAGTGGGCCTTAGAAAGCATCACTATGAGCAAAGCTAGTGGAGGTGATGGCATTCCAGTAGAGCTATTTCAAATCCTGAAAGATGATGCTGTGAAAGTGCTGCACTCAATATGCCAGCAAATTTGGAAAACTCAGCAGTGGCCACAGGACTTGAAAAGGTCAGTTTTCATTCCAATCCCAAAGAAAGGCAATGCCAAAGAATGCTCAAACTACTGCACAATTGCAGTCATCTCACATGCTAGCAAAGTAATACTCAAAATTCTCCAAGGCAGGCTTTAGCAGTATGTGAACCATGAACTTCCTGATGTTCAAGCTGGCTTTAGAAAAGGTAGAGGAATCAGAGATCAAATTGCCAACACCTGCTGGATCATGGAAAAAGCAGGAGAGTTCTAGAAAAACATCTATTTCTGCTTGATTGACTATGCCAAAGCCTTTTATTGTGTGGATAACATTAAACTGTGGAAAAGTCATTAAGAGATGGGAATACCAGACCCCCTGACCTGCCCTTTGAGAAACCTGTATGCAGGTCAGGAAGCAACAGTGAGAACTGGACATGGAACAACAGACTGCTTCCAAACAGGAAAAGGAGTACATCAAGGCTGTATATTGTCACCTTGCTTATTTAATTTCTATGCAGAGTACATCATGAGGAACGTTAGGCTGGAAGAAGCACAAGCTGGAATCAAGATTGCCAGGAAAAATATCAATAACCTCAGATATGCAGATGACACCACCCTTATGGTAAAAAGTGAAGAGGAACTAGAAAGCCTCTTGATGAAAGTGAAAAAGGAGAGTGAAAAGGTTGGCCTAAAGCTCAACATTCAGAAAATGAACATCATGGCATCTGGGCCCATCACTTCATGGGAAATGGATGGGGAAACAGTGGAAACAGTGTTAGACTTTATTTTGGGGGACTCCAAAATCACTGCCGATGGTGACTGCAGCCATGAAATTGAAAGACGCTTATGCCTTGGAAGTAAAGTTATGACCAACCTAGATAGCATATTGAAAAGCAGAGACATTACTTTGCCAACAAAGATCTGTCTAGTCAAGGCTATGGTTTTTCCAGTAGTCATGTATGGATGTGAGAGCTGGACTGTGAAGAAAGCTGAGCGCCGAAGAATTGATGCTTTTGATCTGTGGTGTTGGAGGAGACTCTTGAGAGTCCCTTGGACTGCAAGTAGATCCAGCCAGTCCGTTCTGAAGGAGATCAGCCCAGGAATTTTTTTTGAAAGGAATGATGCTAAAGCTGAAACTCCAGTACTTTGGCCACCTCATGCGAAGAGTTGACTCATTGGAAAAGACTCTAATGCTGGGAGGGACTGGGGGCAGGAGGAGGGGACGACAGAGGATGAAATGGCTGGATGCATCACTGACTTGATGGATGTGAGTCTGAGTGAACAGCGGGAGATGGTGATGGACAGGGAGGCCTGGCGTGCTGTGATTCATGGGGTCACAAATAGTCAAACACAACTGAGCGACTGAACTGAGCTGAACTGATCCTGCATTGGATTGGAGAAGGCAATGGCAATCCATTCCAGTACTCTTGCCTGGAGAATCCCAGGGATAGGGGAGCCTGGTGGGCTGCCGTCTATGGGGTCACAGAGAGTCGGACTTGTCTGAAGCAACTTAGCAGCAGCAGCAGCAGCATCCTGCATTGGCAGGCAGATTCTTTAACATGTGAGCTACCAAGGAAGCCCATAAAAGGGGATCTATTGGGAAATAAAAATTTTTAAAAAGTGGCAAGTAGAACATTGCTGAAAATGGTATGGGCATTTGAGTAAGGACAATGTGCATTTTTTGCCTTGTTGAGATTGCACTTTCTTGAGCAAAGACTCAGTACAGGTGTTAGAAACCATATCACTTCAGTGATATGGCCTAGAGCAAGTAGAAGCCAGGCAAAAGCTTTGAGCAACATTTGTGCTATGTGAGAGGTCACAGTTCACAGGTAATCCATTTTCAGTATTCCTTTTCAGGATAACTGGAAATCCATTGAGACTGCAATGGAGCATGACTGCACATTTTGGCCTCCACTCATTCTCTCTCATCCATAGGTATTAATCCCAAGATCTCTAATGAACATCTGACATTCTAGTCTTTACCTGAAACTACTTCTGGGGTGGGGGGAGAGATTCCAACCTCTAACAATGTGCTTTTCTTAACAGCAGTCAAGTAGAAATTGGCAACCCATTCCAGTATGCTTGCCTGAAAAATTCCATGAACAGAGAAACCTGGCCATGTGGTTGCAAAGAGTTGGACACAACTGAGTATGCACACAGGTACGCTAGGTGGTTCAAAAATTTGAAAGAGATATTTCTTTATTCTCTCCAGACACATCTTGCTGTATATGTTAAACATTATTATAGCCCTAGAATTAATAGTGCCTGCAATGTGGGAGACATGTGTTCAATCTGTGGGTTGGGAAGATCCCCTGAAGAAGGGTAAAGCTACCCACTCCAGTATTCTGGCCTGGAAAATTCTGGGGACTCTATAGTCCATGGGGCTGCAAAGAGTCGAACACGACTAAATGACATTCACTTTCATTTTAGTTACAAAAATATGGTTAATTTTGGCTAATGCTTTCTACACATTCTACATTTGAAGTTTTTTGGACTTTGCTATAATCTATTCTATTCCTGAATAACTAAAGTGGATCAATGGCTCAAAGGTAGTTTACTAAATCATTAATATAAACAGAGGCATTGTAACATAAACACTGCAACTCAACATTTAAATACAAATCTATTACACTTTAAGTGCAAAATTAATTGGATGTCCACTGCAAATAAACCTGACATGATGCTTTTAAACAAGCAGTCAAAACAAGTGCTGATAGGAAGAATTGCATATTTGAAAACTGGATTTTATTGGACCATTTACCCATCTACATTTATTGCAACATTGGTTTTATTGGAAATTTGTCAAATAACATCATGAAATTATTGAAGCTATCACATAATTTTCAGAAAAAAGCACTGTGATCTCTCTAGTCTACCAAATCAGTTGTTTTATAAAAAAAAGTGCAAAACATTGTTTTCTTACATGAAAATTGATGAATTTGGTTTCAAAACATAGAGACAGATCCAAAGTTTGAGTCCTTGAATAAGAATTATACTATTTACCTCCCAAATTAAACAAAGTTATGGATAAACTTTAGCTTCAGAAAGAATGCAACAGAAGCAATTGTTAACATTTATTTTGTTAAATGGCACTGTTGCACTAGTGGTAAAGAACCTGCCTGCCAGTGTAGGAGATGTAAGAGATGCGGGTTTGATCCCTGGGTTGGAAAGATCCTCTGGAGAAGGGACAATAACCCAATCCAGTAATCTTGCCCAGAGAATTCCATGGACAGAGGAGCCTGCCAGGATACCGACCATAGTATTGCAAAGAGTCAGACACCACTGAAGCACCTTAGCACACATGCATACACTGATGGACATCAACTTATATTAAAGCATTGACTAATAAAAGTAATTGCTCTCTCAGATAGCCTTCAGTTCAGTTCAGTTCAGTCGCTCAGTTGTTTCTGACTCTTTGTGACCCCATGAATCGCAGCACACCAGGCCTCCCTGTCCATCACCAACTCCCGGAGTTCACTCAGACTCACGTCCATCAAGTCAGTGATGCATCCAGCCATGTCATCCTCTGTCATCCCCTTCTTCTCCTGCCCCCAATCCCTCCCAGCATCAGACTCTTTTCCAATGAGTCAACTCTTCGCATGAGGTGGCCAAAGTACTGGAGTTTCAGCTTCAGCATCATTCCCTCCAAAGAAATCCCAGGGTTGATCTTCAGAACGGACTGGTTGGATCTCATTGCAGTCCAAGGGATTCTCAAGAGTCTTCTCCAACACCACAGATCAAAAGCATCAATTCTTCGGCGCTCAGCTTTCTTCACAGTTCAACTCTCACATCCATATATGACCACTGGAAAAAGCATAGCCTTGACTAGACAGATCTTTGTTGGCAAAGAAAGTAATGTCTCTGCTTTTCAATATGCTACCTAGGTTGGTCATAACTTTTCTTCCAAGGCGTAAGCGTCTTTTAATTCCATGGCTGCAGTCACCATCTGCAGTGATTTTGGAGCCCCCAAAATTAAAGTCTGACACTGTTTCCACTGTTTCCCCATCCATTTCCCATGAAGTGATGGGCCCAGATGCCATGATGTTCATTTTCTGAATGTTGAGCTTTAAGACAACTTTTTCATGCTCCTCTTTCACTTTCATCAAGAGGCTTTCTAGTTGCTCTTCACTTTTTACCATAAGGGTGGTGTCATCTGCATATCTGAGGTTATTGATATTTTTCCTGGCAATCTTGATTCCAGCTTGTGCTTCTTCCAGCCTAACGTTTCTCATGATGTACTCTGCATAGAAGTTAAGCAGGGTGACAATATATAGCCTTGATGTACTCCTTTTCCTGTTTGGAAGCAGTCTGTTGTTCCATGTCCAGTTCTAACTGTTGCTGGTGGGACAAATCTTTAATATGCAGAAAATGAATGAGCTCCTGGCAGATATGAAGACACATGAGAGATGTTTTCTATGAGATCTGTTTTCTTTATTACATAACACCCATACTGTAGAAGAAGGCATTTTTAACTTTGGTAATAATTACTTTGTGAGCCTTGATGAAGCCTGGAAAATGTGTGCTGGAATTAACACTAAAAAGGCACCATTTATATGGAGGTAGCAAGGATGGCTGTAGCTACCAGAAGTTAGCTATATACACAACAAAAAT
Source organism: Budorcas taxicolor (assembly GCF_023091745.1). Taxonomy (NCBI): domain Eukaryota; kingdom Metazoa; phylum Chordata; class Mammalia; order Artiodactyla; family Bovidae; genus Budorcas; species Budorcas taxicolor. The sequence goes on from NC_068910.1 coordinate 186,848,428, forward strand.
GTGCTAAGTATTCAATAAAACACTCCCTTGTGTTATTTCTGTGTTGAAGGAAAAACCAAATGTCATGAATGAATGTGATAAAATTTTAGCCATGTAACAGATAATTTCACCATTCTGGAAAAAAAAAGAATAAGCAATAATCTTCTTTGATTTTTTTTTTCCTATTCTGAAGGAAGCACATTGAAAAGTATTTATAATTTTTTTCTATCATCCAAATTTTGAAAAACAGATTTTTTGAACACATATGCCCCTTTGGGCATCACTCCATTTCCCTGCAATCTAATTATAGTAAAACTTTTCAAATAATATTTTACTTTTCCCTTTCTCTGCTTTCTTATCTCCTGTTCTTTCTATAGCCCACTCCAATAACGTTTCCATTTAAACTTCTCTGTGAAACTACTTTTGTCATTTTGTCAAATGACAGGCTGTCTTCCATTTCAGCAAGTTCAAGAATAAAATTTTCAGATATCTCATCAAAATTTCCCAATTTATAATTTTACAAATATAATTTATATATAATATGTGTATATTACATATAATTTTAAACATATAGAATTTATTAGATTGGTGCAAAAGTAATTGCGATTTTTGCATTTTGAAATTTGCTGTTTGATATTGGAATATATTTTTTACTCAGTTTATTTTAATTGGAGAGTAATTAGTTTATAATATTATTGGAATATATTCCTGTATGGTGATTATAGTTGTTCATGTTCAGTCACTAAACCATGTCCAACTCTTCGAGATCCCATGAACTGCAGTGTGCGAGTCTTCCCTGTCCTTCGTTGGCTGGAGTTTGCTCAAACTCATGTCCATTGAGTCATTGATGCCATCCAACCATCTCGTCTGCTGTGGCTCCCTTCTCCTCTTGCCCTTAATCTTTCCCAGTATCTAGGTCTGTCCAATAAGTCTGCTCTGTGCATCAGATGGCCAAGGTATCTGAGCTTCAGCTTCAAATCAGTTATTCCAATGAATATTCCAGTTCAGAGTTGATTTCCTTTAGGATTGACTGGTTTGATCTCCTGACTGGCTGAGGGACTCTCGATAGTCTTCTCCAACACCACAGTTTGAAAGCATCAGTTCTTTGGACTTAGCCTTCTTTATGGTCCAACTCTCACATCAGCACATGACTACTGTAAAAACCATAGCTTTGACTACAGGGACCCTTTGTAGGCAAAGTAATGTCTTTGTTTTTGAATGTGCTGTCTAGGTTTGTCATAGCTTTTCTTCTGAAGAACAAGTATTTTTTGTTTTTGTTTTTTAATTTCATGGCTGCAGTCACTGTCTGCAGTGATTGTGGAGCCCAAGAAAATAAAATCTGTCACTGCTTCCATTTTTTCCCTTCCATTTACTGTGAAATAATGGGACCAGATGCTGTGATCTTAGTTTACTTGGATGTTGAGTTTTAAGCCAGCATTTTCACTATCCTCTTTCACCCTCATCAAGAGACTTTTAGTTCCTGTTCTCTTTCTGCTATGAGTGTTATCATTTTAATTGGTAAGTTTACCTAGAGGCTACTTCTCCTAGGAGATTAAAAATGAATCTGTGCAGGCAGTTTTTCTCTTGAATTTTTGGCTGACCTAACATTTTACAAGACAGTTGGACCTCTTTCTGGGTCACATCAGTTCCTTCCTGTGGTTTGAACAGTTTTTACTTTTACCAGAGCTCTATGAACTAATATAAATTCTCTGTTTACACTTTTATTTAAACTGAAAGAAATGTGTATCTTTACTTCATGAATAGGATTGTATAAAAGCAGAAGAAATAGAATAGCTACATGTTTTTTTCAATTATAAGTTGTTATGCTTTAATATCATATTTTTATTCTCAAAAACAATTTCATTATTTACTTTTGGGCAGTTCCACTTTGAATAGATCAAACAAATCAGTGAGTTAATCAGTTGCTCATGTTGCTGACTATGGAGTCTTGTAAAGTATTTTACTGGTTGGGGAATTTTTGACGCCAAGTTATTTTGAGAATTGTACAGAAAAAGCTATGCTGTGTGACAAAAAGAACTAGGCAGACTGAGTTATAAGTCCCTATCCTTTACCCCCTCTGGAGAAATTTAGTGTCTTTATGACCTTCTGTAAATTTAGCCTGGGTTATTTGTGAATGCATTTGTATCATGAGATTATGCTGTCATGAATTGAAGTGATACTATGAGGTCCTTTGTAATTCTCAAAGTTCTGGTTTGATATCCTTCAAGTGATAAAAATGATAAGAAACTGACTATAGCATTTTTTATTAGTTTTTAAATCTGTCATTTTAAAAATCATTTAATCATTTAATTAATTTTTAAATTGGAGTATAATTGCTTTATAATGTTGTGTGGGCATCTGCTGTACTGAAAGGTAAAAATGCTTGTTTTATTGGGTACTCATGAATAGGCTGGTTTATTACATTGGGAAAATTGATTTCTATGAGTACAAACCTCTTTCTGGAAATTTATTTTGCTAGTACTGGTGAAATAGGTCTGTAATGCATTAAATACCATAATAGACATTTTTAAAAGTGGTCTTGATATGGGTGTTTTTTTTTTTTTTCCACACTTGATCAGGGTGCAGAAATCTGAACCACATAGTATCTTGAGAGCTTTTTGAGCTCTGTTAGCCCTAAATCTATTTAAAGGGATAAAAGCAAAAGCCATATGATTTTTTTTATATTTAAAATAATTGACTTTACTGAGGCATTCACAGCCCCAGAGACTTACTGGCTAATCCTGCACTTATTCTATTTACATATGTCCTATTTATATTCAATCTGAAGTGATTTAGGCATAAATTTGTTCTCTCACAGAATAGTTATCTCTTGACTCTATTCTTAAAATGGAATAAAATGAGATGTATATACAAAACACAAAACTCACTGTGCATGAGGAACATAAAAATACATCGAATTTCTTAAAAGTTAAAGAATTTCTTAAAGTTATGTTATAGGGTACACATGTGAACAGATATTACAAATCAATGTGACTTTTTTGTGAAGCATTTATGTTTTGGTTTTGCAAATACAAATCCACAAGATGAGAAATCAATCATAATACATCTCTATTTATAAATTTGGAGATCATCTAATCATTTTTGAGAGTTTAGAGTTTGCTATTTCTGTGATATATGCATGTATAAGATTCACTGCTCCTATGTTAAAGCATTTGACTATTAAGTAAAAATAATAGCAATGAGGAAGGCTCTTTGAATATCACATCATGGCTTAATCACAATGGCTGCTACTATAACTACTTGGGCACCAGGTTCTTCCTCTGTAAAATGATGGGGTTGATATGCTAAACTTACACTCTAGTAATTACTATAATTAAATTGATCATAACAACCATTGCAATTTTATTTTTCTGTTTTGTTTCCATGACTTTAGTCTTTTTTGTTTGTTTTTTAATCTTATGTGAAACTTGTTGGAGAAGTTTTAAATACCAGTTATCTTTTGTGAATCAGCAAAGAAATAATCATGCAGCCACACACTGGCCACTGTAGTTGTTTTCTGTTTAAATATATGCCTGTATTTATATCAGATAGCTGGATGTAGAAAAAAAATGTTTTTCAAACAAGGATAATTATAAGAATGTCCTCTAGAGGGATCCATTTTATTGCTTTAGAGTCACAGGCTTCACATTGTCCTAAATTTTTGCTTAATACATATTAGAATACTGAAGATTTACTGCCATGATTATCTAATGAAGGGAGGGAAGACAAAAATCACAAATAAATCATGAGAAATATAGAGTCTTTTTTAATAGTGATGAAAGTTTCACTTTTTGCAGATAAACATTTTTAATATGGCATGAAACTGATGATATATTTGTGAAAAATAAATTTCTTTTCCGTACATGATAACTCTTAAAACTTCATTCTTCTATTGGAACTTATAATGTCAGCTAAAGTTTAGTATCTTGACAACATATTCTCCAATAAAGTCAAGTCAGGAATTATATATGACAACCTTCAGAACAGATTTATTAATAAGATGGTGGCAAATGATGAAATACTGCATCATTTATACATTTTTTGCACATACCTGGTTATATTTTTTTCCACTGCTTAAAATAAAGACAATAAAATTGTCACATATCTAAATAAAACTAAGGATATTATTTTTTAAAGCATGTATGTGTAGGTATATAAATAATGTTATTTATATAATTTAGAAGAGCTTCTATGTTTTGATAACACATTTATAATTTTGATTTCAATTTCTTTGAGGCGTCCTTTTAAACCTCTATCTGTCATTTTTTTAGTTATATTAATAAAGTGAGTACACGTTCTAATATTAGTGACAATAAAAATAATGCTAAAGCTTTGTATTTTTGAGTCAAATAGTTTTTCTTGGTGAATTGTATTGATATGATTCAGTTCCGTTCAGTCACTCAGTTGTTTATGACTCTCTGTGACCCCAAGGACTGCAGCACGTACATCATCAACTCCAGGAGTTTACTCAAACTCATGTCCATTGAGTTGGTGATGCTATTCAACCATCTCATCCTCTGTCATCCCCTACTACTCCTGCCTTCAATCCTTTCCAGCATCAGGTCTTTTCAAATGAACCAGTTCTTGGCATCAGGTGGCCAAATTATTGGAGTTTCAGCTTCAGCATCGGTCCTTCCAATGAATATTCAGGACTGATTTCCTTTAGGACTGGTTGGATCTCCTTGCAGTCCAAGAGACTCTCAAGAGTCTTCTCCAATATCACAGTTCAAAAGCATCAATTATTTGATGCTAGCTTTCTTTATAGTCCAATTCTCACATGCATACATGACTACTGGAAAAACCATTGAATTGACTAGACAGACCTTTGTTGGCAAAGTAATGGATATTATAGTAGTGAAATAAAGGAACTTCCCAGGTGGCGCTAGTGGTAAAGAATCCACCCGCCAGTTCAGGAGACAAAACAGACTCGGGTTCAATCCCTGAGTCAGGAGGATAGCTCCTGGAGGAGGGCAGAGCAACCCACTCCAGTATTCTTGCTGGGAGAATCCCATGGACAGAGGAACTTGGCAGGCTACATACAGTCCATAGAGATGCAAAGTCAGACACAGGTGAAGCAACTTAACCCACAGCACAGTGAAAGAAATTTTTTACTTCAGTATTATATTTATCATTCATTAGATTTTTTTTTTTTTTTGGTGTGTGTGTATATTCTAGGATATGGAATACAAGGAGTGAGAGCTCTAGAATATGGACCCTGAAGTAGTTATTCTCTTTGGTCAAATAGCCATGAACAAATCCTCTTTAAAACTTACTTTCCTCAAACTAAAAGAAGAAAGAAACAAAATTTTAAAAATGATTATTTATGTCCTTCCTATATTCTTTTATTTTTATTTTTTTTGCATGTCCAATAAGATTGTGTATTCAGAGAAGCTTTGTAAACTAAAAAAAAAAAAAGATTATTAAGTTAAGACATCATTAAAAGGTATATGCATCTGTTAGAAAACATTTGGGGACTCACAGGTGAACATTTTAGTAGGCCCTTGTTGCCTATTATCTATTATCCTCCTGACACAGAGACTCCTCATGGATAAATTTAGATCTATGCTTTAGGTCTTTCTACTGATATTTTCTTTTGGTATTAGGATCACTAGAAGTTTATTTTTGCTTTCATTAAACTTCATGAGTTTTCTCATCTTTTTAAGTGAGGTTTTATCCAATATTCATTCAATGCATGACAAAGATGCAAGATCATGGTTTACCCTGGGGCCAAATTCAAAGCCCTTTTCACTAACTTGTTTGGAAATAAGATGTACAAATTCCACTTAAAAAACTAGGAAAATAGCAATGGAATAAGAATTTTGAAGAAAGGAAATTAATAAATATTAAGGATGAAGTAGAAAAAATAAATGAATAAAATCAGCAAAGTTTGGTCTTATAAGTTAGTTGCCCAGTCATGTCTGACTCTTTGCAAACCGATGGACTGTAGCCTGCCAGGCTCCTCTGTCCATGGAATTTTCTAAGCAAGAATACTGGGGTGGGTTGCAACATCCTTCTCCAGGGGAATCTTCCCAACCCAGGGATCAAACCCAGGTCTCCTGCATTGCAGGCAGATTCTTTACCACTGAGCCACCAGGGAAGCCAAATATTTTGGTAGATTCCCAAATTATTTCATTTCTATATAAGTAGGCTAAGAAAAATATCTTAAAAGAAAGTAAAAATACAGGCCTTAGGAATAAGAAATGAGGTGCTGCTTTGGATATGGTAGAGTGTTAATAAAATTATAGGAACATATTATAGAAAATACCATAAAAATATAACTATAATTCTATTAGAAATAGACAAGTTTCTAGTAAAATATAAAGCACTCTAAAAGTAAAAAATATATTATTCAAAAAAATTAAAGAATAAATTAGTTTTCTACTGTTTTTTTTTCAGTTACTTTTCCCCTGCAAAAATTTAAAAAAATTTATTTTTACTAATTCTTTCTAATAGAAAGGCTTCATTCATTTTTTCTTTCAAATAATCTCAATGTTCTCTAACAGTTATTTTGCTTCAATTAACTTACTAACTGCTACTCCAAAGGAAAAAATTGGAAGATTTTCTGTAAGTTAAAAGCCTAGAAAGTCCTAAAAACAAATACACGTCTATTTTATGAATAAATGTTAAAGTAACTTGCATGCTATTTAAAAAATATAGCATTCTCACTGCAAATGTTCTAAGCTTAGGTTGCTTATTTTCTTGACACAGAAACTTCCATAGAACCTTTTGAAACAGAATAACAAATTCTATTTTGAAAGTATGGAGTATCATTTTTCTATATGAAATAATAGCTTGTTAACCTGGCTGTGTTTTATTTAAGATCAAAGAGACAATTAACTTTTTCAGTTCAGTTCAGTTCATTCACTCAGTCGTGTCCAACTCTTTGCGATCCCATGAATCGCAGCACGCCAGGCCTCCCTGTCCATTGTTAGTTTCTGATAAATAAAGTATAAATAATCATGCCTCAAATTGCTATTTCAAAAATATTCTGCTTGATTTTGATTTCTATAGAGCCTCTTTATAGTGTTACTGGTATTAAATTTACATAACTTGTTGAAATTTTACACGTTGATTCCTTTTCTTAAATAATTCTGCCATTAAATAATGCTAAAATTCTATACAAAATGTTTCCATTCAATGTAGGTTCATCATAATCTTTTTGTTCTAAACACATACCTAACAATATAAAGAAAATGAAATCTCAGCTAGCATTTAAAATAGTAGCTGTAAAATATTCCTCAATGTCTTTGAAAGTCATATAGGAGTTGTTTTTAAAAATAAATGTCTTCAAAAACTTTGCAAATTCTAATATGCAATTTTATTTTTATAAAGCAATTTTATAAATGATTTTTAAATCTTGGAGAAGGGAGAAAACACATTGTCTTAAGAATTAAGTAGGCAGATAAATTCAATGGCAGAATGTTTCCCCAGCCCAGCTCCTCCTTTTTCTGCATTTTTGATCTCAATAACTGGCATTCTCTCAGTTAACTCTAGTAATTTCATGTCCTTTTGTCTCTGATATCCTAACCCATAGGTCACCAGGTTGTCTTAGTTTCTCGAGTCTTATTATTCACCTTTTACTCCCAAAGTCGACTTAATTTAGGCTTCTATTCTCTCTTTCCATTTGCAATAGTTCATGTCTGCTTATGATTGCTTGCCTGGTGGATCAGTTAAAAACAACTGCCTATAATGTAGAAGACTTGGGTTTAGTTCCTGGGTTGGGAAGATCCCCTGGAGGAGGGCATGACAACCCATTCCAATATTCTTGCCTGGAGAATCCCCATGGACAGAGGAGCCTGGCCGGCTGCAGCCCTTGGGGTTGCAAAGAGTCAGACATGACTGAGTGACTAAGCATATGTTGTTGCAAGGTAAAGAGATATCCATGATCTATTCAGTTCAGTTAAATTCAGTCTCTCAGTCATGTCCGACTGTTTGCGCCCCTAGGGACTGTAGCATGCTAGGTCTCCCTGTCCATCACCAACTTCCAGGATTTACTCAAACTCATGTCCATTGATTCGGTGATGCCATCCAACCATCTCATTCTCTGTCTTCCCCTTCTTCCCCCGCCTTCAATCTTTCCCAGCATCAGGGTCTTTTCAAATGAGTCAGCTCTTTGCATGAGGTTGCCAAAGTATTGGAGTTTCAGCTTCAACATCAGTCCTTCCAATGAACACTAAGGACTGATTTCCTTTAGGATGGACCGGTTGAATCTCCTTGCAGTCCAAGGGACTTTCAATTGTCTTCTCCAACACCACAGTTCAAAAGCATCAATTCTTCGGCGCTCAGCTTTCTTTATAGTCCAACTCGCACATCCATACATGACTACTGGAAAAAAAACAGCCTTGACTAGATGGACTTTTGATGGCAAAGTAATGTCTCTGCTTTTTAATATGTTGTCTAGTCTGGTCATAACATTTCTGCCAAGGAGTAAGCGCTTGTAATTTCATGGCTGCAGTAACCAACTGCAGTGATTTTGGAGCCCAAAAAAATAAAGTCTGACACAGTTTCCCCAACTATTTGCCATGAAGTGATGGGACCCGATGACATGATATTAGTTTTCTGAATGTTGAGCTTTAAGCCAACTTTTTCACTCTCCTCTTTCACATTCATCCAGAGAGCTTTCAGTTCTTCTTCACTTTCTGCTATAAGGGTGGTGTCATTTGTACATCTGAGGTTATTGATATTTCTCCTGGCAATCTTGATTCTGGCTTGTACTTCATCCGGCCCAGCATTTCTTAATACATATTCTGTGTATAAGTTAAATAAGCAGGTTGACAATATACAGCCTTGACATACTCCTTTCCTATTTGGAACCAGTCTGTTGTTCTATGTCCAGTTCTAACTGTTGCTTCCTGACATGCATACAGATTTCTCAAGAGGTAGGTCAGGTGGTCTGGTATTCTCATCTCTTTCACAATTTTCCACAGTTTATTGTGATCCACACAGTCAAAGGCTTTGGCATAGTCAATAAGGCAGAAATAGATGTTTTTCTGGAACTCTCTTGCTTTTTCCATGATCCAGCAGATGGCAATTTGATCTCTCGTTCCTCTGCCTTTTTTAAAACCAGCTTGAACATCTGGAAGTTCACACTTCATGTATTGCTAAAGCCTGGCTTGGAGAATTTTGAGCATTACTTTACTAGCATGTGAGATGAGTGCAATTGTGTGGTAGTTTGAGCATTCTTTGGCATTGCCTTTCTTTGGGATTGGAGTGAAAACTGACCTTTTCCAGTCCTGTGGCCACTGCTGAGTTTTCCAAATTTGCTGACATATTGAGTGCAGCACCTTCACAGCATCAGCTTTTTGAAAATTGCTCAACATTGAGTTCCATCACCTCCACTATTTTGTTCATAGTGATGCTTCCTAAGGCCCACTTGACTTCACATTCCAGGATGTCTGGCTCTAGGTGAGTGATCACACCATCATGATCATTTGGGTCCTGAAGATCCCTTTTGTCCAGTTCTTCTGTGTATTCTTGCCACCTCTTCTTAATATCTTCTGCTTCTGTTTGGTCCATACCATTTCTGTCCTTTATCGAGCCCATCTTTGCATTAATTGTTTCCTTAGTATGTCTAATTTTCTTGAAGAGAACTCTAGTCTTTCCCATTCTATTTTTTCCTCTATTTCTTTATCTATTTCTCTATTTCATGATCTATTGGTTGTATGTAAATTTTACCTGAGTAGCTATATCCAAATTTTCTTTTATTTACTAACTCTTTTAAATTTGAAACTAACTACAGATGGTGATCGTAGCCATGAAATTAAAAGATGGTTACTCCTTGGAAGGAAAGTTATGACCAATCTGGAGAGCATATTAAAAAGCAGAGACATTACTTTGCCAACAAACGTCCATCTAGTCAAGGCTATGGTTTTTCCAGTGGTCATGTATGGATGTAAGAGTTGGACTGTGAAGAAAACTGAGCGCTGAAAACTTGATGCTTTTGAACTGTGGTGTTGGAAAAGACTCTTGAGAGTCCCTTGGACAAAGAGATGCAACCAGTCCATCCTAAAAGAAATCAGTCCTGGATGTTCATCAGAAGGACTGATGATGAAGCTGAAACTCCAGTACTTTGGCCACCTCATGAGAAGAGCTGACTCATTGGGAAAGACCCTGATGCTGGGAGAGATTGGGAGCAAGAGGAGAAGGGGGCAACAGAAGATGAGATGGCTAGATGACATCACAAACTCGATGGACATGAGTTTGGGTAAACTCCAGGAGTTGGTGATGGACAGGGAGGCCTGGCGTGCTGTGGTCCATGGGGTCACAAAGTGTAGGACACGACTGAGTGACTGAACTGAACTGACAGTTGGAATTACAAGCTGTACCACAGCTTTACCAGCTGAGGCACATGAACCCTGTTGTAATGTGTGAGACCTGGGTTCGACCCCTGGATTGGGAAGATACCTTGGAGAAGGGAAAGGCTACCCTCTTCATTAATCTGGCCTAGAGAAATCAATAGACTGTATAGTCCATGTGGCTGCGAAGAGTCAGACACAACTGAGTGACTTTCACATACTGAAAATGCCTACTCCTACTTACAGTTGGAATTATAACCTGCCTCCCTGCCAGGTTTCAAGCCAAAAGTACCCTTTCAGATTTCCTGCCCAGCCATGTTCTTTCCTTAGTTCTGGTGGATCTCCAGGCTGTTAGCTGCTTGGCCTGAACCTGTCAGTATTTCTAATTAATGTTAAACTTCTCTAAAGATAAATTTGCTTTTATTATTTCAACTTTAGCTAATATTTAATATATCTTCTCAATTTCTGTTGGCTTATCTGTTTTCTGACCCTGGATTTGCCTCATTTACTTTTTCAGTGTTAGTTACTCAGCTGTGTTCAACCTTAGTGACCCCATGGGCTGAAGCCCTCCAGTCTCTTCTCTCCATGGGATTCTCCAGGCAAGAATACTACAGTGGGTAGCCACTCCCTTCTCCAGGGGATCTTCCCTCATCCAGAGATTGAACCCCAGTCTCCTGCATCATGGACAGATATTTTGATTCTTTACCATCTGAGCCATGAAGGAAACCATCACAGACTACCAGTCAGAAAGATCTGGATTAAAGTTAAGGCTCTGCATCTTACTGATTGTAAGACTGTTTTTCGGGTTTTCAGAGAGCTGAATAGTGTTCTGAGCCACATTGGTCAATAGCAAATGGGGATAATTAAATCATGAACTTTGGGGGAAAGCATAGCTGGAGAGCATATGTGAATCTCCCAACAGAGTACCTGACTCACAGAAATTACTCAAGAACTGTTATTTCCTTTCCAGTCTTACATGTGCTGTGTTATTCATTTTGGTCACTTACCAAGACCTTTCAACCTACTATTGCAGGTAGCACAATTGGGAGTATGTTGTTTGAAGCACATCAGATAGGAAAGAAATGAATTACAGTGTCAAAAAGTCCTTGACCTTTCTGCCCATGCTAACCAGTGAACTCTGACAGGTGCTAATTGAATTTGTCTGCCCTGGAAAATTTAATGAAAACTCAAGGTTATTTCATGTTGATGTGATTAGTCAAGCCCAAAGGGATACTGTTTGGTAAATTCTCCCAACCAGTAAATGTTATTTTGGTAAATTCTCCTAAACCCGTGGGCAAAAGGAGTTATCATGAGAGACATATTATTAATTAAATATATCTTGAATTTGTGTCAGTCAGTCAGTCATCTCTGACTTTAGGCTCCTCTGTCCATGGAATCCTCCAGGCAAGAATACCTGAATGGGTTGCCATTCCTTTCTCTATGGAATCTTTCTAAGCCAGGTATCAAACCTGGTTCACCTACCTTGCAAGCAGATTCTTTACCATCTGAGCCACCAGGGAAGCCCATATCTTGCATAACTATACTTCAGGAACATATTAAAGATGGGAAAATTTCTCCTTAGGCAAACTCTTCCAATTTATTATTGACTGTTGATAATAAAGAACCCAGGTCTCCCACATTGCAGGCAGAAGCTTTACCATCTGAGCCACCAGGGAAGTCCAATAATATGCTTGGACAGGGAAATGCAAAAAAATGTTAATGAGAATTAAACATAATAAGAATGTCTATATTTGAAAGCTTGGTACATGTTGGTGGTACCTCAGATGGATAAAACAACCAATTAACTTTTCACATAAAATATCCTTGCTTGACAGCTATCTTCTTATGGCACAAAACAAATATAACAATACGTAAGAGTGCCTACTGCTTACCTGGAAATCAAGCATGCTCAGAACCTTCTCAGAGAACAAAACACTTTAAGTCCAAGACTACACACTGTCCGTTTCTCCATTTAGTGCTGAAACTTTCTGGCAACTGACATGTCCCTGCCTTCTGACACTCTCTTCCACCTCATTATCTAGAGCTAGGATGCTCATTTATACAAGCTGCACCTCAACCTAACTATCCCAGGACCTCCAGCTCCAAGTTCTTTGCTGCCACCAGCAGGAATGAGTGTACTAGCTTGCACCAAATCATTGCTAGCACCCCAGCGCTCTGGGAGACACGCTGCTGTGAAGGAAACAAATGACTACATCGGATGAGAAAGCAAGAAAGGAGAGAGCTGAGGTCAGAGAACCCTGGGCTAGCCGACTGCTGACACATTGCTGTTGATGTTTCCTTTGTTTTGATTGCAACCTTTTCTTTTTCTTTCTTATTCTTTTGGAAAAATGGTTTCCTTAGTTTACTAAGGTTTAGAAAACATTCAGACCATGAAATATTTCAAGCTAAACTTTATAAGCTATCTACTTTCTTTTGAAAAGCTACAAATTATAATTTTATGGAAAAACAGGTTTTCTGTTTTAAATTTTCTGAAAGAAGGGCTAAAACATCATGAAAAATGTTATTGCTATCAACTGTAAACAATCCACCAGCTTGCTGTTTCTTTAAATTGAGGGAACAGACTTAGTTTTATATTATCCTTTATCATTCAGATATGCATTTTATCTAGTTCTTCATCCATATGATAAAATTTCCAAATCTTATAAACTTAAGTTTATGGAACAAATACACTATGGAACCTGAAAATACTGCTATGATGTTAAAGTCAGATTCATAATAAGTTGCAATACAAGTAGATAGTAAGTACAAATAGTAAGTGAACAAATCTCAAAAATAGTTGCTACAATCTATTTGTACAGTCTCAAAAATAGTTGGATTTTTTTTGAGATTCTTTTTTATGTGGACCACTTTTTAAGTCTTTACTGAATTTGTTACAATATTCCTTCTGTTTATGTTTTGGTTTTTTGGCCACGAGTCATCTGGAAAATTAGTTCCCCAACCAGGGATCAAACCGATACCCATCAGAAGGCCAAGTTTTAACCACCGGACTGCCAGGGAAGTCCCTCCAAAAGTTGAGTTTTGGCTTCCACGTAGGTGAAGAATTAAATGTAGTAAAACAGTTATAAAACAACTGTTCCATATGCCAGGAGTTTGGTTATACTGGGAATCAATGGAAATAGTATGGCATATTGCAAATAGCAAGAGCTTTCATAGTTAAATGCATTTTGGTTTGAATTTTAGGTATAAATATGTAGACTACAGAATCCTGGGAAAGTTACTTGACCTTGGCACTAAATTCTCTTATCTCTCAAAAGTCAGAAATAGAAACAGAATATAAACTATTGTCCAATATTGCTTATGCAAATGAAAAGCATGCACACAAAACTGCACTATGTATTAACAAAAACACTATATCTAAGGATATGAAACACATCAAAAGAAATGCTACATAGAGTAGAAAGGGGATATGGATCAGGGATGAAGTGAGGGCAACAAAATAAAATAAAAGGCTATGCTTACACAAGTTATGAGAAGGCAGTCAGCCTCCTTCTGCAGCCACCTCTGTCATCATATGAGGGACTCCTGAACAAAGTGACAGAGTGCCAGGAATGGAGGTTCTGCATGGGCTTATCAGCATGGTCTTCTACTCACTGAGGCTGACCTGGCTTCATTTACTGCTGAGTGACCGGTCTACTGGCAGTGGAGACCAAAGCTGAGCCCCGGAAATGCAGCCATTTCTGGGATGGTCAGATAGCTACCTGGTGGAAGGTGGATTATACTGGAGAGCCTCTATCACAGAAGGGGTAGCATTTTGTCCTTACTGGGATATACATTTACTGTGGATCCTGATATGCCCTCCCCGTATGAAATGCTTCTGTCAAAAACAACCATTTACAGACTTAAAAGATGCCTTCACTGTCCCTGTATTCCATGCAACATTGCTTCTGATCAAGGCACTCATTCACAGGGAAAGCAGTTGACAACGTGCTGATACTCATGGAATTGATTGATGTTTCCATGTTCCCGGTCATCCTGAAGTGTTGTTTTGATAGAAGAGAGGAATGGACTTTTAAACACAGTTACAGTGCCAGTTAGACAGCAGAGCATTTCAAGGGTGGGAAAAGATTCCCAGAAGGCTGTGTAAACTCTGAAGAAGCACTCAGTATATTTTGTCTGATAGCCATGATTCATGGGCCCATCCAGGTATCAAAAGATGAAAATGAGAGTAACATCACCTACTACTATGCCTAGTGACCCACTAGCAAAATATCTGCTTCCTGTTTCCATTGCTTTATGCTCTGCTAGTCTAGAGACCTTAGTTTCAAAGAGATAATTCCACAAGGAGACTCAGCAATGATTTCATTGAACTGGAAGTTAAAGATGCCTTCAGCCACTTTGGAGTCCTCACGCCTATAAATCAACTGTCAGAGAAGGGGAGTTTGGTGTTGGTTGAGGGGTTGATCCTGACTGCCAAGGGGGAAATTAAACTGTTATTTCACAATAGATGGAAGAAAGAGTACTTCTGGATAGTATATCTCTGAGTGTTACCATGTCCTGCATTAAGGTCAGTAGAAAACCACAACCTAATCCAAGCAGAACTACTAGTGGTACAGACCCTTCAAGAATAACGTTTCAATTCAACCTGCCAGGAAAAGAACCACAACTAGTGAGGTAATTTTTGAAGGTAAAGGGAATACACAATGGATAGTTAAAGAAGGGAGTTATAATTACCAACCATGATCACCTGACATGTACAGAAGTGAAGATTAATTGTCACAAGTATTTCCTCATTTTGTTATGAATAGTTTTGTGTGTCTATATATGCACATATTAAGAAAATATCTTTGTCTTCTTTCTTCTTTTTTGCCTTTTCATATTAAGTGTATTGAGTATTGAGTTTGTATCAGTATTTACATATTATTAATTTTCATCATAGTATTTAAGATTATCAAGTGAAGAATAAACATTACTCAAAGTTTTTACCTCCTCTTCTGAAAAAGTTGCTTTTTTGATCATACACAGCATAATAATATCATGTTAGATGTAATCATAACCTTGTTGGTGTCTCTACTTAAAGATTAAGTATGGTTTAAGGAGAAGCAGAGGTTCCTTTCTACCTGGGCTACAAATTAATAGTAAAAACTTTTCCAATCAATTTCCAATCCAATTACAATTTTTAACTAAGCTTATACCCAGGCTGCAAGCTTGGCTCTGGCAGTTCATCTTCCTGTGGTAATTGGGGCCACGAGAAAGGCATTCCTAGGCTCCTCTCTAAAATCATGGATGTTCCTGGAAAAGCATGGAAAAACTTAAGGTTCTTGACCTGGTGATCAGCATAGAAATAACAAAAGACTCTCTTCCTATCATCATTACTTTATATCACTGCCATTTGGAAAGGTTCCATTGGTGCTTGATCATAAAGGTAAATTTGCAATCTTGGAGTATAAGGATTGCATATAAGTATAAGGTTGCATATGTCCTTTCAGGGCTTCCCAGGTGGCACTAGTGGTAAAGAACCTACCTGCCAGTGCAGGGGACATAATAGACATGAGTTTGATCCCTGTGTCGGGAGATCCGCTGGAGAAGGAAATGACAACCCACTGCAGTATTCTTGCCTGGAGAATCCCATGGACAGAGGAGCCTGATGGGCTACAGTCTGTGGGGTTCCAAAGAGTCGGACATGACGGAAGTGATTGAGCACTCACGCACATGCCCTAAAGGTCAAACTTACTAACTGTATATTAAAATCTTCTCTGTTCTGATAGTTTAAAAAATTTGCTTGATCCATTAGTTACTGAGAAACTTGTCTCATTTTGCTCACAATGGTAATAATGTCTTAACATTTTCTTCTATATGTGTTAGTTTTTGCTGTATAAATATTATTAGACACATGCACATATACAATGATGATGTGTTCTTGGTGAATAATTTATCACAGTATATTGTTTTTTAACCAAATACTGTTTTTTGGCAAAATGTCTGTTTGATTTACTTTGAAAAGGCTATGCCATTGTTATTATCATTAGTGCTTGTATGCAATTTTTATCACTTAATTTTCACATTTCCCTGCCTAATGTTTTGTATGAGCCTGTTATGAAAGACAAATGCCTCAATTTGGTATTTTAGCTAAGCTTTTAGTCTGTCAACTGGAGAAGTTCATCTGTTGTATTTACTGATTTACTGATATATTCAAATTCATTTCTGACATCTGATTTTTTATCTATTTGTTCTTTCTTTTCTTTCTTGATTTTCTATTCATTTATATCCATCCAGCTTTTTCTATATCTCATTATCTGATGTAGCTAAGCTTTTACTATTTTTGCTTTGTGCTAGTGGACAGATTTTATTCTTATCCTTTTTCTTTTTCCTTTTTTTTTTTTTCCATTAGCGTATCTCTTTAACAGTGTCAAAACAAGGCCAGGGCATTTTTTCCTTTCCTTGGCAACCAAAACCCCTGTGTTTGTGGTTTCCAAGCTATATTCTCATCTGTAAAGAATATCTGAGATTCACTCCCAAGCAATGCAGTATTTATTTCTAATTCTATGTGTGTGCTACTAATATATCAAATGTTCTGAAATTAGAACATAAAAAATATTTTATTAAATGTATTAAATAGTTTAATGCTTTGCTGAAAGTCCCCAGTCTTATGTGCTAATTTCTCAGGGTTTATATGCACGCACCTTACCTTGCAAATTGATACACTAGCAATATAAACACCTGCCAGAGAAGCTGTCCAGTGTTATTGATGTTTCTGTTCTCACTCCCTTCTTCATCTTTGACCTCTGGGGATTTCCCTTCATTTTTGCATACTCAGTGATGCATTTATATAAACAAACAAATAATCATACATATTTATCCAACATTTCTAGGTCCTTTGGTTTCTTCTGAAATTCAAATATTATTTTATCTGGAATATTCCTGAAAAGGGAAGCACCTACTAATCTTTTGATGTTATTTCCTCTCCTAAATTTTACTATTTAGAAAAGGGAAGCAATTAAATACATATTGAAGATATGTCCTAAAAATAGATAATAATGGTAATGGCCAAAAAAACTTTTTTACTTTGTAACTGACACTTTTGTTAAAAATTCATTTATAATTGACCATATACCATTGGTTTAACTGGAAACATTTCTGGCAAGAGAAACAGAAATATCAACACACTATTCCTACAGCTATCATTTTCATCATTGTTATTATTATTGAACATATGGTGGTTTAATATAATTGAGACAAAATTGAATAGTTCTTGATATTCAATTTGTTGAACATACACATTTTTATGGCAGCAATAATTTAATGAATGTAGGGTTCTGGCAGTCTAACAATATACACTGGTAACATTTTGTCAAAAAACATAAATGATTTGGATAGTTAACCTATGAAAAAAGTCCTCAGGGCTTCTCAAGCATCAGAAAAAAAAAATATGAAAAAAACAATAAAACAGAATGTGTGAGGAATTCTAGAAATCCATCCCCTAAAGGCATACATATTAAGCTGGTCAAAATCAGCAAAGGCAGTTATTCCAAGTTTTCCGAGAATGACCAAAAAGTTTATTACAAGTTGAAAAGCATAAAGCGTTTATTCAATAAAATGTGTGGAAACGATAAGAATAGTGGAAGACCGTTTTCCATATTGTCTTTAACTCCCATCCCCTCAAAAATACAATCTTGTCTTTGGAAAAATAACTATTTGGTCTATTTTTTTTTTCTTGCCTATTTAAAGCTGTCCTTAGTCATTGCTTTCATATGACTTATTTTTTTAAATCAGGGTTATTATTTTTAAAATTTTATTTATTTTTATTTTTAGCTGCACTGGTTTTCTTTGCTGTGTGTGAGTTTTCTCTAGTTGTGGCGAGTAGGGGCTTTTCTTAGTGGTGGCTTCTCTTGCTGTGGAGCACACAGTCTAGGGCACTGGGGTTTCAGTGGTTACGGTGCACAGGCTTAGTTGCCCTGAGATATGTGAAATCTTCCCAGACCAGGATTCGAACCTGTGTCCCCTGCACTGGCTGGCAGATTCTTAACACTGGACCACCAGGGAAATCCCTCCTAAGACTTTGTAAAGGCATTTTTTCTGTTGGTTGCATGGGTTATGGGTTAGCATTCAGGCTGGATCTCAACTCCCACAACCCTAAACTTCAAGTCCAGCTGCTGGGTGCATTTACAAGACACTTGAATTTCATAAACATTTGATGTGACTCTGGGATCCACATTTACAAACAGGCCCTATGATGTTTTGTATTCCTTTACTTAGTAAAGACATGAGAAACCTCTTCCCGTGAAATGATTTTTGCCAGATGCTCTGGAGGACACAGACACTGTCCTCAATGTCGGTGGACATTTTCAATCTGCAATGGCAGATGGACAACAAAGACCAAAAACTTTTAAGAAACTGTGTGTGCAATTTGAATTGTTGACCCAATGTCACAGGAACTAAGAGGAGATTAAAACTACAAAGCAGGGAAATTCTCGAGAAGGAAGTACCTTTGTGGGGTACAGTATGGATTTGTGGTTGTCACTGAATGAATCACTCCTGTATTTCACATATTTAACATGTCTTCTTAGCTGTGAAATTACTTTCCTAATTAATCTCTCTATCTACAGTTTCTCTCTGATTCAAATCATCCTCTACCTTCCTGCTAGGTTAACTTTCGGAAATACAAATCAGGTTGTATTACCCACCTGCTTAAAATCCTTTATTAAACATTGGGGTACACGTGTCTCTTTCAGTTCTGGTTTCCTCAGTGTGTATGCCCAGCAGTGGGATTGCTGGGTCATAAGGCAGTTCTATTTGCAAATTTTTAAGGAATCTCCACACTGTTCTCCATAGTGGCTGTACTAGTTTGCATTCCCACCAACAGTGTAAGAGGGTTCCCTTTTCTCCACACCCTCTCCAGCATTTATTGCTTGTGGACTTTTGGATCTCAGCCATTCTGACTGGTGTGAAGTGGTACCTCATTGTGGTTTTGATTTGCAGTTCTCTAATAATGAGTGATGTTGAACATCTTTTCATGGAGGATTACTCAGCCATGAAAAAGAATACACTTGAATCAGTTCTAATGAGATGGATGAAACTGGAGCCGATTATGCAGAGTGAAGTAAGCCAGAAAGGAAAACACCAATACAGTATACTAACACATATATATGGAATTTAGAAAGATGGTAATGATGACCCTGTATGCGAGACTGCAAAAGAGACACAGATGTGTAGAGCGGACTTTTGGACTCTGAGGGAGAGGGAAAGGGTGGGATGATTTGGGAGAATGGCATTGAAACATGTATACTATCATGTAAGAAACGAATCGCCAGTCTATGTTCGATGCAGGATACAGGATGCTTGGGGCTGGTGCACGGGGAGGATCCAGAGAGATGATATGGGATGGCAGGTGGGAGGGGGGTTCATGTTTGGGAACTCATGTACACTCGTGGCGGATTCATGTCAATGTATGGCAAAACCAATACAGTATTGTAAAGTAAAATAAAGTAAAAATAAAAATTAAAAAAGAAATCCTGTATTGATTCTCCATTTTCTTCAAGATATAGTGAAAACTGTGTTTTGGGAATTTGTTTCTACTTATCTTTCTGGCCTCCTTTGGATTAACATGCAGAATTGTCTGACGGTGACCTTGGGATCTCATTCTAAGTTGCCTGGACAATGAGCCAGCTGGAAACTATGGCCCCTTCTCCAAACGGGAGCAGCTTTAACCCACATTCTGCTATCTCTGGACCCCACAATCCTCATGGTGCATCTCAAATTTTAAGGCAACTCTTCCAAACAAATGGATGGACCCTAAAGTCTGCCTCACTGAACAGCTTGCTCTTTTCTGATGATTAAAGCTTCTTTACCATGCTTTCATCTTTGCTGTTCTAAATTTGTATACAGTTATGTCCCTCTCCTAGAAAACAAACCATTCTGTAAAACTCTGTGGCCCTGCCTGCCTTTCAGTAGGAATGATAAAAGATGAAGATCCTCTATACCTTTCCTTGCTGAAGGATCTGCAGTAGCTCTTGGTTGTCAGTTTTTGCTTATTAAGCTACATTGACACACAGGCCCTGAATCTCAGCAACCTACAAAACAGCGCTGTATTTCTTGCTCATGTTAGGAGTTCACTGTTATGAATTGGCTGCAGCCCTATTCCTCTTGTCTTCTTGTTATAGCATCCAGGCTGAAGGAGCTGTCACTTTCCAAGATATGCTCATTTATATGGGAAGGAAAAACAGCATGAGAACAGGCAGAAATGCACGATATTTCTTAAGGACTCTGCTCAGATGTGGAATGTGTCACATTTGCTCCACTGCTATCGATCAAAGCAATAGAGAGGAGGGCTTATAATTTCACAGGAGGTTCTGGAGATCCTGTGGCAATGGTAGGGTTATTATTATATAACCTCTTACTGGAAGGGAGAGCACATATTTTGGAACAATAATAATATTGACTACAGTTGCTCTGTACTATTTCCATATTTACTATTATATCACTAGACAATAATACTTAAGAAGTAGCAAGTCTTTTATTTTGAGGATGCATGCACGGAGAAGAAAAAGATACTTAAAATAAAATTTCAAGGCCAGGCCATGTGAAGTTACATCATAGACTCTTGAGAATGCTCTTTCCAAAAGGATCAGAAAACTCAAAGACCTTTGACTAGGGTGGCCTGCAAAGGGGATGACTGTTTCCTTTTCTCAGATAGTGCTTGCAAGAGAATTGGTATCTGTGGATTTCCCCCCTCATTTCCATAAGTTTCCTTCTTTGGATGTGTTAATCCTTGATATCTAGTTTGAGCTCTAATAAATCTGATAAAGGGCTTCCCTGGTGACTCAGAAAGTAAAGAATCCTCTTGCATTGCAGGAGACCTGGGTTTGACCCCTGGGTTGGGAAGATTCCTTGGAGGAGGTTGTGGCAATACACACCAGTATTCTTGCCTGGAGAATCCCCTGGGCAGAGGACCTGGTGGGCTACAGTCCATGGGGTCACACTGAGTTGGACATGACTGAGCAACTATAGCACAGCACAGCACAGATCTCATAACACCCGCTAATGATGGGATGAATGGTCATTACACACCAGGGGGGCAGTTTTTGTTTTCCTTAGGCAAATGAGTTCAATATCCTGCTAAAACTACTTAACTATGCTAAAGTTTCTTCCAGTCTTAAAAATCTATAATAGTTCTTATGTAAGAGTGAAGTGACATAAAGAAAGAGAAAAACATATAGCGTATGAATGCTTACATGGAATCTAGATAAATGGTACAGAGGAACCTATTTGCAGGGCAGGAATTAGAGGTGCAGACATAGAGAATGGATGTGTGGATAGGGAGTGGGGGTTGTGATGAGCTGGAGGAGATTGGGAATGAAATATATACACTGACCATATGTGAAACAGATAGCTAGTGGGAAGCTGCTATAAAGCACAGAATGCTCAGCTGGTGCTCTGTGGTGACCCTGAGGAGTGGGATGGGACGGTGGAAGGGATACCCAAGAGGGAGACAATGTATATATACTTATAGCTGATTCACTTCATTGTACAAGAGAAACCAACACAATATTGTAAAGCAACTACACCAGTAAAAATAAAAGAAGGTACTGACTTGTAATTATTTAAAATCTATTTAGTCCATATTGAAAAATTGTTTCAGGCATATGGTTAATAACTGAAGAATTAAAATTTTGCATATTTCATAGTAGTGTTAGTTATTTAAAGATACATGTGTGCAAATTATTCTGTATTGGATCAGAACAAATAACAAGTGAAATAAAATTACTGCACATAGATTCAACTATACATGGTAAAATTTCTATAAATATTGGTTTGAAAAATATGTAACTTTATGCATGTTTATAACTATTACATTTTATATAATCTCACAAACCACTATGTTTATCTAATATGGTGCTATTAAAATTTGAGTTATATAGTGATACTTTTTTGCTATAGACTGCTTCTTATTCACTAAATCTCAGATATTTGTTTTAAATTTAACAATTTAATCATTTAAATAACATTTTATCTTAAATTGTAAACAATTATTCTGTTTGGGACAATCCCTTGGAGTAGGACGTGGCAACCCACTCCAGTATTCTTGCCTGAAAAATCCCATGGATAGAGGAGCCTGGAGAGCTACAGTCCATGCGGTCTCAAAGAGTCAGATATGAGTGAGTGGCTGAGCACACAATTGTTCTGGATGTGGCTTTAGTAAACATTAGTAAACATTTGAGTAAGTTTATTTCTAGAAATTATAGAACTCCTGTTCGGCACATGTAAACAGTCTTTTAATCAAATATTACCATTGCTATTGATTGTAGAAATAGGGACATGAGGTATAAAGAACCATACAACTGAAACACTCATGGCCAAATAGCAGGGAGACAAAGAACTGTGACTTGGGTAGCAGGACACAATACTAAACCTGAACAGGCTGCTATGAAATTCAGTTCTCTCCTTTAAGTTTTAGGTGCTTTTCCTACATTGTTGGTGAGAATGTAAATTGGTGTAGCCACTATGTAAAACAGTATGGAGATTCCTTAAAAAACTAAAAATAGAGTTTCCATATGATATTACAATCTGTCTCCTGGGAATATATTTAAAGAAAACTCTAATTTGAAAAGATGCATACACATCAGTGTTCCTAGCGGCACTATTTACAATTCCCCAAACATGAAAGCAGCCTAAATGTCCATCTACAGATGAATAGATAAAGAAAATGTGGCCCATATAGGTAATGGAATGTTAACTATGAAAAAGAATGGAATAACACCACTTGCAACAACATTAGACCTAGAGATTATAATACTAAATGGAGCCAAATATCATATAATATTGCTTATATGTAGAATCTTAAAATAATGATACGAGTGAGCTTATTTACAAAGCTGAAATAGACTCACAGATATAGAAAACAAACTTATAATTACCAAACAAGATAGTGGAAAGGGGGTGCAGGAGATAAATTAGGATTCTGGGGTTAACATATACACATTTGTTGTTCAGTTGCTAACTTGTGTCTGACTCTGCCATCTTACGGACTGCAACAAGCCAGGCTCCTCTGTCCTTCACTATCTCAATAGAATTTTCTAAAATTTATGTCCATTGAATTGGTGATGCTATATAACAATTTCTTCCAGTGCTGCCCCCTTTTTTTTGCCTAAAATCTGTCCCAGCATCAGAGTCTTTTTACATCAGGTGGCCAAAGTACTGGAGCTTCAGCTTCAGCAACAGATACACACTACTATAAATAAAATAGGGAAACAGCTAGGACCTACTGTATAACAATGGAGAAGGAAATGGCAACCCACTTCAATATTCTTGTCCGGAGAATTTCATGGCCATGGGGTCGCAAAGAGTCAGACATGACTAAGTGACTGTCACTCACTCATTCACTGTATAGCACAGGGAACTATACTCAATATCGTCCAATAACATATAATGGAAAAGAATCTAAAAAAGTATATATATATATATACATATATGCATGAATACAATGTATGAATTCACATATATATAAATGTATGAATTCATATATATGTATATACCTATATATGAATATATATAGTGTATTTTTATACATGAATCTGAAAATGTGTATGTATATATATATATGCATGAATCATACAATGTATGAATACGAATATATGTATATATATATATATATATATATATACACACTTTTCTCAGATACTTTTTTGTTATAAGTTATTACAACAGAGTATAGTTCCCTTTGCTATACATTAGGTCCTAGTAGTTTCCCTATTTCACTTATAGTAGTGTGTATTAAGGGCTTCTCTGGTGGCTCAGATGGTAAAGAATCTGCATGCAATGCAGAAGACCCAGGTTCGATCCCTAGGTCAGAAAGATCCCCTGGAGAAGGGAATGGCTACCCACTCCAGTATTCTTGCCTGGAGAATTCCATGGACAGAGGAGCCTGGTGGACTACTGTCCATGGGGTCACAGAGTCGGACATGACTGAGCCACTAACACTTTCACTTTCATACATATATATACACATATTCTTTTCCATTTGCTGTACACATGAAATTAACACAACATTGTAATATATTTCAGTAGTATATATAATTAAAAAATTAAAAAATGAGAACATTGAATTATTTAATTTCAGTGACATGTTCCAAAATGATATACCTGTGATTTTCTTAATTTGTGTAATTTATTTCATGAGATGAGGAAAAACTTGTCTTCAGCATTATTTTCAAATCTTGAAGATTAAAATATGTCAATCTTATAATCATATTTTTGATCTATACATTCCTATGTATCTTAAGAGAAGAAAAGCTTTTCTTATCTTTGTTCACAATATTCTTATTCTTATAATCCTTTAATATCCAACCTCATTTTGATATTTTCCTTCACAACTTATACTGGTATACTTTTTGATTAGTATGTCAAATAAAATTATTTTTTATCTACACATACTCATTACATGGGTGCAAAATACTCATTATATGAATAGTCTATCCTTTCTATGAATTTCACAGTGATATGTCTATTCATGAAATAAGGAAAAGCCAAACTTATTCAGCTAAATTATGCTTTTCACAGTGTCATAAATTAAAATAAACATCAAAAAATACAAAAGCAAAACTCCAGTTGGAACAAATTTTGAAAAGTTATTGTTATTTACAACTATTTCTAATGGAAAAATCCAGTATTATTGTGTAATAAATTCCATCCTCTAGAATATGTTTTAAATTATTTTTCTTATTCAAATGAGCTTGTATTCCTTTATCTACTTTTCACTCTCTTGATTTAATACTCTCTGCTTCTTTTCTTATGCAATAGAATATTCAAATCCATGGAAAGATGATTAATAAAAGCAGTTTGAAAGTTGTCAAAGAATGGAATTGTTAAAAACAGATATTATCAAAATAGAAAATTAGTAAATTCTAAACAATAGCTTTGTATAGCTTCATGCAAAGGTGAATGGTTTTATTTCTTTAATTCTAAAATTCTCTACACAGTTTCACTATAATCTAATGTAGACTGTATCATTATACAACATAGTTGATCAAGTTATTTCTTTGATACTGTTTTGCACAGATAAGGCAAGAGCTTTGTTCCAAAGCAGAACCTATAGTTTGTCTTTACATTGCAAATAAATTATCATATATATATTTTAGTTACTTAAAACTAAAGATGTACATCATTTATGGTTTTAAGTAGTTATAAACTATATCAAAGATGCAAAAATATACATAACACATGCTCATGACTTAAAAATAATAATAAAAGAACATCCTTATATTAACCACCTAGCTAAAAAAGATAGAACATGATGTATCTATGAATATTCTGCCTGCCTTTCTCCATTCTGTCTGTATTCCTTCTTCCAATAGTTCCTGAATTTTGTGTTTATCAATCTCTTGCTTTTTAACATGTATCAATGTATACCTAACACTACACTACTTACTTGCCTACTTTACAAACCTTACAGAAGTAGATTAGTACTTTTAACTGTTACCATCTAATGTTTTTCATTTTTATCACTATTGCATTTTTGATTGTTACTAATCGATGAGGTCCTAATCTAAGTTGCATTGCTGTACATGCATGCATGCATGCTAAGTCACTTCAGTTGTGTCTGTCTCTTTGCAAGCCCTCCAGGCTCCTCTGTCCAAGGGATTCTCCAGGCAGTAATACTGGAGTGGGTTGCCTTGCCCTCCTCCAGGCGATCTTCCCGACTCAGGGATCAAACGTGCTAGTCTTATGTCTCTTGCATTGGCAGGAGGGCTCTTTACCACTAGCACCACGTATGAACTCTACTACATTTTGCTTATCTATTTTTCTGTCAGTGGAAGATTGGGTTATTTCAAGCGTTAGTCCTTCCAAATTGTACTGCTGTGAACACTCTTGCAATTTTCTCCCGGGCAAACCAACAGGAATGGAACTGCTGGACTATATGGTACTCACATCTTTAGATTCATTAATAATGCAAACTTGATTTCCATGAATTCCAGGTTATATGAATAATTCCATCCATTACCAGTTTGTAGGTGTTTTAGTTATTCCACTTCCATACCAAGAACTTTTCCATGACAGTTGAAATCTTAGTATCTACAGGGCACATTTTTATCTTATGATTTTAACCTACTTCACCCTGCATACTGTGCTGTGTATTCTTAGTCACTCAGTCGTGTCCATCTCTTTGCAACCCTGTGGACTGAAGCCTGCCAGACTCCTCTGTCCATGGGGGTTCTACAGGCAAGAATACTGGAGTGGGTTGCCATACTCTCCTCCTCCCCTGCTTACTACTTCTGTGAAATAGCTCAACTTAAAAAAAATTATTATTGGGTATTATTACTATATTGTTATTGAATTTGAAAATTTTAAAGATGTTTTCAACAGTCATCCTTTGCCTTTTTATTCTAGGTGTTGTGAAAATCTCTCTTTCATGACCTATCTTTTCACTTCTTTTATTCTTTTTTTCAGTGAAAATTTTAATTTTAATGTAGTTAATTTTTTTTTTTTGCAGTTTGCTTATTTCTCACTTGTTTAAGAAATTTAGAGTAAGTTTTACTCTCTCTATGTCCCTGTCTCCATCTGTCTGTCTCTCTTGTACTTGTGCTTTGGAGGCATTTTATTTTCTAGTTTACTTAAATGCAGCCATCACCTTGGGAACTACTTCATGTAAGAATCACTAACCAAACTACACACTGTCCAGCAAGACATGCCTCCTTAGCTGTTACTTGCCTGCTCTTCTTAGGATGGATGAAAATCAAAGCCCTGGGCCACAGGAAATTAGCACAGCTTCTAGTTTCAGTCCTGGTTGGCTCTGCAAAGCCCTACTTTCTCATCAGCTTCAAATAATTAAAAAAAGAAAAATTATACTCAGCATTTTAAATTGCATTTTACCTAGTAATTGTCTCAGATCTGCATTTCTACAAATGTGAGTTCTTTTGTTATTTTTTAAATTATTATTCAGAAATGGTTTCATTCAGTGCAGTATTGAAGACTACAATATCTGTGTACATGAGTTTCTTTTTTATTCAAAATTGTTTTTTTCACAGTTAATATTATTGGGTAACTTAATCAAAATGGTTGCCATTGCCCCATTCTGTTTATTCCTTTCACAGTAGTAGCAGTCTTGCTCTGTACTCTGTGACACCACTCAACCATAATTACTAAAATTGACCTTAAGAATAGCCATTACATCAGCTAATCTTCACATTATAATGTGATTCATGGTAAAATTTCCACACCTGAAAAACATGTACTTTATCAAGGCCAATCTCTCTTGGACTTGAACTGGGCAATATGGAATCAGTCAGTTGCAGGAATGCAGATGATAAAGCATTCAGGAAAGATGACCGTGAGTATAATGGTCCACAAGTGAACCAAGGACTCTAAAGCCAAAAGATAGATCAAAACTAAGCAGAGAAGACAGTGAGTTGGTTTATTGCCTCAGAAAACATAGAATTAGATTAACATAGCAGAGGGTAGCAAGTTATTAGAAAGAATAATTATTTTTTAACTTCTGTTCTTAAATGTTTGCTGAAGATAGCATAGTCCCTGAATTGTCCTAGTATATTGAAAGGACATTCATGTCCGGTGCTTCCAGAGAATGTCGGCATTAGAGTATAGATCAGTGCCATCTTTATTAAAAGCCAAGTCCTTTCATTTTTAAATTTGTCATAAATTGATCCTTTATTAAATTACAATAAAAATAGTTGAAATGTAAAAATTCGACAAACAAAATGCAAACCCATATTTTCAAAATATTTTCTCTTGTTTTATTATTTGTTTATTTTTAAAATTTATTTTATTGAAGTATAGTTGCCTTGACAATGTTGCATTAATTTCAGCTGTCCAGCAAAGTATATATAGCACAGAGAACTATATTCAATATCCTGTGGTAAATTACAGTGTAAATACATATTTAAAAAGTTAGATTTAGTAAACAAAACACTGCATCACTTGTGTCTTCTGCCTTGTTAGGAGAATTCTTTACCACTGTTTCACCTGGGAAGCCCATGTTTTCGTGTACTATTGTTCAAATGGAAGTTTGGAAAGGTTGAGTACTATTATAGACTGAATTGTGGTTGTTGTTTAGTCACTAAGTCATGTCCAGCTGTTTTTATGACCCCATGGAATGTAGCCTACCAGGCTCCTCTGTCCATGGGATTATCCTGGCAAGAATACTGGCATGGTTTGCTATTTCCTTCTCCAGAGGATCTTCCCAAACCAGGGATCAAATTCACATCTCTTGCATTGGCAGGCAGGTTCTTTACTGCTGAGCCACCTAGGAACCATAGACTGAATTAGATGCTGTCAAAAGTCATATGATATATTCCCAACCCTCAGTACCTCAGAATATGAGTGTATTTGGAGAGAGGACATTTAAAGAAGTAATTAAAGCAAACTGAGGTCATATGGGTGGGCCTTATTCCCATATGACTAGTGTCATAAGAAGAGAAGATCAGGACACAGGCATATATATAGAGAAGACCATGTGAAGATGCAGGGAGAAGGCAGCCATCTGGAGAAAGGCCATGAAGAAACCAAACTTGCCAACATCTTGATCTTGGACTTCTTGTCTCCAGAAATGTAAGACAATACTTTTCTGTTATTTAAGATTCACAGTTTGTGGTATTTTGTTAGAGTAGCCCTAGAAAGCTAATACAGATACATAGAGACAGATTTAACTTGGAGATGCTGAAAGAATTCTTAATACATAATTTAGTAAAAAGTGCCTTGGGTTTCATTGCTGACTAAAGAAACATACTTGTACTCAGTTATCAAAATATTGGTCATTTTGGTTTAAACTGAGAACGATGTAAATGTTTGAAATGGAAAATATTGTATATTATTTTATTTTGTCATTGAATTCTATAAAGGGATGTGACTTGATTTGGGGATTTTAATGTCTCTCTGGGAGCAAAACAATTAGAGATAATTTTAATTTAAGTTTGGGGCATTCTTTATCTTATTAGTAGGTCTATTGTAAAGTCTCTGTGAATTATGTTGAACAACAACATGGAAGTTACTTGCCTGATTTTTCAATGAACTTTCTTTTGGTGACTTTTATTTATTTATTTTTTTAAAACTTTTTATTTGTTTTGGGATGTAGCTGGCTAACAATTTTGTGATAGTTTCAGATGAATAGTGAAGACTCAGCCATATATATATATATGTATATATTTATACAGATGTATCCGTTCTCCCCACTAAAGGGCTTTCCAGGTAATGCTAGTGGTAAAGAGCTCATGTTCCAATGCAAGAGATATAAGAGACAGGGACATAACTGCCGGGGTCCAGCCCCGGTGGATCCAGGGAATTTGAAGGTGGGGACGGCGTCGGCATCCTTGGAAAAATACATATTTAATTACAGATATAGAGAGAGATTAGAAATGGATAGTGTAGTAGGAAGATTAGTGGAGAAAAAGAGGCTGGATAACTTGGGTTACATGGAATAGCATCCATGCTCCAGATAGGAATTCAGCCAGAAAAACGAGGAGCAAGAAAGAACGACATGGGGGTATCAGTCTTTTCGGAAACTGATCCGATTTCTTTATTTTTGGGTTTGCTTATATACCTTTTGTTACACATAGGGATGAATACAGAGTCACGCGGGGGTCAGCAGTCCTGACCTTTATCAAAATCAGGTGCTCTACATAAATCTATAAAAAAAAGCTCTTAGGGATATTACATCATCTTCTAGCCATGAGTGAGACCTGCTGACATTTTATGATCCTTTCTTTCTGATAACCAAAAAACTTATTTTTTCCAAGGGTGTTTTTTCTTAAACCAGGCACCACCCTCCAAATAAAGTTGCATTCCTATAGGGTGAGGGTTTAGTGAGTTACAATCAAGAAAGGAATTTATTTAACCCAAGGTTAACATGATTAATCTTAAAGGTTAATACTTATTTCTCCTATATGCTTAAAGGTTAATACTTATTTCTCCTATATGCTAGTTATATTCATTATAAGGGCAGGGAATATGGAAATTTAGCAGCAAACATCAGCCCAACACATGAAAATCCTTTCACCAATGTTCCCTTTAAGATCTATTTAGTCTTAAGATAGTGATAAAGTTACATTTTTACATAGCAAGGACACAGTGATTTATAACAAAGTACAGTGATCTATTACAAAAGAGAAAATCCATTAACTCAAAAAGTTTAGTATTGCTAACCTTAAAAACTACTATATTTCCTTTTCTATATTCCAAATACATTGATTAATATATTCCCAGGTGCTTAAGGATATGGAGGCCTGGTGGCAATCATTGACTCAGCAAGAAGAAAAGGCCCTATGCTAATTAAGACTCTCAAAATACTCCAAAATTCTCTGTGCTGTTTATGGTTAAGAGGTAGTAAACAATCACGTGGCAGGAGTATGGATAATCCTGTCACACAAGCTAGTCTGTCAGCAGAGAGGTTTGACCTGAGACATCCTTGTCCCATCCAGAGCAGGGAATTAGCAGTAATTATTGACACAAACAAATGAAAAACCCTTCACCAATATAATTCCTAACCAACCCACTATACTAATAATTTCCAACTCCCCAAAAGAATTTGCCTTTAATAAGTCTAAAACATCTTGTGCCTCTCAGGTTGGGAGGCTGTAAACAATCACATGTGGCTGGATGAACCTACACAGGTGGGCTAGATAACCTTCAGAGGAGTCCGTAAGCTGAAACACCCTTGTCATGCCCAGGAATTTTTATTGCCTTGGAGCTGCACGTTTACTCCTTCTCCGAGAGAAATGGTTATGGGGGAGAGCCCCCTGTAAAGTCAGAGGTGTAGGTGAGAGCATAAAACAGACCCTGGTTTTGGGGTTAGATGCTTGGGAACAGGGGATTTCCTGAGGCTTGATCACGCCTTTGCGTATGCCAAGCCTCCTTCCTCTTGACCTTTGCCACGGGCAGAGTTCCTCACGCTGGCCCCCGGCACATAACAGTTGCAAGTTTGATCCTTGGGTCAGGAAGATCTCTTAGAGGAAGGCGTGGCAACCCACTCCAGTATTATTGCCTAGAGAATCCCATGGATAGAAAAATCTGGCAGGCTACATAGCCCACTGGGTGGTGAAGAGTTGGACATGACTGAAGTGACTTAGCATGCATACATGCTTTCTCCCCCAAAATTCCCTCTCATCCATTTTCTGATTGTTTACAGTTTAGTATTCAGTGGGCTGAGTATACAAGAGGATTGATTATAAGGAAGATTAGCTCCTGTACTCTCAAGGTCAGTATTCATGCATGAGGCCCACTTTTCCCATTCCTAGCTTGCTTATTTTAAATAGTGAAGTCTGCCTCTGAGAGATAGCCAGAGGTGCAATAGAACTTATTGCTGTGTTCCAAATGGCCCCCACTTTTAGTCCCTTAACACAAACTTATCATCCTACAGTTTCTGTGGATCAGAAACCTGGTCTTTGCTTAGCTTGGAGTCTCTCAAAATTCTGATTGAGGTATCAGCTTTACAGCAGTCTACCCAAGATTTTCTTAAGGCAGGATCTTTTTCCAGGCTCACTCAGTTGTTGGCAGGGTTTAGTTCCTTATGGACTGTTGAGCTGAGAGCCTCGGTACATCACTGACTGTTGGATGATGCCCGCTCTCCTTTCCTTGCCATGTGTATCTCACTATAGTGCAGTTCACAACATGGCAGCTGGTTTTATCAAAGTGAGCAAAAGAGACTGTAAGAAAGCTCCAGTAAGAAGGAAGTCACAAATTTTTGTAATTCAATCTTAGAAATGTCATACTGGCATTCTGGCTATATCCTACCTGAATTCTGTTAGTTGGAAACTACTCAGTAGGTCCAGCCCATCCCTAAAGAAAAGGGGTTAGACAAAGGCATGGATCATTTGGGAGAATGTTAAAAGATGTATAACTTTTGGTCTTCTTACTTCTATTACTGTAACTGGACACTAGACAGATCAAATTTATCCTCTGGTTTATTTTGCATACTGAAACATTCTAGATTTAGGAGGACCTATTTAGATCTAGGGTCTAAGTTAAATTTTCAGCTATCAGAGATCTGGAATGCAGAGGTTTTTTTTTTGCCCAACTGCTAGTGATATCTTGTTTCCCATTTGGCTATTTTTCCTTATACATGATGCCTTCACATTCAGTTTTCTAGAGAAGAGTGACCACAAAAATATATGTCAGAGTGGTTCAGTGACACCACAGCTATAGAGTTTCATGTATTCAGACACAAGCAGATGAGAAGTGACTTAAGTAAGAGCAGTTTCAGAAGATGATTAGGAAGACACAGAATGTCAAATGATGCTGAACACAGAAGATGAAGAAGAAGTGGGATACAGCAGCTATTAAATGGTGTTATTCAAAATATTCCTTCTAGGTCTACCCATTATAAGACATCATGTAGAGAAACTGGGGATATTATGGTGAACAACTAACTCAGTTCAGTTCAGTTCAGTTCAGTTCAGTCGCTCAGTCGCTCAGTCGTGTCTGACTCTTTGCGACCCCATGAATCACAGCACGCCAGGCCTCCCTGTCCATCACCAACTCCCAGAGTTCACTCAGACTCACATCCATCGAGTCTGTGATGCCAGCCAGCCATCTCATCCTCGGTCGTCCCCTTCTCCTCCTGCCCCCAATCCTCCCAGCATCAAAGTCTTTTCCAATGAGTCAACACGTCGCATATGGTGGCCAAAGTACTAGAGCTTCAGCTTGAGCAATATTCCTTCCAAAGAAATCCCAGGGTTGATCTCCTTCAGAATGGACTGGTTGGATCTCCTTGCAGTCCAAGGGACTCTCAAGAGTCTTCTTCAACACTGCAGTTCAAAAGCATCAATTCTTCGGCGCTCAGCCTTCTTCACAGTCCAACTCTCACATCCATACATGACCACAGGAAAAATCATAGCCTTGACTAGACAGACCTTCGTTGGCAAAGTAATGTCTCTGCTTTTGAATATACTATCTAGGTTGGTCATAACTTTTCTTCCAAGGAGTAACTGTCTTTTAATTTCATGGCTGCAGTCACCATCTGCAGTGATTTTGGAGCCCCACCCAAAAAAGGTCTGACCCTGTTTCCACTGTTTCCCCATCTATTTCCCATGAAGTGATGGGACCAGATGCCATGATCTTTGTTTTCTGAACATTGAGCTTTAAGCCAATTTTTCACTCTCCTCTTTCAATTTCATCAGGAGGCTTTTTAGTTCCTCTTCACTTTCTGCCATAAGGGTGGAGTCATCTGCATATCTGAGGTTATTGATATTTCTCCCAGCAATCTTGATTCCAGCTTGTGTTTTTTCCAGTCCAGCGTTTCTCATGATGTACTCTGCATAGAAGTTAAATAAGCAGGGTGACAATATACAGCCTTGACGTACTCCTTTTCCTATTTGGAACCAGTCTGTTGTTCCATGTCCAGTTCTAACTGTTGCTTCCTGACCTGCATACAGATTTCTCAAGAGGCAGGTCAGGTGGTCTGGTATTCCCATCTCTCTCAGAATTTTCCAGTTTCTTGTGATCCACACAGTCAAAGGATTTGGCATAGTCAATAAAGCAGAAATAGATGTTTTTCTGGAACTCTGTTGCTTTTTCGATGATCCAGCGGATGTTGGCAATTTGATCTCTGGTTCCTCTGCCTTTTCTAAATCCAGCTTGAACATCAGGGAGTTCACGGTTCACGTATTGCTGAAGCCTGTCTTGGAGAATTTTGAGCATTACTTTACTAGCGTGTGAGATGAGTGCAATTGTGCCGTAGTTCGAGCATTCTTTGGCATTGCTTTTCTTTGGAATTGGAATGAAAACTGACCTTTTACAGTCCTGTGGCCACTGCTGAGTTTTCCAAATTTGCTGATATATTGAGTGCAGCACTTTCATAGCATCATCTTTCAGGATTTGAAAGAGCTCAACTGGAATGCCATCACCTCCACTAGCTTTGTTCGTAGTGATGTTTTCTAAGGCCCACTTGACTTCACATTCCAAGATGTCTGGTTCTCGATTAGTGATCACATCATCATGATTATCTGGGTCAGGAAGATCTTTTTTGTACAGTTCTTCCATGTATTCTTGCCACCTCTTCTTAATATCTTCTGCTTCTATTAGGTCCAAACCATTTCTGTCCTTTATCGAGCCCATCTCTGCATGAAATGTTCCCTTGGTATCTCTAATTTTCTTGAAGAGATCTCTAGTCTTTCCCATTCTGTTGTTTTCCTCTATTACTTTGCATTGATAGCTGAAGAAGGCTTTCTTGCTCTTCTTGCTATTCTTTGGAACTCTGCATTCAGATGCTTATATCTTTCCTTTTCTCCTTTGCTTTTCACCTCTGTTCTTTTCACAGCTATTTGTAAGGCCTCCCCAGACAGCCATGTTAGTTTTTTGCATTTCTTTTCCATGGAGATGGTCTTGATCCCTGTCTCCTGTACAATGTCACAAACCTCATTCCATAGTTCATCCGGCACTCTGTCTATCAGATCTAGGCCCTTAAATCTATTTCTCACTTCCACTGTATAAGGTTTTAGTAATAAATTTTGAAAGAAAGTCTGCTGCTAAGTTGTGTCTGACTCTTTGTGACCCCATGGACTGTAGCCTGCCAGGCTTCTCTGTCCATGGGATTTCCTAAGTAAGAATATTGTAGTGGGTTGCCATGTCATTCTCCAGGGGATCTTCCTGACCCAGGGATCGAACATGGGTCTCCTGTGTCCCCTTCATTGCACATGAATTCTTTACTACTGAGCCAGCAGGAAGCTTCTCAGGAAAAAAAGGATCAGTTCAAAAGAATGGGGAAAAAAAAAAGCCATGCTCTAGTCAGCAGTTATCAGAGACGGGTACCTGGAGAGAAATGTCAAGTGAGCTGATTTGTTAGTAAAGATCAGGAATTAATCACTTAAAGAGGGAGGAGAGGAGAATCCAGTCAGCTAGAACAGCATGTGCCAAGGATTTTAGTTGGGAAACATCACACTTTTGGAAGAATTAAAAGACAATAAATGTGGAATGATGTTGTGAGCTGTGGATATAAGGTAAGTAGGTGCTGCATAAACTGTATTAAGAATTTAAGATTTTGAGTCCATCAACAGAGGAATGGATACATATATAAATGGATTATTACTCAGCCATATAAAGGAACGAAATTGGGTCATTTGTAGAGACATGGATACATGTCTAGAGACTGTCCTATAAAGTAAATTAGAAAGAGAAAAGCAAATATTGCATATTAATGTATATATATGGAATCTAGAAAAATTATATAGATGGTCTTATTTGCAAAGTAGAAATAGAAACACACACACATGGAGAACAAATGTATGGATACCAAGGAAGAAAGAAGGGAGAAGAAGGAATTGGGAGATTGAGATTGACACATATACACTATTGAGACTATGTATAAAATAGATAACTATGTTATACAATGAGATAACCATGAGACCATACTCTGTAGCACAGAGAACTCCACTTAATGCACTGTATTGATCTGAATGGGAAGGAAATCCAAGAGGGAGGGCATATATGTATACGTATGGCTGATTTATTTTGCTGTACAGTACAAACTAACAACATTGTAAAGCAAATATACTCCAATAAACTTGATTTAAAAATAATTTAAGATTTTGAGACAATAAGAAACAGAAATAGTGGTCCACATGGTCAAGAACAATTTTTTTTTTAAAGCATTCAGTGTAATAAATGCATTGGAGTAACAGTAAATAAAAGGAGACTTGGTAACAAAACAATTTCAGTGACCCAGTAAAATAAGTTATCAAATTGAACTTAGATTTTGAAGATGGAAAGATGAAAATATAGAAAAGTTTTTGTGAAGTTCAGACAGGAGTAGCTAAAGGGAATTTCTAGGTTTAAGTTTTTAGTACAGCAGACGTTTAACTATTTCTTAAGGGCTATGGGGAAAAAGCAGGTAGAAAGAAAAGTTTGGATTTAGAACTCCTGGAAAACCTATGAAACACTTACTACCTGGAGTCATGTCCTTGTTTATTTTTTTTCATATATGAAAAGTTAGTTTTCTGTTTGTCAAGCTAAGTTACACATTTGAAATATTCTAGCTATTATTTAAAAATCTGTGATGCTTTAAGTATGTAATGTTACAAATGTTTTATAATAAAAGAGTTTTCAGAATATCTGGACATTGATTTTACTGCCTGATTTTGTTTTGGTTCTGTCTGCCATGTTTTCTGCTCTAACCAAAACTCCATAGTAGAATTTTTTTCTACATTTTCCCTGGCACAACTAAATTATTATTTGTTATTTTACTATTCCTTAAATGAGCTCACTACTCTTAAGCTGTGTGCTTTTTTAGACAGAATGGATTTCCTCTAAATTCTATAACATTAATTGAGTGATGTCATGCTTTAAAATTTCTTTGTGGCTTAGATTTTTGTGACATTTCTTCTTATTGTACATATCCTTACCTCTTTCCTTCCTCCATCTGATTTAGCTGTCATGATTGCTTCCTGTAGGTTATTAGTTATAACTTGAATGATCCAGCATGGGATTGAAAAGCAATCAGAGAAAGGAGAGCAGTAGAGTCTAATCAGCAAAGAACTTAGGTCTGCTCTGTGACCAAATTGTCCTTATGCAGCCTCTGCTTTTTCATCCCTCCTTGGGGACTAATTGAAGTGATTCTCAACTAACAGGAATTTCCATATTTACAAACCAGGGAGACTCTTCTGCTATCCTATACCACTTGCAGAATTCCTTTCTAATTTTGCAGAATTCTACATTTTTTCTTTTGTCTTGCAAAAAGAAAGTCATATTCTTTTACGGTTGGCATGTCTGTAAATTTCATTTTTGCCCACCTGGTACTCAGCAGCATAAGGCAACATATTGGTTTGGGTCTTCTGGACATGCAACATGCTTGGAATAAGCCCTGTTATTTAATAACTAAAGTGTAACTTAGAGGCAACTTTATTTTACTTGATCCTATTTTCAGTGTTACAAATAACATTTCATATGAGGGTATGACACTGGATTGGATATTTCTAGCCCAGTCAAACGTGGCATTTTGTCTTCTTGTTTTAATTTTTGTTGATGTGTTTGTTTGAAAGAAGAAATTGCAAAGCAGTGGAAAAACTGTTACCTCTGTGATCTTTAAACATAAATAGAACAGTATAATTTTTGGCATTAACCTACATGTGGTTGCAAGGATGTCCAAATCAATTTAATCTCACCTTTCCTCCTTTTTATTTATTTGTTAATTTCTTGTAAAAACTCCTGAAAGCCCCCAAATTCTCTTATTGAATCAATGAAAACAAATGAGACCCAAAATAAGATACTTGAAATAAGAAACCAAAAAGATAGATTTGTCTCCCTCACTCCTATTTAACATTATCATAAATATGGTACCCATGAGAAAAATAATTCATAATCATCGGTAGATATTAATATGTTTCAAGTAAAGTACACCTTTAAGAAGAATTATGTTCCTATTAAGACAGGTCTGATCCTCTATCCATTCTTGTTACAGTGGTGTTTCTTTTTCTTTGCTTTTCTTATGTTCTGCCTTGAAAGACTGGGAAATGACCATAATAGCTGTTTTCCTTGGGCAGTGAGCAGTGAGTGAATGTTGCGCTCCCTGCGGACTAAGTATTTTGATGCAAATTTCCTCAGAAAAAGAAACAGTGCTGCTGATTGCTACAGAACCACTGTACCTCAGAGTAGGGAATGCTTCACTGCTCTCTTTTCCTGGGGCTGAGTATTAACTACACTATTGAACAGCAAGTGCTTATCATCCCTACCATTCAGACCACATAAATCTCTGGAAAGAGACAATGTCCCTCCAGGGAGCTTAGCTAAATGCCAAAAAAAAAAAAAAAAAAAAAAAAAAATCAAACTCTATTTAGTCCATAGAACTACAAATGCTAAGGTAATCGGGGCTATTAGAAAAATATTTATTTTATTATGCAATTCATTTTCAAGAAAGGTCTGTCTTCTGGGTGAAAAAATTAATTTCTTTAAATAAAATTATTTCAAACATAAAGGGAAACATTCTATTATATATATATATATATATATATAACTTATCATTCTTTTCATTGCATTACCGAATTATTCTTGGGTACCTACTAGGTAAACAGAAAACTCTGAAATGGAGCAAAAAGAAGTGTGAGACTGGATTCCAGTGGTTCAGTTCAGTTCAATCGCTCAGTCGTGTCCGACTCTTTGCAACCCATGAATCGCAGCACACCAGGCCTCCCTGTCCATCACCAACTCCCGGAGTTCACTCAGACTCACGTCCATCGAGTCAGTGGTGCCATCCAGCTATCTCATCCTCAGTCATCCCCTTCTCCTCCTGCCCCCAATCCCTCCCAGCATCAGAGTCTTTTCCAATGAGTCAACACTTCGCATGAGGTGGCCAAAGTACTGGAGTTTCAGCTTTAGCATCATTCCCTCCAAAGAAATCCCAGGGCTGATTTCCTTCAGAATGGACTGGTTGGATCTCCTTGCAGTCCAAGGGACTCTCAAGAGTCTTCTCCAACACCACAGTTCAAAAGCATCAATTCTTCAGTGCTCAGATTTCTTGACAGTCCAACTCTCACATCCATACATGACCACAGGAAAAACCATAGCCTTGGCTGGATGGATCTTTGTTGGAAAAGTAATGTCTCTGCTTTTCAAAATGCTATCTAGGTTGGTCATAACTTTTCTTCCAAGGAGTAAGCATCTTTTAATTTAATGGCTGCAGTCACCATCTGCAGTGATTTTGGAGCCCCCCAAAATAAAGTCTGACACTGTTTCCACTGTTTCCCCATCTATTTCCATGAAGTGATGGGACCAGATGCCATGATCTTCATTTTTTCAATGTTGAGCTTTAAGCCGACTTTTTCACTCTCCACTTCCAGTTGCTAGGATTGCAGTTTTATCTGGTCTCTGTAGTTGTTCTTAATAGAAAGAGGCTTTGAGGGAGCAGGGAGAAAGATTAAGCTTCCCGTTCTCACTGTGGAATAATGGGAATAATAAAGGTTTTGGAATCAGACAACTGTTATTTTTATTTAAAAATTTTGTTTATTATAGTGCATTCATTTTAATTGATATTTTAGTGAAAGAAGTAAAATAATGCATACACACACCATATTCTTTCACTAAAAAATTACAGAATTATAATAACTTTCTTTTACCCAGAACCCAATCCTATTCCCAGAAGCAGTAATTATTGTAACATCTTTTTTTGGCTATTATCTTAAAACTGCTCGTCATAGATACAATTATTTACACCAGAATATGCCAACCCAAAGTATGATTTTTTGGATACGGATTATTTTGCACTAAAGGCAGTATTTAAATAGCAAATGCAAGGAAACTTTTAAAACCAGGCACAAATTTTTCTTTTCACAAGAAATTTCCATTTGTAAAAGTGTCTCCCTCTTGTACCAAGAAGGGGAGGACTATAAACACCTCTTATCAATGGAAAAGGAACTTACTTAAGTCTGCATAGAAAAAGCTTATTAAAAACCCTTGTTTACTACACTTTACCTGGTCACCTTCATAATACTTCCCTCTTCTACCAAGAAGCCCCATCTCCTTTTCCTAAGTTCAACATAAAATAGTGTATATGTCTAAGTTCTAAGCACCTATTTTGGTTATTAATCACTGGGTGCTTGCATATGTACATGAGCTATGTATATTAATAAATTTCTGTTTTTCTCTTCTTTGTCAGTCTTTTTGAGGCAGGAGATAGATGGGCCCCAGGCTGAAGTTTGTGCCCTGTGGACAGGTACCCAAGATAAAGATAATGATGGGTGGAGAGAAGCAGAGTCCTGCCCAGAAAGAAGATAAAGAGGCCAAATAGTTCTCATTCCTGAGATCAGGGTGACCTTCCTGGCTATACATATGAGGAAAGGCTCCTTGGGGGCCAAAAAGGGAGAGGTGCCATGACATAATTTGTGATGTCAACCTTCCCACAGTCCTCTATTTTGGAATCTGTCTTAGCTAAGAGATGAATGAGTACACAGGCAAGGACTCTGGATTCAGGAAAAACAAGATGACTGGCCAGAGAAAACCCAGAAGAAATGCCCCATCTAAGTGACTCAAACTACCGTGAAAGTACAACTCTCTGTGCATGCCCACGTGTTCCTATTCACATGTACTTTTTTTCTCTCCTAATAAACACTTGTTTCACTACTTCCTGTCTCTTTGTTAAAATTTAATTCTACAAAGCAGACAAGCCAGGGCCTTGTCACTAGCCACTGGCTCTTGTGGTCTAGTGGTTGGGATCCAGTACTCTCACTGCTGTGGCCTGGATTAAATCTCTGGTCATGGAACCTAGATCCTGCTTCAAGCCTCTGCAGCCTGAGGCCATCTGAGGTCATTCTGTCAGTGTAATTTACTGACAGAAATCTCCTCCAGTTGGGGCTGGAGAAACTAAGATGGGTAAAAGAAAAAGTTTTTCACCCTTCTCTATAATATAAAGCATCAGTATATATGTATATGAACATTTAAATAAACTACTTCATTCTTATGCATATTATGCTTTTTATTTAATAATATGTGAGGTATTTTCCTTATCAATATATGTGTAGGTCTCTTTCTTTTTTTTCCCCAATTGCATAGATATATAATGAGTTTTTTAGGCTAATCTTTCTATAGAATTTGAGGCTGTTTCACTCTTTCGCTATTACATAAAAATTGAATATGAGTACAACCCACTCCAGTACTCTTGCCTAGAAAATCCCATGGATGGAGAAGCCTGGTGTCCATAGGGTCGCAAAGAGTCAGGCGCAACTGAGCAACTTTACTGGATTTTACACAAATCTTTGTAGAGTTTAATCATGTCTTTTGTATGCTAAATTAGCAGAATTTGTCAAATAAAGAGAAAATCTGGACTTAGATATAAAGAGTTTTTTTTTTTTTCTTTTTTTTTTGAAAAAACCTATTGCATTGGTGAGAAGGGGAATATTTTAAAGAAGGAGAGGATATGGTCATAGGAAGGTGCAACCAGAAGATCTATGAGTGTTTCAGAGGCAGACAAAGTGTTACCCAGCCAAACATGAGTCCACTTGCCCTGTGTAGCAAAGCCAGTTCTACTGACACCAGGTGGTGGTGGAGGAAAGCACAGCATTTATTGCAGGACACTAACCAAGTAGTCTGGGACACCTAGTGCTGAGAAATCTGAATTCCCAGCAGAGTTTCAGCAAGGCATTTTAAAGGCAACTTGAGGGAGTGGGGGTCCAGGCTATTTGATCAATTCATGCATAGTCCTCTCATTTGTTGACGGTGAGGTAGCAGGGTGGTGTCACAGTGGGTTAGTGTTACCAATCCTTAGGCACCAGTAGTCTTGGGTTTATGTGCTCATGGTCATCAAGTTATTAATTCCTTCTATTTGGTGGTGGTTTTGTCATAGCAGGCAGGTAGCTGGGTATAAGCAGAGCACTTTCATTAGATGTTCTTCAGTCTTGAATGGCAGTGAGCAGTAAGATGGAGTTCCTTTGGTTGGGTCCTTGTTTTTGATTTGATAGGAGATACCATTGACAATTGCTGAAACTGCTAGTCCTTGAGTGGGTGGGAGAAGTACGGAAGCTGATGACCTCAGGCCACTTACTTCCTTAAATAGCCTGGGAACTTGAGTAACAGACTTACTAGGATAACAGAAAATCAGAGTGAAATATCCATCCTAAAGCTGGCATTTTTACTAACCATGACTCAGCATCCCCCTGAATGTTTGCTATTGTAAACAGTGGAAAGTGTGGATTATGTAGGTGAGAAATAATTATTTTATGACTGTGTATTTTTCAATTTGCTCATTTAGCTATTTACTATGCCTTGTGTTTATTATTATTGTTGCTTTACAAACCTGTCTGATGATCCAATGTGACTATTTTTGAAAGAAAAGTGTGAAGTGAAAGAGGAAGCTTCTGTGTCAAGGACTTTTGACAATTCAGATAAATTAACTGATGAAAAATTACAATGTTTTGAGTCATTTCACTTAGTAGTATAACAAGGAGTACAATGAAGTCTCTCTTCACAAGGAAAGGCACTTACCAATGGAACTAATTGTCCAAATTAGCCTCTCTGTGCATCATGAGTGGAAAACAACTTACAAATACAGCAATGGCTCCAGCAAAATTGGAAGGTCACTTACTACAAATCACAGTTGTTTGACAAGCAATGAGGCTGATTATGTTAAATAACTATTAGAACTTCAAAATAGATTTGAACTTCTATTTAAAAAATCATAGTCAATGAAAAGACTAAAGAAGCTAATTATTTATACTGCCCAGAAAAGAAAAGCCACACAAATGGCAAGGATCTAATAATAAAGCAAATTGCATTGGAGTGAGTAAAATGCTCAAACAATTTTTGTACAAGAACTGATGCAATTCCACTCTCACACAGCTCCAGGAGTTGATATACTGATGACATGTCAAAGAGATTTTTCTGGCCAGGTTGATGAGTCATCAGTTTTCCTTAGTAAATGCTATGCCATTGTATTTGTAAGATTTGTAAGTGATAATGAAATTCAACAAATGTTTTTCTTCTGCAAAGAGATGCCTGGAAAAGCAAAGGTTTAATGTTTTGTCTTCCTATCTGGAAACAAAAAGGTTTGTTTTGGAAGAACTGTGTTGGCAGTTGTACTAGTGGTGTCTCATCAATGGATGGCTTATGAAAACTTTGCTTCTCTCCTAACAAGAAACATTTCTGATATTGTCACAATGAACTGCTTTCTTTGCAGATGTTTGCTGGTGTCAAACATTCTTGAAAATAAAAAGAAAAACATTCTAGTTAGTCCTACATAAATTATTGATGGTGGTTTAGTTGTTAAGTCGTGTCCAATTCTTGCGACCCCATGGACTG
Organism: Budorcas taxicolor; assembly: GCF_023091745.1. NCBI lineage: Eukaryota > Metazoa > Chordata > Mammalia > Artiodactyla > Bovidae > Budorcas > Budorcas taxicolor. The sequence continues at coordinate 186,891,378 of NC_068910.1, forward strand.
TAGCCCTAGAGGTTTCTCTATCCGTGGAATTTCCTAGGCAAGAAAACTGGATTAAGTTGCCATTTCCTTTTCCAGGGCATCTCCCCTGTCCAGGGATACAATACAGTTCTTCTGAATTGCAGGCAAACTCTTTACTGACTGAGACACCAGGGAAGCCTATTAGTTTAAAAAGACCACTGCATTCACTCAAAAATGTTTAAAATCTGGGGAAAAACTTGGACAAGGACCGTATAAGCCTGCTATTTCATCTAGAAATCTGGCTGCTTAGCAGAGAATAATTTCTCAACAGGGAATTTGAGCCAAAAAGTGAATTGTAAGGGTGCTTTCAAGAAAATAGAAATGCAACTATTGCTTAATGCTTTGAAGATGAAGAGTGGATGCAGAGAATAGCCAACTTGTCAGAAATTTTCCTCCTATGAATCAGTTGCAAGTCTGGAGAAAATGTGAGCTGTCTTCTTGAAATTCTCTATGTCTGCTCAGTTCAAGTGAGAAGACTCTTGGCTTTAAAAGAAAGCAAAATCTCTGGAAAAATCCCTTCACAAAAGAAAATCCTGAAATGTCTTTACTGTTGGTTAGTCTTAAGACTAAGGGAGACTATTAAGACATCAAAAATCTTCTGGAAGAACTTCGGTTCAAACTGAAATTTTTTTTTTTTTTTCCTTTGCTTCTTTTCCATACAAGTATGTGATTGGGTAAGTAATCGTCTCTTTGTATTTTCTGTTAAACTTGAGAATTTGGCTTTAGAGAGAAAAAAGTAGAATTTATGAGTTGCAGTCTGATCGTGTACTCAAAAAGAGATTTATTCTATTTTTCTCTTGAAAAAACTCAGGATTATAAAAGACAACTATCCTCTCATTCTCTATTTAGTGTTTGTTTGCTGTTGTTTTCAACTTCTTCCATGTACCAGTAAGCTCTTCCACATTTAATAAGCCTCAAGACCAAGGACAAAATCATTTATTTTCCTCTGAAAACATCTCAGTGCTCATCTCAAAGTTAATCCTAAATTCAGTGCTGGTACTGCAAAATACAAGCTAGGTTCTCACATTAAAGAAATTTCTGTTCTTTATTTTTAGTTCAGGATAACACTGCTTATACATAGCCCTATAAAAGAAATTAGGAAGCCAAAACACAACATACATGAACAAAAATTTTGTATCTGATAAGCCTATACCATAGCCTTATTTTTTTCTCTCAGAAAGAAAATGTCTTTCACTCTTTTGTAGAATTGTATCATAGGGTCTGTGTGTGTGTGTAATATACATATATTTACATATATACAAATATATATATATTCCCCAGTGGCTCAGAAGTAAAGAATTTGCCTGCAAAGTACGTGATCTAGGAGACTCTTGTTTGATTACTGGGTCAGGAAGACCCCTGGAGAAGGAAATGGCAATCCACTCCAGTATTTTGCCTGAAAAATCCCATGGACAGTGAAGCCTGGTGGGTTAGAGTCCACGTGGTCACAAAGATTCGGATGTAACTGAAGAGACTGAGTGTGGCACTATTTAAATTGTCCCACTATTTATTTATTATTTTTTTTATACTCAAAAGCAAAATTGCTCCAGCTGTAAGGTATTCATTTTGTTCAACTTTTGGAGATGATAACTCTTCCAAGGATTCTGATTGAATGATTTCTGACTAAAGTGAAATCAGCTCCAACTCTTCAAGGCTCCTGGACATGGCATCATTTAAATCAGATATAATGGTTTGAATGTAAGTGCTGAATGAAAGTGAACAAAGTAGAAGTCTTGTTTTTTTTTTAAAAAAAATCTTTTAATATTTTCAGTGTCCATCTGAGGATCTTGAGAAAAGATGGAACTGACTTTCCAGAGTCCTATAACTATGGATTTTGACATCTTAAACAATAATCAAATGGCTGCACTGCACTGGAGTGACTTTGAGGAGATACCCCATGTCCAAGGTCAGAGAAGCCCCAGCAAGATGGTAGGAGGGGTGAATTCATGTTTAGAATCACGGAGACTGAAACAGAACTGTGTTTGAGCATCTCCTGTGGAGGTATGGGTCAGCAATGGTCTGCCACAGGAGCAGGGGCTCTGGGTGCAGCAGACTTGGTTATGGCATAAGCCCTCTTGGAGGAGGTTGCCAATAACCCCACCACAGAGCTGCCAGAACTTACATAGGTCTAGGAAATAGTCTCTTGGACAGCACAAACACAACGTTGTGTGCACCAGGACCCAGGAGAAAGGAGCAGTGACCCCACAAGAGACTGACCCAGACTTGCCTGTGAGTGTCCAGGAGTCCCCAGCAGAAGTGTGGGTCAGTGGTGGCCTGCTGCAGGCTTTGGGACACTGAGTAAAGCAGTCCATGCATGGGATCTTTTGAAGGAGGTCGCCATTATCTTCATTAACTCTACCATAGTTTGCTGCTGCTGCTGCTGCCGCTGCATCACTTCAGTCGTGTCTGACTCTGTGCGACCCCATAGACGGCAGTCCACCAGGCTCCACCGTCCTTGGGATTCTCCAGGCAAGAACACTGGAGCGGGTTGCCATTTCCTTCTCCAATGCATGAAAGTGAAACGTGAAAGTGAAGTCGCTCAGTCGTGTCCGACTCTTCAAAACCCCGGCAAGAGTACTGGAGTGGGTTGCCATTGCCTTCTCCGCTACCATAGTTTGGTGGTGGTGGTAGAGTTGCTAAGTCACGTCCGAGTCTTGCGACCCCAGGGTCTGTAGCCTGCCAGGCTTCTCTGTCCATAGGATTCTCCAGGCAAGAATACTGGAGTGGGTTGCCATTTCCTTCTCCAACCATAGTTTGGCCCCAGGTAAATAAACAGAGACATTACTTTACCAACAAAGGTCCATCTAGTCAAGGCTATCGTTTTTTCAGTGGTCATGTATGGATGTGAGAGTTGGACTGTGAAGAAAGCTGAGTGCCAAAGAATTGATGCTTTTGAACTGTTGGAGAAGACTCTTGAGAGTCCCTTGGACTGCAGGGAGATCCAACCAGTCCATTCTAAAGGAGATCAGCCCTGGGATTTCTTTGGATGGAATGATGCTAAAGCTGAAACTCCAGTACTTTGGCCACCTCATGCAAAGAGTTGACTCATTGGAAAAGACTCTGATGCTGGGAGGGATTGGGGGCAGGAGGAGAAGGGGAAGACTGAGGATGAGATGGCTGGATGGCACCACTGACTTGATGGATGTAAATCTGAGTGAACTCTGGGAGTTGGTGATGGACAGGGAGGCCTGGTGTGCTTTGATTCATGGGGTCTCAAAGAGTTGGACATGACTGAGTGACTGAACTGAACTGAACTGAACTGAAATAACAGGAGGGGGGAATACAACTCCACCCATCCACAGAAAATTGGATTAAAGATTTACCAAGCATGGTCTGGCCCATCCAAACAAGACTCAGTTTCCCCTTCAGTCAGTCTCTCCCATCAGGAAGCTTCCATAAGCCTTTTATCTTTCTCCAGCAGAAGGCAGACAGAATGAAAACCACAATCACAGAAAACTAGTCAATCTGATCACATGGACCACAGCTTTGTCTAACTCAATGAAACTATGAGCCATGCCATGTAGGGCTACCCAAGATGGACGGGTCATGGTGGAGAGTTCTGACAAAATGTAGTCCCCTAGAGAAGGGAATGGCAAACCACTTCAGTATTCTTGCCTTGAGAATCCCATGAACAGTAAGAAAAGGTAAAAAGATAGGACACTGAAAGATGAACTCCCAGGTCAGTAGGTGCCCAATAAGCTATTGGAGATCAGTGGAGAAATAACTCCAGAAAGAATGAAGAGACAGGGCCAAAGCAAAAACAACACCCAGTTGTGGATGTGACTGGTGATGGAAGCAAGGTCCGATGCTGTAAAGAGCAATATTGTATGGGAACCTGGAATGTTAGGTGTGTGAATCAAGGCAAATTGGAAGTGGTCAAACAGGAGACGGCAAGAGTGAACATTGACATTTTAAAATCAGCAAAACTAAAATGGACTGGAATGGGTGAATTTAACTCAGATGATCATTATATCTACTACTGTGGGCAAGAATCCCTTCAAAGAAATGGAATACCCATCATAGTCAACAAAAGAGTCTGAAATATAGGACTTGGATGTGATCTCAAAAACGACAGAATGAACTCTGTTCCTTTCCAAGGCAAACCATTCAATATCACAGTAATCCAAGTCTATGCCCCAGCCAGTAATGCTGAAGAAGCTGAAGTTGAACGGTTCTATGAAGACCTACAAGAACTTTTAGAACTAACATCCAAAAAAGATGTCTTTTTCATTATAGGGCACTGGAATGAAGAAGTAGGAAGATAAGAAACACCTGTAATAACAAGCAAATTTGGCCTTGGAGTACAGAATAAAGAAGGGCAAAGGCTAACAGAGTTTTGCCAAGAGAACACACTGACCATAGCAAACACCCTCTTCCAACAACACAGAAGAAGATTCTACACATGCACATCATCAGATGGTCAATACTGAAATCAGATTAATTATATTCTTTGCAGCCAAAGATGGAGAAGCTCTATACAGTCAGCAAAAACAAGACTGGGAGCTGACTGTGGCTCAGATCATGAACCCCTTAGTGACAGATTCAGACTTAAATAGAAGAAAGTAGGGAAAACCACTAGACCATTTAGGTATGACCTAAATCAAATCCCTTACAGTTATACAGTGGAAGTGAGAAATAGATTTAAGGGATTACATCTGATAGACAGAGTGCCTGAATAACTATGGATGGAGGTTCATGATATTGTACGAGACAGGGATGAAGATTATTCCCAAGAAAAAGAAAAGAAAAAAAACAAAATGGCTGTCTGAAGAGGACTTACAAATAACTGTGAAAAGAAGGGAAGTGAAAAGCAAAGGAGAAAAAGAAAGATATATTCATTTAAATGCAGAGTTCCAAAGAATTCTAAAGAATAGCAAGTCTTCCTCAGTGATCAATGCAAAGAAATAGAGGAAAACAATAGAATGGGAAAGACCAGAGATCTCTTCAAGAAAATTAGAGATACCAAGGGAACGTTTCATGCAAATATGGTCTCAATAAAGGACAGAAATGGTATGGACCTAACAGAAACAGAAGATTTTAAGAAGAGGTGGCAAGAATACACAAATATCAAAAAATTCAAGAATACACAAATTCAAAAAATATCTTCATGACTCAGATAATCACTGTGCTATGATCATTCACCTAGAGCCAGACATGCTGGAATGTGAAGTCAAGTGGGCTTTAGGAAGCATCACTATGAACAAAGGTGGTGGAAGTGATGGCATTCCAATTGAGCTACTTAAATCCTAGAAGATGATGCTGTGAAAGTGCTGCACTCAATATGCCAAACTCAGCAGTGGCCACAGGACTGGAAAAGGTCAGTTTTAATTCCAATCCCAAAGAAAGGCAATGCCAAAGGATGTTCAAACTACTGCACAATGGCACTCATCTTACATGCTGGCAAAGTAACATTCAAAATTCTCCAAACCAGGCTTCAGCAGAATGTGAACTGTAAACTTCCAGATGTTTAAGCTGGTTTTAGAAAAAGCAGAGAAACCAAAGATAAAATTGTCAACATCTGCTGGATCATCAAAAAAGCAGGAGAGTTCCAGAAAAACATCTATTTATGCTTTGTTGACTATGCCAAAGCCTTTGACTGCGTGGATCACCAAAAGTGTGGAAAATTCTGGAAGTGATGGGAATACCAGACCACCTGACCTGCCTCTTGAGAAATCTGTATGCTTCAGGAAGCAACAGTTAGAACTGGACATGGAAGAACAGACGGGCTCCAAATTGGGAAAGGATTATGTCAATGCTGCATATTGTCACCCTCCTTATTTAACTTATACACAGAGTACATCGTGAGAAATGTTGGGCTGGATAAAGCACAAGCTGGAATCAAGATTTCAGGGAGAAATATCAATAATCTCAGATATGCAGATCACACCATCCTTATGGCAGAAAGTGAAGAGCCTCTTGATGAAAGTGAAAGAGGATAGTGAAAAAGTTGGCTCAAAACTCAACATTCAGAAAACTAAGATCATGGCATCTGGTCCCATCACTTCAAGGTAATAGATGGGGAAACAGTGGAAACAGCGAGAGACTTTATTTTGGGGGGCTCCAAAAGCACTGCAGTTGGGGACTGCAGCCATGAAATTAAAAGGCGCTTACTCCTTGGAAGAAAAGTTATGACAACCCTAGACTTCATATTAAGAAGCAGAGATAATTTTTTGCCAACAAATGTCCATCTAGTCAAAGCTATGGTTTTTCTAGTAGTCATGTATGGATGTGAGAGTTGGACTATAAAGAACACTGAGCACCAGATAATTGATGCTTTTGAACTGTGGTCTTGGAGAAGACTCTTGCGAGTCCCTTGGACTGCAATGAGATCCACCCAGTCTATCCTAAAGGAAATCAGTCCTGAATATTCATTGGAAGGACTGATGCTGAAGCCGAAACTCCAATACTTTGGCCACCTGGTGTGAAGAGCTGGCTCATTTGAAAAGATCCTGATGCTGGGAAATAATGAAGGTGGGAGAAGAAGGGGATGACAGAGGATGACATGGTTGAATGGCATCACCTACTCAATGGACATGGGTTTGAGTAGGCCCCAGGAGTTGATGATGGACAGGGAGGCCTGGTCTGCTGCAGTCCATGGGGTTGCAAAGAGTCGGACACGACTGAGGGACTGAACTGAACTGAACCATAATCAAAGAAATACCCTGTTGTTCTCTGGTATAATGACAATATAGTAAGCTATTTGTTCCTACTGCCTGATGGGTACTGCATGCCGCATTTCTGGAAGACTGTTTTAGTAAAATGACATGAGATGAAACTATGAACAAATACATAGATTTGAGCATTCCTAATTCTAGGAGTATGTTCTCTAGTTCAAGGTCTATTTGTTCTGAAAAAGTGAGAAGGCAGTTTTTCAGTGGAATTTGGTGTTTGAGGATTTAGGAAAAAAAATAGTGGAACATATTTTCAAAATCACATTAATTCTGTAAGGAGACCACTGGTGCTATTGCTTAGCCCTATTTTCATTGAATATATTCAGTCTCATTGAGTTAATTCAATTTTATTTCATTAGTGCCAGCTGCTAAAGTTTTTCCAAAGTTGATTTCTTTCCAAGTGTAAAGGCAATTCTTGGCAAACCTACTATTGCTTATTAAATTATGAAAGGTAGAAAATGAATCTTTATTGAAAATAGTCTGAGAATCTGTTTGCAAAATGGAATGCAATTTCAAATTGTAACTGGAAACTCAGATTTGACAGTGTTGGAGAAATAGTGCTTGAAGCCTTCAGAACATGTCACCTCAAAATACACAACTTTACATGATGATTATTTTGAGCTAAAAGCAATCAAGATTCAACAGACTCAGAGAAAGCTCTTTTCCTCCCCTTAACCCTCTTTGTGGAGGATATATACATTTATAAGGACATTTACATTAGAAATTTATGTGCTTCTACCAGGGAGAGTTATTCCCAGAGATGATTTTTTGTACCTGAAAAATTATTAACATTGTGGGGCAAACTTGATGGTACATTTCCTCCTCGCACCTTTCCTCATTATTAACTTTCCATCATCATCTCCACCTGGAACTCCAAACCTCCGTTTTTTCCTCAGCTCAGGAGGGCATGTCTTTATTGTCTGGCCACATTTTTAGTCTCATATAATTGTGGGGCTTTGCTTTTGAACTGTGGTGTTGGAGAAGACTCTTGAGAGTCCTTTGGACTGCAAGGAGATCCAACCAGTCCATTCTGAAGGAGATCAGCCCTGGGATTTCTTTGGAAGGAATGATGCTAAAGCTGAAATTTCAGTACTTTGGCCACCTGATGCAAAGAGTTGACTCCTTGGAAAAGACTCTGATTCTGAGAGGGATTAGGGGCAGGAGGAGAAGGGGACGACAGAGGATGAGATGGCTGGATGGCATCACTGACTCGATGGATGTGAGTCTGAGTGAACTCCGGGTGTTGGTGATAGACAGGGAGGCCTGGTATGCTGCGATTCATGGGGTCGCAGAGTTGGACACGACTGACCGACTGAACTGAACTGAACTGTGTGAATTTGTACCAAGTCACTTCAGCATGTCTGACTCTTTGTAATCCCATGGACTGAAGCCCACCAGGCTCCTCTGTCCATGAGATTCTCTAGTCAAGAATACTGGAGTCAGTTGCCATACCCTCCTCCACCAGATCTTCCGAACTCAGAGGTAGTGTCACGTCTATCTGCGTGGGCAGGTGGGTTCTTGTGTGCATACATATAATTGATTTTTTTTTTTCCTCCTGTTAATCTGTCTTGTGAAAGTGAACGTGGTTCAGCCGTATCCGACTCTTTGAGACCGCATGGACTATACAGTCCATGGATTTCTCCAGGCCAGAATACTGTAATGGGTAGCCTTTCCCTTCTTCAGGGGATCTTCCCAACCCAGGGATTGAACCTAGGTCTCATGCATTGCAGGATTCTTTTCCAGCTGAGCCACAAGGGAAACCCCTGAATACTGGAGTGGGTAGTCTATCCCTTCTCCAGCGGATCTTCCTGACCCAGTAATCGAACCAAGGTCTCTAGCATTTTGGGTGGATTCTTTATCAGCTGAGCTATCAGGGAAACCTTACACTAAATTTAATTTGTCTTAAACACCAAATTTAATTTAATCTATCTTACACCAAATTTAATACTCAGACCAGACACAGAACCTAGAAAATAAAAAAGAAAAATTTTCCTTCCCTGAACACTACACTGCAAAGCCCTCACTTGATGGACACAGAAAAAAGAAAAAAACAAAAAACATTTAGAATATGTCTCTTTCATCTCCCCATGATAATTTATGTGCCAAGAAAATAGTAATGATACTTCATAGGAAAGGCTATTTCACGACTAAAAGCCAATTAGTGGACTATTATCTCTATTATACAGACATTTTCTTTTTAGTGAATTTTTTCACATTTTGACATGAGTATTATGAAATGTTTCATATTTAGGAAATGCCTACCTATAACTTTAACTTTAAAAATATAAGATTTGCCTTCCTAACAGATATATTGGAATTTTAATTTATTTTATGATCACTCTTTACCTTTCCCCTTTATCTTTTCTTTTATCACAATTTGCTGATTTATGTAGCTTATATTATCTTATTGCTTTCAAATCTTTTGTGAGTTTAGATTTTATCTCTGATTTTTAAAAGTATATCTGGCAAAATATCTTATTCCCATAAGATTTTTCTGAAGCAAATCATAAAAATTTAAATTTATGTGATACAAATAAAATGTGTTAGTTATTTTTGATTTATATGAGCTTATTATACAACTCTAAAATATAAAATTTAGATTAACATGGAGAAGATATAAGCATTTATCATTTTATTTCTATCTCTTTTTCATAATAGCATTCTTAAACCACTTCTAACTTTCTGGCTAAAATGTGAATATTAGAGCTAAATACATAGGAATTTAAAAGTGGAGATAAAGGTATAGGTGGGAAGGTGGAGTATACAAAAATTATTATTAATTTCTTTATTATATGAATTATCCTGACACAATTTGTGCTATTTTCTAGAATCACAGAAATTGCAAACTTCAGATTAATCCAGAAATATAGTTCACTTTTTTCTCTACGGATCTGAACCACAAACTTTCTCTAGAATGCTTTGTTACTTTATTTAAAAGTCAAAAGCAGAAAGAGTGAACAAACCATTTTTAAAAGTTAAGAAAAACAGTGAATTAATAGGTCTAGTTTGTAAATATTTTTTATTTAATTGCTTAGATATATAGCTTTTGGATTCTGTAAAGAATTGTGATAGTTACTAGCCATTTCTAATAAAAAAAGAAAAAATACTGAGAATAGTTGAATAGCCCTGTTGTCAATTTTTTCACATAACAATTTAGTCACATAAGATGGAGATATCAAAGACAAATTATGCTGTAAAATCTTGTTTGCCTGTTTTCTTACAAGTAGTGTTAGAGCAATATGGCTGAAACATGCAGGCAACAATCAATGATACTATGTCAGGGTCCTAATTATCATAGATTGCTTGCAACTACCCATCAGGGAGCTGTTATTGAGCTTCTGGGTAGCACATTTGTTTTATGCTTGTGACCCACTATTGTACAGGCTTTCACAGAACTAAGAGAAGTAATAGGTTAGTCTTTTCAAAGTGTCCATGCTGGGCATTTAAAATAGACTATCTTTAGTCCTCACAACAGTCTCATAAGGTAAATATCATCATTAAAACCATTTTATGATGGATTCACCAAATATTATAAGTATTAGGGAGCACATCCAAAGCCACAGAATTTGTCAGAACCAGGATTCCAACTGTTTCTTCTCTCATTCCAAAGTCTATGCTTTTTCCTCTACATTTTACTCTCCTCCTCTTTTTTTTCTCCTTAAAGATTTTTTTAAAATACAGACCATTTTTAAAGTCTTTACTGAATTTGTTATAATATTGCTTCTGTTTTATGTCTATGGTTTTTTTGGGCACAAGGCATGTGGAATCTTAGCTCCCTGACCAGAAATTGAACCTACACCTCCTCCTGTGAAAGGGGAAGTCCCAACAACTGGAGCACCAGGGAAATCACATACATCCTTCCTCTTTAAGATTATAATATGATGAAAACCATTACAATTTTGTAAATGCTTGCTGTTAAGCACAGTGTTGAGTGCTTTGTATACATTTCCCTATTATATTATCCACTTAAGTGTCTTTGTAATAATAAAGGATTCAGGCTGCTTTTATTTAAATCCTACATTATCGTAGATAAAAAGACTAGGGTTAAATAATTTATCCCAAATCACGCAGCTCATAAGTGGACTAGCTAGTATTTAAACTATGATTCTCTGAGATCTCAGTTAAAGCCTTTGACATTTACACAGGGTTGATTTCAAACTGAGGCTTTGAAAAGAAACTAAGGAAAGCTGAATGCATTCATAAAAGATAGGATCATGTTTTAAAATAGTTTTCACTTCTCCAGAAGATTCTGTAGTCCCTGACAAAACTATCTGGTGGCTTTGGTCAGAGTAGGAATGGCAATATTTTTCTTTTATTTATTTAGCAATAGGAATTATGGACTTGGATCCCTTAGTTTGAAGCAAGGCATTGTCTCTGAAGTAAGGAATGTCTCTCGAGTTTCCTAAGAAAAGAGAGGTGGGGAAGGAGGAGAAAGTGTTCTTAGAAAAATACATTGGGCTTGTTAGGAAGTAGTTCTAGAGGTAATCATTCTCCTTCAATATCATACCGTTAGAATGGCAACCCACTCCAGTGTTTTTGCCTGGAGAATCCCAGGGACAAGGGAACCTGGTGGGCTGCCATCTATGGGGTCACATAGAGTCAGACACGACTGAAGTGACTTAGCAGTAGCAGTAGGTATTTTTGCAGGTATTTTTAACTTCTGAAGAAACTGGAAGAGGAAGCCAGTAGAGACAGTTAAAAAGGTGAAGGAGCTGTGAAAGTAAGGCAAATGGTAGCACAGTTGCTGTACTGTAGAATGTTAGGACCAAACTGGAGCCAGGACAGGCTCTAAGGGGCAGGCTAGGTCTGAAGTTTAGTCTCTAGGAAAGCTGAGGCACTGGGAACTCCCATAGGCAGTGTAGCTTGACCAATCAGAAAAAAATCCCCGTAGCCCCCCGCCCACACCAGACCTGAGCCAATCCAGATAGGGATGCGAGGTTTAAAAGTCCCATGCACGTGTACAGTTTAGCCAATCAGCTATGCTGTTACAGGAACAAAGAACTGTCTGTATAAAAGTAGATGTGATTCAGAGCTCTGGCTCTTGTTAGAACTCCACTGCACTGGATGAGACATGAGCCCTAGCTCGAGCTAGCAATAAAACCCCTTTGTGCTTTTGCATTGCTGTGAGTGTCTTATTCTCTCAGTCTTAGAGAACCGGACCCTGGGCATAACATTTGGGGGCTCGTCCGGGATCCCTCTGACTGGGGAGAATAACGCCCTCCTGGCAGAAGGGGTTTCTTAGCCTGGGGAAGGTTACAGGTCTGGTCAGGGACGAATGGGTCGTCCTAGCCAGCATAAGGCCGAGGCCCAGCAGTCACGCTGGAAGGCAGCTGGCTCTGAATTTGAGCACAGGTGTTGGGTCAGGTTAAGGGTGAATTAGTCTGCCTAGCTAGAGTAAGGCCAAGGCCCAGCAGTCACGCTGGAAGGCAGCTGGCTCTGTGGGGGAAAGAGCTCCTCTCTTGATCCCGAATCTGGTGGGCAGTGGACGCCTTTGGTAAGGTAACTTTGGGAGGCAAGAAAACTCAGGGGGCCCAAAGAAAACCTAGTGTTGTGTTCTTGGCCGACGTTTGTTTGGCCTCTGTTTGTTGTATCCTTGTGTGTGCCGGCATTGTCTCTGCTCTGTGTGTGTCTCTTTTGTTTCCTGTAATTTACTCTATGATCATGGGTCAGAGAGCTTCTATCCCGCTATCCCTCATGACTGACCATTTTTCTGATTTCAAATCTAGGGCGCAAGATCTATTGTTATTGGTGAAAAAGCTGAGACTGACTTCCTGACCACTCGGTGTACTCAGGGGCCAGCTTGCCTGCCAATGGACCAGACCCAGCGGCCGCAACCAGGACCCTTTCGTCCCTGGTCTTCTCCTGACGCGGACAACTGGCCAGAGTGCCCTGACTGGTAAGGAACAAGAGACTTTATTGATTTCTCTTCCCTTCCCTCTCTCTTTCCTCTCCTTAACCCTTCCTATCCTTGCCTGTTTTTCTAGTCCCCCAGTCCTGGATGCAGGAATCTGGTCGAAGGGCCCTCAGCCTGAGCTGAGGATTGGAGACTGATCACCTCCTCTTGGCAGAGAACTCGAATTCTGGTTCTGATTTCTGGTAGGGCTGAGTTCCAGTCCTCACTTTTCTGGAGGCCCAGGGAAAAGTCCTGTAATGCCTGGGTATCTGTAGGTGTCAGGAGACGTTTGTAAGGCTACCCCTTTTGCTCCCCTCTCCTGCCTCCTCCCTCTTCTTTCAGCCTGGCTTCCTTTCCTCCCTTGAAATCTTTGATGTTAGTACTTAGATCTGAAGTTCTGTGTCTCTATAGGAGGTTTTCTGAGAGACTGTATTTTTGTATTTAAGGGCTTCCCTGGTGGAGCCGAGGTTAAAGCGTCTGCCTACAATATGGGAGACCTGGGTTTGATCCCTGGGTCGAGAAGATCCCCTAGAGCATCCCAGAGGGATATTAAACTGTGTTTATTTGGTTGGTTAAATTACATGGAAAACATTATCAGATGAGTAATAAATCCACTCATGTTATAATGTATGGTAAAATTACTAATACAGATATCCTAAAAATTATATGGAGTTTTTAACATTCTGATGTGTCCTGGTATTTTAATGGAAAACCTAATGACTTCACAAAAGTTAACAAAAGGACTAAATGAACCAGCAAATATGCTCATAACTTTTATGGTTTCTATTTGAAAAATTATGGGTTTAAATCTTATGTTTTCAGGGAGTAGGGAAAATCTTCCTCTCAAACTAATTATGAAAATACTTTGGTAAAATTAAATGTTATAAACATTATATTTTCTATCTGACTCCTCCAAAAATTGGAAGTTGTTAGGTTTCCAGTAAGTTTATCAAATGAGTTAGGAAGGTTATCTCACGGGTACAAAAATCTCAAGAAATTTTTGAGACCTGTAAAAGGGAAGAATTCACCTAGATTTGTTAGGCAAAATCTGTGATAAACTTTTGGTGTGAGTTTCCCAGCCCTGTTTTATTTTAAAAGTTCAGTCTGAGACTCTATAAATGTTTCAGCAAAATAAAAATCCTATAATCAATTATGGTTATAAAAATCATCAGACCAAAATCAGTGAGAACAAACCTATTTTGCAAACAAACTAGCTTTAATTTGGTTATATTTAATAAAAATAAGGGTAATTTTAAGGAGAAAAAGATGTTTCAAAATGTTAAATACCAGTTTGTTAATGGAGGTCTGCTTCTAGTAAGACTCATCTCTTAGATAGTTTTTTGCTGTTATGTGATGTTAATGTAAAATTTAACTGAATTCTTGAAGAACACCCTAAGTTTGTTTCTGAAGCTTATCTCAGTAATCTATCTTTGGATGAAGATCAGATGCCTCATGCCCTGCAACCAGGACTGGAAAAAGACATAATGTAAGGGCCTGTCTCCAACATGGATGGAAGGACTTTTTTATCAGGAGAAACTACACTACACCAGGATGAGAAGACGATGACATCAGAGGTAGACAGCTTCCCCAAGATGCTGGACCTGATTCGTATGATCATTTATGTTTTCTTGAGTTCTTAGACCTTTGCATATAAGTCAAATGCTTTTCTATCATAGGCCTGATCCTATGCTAGTTTTAAAAATTAATCCAATTGTTGGATTTGTGGCCAGTTACCTATGTCTAGTTCTGGGTTACCTTGGTAAATTTCTCTACTACCAGACTCTAACTGGTTGGCCCTGAGAAAATTTACTTTAAAAAAATTATAGTCATATTCAGGTCACTGTGATATTACTACATAGGATCCCCTCACCGGGCCAATTAATAATCCCTGCTCTGATGCTGGCTATAACTTTGAGCTTTTTTTCTATTACCCAGGCTCAATCAGAACAAGAAAAGCTTCCGCAAAAGAAGGGAAAATCTCCCACAATTATGGGATGGATCTATATAGATAACACCAGGCTACCGTAATTTAGGTTTAAAGTCTCCTCTATGTTAAAAAAAAAAAAGTTAAATCATACTAAAGATAATCAGTCTAGTAACACTAGAAAACTGGGCTATGTGCCTTATAGATGGTGCCAATATATAATTTCCCTGGAAGATAAAGATTCTACAGGGCAGACTAAGTCAGATGACCTGAAGATAAACTGGCCTACATCTAATGGAAGTTCTTAACATAAGTCTTGCTTGTGACTTTACTAATACTGCTGGCTATGTTATTTGTATTTACAAAATTTCTGTTTCTTACACTGTCAAATATGTGTGTGAGGCCTCTAATAGAATAATATATAGTCCTGTATGAGATCAATGATGATAACAGTGTAACTCTAGATGTGGCAAGAAGCAACAAGAGGGAATATTTTCCTGGACCAAAAAGCTAGTAAGACAGGTGGTCCAGAGAATTTTAGATACTGTTTTATGGCCTAGTCCAGTAACAGCACATTGAGTGGCCTGTTTACCTGAGAATGGACACTCTCAGCACCATGGGATAAAATGGTCATGAAGTGCCCCCCTCATAATCACAGTCAAGTCTATGAGCAAAAAGGGGCTCTGCCAACTGAAGACTGACACTCGCCATCTACATCTATGAAGATTAAATCATGGCCGCTGCAACTGCTGACTTTGAACGCCCCTGAAAGGAGTTCAGGGTGAAAATCAGGAATGAGGCACTCTGTGCTCTGGGAAAAACTGGCAGAACAGGCCTTCAGATAGTTAGATCTTTTTAGGAGAAGATTTTATGAGTCCCAATTCTTGCATCTTCTCGTACCTAGAGAAACACTGACGTCAAATCTGCTTTGGCTATTAAGGAAAAGTTTACAATTAAAAGTCAAAATAGAGTAGCTATGGTTCAGATATCCTGGGAAATAACTAGGTGATGCTATGGGTGTACTTTCAGTTTATGCCTTGTATTGCTAAACACTTGAGTTTTCTGAGTCATGTCAGGCTTGGATGCCACCATTTTCAAAACAATGTCTGCTGGAAGCTAGTAACCTTACTTTTTATAAAACTAGGCAACTGGCTACATGGCTACAAGTCTCCCTGAAGTGCCAGGTCCAGACTGGGTTTCAGGCCTATTCTTCTAAAAAGAAATGAGATTTATTTTCTCTACTAAATTCCAGTTATCACTCCTCCAGCTACTTCTAATTGGGTCTGTTACACCAAAATGGCAGACCAAGGGATTAGGATTTTAATCATACAAGACTCAGATCTAGAACTTGGAACTCAGAAATACTTCCGATTTAGTGTCTATACTCCAAGCTGGGGCAGTCCTATGCCCCATTTTGACAGGAAGTTATCACAATAATAGTTGCCTAGTTCCCTAAAATTAAAACTGAGTGGGACTCTGTGGGGCTCTGGAGTACAGATCTGTTCTGTGTTCTCCATTTCTTATCTGTAGGATATAGACTGTGTTTAGCCTCCTTGGCCTTCCCTGAACTCCAAAGCATGGATTCAAACAATTGCTAATCAGGGAAGGGAGAGGATACAAAAACAGAAACAATCAAAGGCTGGTACAGCCTCCAGACAGAGTCCTGGTTCCTACTCAAAGAAATATGCATAACAATGTCTTTGAGCCCCCACCCAGGTGGAAGATGGTAACTTCAGACTGAACACAAGATTCTTGGAGCACAGCTCTGTTGCCTCACCACCAACCAATCAGAAGGGGTCACAAACCCTTCAACCTTCACCCCAAATGTTGCCTTCTGTTTCCGGGGACCAGAGATGACCATCCTGTTAGGTCTCTTGTTTGGCCCTTGTCTATTTCATCTCTGAGAGGGGCCAACTAAATTGCTGTTACTACAAGGGTAGAAGCTGGTTTCAGATGTGAAAAACCCCAACTTAGATCAGGTAGAGAGAGACTTCTGCTCTGCTAGGCAGGCCTACGCCCATGCACAGCAGGAAGAAGTTATAGAAGAAAGAGACCTCCGCCTCAATTCACAAAAAGTATCTTGAGTATGAAGTCTCTCAGGGGGCCTATGTCCTGCGTTAGGGGAAGAACATTGTTTTTATGTGAATCACTCGGTAGTCAGGGAGTCCCTGGCCAAGATAAGAGAAGGGCTGAGTCAGAGAACGAGAGGCCCAACAAGGATGGTTTGAGTCCTGATTCCAACAGGCCCCATGGTGAACAATGCTAATTTCCACCCTGGTGGGCCCTCTAATAGTGCTACTATTAATACTTACTTTTGGTCCATGCATCAAAATAAGCTTGTTGTCTTTGTAAAAGACCACGTCAATACTGTCCAACTGATGGTACTGAGGCAACAGTATCAGGCCCTGCCCCAAAATAAAGAGGAAGATTCCTCTATGTAGCTGAAGACAGTGGGGGAATGTTAGGACCAAACTGGAGCCAGGACAGGCTCTAAGGGGCAGGCTAGGCCTGAGGTTTCAGTTCAGTTCAGTCACTCAGTCGTGTCTGACTCCTTGAGACCCCATGAATCACAGCACACCAGGCCTCCCTGTCCATCACGATCTCCCGGAGTTCACTCAGACTCATGTCCATCGAGTCCATGATGCCATCCAGCCATCTCATCCTCGGTCATCCCCTTCTCTTCCTGCCCCTAATCTCTCCCAGCATCAGAGTCTTTTCCAATGAGTCAATTCTTCGCATGAGGTGTCCAAAGTACTGGAGCTTCAGCTTTAGCATCATTCCTTCCAAAGAAATCCCAGGGTTGATCTCCTTCAGAATGGACTGGTTGGATGTCCTTGCAGTCCAAGGGACCCTCAAGAGTCTTCTCCAACACCACAGTTCAAACGCATCAATTCTTCAGTGCTCAGCCTTCTTCACAGTCCAACTCTCACATCCATACATGACCACTGGAAAAACCATAGCCTTGACTAGACGGACCTTAGTCAGCAAAGTAATGTCTCTGCTTTTGAATATACTATCTAGGTTGGTCATAACTTTTCTTCCGAGGAGTAAGCGCCTTTTAATTTCATGGCTGCAGTCACCATCTGCATTGATTTTGGAGCCCAAAAAAATAAAGTCTGACACTGTTTCCACTGTTTCCCCATCTATTTCCCAAGAAGTGATGGGACCAAATGCCATGATCTTCGTTTTCTGAATGTTGAGCTTTAAGCCAACTTTTTCGCTCTCCTCTTTCACTTTCATCAAGAGGCTTTTTAGCTCCTCTTCACTTTGTGCCATAAGGGTGGTGTCATCTGCATATCTGAGGTTATTGATATTTCTCCCGGCAATCTTGATTCCAGCTTGTGTTTCTTCCAGTCCAGCATTTCTCATGATATACTTTGCATATAAGTTAAATAAACAGGGTGACAATATACAGCCTTGATGTACTCCTTTTCCTGTTTGGAACCAGTCTGTTGTTCCATGTCCAGTTCTAACTGTTGCTTCCTGACCTGCATACAGATTTATCAAGAGGCAGGTCAGGTGGTCTGGTATTCCCATCTCTTTCAGAATTTTCCACAGTTTATTGTGATCCACACAGGCCTGAGGTTTAGTCTCTAGGAAAGCTGAGGCACTGGGAACTTCCACAGGCAGTGTACCTCGACCAATCAGAAAAAAATCCCCGTAGCCCCCCGCCCACACCAGACCTGAGCCAATCCAGATAGGGATGCGAGGTTTAAAAGTCCCCCGCGCACATATGGTTTAGCCAATCAGCTATGCTGTTACAGGAACAAAGAACCGTCTGTATAAAAGTAGATGTGATTCAGAGCTCGGGGCTCTTGTCAGAACTCCACTGCACTGGATGAGACATGAGCCCTAGCTCGAGCTAGCAATAAAACCCCTTTGTGCTTTTGCATTGCTGTGAGCGTCTTATTCTCTCAGTCTTCAGGAACCGGACCGTGGGCATAACAGAATAACATGCACATATCTATTTCCAAGTACTGCAATATTCACACTCTGTTATTGAGGTTGTCTGGAATGAATGTGGAGGTACTGTACAAATAAGTTAGCAGGACAGTACAACAGCATAGAATGCTGCAGCTACAAAGATTTGAAACATTTGAAAGATGGATCCTTTAATTCCAGTGTTCTTTTCATAAGGCCATTACCTAAGAGAAAGAAAATATAGTGTAGGATCAAGAAAGATATGTGTCAATTCAGACTGTAATTTTAAAAAGCTGGGTGACCTTGTGCATTTATTTAACTTTGCTGAGTCTGTTTTTTATCTGCCCAATAGGAGTAATGTTATCTAAAGCACAGTATTGTTAAGGAGACTCCACTGCAACATAGTATGTCATAGAGAAGATGACTAATGAATAGTGGCTATTTTAATTTTTCAAACATAATCTTTGCCTCTAAAGTGATTAGAATCTAATAGAAAAGACTAAAACAAGCAAAGTTAATAGTAATACTGTATTACAATGAGATTCTTTCTCAGCTCCTAAACACAAAGGATAAAACAATAGATGATAAGTGCTTCTGCATTCCAAAGTGAGGTTTTCCATCACTGCTGGGCACTCAAAGGAGATGGTCAAAAACCTTTTAAAATAACCCTAAACCAAATTTTCATTCAATAGTTCAAAAGAGATGTCAGAAATTCTTTAAAGATAGATGTCTGCATATTGGGCAACCAACCATTTATCTTGGGACAGAGGTTCCCTGTCTTCTCCCATCACCTTTCATTCAATGAGACCACTTGAGAGCTTGATATTTTCCAAGTGAACTCTTGGGGACTCCATGGACTGGTAACCAACTCACACTTGAAAATGTCTCTAAGCACAAGTACCTTTCTGAGCTGGCTGAGAAGGAGAGAGGGCAGCCATTGGAGTGGATACAATTCTACCATCTTGCTTTACCAGGATCTATGACTTGTCTTTGTGTTATATGAATACTCCACAAGTTGACCAAGCTGAAGCCATTTGGAAAAGACCATGCCACTGTGTGCAGCCTCCAAAAGCAGGGTAACCCCAGCCTCCAAGAGCAGGGTAACTCAGAAGTAAAGATCTCTAGGATATGACTGGGGTGGAGAGGGTGAGATGGGAGTGGTTATTTGGAGAGTGAACCAAATACATCAGTGATCCGGACAGTGAAGAAGGTCACTGAAAGTGAAATTGTTAGTTGCTCAGTCATATCTGCCTCTGTGCAACCCCATGGACTTAGCCCTCCAGGCTGCTCTGTCCAAGGGATTCTCCAGCAAGACTATTGGAGTAGGTTGCCATTCCCTTCTCCAGGGCATCTCCCTGATCCAGGAATCGAAACTGGGTCTCCTGCATCTCAGGCAGATCCTTTACCAGATGAGTCACAAAGGAAGCCCGAAGAAGGCCATTAGAAGTCTCCAAAGAAACCAGAGGTATACCTTCAAAAAGAGAAGTTAGCACTGGACATGACTATCAGTAATGCCCAATGAGTAGTCACTTCTAAATGACTCCAAGCTCAGAGTTCCACCACCACATCATGGCAGTATCCATCAAGTGGGACCTTTCCTACTTCTTTTTTTTTTTTTTTTTTCTCTCTCTCACTGATCTTATCCTAGTGGGGTCAGACAGCATGACTATCAAGACAGAAGGATAAATAGTATTCAGTATAAGGCAGCAAAGTGAAGAAGATGCTAGCAACCTACCTCATTCCTTCCTTTCTACTCATAGTCTCCCAGGGACACTTGCCAAATGAGGAGAGCAGCTTAAGTTGGGAATTTTGATGATATTAGGTTTGTATTTATTCTCTACTTGCTGTGTTATGTATCACCACAAGCTTAAAACAACACAAACTTGTTTACTTCTAGTTCTGTAGGTCAGAAGTCCAAGATAGCTTAACTGGGATCTATGCTTCGGGGCTGATAAAGCCAAAATCAAGGTGTTGATCAGGGCTGCATTCTCACCTGGAGCTTGGAGTCCTCTTCCAAAGATATGTGTGTCTGTTATTGGCAGCTTTTATTTCCTTTCTGGCTGTAGGATCAAAATACCTATTGTTTTGCTGGCTGTCAGCCAAGGACCTCTCTCACCTTAAGAACACCCATTTCTTTTCATGTGACCTACTCCAAAGTTAAAGCCAGAAAAGGCATGATGAATCTTTTCTGAACTTCCAATCTCTGAAACTTTTCTGCCTCAGCCAGAGAAAAGTTTTTGCTTTTAAGATCTCTTGTGATTAGATCAGGCCCTTCCAAATAATCCTGATCTCTTAAAGTCAACTATCTGTTCCATATTCTATTTCATAACATAATGGCACAACTGACAGCTCACCATGTTTGTATGTTCTGGGGATACTATAGGCCATTTCTAAGGGATCAGTTTAGACATTCTACCTACCAGAGGATTAAACCTTTTAATTACTGCAGTGATGCTGTTCTAAAATTTATTTGGACTCCAAGTGACTAAACAGCTTTTTATTATCTGAGAGTGACCACTGAAATAAAAGATCCTGCAAAAGACATTATTCAAGTGTGATAAAAGAATTACTTTCACAAATTGAGGTTAAATGGGCAGTGGTGGTGCTTGGTGAGAGAATTTTCCTTTTGTCTTGCTATACTCTATTGGTTTATTTGCTTTAAACAAAATGAACAGCCTTAAATAAGCTGTGGCTTGTGGCAGAGAGAGATAACCTATGTAGAGTGATCTCTGCCTCCCCCTTCCCCAAGGATAGGGTAGGGAAATAAATACTGTGTGCTCATTTTCTTTACAATCTAGGCTATCCTGCTGGTATTCCTCCTAGACCAGAGGGCAATAATCTGCTGAAATCCATGTAAGTCTGTGTCCTGATGCCCAGAGAAGTATGGGTGACACTGGAGAGCAGATGTGAAAGACACAAGTTATCAGCACAATAACCTGTTGCAATAAACTGAGCAAAAGATGATGGTGACTTGGGAACAGATGGTTTCAAAAGAGCAAAGAGCAAATTATGGACATATTTTTAGGATATATTGGATAGTTATTGTCAAATGAATCAAATGTACCATGTAAGAAAAAGAACAATAAGTTCAAGATTTGGGGACTTTGGAACTGGGATAATGGAGAAGGGATTTTAGAAGGAGCAAATGTGATCTGCCATTAAGAATATGGAAGATTCCATTTTGACTATTTTTTAAAAACTATGGCCATTGTTTTGTATTTCTGTATGCATTTCCTAAGGCTTCCCTGGTGGCTGAGATGGTAAAGAATCAGCCTACAGTGAGGGAAGGTTCGATCCCTGGGTCAGGAAGAGCCTCTGGAGAAGGGAGAGGCTACACACTTCAGTATTCTTGCCTGGGAAATCCCATGGACAGAGAAGCCTGGTAGGCTATAGTCCATGGGGTTGCAAAGCAATGGGTCACAACTTAAGAAAAGTAAACTGAAACTAATATCAAATATATTATTTTCTGATTTATGGTACATAGGTAAGCATATGAAATACAACCCAGGTTTTGCATACTTTGATATCTCAGATCATCCATAATGTACTTGAATATATGATGCAGACCTGAAACTCAGAAACATTTAAATAATAAATCCTTCATTATTGGGTTCTGAAAAGTTAAATGCACTTATAAAAAAGCAGATCAGGAAGCAACAGTTAGAACTGGATATGGAACAACAGATGGGTTCCAAATTGGGATAGGATTATATCAAGGCTGTATATTGTCACCCTGCTTATTTAACTTATATGCAGAGTACACCATGAGGAATGCTGGGCTGGATGAAACACAAGCTGAAATCAAGATTTTCGGGAGAAATATCAATAACCTCAGAAACACAGATGACACCACCCTTATGGCATAAAGTAAAGAAGAAGTAAAGAGCCTCTTGATGAAAGTGAAAGACGAGAGTGAAAAAGCTAGCTCAAAATTAAACATTCAGAAAACAAAGATCATGGCATCTGGTCCCATCACTTCATGGGAAATAGATGGGGAAACAGTGGAAAGAGTGAAAGACTATGTTTTGGGGCTCCAAAATCACTGCAGATGGTGACTGAAGCCATGATATTAAAAGACACTCCTTGGAAGAAAAGTTATGACCAACCTAGACAGCATATTAAAAAGCAGAGACATTACTTAACCAACAAATGTCCGTCTTGTCAAAGCTATGATTTTTCCAGTAGTCATGTATGGATGTGAGAGTTGGACTATAAAGAAAGCTGAGCACCAAAGAATTGATGCTTTTGAACTGTAGTGTTGGAGAATACTCTTGAGAGTCCCTTGGACTGCAAGGACATCCAATCAGTCCACCCTAAAGGAAATCAGTCCTGAATATTCATTGGTAGGACTGATGCTGAAGCTGAAACTCCAATACTTTGGCCACCTGATGCAAAGAAGTGACTCATTTGAAAAGCCCCTGATGCTGGGAAAGATTGAAGGCAGGAGGAGAAGGGGATGACAGAGGATGAGATAGTTGGATGGCATCACTGATTCAATGGGCATGAGTTTGAGTAAATTCCGGGAGTTGGTGATGGACAGGGAGGCTTGGTCTGCTGCAGTTCATGGGGTTGCAAAGAGTTGGACAGGATTGATTGACTGAACTGAACTGAATATAAAAAAAGAACTTTGTAAAAACCAGATGGTTTTACTCAAAGACTCTTTTCTACAAAATGGGATTCTCACATTTAAAATAGTTTCAATAACTAAATAATGTTAACATGCAGCATGTTATTCTTTCAGACCTGAAAATTATCCAATGTTTGTTGATAACATTTCATAATCTTTACCCATCCTTTCCACAGCTATTATAACTCATCATAGAGATTCACAATCCAGTATGATTTCATATGTCTTTTAGCCTTATTCATCCTTGTCTCCTATTTTGTTCTTTTATAGTGACTTCTGAGCTTCTGGTCCATCATTTGAAAATCCTCTAGGTCTTTCCTAGTGGCTCTGTATTAAAAAGTCTGCCTACAAATACAGGAGACATGGATTTGATCCCTGTTTCAGGAGGATCCCTCATACCTCAGAGAGGTAAGCCTGTATGCCACAACTTTGAGCCTGTGCTTTAGAGTCCAGGAATTGCAATTACTGAGTCCATGTGTTGCAGTTACTGAAACCCATGTGCCCTAGAGCCCTTGATCCACAACAAAAGAAGCCACTACAATGAGAAGCCTGAGTACTGTAACTAGAGAGTGGCTCCTGCTCCCCACAACAAGAGAAAAGCCGCAGCAGCAATAGAAATCCATCACAACCAAAAATAAATATATAAATAAAATTATTGAAAAGAAAGAAAGAAAATCCTCTATACCCTCCTCTTCACCTTCTCAATGAAATGTGAATTTTTCTGAAGGATTCTTATCTCTTGTGGTCCTTTCAATCAATAGCTCTTGTCTCTCCAAATTGCATGTAGTTTGTAGGTAGAGTTGTTTTTCCTACTCTTTTTTTGCTAATTTCAAATTAATTTTCTTTCTCTCTACCTTAAAACCCCTTATCTTTGAAGATTCTGTCCCCAGTCTACAATATGCTTGTACGTTATGCTTATCTACAGACTCATTAATTAAATATTATCATTTTTGGCCCATGTTACTCTAACAGTAGTCTTGTCCTCAAGTCTTAGTGGTTTCAAAGTCCTTGTGCATGATTTTTGTAATGTTATGATCTCATAGTTTCCATATCACTTTCAGTATCCTCCCTTCTACATCTACTCTGTCTATTCCTATGGCTATTATTCAGACCATGGTGTTAGGAATAACTGTATCCCTTTCATTGACTAAAATACAAGTACCCCACTTTTTGATTTCCATATCTTATTCTACTTCTTCTCTCTAAGACCCTTCAACCCATTGCTTCTATTACGTTTTTTTTTTTTTTCTGTTACTTTCCTTCTACTGTTGGTGCCCCTCAAATCATGAGACACCAGAAATAATAAACCTATAATTGTATAAATTGGGTTTAGTGTCCCTTTTAAGGAGGACAATGCATGTCACATGGAGCTATCAGGTATTTGGGTTAGTCTGTTAAAAAAGGCTAATTCTTAAGAGTTAGATTTATATTAAGTGATCTTGGGAAGGGTTTAGGAAGCAGGACTTTACAATGTATTTAGATGCTGTCAGTCAATGTAGGCATTCTATGTCAGGTTATCTAAATCAATCTTATCTATATGGTAGGATTAAAAAAAAATCACTGTGGATGGTTACTGCAGCCACAAAATTAAAACATGTTTGCTCCTTGGAAGAAACGCAGTGACCAACCTAGACAGCATACTGATGTATGGCAAAACCAATACAATATTGTAAAGTAATTAACCTCCAATTAAAATAAATAAATTTATATTAAAAAAAAAGCAGAGACATCACTTTGCCAACAAAGGTCTGTATAGTCAAAGATATGTTTTTTCCAGTAGTCATGTATGGATATGAGAGCTAGACCATAAAGAAGGCTGAGCACTGAAGAACTGATGCTTTCAAATTGTGGTGTTGGAGAAGACTCTTGAGAGTCCCTTGGACTGCAAGGAGATCAAACCAGTCAATACTAAAGGAAATCAACCATGAATAAACACTGAAAGGACTGATGCTGAAGCTGAAGCTCCAAAACTTTGGCCACTGTATGTGAAGAGCTGGCTCACTGGAAAAGATTCTGAGGCTGGGAAAGATTGAAGGCAGGAGGAGAAAGGGTGGAGGTGACAGAGGTGGAGATGGTTGGATGATATCACTGACTCAATGGACATGAGTTTGAGCAAATGTAGGGAGATAGTGAAGGACAGGGAGGCCTGGCATGCTGGGAGTCCTTGGACTCACAAAGAGCTGGACATGACCTAGTGACTAAACAACAACAACGTAAGGGGGGAGAATGAATCAAGGCTAAAGGTATAATTGGTAAGGAAGCTATCATTCACATTTTCCAGGACACGGAGATGTTTGGATATTTTTGTGGTTTGAACATGTTCATGTTTCGACTGTATATAGAAATAATTACAAAATGTTTTTTTTTTTTTGTTTTGATCCATCATGGTCAGAGTAGATTTGTCTGATGTATTGTTGTGTGGAAATATGTTGAACAAGAAAGCACAGCACCACAACATAGCTGAGAGTGCCTGGCCAGCTCTGAATTTGGGAACTGCTTTCCTCTTTCTCACCTTGTTCTATAGCCCTATACCTCTGACTCCTTTGCCATCACCCCACCCCAATAATTGTAGACCCTCTCTAGATGGCATTCCCTATCTCTTTTAACTAGCTTTTTTCCCCCTGAATATAACTTTTAATCATAACCATGTTAAAAATCAAGTCTATTTTTGTATATTATCTTTCTAATTTTTAAACAAATATTCATGTGATTTTTATCATATCAGTTCAGTTTAGTTCAGTCACTCAGTCATATCTGACTCTTTGAGACCCCATGGACTGCAGAACGCCAGGCTTCCCTGTCCATCACCAACTCCTGGATCCTATTCAAACTCATGTCCATTGAGTCAGTGATGCCATCCAACCATCTCATTCTCTGTTGTCCCCTTCTCCTCCCATCTTCAATCTTTCTCAGTATCAGGATCTTTTCCAAAGAATCAGTTCTTCATATTAGGTGGCCAAAGTATTGGAGTCCTACCAATGGATATTCAGGACTGATTTCCTTTAGGATGGACTGGTTGGATCTCCTTGCAGTCCAAGGGACTCTCAAGAGTCTTCTCTAACACCACAGTTCAAAAGCATCAATTCTTTAGCACTCAGCTTTCTTCACAGTCCAACTCTCACATCCATATATGACTTCTGGAAAAACCATAGCCTTGACTATGGTTTTGATGGACCTTTGTTGGCAAAGTAATGTATCTGCTTTTTAATATGTTGTCTAGGTTGGTCATAACTTTCCTTCCAAGGAGCAAGCATCTTCCAGTTTCATGGCTGCAATCACCATCTGCAGTGATTTTGGAGCCCCCCCAAATAAATAATATAGTGAAAGTGAAAGTGAAGTTGCTCAGTCGCATCTGACTCTTTGCGACCCCTTGGACTGTAGCCCACCAGGCTCCTCCGTCCATGGGATTCTCCAGGCAAGAATACTGGAGTGGGTTGCCATTTCCTTCTCCAGGGGATCTTCCCGACCCAGGGATCGAATCCAGGTCTCCTGCATTGCAGGCAGACACTTTAACCTCTGAGCCATCAGGGAAGCATTTAAATAATGCTTTGATACTTAAGAATAAGGTAAGTACAATCTGTAAGTGTTATGGGTCTATATGAATCAGCTACAAATTCTATGTGATTATAGAAAATAAAATACATGGCATAACTTCAGATATTTTTGTGATAGTATTTGCTCTCTTGAAAGTTAACTTTCACTGAATTAAAGATAAGCTGTTTCAGAAAGGATATTAAGGGCATGTCAAGGAATAACCAGAAATATTAAAATGCAAAAAGATGAAGTCATAATTGTGGGCAGGAGATGAGGGGAGGTAGATACAACAAATTGAAGATAAATATCAGGATTTTCAGTCTAAGAATTAAAAAAAAAAACAGCAATTTTCACTAATATATTTCTGATAATTATTAGTAATATTTTTAGGGCAGAACATGTAGGAAGAGTATTAGACTATTTACAAAGAATATTATAGAAAGATTTGACACAAACTCCTGATATGTTTTAATATTTGACATGTGAATTTTTTCTGTACACATTTTATTTCATAGCTACAGTTTGAGATTTAAGTCTTTCCCTCTGTTATATTTTCTGTATCCTGAGGGCCAGTGTGGAAAAGAAGGTTTAGCATTGTGGGAGGTCCTGGTGGCTGCTTCTCCTTCTGTTACGCCTCCTGTACCAGGATTTACTCCACTTAGTTTGAGAACTCTATCTCTCTTCTAAGATACTATCTCAGAGCATAGGATCATTACTCCAATGCAGCATGTATATCCAAGTCTTGCTGAGATCAAAGAGCCAGGTCAGATTATGCACTTAGCAGTTCCACTCTGCTCTTCCTAGAATCAGAAGGGAGAAGAACTAAGTGATGAATAATGCACGGATTATGGTGTTAATCGGCTCCACGAGTCAGACAGTGCTGTAGAGGAGACTTCAAATGGGCATACTTTGTGAATTTTCCCTGGGATTTCTGCTCATTTATGCATCTTTTGTTTTTGTGTCTGCTAAACCCATTATTCTTCCTGGGAAGTGGTAACTCTAATGTGATTCTTCTGTCTTCCTTTTTGACTAACTACACAATTAAAATAAACATTTAGTGCTGGATGCCAACTTCTTTGAGAACTGGATTGACAGATACGGATTCCCCTTTTGTGTGGCCACTGTCTCTGCCTCCTCAGCTCTACTTTCCATCCCACCATATTTTTCCTTTACATTGCCTGTTGCATCCTCCATGGACTTCTCTTTAAATTTAGGGATGATAGTAATATTCAGGATGTTTCTTACTTACTTTCCAGTTGAAGGAATAACGTTACCCAATTCTAAAATATTTTTTACTACTCTTTAAAATAAGTTTTATTAGGTATCAGAAAAGGCATGGTCTGTGATCCACTGTCATTTTATTATCCTTATTGTTTGCTTTGGTTTTAAATTAAAATGACAAAAGAATAAATACATGTAGTGAATAATTTTGAGTTTAAGTATATTTGTTTAATAACCAAGATTTTTGTTTTAAGATTCCATAACTATAAATTTTATTGTTCAATTATTTTTATGTTGTAAATATTTTTTTCATTTGAAATCTAATTTTGTTTCAAAATAAGAAATGAGGTGGTATAATAATGCACGTGTCTGAAATCAATATAGAATAATTAATTTTAATCATTTCAACTAGATAAATTTTCCTTCCTTTCTCTTTTCCTCTCTACTATTCTTTATTCTCCCCTCATTTCTCTGTTTTTACTTTTGTGCCTTATTTTCTCCTTTCTTATCCCTCAATTACCAGCATTTATTAGACATATATTATATCCCTAAGGATTAAAGGTACAAAAATGGAAAAGATATGTACTAAAGCAATAACTTATTGCTCTTGAGAGCCTATTATCACAATAAATAAAAACACATATGCATGTGTGTGCTCAGTCCAGATGTGTCCACCTCTTTGCAACTCCAGGGACTGTAGCTTGCCAGGCTCCTCTGTCCATGCTGTTTTCCAAGCCAATAATACTGAAGTGGGTTGCCAATTCTCCCTCTTGGGATCTTCCAGGCTCAGGGATTGAATATACCTTTTATTAATTAATTCATCCATTTATTGTATTGTGAAATTATTTTTTTAATTTATTTATTTTTTAATTAAAAGATAATTGCTTTACAGACTTTTGTTGTTTTCTGTCAAACCTCAACATGAATCTGCCATAGGTATACATATATTCCCTCCCTTTTGAGCCTCCTTCCTATCTCCCTCCGCATCCCACCACTCTAGGTTGATACAGAGTCCCTGTTTGAGTTTCCTCAGCCATACAGCAAACTCCCATTGGCTATCTATTTTACATATGGTAATGTAAGTTTCCATGTTACTCTTTCCATACATCTCACCCTCTCCTCCCCTCTCCCAAAGTTCACTAGTCTATTCCCTATGTCTGTTTCTCCACTGCTGCCTGTAAATAAAATCTTCGCTGCTATTTTTCTAGATTCCGTATATATGCATTAGAATACGATATTTATCTCTCACTTTTTGACTTACTTCACTCTGTATAATAGGCTCTAGGTTCATCCACCTCATTAGAACTGACATAATGTGTTCCTTTTATGGCTGGGCAGGAGGAGAAGGGGACGACAGAGGATAAGATGGCTGCATGGCATCACTGACAAGATGGACATGAGTTTGAGTGAACTCTGGGAGTTGGTGATGGACAGGGAGACCTGGCGTGCAGTGATTCATGGGGTCGCAAAGAGTCAGACACGACTGAGAGACTGAACTGAACTGAACTGAATATTCCATTGTGTATATGTATCACAACTTTATCCGTTCATCTGTCGATGGACATCTAAGTTGCTTCCATGTTCTTTTAAACAGTGCTGCATGAACTATGGGATACATGTGTCTTTTTCAATTTTGGCTTCCTTAGGGTATATCCGATCCCATCACTTCATGGCAAATAGATGGGGAAACAGTGCAAACAGCGGCTGACTTTATTTTGGGGGGGTCCCAAAATCACTGCAGATGGTGACTGCAGCCATGAAATTAAAAGACGCTTACTCCTTGGAAGGAAAGTTATGACCAACCAAAGTACATTATGAGAAACGCTGGACTGGAAGAAGCGCAAGCTGGAATCAAGATTGCCAGGAGAAATATCAATAACCTCAGATATGCAGATGACACCACCCTTACGGCAGAAAGTGAAGAGGAATTAAAAAGCCTCTTGATGAACGTGAAAGAGGAGAGTGAAAAAGTTGGCTTAAAGTTCAACATTCAGAAAACTTAAGATCATGGCATCTGGTCCCATCATTTCATGGGAAATAGATGGGGAAACAGTGGAAACAGTGTCAGATTTTATTTTTTGGGCTCCAAAATCACTGCAGATGGTGATTGCAGCCATGAAATTAAAAGACGCTGACTCCTTGGAAGGAAAGTTATGACCAACCTAGATAGTGTATTAAAAAGCAAAGACATTTTGAGTTTAATTTTGTGTGTGGTGTTAGAAAGTGATCTAGTTTCATTCTTTTACAAGTGGTTGACCAGTTTTCCCAGCACCACTTGTTAAAGAGATTGTCTTTACTCCATTGTATATTCTTGCCTCCTTTGTCAAAGATAAGGTGTCCATATGTGCGTGGATTTATCTCTGGGCTTTCTATTTTGTTCCATTGATCTATATATCTGTCTTTGTGCCAGTACCATACTGTCCTGATGACTGTGGCTTTGTAGTAGAGCCTGAAGTCAGACAAGTTGATTCCTCCAGTTCCATTCTTCTTTCTCAAGATTGCTTTGGCTATTCGAGGTTTTTTGTATTTCCATACAAATCTTGAAATTATTTGTTCTAGTTCTGTGAAAAATATCGCTGGTAGCTTGATAGGGATCGCATTGAATTTGTAGATTGCTTTGGGTACTATACTCATTTTCACTATATTGATTCTGCCAATCCATGAACATGGTATATTTCTCCATTAGTGTCCTCTTTGATTTCTTTCATCAGTGTTTTATAGTTTTCTATATATAGGTCTTTACTTTCACTTCACACCAGTCAGAATGTCGGCGATCCAAAAGTCTGCAAGAAATAAATGCTGGAGAGGGTGTGGAGAAAAGGGAACCCTCTTACACTGTTGGTAGGAATGCAAATTAGTACAGCCACTATGGAGAACAGTGTGGAGATTCCTTAAAAAATTGCAAATAGAACTGCCTTATGACCCAGCAATCCCACTGCTGGGCATACGCACCAAGGAAACCAGAACTGAAAGAGACACATGTACCCCAATGTTCATCGCAGCACTGTTTATAATAGCCAGGTCTTGGTAACAACCTAGATGTCCATCAGCAGATGAATGGATAAGAAAGCTGTGGTACATATACACAATGGAGTATTACTCAGCCATTAAAAAGAATACATTTGAATCAGTTCTAATGAGGTGGATGAAACTGGAGCCGATTATACAGAGTGAAGTAAGCCAGAAAAACAAAACAAAACAAAACAAAACAAAAAAAACACCAATACAGTATACTAAGACATATATATGGAATTGAGAAAGATGGCAATGATGACCCTGTATGCAAGACAGCAAACTAGACACAGATGTGTAGAGCGGACTTTTGGACTCTGAGGGAGAGGGAGAGGGTGGGATGATTTGGGAGAATGGCATTGAAACATGTATACTATCATGTAAGAAACTAATCGCCAGTCTATGTCTGATGTAGGATTCAGGATGCTTGGGGCTGGTGCACGGGGATGACCCAGAGAGATGTTATGGGGAGGGCGGTGGGAGGGGGGGTTAATGTTTGGGAACGCATGTACACCCATGATGGGTTCATGTCAATGTATGGCAAAACCAATACAGTATTGTAAAGTAAAATAAAGTAAAACTAAAAATTAAAAAAAATATATTTTAATATCAAAAATAAAAACATAAAAATAAAAGGCAGAGACATTACTTTGCCAACAGAGGTCCGTCTAGTCAAGGTTATGGTTTTTCCAGTAGTCATGTATGGATGTGAGAGTTGGACTGTGAAGAAAGCTGAGCACTGAAGGATTGATGCTTTTGAACTGTGGTGTTGGAGAAGACTCTTGAGAGTCCCTTGGACTTCAAGGAGATACAATCAGTCCATCCTAAAGAAGATCAGTCCTGAGTGTTCATTGGAACGACTGATGTTGAAGCTGAAACTCCAATACTTTGGCCACCTGATGCGAAGAGCTGACTCATTTGAAAAGACCCTGATGCTGGGAAAGACTGAGGGTGAGAGGAGAAAAGGACGAGAGAGGATGAGATGGTGGGATAGCCTCACTGACTCAATAGCCGTGAGTTTGGGTAAACTCTGGAAATTGGTGATTGACAGGGAGGCCTGGCATGCTGCAGTTCATGGGGTAGCAAAGAGTCGGACACAACTGAGCAACTGAACTGAAATGAACAGTGTAGGTGCCAAGGAGTGGGATTGCTGGGTCATATGGTGGTTTTATTCCCAGATTTTTAAGGAATCTCCATACCGTCTTCCATAATGGCTGTATCAATTTACATTCCCACCAACAGTGCAAGAGTGTTCCCTTTACCTTACACCCTCTCCAGCATTTATTTTTTGTAGACTTTTTGAAGGTGGCCATTCTGACGGTTGTGAGTTGATATCTCATTGTAGTTTTGATTTGCATTTTTCTAATAATGAGTGATGTTGAGCATCTTTCATGTGTTTGTTAGACATCTATATGTCTTCTTTTTAGAAATATATGTTTAGGTCTTTTCCCCACTTTTTGATTGGGTCACTTATTTGCCTTGTATTGAATTGTGTGAGCTGCTTGTATATTTTGGAAATTAATCCTTTGTCAGTTGTTTCATTTGCTATTATTTTCTCCCATTCTGAGGGTTATCTTTTCATCTTGCTTATAGTTTCCTTTCCTGTGCAAAAGCTTCTAAGTTTAATCAGGTCCCACTTGCTTACTTATGTTTTTATTTCCATTACTCGAGGAGGTGGATCATAGAGGATCTTGCTTTGATGTATGTCATCGAGTGTTCTCCCTATATTTTCCTCTAAGACTTTTACAGTTTCTGGTCTTACATTTAGGTCTTTAATCCATTTTGACTTTATCTTTGTGTATGGGGTTAGGAGTGTTCTAATTTCATTCTTTTACATGTAGCTGTCCAGTTTTCCCAGCATCATTTATTAAAGAGGCTAACTTTCCCCATTGTATATTCTTTCTTCCTTTGTCAAAAATAACATATCATAAGTGCATGGGTTTATTTCTGGGCTTTCTATCTTGTTTCATTGGTCTATATTTCTGTTTTGTTTCAGTACCATACTGTCGTGATGACTGTAGCTTTGTAGCATAATCTGAGGTCAGGAAGATTGATTCCTCCAGCTCCATTTTTCTATCTCAAGATTGCTTTGACTATTTGGGGCCTTTTGTGTTCCCATATGAATTGTGAAATTTTCTGTTCTAGTTCTGTGAAAAATGCCATTGCTAATTTGATAGAAATCACATTGAATCTGTAGATTGCATTTGGTAGTATAGTCATTTTCAGAATATTGACACTTCTTACCCAGGAACATGGAATATCTCTCAATCTGCTTATGTCATCTTTGATTTCTTTCATCAGTGTCTTATAATTTTCTGTGTACAGTTCTTTCATCTCCTTAGATAAATTTATTCCTAGATATTTTATTCTTTCTGTTACAATGGTGAAAGGAATTAATTCTATAATTTTGCTTTCTGATTTTTCACTGTTAGTATATGGAAGTGCAAGTGATTTCTGTGTATGTATGATTTTGTATCCTGCAACCCTGCTAAATTCAGTGATTAGTTCTTCTAATTTTCTGATACTATCTTTAGGGTTTTCTATGTATAGTATCATGTCATCTGCAATTAGTGAGAGCTTTATTTATTTTCCAATCTGGATTCCTTTTTATTTCTTTTTCTTATATGATTACTGTAGCTAAGACTTCCAGAACTATGTTGAATAATACTGGTGAAAGTGGACAGCCTTGTCTTCTTCCTGCTTATAGGGTGAAAGCTTTCAGATTTTCACCATTGAGAAATTAATATTTTGTCTGATATGAGGATTGCTTTTCCATCTTTCGTTTGTTTCACATTTGTATGGAATGTAGTTTTCTACCCTCTCACTTTCAGTCTATATGTGTCTTGAGGTCTGAAGTGGATTTCTTGTAGACAGAATATATATGAATCTTGTTTTTGTATCCATTCCGCCAAATCAGTCTGTGTCTTTGGTTGAAGACTTTCATCTATTTACATTTAAATTACTTATTGATATATATGTTTCTATTGCCATTTGCTTAATTGTTTAGGGTTGATTTTATAAATCCTTTTCTTCTCCTGCATT
The DNA here is from genome assembly GCF_023091745.1 of Budorcas taxicolor. NCBI lineage: Eukaryota > Metazoa > Chordata > Mammalia > Artiodactyla > Bovidae > Budorcas > Budorcas taxicolor. Next base: position 186,925,241 of record NC_068910.1, read on the forward strand.
TTTAAACTATATAAGTCCCTTTAAAATTTGTTGTAAAGCTGGTTTGGTGATACTGAATTCTCTTAACTTTTGCTTGTCTGAAAAGCTTTTTATTTCTCCATCAGTTTTGAATGAGATCCTTGCTTGGTACAGTAATCTTGGTTGTAGATTTCTCCCTTTCAATACTTTAAAAATATCCTGCCATTCAGTTCTGGCCTACAGAGATTCTGCTGAAAGTTCAGCTGTTAAGCATATGAAGTTTCCCTTGTATGTTACTTGTTGCTTTTCCTTTGCTGCTTTTAATATTCTTTCTTTGTGTTTAGTTTTTGTTAGTTTAATTAGTATGTGTTTTAGCATGTTGCTCCTTGGGTTTATCCTGTATGGACTCTCTGTGCTTCCTGGACTTGATTGACTAGTTCCTTTTCCATATTGGGGAAATTTTCAAATATAATCACTTCAAAAATTTTCTCATATCCTCTCATTTTCTTTTCTTCTTCAGTTCAGTTCAGTTCAGTTGCTCAGTTGTGTCCAACTCTTTGTAACCCCATGGACTGCAGCACACCAGCCTTCCCTTTCCATCACCAGCTCCTGGAGCTAACTCAAACTCATGTCCATCGAGTCAGCGATGCATTCCAACCATCTCATCCTTTGTCATCCCCTTCTCCTTCTGCCTTCAATCTTTCCCAGCATCAGGGGCTTTTCCGAGTCAGTTCTTCACATCAGGTGGCCAAAGTATTGGAGTTTCCAGCTTCAGCATCTGTCTTTCCAATGAATATTCAGGACTGATTTCCTTTGGGATGGACTCCTTACAGTCCAAGAGACTTTCAAGAGTCTTCTCCAACACCACAGTTCAAAAGCATCAATTCTTTGGTGCTCAGCTTTCTTTATAGTCCAACTCTCATATCCATACATGACTATTGGAAAAACCATAGCTTTAACTAGACGGACTTTTGTTGGCAAAGTAATGTCTCTGCTTTTTAATATGTTATCTAGGTTGGTCATAACTTTTCTTCCAAGGAGTAAGTGTCTTTTAATTTCATGGCTGAAGTCACAATCCACAGTGATTTTGGAGCCCCCTAAAATAAAGTCTGTCATTGTTTTCATTTTTTCCCTAGCTATTTGCCATGAAGTGATGGGACCAGATGCCATAATTTTAGTTTTCTGAATGTTGAGTTTTAAGCCAAATTTTCACTGTCTTTCACTTTCATCAAGAGGCTCTTTAGTTCTTCACTTTCTGCCACAAGGGTGGTGTCATCTGCATATTTGAGGTTATTGATATGTCTCCCATCAGTCTTAATTCCAGCTTGAGCTTTGTCCAGCCTTGCATTTTACATGATGTAATCTGCATGTAAGTTAAATAAGCAGGGTGAAATATACAGCCTTAATGTTCTCCTTCCCTGATTTGGAACCAGTCTGTTGTTCCATATCCAGTTCTCACTATTGCTTATTGACCTGAATACAGGTTTCTCAGGAGCTTGTTCTGGTGGTCTGGTATTCTCATCTCTTGCAGTTTTTTTTTTTTACAGCTTGTTGTGATCTACACAGTCAAAGGCTTTGGTGTAGTCAATGAAGGAAAGAGATTTTTTTTCTGAAACTCTCTTGATTTTTCTATGATCCAGTGGATGTTGGCACTTTGATCTCTGGTTTCCCTGGCTTTTCTAAATCCAGCTTGAAAACCTGGAAGTTCACAGTTCACGTACTGTTGAAGCCTGTCTTGGAGAATTTTGAGCATTAGTTTGCTAGTGTGTGAGATACCTGCAATTGTGCAGTAATCTGAAAATTCTTTGGCATTTCCTTTCTTTGGGATTGGAATGAAAACTGATCTTTTCCAGTCCTGTGGCCTCTGCTGAGTTTTCCAAATTTCCAAATTTTCTTCTTCTTCTGGGACCCCTATAATTTGAATGTTGGTCCATTTGATATTGTCCCACAGATCTCTGAGACTATCATCAGTTCTTCTCATTTTTTTTTTTTTTACTTTATTCTGCTCTTCAGAAATTATTTCCACCATTTTATCTTCCAGCTCACTGATTCATTCTTCTGCTTCAGATATTCTGCCATTGATTCCTTCTAGAGTACTTTTCATTTTAGTAATTGTGTTGTTTGTCTCTGTATGTTTATTATTTAATTCTTCTAGGTCTTTTTAAATTGATTCTTATATTTTCTCCATTCTGTTTTCAAGGTTTTTAACTATTTTTACCATCATTATTTTGATTTCTTTTCAGGTATTTTGCCTATTTCCTCTTCATTTATTTGGACTTCTGTGTTTCTAGTTTGTTCCTTCATTTGTGTGGTATTTCTCTGCCTTTATTATTACTAATATTATTATATTTTAAGCATTGTTTTTGAGGTCTGCTTTTTCCCAGGCTTAAGGTTGAATTCTTTCTTCCTTTTGGTTTCTTCCCTCCTAAGGTTGGTCCAGTGGTTTGTGTAAGCTTCATATAGGGTGAGATTTGTGATGAGTTTTTTTGTTTGTTCATTTTTCCTCTAATGGGGAAGGCTGAGTACAGTAGTAATCCTGTTTGCTGATGATTGAATTTGTATTTTTGTTTTGTTTGTTGTTTGGATGAGGTGTCCTGCACAAGGTGCTACTGGTGGTTGGGTGATGCTGGGTCTTGTATTCAAGTGGTTTCCTTTGTGTGCATTCTCACTATTTGTTACTCCCTAGGGTTAGTTCTCTGGTGGTCTAGGATCTTGGAGTCAGTATTCCCACTCCAAAGGTTCAGGGCTTGATCTCTGGTCAGAAGCAAAGATTCCACAAGTTTTTTGTAATGGCATTAAGTGAGATTAAAAAGAAACCCAAATTCGAGAAATCAAAGATGAACTCCAGACAAATGGCAGTTACAAAATTAGGCAAATAATAATTAAAATAATGGAATATACACATGTACATATAAGCAAAATAAAAACAGTCCATCTAATTTACAGTATGTTGACCCAGCAAACAAAGGAAATAAAAAAATTATACCTTCCAGTTAAAAGCAAAACTAACTAAAGCACAAACTGGAAAACCCAACTAAAGCTAGGTGCCAAGTAAAGAATAAAGCAATGAAAACAAAACTAAGAAATATTTTGAGAGAAAAGGAAAGAAAGAAAAGAAAGAAAGAATAACTATGCAGAGTTAAATAGAGGTAGACAAAGAAGATTTATATACATTAATGATTAACTGTAAGGGGAAAGCAACCAAAGGAAAAAAAGTAGAAAAAATAATAATAGACTTAAAAAATTTTGAAATTAAAATTAAAGAAGACAGAAATAAAAAAAGAAATACCTCACAGAACTACAAAAGCCCAATATAGAGACAGAGGTTTATTACAACAATAAAAAGTGTGACTGAATATACATATATACAGATACACCCAAAAGCAAAACAAAAACAGTCCATAAAAATAAAGTGAAATAGATTGAACAGCAAACAAAGGTAACAAAAAATGATATCTATCAGTTAAAAACAAAACTAACTAAAGCACAAACAAGGTGCCAAGTGGGGAATAAAGCAATGAAAACAAAACTAACAAATATGTTGAGAGAAAAGGAAAGAAAGAAAAGAAAGAAAGAATAGATATGCAAAGTTAAATAGAGGTAGCTAAAGAAGATTTATATACATTAAAGATTAACTGCAAGGGGGAAAGAACAGCAGGAAAAGCAAACAAAGGAATAATGTAGAAAAAGCTAATAATAGTTTAAAATATTTCAAAATTAAAATTAAAAAAATAAAAAAAAGAGAAGAAGAAAAAAAATAAAGAGGAAAACTCCACAGAACTGCAAAAGTCCAAAGTAGAGGCAGAGGTTTATAATAACAACAAATAATGTGACTGGGAAGAAAAAAAGAAACCTCAAAAGCTTAACTAGATTTCATAGTGCCAATAAAATCAACAACTACATCAAACGGGAAAAAAAGAAAAAGAAGAAAAATAAAGTAAAATCCAAAAGAATCTACAGAACAAATCAAAGCATAAGAATAATAAATGTGTCACTTGAGTCACTGCTGTGAGAGTCTTTCCCTCACTGGGAGTCACAGTACACCTCACCTCTCTAGGATGTCCTCCAACACTGTGCTGGTCTCTGGACCTGGCTGTGGGCACAGTTCAGATTCTAATCTTGTCCTACTCCTGTGTATTCTTGCCTCAATGTCCACAGCTATCAGTACTAGTGCATTTTCTTTTGTGGGAGCTCTCAATGTCCTTTTATATATTCCATAGACACAGAGTCTGCCTAGTTGATTGTGTGAATTTAATCTCCAGCTTCTACAGCTGGTGGGAAGGTTTTTGGGTATTCTTCCTTAGTCACACTGCCCCTGGGTTTCAATCTTGATTTTATTTCCACATCTGCATGTGGGTGATCCACTGGGGTTTGCTCTTGAGGCTGCCCTGGAGGACTTTGGTATGCCCCAGTGAAGGCCAGGTATGGAGGTGGTGCAGCTGCTTGAGTTGCAGGGTTTTTGGCAGGACCAGGTACTCAGGTGAGTTGGTGGCTAGGGCACAGGAAACATAGTACTCTAGAAAGGTATAGCAACCTGTATTGGCCAATACACTCCAGTATTCTTGCCTGGAGAAACCCCATGACAGAATCCTGGCAAGCCAGAGTCCACAGGGTTGCAAAGAGTTGGACATGACTGAAGCGACCCTGTTTGCATAGATGCAAGACTTCTTTTGCCTGTGGCAGCTCTGTCCCGTTGAGGCTTAAGCATGAAGGTGGTGCAGCTACTTGGCTTGTGAGGACCTTGAAGCATGCAGGGACACAGACTGCCTCTGCCACAGGAGTTATGGACCTCAGTTCAGCTCAGTTTAGTTGCTCAGTCGTGTCCAACTCTTTGCGACCCCATGAATCGCAGCATGCCAGGCCTCCCTGTCCATCACCAACTCCCAGAGTTCACTCAGACTCACGTCCATCGAGTCAGTGATGCCATCCAGCCATCTCATCCTCGGTCATCCCCTTCTTCTCCTGCCCACAATCCCTCCCAGCATCAGAGTCTTTTCCAATGAGTCAACTCTTCGCATGAGGTGGCCAAAGTACTGGAGCTTCAGCTTTAGCATCGTTCCTTCCAAAGAAATCCCAGGGTTGATCTCCTTCAGAATGGACTGGTTGGATCTTCTTGCAGTTCAAGGGACCCTCAAGAGTCTTCTCCAACACCACAGTTCACAAGCATCAATTCTTCGGCGCTCAACCTTCTTTACAGTCCAACTCTCACATCCATACATGACCACTGGAAAAACCATAGCCTTGACTAGGCGGACCTTAGTCGGCAAAGTAATGTCTCTGCTTTTGAATATACTATCTAGGTTGGTCATAACTTTTCCTCCAAGGAGTAACTGTCTTTTAATTTCATGGCTGCAGTCACCATCTGCAGTGATTTTGGAGCCCCAAAAAATAAAGTCTGACACTGTTTCCACTGTTTCCCCATCTATTTAGTTATGGCCCTATCAGTCTTTTTTTGAACTTCTTGTTGCTGGTGATCAGAAGGCCTGTTTGGCCAGTTTTCTCATCGTGCCACCCATTCAGGCACTTAGAGGGCTCCCTTGCCTGGGGTCCTTCTCTGTTGTTTGGTGTCTCAAGCACATAGAAGGCCTACCCTGGCTGGGGTCCTACTCTGTAGCTGGAGCATCAGACACTGAAAGGGGCACCCTGGGTGGGGTCCTACTGTGTAGTTCAGTGTGTCAGGCTGTTTGGTGGGCCAGGCTCTCTATTGTTCAGCTGCTGGCACATGGGGAGAGACAGGCTAAGGTGATGGCTCCATTCAATATGCATGGACTCAGCAGTATTGCCTTGCTTCCATGGCTGCCTGACTTTCCTCCACAGGCTTTTCCCATCACAATCTCCTCCCTCCCATCCCTTCAATCTGTCTCTCCCCAGTCAACAGCAACCCTCACCCTGGAATTGCTCCGCAATCCTTGAATTCCAGCTCCTAGCCTCTACACCTTCTAGGAAATCTGCGTCCATGTCTGGGGTATGTATGTCTTCATCAAGGACTGTGTTTGATTCTCATTCCATTTAGGCTGAAACAGATCAGTTGTTTCACTCTTAGGCTTAAATATTTCTCCTCTGACTCAGACAATTGCCCCAACGTGGGTATTGGACCCCTGCTTCAGTACCCCTGCCCACCGAGGGCAGGTCCAGTCCTACTAATTCTCCTTTCTTCCCCCCTAGTTCCTTCATCCTATGAAGTTTTGTGTGGTTCTATATATTCTTTTTCTCTGGTCAGGTACTCCTGTCTGCTCTCAGCTGGTGTTCTGCATGCACTTCTCTGTCTGAAGATGTATTCCTGATGTGGAGAGAGATGTACTCCATGTCCACCTACTCCTCTGCATCTTGTTCTCCCCCGGACTTATTGCTTTCTTCAGACTGTTACAAAAATTTCCATGTATTTTGTCAATAAATTAAAATAGTACAATTCAGTGAAATTCGTTCAGTCATGTTCGACTCTTTGTGACCCCCATGGACTATGCAGTCCATAGGATTCTCCAGGCCACAATACTGCAATGGGTTGCCTTTTCCTTCTCCAGGGATTCTTTCCAACCCAGGGATTGAACCCAGGTCTCTTGCAGTGCAGACAGATTCTTTACCATCTGAGCCAAGAGGGACACCCTAAACAGTACAACAGTGAAAATAAATACTTCACTTTTCATTTTTGGTGTGAACTTCACCATTCTGATCTTTCACTTCTTGGGCTAAGGATTGAAATCAGACCAAATTATGTCAAAATTAATAGCAAACATCAACTCTTACCAATGTTAATGAAATACAAGTGACATTTTAGCTGCTAAATCTCTGTTTAAAAAAAAAAAATGGATTGTATGCTACGTCGCTTTAGTCATGTCTGACCCTTTGTGACACTATGTACCATAGCCCACCAGGTTCTTCCATCCATGAGATTCTCTAGACCAGAATATGGGAGTGGGTTACAATGCCCTCCTCCAGGGGATCTTCCAGACCCAGGGTTCAAGCCTCAGTCTCTTAAGTCTTCACAATTGGCAGTCAGGCTCTTTACCAGTAGCACCATCTGGGAAATCTCCTCAAAATGTCATGATAGCTTAAATCTTAGATTTCAAGAAAATTACTAAAATTTGATTGATTACATGCTTTTCAAAGCATTCTCCTTTTATGTTCTCTGAATATGTAGTTTCCGTATTTTTTAATTTGCCAAGTTCTAACTTTGAATTTAAATTATGACTTGAATTTTTAACAATTATGCCTGAGTTTCTTTTTCACAAAATTGAATTTGACAGCATGAAGGTGTGTTTATAATTAAAATACATTTAATGAGTGCATTAATATGGAGCAATTACACTCAGAATTCACCATCAAAATACAGAATGAAAATATGATTATTATTTAGCAAAGTTAGACCATAGTTATTAAAATTAATAGCTAAAACTTTATTAAACTATATAAATTTGGATACAGACTGAAAATAAAACTATTTTACTCCATGTCAAATGCACTTGACATAAATTTGTCTGGTTTTTGGTATTTCACTTGAACAAAAATCCCAAATCATATTAATTTGATTAACATTTCAAAACAGTTTTGTTAGTTGAAAATTATATGAATAATATATAATAGAATAAGAAAGGATTAGAGTCAGGTCTGGACCAAATATAATTTCTGTGTTAGATTTTCAGTTGAAGTTTTGGCTTAATAACTAACAATCTAAACCATTGAATTTGTGACTGAAAAATCAAGATGCTTTATGGAAATCTTGAAAAAAATAGTGAATTTAATAAAGTTCTGGTTTTTATTTACTTATACTGTTCCTTATCTCTTTAATTTCTTTTGAACAACATAAATACTATCCTTTTATCTATTTGACTGTATCCTATAATGAGACACAATGTCACCAAGATTAGCAATCACGTTAAGAACACTTATGTTGTTCTACATGTTCTATATAGATGTAGTACTTACAATAATCTTTACAATGTGATAGAACAACACTTAAAATAAAATTTTATAAATTTGATCTTCTCTGTTAGGTAAATATTCTTATTAGCAATTTAAATATCAGGACACTGAGGTACAAAAAAGCTACAGATAGGAGTGGGTTACTATTTCCTTCTCCAGAGGATCTTCCCAACCCAGGGATCAAACCCACATCTCTTGTATCTCCTGCATTGGTAGGCAGGTTCTTTACTGACTGAGCTAGTAGAGAAGCCCTTTTCTGATATCCAACCATCAACTACTAGCTATGATGATGTATCACTACAGTAGAACATTGAAAATGGAAAATTGAATTTATTAATAAGAACCTGTTTTACAATTTGATGTTAGTAGATTTTGGCCACTTTCTGAAGGACTAGGTGAATTGAGTAGTCATTTGAAAGCCCTAAGAGCAAACACTCCGGGAGTTGGTGATGGACAGGGAGGCCTGGCGTGCCGCGATTCATGGGATCGCAAAGTGTCGGACACGACTGAGCGACTGAACTGAACTGAAGGGCAAACAGTATTTTTATTAAATTAAATTAATTAATTAATATTTGGCTGTCCTGGGTCTTCTTTGCTGGACTTTTTCTAGTTGCAATGAGTGGGGACTATTCTCTATTTGTAGTTCATGGTCTTCTCATTGTGGTGACTTCTTTTGCTGCAGAGGTGCTAGGTGCCTGGGCTTCAGTAGTTGTGACTGGCAGACCTGGTTGCTCCTGGGCATGTGAAATCTTCCCAGACTAGGAATAGAATCCATTAACTACTGAACCACCAGGGGAATTCTTAAAGGCAAACAGTTTTGACTGTATCATAAGTGCTCTTCTTCAGATAACATAATTATGACCATAATAATTACCTATACAGCAGATCCAATGGGTGGCCACATGTCCCAAGGCTTTATAGATAAATGCACACAGTTTTTAAAACAATTCTGAGAGAACTGTTTTCAAATTTTTAAAACAATTCTGTTTTTAAATTAATTCTATAGTGGTAAATTATTGAGTTCATAAGGGAGAGCAATGAGAAATCTGTGTTTGTTATCCTCAGTTAGAGTGGAAATATGTGATAAGGGGAAGGAAAAATAGGTTTTGTATAGAATCCAAATTATTAAACACAGTCTATTTTTTTCTGCCAAAAAAATCAGGTCATAAACAAGCTTCTTTGAGGCTGATAATAATGTAATCTTTAGACTAAATGAGTGAAAAACAGTTTTGCACCACTGACGATGCAGAATCTAGTCACTGAGTTCAATGCATTCAGTTTCCATCCTGTGCCATCAGTACAGACAAACTAGATAAACGAAGATATATCCCTGGGATATAGCTTTGGTTTGTCCTTTAATTTTTCTTATCTCTTGAGGTAGTGATTATATTTTATCCAAAGCAAACAACATTCTCACATCCACAAAATGTCTACAGTTTTCCCATATAAAGTGACACCACACGTTGTTCTGTTTATTATTCCTGCATCACCATGTAGCACTTGTCTGTTTTAATGATGTATGGTTGCCTCAGCGATTGTTAATCTAATGATGGAATATGTCCCTGGAGGTTACAGGTACCATTTCCTGAGCCTCCTGCCTAAAGCTGAATTAGAAGATGATTGATATCATAAATATTTTTTTATTCTTTACTAAAATATGTGCACATTTATACTAATAGGAAGTTATAGTTATGATCCTAATAAGAGCACTTCCCAGATAAGTATGTTGCAGGCTTTGCAGAAATGGCCATTTTTTTATACAATTCAATCTCTTTTGCTGACATTGAGCTCTTTCAGAAGATAAAGAAGCCAGAAAAATAAGAATGTCAGCAACTTATGCATTCTGATTTCACTCCAAGTTGAATGTCAATGTAAATATAATAAATATACATTATGTAAATATATTTAAATATGCAACACATATTTATATTTAAATGTAAATTGGGATACATACATGTTAGATTCTGAATGTCAGTAATTAAAATCCACTGATTTACTGACCCAACACTACCATTCAGTGTAATGTATGCTTACTAATTAACCATTTAGTAAGTCCACAAAAGTGATAATTCTGACCCAGGTGCATACTGTAATTTGCAGGATGGATCTCTTAAAGGAACTGGCAATTGGAGTGTGGGGTGACCAAGTTGTAGAGGTGGGCGGAGATAGAGATAAATACAGAACTGAAATAGGAAAATAGAAAACAAAGGTCAAAAGGGAGAACGTAAATGTGCATGAACCAAGTTTCCAAATAAATCTATGTTACAATGATGTCAAAGAGGAAGAAATTTTCCTCTACCCTTCCAGGTTTTCTAGTTGGTCTAAAAATTAAATTAGCATGAGATCGATTAACAGGAGACAGTCAAAATTCACTAATGTGTATATATGAAAGGGACACATGAAAACTGAGTAACTCACCAAAATGGCTGAAATCTTCACCTTAAAATCATCTTTAGCAAGACAAAATGTTGGGGTTGTGGTTTGGGACATCAAAAGGGAGGAAAACAAAACATGTGAAGACAGAAAATCAAACATTTGGCAAACAGATATTGCTGGGCATTGCAGACACAATTGGGACACACAGTGGACTCTGATCTCTGGGTCCTGCTGAGTTTCCTTCACCACTTCTAGGCCATATTTTTTGCAGATATCTCTGAAGATAGTTCTCTTCTGGAAGCAGGACATTTATCTAATTCTTCGGGGAATTGTAAAAGAAGATAACAAAAAAGATTCCTGACTCTTCAGTTACTTAATTATAAGCAATCTAACTGAATTTTCATGCCAAAGATTCACATTTTGGAGTCACAAATTTTGGCCCCCTGGAATGACTTTTAACATCTGGTATTAAAAGAGTGGTCAAGTAGCATGTCAGTAAAGAATCAGACTACAATGCAGGAGACCCAGGTTTGATCCCTGGATTGGGGATATTCGCTCAAGAAGGAAAGAGCAACTCATTCCAGTATTCTTGCCTGGAGAATTCCATGAACAGAGGAGCCTGGAGGGCTACAGTCCATGGGGTTGCAAACAGTCGGATATGACTGACGCGACTGAGCATGCATGCATGCATTAAAAGAGTTGTCAGGTAGCATGTTCCTATAGGTAACTAGGTAAAATGTTGTTGTTCAGTCACTAAGTTGTGTCCAACTCTTAGCAACTCCATGGACTGCAGCATGCCAGGCTTCCCTATCTTTCACTATTTCCCAGAGCTTGCTCAAGCTCATGTCCACTGAGTCAGTGATGCTATCCAACCATCTCATCCTCTGTTGCCCTTGTCTCTTCTTGCCTTCAATCTTTCCCAGCATCAGGGTCTTTTCTACTGGGTCAGTTCTTCCCTCAGGTGGCCAAAGTATTGGAGCTTCAGCTTCAGCATCAGTCCCTCCAATGAATATTCAGGGTTGATTTCATTTAGGATTGACTGGTTGGATCTCCTTGCAGTTCAAGTGACTCTCAAGAGTCTTCTCCAACACCACAGTTTGAAAGCATTCAATTCTTCAGTGCTCAGCTTTATTTATGGTCCAATTCTCACAGCCATACATGACTACTGGATAAACCAGAGCTATGACTAGACAGATATTTGTTGGAAATGATGTCCCTGATTTTTAAGACGTTGTTTAGATTTATCATAGCTCTTCTTCCAAGGAGCAAGCACCTTTTAATTTCATAGTTGCAATCACTGTCCACAGTGATTTTGGAGCCCAAGAAAATGAAATATGACAATTTTCACTTTTTCCCCATCTATTTGCCATGAAGTGATGGGACTGGATGCCGTGTTCTTAGTTTTTTGAATGCTGAATTTTAAGCAAGCTCTTTCACTCTCTTCTTTCACCTTCATCAAGAGGTTTTTAGTTCCTCTTCACTTTCTGCCATTAAAGTGGTATCATCTGCATAACTGAGATTGTTTATATTTCTCCTAGCAATTTTGATTTCAGCTTGTGCATTATCCAGCCTAGCATTTCATATGATGCAATCTGCATATAAGTAAAATAAGCAGAGTGACAATATACAGCCTTGATGTACTCCTTTCCCAATTTTGAACCTTTGTTCCACATCTGGTTCTAACTCTTGCTTCTTTTCCTGCATACAGGTTTCTCCAGAGGCAGGTCAAGTAGTCTAGTATTCCCGTCTCTTCAAGAACATTCCACAGTTTGTTGTGATCCACACAAAGTCTTTAGAGTAGTCAATGAAGCAGAAGAAGATTTTTTTTTGAATTCTCTTGTTTTTTCTGTGGTCCAGCAGATGTTGGCAATTTGATCTCTGGTTCCTTTGCCTTTTCTAATCCAGCATGAACATCTGAAAGTTCTAGGTTCACATACTGAAACCTAGCTGGAAGGATTATGAGCATAATCTTAATAGCATGTGAAATGAGTGTAATTGTATGATAATTTGAACATTCTTTGGCAGTGCCTTTCTTTGGGGCTGAAATGAAAACTGACCTTTTCCACTTCTGGGGCCACTGTGGGGTTTTCCAAATTTGCTGGCATATTGAGTGTAGCAATAGCATCATCTTCTAGGATTTAAAATAGCTCAGCTGGAATTTCATCCTGTCTCCTAGTTTTGTTCGTAGCATGTTTCCTAAGGCCCACTTGATTTTATACTCCAGGATGTCTGGCTCTTGGTGAGTGATCACACCATTGTGGCTATCTGGGTCATTAAGAGCTTTTTTGTACAGTTCTTCTGTGTATTCTTGCCTCCTTAATCTCATCTGTTTCCATTAGGTCCCTGCCGTTTTGTCCTTTATTGTGACCATTTTTGCATGTATTATTCCCTTGTTATCTCCAATTTTCTTAAAGAGATCTCTAGTCTTTCCCATTCTATTGTTTTCCTCTATTTCTTTACACTGTTCATTTAAGAAGGGCTTCTTACCTCTACTTGCTTTCCTCTGGAACCCTGCATTCAGTTGCTACATCTTTCTTTTTTCCCTTACATTTCACTTCTCTTTTTACCTCAGATTTTGTAAGGCCTCCTCAAATAACCACTTTCCTCTTGCATTTCTTTTCTTGATGAATAGTTTTGGTTACTACCTCCAGTGCAATGTTATGAACCTCCATCCATAGTTCTTCTGGCACTCTGTCTACCAGATCTCGTCCCTTGAATCTATCCATCATTTCCACTGTATAATCATAAGGGATTTGATTTATGTCATACCTGAATGGCCTAGTGATTTTTTCTACTTTCTTCAATTTGAGCCTGAATTTTGCAATAAGGAGCTAATGATCTGAGCCAGTCAGTTCCAGTCTTGTAAATAATTAGATATTTACAGTCAGTTCCAGGTCTTGTAAATAAGCCCCAGGTCTTGTAAATAGGCAAATGAGTAATGGATAAAACATATATTTGTACGAGGTACCTGTTAATGGCAAATCATAAGAGAGTCTGTCATATAGGAGTTTACAATGTGCTAGAAGTGCTTACTGATATGACCTAAGTTCAGACTTTCAACATTCATCCCATATATTAATAAAGCAGTCTTCTTTCTATTTTCATTGTCTTATGGATGAATTCCTATTTTCTTTATTAACTAACCATACTAACTACATCCTTCTAAACACAAATCTAATCATATAAGTTCCTCTTTAAAGGAATCCAGCTGTTTCCTTTACAATGGCTTCATCTTCAAATCCAAACACCTTCAAATACTTCTTCTTAATTTTACTTTTTAATACTTTTACTTTCATACTTTTTACTTTTACTTTTACATCAGGTCTTAGCTTCTGCCATCCTTTGGCTCACACCACATAATGTTGTCATTCCAAACTACTTTACCTTTCCCAAATTTACCTGACTTTTGTCTGTTTGTTTTTGTTTGGATCCTCTTAGAATGTCAGTTTCTTATTTTATCCTGTGAGTATATCCTATGTTCTCTTTGAGGCTCATATCAATGGTGATCTTTTGTGGAAAATCTTTATCCATGTTCTCCTGTCATCCCAGAAAGCTCCCATTCTTTTGTGTTCGAAAAGGACCATCCTAACCTCACACGTTTGGATAAAATTCACTTACACTTTTCCTCAATGTCTCAAATGACTATTGACTGTGTTGAATATTGACTATTTTAATTTATAAAAGTCAGGTTTTTTCCATCTTTTTGACATGTTTTTGAGTAAAGAATAGTCTGTATTGCAACATTTTGAATACAGTTATCTCCTAAGTTATCTTGGGTCTTTTGTCTTTCACACTGGGCAAATGAGTTCAGTGAGTTCATCGGTGCACTTGTATTTTACTGTAACTGTTGCTTTGCTTGTCTGTCAGGCTTTCCTGGTGACTCAGGTGGTAAAGATTCTGCCTGCAATGCAGGATACCCACGTTTGATACCTGGGTTGGGAAGATCCTCTGGAGATGGGATTCCAGTATTGTTGCCTGGAGAATTTCATGGACACAGGAGCCTGGCAGGATACAATTCATGGGGTGACAAAGAGCTGAACATGACTGAGGGACAAACACTTTCACTTTCTCCTAATTGGACTAAGCTGGAACTTTTGCTAATATAAGATTCTCAAAAGTCTTTTTGGCCTTTGTGTAATTCATGAGGGTCTGACCATTAGGCAAGGGAATTGTCCATCAATCTTTCCTAGAAAGCTGCATCCCTATTCCTGGCTCCTGTTGAGATGGTTGACTAGATTCATGGGTTGTACCTGTAATCTCTTTAGCCAATGATTGTCCAGCCACACTTTTCAGAACACTGTAAATCAACTATACATCAATTTAAAATGAATGAATAAATGAATAAATAAATAAAATATTACTGATAGTTTCCCCCACTACCAAAGTCACTTCCACATTTTCATGTGTTAGAGTAGCACCCCACGGCCTGGTACCAAAATCTGTTTTAGTTTGGTAGGGCCATAACAAAGTACCACAGACTGAGTAACTTAAACAACAGAAATTAATGAGGTCTGGAGACTAGCTGTATAAGAGCAAGTGGAATTGCTTTCTTCTGAGGCCTCTCTCACTGGCTTGCTGATGACATTCTTCTCTCTGGGCTTCCATCTGTACATATCTTTGTTCTAATCTTTTCATTTATAAAGATACTAGTTATATGGGCTAAAGCTATGCTAAAGACCTCATTTTTACTTAATCACCCATTTAAAGACCTTATCTCCAAATACAGTTGTAGTCTAAGAGCCTGGGGTATACACATTTTGGGAGAATGCAAATTAGCATGTAACAGTTATCTGTGATGCCCAACATTTATGTCAAGCCTTTGGTTCTTGATAATGCCTGAATCCTGCTGGCCCAGTGACCCTTCTAATTTTCTGTTTTTGTCCTTTATCCTATTTTTGGCTTTAATAACTTATTTCATGCTATGCCATTATATTTTCCCATGTAATCCTTCCCTTTGGAGTCACCACATTCTTGAGAAATGTGAAAAATTCTGGATACCTCCTTAACAAATAAGAACTAAAGAAGGTCTGGGAGTAAAAACTCTAAGGCCTTCTGGTTTGACCTTGCTTGGCTAAAGTTACCTCATTTTGGAGTGAGACAATCTTGCTTAGGTGTACACTCCCACAGTTCCAAATGCAACGACAGTTTGACTCTTTCCTCTAGCTGTGACCAAATGCATTCTATTGATATTATCATCCTTGCCTTTAACGTATCTTAAACATTCATTTTTCTCTCATCTTCACATCTGTCAAAGGTAGGTCCAAGGAGGATAGTATTTGGTTTAATTTGCTTCTCCAAACTATGTTTGTCTTCCTCCTCAAATTTCCCAGGTGAAAGGGTATGATGGATTTATTATTATTATAATTTGGTCATGTTGACTTTCTACTTTAGGGCAGGTGGTCTTATGACCATCCTGGGCTGAGGGAACATATACTCTACTCAATGAGCTACATTCTAAGAAATGAGTCTTTAGGGCTTGATTTCTGATAAGTAAAATGGCAACAAATGAATTTAGAAAGCCATTTTTTCTCTAAAATGCTTGGTTTTGAAAGCTATTTTTAAATTATAATATTCCATTTACTAGTCCAAAATATAACAAGATACTTTTTTTGGTATGCCTGATAAAATACTTTCCTTAGTCACTCACTGGCAATTTCCCTAAAGTGTATGCAACTTCAGTTGGAGTAAATACAAAGAAGAAACTCACATTTCACTGGTGTTATACTCATTCTGTTTTTCATAGTATGTCCAAATCTATCATGCTGTATGATATCTTTTTTGGAAATTAACCAGGGAAAATAGATGAGTGAAGTTTGTTTTTGCTCACATAATCATATTACAGGCACTTGGATGAATGTGTTTTAGATGAGCCCCTTACCACAAATGTTGAGTGCTCAAAAACATTCTTCAAACGTTGCTATTGTTTATTCATGTGTTTTGTTTAGGCTTCACTTTTTTCCAGTGGGAGCACAAAATATCCATGTTTAGCAGTATCAGTATATTCCTCACTAGAAGGCTCTTGGATCCAGGTGTTTGGGACTTGAATTAGCCAATGAAAATTAAAAGACTGTGGAGCCAAGTTTTCAGCTGTAGATTTCATTTTACAAATTGTAACTTTTACTTTTGCTATTAATCTCACCTCTAAAATTGCATACACAGCTAATTAAGCCACCAGGTGGCTTATTGCAAGACTATTTAACTGCTTACATCTTATTTTGAGGGCAATGGTTATAATTATCAAGTTGCAAGTGAAATTAAATATGATGCCATTTCCCTGTCAAATGAACTGTGATTATAAAAGGAAGGCTAACTTAGGTCAAGCTGGAAAACTAGTGTTAGATAAAAATACAGTAATTGCTTTTCAGCCTCACTATGCAGTCTCATTGTTAATCTCTATGCCAATTTAAATGCAAAACAAAAACATCACAAATTAGATTTTTCTGATGTGCTGTTCTTCAGTTATAAATTAGGTAAATTGGGAGATGTATAGTTCTCAGAATTTTCCCAAATATGTTCTTTAGATCAAAGTTTTAGAAGCCCATTATTAGATATATGTTATATATTGACTTCCAAGACAAAGTATGAGAATTCTACATTAGATATGAAAATCATTATATTTTAAATATGTCCCCATAGTAATATACAAATTTATGTACCATTCCAAAATATATTTGAGCAAGGACACTATTTCAGAACATCTTAGAAATAGAGTGAAAAAAGGAAATCCTAGGTTTCAATGAATTTATTTTAGAAAATATTGTATTGATTCATAAAGCTTATTGTTCATTGATTCAGGAAATGATAGGTCTAAATCAATAAATGCTACCAGGAAAAAATATGTGTTGCAAAATGCTTAAATGTCAAATCAACTAGTTGTTTTTTTTGTAAATTGCATACTTTTAAGTGATTAATTGGCTTTTAAGTCTTAAAGAAAGAGATTTCAAATATACATTAAACTAGGGCAGTCTATCCATCTATAAAATTGAGTAGTACACCATGGCTCTGATTGAATTTCTTTTAGACATTGTGGATATAAAACTTGGTGAACTTTGGACACATTTACGGGCTTATTAAAATGTCAATGGTTTAAAGACTAAAAGTAAAAAATGACCTGTCAAAAATTCTCTCTTTATGAACTTTTATTCATCTCAGAAATGAAATTTTTAAGGCAACACTGATTCGTTTTCCTAATAATTTCTTAGAGTGACTTTAGTCACTCCAAATTGTGAGAGAAAAAAAACAAAACAAAACATTCAAAGTTCCCCATTCCTTAGATAGTGAATCTATATTAAATTTGATTTTAGTCAAAGAAAAAAATTCAAAAGTATATTAAGGCAATAATAAACTATATATTAATATATATGGTTATTATCTTAATATAATAATATTATAATTATTATATATATAATATAAAATATAATCACATACTCTGGAATCTTTGTTTGATAGAACTTAAACAATGAGTGAATTCTCAACTGTCTGAAATAGGCTAGATACAGAAATATTTAAAGATGATGAAGGGTAATATTTTTTCCTAGGGATCCCATCCACTTTTTTTTAATAATTTATAACTGGCTTGAACTGCTGCACCACACTTAGCAGATAAGGATTTGCAACTCTAATTTCTATATAACAAAGGAAAATCAGGTTGGGCTATCACTTGTCAGATTGCCTGGGTCTTCAGTGTTATCTTCTTGGACTAACCCAGTTCTCATGGTGCATCCAAGAAGATTATAATTTTTTTCTTGTGTGTGAATTCCCTGGTGGTCCAATTGTTAGGACTTGCTGCTTTCACTGTCAGAGGGCTGGGCTGAGTCCCTGGTTGGGGAACTAACATCACACAAGTTGCGCAGTGCAGCCAGGAAAAAAATAAAAACCTCTTTTTTCTTGGGTGTGTGTGGCTGCGATGGAGGTGCTGAAATTTATGTAGTTTACATGAAAAGACCAACTATTTGGTCCTCTTTTTCCAGAAAAGCTGAGGAGCCAAGGTGTCTGGTGATGATGATGGTGATGTGGTTGTTCCTTACTGCCTCATTATCTTGATGTTGAAAGCTGCGTATGCTTCCATGATGAAATACTTAAACAGTGTGAGGTCTGCTGATACATTTCAAGGAAACTGTGAGCTTTTGCTCAGAGCACAACACTGGAGGTGACTCCCCTCTAAAGTGCCAGTTTATTCAAAGCAACCTTGGTACATTTCCCGGAAGCTCTGAGAACCTAACCCTGTCAGTACACACTTTGTAGTTCTCATTTAGGATCCAGCCATCCTGGAAAGGCTGTGCCAGGTTGGTTTGAGTATCTATCCTGTTCTTTACCACAACCATGGCCAGTAATTCTAATTCCAACAAATCTATTACTGCTGGGTTATATTCATTTCAATACTCAGAGCACAAACAAACTCTTTTATCCCACTTCTTAACTATTGAGAAGGAAATGGCAACCCACTCCAGTATCTTGCCTGGAGAATGCCATGAACAGAGGAGCCTGGTGGGCTACAGTTCATAGTGTCACAAAGAGGTGGACATGACTGAGCAATGAACACACTGACTACTGATTTACCCAGATATACTTCTGTCTTCTCAGAAATGCCTCATTGTCACCAGCCACACTTTCCAGTTTGACTTAATCACAAAAGACAGGTTGGATAATACATTTTTGGTTAATAGGCTTGATTATTTCTCTTACACATAAATGTTTGAAATCAAGTATCTTCTTTTATTTTTTGGAAGATAATTATGACTATAAAGCCAAAGTTTAAAATTCTTTAATATTTTCATATACATTAGAATATTTTATGTTCTAAGTTACTATGGGAATGAGTAGCCATACCTTCCTCTAGGGAAGAGAGGTCAAACCTGGGTCCCCAGGATTTCAGGCAGATTCTTTACCATCTGAGCCCCCAGGGAGCCCATAGATATGATACTAAATGGAACTGTGAGGCTGAGAATTGTTGGTAAAGTTATAGAGGTGTACAGAGGCTTTGTCTTTGAAAGTTTTAAGCACAATAAAATGATATGGAAGCATAAAAGAAGTTTAAGTAGATTGACACACTAGATAAGAAGTTGCTCTGAATATATTTGAGAGAGAAAAAAGGAAGACAAGAAGGATATATAAAAAGCAATTGGGTTAAGCTGAGTTAGGAATCAGTTATAAGGTTGGCTGCATGCACTTCCTTATTTTTCTCTTTGAGCTTGTCATAGTTTCACCCATTAATATCAGTAATGGAGGTACCAAATGCCCATCATTTCAGGTTCCAGAAGCTTTATTTTTCATTTATTTCTTTGTTCCCCTACTATCATCTCCCACCCCCTCCTTCCAAACTCCAATAGGGCAACGAGCTATTTTCATTTTGATGTATTCCAAGTGCACAGAATAGTTCTTTACACATACATATAATAGGCAACACAAATAAACAAATATACAATTATTTGCTGTAGTTCTTTATTCATTATTCAATTATGTCATTTATGGTTTTTATAATTCTAAAAAGGTATTTTTCATGGATCATAGAAATACAAACAACACACTAAAATAAAATTTAACATAAAGCTAGGTGAGAGAGCTGAGGAAAAATAGAAATAAGTTAGATGAAGAAAGGAACAGATTAAGGTTGCCAAAGGTATTCTACAAAATTTTGTTAGACTCTTGTTATAGATCACCACAA
The DNA here is from genome assembly GCF_023091745.1 of Budorcas taxicolor. Taxonomy (NCBI): domain Eukaryota; kingdom Metazoa; phylum Chordata; class Mammalia; order Artiodactyla; family Bovidae; genus Budorcas; species Budorcas taxicolor. Next base: position 186,945,159 of record NC_068910.1, read on the forward strand.
ATTTGGCTCTAAAGTTTGTAGCAACTAACATAAAAAGAGAAATATAATAAATTATATAATTTGTGATTCAATGCCACACACACAGACACACACACATACATAAATACATAGAGACAGTCAGGAAGATGCTAGTTATTCATGATGTTGAAATCAGAATATCTTCTGAAGATCTTCATGGAGAGAACAGAGAACACTCTGTAATGAGCCCGGTAAAGAACTCAAAGAAAACTCTACGAATATGTATAACAGCAATTTCAATAAGTTGTTTCTTAGATTATTCCTACCATAAATATATATGGGCTAATAAAGACTTTGTGAAAGATGAACAGAATTGGAAATATTAGATTCCTCTTGGGAATAAAATCTCCAATTTTATAATAGTTTTAAGCAAAGATGATGCCTCACAATGGTACTGTGTGACTTAGGCTTATCAGTGCAGTTTCCTCAGTGGCTCTGAATAAGGTTTCCAAGTTAGATTTACGGATTAGGCAATAAGACCTGGCATAACTTCTTTGTTGCACTTGCTTCATCTGTAAAATAGGCTTAACCATAACACTTACTTTGCATGTTGTTAAAGACTTGAGCTATTTCAGGTATGAAGTGAAGTGAAGTAAAGTGAAGTCGCTCAGTCATGTCTGACTCTTTGAGATCACATGGACTGTAGCCTACCAGGCTCCTCCGTACATGGGATTTTCCAGGCAAGAGTACTGCAGTGGGTTGCCATTTCCTTCTCTATCAGGATGTGTTTAACAGGAGGATCCCTATGTGCTGTTTCTCACAAGTCCTTTGTTTTTTTTTTAAGCGGAACAGCAAGCTGCTCGCAGGAACTGAGGTCATTCTGTGAGACAGGATTGAGTCTCCTTTAGAAAACATTCTCTTTAAGACAAACTCACTTAATCAAGACCCTTTTTACAAATATAATAAATAAGGGGGAATTGTCAGGGAACATTTAACAGGAGGATTCCGGCATGCTGTTTTCTATTTCTCAAGGATTCTGTGTTCCTTATCAGTTTCTATTCCAAGAATGAGTAAAGCTGCATGCAGTTCTCAGGACTGAGGTCATGGGATGAGACATGCAGTGACTCTTTTCAGCATCTATAACCTTGTATGTATTAGACTATCCATATTGTGGCTATTGATAAAATTTCATCCTGTTTAATAGCTGAGTAACCATCTTACTAAAGATATATAAGCCTGCATTTCTGCTAATAAAGCACCTTTGCTGGATCAGAGCTTGGGTCCCCAAGTCTTTCTTTCTTTCTGTCTCTCTCTTTCTCCTCAGCTAATTCTCTGGAGTGCAGAAACCCGCCTCGCTCACTCTCCTGTCCACGCTTCTAAGACTCTCTCAAGAAGGCACCCTATGCCTTCACCACCCTACCCCACTCCCCTTTGAGAGGGCACCCGGTGTCTTCGTGAGAGATGCAAGTGCTGTCAAGGACTTTACTGGGTCTCTGCGTAAACCAGGGAGTATCAACCTCTTTATATCTTTCACTTTTCTTATTGTCACCTCTGGACCACCAGATCCTGGTCCATTGAAGGACCCCAGCACTTCTCTAGGGGATCTTCCTGACCCAGGGATCGAACCCAGGTCTCCCACATTGTGGCAGATGCTTTACCCTCTGAGCCACAAGGGAACTCCCATTTCAGGTATAATTATACAGAAATCACTCTGGTAAGAGCTTTGCCATTTAGATTAATCTGTATAAATCTGCCAATAATTCTATATTCACAAATGGTTTTAGGTGTCCATCAGTTTAACAGCCAAGTATTTGAAAATCATGAGCTTTCCTATTGGACCCATTGAATAAAATAATTGTGCTGTTCTGTGCTTAGTCACTCAGTTATGTCCTACTCTTTGTGACCCTATGGACTATAGCCCACCAGCTTCCTCTATCCATGGGATTCTCCAGGCAAGAATACTGGAGAGGGTTGCCATTTCCTTCTCCAGGGGATATTCCTGACCCAGGGATCAAACCCAGGTCTCTCACATTGCAGGAGGATTCTTTACCATCTGAGCCAACAGGGAAGCCCAGTTCAGTTCAGTTCAGTTCAGTTGCTCAGTAGTGTCTGACTCTTTCCAATGCTACAGACTGCAGCACTCCAGGCTTCCCTGTCCATCACCAACTCCTGGAGGTTACTCAAACTCACGTCCATCAAGTTGGTGATGCCCTCCAATCACCTCACCCTCTGTAGTCTCCCTCTCCTACCACCTTCAATCTTTCCCATCATGAGGATCTATGCCAATGATTCAGTTCTTTGCAGCAGGTGGCCAAAGTATTGGAGTTTCAACTTCAGCATCAGTCTTTCCAATGAATATTCAGGGCTGATTTCCTTTAGTATGGACTGGTTGGACCTTCTTGCAGTCCAAGGGACTCTCAAGAGTCTTCTCCAACACCACAGTTCAAAGGCATCAATCCTTCGATGCTCAGCTTTCTTTTATAGTCCAACTCTCACATCCATACATGACTATTGGAAAAACCATAGCTTTGACTAGATGGACCTTTGTTGGCAAAGTAATGTCTCTGCTTTTTAATATGCTGTCTAGGTTTGTCATAGCTTTTCTTCCAAGGAGCAAGCATCTTTTAATTTCGTGGTTGAAGTCAGCATTAGTTTTCTAGTGTGTGAGATAAGTGCAATTGTGTGGTAGTTTGAACATTCTTTGGCATTACATTTCTTTGGGATTGGAATGAAAACTGACCTTTTCTTGTCCTGTGGCCACTGCTGAGTTTTCCAAATTTGCTGGCATATTGAGTACAGCATTTTCACAGCATCACCTTTTAGGATTGGAAATAGCTCAGCTGGAATTCCACCCCCTCACTAGATTTGTTTGTAGTGATGCTTCCTAAGGCCCACTTGACTTCGCATTCCAAGATGTGTGGCTGTGGGTGAGTGATCACACTATCCGTGTTATCTGGGTCATGAAGATTTTTTTTTTTGTATAGTTCTGTGTATTCTTGCCACCTCTTCTTAATATCTTCTGCTTCTGTTAGGTGAAACAGGGAAGCCCAATGATTGACAAAAGAAATACATTTAAGCTGATGAGTCATTAGGAAAATGCAAACTAAAAGCATTTTGAAATACTATTTCACACCTACTAGAATAGCTAAAATTCAAAAATAATTTTAAAAAATTAATATACTGCATGCTGAAGAGAATCTGAAACAACTGAGCTCTCTTAGCTTCCTAGAAGATAAACAAAATAACAAAACCACTCTGGAACCTGTTTGTTTGTTAAATAGACAGAATGTCTTCCCAGGTATTTACCCAAGTAAAAAGAAGACATATACCTCCAAAATTTGCTTACAAATGTTTTCAGTAGTGAAGAGCAGCAAGAATAATTGAACCTTAACTATGTCAGTTTGGCAAACAGCTTATTTTGAGCCACAGACATTTGAGAAAAAGCAGATAAAAGAAAAGTTCCATTCCCTCCTTCTTTTTGCCTAAAAGGAGAACAGAAATTTACAATGGCCTTACTCTACCCTTCTACCAGGATGGACAAATGCTAATTCCCCTAGACAAGTTCATGGCTTATGAGCCTGGAGGCAATGCCAGAGTAATATGACAAACTTCATTAATTAGCCTTTAACCAACTTTGAAGCTTAAAATGGCTTATTTTATTGAAGAATTTTTCCCCCACCAATTTATTTTTCATAGTTATATTATAAGATGTTATATTAGCCAGAGTTCTAAGCAGTCTCTTTGAGTTACTCATCTCTCTTCTCCATATGAAGTATACAAGCTAGTAAACTTCTGTTTGTTTTTCTCATTAATCTGTACCTTATTATGTACTTGAATATGTAAATTCAGAATGGCACCCAATTCAACCCTTAACAGTTTCCCTCAAGCTCAGATGTTAGCTTTGCTTTCTTATTAGGGTGAGCTGCTGGGTGGGCTCCCTGGTCATGCACATCTACAGCCTATGGTTATCAGCTGGGAGGGGTTGTTGGCTTGTTTTGTTTTCCTCCAAATCTGAGTAAGGCTGTTTTACCAGTTCCTTGGTTGCCAAGGTGTTACTGTATGAGCTTTACTTGTGGGTAGAGCTAGAGGTTCTGCCCAGCAGTTGGGTGAAGCTGTTTACTTGATTCCTTAATGGAATAGAGTCATAGGCCAGGCTCTGAGGCTGTCCTAGGGTCACTGACTGAGTTCCCTAGTTAGGTTGGATTGGAGTCAATTGTCATTATATGGGCAGGGCTTCTGGCTTGTTTCCCTGCCTGAGTAAATTATACAGCCTATTTGCTGAGGACCCAAACTAGGCAAAACTAATGGCCAGGCTCCCTGGACAGATAGGACACAGCTGGGCTCTGCAAATATGCAGAGCTGCTGACTGGAATCTCTGCTTGGGTACCTTCACAACAAATGTAGTCTGCCAAGATCCACTTACTGGTTGCTGTGAGCCCTGCCAATGCTCTTCTCCATCTCTAACTGATCCTGGATGGTCTAGTCTAGGCTCAGGATTTATTCTCTCAATAATCCCCATGAGGCAAGACCTAAGTAGATCTGCAGGGAAATGTTCTGCAGCACTAGAGAAGCAGGATGCCCGCCTTAGACTCTCTTTTGTCCCACTGAAGAATCTATAGGCCCAGGGGACTGTCTCCATGCTCCACTGTGCTGGTGGGGAAAGGGTGATGTAATTAAAGTAAAACTACTCCTGTTATGCCGCTATTGGGTTTTAACTTGGTTTTTCTAGTCAATAGGGATCTTCAGGCTCACCTCGGTTTATGGGATACCTATAGTTGGTAGTTGGTCATTTTGTGAAGGGGACTGAATTCACGAATCATGTATCCTGCCATCTTGCTGACATCACTCTCTCTAAAAGTTATATAAAAGATTCAGAAGCTAGAAGCAGTGACATTAATTTAATGCAAAGACTGAGGAATTAAATCCAAAACCTGAAAACATGTATAAAGACTGAAGTTAGAGGAGTTACTAAAAATAATATAAAACATTTTTAAATTATTACTTTTCTTTTTAATTTAAAACTATTTCAAATTTTATTTATTTATTTTAACTGAAACATAATTGCTTTAAAATGTTGTGTTAGCTTCTGTATCTCGTGTGTATACATGTATATACAGCTCAAGCTCCCTCTTGAGCTTCCATTTCACTCACTCCCATCTCATCCACCCATCTGAGTCATCATAAAGCACTGAGCTGAGCATCTTGTTCTATATAGCAGCTTCCCACATTTTAAAAAGATGTGCTTGATATTTCCCACTGCCCCTCCACTTCCACTCTTTATCCTATTTTTAACTTTCCTGCCCTTGGAGTAGGAAAGATAGAGGAACTTTGATGGGCTGTTTGCACCAACTTCCTCTTGAGGTTGGCCAGTGTGGGCACCAACATGTATTAATGTTTGAGGCATTGTTCCACTCTGCACATTTTGAGGGTTATCACCTGCATTCCATTACCACTGTCCTCTACTCACTGGATACCCATGTTAACTCCCTTTGCCCTTTGGAGTGATACACTTGCTCCCATGGGTGATACACTTCCAGCTGATATTTTTTCCTGGTTGCCTTGCTATTCCGTGACAAACTTAGTGTATTGAAAAGCAAAGACATGATTTTGCCAGCAATGATCCATACATTCAAAGCTTTCCACTAGTCATGTATGGATGTGATAATTGGAGCATAAAGAAGACTGAGTGCTGAAGAATTGATACTTTCAAACTATAATGTTGGAGAAGACTTTTGAGAGTCCCTTGGACTGCAAAGAGATCAAACCAGTTAATCCTAAGGGAAATCAATCCTAAATATTCATTGGAGAGACTGATGCTGAAACTGAAACTCCAATACTTGGGCCAACTGATGTGAAGAGCCAACTCCTTGGAAAAGACACTAATGCTGGGAAAGATTGAAGGCAGGAGGAGAAGGGGACGACAGAGGACAAGATGGTTGGATGGCATCATTGACTCAATGGACATGAGTTTGAGCAAGCTCCAGGAAATGGTGAAGGACAGGAAAGCCTGGCTTACTGCCGTCCATGGGGTTGCAAAGAGTCAGACATGACTGAGCAGCTGAAAAACAACAACAACACTACTATGTGTAAAATAGATAACCAACAAAAACCTACTGTATAGTACAGGAAACTGTACTCAATAATATGTAATAAGCTATGTGGGAAAGAATTTGAGGAAGAATAGATATATGTATATGTTTAACTGAGCCTCTTTGTTGTAAACCTGAAACCAACAGAACATTGTAAATCAACTATATTGTAATATAAAATAAATTTTTTTAAAAAGAAAAAAAAGAATACTCATGATAGTAGCAGAATACAGGCTACTATTCTGTTCAGTTACAACCATGCAAGCCATACACACATAAATGCTTAGGGCTGACTGAAAATAAAAGATAAAAAGAGGAAGGGATTTGCCATACATTCACATGAATCCACCACGGGTGTACATGCATTCCCAAACATGAACCCCCCTCCCACAACCAATACAGTATTGTAAAATAAAATAAAGTAAAAATGAAAGGAAAAAAAAAAAAGAAACACACACACACACACACACACACACACACAAAGAGGAAGGGAGGGTGAGGGAAGGGCAGAATAAGAAAATCCCACCAAAATTAGATAAATGATACATTTTCTAGGATACCTCTCTCTGTTTACACTGCTTACAGGACAGAATTTATCCAGTCCATTCAACCTTTAGGCTGCCTACTCCTCTGTAGCTTGGTCAACAGAAACCTTGATGGCAGAGAATTATATTTCCCCTGTCATTGCTTCTCAGTCTTATATGGGTCTGTTTTTAGTTTACCTTTCCTCGAGAGTAAAATCATTTTAAAAAGGAACAATAAACAGAGTTAGAGTTGAGATGGTCACATGTGTTGAGAGAAATCTTATTTTAGCAGGAATATAATGCATCCAGTAAGTACAATCACCACTCATGATTAAATGAGTTAGTTTCAAAACTATATTTCTTATTTACTAAACATTTATGTCTTCTCCAAATATGTGTGAAGTACTATTGTAAATGTGTCACAAATATACCTGCTTGACTTCTCATAACTCTATGAAGTGTGCTATTGCCACTCAATATTTTACAGATGACAAAAATACATGGAAGAATAAACTTGTCCAGAGACTCAAGACTTGAAAGTGATATAGGAAGGATTTAAACCTAAGCTGGCTGACTCCAGATGTTGTACTTAGTTGCAATTGCTGAATCAATAAATATAAACATCTAAGTGTCTTAGGAAAGGCAATTAAGTTTCTCAAAATAGAGGAGATACACATTGATCATGTCCTAGTTAAGAGACTTTAATTGGAATCACAGAAGTCAGCAAAATCTACCTAATTAAAAAAAAAAGGAATTAATAAAAAATTTAAAGATGTTTTACAGAAATTGAGAACAAAGATGAAGCTATCAGGGTGTGAAAGGACAAAACATTAAAAAAATTAAAAAATTAGATATCATGGTAAACATTTCTCTATATCTCCTTTAACTGCATTTTTTTTCTTTTTTTTGCTTCATTCTCTCTTGAAAGAATTTTTTTGGCCTCTTCCTGTGTGAGGCAAGTCAAGTATTAACAGAATATAATCTCTAGGATGCTTTTAGGTTTATAACTTCTCCATTGGGAATCCCTACTCTCAGTCCCTTTTTCAACTTCTTTGACAGAGTCTCTGTTGTTTGGCTTTGGTCTAGTGTCCACTTCTGGTCTGATGGACAGAGGTAGGTTTGTCAGAGTCACAGAGTACAGATTAACAGTGGTGACCAATTCTCAGAGAAAGGAAGTCACTTTGTCTAGGCAAATTCTGCCAAATGCATATGCCATAAATGGGAACTGTGCTCCACTGAATAGGTGAGCATTCAATGTGAAGCATGCCTGGAAGTTTCAAGCTCCAGCTATGAGAATGGTCTTTAAAGCAGAACTCAGAACCCTGAGAAAAAAATTGACAAAGGACAAGGAAAGCAGCTAGAACACTCTTAGGTGGTGGAAAAAAAAGTGTGAGATGCAAACGTAGCATGATTTTGAAAGAGGTTGCTGTTGTTGAGTTACAAGTTGTGTCCGACTCTTTTGTGGCCTCATAGACTATCGCCTATCAGGCTCCTCTGTCCATGGGATTTCCCAGGCAAGAATACTGGAGTGGGCTGCCATTTCTTCTCCAGGGGATCTACCCACCCAGGAATTGAACCTGGTCTCCTGCATTGGCATGCAGGTTCTTTACCACTGAACATCTGGGAAGGCCATTGAAAGAGGTACTTATCACAAAGACCACTAATTATGTGCTTGCTCCCAAATTTTTCTTTGCTTTAGTTCTTACTCATTTATTTCTTCATTTAACAAATGATTTTTGAATATCTCTTGCCTCCCTGGTGGCTCAGACCTGCAATTCAGGAGACCTGGGTTCAATCCCTGGGTCAGGACGATCCTTTGGAGAACAGAATGGCCACCCACTCCAGTATTCTTGCCTGGAGAATTCCATGGACAGAGGAGCCTTACAAGCTACATTCCATGGGGTCGCAAAGAATCAGACATTGCTGACTGACATTCACTTGTAAGAAATGTAGTGCTGTTTTCTAGTTCATAGGTGACTAAAACATGTCCTTCCTTTTTGTTGAAGGGAATCACATAGTATTAAAATTATACCGTGCAATTATAATATCTATCTATCTACAACTTCTCTGATATTTTCAGGGTAAACACCTTTGCTGCAAGTAGTTTTGTTGCATAACTAATAGGCCATAAGAAAATTTTTACCATAAAAGATAAAATAATTAAATAAAGGAGGGACAGTCAATGGGGATTGCAAAGAGTCAGACATTACTGAGCAGCTAATACATTATAAAAGACATAATAAAATATGAAAAATTAATAAAAATTTTAAAAGACTTTATCTTGGAAAATGAAAATATAAATAAATTGAATACATTTAAAATGTGTGTAGATTCATGCTTACAGTTGTTTCTGGATATATCTTAGAGAAAGCCATTACATCTCCTTTCTCAAAGTTGATCATTAAAGATTCAGGATCTAATGTTGGACATAAATACTTTATGATATGAAAAAAAAAATTGCTTTAAGTCTCTACATTTCCCCAAAGGTAAAATGAACAGATGAAGGATGCTGGTAGGTCTTGTTAATATATATAACTATATGTGACTGGTAGTACACATATGAACTGCATTTAAATGTACCATCACATGCTCAGTTCTTATATTTTAACAAATAATTTAAGCCAGATTCTGTGCCAAAGACCAAAATTCTGTCCATATCATGTTCTCTACTATCAAATAGTAGAACATCTTCAGACTTTTAAAAACTCTTATAATCAGCAGGTAGCACATAACCACTTCTTTTGGAGAGGATAAGACAAGCTTCATTCTTTTTTATCTCCGACTTATAATAACACATGATAAATTTAAAAGATGGCATTAGAGAACAAGCTGTTGTATCTAAATTTGCTGGAAAATTGATAAATAATGCTCTCAAAGATTGCTGTGAATTACTAGTTGCCTCTTTTATATTTGCTGTAGCTTGGTATGTTTTTGGCTTTGACAGGTGGGAAGAATGTCTGTGCTCACTGAAGGATTTTAAAAATTGATATGTTATCATTTTCTATTGTAGTAACACCAAAACTAGCTATTTTGTCTTTTACAATAAAATGTTTTAAAGCCAATAGTTGTGTGATGAAACTGATTGTGGCAAAGATTTTAATGGCTAAAATAACTAGAACCTATCTATCTGTGTCTATTTATAGTATCTTCAAAGAAATAGAAAAAAGACATTTATATCTACTGTCACCATTATTATTTAACATTATTTTGGAAATTTGGAGTAAAGCAATAAGGCCAGAAAAGAGTCTTAATGATAAATTTGGGAAAAGATTGCAAAATATTATTACTAGCAGATGATATGCTTGTCTAACAAGAAAATAAAAGAGGATCACTAAAAGATTCTAAAATGTTTAAGTGAATTAAGCATGCTGACTAAAACAAATATATAAAATTTACATACTTCTAAAATATAAAGAGTAATCAGTTAAAATAAAAATAGAGAAGAAAGATCATATATATTTGCAGCAATAAGCCATACAGAGGTGATAAATTAAAAAAAAATACTAAGTAATGAACTTCAAAAACAAGTATACAGAAATGTTAAAAATTCTACAGTGGAACAAACAAAATTATTTTAATGGGAGAAGAATAACAAATTTCTTTATCCAACTGCAATGCAGGAAACCCTGGTTCAATTCCAGGGTCAGGAAGATCTGCTGGACAAGGGATAGGTTACCAACTCCACTGTTCTTGGGCTTCTTGTGTGGCTCAACTGGTAAAGAATCTGCCTGCAATGTGGGAGACATGGGTTCAATCCCTGGGTTTGGAAGATACCTGGAGAAGGGAAAGGCTACCCACTCCAGTACTCTGGCCTGACTGAGCAACTTTCACTTTAATTTAAACAAAAGACAAATTTAGGAAACATGTTCATTTATGAAGTATACTTCCAAGAAAAAAATGAGTTTAGAATAAAGTGGGAGAAAAGCCAATCATACAGTTTAAAATATAGAGTCATGTTTTATAATTTATTGTGATATCTGCACAATATCACATAGATCAGACTACAACAGGACAGAAAGTTCAAAATGTTGTCCAGGAGAAGAATTATGATGAATATAGTTCATTATAAAGATAACATTTTAAGAGTGGAGAAAGACTAAATTATTCAATAAGTGTCCTGTTATAGCTAGGCTCATTATCTGGAAAAACAAAAGAATCTATGACTCTCATAAAATATGTGAGCAGCAATTATTGAAGAACTAAATGAACAGATAATAAAAATAATATTTAACTTTATAAATACAGTCACAAAATATTTCAAAATATTTACGTCTTTATGGGGCTAGTCTTTGCAAACATAAAATAAAAAATAATAAGGAAAAATTGATAATTTTGACTATATAAAAATGTGAAACATTTTTTAAGATAAAAAGTAAACCACTATTAAAAGATATGTGATGAATCAATTAACAAATGTTTTCTAAAATTTAAAATATAAAAAGCCACAATATACAGCATTTGGCCTTGAAATATTAAGATATTCTATACCAATTATATTTGAAGAAAAACATAGTTTGAAAATGCTTGTATCTTGCTATATTATATAAATTTTAATTAAAATTTCAGATTAAAATTTTGGCAACTCATTATGAAAGTTGCAAGTTGCCTATTTCAAATAACTTTCCTTTTTCATACAACCCAACTACAAGAAAGCCTGCAAATCTTCACTTATAAGGTAGAAATTTCTCTTTGTAGGCTCACTAGTTTGCATTTTCTCACACAAAGTACTATAATGATACCTCTGTGATGAAGCTGCTAGTTTTATTGTTCAGCCCACTCTGACATCAATGGCAATGTCACTGATGATGATATCTTTTGGATTCAGACTGTTAATCTCATCATTATACATAGGTGAATAAAACAAAATACCTTTTAGCTGCTATGGAAAAAAAGAATAAATCCTGTGACAGCAGGTTCTTATAATGAAACAGATCATGCATAGAGGACTTTGAAATTTGGTGCTAAGGCAATAATAGCTTCTGTCAGATCCAGGTAACTTCATTTGACAGGCATAATGTTTCTACTTTGTCTTCATTTAGGACAGCTTTGCTTCAGTGACTGGGAAACATGACGATGAGTTGTAACAGCTAGCAGCTAAAACTAGTTTCCAGCTGAATCTTGAGGCGAAGATAACAGATTTTTGCAAATAGGGAAATGAATGGTCTTTCACTAGCTCCCTCTTGAAATCACACAACTATGATCTTTTTTTTAATGTAGATGTGTAATGATAATTGAAATCATTGTGGGAAACTGTATTGAATATTAGCAATAAATTTAAGTAAGAGTGACTTTTGCTGCAATGGATATTTTTATTTGGATGTGCTTCTCAAAAGCCATGCTTCATGCTACAATGGTTTTCTTCAAGAATGAGTTTGGGTTTCTAAGTCAAGCAAGTATTTATAGATTTCTTCAAGGATTGAGGCTAAGTAGTGAGAGGTCTACACTGAAAAAATGTTATTGGAGAAAATTAAGGTGTTATATTGACTTAATTGTACAGAGATATCACTGCATTACATTCTTTTCATGAATCCCTGAGTATTCAGAGAAACATAAGTTGAGGTTAATTTGTAAAAAATTCAGTGAAATTCAAATGTGAGCTCTGAGCCCTCCTTTGTGGGTGCTAGCTGTGTGACCTTGGAAAATTTAATTCACTTATTTGGGTTAGGATTTTCTCATCTGTAAAATGAAGAATTGGCTGTCATTTATATTGGGGTGCCTTCCATGAGAAATCACTCTGAAATTTCACTGAACATTAAAGGGATGTTTTCTCATTACCGTCAGAGTAATCAGCATGAAGTTTTCTAAATATAAGCCATTTGCCATGTTACAAAGTGACAAATGGGGTAATTTTAGGGCAAAAGGTAACTAGGAAAATATCTGTTTATGATGGACTGTCAATGCAAGCTGTATGAAGTATCATAAGCTTATTTACAGTGATTTTTTCTGCATCTGCATAGAAAAATGCAAACCTTTGTATTTTTCTTTTGCCTCAAGATAAGCCCTTATCCTTCTCCATCAGAGGACAGACAGACTAAAAATCACAATCACAGAAAACTAACCAATCTGATCATATGGACCACAGCCTTGTCTAACTCAATGAAACTATGGGCGACATCGTGTAGGGCCACACAAGATGGAGAGTTCTGACAAAATGTGGTCGACTGGAGAAAGGAATGGCAAAACACTTCAGTATTCTTGCCTTGAGAACCTCATGAACAGTATGAAAAGGCAAAAAGATAGGACACTGAAAGGTGAACTCCCAGATTGGTAGGTTCCCAATATGCTACTGGAGATCAGTGAAGAAATAACTCCAGAAAGAATGAAAAGACAGAGCCAAAGCAAAAACAACATCCAGTTGTGAATGTGACTGGTGATGGAATCAAGTACCGATACTGTAAATAGCAATATTGCATGAGAACCTGGAATGTTAGGTCCAAGAATCAAGGCAAATTGGAAGTGGTCAAACAGGAGATGGCAAGAGTGAATGTTGACATTTTAGAAATCAGTGAACTAAAATGGACTGGGATGGGTTAATTTAACTTAGATGACCATTATATCTACTACTGTGGGCAAGAATTCCTTTGAAGAAATGGAGTAGCCATCATAGTCAACAAAAGAATCTGAAATGCAGTACTTGGATGCAATCTCAAAACTGACAGAATGACCTTTGTTCATTTCCAAAGCAAACCTTCCAGTATCACAGTAATCCAAGTCTATGCCCCAGTCAGTAATATTGAAGAAGCTGAAGATGAACAGTACTATGAAGACCTACAAGACCTTCTAGAACTAACACTCAAAAAAGATGTTATTTTCATTATAGGGGACTGGAATGCAAAAGTAGGAAGTCAATACAAACTTGGAGAAACAGACAAATTTGGCCTTGGAGTACAGAATGAAGCAGGGCAAAGGCTAACAGAGTATTGGCAAGAGAACACACAAGTCATAGCAAACGCCCTCTTCCAACAACACAAGAGAAAATTCAACATATGAACATCACCAGATGGTCAACACCGAAATAAGATTGATTCTATTGTTTGCAGCCAAAGATGGAGAAGCTCTATACAGTCAGCAAAAACAAGACTGGGAGCTGACTATGGCTCAGATCATGAACCCCTTATTGCCAAATTCAGACTGAAATACAAGAAAGTAGGGAAAACCACTAGACCTTTCAGGTATGACCTAAATCAAATCCCTAAAGATTATAGAGTGAAAGTGAGAAATATATTTAAGGCAAGAGATCTGATAGAGTGCCTGATGAACTATGGACAGAGGTTCATGACATTGTACGAGAGAGGGAGCAAGACGATCATCAAGAAAAAGAAATGCAAAAAAGTAAAATGACTGTCTGAGGAGGCCTTACAAATAGCTGTGAAAAGAAGAGAAACAAAAAGAAAAGGAGAAAAGGAAAGATACCCATTTGAATGCAGAATTCCAAAGAATAGCAAGGTGAGATAAGAAAGCCTTCCTCAGTGATCAATGCAAAGAAATAGAGGAAAACAACAGAATGGGAAAGACTAGAGATCTCTTCAAGAAAATCAGATATACCAAGGGAACATTTCATGCACAGATGGGCTCAATAAAGGACAGAAATGGTAGGGACCAAAAGGAAGCAGAAGATATTAAGAAGAGGTGGCAAGAATACACAGAAGAACTGTACAAGAAGATCTTCACGACCCAGATAATCACGATGGTGTGATCACTCATCTAGAGCCAGACATCCTGGAATGTGAAGTCAAGTGGGCCTTAGAAAGCATCACTATGAACAAAGCTAGTGGAGGTGATGGAATTCCAGTTGACCTATTTCAAAAAAGAGGTGCACTCAATATGCCAGCAAATTTGGAAAACTCAGCAGTGGCCACAAGACTGGAAAAATATCAGTTTCCATTCCAATCCCAAAGAAAGGCAATGCCAAAAAATGCTCAAAATACCATACATTTATACTCGTTTTACATGCTAGTAAGATTATGCTCATAATCTTTCAAGCTACTGCACAATTGCACTCATCTCACACACTAGGAAAATAATGTTTAAAATTCTCCAAACCAGGCTTCAGCAGTACATGAACCATGAAATTCCAGATGTTCAATCTGGATTTAGAAAAGCCGGAAGAACCAGAAATCACACTGCTAGCATCCACTGGATCATTGAAAACGTAAGAGCGCCAGAAAAACACCTATTTCTGCTGTATTGATTATGCCGAAGCCTTTGATGAGGTGGATCACAATAAACTGGAAAGTTCTGAATGAGATGGGAATACCAGACCACCTGACCTGTCTCTTGAGGAACCTATATGCGGGTCAGGAAGCAACTGTTAGAATCTCACCTGGAACAACAGACTGGTTCCAAATTGGAAAAGGAGTACATAAAGGCTGTATATTGTCACCTGCTTATTTAACTTATATGCAGAGTACATCATGAGAAACTCTGGGCTGGATCAAGCACAAGCTGGAATCAAGATTGCCAGGAGAAATATCAATAACTTCAGATATGCAGATGGCACCATCCTTATGGCAGAAAGCGAAGAACTAAAGAGCCTCTTCATGAAAATGAAAGAGGAGAGTGAAAAAGTTGGCTTAAAGCTCAACATTCAGAAAATGAAGATTGTGGCATCCAGTCTCATCACTTCATGGCAAATAGATGAGGAAACAATGGAAACAGTGAGAGATTATTTTGGGGGGCTCCAAAATCACTTCATTTCGGGACTGCTGCAATGAAACTAAAAATATACTTTCTCTTTGGAAGAAAACTGATGACCAATCTAGGCAGCATATTAAAAAGCAGAGACATTAGTTTGCCAACAAGGGTCAGTCTAGTCAAGGCTATGGTTTTTCCAGTGGTCATGTAGAGATGTGAGAGTTGGATTATAAAGAAAGATGAGTGCCACAGTTTGATACTTTTGAACTGTTGTGCTGGAGAAGACTCTTGAGAATCCCTTGGACTGCAGGGAGATCCAACTAGTCCATCCTTAAGGAAATCAGTCCTAAATATTCATTGGGAGGAGTGATGTTGAAGCTATACTTGGTGGTCCAATACTTTGGCCACCTGATGCAAAGAGCTGACTCATTGGAAAAGACCCTGATGCTGGGAAAGATTGAAGGCAGGCAGAGAAGGGGAGGACAGAGGATGAGATGGTTGGTTGGCATCGACTGATTGACTGCACTGAGCTGAACTGATGGAGTTAGGAAGTGTTCTAATTTCTTTTACATGTAGCTGTCCAGTTTTCTGAGGACTGTTTATTGAAGAGGCTGTCTTTTCCCCATTGTATATTCTTGCTTCCTTTGTCAAAAATAACATACTCGTTGGTGCACTAGTTTATTTCTGAGGTTCTATCTTGTTCCATTCGTCTATATTTTTGTTTTTGTGATAGTACCATGCTGTCTTGATGACTGTAGCTTTGTAGTATAACCTGAAGTCAAGAAGCTCATTTCCTCAAGCTCCATTCTTTGTCAAGACTACTTTGGCTATTTGAGATCTTTTGTGTTTCCATATGAATTGTGAAATGTTTTGTTCTAGTTCTGTGAAAAATGTCATTGGTAATTTGATAGGGATCGCATTGAATCTGTAGATAGTGTTTGGTAGTATAGTCAATTTCACAATATTGATTTTTCCTTCCCAGGAACATGTAATATCCCTCCATTTGTTTACATCATCTTTGATTTTTTTCATTAGTGTTTTGCAATTTTCTGTGTACAGTTCTTTCATCTCCTTAGGTAAGTTTATCCTTAGATATTTAATTCTTTTTTGTTGCAATGGTGAATGAGATTGATTCCATAATTTCTTTTTCTGACTTTTCATTATTAGTGTATAGAAATGCAGGTGATTTCTGTGTGTTGATTTTGTATCCTGCAACTTTGCTAAATTCACTGATTAGCTCTAGTAATTTTCTGATAATACCTTTAGGGTTTTCAATGTACATTATCCACAGTTTATTGTGATCCGCACAGTCAAAGGTTTTGGCATAGTCAATAAAGCAGAAATAGATGTTTTTCTGGAACTCTCTTGCTTTTTCCATGATCCAGCGGATGTTGGCAATTTGATCTCTGGTTCCTCTGCCTTTTCTAAAACCAGCTTGAACAGCAGGGAGTTCATGGTTCACGTATTGCTGAAGCCTGGCTTGGAGAATTTTGAGCATTACTTTACTAGCATGTGAGATGAGTGCCATTGTGTGGTAGTTTGAGCATTTTTTTTGCATTGCTTTTCTTTGGGATTGGAATGAAAACTGACCTTTTCCAGTCCTGTGGCCACTGCTGAGTTTTCCAAAGTTGTTGGCGTATTGAGTGCAGCACTTTCACAGCATCATCCTTCAGGATTTGAAACAGCTCAACTGGAATACCATTCAAGAAGCAACAGTTAGAACTGGACATGGAACAACAGACTGGTTCCAAATAGGAAAAGGAGTACGTCAAGGCTGTATATTGTCACCCTGCTTATTGAACTTATATGTAGAGTACATCATGAGAAACGCTGGACTGGAAGATACACAGGCTGGAATCAAGATTGATGGGAGAAATATCAATAACCTCAGATATGCAGATTACACCACACTTATGGCAGAAAATGAAGAGGAGCTAAAAAGCCTCTTGATGAAAGTGAAAGAGGAGAGTGAAAAAGTTGGCTTAAAGCTCAACATTCAGAAAACGAAGATCATGCCATCCGGTCCCATCTCTTCATGGGAAACAGATGGGGAAACAGTGGAAACTGTCAGACTTTATTTTTTGGGGCTCCAAAATCACTGCAGATGGTGACTGCAGCCATGAAATTAAAAGACGCTTACTCCTTGGAAGAAAAGTTATGACCAGCCTAGATAGCATATTCCAAAGCAGAGACATTACTTTGCTGACTAAGGTCTGTGTAGTCAAGGCTATGGTTTTTCCTGTGGTCATGTACAGATGTCAGATTTGGACTGTGAAGAAAGCTGAGCACCGAAGAATTGATGTTTTTGAACTGTGGTGTTGGGGAAGACTCTTGAGGGTCCCTTGGACTGCAAGGACATCCAACCAGTCCATTCTGAAGGAGATCAACCCTGGGATTTCTTTGGAAGGAATGATGCTAAGGCTGAAGCTCTTGTACTTTGGCCACCTCATGTGAAGAGTTGACTCACTGGAAAAGAGTCTGATGCTGGGAGGGACTGGGGGCAGGAGAAGAAGGGGACGACCAAGGATGAGATGGCTGGATGGCATCATGGACTCGATGGACGTGAGTCTGAGTGAACTCCGGGAGATGGTGATAGACAGGGAGGCCTGGTGTGCTGTGAGTCATGGGGTCGCAAAGAGTCAGACACGACTGAGCGACTGAACTGAAGTGATGTATATTATCATGTCATTTGCAAACAGTGAGAGCTTTACTTCCTCTTTTTCTGATCTGGACTCCTTTTATTTATTCTTATTTGCTGATTTCTGTAGCTAAGACTTCCAGAACTATGTTAAATAATAGTGTTCAAAGTGGACACCCTTGTGTTGTTCCTGATCTTAGGGGGAAGGATTTCAGTTTTCACCATTGAGAATAACGTTTGCTGTAGGCTGTCATGTATGGCCTTTACTATGTTGAGGTAGGTTCCTTCTAGTCCCATTTTTTGAAGAGTTTTAATCATAAATAGGTGGTGAATTTTGTCAAAGAGTTTTTCTACATGTATTGATATGATCATATGGTTTTTATATTTCAATTTGTTAATATGGTATATCACATTAATTGATTTCTGTATATTGAAGAGCCTTTGCATCCCTGGAATAAACCCAACTTGATCATGGTTTATGAACTTTTTGATGTGTAGCTGAATTCCATTTGCTAAATGAAATCCATTCTCCTATGAAGCCAATTGGTCCTGGGTTTTTGTTTGTTGGGAGATTTTTGATCACAGCTTCAATTTCAGTGCTTGTAATTGGATTGTTCATAATTTCTATTTCTTCTGGATTGGTCTTGGAAGATGGAACTTTTCTAAGAACCTGTCCATTTCTACCAGGTTATCTATTTTATTGCCATATAGTTGTTCATAATAGCCTCTTATAATATTTTGTATTTCAGCATTGTCTGTTGTAACCTCTTTTTTCATTTCTAATTTTGTTGATTTGATTCTCTTCTCTTGTT
The DNA here is from genome assembly GCF_023091745.1 of Budorcas taxicolor. Classification (NCBI taxonomy): domain Eukaryota; kingdom Metazoa; phylum Chordata; class Mammalia; order Artiodactyla; family Bovidae; genus Budorcas; species Budorcas taxicolor. The sequence goes on from NC_068910.1 coordinate 186,963,814, forward strand.
TTTCTTGATGAGTCTGGCTACGGGTTTGTTAATTTTGTTTATTTTCTCAAAGAACCAGCTTTTAGTTTTATTAATCTTTACTATTCTTTCTTTCTATTTTTTTCTGCTAGGAATTTTATGATTTATTTACTTCTACTAATTTGGGTTTTTTTTTTGGTTCTTCTTTTTCCAGTTGCTTTAATTGTAAATTTAGATTGTCTATTCGATGTTTTTCTTGTTTCTTGAGGTAGGGTTGAATTGCAATAAATTTCCCTCATAGAACTGCTGTTTCTTTTTTTTTTTTTTTTTTTTTTTTTTCAGTGCTCAGCTTTCTTTATTTTTTTTTTTTTTTTTTTTTTTTATTTTATTTTTATTTTTTTTTAATTTTAAAATCTTTAATTCTTACATGTGTTCCCAAACATGAACCCCCCTCCCACCTCCCTCCCCATAACATCTCTGTGGGTCATCCCCATGCACCAGCCCCAAGCATGCTGTATCCTGCATCAGACATAGACTAGCGATTCAATTCTTACATGATAGTATACATGATAGAATGCCACTCTCCCATATCATCCCACCCTCTCCCTCTCCCTCTGAGTCCAAAAGTCCGTTATAGACAGCTGCGTCTTTTTCCTGTCTTGCATACAGGGTCGTCATTGCCATCTTTCTAAATTCCGTATATATGTGTTAGTATGCTGTATTGGTGTTTTTCTTTCTGGCTTACTTCACTCTAGTACAGCCACTATGGAGAACAGTGTGGAGATTCCTTAAAAAATTGCAAATAGAACTCCCTTATGACCCAGCAATCCCACTGCTGGGCATACACACCGAGGAAACCAGAATTGAAAGAGACACATGTACCCCAATGTTCATCGCAGCACTGTTTATAATAGCCAGGACATGGAAACAACCTAGATGTCCATCAGCAGATGAATGGATAAGAAAGCTGTGGTACATATACACAATGGAGTATTACTCAGCCGTTAAAAAGAATTCATTTGAATCAGTTCTGATGAGATGGACGAAACTGGAGCCGATTATACAGAGTGAAGTAAGAACTGCTGTTTCTGTATTCCATAGGTTTTGAGTTGTCTTGTTCTTATTGTCATTTTTTTTTCTAGAAAATTTTTGATTTCCCTTTGATTTCTTCAGTAACATGTTTGTTATTCAGAAATGTGTTGTTTAATCTCCATGTGTTTGTGTTTCTTACAGTTATTTTCTTGCAATTGATATATAGTCTCATAGCGTGGTCAGAGAAGATGCTTGATATGATATTAATTTTCTTAAATTTACTGATGTTTGATTTGTGACACAAGATGTAGTCTATCTTGGAAAATGTTCCATGTGCACTTGAAAAGAAGGTGTATTCTTCTGAATTTGGATGGGATGTCCTGAAGATAATAATGAGATTCATCTCATCTAATGTATCATTTAAGACTTGTGCTTCCTTATTAATTTTCTGTTTGGATAATCTGTCCATTGGTGTGAGTGGGATATTAAAGTCTCCCACTATTATTATGTTACTGTCAATTTTTCCTTTTATGTCTGTTCAGTTCAATTCAGTTGTTCTGTCCAACTCTTTGTGACCCCCATGGACTGCAGCACACCAGGCCTCCCTGTGCATCACCAAATCCAGAATTTACTCAAACTCATGTCCATTGAGTCAGTGATGCCATCCAACCATTTCATCCTCTGTCGTCCCTTTCTCCTCCCGCTTTCAATCTTTCCCAGTATCAGGGTCTTTTCCAGTGAGTCAGCTCTTTGCATCAGGTGACCAAAGTACTGGAGTTTCAGCCTCAGCATCAGTCCTTCCGATGAATATTCGGGACTGATTTCCTTAAGGATGGACTGGTTGGATCTCCTTGCAGCCAAGGGACTCTCAAGAGTCTTCTCCAACACCACAGTACAAAAGCATCAATTCTTTGGCACTCAGCTTTCTTTATAGTCCCACTCTCACATCCATACATGACCACTGGAAAAACCATCGACTTGACTAGATGGACCTTTATTATGTATGTTAGTGTTTGTCTTATGTATTGAGGTGCTCCTATGTTAGCTGCATAGATATTTATAATGATTATGTGTTCCTCTTGGATTCATCCCTTGATCATTATGTAGTGTCCTTCCTTATCTCTTGTAATCTTCTTTATTTTAAGGTCTATTTTGTCTTGTATGAGGATTGCTACTCCAGCTTTCTTTTGCTTCCCATTTGTATGGGATATATTTTTCCATTCTCTCACTTTCAGTTTATATGTGTCTTGAGGTCTGACACATATGGGTTTTGTTGTTGTATCCATTCAGACAGTCTGTGTCTTTTGGTTGGAGCATTTAATCCGTTTACATTTAAAGTAATTGTTGATATATATGTTCCTATTGCCATTTTCTAATTGTTTGGGGTTGATTTTGTAGATCTTTTTTCTTCTGCTATATTTCTTGATTATAGAAGTCCATTTAGCATTGTTGTAAAGCTGATTTTGTGGTACTGAATTCTCTTAACTTTTGCTAGTTTGAAAAACTTTTTATTTCTCCATCAGTTTTGAATGAGATCCTTTCCAGGTACAGTAATCTTGGTTGTAGATTTTTCCCAGTCAGAACTTAAAATATATACTGCCGTTCCCTTCTGGTCTGCAGTTTCTGCTGAAAGATCAGCTGTTAAGCATATGGGGTTTTTCTTGTATGTTACTTGTTGCTTTTCCCTTGCTGCTTTTAATATTCTTTTTTTGTGTGTTTAGTCTTTGTTAGTTTGATTAGTATGCACCTTGGTGTGTTTCTCCTTGGGTTTATCCTGTATGGGACTCTGTGACTCTTGGATTTGTTTGGTTATTTTCTTTTCCATGTTGGGGGAATTTTCAACTATAATCTCTGCAAAAGTTTGCTCATACACTTTCTTTCTCTCTTCTTCTTCTGGGACCCCTCTAATTCAAATATCGGTGCATTTTGTATGGTTCCCTAGGTGTCTGAGACTGTTGTCAGCTCTTTTTATACTTTTTACCTTACTCTGCTCTTCAGAAGTTATTTCCACCATTTCATGTTCCAGCTCACTGATTCGTTCTGCTTCAGATATTCTGCTATTGATTTCTTCTATTTTTAATTTCAGTAATTGTCTTGTCTCTGTATGTTTATTTTTTAAATTCTTCTAGGTCTCTGTTAGTTGATTCTTGCATTTTCTCCATTTTGTTTTCAAGGGTTTTGATCATCTTTACTACCAGTGTTCTGAAATATTTTCCAGATAATTTTCCTATTTCTTCTTCATTTATTTGGACTTCCGTGTTTTTAGGTTGCTCCTTCATTTGAACAGTATTTCTCTGCTTTTTTTTTTTTTTTTTTTTTCCCTTCTTAAGTTATTGTGTTTGTGGTCTCCTTTCCCCAGGCTTCAAGGAAAGTTGAATTCTTTCCTTGAAGAAGATTGAATTCTTTCTTCCTTTTGGTTTTTGCCCTCCTAAGGTTGGTCCAGTGGTTTGTGTGAATTTTGTTTAGGGTGAGATTTGTGCTTAGTTTTTGTCTGTTTGTTTCTCCTCTGATGGGCAAGGCTGGATGAGGTAGTATGCCTGTTTGCTGATGACTGGATTTGTATTTCTGTTTAGTTTGTTGTTCAGATGATGCGTCCTGCACAGGGTGCTACTGGTGGTTGGGTGATGCCAGGTCTTGTATTCAAGTGGTTTCCTTTGTGCGAGTTCTCACTATTTGACACTCCCTAGGGTTAATTCTCTGGTAGTCTAGGGTCTTGGATGCTAGACTCCAAAGACTCAGGGTTTGATCTCTGGTCAGGAACAGAGATTGCACAAGTGGTTTGTTATGGCATTAAGGGAGAGTAAAACAAATATCCATTAACGAGAAACCAAAGATGAACCCCAGACCAATGGCAGTTACAAAATCAGGAAAATAATAATTAAAGTAATGGAATAAACACATTTACACCCATGAGCAAAGTGAAAACAGTCTAACAAAAATAAAGAACAGTAGATTGATCTGGAAAACAAAAGAAATAAAAAAATATATTTACCAGTTAAGAACAAACTAACGAAAGCACAAACTGGAAAACAGAACTAAAGCAAGGTGCCAAGTGAGGAATAAAGCAATGAAAACAAAACTAACAAATATATAGATAGGAAAGGAAAGGAAGAAAGAATAGATATGCAAAGTTAAATAGAGGTAGATGAAGAAGATTTACATACAGTAAAGATTAACTGCAAGGAGGAAAGAACAGTTGAAAAAGCAGACAAATAATAAATGTAGAAAAAATATAATAGGTTTAAAAAATTTAAAAATTAAAATCATAAAAAAGAGAAAAGAGGAAAAAAACAGAAGAAAGAAGAGGGGGGTAGGGGAGGAAAATGCCACAGAACTGTAAAAGCCTGATATAGAGGTGGAGATTTATAACAACAATAGACAGTGTGACTGAATATACACGTATACATCTACAGCCATAAGCAAAATCAAAACAGTTCAACAAATATAAAGTACAATAGACTGACCCAAAGAACAAAGAAACCAAAAATTATATTTATTAGAACAAAATTAATTAAAGCAGAAATGAAAACAAAATGAAAGCAATGTACCAATTGGGGAATACAGCAATAAAAATAAAACTAACATATATGTTGAGCGGGAAAGAGTAAGAAAAGAAAGAAAGAATAGATATGCAAAGTGAAATAGAGATAGATAAAGAAGACATATAAATTAAAGAGTAACTGAAAGGGGAAAGAACAGTACAAAAAGCAAGCAAAGGAAAAAATGTAAAAATAAAATTAATAGGTTTAAAAAATTAAAAATTAAAGAAATAGAAAATTTTTTAAGAAGAGGAAAACTTCACATAATTGCAAAAGCCCAATGTAGAGGCAGAGGTTTATGACAACAATACAAAATATGACTGAGGAAAAAAAAAAAAAACTCAAAAGCTTAATTGGATTTCTCAGTGCCAGTAAAATCAACAACTACGACAGAGGGGGAATTAAAAAAAAGAAAAGAAAAGAAAGAAAAATATCCAAAAGAACCTATAGAACAAGTCAAAACATAAGAAAAATAAATGTTTTCCTGAGTCACTGCTGTCAGAGTACTTTCCAGCGCTGGAAATCACAGTCCAGTTTACCTCCCTAGAATGCCCTCCAGCACTGTGCTGATCTCTGGACCTGCTGTGGGGCCAGCTCAGATTCTAATCTGGTCCTACTCCTCTGTATTCTTGTTTCCAGTGTCCACAGCTATCAGAGACAGTGTGTTTTCTTTTGTGGGAGCTCTCAGTGTCCTTTTAAATATTTCCTAGACACAGAGTCTGCCTAGTTGATAGTGTGGATTTAATCTGTGGATTGTACAGCTGGTCTGAAGGTTTTGGGTATTCTTCCTTAGCCACACTGCCCCTGGGTTTCAATTGTGGTTTTATTTCCACCTCTGCATGTGGGTTGTCCACTGGGGTTTAGCTCCTGAGGCTGCCCTGGAGGGCTTGGGTTTGCCCCTGTGAGGGCCAGGTGTAGATGTGGTGCAGCTGCTTGGGTCACAGGGGTTCTGACAGTTCCAGGTACTCAGGGGGTTGGTGGCTAGGGTAGTAGGAAATACAGCGCTCTAGAAGGGTATGGCAACCTGTAATGTCCAATAACTCTCCAGTATTCTTGCCTGGAGAACCCTCTCTCTGACAGAGACACCTGGCAGGCCACAGTCTACAGGGTTGCAAAGAGCTGGACAGGACCGAAAGGACCCTGCATGCATAAACACAAGACTTCTTTTTTTTTGGCTTGTCACAGCTCTGCCCCAGTGAGAGCTGAGCATGAAGGTGGTGCAGCTGCTTGACTTGAGGGGACCCTAGTGATCCCAAGTGTGCAGGGACACAGACTGTCTCCATGGTAGGAGTTATGGCCCTATTAGTGTCTTTTTTCTAGGCTCTTATAGCTGGCGATCAGAAGGCCTCTTTGGCCAGTCTTTTTTCAAAGCTCCAACCATTCAGGCACTTAGAGGGATCCTTTGCCTGGGGTCCTTCTCTGTTGATCTGTGCATCAGACACATAGAGGAGCTGCCTGATTGGGGTCCCACTGTGTAGCTCGGTGCATCAGGCACTGAAAGAAACACCCTGGGTGGGGTCCTAGTCTGTAGCTCAGTGTGTCAGGCATTTGATGGGTCAGGCTCTCTATTGTTCATCTGCCAATGCTGGCGTGTGGGGAGAGAGAGTCTATGGTGATGGCTCCACACCCTACTTTTGACTCAGCAGTATTGCCTTGCTTCCATGGCTGCCTGGCTTTCCTCCACAGGCATTTCCCACCATGATCTCTTCCTTCACATTCCCTCGATCCAACTCTCCAGTCAACAGCAGCCCACACTCTGGGATTTCACCACAATCCCTAAACTCCAGCTCCCAGCTGCTGCCCTTCCAGGAGACCCATGTTCCTGCCCAGTGTATATATGGCTGTGGCAAGGACTGTCTGATTCTCGTTCCATTTAGGCTGCCACAGATCAGCTGTTTTGGGCTCAGCCTTAATTGTTTCTCTTCTGACAGTTGCCAGGCTATGGGGATTGGACCCCTGCCTCAGTTCCCCTACCTGCTGAGGGCTGGTCCAGTCCTACTAACACTCCTGTTTTCCCCCCTAGTCCTTTGTCCTACCAAGTTTTGTGTGGTTCTATATATTCTTTTCCACTGGTCAGATGCTCCTGTCTGCTCTCAGGTGCTTTCTGCACACACTTCTCTGTTTGAAGGTGTATTCCTGATGTATCCGTGGAGACAGATGTACTCCACATCCACCTACTCCTCTGCCATCTTGTTCTCCCTCCCTTGAATTCTTAATATTGGATGTAGAACCTTCTAGAAAATTCCTCTAGTTTTAAAATTATTCTCTCCCAGTTATTATCAGTTATGTTTTCACTTTAACATTACTGAAGAAAATTTTTAAATGTTGCCTTCTACACATCCATACTTTCCAAAGAATCTGTGTGTATATAATGTGTACATGTATACATGTTATACAATATATATTTTAATTTTCATATATCTTATCATTAACTTCCAAGAGCCCTTTCTAGTTTTTCTTTCATATATGCATTTTCATTTTTTTAAAAAATTACCTTCTATGAAGAATGTTCTCCTTTTATCCCTCCAGATTCACTTTACACTCCTTTGCTGCTTTGTGTCCCCAGCTTATCACAGTGGGCTGATTGATACGAATGGCCTCTCTAGGGCTTCTTGTCCTCTGACTTCCGGTTGGGATTTGTCAATAGAGTTTGGTCCCATTTTCAGTAGTAACTTTGCTTTGCCTTCTTTACAGTGCTTGGTTTCCCTGACCTGATGTCTCTCTGCTTCCACTTTTTTTATGACTTAAACTTGTAGTCTCCTGGTGGATGGAGAAGGAACGGTCCCCTGGATGTGCTGAATCTGGGAGAAGACTGGTGGTAATATTGCTCCTCATATAGACTTTCTTTTTTCTTTTCTTTTGTCTTTAATTCCCCAATAAGGGATCAGACCAATGCTTCCTGCATTGGAAGTGTGGAGTCTTAACCACAGGAAGCCCACTGGACCACCAGGGAAGTCATTATGTAGACTTTAAAACATGCCTCCTATTTTCAACTTTTGCCTCACATAGCCTTTCTGCAATTCCTCAGTCCTTCCAGTGTGGTACAGGAGAGACTGGCCTGATTTTCATGGCATCTGCAGGCATTCAGTTATCAATTTTATCAGATAAAGTTGTTTCATGTATTCTAAAATTATACCAACACCTTTCAGGTCTTCTTGCCCATTGTCTTGGTGTGTGTTCATATTAAAAATATATATGTATTCTTGCAATTGTTATGACATAATTTTATTAGAAAAAATTTAAATTTGAATTTGTTTTGGGGTGGCAGAGATTATTGCCTCTAATAATCGAAAATCCTTTGAGCTAATCTCCTTATGAGACTTTATATCTCTCATGGGGTTGGAGAGTTAAAAGAGAAATTGCAAACAGTTACTTAGGGCTTGCCAGGTGGAGCTAGTGGTCAAGAATCCACTTGCCAATGCCAGAGACATAAGAGATGCAGTTCAGTCCTTTAGTCCTTCTGTTGGAATGATACCTTGGAGGAGAACATGGCATCCCACTGCAGTATTTTTGCCAGTAGAATCCCATGGGCAGAGAAGCCTGGCAGGCTGTAGTCATGAGGTTGCAAAGACTCAGATATGGCTGAGTTTCTGAGCAAACAGCTCCTTCAAAGATCAGTTTTAGGGTGTTGTCCCTCCCAGGACTCCTAAGGAGTATTCTAGATAAAATGAATTTTTGTCACTTAAACATAGTATTAAATATAGTCTTTGCTCAAAAGATCAAAATAGTATGCCTGTTTTTCCTGACCACACATTTAATAGTTCCCTTTTATCAAATGCAATGAGAAACAATGTTAAGAACCAAGAAGTGAAATTAAACACACACATGCACACTTCTGACATGACAATTGGTTTAGCTAAATTCACTTTTAAACACTCCATATTGCTGTGAGATCATACTTATTATATTTACACACTTCAGACTACTAAAACACATTTTGACAATGCTGTAGACTTCTTCAAAATCTGGAGAATAATTACTTTCTAAAACTGTAGGTTCCATAAAGGAACGTGTAAACGTGAATCCAGAAATAAAATAAATACATATCTTGCCTTATATCTAAGCTCTTTCTTAATCTTTAAATAAAATTCTATCAATAATGACTTCTATTATGGAAAAACCTTGTATCATATCTGTATTAATTAAAATTTATGGCCAATGTTTAATTTCAATATAACTCTAACTTGCTATCTGCCACTTCGGAAAGTTCTTAACATAAAAGAAATTGTTAGGACATTTCACCTTTAAGGCCTTAATGGCCTTAAGTTGATTTTCTTTATATAGTCTTAAAGTAATATTAAAAGAATCATTTGGAAATAAAATTTTTAGACAGTTAATATGTTGCTTAGCATGTTTCTACTACAGACTTATAGATGCATCTTATAGATGTAGATAATTTTGGTTAGATTATAGACTTGATAATCCAAGGCTTTTTTCAGTTAACTAAAGCAGTGGTGCTAAATTGAGGCTGCATCATTGATACATTTATTCAGTTCAGTTCAGTTCAGTTCAGTTCAGTGCTCAGTCGTGTCCATCTCTTTGCGACCCCATGAATCGCAGCACGCCAGGCCTCTCTGTCCATCACCAACTCCCGGAGTTCACTCAGACTCATGTTCATCGAGTCGGTGATGCCATCTAGCCATCTCATCCTCTGTCGTCCCCTTCTCCTCCTGCCCCCAATCCCTCCCAGTATGTCTTTTCCAATGAGTCAACTCTTCACATGAGGTGGCCAAAGTATTGGAGTTTCAGCTTTAGCATCATTCCTTCCAAAGAACACCCAGAGCAGATCTCCTTTAGAATGGACTGGTTGGATCTCCTTGCAGTCCAAGGGACTCTCAAGAGTCTTCTCCAACACCACAGTTCAAAAGCATCAATTCTTTGGTGCTCAGCTTTCTTCACAGTCCAGCTCTCACATCCATACATGACTACTGGAAAAACCATAGACTTGACTAGTTGGACCTTAGTTGGCAAAGTAATGTCTCTGCTTTTGAATATGCTATCTAGGTTGGTCAAAACTTTCAGATTTGTGCCATTGTCTGCATTCTTGTATTTGTGACCAATCAATTTTGAAAGAGGAGCAACCCCACGTCCAAGGAGAGGTGGCTGCACTGGCGCAGGAGGGCCGAGAGGAGCTACTCCACGTTCAAGGTCAGGAGAGGCAGCTGTGAAGAGATACCCCACGTCCAAGGTAAGAGAAATCCAAGTAAGATGGTAGGTGTTGCAAGAGGCATCAGAGGGCAGACACACTGAAACCATAATCACAGAAAACTAGTCAATACATTTGTTACTACTATATATTTAAGATGCAGATTATGTTAAATATTAATATCTGTGAATAATTATGCTTTTGATGGAGGGAATGTAGTTCATTCCTTAAGAAATATAAATCTCTCATAAGTATACATGTTTCAGAGAATGACTAATAAGAAGTGTTGCTTTAAAGAAAACATTTTTTGTGAGAAAAGTATTTTCTCAAACATGGTTATGAAACCTTCTACATATTTTTATGAAAGTATTTTGAAAGAATTATTTTACTCGCTTAGTCACTTCATTTTAGAGAAAAGTTGAGATGGCAGATCTTTTTCCAACTTAATCATGTGTGTGCGTTGTGTGTGAATTTACCTTTTTCTTTTTCTTAAATAATTTTTCCAGGTGAATATATTTTTCTATCTTGTTATTATATAAGTTTTGGAATGACTACTAAGTCCAAACATGAAAAATCTAAAAAATAAGTGCATACCATTATGTGTTATAATTCTTATATTTACAAAGAAAAGTCTGTTTTTGGATTATTTGGGTTTACTTGAAGATTTAGATTGAGAAATTCATTTTAATACAAATTTGTTACAAATTGAGTACTTAAAATTACCTAAAATGGAGTTTTCACTTTACGAGTAATACCCTATGTTTATCTGTAGCTCTTTTCTGAATTATCATCCTACTCTTAATAAAATCTAAATAATTCATAAAAGAGACTGGACAAAGACTAAAGTATTTGCATAATATTAATCAGAATATTTCTGCCTCTTCCATTTTCTGATGCCAGATACTTCTTTTACAACTAATGGTGCAATAAAATTTCTTAGTGTTTTGAGTAACTACCATTGGGTTGAGGCTTACTTTGCTCTTTCATCAATTCTTTCCACTTCACATCCACACTTTGCTTTCAGCAATGTTTATGTCAATCTTATAGATTTGACAGCTTTAAAATAAATATTTTTCTTTGAATATAATAAAATATGTGTAAATACAATTATATTTTAGATATTTATATTTATCAGTCCTTCCAAAGAACACCCAGGACTGATCTCCTTTAGAATGAACTGGTTGGATCTCCTTGCAGTCCAAGGTACTCTTAAGAGTCTTTAATGTGTAATATGTATACATAATTTAATATGTATAAAATATATGTAAATACAATTATTTTAGTATAATTTAATGTATACTAATACACCATGTGATGCTGCTATTATATTTGTTATATGAAAATAATAACTTTATCTAATCCATCACTAAGTCCAATTGATTCCACCTTCTAAGTATATTTTGAATTTGTATCCTATTTTCTAACCAGCTTACTCCTGACTTGAGACTAGTTGTTATCAATCAGACTTTATCAGTGACATCCAAATTGGTCTTATTTCCACTCTCCCCAGTTTCCAACTTGCCTTCTATGATAATCTGTATACCACAGAAATCTAATCAGATCTTTTCAATGATTTATGGTTTTTAAAAGTTAGTACTCATTAGATTGTATATTAAAAATGTCCATCTCAACCTTGGCATTGTGTCTTTCTTGAGTTTTATCAATTGTTACTCCTATTACTCTCCATCCACATAAATTTCACTTGCATACTAAATTTTGAAAGTACTCTTCTATAGTCTTCTGCCTTATCAAGTACTTCTCATTCTTTATGAATTGGCTCAAGATTAACTCTTTCCTGAGATGTCATCATGAGAATCGCTGGGCTGGAGGAAGCACAAGCTGGAATCAAGATTGCCAGGAGAAATATCAATCACCTCAGATATGCAGATGACACCACCCTTATGGCAGAAAGTAAAGAGGAACTAAAAAGCTTCCTGATGAAAGTGAAAGAGGCGAGTGAAAATGTTGGCTTAAAGCTCAACATTCAGAAAACGAAGATCATGGCATCTGGTCCCATCATTTCATGGGAAATTGATGGGGAAACAATGGGAACAGTGTCAGACTTTATTTTTTTGGGCTCCAAAATCACTGTATATGGTGACTGCAGCCATGAAATTAAAAGACGCTTACTCCTTGGAAGAAAAGTTATGACCAACCTAGATAGCATATTCAAGAGCAGAGACATTACTTTGCCAACAAAGGTCTGTCTAGTCAAGGCTGTGGTTTTTCCTGTGGTCATGTATGGATGTGAGAGTTGGACTGTGAAGACGGCTGAGCACCAAAGAATTGATGCTTTTGAACTGTGGAGTTGGAGAAGACTCTTGAGAGTTCCTTGGACTGCAAGGAGATCCAACCAGTCCATCTTAAAGGAGATCAGTCCTGGGTGTTCTTTGGAGGAACTGATGCTAAAGCTGAAGTTCCAGTACTTTGGCCACCTCATGCGAACAGTTGACTCATTGGAAAAGACACTGATGCTGGGAGGGATTGGGGGCAGGAGGAGAAGGGGACGACAGAGGATGAGATGGCTAGATGGCATCACCGACTCGATGCACATGAGTCTGAGTGAACTCTGGGAGATGGTGATGGACAGGGAGGCCTGGCATGCTGCGATTCATGGGGTTGCAAAGAGTCGGACATGACTGAGTGACTGAACTGAACTGAGATGTCATCTATTGACCTTTCTCTACCCCAAAACGTTCTTATGACATATTGAAAGTTAGGCCTTCATCTAATTCTGTCGTATACCATGCTATCTCTATATATTCACTTATTAATTTCTAAAAAGACCCCTATGAAGTATTTACTTTTATTACCCCTTTTTGAAGAAAAGAAAATAAGAGGCACAAAGAGATCAAATAATTTACTCAAAGTCACAGCTAATAATTAGTTATTGAAGAAAAATCATATGATTTCCAAGAGAACTGCATGTATTTTTACTATTTCTATATAAACCAAGAGTGTTTTGTTTTGGTCACAAATGCTTCATAGACCTGTAAGACTGGATGGTATTTTGGTAGTTCCTTTATCCTGCCACTTCTAAGAAGGATCATTAAAAAAATAATCTTCAAAAATCTCATCTTCTTGTAAGATATATTTGTACATTATTTGAAAATTATGCATATGTTTGTAATATTTGATGTCTGAATACTAAATTTTTTTTCTGAAAAATAATGAATTTAAGAAACCCAATGAATTATAGAGACTCTGCTAAATAAACTTCACATAGAGGCCAAATAACAAAATAACATCTACACATACTCAGTGTCAATTGTCTATTGCTGCTGAACAAAATACCCCACAATTTTGTAAGCTAAAAAAATTAACCATTTCATTTAGTTAAAATTCATGAGTCAGAATTCCAGACAGTGCTCCCCTGGGCAGTGGTCTGCTCTCTGTGCCTTTGACTATGGTCATTTACTCAGCACTGTTCAATTGGTAGCTCAGCTGTGCTAGCAGGTCCAAAATGTTCATGCCTTGATCAACCTTCATGTTCTTTCTCTCTCTCTGTGCAGCACAGCTCTTTCATAACTGTTGGACTTCTTACATGGAGATGAGCTTTCAAGCAGGAAAACACTTGAAAGAAAATAGAAAAAAAATTATCATACATATATGTATTCATTTGTGTTACATAATTCTCACAGGTTCATATAGACATAATGTATATTTATACATATTTTATACATGTTAATCATGTATGCTGCTGCTAAGTCACTTCAGTCATGTCCGACTCTGTGTGACCCCATAGATGGCAGCCCACCAGGGTCCCCCATCCCTGGGATTCTCCAGGCAAGAACGCTGGAGTGGGTTGCCATTTCCTTCTCCAATTCATGAAAGTGAAAAGTGAGAGTGAAGTCGCTCAGTCGTGTCTGACCCTCAGCGACCCCGTGGACTGCAGCCTTCCAGGCTCCTTTGTCCATGGGATTTTCCAGGCAAGAGTACTGGAGTGGGATGCCATTGCCTTCTATATCTATATTAATGCTTGTATAATTGAGCTATTTTAAAGTTTTTTTCACATTTCTACTATATACACATATAAATATGGTACTCCTATATTTATAAAATGTGAAATTTGCTTTAATTTTGTATTTAGAGACATTAAATAAATTGTTAGTATGGATATTCCTGTTGTTGTTGTTCAGTTGCCCAGTGGTGTTCAACTTGTGACCCCATAGACTGCAGCACACCAGGTTTTCCTGTCCTTCACCATCACCCGGAGTTTGCTCAGGCTCATGTTAATCGAGTCAGTGATACCATCCAAACATCTCATCCTCTGTCATTCCTTTCTCCTCCTACTTTCAATCTTTCTCAGCATCAGGGTCTTTTCCAGTGAGTCAGCTCCTCGCAGTAGATGGCCAAAATATTGGAGCTTCAGCTTCAGCATTAACCCTTCCAATGAATACTGAGGACTGATTTCCTTTAAAATTGACTGGTTTGATCTCTTTGTAGTCAGTCCAAGGGACTCTCAAGAGTCTTCTCCAACACCACAGTTCAAGACACCAATTCTTTGGCGCTCAGCTTTCTTTATAACCCAACTCTCACATCCATACACAACTACTGGAAAAACTGTAGTTTGACTATATGGACCTTTGTCAGCAAAGTAACGTCTTTGCTATTTAATGCGCTAAGTCATAGCTTTTCTTCCAAGGGGCAAGCGTCTTTTCATGCCTTTGCTGCAGTTACCATCTGCAGTGATTTTTGGAGCCCAAGAAAATAAAGTTTGTCACTGTTTCCATTGTTTCCACATCTGTTTGCCATGAAGAGATGGGACCATATGCCATGATCTTAGTTTTTGGAATGTTGAGTTTTAAGCCAACATTTTCACTCTCTTCTTTCACATTCATCAAGTGGTTCTTAAGTTCCTTTCACTTTCTGCCATAAGGGTGGTGTCATCTGCATATCTGAGATTATTGATATTTCCCCAGAAATCTTGATTCCAGCTTGTGCTTTATCCAACCTGATATTTCTCATAAAGTACTCTGCATAGAAGTTAAATAAGCAAGGTGACGATATATAGTCTTAACTACTCCTTTCCCAGGTTGGAACCAGTCTGTTTCATGTCTGGTTATAACTGTTGCTTCTTGACTTGCATACAGATTTCTCAGGAGGCAGGTAAGGTGGTCTGGTATTCCCATCTCTTGAAGAATTTTCCACAATTTTTTGTGATCCACACAAAGTCTTTAGCATAGTCAATGAAGCAGTAGATGTTTTTGTGGAATTCTTTTGCTTTTTATATGATCCAAAAGATGTTGGCAATTTGATCTCTGGTTCCTCTGGCTTTTCTAAATTCAGCTTGAACATATGGACGCTCTTAGTTCATGTACTGTTGAATCTTGGCGTGGAGGTTTTTGAGAATTAGTTTGCTAGTGTGTGAGATGAGTGTAATTGTGTGGTAGGCTGAACATTCTTTAGCATTGCCCTTCTTGGGACTGGAATGAAAACTGGCCTTTTCCAGTCCTGTGGCCCCTGCTGAGTTTTCCATATTTGCTGGCATATTATATGCAGCACTTTAACAGAAACATCTTTTAGGATTTGAAATAGCTCACCTGGAATCCCAATACCTCCACTATCTTTGTTCATAGTGATGCTTCCTAAGACCCATTTGACTTTGCACTCCAAGATATCTGGCTCTAGATAAGTTACCATCATGATTATATAGGTCATCAATATCTTTTTTTGTATAGTTCTCTGTATTCTTGTCACCTCTTCTTAATATATTCTGCTTCTCTTAGGTCCATACCATTTCTGTCCTTTTTGTGGCTCAGATCACAATCTCCTTATTATAAAATTCAGGCTTAAACTGAAGAAGGTAGGGAAAACCACTAGATCATTCAGATATGACTTAAATCAAATCCCTAATGATTATACAGGGGAAGTGCCAAATAGACTCAAAGACTTAACTCTGATATTCAGAGTGCCTGAATAACTATGGACAGAGGTTCGTAATATTGAAAAGGAGGTGGTGATCAAAGCCATCCCAAAGGGAAAAAAAAATGCAAAACAGCAAAATGGTTGTCTGAGGAGTCCTTACAAACAGCTGAGAAAAAAAGAGAAGCAAAAGGCAAAGGATAATCAGAAAGATATACCCAATCTGAGTGCAGCGTTCTAAAAAATAGCAAAGAGAGATAAAACAGCCTTTCAAAGTATGGATATTGCATGATCTTAAAGGCTTTTTTTCTCAAAGTTTGGTGATTTTGGATATATTTTCAAATATCTGCAAATCATGACAGATTCATATAATTTGCTAACAGTTCAACATACAGGATAAACTTAGAGTAACAATCTTCAACGATATTTTGAGTGATCTTCTTGATAATTTAAAATAAATATTTTGGACAATTTTTTTTTTCTTGTATGACTAGGTCATTATTACTTTTGTATTGCCTGATGGGCACTACAATCTTTCTGTAGAGAAGGGAAAATGACTAGTCTTAGCTTTTCTCTGTTCATGTGAATTTGTGTTGTTAGTGTTAATCCAAAATTTCTTAACAAAACTCTTTTTAAAGAAATAATTTAGTTAAAACCAGATAACATTGTACTTAAAGCTAATTAGCTGCAGGTACTGACTGCTGCACATATCACTGTAGGCTAGAAATGAAGAAAAAAGGAAAGCACTACTCTGAATATCTCTGTGTTCTGGAACTTTCACAGTTCCTTCAGAGTGAAGTGAAAGTCAAAGTCACTCAGTAGTGTCTGACTCTTTTCGACCATATGGATTATCCAGTCCATGGAATTCTCCAGGCCAGAATACTGGAGTGGCTAGCTTTTCCCTTCTCCAGGGCACCTTCCCAACCCAGGGATTGAACCCAGGTCTACCTCATTGTAGGAGGATTCTTTACCAAGCTGAGCCACAAGGGTAATTCACTGGTAATAAATAACATGTCATTATTTATTTATTTAAATTAATTAATTAGAATTATTATAATTCATTAATTATTTAATTATTAGTTTATAACTGAGACCTGACCACATCTTAATTGTAGCATATGGGCTCTAGTTCTCTAATCAAGGATTGAACCTAGGCCTCCTACCATTGGCAGGTAAGAGTCTTAGCCTCTGGACCACCAGAGAAGACTGTGAAAGTGCTGCACTCAATATGTCACTTTTTAACATAAGCACAGAATTCAGAGAGAGGGCCTTACTGAGCCGCATATAAAATATTGGTTAGATCAATTATCTGCTTTATTTTTTGGTAAAAAAAATGTAAAGGCAAAAAGAAATATTTGGCAAAAATAAATTCTGTTTTTGAAAAATAGCTACAAGAATGCTACTTATTCCACATAAACTCCCAGAACCTTGTCATTTCCTCCATCAAAATTTGGAGACTTGACTTTCTTCTAGTGAGCCTAGCAAAGCACTGTGACTGCCTCAACTAATGGTATGCTTAAGAATTGAGCTCAGCAAGGCAATCTAGCTTCTTTCTAGTGCTCTCTCTCTCTCAGGGCTGCTTCTTTAAGATCCTATCCACCTTGTAGGCAGGCCATGTGCATATATACTTCGCAGAAGTCCCAGTCAAAGTCCCACCACAGCATAAACTGCCAGGTGTCTGGATGAGGCTGGTGCATACCATCCTTTGATCACCCTCAGCTATTGCCATGGAGAGCAGAGATAAGCTGTCCCCATTCAGCTCTATGTAAAGTGCACATTCATGAGCTAAATAAATGAGTGTTGTTTTAAAGTACTAAAGTTGAGGTGGCCTATTATATTATACTTAAATAGATTTAAGGGCCTAGATCTGATAGATAGAGTGCCTGATGAACTATGAAATGAGGTTTGTGACATTGTACAGGAGACAGGAATCAAGACCATCCCCATGGAAAAGAAATGCAAAAAAGCAAAATGGCTGTCTAGGGAAGCCTTACAAATAGCTGTGAGAAGAAGAGAAGCAAAAAGCCAAGGAGAAAAGGAAAGATATAAGTATCTGAATGCAGAGTTCCAAAGAATAGCAAGAAGAGATAAGAAAGACTTCTTCAGTGATCAATACAAAGAAATAGAGGAAAACAACAGAATGAGAAAGACTAGGGATCACTTCAAGAAAATTAGAGATACCAAGGGAACATTTCATGCAAAGATGGGCTTGATAAAGGACAGAAATTGTATGGACCTAACAGAAGCAGAAGATATTAAGAAGAGATGGCAAGAATACACAGAAGAACTGTACAAAAAGGATCTTCACGACCTGGATGATCACGATGGTGTGATCACTCATCTAGAACCAGACGTCTTGGAATGTGAAGTCAAATGGGCCTTAGAAAGCATCACTATGAACAAAGCTGGTGGAGGTGATGGAATTCCAGTAGAGCTATTTCAAATCCTGAAGGATGATGCTGTAAAAGTGCTGCACTCAATATGCCAGCAACTTTGGAAAACTCAGCAGTGGCCACAGGACTGGAAAAGGTCAGTTTTCATTCCAATCCCAAAGAAAGGCAATGCAAAAGAATGCTCAAACTACCGCACAAATGCACTCATCTCACATGCTAGTAAAGTAATGCTCAAAATTCTCCAAGCCAGGCTTCAGCAATACGTGAACGGTGAACTTCCTGATGTTCAAGCTGGATTTAGAAAAGGCAGAGGAACCAGAGATCAAATTGCGAACATCTGCTGGATCATCAAAAAAGCAAGAGAGTTCCAGAAAAACATCTATTTATGCTTTATTGACTATGCCAAAGCCCTTGACTGTGTGGATCACAATAAACTGTGGAAAATCCTGAAAGAGATGGGAATACCAGACCACCTAACCTGCCTCTTGAGGAATCTGTATACAGGCCAGGAAGCAACAGTTAGAACTGAATATGAAACAACAGACTGGTTCCAAATAGGAAAAGGAGTACATCAAGGCTGCATATTGTCACTCTGCTTATTGAACTTCTATGCGGAGTACATCATGAGAAACTCTGGACTGGAAGAAACACAAGCTGGAATCAAGACTGCTGGGAGAAATGTCAATAACCTCAGATATGCAGATGACACCACCCTTAATGCAGAAAGTGAAGAGGAACTAAAAAGCCTCTTGATGAAAGTGAAAGAGGAGAGTGAAAAAGTTGGCTTAAAGCTCAACATTCAGAAAATGAAGATCATGGCATCTGGTCCCATCACTTCATGGGAAATAGATGGGGAAACAGTGGAAACAGTGTCAGACTTTATTTTTTTGGGCTCCAAAATCACTGCAGATGGTGATTGCAGCCATGAAATTAAAAGATGCTTACTCCTTGGAAGAAAAGTTATGACCAACCTAGATAGCATATTCAAAGCAGAGAAATTACTTTGCTGACTAAGGTCCGTCTAGTCAAGGCTATGGTTTTTCCAGTAGTCATGTGTGGATGTGAGAGTTGGACTGTGAAGAAGGCTAAGCGCCAAAGAATTGATGCTTTTGAACTGTGGTGTTGAAGAAGTCTCTTGAGAGTTCCTTGGACAGCAAGGAGATCCAACCAGTCCATTCTGAACGAGATCAGCCCTGGGATATCTTTGGAGGGAATGATGCTAAAGCCGAAACTCCCAGTACTTTGGCCACCTCATGCAAAAAGTTGACACATTGGAAAGGACTCTGATGCTGGGAGGGGTTGGGAGCAGGAGGAGGAGGGGACGACAGAGGATGAGATGGCTGGATGGCATGAGTGACTCGATGGACATGAGTCTGAGTGAACTCTGGGAGTTGGTGATAGACAGGGAGGCCTGGTGTGCTGTCATTCATGGGGTCGCAAAGCGTCGGATACGACTGAGCGACTGAACTGAACTGATTATGTTATACTTCATAATTTGAATAAGAAATTAAGGCATTTTCCCCAACATTTCAATGGATTGCCTTTTATATACCAGTTTGAAGACAATTAATCCTGGTTATGACTATGAGGGATCAAAATTAATTGAGATTTGAGGGAAAGGGTGAAAATACTTTCTCCTGTCAAGATTTTAAAATATGAGTGACTGCTTCAGTGGTGGAAGTCCCCATGAACAAAAATATTACTTTGACCCAACTGTCATTCTGCCTGGGTTTCCATCATTGTATTATGTCTCAGATAAATATATTGTTATTTTGTTGAAATAGAGAGGCCCATGTATTAAACTGTGATCATAAGTAGCTAAAATATTTTGTAACCTATTTTTCTTTTTACTGTGATAACAAGAGATTTGGAAAAAAGAAGGGTCTTTTTAAAGGAGGGATTTATATGTATGGGTATCTTGTGGGAATGGATGGGTTAGACATATAGAATTGAACTGGTGTAAATCTGGCAACTTGTAGTGAAGGTCAGAAATATCAAAGATGGATATAGAAGCTTTGGCTCTGAGAGGGTCCAGAGATAAATTTTATTTCATAGAAATTTTTATGAAAATGGGCTTACTAACCTCTGTTCTATAAGTTTTGATTTAAAACTTTTTTAAAAAGTTTTCTTCTTCTGTCATAGTTAAGAACTCATTATTATTCATAACTGAAGGAACGTTATGACCAACCTAGACAGCATATCATAAAGCAGAGACATTACTTTGACAACAAAGGTCCATCTATTCAAGGTTATGGTGTTTCCAGTAGTCATTTATAGATGTGAGAGTTGGACTATAAAGAAAGCTGAGTGCAGAAGAATTGATGCTTTTAAACTGTGGTGTTGGAGAAGACTCTTGAGAGTCTCTTGGACTCCAAGGAGATCCAACCAGTCCATCCTAAAGGAGATCAGTCCTGGGTGCTCATTAGAAGGACTGATGTTGGAGCTGAAACTCCAATACTTTGGCCACCTGATGTGAAGAGCTGACTCATTTGAGAAGACCCTGATGCTGGGAAAGATTGAGGGCAGGAGGAGAAGGGGACAACAGAGGATGAGATGGTTGGATGGCATCACTGACTCAATGCACATGGCTTTGGGTAGACTCCGGCAGTTGGTGATGGACAGAGAGGCCTGGAGTGCTGTGGTTCTTGAAGTCGCAAAGAGTTGGACACGACTGAGTGACTGAATTGAACTGATAGCATGTATGATATAGAAGTACAGAAAGGCTGATGTCATGTTTGCTTACTAGATCACACAGGTTTGTGGGTTTCTTGGATATGTCCCTGCCAATTAAAACAAAACAAAAACAAAAACAAAAAACAGGTAGAGGTGAATATCAGAGATCCATGAGACCATCACATAGTGTGAAGAATGAAAACTGAATCCAGTAGGATATGCATGTGGGTTGGAGGTCCCTGATGTGGTGAATTATGCTCTTGATTACTTTGAAAATGGTGAACATTTGAAAAGTATAAGAAACAATACTCTTTAACTCATATTTTACTTGAAGCTGCAATAAACAGTCTCATCTATGTTGTGTTAATGTTCGTTACTGACATCTCTGCTACTGCTGAGTCATTTTTTTTGTAGCAGAATAATCAGTTCTTTGACACTGGGGTTGTTAAACCAAAACATTCAGTATACTCTCTCTATCCAAGCAAAAATTCATTTTGCTGTAAATGTTACGTTCTTTCAGCATTGCAAACTCCTTCACTAAGTTTTTGCTTATGCTGAATTATGACTTCTAATGAATTCGGTGGATATTTTAAAAGTAGATTTTTCTCTTTCAGATCCTTTTTGATATATAAATATATCATGTCATATATAAACACCATTTTAATGTTGTTTATACATACCATGACATATCAATATATAACTATTTCACAATTTAATATACTCCTAACAAAGTGCAATTATATTAAGTTGGTCATATATTTGTGATTTTGCAATTATACATTACTTGTCTAGTTAGTATTTTGATTATTTTTCTAACTCAAGCTTGTCAAAATGGTTAACTCAATGTCTCATGATAACAAATCCCTGTAATTCGTACTGAAATCTCAGGTGATGCAGATTTTCATTTTAGCAATTCATTTAATTAAGAAGATCCTATAATTAGAAGAAAAGACTCTCAAACTTTAATGACTTCATAGGTTTTTTTAAAATATTCTTTGAATTCATTTTAGTGATGGTGGCAAAGTCTTAAAGAGATGTTTTTAATAGATTTTATTTTTTTAGAGCAGTTTAAAGTTCAAAGAATAATTGAATTAATGGTACATATATTTCTCACATACACTCTACCCTCATACATGCACACCTTCCTTGACTATAAACATCTACCATTAGAGTGATACATTTGTAACAGTCATGGACTTGCAATGACATGCCACTTTTACCCAAGGTCTGCAGTTCCCTTTAAGCCTCTTTGTCAGTGTTGTATATTCTATCAGTTTTGACAAGCATATAATGACATGTATCTACTTTTATGGGTTTCCCAGGTGGTGCTAGTGGTAAAGAACCCTCCTGCCAATGCCGAAGACAAGACACATGGGTTAGATCCCTGGGTAGAGAAGATCTAATAGTATCATGCAGAATAGTTTCATTGTCCTAAAAATTCTGTGCTCCACCTAATAATTCCTTTTTTTTTTTTTTTTTTTTAACCATTGGCAATCAGCCATTTTTGTCTCCACGGTTTTGTTTTTTCAGAATGTCATATGGCTGGAATCATACACTATGGAGCCTTTTCAATTTGGCTTTATTCAGTTAGTAAAATACATTTAAGATACCTCTATATATTTTTATGGCTTGATAGCTTGTTTACTTTTAGTGCTGAAAATATTCCACTGTCTGGACGATCCCTTGGAGATCATGGCAATATAATCCCATATTCTAGCCTGGAGAATCCTCTGGACAGAGGGGCCTTGTGGGCTACAGTTCAAGGGTCGTGAAGAGTCGGACACAATTGAAGTTACTTACTATGCATGCACATTTGGACCTGCTACTGTTTATTTTTCATTTTCCTACTCAAGGACATCTTGATTACTTCTCAGTGTTTGCAATTATGAATAAAGCTGCTATAATCATCTGTGTATATCTTTTCATATGGACATAGTTTTTAGTGACTTTGAATAACTGCTAAAGGCCATTGCTGGACCATATAAGAGTATGTTTCATTTCATAAAAAATCTATCTTCCAAAGTGGCTATACTATTTTGAATTCTCACCATCACTGAATGAGAATTCCCGTTGCTCCATATTGTTGCTAGCCTTTGATGTGGTTAATATTTTAGATTTTGGCCATATTAACAGTTGTGATATCTCATTGTTTTAATCTGAAGTGCCTTAATCATATATGATTTTAAGCACTTTTTGTATGCTTACTTACCATTTGTTTATCTTCTTTTGTGAGGTGTTTGTTTAAGTCTTTTGTTTATTTTTAAAACAGGTTGTTCATTATCATATTGTTGAGTTTTAAGAGGTTTTTTTTTGTATATTGATATAATAGTCCTTTATCACATATGACTTTTGTAAATATTTTCCCAGTGGCTTGCCTTCTCATTGTCTTGACTGTCTTTCACAGAAAAAGAATCATAATATTCATGAAGTACAGATTATCAATTATCTCTTGTTTATATTTTTAGAAAAGAAAAAAACGTTCCTCTTAATTTCCTATAAAACACATAACTATTAATAAGAAATTCTGCCCACAAATTCTTTTATCCCTTGCCAACCAGTCAATCGTAAAGGAAACCAATCCTGAATATTCATTGGAAGGACTGATCCTAAGGCTGAAACTCCAATAATTTGGCCACCTCATGCAAAGAATTAACTCCTTGGAAAAGACCCTAATGCTGGGAAAGATTGAAGGCAGAAGGAGAAGGGGATGACAGAGGATGAGATGGTTGGATGGAGTCACTGACTTAGTGGACATAAGTTTGAGAAAGCTGCAGGAATTGGTGATGGACAGGGAAGACTGGTGTGCTGCAGTCCAGGGGGTCGCAAAGAGTCGGACACACCTGAGCGACTGAACTGAACTTGCTTTCTTTAAGGATGCTTTTTCTACAATTCTCTAGTTTATATTCAATATTAACACACTTTCATTTTTCTAAATGAATATGAAAGGTTCATCCATGCAAACTCTGTCTGTTGATAAGACTGTCCAGAATGAAAACTGGCAGAAAGTTTTAGCTCACCATTGATATGGAGTGGTGAATTTTAGTGTAATTTTCTACACTCAGGAAAAATAGTATGTCAGGATTCAAATAGAGAAGCAGAACCAGTAGGGGATGCACTTACAAGATGCTTCCAATAGGGGATACACTTACAAGATGCTTTTCAAAGAATCAGTTTACGTGATTGTGGGGCTGGCTAGGCAAGTCTGAAATCTGTAGAGCAGGTTGTCAGGAAGGGCAGGATTAAGTTTTCAGCCATGGACTGAAACTGCTGTTTATAAGTGGAATTTCTTCCTCTTTAGGGAAGCCTCATATCTTCTCTTAAGACCTTCTCAATTTACTGAATCTGGTCCACACAGATTAACAGATTATTTAGGATAATCTCATAAATAGGACACATTCAAAAAGTAACAGAAAATGTAGGTATTCCAGTCCTCATTTCTGTAATTGGCCACTATAGATGGTTTTATAACTACTTGCTTTTACCATCCTTTCATAATTCCTTTATCCTCAGCAAACACCTCAGCTAAATTGATAATTTGTCTGGTGGTTTGAACAACCCATTATTCCTGAAGGCTTGGATTTTAGTTGTCCTGCCTAATTTAGGTTGTAGTTTTGCATTGTATCAAGCTACAGGATGATTGTAGTAAGCAATGTCCTAAGGAACCCCCTGTATTCCAAATATACTCTTCCTTACATCCCTCATGGAGTAGCAGTCCATTTTCCCCTTGGTATCATGATCAGTCACTCTAGCCAGTACATCATTTGTCACTGTTGTTTAATTGCTCAGTTATGTCTGACTCTCTGCAACCCCATGGATTGTAGCCTTCCAGGTTCCTCTGTCCATGTGATTTTCCAGGCAAGAATACTAGAGTGGGTTTCCATTTCCAGCCAGTACACTAAATACCTTTCTTGCCTCTGAATTAAAGGCATGAGGAATCCACATGGACCTGGTGTCAGTTTTAACTTCCAAATCAATGGAATCATAGTTGTGTCTCTTGATAGAAGCATTCATTCATGTCAATGTATGGCAAAACCAATACAGTATTGTAAAGTAAAATAAAGTAAAAATAAAGATTAAAAAAAAAAAAAAAGAAGCATTCATTTGAAACTGAGACCTCTAGACTAGCAGAACCTAAGGTGACCAAGATGGGAAGCAAAAGTTTTGCTGGTAGGTCAGCACTAGCGAGTGGATCACTAGTGGGTAGTAATGAACAGAGACACCTTCATTTCCACCTCTTAATCCATAGGAAACAAATGAGAAAAACAACTCCATGTGCTGAAAACTAGTTTAGAACATATACCACATCCTGGAGGCCATTACCCCAGCCTTTAAGGTGTGGCCATATACCTCACATGGTAATTGAGTCTTTAAAAGGTCATTTTATAAGTCTGTCAAGTCGGTTGCTTCAAAATAAACATGGTACAATTAGTGAATACCATGAGCATAGGCCTATTGTCATATTTCATTTATTATTAAATGAGCTCCTTGATAAGTAGCAATGCTGTGGAATACCACAACGGTGGACTAGACATTTTGCAATTCCATGCGCGGTAATTTTGTCAGAAAGCTTGCCTATAGATAAGACAAATCTATATAGCTTTGTTCAATCTCTAAGTTATGTCTGACTGTTTGCAACCCCATGGATTGCAGCATGCTACGTTCCCCAGTCCTTCACTATCTCTCAGAGTTTGCTCAAATTCATGGCTGTTGAGTCGGTGATGCTATCTAACTATCTTATCTCCCCTTCTCCCTTTGCCTTCAATCTTTCCAAGCCTCAGGGTCTTTTCCAATGATTCAGTTCTTTGCATCAGGTGATGAAAGTATTGGAGCTTCAGCTTCAGCATCAGTCCCTCCAGTGAATATTTAGGGATGATTTCCTTTAGGATTGACTGGTTTGATCTCCTTGCTGTCCAAGGGACTCTCAAGAGTCTTCTCCAGCACTACAATTCAAAAGTATCAATTCTTTGGTGCTCAGCCTCAAGGTCTAACTCTCATATCCATACATGACTACTGGAAAAATCATAGCTTTGACTGCAGAGTAAATATCTACTCCAGAAATAATAATAATAATAAAAAATTCCAGTCTTTTTAAGACAGAAGTGGTTCAATATGATCAACCTGCCATCAGAGGCCTGGTTGATCATTCCAAGGAAAGATGCCACAATGGGCACTTGGTGTTGGTTGCTGCTACTGATTACTGGCAAACAGGCTGTGTTAAAGTAGCTGTAGCCAGATCATCATTGGTGAATGAAGTTCATAATGCTGAGCTCATGTGCAATCTCCATCCTTCTAGCGTATTTGCTTTGGTCATTAAACCATTGAGGAATGCCAGGAGTAGTTGGGAAAGTGGCTGCCTGACCTCCACTAACCGGTCATCTTTGTCACTTATTTACTAAAGTTCTTCTAAGCTGAGGTCATCCTTTTGTGAGGCTTCACTTAAGAGACAAATAGTCTCACATTTTTTGCCTTCAGAAATATATATATATCCACTTACCTCATTCTCAGACTTGCCGTCTTCAATTTTCCAATCATTTCTTTCCATTTCCTTGAACCATCTGCCCAAATAATTGAGTACAACCCATAAACTTGAATAAATTTATACTTTGGTCCATTTCTCCTTCCAGGCATAATGGACAACCAGGTATAATGCTCAAAGTTCTACCCTCTCTTTCACAGCAGTCTCTGAAATTAAAACCAAATTTAAATACAGAGCAATGGAGTGCTCTGTATATAAAGCCAAAATATTTCTGAATCTTCCAGTTTTGTCAGCCAACTTTTAAAATTCCTTAAACTCGATTTTTAAAGAACGTTTTATCCTACCGCAATTAAAGGAGTATGATCACAGTTTGTCCTTATGTGACTTGAGGTTTTCTTCATTGAATCTTCAGTACATAGGAAGACCATATGTCCTCTATATCAAAATGATTTTAGAGGGAAGGGGGGTGCTATAAAAAATTACACAGGACTAAAAAGTATAATTAAAAGGAGCTACCAGGGCTTCCCTGATAGTTCAGCTGCTAAGGAATCCTCCTGCAATGCAGGGGACCCCAGTTCGATTCCTGAGTTGGGAAGATCCCCTGGAGAAGGAATAGGCAACACACTCCATTATTCTTTTTTTTTTTTTAATTTTTATTTTTACTTTATTTTACTTTGCAATACTGTATTGGTTTTGCCATACATTGACATGAATCCACCACGGGTGTACATGCGTTCCCAAATATGAACCCTCCTCCCACCTCCCTCCCCATAACATCTCTCTGGGTCATCCCCGTGCACCAGCCCCAAGCATGCTGTATCCTGCGTCAGACATAGACTGGCGATTCGATTCTTACATGACAGTATACATGTTACAATGCCGTTTTCCCAAATCATCCCACCCTCTCCCTCTCCCTCTGAGTCCAAAAGTCCATTATACACCTCTGGGTCTTTTTTGCTGTCTTGCATACAGGGTCGTCATTGCCATCTTTCTAAATTCCATATATATGTGTTAGTATACTGTATTGGTGTTTTTCTTTCTGGCTTACTTCACTCTGTATAATCGGCTCCAGTTTCATCCATCTCATCAGAACTGATTCAAATGAATTGGGCTTATCTGGTGGTTCAGATAGTCAAGAATCTGCCTGCAATGCAGGAGACCTTGGTTTTAACCTTGGGTAGAGAAGATCCCCTGGAGGAAGGCATGGTAATCCACTCCAGTATTCTTGCCTGGAGAATCCCCATAGACAGAGGAGCATGGTAGGCTATACAGTCCATGGGGTGGCAAAGAGTTAAACACAACTGAATGACTAAGCACATAGAATCTTCCCTGGTGGCTCAGATGGTAAGGAATTTGCCTGCAATGTGGGGGGCCTAGGTTCGATCCCTGGATAGGAAAGATCCCCTGGAGAAGGGAATGCAAACCCACTCCAGTATTCTTCCCTGGAGAATCCCATGGACAGAAGAATCTAACTGTGTACAGAAAGTACAGGATCACAAAGAGTCAGAAATGACTGAAGTGACTTAGCACACATGAAAGGTACAAATTGTGACCATTTCTAGCAAACCCAGAAGAATAGTTACAGTAACTGTATTGCAAATATTGGACTAACTAGTCTAATTCCATTCCTTCTAGTGAACTTACATAAAATGAGTGCAATGCATTTTGGGGATCCTAACTCTAAATATGTTTAAGACCTTTAGTATATATGAGATATATTAAAAAATAAATTGGAGAGGAGAAGAAGCAGGAAATAAAAGTGTGCTTGCGGTAGAATTACTGCTGTTGTTTACAGATTTTTTTTCTCCTTTTGGTTTCCTGGCTTCTTTTTCACTTCATTGGTTTTTCTCTTCATGCCTGACTAACCTGTCATTGTCATTTACAGTGTATATGGTTGCTGGTGGCTATTAGTTTTCAATAAATGAATGTTTCAAATTTTACATGGGACTTCTGTGGAAAATAGGAGTCAATAGAAATTGGTTTTTTTTTTTTGTATATTACTTTTCAGGAATTAGCATATTAGGAATCTCTGTGTGCCTGAAAATCTTAGAAAAACAAAGCTTGGATATTTATTAACACAGCACAATATAATGTAAAATAGTTTTTAAAAATTGCAGAGTAGGGTGTTAAAAAAGAATGTAATTGCAAATATTT
Source organism: Budorcas taxicolor (assembly GCF_023091745.1). Classification (NCBI taxonomy): domain Eukaryota; kingdom Metazoa; phylum Chordata; class Mammalia; order Artiodactyla; family Bovidae; genus Budorcas; species Budorcas taxicolor. The sequence goes on from NC_068910.1 coordinate 186,992,050, forward strand.
CTTGGTCTACTTCCTCAAATTATGCAAGAAAAAACAAAATCATTTGACTTTCTAACTTCTTAATTTTAAACACATTTTTAATACTGATTCTGGATTGTAATTACGAATTAGAACAATACTAAAGGGATTGTTTTTGTCTTTATAATAAACTTAAGAGGACAGGTTGGTTTTTTTTGTTTGTTTTTCTTTATAGTGATAATTTATGATCCTTCTCATTGCTAGTCAGTAAAATAAAAATTAGAAAAAGATTTATTCTTTCCATGTTGCTGTATTATACCAAATACTCTCCTGCTTCATAACAGGTGTGGAATGTATTATTTCCAATGAAGATATTTTATAGAATACTTGAATTTAGGGATCATTTCAGCCTCTGTAAAACTTGTCTTTAATCTCTTATAATATATAATTATTATTGAAAATTATTTTTTAATGGACATCTATGTTTTCTAAATAATATTAATACTTACTTAACTTACCTTTTGGTATTTATTAAATTACCATAAGTTCTTAAGAACATCTTAAGAATTTCTATATGTATGGAAGTCTTCTATATGTATGAAAGTACAGTAAACTGTGAGCCTCTATTAGATTTATTTAAATAAAGTTTTTGAACTCCTTGATCTTATAAATTAGCACAAGTTTCATAAAAATCAGTTCTAAGCAAAACTCAATGTTGAAGTTTGAAGAGTTAATGCGTTTGTTCTACCATTGTTATTTTCCATTATCATCAATATAATCATGAGGTAACCCATGTAGACCATTTAATAACAACAGCAATCGCACATGAGGGTATAGAATGTACAAGTAAAGATTTTATTTTCCTCACTACACCCATTTCTAAGCCCATTCTTCTGAAGCAATCATTGCCTAACATTTCTTCTTTATTTAATTCTTCACATGGTATTGATATCTTTATTCATAAATATATTAGCTTTTAAAAGATTTTTGATGTGTACAACTTTTAAAATTTTTTTGAATTTGTTGTAATATTGCTTCATTTATGTTTTGGTTTTCTGGCCATGAGGCAAGTGGGATCTTAGTTTGCTGACCAGGGATAAAACACAAACCCCTTTCATTGGAAGCACAGAGGCTTAACCACTGAAATGCCAAGGAAGTCCCTAAAAATGTTGGTTTTGAACAGAATCTTTTGGCTCCTTGCATAATTGAGTTTCATTCTCCCTTGCTTTCCTCTAGCATTTTCTTGAAGTTAGTACTGACATTTTCAGTTTCCCTATCAGTTTAACTTAGTATGTTATAGATATTTATTAATGTATATTATATATTTCTGTTTTCTGTGTATCTATTTATAATTTTTTATTGCATCTATATTATAATGTAACATTAATCTATATTAGACAATTAAAATAAACTTGATTGTTTGTTAATTAGACTCTGAATCTCAAGCTAATGACCCTGTAACTATTACTTATTTCTCTTTTACCCAATCTCTATGTCAGTCTCTACCTTTCAATTTCTTTTTTTTTTTCCATTGTTCATTTATTTATTTATTTTTATTTTACTTTATAATACTGTATTGGCTTTGCCATACATTGACATGAATCCACCACGGGTGTACATGAGTTCCCAATCCTGAACCCCTCTCCCACCTCTCTCTACATATCATCTCTCTGGGTCATCCCAGTGTACCAGCCCCAAGCATCCTGTATCCTGTATCGAACCTAGACTGGCAATTTGTTTCTTACATGATAGTATACATGTTTCAATGTCATTCTCCCAAATCATCCCACCCTTTCCCTCTCCTACAGTTTCTATTTTTTAAAGTTTTATTTACACAGTTTAAATTTATAATAGTGTTTTTTTTCATTCATCTGTCAATGGGACATTTTGTTGTTGTTACTTTCTTGCATTTTCCCTTCCATATGAACATTAGAATTGGCTTGCCAAGTTTCTTAAAAAACCGAAGCAAACCAAATTGGGATTTTGACTCTTAGTTGTACTTAGTGAATTTGGGGAAGAAATGACAATTTTAATATTGAATTTCTTTTTTGCCCAGGAATGAGATATGTTTTCCTTTCCATTTAGTTCTTTTCTTTATTTTTTTTAAAATATAAATTTATTTATTTTAATTGGAGGTTAATTACTTTAAAATATTGTATTGGTTTTACCATACATCAACATGAATCCACCACAAAGCTAATCAATGAATATAGTAAAGTTGCAGAATATAAAATCAACACACAGAAATCCCTTGCATTTCTATACACTAATAATGAGAAATAGAAAGAGAAATTAATGAAACAAGTCCATTCACCATTGCAATGAAAAGAATAAAATAGTTAGGAATATATCTACCTAAAGAAACTGCTGCTGCTGCTGCTGCTGCTAAGTCGCTTCAGTCGTGTCTGACTCTGCGTGACCCCAGAAATGGCAGCCTGCCAGGGTCCCCCATCCCTGGGATTCTCCAGGCAACAACACTGGAGTGGGTTGCCATTGCCTTCTCCAATGCATGAAAGTGATAAGTGAAAGGGAAGTCGCTCTGTCGTGTCTGACTCTTAGCGACCCCATGGACTGTAGCCTATCAGGCTCCTCCGTCCATGGGATTTTCCAGGCAAGTGTACTGGAGTGGGGCGCCATTGCCTTCTCCACCTAAAGAAACTAAAGACCTATATATAGAAAACTATAAAACACTGCTGAAAGAAATCAAAGAGGACACTAATGGAGAAATATATCATGTCCATGGATCAGAAGAATCAATATAGTGAACATGAGTATACTACCCAAAGAAATCTATAGATTCAATGCAATCCCTATCAAGCTACCAATTGTATTTTTCACAGAGCTAGAACAAATAATTTCACAATTTGTATGGAAATACAAAAAAAAAAAAAAAAAAAAAACAAACTTGAATAGCCAAAGCAATCTTGAGAAAGAAGAATGGAACTGGAGGAATCAACCTGCCTGATATCAGGCTCTACTACAAAGCCATAGTCATCAAGAAGGTATGGTACTGGCACAAAGACAGAAATATAGATCAATGGAACAAAATAGAAAGCCCAGAGATAAATCCACGCACCTATAGACACCTTATCTTTGACAAAGGAGGCAAGAATATACAATGGATTAAAGACAATCTCTTTAACAAGTGGTGCTGGGAAAACTGGTCAACCACTTGTAAAAGAATGAAACTAAATTTATAATAGTTATAAATGATACCTAAAAGATTATGTCCCTCTATGTTTTATGGATAGATTGATTCTAAAAATTGGAGAATATACATGTATAATATTCTAGCATAATCTCCTTTAATGCTAGTCTATTTCCTGTCTTCTGGGTTGTACTTAGCTACCTTAAAAATATCTCACCATTCTTTTACTGAGATCTTGTTTTATTTGACTTAAACTTTGAATGACAGTCTTCCTAAGAATGAAGTTAATTCTTAATATTTAGATTATTGTCATTTGGGATATAGCCTGGTTATAAAAATATGATACGGCCAGTGTTTTCATGTTTTCCCTCTTTTTCTCTCTAGGCTTTTACACTCATAGCTTTGAATATTCAGAAACATATTTCTAAATGTCAGTATTATTTTAAAACCCTGCTCAGTTTTTGATGCTCCCTTTCATTCTGGTGATTATATTTCTCTTATTAGTTCTTTTCATCCACTAACTATTCTTCTTTGTTTCTTTGTGAAATTTTATTATGTAAATATTCTATCTCTTGGTTCTACCTCCATGTGTCTTTTTGTTTCCCTTACAGTATTTATCTCTTTCTATGCACAGCTGCATGAAAACTTCTTTTTCTTTCATCAATAGACACCTGCAATTTCACTTGCTTCACTAATTCAGATTTGAAAAAACAGATCGTTTTCTGTTGTTTGACTTCTTCTAGTATTTGATATTATGGTGGTCTGGTTTTATTTAGAACTCTAAGACTAAGGTATTTGTGGTTGGTGTGGATTTTCTCAGCAATTGTGTTGATTTGTTTCCCTTGAATACAGATGACTCATTTTGATATATGTTTGATTCTTGGGCAGACAGATTCAATCGTGAAAAGCAGGCAAAATTCCAAATAAAGAAAGGTTAATATGCAGGTTACACATCAATACTGGAGTGGGTTGTCATTTCCTCCTCCAGCGATTTGTCCCAACCCAGGGATCAAACTTGCACCTTTTGCATTTGCAGGCAGATTCTTTTCCACTGAGTCATATGGGAAGCCCTCAATGATGCTGACATAGCTTAAATTTTGTTTATTTTAGAAAAGATGAGCATCTAAGAAGACTGATTTTGCCTGGGCTTTGTTTTGCAAAACAACTTGCCAAAAGTTCAATGAAAGGGAATCCAGGGAAATATCCATCCCCAGCAGTGAGAGAAATGTGTGCAAAGTCATAGAGGTAAGGAGAATGTGAAACATGTATGGAGTTGAAATCGCTCAGTGTACAGAAGCTGGGTGTGTGATCTGATTTGTTCCACATAACTAGCTTCTAGATGAAGCAGAGATTTCCAAACCACATTCAGTCTTTTCCTCCCCTTTTAAGTGAACTTCAATTTTTAAGAATAGTTTTAGGTTCAAAGAAAAGCTGAGCAGAAAGTACAAAGAGTTCTCATATATTCCCTGCATCCATAGGGTCCCCCCATCAACATCCCTCATCAGATTGATGTTACAACTGATGAACCTACACTCACATATCATTATCATCCAAAGCCCATAGTTTACATCAGACAGCATTACTCTTTTATGGTATCTATGAGTTTTAAGAAGCATATAATAGCATGTAGCTACAATTGAGTATCATACAGAATAGTTTCATCACCCTAATAATTTGCTTTGCTCTGTCTATTCATTTCTCACTCCCATAGCCCTTTGCAGCTACTAATCTTTTTACAGTCTCAATAGTTTTGTCTTTTTCAGAATGTCATATAGTTGGAATTGTACATTTTGAAATTACTTCTTTTACTTAATAATATGAATAATGTGCATTTATGGGTTCTCCAAGTATTTTTATGGCTTATTAGCTCATTTGTCTTTTTTTTTTTAGTTCGTTTCTTTTTAGCACTGAAAAATATCCCATTTTTGGGGTCTATTGCAATATATTCACCTAGTGAAGAACATCCTGGTTGTTTCCAAGTTTCGGTGATGAGAAATAAAGCTGATACAAAAATCCATGCATGTGCTTTTTGTGGACATTGTTTTTTTGTTTGCTTGTTTAAGTAAAAAACAACACATTATTGTCAGAAAATGCTGAGCTTTAGAGAATTTTTTTGTCATGCAGATATAAATAATTACCTCTGCTATTATAACTGACCATTAATTTTGTTGAAAAATCATTCCCTGGTACCTCAGTTTTTACATAGGATTTCAATCTTATGAACAAATTCAGTCTACAAGGTACAGGAACTTGATAATCATAGTTGTTTTTAATTATAAAATAATGATTTTATAAATTGCCAAATGAAATAACTTAAATATCAAAAGGTTTCAAAGATAAAATAAAAGCAAACTCTATGTATTTATTGTTTATAAACTGAATAAGATGGTCTCAACTAGTGGGTAATTTGGATTCAGTTGAATTGACTTATTTTTATTATAATAATGCAAAAAGTTATATTTTTGTGTTTGTGTGAAAATGTTCAATAAGGCATGAGATCAGAGCTTAAGCAATATAGTATAATATTATGTCAGTTACCAAATACAAAGCATGAAGTCGTGTGACCTTCTACAACATTTATGATGTAGTTAATGTCACATATTTTGTTAGCTGCTTCATATTCAAAAAACTAAATTCCTTTAGTACTGTTAGTCATTTTGTTTGACATTAGAATGTAAGGATGAAAAACCTTGGACTCTGCCCTCAAGTAATTCAATCTTGTAGGGAAAGCACACATAAACAAACAAGATAGTGCTTGGTTATAAGGGCATCAATATATGTCTTAAATATATTCCAGGAACAGCACAGAGGAGAAATACAAGGTTACCAAGTGTGTAATTCTTTCCAGTGATTGTAAGGCCAGCTGAAGATTCAAGGAAGCTGGGATATCTGATGAAAGGTTTGAATGATGAGAAGGTACGGTCTTACACCTGTAAGTATTTACAATGTTAGACATTGCAACCCACATGCTTATCCTGCCAAACCTTCCAAACACACACAGATGGATATTGTATTTATCAGGTGAATAGAATTATGAAGTTTTGAGAAATATACAATTTATAGCTGATATCTTTGAGATAGCAGTGTCTTCAAAATGCCAACTAAGCTAGGAGTACATACTCCTGTTTCAGTAGTACCTGTAATAGCCTCTCCAATGGCTTGCTTCTCCATTTCTGATAACATGCCTTTAAAAACAATGTCCTTTAGGGTTCAATGGACCATGAAATAGCCTCTGCAGAAGTACCCCTGGTGCCGGCACTGAGACAAACATTCATTTTGGCTGTCAGCTAAAAGAACTTGGAAGAAATGAAGCACATTTATTATGTACTGATATATTCTGACTAGATAATCCTTTTTAGTTGGAGGCACTATAAAAGCAAGTGCAGATTACTGTTGGCAAAATAGTGAAAAATAAAATTCAGTTGAGCTGCAAAAGTTTTGCTTCCAATTTCACAGCTGGCTAATTTTCTTTATAAACTTCTATTAAAAAGTTTTGCTGGCAATGAGTATATTAATAAATAAACAATTTATAGGATAGTAGAGTCAGATGAATCAACAGAACTTCACAATGATAATTTTTTATATTAAAAAAATTGGATGTTTTTTCTATTATTATAAGACCAGTTGGTTCAGTTAAATAACTCAACTAATGAGAACTGGCATAATTATTAGCATGAAAATTTAGTTGTAGAAAAATTTTCTAAACATTTTTTTTTAATTTTAGGAAATAATAAATAATATCCTTTGTGTTTAAAACTGTGGAAAATCAATCTTACATAATCTCATTTTGTATCCTGAAATCTTAAAATAATATTCTGTTTCCTGTTCAGCTGTAACCTTAAAAAAGTGGTAGCAAATATTTCTAGAAGGTAAGTAAAATAAGATTAACTTTTCAGAAGTAAAACAATAGGTATCTTTAACGTGGTACAACAACAGGTTGACCTGTTTGCAATCCTTCAAAGGAGAAAGAAATATTCAATTGTATTTTGCACTGTTAAAAAGTCTCTTACTTCTCTGGTGGTCCAGTAGCTAAGACTTTGTGCTTCAAATGCAGGGAGCCTGGGCTTTACGCCTGATTAAGGAACTAGATTCAATATTCCACTGCTAAGCGGAGTTTGCATGCTTCAACTAAAAGAGGTCTCAAGCCACAAGATAAAAAAAAAAAAAAGAAGAGAGAGAGAGAGAGAAAAGGCCTTACATGCCACAGTTAAGATGCGCACAGTCAAATAAATAAATAATTTTTCCTTTTTTCTTTTTTGTTTTAAAGAGATCCTTTATCAGTACAAAGAAGTAGAGGAAAACAATAGAATGGGAAAGACTAGAGATCTCTTCAAGAAAATTAGAGATACCAAGGGAACATTTCATGTAAAAATGGGCTCAATAAAGGACAGAAATGGTATGGATCTAACAGAAGCAGAAGATATTAAGAAGAGGTGGCAAGAATACACAGAAGAATAATACAAAAAAGATCTTCACGACCCACATAATCATGATGATGTGGTCACTCACATAGAGCCGGACATCCTGGAATGTGAAGTCAAGTGGGCCTTAGGAAGCATCGCTACAAACAAAACTAGTGGAGGTGATGGAATTCCAGTTGAGCTTTTTCAAATCCTGAAAGATGATGCTGTGAAAGTGCTGCACTCAATATGCCAGCAAATTTGGAAAACTCAGCAGTGGCCACACGACTGGAAAAGGTCAGTTTTCATTCCAATCCCAAAGAAAGGCAATGCCAAAGAATGCTCAAACTACTGCACAATTGCACTCATCTCACATGCTAGTAATGCTCAAAATTCTCCAAGCCAGGCTTCTGCAATACGTGAACCGTGAACTTCCAGATGATCAAGCTGGTTTTAGAAAAGTAGAGGAACCAGAGATCAAATTACCAACATCTCCTGGATCATTGAAAAAAATGAGAGTTCCAGAAAAACATCTATTTCTGCTTTATTGACTATGCCAAAGCCTTTGACTGTGTGGACCACAATAAACTGTGAAAAATTCTTCAAGAGATGGGAATACCAGACCACCTGACCTGCCTCTTCAGAAATCTGTATGCAGGTCAGAAAGCAACAGTTAGAACTGGACATGGAGCAACAGACCAGTTCCAAACAGGAAAACGAGTACATCAAGGCTGCATATTGTCACCCTCCTTATTTAAATTATATACATTGTACATCATGAGAAATGTTGGGCTGGAAGAAGCACAAGCTGGAATCAAGATTGCTGAGAGAAATATCAATAACTGCAGATATGCAGATGACACTACCCTTGTGGCAGAAAGTGAAGAACTAAAGAGTCTCTTGGTGAAAGTGAAATAGGAGAGTGAAAAAATTGGCTTGAAACTCAACATTCAGAAAACTAAGATCATGGCATCTGGTCCCATCACTTCATGGCAAATAGATGGGCAAACAGTGACAAACTTTATTCCTTAGGGCTCATAAATCACTGCAGATGGCGACTGCAGCCATAAAATTAAAAGACACTTTCTCCTTGGAAGGAAAGCTATGACCAACCTAGACAGTATATTAAAAAGCAGAGACATTACTTTGTCAACAAAGGTCCTTCTAGTCAAAGCTATGGTTTTTCCAGTATTCATGTATGGATGTGAGCATTGGACTATAAAGAAAGCTGAACACTGAAGAATTGATGCTTTTGAACTGTGGTGTTGGAGAAGACTCTTGAAAGTCCCTTGGACTGCAAGTAGATCCAACCAGTCCATCTTAAAGGAGATCAGTCCTGAGTGTTCATTGGAAGGACAGATGTTGAAGCTGAAACTCTAATAATTTGGCCACTTCATGTGAATAACTGACTCATTTGTAAAGTCCCCAGTCCATTCTGAAGGAGATCAACCCTGGGATTTCTTTGGAAGGAATGATGCTAAAGCTGAAGCTCTAGTACTTTGGCCACCTCATGCGAAGAGTTGACTCATTGGAAAAGACTCTGATGCTGGGAGGGATTGGGGGCAGGAGAAGAAGGGGACGACCGAGGATGAGATGGCTGGATGGCATCACGGACTCAATGGATGTGAGTCTGAATGAACTCCGGGAGATAGTGATAGACAGGGAGGCCTGGCGTGCTGCGATTCATGGGGTCGCAAAGAGTTGGACACGACTGAGTGACTGAACTGAACTGAACTGAGGAGGAAAAGGGGGTGACAGAGAATGGCATGGTTGGATGGCATCACCAACTCAATGGACATGAGTTTGGGTAAACTCCGAGAGTTGGTGATGGACAGAGAGGCCTGGTGCGCTTCAGTCCATGGGGTCAAAAAGAGTCAGACACGACTGAGTGACTGAACTTAAATGAACTTAGTTATCTAAACTGTTACCTTTTTAAATGTTAACTTACTTCTTTGATATACAGTTCATGGGGTTCTCAAGGCAAGCATACTTGAATGGTTTGCCATTCCTTCCTCACGCCTCATTTTGTCAGAACTCTCCACTATACCAGTCAGTCTTAAGAGGCTGGGAAAAATGGAAGGCAGAAGAAAAGCATGACAGAAGATGAGATGATAGGATGGAATCACCAATTCAATGAACATGAACTTGGGCAAATTCCAGACGATGGTGAGGGCCAGGGAGGCCTGGAGTGCTGCAGTCAATGGAGTTGCAAAGAATTAGATATGACTTGGCGACTAACCAACAACAACAATATCTTTGTAAATGATTTATGATAATCAAAGCCAGTACTTTGCCATCTCTTTTTGCAATTCAAAGCACTTTAGAATTCACTTGTCCTACATGTATTCCAGTCATGAATGAAATAAAAATAGCGTGTAGAATGGTATCCAAGTGTTCTGATCTACAATAGGTGAGGTGGATTTTTAAATGTAGTGGTTCTGTCACTTTTAGAGCAATGATCTCAATCCACAGTATGTCTCAATTCAGTATAGCCAGACTTATCCTTCATGTTGGTATATACCCTAAAGTATAGAGCAGTGATAGTAGATTCAGGGACCAATGGTGTCTTTGTAGAATACATCAAAATATTTTACCACTTACAGTCAATAGGAAAATAATATGCGTAAATAGAATGATCTTTTCTATGATTGTCTCTTTGTTATATAATGGGAAGATTGATGGATAAATTTTTAGCACATATTGGAGACTAAGTTTTGGGTAGTCTATTTGGAACACATGTTATGTCACATTCAAAATTTACCTTGGAGGTTCAGACTATACCTCACAAAAGATATTATTCCTCAAAGAAGCCTGTTTTCACAGCCACATGCACAGCTGTAAGTAGAAGCTCTTCCAATAGTAGTGGCAAAGATTAATTTATTTTAGAGGCTAACGATTTCCCAGGCAATGACAGAGAGCCACTAATCCAAATGAAATCACTTGTCAGTGTTTTCATAAACATATTCTACTATTAATCTTATTTATATTAAACTTATTGAACTAATGAGTGGATTCTAATGGAAGACAGTAAATAGGCCTTCATTATGTTTGTTATGCAAAATCTGGCCATTACAGAAATATATTCCATATTTCACTAAATGTAAGCTGATACAACTATTTTTCACCTGTCACTAAGAAAAAATGAGTTTTAATTAATCAGTAAAATAATATTATCCTATTTAAAATTGGATTTATGCTTTTGGAAAAAAGACCTTTACAACTCAGTCAGACATAGGTGTTTGTTTGTTTTTTTTTTAATGTAAAGAAGGAAAAATTTCTCCTTTGCCGGCTTAAAGTTTCTGTCTGTGCCTAAGAGTTAAACTGACATAGGACAGATTAACAGGAGAAAATCATGTGCTATGTGTGTGAAGTCGCTTCAGTCATGTCTGACTCTTTGCGAGTGTATAGACTGTAGCCTGCCAGGCTCCTCTGTCCATGGGGATTCTCCAGGCAAGAACACTGGAGTGGGTTGCCGAGCCCTTCTCCAGGGGATCTTCCTAACCTAAGGATTGAACCCTCATCTCCTACATTGGCAGGCGGATGCTTTACCACTAGTGCCACTTGAGAAGCATTCATGGAAAGCATCCATGTTTCAGTATTTTTTACATGTACGTGGGAGCCTTCTTAAGAAAAATGAAAACGTCAAATTTCAGTTAGAGTCAAATGTTATACACTTAGTTCGACAAAGAGCAGGCAATTATGAAAACTTGAAAAGGCAAAGGGATTGAGCTAGGATAACCATGAAAAAGGGACTGAGACGATAAGAACTGGTTTAACAAGCTTTCTTTGTACAGATTTCTCTCCACTTCCACTTTCTCAACTTTCTCTCTTTCTTCCACTCTCTCAACTTCCCATCTGTGGTAAAAACATTTCTTTCCTCATGGTATAGAGAAAACAACTATCTCATGACAGTTTTATTTCCTGTTTTCAGGGAAGGAAAAGAAAAATAGAAGGTCAGAGAGTCCTTGCATTTGCTGTTTTCCAAATGCTTTTAACTTAAAATGCCATTATATTTCAATATGTTCCAAAATATAGCATACTTTGGGGGTGGCATGTTCTAAACTCTTTCAAAAATCACCACTATTTTGCATGTTGTATTAATTTCTGATTGTTGCTGTAATAAATTACTATGTAATGATTTAAAGAGCTTCCCCAGTGGCTCAGTGGTAAAGAATCTGCCTCTAATGCAAGATATGCAGGAGACACTGGTTTGAACCCTGGGTCAGAAAGATCCCCTGGAGGAAGCAACCCACTCCAGTATTCTTGCCTGAAGAATCCCATGTATAGAGGAGTCTGGCGGGCTATAGTCCATAGGGTTGCAAGGAATTGGACTGGACTGAAGCAACTGAGTATTCACACATGCAATGGTTTTAAAAAACACAGATTTAATTGTCTAACAGATCTGGAAGTCAGAAGTCCAAAGTGGGTCCAAAGTCCAAAGTGGGTGTGTTTCTTCTTGAGCAATAGAAGAAAATTCATCTCTTTGCTTCTTCCAGCTTCTAGAGGCTTCCTACATGCTTCCGCTCAGCCCACTCCTCCATCTTCAAAGTCATCAGGAGGGTATCTTCACATTTCTCTCCCTGTCTCTCCTTCCCTCCATTCTCTTTTGCTTTTCTCCCTCTCTCTCTCTCTCTCCCCCCACTTCCATTTCTCCTATACTCACATCTGTTTCTGTCATCACATTAACTTCTCTCTTCTTGCTTCTCTCTGATAGGAAGCCTTGTCAGGGATCATCGTCTTATCTCAAAATTTAGTTGCATTTATAAAATCCCTTTTAGCATATAAGGTAATACAATCACAAATTTTGGCGATTTTAGGGTATAGACATCTCTGGGTGTTATTATTCTACCTGCCATAGGTATACAAAAGGAAAAATATATATATAAGTGAAATAAATAATTATGGTTTCTCTAAAGTTTCGTATCCAGAATTTGCTTTTAAAAGCACTTTTCTGGGCTTCTCTTGTGGCTCACCTGGTAAAGACTCCACCTGTAGTGTGGAAGACCTGGGTTCAATCCCTGGGTTGGAAAGATCCCCTGGAGAAGGAAAAGGCTATCCACTCCAGTATTCTGGCCTAGAGAATTCCACGGACTGTATAGTCTATGCGGTCGCAAAGAGTTGGACATGACTGAGTGAACTTCACCTGCACCTCACCTCCATAGAAATATAAAACTTATTAAGAAAGTATAAAATCACACATATATAATTCAATAAAATAATTGCATAGTGAACACATGAGGCATGACAGATAATAATAGAATATTGCTTGTACTAAAAAAGCTCAATTCATAGATGAATCTTTCCTTCCTTACTCCATTCTGAAAGTAACCAGTCTTCTCACTTACAACACCATTTGTTTTTTAGTTTTGTCTGTTCTGAACTTTATACTGGAGAAGGCAATGGCAACCCACTCCAGTACTATTGCCTGGAAAATCCCATGGATGGAGGAGCCTGGCAAGCTGCAGTCCATGGAGTTGCGAAGAGTCAGACACGACGGAGCAACTTCACTTTCACTTTTCACTTTCATGCATTGGAGAAGGAAACTTGCAACCCACTCCAGTGTTCTTGCCTGGAGAATCCCAGGGACAGGGGAGCCTGGTGGGCTGCCATCTATGGGGTCGCACAGAGTTGGACACGTCTGAAGTGACTTAGCAGCAGAAGCAGGAGAACTTTATACAAATTGAATAGGATAGCAAGACTCTTTGTGTATGTTAGCATGTGTGTCTATGTGTGTGTGTAGTTTGTTTTGCTTAATATTCCATTTTTTGAAATTAATATATTTTATTTTGTGAATTGTAGCTAATCATTTTCATCACTGTATAGCATTCCATTGATAGAATATATCACCATTTATTTATCCATTCTGTAGTTGATAGACACCTTGGTGGTTTCTAGTTTAAGGATATTGTGTATAATGCTTTTCTGAATAATCAGTTGCTTGTATCTTGGGGAATATATGTACATGTTTACACTGAATACATACCTGAAAGTGAAATGTCATAGGCACTGGACATGTGTGTCTTCAATTTTGAGTGACCTCATTATGCTAATCTCCAAAGTGATTAAACTGTATTTCACTCTCATGGGTTCTATTACTTATTTTACATCCCTGCCAATAGTTTGTCTTTCTCAATACAGCATCCTGGTGTATGTATCAGGATTTCACATTACATTAGTGTTATATTTTAAGTTGGTATTCTCTTGATCATTAATGAGGTTGAGCACTGAAGCATATTTTCATAATGTTTACTGGGCTTTTGAAAATCTTTTATTCAGTGTCTAATTTAGCTAATTTTTCAATTTGATTATGTCTTTTTTATTATTATTTGGTAGAGTTCTTTATGTGTTTTGGATCTTAGCCCTTTGTTGATTTCATGTTGTAAATATCCCATTCTGTGGCTTGCCTTTGCAAGGGAATTTTTGAGTAATAATTTGTTTTTATTTTTAAGGTCCAATTTATCAATCTTTTTCTTAATAGAAAGTGATTTTAAGTTCTATTCGATACTTTTTTTTTTTTTTTTTGCTAGCTTTTCAGTATCACTATTCTCCACTGGGCTTATAATATGTATGTAATGAATAAACATTTAAAGAATGAACAAATGAATGAATAAAAGAGTGATTGCTGAATGATTATCCCATCAGCCTTTTATACTTACGAATGTTATTAAGTGACTTAAGCCCAGTATATAAAGGGCTTCTTTATGTAGCAGCTTCCTTTCAAAATTTCTCTTTCCTATATGTCTGTGCTTCTCTTTAATAAAGAAAGAGAGCTAGGTAATCCATTTTCCAGGCTGTACAAAATTAAGATTTTCTTAAATCAGGGACTTCTTATACATATATATATATGTGTGTGTGTGTGTGTGTGTGTATAGATAGATAGACATCTTCAGGAAGATAACTGTGAAAGTAAAAACAGGACTAGTATTGTGTAAATATATAAATATTATATATATATTTGAGAGCTTATAAGAAGTTCTGCACTTACTGCCTATCCCATCATGGTCAGTCACTCAGTGTAATCAGTAAATCCTATGGTCTTGTATGTCATATATGTTCTATAGACTAGCTGACATCAACTATATATATATAATAAAGAATATTTTTTTCCTCTTTCTCTCTCTCCTCCACCGTGGCTTAACCGATTTGTCCTTTATGCAATATTGATGACTATTAGGCTATTGAGGTCACATGTGTGGTATATATCATCTCTTTGTTCTGTTTAACCTTCCAGGTGATCACCTCTCTATCATAAAGACAGTGAAAAGAAGACTTGATTTACAGCCTGACTTGCTGCAATCCAAGTCCGCTCACAGGAGACATGAGGAGAGTGAATCTCTACCTTGTCTCAGGTGTGGTTTGTATAAGCAGAGATATCAGCTAGTTGATAGAACACATTTAGGGACCACATATACCAACTACTTGTTTTCTTCTCAGCATGTGTATCCATGTATGTGGTTACAAGACCATAGGATTTACTGATTACATTGAGTGATCATGGTGGGATAGACAGTAAGTACAGGACTTCTCATAACTTCTCAAATACATATATTTTATATTTATCTATTTACACAATAATATTTCTGTTTTTACTTTCACAAGGTATCTTCCTGAAATAATTTTGTTTCCTGAGGAACCAAATAATTCAGCCTAATTCTATATTCAAACTGGGCATATACATCCATCTCCTTGAGTGGCCAAATGATAATGATTTGTGAGTGTTTGCCCTCTAGTTGGAGCCTGGTGGGCTGCCGTCTATGGGGTCGCACAGAGTCAGACACGACTGAAGCGACTTAGCAGCAGTAGCAGCAGTAGCCCTCTAGTCTACCCTGTTTGATTTCAATATAGTCTGTCCTTGGTGATAACCCTAGAGCTAGTTTGTTTTCTTCTAAGTGTGTGTTATCCATGTAATGTTTAGTCATCAAAAATATGCAAAGAAACAGACATTTGCTAATGATTGTAATAGGCACCAGCTGGAGTTAGCATCACATGTTTAAAAACTGTCTTTGTTCTTTGTTTCTGTGTTTTGGTGAAAGCCTTTTACTCCCCCATTGAAGCACTCCTAAACTTATTTTTATAATTTATTTTACTTCTAGCATAGTAATTTCCCTCAAATAAGTTTTGCAAATAATCAGGGTGCATAAAAACAAACAAAACAACAGTTATCCTTCCCAAAGCTACTGATTTTCATCTGAAATTAAATATATCAAATTTTTTTTTAGTTACCCAGATTAAAAAATCCATACCTACATTTAATTCTTTGTTTGGGAAGCTGTCAAATCTTATAGATTCCATTTCTTCAATATTTCCTATTTTTTTTCTGGGACTCAAATTCAAGATCATTGGGTTCTTGAAGCACTTTCAAGCCAACCATCACACTGTTGCTAGATGGTCCTTCCTAAGAACCTAACACACATTTAATTGTTGCTCTTTAGTTCTTAGAAAATTAGTAGAAAGTGAAAAGTGAAAGTGAAAGTCACTCAGTCGTGTCTGACTCTTTGTGACCCCATGGACTCTATAGTCCATGGAATTCTCCAGGCCAGAATACTGGAGTGGGTACCCTTTCCCTTCTCCAGGGGATCTTCAGAACCCAGGGATCAAACCCAGGTCGCTGCATTGCAGGTGGATTCTTTACCACCTGAGCCACAAGGGAAGCCCAAGAATACTGGAGTGGTGGTCCAGTGGTTAAGACTCCAGTTTCCAATATAGAGGATATGTGTTTGACCCCACATACCTCAAGGTCAAACAACCAAAACATGAAATAGAAGCAATATTGCATCAAATTCAATAAAGACTTTAAAAATGGCCCATGAATTTTTTTTAAAATCGCATTCATCCTTCAAAACTTTTTTCAAATATCTTTTTTGTAATGAGACTTTTCCTGCCTGGGCTCTGCTCAACCTATATTGGTACTCCTCTCCTTGGCTTTTCTCTTGGTGCCCCTCCTTATAGTCTAAGTCCACATATTCCTAAGAATTCTTAACAAACTGGTCCAATTATGTTCTGTGACCATCCTTAAGAAATGGCCCCTACAGTGAAAAATGTAGATGTTCTCCTCAGATTTCCTTGGATCCCTTTTACTGATTCTTCTCCTCCCTTCCTTCCTCCTTTACTCCCTCCTAGTACAATTTCCCTTCCAACAGCCAGAGCCTGCAGATCTTGATAGAAGAAAACCCCTGGGCTACTGGAGCCTGCTTACCCTAAATGATCAGCTATAAGAACTGTGAGTGCCTGGGAATTTGAGCTTCCAGGGGAAGCATTTATTTAGCCAATGACCAAAGTGGTGCTAGAGTATGAGAGCCAAGCCCCCCTGCTCAGGATGACTCTGGAGTGGCTCACCTTGTAGTATTCTCTTGGGACCAGCCTGATGTTGCCTGAGATGGCAGGACTTTACCTGATATGGCATCTTGTTTATCCGCCTCTTCTTTGACCTTTCTCCATTTCCTTCCTAGCTTTTCCCTGAAAGCACTTCCTTCATATTATGTTGTTGTTGAGTTATCTCTAAGTCGTATCTGGCTTTTTGTGACCCCATGGACTGTAGCCTTCCAGCCTCCTCTGCCCATGGTATTTTCCAGGCAAGAATACTGGAGTGCATTGCCATTTCCTTCTCCAGGGGACCTTCCTGACCCAGGAATTAAACCTGTATCTTCTGCATTGGCAGGCTGATTATTTACCACTGAGCCACCAGGGAAACCTCTTCATATAATGTACTCAAATGCTTATTTCAGGATCTACTTCTGGAGCATCTGACCTAAGACTGCAGTCCAAATACCTCAAATAGTTGTCCAGTTAAAATAGACGTAACTTGGAGGGATAAATCAAATTGCTTAAGTCCCTATATATCACGGCAGAATGCTGCTGGTGTTCTGAATAGGTTCTAATATATGGTTGCTTTTGGTCTAGTTTTTAAATCCCTATGGGTGTTTAAGAGGAGCTGTTGAAGGAGAGAAGGTTAACATTTATCATAATGCTTATGAGAGAAGACATGCTTACCCATATCAGCATATTGTTATAATGATTCTGATGGAATTGGCTATAGTTTGTGCCCCTGGTTTGCAGAGCTTGAACTCCCTTGGGCTATTAGAGTCTGGGATTTGATTAGTGCTGGCTGCGGTCTAGTCCCTTATCAGCTATTTCTGCAACACATCAGTTCTGTGTCATTCAGCAATATCTTTGCTGGGAAATAATTTTGACAATCTAGTTTACTTTAAATTTATCAAATAATTGTATGCAGTCTAGTCTTAGTGGATTTTCCACAAAAATGCTCCATATTTTCTTCTTGACAAGCTTCATCTCAGTTTCTGTTAAGTTGTGATAAGCAGCCAGTGTCTGGCTAAAGAAGCCATAGATTGCTGTATTTTCAGTTCCGAGGGCTCTATTGAAATGCCTGAAATAAACAATGGGATTTATAGGCCTTTAAATTCTATCCAGAGATCATATAGATATTGCTAAAGTTAGCCTCTATCATTTTGTATAACCTTTTTTTTCTTAAAATCCAGTATTTCTGCTACATTTTTCTTATTGTCTTTTTGAAAATGTTTGGCTATAAGACATTTATATAACATAGGAAAGCCATAATTCCAAGCAATTCATTTTATCGGTTCTCTGTGTTACGTTATATTCACAGCACTGCATTTATTTTCTGCCCCACAATTGTCATTGCATAGCATGCTTTGTAGATGGAGAGTTATTGTGGCTACAATTTGTTTGTTTTCATTGTGTTTTAATTTCCAGATAACTTGAGCTCCTTTTCACTGATGGTAATTATCTTTACTTCCATTAGGGATTCTATTTGTGTTTAGAAACTGGCATTTTAAAGTAGAAGAGTCAACTATATAAAAGCTTTACTCTTTATTAAAGTGCAAAATATACTGAAACAGAATATATTGATTGTAAACTTTCTGATTTATTGTAATTTATAAAAATCTGAAAACTAAGTTTTCGTATTCAGAAAACTAAGATCGTGGCATCTGGTCTCATCACTTCATGGCAAGTAGACGGAGAAACAATGGAAACAGTGACAGACTATTTTCTGGGGCTTAAAAAATCACCCCAGATGGCAACTGCAGCCAAGAAATTCAAAGATGCTTGCTCCTTGGAAGAAAAGCTATGACCAACATAGACAGCATATTAAAAAGCAGACATTACTTTGCCAACAAAGGTCTGTCTAGTCAAAACTATGGTTTTTCCAGTAGTCATGTATGGATGTGAGAGTTGGACAATAAAGAAAACTGAGCACTGAAGAATTGATGCTTTTGAACTGTGGTGTTGGTGAAGACTCTTGACAGTCCTTTGGACTTCAAGTAGATCCAAGAGTCAACTCTAAAGGAAATGAGTCCTGAATATTCTTTGGAAGGAATGATACTGAAGCTGAAACTCCAATATTTTGGCCACCTGATGCAAAGAACTGACTCATTTGACAAGACCCTGATGCTGGGAAAGTTTGAAGGCAGAAGAGAAGGGGATGATAGTGGATGAGATGGTTGGATGGCATCACCAATTCAATGAACATGAGTTTGAGCAAGCTTCAACAATTGGTGATGGACAGGAAAGCCTGGCATATTGCAGTCTGGGAGATCCCAAAAAGTTGGACACGACTGAACGACTGAACTGATAAAAATATGTTTTTATGTAAAAAATACACATCTGCCAGTTAAGGATCCTTTTCTGGATAAATATTTTGATATAAAGAATGAACTTTGTATTCCTTACAAGACATGAAGTGAAAGTGAAAATTTTAGCCGCTCAGTCTGTTTGACTCTTTGCGACCCATTGACTGTAGCCCACCAGGTTCCTCTGTCCATAGAATACTGGAGTGGCTTGCCATTTGCTCCTCTAGGGAATCTTCCTGACCCGGGATAGAACCCGTGTCTCCAGCATTGCAAGCAGATATTTTAATGTCTGAGCAACCAGGGAAGCCCAGTAAAAGATAATAGTAGAGCAAATATAATAAGTGTTTTCACTGCTTTGTTTTAGTCTTAAGAACATACAACCTAGAGAGAGATTAAACTTTTGTTTCTGATATAATTGCCTTGAGAGAAAGAGGAGAGATTAGTGAAAATCTGGTTTCCTATCAGGAATCAGAGTTGGGGAAACACTGTAAACTTTCAGCTTTGCTATGTAGATATATAGCTATGAGTAGACATTTCCACTAGGACAGAACACTGAAATCTGATCGTACTACTGTAGCTCTACCAATAGGAGGCTGATGAGAAGGATGAAGATCCATTAGATCTACTCAGGAGCTATGAATGTCTGTAGGGAAGAAGACCCAGACTCCTAAGAGCCTACCAATGGATGCCGGCGGTGTCACTGCTACATTTCTGTGCCTTACTTACCGCTGTAAGTTCCTCGCTCTGAGATTTTGCCACTTGCATTAGCTCTGTCCACATCAAACCTTGATGTAACAGCTTCCTTTACTCTATTTCATAACAGATACAATCATGCTCAGCAGAGTGAATATTGTGCCTGATTCTTGATTCCAAGTGTATCGAGCAGAATCATAGAGTACCCTTTGCAGTCTCCATCACATCCACATCAATGCCATTGACCTTGATATTCCCCTGCCTTCTGAAGCCCATACTCCCCTCTAGTTATCCACCTGCCACATGGAGCAGCCTGGACAGTGGATCCTCCTTCTCTACTCTACTTTATGTTCTCTGAGACTCTTCCTGCTACCCTACTCCCCCTTCCCCTGTGCCTCAGAAAGTCTGCCTGTCTAACTCCTCTGAAAGCCTGGTAAATATAATTTTATCTCATATTTAATAATAATTTACTACCATATTGTATGATGCATGCTGGAAAACAGTCATGAACAGTGTAGTACACAACAGAACAACAATTCCTCCTCAGGGATGGGAAAGATCAGGTGAGGTCATCTAAGATCAAATTATTTTTGAACTGATATTAAAATAATTAATAAGATACAGGAGGTCTAGGTGCTTTCCTGATGGCTCAGCAGGTGAAGAATCTGCCTGCAATGCAGGAGACAAGGATTTTATCCTGGGTCAGGATGATCTCCTGGAGGAGAGCATGACAACCCACTCCAGTATTCTTGCTAGAAAAATCCCATGGATAGATGAGAATGGCGGGCTGTGGTCACAAAGAGTTGGACACAGCTAAAGCGACTGAAAACACTCACACAGAAGATCTAACTGGAGAATAGAGGGTAAGAGAGAGCTTTTTATACATTAAAAATTATCTAGATATAAAGTGTTCTTAAAAATGAGACACTGTGACTCATTCTCTTAAGCGGATTTCCATGAGAAACAGATTCTGAGTTGGAGATTTCCTGCAGAAGTTTTATTGGGAAGAGCTCTTGGGAGCAACAGCACTACAGGGGGATGCTGAACTGGGCAGAGGTGTGATGCTAACCACGATGCTATTCGAACAGAAGTCTCATGAGATCTGAAACTCCAGAACTGGGCAGTCTCTCAATGTTGTCTCCAATGGAGGTGAATGGGCTGAACTTTAATATCCCAACATTGACCAGCTATTAAATGCAGACTCTCTTAGAAGAGCACATCAATAGCAACAAATGGCTTCTTCTGGAGGAAAATGACCCGAGGCAGCTTGGGGAATTAGTGTCAGATTCCTGAAAGGAATCTGAGAGGCACACCCTAGCATGTATCTCTCCCACTGTAGAATTCATCATTCTTCAGTTATCAAGTTTGACAGCAGGTAGCTGTTCTCTTTTTGCATTGACTAGAGAAGATGTAGTATATAATGAAGCTATACACATTGGTATAACTGATGGCCAGTTTGACTGAGTACTAGAAAATTCATCATCTTCTGTTGTGTCAACTTTCCTGAGACATACAGGCATAAATGTCTTAACTTTTTATTGAAGTGTTTACCATCTTTACCCTGGCTGACAATTATAGCATATTATCTTTACCCTTGTTGGCAATTATGAAAGTCTATGACAGAGACTTGAGGATTTTAGACCCCCTTATTAGTTAGAGTTAGATTTAATCTTGTGGGTATAGAGAAAATGATCTTGATGACTTATTTGGGACTAAGTGAGCTTGATTGAGTTAACTGGTTGATTTTATTCTGATGTATGGTTAAATTTTATGATAACTGATTCAGTCCCTCTTGAGAAATTCTAAATGTCAAATTATGCTTTTCCAATATGCATATTATAAATATTTAACACAGTAAGGTCACAGGTCTAAAAGCATAGATAGGCCTATAATGGATTTATTAATGATGTGACATTATCAAAAGTTTAATGTTTCTAAATATCTTGTATCACAACTTAATTTTTTATATCACTAAGCAGTAGATTGTTTCATATTAAAGATTTTCTATTACAATGATTGCAATAATTAAACTCATTGGAGGCTGACATGGTATAAAATGTAAAGATGTATATTTGCATTCATATGTACATAGTCTTGTTGTCTTTGTCACATGAAGAATGCATGCACTTTATTTTCAAAGATTGGGTCAGTGTATTAGAAATGATTGCATTTTTAAATGTGTGTTTCTTCTTGTTTTTTTAAAATATTTATTTTTAATTGATGATTGGTTTACAATATTGGTTTGATTTCCATCATACAGCAACATGAATTAATCATAGGTGTACATATGTCCCCACTCTCTTGAATCTCCCTCCCACATCCTGCCCATTCCCACCCCTTTAGGTTATTACAGAGCCTCAGTTCGAATTCCCTGAGTCATACAGCAAATTCCCATTGGCTATCTATTTACATATGTTAGTGTATATGTATCCTTGCTACTCTCTCTATTTATCTCAAAAATGTGAATTTTTGATAGGCAGAAAAATTAAAAGAGAGTTAACTGGTTGAGTCAGAGTAAAAAAGTACATTCATGATTCAAGAAAATTTGTGTTATATGTATCTATAAAAACTAAGTTAGCATGTGACCTAAGGAGAATTTCAGATGACCATGTCATTAAATAAGAAATAATGCATTTGGCAAAATTTAGCACCCTTTCATGATAAAAACTGAACAAACTAAGAGTGAAATGGACATTTGTAAATCTTATAAATAACAACTAAGTAACTCCTACATCAAATAAATACTACATAGCTATGTGTTAAATGCCATACAAAATGAGAAATAAGAAAAGGATGACCATTCTCTTATATTTTACTTAATATTACACTGGAAGTCCTAGTCATGGAAATAATGTAAGAAAATAAAATAATGGTATAAATCCTGGAATGAAACTACTCAGATTAACAAGTGAATTTAGTAAAACAGAGCATATTATCAATATATAAAAATCAAATAAATATAAATATTTCAGGAGTAGATAGTTAGAAAATGAAATTTTTAAGAAACATCCCTCATGATGTATTAACAAAAAACTTAAGATAGGCAAAATATCTCTATGTTAAAAAGTACAAATGTTTCAGGGTAATTAAAGAAAACCTAAGTAAATATAGAAACAATAGTTTATAAAGTATAAAACTTAATACTATTAAGATTTTCTTTCTCTTTGTGTTAGTTTTCTAAAGCTACCATTGAAAAGTACCACAAACTGAACAATTAAATAATAGAAATTTACTGATCACATTCTAGAGGCTAGAAGGCTGAAATTAAGACCTTTCTTTTGGCTATGAGGGAAAATCTGTTCCGTGCCTCTCTCTTAGATTATGTTTGGATTGCTAGTAATCTCTCTGTATTCCTGGGTTTGCACATGCATCACCCTAATCTCTACTTTCATATCACATGGTATTCTGCTTGTGTGTGTCTGTCTGTATCCTAATTTCCCGCTTTAAGAAGGACACCAATCATATTGGATTAGAAAGCTAATACTCCAATATGGCTCTATCTTAGCTAATTATTGATATGTATGCAATAGCCTTCTTTAAAAATAAGACTACATTCTTAGGTCTGGTGGCTTATGATGTGAACAAGTGAACTTTGTGGAGATACAACAACACATAATACTCTACAAATTTATCTAAAAATTTAACACAATCTCAACAGATTTTCCCAACAGGGTTTTTTTTTATTTGTTTGTTTTGGTAAAATTAAAAATCTGATTCTACATTTGTATGGATATTCCAAAGACCTAGAATATCCAAAACTTCTTGAAAGGAAGATAAATTGGAAGGTGCACACAGCTTGCTTTAAAGACTGTATAAATCTATCGTATAATGCTCAATATATGTTTTTGATTTAACTTTGGAAGAATAGATCAATAGAACAAAATAGAGGGTTCAGAAATAGCCCAAGTATATAAGGTCAATTGATTTTTTTATAACGTTGCTGAGGTAATTCAATGGGGGAAGAGTTGTCTTTTCAATACGATGGCACTGAAACAACCTGAAAAATATTTATAAAAAAATAATTGAATCGCCAGTCTATGTCTGACGCAGGATACAGCATGCTTGGGGCTGGTGCATGGGGATGACCCACGGAGATGTTATGGGGAGGGAGGTGGGAAGGGGGTTCATGTTTGGGAATGCATGTAATAATTAAAGATTTTAAAATTAAAAAAATAAAAAACTAATAAAAAATAAATTAATTAATTCAAAAAAATATTCTCAAATCCTTTCTCACATCATATATGAAAATTAATTTTGGGGTCATATTACAAAAAGAAGAAAATTCCTAGAAGAAAACAGAAAACATCTCTACACCACTGAGTAGGAAATATTTTTTATGACACATGAAACACTAAACATAAAAGTTTAAAAAGAAAATATGCAAACACTCACACATGCTTACATGCACACATGCACACTATAGAAATGGTAAGATGAACATCATCAAAATTACAAATGCCTTGGAAGAAACAGTATTATCAGTGATAATACCAAGGTGTTGGATGACCATAGCATGGGAAGCCCCATCACAACAAGCAGTTCAAACTTAGAGATTTTTTAGTCCTTTCCTATGTATCTAAGAATACTTTCTCCCAACAAGTGACACTGGCCTAGCCTGGAGGAAACCCTTTTACTCCTTCTGATCCCATCAGCAGCTATGCCAATGGCACCTAATTGATATCAGCTAAACCAAGTAGACCAAAGTCTCTGAAAATTAAACTTATGAAGTCACAGAACAAGAGTGGCTTCATACAGTGCATATAACCTAAACAGAGTGACTGCCTGCTAAAATAAAAAATATATATATATAAATGGGACTCAGGATCTTCTAACATTGATAACATGTTATCATACAAACAGAAATCATCCATCTTACTAAGAATCAGAAAATAATATTTGGATGAAAATAGAAAATTAACTGATAACTGACAGGGAGTTTAATGCAGCCACCATGAAAATTTTTCAAAATCAATGTAAAATTTGCTTAAGACAAATAAAAATATAAAAGCCCACAACAATAAATAGAAGTAATAGTAAAGAATCAAATGAAACTGATATAACTGGAAAATATTAAATGGAAATAAAAATTAAAAAAAAAAATTCCTAGGTGGATTCAATGGTAGAGTGAAAATGACAGAGAATAGATTCAGTGAATTTGAAAATTCACCTAATCTAAAAAATGGGCTTCCCAAGTGGCACAGTGGTAAAGAATCCACCTGCCACTAAGGAGACACAAGAGACCCAGGTTTGATGCCTGGGTTGAGATGATCCCTTGGAGGAGGAAATGGCAACCCATTTCAACATTCCTGCCTAGAAAATTCTATGGACAGAGGAGCCTGGTGGGCTACAGTCCATGGAGTTGGAAAGAGTCAGACACAGCTGAGCAACTGAGCACACGTACACATACAATCTGAAAAACAGGAAAAATGGAATGGGTAAAAATGAACAGCAGTAGGGAATCTATGAGACAATGGCAAAAGATTCACATGCATATCATCAGAGATAAGTATTAAATATACAATAAACCAGAGGATTCTCTATCTACCCCTGTCTTTACCATAAAATATGATTTTTTTTAAGTTGAAGTAAGTTTTATTTCAAAGTAGATTTGTTTTCAACTTTCATACTCACTGAAATTCATAATTCATTAATTCAAGAAGTACTTAGTGAATATTTGCTCTGCTAAAGAGAGTAACAATTATGTACTCAGCAGCATGGAGAGTGTAGGGACCATCTGGAGATCCACACCATAATAAGTACACACCAAGAAAGAGCTGTAAAACCTTTTAAATTACAAATTATAATTAAGCCATTATTGTCTTAGTGTTCTCATTTTACACACTGAATAAAATTGTCATTGCATAAAGCATGCCAGAGAAAAGCAAAGGACAAGGTGAGGAACCACAATATCAAATATTTATTGTGTCTTTATGGCTGTTATTATTGACTCTGTGAAGTGTGTTCTCCTTTAGTAGTTGTAAGCAAATGAATTGTGGCACATTTGTAATTATCATAGCTAATTGGCTTATTTAGATTTCTTCATTTCTGGGCATAAGCACAAAGCTTGGCCTATAAGTACATTTTCCGCATTAATGTTAGTTAAAAGCAATACTGAAGGCAGGCCGATAACTGCTTTTTGCTGTTTTGACAAGACTGAGCTCTTTTTACTTATATTAATGGAAGTTTTTTTTTTTTTTTTTTTTTTTGTCATGTCATTTTATACAACAACCTGCTTGAGGGTAACAGTGTCTTCCTATGTAAAATTTAACATAGATAAAAGACACTCTGAGGTATATCTTTCTTTGGGCTGGGGCTAACCAGCTCTGAATCACAAACCAGAAAACTTCCACCCACTTCCCTGTAAGGTCATTATATGTGTGTGCTAAGTTACATCAGTCGTGTCCAACTCTTGGTGAGTCTATGGGCTGTAGCCCGCCAAGTTCCTCTGTTCATTGGATAATCCAGGCAAAGATATGGATTGAATTGCCATGCCCTCCTCCAGGGGATCTTCCTGACATAGCGATCAAACCCATGTCTCTTATGTCTCCTGCATTCGCAGACGGGTTCTTTACCATAAGCCACCTGGGAAGCCCTAAAGGTCATTATAGATTTGATTACACCTCACTTCCTTTTAGAACGCTTTTATTTTCAATACATTAATTTACTCATAAAATCATTCTAAAAATGTACAAATTTTCATTCTTAACAAAGTATGATAAAACATTAAAAAATACTTGACACATATCCTTTAAAATATATTTAAAGTTTACATGCAATTTTGTAGAAGTAATATAAAAGAATGGCTCAAATATGGGAGGATTTTCCTTCATTCTTGAAAAGAAAATATGTCCAATAGAAACAATAAAGATTCTTGAGTATGCAAGGTCAGTTTCAGTACCAAAGCCTGTCCTTGTGCATCTAAGCAATTACGCATGTGAGGTGCTTTTACAACACTGAGATGAACTGGCTGGTGTTCCCCTCCCTCCAATAACAGTGCAGTAACATTGACCTTTGGACTCAACCAGCATAGTACATCTAGTCTGGGAGTGTTGATTGAAGATGTTCATTTTATTTAGGAATCTCAGGTCTTTTCCATAATTGAACATCTTTAGAGAGCTATGGCTTTATTTTAATTTTTGGTTATGGTAACTCTTTTACTTATTTATATATTAAACAATTATGCCTTTAGTATATGAATTGATTCTTTCTATATTTTTCAGTATGTATTCTTTTTTATATATTTGTTTTTAATCAGTTTCTTTACAATATTGTGTTCATTTCTGGTATATGACAATGCGAATCAGCTATAAGTATCAATATATCCCTTCCCTCTTGAGCCTCCCTCCTATCCCTTCCATCCTACTCCTCCATGTCATCACAAGAACCCATGGCTTTAAGTGTCTTGTGTCTCATTCTTTGGGTACATCTCTATTAAATAAAATTAAATTATCTTTGACCTTAACTGGCAAAGGGTGTGCACAGCCAGTTTTATGGAGATATTGATGAATAAGCTTTGGGAAAACAGTCTCTATTCTTACTTGATTATTTGGTCATTTTTTAGATGACACTCTTCAAGTTCCATCAGCAAATGAGTAAACTTTTGCTCAGTGAGGTTTAACTTCTATGTTCCAGAATAAAAACACATTTATTTTTATATTAAAAAAAAACTCACTCTCCTCAAAATGTTTCTGGAAAGTATCAGTGGAAAATAAAATAGCTTAAATGCACAGCTAATCCTGTTTGTGTATCTGGACCTGCCTATTCTATTAAGTCACTAAATGGGATGCATGCTCCTTCACATTCAATTTGCCAATCACACTTGTCTCAGTAGTTCAATGAAGATAAATTATAACTGTTGGTAATTAGTTAATTTGTAATTTGCTCATCCATCTCCAGGATGTGGGTTTTTTCTCATCTTGTTTATTACATTATTCTTTTATCTTTTTCACTTCTGAAGATAGGAGAGCAAAATTTGAATAAATTTCAGCCCTGGAATTCCCAAGTAACATAAGCCAAGCAGTTTTTAGTGTTTAGGAAATTAGATTTAATGTAGGAGTCAGTGAGGAAAGACAGGAGGACAGGAAATAAGATGCATCCAAAGTAAATGGAAAACTGTAATACTGAAGCAGTGCAAAAGTAAGAGTGAAAGTCACAGGAACAGAATACATTTTGGAGTTAAGAGGAATTATGCTCCTGGCCCTTCCATCCACCATGGGGTGACCTGTGGGTGAGAAAGTCTGCATCTGTAAACTTCTGCTACAGTTTCTCAGCCAAGATTCTTAAATCAAGCAATGAAATTCCTGGTTAAAGAATTAAAAAACATTCTAAAAGGATATTACCCAGTTAGTCAATACTCAACAGGACCAGAGAATCAGATCTGATGACTTTTCAGCAAAGACAAATATTCACATCACACTGTACTCTCTGCTCCAAGAAGACCACACCACTGCTTCCCCAGGGCATAGACAGCACATCTCACACCATGAGGTTGTGCCTCAGATGTCAAAATCTCCACCATAGAGGCAACTCAGAGTGTGACACATCCTTTACCTTTCAATCAGATCATAGTTCCAGTAGGATCCCTCCATCTTCATGCAACCTTCCCACCCCAAGGTCTGAAGCAGTTAGAGCCTAGGTTACCTGCCCTAGCATTGTGTTCAAGAAAATGGAGACAATGTTTAACTTTAATGTTTAACTTTTCCCTTGGTCATGTAGGATTTAATATAAATAACTTAATATGAGGTAGAGGAATGTTCTGGAGAAGGCAATGGCACCCCACTCCAGTACTCTTGCCTAGAAAATCCCATGGATGGAGGAGCCTGGTAGGCTGCAGTCCATGAGATCGCGAAGAGTCGGACACGACTGAGCGACTTCACTTTCACTTTTCACTTTCATGCATTGGAGAAGGAAATGGCAACCCGCTCCAGTGTTCTTGCCTGGAGAATCCCAGGGACGGGGGAGCCTGGTGGGCTGCCGTCTATGAGGTCGCACAGAGTCGGACACGACTGAAGTGACTTAGCAGCAGCAGCAGCAGCAGAGGAATGTTCAAAAATTGGGGGGGATCACAAAATTCAATAAATATACACTACTGTTTCCTCAATGTCAACATATACTTTTTTCTATCCTTAACATTTCAAACAGAAAAGTCATCTCAAATTCATGCAATTCTTTAAAAAGACACCAAGAATATATATATTCACCTCCTGAAAAAGTTGAAGCATTGCATTCTAGTTGTACACTCACATTGTAACAAGTCCGTGATAACTAGATGATGTTCATCTCTACACCCTCTCCTCTAAGTCCCATTTTGATTCTGTGTAACCTATCATAATGCATGAAGTAAGTCTCCCAAATTTTACCTTATATAAAATACTACAGGGAATGTTAGAAGAGTAAGAAAAGAATAATCAGTTAAATTGTCCTTAAGTCACTCTTGTGTCTGACTCTTTGTGACCGCATGAAATGCAGCTCACCAGACTTCCCTGTCCTTTACCATCTCCCGGAGTTTGCTCAAATTCACGTCCATTAAGTCAGTGATGCCATCCAACCATCTCATCCTCTGCCTCCATCTTCTCCTTTTACCTTCAATCTTTCCAAGCCTCAACGTCTTTTCCAATGAGTTGGCTCTTCACATCAGGTGGCTAAAGTATTAGAGCTTCAGCTTCAGCATCAGTCTTTCAAATGAATATTCAGGGTCTGTTTTCTTTAGGATTGACTAGTTTGATCTCCATTCTGTCCAAGGGACTCTCAAAAGTCTTCTCCAGCACCACAGTTGGAAAGCATGAATTCTTCAGTGTAAGACAGTTATGTTTATTGCAAGAATAAATGTAGGTTCAAGTGTTAGAGGTATTTTTTGCAAATGTTCCTGAGATGCTAATCTCCATATGACTTCACTGGCTGCTCAGTGTTCTGTTTACTTTCAGCCAGAACTTCAACTTGTCCAGAACCAGTTGACACCATGGCACCTTACCCCAAACAATAATTATTCATGTCAAGTTGATGCCTTTGTGATTTTGCCTGCTGAAGTTTGCTGTAGTCTTCTCTTAATGTTTATGTGGAAAATACCCTAAATTTCGAACATACATCTCAGCAACAATTGGGAATCAATATCATGATTCCGTATGATAATCAGGATCAATCTATGCAGTCAAGATTATAAATCGTTTTGTTTTTTTTTTTAATTCTTCTGTGCCACAAGGACTCTATTTAATGGCAAATTTTCAGCATTTTTGGCTTCCATTCAACACACTCACTATTTTTTCACTATGTAATAATATTCTTTTCTGGAGCCCTTTGACAGGAACTCTACTATAAGTCTACTATATTGCTGTCTCTTTTAAGACTCAGAAGAAAATTTTCACATCAATTTTTGCAGTCTGGTTGGGGCCATGTGACTGAGGTTTAACTAACATATATGGTCAAAAGTGAGATTAGCTGTTTTCCCGTGTGGTCCTTAAAAGTATACAATTTGAACCTACCACCACCTCTCCCTTTCTCAATGGAGTTGAAGGTCATATGTCCTAGTTGTGGCTACCAGATGGGAAATACTGACTGGTCTACATCAGACTATGATAAACATATGTGGAAGAAATTATCTTTGCCATGACAAAAAAGATTTATTTGCTTATTTAGTTATTTGCCATAGCATAACCTATCTTGTCCCTACTTTAACTGGTACTAAGGATTTAAACCCAGAAGAATTCAAAAGCATGAGAATAAATATGTAGCTTTTGAGTAGGTCAAACATGTGAGATTCCAGTTTCCACTCTTTTGCTCCTCTACTCATAAATTTTCGTTTTGGGAAAAAAGTACTACATTGTTAGTTAGTTATTGTTCTCCCAACAAGATAGTGGCCATGGAGTGGGGAGTACTTCTGTTGTTTTGTGTTTATTAGAATAAAATCAAGTAACTTAGCTCAATTATGACAGCTTAATCTCATAAGCTTTTAATGCCAGCAATATTAATGTAGCTAGAGGAAAAAAAAAATGATCTAAAGTTAAAGTATTTGAAGGTAAAGATTTAAAATAATATTTCTGATTATAATAAATTTATTAGAGAAAATGATGGTTTGGTATAGAAAGAATTCAAGTAATCAAGTTTAATTCCACATCATCAAATGCTCACTTTATGACTGCCTTTGGATGTTATTTAAAGTCTCTAAAATTCTACCATTTCATTTTTTAAATGGTTTTAAGATGACAAATATTATACATAGCAAATGATTAACTTATTTAAAAGTTATTGCACAATACATGAGATAAATATTGAGAGTCTTAGCAAAAGTATTATCATTATGGCTGTATTTTTGCATTAATTTATGTATTTTTATTATATAATGAAAGTTTTTTCTCTTCCTTGGCCCTAACTAATATCCCTTGTGAGAAATATCTTGGAATATCCATTTATAGCTAAGCATGAAGCTAACATTTCAGAAACTTCAGCATCCTATTTCTTCATCTATAATACAAGAGTAATAAATTGTGATGAAAAACAAAAACTAAGAATCTGATTAAACAATTTGTTGCTTTCAACATTTTTACAGTTTGAAAATTAAATTAGCAGAGACACATGCAGTGAAGTTGAACCAGAGTATTTTTTAATGAAAAATCAAAACACCTTTCTCCCAGTTGTTAGATAACAAAGAAGCTGAGCAATTACAAAGGAAACAGCCACTCTGAGGGTATATATACCTCAAAATCAGCGTGCTTTTCCTTCTGTCCCAACTTTGTTCCTTAAGCTACATAAAATTGCTATCAGCTTCAACTTCAAAATATATTTGAAGTCTGACATTTCCTTTCATCTGAAACCGTTGCCATTTCAGACCATCATAATTTCTTGCTTGGATATGTTATTTTCCCCTCACATTTATTTTGAGGCACATTTGAAGTACAATGAACTACACATATTTAAGGTGTATAATTTGGTTTGGACATAACTATATAACCATTAAACCATCATCTCACGCAAGAAGACAAACATCCATCACCTCCAAGAGTTCTCTCATACACCTTTATAACTCCCTTTCCTTTCTCCCCACCCCTGGGAAAATCAGCTACTTGTCACTAATTTATTTCAATATGCCAGAATTTTCTGTATATAAAATAGTATCTAGTCTACATTTGACTTCTTTCACTTGAGATACTTATTTTGATGTTCTTCATTTGTTGCCTACTAATAGCATATTGCAAAACAGAGACATTGCTTTGCCAACAAAGGTCTGTCTAGTCAAGGCTATGGTTTTTCCAGTGGTCATGTATGGATGTGAGAGTTGGACTGTGAAGAAAGTTGAGCACCAAAGAATTGATGCTTTTGAACTGTGCTGTTGGAGAAGACTCTTGAGAGTCCCTTGGACTGCAAGGAGATCCAACCAGTCTATTCTAAAGGAGATCAGCCCTGAGTGTTCTTTGGAAGGAATGATGCTAAAGCTGAAACTCCAGTACGTTTGACCACCTCATGCAAAGAGTTGACACATTGGGAAAGACTCTGATGCTGGGAAGGATTGGGGGCAGGAGGAGAAGGGGGCGACAGAGGATGAGATGACTGGATGGCATCACTGATTCAATGGACGTAAGTTTGAGTGAACTCTGGGAGATGGTGATGGACAGGGAGGCCTGGTGTGCTGCAATTCATGGGGTCACAAAGAGTCGGACATGACTGAGCGACTGAAATGAACTGAACTGAACTGAACTGAACTGAATATTTCAATTTGTGGATGTACTACAAAGTTTTGTAGTATATCCCTACAATTGTTGATGGATATTTGATTGTTTCTAGTATTTTGTCTATTATAATTAAAGCAGCCATGAACATTTGTGTACAAGTGCTTGCGTGGGTGTATGTTTTCTTTTCTCTTTGCCATATGTCTAGGAATGTAATGGCCACGTATGAGAGTTTCATTTATTCCATCCTCACCAATGCTGGACAAAGTCAGTCTTAATTTTAGCCATCATAACAGTATATGGATTAATTACGTTGAACACCTTTTCATGTGCTTATTTATCATTCTTTCTGTTCTCATCTCCCCGACTCACTTCTTTGCTCTCCTCCTCTACCTGTTGTTATTTTTCTGTACCTGATACACCATACTAGTTCCTGTCATTACTGTTGTCTCTGTCTGAAATTCTCAGCCCAAAGTTTCCATGATTGTTTCTTATCATTCAGGCATCTGCTTGAATGTGAGGTATTCCTAACTTGTTTTAAATTAATCTCACTGTACCCCAGTCACTTTATTCTATTGATTCTCAGCATTTATGAAAAATCTGATACTATTTTATTTATTTTTAAATTTTTAGTTTCTGCTTGCTCCAATAAATTATAACTGTTTCTGCTAGGTTCACTACATATCTTTAAAATCTTAAACAATATCTGGTGTAAGAAGACCTACTAAACATTTTCTAAGGAAATGAAAATCAGTGACCTATTATATTGATATTACAGGTCAATGTTAACAGTATTGATGTGCTGGTGCTGACTCACACTGGCCTAGAGAGCTGATGGTGTGCCTTTTTCCCAGCTCCATTCAGTGGTATGACATTGTTAGCTTGAAGGAGGTCATGGTGGAAATATATATACAGTATTAATCATCAATGCCACATATCAGAGCCTTTTACCTTATTTCTTAAGAATTGGTTACTAAACATTTACTGGCATGCTCTGTGTTATATTTTCCTATGTGTGGCTGTTAACTCATTTTTGCTAAGTTCTATTTTGAGTATTGGTGGTTCTGATTTTAATTGTACAGGTTTGGAGTTTGCCACCATTAACAGTATGAGGTTGTTGTTGCTATTATTCAATCACAAAGTCAGCCTCAGGGTCTTTTCCAATGGTTCTTTGCATCAGGTGGCCAAATTATTGAAGCTTCAGCTTCAGCATCAATTCTTCCAGAATATTCAGCTGCAAAACTAGTAACAGTTCCCACTATCTCACTTTTCTGATAAGTTTACCTCTAGTCCTCCAGGGTTTGCCAGCTATCTAGGGGCAGACCCTATCTTTTCAGATCTCAGATTCCGCACTCACTGCCTTAGCCTATAAGTAAATACCACTTTTGTCTCTACTTGATTTAGGCATTATATTAGCTTTCAGAATGTCAGATCCATTTAATCTCATGATAATCTCAGAGTCCCCTTTGTCTTTTGCTATCTATTCATTCTTGTCTAACAGAACAGCTTGTTCCTATCTCCAGAACAATTCTCTCCTTTGCATATTTTAGCTGTGCTTTACTATTATCTTTTCCCCTATTAATCCTATTGTTTCTGAATTCTATTGTTTGAAAACTCCACACTTTTTAATCAATGCGTTGCACAGCTGATTCTATAGACTGTCAAAATTAGAGTTGTTGTTACTTCTAGGATAAGAGGGAGATAGAAGGTACATATTTTTGTGTAATGGCTTTATGAGCTCATGATGTAACTTGACAGTTTAAAATAGGAATGAATGGATTTGCTAATGATGTGTAATATTTTATAGCATATTACACTGTTGTATTACCTAATAGGAAAATAAAAATCTCTCAGTGGAAGGCATATAGGTAAACTGGGTGCCTAGATTTTATGCTAATTTCTATGTCTTTTCCAGAACTACAAATAATCCATATAAGAAACCAGAATGAAGAAAATATTTCAGTTTAAATTTGATATCTTAATTTCCTTGAAGTTGCTTTTTTTTTTCTTAAATAATGAAAGTAGTGGATATAAACTTAAGTCTCCTGTTTCTTTACCTGCCAATGGCAAGGAGAAGCATGGAAAAAAATGATAAATTCTTGCTTAGTGAGCCACAGTAAAATGAACCCATTCAGCCATTTAGCTTATATTACCAAGTGTAAACTGTGGTTCCTTCATAACTATCAACATAATTCATGTCTATGATAAATGTGCCTAATCATTCACTTTGATAGCACTGTTGACAAATATTGTTTATGAGAATGCATTTAGTTGAATGAGAAATACCTTTTTTAAAATGTAAGATATGTGGATTGGGATTGTACACACAAGTGAACTAGCTAGAGAAGTGAATAATTTCAGCAGGAAAAGGGTTGAGATATTTTTTGTGATCAAAAATGCAAGTAAGTGTGCTTTATTTTAAACTGAAATAAAAAGAACTGGATATATGCACAATCAATTATGAGGTAATAATAAATAGAAGCGCAAGTCTGGTAAAACTTTATGCCTGTAATTAAGTGCTATTTCAAATTATAAACTCTTTATTATTGTTTAATATATTATAAATACATTCTTTTTATATATCTGCTTTATTTTATCAACTTTTTTAAAAAAATTCATGCTAATTAAAGAGAATTTTGGAACGTAAAACAAAAGAATTAAAATTATCCTGCTACCTTACACTATCCTTATAATCCTTCAACCTTTAAAAAAGTACCGCATGAATATTTAGTCTGTTGTCTTTCAGACCTCTTTTTCTAGGCACACAGTGATTTTTGTTTGTCTTTTTTGTGTCCCTCAGTATGATTGGCATAAGATGAAAGTCCTAAATTTCATGATGAATTCTGCCTAGTGGAACAGTTTTCCCAGAGGATTGCATGGGTCCTAATACACAGTTATTTCTTTCATGACAAATGTCAAATTCTAATCAAAGAATTTACTTGTATTAGTCCTTAGTCAATTAGACCCTCAATCTCTTAAGAGTGTACTATGTGTCAGATTCCATCATGCATAATTTTGTGAAATTATGATTTTTCTCAAGACTCTTAACAAGTTGACTTGTGAATAGCTATAGTTTTATTGGGCAAAATAAAAACCATTGAATATGGTGAATTTCCTTTTGCTGAGATTTTAGCCCTGACTCATCTCTCAGCTAAAACACATATATCCTTCAAATAATTTTTCCTTTTCCTGAAATTATGAATGTATTATTAGATATCTGAGATAGAATTTCTGATATCATACAAATGAAAGACAAACTGTGCATAAAAATTTGTTGTTTACCACTTACAAATATAAGACACTATAGTTCAAATTAATGTTGATGATTCTCCCTCATCTAAAATCGGTATACCCAGGAGGCATCTTTAACACTGTTGGGTTTTGTGTACAATGTGTTTTGTTTTTATTTAATCTTTGTCTTCATCCTTAACACTAGGGTTGGTAAAAAAAAAAAAAAAAAAAAAGATAAATTATACAACTATCAAGGTGTTTAAATAATTTTTTAAGGATCATTCAATCAGAAAGTAACAGAAACATACATTAGAACTTGGATCAGCTGATACCTAATTTCCATGCATTTTGCCATATAAATTAAGCTGAATTATTTAGTAAAAATTTCTCAGGTGACACTAGTGGTAAAGAACCCACCTGCCAATGCAGGAAGTACAAGAGGCACAGTTTCCATCCCTGGGTCAGGAAGATCCCCTGGAGGAGGGCATAGCAACTCACTACTGTATTCTTGCCTGGAGAATCTCATGGATAGAAGAGCCTGGTAGACTACAGTCCATAGGTTGCAAAGAGTCAGACATGACTGAAGTGTCTTAGCTCCTACCAATAAAATATATCAGAAATGTTCTACTGCTTTTTAAATTTTTTCATAAACTAAGGCATTTAAGAATACTTTGTTTGGTCATATGGACATTTAATTTTATCAAATTTTTTCAAATCTGATAATTCTGTTCCCAGAGAGGAGGAAGTACTTGATAATAAATTCATATACTTCTGATTAATTTTTCAGTGATTAATTAAATTCATTGCATCAAGCTTTAGTTTTTTTTACAATATGCAATTGCATTAAATATTAAAACATTATATCTATAGAGTCTTAACTGCTGAATTTTTAACACTGACATGCTCACTTAAAAAATAATCTGAGCAATAGTAGTTTGAAGAAATATGAATGTTTGAATTGGGTCAGATAATATTTTATTCCAATCCTACAAGTTTTA
The DNA here is from genome assembly GCF_023091745.1 of Budorcas taxicolor. Classification (NCBI taxonomy): domain Eukaryota; kingdom Metazoa; phylum Chordata; class Mammalia; order Artiodactyla; family Bovidae; genus Budorcas; species Budorcas taxicolor. The sequence continues at coordinate 187,028,746 of NC_068910.1, forward strand.
TGCTTGTGTGATTGTGTGTGTGTGTGTTCAGTTGTGTCCAACTGTTTGTGACCCTATGGACTGTAGACCACCAGGCTCCTCTGTCCATGGGATTTTCTAGGCAAGAATACTGGAGTGGGTTGCCATTTTCTACTTCAGGGGATCTTCCAGACCCAGGGATCAAATCCTCATCTCTTGCATCTCCTGCATTAGCAGGTAGATCTTTACCACTAGTGCCACCTCCTATTACTTAAAATTAATCAGTTTTCCTTATTAAGAATAAAAGTAGAGAATAAGATAAAAGTGATCTAGAGGGATTATGTTTAAATTGAAGACTTTCTAGGCTTGTGTTAATTTCTAATTTGGTTGTCCCGTCTCTAGTGATGCAACAAAGTTGGTAATTATATGAATAATTTTCTCATATTTGACTATTATTCCCTTTATTTGCCTTATTAAAACTATTAAAGTTATATATAAAATTCAAAACTTTCAAAACGAAATAAGTCAGAGTAATTAAATTTTCAAATAATTCTTTTTATCATTGGGCCGTTACACTTCTGAAGTTATTGAGACTCAGAACTGCACTGCGATTTTCAGGACACCCTCTAGATACTATTGTGTTTTCTGTTTAGGAGATGGTTTTCCTTCTACTGTTTTGTATTTTATTCCACTTTATGATAACGATTACTACCTGCTTACTCTATTCTCCCTTAATTTATTTTCTAGAGCAAATTGTTTGTCTTTATACCACAGAAACATTGAGTCATATAGCTGATCATAGAAAGTAATGTTGGCTGTGATGTTAAGAAGCTATGATATATCTACCAGAGCACACAGGAAATTAAAATGATGCAATCTCCCCCCACCCCAAATTTTATTTTTCTTTCTGATTTCCACACTTAGGTGTTTACTTTCTTATACTATGTGTAACCTTGCCAGCTGCCTGTAAGACTTATTTAGCAAGTTTGTATTTAGAATAAGTTACAGTATATTTAATGGTATGGACTTAACAGAAGCAGAAGATATTAAGAAGAGGTGGCAAGAATACACAGAAGAACTGGACCAAAAAGAGCTTCATGACCCATATAATCATGATGGTGTGATCATTCACCTAGAGCCAGACATCCTGGAATGTGAACTCAAGTGGGCCTTAGAAAGCATCACTATGAACAAAGCTAGTGGAGGTGATGGAATTCCAGTTGAGCTATTTCAAATCCTAAAAGATAGTGCTGTGAAAGTGCTGCACTCAATATGACAGCAAATTTGGAAAACTCAGCAGTGGCCAAAGGACTGGGAAAGGTCAGTTTTCATTCCAATCCCAAAGAAAGGCAATGCCAAAGAATGCTCAAACTACTACACAATTGCACTCATCTCACATGCTAGTAAAGTAATGCTCAAAATTCTCCAAGCCAGGCTTCAGCAGTACGTGAACCATGAACTCCCTGATGTTCAAGCTGGTTTTAGAAAAGGCAGAGGAACCAGAGATCAAATTGCCAACATCTGCTGGATCATCGAAAAAGCAAGAGAGTTCCAGAAAAACATCTATTTCTGCTTTATTGACTATGCTAAAGCCTTTGACTGTGTACATCACAATAAACTGTGGAAAATTCTTCAAGAGATGGGAATACCAGACCACCTGACGTGCCTCTTGAGAATCCTATATGCAGGTCAGGAAGCAACAATTAGAACCAGACATGGAACAACAGACTGGTTCCAAACAGGAAAAAGCGTACGTCAAGGCTGTATATTGTCACCCTGCTGATTTAATTTATATGCAGAGTACATCATGAGAAACGCTGGACTGGAAGAAGCACAAGCTGGAATCAAGATTGCCGGGAGCAATATCAATCACCTCAGATATGCAGATGACACCACCCTTATGGCAGAAAGTAAAGAGGAGCTAAAGAACCTCTTGATGAAAGTGAAAGAGGAAAGTGAAAAAGTTGGCTTAAAGCGTAACATTCAGAAAACGAAGATCATGGCATCTGGTCCCATCACTTCATGGCAAATAGATAAGGAAAGAGTGGAAACAGTGGCAGACTTTATTTTTTGGGGCTCCAAAATCACTGCAGATGGTGACTGCAGCCATGAAATTAAAAGACGCTTACTCCTTGGAAGAAAAGTTATTACTGACTTAGATAGCATATTGAAAAGCAGAGACATTACTTTGCCATCAAAGGTCCATCTAGTCAAGGCTATGGATTTTCCAGTAGTCATGTAGGGATGTGAGAGTTGGACTGTGAAGGAAGCTGAGTACCAAAGATCTGATGCTTTTGAACTGTGGTGTTGGAGAAGACTCTTGAGAGTCCCTTGGACTGCAAGGAGATCCAACCAGTCCATTCTAAAGGAGATCAGTCCTGGATGTTCTTTGGAAGGAATGATGCTAAAGCTGAAACTCCAGTACTTTGGCCACCTCATGTGAAGAATTGACTCATTGGGAAAGACCGTGATGCTGGGAGGGATTGAGGGCAGGAGGAGAAGGGGATGACAGAGGATGAGTTGGCTGGATGGCATCACCGACTCTATGGACATGAGACTGAGTGAACTCCGGGAGTTGATGATGGACAGGGAGGCATGGCGTGCTGCAGTTCATGGGGTCGCAAAGAGTCAGACAGGACTGAGCAACTGAACTGAACTGAACTGAAGATACATTCATTAAATTCCTTGACTTCACAATTGTAAATCTAAATGAAACAGTAGATATAAATTTTGAAAGGTTTCTGAGTTATTTTTTAAAATGTTATTGTCTGTTAATTTGATTCTATTTACAAATAATATTTTATATTATATCCAATGATTTCAACTTGTCATTACAGAGAATTATTAAGGTAGTAATATAATGTAGTGACTGCATTTAGTTATTTGTGGTCCTTGTCTCATCTACATTTATTTTATTGCCAACAAAATTACTTTCCAGTATTTTAGAACCTTCTGTGATTCCATTTCATAATGTTACATGATTTTTATATTTCAGTGAAAAAATTCATGATGTAAGGTTTTGATATGGTATGAGAAACCAGGGAAATCCTACCACTATTATATTATTGATGTCAAAATATAGGACGTAGTATACAAGATTAAACATGAGACAGAATAATGTGGAAAATACAGTTTTGGAATTTCCTGGTAGCAGAGTGCTTTAAAAGGTAAAAGCCTAGATTTTGGAATTGCATGGATATATGTTTAAACCAGTTTGAACCAACTGTGCAAATATGCTCAACCACTCAGTCATGTCTGACTGTTTGTGAACCCATGTACTGTAGCCCTCCAGGCTCCCCTGTCCATGAAATTTCCTAGGCAAGACTGCCAGAGGGGGTTACCATTCCTCCTTAAGGGGCTCCTTCCAACCCAGGGATGGAACATACATTTCCTATGTCTCTTATATTGACAGGTGGCTTCTTTACCACTATGCCACCTGGGAAGTCTTTAACTCAATTATTTATCATAAATTTGTTTTTGCCTATACAGTGATAAATATAATTAGTGTCTCATCTCATTATAATTGAATTATGTAAGATTATTATCAGAATACCTAGTAAATAATAAATGATAGTATATAAAATCATTATAGGAGTATTACTGTTTCTGGGGCTTTCAGTACTAAAGAATTTTCCATATTTTTATCCGACTGAATTTCCTTAAAGCTTGAAGTTAATATCTTAGCAGATATTCTGCCAAAGTCAAAACTCTTTAATATAGCACTTTTGTTACCAACTAGGAGAAAAATGGGATATCCCAGAGACCGCTAAAATACAGTCCAGCATAGACTAGGCTAGCATCCTGCTCAAAGGAAAGAGTTCACTGGCTAAAAAGATAATGCCTGGGTCTTCAATTAATTGACTGTAATGTGTCTGCTTCTGTTCAGACCCTGGATTGACAACACCAAAACATTCACTTCACTCTCCCTCACAAAGTGACCCTAACAAATGATTTATAATTAAGTTGCTGCTTAATTACAGGACTTCAGTTACCAGGCATTATCAGCAAAAACAGTCTATCCAATAGACAGAGTATTTTGCTTCCTTTGGTAAGGTAATTTGTATGTATGTTTAATTGCTTTGGTGAATCTTTGCCTGCAACAAACATTCTCACTTTAAACATTATTTGGGGAGAGGTGTTTTTTTTTTTTTTAATTGAAGAATAGTTGATTTACAATGTCTCACTATAAACATTACTAAGGATTATCATTACAACTTTTCTTGTTGCCTGTTTGTTCTTTTTTTTATTCATATCTGAAAATTTTAAAATGTTATTTTCTGAGACCTGTAAAACCTGTGTGTGTTTCTCTTGTCTATCCATTTCATTTAAGAGCTTTTATAATTATAATTTATATTCTTCTAACTTCTAGCATTGTCTTCATACTTTTCACCTTGTTTATGATACTTATGGTCTTTCTCTGCTTTTGGCCATTATTTTATGATGTGTCGATTTTCTGTAGGTGCCTTTTCAGATGCTTATTACCCTTTACCATCCTCTTTTTCTTGTGGTCTATTCATATGGGGGTCAAAATAAAATCCCTTAGGGGATGGAGTGAGCCAGCTCCATGGCTGATTCTTTCTCTCTTCAACTAAGACCAGTTCAGTACATTCTAAGTTTCAGTATCTATCAGTTTGTGTTCTCAGAGGATTGGGGTATGCAGTATAAGATAAAGTTGGAAAAACAGACAGAAATCAGCTCTACTTGGGTCTGTGGGCCTAAGAAAGACAATTGGATGTTGTCCCAAGTACAGTGGGGAATGTTGGCCTGCTGACATGATTTAATTTAAATTTTACTATTGAATTTACATATGGTTAGAAATATACTTTAAAACATATGTGTGTGTGTGTGTGTGTGTGTGTGTGTGTGTGTTTAAGACTCTATAACCTAATAGTACCTATAAAAAGAGAGGGAAAAAAAAGTGCTAGGAGTAAAAATGCCAATTTTCAACATCCTCTAAAAGATGGAATTGCCCTGATATCAAAAAATCTCAACCAAAAACACAGCAGAAAAGACTTTTTGAAAATTCTAGAAATGGCTCTACAATGTTTGAAACACAAAAACAAGTGATGAAAAGAACTGGTGGGTCCTGGAGCAATGAAACTGGTGATTGGTTGTAGAATAGTAATCAGCACATTCTTGAGTGATAAAGCATTTCAACCCATATGCATGCCAAGTTCATGCAATTTTCTGTACTTTCTTCATTCTATTTTCTGTACCCTCTCATTCTTTTCGCCATACTCTCCTCATTCTTTTGTTTTTGCCAAACTGAACTATGAGAAGTAGAGGTTCTTGCCTGGGGGATTGGGAGAAAGAGAGACAAAGAGAAGGAGAGGGTCACAGAGAGAGAGGAGTGGAAAGAGAAGTGAACCTTCAGCCAGATACATCTGTTAGAACCTGAGTGGGGCTTTGAACCACAAAGAACATGGATCTTGAACCTCAGAAGGAATACTATTTTATGATTCACCCTTGGCATTCTTTGAGACTTTCTGCATCATCATCAGACACATTTTAAAGCAAATAGAAAGAACAGTTTGAGAAAGCTGAAAGACAGTCTCAATAACAAATGTAACCATTTCATTGAATAGTCTAAACTCAGTAGGATAGGAACATAAAGCAAGCTTGTTTTCTTTAATCACAATAGTAAAGATCCTTCTGTTATCCTGTTCTATGTGTCCTTTAACATTTTGGGGAGATGTCTTCATTTATTGTTACACATTCCATTATTACTAATTCTATCCTATCTTAAACTTTCAAGTCATATTCAGTTTCAGTTTCAGTCCATACCATCTTCCAGCACAAACCAGGATTCAGAGCAAGTTATTAATACTTGAAGTTGAATTCACATAAATGGAGACCAAAAGAAAGCAGGAATAGCAATACTCATATCAGACAAAACAGACTTTGAAATAAAGGCTGTGAAAAGAGACACAGGACACTATGTAATGATCAAAGGATCAATCCAAGAAGAAGATATAACAATTATAAATATATATGCACCCAACAAAGGGGCACAGCAGTATGTAAGGCAATTGCTAACAAGTATGAAAGGGGAAATTAACAGTAACACAATAATAGTGGGAGACTTTAATACATCACTCACACCTATGGATAGATCAACTAAACAGAAAGTTAGCAAGGAAAAACAGACTTTAGATGATAAAATGAACCAGTTAGACCTAATTGATATCTATAGGACATTTCACAACAAAACAATGAATCTCACCTTTTTCTTAAGTGCCAATGGAACATTCTCCAGGATAGATTACATCCTGGGCCATAAATCTAGCCCTGGTAAATTCAAAAAGAATGAAATCATTTCAAGCATCTTTTCTGATCACAATGTGGTAAGCTTAGATGTCAACTACAGGAAAAAAAAAAAAAAAAAAAAACTATTAAAAATGCAAACATATGGAAGCTAAACAACATGCTTCTGAATAACCAACAAATCACAGAAGAAGTCAAAAAAGAAATCAAAATATGCATAGAAATGAATGAAAATGAAAACATGGCAACCAAAAACCTATGGGATTCAGTAAAAGTAGTGCTAAGGGGAAGGTTCATAGCAATACAAGCTTACCTCAAGAAACAAGAGAAAAATCAAATAAGTAACCTAACTTTACTAAAGTTAGGTAGTAAAGCAACTAGAAAAAGAAGAAATAAAAAAACCCCAGGGTTAGTGGAAGGAATGAAATCATAAAAAGTAGAGCAGAAATAAATTAAAAAGAAACAAAGGAGACTGCAGCAAAAATAATTAAAACTAACATAAATAGAATAGGCAAACCATTAGAAAGATGCATCAAGAAAAAAAGGGAGAAGTATCAAATCAAGAAAGTTAGAAATGAAAATGGAGAAATAACAACAGACAACACAGAAATACAAAGGATCATAACAGACTACTGTCAGCAACTGTAAGCCAATAAAATGGACAACTTGGAAGAAATGGATAAATTCTTGGAAAAGTATAATCTTCCAAAACTGAACCAGGAAGAAACAGAAAATCTTAACAGATCCATCACAAGCACAGAAATCAAACTGTAATTTAAAAAAAATCTTCCAACAAAGAAAAGCACAGAACCAGATGGTTTCACAGGTGAATTCTACCAAAATTTTAGAGAAGAGCTAAAAGCAAAGACAATACTTTGTCAACAAAGTCCATCTAGTCAAGGCTATGGTTTTTCCAGTGGTCATGTATGGATGTGAGAGTTGGACTATGAAGAAGGCTGAGCACCGAAGAATTGATGCTTTTGAACTGTGGTGTTGGAGAAGACTTTTGAGAGTCCCTTGGACTGCAAGGAGATCAAAGCAGTCCATCCTAAAGGAGATCAGTCCTGGGTGTTCATTGGAAGGACTGATATTGAAACTGAAACTCCAATACTTTGGCCACCTGATACAAAGAGCTGACTCATTTGAACAGACCCTGATGCTGGAAAAGATTGAGGGCAGAAGAAGAAGGGGATGACAGAGGATGAGATGGCTGGATGGCATCACCAACTCAATGGACATGGGTTTAGGTGGACTCTGGGAGTCGGTGATGGACAGGGAGGCCTGGTGTGCTGTAGTTCATGGGCTCACAAAGAGTTGGACACGACAGAGAAACTGAAGTGAAGTGAACCCTATCCTACTCAAACTCTTCCAGAAAATTGCAGAGGAAGGTAAACTTCCAAACTCATTCTAAGAGGCCACAATCACTCTAATACCAAAACCAGACAAAGATGCCACAGAAAAATAAAACTAGAGGCCAATATCACTGATAAAAAGTCCTTAACAAAATTCTAGCAAACAGAATCCAACAACATATTAAAAAGGTCATACATCATAACCAAGGGAGCTTTATCCCAGGGATGCAAAGATTGTTCTGTATTCACAAATCAATCAATGTGATACACCACATTAACAAATTGAAAGATAAAAACCATATGATTATCTCAATAGATGTAGGGAAATCCTTTGACAAAATTCTATATCCATTTTTTATAAAAAACCTCCAGAAAGCAGGCATAATAAAAGCCATAATGACAAACCCACAGCAAACATTATCCTCAATGGTGAAAAATTGAAAGCATTTCCCCTAAAGTCAGGAGCAAGACAAGGGTGCCCATTCTCACCACTATTATTTAACATAGTTTTGGAAGTTTTGGCCACAGCAATCAGAAAAGAAAAAGAAATAAAAGGAATCCAGATTGGAAAAGAAGTAAAACTCTCACTGTTTACAGATGACATGATCCTCAACACAGAAAACCATAAAGACTTCACCAGAAAATTACTAGAGCTAATCAATGAATATAGTAACTTGCAGGATATAAAATTAACACACAGAAATTGCTTGCATTCCTATACACTAACAATGAGAAAACAGAAAGAGAAATTAAGGAAACAAGTCCATTCACCATTATGATTAAAAGAATACAATACTTAGGAATAAATTTACCTAAAGAAACAAAAGACCTGTATATAGAAAAATATAAAACATTGATGAAAGGAATAAAAGAGGACACTAATAGATGGAGAAATATATCATGATCATGGATCAGAAGAATCAATATAGTGAAAGTGAATATACTACAAGCAATCTATAGATTGAATGCAATCCCTATCAAGTTACCAATGGTATTTTTTCAGAGAACTAGAACAAATAATTTCATAATTTGTATGGAACTACAAAAGCTTGAATAGCCAAAGCAATCTTGAGAAAGAATAGAACTGGATGAATCAACCTACCTGACTTCAGATTATACTACAAAGCTACCATCATTAAGACAGTATGGTACTGTCACAAAGACAGAAATATAGATTAATGGAACAAAGTAAAAAGCTCAGAGATAAATCCACGCACCTATAGCCACCTTAACTTTGACAAAGGAGGCAAGAATATACAATGGAGAAAAGAAAATCTCTTTAACAAGTGGTGCTGGGAAAACTGGTCAGCCACCTGTAAAAGAATGAAATTAGAACACTTTCTAACACCATACACAAAAATAAACTTAAAATGAAATAAAGATCTAAATAAGACCAAAAACTATAAAACTCCAAGAGGACAACATACGAAAAACACTCTCTGACATAAATCACAGTAGGATCCTCTATGACCCATCTCCCAGAGTAATGGAAATAAAAGCAAAAATAAACAAATGGAACCTAATTAAACTTTAAAGCTTTTACACAACAAAGGAAACTATAAGCAAGGTGAAAAGACAGCCTTCAGAAAGGGAAAAAAATAATAGTAAATGAAGCAACTGACAAAGAATTAATCTCAAAAATATACAAGTGGCTCATGCAGCTCAATTCCAGAAAAATAAATGACCCAATCAAAAAATGGGCCAAAGAACTAAGCAGACATTTCTCCAAAAAAGACACATAGATAGGCTAACAAACACATGAAAAGGTGCTCAACATCACTCATTATCAGAGAAATGCAAATTAAAACCACAATGAGGTACCATCTCATGACGTCAGAATGGCTGCTATCAAAAAGTCTACAAACAATAAATTCTGGAGAGGGTGCAGTGAAAAGGGAACCCTCTTACACCATTGGCGGATATTCAAACGAGTACAGCCATTATGGAGAACAGTGTGGAGATTCCTTAAAAAACTGGAAATAGAACTCCCATACAACCCAGCAATCCTACTTCTGGGCATACACACTGAGGAAACCAAAATTGAAAGAAACATGTATACCCCAAAATTCATTGCAGCACTGTTTACAACAGCTAAGACATAGAAGCAACCTAGATGTCCATCAGCAGACAAATGGATAAGAAAGCTGTGGTACGTGTACACAATGAAATATTACTCAGCTATTAAAAAGAATGCATTTGAATCAGTTCTAATGAGGTGGATGAAACTGGAGCCTATTATACAGAGTGAAGTAAGTCAGAAAGAAAAACACCAATACAGTATAATAACACATATATATGGAATTTAGAAAGATGGTAAGAATGACCCTATATTCAAGACAGCAAAAGAGACACAAATATAAATAGACTTTTGGACTCTGGGAGAAGGTGAGGGTGGGATGATTTGAGAGAACAGGGTTGAAACATGTATATTTTCATATGTGAAACTGATCGCCAGTACAGGTTCAATGCATGAAACTGGGAGTTCAGGGCCTGTGCGTTGGGATGACCCTAAGGGATGGGATGGGGAGGGAGATGGGAGAGGGGTTCAGGATGGGGGACACATGTACACCCATGTTTGATTCATGTCAATGTATGGCAAAAAAACACTACAATATTGTAAAGTAATTAGCCGCCAATTAAAATAAATAAATTAATTTAAAAAATACTTGAAGTTGAGAAGTGGATAATCTTTCTGCTTCTCTTCCATGTGTCATTCTTCCATTACATTTTTTTTTTTCTCATATTTGGGCAGGGAAGAGGTACCTGAGAAATTAGACTCTAGGTTGTTGGTTGATTTATTTTTAGTTACTTAGGTTTATAATTTCAGTCCTCTGTTGCTGATGTTTCTCTGGCTGTGGTGGCTATAACTAATGCTCCAGATGTGAGGAATCGAGGGACTTGTGGGAGGCTCCTCTAGTTAAGAGATCTCAATTTAGCAGGCAGCATCAGCTTTGCCTCCAGAGGCTCATTTACTGGTCATTATTTTTGATGCCAGGGACATCCCAGGTTGCACTAGCGGTAAAGAATCCACCTATGCAGGAGCCGTAATAGACACAGTTTGATTTCTAGGTTGGGATGGTTCCCTGGAGAAGGCCATGGTGATCCTCTCCAGTATTCTTGCTGGAGAATCCCATGGACAAAGGAGCCTGGTGAGTTACAATCCATAGGATTGCAAAGAGTTGGACATGAGTAAAGTGATTTAACACACACATTTTTGGTGCCAACAAGTGCAGTTGAACTGGATATCTTCCTTAACTTTCACTTAACTCACAGGAAATTCTGACAAAACCTCATACCTTGTTGGGATCTGCTGGTCTTCTGCATCCTACTTTTGACATAGAATTACCATTGCTTTTCTCTTTTTGTTGTTGTTAAGCTAGGAAGAACAGCCAGTTTGTTGTATGGCAGAAGTCCATCCAGAGAATGAGATGCTCATTTATTTCACTTGAAGTAACTCTCAGCTCTGAGATTGATTTCTTTGGACTGGCCCCTTCCCTTGACAAGCGGCTGGAAGATTTATTTATTTTTTGATATTTAGAGCTAGTGGTAGAAGGTTTGGGTCTAGGGCACTTTGATGATGATACTAATAACAAATCTAGTAAAAACAAAAAAATCTGATATCTGTTTTCCTCAGCTCCTTTCTGGCTCTCTTTACAATGTGGAGTACTTGATGACTTTTATGCTGTTACGTACTGAGAAAGACATAATGTTATTTACTATTCCAGTCAAACCCTAAAACTTTTGTTTAATCAGAAGAAACAATCAGACAAATCCAAAGTGAAGGACATTTTACAAAAGAACTATTCTGCACTCTTCCAAAATGTCAGTGTCATTATTCTCTGGAAATGCACTGAAGTATGTAAAGGTGAAGTTTCATTATTTCTGTAAACTACTCTCTAGTGATTCAGGAAAAAAATAAAGAGAGGAATAAAGAAAATGTGGCAGAATGATGACAGTTGGTGAATCTAGTTAAAGGGTATGTGAAGTTCACTGTTATTTCTTGTAGAATTTTTCAGTAGGTTTAATGTTTCAGTATCAGTTCAGTTCAGTCGCTCAGTTGTGTCTGACTCTTTGTGACCCCGTGAATCGCAGCATGCCAGGCCTCCCTGTCCATCACCATCTCCTGGAGTTCACTCAAACTCACATCCATCGAGTCGGTGATGCCATCCAGCCATCTCATCCTCTGTCGTCCCCTTATCCTCCCGCCCCCAATCCCTCCCAGCATCACGGTCTTTCCCAATGAGTCAATTCTTCACATGAGGTGGCCAAAGTATTGGAGTTTCAGCTTTAGCATCAGTCCTTCCAAAGAACACCCAGGACTGATCTCCTTCAGAATGGACTGGTTGGATCGCCTTCCAGTCCAAGGGACTCTCAAGAGTCTTCTCCAACACCATAGTTCAAAAGCATCAATTCTTTGGCGCTCAGCTTTCCTCACAGTCCAACTCTTGCATCCATACATGACTACTGGAAAAAACATAGCCTTAACTAGACGGACCTTTGTTGGCAATGTCTCTGCTTTTGAATATGCTATCTAGGTTGGTCATAACTTTTCTTCCAAGGAGTAAGCATCTTTTAATTTCATGGCTGCAATCACCATCTGCAGTGATTTTGGAGCCCCAAAAAATAAAGTCTGACACTGTTTCTACTGTTTCCCCATCTATTTCCCATGAAATGATGGGATCAGATGCCATGATCTTCGTTTTCTGAATGTTGAGCTTTATGCCAACTTTTTCAGTCTCCTATTTTACTTTCATCAAGAGGCTTTTTAGTTCCTCTTCACTTTATGCCATAAAGGTGATGTCATCTGCATATCTGAGGTTGTTGATATTTCTCCCGGCAATCTTGATCCCAGCTTTATAATGTTTCAGTATAAAAATGTCAAAAATGGAGAGAACAATAATATCCACACTATGTGTTTTCTTAATTTGATGTTAAGCTTTTTGAAAATGTACTTCTGTTATATTTGAATAATATATGTGAAAGATACTATTGTATTAATTTTATGAGGATGATATGTCAAATTACCACAAACATGGTGGCTTAAAACAACAGAGATCTTTTCTATCATGGTGGTAGAGGCTTGAAGTCCAAAAACAATGTAGCTTCAAGGATGTATGCCCTCTGAGGGTCTAGGGGAGAATCTTTTCTTTTGCTGCTTTTGATGGCATCAAATATTCCTTGGCTTGTCCCTGCGTAACTCCAATCTCTGCCTTCATCTTCACATGGCCTTCTCCCCTGTTGGCCTCTATATATCAAATGTACCTCTCTTTTCTCTTATAGGAACACTTGTCATTGAATTTGGAGCCCACTCTAAACACAGGAAAATATCATCTCAAGATCCTCAACTTAGTTATGTCTGCAAGGAATCTATTTCTAAAAAAGTACATATTCACAGTGCAATTAGAATTTGGAGAAAAAATTTTGAAGTGTCACCATTCACCCAATAGACATACCTAAGTCTTTGAAAAAAAAAACAAAAACAAAAAAACTTTTAATTAAACTTACAATATTTGCTTATGTTTGCCAATTCTAGTCTTAACTGAATGAAAATGTTCATATATAAGTAATCAAGTAAATAAAAACATTTTGTTACCATGTTATTCATTATACCAATAAATTTAAAACTATTTATCTGTCTACATGAAAGTGATCAAATAAAACTATAGTTGCTAATATAAACAATGTGAATTTATATACATTGGCAGGAACTAATGCCCAGTAGTCTTTTTAAATAAATAAAAGATCAAAATAACATAAAAACTATGTGCATTATAACCTCATTTAATTCTAAATTTATAATATAAAATGATGGGATTAAGATACATATATATACACATAGAAAAATGTTAAATGAAAACTGCTCTGATCTCTGAGGAAAGAGTGAAAAAGATCCCATATGAGGAAAGAGTGGGCTGATACAGGGAAAGTTTTTCTGTAATATTTTATTCCATGTTGTATTTGTAACTCGTAAAAGTAAATATTTCAAAATAAAATGGACTAATTTTCTTTAAGCCAATAAAAACATGGAAGAGTGAACACATTCTTCTTAATGTCTGCAAAGACAGTAGCATGTAGGGAAATGCGATGGTAGCTGGAGGTGATTTGGCTTCTAGAAAACAATTTGGTTTGTTTGCTTTGTGAGAAGAGCAGGTTTAGAAGCTCATGCGAATGAACCAATATAGTGTACTAACACAATATAGAGTAATAGAGTGATGATGCAGGGGATAGAGCTGATAAGTTTGAAGGTAAAGGTAGAGGGATTTTGAACATATGTGGAGGGGTTGGTTTTGGATATCACTGAATATGAGCAAACTACTGTAAAAATGAGGATTTGGGTAGGTTGTAATATTTGCGGTGGGAAGATAATGGTGTTTGTATCTAATAACTCTAATTTTTAATATACAATATGAATGAGATTATCAGTTCACACTGGAGTTGTGAGGGTGAATGGAATTTTGAGCAGAAAGGATTTTAGTAAATGTTTACTTCAGAAATGAGGATATAATTTTGTAAATAATAAATCATAGTGATACCAGTTAAATTGTTATTTATTTGTTAATATTTAGCTAGTAGAGTTCCCAGATGGTGCAGTGGTAAAGAATCCACCTGCCAATGCAAGAGATGCAGGAGACGCAGTTTCAATCACTAGGTGGGGGTGGGAAATGGTGACCCACTTCAGTATTCTTGCCTGGAAAATTCCATGGACAGAGGAGGCTGGTGAGTTATAGTCCGTGGGATAGCGAAGAGTTGGACATGACTGAATGAGTAATCAGACACTCACAGGCCATTAACCTAGAAAATGAAAATGTAGGTTACATATAAAGAGTTTACCAGGAGAATATGAATTAAGTTTTTAAAGGCAAGGAAAAATTATTGTCAGTTCAAAGTGTTGTCTTTAAATAACTTCATTGGGAAAAGAATGGGTCCTTTGAGATGGGGGTTTAAGGTAATATACTTTCTGGTAAACAAGATCAAGGATCAATCCTGGCAATGTGTGGCTGAGCTAAAGGAAAAGAAAAAGGTCATTGCATTTAAGAAATTTGAGATACAGTTTGGCTATGTATGGTTAAGGCATTTATAGGTTGAATTTCCTCCAGATATTGATTAGAAATTCCTGACATCTGATCACTAAGAACGAATTTATGACAGAGATGGCAAAGACTTCATTGGAGGACTGTGATATGCATTCATTTATTCAAGAACTATTTATTGAGCACCTTCTATGTATCAAGAAGAATAGTCTCTAAGTATTTAACTAGGTTTCTCTTAAATATCTGATCTCTTACAACTGATTTTCTACTGGTAATTGCATTTATTCCCTCTAACTTTATAGTGGGCTTTATAGTGGACTTAACTAAAGTCCAGAATATCTGAAGTACCCTGTTTTTTCTGAATCTTTTCTTGTTGTTATTTTGTTAAGAGCTATCTATAATAAATAGCATAGCAAGATAATTTGAAATGTTTGTTTGCAAATATAAATTTAGAAAAATTAGAAAATACAGACAACTACAAAATACACATTTAAAATTCAAAATTCCCTCTATTAAACTTACAATTTTAAGGTAGCTGAAACTTACCAGTTTGAGACTAATGTGAAAGGCATGTTATTAGACATTAGATTTTAATAGAAATTGGTTAATTGCCTTCAAGTAAGTTTTACCACAAATTAAGTGATTTAAGAGCTAAAAAAAGAGAAACACATATTATCATTTCTGTGAAAATTTAACTCTGTTTACTTAATATAATTTCCTCCTAAAATTCTAATTTTTTTGGTGATATAAAAGTATTAAAATTTCGA
Organism: Budorcas taxicolor; assembly: GCF_023091745.1. Taxonomy (NCBI): domain Eukaryota; kingdom Metazoa; phylum Chordata; class Mammalia; order Artiodactyla; family Bovidae; genus Budorcas; species Budorcas taxicolor. The sequence goes on from NC_068910.1 coordinate 187,044,118, forward strand.
GACCCAGAACACACACAAGTAGACCGTTTTCCATATACTGCTACATATGGGCTACATTTTAGAACTCAGTTATATATAAAGGCTTTGCAAGGTTTAGAGAGTTCCATCTTTATATGTAGAACTAGAGTATAAGCTCTATGTAAAGACAGAACTCTTAAGAGTATAAGCTAGGACCTCCCTGATGGCTGAGTTGTGAAGGATCTACCTGCAATTCAGGAGAAGCAGGTTCTTCTCCTGGGTGGGGAAAATCCACTGGAAGGAAGAAGGAAGTGACAATCCACTCCAATATTCTTGTCTAGGAAATCCCATGGTTGGAGGAAACTGGTGGTCCATGGGGTCACAAAGAGTAGGACATGATAGTGACTAAAAAACAAAACAACGAGTATAAGCTTCCCCTGTAGAACAAATTAACAATCATCTGAGCATAAGCAGTCTGTACTGTTAATTAATATAGTGGGAAGAGGAAATTGGAAAAATAGGAATTCATTCACTAAATGGCTGTAGAAGCAGATTTTAAAACAAACAAAAAATTATCTTATGATCCATTATTTCTATCTTTAAGAATTTTTCAGGTTTAGTTAGACAAACTAACTCAGTTTCTTATATCAGTTCTTTCTTTATCATGCTAATAAAAGTCAGTGTTGTGGGCTGAATTGTGCCCCTCTCAGATTCATATATTTGGAAGCCTTAACACCCAGTACCTCTGATTGTGACTGTATTTGGAGATGAAACATTTAAAGGGGGGGGATTATGTCAGAGTGAGGCCATTAGAGTGGAAACTAATCCAATCTGATTTGTGTTCTTGTAAGAAAAATAAGGTCTGTCTAGTCAAGGCTATGGTTTTTTCAGTGGTCATGTATGGATGTGAGCATTGGACTGTGAAGAAAGCTGAGCGCCGAAGAATTGACGCTTTTGAAATGTGGTGTTGAAGAAGACTCTTGAGAGTCCCTTGGACTGCAAGGAGATCCAACCTGTCTATCCTAAAGGAGATGAGTCCTGGGTGTTCATTGGAAGGACTGATGCTAAAGCTGAAACTCCAGTACTTTGGCCACCTCATGTGAAGAGTTGACTCATTGGAAAAGACTCTGATGCTGGAAGGGATTGGGGGCAGGAGGATAAGGGGACGACAGAGGATGAGATGGCTGGATGGCATCACTGACTCGATGGACTCATGTTTGAGTGAACTCCGGGAGTCGGTGATGGACAGGGAGGCCTGGAGTGCTACAATTCATGGGGTCGCAAAGAGTAGGATATAACTGAGTGACTGAACTCAACTGACTGAAGAAAAAAAAATTTGGGCACACAAATACATGAGGGTTGTGCACATACAAAGAAAAGACCTTGTGAGGACATTCCAAGAAAGGGGCCATCTACAAGACAAAGAGAGGTATCAGGGACTTTCCTGGTGGTCCATGGGTTAAGAATCTACCTGAAATGCAAGAGACATCAGTTCAATCCCTGGTCAAGGAGCTAAGATCCCACATGCCACAGGAAAACTAAACCCTTGAACCATAACTAGAGAGCCTGCATGCTGCTGTGAATGACGCATATAACTCAACTAAGATGCAACACATCCAAATAAATTATATATAGAGATTTAAAAGATTGTTTGAAAAAGAAGCATCAAAAGAAATCAAATCTGCTGTCTTCTTGACTGTAGATTTCTAACCTTATAACTGTAAGAAAATACATTTCTGTTGTTTAAGCCACCTTGCCTCAGATCTCTAACCTTAGCAAAATAATAGTTTTTAAGAAACATATGATCTTAAGTGGGAATTTTTTTGACTGTAGTTAATATTTTTGGAGTGATCACAATTTTAGAGTTAATTGAAATCAAACTTTTATTTAATTGTGTTTATATTGTATTAGAATCAGATAAAAATAACTATTGCAGATTTCCAATTATCATAGATTATTTCCCCTTAAATCATATAACATATTTGCTAATGATGTTGATAAATTCATTGTCGTGGGTTTTAAACCTGCACAATATGTTAGAGATTCTTTAGTCCAAATTAACATATTTTAAATTTTACAAGTAATAAAACACTTTATATTTCTCATTAACAATGGAAAGTAACAATTAAATTGTTTCTTCAATTGCAGAAACAAAATCACACTTAAAAAATTATTTCCACCTGTGATAAACAAAAGATCTGATTTAAAAAATTATCTAATTGGATCTAAATGATTCTAAAATGATGCACCACTTAATAACTGAAGTTTTAAACTTTCAAGTTGGTAATATTACAGTTTTTCAATAGAATTTTCCTGACTTCTTAAAACATATACTGAGGCCTGTCTGCCTCCAAGGCAGTGATACCTGGGGATTGTTCCCTGGAGGGTTGGTGCCATGCTGCCAGGTTGAAGTACTGAGTATGAAGTATATTTACCAATGACAGAGATTGAAGCCAGAAAAATTATTTGTAATGACATTAGGCAGAAATGGCCAAACACATAGCAGTGTTCCATTAGCTTGGCTTAGTTACAATGTGGGAAGCAAATTTTATCACTGCTGTGTCCTCAGTCCATAGGACTGCATTCTTTGAAACTGTGAGCTATTCCATTGATATTTTAAAAGCCAAGGTGCCCATTTAGGAAAAGGAAATGTATGAAGAATCAACTTCCTTTGGGAAAAGAAACCAAGAGTGTTTTGGGCACAAGTGTCACTTGGACAAAGTCACTTGGTTTGGGCATAAGTGTCACTTTGGACAAAGTCACTTGGTTTTTAGAGTTGTAAAATTTAAACTTGGCAAACTCATCTTTGATTGCATTTTGACTTTTCTTCTCTAGAAGGAGTTCACTGAATATAATCTCTTGTGTTACACCAGTCGAACAAAAGAGAGAAAAATAAATGAGTGTTTAGATTGATGGCTTCCATGGGAACTAGAGATAACAGAAAGAAAGGCTTTAGGGAGGAAAAAACGGAAAAATAATTTAAATGTGATGAAAGATGCCAGAGATAGGCATATTAGTCCATAACTAAGTTCTAATTGTAACTTGATTCACACTGAAGTGGAGCCTCTCATCACTGACTGACTCAGAGGCTGGCCCCCAAACCCCTCCTCCTCTACCCAGTGACGTCACTATTGTCAGGATGCATTTAAGGAATATTAGCAGAACTGGATAGTGTGAAAAGTCTGTATCAGATACTCTTGATATGATGTATTTTTAGAACTTACCTATTTAAAAACTAAGATAAATATGATTTAAAATGTCTAGAAGCAATAATTTCCTGATTTGTAAAATTCAGTGATACTACTCAAGGTACATCATAATATGAAGATTTCTAGTATTTCAGAGTCTATAATCTTACCATAATATTTATTGCATTTTATTAGCTATTGATATTGTATAACTGTATATGCTAGGGTAAAATTGTACAAGGCAAGCTAACTAGCAACAAGGGTGCTTCGTGTTACAGTGTTAGTTATAAGATTGGACTTCTAGCAAATTAATCAGAAAAATTACATGATTATTTAATAAAGCATTTTCAGATAGTTTTCTTTTTTTATAATTTTATTCATTTGTTTATTTTTTGCAGTGCTAGCTCTTTGTTGCTGCACTGGCCTCTCTCTAGTTGTCATGAGCAGGGGATACTCTCTAGTTTTGGTGAGTAGGCTTCTCATTGCAGTGGCTTCTTGTGTTGCAGAGCACAGGCTTTAGGGCTTGCAGGCTTCAGTAGCTGAGGCCTGTGGGCTCAGTAGTAGTGGTTCCTGGGCTCTAGAGCACAGGCTCAGCAATTCTGGTGCACAGGCTTTCTTGCTCCATGGCACGTGGTATCTTCCTGGACCAGGGGTTGAACTTGTGTCTCCTGCATTGACAGGTAGTCTCTTTACCACTGAGCCATCAGGGAAGTCCCAGATAGTGTCCTTTTTAATTACTTAAACAGCATTATCATTAGTGAGGCCATTTATAGAGTTATGTTTTCTGCAAGATCTTTATACTAGATAATTGTCCAGTTTTTGTTTGGCCAATCTATGTAATATCATGATAGATTGTGGCATGTAAGTTCCATAAATTTCTTTTCTTATATTGAACTGCAGTTGGGGCTTCCCAGGTGGCTCAGTGGGTAAAGAATCCACCTGCGATGCAGGGGATGCAGAAGACAGCAGTTTGATCCCTGGGTCGGGAAGATCCTCTGGAGGAGGGCAGGGAATCCAGTACTCTTGCCTGGAGAATCCCATGGACAAAGGAGCCTGGTGGGCTACAGTCCATAAGGTCTCAAGGAGTCGGACATGACTGAAGCAACTCACCATGCACACGTGCAGCTGATTTACAATGCTTTGTTGGTTGCAGATATGCAGTATAGGGACTTGAAGGCTTCTTGCTTATTTTATTTTTTTAACAGCTTGTATTTCATTATACGTTATTACAAAATACTGGGTATAGTTCTCTGTGCTGTACAGTAAATCCCTTTGCTATTTAAAAAATTTAAAAAATATGTACATACATAATATATTGGGATTAACACTAATCCCGGTGTTAAAATGCAAGTTAATGAACTTGAATAGTTACTATGCTAGAAGGTAAAGAGTACTTGATGTGCTTCAGAGTGTGTTCTGGAATCAGGCTGTCTGAATTTTAAGTTAAAAATGTTAAAGTAAATTTCTGAAGGTTCTATAAGCTTCACTCCTTTTCTTCAATGGAAAACTGGATAACTGCAATAACTATTTTATTGGATTAAATGGCATAGTGCCTGTAAAGAGCTTAAAACAGTGCCTTACACACGGTTAACCCACTATACAAGTTTCTATTATCATTCTTTATGTTCTTATGAAATGTGTGGCAGAGTTTAATCTAAACATAGTGTTCATTAAAAATGGTGAGTGGATAGTTTTCTCAATGATAATATGGTATTACATATGATATTGAACACCAGAAGGAAAAAAGTACTATACATTCATTAATTTTCAAATAGCATCCAAGGTACACTTCTCATCTGAGTTTGCCCTATACTGACTATTTTTTGAGAACAAGAATTATGTTTTTATTAAAAAAAAAAAAATTCTAGATTAGCGCTTCCTTGGAAGGACTGATGCTGAAGCTGAAACTCCGATACTTTGTCCACCTCATGCGAAGAGTTGACTCATTGGAAAAGACCCTGATGCTGGGAGGGATTGGGGGCAGGAGGAGAAGGGGATGACAGAGGATGAGATGGCAGGATGGCATCACTGACTCGATGGACATGAGTTTGGGTAAACTCCAGGAGTTGGTGATGGACAGGGAGGCCTGACATGCTGTGATTCATGGGGTCGCAAAGAGTTGGACATGACTGACCGATTGAACTGAACTGAACTGAATCATAGTAGGTACTCTGTTCAAATTTACTAAAAACTTTTATATTGTTAACTTTAAAATAGAGTTGCTTCTCATTAAAGTAAATGATACTTAGCATAAAAATTGCCACCACTAAAGAAACACCGTACATTTGATTAAAATTTATTTTAAAGTAGCTGGATGTAATCAGAAGGGGAAATGGAATAAGTTAATGCTAATTCAGAATTTGCATTTACAACTCTTTTATCCTGATAAGAAAGTTCTTTAGTATTTATTAAGGAGCTACAAGCTCCTTTGCCTGTTTTTATCTCTACCAGAGGACAATGCATAAGCTCAGACATTACACAAAATAATAATTTTATTCTATAGACCTAATTAATCTAGATAAAACTTAATTATAAAATAAATTTTTCTCCTCTCCCAAGTACATTATGTGATAAAATTGTAGACTTTTCTGTTCTGAGAGGATATGGAAATACTGTGACTGGATTCAAGAAAAGATTAAATGACTACTAAAAATAGCTCTCCTTTGCAAAGAAAGCATGGTAAAGATGTGGATAATTAAATTTGTGGCTTAGGGCATGAGATAATCACCTTTGGGGAATAACAAAAAATAAGCTACATCCTCGCTGCATTTTCCTACTTTATCATTAATATATATATATATATATATATATATATATAAAATAGACAATAGATGTGTCTTATGAGGTTAATTGTAGTAACAATACTATTGTAGAGCAATAGTTCTACCAAAATATGTGCATGTATACATATGTGTGAATATATTGTGCATGTATTGTGTGCATGTGTGTATGTATGAGCAATGTACCTTCAAATAAATATTCCTTAAAGTAAACTTTGAAAAGAAGCATTGTCTAATACTGAGAACAAAGCTATGTGTCATTTGAACAATAGAAAAATTCTATGAAAAGTGTTCAAGTCATTGCAGTATACTGATAGGTTGAGCTTAAAAGTAAGTATATGGAAAAAGCTACTTAGGAGTATAATTCCTTATTTGCCATGTGAATAAAATGTGGTAAACACAAGGTAAAGCATTAGGAATAGAGAGCTACAGTTTTGTCCTAAATTTTCTGGTAACAATGGAAAGAAATGATGATGCTACTCCAAGATTTGATCTGCCTGCTTAGAGAATTTTTTTTTTTTTTTTCCTTCAGAGAAGCATTGTTTGGTGTGGAACAGAGGCTCTGCTGAAAACAGTAAATAGAATTTGATCCAAATATTTTGTTCTCTGTGTTCGCACTACTTAGACCATATTATCAGCCAGTACTGGGAAATACATTATATGAAAATGCAGTTTTAAATTGAATATAAGTAGTATTCTGATCCCTCTAATCCACTTTATATCTCAAATTCATTCTTTCAACATAAGGTACACAATAAAAAATAAAACCATATTTTTCTTCCAAGCACAAATGTTCTTGATTTTCTAATGAAGAAGCTGGAAAAAGGAGAAGAATGAAATAATATTCATATGATTTTATTGTAAAAGCATACCCAGAATATTTGTTTCAAACCACTTTTCCTGATATCTACCTATTTTCTATACATAACAGTCAAAATGGACTTCTCTTCCCCTCCAGTTGCTCAGACAGTAAAGAATCTGTCTGTAATGCAGGAGACCCAGGTTCAACCCCTGGGTCAGCAAGATTCCCTGGAAAAGGAAATGACAACCCACTCCACTATTCTTGCCTGGAGAATTCCATGGACAGAGAAGCCTGGTGGGTTACAGTCCATGGGGTCGCAAAAAGTCAGACACAACTGAGCAATTAACACACACACAATATTAAAAAATATCCAATTGCCAATTTAATTAATTCAAATATTTCCTATTATTGGCCATTTGTTTGGTTTCCAATGCTGCTTCTATAAATAATACAATGATTAGTACATTTTGTATACATTTTTTTCTCATTGTGGATTAATTTATGCAGATTTCTAGAATGAGAATGATTAGAACTGATATACAAAAGTACCTAATGTGGATGGTTAAATTATTTCCCCCAGTTTTTTTGATCAGCATGTTCACTAACAGCACTTGATGATTCTGATACTCTCATACTCATTGGAAAAGACTCTTATGCTAGGAAAGAATGAGGGCAAGAGGAGAAGGGGAGAGACAGAATGAGATGGATGGATGGCATCACTGACTCAGTGGACATGAATCTGAGCAAACTCTGGGAGACAGTGAAGGACAGGAATGCCTGGCATGCTGAATTCATGGTGTTGTAAAGAGTTGGAGACGACGTAGTGACTCAACAACGGGGTACAATCTCCAGTATTATGTAGAATTTAGTTTTTAATAAATGCAATACAAAATTTGATAATTTACCAACTTAGTCTTGTTTCAGTAATTAATGACAGTTGTTTTAAAATATATGTATTAGACACTTGCATATTTTTAATATATTTGTTGTGAAATAACACATAACAGAGCATTCCATGAGATAAATGAGACAATTGTAAGATTTAAGAAATTATTATCAAGAGACTATCCCATAACTAATAGTCAGGTCAATATAGAGAAATCACCAGTCCTTCTGAAGTTATCCACCACAGCTCCCTCCCTATCGTCTAAAAAGTTAATGACTGCAAGGACAGTTATTTTTTCCACTTTTTTTTCCTTTTTTAAAAATTGTTGCATGTTGTGATATGCATCACAAGACCTAATGTTTAATTTATTATGTTTTGGATAGAAATCATCAAATTGGGATTATATAGTATGTACTGTTTTGTATTTGAGCTTCTTAATCATTGTGCTTATGAGATTCATCCATGCTGTAGTTTTTTTAATTTTTATGTATTATTCTATTACATGTATACATTATCCCTTTCTGCTATTGATAATTATCTTAATGGTTCCCAATTTTTGTCCATTACAAATAATGGAGCTATGATTATTCTTGTAAATATCTCTTGATGTATAAGCATACACATTTTTATTGATTATGTACTTGGGTACAGACCTGCTGAATTAGGGTATTTGTGTAAGTTCATCTTTAGTAGATAATGCCAAAGTTTAAAATTTCTCTGCCTCTAGAAATATATAAGAACCTCTCTTGGGCTTCATCCTTCCGTGCTTCATCTTCTCAGTGTTTTTTGTTTATAACTGTTCTTTGGATATTAGGAGTATTATAGTGTTGCTCTAATATATATTTTGGTCTTATACATTTTGGCCACTTAGATATTATTTTTATCCTCTTTTGTGAAAACTGATATGTTTTCCTATTTTTTCTTGTCAACTGGTAAGAGCTTTCTGTATAAGCTTAGTACAAAATCTTTGTCTGTTATATGTGATACTAAACTCTTCTCCTGTTCTGCAGCTTTTATTTTCTCTCTCTGCATGATGTCTTTTGATGTTACAACAGAGTCAAACATACCAAATTTTCCCCTTAGGATCAATATTTATTGTCTTGTCTTAAAAAAAAAAATCCTACCAATAATTTTTTTTATATAAAATTTCAAAAGTCTTATTGTTTTGCCATTCTGACTTATTTAAGAAAATATTTAAGTATTACACAGGTTATATAGAGCCTGAATGCACTGATAGAATTTCGGATTGTCTGATTTTGTACAAACTTTCTGCTAGTTCATTATTTGACCAGGACACATCAATCCCTTAATTTTCAATTTCCACAATTCATTAATAAAAGTCCCTGAAGTGACCTTTGTTTATCTGTTTTTCAAAAGTATAGTTAAATCTGAAATAGGAAAGGTTGATTGGATTTTATTTGAGAAAATTTTCTTAGGCAGTAAGGACCAGTGAGGTAAGCTAGACTGCCTCATTTGTGTTATGGTTCCATGGAGGAATAAACCACTCTGTTACTCTGACAATCCTGCTGCATAATCAATGCAATCCATAATGAGAAGAGACAGCAGTGCAAATATCACACTACAACACATGTCAGGGAAAACAATTCTTAAAAAAAAAACACCCATTTTCTCTAATGTGTTTCTATAGGAACTGAAATTGAATGTCAGCTGGATGCCTGTAAATAGTTTATTTTTTAATCTGAAGATTTACATTGGAAGAAGCCATTAGTTCTCAATCCTAAACCAGTCACGAAGTGGTCTATTGATAAATTGATCTGGTTATTGTATTTTAGAGTCTAAAAACTATTGAAGCTAAAGTTGTGATCAAGTTTGTAATTAAACTTCTTTTTATTCAAGCACATGGTGAAGAAGTCATTTTAGTTTTCAGGCAAGAACATAGATCTGAATTCATTTGTTATCAAATATTTATTGAATGCCAAGCCTGCATTTACTCACTGTGCTGTCTGCAAGGGTTCCAGAAACACCTGTGATTGACCTTTAGATCCTCTTAGTTTGCTTTATTTTCTAAGTCAGAAAAATTGCATTCTCAATAATCTGCCAGCTAGTGAGAGTGTGTATGTGCCCTTGATTTTGTGTGTGTGTGTATCTCAGGATAACAATAGAGACTGACTTAATACCTGACTTTAAGGCTCTAGTGAATTTCTAAAATGGAAATCACTATAGGACTTCATTTATTATGAAAGTAATTTTACATTTTCATTGTACAAGAAAAACCACCAGCTACTTTACAAATATGAAAACATATATGGAAAGACAGTATTAAATATTTTAAACCAATTAGACCAGTTATGTATTTAAAATTCATCAAGGCTTTCATATTTTTATAGCACAATTGTATGATATTAAATGATATCTTGATGATCTGATATATAAAATTTCTGTGAATTTGTGTGTGTTTAAAAATGGGGAAACAGTGGAAACAGTGTCAGACTTTACTTTTTTGGGCTCCAAAATCACTGCAGATGGTGACTGCAGCCATGAAATTAAAAGACACTTACTCCCTGGAAGAAAAGTTTTGACCAACCTAGATAGCATATTGAAAAGCAGAGACATTACTTTGCCAACAAAGGTCCATATAGTCAAGGCTATGGTTTTTCCAGTGGTCATGTATGGATGCAAAAGTTGGACTGTGAAGAAAGCTGAGCGCCAAAGAATTGATGCTTTTGAACTGTGGTGTTGGAGAAGACTCTTGAGAGTCCCTTAGATTGCAAGGAGATTCAACCAATTCATTCTAAAGGAGATCAGCCCTGGGTGTTCTTTGGAAGGAATTCCAAAGAACAGAAGGAATTCCATGGACTGTATAGTCCATAGAGTCACAAAAAGCCAAAGATGACTGAGCAATTTACACTTTCATTTTGGGCTTTCTCTAGTTGCATCCAGCAGGGACTATTTTCTGGTTGCGGTGCCCTGGCTTCTCATTGCATTGGGTGCACAGGCTTCCATAGTTGCACCACACAGGCTTAGTTGCCTCATGGCATGTTGGATTTTCCAGGACCAGGGATAAAACCCATGACCCTGCACTGGTAGGCAAGGATTCTTAACCACTGGCTCACTATGGAATTTTTCTGGTTTCTAATTTACAAGAGTGTGTGTGTGTGCTAAGTCACTTTGTGACCCCATGGACTATGGTCCATCAGACTTCTCTGTCCATTGGATTCTCCAGGCAAGAGTACTGGAATGAGTTGCCATGCCCTCCTCCAGGAGATCTTCCCAACCGAGGGATCAAACTTGTGTCTCCTGCGGCTCTTGCATTGCTGGTGGATTCTTTACTACTGAGCCACCAGAGACTCAGTCTTTAAAAGAAAGAGTAAACAGGAATTCCTTAGGGCTTCCAGGTGGCATCAGTAGTAAAGAACTCACCTGCCAATGCAAGAGACATAACAGATGCCGGTTCAATCCCTAGGTTGGGAAGATCCCCTGGGAAGCAAATGGCAACCCACTCTGGCATTTTTATCTGGAGAATCCCAAGGACAGAGGAGCCTGGCAGGGGGTTGTAGAGTCAAACATGACTGAAGTGACTTACTGTGCAAGCAAACAGGGATCCCTTATGTTTGATAAGACAATGGGCTTACCTGGTGCTTGAGATAATCAGAGTGAAATACAAGTCCTGGAAGAGGCCAATGAAAATGGATGGGCTTTGCAACTTATCTTTCATGATCTTTATCATCTGGTTATAAATAAATATATAGAGTGTGGTAAGACTAGAAAGAAAGAATTTGATTTTCCTTGTACTTAGATTTCTAACTATATAAGAGCACAAACTGAATAAATGAGAATGTGTTCATCATATCTTACGACATTATCAAATGAGTGATTGGCCAACTTTCAGGTATGTGTAAATTACCTGGGCTGTTTATTAAAAATGTTTTGACTTGTATATACAGATTCTGATTCATTGCATCTGTAGTAAAATTCAGAAATCTACAGTATTAATGAGCAAGCCAAATGACTGTTATAAACAGACAAATTTTGGAGATGTTGCTTTACAGGAGATTAGGAGTTCTCAGTAGAGACAGGCTAATTAATCCATTTGTAAAAGGCTTAAGCAAATTCTATGATTATAGATGTGTTCATGGCAACATTAAAAAAATTAGGAAAAAAATGACCTACAAGTTAAATTTTTAATGTCAATCTCAACTCATCCTAGACACTATCAAAGTCAACATGAATTCATTCCAAGTACTTTCCTTGAATATAGACAATGAACAGCAATCTAAATTAAAGACCTGCTTTTCTTAAATTTGTTTTACAATCATACAGACACCCTACTACTGTCTTTCAACCACTACCTATATCCTATGCCATACCACCAACATATTTTAATTATTGAAATATTCTTTTGCTTTTCCTGGTTTTGTTTCTGTATTTATCTTCATCTTACATAATCTAATTTTTCCTTAATTTTGATTTATTGTCAATATCCTTGATTGCCTTCACTGAAGTACAGCATACCCTCTAAGTACACAATTGTGTCCTTATAAAATGTTTTTGTTCTTATAAAAATTCCTGGTACATAGTGAGAGGTTGATAAGCACTTTTAAATGAATACTTCTCAATGAATATTTAAAAAAAAATGTTTCATTCATCTATTTATTTTTATCTGCACGGAAACAATGTACTAGTTCAAAATTGGGAAAGGAGTATGTCAAGGCAGTATATTGCCACACTGCTTACTTAACTTATATGCAGAGTACCTCATGTGAAATGCCAGGCTGGATAAAGCATAAGCTGGAATCAAGATTGCTGGGAGAAATATCAATAACCTCAGATATACAGATGACACCACCTTTATGGCAGAAACTGAAGAGGAACTGAAGAACCTCTTGATGAAAGTAAAAGAAGAGTGTGAAAAAGCTGGCTTAAAACTCAATGTTCAGAAACTAAGATCATGGCGTCTGGTCCCATCGCTTCATGGCAAGTAGATGGGGAAACAATGAAAACAGTGACAAATTTTACTTTTGTGGGCTACTAAATCAGTACAGATGGTGACTGCAGCCATGAAATTAAAAGACACTTGCTCCCTGGAAGAAAAGTTATGTCCAAACTAGACTGCATATTAAAAAGCACAGACATTACTTTGCCAACAAAGGTACATATAGTCAAAGCTATGGTTTTTCCAGTAGTCATGTATGGATGTGAGAGTTGGATGGTATAGAAAGCTGAGAATTGACAAACTGATGCTTTTGAACTGTAGTGTTGGAGAAGACTCTTGAGAGTCCCTTGGACTGCAAGGAGATCAAATGAGTCAATCCTAAAGAAAATGAGTCCTGCCTATTCATTGGCAGGCTCATATTGAAGCTGAAGCTCCAATACTTGGCCACCTGATGCGAAGAACTGACTCACTGGAAAAGACCCTGATACTGGGAAAGAAAGGCAGGAGGAGAAAGTGATGACAGAGGATGAGATGGTTGGATGGCGTCACTGACTCAAGAGATGAGTTTGAGCCAGCTCCAGAAGTTGGAGATGGATGGGGAAGCCTGGTGTGCTGTAGCTCATGGGGTTGCAAGAAGTCAGACACTACTGAGTGACTGAAATGATTGACTGCACTTGTTCTTTGTTGCCCAGCGAGGGCTTTTTCTGTTGCAGTGACTGGAGGCTACTATCCAGTTGCGGTGTGTGGGCTTCTCATTGCAGGGGCTTCTCTTGTTGTGGAGCATAAGCTCTGGGGTATGGGATTCAGAAGTTGCAGCACACAGGGTTAATTGTCATGCAGTGTCTGGAATTTTCCCAGACCAGGGATTGAACCAGTGTCCTCTGCATTGTCAGGCAGATTCTCAACCACTGGACCATCTGGAAAGCCCATAATGAGTATTTTTTAAGTGACTGAAAAAAACAACCTAGAAATAATTTCCAGAATAGTGAGAATTTCCTGATAGAGATGCTGAATGTTTGCATGACAGGCACTATTTATTATTTTTTAAAACATGACTAAATAATTAATACTATATTCTAAAGAATAGTCCCATCCTCATTTTTGGGTCTGTTGTCCACTCCTCCCTTCTGCTAATCTCCTAATCTTCCTCTTGTTTGACTCCCGCCTGGCACAGACTCCGGCCCGTATCTCTCTATACTTTCTGCTTTGCATGCAGACACACTGCAGACAAAGGGCTGTTTCCTCCACAAGTTATTACCCTACTTCTTTTGTATAATAAGAAGCAGGATAAGAATGCCAACGATTTGGCAATTTCCCCAGTGTTCAAGAGGGTCACACTCCCTGTTACCATATTATTCACAAGGTAAAGAAAATGTATGAATCAAACAGAGAGGGATAATGAATCTGAGCAAAATCTCACCAAAGAAGCTGACCAAGGAGCTGTTTTATTGGGTACTATTTCTTTTAAAATATATACAAGAAATATTGTTTCATTTTTTAAGATTTTTTTTTTTTTGAGGTGGACATTTTAAAAAATCTTTATTGAATTTGTTACAATATTGTTTCTGTTTTATGTTCTGTTTTTTGGCCATGAGGTATGTGGGATCTTAGCCCCTGGATCAGGAATAAAACTCCCACCCCTTACCCTGGAAGGTGAAGTCTTAACCACTGGACTATCAAGGAAGTTCCTATACCAGAAATATTTGATATAAATACTTTTGCTCGTTAAGCATGGTCTATCAATCTACAGCTGATTCAAGTGATGGCATATGAAGAGGGATAGAAGCCATCTGAGGCTCACGTTATTTGGGGTTTGCTCTAGACTTGTGTGCCTTTTCAAGTAATTACTACTCCAGGGTAATGAAGGAAACATAACACTGTCTTAGTCTTTGCTATCACTTCTATCTGTTCTTTTTAAAATAAGATTCTGCAGTTTCCTGCTTGATTTCTTTGGTAGGACTCACAATTAATTACATCATTGCACTAGAATTCACCTCCATTTTAATCATTAAACCTGCAATTCACTGTCAAAATTATTTTATCAATTATGGAACCAAAGAACTTAGATCCATATAAAGGTATTTAGTGGCCTGTGCCATCTCATAGCAGGCTTCCCTTATGGCTCAGCTGATGAAAGAATCTGCCTGCAATTCACTCATGCTACTGAATGAGTTGGGTGTAGATTTAAAAAGTGTGGTAAATTATATATCTTCAGGAAATATGTTTTATTGACTTTTTGTTTTAGAGTTTATGTGAATCTTTGTGCTTTTCTAACATTGCTTTATTGGTATTATTTTGTTCTAGTAATTAAAATCACAGTTAAACAAATGTTTTATCCAAAGTGCACAGATCAATTTCAAAAGATGATTGGAATTCTATGGCTCCCATTTATATAACATTTATTTTTGTTCCTTATTTTGTTAAGAAGGGTAATTGGGTCCTGTAGTCCTCTGTGGAATTTTCATTTTGTTTAACTTTTATGTTTACCAAAGTATTGTCTGTATACAGTTTTCAAAGGCAGAGTACTCAAAAGCCCGAAAGAAAAACTCAATACATAACACACTTGTATTTCAAGCTTCAGAGGAAACCACTTTCAACTCTTTATGCAGTTCTTTCTCTCTTCTTCTGATTAAAAAATAGCAGTTATCAAATAATAGGTTTATAATGCTATTTTTCCCCTATGTAATCTGCCTATTGTCTGTTTCAGTGGAAGAGATAAACTCTCTTACATCAGTTCTCTTATAGCTGAGAATTGATGCTTCAGAGTTAAGTTTTTTCAGATCTTTCAAATCTGAAAACACATTCTATTTACTTTCAGCATTGATTAGTTAATTGGCTAGATTTAGAATTCTCAGTTGCAAATAAAATTCTCTGAGATTTTTTTTAAGGCATTATTCATTTCTCTTAAAGCAACTTGTGCTGCTATTGGGAAGTACAATGTCATTCCCATTCTGGTTATTCATCTGAGGGCTTGAAATTTTCCCCTCACCTTTGAAGCTTTTGGGATATTCCTTTTCTTTCTACTGTTTTGTGATCTCACAGATATGAACTTTTGTGTGTGTGTATCTATTATGCTGAACATTTTGCACACATTTCAATATGAAAACTCATATTCATATTGTGGATTTTTTTTTTTTGGTAATTTAAAAATAATTTCCTCAGCTTCATTTCTCATTCTCTCTGTTTCCTTTTCTGTAACTTATTGTTTTAACTGTTGTATTAACTGTTGTCTTTAATTTTCAATCATTTCTCTCTTATTCTCTGATTTCTATTATTTTATATGTATGGCAGAAAGAGAAGAGGAATTAAAAAGCCTCTTGATGAAAGTGAAAGAGGAGAGTGGAAAAGTTGGCTTAAAACTCAACATTCAGAAAAATAAGATCATGGCATCTGGTCCCATCACTTCATGGGAAATATATAGGGAAACAGTGGAAACAGTGGCAGACTTTATTTTTTGGGGGGCTCCAAAATCACTGCAGATGATGATTGCAGCCATGAAATTAAAAGATGCTTACTCCTTGGAAAGAAAGTTATGAGCAACCTAGATAGCATATTTAAAAGCAGAGACATTACTTTGCCAACAAAGATCCATCTAGTCAAGGATATGATTTTTTCAGTGGTCATGTATGGATGTGAGAGTTGGACTGTGAAGAAAGCTGAGTGCCGAAGAATTGATGTTTTTTTTAAAAAATATTTTTAATTTTACTTTATTTTACTTTACAATACTGTATTGGTTTTGCCATACATCAACATGAATCTGCCGCAGGTGTACACGAACTGTGGTGTTGGAGAAGACTCTTGACAGTCCCTTGGACTGCAAGGAGATCCAATCAGACTATTCTAAAGGAGATCAGTCCTGGGTGTTCTTTGGAAGGACTGATGCTAAAGCTGAAACTCCAATACTTTGGCCACCTCATATGAAGAGTTGACTCACTGGAAAAGACTCTGATGCTGGGAGGGATTGGGGGCAGGAGGAGAAGGGGATGACAGAGGATGAGATGGCTGGATGGTGTCACAACTTGATGGACATGGCTTTGGGTGAACTCCCAGAGTTGGCGATGGACAGGGAGGCCTGGCACGCTGCAATTCACGGGGTCGCAAAGAGTCGGACACGACTGAGTGATTGAACTGAACTGAACTGATGGGGTGTTTTCTCAACTTTATTGTCATCTTTAAAATATTTGAATCTGTAACAATAGTATTGTTATTTTAATTTTCAAAGGTCTTTTATTATCATCTAAATACTTCTTTTGAAAAATAAGCTGTTTTTAGGTTAGGGGAAAAATATTTTCCTCTTTCTCTGAGTTTATTAAATATAATTTTTCTTACTGTTTATTCTTTGTTATCTTTTTCTTCTGTTCTGGTTCTTCCTCCCATATTAGGAAGTTTTGTCAAATATTTACTGATCTTTTGTTTACTGAGGCATCTCAGTGGCTATAGTAGTGCATTTTGTGGAATGAATAGATGGTTGTTTGGCAGTCTTTCTTATTTCTAAAGCAGATACTGAAAATCTGTTATGAATGCCTATGACCTTGGTTAGAACTTGTCAGCCTCTCAGTTTTACTGTGGAGTGGTTCCAGGAGAGAGCTGGACCATTTTGTTTAATAACCTTCAAACATGAGTATGAAGAGAAAAAAAAAAAAAAAAAACAGACTTTTTCTCTTGGGCCTATTCCTAAAATGTGTCTCTAATCTCTGGCTGGATGGCAGGTGAGGACAGGTAATTCTCTCTCTAGAATCTGTAACCTGAGTGGGGAAAGGATGCTAGAGGGTCTCAGTCTTCCTTATCTAGACTTTCACTTAATACCAGTGTTTTCAAAATCACCTTGATTTGCTGTAGTTAAGTCAGTCGCTCAGTAGTGTCCAACTCTTTGCGACTCCATGGACTGTAGCCCACCAGGCTCATCTGTCCCTAGGATTCTCCAGGCAAGAATACTGGAGTCGGTTGCCATTTCCTTCTCCAGGGGATCTTCGTGACCCTGGCATCAAACCCAGGTCTCCCACATTGCAGGCAGACGCTTTAACCTCTGAGCCACCAGGGAAGCCCTAAACCCAGTGTCTCTGGCTCATTTTATCTAGAGAGTAAAGCCATATTGCCTACTGGGCTTCAGGAGATGTCTTATTCTCTATGGGTTGGGGAGGAAATCTAGATATGGCACTGCCTCTTATACCGCTTTCAACTAATCTATACATAGAAGCACTTTGCACCCACTCTCAGTTTGAAAGATTTAGTATACAAAGTTAGAGAAGTCTTAGTTACATTTAAATTTGAAAATAACAGTAATTTTTTTAGAATAAGTATGACTCAATGTGAATTTCAGAAAAACAGTAAGTGTATTTTTTGAGTAAGTATGCCCTGTATCTTGCTTGGGACACAGAAATACATCCAATAGTTATAATTTTCATATTTAACTGAGAGTTTTTTATTTTACCTGTCAAGTCCACCAGGTGGCCAAAGTATTGGAGTTTCAGCTTCAGCATCAGTCCTTCCAATGAACATTAAAGACTGATTTCCTTTAAGATTGACTGGTTGCCTCTCCTTGCAGTCCCAGGGACTCTCAGGAATCTTCTCCAACACCATAGTTCAAAAGCATCTTTAGTGCTCAACTTCCTTTATAGTTCAACTCTCACATCCATACATGAGTACTGGAAAAACCATAGCTTTGACTAGACAGACCTTTGTTGGCAAAGTAATGTCTGTCCTTTTTAACATGCAGTCTAGGTTGGTCATAACTTTTCTTCCAAAGAGTAAGTGTCTTTAATTTCATGGCTGCAATCACCACCTACAGTGATTTTGGAGCCCCCAAAAATAAACTCTGCCACTGTTTCCACTGTTTCCCCATATATTTCCCATGAAGTGATGGTTCCAGATGCCATGATCTTAGTTTTCTGAATGTTGAGTTTTAAGCCAACTTTTTCACTCTGCTCTTTCACTTACATCAAGAGGCTCTTTAGTTCTTCTTTGCTTTCTGCCACATGGATGGTGTCATTTGCATATCTGAGGTCATTGATATTTCTCTCAGCAATCTTGATTCCAGCTTGTGCTTCATCCAGTCCAGCATTTCTCATGATGTACTCTGTCAGTTCAGTTCAGTTCAATCGCTCAGTCGTGTCCGACTCTGCGACCCCATGAATCACAGCACACCAGGCCTCCCTGTCCATCACCATCTCCTAGAGTTCACTCAGACTCACGTCCATCGAGTCCATGATGCCATCCAGCCATCTCATCCTCTGTCGTCCCCTTCTCCTCCTGCCCCCAATCCCTCCCAGTACTCTGTAAGTAAGTTAAATAAGCAGGGTGACAATATATAGCCTTTATGTACTCCTTTCCCGATTTGGAACCAGTCTGTTTTTCCATGTCCAGTTCTAACTGTTGCTTCCTGACCTGCATACAGATTTCTTAGGAGGCAGGTGAGGTGGTCTGAAATTCCCATCTCTTTCAGAATTTTCCACAGTTTGTTGTGATCCACATAGTCAAAAACTTTGTCATACATAAAGCAGAAGTTCGTGTTTTTCTGGAACTCTCTCACTTTTTTTATGATCCAACAGATGTTGCCAATTCGATCTCTGGCTCCTCTGGCTTTTCTAAATACAGCTTGAACATCTGGAAGTTTACGGTTCATGTAATGCTGAAGCCTGGCTTGGAGAATTTTAAGCATTACTTTGCTGTCATGTGAGATGAGTGCAATTGTGCAGTAGTTTGAGCATTTTTTGGCATTACCTTTCTTTGGAATTGGAACAAAAACTGACCTTTTCCAGTCCTGTACCCACTGTTTAGTTTACCAAATTTCTGGGAGCTGACTGTGGCTCAGATCATGAACTCCTTATTGCCGAATTCAGACTTTAATTGAAGAAAGTAGGGAAAACCACTAGACCATTCAGGTGTGACCTAAGTCAAATCCCTTATGATTATACAGTGGAAGTGACAAATAGATACAAGGGATTAGATCTGAAAGACAGAGTGCCTGAAGAACTATGGACAGAGGTTTATGACACTATACAGGAGGCAGTGATCAAGACCATCCCCAAGAAAAAAGAATGTAAAAAGGCAAAATGTTTGTCTGAGGAGGCCCTACAAACAGCTGTGAAAATAAGAGAAGCTAAAGGCAAAGCAGAAAAGGAAAAGATATACCCATTTGAATGCAGAGTTTCAAAAAATAGCAAGGAGAGATAAGAAAGCCTTCCTCAGTGATCCATGCAAAGAAACTGAGGAAATCAATAGACTGGGAAAGACTAGAAATCTCTTCAAGAAAATTAGAGACACCAAGGGAAATTTTCATGCAAATATAGGCATACAGGTATGGACACAGTAAAGGGCAGAAATGGTATACCTAACAGAAGCAGAAGATATTAAGAAAAGGTGGCA
This sequence comes from Budorcas taxicolor, assembly GCF_023091745.1. Classification (NCBI taxonomy): domain Eukaryota; kingdom Metazoa; phylum Chordata; class Mammalia; order Artiodactyla; family Bovidae; genus Budorcas; species Budorcas taxicolor. Next base: position 187,063,991 of record NC_068910.1, read on the forward strand.
AGAATACACAGAAGAATCAGCCATAGGCATATATTAATATATATCCCCTTTCTCTTGTAACTGAAGTCCTTGTGGTGTATTTAAAATTTTTAAGATTTAGTTTTAAAGATATTCCTTCCTATGATATTTTGAATTTTTCTATGCTATTTGTCTAGGAATAAATGAATTAACAGAATTAACATTTTTATTTTGTTCTAAGAGTTTTCTCTTGATTTTAAACATAAATTATGAAATAACTATATCTGTAGAAAACTTTTGCTTTCATATTCAACTCAACTAAGATGGATAATTAAATACTCTAACGATGCAATTGTTTAAATAAATTTAACATGAATCACTTAATTATCTGATGAACATATATGGAAACTAAGAAAAGCTTTAGTAGGCTTGTTTCTTGTCATACAAACAGAGATGCTATCAATGGCTTTCAGGCGTGCATGCTAGGTAGCTTCAGTCATGTCTGATTTTTTTGTGACTCCATAGACTATAGCTTACCAGGCTCCAATATCCATGGGATTCTCCAGGCAAGAATACTGGAATAGGTTGTGGTGCCCTCCTTCAGGGGAGCTTTCTGACCCACGGATAAAATCATGTCTCCTGTGTATCCTGCATTGGCAGGCAGGTTCTTTATCACTAGCACCACTTGGGAAGCCCCAGTAACTTCAACCCTAACCAATAAAGTCAGGATCATTCTCACACTGTTAGAGAAATACTTAACAATGGAATGATTTTCTTAAATTTGCACCTGTGTGCATTCTTAATCATGTCTGACTCTTTGTGACCCCATGGACTGTAACCTGCCAAGCTTCTCTGTCCATAGAATATTCCAGGCAAGAACACCGGAGTAGATTGACATTTCCTTCTCCTGGGAGTCTTCCCAACCAGGAATCAAAGCCAAGCCTCCTGCATTAGTAGGTGGATTTTTTACCACTGAGCCACCTGGGAAGCCCATATTCTCACCTGCTGCTGCTGCTGCTAAGTTGCTTCAGTCGTGTCCGACTCTGTGCGACCCCATAGATGGCAGCCCACCAGGCTCCCCCATCCCTGGGATTCTCCAGGCAAGAACACTGGAGTGGGTTGCCATTTCCTTCTCCAATGCGTGAAAATGAAAAGTGAAAGTGAAGTCGCTCAGTCGTGCCTGACTCTTAGCGACCCTATGGACTGCAGCCTACCAGGCTCCTCAGTCCATGAGATTTTCCAGGCAAGAGTACTGGAGTGGGGTGCCATTGCCTTTTCTGATATTTGCACCTAGTAAACTCCAAAATACATGAGCATTTTTAGTAAATTAAGTGGAAAGATTCTTTCATTTGCCTTAGGAGACATTGCAGTACATGCTCCAAAAGATAAATGAAGAGAGTTGAAATAGAGAAAAAGAATGAGCATTTGTCAAACCAAAATTGAAGGCAGCAGGCAGTAAATTGGATTTTCTTTTACAATAACATGTAGTTCACCTTCTATCAGTGTAACAAATATTATAATATATACTTTATGACATCATATCTTTCATCTATTGTTGTTGAAATTTTAAGAATAAGATGGGCTGGGTCCTCATTGTTGTTGTACATTTCACTGTTAAGCATGCAACATTTGTTTCCTTAAGGATTTTTTTCCCCACAGAGAAAATATTAGCCATCATGTGTCATCTCAAATACAGAATAGTGCTATCAGTAATCAATTCAGGTTCAAAGGAGTCTGTGAATCACAGTGTTGAGCCTGCTCGAGGTACTTATCATCTCTCACAGCTCAGCTGTTCTCAACTGCAAGGAAAAACACCACTAGGGTATTTTGTTGTCTTTTTTCCCCTAGATGCTAAAGCATAAATGTAAGAATGAGGAAGAAAATAATACTGCATCTTTCATCAAATCCCAGAAAGTACCTCCCAACTCAGGTGATGTGTAAGAACACAACACAATTAAGTGGAAAAGTATTTTCCCCAGAAATTTTAGGAAATGTTTGTCCTCATTTTTTTTTTTTTTGCCATTTTATAAAGAGATGCTAAGTGATTTATAATTAGTGATGAAAAATAGCTGTGAGTAGTCTCACCTGCCCTTCAAGAGAAAGAAAAATGTGGTTTTCTTGGTACTGCATTTTCAAGCTAGAGTGAACTGTTTGATGCAAAGAATTTTAAAAATTGAAATAGCCCCCAGCATTAAAAGCTAAAAGCTGAAATTTATATGGCTCAGATGGGAAAGAAACTGCGTGCAATGCAAGAGACCCAGGTTCGATCTTTGGGTTAGGAAGACCCCCTGGAGAAGGACATGGCAACCACTCCAGTATTCTTGCCTGGAGAATCCAATGAACAGAAGAGACTGGTGGGCTATGGTCCATGGGGTCACAGAGAGTCAGACACGATTGAGTGACTAGCACTCATTCACTCACTCACTTGCTTTTTAAAAGAAAAAGCATAGTGCCTATGTTGAAGTTCACTATTCTCTACCTAATCTGCTGGTTATTGATATAATTGTATGTAATTCTCACAATCCTCCATGCATGGTATTTTTACTGTCATTTTACAGACCAGAACAATGAGTTTTTAGAGAGGATAATTAACCTCTCAGTGTTTACTGATTAATAAGCACTGCAGAAGGAATTTGCACCAAGATAGACTGATTTGAAATCTATGCTTGTCCACTGCAGTACACCAAGTCACATATAGAATTTGGTTCAATCATTTGTCATCTGAAAAAAAATGCATAGCATCAAAGTTGAAAATTATGTTTTATTTAATGGACAAAACAGCAGACTTAAATATGAGACACAGTACCTTAGATAGCTCTGAGAGACTGATCTGAAAAGCCAGTCTCAGAGTTATCTGGAGAAGCCAGGATACGTAGGAGCTTTTGCAACAAAGACCAGGTAGTCAGAACTCCAAGAGATTACAGTTATTTAAAGAAAATGAGTCATCTCAAGTTAAAGAATTTAGTACTTTTCTTTGTATAAAAAGATGCAAGAGCCTGATTTCATTTGAAACCAGGGATCTGGGGCCAGTGTCCTGTGCTTTCTCATCCTCATCTCAGCATACACTGTTGTGAGAAGCTGCAGCAAGTGACTGCTAGATGCAGGCACCCTGTTTCTGTTTCGAGTTTCCATGGGACTCAGAGTTGGGGGACTTAAACGCGATGGCTTGATGGTTTCCAATCCTTTGTTTACTGATATGGCAGGCAATCTTTCTTTTCCTCATTGATACATTCACTAATCCATTTATGAAAAGGACAGTTGCTTATAAGTATTTAAACACTGAACTGCCTCATGGCTGATAAGGATATTTTTGTATTTATCTGAAAGTTTCAGGGACATTATTTATGATGATTGGAATACTAAAATATTTTAAATGATCCCCCAAAGACCGAATTTATCTGTTCCTTGAGGAGCTAATTCATTACATGGAGGAGATAGATAGATAGGTGGATAGACAGATGATAGATAGACATATAGATAAATACAGAGAGATGACATTTGGAGTGACTGCTATGAGGAATCAGGAGACAGATATATTCATGAAAGGAAACTGCCCATATGGCCCTTCTTTCAGAGACTTCAGTAAAGATTTCAATTACTTTGTAGCATTAATTACTTTTATCATTGCTTTTGAAGATGACAATGCTCTGTGATAAGCCATAAGGAGGCACAGTTTTTTGCGGTAATACTGAAAGCTTATTAGATGTCAAGCATGATTCTAGATGTTAGGAATACAAAAATGAGAAAAATAATGAAAACAATGTAATCCCTGCCTTCAAGAAGGTTTCAGTTTAGTAAGGGAGAGGGATGTATAATAACACATAATCGTGCAAATAAACGTACAGTCACAATTTTCATAAGATTGTAGGGGAACTATAATAGGATATTTCAATAAAGATGATAAAAGAGGAGATATTTTAGGTCCAGGCAAATACCATGCCAAGAAAATAATACTGAAACACAATACCAAGTATAAAGAGTTAAAGATTATGGGCAGAGAAAATTGCCTGTGAGAAAATCCCTGAGACATGTGACTGAAGAGAAAGTGAATGTAGACAGAGAATGTAAAGACCAAGGGGATAAATCAAGAAATGAGGCTGCTTGAGGGGGTAAGAGTTTAATCCAACAAAGCCTAGAATTTAATGCCATAGCCTCTTCTCTTCCTCTATCTACTGTTTGCCAAGCGTTGCTCTAGGTTCTAGAAATGTAACAGTGAATTCAACAAAGTCCCTGCTCTTATGAGGTTCCTATTCCAGTGAAAAAGAAATAGACAATAAAATGATTACACACATATATGTGTATGTGTGTATGTGTGTGAGGTGATAAATGGTATGAAGACAAGTAGAGCCAGGTAATGGACTGGACCTGAGCAGGGTTGGCTGTATTATAGCTAATGGATCAAATATGGCCTGTGGCCTGATTTTGTACAGCCTGAAAGCTAAGAATGGTTTTATATTTAACATTTTATATTGTGAAAATAACCCCTTACTCCAAATGCAATGGAGACTGTATGTGGCTTGTGATACCTAAAATATTTACTTCTTGGCCCTTTGCAGTAAATGTCTACCAACCCTGAATTTGAGAACGGAAGGGGATGCTATTTTTGTTTCATGGGAGTGAAAGTCCTCCTTGATGCTTGAACAAAGACCTCTTTGAGGTGAAACAGAATCTTTTCTCCTAAACGAGGTGATCTGTTTTAGAGGCAGAAAGAACAGCAGTGCAAAGATGCTGAAATGAAGGACTCTTGTGCTCCAGGAAAGCTAATCAACCAGTGCTATCCTAACAGTGAGTGATAGATGATTATAGAGATTAAGCCAGAAGCAATAATATGTTGGGCTTCCTCAGGCTCTTGGATATTATTCCAAGTGTGAGGGTGTTAGGGGAGTGTGTAATTTCCTCAGTTCTGTCTCGTCACAACAAAAATTTGAAGCAACGGATGTTAAAGGCATCAGTGCGTCACAGCTCTCAGTGTTACAGCTCTATGGTACAGCTCAGTTTTATTTAAAAAATAAAGGAAAATACATCTTCGAGGCATGAGGGCATGCAGACCCAAAAGATGGGAAGAGAAGAGAGAGAGAGAGAGCGTTGTGTGGGGTGGGGGAAAGATAGAGAAAGAGAGGGACCCCCTTGATCCTTTGGCTCCTCTTTCTATGTTTTTTCTCCTCCCCTTGGGCCTGCCCTATGTAAACTGGGGTAGCCAGGAATGATGTTTGTTCTACCTGAGGTCCTCACTCCGGTCCTCGGACCTTTCTTTGTTCTATTTTTGTGGGCTTTTCCCTTCCTAGTCTTTTAACCACCGCCATTCTGGACTCCTTTTTTTCTATTCTAACTACCTAACAAGGGGAAACCTTTGGATGATTGATGACAAGGAAGTCATATGATCTAATTAAATTTTTAAGGGAATAGTCATATAGAAAGAGGCTCTAGGGGCCAATGTGGAAGCAAGGAGAATGACCATGAAGTTATTACGATTGTGGAGAGAGAGAGATGATGTGGCTGGTCCTAAGATGGTAACACTGGAAAAAGTTAAGAGGTGAAAAGTGGTTGGACTCATGATATATATATATATATATTTAATTAAGCCTGGTGGAATTTTATTATGAATTAAATGTGGGGCATGAGAGAAAGCAGAGTAAATGTCAAAGGAGCTTGTTCTGAAAGGAAACAGAAAAATATGGTGATGTCAGGAGATGTGTGATCATGGTTATTTTTATTTTGTTTCATTTTATTTTACATTTTAGAGGAAAATTACTACCCATGTTTGAAAGCTGGTGAGAATGATTCTGCACAGAGGAGAAAAAATTATTTTGAAAGTGGGGGAGATACTTGTTAGAGTGGAATTCTTTCAGAGATAAGAGGAAATAGGATGAATTAAAAAATTGGTGAAGTTTACCTTAAACATAGACACAGGCAATTCCTGTGTTCAAATTGAAGAGGAGGCAGTATGTATATATTTGTGTGCTTATAGTGGGAGAACAGAGAAAGTAACACTGATTATTTTATTTCTTTGAATTCCTAAGCAAGGTCACTAGCTGAATGAGGGGTCCATGTAGGGTTAGCAGTAGAAAGCAAGAGAAAAATGTAAAACACATGGCTCCGAAAGAAGGAAAATGAATTTGCTAGCTACATAGAGTAGAATAGCTGTAAGTATATCAGGAATATTTTTTGAGCTAACAACAAAACACTTGTTTTCCAGCATAGTTAAAACTTATATTCCTAATGAAAGCAGCTCTTTTGCCCTTTTCCTGTTTGACCATTTTTGTTCCCCTGTAACTAGAGTACATCATGAGAAACGCTGGACTGGAAGAAACACAAGCTGGAATCAAGATTGCTGGGAGAAATAGCAATAACCTCAGATATGCAGATGACACTTCCCTTATGGCAGAAAGTGAAGAGGAACTAAAAAGCCTCTTGATGAAAGTGAAAGAGGAGAGTGAAAAAGTTGGCTTAAAGCTCAACATTCAGAAAACGAAGATCATGGCATCTGGTCCCATCACTTCATGGGAAATAGATGGGGAAACAGTGGAAACAGTGGCAAACTTTATTTTTGGGGGCTCCAAAATCACTGCAGATGGTTATTGCAGCCATGAAATTAAAAGACACTTACTCCTTGGAAGGAAAATTATGACCCAACTAGACAGCATATTAAAAAGCAGAGACGTCACTTTGCCAACAAGGGTCCATCTAGTCAAGGCTATGGTTTTTCCTGTGGTCATGTATGGATGTGAGAGTTGGACTGTGAAGAAAGCTGAGGGCCGAAGAATTGATGCTTTTGAACTGTGGCATTGGAGAAGACTCTTGAGAGTCCCTTGGACTGCAAGGAGATCCAACCAGTCCATTCACAAGGAGATCAGCCCTGGGTTTTCTTTGGAAGGAATGATGCTAAAGCTGAAACTCCAATACTTGGGGCACCTCATGCAAAGAGTTGACTCAGTGGAAAAGACTCTGATGCTGGGAGGGATTGGGGGCAGGAGGAGAAGGGGATGACAGAGGGTGAAATGGCTGGATGGCATCACCAACTTGATGGACATGAGTTTGGGTGAACTCCCGGAGTTGGTGATGGACAGGGAGGCCTGGAGTGCTGCAATTCATGGGATCGCAAAGAGTCGGACACGACTGAGTGACGGAACTGAACTGAACCTGAAAAGAACTCAATTATAAGTATGAGATCTACTAAGTAATTTAACTTAACCTGACTTATGTTCTCCTGAAGGCATATTGCATGTTGTCTAGCCTGTTGATTCTTTTACTTAGATAAAAAGTGGTGAGAATGAAGAATTTAAGTAGTTAAAAAATAACTATCCCTCTATTTCCAATAGCCCCCTTAACAATTCTGCAGGCAGATCATGCAGGCAAGGTAACATCTGAAGAAAGAATCAGCTGGTCAGCACACTGTGGAGAATGATGCAGAACCCAGCTTCCTGACTCAGTGATTCACTGAGATTCTTCTCCCATTTTCCCCTTTAAATGTTGCCATGTCTGAGGAGAATCTTCAGAGTTGGTCTTGGGATATGTTGTTCAGGTGCTCAGTTGTTTCCGACTCTTTGCGATCCCATGGACTGCAGCACACCAGTTTCCCTGTCCTTCACTATTTACTGGAGTTTGCTCAAACTCATGTCCATGGAGTTGATGATGCCATCCAACCATCTCATCCTTTGTTGCCCCCTTTTCCTGCCCTCGATCTTTCCCAGCTTGAGGATCTTTTCCACGCATGCACCTTATCCCCAGATTGCCAGCTTTTCTGATTTTTCCTTTCTATTGACACTTGTCTCTCAAATTATTGACTTTCATTGGTGAGCAGCTGAACTTGAATTCCATGACACTAGCTCTTGAGCTCATGAGCTGAGACTAGTATGTGTTATTTCTGTGCAAGTATACACACTGTGTTAATAACAGTCAGGGAGGGCTTCAAGCAAATTGTATGTATGTTGCATTGTATTTTCCATTTGTGTATAGAAGCTATTTTGCACCAGAGTGAAATTTTAGAGACAAAATGTGAGGGAGCACATGTATAAACACAGGTATACAGAAAGGGAGATAAATTGGTACAAATACATATTTGAGGGTTTACAATGTGTCAAGTGTTTTATGAGTGGCATGTTTCATTTAATCTTCACAAAACTCCTACCACAGGCATTATTATTTCTTCTTTTGAAAGCACAAGAAAATTTCACTGAAAGAGCATACAACTAGGATTTCCCTGGTGGTCCAGTGTTTAAGAATCTGCCCTACAGTGTGAAGAATGTGGGTTCCATCCCTGATGGGGAACTAAGATCCCACATGCTGTGAAGCAATTGAGCCCTCATCCCACAACTACAGAGTCTGTTTTGCCTCAACAAAGATCCTCAATAATGCTGAGAAAATCCTGCATGCCCCAACAAAAACCAGACATAGCCTAATAAATACATTTTTAAAAAAAGAGTATACAACCATAAAGTGGTGGATCCAAGATTCAAAACCAGTCAGTCTTGTTGTAAAGACAATCTGCCTCATAACTATATCATAACCACAGCTTTATTATTTTCCATAGATATTTCTAGAAGCATGTGTGTATGTGTGTGCGTGTTCAGTCATTTCAGTTGTGTCCAACTCTTTGCTACTCTATGGACTATAGCCCTCCAGGCTTGTTGGGCCATGAGATCTTCCAGGCTGGATAACTGGACTGGGTTGCCATGACCTCCTCCAGGGGATCTTCCTGACCCAGGGATCAAACCCATGTCTCTTGCATCTCCTGAACTGCAGGTGAATTCTTTATCACTGAGCAACCAGAGAAGCCCCTTCTAGAAACATAGTCTCCCCCAAATCCCAGGGTCTCCCATCCATCAGGATCATTGGTCTCACATGGGGCTGCCAAAGTCTTGCCTATATTATCCAATCCCACTTTTTCCTACAACCTCTACTAAAAAGTTAAGAAAACCCAAGACCTAATTTCAGAGCGGTCACTTGTGCAAAACAAATGACTGACATTGAGAGCAGAGGGGAAAATTATCCTTTGAACAACTCTGATTTCCTGGGTGTAGGCTTCTAGGATGACTGGGTCATGAACTAGGCCAAGCCCCCACACCGAGTTCAAAACAATCATTCCTTGAAGCTGTGTGCTTTCAGAAACATTTCTTTCTTCATTTATAAGCTTACAGGGATGAAAATCTGTTGGATGACAGGCAACCTGCCCTTTCAAAACTCCTTAAGGACACTGGGGATTTTGCAGCCATCTGGAATTTGCTGTCATGCTGTGATTTCTGCAGGTTTGTTTAACTTTTAATCTCTCCAGTCACATCATTTATTATTCACCCTATGCATAATTTTTGCATTATATAGTCATTTTTTCTCTTTAAAAAAAACAGTGGGTTGAAATTGCTCAATTTAATCACAAATGTGATTCTGAAAGAACTCAAAGTCTTAAAGGGTATTCCTTCTTTTACATTTTAAAAATGTGTTTTGGCTATAACAGATTTGTTGTTCAGAAATTAAATCCCATCCTCCTCCAAAGGAATGCAATATAAAAAGGTTTGAATGAGGGCTAGGTAATTTCAGGATTCATTATGAACAACTGAGAGAACTTTAATTTTATTTACTATTTATTAATGCTTAGATTTTAGCTGTTTCTCTTGTTTCTAAGCCATAGAATGTTAAGACTAAAAAGAGAATTGCTGAGTATATAATTATGGACAGGGCATATGCCCCAAAATGAGTTTGTTAAAGACTAATTCACAAACTTAATCTGTTTGCCTAAAACTTATTTTTTGAATGCTGTGGTGTCTTTTTTCTTTTCTCATAATTTTCATTTTAATAATTTTAATCCTAGAAACACTTTCTGGTTTTTTTCACAGCAGTTTCAGCAGTTCCCTAGCACCCCCATCATCATTTGCGTGGGGGTGGGGTGGTAGGGTGGATTGCATATAACACAATAGCTAATTTTTTATCATTTTGTTTCATATTTCAAATGTTGTTCTATCCTGTTGTATAAATACATCACAAAACTTATACCATTTTGTTTTGGATGAGTATTTGGTTTTTTTTCCAGTTTATATTACTGTAATAATAATGCCAAAAACCATTGCACATATACTGGTTCATATGTCCAGTTTCTCTAGGATGTAGTCCTTCTAGTTGGGATATGTATGTCTTCAAAGAACATAATTATGCCCTCTTTCCCAGATGGGTGAACCAGTTATACACTGGTGTATTTGCATCAGATTTATACACTCCCACCATCATGGTCAACATTTCTCATGTTTCCCATTCTCATTGGTACTTGGAACTGATAAACCTTAAAAATTTTATCCAGTCAATGTTTCTCTATAGGCATTTCATTGTCATTTTAGTTTTCATTTCTGTTATTACTAATGAAGTTGAGCACACTTTTGTAGTTTTATGACTATTTGGAGCATCCTGTTTGTGAACTAGTTCTTTTTTGAGATTTTGCTACTGCTTTTAGGTTATATCTTCTTTTTATCAGGCAGAATCAAAAGCTAAAAGTGAAACACTATTAAATTTTTAGAAGAAAATATAGAAGTGTATGCTCCTGACCTAAGGGAAGGAAAGATTTTCTGAATGATACACAAAATATTTAATGTAAAGGAGAAGATTGATCCGTTAAACTTAAGGTTAGAAATTTTACCAAAGACACTTTAAATGGAGTATGATATTTGTAACTTATATAACTGAAATAAATGATAAACTCCCACTTTTAGTAATTTAGTGGGCTTGCTCCAACCAATTGAAATATGCCAAAGTCAAAGAGATGTTAGATTTCCTGACATGGGGGAAGGAGAATGACGAAAGGAGAATCGGGGCTGTGACTTTACCTGATGACCCTCATGGAAATGAGACTAGTGGGATAGAAGTTAATTTCTAATATCCTCTGGATTTTTTTCTTTCTTCTTTCTTTTCCATTAGCCAACTGGATTTAGCCTTTACTTCTTCAGTTATCCTTGAAGGTCACTTCCTTTTTTGTGGAAGGTGATGAATGAGCTATTAGGAAAATCTCTTTCACTTGCCCAGAGTTAGTCCACAAGACTCCTCTTTTCCTTTCTCTCTCTTTTTTTTTTTTTTTTAGTTTGTTTGCATTTATTTTTATAGGCCATGTTTTAAAGTCTCTGTTCAGTTTGTTACAATTTTGCTTTTGTTTTATGTTTTGGCTTTTTGACCATGAGGCATGTGGGACACTAGCTCCCCAAACAGGGCTTGAACCCACATCCTCTGCATTGAAAGGCAAAGCCTCAACCACTGGATGGACATCGAAGTCCCAGTTTGTATGCATTTAGAATCATAGCTAGAAATATTTCCCCAGCATTTATGTTTTTCACTCATATGTATATGTTTTATATTTTACATCTAGAATTGAGATATTTATCCTGGTATACAGTACAGAATGAATGTAGTTTTATCTTGCTTACCATACAAAATTCAGGTGTCCTAGCACCACTCATTGCATTGTTTTAATTACACATATTTTACAGTATTTCTAATAGAGCCATTTAGTACCTGATGTCCCTTAAAAGCCAAACTCTCTGGCAACCATTGCCTCAGATTCAGCCCTGTTCACTATTGTTTCATTGATATCCCATAGAGATGGTGTGGTAAGTTTTATGAATTGAATATGTTGCACCCAAATTCATATGTGAAATGTCTAATGTCATATGTCTAATGTCCAATGTGATGATATTTCAAAGTGGGACCTTTGAAAGGTCATTAGGCCATGATGGTAGAACTCTCATAAGATTAGTGCTTTTGTAAGCGGAGACACAGGTGATCTATCTCTACCACGTGAGGAAATAGCAAGAAGGCAGCTGTCTGTAAATGAGGAAGAGAGCAGTCATGAAGAACCTGGACATGATGACCAGATCTCAGAGTTTCAACCATCAGAACTATGAGAAGTCAATGCATGTTGTTTAAGCCACCCAGTCTATGGTGTTTTGTTAGAGTAATCTGAATTGAACTGACTAAAGTCTACCACAGATGTCCATATCCCAAACCGTGGAACTTGTTAATATGCTATAATATATAGCAAAGTGAAATGAAGATTGCAGATTTATTAAGATTGCCAATCATCTGAAATTATCCTGAATTTCCTTTTTTTTTCCTTCAAATTTTAAACTTTTTATTTTGTGTTGGGATATAGCTGATTAGCAATGTTGTGGTGGTTTCAGATGAACAGTGAAGGGACTCAGCAATCCATATATATGTATCCATGCTTCCCAAAAACCCCCTCCCATCCAGGCTGGCACAGAACATTGAGTAGAGTTCCATGTGCTATACAATAGGTCTTTGTTGGTGATCCAATTTAAACATTGCAGTGTGAACCTAACCTCCCCAAACTCCCTAACTATCCCTCCCCACTGGCAACCATACGTTTTCTAATTCTGTGAGTCTCTTTCTGTTTTGTAAGTAAGTTCTTTTGTATCATTTATTCTTAGATTTCATATATAAGGTATGTCATACAACATTTCTCCTTCTCTGTATGACTTACTTCACTCAGTATAACACTCTCTAGCTCCACCCACATTGCTGAAAATAGTATTATTTCATTCTTTTTAATGGCTGGATGAGTAATATTCTATTGTATATATGTATATGTTTTATTCTAATTTTTCTAAGTGGGCCCAATGCAATGACAAAGGTCTTTAAAAGAAGAGGGAAGCATAAAAGAAGGTCAGAGCAATTTAACGTAAGGACTCAACTCCCTGTGGACAGATTTTTTTTTTTTTTTTTTTACTGTGCTGGGACTCTGTTTCTGTGTAAGGGCTTTCTCTAGCTGCAATGAGTGTGGGCTTCTCATTGCGGTGGCTCCTCTTTTTTCAGAGCATGAAGTCTAGAGTGTGCAGGCTTCACCTTAGTGGCAATGCATGGGCTCATGCAGTTGCAGCTCAGAGGCTTAATTGCCTTTCAATATGTGGGAGCTTCCTGGATCAGGATTGACCCTCGGGATTGACCCTGCTGCCCCTGTATTGGCAGGCACATTCTTAGCCACTAGACCACCAGGGAAGTCTATTGTGGATGGATATGAAGGTTGAAGAAGTAGCTAAAAGTTGGAAAAAAGCAAAGAAATGAATTTCCCCTAAGAACATCCAGAAAGAAACTCGATTTCTGACACCTTTATTTTATACAGCGAGATTTGTGTCAGAAGTCAACATACCAAAGGTAAAAAAATAAACTTATGTTGTTTCAAACGATTAAGTTATGGTAATTTGTTACAACAGCAATAGAAAACAGATACAGGTAATCTTATTCTATTTGAGCTGGCTATCCCTTTCTGTTTTCTTCTTTTATTGCACATATATCATTGCCATGTTTTGGGGAAAGAAGAAGTTCTCAAAATGAGAATTTAGTTGATTCTCTTAACTGGAGTGCTAATCATTTTCCCAGTAAGTTTTCTGCAGTTGTGAGATGTGTATTGGGTGTTACAGGAAGGCATATGTCTATATTGTTAACGCATGATTCGATTATTGGGTTTTTTGCTTCTGTGTAACTAGTATTGGGTACAAGGTCTTCAATCCTTCCTTTAATTTTCCTTTAACCATCTTTGCTTTGCTTTCAGTTCAGTTCAGTTCAGTTCAGTTCAGTCCTGCAGTCGTGTCCGACTCTATTGCGAACCCATGCCTGGCAGCATGCCAGGCCTCCCTGTCCATCATCAACTGCCGGAGTTCACCCAAACTCATGTCCATTGAGTCAGTTTTGTGATCCAGCCATCTCATCCTCTGTGGTCCCCTTCTCCTCCTGCCCCCAATCTCTCTCAGCATCAGAGTCTTTTCCAATGAGTCAATTCTTCGCATGAGGTGGCCAAAGAACTGGAGTTTCAACTTTAGCATCATTCCTTCCAAAGAAAACCCAGGGCTGATCTCCTTTAGAATGGACTGGTTGGATCTCCTTGCAGTCCAAGGGAATCTCAAGAGTCTTCTCCAACACCACAGTTCAAAAGCATCAATTCTTTGGCACTCAGCTTTCTTCACAGTCCAACACTCACATCCATACGTGACCACAGGAAAAACCATAGCCTTGACTAGACGGACCTTTGATGGCAAAGTAATGTCTCTGCTTTTGAATGTGCTATCTAGGTTGGTCATAACTTTTCTTCCAAGGAGTAAGAGTCTTTTAATTTCATGGCTGCAATCACCATCTGCAGTTGTTTTGGAGCTTTGCTTTCAGGCTCAAGCATTTATTTTCTGACAGCTTCTCTAGATTGTTTTTCTCTTGAGTTCACTCTGAGTAAGAAATATGAGTTCAGTCACTTCTAGTTGAGCAAAATATCCTTCTTGTTTAAAGTTAATCTTCTCTCCATTTACTTTTGTACAATGGAACATAGGAGGTGTTTTCTAATTAAGTTAATAAGCCATCCAAGAAACCATTTAATCCATCATGGTTAAGCCAAAAACTATTTTTAGTGTATCTTATATTCATATTCAGTATATATTACTTCCCTTTGAGTTCTGTTTTTAAAATTTATATTTATTCCCTTTTGACACAGGTAATAGCAACATCTCCAACAATAGTGACTGTTGTATGTAATTCTCCTAATTGTATTTGAATGCTTCATTTGGCATTCCTATTTTTGGCCACTTAGATTGTCCATCTTTTATGAAATCTCTGCAAAACTGTCTCAGTCTTCAAGGGTTTGTTCCCCAATTGCTCTTATTGGAGACTCTATGCATTAACAATATGACTCCATATACCTTATTGGATCAGGATCCCTCTGGATGATTCTCTTCATTTTTCTTTATATAATAATCTCTCAATAACCTCAGATATGCAGATGACACCACCCTTATGGTTGAAAGTGAAGAAGAACTAAAAAGCCTCTTGATGAAAGTAAAAGTGGAGAGTGAAAAAGTTGGCTTAAAGATCAACATTCAGAAAACGAAGATCATGGCATCTGGTCCCATCACTTCATGAGAAATAGATGGGGAAACAGTATCAGACTTTATTTTTTTGGGCTCCAAAATCACTGCAGATGGTGACTGTAGCCATGAAATTAAAAGACTCTTACTCCTTGGAAGGAAAGTTATGACCAACCTAGATAGCATATTGAAAAGCAGAGACATTACTTTGCCAACAAAGGTCCATCTAGTCAGGGCTATGGTCTTTCCAGTGGTCATGTATGGATGTGAGAGTTGGACTGTGAAGAAAGCTGAGTGCCAAAGAATTGATGCTTTTGAACTGTGGTGTTGGAGAAGACTCTTGAGAATCCCTTGGACTGCAAGGAGATCCAATCAGTCCATTCTAAAGGAGACCAGCCCTGGGGTTTCTTTGGAAGGAATGATGCTAAAGTTGAAACTCCAGTACTTTGGCCACCTCATGTGAAGAGTTGACTCATTGGAAAAGACTCTAATGCTGGGAGGGGTTGGGGGCAGGAGGAGAAGGGGACGACAGAGGATGAAATGGCTGGATGGTGTCACTGACTCGATGGAGGTGAGTCTGAGTGAACTCCGGGAGCTAGTGATGGACAGGGAGGCCTGGCGTGCTGCGGTTCATGGGGTCACAAAGAGTAGGACACGACTGAGCAACTGAACTGAACTGCACTGAATAATTTCTCTCCTGGCTTTAGTAATGCTTAAAACATCTTTTGAAACTTTCTCATCAAAAGCAACTAGACGGACTCATTTCTTTTTCTCTTTCTGCTCAGTTTTCCAAGTTCTCAAACACTGTCCTACGAGTTTGCATTCTTCTTTCACTTTAACAAGCTTGTTTTAGTTTATAACTCATTTATACTGTTTCACACATCTCCTGTTTTGAAGGCAAAACTACAGAAGCATATCTTAAAAGAAAATTCAATTTTCTTTGATTTCTTATAAAAATCTGCTTTATGGAAGGAGATTCTACCAGGCACATATGTTTCAAATTCTTTTACAGCCTTTGGTTATAAAAACTTTAAGAAGTTTTTTTCTCTACTGTATTCAAGAAGCTGGCATGTTCCTTTCATAATTAGGACCTCTTTTCTCCTGTTTTCTTTTTTACATTCTACCATAGTAAGCAGTAGTCACAGTATAGGTCTCTGAAATCTAAGCTCAAATTTAGGGCTTACCTGATTAATACTTTCAGAGGCAACTGAGATTCATGTAGTAGATGGCAAATATTTAGTCATGGACTAGCTATATGAATCTCACAGTGTAGTCTGCACACTTTAGTTTCTTTACTCAGCCACAAATAGAGTAAAAGCAGCAGAGGAAACTGCAGATTTAGACAATGAAGCTAATGCCTCTTACTCATAATACTTTTTATTTAGAGGCATTTTTACAAGTGAATGTGAAAGTGTTAGACACTCAGTCATGTTTAAATCTGTTAAAAAAAGAAAAAACAGATTTAATGTAAGTAAAGGAGAGGCGGCTTGTGGTCAGAGTATTCAATATTTCTGATTTCAAAGATGGGATCATGTTTTGGTGGTAAATTCTGTATTATGATCCTGTTTACAGTTTACTGATATCAGTTACAGTTGAGAATTATTAGGGTTAAGAAGCTAAATAATTTTGAGATTGTTTTGCTGTATAAGGAATACAAATATACATATATATATATATACATGTATAGAAATATATACATATATGCAAATATATGCATATCTTTTATGATAATGGCAAGAATTAATGCGAGGCAGAAAACTTCAAGTTCATCACACGATTTCTCAGTGACTGAACTGATGGACTGAGAATTGGTGAGTCAGCAGTAGTGAAGAGTACCATGGCATGCATGGTGCTAGAAATTATGATCCATGATATTGGAAAGAGAGAGCATCAAGGAAGTAGAAATTTTAATATGAAGTCAAAAAGTAAAGGAACAAAGATAGCAATAAACAGTGAAACAAGAGAATATGATAGACGATCTTGGAAGAATAAGCAGTCAGTAGATTAGTGAATTTCTGGGGAAAAGTTTTCCTCAGTGCAGGACTAGATAGCAGATAAAAATCTTAACATTTTTTCAGATAAAGCTCTGAAGATGCTGAAACATTGCTGGAGATAAATGGAGGACTGTGGATAAGTGAGCAGGATTACTTGGATTAGAAAAATTGATATAGACACTAACAGTTAAGAGGCATGAAAGTGTAAAAAAGAGGAGATATAATGCTGGACCATAGAAAATGTTATTAGAAATAGTTCATATCTCCAGGGAATAATTCTTGCTGGATTTATCTTAAAATATTTCGAGTAGAAACTGTTTGAAGCACTTCCAAGAACAATAAAACACATATGGATACTTATCTTAAGGAATGTGTACATGAAACAATAGACTAAACGTTTCCAAGTTTGTTCTGTCCCCACACAAACATTAAACCACCAGAGACACAGACAAGCATACATATAACCACAGACAGAACCAAATGATACACAAGTACCTCAGAATAGAGAAGGCTATTTTCTCCTTATTCAAGTTCTTTGAATACTTACTTTAAGAATATTTAACAAAATGAGAAATATGCTTTTACTTCCAACTTTATGGTGAAGCATTTAGTTACTTGACAGCATTTTGGTCATTTAAATATAATTTACCTATACTAATTGAGAAAACAGTCCTTCTATCAACAGTCTAGGTGTACAATTACTCATTTTGGTGTTTGTACCATTTATAATGTCAGCTGATGTCATGTTTGATTTAGTTTAAAGAGGATCCAAGAGAGTCTACTTCTGCAAGCAAATAAACTGGCTTCATTGGTATGTGTCAAAGCATGCTTCTTCTAAATGATTTTTAAAAACTGGTTCATTAACTTGTTTTTGGAAATTGCTTGCTGAATGAAGTGATATTGATGACTTAGAACTGCTCACATGGTTCATTAGCATGTCATCTGGGAAAGCTGAATTGTCTTGAATGAAATGATGTTTGTTCAACTATCCTCACAGATTGGTATGTGAGTGTCTGGGTCTGTATGTGAAAGTGTATGTATATGTGTGTCTGCGAAAGTATATATTTGCATAAACACATTGATTTTAATCTTGCCATATCTTGAGACAATATTATTGCCTTTCTTCTCATTTATGATTTTTTGATACAATATTTTTGGTTGACCTTAGAGTCGGACACGACTGAGTAACGTCACTTTCACTTTCATGCATTGGAGAAGGAAATGGCAACCCACTCCAGTGTTCTTGTCTGGAGAATCCCAGGGACGGGGGATCCTGGTGGGCTGCCGTCGCTGGGGTCGCACAGAGTCAGACACGACTGGGGCGACTTAGCAGCAGTAGCAGCAGTGATTCTAAAGGACAGTAGTGCAGTGTATGTGTGCGTTCTCAGTTGTGTTTGACTCTTTGTGACCCCATGGACTGTAGCCTGCCAGGTTCCTCTGTCCATGGGATTTCCCAGGCAAGAATATTGGAGCAGGTTGTTATTTCCTACCACAGAGGATCTTCCTGACTCAGGGATAGAACCCATGTCCCTTGAGTTTCCTGCAATGGCAGGCAGATTCTTTACTACTGAGCCAGCTAGGAAGCCCTGTAAAGGGATTCTAAAGGACAAATGAGCTATAAATAGATGCAATTCCTGGAGTATGGAAGATACTTAAGTGGGAAATGAATGTACTTGTTTAATATTGTATTCATGTTGGGGCTCAACAGATTAATATCAGAATGAGTCTTTCATAAGAGCTTTAGGTTTATTCATAATAAGTACAATTGAATACTATGGTCTCAATGCTAGTTCTGAACTCCCCTCCAAAATCATATGTTGGACTCCTATACGCAAGGTGGTGTTATTAGTAGATGAAGCCTTTTGGAGATCAATAGACAACGTTCATGGTTGGGATTAGTGCCCTTACAAAAGAGGTCCCACAGAGCCCTCTAGTCCTTCTGCCACATGAGGGCACATTGAGAAGACAACTGTCCATGAAGAATTAGGCTCTCATGTAATTTTGTGCCTTGATCTGGGACAGAGGTCCATTTAGCCAAAGCTGCGGATTTTCCAATAACCATGTATGAATATGAGAGTTGGACTGTAAAAGAAAGCTGAGAGCTGAAGAATTGATGCTTTTGAAGTGTGGTGTTGGAGAAGACTCTTGAGAGTCCCTTGGTCAGCAAGGAGATCCAATCAGACCATTCCAAAGGAAATCAGTCCTGAATATTCATTGGAAGGACTGATGCTGAAGCTGAAACTCCAATACTCTGGCCACCTGATGTGAAGAGCTGACTCGTTTGAAAAGACCCTGATGCTCAGAAAGATTGAAGGCAGGAGGAGAAGGGGATGACAGAGGATGAAATGGTTGGATGGCATCACCGACTCAATGAGTAAACACCAGGATTTGGTGATGGACAGGGAAGCTTGGTGTGCTGCAGTCCATGGGGTTGCAAAGAGTAGGACATAACTGAGCGACTGAATTGAACTGATCTGGGACTTTCCAGATTAAAGAACTGTGAGGGGATTAACTCATAGATTAAGGAGAACAAGGAGTCCATGATCTGCCACCCAGAGACCCAGGAAAGCCTGGGAATCAGGTGATGTAATTTCAGGCTTGGGATCCAAGGCCAGTTCAAGGACAAAAGAAGACTGAAGTCTCAGCTCAAGTAAGCAGGCAGGTAGGAAGGGGATGCATTCTTTTTTATTTTAATCAGTCCCTTAACAGATTGAATGATGCCCAGCCACATTGGGAAAAGCTGTCTACTGAATTCATTGATCTAAAGACTAATGTGATCTAGAAACACCATCATAGACACAACTAGAAATGATATTTAATCATGTTCTAGTCAAATTGACACATGAAATTAATTATGACAGACACTGTATTCATTTTAAAATGTGGTTTTTAACATTATAAAGTACTTGCATTGGTCACATTTAATGCCTTTTGCCTTGAGCTCTATGTTGGTATCAGATTTGCAAGCCCTTTTATTTTTTTGGTCTGGCAATATCTTTATATAATTAGTCATTTTCAGCCTATTCAAATTATGATATTTTAAACATGTCTCTTGTCCATAGTATTATTAGATTTTGTTTTAGGAGCCAATTTTGAAAACTTTTTCTTTACATAAGTAGGCATGCAGATTGGTGACTCTCAAGAAGAAAGTCAAAACATTGGAATAGAAATAATACTTAAAAGAATAATTCAAGGAACATTTCCAGAAATAAAAGACAATGTGAATCTCCACTTTGGAAAAGCCTACTGGTTATCAGGGGAAATTAACCAAGAACAAACAACCATTAAGATATATTTTAGTAAAAAATACAATACTATAAAGACAAAGAAAAAGTCCACAGCACCTCAGGCAAAGAGATAAAATAGATCAAAATCCTAAAAACATAAGAATGGCATCAAATTTCTCTGTAAAGGAAAATATGCAATGAAAGGCAATATGGGGCAGAAGTTTCAAGAAATTTAAGGAATTAAAATGAAAACTAACATCAGTTAAAGACAGTGCAGGCTAAGCTGTCCCAATTTCATGGGCATAAGAAAACAGGTTTGAATGTGTCACATGCAGGGAGCACTTTGCAAATGTTTCTAAGGAATCCTGTAAAGGATGAGCTTAAATTGTCTTCTTTTTCAACCAGTTTTTCCGTGGGTTGTTTTATTTCTTTATCTCATTTTTATTTTCAAATGTCTGATTTCCTTTTCTTCTTCCAAGTCCTTTATTAAGTCTTCATTTGAATCCACTCTCCCTTGGGAACCATGTAATTTAGTCTTTATTTCTTATATGATTTTTTCTTATTTTCATTTTACTTTCCTAAATCCATTCAACTCTCATTATATTATTTTAATTGTTTCTAGGTTTTGCTCAATTTTTCAACTTCTATATTTCTAGTTTGGGTTCCTTCTTCATATTCTCAAAATTTTTTGAAATTTTCAAAATCTTATTTGAGCAAGTTATTTTTCTCAGAATGTTCAGTTACAGTTATTTTCACCTCCATTGATGGCATTTTGCTAAGACTTCATCAACAGAAAAGCTTACATATTTTCTTTTTTCTCAGTAGTTTTTGCTAAAATATACGGTCTGATTTTTTTCTAATCTTGTTCATTTTTAGGCCTAGATATCTGGTTTAGGAGTTCTCATTTCTGTTAGCACCATGCTCTTTTCTGCAGGTTCTTTCTCGAAAGTGTTGCTGATTGTGGAAGGGGTATGAGAAAGGGTTGGTATATCTGGTTTCTCTCTTATTTCTACAGGGTCTTTAATTTCCCCTTCTGATATGCTTTTTTACCTTCATAACCTCATCTCTAAGAACTATTACTTTTTTTATCCTGAATATCAATCTTTTCCAGAACTATGCTTCTCTGAGGCTGCCACTTTCAGTCCTGCACACTTCCCTACTTTCCTTTAGCCAGTTATTGAACCACAAGTCCTAATCTGCATTTAGTAATTTACCATCTCACTTTGTGGCAGTTTTGTCTGTGCTTTCCATAAGTCCTTTCTTTCAGTATTATTTCACTGAGTTGTTGTTGTTGCTGTTTTTAAACTCCTCTCTCTTGTTCCCTTACTCACAGCTCTATAATGAAGGGAAAGCAAGGGCATGCTGGGATTTATTTTGTCCTATATTTACAATTAATTTGAAGATTATCATGTTTTCCCTCTTATGCTGTTGGTGGGAATGTAAATTGGTTCTGCCACTATTTGGAAAAGTACAGAGTTTCCTTAAAAAGCTAAAAATAGAGCTACCATTGTGGTTGTTCAGTCACTAAGTCATGTCTGACTCCTTGTGACCCCATGAACTGCAACATGCCAGGCTTCCCTATTCTTCACTATCTCTTACAGTTTTGCTCAAACTCATATCCATTGAGTCAGTGAAGCCATCCCACCATCTCATCCTTTGTCACCCTCTTCTCTTCCTGCTCTTAATCTTTCCTAGCATCAGGGTCTTTGCCAATGAATTGGTTCTTCACATCAGATGGCGAAAGCTTTGGAGCTTCAGCTCCACCATCAGTCCTTTCAATGAGTATTCACGGTTGCTTTTCTTTAGGATTGACTGGTTTGATTTCTTTGCTGTCCAAGGCTCTCTCAAGAGTCTTCTTCAGCACCATAGTTCAAATGCATCAATTCTTTGGTGCTCAGCCTTCCTTATGGTCCAACTCTCACAGCTAACATACAACCCTACTATCCCACTCCTGGGCATATACCCAGAGAAAAACATGATCCAAAGGAATACATGTATTGTACTGTTCATTGCAGTACTGTTTACAATAACAGTAATCTGCCTGCAATGTAGGAGACTTGGGTTCCATCTCTGGGTTGGGAAGATCCTCTGGAGAAGGGAAAGGCTACCCACTCCAGTATTGTGGCCTGGAGAATTCCATGAACTATATACAACATGAAGTCACAAAAAGATGGGCATGACTGAGCAACTTTCACTTCACTTACAATAACCAAGACATGGAAGCAACCTAAATGTGCATCAACAGAGGAATGGATATGGAAGAGGTGTTATATATATGCAATGGCATATTAATAACCAAGATATAAAAGCAACCTAAATATCCATCGACAGTAGAATGGATAAAGAAGAGGTGGTACACAATGACATATTAATCAGTCATTAAAAAGAATGAAATAATGCCATTTGTAGCAGCATGGATGGACCTAGAGAGTGCCATGCTGAGTGAAGTAAGTCAGGTAGAGAAGGAGAAATATGGTATGATATCCCTTATATGTGGAATCTAAAAAGACATGATACAAATAAACTTATTTATCAAACAGAAACAGACTCATAGACTTAGAGAGTGAACTAATGGTGCCAGAGGTCAGGGGAGGGGGAAGATAGGGAAAAGGAAAATTAGGGAATTTGGGATGAACTGGTACTCAGTGCTATATTTAAAATGATAACCAACAAGGACCGACCATATAGCACATGGAAATCTGCTCAATGTTATCAGCCAACCTGGATGGGAGGAGAGTTTGGAGAATGTATGTATGTATATGTATGGCTGAATCTCTTTATTGTTTACCGGAAACTATCACAACATTGTTAATCAGCTATACCCCAACACAAAAGTTAAAAAAATTTTAAAGTAGGAAACAAAAAAAATATTATCATGTTCTCTATCTTTTGGTAATGCTGAAGTTGTTGCCTGTGATGCAACTTGTTCTTAATTTCACATTTTGGGGGAGGAGGGGGAGTATAAGGAGGAAAATAAAATTGGATTTTACCAATTTTCTTCAAACCCACAAGTCATTGCAATAAAAATGTTTAAACGATATAAAGAAGGCAGAGTCACATTTGTGTCTTTACTGCTCATTCTTCTCCCTTGCACTCCCTAGGTAGATGTAACTACTGTAATTACATTGGTATGTTATAGATCATAACTATGTTTTAAAGTGTAGAAAAAATGCAATATTTTTAAATAAGTAAAAGATTCTATACTCAAATTATACAATTACCATTAGCTTTTTCATTTAATATTTCTTGATATTTCTTGTTAATATATATAGATATATATCATTCGTTCAAATGTTCCATGCTATTCCATTGTGTTTAGTAACATAACCTAGGTCAGTCCCTATAGGCGGGCCTTTAGTTTGTTTCAAAAAATTTACTATTATAAGAATTTAATAAAGATTATTTATCTAAATACTTAA
Source organism: Budorcas taxicolor (assembly GCF_023091745.1). NCBI lineage: Eukaryota > Metazoa > Chordata > Mammalia > Artiodactyla > Bovidae > Budorcas > Budorcas taxicolor. The sequence continues at coordinate 187,087,426 of NC_068910.1, forward strand.
GAGCATAATAGTATAAATGATCCAGATATATGAGTTGTCTTTGAAGTACACATTAAAAACATGATTGTTAAGGTACAGAGAATGTCTGTTCCTAAATGTAGCAGATGTAACCAAATTGCCCTAGGAAGTAGCTACAGTGGTATAAACTCTCTCCCAGTGCACTGGCCACACACTTGCAAACATTTGATATTAGTCATTGAGACTTATTCATCAATCTGATGCGTGATATATGACTTATTCCTTGTTTAACTTTTGTTGTTGCTGTTCAGTTGCTAAGTTGTGTTTGAACCTTTGTGACCTCATGGATTGCAGCACTCCAGACTTCCTTGTCCTTCATTATCTCCTGGAGTTTGCTCAAACTCATGTCCACTGTGTTGGTGATGCCATCCAATAATCTCATTCTCTGTTATCTTCCAAATTCCTACTTTAGTTGTGTTCTTCTTTATGTTATTTCAAATTTTATCTCTTATTCTTGAATTATTTTTGTACTCTTTTCCATATCCTTTGTAAAATCTTTTGCTTTGGTTTGAAGGCATTCCCTAGTAATCAGAATAGTAAGGTTTTCTTATATCAGTTGACATATTTCCTCATTCTGCTGTCTATTTTTCAATTTTGTTTACATCATGTCTCATCATGAAAGCATTAGTTTCTCAGTCGTGTCTGACTCTTTGTGACTCCATAGAGAGTAGCCTGCCAGACTCCTCTGTCCATGGAATTCTCCAGGCAAGAATACTGAAGTGGGTTGCCATTCCCTTCTCCAGGGGATCTCCCCACCCTAGGGATCCAACCCGGGGTCTCCTGCATTGCAGGCAGATTCTTTACCATTAGTGCCACCTGGGAAGCCCCATCTAGAGTTTAGGTCTTCATATTCAGTGGAGAAATCATATTAGAGAAGAATCTTCATATCACTGGTACCAGCTTAAGAAACATATCATGGCTTGTGCATGCTTGCTAAGTCACTTCAGTCCTGTCTGACTCTTTGCAACCCTATGGACTGTAGCCCACCAGGCTCCTCTGTCCATGAGATTCTCCAGCAAGAATACTGGAGTGGTTGCTACCCTCCTCCAGAGGATCTTCCTGACCCAGGGATTGAACCTGCATCCCTAGGGTCTCCTGTATTGGCAGGTATGTTCCCTACCACTAGTGCCACATGGGAAACCCCCATATGATGGCTTAGTAGGCACAAAAGAATTCTTTACAGAGAGAAATTTTAGAGATATTAGGTTTTATGTTTGATATAATATTAGGTCTGTAGTTTCCTTCATATGAAACTCATGTTCAAGTTTGTTTGAGAGTTCAAAAGCTAAGGCCACTAGTTACTGATTGGAATGATGTCTTCTCCTATAATTTAACTGTTTGTACCATCAGGGTCTACCCAAGAAGAAGACTTCCCCAAAATTATGAATATAATAAGGTGTTCCATGAGAGGTCAACATTTGGATCCACTGGAATGTTCATATAATTTAGATAAAAACTAGTTATAAAAGTAAAAACTTCAAATATATAAATGATTAGGAAAGAAATATTGTATATAACTCTTTCTGTGCTAAGAAATATTTACCACCATCTTTTCTGAAGACAATAATTTTTGCATTATTAAGCTGTTCTGCCTTCTTATCACTGAATAAAAATTTTTAAACATATGTCAACAGTTGATTTTATTCATTAAGATCTATATTTCTCATTATCCCTTTCTATGTCTTTCTAATTAAAAATGTCATTTGCAAAATCTGAGGTTCTGAGTCTTTTATATAAACTTTTAATGTATAGTTGTCCATAAAAGACAGTAAAACTTGAAATATAGTTAGTGGGTTGATTGATTTGGTAAAGATGGGTTTCACTGACTTCTGTTGATATCTATGGATATCAATAAATTTACATTTTCCCTTTTGATCCAAGAATAGTAGCCTATGGATAGGAAATGAGGCAGTTCACTTTTTGAAGTAGCCCATATTTATTTCAGCTCTTATTGAGCTTTCCTTTTAACCTGCAAGTGTTTCTGAAATTAATTTGCTTGAATGATCTGGAATTCCACCCCAGACAGCATTAAAAGTCCTTTATAATTAGAATCATATAAAAGTGTGATAGCTAAAAGACAAATCTTTCCTGGTGATATACTATTAGATGATCTGATAATCAGAGTTTTTAAGAAAAAAGTGTAGGGCCTTGTGGGGCCTGGATAATCCCATGGAAAGGAGTTTGGTGGGATACAGTCTGCCAGGGGTTGCAAAGAGTCAGGCACAATTGAGCACCCACGTGCATGTACATAGTGCTTTGTGTCTTTCAGATGTATTATAATGTAACTTGGCTGTAATGTACATATTAAAAATATTTCTTGGGAGCTAGAAAGTGGCTAAACATACATAGTAAGGGTTGAAAATAATGTTTTCTCTACAAAATATTGCTTATTATATTAGTGCACAAAAGTTTAAAATGGATCATAACATTTAATCATCAGCACATTAAGATTTTATTGATGAGTTCATCAAAAGAACTGAATTTTAGTACAAACCTTCCTATTAAAAAGACAGTTTATGGAGAAGGAAATGCAACCCACTGCAGTATTCTTACCTGGGAAATCCCATGGACAGAGGAGCCTGGGAGGCTACTGTCCATATAGTCACACAGAATCTGAAACAACTGAGTGCCTAACACTAACACTTTCACACTCAGGATGGATTTTCTAACTCCAAGTCACCCTTTGAGGCACTGCCTCATTTTGTACTGCTGTGTATAAAAGTAAGGACTATTGTTAAAAGAAAAAAAAAGTTTATTTTACATGTGATTTAACAGGCAAATTCTTTATTTTGATTACTTTCCATAATTTTCAAGGCCATGTTACAAAATTGTCTTAACATTTTTTGTATGATTATTCTGGAACACTGCAGAAAGATTTTCTACTTTTTAGTAGAAAAGAAGTTTGAAAAGTAGCTAGTAGAATGCTTGATTCAATAGATGGGTTTCATTGACAGTTCTGTTCAAATCTGTGGATGCCAATACTGGCCAATCCCTTGGCACCTCTGTGCCTCAGCTTTTTCCTTACAGAATTGAGATATCATAAATTATAATAAGAAACTATCCTAGGTTCTTGGCTCACAGCTCCTTAATCTTGGAATTTCCTAAGCAATGAGACCTTAAAGATGTCTGCTATGTTATGTTAATGAGGTGACTTTTGGAAAGCACCTAAGGATGGATCCTGGCTGGCAGTGGAGCCAATTGTGTAATCAGAGAGTTGGAACTTTCAGTCCCACCCCTCCCCCAAACTCTGGGGAGGAGAGAGGAATGGGTGAGAGCGAATAACTAATAACTTATTTATTCACGTGTAAAGAAGCCTCCATGAAACCCCAAAAGAAGACAGTGTGGAGAGTTGATGAGCACCTGGAGATGCCGGGAAAACACCTGGAGATGTCTGGAGAGGGCATGGTGTCCCTCTGGTGTTCAAGAATTCTTTGGTGCTGTGTGAGGAATTCTCAGGTTGGGCTAGTGGTAAAGAATCTGCCGGACAATGCAGGAGACATAAAGAGATGTAGGTTTGATCCCTGGGTCAGGAAGATCCCCAAGAGAAGGAAACAGCAACCCACTCCAGTGTTCTTGCCTGGAGAATCCCTTGGACAGAGGAGCCTGGAGGGCTACAGAGTCTCAAAGAGTTGGACAAAGACTGAAGTGACTTAGTAAGCACAAACCTGTGAGGAAATAACTCCCACCCCACACACCTCACCTTGGAATTGGGTCCAAGAACTTAAGAAAACTCAAATTATTACACATAATGACCTCCCAATAATCTTTCTAGTATATCATTCAGCTTTCTTTAGGAAAAAAAAGAATCTTTTAATCATATTTATTTGGAGAATAAGACTAATACTAATATGACAATACTACTATTATCATGAGTAAGTTGCATGGAATAATCTTAGAAAAATGCCACAAAGTGTGCCTCCTTGGGAATACAGATTGATATTTTTTACCCTCAGGATATTGTTATTGTTATTTATTGCTTGATGATTCCTGGGAAGAAGAGTGAAGAATGGAACTTTTGAAAGCCAAGAAACTTGTAAAGAGATAAATGTCTAAAAATTCAGCCATTTTCTCCATTAATTTAAATTATATAATCCTACTTTATCTGGATAGGGCATGGAATAACATAAAAGGACAAGACAGCAATTAAAACTCTGAATAAAATTTCAATAGATGGATTTCAATAGCTGGCTTTGATACCTAGTTCAGGATATGACTGTTTCTATGAAGGGTCAAGCTTCCATTTAGAGGAAGTAACTGCAAATTAATTCAAAGAAATGCCTTAAATGAAATAATATTTGTACAATGCTGTCATGTATGATTTTGAAAGTTGTGCATTGTCAAATTGTACCACACAAGATCTGATCTAAGATATCAGATCATAGTCATCTTTATTATTTTGAACACCTATATGCATTCAGTTCAGTGTAGTTCAGTCACTCAGTTGTGTCCAACTCTTTGTGAACCCATGGACAACAGCACGCCAGGCCTCCCTGTCCATCACCAACTCTCAAAGCTTAGCCAAACTCATCTCCATTGAGACGTACTGCCATCCAACCTACTCATCCTTTGTCATCTCCTTCTCCTCTTGCCTTCAATCTTTCCCAGCATCAGGGTCTTTTAAAATGAGTCAGGTCTTCACATCAGGTGGTCAAAGTATTGGAGTTTCAGCTTCAACATCAGTCCTTCCAATGAATATTCAGGAGTGATCTCTTTTAGAATGGACAGGTAGGATCTCCATGCAGTCCAATGGACTCTTAAGAGTCTTCTCCAACATCACAGTTCAAAAAGATCAACTTATCAGTGCTCAGCTTTCTTACAGTCCAACTCTCACATCCATACATGAGTACTGGAAAAACCATACATTTGACTAGAAGGACCTTTGTTGGCAAAGTAATGTCTCTGCTTTTAATATGCTGTCTAGGTTGAGCATAACTTTTCTTCCAAGGAGTAAATGTCTTATAATTTCATGGCTGCAGTCACCATCTGCACTGATTTTGGAGCCCCCCAAAATAAATTCAGCCACTGTTTCCTCTGTTTCTCCATTATTTGCCATGAAGTGATGGGACCGGATGCCATGATCTTAGTTTTCTGAATGTTGAGTTTTAGCCAACTTTTTCTCTCTCCTCTTTCACTTTTGTTAAGAGGCTCTTTAGTTCTTCATCACTTTCTGCCATAAGGGTGGTGTCATCTGCATATCTGAGGTTATTGATATTTCTCCCAGCAATCTTGATTTCATCTTGTGCTTCATCCAGCCCACTGTTCCTTATGATGTACTCTGCACATAAGTTAAATAAGCAGGGTGACAATATACAGCCTTGAAGTACTCCTTTTCCTATTTGGAACCAGTCTGTTTTTTCATGTCCAGTTCTAACTGTTGCTTCCTGACCTGTGTACAGATTTCTCAAATGGCAAGTGAGGTGGTCTGGTATTCCCATCTCTTTCAGAACTTTCCACATAGATGCATATGTATGTAAATGTATACTTATTGATTTCAAAGATAAATAGGTTTACAATTTTCTAATAATATCAGTCTGTCTTATTTTAATGAGGTCACTATAATATAGTTTTCCAACAGATTAAAGTGTAATGTATTTTATTTCAATGTAAACAGGATAAAAGGTGATAACCCAAAATCCCTATTGATTTAGCACCTAAAATAAACTCTGCTTGAGATATGTTTAGGAATTCTTCAGTTCAGTTCACTTCAGTCGCTCAACTATGTCTGATTCTTTGCAACCCCATGAATCGCAGCACACCAGGCCTCCCTGTTCATCACCAACTCCCGGAGTTTATACGAACTCATGTCCACTGGGTCAGTGATGCCATCCAGCCATTCTCATCCTCTATCGTCCCCTTATCCTCCTGCCCCCATTCCCTCCCAGCATCAGAGTCTTTTCCAATGAGTCAACTCTTCACATGAGGTGGCCAAAGTACTGGAGTTTCAGCTTTAGCATCATTCCTTCCAAAGAAATCCCAGGGCTGATCTCCTTTAGAATGGACTGGTTGGATCTCCTTGCAGTCCAAGGGACTCTCAAGAGTCTTCTCCAACACCACAGTTCAAAAGCATCAATTCTTCGGCACTCAGCTTTCTTCACAGTCCAACGCTCACATCCGTACATGACCACAGGAAAAACCATAGCCTTGACTAGATGGACCTTTGTTGGCAAAGTAATGTCTCTGCTTTTGAATATGCTCTCTAGGTTGGTCATAACTTTTCTTCCAAGGAGTGGGTGTCTTTTATTTTCATGGCTCCAATCACCATCTGCAGTGATTTTGAATCCCCAAAAAATGTAAAGTCTGACACTATTTCCACTGTTTCCCCATCTATTTCCCATGAAGTGATGGGACCAGATGCCATAATCTTATTTTTCTGAATGTTGAGCTTTAAGCCAACTTTATTACTCTCCCCTTTCACTTTCAACAAGAGACTTTTTAATTCCCCTTCACATTCTGCTGTAAGGGTGGTGTGATCTGCATATCTGAGCTTTTGATATTTCTCCCAGCAATCTTGATTCCAGCTTGTGCTTCTTCCAGCCCAGCATTTCTGATGATGTACTCTGCATATAAGTTCTAACTGTTGCTTCCTGACCTGCATATAGTTTTCTCAAGAGGCACGTCAGGTGGTCTGATATTCCCATCCCTTTTAGAATTTACCACAATTTATTGTGATCCACACAGTCAAAGGCTTTGGCATAGTCAATGAAGCAGAAATAGATGTTTTTCTGGAACTCTCTTGCTTTTTCCATGATCCAGCAGATGTTGGCAATTTGATCTCTGGTTCCTATGCCTTTTCTAAAACCAGCTTGAACATCTGGAAGTTCATGGTTCAATATTACTGAAGCCTGGCTTGGAGAATTTTGAGCATTACTTTACTAGTGCGTGAGATGAGTGCAATTGTGTGGTAGTTTGAGCATTCTTTGGCATTGCTTTTCTTTGCGATTGGAATGAAAACTGACCTTTTCCAGTCCTTTGGCCACTACTGAGTTTTCCAAATTTGTTGGCATATTGAATGCAGCACTTTCACAGCATCATCTTTCAGAATTTGAAATAGCTCAACTACAGTTCCATCACCTCCACCAGCTTTGTTCATAGTGATGGTTTCTAAGGCCCACTTGACTTCACATTCCAGGATGTCTGGCTCTAGATGATCACACCATCGTGATTATCTGGGTCATGAAGCTCTTTTTTGTACAGTTCTCCTGTGTATTTTTGCCACCTCTTCTTAATATCTTCTGCTTCTGTTAGGTCACTACAATTTCTGTCCTTTATTGAGCCCATCTTTGCATGAAATGTTCCCTTGATATCTCTAATTTTCTTGAAGGGATCTCTAGTCTTTCTGATTCTGTTGTTTCCCTCTATTTCTTTGCATGGACCACAGTCTTGTCTAACTCAATGAAACTGAGCCATGCTGTGTGGGCCACCCAAGACTGATGGGTCATGGTGGAGAAGTCTGACAGAACGTGTTCCACTGAAGAAGGGAATGGCAAACCACTTTAGTATTCTTGACTTGAGAACCCCATGAACAGTATGAAAAGGCAAAATGATAGGATACTGAAAGAACTCCCCAGGTCGGTAGGTGCCCAATATGCTACTGGAGATCAATGGAGAAATAACTTCAGAAAGAATGGAGGGATGGAGTGAAAGCAAATACAATACCCAGTTGTGGATGTAACTGGTGATAGAAGCAAGGTCTGATGCTGTAAAGAGCAATATTGCATAGGAACCTGGAACGTTAGGTCCAAGAATCAAGGCAAATTGGAATTGGTCAAACAGGAGATGGCAAGAGTGAATGTCGACATTCTAGGAATCAGAGAAATAAAATGGACTGGAATGGGTGAATTTAACTCAGATTACCATTATATCTACTAGTGCGGGCAGGAATACCTTAGAAGAAATGGAGTAGCCATCATGATCAACAAAAGAGTCTGAAATGCAGTACTTGGATGCAGTCTCAAAAACTACAGAATGATCTCTGTTTATTTCCAAGGCAAACCATTCAATATTATGGAAATCCAAGTCTATGCCCCAACCAGTAACGCTGAAGAAGCTGAAGTTGAACGGTTCTATGAACACCCAAAAAAGATGTCCTTTTCATTATAGGGAACTGGAATGCAAAAGTAGGAAGTCAAGAAACCACCTGGAGTAACAGGCAAATTTGGCCTTGGAGTGCGGAATGAAGCAAGGCAATGCCTAATAGAGTTTTGCCCAGAGAATGCACTGGTCATACAAACACCCTCTTCCAACAACACAAGAGAAGACAACACATGGACATCACCAGATGGTCAACACTGAAATCATATTGATTATATTCCCTGCAGCCAAAGATGAAGAAGCTCTACACAGTCAGCATAAACAAGACAGGGAGCTGACTGTGGCTCAGATCATGAATTCCTTATTGCCAAATTCAGACTTTAATTGAAGAAAGTAGGGAAAACCACTAGACCATTCAGGTATGACCTAAATCAAATCCCTTATGATTATACAGTGGAAGTGAGAAATAAATTTAAGGGACTACATCTGGTAGACAGAGTGCCTGATGAACTGTGGACGGAGGTTTGTGACACTGTACAGGAGACAAGGATCAAGACCATCCCCATGGAAAAGAAATGCAAAAAAGCAGAAAAAGCAAAATGGCTGTCTGAGGAGGCCTTACAAATAAGACTTTAGCACATAGTAAATACTATGTCTTTATTACTTCAAAGAGCTGTTTTGGACAGATGACCTAATGATTGAGTATCATTAAAGAAAAAAAAATTCTACTGGAAATAATCTCTGGTTAAAAGTGATACCCATATTGTACTTCACACTGTCTACCATTTTTCAAAATTAATGATTCAGCTGTTTTCAACTTGAAACTATAAGTATTTTTGACACAATTTACTGCAAATAATAAATATTCATTTATTGCTAATAAGGCATCCAGTAAAGATTATACATATGTATCATGTACCCACTTCCTTTCTTGTAGCTAAATCATCTCTTTAGTTTGTGGATCACCCTTTCTGCAACTGTTTTGCACCAATGATCAGACATATCTCTATTTTCCTCTGTCCCCATCATTTTTACATGACAAATAGTGTATTATAGTTTTTTCCTTCATTTTAGTTGTTTCATTTGACTGCATAAACTGAAAATCACTCCAAATGAATGCATAGAGATTGTTCTCAGTTTTTAACGGCTACATAGTATTCCATTATGAGGACTGAGCATACTTTCTTCAAAATTTTCTTACCTCAGGATATTTAGGCTATACTAAATATGTTGCAATTACATAAAAATTAAATAATCTGGTTCAAATGTATTTTTGTATTCTTGGAGATGTGTCTTTAGGGTAGAGTCTTAGAAGTGTGATTGCTGGGTCAAAAAATAAGCACATATGCAGATTAATTAATTATTGACAAATTCTCTTCCAGAAAATTTATATTGATTTGCTTTCCCACCTACATTCCCTGATGGCTCAGACATTAACAAATCCACTTGCAATGCAGAAGACCTAGATTTGATCCCTGAGTTGGGAAGACCTCCTAAAGAAGGGAGTAACTACCTACTCCAGTATTCTTGCCTAGAGAAATCCATGGACAGAGAAGCCTAGTGGGGTACAGTCTATGGGATTGCAGAGTCGGATATGACAGGGCAACTAACATTTTCACGTTTTTCACTTTCACCTTCTGTCTGGATAAGGTAGTAGCAAGAAAGATTTCAACTTGGGATTGGTGTTTTGCTCTTTTCAGTCAGAGTTAGTTGGTATTTTCAGCTCTTTTTTTTTCAGATGAGCCCAGGGCATGATTTTGTGTAGGATTTACTTATCCCTTCTTATTTTCTCATATCTTTGGAGAAAAAATGTAGGGATATAGATAGCTATGCTGCTGTCTTTATCCTCAGCTATATCTATGCCTAATAACTTTTATTGGTTTTTAATCAAAGAAAACCAGTGCAGACAGAAATTAAAGAGGTAGGACAAATTTTATTATGTATACAACATGATTGTAATGGGGAGAAAGAGAACTTAGTGAAGAACTGGGCCCAATTCTGAATGCAGCAAGGAAAAGTGGGTGTCAATGGATAGAAAGTTACTGCAAGAAATCAAGGCTGTGGGGTGATTCCAGGTAAACCAACATGACAAAATTATTGCTGGAAGCAGACCAGGGTAATTAGGTATCAAGGGTGTGGGGTAAAGAATTAGATCAGATATCAAGGGGGCAGGTGAGGATGCTGGATAGAATGACTTAGCAGGTTTCTTGTTAGAACTGGACTGGGCTTCCCAGATGACAAAGTGGCAAAGAACCCACCTGTCAATGCAGGAGATAAAGGGTTTGATCTATGGGTCAGGAAGATTCCCTGGAGGAGGAAACAACAACCCATTCCAGTATTCTTGCCTGGAGAATCCCATGGACAGAAAGGCCTGGTAAACTATGGTCACAAAAGGTTGAACACAACCGAAGTGACTTAGTATGCATGTGCTACAAGAAAGGACACAGAAGCTCTGAATTTAAATGAGAGCTCAGATGAGCTTGATCAAAGTTTGTTCATGGAGAGAATTTTGTTAGTTTCCAAATATTATTAATTTTACATTAAAAAGTGGGATATTTTGTTATATTCCTTTAAATAATGAGGAATTTTGTTCTTTCGCACAGGTAAGTTATTTGGGTTCAGTTTGATTATTTAAAAGCTTGCTGAATTGTTAATGGTGGGCTGCCTTGGTGGCTCAGATGGTAAAGAATCTGCCTACAATGCAGGAGACCTGGGTTCAGTCTCAGAATTGGGAAGATCCCCTGAAGAAGGGGAAGGCTACCCACTCTAGTATTCTTGCCTGGACAATTCCAAGGACAGAGAAACCTGGTGGGCTACAGTTCATGGATATGACTGAGCAACTAACAGACAATATTTTACCTCTAGCAATGTGAGACCCAGTTTGAGACCTCTGCCTAATGGTTCATGTATAGCTAGGTCTTAAAACTCTTTCAACTTAGATTTCTGTCTCCTAAATTGCTAGACTCTCTTTTATTACCTTTCCTTAACTACAGCTTGAAATTTGCCTCCAGGAAGTAAAGTGGAGCAGTCATAACATTCACCTTGTTTGTTTCCTTCTTTGAAGAAGGAAATCCTATGTTGGCCATTGCCTATATCTGAAAAGAGTTGTTTCATATGTTTTATTTGGTTTTCTGGTTATTTATAGTGAGAGGGCAATTTTGTTGCAGTTAATTCTTCAATAACAGTTCTGGGCATCTTATTCCTACAATAATATATATTTCAATATTTTTCATTGTTGTTGTTCAAAGTTTATGATAATGGTGAATATGAGCAAGGAAAATATAAAATAAATTATTGTATCTTTAATTCATAACTTCCTTTTGTATTTTTAAGTAGGATGGCTGCTTCATATCCAGCTATCCTGAAATTCTTCAAGCTAATCCATGTGAAATGTAAGAAAATAACCTAAATTCTTTTAATATAAGAAGAAACAAATTACTTTTCTTTACCTTAATTTGAAAATAGATATCTATATTTCTAAAAAATGCTGATTAAAAGTCAATCTTTTTTTAACTTTCCAAAGGCTAAATGTTTAAAAACACACAAGAAAAAGTTAAACAAATTTTATTTTGCCAATAATTAAATTAAGAATTAACCCCTAGAAAATGCAAGTTTTAGAATATATAAAATATATAAATATGTAATGTATAGAATATAAATTTTTATGATTTAAAATATACAAAACAAAGCAGACCTCATTTCCTCCCCAAAAAAGATCATAGCTTTAAATAATGACATGTGTTCGAAATATGTTAACTGAATTTTCAAGTATAGCAATATATGTGAAATAATATGTCCGTGAAGAGATATGATGCTTCTAGACAAACAGATGGAATTAATATGCATCATTAAAAACATATGAGGTATAAAATATAATAACATTTTGCCAAAAGGGTTTAGTGAGCCTCAAAAATGCCTCTGTTGAAAGATCTCATTGATTTCTGAGTTCTATTATTAATCCTCATAGCTTTAAATTTTGCAAGGACCAACTTATTACCTTTTATTTTCATGCCTTAATTATCCTAGCCTTTCATTCACTTAAAAACAGGGGGAGAAAAATAAGGCAGGCAAAATAAACATGAAAACACTTAGTCTGTGCATGAAAATTTGACTTCTATGTGATACTAGTTTTAAATTCCAAACTTTTGATTAATTCCCTCCCAAATTGTTGTTATATCCATTTCTAAAGTGCCCATTAGAAATATTTTTGTGGATAAAGTGACTTATCTGAGACAGGCATACTTTACCAGCTATTACTAGAATTTCTTATTGCTCAGCTTTGCTCTATCTGTAAGTATAACTATTTTTAAGGACTAATGTTTTCAATAATTGTTTTTAATGTTTTTATCTATATGAGATAGATGATATGATCATGAGAGGGGAGACATCACTAACAATTTCATGGAGATTAGGATAACAGATGAATGAGATGAACAACTTCATGACAGTAAATGTGGCGATTTTGATGAGATAAGTTACTTAAATGCCACGAACTCCTACAGATCATTCAAGGAAAAACAAATCAGAGTAGTACTATATCTATTAAAGATATTAAATTTGTAATTATGAATTTTCTACATGGAAAATTACAGATTGTTCATGACGGAATTCTAAGTAACTTGTCAGAAATACTGTCAGCTTTTTTGTTTTTAGCTCTTCATTTATTACCAACCCTATTCATCTTTTTTCAAATTTTTTCTGTACTAGTCACTCCAATATTTCCAAATTTGAAATAGAAGAAATACTTTTGTAGATTAGTCTTAATATTCATAGCATTCTGTTATCAGGAGGCTGCCCAGGTGGTGCTAGTGATTAAAAAAAAAAAAAAAAAAAAAAGCCACCTGCTAATGCAGGAGATACAGGGGATGTTGGTTCAATTCCTGGGTTGGGAAGGTCTCCTGAAGGAGGACATGGAAACACACTCCAGTATTCTTGCCTGGAGAATGCCATGGACAAAGGAGCCTGGCAGGCTACTGCTCATAGCGTTGTAAAGAACCTGACACAACTGAAGCAACTTAGTATGCATGCACATTCTATTATCAATTGAGATCACAGCAAGCAGACAGTATAAACAATATAATTATGTGTAGTTCTAAATACCAGTTCATAAAAAAAAAGATCTAATACTTATCTTCTGTCCTGCAACTTCTCATAAATGTAGTTTGCTCCCATGAGCATCAAGAAAGAAAATTCTAAGAAGTATTGCTCTGTTATAGAAACTTGAATAATAATTATAATTATTCTTTTCATTTATTTCCTCTGAAATTTTGTAAAACTGTATAAATTCTGGTCATTGAAAAAATGTATGATTTATATCCTGTACATTATTAATTTTCCAGCTTATTAACAATTTTTTCAATATTATTTTCAACAGTGGATTTTTGGCTGGCCAATGAACTATTCTTAGATTTTGATATGTATATGCACACACAGGAAACTTTTTGCTTCATATCAAAACATTTCTAAGAAACACAATGTGATTTTCTATTTTTTTTTTTAAAGAACTAATAATGCTAAATAGCTCTAGATTCTGCTATTATATTTGTCTGCTTAAATGTTGCTACTCTGCTATTGTTGGTAATGTTTCTTTATATTATATAATTATACATTTGAGGAGATCTGAGCCATGTATCCACACCATACATGCCTTATGTTAGGGAAGTGTTATTTCTCTGCTATGCTGGTATTGCTTTAGCTTCTTTATTCTATATCTATTTAGTATACTTTAATAATGAAATTATAGTAAAACTATACTATTGATACTATAAGTTTTTATATTAAATATAGTCAGACTCATTATTGTAATATTTATGCTAAGTAATGTGTGTTAAAATGAGACAAATGTTTTTATGTCTGTTGTATAGCTAGATAGCTATGTGATTGTTGTTATGAATCTGAAGGATCAATTCTTCACTTAGCCACTAGACCTAAAAATGAACTTGTATTCTCAGAAAAACAAAAACAAAAATAAAAAAGGGTTGCTCAGAAAACCCTATTATTTTATACACAATATCGAATATACAATTAAAACTGAAAAGAAATTTATGGAAGCAAGAAATAAAATGCATATCATGCAGATAAAATTAGCAGAAACAAATTCCTCAAATGTGTGTGTGTGTATATATATATACATATATATGAAGTAGAATAAAAGGACTTTAAATAATTCTTCTGCCCTTGGAATTCTCCAAGGGCAGAATATTGGAGTGGGTAGCCATTCTTAATCCAGGGGAACTTCTGACCAAGGGATTGAACCTGGGTCTCTTGCAGAACTAACATAAAAAGGACTTCAAAATAATTATTATATGTATGATAGAAGATTCATAGAAAATGATGGAGAGAATGAGAAGTAATATAGAAAATCTCAGCAGTGAAATTAGAACCATTAAAAACAAAATACATTCTAATATATAAAAAGAGTTTCTGAAATCTAAAATACAAGCTAACTACTAAATGAACAAACTGTAAAAGAATAAATCATTGATATCAATTGAAATTACCTAAAATGGAACAAAACAAACAAACAAAAAAAGGAACAATAATATGAGACAATATTAAGTAAACATATAAAGATGTTATTGGACTCAACAGAAAAAGAGGGAGGATTGAACAGAAAAATTGCTAAAGAAATAAAAATGAAATTTTAAAGTGTTAATTTAAATGGTCAATCTTTACATACAAGTAGCTCAGAAAACCAAACCTAAGTACATGATAGTCCAATAACAGAATATTAAGTGATAGATAAAATCCTAAAATCACTTAATAAGCACACATACATATACACACAAATAAAGGGGATTGAGGCTTCCCTGGTGGCTTGGGCAGTAAAGAGCCTGCCTGTAATGCAGGAGTGAAGTCTCTCAGTTGCTTCTGACTCTTTGCAATCCCATGGACTGTATAGTCTGCCAGGTTCCTCCTTCCATGGGATTTCCCAGGCAAGAATGCTGGAGTGCGTGGCCATTTCCTTCTCTGGTGAATCTTCCTGACCCAGGGATCAATCCCAGTTCTGCATTTCAGGCAGACTGTTTACCATCTGGGCCACCAGGGAAGCCCAACTTGGATTCAATCCCCAGGTCAGAAAATCCCCTGGAGAAGGGAATGGCAACTCACTCCAGTATTCTTGCCTGGATAATTCCTTGGACAGAGGAGTCTGGTGGACTTGCAAAGTCCATGGAGTTGCAAAGAGTCAGGCACAACTGAGCAACTAAAGAATCATAATAATGACAGTACTGACTTCACATCAACAACAAATGCAAAACAGAGGACAATGAAATTACATTTTTAAAGCACACACAAAAGTAATACCACAATTTTCTATCCAGTTAAACATAGTTCAAATTGTATTTTTGGATAACTTAAAGCCAAGAGATTTTGTTGTTAGAAGAGTAACTAACACTGTAAGAAAAGCCAACTAAATTTCATCAGCATGAGACCAGTTGAATGGTTCCATTTACAGAAAGGATTGAAATAGCAAATAAGTGGTGAAAAACATGAATTAGAGATTATAATGTACTCCTCAGTGCAATAACTAAAAAAGAGAGAGAAGGACAGAGAGAGAGAATATCAAGAAATAGAGCTGAATATTATGCAATAACTTTTCATTCACCAAAAAGCAGGAAAGCAGAATTAAAAGAACATGAAAGAAGGAGTGCTTATAATAAAAGCAAGATGATAGTGGAAGGTTGTCATTATGAGCTGTGAACAACACCAGGATTTTTGGCCTCTGAAGAAGAAGAATTTGATCCGGGGCCAGTGACAAGGCTTGATCACTCAGAGTTTTTGTGTAATACATTTTATTAAAGTATAAAAGAGATGGAGAAAGCTCTTGACATAGACATCAGAAGGGGGCAGAATGGGTGCTCCATTGCTAGTTTTTAGCAAGGAGTTATATACATATTAGAAAGCTGCCTATTAGAGAGAGAAAAAGCCTCAAAACTGAGAGAGTGGCACCAGGCCCGTCACCCACAACATGCATTTTGAGATAGCATTAGCACAATGTGCATCATCTGGGCCATAAAACAACTGGCATGAATCTTGAAGAAAGACAGATTTCCAAGCGAATATGAAGTTTTATTAATATAGCTTAAAAGAACATTTCCATGAGTAAAACACACTAGTTTGTTCAACTGGTTTGTTGAGCCATTATCAGTTCTGAGTTTTAGGTAAACTGACTTGTGGGAAGGCAGATTCTAAGGTAAATACATAGTTCACTAACATAGCTTAAGGAAAACATTTCCATAATAAAAATGAATTGGTTAGCTCAAAGTTTGAAAAAAGTAAAGTTCAGGTAGAACCAGGTATCTTTGTGGTAACACAGAATTTTAGAAGAAACCTCCTTTTAATTTTGTATAGAAAAGGGAAAAAGAAATGTCTGACACTTACAGTCTACTTTTCTCCTTTGGGGACCTCTAGCCTTCCTACCTGTTACCCTCTCAATGTCCAATTCATTTCAGTTCAGTTCAGTCGCTCAGTCATGTCCAACATTTTGCGACCCCATGGACTGCAGCACGCCAGGCCTCCCTGTCCATCACCAACTCCCAGAGTTTACCCAGACTCATCTCCATTAAGACAATGATGCCATCCAAACAGCTCATCCTCTGTCATTCCGTTCTCCTCTTGCCTTCAATCTTTTCCAGCATCAGGGTCTTTTCAAATGTGTCAGGTTTTCACATCAGGTGGCCAAATTATTGGAGTTTCAGCTTCAACATCAGTCCTTCAAATGAACACTCAGGACTGATCTCCTTTAGGATGCACTGGATGGATCTCCTTGCAGTCCAAGGGACTCTTAAGAGTCTTCTCCAATACGACAGTTCAAAAGCATCAATTCTTCGGCGCTCAGCTTTTTTTATAGTCCATTTCTCACATCCATACATGATTACTGGAAAAACCACAACCTTGACTATATGGACTTTTGTTGGCAAAGTAATGTCTCTGCTTTTTAATATGCTGTCCAGGTTGGTCATAACTTTCCTTCTAAGGAGTGTCTTTTAATTTCATGGCTGCAATCACCATCTGCAGTGGTTTTGGATCCTCCCCAAATAAAGTCAGCTACAGTCTCCACTGTTTCCCCATCTATTTGCCATGAAATGATGGGACTGGAGACCACGATCTTAGTTTTCTGAATGTTGAGCTTTAAGCCAAGTTTTTTCACTCTCCTCTTTCAATTTTCATCAAGAGGCTCTTTAGTTCTTTTTCACTTTCTGCCATAAAGGTAGTTTCCTCTGCATATCTAAGGCTATTGATATTTCTCCCCACAATCTTGATTCCAGCTTGTGCTTCTTCCAGCCAAGAGTTTCTCATGATATACTCTGCGTATACATTAAATAAGCAGGGTGACAATATACAGCCTTGACATACTCCTTTTCCTATTTGGAACCAGTCTGTTGCTCCATGTCCAGTTCTAACCATTGCTTCATGATCTGCATACAGGTTTCTCAAGAAGCAGGTTAGATGGTCTGGTATTACCATCTCTTACAGAATTTTCCAGTTTATTGTGATCCATACAGTCAAAGGCTTTGGCATAGTCAATAAAGCAGAAATAGATGTTTTTCTGGAACTCTCTTGCTTTTTCGATGATCCAGTGGATGTTGGCAATTTGATCTCTGGTTCCTCTGTCTTTTCTAAAACCAGCTTGAACATCTGGAAGTTCACAGTTCACATATTGCTGAAGCCTAGCTTGGAGAATTTTGAGCATTACTTTACTAGCGTGTGAAATGAGTGCAATTGTGCAGTAGTTTGATCATTCTTTGGCGTTGCCTTTCTTTGGGATTGGAATGAAAACTGACCTTTTCCAGTCCTATGACCACTGCTCAGTTTTCTAAATTTGCTGGCATATTGAATTCAACACTTACACAGCATCATCTTTTAGGATTGAAATAGCTCAACTGGAATTCCATCACTTCCACTAGCTTTGTTTGTAGTGATGCTTCCTAGAGACCCACTGGACTTCACATTCCAGGATGTCTGGCTCTAGTTGAGTTGTCACACCTTCGTGAATATCTTCATCGTGAAGATCTTTTCTGTACAGTTCTTCTGTGTATTCTTGCCACCTCTTCTTAATATCTTCTGCTTCTGTTAGGTCCATAAAATTTCTGTCCTTTATTGAGCCTCTCTTTGCATGAAATGTTCCCTTGGTATCTCTAATTTTCTTGAAGAGATCTCTAGTCTTTCCCATTCTGTTGTTTTCCTCTATTTCTTTGCAGTGATCACCAAGGAAGGCTTTTTTTATCTCTCCTTGCTATTCTTTGGAACTCTGCATGGGTATATCTTTCCTTGTCTCCTTTGCTTTTTGCTTCTCTTCTTTTCACAGCTATTTGTAAGTCCTCCTCAGACAACCATTTTTCTTTTCTGCATTTCTTTTTCTTGGGAATGGTTTTGATCCCTGTATCCTTTACAATGTCATGAACCTCTGTTCATGTGAAACACAGGTATATACATAATTGTATTAAGATAAATGGATTTAACCTCATTAAAAGAAAAACATGGCCAACTCTAAAAACAAAAACTAACAAAGAAAACAAACAACCCAGGCCCTAACTATATGCTATTCATAAGACATTACCTTTACATATAAATGCAAAAACTGAGTATGACAAAGCTGGAGAGACCACACTGCTACTGCTGTTGCTGCTGCTAAGTTGCTTCAGTCATGTCTGACTTTGCAACCCCATAGATGGCAGCCCACCAGGCTCCCCCCATCCCTTGTTTTCTCCAGGCAGTAATACTGGAGTGGGTTGCCATTTCCTTCTGCAATGCATGAAAGTGAAAAGTGAAAATGAAGTCACTCAGTCGTGTCTGTTTCTTAGCGACCCCATGGAATGCAGCCTACGAGGCTTCTCTGTCCATGGGATTTTCCAGACAAGAGTACTGGAGTGGGGTCCCACTGCCTTCTCCAGGAGAGACCACGCTAATGTCACACAAAGCTGATATAGATTAAGTATTATTAATAAATATAAAATGAGACATTTCATAAGGATAAAAGGGTCAGTTCATCAAAGACAGAAAATTTTCCGGTGGAACTTTGAATCACGTGAAGCAAAAATTCATAAAAATATACAGAGAAATATAAAAATCTATATTCACAATCAGAGGCTTTTATATCTTCTCTGTATGGTAAAACAACTAGACTTAGTAGACATTTAAAATACAGCTGATACAACAACTGTAGAAAACACATTTTTTTTTTTGAGTGTATGTGGAAAGATAATGTTGGAACAAAAATAATCTCAATAAATTTCTGAGATTAAAATTATACACAATAGGTTACTATTTACAACAGACTTAAGTTAATAATCTGCAACAAAAAGTTATCTAGATAACCCCCAAATAGTTGAAAGTTAAGTAAAGATATTTAAAAATTCCTAGTCAATGAAAAAATAACAAGGAAACTAATTGTATTTTTAAGCAAAAATTAATGAAAACATAATATATCAAAGCATAGGGTGCAGCTAAAATTGTGCTTAGGAACTAATAATTTTAAAAGTCTGTATCAGAAAATTAGAAATTTTTAAACTCAATGATCCAAGTTTCTATCTCAAGAGGACAGAAGAATAAGACCAAAGTAAATCCAAGTAAGTCAAAAGAAAGACATAATAGATCAGAAATTGCTAAAACAGAAAACATACAAACAATAGAGGGAGGTGGAGCATAAAAGTGGTTCTTAAAAAAGTTCAGCTAGGTGGTATACTCCTAAAACTTATGATGAAGAAAACTGTAAGAGCCGCTGCGGGAAGAAAGAGCCACCTCTATGGACCATTGATGAGGGCCTTTATTGGGCGGTCGCTCTCGGGCAGAGGCCCCCTATGTTCAGGCCTTTTGGGCGTTGCGCTCTCGCCCCACCCTGTGCACCACGTGCACTCCCCGCCAAATCCTGCTTATCCTGGCTCCCCCTATTCCACCCTCCCGGGCCAAACCAGCTCCTCTGAGTCCTCTGCTTTCTCTGTTCCCCCGGAAGATCTGGTGGCCCCTCCTCCCTATACCTCTCCCACAGCCCTTACCCCTTCCACTCCGGTTTCTGCTACCTCTCCTTCCACTCTGGACTCTCCTACCTCCGCTCCCGCCCCCAAGACTCCACCGCTGGTCCCGGATCCTCCGGCCCTTAACCCTATCTTGCATCCTCCTCTTCCCCTCGTCACTCCCTCGCCTTCCCCGGTTAGCTCCCACACTCGCTCCCACAGCAACCCTCCGGGAGCCTCCCTTCCCCCTCCCCCAGCCCCGCTATTCCCTCTCCGACAAGTAGCCGGAGCTGAGGGTCTAGCCCAAGTCCATGTCCCCTTCTCCCTCCAAGACTTAGCACAGATTGAGGCCAAACTGGGTTCCTTCTCCTCCAACCCCACTCAGTACATCAAGCAGTTTACTGCTCTGACCCGCTCCTACGCCTTGACATGGCAGGACATATATGTCATCCTGGGGTCTACCACCACCCCCAAGGAGAGGCAGGCCCTCTGGACGGCAGCCAAGGCTCAGGCCGACCAGCGGCACTATGCCAACCCCTCCCCCGAGCGCCCCCCAGGGGCTCAGGCGGTTCCCGACACTGACCCTGATTGGAACTACCAGGAGAGGGGTGGCGGCCAGCTGCGAGTATGCTACATGATCGAGTGTATTCTCGACGGGATGGAAACGTCCTCTCATAAGGTTGTAAACCTCTTCAAACTGGATGAGGTGACCCAGGGGCCCGACGAAAACCCAGCCATGTTCCTTAATCGGCTGACCGAGGCCCTTGTCCAATACACCAGGCTGTCACCGGAGTCCCCCATCGGGGCAGCCACCTTGGCCAATAGTTTTATTTCCCAGTCTGCCCCCAATATCCGGAAAAAGTTGGCCAAGGCCGAGGACGGCCCTCAGACCCCTATCCGAGACCTGGTAAAAATGGCCTTTAAGATCTACCATGCCCGCGAGGAAACTGCTGAGGCCAGCCGGAAGGCAAGGCTCAAGCAAAAGGCCGAATTTCAGGCAAGCCTCCTAAACCAGCAAACCCAGGCCTTGGTAGCAGCCCTGCGGCCAGCGGTGGGCTTGGGGCCCCAAAACCCCCCTCCGGGGGCCTGCTTCAAGTGCGGCCAGGAAGGGCACTGGGCCAAGATGTGCCCCAATCTGCGGCCTCCTTCCAAGCCGTGCCCGTTGTGCAAACGACGAGGACACTGGGCTAGTGACTGTCCCCAGGCCTCTCGGGCCTCGACCTCTAGGGGCCGGGGACCGGAGCGCCCCAGGGAGACCTCCTGCCCTCCTCCGGCTTTGGAGCTGCTGAGCTTTGATGGCGACTGATGCCGCCCAGACTCGGGGACCCCAATAACCCAAGCCGAGCCCAGGGTAACACTCCACGTAGCGGGTAAGTCTATTAATTTTCTGGTTGATACGGGGGCTACCTATTCAGTCCTTCCCTCTTTCGGAGGCACTTTACGTCCTTCCCAGGTTTCGGTTATGGGCATTGACAGCCAACCCTTGTGTCCGCTCCAAACCCAACCACTATCCTGTCAGTTAGATTCCTGTCTATTTACCCACTCCTTTCTGGTCATTCCCTCCTGCCCTACTCCTCTCTTGGGAAGAGACATACTTGCTAAGCTGAAGGCTACTCTTCAGCTAGCTCCAGGATCAGCTCCCACGTCAGGGGCCTTCCTAATGCTACTGGTTGACCCTCCAACCCCTTCTGTTAATCCTGAGGTCTGGGACACCCGAGTCCCGGTGGCGGCTTGACACCACGCTCCAGTCCTCATCCGGCTAAGGGACCCCACCTGTTTCCCAGCCTGGTCCCAGTTTCCTTTATCTACTCGCAACCTCAGAGGGCTAAAGCCTATCATCGACCGACTCATGGGACAGGGTCTCCTGATCCCCATGACCTCCTCCTGTAACACGCCTATTCTCCCTGTTCGGAAGGCTTTCAGGAGACTACCGGCTAGTGCAGGATCTCCGCCTGATCAACGCGGCGGTGATCCCTGCCCATCCACTTGTCCCTAACCCCGACACCCTCCTTTCTTCCATACCTCCTCAGGCCTCTCATTTCACCGTTATTGACCTCAAGGACGCCTTTTTTACCATCCCACTCCACCCCGACTGCCAGTTCCTCTTTGCGTTCACCTGGACTGACCCCGACACCCAGCTGACCACACAACTCACATGGACTGTACTCCCTCAGGGGTTCAGAGACAGTCCCCACTACTTCGGGCAGGCTCTGTCCCGGGACCTGGTTAAATGCTCGCTTCGCCCTAGCACCCTTCTCCAGTACGTTGACGACTTGCTCCTCTGCAGTCCCTCAGAGGAGACCTCCCGACAACATACTGCAACCCTCCTCAATTTCCTTGGTTCCCAGGGTTACAGAGCCTCACAATCCAAAGCCCAACTGGCTCAGACTTCTGTCGTCTATCTGGGTCTCCAAATCACTCCGACCACTAAAGCCCTGACAGCCGACCGGTGTAGCCTCCTCCGGTCCATTTGCCCTCCAGCCGACGGAGACCAGATATCGTCCTTCTTAGGACTGACGGGATTCTTCCGACGCTGGGTCCCAAATTATGCTACCCTGGCCAAACCTCTATATGCGGCAGCCAAAGAGACTCCCACAGGCCCACTGTCTTCCCCCACCGAAGTGATTTGGGCCTTCCACGCTTTACGCTCAACTCTATTGGCTGCACCCCCTCTCTTTCTCCCAAATCCCAACTATCCGCACCATCTATACTCTGATGAAAAGGGAGGGATAGCCTTTGGAGCTTTGGTGCAACCGATCGGCCCAGAATTGCTGCCTATTGCTTACATATCCAAACAACTTGACCCCACAGCCAGGGGATGGTTCCCCTGCCTGCGGGCACTAGCGGCGGCGGCGACACTGTATGCCGATGCAAAGAAGCTGATTCATGGCCAACCCTTGACCATCTTTTCGCCTCACCGTCTGGGTGACCTTTTAGCCTCTAGATTCCTTTCCAAACTTAGCGAGTCCAGGCTGCAACAGTTTCACCTGGTATTCCTGGACAATCCCCAGGTTTCCGTGGGCCGCTCCTCACAATTAAACCCGCTCTCCGCATTACCCTCCCTCACTCTCTCCCCAGAACCCCCAACCCACGCAACCACCCCACAACCTGTTCTCCAAACCTCTACCTAATCCAGAGCTAACTTTGTTCGTCGATGGGAGCTCAAAGCGAGACCCCAATGGAAACCGAAGGGCGGCCTATGCTGTGGTAACCACCCGGGAAGTCCTGGAGGCTCAGCCCTTGCCACCCGGGACGACTTCTCAGAAGGCTGAACTAACAGCCCTAACTAGAGCCTTACACCTAGCAGAAGGGAAGAGGGCCAATATTTACATGGACTCCAAGTATGCCTTCTTGATCGCCCATTCTCACGCGGCAATCTGGAAGGAACGAGGCTTCCTGACCACTAAAGGATCCCCCATCTGTAATGCCCCCCACATTACTCGGCTGTTGGATGCCTTGTCCTTGCCTAAAGAGGTCGCTATCATACACTGCAAGGGGCACCAGAATTCTCATGACACTGTCGCCCTGGGTAACAATATGGCGGACCAAGTGGCTCGACAGATTGCCTTACAACAAGCCCCCGAGCCCTTGCTGACTTTGAGATCCACCTTCAACCCAGATTATTCCAGTAGGGAGGCCAGAGCCTTGCTGGCACAAGAAGGGGCTCAGAAGCACCCGTCGGGATGGATACTACTCCATAATAAACCAGTGCTTCCTGAGCGCCAGGCTAAGGCCATAATATCCCAAATCCACAATACCCTCCACATTGGACCAAGAGCTCTCTTTTCCTTTCTCAGCCCTGTCTTTTCTCCCCTACATCTCAGACAGACCATATATGCCGTCCACCGCTCCTGCCTAACATGCGCCTCCACCTCTCCTCAGGGAGGACTCTGACCCCCACAGGAGACTCACCAGTTGAGGGGACATATGCCCGGGCAGGATTGGCAGATAGACTTCACCCATATGCCCAGACATCGAACCCACCGCTATCTACTGGTCTTGGTGGATACCTTTTCAGGATGGGTCGAGGCCTTCCCCACTGCCCGAGAGACGGCAGCGGCGGTGGTGGAGGTCTTGACGGCCCATCTCACCCCCAGATTTGGGTTGCCAAACTCTCTCCAGTCTGACAATGGGCCTGCTTTTATCTCACAGATCTCTCAGCAGGTGGCTGTGGCCCTGGGTATCGACTGGCATCTCCACATCCCCTACCGGCCCCAATCATCAGGCAAGGTAGAGCGGGTGAACGGCATCATCAAGACACATCTGACCAAGCTAGCCTCAGAACTGCGGCTATCTTGGGTCGACCTCCTTCCTCTGGTGCTTACTTGCATTCACACCACACCACACTCCAAAACAGGTTTGACCCCTTTTGAACTGCTCTACGGCAGGCCCTATCTCCTGACTCACCTCCCTGAGGGAGAGGCTCCCCCACTCGCGGGGTACCTCCCCCTCTTCTCCCTCCTACGATCCTTGCTGAGGGAACACGCAGATTGGGTCCTGCCACAACCGACAGACGACGCAGGGCCCACCCGGCCTCTAGCACCAGGAGATCAGGTACTGCTAAAAACCCTGAGTCCCCGCCCACTACAGCCTCGCTAGATGGGACCCCATACTGTAATCGTCACCACTCCTACAGTAGCCAAACTCCTGGGACACGAGCCCTGGTACCACCTGACCCGACTCAAACGAGCTCCCCCGGGTCTCCCGGAGACAGGGGTGGCCCTGGCCCTGACCCCTCCTCCCGGTCACTCCTACCGCTCCACCCTCACGGGGCCGACCAAACTGACCATTACCCGCACCCCTCTGTCGCCGATTCCTGAGTGACTGAGAAACCACCATCCAAATCTTTTATTAAGAGGAGAGGGAGGAACACCTTAGGGAGAGCAACAGAGGGAGAGGACAGAAGGAGTAGGACAGAGAGGAGGAGACGCAGAAAAAGGAAGGAAGACGAGGGAAGGAAAGAACCAGGGGAAATGGAACCAGAGAAGGAAAGAGGAGAAAGTCAGAGAAAGCAAAAGAAAGTCAGAGAAAGGAAAGAGAAGAGTTGAAGAGCGAGAAGGAGAAAAAGCAAAAGAAAGTAGGAGAGAAATAGAGTGGCGGAGAAAGTGAGGGAAGGAAGGAAAAGACTGAAACTGAAAGAGTGAGAGAAAAGAGAGACAGAATCAAAGGAAAAGAGAGAGAGACGAAGGCAGAAACTGCCAGGAAGGAAGGCAAAAGGCGAGAGAGAGAGAGAGGCCCAGCAGGGCTGGTTCGAATCCTGGTTCCAGAGCTTCCAGAACTCCCCTTGACAACTTTGTTTTCTTCCCTAGTGGGACCGATCATCATTCTCCTACTGCTCCTGACTTTCGGGCCCTGTATCCTAAACAAGCTTCTGGCCTTCATCAAACAACGGCTCAACACGGTCCAGCTGATGGTGATGGGACAGCAGTACCAAGGGCTTCCAAGAAGCACTCCGTGGCAAGATTAACAGCAGACGCCCCGTCATCCCGACTGTATCCTACCCCATCCCGGCCGTACCCTACCCCTCGTCGCCCCCGTTCAGCAGGAAGTAGCCAGAAAGAATCGGCGCCCCTTGTCCTATATCAAAAAGGCCAGGATGAGAGGTCAGGGCAAGATGGTTAAGGCAGGCCTGGGCCTGCCCGGGCATGTCGGGACATGACCCGGCAGAGGACTGCAGACACACCTCGGAGATGGACCGGCAACCAAGCAGACCAACCAGGAGCCGACACAGAGCCCTTGGACGCCAATCACCACTGAGCCCGTACTTTCTTCATGGGAACCCGGCCCCGGCTATAAAACCTTTCCCCACCCCCCATACCTCGCAGACTCCCTTTGTCTCCTTGCTCACTCGCCCCCGGGAGTTCTGCCCGAGAGCGACCGCCCAATAAAGGCCCTCATCAACGGTCCATAGAGGTGGCTCTTTCTTCCCGCGGCGGCTCTTACAAAAACAGGTCGGAGGAGTGTGTAATTTCCTTGGTTCTGCCTTGCTGCAACAAAAAGTTGAAGCAGTGGACCTGTGTTACATCTTGGTTATGGCTCAGTTAAAATGGTGGGGCAGTGTTACAGCTCAGTTACAGCTCAGTTTTATTTGGCAAGCAAAGGAAAATACATCCTCAAGATGTGAGGGCAGGACAACCCAAAAGAAACAAAGAGAAGAGAGAGGCTCAATTTTGGCTTCTCTTTATATATATATATATATATATATATATATATATATATATATATATATAATTTTTTTTTTTTTCCCCTCCTCCCCCTGAACCTGCCTTATGCAAATTGGGCTAGGCAGGAGGGCTATTTGCTTCCCCTGAGGTTCTCACTCTAGTCTTCACACCTTCCTTTGTTCTATGTTCACAGGCTTTTTCCTTTCTTTGTCTTTTAGCCAATGCTATTTTGGACTCCTTTTTCTTATTCTAACTACCTGATATCCTGCCCTCAAGAGATGGGAGGCCTAATTCTTTGGAAATAGGGGCATTGAGCCCTCTCTGGCTACTTCCTGCTGAAATGGGATGGCTAGGGGAATTGGGTCTCCCCTTCTTGCTAATCTCAAGCCTCAGATTCCTTACAGCAGTGTCCATCTAAGAGTGAGTGATAGTTACCATGGTTGGGTGTAGTTTTATATATCCTTATTGAACTGGCACTGCATGTTGTAGCTTGTTTAACCCTGGCAGAGACAAAATGGATTAGACAATCAATAATACATGAAACAGTCATAAGCAGCATCAACATGGTAATAACAGGGCCAACTCCAAATTCCCCATCAGGAGAATGATTCCCCCAAAAGAGAATTTAGCCACCCTGAGAACTCTCCAGCTTGTTCTTTGAGATCCTATAGGATCTAAATGTTTTTTCTTGAGGACTGTGAGACTTTCTTTAACTTAGCTGGAAGTATTTACCCAGAAACAAAACATCTCATTCAAGATGGCTCAAGTCCCTCCTTGTTCAGGGATCAGGAGCTCTATCTCCTCTCTATTTTGGAGTACAACTCCTGCTAAGCTCTGTTGGCTCTTTAGAGCTATCTGGAGAAATCTTATCCGCAGAAATTTAATTTTGGTGGTGTTCATTAGAATGGTACTCATTTGTAGCTTTGAATGTGTATCTGAGATCTCCCAGGGGTTCACAGGTATATTGAGTGCCCTCTTCTCTTTTCTTCCAAGGCTTGACCCATGCATAGTGAATCCAGGAGTCATGTCCTGGTACCTTGACTGCTGCTGGGGTAGAAAGTGTTACAGTATAGGGGCCCAGCATATGGGCCTTTCCATGTGAGTTGAAGTTGAGCCTTTAGAGATACATCTTACAGACTTTAATTAGGACTCGAGTCCCTGAAGCATATAATGGTGGTTTTTTAGAATCTTTTGGGTCCTGGTTGACACCCCACAAATGTATGTCTTGTTGGAATGGCCCAATGGCCATGGTGTAAGACCAGAGGGTCTGAGCCTCTGGATCTAGGAAGAGGTCATTGACATAAACAAAAGGTGCCCCATATAGCATCTAATAAGTACTAAGGCAAAACTATTCCTTAAGGGCAATACTGGTTCAAAGGAAAGCTATTGGTAAAGCCTCCTTCCATCCCAGGAAGTCTCCTGGGTTATCTTTTTTATCACTGATTTTAAGAATTTGTTGGCTCTTTCTACTTTTCCTGAAGACTGAGGCCTCCAGGCACAATGGGGATAACAGGTAAAGCCCAATGCTTTAGAGACCACTTGGGTCACCTTAGAAGTAAGTAATGTCCCATTGTCACTTTGTAATGACCTAGACAGACCAAATCTTGGAATGATTTCATGGAGCAGTTTTTTACCACCTCCTCAGCCTTCTCAGTCCAGGAGGGAATGCCTTCAATCCATCCTGTGAATGTATGTATCATGACTAATAGGCATTTATACCCTTGAGAAACTGGCATCTGGGTGAAGTCCATCTGCCAGTCCTCTCCTGGGTAGGTCCCACATCATTGGACGGGCTGGGCCAGATGGGGTCTTCAAGCTCCTTGGGGGTTGTTGAACCGGCAAGTGAGACAAAAGGAGACCACTTGCCTTACAGTTGTTTGAAGGCCTGTTCTTCTGAAGGACCTGTCTAGTATTCTTTGGAAGGCCTTTTCTCCTAAATGAGTGGTGGCATGTAAAGAGTTAACCAAATTCCACTGGCAGTTTCCAGGCAGAAAAAGGAGTCCCTACTTTTGGAACCAGCCCATATAATCTTCTTGAAAGCCCTCACTCTTAGCTTTAAGAGTCTCACCTTCAGTATATGAAGGAGTTTCTGGCAAATTAGTCTGTGGAACTAAAGTGGCAACCCCTATTAGGTCATGTTATGTAATGCTCCTCTCTTAGCTTCCTGATCAGCTACTTGCTTCTCTTGTGCCACTTCCATGCTCCCTTTTTGATGTCCTTTACAGTGGGAGACTGAAACCTCAGTGAGCCAATGGATTGCTTCCAAGAGTCTAAGGATTTGATCACCATATTTGATTTGGGACCCTCGGGTGGTCAAGTGGCCTTTTTCTTTCCAAACAGAAGCATGTGCATGTAGCACCAGAAAGGCATACTTGGAGTCAGTGCAAATGACTACTCTTTTTCCTTTTTCTAGCTCTAAAGCTCGAGTCAGTGAGCTGACTGGTGGCAAAGGTTTAGCCTCTATGGTCTCAAAATTGGTGACTACTGCATATCTGGCTCTTATTTTTCATCCAAGACAAAGCTGTTTCCATCAATGTACCAGATTTCCTCAGGGATTTGTCAGAGGATATTCTGACAATCCCTCTCGGGGTTTGTTTTTTTTTTTTTTTTTTCCCCAGTGGTCCAAGGTTTCTAGGCAAGAGTAAAAGGGGAGAGAGCCCTCAGTGGTAGGCAGGAGGGTAGCTGGGTTAAGAACCTCAGAAGGGATATAATAAAGCCTTGATTTTCCATCAGCACTACTTGATATCTGAGGATCCTTTGATCAGACATCCATAAATTGCCTCTCCCATTCAGGAGTTGTTTCACTTGGTGGTTGGTAAAAATACTTTGTCCCCAAGAGAGAGTTTTAAAGCATCTTCTATCAGGACGGCAATACCTGCAAGATTTTGAAGACAAGGAAAGATCTCTTCACAATAAGGTAGTAGGGCACTCAGGGCCCACCAGAAACTGGTGGGAAAATATTTGTCCATCCCAGGAATAAAATGCTCAGGTGAATCTTTTTGTAATTCTTTTCATGTAGCAACCAAAATGGTACATGTTTGGGAGGAGAAGATTCTGGAGAAGGAGGTCAGAGTATGTAGCCCCTGTGTCAACCAAAAAATTCTCGGACCTATGTGCCTCATCCAGTTGCACTCTTGGCTCCAGTCCTGTGATTATTATCTGTGACAGCAGGCTGGCTGCAGCAGGCCGCTTCAGTCCTGTTGAAACATCGTGAGGGAAGGCTTGGTGCTTGACCTTGAGGCTCCTGGGTCCTGAGGGCAGAGTGATGCCCAATGTCCCAACTTTGCATTTGTAGCAAATTGTTTTAGGAGACTTGTCATGGTTTGGACATTCTTTGGCCCAATGTTCCAATTACTCATTTGTCTCGTGCCTTGTCCTTTTAGGACTTGGGGTTTGCCATGGGCTTCCCTGGAGGGTGGCCAGCATCTGGGCATGCCTGTCTCTTTCCATTTCTCCCTTTCTTGGGCCTTGGCTCCCCTCTCCTGTTCTCTATTAAAAAAGGCATTGGTGGCTATCTGGACCATCATGTAAAGAGGCAGCAGAGTCCTGCTACTGTAGCTGTTGTAACTTTATCCTGATGCCTGATGCACATTGGGACAGGAATTTGTCCTTTAAAATCACCTGTCCCTCATAAGAGTCTAAGTCCAGATTGGAGTAAACTTTTGGAAGGCCTCTTTTAGCCTTTCCAGAAAGGCAATGGGGTTCTCATTGGGCTTCTGAGTTATTGTTGATACCGGACACAGTCCCACAAGTAATAGGTTTCCTTCTGTTTCCATGGGAGGACTTCCTCAGGGGTGAGTCTTTCTGAAGCTTATCCTACCCAGTACTATTCTAACATGAGAGCCAGGCATCCCTGGCTCAGGATGCAGATCCCCAGGAAGGCTGAGGCATGCCAGTCTCCTGCAGATTGAATCCCTGGGAAGGTTGAGGCATGTTGACCTCCCAAGAATTGGGACCCTGGGCAGGTAAAAGCATGTCAACCTCCTGAGACCGCTGGACTGGTGGATCTCTGACCAGGTTGAGGCGTGACAATTTCCTGAGGACCAAATCCTAGGAGGGGAAGGTAAAATAGCCATAAGCCTTATTCTCTTATTTATCTGAGGGAATGTAAGTCTCTGATTTCCTCCACTAGTCCCCCTTAAGAACAGCTTAAGGTGTCTCCATTACCAAATTCAGACTTAAATTGAAGAAAACCGCTAGACCATTCAGGTATGACCTAAATCAAATCTCTTATGATTATACAGTGGAAGTGAGAAATAGATTTAAGGGTCAGATTTGATAGACAGAGTGCCTGATGAACTATGGAATGAGGTTCGTGACATTGTACAGGAGACAGGGATCAAGACCATCCCCATGGAAACGAAATGCAAAAAAGCAAAATGGCTGTCTGGGGAAACCTTACAAATAGCTGTGAAAAGAAGAGAAGTGAAAAGCAAAGGAGAAAAGGAAAGATATAAGCATCTGAATGCAGAGTTCCAAAGAATAGCAAGAAGAGATAAGAAAGACTTCTTCAGTGATCAATGCAAAGAAATAGAGAAAAACAACAGAATGGGAAAGACTAGAGATCTCTTCAAGAAAATTAGAGATATCAAGGGACCATTTCATGCAAAGATGGGCTCAATAAAGGACAGAAATGGTATGGACCTAACAGAAGCAGAAGATATTAAG
The DNA here is from genome assembly GCF_023091745.1 of Budorcas taxicolor. NCBI lineage: Eukaryota > Metazoa > Chordata > Mammalia > Artiodactyla > Bovidae > Budorcas > Budorcas taxicolor. The sequence continues at coordinate 187,118,261 of NC_068910.1, forward strand.
AAGAGAATCCAAGAATACATGGAAGAACTGTACAAAAAAGATCTTCATGACCCGGATAATCACGATGGTATGATCACTCATCTAGAACCAGACATCTTGGAATGTAAAGTCAAGTGGGCCTTAGAAAGTATCACTATGAACAAAGCTAGTGGAGGTGATGGAATTCCAGTTGAGCTGTTTCAAATCCTGAAAGATGATGCTGTGAAAGTGCTGCACTCAATATGCCAGCAAATTTGGAAAACTCAGCAGTGGCCACAGGACTGGGAAAGGTCAGTTTTCATTCCAATCCCAAAGAAAGGCAATGCCAAAGAATGCCCGAACTACCGCACAATTGCACTCATTTCACACGCTAGTAAAGTAATGCTCAAAATTCTCCAAGCTAGTCTTCAGCAATATGTGAACCGTGAACTTCCTGATGTTCAAGTTGGTTTTAGAAAAGGCAGAGGGACCAGAGACCAAATTGCCAACACCTGCTGGATCATGGAAAAAACAAGAGAGTTCCAGAAAAACATCTATTTCTGCTTTTTTGGTTATGCCAAAGCCTTTGACTGTGTGGATCACAGTAAACTGTGGGAAATTCTTCAAGAGATGGGAATACCAGACCACCTAACCTGCCTCTTGAGAAATCTGTATGCAGGCCAGGAAGCAACAGTTAGAACTGGACATGGAACAACAGACTGGTTCCAAATAGGAAAAGGAGTACGTCAAGGCTGTATATTGTCACCCTGCTGATTTAATTTATATGCAGAGTACATCATGAGAAACGCTGGACTGGAAGAAACACAAGCTGGAATCAAGATTGCTGGGAGAAATATCAATAACCTCAGATATGCAGATGACACCACCCTTATGGCCGAAAGTGAAGAGGAACTAAAAAGCCTCTTGATGAAAGTGAAAGAGGAGAATGAAAAAGTTGGCTTAAAGCTCAACATTCAGATCATGGCATAAGATCATGGCATCTGGTCCCATCACTCCATGGGGACTAGATGGAGAAACAGTGGAAACAGTGTCAGACTTTATTTTTTGGGCTCCAAAATCACTGCAGATGGTGATTGCAGCCATGAAATTAAAAGATGCTTACTCCATGGAAGAAAAGTTATGACCAACCTAGATAGCATATTTAAAAGCAGAGACATTACTTTGCCGACTAAGGTCCATCTAGTCAAGGCTATGGTTTTTCCAGTCGTCATGTATGGATGTGAGAGTTGGACTGTGAAGAAGGCTGAGCGCTGAAGAATTGATGCTTTTGAACTGTGGTGTTGGAGAAGACTCTTGAGAGTCCCTTGGACTGCAAGGAGATCCAACCAGTCCATTCTGAAGGAGATCAGCCCTAAGATTTCTTTGGAAGGAATAATGCTAAAGCTGAAACTCCAGTATTTTGGCCACCTCATGCAAAGAGTTGACTCATTGGAAAAGACTTTGATGCTGGGAGGGATTGGGGGCAGGAGGAGAAGGGGACGACCCAGGATGAGATGGCTGGATGGCATCACGGACTCGATGGACGTGAGTCTGAGTGAACTCCGGCAGTTCATGATGGCCAGGGAGTCCTGGCGTGCTGCAATTCATGGGGTCGCAAAAAGTCGGACACGACTGAGCAACTGAACTGACTGAACTGAACTGAATGGTAAACATTTCATTGTCATAGACCCAGTTTAGGTAATAGCAGAAAATGTCAAAGGAGTGGGTTATCTGGTCCTGTTAGGGACATTAAGAGTATTTTAATAGTAAGTGGGGTTGAGTGATCTTGCCTACAAGGGGGCAGGGTCCTGGTTGTAGGAGTTAGTAAGTGACTTAAAGACAAATTGTTAAGAGGCAACAGACCAGATGGCCCATAAAAGTAGAGTGGAGATTTGATCCAGGGGATATGTTTGTGGCTTTAGGAGATGGGTGTTAATGGCTTGGGCCCAAACAGCCTGCAGGGCTAACTCCCAAAGTGGCAAACATTAATCCTGGATGTCCAATTGCCCTTGAAGGGATGCCACCAACAGATGGTCTTCTAGCAGGCATTGTGTGCCTGTCACCCACCATAGCACATACACTGAGAGATGCTGTTGTTGTACATGTTGTAAGAAACATGGAAGATGAAGGCCTGAATATCTAGAGGGAATGGATATTATACAGTATTTCCCTCCCAAGGGCCAGCTATTTTCTGGTTGTCCCTCCAGAACACTCTAAAGGCAACATTGTGGACCCAGATGAGGCTCAGGAAAAGAGCATGAAACAGGAGAGAAAGGGGCAGGACACAACTTTTGAAAGAATGACATAGCCCAGTGGCATAACATAAACTGATTAAAATGAAATGGGTCCAAGAGGGCAGACAAGTCAAATTCAACTAAACCTTGATTCTCAATCTGCAAGCTAAAGACACACCCAGAGGCCCCAGGACAGTTCCAAGACACCATCCAAAGGCCAAGGAGGGAGTGGTTCCTTAATTGTTGGAATGATCCTCACACTTACTAGCATATGAAATCACCCAGCCCATAAAAAAAAAAAAAAGCTTACCACACTCACCCTCTCTGATGGCCCACATTCTTGTTCTCTTTGAACAAATCTACTTACCTATCATGGTGTCTCACTGAATTATTTTGCATGAGACATCAAGAACCTGAGCTTCATTAGGTCATGAAACCAAGCACTGTGGATTTTGTCTGGGCTCAAGTCCTGGTTGGACACGGCTGAGTGACTAAGCATAGCACAGAGTCCCTGCCATGTGGGTTTGAGTCCCAATCTTAGGTAAACAGTTTAAAACAGTTTCAACTTTTCCCCTTCAGGTAAGATGATTACCTGCCCAAAACTTTGTAAGCAGTGACATAGATGGAGAGAGGAGCTGAAGGATGGGAGGAAAAAGCAGTGGGAAAAATGTGCAAAGGCATCCCCTTCATAACCTGCTGAGAAATCTGCTAAATATCTGACCTATGCTCATAGTTTTCATTGGCCCAATCCTTGGCACAAAGAGTATTAAGGACAGAAGAACCCTCACCTGCTTGGGTAATAGCTACTAAGGCACAGCAGATAGTAGAACCTTCAGGACACATTGGGGAGTAGCCCCTGCCAGGACACACTGGGGAGTAGCCCCTGCCAGAGTCCTTCATTTACACCCTCTGTTCACAGGGGTTTTGAGGAAACAAGAAACAAGAGATTATAAAGGAATTAAGATTTTGTTTGCCCTATGTCCTCCCAGACATAGGTGCAAGGACCTCCTACCTTAACTGGAAGTCTTCTGGAATCTGAGACTGAGCTGTGTGAGCTTTCTGCTGAGTTTGTCTTTGCTGGGCTTTTCAACATGCTGGACTTCTTGTCACTTTCACTGTGCTGGGTTTTCTTTAAGTTCAGCTTCCACCATGTGAGCTGAGCTTCTGTTGTGCTTGGCCTCAGCTTCTCAGGGGCTGAGCTGAGGTCATTTCAGCCAAGTTAAATTTGAGAAATGGAACCATATAAGTTGGGGAAGTATGTAATTTCCTCGGCTCTGCATCACTGCAGCAAAGATTTGAAACACTGGATCGGTGCTACAGCTCAGATACAGCTCAGATTTATTACGAAAAAACAAAGGATAATACACCCTCCAGGACTGATGGCAGACTGACCCCAAAGGAGAGACCTCAATCCTTCTAGGCTTCCTCCTTTTATACATTTGTCTCCTTCCTACCGAGCCTGTGCTATGCAAATTGGCTAGCCAAGAAGGGGGAGTGTTTGTTTCACCTGATGTTCTCACTCCTGTTCTTGGATCTTCCTTTGTTCTATGTTTGCGGGCTTTTTCCTTTCTTTGTCTTTTACCCACTGCTATTTTGGACTCCTTTTTCCTATTCTAGCTACCTAACACTACCAATATCAGGAATGAAAGGGAATAGTACAAAGATCTTACAGAAGTTAAAAGATATTGTGAACAATTTTACACCAATAACTTTGATAGCATAGATGAAATTGATAAGTTCTTTAACAAATGCAACTTTGCTAAAACTGATCCAAGAAGAAAGATAATCAGAATTTATTTCCATTAAAAATAATATTATATATATAATCTATATAATAAAATAATATAATTTTAATATATAAATATATAATATATATATTATATATAATCCATATGATAATAATACATAATAACCTATAATTATATACTTCATGTGGTCAGTACGAGTTGATCCTGCAATCCCATCCCTGGGCACATATTCTGAGACAACCATAATTTGAAAAGATACACATACCCCTAGGTTCAATTCAGCACTGCTTACAACAGCCAAGTCATGGAAGCAGCCTAAATGCCCATTGACAGATGAATGAATCAAGAATATGTGGTGTGTATATAATAATATAATATGCTATATAATAAAAACATAATTATATATCTATTATATATATATAAAATATATATAATCTATATTTTTAAAAATATAATCTATTTCCATTAAAAAAATAAACTCCAAAGGAAAAGCCTTCCACAAAGCAGACTCTCGGACTAGATGGCTTCACTGGTGAATTCTAAGGAACATTTAAGAAAGACACACCAAACAAGCAAACAATAAAACTTATGCAAACAAACAAAAACCCTCTTAAAGAAAACAGAACTGAAAAACTTTTCAACTGTTTTTGTGAAGCCAACAACTCTGATCTAAAAACTGGCAAAAAATTAATAAGAAGAAATTATAAACACATATATTTTATCAGCACAAAATAGAGTTTTATACAGTCAAATTCAGCAATTTATAAAGTTTACTATAAAGTTGTGATAAATAAGATAGTGAATAGACATTTGGAGAATAAAAAATTGCAAATTAGAAACATCTGTGTGACCAATTTTCCAAAAACATGCCACAAAAATACTTGCACAATTTTATTCTAATAACAAAATCTTGAAATCAACTGAAATGTCCATTGAAAGGGGTGTAAACTAGTTACAGCAATAGAAAGGACCAACACTGCTGAAAAACACAGGATAAGTCTCCACAACTATATGTTCATCAAAGACAGAAGAGTGTATACTATATGATTCTATATTTTGCAGGTAACAGAAAAAAGTAATTTTTGATGATAGAAATAGGTGTTTTCTTGGAGGCGTGAAGGATGACTGGAAAGAACAAATGAGAATTTTGGTGGTAGCAGTCTCTGCTCTTTATCAGCTGGATGGTGTTTGTTACACAGGTGTGTCCATGTTGAAGTTAATCATGTTAAATCTTCTGATATGTACATTTTACTGTATACAATTATATCTCACTGAAAATGGTTGAAAAGTTCCTGATTTAGATTTAATAAATGTCTAAAAAACTGTAGCATGAAAAAAATTATTATTGTATTTGCCTGTTAATTCCTCTGAAATCACCGAGAAAGATAGTTAATAAATTGATACATAGTAACAGAAAAAACTAAGATCATGGCATCCAGTCCCATCACTTCATGGCAAATAGATGGGGAAACAATGAAAACAGTGACAGACTTTAGTTTCTTGGGCTCCAAAATCACTGAAGATTGTAATGTAGCCATGAAATTAAAGGATGCTCATCCTTGGAAAAAAAGCTATGCTGACAAATTTCCATCTAGTCAAAACTATGGTTTTTCCAATAGTCATGTATGAATGTCAGAGTTGGACCCTAAAGAAAGCCGAGCATTGAAGAATTGATGCTTTTGAACTGTGATGTTGAAGAAGACTCTTGAGAGTCCCTTGGACTGCAAGGAGATCCAACCAGTCTTTCTTAAAGGAAATCAGTCTTGAATATTCATTGAAAGGACTGATGCTGAAGCTGAAACTCCAAAACTCTGGGCACCTGATGCGAAGAACTGACTTGCTGGGAAAGGCCCTGATGCTGGGAAAGAATGAAGGTAGGAGGAGGAGGGGATTACAGAGAATGAGATGGTTGGATGGCATCACTGACTCAATGGACATGAATCTGAGCAAGCTCTGTGAGTTGGTAATAGACAGGGAAGCCTGACATGCTGCAGTCTTTGGGGTTGCAAAGAGTCAGACACTACTGAGAGACTGAACTGAACCGAACCGAGCATACACCAAAGTATGTCTGTATGCTTCGACATATTTTAGATTGATGGATGGCTAGTTGCATCCATTTGATTCCCAGTAGGAGAGCTAATGATAACTTTAAATTAGTACATTTACAATGATTGGAACTGAAGATTTATTCTCAATTGATGTAGAGTTAATATTTTTCTTTGTATAATTTAACATTTAAATATGTGACTTAAAGTAAGAACTGCTTGCTTCACTCTTATATTCAACTCTCCACAAAAATTAAATTTCTTTGTAACTTATAACTGATCTCATTTTATTCTGATAACAGAAAGAACAACAATAACAAAAGTTTAATAATGAAAAAAGTGGCTGTACTGTTTAAAACAAATATCTTCATGTGCATATTATTCTGACAATTTAAAATTCACTTATATTGTGGTTAATTACCCCTTTCTCTTTTTATCTGAGAAGGTGCATCATCACCTTCTCCCACTCATGCTGGCATTTGGGTACAGAGAGAAGCTCATATCATCAGCACTACCTTTATCCCCAATATACCTTCCCACACACAAAACCCATCAACACTCTGGTTTATAATCTAAAATTGACACATCTGTTTAGCAACTGCCAACACAGCACACCATTCAGATGGACTGTGTCAAGACTGACATACACTGGATGAACTGGTCCTGCCTAATAATTAAGTTTGAACTTAGAGTAGAACAAACTGGACATATTATACATTATATCATTTTTAATTTTATATAAGTCAGTCTGAGGGGAAAACAGCACTCTTTACAATTATTTGAAAGTACTGTTTTCAGCAACAATAATGTAGAAATAAATTGATGGCAAGGTATAAAACATTTTTATTCTTATAAAAAGAGAATACAAATTTAACATAATTTATATACATTCAGCTTTATAAAATAATTTCATGCTTCTGATAATTTAGTGCTTTGAAAGAATAATTGCTTCAAAATTACCTCATTGTTGAATTTCTTATCAATTTACTAAATTTGTTAATTTGCAAAAAAAGAAATGCGTTTTTCTCATAGCTAGTATCTTGTGACGCTCAGTTTTGCAAATCAAAATAATTCTTACACTTTTAATTCAGTTGCTCATCATTGATGTAAATATAGTCTTTTCTTTAATATCTACCTAGTTGTCTATCCATCCACACACATATGTAAACATATCCATGAAAATATATCCAATGTATGCTTTTTTCCTAGATTAAGAATATTCTGATTATTTTAGTTGATTCAGAGTTCAATAGCTGAGATTCAGCTATTTGTTGTATTGTTTAGGAATATTTGATTCTTACAAGGAAAAATAGCAGAAATTCATAAGCTTTATTAAGTGCAGATAAGAAGTCAGGAAGTAGAGCATGTATGAGTTAAAGAGAAAGAGGATGGGAGGACTAAGAACGTTGATTATTCATGAAGTATTAAATATGCATGAGGCACCAGAAGCACTAAATAACAGGATATATTAAATAAACATGAGCCATATGAAACACTCATTATTCATGAGGTCTTAATTCAGCCACCCATTCATGATACCCATTTTGGCCCTGACAGTTCTATGCTCAAGAAATTCACAGAAAACTTGTGGCTGTTCAGCAAGTTAATTGGCAAGCTATAGCTATTAGCTGGGAAAACATGTTTTGTGTATCTGTGATAAAGTAAGAGTATCTTATTTGCCCTGGGTGTCTTCCTCAGGTGGGCTCCCTTGCTTGAGCCCTGACTGTCATTCTGGGAACCATATCATCACAGAGAAGGTAGACAGGGCAATTGTGTACCATGGATTGTGTACCATGAACTCAGGTAGTAGAGTCCTTCCAAAGCACTTGCATTCTATCCTAAATAACATAAATCCTTACTCTAGCTCTTTCTCCTTGCTTTATGCTATGTGTATATTTAACATGAATCACATTAACATTGTGGTTCAGGCATTTTAATTTGGTCCGTGAACCTTTCTGTTCCTGACCTCTAAGCTTCCTTGTTAGTGTATTTGGATACTACTATTGCATCCAGGTAATTCCTCACCCAGCAAGGGTACCAAGTCTTACTGCTCTAATCAGTACTATCCTCTTAGTTATGCTGTTGGCAGAGAATGGAATCAGTATTATTTTCGGGTCAATAAATACTGCAGTTCTTAGTTCTTTTCATCTTCACAGATCAACTTAATTTTCTTTTATTTTATTTTTTAAAAATTTATTTATTTTAATTGGAGGCTAATTACTTTACAATATTATAGTGGTTTTTGCCATACATTGACATGAATCAGCCATGGGTTTACATGTGTTCCCCATCCTGACAACTTAATATTCAAACACAAATCATTTTGTTAGCACAGGTAGACACTAACACATATCTATATCTATCTATTTCTCTATCTATACATATATGTACTGTGCTTAGTTGCTCAGTCGTGTCCAATTGTTTGCAACCCCCTGGACTGTAGCCCACAGTCCATGAGGATTCTCCTGGCAAGAATACTGGAGTGGGTTGTCATGCCCTACTCCAGGGGATCTTCCCAACCCAGGGATCGAAACCAGGTCTCCCGTATTGCAGATGGATTCTTTACCATCTGAGCCACCAAGGAAGCCCTAAATATATGTACGATGATGGTGTAAACAATCAATGCTCCAGGATTAAACACACACAAATACATGCACACAGAGAAAACAGTAAAACAGAGAAAATTGCATCTGGTCATTGTTGCAAGTGAATAAATTTGTGTGTGTAGGTCATCATAGCTAAAACTCATATGTTGACCTGAATAAATTATGATTATTCTTTTTCAAATGATCCCTTGATGTTAAGTAGAATTGCAAATGTTAGCTTTGTTGACTTTGGGACAGAAGGATGTTCCTCACAGTCAAGCATAACACTCTAGTCTGCTTTTCAGCTGGGAGCTCCTGCTGAGATAGCATTCTCACTGAGGTCAGAGAACTCCTCTCCTGGGAGTCAGAGCTTTCTAGGTTAAACTAACCAGTCAGAATTGGTGTCCAATTCATGACCTGGGCCTCTTGAGTAACATGGCAATACTTTTTACTGTAGCTGCTTTTTTATTGTAGCTTTATATTGCTTTTGATAAGTTTAAACTATGATTAAATACATGGTCTAATTTATTTTAAAAAGACATTATCGAAATAACTGAAAAGTCCATTAAAATGTGGTGTAGCTTATGTTTGCTTCTCCTGAAATGCTAGCTTGCTGCAAGTGTTTTGTAACTATGTTGTGATGGTGTCTCAGTGTCCCAATTGCCCACTGCAAGATTATCTATTTCTACATCTTTTTCCTCAGAATCCTCTTTTGAGATGTAAACATTTCCCAGAAGTAGCACAAACTAAAAATAAGTGTGAACATTAGTATCTGATAAGTAGTTGAATAAAAGCTGCTATTTAGTGATAATGTATTTCTAACACTAACAATTTAGACCTGACTAGTCTATCAATAAAAGGAAAACAATTTTTTTCCACAACATTTCACTCCCTTTTTTGGAATCTATTGTTAATTCTGAGTTTGGTTTTAACTTTTCCAACTCTATGTACATGTATTTATGAATATATATATATATATATATATATACATGCACAAATACATATAGTCATAATCATTATGCCATTTTGTTAAGTATATTTTATAATACTGAATATAAACATAAAATAAAATTGATTTATATACTTCTGTAATATATATTTATTCTAATTTATACTATAAGTAATTTTCCTTATAATGCATATTTACTTACATTAATGCAATAGAGTGATAGATTGCCTCCATAATGTATCAAAATTATCTGTAAAAGTTTTTTCTCAAATTTTTGCATTTTCATGTAATCTTTTACTTTATCAGATCCTTAAAAAACAGCAAGTTTATAATATTTATTAATCTGATTTGTCAACGCTAAATAATTTCACTAAATGTGTTATGTGATCTCAGTTTAGGTTTATGTTTATTAAAGACAAGTTGTAATAAAGAAATAACTCTTCTTACATTTTTAGATATTTGTTTATTTTTGGCTGTGCTGGGTCTTTGTTGCTGTGGGTAAGCTTTCTCTAGTTATGGAGCGCAGGGGCTACTCTCTAATTGTGGTGCCTGGGTTTCTCCTTGCAGTGGCTTCTCTTGCTGCAGAGCACTGGCTGTAGTAGTTGCAGTGCAAGGGCTCAATAATTGTGGCACATGGGCCCCAGAACAGTCCTAGTTGTTGTGGCACATGGGTCTAGCTGCCCCATAGCATGTGGGATCCTCCCTGACTAGGGATTGAACCTGTATCCTCTGCATTGGAAGATGAAGTCTTAACCACAGGACCACAAGGGAATCCTTCTTGTATTTTTAAAGATCTTATGTTGAGTATCTACTCTGTGCAAGGAATTGTGTTATATTTTTGATATTTAAAGACAAATATTGACTATGCCTTATTCTCAAGGAGTTCATAAACTTTTATGACCATATGTACTTTGGAAGGTTGGAAATAATTTGAAACTAGATAAAGATGGTGGTTGTGATTTTAGGTGGCCTCAGCCTGAAGCTGCTTGAAGTGAGGCTTCAATTCCCAGTCAGAGATTGAGGCCACGTTGCAACAGTGAGAACACCGAATCCTAGCCACTAGACCAATGGTCAGTGACAAGGCTGTGGCCTTTGACATTGTGGAAAAAGAATTTTCATGAAGACAGAAAGTAATGAAACAAGTAAAGTGTTTGTTAGGAGGAAAAAGAGTACATGTGGATAGATACACAGATGGAATCAAAGAGAGAAGCACCCTCATGGTAGCATGACTCACCTTCATGGGACATTTCTTCCAAGTTTCGTTTGTCCAATCATTTTGATTTGCCTGGTTCAGAGTCCATATTTGGTATATCTCAATATTCTTTCATGTGTACAAATGCATCTCTTAGCCAAAATGGATTCTGCCAAAGAGGCCTATGCGTAGTTATCATCTGTTAGCATCACTTCCCTTTTGACATCCAAGGACCTCTTTGCCCATGTGTAGTCAGGGAGGTCTCCTGATCTTTAGAATAGAAAATATGTGGTCTCTTGTCTTCTTTCTTGGCAGGGCCCTGCCTCCCCCCTTGATTGTCCTGCTATTTTAATCTTGGAGTATTTATCCTGGGGGCACCATCTACCTCCTACCTCAGTTGCACAACAGTGGGACTGTACCAAGTATCATAAAATTGTTTTATTTTTAATTACTTAAATTTTAAGTGTTAATTTCACCTCAAAGTATTAACAAAGAAAAAATGCTGGTACAGAGAGAGAAACATGGAGAGGAAGTATATCACAGGTACCCATTGCTCTGGAATGATCCTTTGATTTCACTTGAATGAACTTTCATTTAGATTGAAGCATAAGGAAGTTGGGTATCATAATGATTAGAAATAGAAATTACCACTATATCATGAGACAAGTAGGATACCTTCAGCACAAATAACAGAAAAGCTTAACTCAAATGGTTTAAGCATATGGCATTTATCATCTTATGTAATCTGAAATTTATTGGTACAGTCCCCATGTCTTATTTAATCAAGAATCTCTGTTTTTTGTTTGTTTGTCTGTTTTTCTATCTTCCAAACTCAGTGTGCTAGAAGCTCTTCTTCCCAGCTTCTTATTGCAGAAACAGTTCTGTGTATGATGTCCAGACATAGCAAAGACACATAGAAGAAGAAAGACTATTTCTTCTTCAATGATCATTTTAAAAATGGGATTTTTTTTTTAAAGTACCTAAAGACATTTCTTCACATCTTATTGATGTGAATTGAATCAAATGACCATGGAAATAAGAAACCAATTGCTACTGCTCACCTTCAGACAAATTTAGATATATTCCCTGAAGTGGGAACAGTTAGCTTTCCATAAGACGGGAACATTGCCAGGTGGTACAGTGGTAAAAGGATCCACCTGCCCAGTGCAGAAGATGCAAGAGATGCAGCTTCAATCCCTGGGTTGAAAAGATCCCCTGGAGAAGGAAGTGGCAACCCACTCCAGTATTCTTACCTGGGAAATCCCATGGACAGAGGAGCCTGGAAGACTTTAGTCCATGGGGTCACAAAGATTTGGAAACAACTGACCATGGCACAGCAAACAAAGGAGAAAGTCAAGTTATTTTAGTGGACTGTCACCAGAGGTCGTTAAAGATGGCAATATAAAAATGAATACATATTAAATGAAATATATGAGAATTAAAACAATAATCATCTTGATATATTATAATTTTGTAATTGATATATCATATATAATATATAGCTTTGGCATGATTACTTTAAAATTAATGTAAATTCTTGCATAAGACACATAAAAATCTTATAATTTTCTAATCACAGTGTTCAAACATTTTTTAAAGTCAATTTTAGTTCGAATTTAGAAGCCAGGTAGTATCATAATAAGAGTACAATATTCGATGCCAGAAAACTTTAGGTTCAATTTCTTTTCTATATTTTTTCTTGGATCATAGCATACTATCTATTTTTATTGTTTTATAAATAAAACAAAAATATATGGCAAGTCAACCTCCCCACCAGACTTTCACTTTTAATTGTTTGGTTTTAGTGAGTGGAGTGGAGTATAGAGGCTAAACCAAATAAATGTATTGTTAATTATAATAGATTATGTGAAATCAGTATTTCCGACTTTCAAATTTTAAGATAATTTAGGTTAAAAAAAATCTTAGAATCAATACAAACCCAATGATAACATTTATTAAGATATTTTTCACACACAGTAGTTTATTTGGTTTCATTACTTGATCAACTGCTGATAAAGTTAATTTAAGTGATAAAGTGAATTATATACTTGGGTCAAACTGAAAGCAACTCTTGCTCCTTTCCGTTAACCCATTTCTGTCCCCCTGTTAGTGCTTCCCTGGTGGCTCAGATGGTAAAGAATCTGCTTGCAGTGTGGAAGACCCTGGTTAGATCCCTGGGACAGGAAAATAATCTTAAAAACCTTAATTATAGGAATGAGATCACTGAGCAATTGAAACTAACTCCTGACTGGCATTTTCCTGAATGCACAGCATGCTTTCTCTAACCTGTTGATTTTTTTCAGAGACAAAAAGAAGAATGAAGAATTAAATAGTTAAAGAATGACTAGCTCTCTACCCCCAACAGTGCCCATAGCAATTCTGCAGAAAGATCACATGGGAAAGAAATTTAACATCTGAAGAGTCAGCCAGTCTGCATTCAGTGGAGAATGATGCAGAATCTTCTGCCTCAATAATTCACTGCAATCTTCCCTGCCCCATTTTTCTTTTAAAAACGGTCATGGCTGAGCAGAATCTTCCGAGGTGGTCACTGGGCACAAGTGCACCATCTCTCCAGATTCCCAGCTCTCTGACTACAGCAGCTTTCCTGTCTACTGACACTTGCCTCTTGGATTATCAGCTTATGAGTAATGGACAGCCAAACCTGGGTTCAGTAACAAAACTCATACAAAGAAAATCAGTGCAATGAGTAATTAACTGTAATTATTTTCCCTTTATAGAAATGTTAATAAATACCCACATAGAACCCCAAGTCTTCTACAGTTTTCTCAAACCCTCTGTTTTCTCCCTCACCCCTTATATACCAAGGCTATAGGTAACTATAGGTGATCCACACGGAAAAAAAATCTTCTTCCTACATTAATCTTCATGCTCCTGCATACCCAAAAGGAAATTTATTTTATTTATTACTTAGAAGGTTTTCATCAGAACAACCATGACCATGTGAATGGTGTCCTTAGGGGAAGATGTCATGTGATTGAACACTGGGAACAGCTCTGTACAGGGACAAGGAGACTTCTAGATATTAGAAAGTTCAAGTTGGTAAATAACACCTGAGCTCCTTTCACTATGAGGTTTTATTTTTTTTCTTCTCAAAGGAAATTATGTATTTCAGTGAGCTACAAGATACCGCTTCTAAAATACCTGTGAACAATTTGGTCATTTACATTGACTCTGTGTGTGTGTGTGTGTGTGTGTGTGTGTGTGTGTGTGATTTCAGTCATGTCTGACTCTGTGCAATCCCATGGACAGAAGAGCCTGGAGGGCTACAGTCCATGGGATTCTCCAGGCAAGAATACTGGAGTGGGTTGCCATGCCCTCCTCCAGGGGATTTTCATGACCCAGGGATTGAACACATATCTCTTACATTTCCTGCATTGACAGGCAGGTTCTTTACCACTAATGCCACCTGGGAAGGCCAGCATTGATTGTAGGGTGGTCAAAGCAGTGTTCGCACAGGGATGCAGAGAGCTTTATTTGCCTTGATAAAGTAAAAAAAGAAAAAAAGGTTTTAAGTAAAGGAAAACATTTTTGCAAATAATTTGCTTTGATGTGTGGGGGCAGGTTTTCCTTTCCTGTCCTCATGCCTGCTCCCCAATAATATGTTTCATGGTTTATGCTTACCTGCAACAGATAAATTAGCTCTTCTAGCATCAAAGATTAATTAAGCTTGAGAAGAACTAATTCAAGGTGATATTCCATTGTTTTCCAAATACTCTTATAAAGGATCAACCCAGTACAGTACAACTGTACTTTTCTCTACTGACTTATAAACAGTGTGTCTACATGTTATCTGTATGATTGAATTGCAAGGTTCTGTCAATTTATTTAGTGATCATTCCACCCATCTAATCATGCTTTTTTCTAGCCATTTATTTATTTCAAGAATATCATTGATCATAGGCTGGGCCTTATCTCCAATGACTGAATAAAACACCGTATTTAAATGATGCTATCTTATTATTAAACAGCATATTTAGAACTTATTATAAAAAAAAAATCTGCAGCTTGGGACTTCTAATGGTCCAGTGGCTTAGGCTCTGTGCTCCCAATAGAGGGGGTCCAGGTTCAATCCCTGGTTGGAAAACTGGATGCCACATGGTGCAGCTAAGATCTGGGACACTCAAGTAAACAATTTAAAAATCTGCAGCTATCAGAATGGTAAAGTTTTAGTAAATTTCAAAAAAAAAAAAAAAATAAATAACTGAAAACATGTATCTCCTTCAAATGTGATATTTTAATTATATTATCATAATCTTAATTTATCTTCTTTTATTCAAAACTGCATTTCAATATATTCAGTAAAAGTGAGAAGGTAAAAATCTGTGAGAGTTAGGTTTAATTTCAAAAGCTTGTAAAGTTTTTATATATTTAAAAATTTTTTAAATTCCAACTTCTTCTTTTGCTGCCTCAAAACAATAGAATAAACAAAGATTAAAAGGACAGAAAAGCATATTGATGTAATCTGATTCTAGAAACATCTCTATGTTTACATTTGGTGTTTATCACTACCGTACTCCCTCATTCCATGTGACACTCTTTAGAGCCATTATGTCTCCAAAGACCTTTGTTTACAAAGAATATTACACTTTCTTTTCATTCCCCAATTCTCTTGCTAACAGAACAGGGAAGACATGATATTATTAGTCATCATATCCCATGCACAATGTCATAATTTGGTCTTTTTTCTTACTTCCTAAAAGAAGAATCACAATATTGTCAATTGACATATTAGATATGAAAATGTAATCTTGCAATGTTTAAGTGTACAAAACTTTTGTTGACTTAATAAGGCAAAGCAAATCCTAATTGTGAACACAAAATCAAAGCTGGTTTGAATGCCAGATGAGATTATTGTTGTCATTTTGTCAATGCATCTTCCTAATATTAATAGGAATCAGTATCAGTCCATTTGTGTTAGTCTCGTATGCAATAATAAAATATTTTTACCTATTGTGTTAGATTTCAAAATTCTATATTTATGTAAATATAAAAATATAGCTTTTGAGAAAAAAGAGAACAAAGAACACATGGTACAAATATAAACCAAGTAGCAAGATGGACGTTTACACTTAACTATATTTAAATTAAAAGTAAATTACTTAAAACAATCCCATTAGCAGGATTTTTTTATGGTCATATATATTTTAAAATTAAATTGTCTATAATTGTGAATACCCTCATAAGAGTAGGGAAATTAAATTTGCATTTAAAGTATAATTGAAATGAGATTTGCCTGAGAAAAGAGGGAAGCTAAATGTATTTCTCATAATTTAAGTACTACTAAGGAGGATTGGGCTTCCCTGGTGGCTCAGATGGTAAAGCATCTGTCTGCAATGTGGGAGACCTGGGTTTGATCCCTGAGTTGGGAAGATCCCCTGAGGAAGGAAATGGCAACCCACTCCAGTACTCTTGCCTGGAAAATTCCATGGATGGAGGAGCCTGGTAAGGCTACAGTTCATGGGGTCTCAAAGAGTCAGACACGACTGAGTGACTTCACTTTTACTTTTCAAGGAGGATGGAGGATGAGATGGCTGGATGGCATCACCGACTCAATGCACATGAGTTTGAGTAAACTCTGGGAGTTGGTGATGGACAAGGAGGCCTGGCATGCTGCAGTCCATGGGGTCGGACATGACTGAGGGACTGAACTGAATAGAAGGAGGATGATCTTGAAATGACTTAATCCTCTGAAATTAGACATTACATAGCAGGGTTTACAGATTATGTTTTATGTGTTTGCATCCTAGCTAATTTTAGACTTCTTTAGTCATAAACGTTCACTGGCTCATATTCATTTTTCCATGTGCTCAACATATATTTTTTGAGCGTGTACTATCTACCAGGCACTATATAAGTGCTATTGAAAAAGCAAAATGAACATGTGCACACCACACACACACACATAAACACATACACACATATAAACACACATACACACACATACAGTGTATATATACAGTCAGGACTATAAGGAAGATCCAAAGTGTGTGGAAAGGAAGCAGTGATCTTGTTGCAATTTGGACAATGTTGGCTTCAATGTGATGATGACATTTATGCAAACTTGATATGAAAATTGACAGTGGATATCTGAAAGAAGGGCATCCTAGCCAGTGCAAATGTCCTAAGATAAGAATGTGCCTGGTTCTATTAAGAAGTAGCAAAAAGGTCCCCATGGATTGAACAGAATGAGAGAAGATGAAAGTTTTGGTAAAATGAGGAGCTTCTGTGGGATTTTGAACAGAGGAGAGTCATGATAAGATGCACATGTTTAAAAACAAACCTGAGCAAGCATGGAAAGAAAGACCAGTTAGTAAGAGGGTATGGCAGTGGTCCAGCAAGGGATAATGAGGACTCAGATCAGGACCATGGTGCTGGAGAGAAGTGGTCACATTCTAGATATAAGTTGAAGGTACGGTCAGCTGGTTGTCCTGATAAACTGGATGTGGGATATGAGAAAAAGAAGATCAGATGTCTCTAAAATTTTTGGTCTGAGCAAACAAAAGAATGAGTTTCCCACCAAGTGTTATGTGAAAGGCTGTTCTTGTAGAAGTTTGGCATATGGGGCGATTAGGAAGTCAGTTCAGTTCAGCCGCTCAGTGGTGTCCTACTGCAACCTCATAGACTGAAGCATGCCAGACTTCCTGTCTGTCAACAACTCCCAGAGATTATTCAAACAGATGTCCATTGAGTCAGTGATGCCATCCAACCATCTCATCCTCTGTCATCCCCTTTTCCTCCTGCCTTCAAAGTTTCCCAGCATCAAGGTCTTTTCAAATGAGTCAGTTCTTCATATCAGGTGGCCAAAGTATTGGAGTTTCAGCTTCAGCATCAGTCCTTCCAATGAATATTCAATACTGATTTCCTGAAGGATGGGCTACTTGGATCTCCTTGTTTTCCAAGGGACTCAAACAGTCTTCTCCAACACCACAGTTCAAAAGCATCAATTCTTTGGTCCTCATGAGTTCTTATGTTTGTTAGGGATTTGAGTGGAAATATCAAGTGAGATTTGGATTCAGATTTAAGGTTTGAGAGACACTTTCTTGACATAAATATAAATTCTGTATCATGCAGGATTTAAAAGTCAGGAATGTGGATGAGATTGCCTGGTGATTGAGTATAGACAGAGAAGATGATGCATGACTGAGCTCTGGTACACACCAGCTTTGAGAACAAATTATATATATATATATCTCTAATATATGAATTTTAATTTTTCTCCAAACCCTAGGCATTTTTATTTTTATTGTACTCAAAATATATCCTTTCTCCAAGAGATCTTCCCAACCCAGGGATCAAAACCAGGTCTCCCAACTGCAGGCAGATTCTTTACCATCTGAGCAACCAGAAAGCTGATCCAGTTGCAAATAGATTTAAATAATTATAGGTACTGTTTCATCATGCAGTTCCTGTATTTAGATAAATTTTAGTGATGCCTTTCAGGAGAAATAAATTGAATTAAAAGCAGGATTTCCCCTTCTGCTAACTTTTTTTTTTTTTATTCATTTTTCTGACACTAATGTATTTTTTACTAGTATTTTCAAAACAAGATGAGTCTATAATGACATTTTCAAAAAACTAAAGTCTATGTTAAGATCAAAAAGAAAGTGACAATATAAAATCAAAGATAGATAATTATCTCTAGTAAGAAAACAATAAGTACATTCTCATCAAGCTAACTCTACTTTGACTGGTGAACTTAGTATTCAGTTATTATTTTTGCTGAAGTTCTCTTAATTTTCAGTTTTCAGAATTTTTGATTGGCTCATACATAAAAGGTTAAAGGATTTGACATCATTAGATACATAATCTGGTTGCTATTGTTTTTTCCTAGCTAATATATTGGAGAAGGAAATGGCAACCCACTCCAGTGTTCTTGCCTGAAGAATCCCAGGGATGGGAGAGCCTGGTGGGCTGCCGTCTCTGGGATCGCGCAGAGTCGGACACGACTGAAGCGACTTAGCAGCAGCAGCAGCAGCAGCTAATATATGTGGCATTTTCTAGTACACCAGTCCATTCTGAAGGAGATCAACCCTGGGATTTCCTTGGAAGGAATGATGCTAAAGCTGAAGCTCCAGTACTTTGGCCATCTCATGCGAAGAGGTGATTCATTGGAAAAGACTCTGATGCTGGGAGGGATTGGGGGCAGGAGGAGAAGGGTACGACCGAGGATGAGATGGCTGGATGGCATCATTGACTCGATGGACGTGAGTCTGAGTGAACTCCGGGAGATGGTGATGGACAGGGAGGCCTGGCGTGCTGCGATTCATGGGGTCGCAAAGAGTCGGACGCGACTGAGCGACTGAACTCAACTGAACTGGGCTAGTATATTATACAGGCTTTCCAAATATTAATTATAAACTTATGTTTTTAATCTTTATTTACCATATAGTATTATGATTATTTATAGGTAATTAGAATTTTACCTTTACAGATTGGAATCACACCTAAATTTTCTTTCAAAATGGTTTATCTCATTCTAAATTCGGGCTTGTTTTGTAACACTTCAGTTCAATGCGTTCAACTGTGTTCAACACGCATTGTGAAGCTAATATAAAATAATATTTATTTTTTCCAGTATTCTTCTACAGCACATGATTACCCCACCTTCTTTCTTATTTAAACATACCAGAAATACATATTCATATGCATAACATGTAATCCTTCCCAGTCACAACCCCTCCCTCCTATAGAAGTAATTTTTCTCCTGATTTTTTTCATTTCTATTGTGTTCTTTGCTTTTCCTACTATTTTTTGTATACAAATGATTGTTTTATAAAGCACATTTACTCTTACTTATTTTAAAATTTGTACAGTGCTGTATAAATGGAAAACAGAGTGTGCCCATATTCTGGACATCTGCTAATAATCTGTTAATAATCCTATTCTGTCCTTTATTTGCCATATAACCTTCATTAGGCTTTTTAGTCCAGCATTTTTTATCTCTCTGGGCTAATTAGCAAAATTCAAGTATTCAGCTTTGAAAAATTGCAGGTTCTGCTAACAGTTCACTAAAACAAAAATCATTTTGGTGTAGAGAGGAAATATCTCCCCTTCTTCTTTAGCTACAAGAAAAGTAAGTACGTAGTATATTTAGCATTTTACATATCTCTTTATAGTATTTTATACACTTACAAACTAAGATTTGTACAAATTAGTTCATATTGTTAAGTACTTTCTAATTCTAACTAGTCTTCTTATTTCATAATAAAAACAAAATTTCAATTGGTGTATCATTCAAGGTCCAATAAGAAAGCCAAAAACACTGAAAAGAAATCAATCAAGGATATAAAGAACCCCTAGGCTATGGACAGTGGGGTGTTGTTGTCAGCCTGAGGGCTGAAAGTGGGAAAAGGGAAAGAGAAACTAGAGAAAAAGCTGTAGTCTTAACAAAGAAAGAGCCATGACATTAAATACACTTCTTTCACTGTCCTCCTATGTTCTTATTCTGTGTCAATGCCTCTAAATTTTTGAATCTAATAAAATCAGGGAGTAGAGTATCCTATTAATTGCCATCCACATAGTTCAACCTATGAGGAGGAGAAAGGTAGAAGGTGTATCTAGAAGGCAAAGGGAGACTTATTAAGACAAGCAGTAATATGTTTTACCTAATATATAAATATATGTGAATTTTCTATATGAAATTCTAGCAATTACTTTAGCCAGATTCTTAAGCTTCATTGTTCATTTCCACATTCCAAGTTGCCATAGGCAGCAGTTTGTGATTTTTTCCAACACGATATAATACAGGTTGACATTTTTCTAGCCCGATATAGCAGTTTTGTTGCCACTTTTCCAGGTTCCACAATTTCCTGGGTGACTTTCCAGGTTTCACTTATTCCAGATGCAAATTTAATATATGTTTTAGGTTTTTGTTACAGTAGCACCCAATTTTGACATAATAGTTCATGTATCAGTTTGCTTTTGTTGTATAAAAGAAATTAAGACTTAAATATCTATTTGGCTTCATAAACATATTGGCTTAAAAAGTTATTTATTTCATTTACCTCATGATGCTTTTCAGTGCCTAGGTAGTTCTTCTCATCTGAGGGAGTTCAAATGATTACTGACAGGCTCTATGATATACCTATAGATGGCTGCCAGTATGTCAGATAATCTGTTATAGGCCTCCTTCATATCATTTTGTGTGTGTGTGGGTGTGTGTGTGGGTGTGGGTGTGTACGCTCAGTTGTATCCAACTTATTGCAATTCCCTGGACTGAATATAGCCTGCCAGTCTCCTCTGTCCATGGAATTTTCCAGGCAAGAATACTGGATTGGGTTGCCATTTCCTACTCCAGGGGATCTTCCCGACTCAGGGATTGAATCCATGTCTCTTGCATCTCCTGAATTAGCAGAAGGATTCTTTATTACTCTACCACATGGAAAGAAGTTAGTAAATTGTGACACAGATCTCTTTATTACTCTGCCACGTGGAAAGAAGTTAGTAAATTGTGACACAGATCACTTACTTCTCTTCCATGTGTCTCTTCGTCTTCTAGTGCACTATTATGGTTCATTCGGTTCCTGTTAGTGGTTTCAGTCTCTGCTTGCATCATATTTTCTATAATCACATTGGTAAAATCAATCCTAGGTCAAGTCCAAATTCAAAGATCCTACCTCCTAAGGGGGACTTCCCTGGTGGCTCAGAGAATAAAGCGTCTGTCTATAATGCGGGAGACCTGGGTTCCATCCCTGGGTTGGGAAGATACGCTGGAGAAGGAAACGGCAATCCACTCCAGTACTATTGCCTGGAAAATCCCATGGACAGAGGAGCCTTGTAGGCTACAGTCTACGGGGTCGCAAAGAGTCGGACATGACTGAGCTAGCTCACATTATACATGACATAAGAATTAGAAATAGATATGTTGTTTTAAGCCTTTGGAGTTTTGGTATTGTTCATATTCATCCTATGCTATCCAATCCTATCCTAATATCAACAATGGTATAGTTATTGGAAGTGAAGTTGCCCTATCAGAAGCCTAAAATAGCTGGCATTGTTTTATTTTAATTGACCAGATGATAGACAATTAAGAAATTGATTCATGAGAATGAAAGTATAGCAGCCTATGCCAGGCAATGGCAAAATGTTTAATAAAGCTCATCAGATATAACTTGGAAGTCAGAACATTTGCTTACTGAACTTTTAGATTTAGAAGATATTCTAAAGTTGAATTATAATACTGTGTTTTGATCACTTCTGACTGGATTTAATCTGGTATTACACGAAAATTATGAACTCAGAAAATAGATTGTTTTCAGGGCAAAATAAAGAGTAATGAAGTTTTCCCTGGAGGTTCAGTAGGAAGGAATCC
Source organism: Budorcas taxicolor (assembly GCF_023091745.1). Lineage (NCBI taxonomy): Eukaryota > Metazoa > Chordata > Mammalia > Artiodactyla > Bovidae > Budorcas > Budorcas taxicolor. The sequence goes on from NC_068910.1 coordinate 187,140,304, forward strand.
ACCTGCCAATGCAGGAGACATAGGTTTGATCCCTAATCTGGGAAGATGCCACATGCCCTGGAGAAACCAAGTCTCTGCACCACAACTACTGAGTCTATGCTCTGGAGCCTGAGAGCCACAAATACTGAGCCCACAGGCCTCTACTGCTGAAGGCTGTGTGCCTTAGAGATCGTGCTCTGCAACAAGAGAGGCCACTGCAATGAGAAGCCTGTGCACCACAACTGGAACATTGCCCCTGCTCGCTCCAACTAGAGAAAAGCCCACCCAGCAACAAAGACCAAAAGTGAATTAAAAAAAAAAAAAATTAAAGTAATGCAGAAATCTGAAAAATTCATGACATGTATTATGAAGCAGTAAAAAGCCTTTTGATTCTTACAGCAGGAGATAAAATCATGAAAATATGGGAACAACAAAGGCCTTTGAAATTCAGCCTGGAATCTAAAGTCAAATTAAGAGTGTAGCCTGCTTTCTTATTACTAAAACTTCTCACCTGATTAAGATGATTCAGGAAAATATAACAGTATAATGGCATGATGACAAGTAATACCTGTCAGTGCATAAAATAATTTAGGTCATGAATCAGAGTAAGGGTATAGTTTTTGCCAGAGACATCTGAGAGCTTAATTTGAGAGAGGTTTTCTACAAAAAAAAAAAAAAAATTAAGGATACCAGAAAAAAAAAAAAAAATAAAGATAGCTGATCTTAAAGCTATTTTAAAAAAATAACTGGCAGATGGAATTGACTAAATCCGAGTGTCTATGTATAGAGATTGCCATGCTGCTAAACAGACCACTAGTCTAGACTTGAAAATTCCTTTGACTCCTTGAAAGTAAACAGCCTTTGGGACTCTAGTCTGCTGTGAGAACAAAGGGAACTATAACAGCTGGGCATATTCCTCAGTAGCTATCAAGGACGAGGGCAAATGAAATGTGCCTGTATTAGTCAACTCACTGACATTAACAAAATACCAATGACTGGGTGGCTTAAACAATAGAAATTTATTTTCTCATAGCCTTGGAGGACAGAAGTTCAAGATCATGTTGGCCCTGAATGACTATGTGGAACTAAGCTCCCACATCTACCCAATAAGGATGAAAAGAAATGTTTACATGAAGAGCCACTGAGACCCTAGGTTATATAATATGAGTAAAACCTACTTGGCCTGTCTAATGTAACTAAATTTTACTGAAAATTTTAAGAATGTATTCTCAATTTTAAAAAATCTATAATTTTTGTTCTTACTGCAGTGAAATAAAACTGGTAACAATAAGAAAAAAAGCAAATAATTTTTAAATTACAGAAATTAAAAACAAATTCTACCCTAGAAATAAGGAAAATCAAGCTAAATCTACAAATTAAACAATGTAAATGAAGGAAAGGAGTAAGTGAAAACTGTGAATTGAAATGTGTCAAAGTTGCCATCAGAAGAGATACATAAATTTGCATATAAATTTGCCCTCAGAAGAAATATAAGAACTAAACAAATTTAATAAAGAAAAATATAAGAGGAAACAAATCAGTGAACAATAAACATATATTATCTGGTAATTTATAAAATATATATTCACATAAACAATAATCAATTGAAAATATGTTCAATGATAGCTGTAACTAGGAAATGCTAATTGACAAAAGAGTGTGATTTTTTTAGTTAATCTTATTGGCAAAAGTTGTAAGATTTTCAATGTTGGTAAGAGCATGAGGATATCAATTCAATAAAAATTCATTGAGCCTGCCATATACCTGACAATTGAAATGAAGCAGTAAGGAACACAGAAAAAAGTCCCCATCTCTGTCAAGTTACTGCAATTATAATTATGTTTTAGAGTATATTAGAAGCTGAAAAGTATTAGGAAGAGACATAACATAAGAAAGTAAGAGAAGAAATTATCAGTGGTAAAATGACAAGTTATATTTTGACGTACCCACGGTCAATGTTGATAATGGGTTTCCCACGTGGGCTCAGTGGTAAAGAATCTGCCTGCCATTGCAGGAGATGTCGATTCAATCCCTGGGTTGGAAGATCCTTTGCAGGAGGAATTGGCAACCCACTCCAGTATTCTTTCCTGGAAAATCCCATGGGCAGAAGAGACTGGTGGGCTATAGTCCATGGGGTTGCAAAAGGTGGACATGACTGAGTAGGCACATGCAATATTGATAATAATTAATTGCTTTGGAAATTCAGAAGAATTGCTGACTGCCCAGGGTACTGGAGCAAGGTTTGAAGACCTTCTGCTAGCCAAGTGTTAATCTGATTGCTGGGTCAAAGGGTTCCTTGGGAAGAGGCAAGATGACTGGGGGGAGTAGGAAGGCTTGGGGTAAATGCTAGTTACTATGCAAGTATGAAATTATTGCCATATTTTATGAATTAGTATGAACATATGCTTGTTTAATATCTGCTTAGTACTAAACTTGAAATAGATTGAAGGAGATCTTTATATTTGAGAAATAATGAGATGCACTCAGAAATAAACACAATTCTATTTAGATTCTGAATATAGCATCTCTCTAGTTCTCTAGTGAAGTTTCTCAGTTGTATCCAACTCTCTGCAACCCCATGGACTGTATCCTACCATCCTCCTCTGTCCATGCAATTTTCCAGGCAAGAATACTGGAGTGGGCTGCCATTTTCTTCTCCAGGGGATCTTCCCGACCCAGGGATTGAACCCAGTCTCTTGCATTTCTGGCAAACACTTTACCATCTGAGCTACCGAGGAAGCCCCCTAGTATGAATATAGCATGCTGCTGCTGCTAAGTCACTTCAGTTGTGTCCGACTCTGTGCGACGCCATAGACGGCAGCCCACCAGGCTCCTCCGTCCCTCGGATTCTCCAGGCAAGAACACTGGAGTGGGTTGCCATTTCTTTCTCCAGTGCATGAAAGAGAAAAGAGAAGGGGAAGTTGCTCAGTCCTGTCCGACTCTTCGCGACCCCATGGACTGCAGCCTACCAGGTTCCTCCACCCATGGGATTTCCCAGGCAAGAGTACTGGGGTGGGGTGCCATTGCCTTCTCCAATGAATATAGCATACATTCACTCAAATATAAACATAACTATACCTGCACAGAATCTTTATAAATCTATAAAATCATTAAACAAGTGAAAAGTGAAAGTCATGTCCAACTCTTTGTGAATTCATGGACTGTAGCCCGCCAGGCTCCTCTGTCCATCAAGTTCTCCAGGCAAAACTACTGGGCTGGATAGCCATTCCTCTCCAGAAATCTTCCCAACCCAAGGATATATGGTATCCTGTGTTGCAGGCAGATTCTTTACCATTTGAGCCACGAGGGAAGCCCATGGAAAGGCATATAAGCATATGTCCTACTTGTAAAAATTTATGCAAAACTGAAAAAAGTAACTGATTCTGGGAGATAAACATGAAAGTTGAGAGACAATGTTAATATGAACATGAAAGACAATTTTATTTTTAACTTCTTTATCGCTACTAGTCTTGCCTTTTTATAAGCACAGTGCAGTCATTTTTGTATAACCCGTGTCAATGAAAATATAAAATCTTTGTTTCATGTGTTGAATACACTGTTACCCAAATTGAGAGAAAAAATGGACTAAGCAAATACAAAATTTAAAGTCAAGCAAGATGAATAAATATTTTATTGATATTTGTTAGCAGAAGCTCACAGACTCCTCAAGGAATGTAAAAGTGACTGGATGTCAATTTGTTGCAAAGAAGCTGCTTTTGCAACATATCAATGTCACTTCATCCCTGGTTATTTTATTTTCAGTGTAGGCAGTGGTTCTGCAGCTCATCAAACACAATGAGCATCTGTTCTTTCAAGTGGAGAGAATCCTGCAGAGGTTGAAGACCATTTTGCTGACAAGTGTTTTATGCAATACATCTTAGATGCTGTCCAGACGATGACGTGACATATTTTTCAGGGCACTTCTACATGTATATCGTTTTTGCATTCTATAACAATCATTAGCCTCTAAGACCCAGTATATGATAGACAATTGGAGATTGAAAAAGAAATTAGATCACTTGGCCTTGTTAAGACAGATTCTGTTTTTGTAGTGATGATTATATTTGCTATGTTTTGCTGGATTTGCTTTGTGTGTTTGGACTAAAATATATGTAATATGAGGTACATAAATGATGTAACAGATTTCACATTGATCATGAACAGGTACTCTGAAAGGCTTTGAGTCACCTAACTTTTCTGTATTCAGTTTATTTCTTGTCTGTAAGGTAGAAGCAAATTTCAAGAAGGGAAGGTTGCTTTAAAACCTTCTAGGATTTTATTGAAAAGATCTTAGAGATTGACTTTGTGCCTGAGAAAATAGGAGATCATAAATACAGTAATTTGTTCTAATTATATAACAAGTCTTTGGTGATGGGATAAGAACTTAGACCTAAACCTGCATGTGCAAAATGTATTAATACCTCTTTTTTAGAGGAAAAAATTAATGTTTATTTGTCAAAGATGATATGATAAAACTAAGCAAAAGGCATTAAAAATGTTAGTCATGAATGCTATTCAGCAAAAATAAGTGGCATTTTCTCTTCTAGATGTTGTTTTTCAGTTGCGAAGTAGTGTCTGACTCTTTGTGACCCCACAGATGGTAGCACACGAGGCTTCCCTGTCCTTCACCAAGTCTCAAAGTTTGCTCACATTAATGTCCATTGAGTCAGTGATGCCATCCAGCTATCTCATCCCCTGTGCCCTCCTTCTACTGCCCTCAATCTTTCCCAGAATCAAGGCCTTCTCCAATGAGCTGGCTCTTCACACCAAAGTATTGGAGCTTCAGCTTCCTCATCAGTCCTTCCAATGAATATCAAGATTGATTTCCTTTAGGATTGGCTGGTTTGATCTCCTTGCTGTCCAAGAGACTCTCAAGAGTCTTCTCCAACACCACAATTCAAAAACATCAATTCTTTGGTGCTCAGCCTTCTTAACGGTCCAACTCTCACATCCATACATGACTACTGGAAAAAGCATAGCTTTGACTAGATAATCCTCTACGTAGAAGATGGCAATTCACTGCTATTAAAGCGAGATTTGATTTAATCCACACACACACAAAAACCCCTTTGAAAACATGCAATATGCATACTTCTGACTAAAAATGTGAAGCCTGGACACAATTTCAGTTCAGTTCAGTTCAGTCACTCAGTAGTGTCTGACTCTTTGCAACCCCATGAATTGCAGCATACCAGGCCTCCCTGTCCATCACCAACTCCTGGAGTTCACTCAGACTCACGTCCATCCAGTCAGTGATGCCATCCAGCCATCTCATCCTCGGTCGTTCCCTTTTCCTCCTGCCCCTAATCCCTCTCAACATCAGAGTCTTTTCCAATGAGTCAACACTTCGCATGGGGTGGCAAAAGTACTGGAGTTTCAGCTTTAGCATCATTCCTTCCAAGGCAATCCCAGGGCTGATCTCCTTTAGAATGGACTGGTTGGATCTCCTTGCAGTCCAAGGGACTCTGAAGAGTCTTCTCCAACACCACAGTTCAAAAGCACCAATTCTTTGGTGCTCAGCCTTCTGCACAGTCCAACTCTCACATCCATACATGATGACTGGAAAAACCATAGCCTTGACTAGACGGACCTTTGTTAGCAAAGTAATGTCTCTGCTTTTGAATATACTATCTAGGTTGTTCATAACTTTTCTTCCAAGGAGTAAGTGTCTTTTAATTTCATGGCTGTAGTCACCATCTGCAGTGATTTTGGAGCCCCCAAAAATAAAGTCTGACACAGTTTATACACACACACACACACACACACACACACATATGTATATATACATATATATATACACATACATATATATATGTATATATACATATATATATATATATATATATACACATATATACTGAACACTTCAGTTGTGTCTGACCCTTTGTGACCCCATGGACTGTAGCCCACCAAGATCCTCTGTCCGTGGAATTCTCCAGGCAAGAATACTGGAATGATTGCCATTTCCTTCTCTAAGGGATCTTCCTGACCCAGGGATAGAACCTGGGTCTCATGTCTCCTGCATTGGTAGGCAGGTTCTTTACCACTAGCACCACCTGGGTGCTATATATCTATATCTATATCTATATACATATATACATACATAATTTTTGCCAGACATTTGTAGACTGTCTAAATGTAAAGATAATTAAAGTCAGGTATATTTTCAACTATTTTTTACAGCCCTAAATTTTGTTTTCTCTTGTTGATAGTCTTACTATATGATTGCTGGAACACATTTGTGCACTATATCTCTAAATTTTTCTATTATGTTTTATATCTCTTTTACTTATTGTTGAACATTCTAGAAGGTTTTCACATTTTAAATTGCAGATCATCAGTAAGTGTATTCTCTTACTTAGACATTCTATTGAAGTTTTAACTAGAGAAATTATGTTCAATTTATAACTATTTCTTATTTTTTGATTGTTCTCCTTTTGGAGAAGTTAGTTGATTTTTTTTTTTAATATAGCATGCTCTTGATTTAATACTTATTATATAGCATTATATTTTTGTGCTTATGTGTCCAAGCTCAGTCGCTCAGTCGCTCTGACTCTGCAACCCCATGGACTGTAGCCCATCAGGCTCCATTGTCCATGGGAACTTGCCAGGCAAGATTATTGGGGTGGGTTGCCATGTTCTCTTCCAGAAAATCTTCCTGACTCAAGGATCGAACTGGTATCTCTTGAATCTCCTGCATTGGCAGACAGATCCTTTTACTACTGAGACACCTGGGAAGTGTTTTTGTACTCAGACTCACAAATCTAGCTTTTGGTTGGACCATCTGTCTTTGTTGTCCTTAGTATATTTTTCTTTGATATATTTTGCATTTATCCAGATTTGTCTTTTGTTGTGATTTCATATTTGAGAATATCAAAAAGTCTCTCAAAAAGCCAAATGAGCAAACAAACAAACAAACAAAAAAAAGTAGAAGATTGAAAATAAGAAAATAGTTTACTTGGGGTCTTAAAAACTGCAATTCAGTACACTCATCTTTGAGTTAAACCAAAGAGGGTTCTGGGGAAAAGAAATTGTCAGGGATTTATAAAGACAAATGCCATGAGGCTGTACTCTGATACCAGAAGGGAAATATTTGTCTTTAAGCGATGTCTGTCATGACTTGTTTTAGGGCAAAGATCTCATAAGTATCTTCAATTGAGTTCAGTTGCCCAGTTGTGTCCCACTCTTTCAGACCCCATGGACTGCAACACCCCAGACTTCCCTGTCCGTCACCAACTCCTGGAGTTTACTCAAACTCAAGTCCATTGAGCTGGTGATGCCATCCAACCATCTTGTCCTCTGTCATCCCTGTCTCCTTCCAACTTCAGTCTTTCCCAGCATCAGAGTCTTTTCAAATGAGTCAGTTCTTTGTACCAGGTGGCCAAAGTATTGGAGTTTCAGCTTCAGCATCAGTCCTTCCAATGAATATTCATGACTTATTTCCTTTAGGATGGACTGGTTGGATATCCTTTCTGTCCAAGGAACTCTCAAGAGTCATCTCCAACACCATAGCTCAAAAGCATCAATTTTATGGCACTCAGCTTTCTTTATAACCAATTCTCACATCCATATATGAATACTGGAAAAACCATAGCTTTGAATAGATGGATCTCTGTTTTCAAAGTAATGTCTGTTTTTAATATGGTGTCCAGGTTGGTCATAAATTTTCTTTCAAAGAGCAAGCATCTTTCAATTTCAGGGCTGCAGTCATGATTTTCAGTGAAATTTCATTTCATTTCAGTTCAGTCGCTCAGTCGTTTCGGGCTATTCGTGACACCATGGACAGCAGCAAACCAGGCCTTCCTGTCCATCACAAACTCCCGGAGTTTACTCAAACTCATCTCCATTGAGTCAGTGATGCCATCCACCACCTCATCCTCTGTCATCCCCTTCTCCTCCTGCCTTCAGTCTTTCCCAGAATCAGGGTACTTTCAAATGAGTCAGCTCTTTGCATCAGGTGGCCAAAATATTGGAGTTTCAGCTTCAGCATCAGTCCTTCAAGTGAATATTCAGGACTGATTTCCTGAAGGATGGACTGCTTGACTCTCCTTGTAGTCCAAGGGAGTCTCAAGAATCTTCCCCAACACCACAGTTCAAAAGTTCAATTCTTTGATACCCAGCTTTCTTTAGAGTCCAACTCTTACATCCATATGTAACAACTAGAAAAACCATAGTCTTGACTAAATGGACCTTTGTTGGCAAAGTAATGTCTCTGCTTTTGAATATGCTATCTAGTTTCTCAGAACTTTCCTTCCAAGGAGTAAGCGTACTTAATTTCATGGTTGCAGTCACCATCTACAGTGATTTGGGAGCCCTCTCCCCCTAAAAAAAGTCAGCCACTGTTTCCACTGCTTCCCCATCTATTTCCCTTGAAGTAATGGAACCAGATGCCATGATCTTAGTTTTCTGAATGTTGAGCTTTAAGCCAACTTTTTCACTCTCCTCTTTCACTTTCATTAAGAGGCTCTTTAGTTCTTCTTCACTTTCTGCCATAAAAGTGGTATAATCTGCATATCTGAGGTTATCGATATTTCTCCAAAAATCTTGCTTCCAGCAAGCTTCATCCAGCCCAGCGTTTCTCATGATGTACTCTGCATATTAGTTAAATAAGCAGGATGATAATATACATCCTTGATGTACTCCTTTTCCTATTTGGAACCAGTCTGTTGTTCCATGCCCAGTTCTAACTGTTGCTTCCTGACCTGCATACAGATTTCTCAAGAGGCAGGTTAGGTGGTCTGGTATTCCCATCTTTCAGAATTTTCCACATTTTATTGTGATCCACACATTCAAAGGCTTTGGCATAATCAATAAAGCAGAAGATGTTGTTTTCTGGACTTCTCTTGCTTTTTCCATGATACAGCAGATGTTGGCAATTTGATCTCTGGTTCCTCTGCCTCTTCTAAAACCAACTTGAATATCTGGAAGTTCATGGTTCACATATTGCTGAAGCCTGGCTTGGAGAATTTTAGGCATTACTTTACCAGTGTGTGAGAAGAGTGCAATTGTGTGGTAGTTTGAGTATTCTTTGGCATTTCCGTTCTTTGGGATTGGAATAAAAACTGACCTTTTCCAGTCCTGTGGCCACAGCTGAATTTTCCAAATTTGCTGGCATATTGAATGCAATACTTTCACAGTATCATCTTTTAGGATTTAAATAGCTCAGCAGGAATTCCATCACCTCCACTAGCTTTGTTCATAGTGATGCTTCCTAAGGCCCACTTGACTTCGCATTTCAGGATGTCTGGTTCTAGATGAACGATCACACCATTGTTATTATCTGGGTAATGAAAATCTTTTTTGTCCAGGTCTTCTATGTATTCTTGCCACCTCTTTTTTATATCTTCTGCCTATGTAGGTCCATACCACTTCTGTCTTTTACTGAGCTCATCTTTGCATGAAATATCCCCTTGGTATCTCTAATTTTCTTGAAGAGATCGCTAGTCTTTCCAATTCTATTATTTTCCTCTATTTCTTTGCACTGATTGCTGAGCAAGGCTTTCTTATCTCTCCTTGCTATTCTTTGTAACTCTGCATTCAGATGGATATATCTTTCCTTTCCTCCTTTGCTTTACACTTCTCTTCTTTTCACAGCTATTTGTAAGGCCTCCTCAGACAGCCATTTTGCTTTTTTGCATTTCTTTTTCTTGCGGATGATCTTGATCCCTGTCTTCTGTACAGTGTCAGGAACCTCCATCCATAGTTCATCAGGAACTCTGTCTGTCATATCTAGCTCCTTAAATGTATTTCTCACTTCCACTGTATAATCATAAGGGATTTGATTTAGGTCATACCTGAATGGTCTGGTGATTTTCCCTACTTTCTTCAATTTCAGTCTGAATTTGGCAATAAGGAGTTCATGATCTGAGCCACAGTCAGCTCCTGGTCTTTTTTTTTTTTTTTTCTGTCTGTATTGAGCTTCTCCATTTTTGGCTGCAAAGTATATAATCAGTCTGATTTTGGTGTTGACCATCCGGTGATGTCCATGTGTAGAGCCTTCTCTTGTGTTGTTGGAAGAGGGTGTTTGCTATGACCAGTGCATTCTCTTGGAAAAACTCTGTTAGCCTTTGCCCAGCTTCGTGCTGCACTCTAAGGACAAATTTACCTGTTACTCCAGGTGTTTCTTCAATTCCTACATTTGCATTCCAGTCTCCTATAATGAAAAGGACATCTTTTTTTGCATGTTAGTTCTAAAAGGCCTTGTAGGTCTTCAACAACCATTCAACTTCAACTTCTTCAGCATTACTGGTTGGGGCATAGACTTGGATTACTGTGATATTGAATGGTTTGCCTTGGAAATGAACAGAGATCATTCCATTGTTTTTGAGATTTCATCCAAGTACCCCACTCCCAAGGTAAGAGAAACTCAAGTAAGATGGTAGGTGTTGCAACAGGGCATCAGAGGGCAGACACACTGAAACCATACTCACAGAAATCTAGTCAATCTAATCACACTAGGACCACAGCCTTGTCTAACTCAAAGAAACTAAGCCATGCCCACAGGGCAACCCAAGATGGGCGGGTAATGGTGGAGAGGTCTGACAGATTGTGGTCCACTGGAGAAGGGAATGGCAAACCACTTCAGTATTCTTACCTTGAGAACCCCATGAACAGTATGAAAAGGCAAAATGATAGGATACTGAAAGAGGTAATCCCCAGGTCAGTAGGTGCCCAATATGCTACTGGAGGTCAGTGGAGAAATAAGTCCAGAAAGAATGAAGGGATGGAGCCAAAGCAAAAACAATACCCAGCTGTGGATGGGATTAGTGATAGAAGCAAGGCCCGATGCTGTAAAGAGCAATATTGCATAGGAACCTGGAATGTCAGGTCCATGAATCAAGGCAAATTGGAAGTGGTTAAACAGGAGATGGCAAGAGAACGTCGACATTCTAGGATTCAGCAAACTAAAATGGACTGGAATGGGTGAATTTAACTCAGATGACCATTATATCTACTACTGCAGGCAAGAATCCTTCAGAAGAAATGGAGTAGCCACCATGGTCAACAGAAGAATCCGAAATGCAGTACTTGGATACAATCTCAAAAACGACAGAATGATCTCTGTTCGTTTCCAAGGCAAACCATTCAATATCACAGTAATCCAAGTCTATGCCCCAACCAGTAAGGCTGAAGAAGCTGAAGTTGAATGATTCTATGAAGACCTGCAAGACCTTTTACAACCAACACCCAAAAAAGACGTCCTTTTCATTATAGGAGACTGGAATGCAAGAGTAGGAACTCAAGAAATACCTGGAGTAACAGGCAAATTTGACCTTGGAATATGGAATGAAGCAGAGAAAAGGCTAATAGAGTTTTGCCAAGAGAATGCACTGGTCATAGCAAACACCCTCTTCCAACAACACAAGAGAAGACTCTACATATGGACAACACCAGATGGTCAACACCGAAATCAGATTGATTATATTCTTTGCAGCCAAAGATGGAGAAGCTCTATATAGTCAACAAAAACAAGACCAGGAACTGACTGTGGCTCAGATCATGAACTCCTTATTACCAAATTCAGACTCAAATTGAAGAAGGCAGGGAAAACCACTAGACCATTCAAGTATGACCTAAATCAAATCCCTTATGATTATACAGTGGAAGTGAGAAATAGATTTAAGGGCTTAGATTTGATAGATAGAGTGCCTGATGAACTATGGAATGAGGTTCGTGACATTGTACAGGAGACAGGGATCAAGACCATCCCCATGGAAAAGAAATGCAAAAAAGCAAAATGGCTGTCTGGGAAGGCCTTACAAATAGCTGTGAAAAGAAGAGAGGCGAAAAGCCAAAGAGAAAAGGAAAGATATATCCATCTGAATGCAGAGTTACAAAGAATAGTAAGAAGAGATAAGAAAGCCTTCTTCAGTGATCAATGCAAAGAAATAGAGGAAAACAATAGAATGGGAAAGACTAGTGATCTCTTCAAGAAAATTAGAGATACCAAGGGAATATTTCATGCAAAGATGGGCTCAATAAAGGACAGAAATGGTATGGACCTAACAGAAGCAGAAGATATTAAGAAGAGTTAGCAAGAACACACGGAAGAACTGTACAAAAAAGATCTTCATGACCCAGATAATCATGATGGTGTAATCACTCATCTAGAGCCAGACATCCTAGATGTGTAGTCAAGTGGGCCTTAGAAAGCATCACTATGAACAAAGCTAGTGGAGGTGATGGAATTCCAGTTGAGCTATGTCAAATCCTGAAAGATGATGCCGTGAAAGTGCTGCACTCAATATGACAGCAAATTTGGAAAACTCAGCAGTGGCCACAGGACTGGGAAAGGTCAGTTTTCATTCCAATCCCAAAGAAAGGCAATGCCAAAGAATGCCCAAACTACCGCACAATTGCACTCATTTCACAGGCTAGTAAAGTAATGCTCAAAATTCTCCAAGCCTCGCTTCAGCAATACGTGAACCGTGAACTTCTAGATGTTCAAGCTGGCTTTAGAAAAGGCAGAGGAACCAGAGATCAAATTGCCAACATCCGCTGGATCATGGAAAAAGCAAGAGAGTTCCAAAAAACATCTATTTCTACTTTATTGATTACGCCAAAGCCTTTGACTGTGTGGATCACAATAAACTGTGGAAAATTCTGAAAGAGATGGGAATACCAGACCACCTAACCTGCCTCTTGAGAAATCTGTATGCAGGCCAGGAAGCAACAGTTAGAACTGGACATGGAACAACAGACTGGTTCCAAATAGGAAAAGGAGTACGTCAAGGCTGTATATTGTTACCCTGCTTATTGAACTTTTATGCAGAGTACATCATGAGAAACGCTGGACTGGAAGAAACACAAGCTGGAATCAAGATTGCCGGGAGAAATATCAATAACCTCAGACATGTAGATGACACCACCCTTATGGCAGAAAGTGAAGAGGAACTAAAAAGCCTGCTGATGAAAGTAAGCGGGGAGAGTGAAAAAGCTGGTTAAAGCTCAACATTCAGAAAATGAAGATCATGGCATTTGGTCCCATCACTTCTTGGGAAATAGATGGGGAAACAGTGGAAACAGTATCAGACTTTATTTTGGGGGGCTCCAAAATCACTGCAGATGGTGACTGCAGCCATGAAATTAAAAGACGCTTACTCCTTGGAAGAAAAGTTATGAGCAACTTAGACAGCATATTCAAAAGCAGAGACCTTACTTTGCCTACTAAGGTCCGTCTAGTCAAGGCTATGGTTTTTCCAGTCATCATGTATGGATGTGAGAGTTGGACTGTGAAGAAGCTGAGCACCAAAGAATTGATGCTTTTGAACTGTGGTGTTGGAGAAGACTCTTGAGAGTCCCTTGGACTGCAAGGAGATCCAACCAGTCCATTCTGAAGGAGATTGACCCTGGGATTTCTTTGGAAGGAATGATGCTAAAGCTGAAACTCCAGTACTTTTGCCACCTCATGCGAATAGTTGACTCATTGGAAAAGACTCTGATGTTAGGAGGGATTGGGGGCAGGAGGAGAAGGGGACGACTCAGGATGAGATGGCTGGATGGCATCACTGACTTGATGGATGCGACTCTGAGTGAACTCCGGGAGTCGGTGATGGACTGGGAAGCCTGGTGCGCTGCGATTCATGGGGTCGCAAAGAGTCGGACACGACTGAGGGAATGAACTGAACTGAGCTGAACTGAACTGCATTTCAGACTCCAAATATTAAGTCTGTTACTGTTTCCTTTGTTTCCCTGTCTATTTGACATCAAGTGATGGGTCCAGATGCCGTGATCTTAGTTTTCTGAATGTGAGTTTTAAGCCAACCTTTTCACTCTCTTATTTCACTTTCAAGAGGCTTTTTAGTTCCTCTTCACTTTCTGCTACAGGGATGGTGTTATCTGCATATCTGAGGTTATTGATATTTCTCCTGGCCATCTTAATTGTAGCTTGTGTTTCATTCAGTCCAGCATTTCTCATGATGTTCTCTGCATATATGTTAAATAAGCAGGATGACAATATACAGCTTTGATGTACTCACTTCCCTGTTGGAACCAGTGTGTCATTCCATGTCCAGTTCTAACTGTTTCTTCTTGATCTGCACACAGATTTCTCAGGAGGAGGCATGTTATGTGGTTGCTATTCCCATCTCTTTCAGAATTTTCCAAAATTTATTGTGATCCACACTGTCAAAGGCTTTGGCATAATCAAAGCAGAAGTAGATGTTTTTCTGGAGCTCTCTTGCTTTTTTGATGCTCCAATGGATATTGGCAGTTTGATCTCTGGTTCAGTATCTTAAATATCTTATTTCTGGCAGATGTTTTGCATGCCTTCATTAGGAAAACAAGTGGTGGAAATTTCAAATTCCTCCGTGCTGAGATGTCCATAGGGCTTCCCAGTTGACACAGTGCTAAGAATCTGCCAGCCAATGCTGAAGAGGTCCATAAGTCATACCTCCTCTATGTCCTCTCAACCTCATTTTACTTTTTATTTTTATTTATTTATTTATTTGGCCACATGTCTTATGGGATCTCAGTTCCCTGACTAGGAACTGAACCAGGTCATGACAGAAAGCCTGAATCCTAACCACTAAGCCTCTAGGGAACTTCATCAAACTCAGTTTAGAGAGCTCTCCTAGCAATGCCAACTCTATTCTGATTTTTCTTCCACAAGAGAAGAACTCTAAGAAGTATATTTTCCCTGTGGTTGTGCTAGTCTTTTTATTCTTCTAAATCAGCTTCCTCTGAGCTTCATCTGAGGGCACATGGTCTGTCATGGGTAGACTATAATGATGCTCCTATGCTGGAATGCTCCAGGGTAATGTTCCATTATTGAATGGAGGAATGTTTAGATTTTTTCTTTTCATCTCTTTTCCCTATAGAGGTCTGCAGTGACACTTGACTATGTTTTACTCTTCAGCCATGTATGCTCTCCTTGAAATATTTTGCTGTGGTTAGAAAGCAAATCTCACAGCTTGAACCTGGAAGCAAGTGCTGCTTTTTATACTGGAGGGAGGGTATAGTTCTAGCCCCAGTCTTTGTGATGGTCTATTATTTTTTCAACTACACTAGCAGTTCTCAAACTTTCTAGTCTTAAGATTTATTTCTATGCTTTTATTTATGTGAGTTATCTCTGCTAATGTCTACCATATTAATAGTTAAAACCCAAAGCAATTAAAAACCGAAAATATACAGACACATTTCATTAGCCTTCAGAGCAACGATGTCATCATAACTTGTAGTCTCTGAGAAGTTTTCCTCTATACAGTGTGAGAAAATGAAAGTAAAAAAGACAATGATAATACTAAACTTTTATATTATTGCAAAAATAGTCCCTAGATCACAGGTTAAAAATCACTGAACTCTGTTATTCAGTGGTTTAGTTAGAGTAAATCATGCTTTAGAGGTAATATAATTTTTTAAATATTTTTGGCTCATTTTCTTTCCCATTGTCATTTCTAGAATTTATTCTGGATCTTTACAAGTTATCACTGAGTGGTATGTAGCAACATAACTGACCTCTCTCTATCCTGCTTTGCTTCATCCATGACCTAAATGTTGGTAGATACACCACACATTCCTGCATGTTTTATCAGTCCGTTCTGAGCTTAGATTCTGTTGGAAAATAATGGCTGACAGAAGATGACACGGTTG
The DNA here is from genome assembly GCF_023091745.1 of Budorcas taxicolor. NCBI lineage: Eukaryota > Metazoa > Chordata > Mammalia > Artiodactyla > Bovidae > Budorcas > Budorcas taxicolor. The sequence goes on from NC_068910.1 coordinate 187,155,874, forward strand.
GATGGTATCACTGACCCAATGGACATGAGTTTGAGGAAACACAGGGAGATAGTGGAGGATAGGAAAACCTGGTATGCTGCAGTTCATGGGGCTGTAAAGAGTGAGACACGGCTTAGCGAATGAACAATAATAACAACTCTGTAGCAACCATCTTTATTCTGGTTTGATTTTTTTCACTTTGCTACGTGTTCCATCAGTTTTATCCCATCTGCTTTGTGTTCTATTGCAATCGGTGTCTTTTTTCTCATCCCCAGCCCCTGGCAACCACAGATCTGTCATCACTATTGTTTTGCCTTTTAAAAAAATATTAAAAAGATATAAACATATAGCATGAAGCTGTTTGTGACTGGCTTATTTCATTTAGCATAATGCCTGTAGGATTCATACATGTTGTGTATAAGAGTAAGTTTTTGTTTGTTTTTGCTTAATAGTTGAATCCATTTTAATGCTTACTCATAGACATTTTGGTTGCTTATCAATTTTTGCTATTCTGGATAAAACTGTAATGAATATTTTGTACAAGTCTTAATGGTGACAGATTTTCATTTAACTAATTTGTTTTTTTACTATACTACTTTATTATTATTATGATCTTGAAGTGATTTGCCATCTGCTGCAAACATAAATCTTTTTTTTTTTCATTTCAATAAGGGGATAGAAGATGAAATAGAGGTATTAAATATATTGATCTGAAATAGAAAATTTTGATACCAGGTCAGTTACAATTGAGGAATTATACTTTAGGGCATTTTGAAAAACTTCAAAGGTATTGGGAACATTTTATTATAAAGGATTACAACAAAAAAACAACTTTTAAATAAAATTTTTTTAAAGTACTTATGACCTAAAATTGGAGCTAGACTAATCAGACTTTATGATTTTTTTAAAAAGTCATGGGTCTTAGAGGATATTGTATAAGGTTTACCTCTGGTATAGAAGTATTGCCAAATGATTTAAATAATATTAAGCTTTACTAAAACTAGTGAGTTTATTGTTTTTTTTTAAATCATATTTTTAATTTTCATGGCATTTCTTATTTTACAAAGTGTTAGTTTTATTTTATCTATTGAATACAAAAGTGCTGAACAAAATTATGTGTTAGGTACTATTGTAGATTCAAGGTCAGAGAGAAAATATGTAAACATGTGCAGAAAAATTCATAGTCAGCTAAAGACAGCTTCAAGTATGTCCCTGTAATCATGGACATAATGACACAAAAGAGAGACACATTTGAGGATCCAGTCTTAATTCTAATCATTTTGCTTCCTAGCCAGTTTTCAGCTTCTCTACTCTCTGCTTGCATCTTGCCTCCTGAGTGGAATTTCACACCTGTAACTGTGTCTTCTCAGTGAAATGCACACTTTACCTGGCAGAGGGTGAACAAAATTCTTCAAGTGCTGAGGCCTCTGAACTCTGATTGGAATTCTTCACTCATTCTGTCCAAGTTTAAAGGTGTTTTAACAACTACTCACTAACTAGAGACAACATATCCACAGATTAAAATCAGGAAAGTTCCTTGATTTTTATATCGGTACACCAACTGATATGAATCTCTAAAAATTAGGAAATGGTGAACAAATGTGAATTGAGTTAATGAATGAATGAATGAAAAACTATTCTTTATACTTAAGAATGATACTGTTCTTCCCACTATTCCTACAGGTTACTATTTCCTTATTAAAATATTTTAATTATATAGCTTCAAGAAACTTAAAATATTGACAAATATAAAACAAATTCACAAAATAATTTCAATAGTAGACTAGATTTAATGCTACCAGAATGCTATGGGATGTTGGAGGAAGTTGATACTGTCTGGAGAAACAGACAAGTTTTTATTTGATTAATAATGTAGTTTTTCAAAATAATAAAATATATCTTTAACTGGAAAATCTGAACTCTGGTGCTATATTTACACCAATTTATTTTACAGATACTCAGAAGATTCTATGGACTTAAGTACTGAAATTAGTTGTTCAGTTCTATTCAACAATGTATGATTACACTGGTGAGATCTATTCTGATTCTAAATATGGGCTTCCCTGGTAGCTCAGACAGTAAAGAATCCTCCTCCAATGCGGGAGACCTGGGTTTGATCCCTGGGTTGGGAGATCCCCTGGAGAAGGGAACAGGCTACCCACTCCAGTATTCTGGCCTGGAGATTTCCATGGCCCAAGGTGCCTGGCAGTCTACAGTCCATGGGGTTGCAAAGAGTTAGACACGACTGAGAAAATTGAGATTGACAGGTCATATATAAAATATTTATTGAAAAAATTAGCAAATTTGTATAATGCCTTAAAAACTATATAAAAAGAAAAACAGAAATGCTAAAACCTCTTTCTACCAAAATAAATATTATAAAAATCACATTCAAATATGTCATATAATAACCTCTTATCACCCATTTTTTTGGTAAAGTGTGTATGTGTGTTAGTCATTCAGTCGTGCCCGATTCTTTGTAACTCCATGGACTATAGACTGCCAGGCTCCTCTGTCCATGGGGATTCTCCATGCAATGGGAAATAGATGGGGGAACAGTGGAAACAGTGCCAGACTTTATTTTTTTGGGCTCCAAAATCACTGCAGATAGTGATTGCAGCCATGAAATTTAAAGATGCTTGCCCCTTGGGAGGAAAGTTATGACCAACCTAGATAGCATATTCAAAAGCAGAGACATTACTTTGCCAAAAAATGTCCATCTAGTCAAGGCTATGGTTTTTCCAGTGATCATGTATGGAGGTGAGATTTGGACTGTGAAGAAAGTTGAGTGCCAAAGAATTAATGCTTTTGAACTGTGGTGTTGGAGAAGACTCTTGAGAGTCCCTTGGACTGCAAGGAGATCCAACCAGTCAATCCTAAAGGAAATCAGTCCTGAATATTCATTGGAAGGGCTGATGCTGAAGCTGAAACTCCAATATTTTGACCACTTGATGTGAAGAACTGACTCATTGGAAAAGACCTTGATGCTGGGAAAGATTGAGGGCAGGAAGAGAAGGGGATGGCAGAGGATGAGATGGCTGGATGGTATCACTGGCTCAATGGACATGAGTTTGAGTAAACTCGGAGCTGGTGATGGACAGGGAGGCCTTGCATGCTGCAGTCCATGGGATTGCAAAGAATCAGACATGACTGAGTGACTGAACTGACTGAACCTATTTTATCAACAAGAAAAAGCAGCTAACATGTGTTACAACAACAAAATCTGAAAGAATATTCAATAAGATCCCGGTACTAGTTCTAACAGAAATATTAAATGACAAAATAAGCATTCTAAGTTTGTCCTGATGAAATATTAAAATCATTTTTAATTAAAAGCAAGACCACACAGGATACTTGTATTAAAATTGTTATTTCATATTACATTAGCATTTCCAGTGAACTGAACAGCACATATGCATGAAATGAGAACAAAATAATAGCTTTCATATATTTTATTATTTTAATTCTAATTTTTCAGAAATGGCAAAGTTTGACTCATTCATTACTCTTTGCATTTATTTTTCTCTGATTGAGCTATAAAATCTATTTTTACAACATTTATAATTTCAAAATTCTACTTGTGGACAAAATTAGGAATGAAGCTTTTGCCACAATCAAGAGCCTTTTAGTTACTTCATGTATCAAGCTTCTGGATACTAAAAGATGTTTCAGGCAAGTTATTACTTTCCTTTGATGGTGTTTCTTTTTTTTTTTTTTCTTACCATGATTAGAAAGACAACACTTCTCCGCAATTTTGGAGGAATTGGCTAGGGTTGATGAGGTCAAAAACTATTAAATAATCCAGTCTAGTCAAGGCTATGGTTTTTCCAGTAGTCATGTATGGATGTGAGAGTTGGACTGTGAAGAAAGCTGAGTGCTGAAGAACTGACGCTTTTGAACTGTGGTGTTGGAGAAGACTCTTGAGAGTCCCCTGGACTGCAAGGAGATCCAACCAATCCATTCTACAGGAGATCAGTCCTGGGTGTTCTTTGGAAGGAATGATGCTAAAGCTGAAACTCCAGTAGTTGGCCACCTCATGCAAAGAGTTGACTCATTGGAAAAGACCCTGATGCTGGGAGGGATTGGGGGCAGAAGAAGGGGAGAACAGAGGATGAGATGGCTGGATGGTATCACTGACTCGATGGACATGAGTTTGGGTGAACTCTGGGAGTTGGTGATGGACAGGGAGGCCTGGTGTGCTGCAAATCATGGGGTTGCAAAGAGTCGGACACGACTGAGTGACTGAACTGAACTGAACTGAATGGATTAGGTCAAAGACTATTAAATAACCCAGTTGAAATGTGAAATATATTGGAATAATCCAGTTGGAATATGAAAAAATATTAATTTTTATTCCAACTTTGCATTAGTCATAGTTTTCATCCCATAAAATGAAAAAGACCTAAATGCACAGCAAACCACATTTATATTCTATGAAAACTTGAAATATATTATGTACTAATGGTGCTATAAACATTTTATTCTACAAAGAAATATAAAAATTGAAAACATTTTAGTTGTGTCAACTTTGCTCCTTGAGTGTAGCAAACATTTTGTTCTTTCTATGATTTAACAGTTTTCTCTTAGAGATCAAAATAAAATTGTACCTTTAAAGGAAATGATATAGAAAAAGGTTTTAATTGATTTCTCTATGGTTCTAAACTCGTTTTAATACCATGCAATTTACTTGAGAATTTAGAGAAATTCCTATTTATTTATATCTTACTTAGTGCATTTTTACTGTGAAATTCATAACCTTTTTTTTTTTTTATTGTGGGTTGGTTCCTTTTTCTTTCCAAGTTCCAAATTTTTACTAAGCCAGACTATTTATTTAATAAATATTTGAAGACTTGTACTCTCTCTTTTAGCAATATACAGAAGGATAGATAGATAGATGATAACAAATATACAGGTTTTAACTACTAATGCATAGAATTTGGTATAAAAACTTGAACAGTTCAGAAAGATATGCTATGGAAATTTAGCCTATGCCCAGTTCTGGTCTCTCACAGCAGTAGTTAGTTCACTGTCCCAAAGATGGCATACATTTAAAAACCTACTTAGTGTCAGGAATATTAGGTATATCATTTCATTTAATTGTTCATCAAAACTGCTATAAAGTGATTTTTATTATTCTTATGTTTAAGACTGATTGTATTTAAATCCATTCTAAAGGAAATCAGTCCTGGGTGTTCTTTGGAAGAAATGATGCTGAAGCTGAAACTCCAGTACTTTGGCCACCTCATGTGAAGAGTTGACTCATTGGAAAAGACTGATGCTGGGAGTGATTGGGGGCAGGAGGAGAAGGGGATGACAGAGCATGAGATGGCTGGATGACATCATGGACTCGATGGACGTGAGTCTGAGTGAACTCCAGGAGTTGGTGATGGACAGGGAGGCCTGGCATGCTGTGAGTCATGGGATCACAAAGAATCGGACATGACTGAGTGAGTGAACTGAATTGACAGAGTAAGTAATACTGATATAATAGAGAGTCAAAAGCACATCTGCCTTGTTGTAGTCCTTCTTTCCTCACTAATTTCTAGTCATTGGCAGAGAGTTTCTAGACTCAGAGGTCATTATTTCTCCTCTTCTTCCTCAGGCTGAAAGCGAAAACACACTGAGGTACTTCCCTTTGTGTAAACTTGGTGTTTCTGAGGAAAAGTCAAGTGCCAGATGGTTTATTTCCTTCCTTCCTTCTTTTATTCCTCCCTTCCTACTTCCCCTCCTCTCTTTCTCTGTCCTTCTTGGGTTTAATCCATTCTATTTGATTCTACTTGATCAATGTTTAATAATTAAGTTCTTATTATACTTACAAAATATATTTCCCATTTCTACCTTAGGCATAGAGTACATCTATGTTTTAACATTTTAGGTAGCAAGAGAATAATAACAATGAGAATTTTCCATCAAAATTAGAAGAAAATATTCTATTTAATATTGTTCTAGATTACACATGCTTGAAAACTCCTGCACCAATTTATTCTTCAAACTCATGTCCTTTGATTTTGAAAAAAATATCAGTTTTTCCCCCTAATTTCTCAGATCATTTCTGAAGAAATATAAAGTGTTTATACACACAATGGAGGCAATTCCCTTGGAAGCTCTGCAGAGAATGTAGAGTTGCAAAGTGAGCAGCAATCTAGTACAAATGTGTATGTTTGTGTGTGTGCACTTACTTATGTTTATTTCTAATTATAGGAGTTTATAGTGATCTTCCTATCAATCTTTATGATATGATTGGATGTTTTTACACAGCCACAGTCTCTGTCTTTATCAAGTAGAGATTGCAGTGGGGAATAAGCCTTTTAGTCTCATTCTTGCTTCTGGGTGGTAAACAATGTACAACACATTGACTGATGACCACCTTACCTGCATCTCTGTGTGGGGTACCTAGTCAGCATAACTAAATAACAACAACAGTAACAGCAAACAACTTTACAATGTCACCTAAGTGGGGTTTTTTTTTTTTTTTCCCCAGTACCTTCTATCTTAGCAACTAGAAGCTGCTACTTTTCCAGTGGTCATGTATGGATGTGAGAGTTGAACTACAAAGAAAGCTGAGCACCAAAGAATTGATGCTTTTGAACTGTGGTATTGGAGAAGACTCTTGAGGGTCCCTTGGACAGCAAAGAAATCCAACCAGTCCATCCTAAAGGAGATCAGTCCTGGGTGTTCATTGGAAGGACTGATGTTGAGGCTGAGACTCCAATACTTTGGCCACCTGACACAAAGAGCTGACTCATTTGAACAGACCCTGATGCTGGGAAAGATTGAGGGCAGGCAGAGAAGGGGATGACAGAGGATGAGATGGTTGGATGGCATCATCCACTCCATGGACATGGGTTTGGGTGGACTCTGGGAGTTGGTGAGGTACAGGGAGGCCTGGCATGCTGTGGTTCATGGGATCGCAAAGAGTTGGATAAGACTGAGCGACTGAATTGAACTGAACTGAACTCCATACATTAATTCAATTTTCTGCACATTAAGCTCAATGAAAGTATATTTTTCATGTTGATGATTAATCAGTTCAGTTCAGTTCAGACTCACATCCACCGAGTCAGTGATGCCATCCAGCCATCTCATCCTCTGTCGTCCCCTTCTCCTCCTGCCCCCAATCCCTCCCAGCATCAGAGTCTTTTCCAATGAGTCAACTCTTCACATGAGGTGGCCAAAGTACTGGAGTTTCAGCTTTAGCATCATTCCTTCCAAAGAAATCCCAGGGTTGATCTCCTTCAGAATGATTAATCAAGTCAAAAATAAAACAGATGATAGCAAGATGAAAGTGAAAGCTGCTTGTTGTGGTCAACTCTTTGTGACTGAATTCTCTAGGCCAGAATACTGCAGTGGGTAGCCTTTCCCTTTTCTAGAGGATCTTCCCAATCTAGGAATCGAACTCAGGTCTCCTGCATTGCAGGCAGACTCTTTACAAGCTGAGCCACAAGGGAAGCCCAGGAATACTGGAGTGGGTAGCCTATCCCTTCTTGAGCAATTCTTCCTGATCCAGGAGTTTAACTGGGGTCTCCTGCATTGCAGGCAGATTCTTTACCAACTGAGCTATCAGGGAAGCCTTTCCTATTTTCTCCTATACACCATATTCAAGTATTATCTTTAGCTTATTATGTTAATATAATAAATATAATTGAAAATCCCATTGTCATTTTTTCCAAAAATTGAAACTATTGATAATTTATGTTGAACTAATAACAAATACGAAGAAAGGAATGGCAACCCACTCCAGTATTCTTGCCTGGGAATCCCATCGACAGAGGAGCCTGGCAGGTTATGATCCATGGGGTTGCAAATGATTTGGAGACTAAAACAAAATAAAGAATAGCTCAATTTAGAAATCATCATCTCTATTAAGTTACTACATCATTAACTATTTTAAGTAATAATTTTTTAAATTTTGTTTATTTATTGGTGGTTCAAAAGTTAACCTGGATTATTGAAGTACAATTTTTCAAAAATTCAGTAGAGTTCAGTTAGTGAATTTTACCCTTGTTTGTTCTTTAAGAGTATGACTTTTTCATTATATATAGGGGAAATAGCTCAGCTTGAAAAGGAAGCATTATTAAGGGAAAAGTTAACCATTTGGGAAATTGGAAGGCAAACGAGTTACACAAAGTGGAGGCTTCTAATAGTCATAATGTGTTATTCATAAATATTCCAATATATGGTAGCAGAAAAGAACAATAAAATACTAAACCAAAGAAATAAAATCCTGATACTAGTCCTAGGATTTGCTTTCAATAACAAATAAAGTATACAACAATTGAAAAATGTTTTTTTATGAGAATAAAATGAATAGCCCCACAGGAAATAAGTTATTTGCTGTAGGAAACATCAAAAGGGCAAGAATTACAATATGGTGTGTCTCCCAAAGAGTGTGAAACTCAGATAAAGGATGCAAGTCAAAAATTGGAGAAGTGCATACTTAATATTAATAGAAGTTGCCACTTTGTATCCAGACCTTGAAGTGATATATATCTTTCATGCTATGCCTTAGAATACTATTTTATTTGTTAGAAACTATGGATGCCTATCTTTATTAAGCTGTTTTTTTTTTTTTTTTAATAACTGGAGTACAGAATGCATTATGATTCTGTGAAACAAACAAAGTAGAAGTGAAAGCAACTTCTAGAAATATTCATTAGGAAAAAAAATAGTGAGTTATATTTTGGAAAACTAAACATGAGGTATTCAAATTCATTTAAATGTGATATGTTGTATAGTCAATCTTAAAAAAGTAACCTTTTCACAAAAATGACTTTTGGTAAAAACTGACTGTTTGTTTTTTTAGTCACTTTATGTATATTTATACATATATATAGAGAGAGACAAGGAGGCCTGGTGTGTTGCAGTCCATGGGGTTGCAACGAGTTGGACACAACTGAGCTACTGAACTGAACCAAACTGAAATGATGTATATTTATGTATATTATTTAAATTTCACATACCTCAATCATTTAATAAGTATCATTCTATTTTACAGATTAAACAAATGAATATATGAAAATAAACAACTCTCCCTAGGTTACAAAGTAAGGGGAAATTCAGCCTTCAAGTTAAACTTAAAACATTGGAAGTTTGTTTATAGTTCACCTTAGTTATCTATTGCTGTGATAGTAATTTCCTTACAATATAGTTAAAGTAATAAGAAAAATTGTTTTTTTCAATTTCTTGCAGTTTGGGCAGATCAGGAATTGGGAGCCAGTTAGTTAAGTAGCTCATCTTTGCAGGACTTTCATGAGTTTTCAGTCACAATGTCAACTGCCAAGGCTGCAGTCATCTGAAGGCTTGACTAGGACCTCCATCTAATTCTCAATAGTTCTTGCCACAGGACTGCTTGGATTCTTATGGCATGCAGTTTGATTCCCCAAATGTGAGAGAGCCAAGAAACAAAAGCAAACATCAGAATACCTTATCTAGCCTCAGAAATTAAGTACTTTCAATGTGAGAGGAACATGGAAATGTTATTCACTCAGTTGTTGTCTGACTCTTTGCAACCCCATGGGATGTAGCCCACTATGCTCCTCTATCCATGGAACATTCCAGGCAAGAATATTGGAGTGGGTAGCCACTCCCTTTTCCAGGAGATCTTCCCAATCCAAAGATCAAACCCAGGTCTCCTGCATTGCAAGAAGATCCCTTATTGTCTGAGTCACATGGCGGTCTCCTAATGTGAGAAGAGATGACACAAATTCAAGAGCACTTGGAAGTGAGGATCAGTGGGGGCATCTTGGAGATTGTCTTCCATAAAGCTATATGTCAAACAAGAATACACTGTTCTCCAGTGGAGGTTGATTCTATTTTATTTTTACTATACTATATTAGTTATAGCAATGAAGTGGTATCATTACTAAGTTATTAGATATAGTTTTCTATAGATAAAAGTAATTGAAAGGAATATTGGAAGCTTTCTCCCTATTGAAACTTTTGTGGAGTATCTTCTAGATTTTATTGTAACATGTTTTGAATAATTACTGAAACATGCACATGCTAAAACCAAAGACTGTTGCAATCCTATTATGCAAAAATTATATGGTATGTTGTTATGCAGTTTAACTTCCTAGATATTTCAGTGACAGCTTTACAGATATTTTGCCACTTCATATCATACATCCTTGGGCTTCCCCAGTGCCTCAGAGGTAAAGAATCAGCCTGCAATGAAGAAGTTGCAGAAGATGCAGGTTCAATCCCTGGGTTGGCAGGATTCCCTGGAGGAGGGCATGGTAACACACTCCAGTATTGTTGCCTGGAGAAATCCCATGGACAGAGGAGCCTGGCGGGCTACAGTCCATAGGGTCACAAAGAGTTGGACGTGATTGAAATGACTTAGCCCATGCACATCATGCATCCTTAGATTTCTAGGTTGTTCAGCACTTATCTTTGCTGTCTGCTCTGAATGTAAGTAATTTCTATGACAGCATCCCATTTCTTGGTATCATCTTTTTTAGCACGTAGGCTAAGATCATCGTGTTAGTAACCATTGTCTCATAACAACCCACTCTGAAGCTCAGCAACTTGAAAACAAAGCATTCTTTTTTGATCACTACTCTGCTGAGTAGTTCTTTGAGTCTGGGCTGGCTCTGCTTAACTTGATTTGTGTTCTCTGATGTGGCCATATTATTTTTAGTGTTTGATGGTGGCTAGATGATCATGGCTAGCCTTATTCACAAGTCATCTCAATTCTCCATGTGGCCAAGTATCTTGCAGAAAGTTTGCCAGAGGCATATTTACACCATGGTCTTTAGTTTCAAATGCATCAAGAAAGGTCAAGCCTCAATAGATAAATGCCTTTAAAGTCTCTGCTCTAATCAGCTTGATTTTGTCTTGTTGGCCAAAACAAAACACATGACCAAACTCAGAGTTCAGGGACAGAGAAATAGAATCCATTTTTTTTTAACAGTAATTTTTTTTCTTTTTTGATATGGACTACTTAAAAAATCTTTATTGAATTTATTATAATATTGCTTCTCTTATATTTTGGTTTTTTGGCTGTGAGTCACATGGGATTTTAGCTCCCTGACCAGAGTTCACACCCACATGCCCTGCCTTGGAAGGTAAAGTCTTAACCACTGGACTGCCAGGAGTCCCTAGAGTTTATTTCTTGATGGAAACAGATGCAAAATCATATATATATATACATATGGATGTAAAAATATATGTAGCCATTTTTTTCCAGAGTCCACGTTGTATTATTTACATTCTTCGCACAGTGAAATTATATTAACCCCAATTCTAAAATAATCAAAAGCCTTATCTGAATTATGACAACAAGCTTGAGGTTCAGTATCTCATGATATAAATCAACTCTAAGAACAGTGATAACTCCTTGGATGTGGCTCCTTTGGCTCCGTAGACCTATGAACTAAAAGAATGAGTTACATATCTTCCACAAACCGAACATCCAATGGGGAGAGAACTGGTAGACTCAATTGATACTTTCTGTTCAAAGAGGTAAGGGGAGGCCAATAGTAGCCATTGGCCCATAAAATATTTGAAATCTCACAGGAAAAATAAATTAAGGTCCTCTAATCTGAGGGCAGAAAATGAACCTCAATTAAGGCATGGTTCTGCTCATAGAGAGCATCTCTTTAGTCTGTTAGTCTCCTTAAATATTGTCTTTACTTCCTGTGTTCCTGGAGCCACTGTCTGAAATATCCTTCATTTTCCAAAAGAAATAGCTTATGTTTGCTAATGAGTAGGTTTTTATTTCCTCTCTTTCCCTGTATATGTAGGGGACTCCAAAGCTTTGTTTTATTTTCTACCATTGTAGAAAAACTGTGGGTTTCCGAAGAACGGCATTGGTGTTTATTTGGTCAGATAAATGCCACACTCATATTGTGAACTTTTGAGACATACTTTTCACCATCTTGGGTGGTATACGAAACCTCACATAGTTGCATTTCATTTTTTTTTTTTTTTTTGATGAGAAAATGTAAGACTCTTAGAAATTAAATAATTTAAAAGATCAAGGCTATGAGACATTTTAAGCATTTTAAAAGGTATTTTGTGTCACTGAAAACATCTACAATTTGATGTCTTAACATCCTACATATCTACCTCTGATCTTGAATTAATATTTGACTTGAGGCTATTTCTTTCTTTTTCCAGCATTACTGAGTTTTATTGACATATAACATGTGCATTTAAGATGGAAAACATAACTATTTGAGAGTAGATCTTTAAGAGAGTAGATCTTTCATTAAGAGAGTAGATCTCTTAACAACTTTCAAGTATATAATACAGTATTGTTAACAAGTCACCATACTGTACACTACATCCCCAGAACTTACTGATCTTATAACTGATAGTTTGTACATTTTGATCACCTTCATCCATTTCCCCACGACCCATTGAGGCTATTTTGATCATCTTTTGTTGGAAGACTACAATGAGAAACATTGTTTTATTTTGTTTTATTGTGATATGTGTATATTTTAATAGACTATTCAAGGTGCTTTATATTTCCTCCAGGTGTGGCTAAAAACTTGTTTTCTTGTTTAATCCACCTATTTTCTCATCTTATCTTAGGAAGTTTAAAATAAAAAAGCTATTTTTATATTTTATGTGGAAGTCTCCTAGGCTAGACATGCAAACTCATTCAGTACCATGCTAGTTTCTCCATGGCACTGTCATGTTGTTGCCAAACTTTCTATCATTACATAACCAGGGTGCATTTTTTTTTTCCATCTTTCAATTATGGTTTTCTTTCTATCATTCAAATTTTTACTAAAAATTCCTGAAAATCTTTCTAAGGGCAGAGAGTATAGAACATCCCAAAGAAAGAGACATAACTGAAGCCATTTTCAGTTGAAGCTGTTTTGTGATCTAAGCTTGTCCACAATGCTTGTCCTTGAACAGGTCTTAGTAATTAATAATTTTAAAGGAACAAAAGAATGCAGGAATAATGAACTGTTACCAGGCAAGAGAAGTAACAATAGCAAAGATAATATATCATCTTTAGACTCCCAGTTCTGTTTTGATGGTAATATTAGACTGAAGTGTTCAACCATCAGATTAACTGAAGTCTACAGAATGATGATACCGATGATGTTGACTTTTCTGACCCTCATGAGTTCAACTAAAGCTTGGACTTGTTCAACCTTTGTCCCAGTTCTATGCTGAATTCTCTGCTCAAGCCTCTTCATGAATGTGCATGTTCCCTTAGATTAAAACTTTCTGAATTTTGCTGTTGGGGAGACATCAATTTGGGAAAGATCCCCTGTCTTTTCTTTACTTGCTGCAAGCAATAAATCCTTTCTTCTGTTGCTCTTTGGTTTGGTTGTATCTTTTAACATAATACCTTCCAGGAGACAAACCTGTCTTTTCAGGTAACTCCTCCAGATTCCATTAAAACTAAGGTCCTTTAAAATGTTAACCTGAAATTGGTTCCAAAGTCAATGCCATATGTTTTGCATTTTTACTGTGGTAGCAAAGGACTCAGTTCAGTTCAGTTCAGTTCAGTTGCTCAGTTGTTTTTGTCTCTTTGCAGCCCCATGGACTGCAGCATGCTAGACTTCCCTGTCCATCACCAACTCCCAGAGCTTGCTCAAACTCATGTCCATTGAGTCGGTGATGCAATCCAGCCACCTCATGCTCTGTCATCCCCTTCTCCTTCCACCTTCAGTCTTTCCCAGCATCAGGGTCTTTTCCAATGAGTCAGTTCTTTGCATCAAGACTGATTTACTTTAGAATGGACTGGTTGGATCTCCTTGCAGTTCAAGGAACTCTCAAGAGTCTTTTCCAGTACCACAATTTAAAAGTATAAATTCTTTGGCACTTAGCTTTCTTTACGGTCCAACTCTCACATCCATACATGACTACTGGGAAAAACTATAGCTTTGACTAGATGGACCTTTGTTGGCAGAGTAATGTCTTTGCTTTTTAATATGTTGCCTAGCTTGGCCATAGCTTTTCTTCCAAGGAGCAAGCCTCTTTTAATTTCATGGCTGCAGTCACCATCTGTGGTGATTTTGGAGCCCAAAAAAATAAAGTCTGTCACTGTTTCCATTGTTTCCCCATCTATTTGGCATAAAGTGATGGGAATGGATGCCATGATCTTAGTTTATTGAATGTTGAGTTTTACGCCAGCTTTTTCACTATTGTCTTTCACTTTCATCAAGAGGCTTTTTAGTTTCTCTTCGCTTTCTGCCATATCAGCTACATATCTGAGGTTATTGATATTTCTCCCAGCAATCTTGATTCCAGATTGTGCTCCATCCAGCCCAGCATTTCCATGATATACTCTGCATAGAAGTGAAATAAGCAGGGTGACAATATACAGCCTTGACGTACTCCTTTCCTAATTTGGAACCAGTCTGTTGTCCCATGTCCGGTTCTAACTGTTCCTTCTTTACCTGCATTTAGGTTTCTCAGAAGGCAGGTAAAGTGGTCAGAGTTGAATTACCAATTTGTTGTTTATTCAGAAACAGTTTTATTGTCATTTACAGTGATGATTTTAATTTCCATGGCCTTAACACAAATCAAGCCAGTGAGACCCAGCTGTGTGAATAGTTATATTATTTTTCCCATCATACACTCAGAAGGGAGTAACAAGTTTCACTGAAGATTGTCTTTCAATATCAGTAAAAAGTATCAATATTATGTAAGCTCAATCTTAAGCATGTGTTTTTAAAATATTCTGTATGATGAAATCAAAATATCTTAATAGAAAGCCTATATGCTGCATACTGACATATGATGGCTACATAAAAGCACATGTGCAATTCTTTTGAGTTGAGAGTAGAGTGATTATTTTTGTCATAGAATAGTATTTTCCCTGGATGAAACAACTAACAGACAAATTATGCTTATTCAGACTTGAGTATTTAACATTTTCTTGAATGTAGATAAAGTAAGTCAACTATCTTAAAGAAATCTGTTGCCAATGATAAAAATTGAACTTTTAACTGATATAAACTGTACCTTGACTATATCTCAATTAAAAATGAAACAAAAGTAAGTGTTTGAGTGGAAAACTAAAATGTTGGAAAACTAGTTTCTGCCACTGTGAACCTGATAGTTTCTCAAGATATAAAGGCTTCCTGATAAGACTGTTGATTATATTAATAAATTTGCCTCAGTGATGTGTAAAAATATTAATATTTGAAAGAATTGATGCTAAAATTTGGAAAAGTCATCCAAATAAAAAAATTTCTGGAGATAATGGAAAATAACTTAAATACTTACCATGTCTAGAATGTTTGTGAAATAAAAAAGGAAAAAGGATTTTCAGATATCTAAGAAACTAAGAAGGGTTCCCCAGTGGTAAATAATATGCCTGTGACAGGACACAGGAGACCTGGGTTCAATCCCTGGTTTAGGAATATCCCCTGGAGGAAGGAATGGCAACCAACTCCAGTGTTCTTGCCTGGATAATCCCGGGGACTGAAGAGCTTGGCAGGATTACAGTCCATAGGGTCACAAAGAGTCAGCTACAAACAAAGCAACTTAAGCACCAGCAAGAAGTTGAGAAGAAGCAAAATTCTAGATAGTTAAAATATATGAGGTCACTGCAAAATTTCAAGATAAATAAATAAAAACTTAGGGGATAAAAGGAACATAAGAAGGAAACTACTACACAGAAATTCAGGGTACTGTGCATATGAAATTAAATTTTATCACTTAAACTTAGCTGGAATATCCTAAATCATTATTCCTGACATCTTTTATTACAAAATAATTATACTTTTGAATTACAGCACTGAATATTCTTTTAAGAATTACTGATAGTTGGTGTCTATTTGCTTCAACCAGCTAAAAATTACTGAGGAAAAGAGGAGTTAAATTTTATGCCCTTTTTATTTTTTTCTTGAGCTTATATTGCTTGTTATTTTCTAAGCCACCTGTAAGTTTTGTGAAACACTATTCAGTTTCCATGGAGTCTCAAAATCACCAATATGGCAAGCATTAGGATATATATAATTAAGAGGCATTTTCCTGTGTGAAAGAAGATTCAATACTAGACTGCCTAGTTTATTTTCTCTCCATGCTTGTGACTGCCAGCTTGGTTATTATCAGAAGAGGCCTTCTGCTGCTCTGTTGTTCATTTCCAAAATAACAGTTCATATAACTAAATCAATTATAAGAAGAGATTAATTATTATAGTCAATCACCTAGCTCAGTATATCACTGAAGTCTCTATTTTGAGTTGTGTAGAATTTGGCACTGGGCTTCCCTGATGGCTCAGTGGTAAATAATCTGCCTGCAATGCAAGAGATGCAGGAAATGAGGGTTTGATCCCCTGGAGGAGGAAGTGGCAAATCACTTCAGTATTCTTCCCTGGAAAATCCCATGGACAGAGAAGCCTGGCGGGCTACAGTCCATAGGGTCACAGAGTTGGGCATGACTGAGCGACTGAGCACACATAGAATTTAGCACCCAATGGTTGCATCATGGCAGTTAGTTCCATGTGCTATACTTAGAAATCCGGGAACATACTGAATACTCAGGATTAATAGACAGGTTTCTTCTCATTTTTCATTTAAGTATGACTTGAATATTATTAAATATAAGGAATTCTCTAATTCAAAAGTGACTTCAAGGTGAATTCCAGAACAGAAGTAATTTATTTATGCTAATGTCAGCTAACATATATATACATAGACATTTCAAATAACTGTCAACACTTAGTTACCATAAATCTTTCCTAAAGCGTTGAGGCATTGATGCTGGTTAGAAATATTTAAACTTACTATATTAACTCTTTTTAGTTTAAAAATGATTAACATAAACATTTAATGCAACTCATCTATATTGTTTTAAGTAACAAAAGTAATTTTTATATCATTCTCATCTTCCAGCTTCTCTTTTCCCATTCCATATCTTCATTGTCACCATTATGCACATGCTTTTAAAGCTAACAGAGGGTTTTTTTTTTACCCCAACTAAACAAAATGTGAAAACACTACTATTAAGACATCTTATGTACCTGTGCTAAATCATGTACTGTTTTCTAGTTCTTCCACTGAGAAAATGTTTAACTTGCATGATTATCTATTTTCTACAATCTCTAGTTTCCTTATGATTAATTGAGATTAGTTCATGGGATAGATTAAAACATTGTTACCATATCAAATATTAACATGGAAATATCTATAAATACTGAATATAATTGCTTTTTAATATTTACATTTTTCAGTGCCAATGGCTGCATATGTTTTAAATAAAGCAACAGACAAAGGAATTAAGAACACATGGCAGGATAAAAGTCAGAGACATCAATATCAATTTATATTTAGCCTAACACATATTCAAATGATTGGACACAGAAAGAATGATAAATGTGTGCATGCATACATACATATATTATACAGCTCTGTCCTTGAAAAGGCCTATGACACCTCAAAAGCAGTGAGAATACCCACCATCAGATCTTGGTTTCTATATGTCAATCTCCAAGAAAATTGCTCCTTAGAGAAGTCACTGGTTTTAGCCCTGGGACAGGAAAACACAGAATGAGCCTGGGGTACTTTGTAGTACCAGCAAGTTAAGAGCTCAAGAAGCAAGGGGATAGAAGCATGTAAAAAGATGCAGGAACCAAACTGAGAGACCTTTCCAGGACCAAAGCTGAAAAACTTAAAAACAAAATAAATAGCATACATTCAAATTACAGAATAAATACCTTTGAGTCTATGCATATATAAATAAAAAATGCATAAATAAAGATAAAGGAAAACAACTTCATTACAGAAGGTTTCTAAATGATATATGTAGATTCCTCTCCAGTGGATGAAGTTTGATTCTCCCATCCCTTGAAGTAGGCTAGGCTTAGTGACTTGTTTCCAAAGAAGAGAGTAAAGAATGAAAAAACAGTTACTTTACACCAGAGAAACTGCCAGATACTACTTTGAATAAGTAATAAAGTTTAAAAACATGAGTGAAGCAGTCTTGTGGCTATTATGTTCTCCTTGATATGATGTGATACAAGGACATTTCATGCTTTTGAATCTTTTTCAAAACCCATCAGTCTAGTATAATCATGAGAAGAAACATCAGCCAGACCCAAATTAAGGATATTGCAAAATACTGTCTAGGATGTCTCAAAAGTATCCAGGCCATGAGAAAAAAGGAATGACTGAAGAATTTTCATGGAGCTTCTCAAGTGGTGCTGGAAGTAAAGAGCCTGCCTTTCAATACAGGAGGCATGAGAGACACGAATTTGATCCCTGGGTTGGGAATACTTCGAGTAGGAAATGGCAACCCACTCCAGTGTTCTTGCCTGGAGAATCCCATGGAGAGAGTGGCTTGGTGGGCTATAGTCCATGGGTTTGCAAAGAGTTAGACATGATTGAAGTGACTTACCACACACTCACGAGTAACTTTCATAGACCAGAGGAGACTAAGAGAAATCACAATAAAGTGAAACGTGCTGTCTTAGATGGATTTTGGAACAGAAAGAGGACATAAGTGGAAAAAACTGGTGAACTTCAAATCAAGTCTAGAATTTAGGTAATAGTTGTATACCAACTGGTTTCTTAGTTTTGAGAAATGTACTTCAGTCATTAATATTAAGAGAATTGCGAGAAGTATGCATGGGGATTTTCTTTACTATCTTTGCAACTTTCCTAAAATTAAAAAAATGCCCCCAAATAAAACATTATTTTTAAAAGTGTATATGACAGAAGACTTAAGCATTCTTATTAGAAAAATCATTCCTGAATGGATACATAAATATGATTGATAACTGCTACCAAAGGATTTTCATCATCAGTTTCCTCATGTAAATTATCTACCTTCCACAGCATGGGTGGTATGGTAATAATTCACAAAGCTTAGAACTTTGGGGGAGTTAGTGAGTAAAATGTAAATAGTTATAATGACTTTGAGGGGCTTCCCTGGTGGCTCAGATGGTAAAGCGTCTGCCTGCAATGCGGGAGACCCGGGTTCGATTCCTGGGTTGGGAAGATCCCCTGGAGAAGGAAATGGTAATCCACTCCAGCACTCTTGCCTGGAAAATCCCATGGATGGAGGAGCCTGATAGGCTACCGTCCATGGGATCGCAAAGAGTCAGACACGACTGAGTGACTTCACTGACTGATAATAACTTTGAAGAGCAATTTATCTGTGACATAGGAAACTAAGGTTTTCTGACACTGACCCAGATATGACAGTTTGGGGAATTTTATTTTTTTTTCTACAGAAAATCATTTTATGTTCACAAAAAGACATCTATGCCTGGCTGAACCACTGACTTCAATTTTGTCAGCTGCATCTTAGTCCCCATATCCTACCTCCTCCCCTTTCTGTGACTGAGCTTTTGCCTACTCACAATGAATGCTCTCAAGTCAGGAAAGTCTCCTCTCAATTTTCAGCCTTGCCTTCATCTGATATTAAAAGCTGAAAGAGGTCCTTTTTCTGATACAGATGGTTTAAGGTCAGGCAGCCCCTGCTGGGAGGGGAAAAAACCCCAGTATTCATCTGTGAGAAAGTGCTTCTCTCTTAATACTCAGATTTTGTCTTCAACTCTGTTGCCTTTAAGGTGTTTGGTACCCTTTATGGTGTTGCAGAGTGCAGCTGAGAATGTTTCTGAATTGTCATTCTTCTGACTTCTCTCTGTAAGTAAGTCATCAACAATAAACTTCATAATTGCACTCTATAGAATTGCCTGCTTTATTTTCTTGTCTTAAATTTCCTTCTCAGATGAGAGTATATTATCCAATATCTGCCTTCCAGCACATCTGTAATGATGGTCTGTTGCACAATTTTTAATTTTGGAAAAAAAAAATGTCTATTAATAGTGGAATTGATAAATAAAATATATGTTGAACACCAAAAGAAACTTCCCATAAGAGCCCTTACCATTCACTAATGTTAGCAATACCTTTGTTAAAAGTTGAACACTTATTTATTATTTTTTAAAAACTATTAAACATGTAACTACTAGAAAAAAGATGATATCCTAATAATAAAGGAGAAACAATTGATTTAAAAAATTAAATATATAAGTTTCACCTTTAGTTACTCAATAGAAATATCCAAATCATCTTTATGGAAATAAGTATATTATTGCAAGCGTATTTCTTTGATGTTTTTGTTGTTAACTACCAAAGTAAAATTATACAAAGTGAGTTTTATTGTTTGGTTTCATCCTTGGCGAGTTTCAGAGCTATAGGTGAACACTGATCTATTAGTGCCTGAGTCACAAGATAAAATGGCATTGGTTGGAGATGGCACTTAGATTCTAAAACTCATGACTACATACTACTAAATAAAGCAAAGAGGTGAAAGTCAAAGACAACTGTTTAATCCTACTGAATTGTGGTATTATCCTACTGAAATGATGTTTAACTTTTTTGGCATTTCTTTCAAGCTGCATTTTTAAATATTGTTGTTTTTAAGTAAATATGCATTTAACCACTAGTATCTCTTTAATTTCTTGATATATAACACATCACATAGAGATCAAATTGTGATTTAAAAAAAGTGCTAAAGAAATAAGCACTTGGCTGAAATAGAAGTATAAATGTATGCATGCTTAGTCGCTCAGTCATGTCCAACTCTTTGTGACCCCATGGGCTGTGGCCTACCAGGCTTTTCTATCCGTGGAGATTCTCCAGGCAATAATACAGGAGTGGGTTGCCATGTTCTACTCCAGAGGATCTTCCCAACCCAGTGATTGAAACCAGGTCTACACTGCAAGCAGATTCTTTAACATCTGAGCCACAGGGAAGACCTTATAAATGTATAATCTATTTTAGCTAAATACATATTCACATGTACAGCAAGAAGATACATTTTTGAAAGTCAGGTGTAATTGATTTCATAAACATTTCAATTAATAAAATTTGAAAACCTAGGAGAATATGATTAGCAGTTATAAAAACTAAATATATATATAAATAATTATCAAAAAGTTTTAAGCATAATGGAAAATAAATAATTTATCATAAAATATTGCTTATCTATTATTCTGAATTGGATATGCTTTTAAATTCAAAAGTAAACCCAGGGGTTATTAGTAATTAGTTGTTAATTTTGTGGAGGAAGAAATTTTTCTGTCCTTCTAGGTTCTTCCAGCTACTAAGAATTACATTCACAGGAGACAGATGGAGAAAATAGAAGAAAAATTTAGCAATATGTGTACACAGTGTGTGTGTTTGTTGTTCAGTCATGTCTG
The DNA here is from genome assembly GCF_023091745.1 of Budorcas taxicolor. Lineage (NCBI taxonomy): Eukaryota > Metazoa > Chordata > Mammalia > Artiodactyla > Bovidae > Budorcas > Budorcas taxicolor. The sequence goes on from NC_068910.1 coordinate 187,176,980, forward strand.
ACTCCTTGCGACCCCATGGACTGTAGTTCGCCAGGCTCCAGGCAAGAATACTGGAGTGGGATGCCACATGGTAGAGAACTAGAAATATTGAATAACTCACCGAAATGAACAAAACTCCTACCTTAAATACCATTTTAAAGACAAAAGAGGATGTTCGGAGTTGTTTGGTACGTCAAAGAGAAAGAAGGAAATCCACATAGAGATGAAAAAAAAAAAAAGTTTGGTAGACAAATGTTTGTCAAGCCCTGCAGAGATAATGGGACAAAGAGTGTACTCTGACCTCTGCTGCTGCTAAGTCGCTTCAGTCGTGTCCGACTCTGTGCAACCTCACAGACAGCAGCCCACCAGGCTCCCATCTCTGGGATTCTCCAGGCAAGAACACTGGAGTGGGTTGCCATTTTCTTCTCCAATGCATTAAAGTGAAAAGGCAAAGTGAAGCCACTCAGTCGTGTCCAACTCTTAGTGACCCCATGGACTGCAGCCCACCAAGCTCCTCCCATGGGATTTTCCAGGCAAGAGTACTGGAGTGGGTTACCATTGCTGGCCCTACCAAGTTTCCCTCACCACACTTGGCCCTCAGTTTTCACAGGTATCTTTGGTAGTTTGTAAAGAATTTGCCTGCAATGCAGGAGATGCCAGTTTGATTCCTGGGTTGGAAAGATCCACAGGAGAAGGGACACACTCAGTTCAGTTCAGTTCAGTTCAGTTCAGCCGCTCAGTTGTGTCAGACTCTTTGCGATCCCATGAATCCCAGCACGCCAGGCTTCCCTGTCCATCACCATCTCCCGGAGTTCACTCAGACTCACGTCCATCGAGTCCGTGATGCCATCCAGCCATCTCATCCTCGGTCGTCCCCTTCTCCTCCTGCCCCCAATCCCTCCCAGCATCAGAGTCTTTTCCAATGAGTCAACTCTTCACGTGAGGTGGCCAAAGTACTGGAGCTTCAGCTTTAGCATCATTCCTCCCAAGGAAATCCCAGGGTTGATCTCCTTCAGAATGGACTGGTTGGATCTCCTTGCAGTCCAAGGGACCCTCAATAGTCTTCTCCAACACCACAGTTCAAAAGCATCAATTCTTCAGCACTAGTAGAGGTGACCAATAGATTCAGAGGATTAGGTCCAATAGAGCACCTGAAGAACTGTGGAGGGAGGTTCATACCATTGTACAGGAGGTGGTGTTCAAAACCATCCTCAAGAAAAAGAAATGCAAAAGGGCAAAATGGTTGTCTGAGGAGGTCTTACAAATTGCTGAGAAAAGAAGAGACATGAAAGGCAAAGGAAAGAAAGAAAGATATACCCATCTGAATCAGAGTTCCAAATAATTGCAAAGAGAGATAAGAAAGCCTTCTTAAGTGAACAATGCAAAGAAACGGAGGACAACAATAGATTCAGAAAGACTAGAGCTCTCTTCAAGAAAATTAGAGATAACAAGGGAATATTTCGTGCAAAATGGGCACAATAAACAACAGAAACAGTATGTACCTAAGAAAAGCAGAATATATTAAGAGGTGGCAAGAATACACAGAAAAACTACAAAAATGATCTTAATGGCCTAGATAACCACGATGTTGTGATCACTAACCTAGAGCCAGATATCCTGGAGTTGGAAGTCTAGTGGGCCTTAGGAAACATTACTACAAATAAACCTAGTGGAGGTGATGGAATTCCAGCTGATCTATTTTAAATCTTAAAAGATGATGCTGTTGAAGTGCTGCACTCAATATGCCAGCAAATTTAGAAATCTCAGCAGTGGCCATAGAACTGGAAAAGGTAGATTTTAATTCCAATCCCAAAGAAGAGCAGTGCCAAGAATGTTCAACCTACCACACAATTGTACTCATTTCACACACTAGCAAAGCAATGCTCAAAATCCTCCAAGCTAGGCTTCGACAATATGTGAAATGAGAAATTCCAGATGTTCAAACTATATTTAGAAAAGGCAGAGGAACCAGAAATTTAATTGCCAACATCCATTGGATCATAGAAAAAGTGCAAATTCCAGAAACACTTCTACTTCTGCTTCATTGATTACGTTAAAACCTTTGATTGTGTGGATCACAACAAACTGTGGAAAATTCTTAAAGGGATGGAAATACCAGACCACCGTACCTGCCTCCTAAGAAATCTGTACACAAGTCAAGAAGCAACAGTTAGAACCAGACATGGAACAAGGGACTGGTTCAAAATTGGGAAAGGAGTATGTGAAGCTTGTATGCTGCCATCCTATTTATTTAACTTATATGGTCTTCCCTGGTGGCTCAGAGGATAAAGAATCTTCCTGAAATTTGGGAGACCCGTGTTTGATCCCTGAGTCAGGAACATCCTCTGGAGAAGGGAATGACAACTCACTGGAGTGTTCTTGCCTGGAGAATCCAATGGACAAATGAGATTGGCAGGCTATAGTCCATGGAGTCGCAAAGAGTTGGACCCGACAGAAAGGTTTTCATTTTCATGCAGAGTAAGTCATGCAAAATGCTGGACTGGATGACAACCTCAGATATGCAGATAACACCATCCTTATGGCAGAAAGTGAAGAGGAACTAGAGAGCCTCTTGATGAAGGTGCAAGAGAAGAAAGAAAAAGCTGGCTTAAAACTCAACTTTCAAAAAATGAAAATGATGGCATCTGGTCCCATCAGTTCATGGCAAATCGATGGGGAAACAATGGAAACAGTGACAGGCATTATTTTTTTCCTTGGCTCCAAAATCACTACACATGGTGACTGCAGCCATGAAATTAAAAGTTGCTTGCTCCTGGGAAGAAAAGTTATGACAAATTTAGACAGCATATTAAAAAGCAGAGGCATTCCTTTGCCGACAAACATGAGTGTGAAGTCATTCAGTCGTGTCTGACTTTTTGTGACCCCATGGACTGTAGCCTACCAGGCTCTTCTGTTCATGGGATTTTCCAGGCAAGAATATTGGAGTGGGTTGCCATTTTATAGTCAAAAGTACGGTTTTTCCAGTAGTCATGTGCAGATATGAGAGTTGGATCATAAAGAAGGTAAGCACTGACGAATTGATGCTTTTGATCTGCAGTGCTGGAGAAGACGCTTGAGAGTCCCTTGGACAACAGGTGATCAAATCAGTGAATCCTAAAGGAAATCAACCCTGAATATTCATCAGGGACTGATGCTAAAGCTGAAGCTCTAATACTTTGGCTATCCATTGTGAAGAGCTGACTCATTAGAAAAGACCCTCATGTCGGGTAAGATTGAGGGCCAGAGGAGAAGAGCATGACAGAGGATGAGGTTAGATTATATCATCAAGTCAATGGACATCAGTTTGAGAAAACTCTGCGAGATGGTGAAGGACAGGGAAGCCTCAGGTGTTACAGCCCATGGGGTCACAAAGTGTCAGAGATGACTGAGCCGCTGAACAACAGCAATACATATAACAATATTTTTAATCTCTCAGATGGTAAATACTCCACCTGCAATGCAGGAGACTCCAATTCAATGCCCGGGTCAGGAAAAGTCCCCTGGAGAAGGAAATGGCAACCTACTCTAGTATTCTTGCCCAGAGAATTCCATGGACAGAGGAGCTTGGTGGGCTATAGTTCATGGAGTCACAAAGAGTTGGACATGACTAAGCTACTGACACTTAAAAAATTGAGCTCTTTACAGAACCAAAATCCAACAAATGGAAAGTGTTGTTATTCTTCATTCCAGAGAAGACCACCTAAGGCCAGGTTAAAGGAACCAGAAAAGCCCATCAAGAAAAAAAAAAAAAAAAAGTACACACAAGCCCTAATCTTGTCAGCAACTCCACTCTTGAACCATTATAAAATTCCTTACCAAATCCTCCCAGTTAAGGACAAGGCATTTTGTGGGGCATGAGCCTGTCCTGTCCCCCTTTGCCTGGTAAAGTAATAAGGCTATTCATTAGAGAAGACTTTTGAGAGTCCCTTGGACTGCAAGGATATCAAACCAGTCAATACTGAAGGAAATCAGTCCTGAATATTCATTGGAAGGACTTATGCAGAAGCTGAAACTCCAATACTTTGGCCACCTGATGGAAAAATTGACCCATTGAAAATGACCCTGATGCTGGGAAAGATTGAAGGCAGGAGGAGAAGGGGATAACAGAGGATGAAATGGCTGGATGGCATCGTTGACTTGATGGACATGAGTTAGAGCAAGCTCCAGGAGTTGGTGAGGGACAGGGACGCCTGCAGTCCATGAGGCCACAGAGTCAGACATGGCTGAGCAACTAACTGAATTGAACTTTAGACTTCACCCCAAACTCTGTCTCTGAAATTTTGATTTGACATCAGTACATGGAGGCTGAGTTTTCAACATCACTATCAGACTTTGTTCATATGAAAATAGGAATAAGCTATCCTAATCGTAGTGGCAGAAGCAACTCAAAGAATTTTTTTTTTTTTAATTTAGAACTAACTAAATAAACCAGAACTTTTGGATTGATATAGCAAATGCTCCATTTCAACAGTATGATAAATAATAAATAAGTTATTAAAATAGCACTGATCACATCTCTTCATCTGACTTCATAACACAAGAGAAAAGGACATAAGGCTAATGACTTACAGGAAATTTAAAACTCCTAAAAAGGAAATAGATTGTATAAATGAGTTACAGTGTTACAAATCTGTAGAACTTACAGCCATGTGGGAAATCACTAAGACCAGTTATTTAGAAAGATTTAAAGGGCCATTGCAGGGTCCCTGTCAGCAACTAGAGTAAATTAGCAGTTCAAGTATAGGTATTACAAAAAGTAACTCCTGCCCTCAAGTTTCTGTATATTGTCCGCTAAGAAGTGCAGAGGGTGAATCCTTAACTCAACCGCAAATTAGAAGGTGAAAAGTGAAAAGACAATGAGCTCTTGAAAGCTTCATATTTAATTCAAAACTGAATTTATTGATTTTTTTTTCCCAGTGAGTTCTTTAAAACCTCTAATCTAGTATTTACAGGGCCTGTGAGAGATATTATTTTGGCAGAAATGTATCTTCCTTGGAATTTGCTTTAATCCTTTATTTAAATCCAAACTACAAAGTAAAACCCAGCAGATATAAACATCTAAAATAGCAAAGAAATAAAAACTTTGTGTCAAAGGAATAATAAAAGAAATTTACTCTTATGAAGTTTTGCTTTGACTTAAAGTTTAAGCAACAGAAAGCAAGGGTTTGAAGAAAATGAATTATCAAGAGGGATTTACACATGTGTCTTCCAATTATAAATGCCTGGGAAAACAATGATGTGAGAGTAAGTTTAAACGCATTTTGTGCAAAAAGTAACATGATTGTCTTTGAAACATTTGTGGGAATTTTAATAAAATATATGCATGCTGTCTCTTCAGTCATGTCCAACTCTTTGTGACACTATGCATGGACTGTAGACCACCAGGTTCCTCTGTCCATGGGATTCTCCAGGCAAGAATATTGGAGTGGGTTGCCATGTCCTCCACCAGGGGATCTTCCTAACCCAGGGATCAAACCAGTATCTATTACCTCTCCTGCATCTTTACCACTAGCATCACCTGGGAAACCCAGAACTCATTACTTAATTATCTTCCCTTTTCTTTTGAGATAATGTCACACATCATTGTAAAAGTTTAGGATATAGAGGATCTATGAAGTTTAAAATAATTATTTTGTTTCTCTTTTGTTTTCTTTCTTTTAATTAAATCAGTTACAGCTAGAATATTTCACTATAGTATTTGTTGTTGCTGTTTAGGCCCTGGTCATGCCCAACTCTTGTACTTTCTCCAGGGGATTTCCCAGACAAGAATGCTGGAGTGGGGATCTTTCTGACCCAGAAATCAAACCTGCATTTCCTGCAATGGCAGGTGAATTATTTATGACTGAACCACAAATATAGTATAAATCTATGCAAATGCAATTATGTATTTTTGGAATATAAATTCTATTTATTTAAAATTTTTATGAGTCATATTTTAGCCAACTGATGTAAACTATTTTCCTCAATTTAAGACAGTTTCTCCCACACAAACACTTATTAAATAGAAGAATAAAGATTAAAACTGAAAGAATTCTTATGCCAAAGAGGCATATTTGGGGGTGGCATTTTCAGCTGTCTTTCGTTTTATAAAGGAAGCACTCCAAAAGCAATGAAATTCGGAATATTTTATAGTGAGATGTAGAAAGACCTTGGTTAAAACATGTGAGGCTGGAAAAAGTTCTGAGCATCTCCATTGGCTATATTTGTATTACCCATAATTGAGATGCTCATGTTTTCTTGTTTGTTTTTTTTTAATTAAACTTTGATAATCTGTCCATATCTGTGATTTTTTCTCCTGATTGTGGGACCAGGAATGTGACTGATTCCTCTTTTCTGACACTAGTAAAGGCCATGCCATCCTCTCAAAGTAACACACTTACTAATTAATGCTCTTTGTGGCATAAAGTACTTAAAACACAATAGAATCATTCTGAATCAGACAGAAATTAATTAGTACATGTTTAAAGGCACAAGCCATTATATTAGTGTATAAAATGAGAAACTTGAGTATTGTATTAGAAAGTAAGGCTTCACAATGAGCTTCCCCAAAATGTGTCACTTTTACTGGAAGATAATTTTGAGCTAAAGTTAATCCAGACCCTGCAGGTTCAAGACAAACTCTCCCCTTCCCTAAACTATCTAGAATAATTTAAAAATTGGGAATTTTTCCCAGAAAAAGAGTCATTATGTTTTCCAGAGATAGATTTTACCTAAGCAGCCCCCAATATATGCAGGGAAAACATCTAATTATCAGACATCTTCTCTTCTGATCATCCTGTGAATGATCCTTCTGTTCTTGGAAACCCCAGGTCCCCTGTCCCATTCCTTAGCCCAGAATGGCATAGGTATCTCATTTTATCTTTCTGTCTTTGGACCTCTCATGCATATGTGGGTCTCTAACCCTCCCAAACTGTGGGATTCCTTTGCATAAAAATTTAATTTTGATTTTGTCCTGTTAATTTGTCTTATGTTGATGTAATTCTTTGACCAACCAGAAGGACATAGAAAGACAGAACAAAACTTTCTTCCTTCCCAATGAGAGCAAACTAAGAATTTCAAAATCACATTAATTTGTTTCTTAATCAAGCCACTGATAATGAATGAGAGTACTAGTAGATTTAGTTTTAATTCTTCTAAAATATGAAGTCATATAATCTTATAATATGCCCCTTTTGTGCCTGGTCTTTAAAATGGAAATGAGAGAATTCCTTCAAAAATCAACCACAAGCAACCAGAATGTTGTATCCTTATTATGATTAAAATGGAATAATTTAAGATTTAGGCTGTGAAAAATTGTCTTTAGAAAGCACTAATCATAAGTCTTAATGTCTTATGTTCAAAATTACTGTTGATTGCTCATTTAAGTATATTTTACATGGTTATCAGAAGATTCAAAACATAATATCAGCATAATAGCTGATAATTACATTGTGGAAAAATACATCAGTCCTCTCATGTGGCAAATAGACTTAAATATTTGAGCAAAATTAACAGGAAAGCTGAGAGCCATCAATATTAAAACTAAATAACATATGACACTGCTATAATTTCGAGATTACTATTCTTTTAATTGAAATATTTAAGAGTGAGGAATGGCTTCCCTGGTGCTGTGGTACAGAATCTGCCTGCCAATGCAGGAGACACTGATTCCATCCCTGGGTCGGGAAGGTCCCCTGAATAAGAAAATAGAAACCCACTCCAGTATTCTTGCCTGGGAAATTCAATGGACAGAAGAACCTGGCAGGCTACAGTCCATTGGGTTTCAAAAAGACTGAGACATGACTTACCAACTAAACAACAACAAAAAGAGTGACAGTTGTTAAGTTAATTAAGCAAGGAGGGATTTCCCTGGTGGTCTAGTGGTCAAGAACCCGCCTGCCAATGCAGAAGACATGGGTTTGACCCCTGGTCTGGGAAGATTCCACATGTCTCAGGGCAATTAAGCCCATGTGCCACAACTACTGAGACCGTTTGCTGCAACTACTGAAGCCCAAGAGCCTTAGAGCCCACGCTCTGCAACAAGAGAAGCCACTACAACGAGAAGCCCATGCAACACAACAAACAGTAGCTCTCTGCTCGCTCCAACTGGAGAAAGCTGGCACACATCAGTGATGGCCCAGTGCAGCAATAAATATATAAAATAAAAATTTTAAAAATAAATAAACAAGGAGATCATTAAACTGAGATGACTCTAATCCTATGGTGGCCCATATAAGCAAACCATCATCTAAGGCTGTAAATGCCTCAAGGTTATGAAATCAGAATGCTAAGGAAAAGTGGAAGTGAAAGTTGCTCAGTCACGTCTGATTCTTTGTGACCCCATGGACTTTATCGTCCATGGAATTTTCCAGGCCAGAACACTGGAGTGGTAGCCTTTCCCTTCTTCAGGGGATCTTCCCAACCTAGGGATTGAACCCAGGTATCCCACATTGCAGGCAGATTCTTTACTAACTGAGCTATCAAGGAGGCTTGATGCTAAGGGCAGCCAATAAAAAACAACTGACTTGAAGCTATCATCAATCAATAATTTTCTTTCTTTGCTTCTCTCTTCTATATGTCTTTCCTTTGACTAGGTCTTCCCAGGTGGCTCAGATGGTAAAGTGTCTGCCCCCAATGTGGGAGACCTGGGTTCGATCCTTGGGTCAGGAAGATCCCCTGGAGAAGGAAATGGCAACCCACTCCAGTACTCTTGCTTGGAAAATTCTACGGAAGGAGGAGCCTGGTAGGCTACAGTCCATGGGGTCGCAAAGAGTCGGACACGACTGAGCGACTTCATTTCACTTTCCTTTGATTCATCACAGCAATCATCCTAACTACATCTGGTTTGGCCCTGCTGCCTCATTCAATTAATAAATGTTCAAATAAACTCTTAAAATATTTAGTATGCCTCACTTTATCTTTTAACACTAGCTAGTGTCAACTGCAGATGGTGATTGGAGCCATGAAATTAAAAGACGCTTATTTCTTGGAAGGAAAGTTATGACCAACGTAGATAGCATATTAAAAAGCAGAGATGTTACTTTGCCAACAAAGGTCTGTCTAGTTAAGGCTATGGTTTTTCCAGTGGTCATGTATGGATGTGAAAGTTGGACTGTGAAAAAAGCTGAATACCAAAGAATTGATACTTTTGAACTGTGATGTTGGAGAAGACTCTTGAGAGTCCCTTGGACTGCAAGGAGATCTAACCAGTCCATTCTGAAGGAGATCAGTCCTGGGTGTTCTTTGGAAGGAATGATGCTAAAGGTGCAACTCCAATACTTTGGCCATCTCATGCAAAAAGTTGACTCATTGGAAAAGACTCTGATGTTGGGAGGGATTGGGGGCAGGAGGAGAAGGGGACGACAGAAGATGAGATGGCTGGATGGCATCACTGACTCGATGGATATGAATTTGAGTAAACTCCGTGAGTTGGTAATGGACAGGAGGTCTGGCATGCTGTGATTCAAGGGGTCACAAGAAGTCGAACACGACTGAGTGACTGAACTGAACTGAGTGTCAAATGAAAAATAATTGCACATCTTGAGAGTTGAGAGTTAAGTTTTTATCTGGGGCAAATGAGACTTATAGCCTGGGAGATAGAATTTCAAAGAGCTCTGAGAACCTGCTCCAAAGAAGTATGGAGAAGGTCAGAATATATGCGAATCTGGTGAAGGAGGAGTACATGCAATCAAGCACATCTGTTCTGCAGAGGTTCCTGTTAGTCTTGTGAAAGTTTCTGCTAGTCATGTGAAGCAGTTGTCACCATGAAGGATTTTAGTGCTTTTCTAGATATGAAGAGATGCAAGAATTGGGCTCATAAAATCTTTTCCAGAAAATATCTAACTATCTGAAGACCTGTTCTGCCTGTTTTCTCAGAGCACAGAATGCCTCATTCCTCCTTTCAAGAGGTTTTGAAGGTAAGCAGTTGCAGTGGCTCATAATTTAATCATTATAGTAGTAAATAGCAAGTGCCAATTTGTAGGTGACACTAACTACCCTTCTATACACAAGAAGGAGACAAGTAGAAAAGAGATAAAGTAAGATAAAACACCCTTGTTCTGTTCAGATATTTATATTTTGAAAGTTTCTCAGAAGAAAAAAATTATAACTATGTGGATATTAACTAAACTTATTTGGTAATAATTTCACAATATATTAATAAATCAAATCATTATGTTGTATTCCTTAAACTAATACAATGTTATATGTCAATTATTTTGTAATATATCTGGAAAAATAAACATTTTCACTCAATAGGATGTTCACACAACTAACTAGATATATTTATCTACATTTTTTCTATGTATAGTTATAGAAAATAAACTTTTAATAATCTGAGCCAATTTAATTTTATAGTCAATTTACTCAAGAGTAACTAATACTGTGAAACTGTTAAATTTTGTAGTGGCTTTTCTCTTTGAGGTACACATTGGCTGAATTTGCATATCCAGTTTTTATTTCTACTTTCCCACATCCCGTGCATTTATGAGAGAAGTTATACTCCATGTGCTTAGTTAAGTGTAAACGCTGAGACTGATGTATGCTTAGATTGAATGATAAATACCTGGTCCTATTTGTGTTTTCCTCAAGAAAAGAAATTAATATATTTTTATGTTCTGAGATACATATTATGTAAAACATACTCTTTCATGTTACATATCCTCATTTGTCTTCTTTCTTGTTTTACTTGTGGATCACAACATAGACAAAGATCCTTTTGTGATTAACCTTCAAATTGACATATTCACAATAGATTAGTATTCTTTTCAAAACATTCTGGATTAGGAACCCCAAAATAAAAAGGAATACTTGTTTACACAAATAATTTCTTAAATAACTGAATTGATTTTATTTCTTCTTTTTGTCTGTGTATGGTATGAAGTATTAGTTTCAGTGATCAATTCATGTGTTTACAAAAAAACATAAGGGGATCCAGTATATAAGACAGACAAATGGGAAGCTGAGATTTTTGGAATTTCATCATTTCACATAAATTTTGAGGCATCCAGTCAAAACTTCAGAAGATGGTCAACCTACTTTCTGATGTATACCTGTGTATATTATTTAGAGGGCTTCCCAGGTGGCACTAGTGGTAAAGAACCTGCCTGCCAATGCAGGAGACATAAGAGACTCCGGTTTGATCCCAGGAGGAGGAAATAGCAACCCACTCCAGTATTCTTGCCTGGAGAATCCCATGGACAAAGGAGCCTGGTGGGCTACACTCCATAGGGCTGCAAAGAGCCAGACACGACTGAAGTGACTTAGCACATATGCATGCATATTTTTAGAGGTATTACTCAGAATGTTGGGAATGGGAAAAAGAGTTCCAGTAATCCATTTTATAGCATGGTTTCCAGATGATGTTTATGTACACTCAAGTCAGTGCCTTGGTGACTTCATGGAGATCTATTTGGAAACTCAGATTTAAATTTAACTCCTGCTTTGACAATATTGGGGGAACTGTGGCCAAGGAATGTTACATGATTTCTTCAAAGCTAAATGATCAGTCAATGACAGAGATATGATTTTAAAAACTGAGTCGTTTACCTCTTGCTAGTATTCTGTGCTCTTCCTCCTATACCACACTTATGTTTTCCACTAGATTTCTCCAGAATTTCTACTAAAAAATCACATGTATGCTTGCCAAATTCAAAACTCATAAGATTTATCAATATTAAAAAATAAGAATTGCACATATAATGTTTTAAAAAAGAAATAAAAATAATGTATAAAGAAATAACCTAATTTAAAATTGTTTCAATGGAATACCACCACAGCATTGGTGATATACTAGTGAGCATAGTTGCCTCCCACTGGAATGCTGTGCTGGCCTGTGCTTAACTTAACCACTGGGTCATGTCTGACTCTTTGTGACCCCATGGATGCAGCCTGCCAGGCTCCTTGTCCGGGGATTCTTCAGGCAAGGATACTGGAGTGGGTTGCCATGCCCTCCTCCAGAGGATCTTCCCAACCAAGGGATGGAACCCAGGTCTCCCGCACTGCAGGTGGATTCTTTATCATTTGAGTCACAAGAGAAGCCAATGGTATATTCTGTGCTTAATATGGCAATTCTGGGAACCTTATCAGGACTATGACTTTCCAAGTGTGTGCAACCAGTCCATATATGTGTCTATAATAAACATATATGAGAATTCTGCATAGGTCACAAAATTACAGACTGAAAAGGACTAATCTGGTTTTTTGTTTTATAAAAATTAATTCAGGAACCACTGTATCTTAACTTATATTTACTATGGGATTTTTTTTCTCTGTCTCCTCTAGCATATCCTTTTATTTAGAAAAAAAATTAAGCATGTCTCTGGTCCATTTTTTTTTTCCTTTTTTAGGAAATAAAGTGATTTCATTTGCAAAACTAAGCAGGCATTTCCATTTACAATAAACATGTACTAACATACAATTTATTTTACATCAATATTGCAAGGTGAATACAGACCATAGTATCAGAAATATGTTTAAAAGCTCTTTCTAAAGGCACTGAGAAAACAGGACAAAAAGTTACAGCATAGTGTATCCATTTAGAAAAACTCAACAAGCCTGCCTAGTTATTTAAAACCTTTTTCATCCAGTAGAAACAGCAAAAATATAAAATATAATTTTGTTTATCGCCTACCTTTCATCTCATTCAGTTCAGTTCAGTTGCTCAGTCGTGTCAGACTCTTTGTGACCCCATGAATCGCAGCACGCCAGGCCTCCCTGTCCACCACCAACTCCCGGAGTTCACTCAGACTCACATCCATCGAGTCGGTGATGCCATCAGCCATCTCATCCTTTGTCATCCCCTTCTACTCCTGCCCCCAATCCTTCCCAGCCCCAAAGTCTTTCCCAATGAGTCAACTCTTTGCATGAGGTGGCCAAAGTACTGGAGTTTCAGCTTTAGCATCATTCCTTCCAAAGAAACCCCAGGGCTGATCTCCTTCAGAGTGGACTTGTTGGCTCTCCTTGCAGTCCGAGAAACTCTCAAGAGTTTTCAACACCACAGTTTAAAAGCATCAATTCTTCGGTGCTCAGCTTTCTTCATAGTTCATCTCATTACTATACCATATTTGATTTTTTAATATTTTTCAATTATAAAAGTCTTAGTATTGTAATTTATCAGAATAAAAGGTAAATTTGATGTAGTATAAAAGGAGGTGCAGCTGGAAATTCTGGAAATCACAAATATTATTCTAAGGCTTTTTGACTTTTCTCTCAATATGGTAGACCATTTTTAAGGTGCTATTTCTTTCCCCCATACTCCAGCCTTCTCTTTATCTGAGATCATTCTATTATTCTAGTAGCAACATATAGGAAGGGTTTGGAAACATATATTGTGAAAATTTAAACAGATTAGTAGAAAATATATATAAATCTTATTGTCTCATTACCATACAAATCATGGTCAAAATTCCCTATAAGATAGTAAAGAATTTAAAACCTACTGATTGTGAAGAACTTGAATAAAATTGGAATAGCAAACTCATTTTTATGTCACAGAAAGTCATAGCACAATACTTAATCTTTCACTTGTCTTCTATTGCTCTTCAACAATACTTAAGTACATGCGGTAACCAAAAACACTCAATCTGATTATATGTGCTAATTTAAAACCACATGAGCATCTTTTCATGTGTTTTTTAGCCATCTGTATGTCTTCTTTGGAAAATTTCTATTTAGTTCTTTGGCCCATTTTTTGATTGGGTCGTTTATTTTTCTGGAATTGAGCTCAGGAGTTGCTTGTATATTTTTGAGATTAGTTGTTTGTCAGTTGCTTCATTTGCTATTATTTTCTCCCATTCAGAAGGCTGTCTTTTCACCTTGCTTATAGTTTCCTTGGTTGTGCAGAAGCTTTTAAGTTTAATTGGGTTCCATTTGTTTATTTTTGCTTTTATTTCCAATATTCTGGAGGTGGTTCATAGAGGATCCTGCTGTGATATATGTCAGAGAGTGTTTTGCCTATGTTCTCCTCTAGGAGTTTTATAGTTTCTGGTCAACATCACTCATTATCAGAGAAATGCAAATCAAAACCACAATGAGGTACCATTTCACACCAGTCAGAATGGCTGCGATCCAAAAGTCTACAAGCAATAAATGCTGGAGAAGGTGTGGAGAAAAGGGAACCCTCTTACACTGTTTGTGGCGATGCAAACTAGTACAGCCACTATGGAGAACAGTGTGGAGATTCCTTAAAAAACTGGAAATAGAACTGCCTTATGACTCAGCAATCCCACTGCTGGGCATACACACCGAGGAAACCAGAATTGAAAGAGACACGTGTACCTCAATGTTCATCGCAGCACTGTTTATAATAGCCAGGACATGGAAGCAGCTTAGATGTCCATCAGCAGATGAATGGATAAGAAAGCTGTGGTACATATACACAATGGAGTATTACTCAGCCATTAAAAAGAATACATTTGAATCAGTTCTAATGAGGTGGATGAAACTGGAGCCGATTATACAGAGTGAAGTAAGCCAGAAAGAAAAACACCAATACAGTATACTAACACATATATACGGAGTTTAGAAAGATGGTAACGATAACCCTGTATGCGAGACAGCAAAAGAGACCCAGATGTATAGAACAGTCTTTTGAACTCTGTGGGAGAGGGCGAGCATGGGATGATTTGGGAGAATGGCATTGAAACATGTATAATATCATGTATGAAATGAATCTCCAGTCCAGGTTCGATGCATGATACTGGATGCTAGGGGCTGGTGCACTGGGATGACCCAGAGGGATGGTACGGGGAGGGAGAAGGGAGGAGGTTTCAGGATGGGGAACATGTGTATACCTGTGGCGGATTCATGTTGATGTATGGCAAAACCAATACAATGTTGTAAAGTAATTAACCTCCAATTAAAATAAATAAATTTATATTAAAAAATAAAACCACATGAAATAGAAGTGAACTCATTATAATGATCTTTATATACCACGGTTGTTACTATAATATTTAATCTATAACTTACATTTTCAGTTAAATGTGTTTAAAGTCTATTTTTAAATGCATAGAATTTGTTTTCCTGTAAACATATTTTCTCCTGTCCCAACCTTGCCTTATTCACCTCTCTCTGGCTGTCTTTGGCTTACATGGGAGCATTGTTACTATATTATATATGTGTTAAATAATAGAACATATGACGATGTCTGACAAAAGACAAATACTAACACTAAAAATAACATCCAAAACCAACTTTTATGGTAGCATTTAAATATCAGGCAATGTGTTGGCCAATTTACCTGCATTATGCTATCCAGGGTTTTAGCAGAGTAGAACAGAACAGATATTTTAATTTCAAAGACTAAGCATGAAAACCAGTGCCCTTAGTTGAAATCAATGCTATAACACATGTGACAGTTGACTAAAATGATTAATGTTTACCCTATAAAATTTTCAAATGTCTTCAGTTTTTCTTAATAATTAAGTCTGTTTTTATTACAGGTGAAAGTTTTTAAAAGCAGTGCCATTTAGATCATTTGCCATTTATAAGGGACCATAATTACTTACACGTTAATGTCATATTACATTTGTATAATGACTTAAATTCCATTTTATTTAGGAACCTTAGGGATAACATATAAGAATAAAGGGTAAGTTTGAATACACATTTACTTAAAAATCAATAATAAATACATTACGTGTTTTCTTCCATGCAGTGCCTTTCCAGAATGGAGAGTTCACTGCACTCCACTAACATTTTCTCTTTTCTTTCTTTCTTTCTTAGTTGTGGCATGTGAAATCCAGTTCCCTGACCAGGGATCAACCCCAGCCCCCTGCACTGGGAATTCAGAATTATAGCCACTAGACCACCAGGGAAGTCCCACTTCACTAACAATTTCTTACAGCAAGTAGATATTCTAGAGCTTGGTGCCTCAGTTATTTTGCTTTTGGTCTATATCTAGTTTATGACTGAAGAAAGAGAAGTGACTACCAAAAAGCTTAATTGACAAACACAAAGATACAATAATGTGAAAAGTTTCCAGAACTTGAATATTAAACCCCGTAAGGATAGAGAACAAGGATAATAAAAGGCTGTTAATAAATGTTCTGTATTTGCAGCCAACTCTTAATTACTCCTACTAATGAATGGAAATAGTGTGATAATAAGTGTCTCAGGAAGCATTCATATATGGTTTTGGAATGCCATTCCTTATAGTAAGTTAGCATTCCTAATTATGTTTCAGTAGGTAAGACTTAAGAATTCATTTGTACTCTGTAACACTACAAATCAGTTTGTAGTGTCAGGAGATGGAGGTTGAGAAGGATCATGAAGGACAGGAAGTCAATAACCTAAACTCCAACTTTTGCTGTGAGCATGACATAAGGAAAGATTGTCTGAATGTTATCTCTGGGCAACACAGATTCCCATGATGATCAGTAATCGGGTGTGTGAACATATGGAGCTTATTTCATTCTTAAAAAATGTTCTGCAGTTATTATTAAATTTATCCCTAAGTCACCTGATGCAAAGACCTGACTCATAAAAGACCCTGATGCTGGGAAACATTGATGGCAACAAGAGAAGGGGGATAAAACGTTTGGATTGTATCACCGGCTCAATGGGCATGAATTTGACCAAATTACAGGAGACAGTGATAGACAGAGGAGCCTGGCATGTTACAGTCAATGGGGTTGCAAAGAGTCTGACACAACTTGGAACAATTACAGTTTTTATGCTTATATTTTAAATGCAGTTTCTTCTTCCACTACACTTTTTGAAAATTTATAGCTTTTGTACACAATTAAATTAAAGTTCACAATTATTATATAATAATTTTGTCCTCAGTCTGATTACTGCATGAGTTTTACTACTCTCCATGATTTCTCTAATGAATTTTCTGTTTCTAAGCATAAAATAACATCAATTACAAATCATGACCCTGTTGTCTTCTCCCTTCTAATATTTCATATTTTTTATTCTTTTCTCTAATTGCATGACTATCATTTCCATAAAATTATAATATGATATGTATAAGCTATTTTCTTATTGCTCCAACATCAGTGGGAGTGTTTGATTATTAAACCTTAATTCAAGTAATTTTTTAATTACATTACAGCCTACATTCAGATACACGCAGGAATCAAAAGTGATGTATTTTCCAGACACACCCCACAGCAAGATAATCATTGTCTTAACATCATTGTCAAAAAGCAGAGTTTTGTTCTTCACTTCTATGTAAATATGATATGCTGCTTATTGTGCCTGGCTTCTTTCAACAAACAAAAATTTCTAGAACACTTTTGTGAGTAGGTATGTTATTGTTTTGGTTCAGTCACTGAATAGCATCCTACTCTCTGCAACCATGGGCTGCAGCGCATCAGACTCCTCTGTTCTGCCAGAGCTTGTTCAAATTCATGTCCAGTGAGTCAGTGATGCTGTCTAACTATCTCTTCTTCTGGAGTGCTTTTCTCCTTTTGCTTTAAAAAGTTTTTTCAGCATCAGGGTCTTTTCCAATGAATCGGCTCCTGACATCAGGTGGCCAAGGTATTGGAGCTACAACTTCAGCAACAGTCCTTCCAATGAATATTCAGGACTGATTTCCTTTAGGATGGACGGGTTGGATCTCATTTCAGTCCAAGGGACTCTCAAGAGTCTTCTCCAACACTACAGTTCAAAAGCATCAATTCTTCAGTGCTCAGCTTTCTTTAGAGTCCAACTCCCACATCCATTAGTATTCCAATATGTGCTTAAAGATATTTGGTTTGTTGAGCTGTTATGAATAAAGAATTCAGGGACATTCTAATGCATATCATTTTGTTGCATATGTATGCATGTACATGATCTTTTGCTGTGAATAGTGAGTATTATTTCATCTTTTTCTTCTCTCAAAAAAAAAATTAACCTCTTCTCTCTTTGCAGATTAGCATTTCAGTTACTCTGTTGTAAATTACTATGTGATAATACTGTTGAGTCATTCAGGTTTTCAGGGTGGAAACTTTCAGCAGTTTTCCACTTTCCATGATGCTTGATGTAGGACTTCATTAGATACTGTACTCATTATCAGTGTAAACAAGTTGCCTTCTATCCCTAACTTGCTAACAATTTTATCATGAAATAATATGGAAGTTATAAAATATTTTCTGTAGCTATCAAGATGATGTGATTTCCAACTCTTTTTGCTATAATGCAGTGAATTAAATCACTCTTGCATTCCTATTAATATAATAAACCACATTTTAAAAAATATACTGGTGAATTTAACTTACTATTATTTGTTTAGAGTTTTTGCAACTTTGTTTATGCAATAGATTGGAATCATATTTCTTTCTTGTAATATTTTTATCAGGTTTTGGTACCAAGTATACATTGGGTTCATAAAATGCATAGCAATCCCTATTATTCTTCTAGAGGAATTTGTCCAAGAATGATTTCATATCTTTCTTAAATACATGAAAAAAATCACCCATGAATCCATCTGGACTTCCAATTGTTTTGACAGAAATTATAAATAACAGATTTTGTTATTTTCACACATAAAATATTATTTAGTCTAGATATTTTTGTAACAAGGTGATGTTTTATGATTAAATAAATTGGTCTGTTCATATTAATTTTCAAATTTACTACTTTTTTGATATTTCATAATTTTTATAATCTTTGAATTGTATTGAGGATCTATAGTTGTGTTTCTTTTCTTAATTCCCAATATTGGTAGTTTGCTTTCTGTTTCTATACCATCTTGAAAATCTTGCTGAAGATCTCATCATTTTTATTGCTTTCACAAACAATTTTTGGCTTTGTCATTTTACTCTATTGTATCTGTTTTCTATTTCATTTTTACTATCATTTATTTTCTTCCATATCTTGAAAAAGATTTACTGTATTTTTCTAGATTTTTTAAATTAAATATTGGATGACCAATTCTTTTACTTTGTTCTTATCTGAAATATTTATTTAAAGATATTCATTCCTTCTGAACATACCTCAAAATAATGAAAGCTATATATGACAAACCCATAGCAAACATTATCCTCAATGGTGAAAAATTGAAAGCATTTCCCCTAAAGTCAGAAACAAGACAAGGGTGTCCACTTTCACCACTACTATTCAACATAGTTCTGGAAGTTTTGGCCACAGCAATCAGAGCAGAAAAAGAAATAAAAGGAATCCAGATTGGAAAAGAAGAAGTAAAACTCTCATTGTTTGCAGATGGCATGATCCTCTACATAGAAAACCCTAAAGACTCCACCAGAAAATTACTAGAGCTAATCAATGAATATAATAAAGTTGCAGGATATAAAATCAACACACAGAAATCCCTTGCATTCCTATACACAAATAATGAGAAAGTAGAAAAAGAAATTAAGGAAACAATTCCATTCACTATTGCAACGAAAAGAATAAAATACTTAGGAATATATGTACCTAAAGAAACTAAAGACCTATATACAGAAAACTATAAAACACTGATGAAAGAAATCAAAGAGGACACTAATAGATGGAGAAATATACCGTGTTCATGGATTGGAGGAATCAACATAGTGAAAATGAGTACACTACCCTAAGCAATCTACAGATTCAATGCAATCACTATCAAGCTACCAGAGGTATTTTTCACAGAGCTAGAACAAATAATTTCAAGATTTGTATGGAAATACAAAAAACCTCGAATAGCCAAGGCAGTCTTGAGAAAGAAGAATGGAACTGGAGGAATCAACCTGTCTGACTTCAGGCTCAAGTACAAAGCCACAGTCATCAAGACAGTATGGTACTGGCACAAAGACAGAAATATAGATCAATGGAACAAAATAGAAAGCCCAGAGATGAATCGACACACCTATGGACACCTTACCTTCGACAAAGGAGACAAGAATATACAATGGAGTAAAGACAATCTCTTTAACAAGTGGTGCTGGGAAAACTGGTCACCACTTGTAAAAGAATGAAACTAGATCACTTTCTAACACCGCACACAAAAATAAACTCAAAATGGATTAAAGATCTAAATGTAAGACCAGAAACTATAAAACTCCTAGAGGAGAACATAGGCAAAACACTCTCTGACATAAATCACAGCAGGATCCTCTATGACCCACCTCCCAGAATACTGGAAATAAAAGCAAAAGTAAACAAATGGGATCTAATTAAAATTAAAAGCTTCTTCACAACAAAGGAAACTATAAGCAAGGTGAAAAGATAGCCTTCTGAATGGGAGAAAATAATAGCAAATGAAGCAACTGAAAAACAACTAATCTCAAAAATATACAAGCAACTTATGCAGCTCAATTCCAGAAAAATAAATGACCCAATCAAAAAATGGGCCAAAGAACTAATAGACATTTCTCCAAGAAGACATACAGATGGCTAACAAACACATGAAAAGATGCTCAACATCATCATCAGAGAAATGCAAATCAAAACCCCAATGAGGTACCATCTCACACCAGTCAGAATGGCTGCGATCCAAAAGTCTACAAGCAATAAATGCTGGAGAGAGTGTGGAGAAAAGGGAACCCTCTTACACTGTTGGTGGGAATGCAAACTAGTACAGCCACTATGGAGAACAGTGTGGAGATTCCTTAAAAAATTGCAAATAGAACTGCCTTATGACCCAGCAATCCCACTGCTGGGCATACACACCGAGGAAACCAGAGTTGAGACACGTGTGCCTCAATGTTCATCACAGCACTGTTTATAATAGCCAGGACATGGAAGCAACCTAGATGTCCATCAGCAGATGAATGGATAAGAAAGCTGTGGTACATATACACAATGGAGTATTACTCAGCCATTAAAAAGAATACATTTGAATCAGTTCTAATGAGGTGGATGAAACTGGAGCCGATTATACAGAGTGAAGTAAGCGAGAAAGAAAAACACCAATACAGTATACTAACACATATATATGGAATTTAGAAAGATGGTAACAATAACCTTGTATGTGAGACAGCAAAAGAGACACAGATGTATAGAACAGTCTTTTGAACTCTGTGGGAGAGGGTGAGGGTGGGATGATTTGGGAGAATGGCATTGAAACATGTATACTATCATGTAAGAAACGAATCTCCAGTCTATGTTTGATATAGGATTCAGGATGCTTGGGACTGGTGCATGGGGATGATCCAGAGAGATGTTATGGGGTGGGAGGTGGGAGGGGGGTTCAGGATTGGGAACTCATATACACCCGTGGCAGATTCATGTCAAGGTATGGCAAAACCAATACAGTATTGTAAAGCAAAATGAAGTAAAAATAAAAATGTTTTAAAAAATAAAAACAAATTTTAAAACATAAAAATGAAATAATCAGGGAGAGGCCAAAACACCCAGAGATATATTATGTCCACGTCACTGTTGAAAAATCACCCAACACCGATGTGTGGCTAGGATTAGGAAAGTACATTCTCATACATTGCTGGTTAGAGTGTAACCATTCTGGATAGCTATTGGACATATCTATAAAAGTCTAAAATCTATGCATATCCTTTAAACTATAGATTTTTCTTGAAGGAACTGTCAAAGATATATACATAGCCATAACCTAGTTTCGGAGAAGGTGGTGACACCCCACTCCAGTACTCTTGCCTGGAAAATCCCATGGACGGAGGAGCCTGGTAGGCTGCAGTCCGTGGGGTCGCTAAGAGTCAGACACGACTGAGCAACTTCACTTTCACTTTTCACTTTCATGCACTGGAGAAGGAAATGGCAACCCACTCTAGTGTTCTTGCCTGGAGAATCCCAGGGATGGGGGAGACTGGTGGGCTGCTGTCTATGGGGTTGCACAGAGTCGGACACGACTGAAGTGACTTAGCAGCAGCAGCAGCAGCATAGCCTAGTTTATAATCACAAAATCATGTATATATGAATATGTATTATTGGTACTTTAAGTTGTAATATTTTTATCCAATATAATACTTACATCCATTAAAAATGGTAGGGCATATATTCATGCATATTTAATGAATTTAGAAGAATGGTACTGATGAACCTATTTGCAGGGCAGGAATAGAGATGCAGACATAAAGACAAGACTCTGGACACAGCAGGGAAAGCAGACGGTGGGACAAATTGAGAGAGTAGCGGGGAAACATGTACATTACCATATGGAAACTAGTAGCTAATGGGAAGTTCTGTATAACACAGGGAGCTCAGTGTGATTCTCTGTGACACTCTAGAGGGGCAGGATGGGGTGGGGGTGGTAGGGAGGTTCAAGAGGGAGGGGACATATGTATACTCAATGGCTGATTCACATAGTTGTGTGGCGAAAGTCAATACAATATTGTATTAATAAAGCAATTATTCCCCAGTTAAAAATAAAATTTTAAAAAATTAAAAAAAATAAAAATATTCATTCCTTCTAAGCACTGCTCTAGTTGCTTTGCATATAATATGATATTATATCATCTTTGAAATTCAGACCAAAATATTTCTTAAATTCTCTTTTCAACCTATGAATTATTAAAGACTATATTACTTAATTTCTAATACTACAAAATTAATTTGTTCTAATTTGAAAATCAATTGTAATGTTCTATGGTACATAAATTGCATTTTGCCATCATTTTTATTAGATGCAATGCTCTTTGTATTTATGTATGTATATATCTGTTTATATATATATATATATATATCTCAATTGAATCAAAATTTATTTGGATGAAAGAGGAGAGTGAAAAAGCTGGCTTAAAACTCAATATTCAAAAAACAAAGATCATAGAATCCTGTCCCATAACTTCATGACAAATAAATGGGGAAACAGTGGACAGACTTTATTTTCTTGGGCTCCAAAATCACTGTGGTCAGTGACTGCAGGCATGAAATTAAAAGACACTTGCTTCTTGGAAGTAAAGCTTTGACAAACCTAGGCAGTGTATTAAAAAGCAAAGACATTACTTTGCTGATAAAAGTCCATATAGTCAAAGTTATGGTTTTTCCAGTAGTCATGTATAGATGTGAGAGTTGGACCGTAATGAAGGCTGAGCACTGAAGAATTGATGCCTTTGAACTGTGATGCTGGAGAAGACTCTTGAGAGTCCCCAGGACAGCAAAAAGATCAAACCAGCCAACCCTAAAAGAAATCAACACTGCATGTTTATTGGAAGGATTGATTCTATATATATTTAAAAACTCATATGATGTCAATTTAATTGCAGATGCTTGGCCAATATATAACTTCTCTGGTGGGGAAAAAATTTGTTTTTTTCTTTACACTAACATAAAGAATCCACCTGCAATGCGGGAGACCTAGGTTCAATCCTTGGGTTCGGAAGATACCCTGAAAGAGGGCATCTCAACCCCCTTCAGTATTCTTGCTTGGAGAATCTTTATGGACAGAGAAACCTGGCGGGCTACATTTCATGACTGTGTGGATCACAATAAACTGGAAAATTCTGAAAGAGATGGGAATACTAGACCACCTGACCTGCCTCTTGAGATCTGTATGCAGGTCAGGAAGCAACAGTTAGAACTGGACATGGAACAACAGACTGGTTCCAAACAGGAAAAGGAGTACGTCAAGGCTGTATATTGTCACCCTGCTTATTGAACTTCTATGCAGAGTACATCATGAGAAATGCTGGACTGGAAGAAACAGAAGCTGGAATCAAGATTGCCGGGAGAAATATCAATAACCTCAGATATGCACATGACACCACCATTATGGTAGAAAGTGAAGAGGAGCTAAAAAGCCTCTTGATGAAAGTGAAAGAGGAGCGTGAAAAAGTTGGCTTTAAGCTCAACATTCAGAAAACGAAGATCATGGCATCTGGTCCCATCACTCCATGGGAAATAGATGGGGAAACAGTAGAAACAGTGTCAGACTTTATTTTTGGGGGCTCCAAAATCACTGCAGATGGTGACTGCAGCCATGAAATTAAAAGATGCTTACTCCTTGGAAGAAAAGTTATGACCAATCTAGATAGTATATTCAAAAGCAGAGACATTAGTTTGCCGACTAAGGTCCGTCTAGCCAAGGCTATGGTTTTTCCTGTGGTCATGTATGGATGTGAGATTTGGACTGTGAAGAAAGCTGAGTGCGGAAGAATTGATGCTTTTGAACTGTGGTGTTGGAGAAGACTCTTGAGAGTCCCTTGGACTGCAAGGAGATCCAACCAGTCCATTCTAAAGAAGATCAACCCTGGGATTTCTTTGGAAGGAATGATGCTAAATAAAGCTGAAGCTCCAGTACTTTGGCCACCTCATGCGAAGAGCTGACTCATTGGAAAAGACTCTGATGCTGGGAGGGATTGGGGGCAGGAGGAGAAGGGGACGACCGAGGATGAGATGGCTGGATGGCATCACCGACTCGATGGACGTGAGTCTGAGTGAACTCCGTGAGTTGGTAATGGACAGGAGGTCTGGCATGCTGCGATTAGAGGGGTCGCAAAGAGTTGGACAGAGTGAGCGACTGATCTGAACTGAACTAAAGAGTCAGATACAACTGAACAATTAAGCACAACATCTTTACCCTTTCATTGCTCTTCTTTCCTTCCTATGTTTCCTTAGGTCATCTTCCTCCCATTGAGGTGCTTCCTAACTATTTATTTTGGTGTATACTTCTGGTGAACTATCCCTCAGTTTTTATCTTTCATCATTTTTTCATATTTCAAATATATATACTTTCTATATGCTACATTTTATTTTTGTGATTAATGCATTTCACAGATAAATATGTTATTTTCTTTTCTCCTGGCTTCCACTGTTTCTTCTGGAAGATTTTTTTTTTTTCTTTCTGGAAGCTTAACTTTTATTCTCACTGCTTTATATCAAACCAGCTCTTGAAAGCATCTATCACTTCTACTGCTTTATTTTGTTTTATTTATTTTATATGTATCTACAGTCCATGAGGTGGCAAACAGTTGGACAGGACTGAGTGTCTAACACTCTCACTTTCACATTTACATTCTACCTCCCCTACTTTTATTTTGATACTTAATAATTTGTTTTTAGCTAATTGATTGACATTTATTATGACAATGTATTCTTTTAAAATGTTACTATTTATTAAAATTTCCTTCTCCCCACAAATTTATGTCTGTATACAAAAGTATCATTACATTTTTATGACTTTTGCTTATTTATTTACTCTCTGAATTTATTGTTATAGAATGTTCCTCTTTGTCAGGGTTTTTATTGTTCATTCACTACCTTAGATGTGTCTTTTGGATAAGACAAAGACACAACCTTAATATATTGATTAAACTGATATATAAAGTCTTTTCTGTAATTTCATTTCATTTTATTGTAATTTATTTTTAAAACTTCAATAATTTTCTCTTTTGTCATACTGATAATCTCTTTGGGGTGTATGTGTGTGTATGTGTGTATGTATATGCATCATGTGAGACATTTCTCCTAGAAATTGGAAAGTTAATAGTCAAAGTAGTTGTTATTTTGTTCTTTTTTACTTTTTATATGCAATATTAAGTTGATTTATCAACTTTAGGCAATGTGAGAATAGCAATCATTCATCATTTAATGGATCTTCTTCTATATACTTTGCATATATTAACTGAACCATATGAAACAGTGTTATTATTCTTATTTTATAGATGAAGGAAGGGAGACATGTTGAATTTCAGTAGCTTTGCTAAATTTGCATTCCCAAAGTGTATCGAAAATTTTGTTGTTGTTCATCACTCAGTTTTGTCCAACTCTTTGTGATCCCATGGACTGCAGCACTCCAGGTTTCCCTGTCCTTCACCATCTCCCAGCGATTGCTCAAACTCATCCATTGAGTCTGCGATGCCATCCAACCGTCTCATCCTCTGTTGTCCCCTTATCCTCCTGCCTTTAACCTTTCCCAGCATCAAGGGTTTTCCCAAAGCGTCAGTTCTTTGCATCAGGTGGCCAAAGTATTGGAGCTTCAGCTTCAGTATCAGTTTTTCCAATGAATATTCAGCATCAACACTAGAGCTAAGGTTTGAACCAAGGAGATCGATTCTAGAGAACTGTGTGTTATACTAAGCTATTTGGCCTCTGGCATTTTACTGAGTAAGAAGCTGAAATAACTAGAGGCTTTGTATTTCCTTCTATTCCTCTTATACTTCTTGAAGTTTTCTTCTCTCTCTATTTTTCTTACATAGATTGCCATATTCAAACGTATTGGGAATTAATGCCATAACTGTCAATAACTAAGATTTTAAATCTAGATTGAGCATTTGCTGTCTTTTTTGTTAATATCCTTTTAGAGATGAAAAAATTAAATCATTTACATGTTCTACCATGTGCCTTTACTCACCATTTCATAATATCTGTTTAATGTCTACTTTTATGGTTATCCTACTATAATATTTTGTAAAATTTCTTTATCTGAGTTAACTTCTCAGTGATTAGCCACCTGGCCATTTTCTATTGTTTTAGGCACTCAGTTCTTTTGGCTTTCATTGATACTTCTTCAAAGTTTTCTCCTCAATTTAATTTTTTTTTGCTTTTTATGTTTCACTCTTGCTCTTTCTTCCATTTAAATAGAGTTCTGGTCCTTATTTCTTGACTTTCTTTTCCTTGTTACTCTTAAACAAGACCTTGGATTTTAGTGTCATTTTTATGTCTATGGTTTGAAAAATTATGTCTTTATCCTAAACTGCCATCCAAACAAAACTGGTATATTCAGCTGCCTTTATAATATATCTTAATTATCTAAATTGTCTATTTTAAGTCTTCCCTTAAATGGTCCAAAATAAACTCTTGAGTCTCCTCATACTGCAACTGCCCTCTATTCCCTCATCAGAATCAAATTAAATGTCTTTAGTGAAGATACTGGATGCTCAGGCCAGAAACTTAAATGTTATGTTCAGATCCTCCTTTTTTCTCATCATTCTCTTCCAGATCTTTCAATATACTTAGCTATTTTGTCCAGAATAAAATAGAAATATTAACTTTTGTTAAAAAATTTTAACATCATTAAAGTGAAGTATCATTATTATATAAACCACACAAATATTACCTAATTATTCTTCCCACTTCTATTCTAGACATCTCTAATTCAATGAACACATAATATAAAAATGTGATTTCCTTAAATAAAAGGAATTGTGTTATGTGGTTGGTACTTAAAACATTAACGATTTCAAGTAGAAAAAAAATCTTTTGTATAAAGAGAACTTAACAATCTAATTATTCAATAATTCCAATCTTTTTTTCACCAAACTTTATCCTATTCTACACTAATATGCTTATCTTTTGAAAAAGTTAATCTCGTTGCTATGAGGACGCAGCCAAAAAAGATGACTGTCTATGAATCAGAATGTGAAATCTCATCAGAAACTGAAGATTCTGATTACTTGATCTTGGGCTTCCCAGTCCTGCTCACTGTTCCCTTCAGTGCAAGTCAGGCCACTGGAAAGGTGCATCACCTTTTTCCTTTTTCTGTAATGGCTGCAGATTCAGTAGGCCTTTCTTCTGATCATCTGTTTTGAAATTGAAACTTTCTGTGTGGGAACAGTCTTCCCCTTTGGAAGCTCAGCAAGATAGTTGTCTTTTCTTGCTTCAATTCCTATTCTTTTTTTTCTTTTTTCTTTTTTTTTTGTACCACATGGTATGTGGGATCTTGGTTTCCAGACCAGGAATGGGACCCATGCCCCTACATTAAAAACATGGAATCATAACCACTGGACTGCCAGGGAAGGGCTTCTAGCAATTTCTGAGACAGATGTGTGAATCCTTGAAAGAGATGGATTCTGATATAGTCACTGAATGATTCCCCACAATTGGTCAACTGTTGGCAAAAGCTTGCTAGAATCCTTTCAGCTTAGCATATGATGAAAGTCAAAACTTCCTAATATGGTGTTCATATTGTCTAATTTAAAAGATCTGCAGAATTCTGGGAATCTGAAACTTAACTCCCAGATACATGGATTATTACATACTTAGAATTGATATAAAATAAGTCAGTCTTGGATATACACCTGAATATTACTATTCTGATTTGCTTAAAAATGTGATTTATCATTATTGTCTGAACTCAGAGAGAATTATGGATTTGACACTCAAGGGTGGAAAATCACATCAGTGAGATACTCATTTGATTATGAAGAAAACAGAACTCCTGGATGTTGCAGATGGAAATATATACAGGCACAACAACTTTGAAGAACTGTTTGGTAACATCCTGCTGTTTCTTCTTATAGGTTAAGAAGACTTCAACAGAGCTGTTTGTAAAGAGCAGATTGAATCTTGCTGCATATTTATACAGAAAAAATAAATAATAATGGTGGCTTATTCATAGATTGAAATGCAAAAAGAAAGCCAACTCTTTTCTACTTAAATAATTTTGCACCTTTTGTTTCTTACCTAGAAACATTTATTCTCCCATAAATGGATCATTTTTACATTTTTAACAATTTCATTTTCCTTTTCTAAAGTGCTTCTTCAATCACTGTTTATTATCCCAGTAGATTATATATCCTTACTCACATTTACCAAAGTTAACAGCTATTTGAGTTATTCCTTACTGCTTGGTTTTCATCAAGGTACCTTATAGGAATGCAAGCTCCATTAGACCAGAATCCACATAGGTCTTCTGCATTTTACTCTGGTATCGTGGAGAAGAAACTCCATAATTATTATCAAATAAATATATTAGTGCCTAAATATTTATTATACTAAAATATGATTTAAATATTTATCAGTATTTACTTCATTTCTGGACTCTATTTCTTCAATAATAATTTGCATGTGTTTTCTTTAATATTTGTTATATACTCTACATTAAGTACATCTGCTGCTAAGTGACTTCAGTTGTGTCAGACTCTGTGTGACCCATAGACGGCAGCCCACCAGGCTCCCCTGTCCCTGGGATTCTCCAGGCAAGAACACTGGAGTGGGTTGCCATTTCCTTCTCCAATGCATGAAAGTGAAAAGTGAAAGTGAAGTTGCTCAGTCATGTCTGATTCTTCGTGACCCCATGGACTTCAGACTACCAGGCTCCTCCGTCCATGGAATTTTCCACGCAAGAGTACTGGAGTGGGGTGCCATTGCCTTCTCAGACATCAGTCCTCCTGAAATAAGTTTTGTTTTCAGTAGTCATTTTCATCGTGAAAGTGAAAGTGAAGTCGCTCAGTCGTGTCCGACTCTTTGCAACCACATGAACTGTAGCCTACCAGGCTCCTCTGTCCATGGAATCTCCAGGCAATAGTACTGGAGTGGATTGCCATTCCCTTCTCCAGGGGATCTTCCCAACCCGGGGATTGAACCTAGGTCTCCTGCATTGTAGACAGAAGCTTTACCGTTTGAGCCACCAGGAGAGTCCTACTACTTCTTTAATCCATGTATTTTTCTCCTCTGCAATCATTTAAATCATTTGTATCTTTATTCTGTGTTAAAAATTTTTGGCAACAGCTATGTCTTCCTATTCTTTGTTGTTCACAGATATGATATATTTATCTGCAGTCTGTTTCACTTTATCTTAAGTTTTTCATATTATCACTTTTATATTGTTTTGTTATATAAATTTTGGCTCAATTATAGACTCTTGGACTGCAAGCAGATCCAACGAGTCCATCCTAAAGGAGATCAGTCCTGGGTGTTCATTGGTAGGACTGATGTTGAAGCTGAAATTCCAATACTTTGGCCACCTGATGCAAAGAGCTGACTCATTTGAAAAGACTGATGCTGGGAAAGATTGAGGGCAGGAGGAGAGGGGAATGACAGAGGATGAGATGGTTGGATGGCATCACCGACTGGATGGACATGGGTTTGGGTGGACTCTGGGAGTTGGTGATAGACAGGGAGGCCTGGCGTGCTGGGATTCACGGGGTTGCAAAGAGTTGGACACGACTGAGTGACTGAACTGAACTAAAATATTAAATTAATGAAAAATTATAAACTTTCCTGTAGCTTGAACTTGGAGCCTTCCCCCCCCCCCCCCCCACCGTGGCTCACTTGGTAAAGAATCCACCTGCTATGCAGGACACCTGGGTTCAATTCCTGGGTTGGGAAGATCCCCTGGGGAAAGAAAAGGCTACCCACTCCAGTATTCTGGCCTGGAGAATTCCATGGGCTGTATAGTCCATGAGGTCACCAATAGTCAGACACGACTCAGTGACTTTCACTTTCACTGGGTTCAAAATGTTCATCTCATGTTATGAATGTTCTTTTACTATGCCCTTCTCTCTTGACTTCTTTATGATATCTTTGTGTGAGTGAGTGTGAAGTCGCTCAGTCATGTCCGACTCTTTGCTACCCCATGGACTGTAGCCTACCAGGCTCCTCCCTCCATGGGATTCTCCCAGCAAGAGTACTGGAGTGGGTTGCCATTTCCTTCTCCAAGGGATCTTCCCAACCCAGGGATCAAACCTGGGTCTCCAGCATTCCAGGCAGATGCTTTAACCTCTGAGGCACCTCCTATGATATCTTTAACTTACTTACATCTGATATGAGTAACTCAATGATTTTTAATCAATTTCATATATAATGTGGGTGAAACTATTGTGTTCCTTTTAACAGCAAAGGAAACTTGTTTTATCACTTTTATTTTTGGACTCCATATTTTACGTTCTGTTTATTTTTCTGCATCTTGAAGAAGGTGTTGTTGAATAAGGAGATATTTGAAAAGCTATCTCAGACTACATTCTGGTCAGTTTCAGCTGTTAAACAGAATTTTTTTATTGCACTCTGTGAAATCCTTTAGAATGTTTTAGGGTATACCTGAGACCTTAGGAATATATGACCAATTCTGGATAATATGCTTTGATATCAATAAGACCAAAATGCTCAAATGATCAGCCTTCACATGTGGCTCAGTGGCAAAGAAAGTGCCTGCCAATGCAGGATACACAGAAGACGTGGGTTCAGTCCCTGGCTTGGGAATATCACCTGGAGAAGGAAATGGCAGCTCAGGCCAGTATTAGTGTCTGGGAAATTCCAAGAACAGAGAAGCCTGGTGGGCTATAGTACATGGGGTCACAGAGTCGGACATGACTGAACGACTGAGCACGCAGGAATGCACCTACTCAAATGATCATTTTCAATTACTCTGATTCTCAGTCTTACCCATTTTTAATACAGCTTGTAAAGAAAAAGAAAAAATAAGAAGAACAATCAGACAAATGTGTAATAATATCTTCATTGCTATTAGCGTTAATAGCAATGCTATTGCCCTGGGGCAATACATTTTCCTCTGGGGCTTTGTCTCTGTATATATCCTCTTCTGTAGGCTATTCCAGGGGATTTATTACCTTATTAACCTTTAATTTTCTTTGAGCCCCTCTTTTGGGGGGTGGGGGGCAAGAATACTAGATTGGGTTGCCATTCCCTTCTCCAAGAGATCTTTCTGACCCAAGGATTGAACCCGGGCCTCCCGCATTGTAGGCTTTCCCGTCTGAGCCGCTAGGGAAATCAGCATCTGCCTGCAATGCCTGCAATGTGGGAGACCTTGGTTTGATCCCTGGGTTGGGAAGATTCCCTGGAGAAGGAAATGGCAACCGACTCCAGTATTCCTTCCTGGAGAATCCCATGGACGGACGAGCCTGGTGGGCTACAGTCCATGGGGTCACAAAGAGTTGGACACGACTGAGCGAGTGACTTAACTTACCTTTAATTTTGTCTTCTCTTCTGCTAAAATCTGGCTAAGTGTATAGTTAGTTTTGAGTAATTTTTGTAATTTTATCCTTATTTTACAGATTCCTTTAAAGTATAAAAATCTATAAGGCCTGCCTGAGAGAGGGTAGACCAAGAATAGACTAGTGTAGACAAGCAAAACTGTAACAACCAGCAAGCCTAACCCCACAATCTAATTCTACCAGTTTTCTGAAGGTGATAAAATTTCTGAAGGTAGCACAATGCTTCCATTTACTTTTCATCTTACTCCAAAGCACATATTTGGAAGTTTTAGATGGTTCTTTCCAAAAGTATAAGCAACAATCAGAAGTAAACACAAATGACAGTAGGTAAAAAAGAAACAAAAAGAAAAGGAAATAAATTTTAAAAAGATAAAAAATAAAGGTGGAAAAATGGACAGATGACCAGAAAAGGAAAGGTGATAGCTAGGCAGTCGAGTAAGAAGAAAAACCAGGGACTTCCCTGGCAGTCCAGTGGTTAAGATTTCACCTTCGAATGAAGGGGTTGTGGGTTCAATCCCTGGTTGGGGAACTGAGTCCACATGTCTATGGGGAAAAAAAAAGTAAAAATCAACCCCCAAAATGTAAAACATAAGCAATATTATAACAAACTCAATCAAGACTTAAAAACAATAACAAAAAAACTGTTTGGTTTTTTTTTTTTAAAGCAAAATTGGAACTGATAGATTCATGAAGGAAATAAAAAAGAGGCTTTCAGCAAAATTAAAGGATATGTTAATTACAGTATTGGGACTTCTTGGGTGGCTCAGGGGTAAGCATTCTGCCTGCGATGCAGAAGATGCAGGAAATGCCACGTGTTTGATCCATGGGTTGGGAAGATCCCCTGGAGAAGGGTATGGTGACCCACTCCAGTATTCTTGCCTTGGAGAATCCCATAGACAGAGGAGCCTGGCAGGCTACAGTCCCATAGGGTTGCACAGAGTTGGACATGACTGAAGCAACTGAGCACACACATGCAGTATTATAACAAATAACCTGTGGGAAGAGCACAGTACTGTACTTAAGGAAGAGACATATGACAACTACCACCTAAATGAAAAGGAGACAGAAATAAATAAATAAAAGATAGTAGGGAGAAAGTGATAAGCATAGATTATAAGAAAATCTATCAAATACTTATTTGGAGTGCCTAGAGAAGAAAACTAAGACAATGGATCTAAACACGTATTTTGCCATGCAATTCAAACAAAACTTTACTCAGAAAAAAAGCAAACAAACTTGAAATTATATATATTTAGTTGGCAGAGAGGTACCAGGGAAAATTGGAGTAGTGATAAATAAGACAAGATCAATAATGTACAAATTTATGAACAATTAGGTATTAAAAGTAAAAATATCATTTATATATTGTGTTTCACCACTTACTGAGGGATCAAGGACCATGTATTTGATTAATGCAAATCTGAGGTTTCTCATCTGTATAATGGAATTAATAATACCTACCTAATTTATAACAGCAGTACACACAAAATTTGAAAATTGCAATCTTAAAAATAATTATTAA
This sequence comes from Budorcas taxicolor, assembly GCF_023091745.1. NCBI lineage: Eukaryota > Metazoa > Chordata > Mammalia > Artiodactyla > Bovidae > Budorcas > Budorcas taxicolor. The sequence continues at coordinate 187,209,959 of NC_068910.1, forward strand.
TCAGCATATGAAATAGCTGTCTTCGATTCTTTGGTAACATTTATATGTATGTACAAGCACATATCATGTACATTCAGTTGTTCATGAAAGCTGTGAGAAACTAAAACATTCACATTAAAAACTAAACTGCATTACACTTTCACTTGTTAGCACAATTTTACAACTTTCTAAGAATAATAGAAGGAAGGTGATTTTATTATTGTTAATTAATTAATTAATATTATTAAATATTATTGAAAATAATAGCTTACAGAGTGCCCACTATGTGTTGACTTTTAAGTGTTTTCCATGTGATCGTTTATTTAATTCTAACAGTGAGATTCTATTATTATTATTCTCATTACTGATAGCGTAATCAAGAAGAAAGGATGCTGAGGCATTTTGCCAAGGTCAAGCACCAACTAGGTGACAAATTACTTTTTGACAACATAAACAGACAAAACAAAGCCTTCATCCTTAGGGACTGTGTTCTGTTGTGAGAGGAGGAAAACTTGTGGATCTAATGGATTTGAGCAGCAGGTATATTTTAGGAAGTAGAGGCTGATCACTTCAAGTACCTAAGGCGAGTTACATCAAAATTATGCAGAGTTTGTCAAAAAAATTATGTCAGGAAATGAATGTCTGTAAGAATTCTGTTTTATTCTTCTTCCAGACTAAGACTGATTCACAAAAAAATGGCATAAGAGAAAGAGGACTTACCTAAAAACAGATAAGTACTAGTTTAGACACTCTTATTCCTGATTAACATAGAATGTGTGTTTCTTTGACATTATTTTATATACCTTTTTGTACTTTAGTTTTTGTGATTTTTTTTTAAATTTCTGGAATGTAAAAGAGTTATCACTTACAAAAATCTGGTTGTTTCTAAATCTTATAACTTAAACATATGACTTATACTTACAGTAATAAAATAAGCATTGCCATTCTAATAAAACCCATATATAAAATGCATATTTCAGTAAATGGGTTAGTTTAAGAATGCAATCTGTGTGGATCACAATAAACTGTGGAAAATTCTGAAAGAGATGGATATACCAGACCACCTGACCTAACCTGCCTCTTGAGAAACCTGTATGCAGGTCAAGAAGCAAAAGTTAGAACTGGACATGAAACAATTGCAGAGTACATCATGAGAAATGCTGGGCTGGAAGAAGAAAAAGCTGGAATCGAGATTGCTGGGAGAAATATCAGTAACCTCAAATATGCAGATGATACCAACCTTATGGCAGAAAGTGAAGAAGAACTAAAGAGACTCTTGCTGAAAGTGAAAGAGGAGAGTGGAAAAGTTGGCTTAAAGCTCAACATTCAGAAAACGAAGATCATGACATCTGGTCCCTTCACTTTATGGGAAATAGATGGGGAAACAGTGGAAACAGTGGCTGACTTTATTTTTCTGGGCTCCAAAATCACTGCAGATGGTGATTGCAGCCGTAAAATTAAAAGACTCTTACTTCTTGGAAGGAAAGTTATGCTCAACCTAGACAGCATATTAAAAAGCAGAGACATTACTTTGCCAACAAAGGTCTGTCCAGTGAAGGCTATGTATAGTATTTCCAATGGTCATGTATGGATGTGAGAGTTGGACTATAAAGAAAGCTGAGCACTGAAGAATTGATGCATTTGAACTGTGGTGTTGGAGAAGACTCTTGAGAATCCCTTGAACTGCAAGGAGATCCAACTAGTTCCATCCTGAAGGAGATCAGTCCTGGGTGTTCATTGGAAGGACTGATGCTGAAGCTGAAACTCCCATACTTTGGCCACCTGATGCAAAGAGTTGACTCATTTGAAAAGACCCTGATGATGGGGAAGATTGAGGACAGGAGGAGAAGGGGATGACCGAGGATGAGATGGTTGGATGGCATCACTGACTCAATGGACATGGGTTTGTGTGGACTCCAGGAGTTTGTGATGGACAGGGAGGCCTGGCGTGCTGTGGTTCATGGTGTCACAGAGTCAGACACGACAGAGCAACTGAACTGAACTGAACTGAAATGCAATGGCTAATACTAAAAGAAAGCAAATCAGTTGTTAATTGATCATATTCTCACAATGCTTTGTAGCTTTTCCCATACTCAGTATTGGAATTTCTCTGAGCCCTGTTATATAGACCTTTTTTTCAGCACACCTCCCTCAGATGATTTGCTGAATATCTATATAATTAGCTGTATCACAAAAACTTCAAAATATAATCTCTCTTGTAAACTGAAGGCTTAACCATGCAGAAAATTACTGCTTGTCCAAAAAGCATCTCCCAAGGCTCTGAAACTTAGAGCAGAGAAGTTACTGCAGAAGCCAAGTCAGTTATTTTCATAGAGATAATATAATATTATGAATTTTGATACTAGAAGTTTGAAAAGGCAAAAATAAAGTACTAGAGTGAGGGTGAGATGGTTGCAACAGGAAGCAACTATCATCCCTAAGGGAGTTTATAATTAGGTCATGTTCAGGTTAGGGTAGTAACTATGAAAATAAAAATTAATTAAAAGATGCTTAGAAAGCAGAATTAATTGTGCTTGGCATTTTCTGAATGAAGGCAAAAAAAGAAAAACAGGATGCAGTAAATTATGTTTAGGTTTTGGCTTAAGAAACTACTGCATAGATCACTGAAAGAACAAGGTTTGTATTTGCTTCCTTGTGTAAAGGGTTTTAGATTTTCAGCTTTGCATGCGCTTATTCCAAATCCCACTCCTGCCATGTTAAATCTCACATGGACTCTAGATAAGGTATTGAAATCAACATATCACCTGCATAAATAAGTTGTGGGTCTGATATTCAGCAAAGTTGCTCCTGTGCTTACAAGATAGTAAGGACTATTTGGGGGCCACAAAATAAGCTCTTTGGTTCTCCAATGTTGACATAAGTTGAGAGTTTAAAGTCTTGAGCTATTTGTTGTTTTTTCTTCATTAGTCCCAACATAAAGTTAAAAAACAAACATCTCTCCTCCAGGCTTTGGACCCTAAATAATTATCAAAAGAAATTTTTTTTTCTCTGCACTATTTAATTTTTAATAAACATTTATGTATCTTTAATCCAATTAATTAGCATTAGTATTTTAAAGAGCTATGTAAAATACATGCAAATGTAATGGAAAATCTTAAACACAATGCCACAAAAGTCAGCAGCCTATTTAAATAGACATAAGATTATGGGATGGTTTAATTTAGAAACATTCTATACTGTTTCTATTCCCAAGAAAGACTTTCAGGATATTACATTCTTTCTTGTTATCAAAATGATAGCCGTTTCTCTTGTTTTTTAAGTTTTACATTTCTCTTTAATTATATTTATGTTTTTTTAGTTTTCTTAAATAATCTTTGGAAGCACTTAGAGAAAAATTTTTATCTTTGAATATCTATATATCCATCTGTATTTTTTTCTCATCTTTGTCATTATGTATACTTTAGCTGGAGTGCACGAGTCTGTTACTTTTAAAAAGAATGCAATAAACTAAGATTAGAGATATAGAATTTTAAAAGATGGTATTAAAATTGGATAGACATCTATCATGATGGTGAAAGTAGAATTTCATCAGTAAATGTAATCTTCATCTGTAAAGAACCTCTGATCACAGAGTGGATAGAAAGGATTCCTAAGTAAGAGAAATGAAAAAGATTATTCTTACAGAAGAGAGATGGTTGATCTGAAGTATTACTTTAATTATGTGGCACATTTTTCCAGTAAATCTCAGCTTTTAGACTCCCATTTCCACAGTTACTGATTTACTTAATTAAACATGATGACATGATTTTCTGTAGGTTTTAGGTACTATTAGCAAATTATGTAAAAGAGGAAATCGAGGCATACAAGGTTGTATAACTTAACCAAGCTCAAGTCATTTCAGTGGCAGGGTGTGAAACTTTAAGTTCATCATTCCAAGTTCCTTTTACAAACCTAGAAGACTAGTAGATTTTTATTTTTTAGTAAATTAAAAAAATAATTTGGATTACTTGAATTTTATGAAGCTTAAAACAAAATAATAGAGAGTAACTTACTAATTATAATAAGTAGAACATATCATATTCAAGGTGAATATAAAAGAATAAATCAGTAAAACATTCTATATAAACCTTCTGTTATTCTTTAACTCATATTAATATTTTAAATTAATTCTGTGCTTCACATTAGCCAAAATTTGTCTTGCATAGTTACCCTAGGGGATTCAATCTTTGTTCAGATACAAGATAGCTCAAAAAAGTAAGTCTTGGGCATACAGTGTGGTTCTCTGCTCCAGTGAAGTAATTCTCAGATTTCAGCATGCATCAGAATGAGTTGGAAGGCTTAACAGAATGCTAGGTGCCACTATAATTTTTCTAATATGTTAGGTCTGGGTGCCCAGGTGGCACTAGTGCTAAAGAACCCATAACAGTACAGAAAATGTAAGAGATGCAGGTTTGATCCCTGGGTCAGAAAGAGCCCCTGGAGGAGAGCATGGCAACCCACTCCAGTATTCTTGCCTGGAAAATCCCACAGACAGAAGAGCCTGGCAGGCTATAGTCCATAGGGTTTCACAGGGTGGGGCCAGAACTTTGCATTTCTAACAAGTTTCCACCTGAGGCTAATGTTAAGTGCTATAATTTGAATACTATTGTATATTTATATTCATTTTCTCTTTTAAAAATGTTTATGTTTTATTTTTAATTGGAAGATAATTGCTTTACAGTGTGTTAGTTTTTGCTGTGCAAAACATGAATCAGCTATATACGTACAAATATCCCTTCTCTTGAGCTTCCCTTCTGATCCCCCTGCCCCACCCCCTCCCTGGAAATTGTCCTCATATTAAACATCAATATTTTTAAACACCACTGTGAATTTAAACTCTACCCTTGATATACTGTCTATTGTATGTCAATACATCCATGTACACTGATTCAACTCTGCTTTCCTTTTGTTAGTAATCTTTCATATAGCTCTATTTCCTTGACCCAATGTTGGAGACAATTATTTCAAAAATTCAAAATAATAATGTCAATTCAATTTTATTTTAAATATACTTTCAACTGACCCATTTAGCTAGCTTTGATCTAAGTGAGTTTTATCATAAAATCATAGTTAGACCTTCCTGGCCTATAAATCATATATGTTAGTTTACTGGTTCAGTGAATATATTTTTTTGTGCAGTATCCTATTAGATAATATTTCAAGTTCTGCTGTTTATAATATTGCTTGTGGACAGTGAATAACAAATAATATACTTAGGATTTAGGAATGGTAAACATACTTGCTTTTTTATAAGTTAATTAGAAAAGATAAGAAAGATTGTGGGATTTATCAGATTACTTTCTCTCCACTAATACTACCTGTAATAGCATTTTCAAAGTCAGGAGAGAGCAGGAAAAAAGAAAATATTATTAAAAAATATAGAAAATTATGACAGACATTTGAGACAATGCAAAGCTTTCGTAGAATTCAGTGTTACAAAGAAATGAAATGCAAAAACTACTGAGAAACTCTTAAAAAAGATGAAGGTAAAGCTGATGGATGAAAGACACAAAGTACAAATGTAAATATGTTAGTCTCCTTATAGTCAAAGCTATGGTTTTTCCAGTAGTCATGTATGGATATGAGAGTTGAACAATAAAGAAGTCTGAGCACCAAAGAATTGATGCTTTTTAACTTTGGTGCTGGAAAAGACTCTTGAGAGTCCCTTGGACAGCAAGAAGATCAAACCAGTCAATCTTAAAGGAAATGAGTCCTGAACATTCACTGGAAGGACTGATGCTGAAGCTGAAGCTCCAATATTTTGACTACCTGATGCAGAGCCAATTCACTGGGAAAGACCCTGATGCTGGGAAAGACTGAAGACAGGAGGAGGAGGGGGCAACAGAGAATAAGATGATAGCATCATGAACATGAGTTTGAGCAGACTCCCATTATAACGAAGGACAGGGAAACCTGGCATACTGGTTCTGCAGAGTCAAATACAACTGAGCAACTGAACAACAGTACCAACATCTTTATACAGTTATGCTTTATCTTACTTTTAGATAGAATTTAAGTAAATATTGATAGCTGTTTGATTGATACTGAATTTCAATAATTACAGAAGTTCACCAATTTTTGCTTTTAACTCAGTATGGTATATAGATAACCAACATTCCCACATAGTTTATCTTATAATTTAACATAAAATGGTTACAATTTAAATCAGAAGATGATGTAGAGGGCTTGAATTCTTTTTCTAGCAAGTGACTAATAATTATAGCATCATATGACTCACTTAACAGCTTTGCCAAATGATTTATTTTTGTTAAGGTTTTCTGAGAAGATATTTTTATAGTTACTTGTAAAATATTCTAGCTACTAATCTTGTGCAGTATGAATCAGAAGCAGAACCTTGTGTCATGCATGAAACACAATGTTATTAGTCATATATTATTAAATTGAAGATTGCCATTTAATATATTTCCAGCATATACACATTGTAAATTACTGAAGAGAAGATATGAAGTATATAGATATGATTATATACACTATAATAAGTTGGTTTATAAACATGTAAAGAGAAAGGTTTGAGATTACTTCTAATGGGAAGTAAACAGATGGATGATTTACTCAGGAAAAAATATTTATAGGTGAATTTTTACTCAAATGCTAAACTCTGTGCCACGATGTTTGTCCTGAATAGCATGAATTGAACTTTCAAAATATTTAAAAACTTCTTAACAGTTTCGGCTCAAGGACATTAGCTGATATTCTACCTGGACATTGATGACTTAATATCCTCCTTGACATTTCAGTAGCATTTTATATTGATGTACATTTAATTTTGTTTGATATCTTCAGATTCTTGCTCTCTATTACATCAGTGTCTTGATTTTTTCACTATTTCCCTGTTAACTGATTTTCAAATTATTTACCTCTAGTTAGCCAACAGATGTTAAAGTAGCTTAGAATGCAGTCCTGAGCCTGCTTGTTTTAAAAGAGATTTATTGGCTGCTGGGAGGCAATTGAAATCAGGGCATGGATAAAAATTTTTCCAAGAACCAATAACTCAAAACTTGTTCTCCAACTGTTAAGGACTGAATGTTTGTGTCCCTCCAAATTCTTATTTTGAGGGCTTAACCCAAATGTGGCTACATTTGGAAATATATTTTCCCTTAAGACAATAATTAAGATTAATTAAGTCGTATGAGTGGGGTCCTGAACCAATAGCATTGATGGCCTTTTAAGACGAGACGTAAGGAAACTCGCTTTCTTTCTCTCTCTCTCTAAGAACACATGAAGGAAAGGCCACATGAGAATGTATGGAGACAGCAGTCACCTGCAAGCCAGAAAGAGTTCATGCCAGAAACTGAATCAGGAGACCCTAGATCTTGGACTGCTAGCCTCCAGAACTGCCAGAAAATAAAGTTCTGTTACTTAAGATGCAAAAACCATGTTATTTTGTTTTGGTAGCCAGAACAGACTGATACAACAACCATAGCCTCTCTTCTGAATATTTATACTTGCACGTTTGCTGTCCAAACTGTCATCTTCTTCCCACCATAGGCCCCAGCACGCATGGTGTGTATGCATGTGTGCTTGCACATACACACACACATACACACACACAAAAAGAATGTATGCATCCATGCAGAGACTCTATTACTTCCATTAGTGTTGTTTGCTCAGTCATGTCTGAATCTGCGACCCAATGGGCTGTAGCTGACCAGGATCCTCAGTCCATGGAATTCTCTAGGCAAGAATACTGGAGTGGGTAGCCATTCTCTTCTCCAAGGGATCTTCCAGACCCAGGGATCAAACCCAAGTCTCCCACACTGCGGGCAGATTCTTTACCATCTGAGCCACTTCCCTTCAGTGTCTCAGTTATATGACAGACTGACACAGACTAGTGATTCACAGTATGTGTTTCTTTATTATCAGATATCTTAGGCAAATTTGGAATTTATGCCCCTGCATTTGCAGTTTTACTCAGATGTAATGCTTGAGGCCACTTTACAGGTTGGATTTCTATGATATAGCCCCCTAGAAGTTAGATGGGTCAACCTGAATAACTTGCCTACAATTTTCTAGTTATGGCAAACAGATAATGCTGTTATGTTAGAAAATACATACTTGCTGAATTTACTCTTTGAAAAGAAGGAATAATATTAAGAGGGTACATATATAGTTATTTTTTCATATTTCAATATTGTCTTATTCTGATTATATCAACACAGTAATTCACCACATACAGTACAGCCATAAAACAAATCATTAGAAATATATATGTTACAGTAATTTAATATGTTTGTTTTCTCCTATGATACAATCTCATATTAGAGTGGTAAAAATCTGAAAACTATATTCTACAAATCATAAGTAAATTAATGTAATCTTGTTATTCTGTTTATTTGAGCAGCATGGCTAAATAGAATTACTACACATTTTTCATTTATTTACTAAATCCAGTGCTATAATGTCCTTTGTGTACCTAAAATTAGAAAACATTGGCTGGAATCTAGTATATTTACATTTCTACAAATATAGTCTTAAGGATCTTTTAAACTCTTCCAAGTCTGATTCTAACAAAAAGAAGGAATGCACTATATTAACTAAGAATATTCTTAATCTGAGAGATTTAAAAGCATATTGCCACCATGGGTATACACGTGTTCTCCATCCTGAACCCCTCTCCCACCTCCCTCTGCGTACCATCCCTTTGGGTCAACCAATACAATATTGTTAAGTAATAAAGCTCTAATTAAAATAAATAAATTTATATTAAAAATGTTACCTTGTAGATCAAAAATAAATAAATAAAAATATATTGCCCACTATTCTTAACTTTTTCTAAGCCTTTCTAAGTCATATTAATTTAATGTTTGGTTACTTGTAGTATTACATATCATGTCTCACTTTATTTTTCTTTTTTGCCTCCTTTTATTTATTTGTTTACTTATCTAGCTTTTTTTCTCTCTGACTCTTTTTTATGAGCTTCATAAAAGCATTTGTTCTTGGTGGAATATATCTTTATCATTTATGCTTCTATCTTTAAAGCAAGCATGAAGAAGCATTAATACTTCTATTAAATTATCATTAATTTTATTTTTGCACTCATAGATGTCTCAGTTTATGTAAATACTTTTGGTGATTTTAAAATATGTCATCAAAGAATTTTATATTTCTCTCATTGAAACATGGAATCTCTGGCTCTTTTCCTGAATTTGGGTGGGCTTGTGACTGACTAATACAGTCATGCTATGTGACTGGAGAGGAAAAGTCATAAAAGTCCAGGCATCTCTGTCTTGATCATTGGGATATTCACTCTTGGAGACTGAGCCTCCACCTAAGGAATCTGACCATGCTAATGCTGCCATGTCAGAGAGGTCAAATATAACTGCTTCTGCTAAGAGTCTTACTGAACCCATCCTATAGTTATAACAAGCCAAATGTCTGGCACTGAAATAAAGAAACTATTTTGAAAATGTTTCCTCTAGTTATTGCTATTCTGATGTCTAGCTGTTTAAGGTACCCAACTGAGTCATCTGAACTGAGGTCCCAGATACGAAGCAAAGAAGAGTCATACTCATTGTGCCCTAAATTTCTGAATTCACAGAATCTGAAAGCATAATAAAATAGTCATTTTATGCTCCTTTGTTATGGATGGTTTGTTTTATACTGATAGATATTCAGACGGAGAAGGCACTGGCACCCCACTCCAGCGTTCTTGCCTGGAAAGCCCCATGGACCGTGGAGCCTTGTAGGCTGTAGTCCATGCGGTCGTGAAGAGTAGGACGCGACTGAGTGACTTCACTTTCACTTTTCACTTTCATGCATTGGAGAAGGAAATGGCAACCCACTCCAGTGTTCTTGCCTGGAGAATCCCAGGGACAGGGGAGCCTGGTGGGCTGCCATCTATGGGGTCGCCCAGAGTCAGACATGACTGAAGTGGTTTAGCAGATATTCAGAAATCTTTGCAGGATCAGTGACTATCATTAACAAAAGATAAATGTATTCTTCCCCTGAAAAGTAATTTAAATATCTTCAAATATATAGTCCAATCAAATAAAATAATTTTATTTTATTTATTTATTTTTTAATTTTTATTTTTGCTTTATTTTACTTTACAATACTGTATTGGTTTTGCCATACATTGACATGAATCCACCACGGGTGTACATGAGTTCCCAAACAGGAACCCCCCTCTTACCTCCCACCCCATATCATCTCCCTGGATCATCCCTGTGCACCAGCCCCAAGCATCCTGAATCCTGCATCAAACATAGACTAGCAATTCGTTTCTTACATGATAGTATACATGTTTCAATGCCATTCTCCCAAATCATCCCACCTTCTCCCTCTCCCTCAGAGTACAAAAGTCCACTCTACACATAATTTTAAATGTATACAGGTGTATTAGAAGGAAATAAAACCATGCCACAGTACAGAGTTCAGTATTTAAAGCCATCAACCTTGTAATAATTGAGTAAAATCAGTCTTTTTGAGAAAAGTTCAGTTAAAGATGCATACTTTCAGTTATAAATGTGTTTACAATTAATTATGTCTTCTTATAACCAATAAGAGTGCAGTATGTTTATTAATTGTAATGATTATCATTGTTATAATCTGGGAAATTGCAAAGTTCTCTATTTAAGAAAATAACTACTCAATTTGATGTGAAAATTTGGAAGTCACTCTATCAACATCATAAAATATTATCTCAGAAATTTATACTATAAAATGTCTGACAAAAAAATAGATCCAAAAAATGAAATCATAAATGTGTTAGAAATCCTATGTTTTCCTGAAAAGAGAATGCCAAGAAACACAATTTTAAAACTTTGGATGTTTTATGATTAAAATTATGTAGAACATATTTTTAAAACATTTCATAGATAAGCACTTTGACATTGTTCCCTGTAGTTCAAAATAATTCCCTGAAATTGAGTATCAGAAATTAATAAATGATTCACAATGGTTTAGATAATTTTAAGCCTTGTAAATTGGTTAGATTAATTCTACAAATTGTCGCCGGCAATATAGTTGAATTAATTCCTCACAAAACCTTACAAGTCTTAAGAATTAGAAAGTTTTCCTTTTGCCAAATTAAAATATGAAGAGATAAATTAAGGATTATTTCATTTTCATCTGCTAATTAATTAAATGGATGCCAGTCATAAGCTAGGCACAGGTCTAAGAGCAGACTCATGGAAAAGAATCAAATAGAAAAAAACTGCCCTTATATAATTAATATTGGCTTCCCTGGTGGCTCAGAGGTTAAAGCGTCTGCCTCCAATGTGGGAATCCTGGGTTTGATTCCTGGGTCGGGAAGATCCCCTGGAGAAGGAAATGGCAACACACTCCAGTATTCTTGCCTTGAGAATCCCATGGACAGAGGAGCTTGGTAGGCTACAGTCCATGGGGTCACAAAGAGTTGGACATGACTGAGTGACTTCACTTTCACTTTCATAATTAATATTCCATTGGAGAAAATTTTAAAATATATAAAAGGATAATAATACAATCAATCATTTTATAGGAAAAGTAGAAAAGTATAATTGTTGGGGGTAAAAGTACATAGATTTAATATTGAATGACAAGGCTAGGCAGGCTTTTAAAGCATTTGAGCAAAGACTAGAATTAACTGTGGGCATATTTTAATAACATTCCAAATTAAGCCAAAAGACAGGGAACAGTAGTGAGGAGGCCAGTGTACAATAGTAGAGTGAGTAACAGAATAAGGAATCAAGAGAAAAGATGAGGAAAAGAATGGGAACCAAAGGAAATGCCATAGCTGTTGAAGGTACTATAAGCCACTGCAAGAATTATGGCTTGTATTCCAAGGGAAATAAAGAAGATGCCCTTTACAGAAAAGAAATAATCTGATACACTGATAGAGCTCCCTCTGGCTGTTGGTTTGATTTTAGTGGAATTAATTATTAATTCCTCTGATTTTAATGAGGTTTACATATTTGGTACATGTTCCATGGGAAATTGCATTGATATAATGATAGCCTTTATATAATAGTAGTCTCCAAAAACTACCAAGCCAGCGAATTCAGAAGTGACAAAAGAAAAAAGCTCATGTAACAAATTATAATATGGAAGTCATACAGTTAAGTAAATCAGTTTAAAACCCACTATGATAAGGAGGTGAAAATAGCTGAAGTAGTTTACCATGTTTAGGACAAGGTACAAGCATGGAAGAAGGTCCCAATACCTGAAATAGGGAGTTCTCAGGTCCTATCTCTCTCTCTCTCTTTGCTGCATCAGCCTTCCCCTGCTGAAGGTGTGATTTTGAGGATGACAACTGAGGTTTGATCAAGAGAACTCAGCAAACAGGCGGTGCCTGAAACCAACATACACTTGTCATGTAGGGTCAACGTAGCAACAAATGTGCCTGGCCAATAGCTGTGGCTCACCAGGAGTCTTAGGAACAGCTATGGACTTTAGCTGCATTTCTTAGTGGAGTACCCAAGGGACCAAAATGACTGTCTCCATAGGATGGCCACTTTATCACTTCATAAATATTGAGTGCTTTGTCTATAGCAAACATGTCATGAATATTTATGGAGAAGGCAATGGCAACCCACTCTGAATGTTTGGGGCTTCTGGTCCTTACATTCCATTTTTACTCTTTGTTCAGCTAAGACATTCCCTACTTAAATTATCTTTGCTTAACATGTCCCGGAGATTACCAACATTTGCTCCTTGGAAGGAAAGCCATGACAACCTAGACAGTGTATTATAAAGCAAAGACACTAACTTTGCTGGCAAAGGTCCATAGAATCAAAGTTATGGTTTTTCCAATAGTTTTGTACAGATGTGAGAGTTGGACCATAAAGAGGGCTGAATTCTGAAGAACTGATGCTTTAAAATTGTGGTGCTGGAGAAGATTCTTGAGAGTCTCTTGGACAGCAAGGAGATCAAACCAGTCAATCCTAAAGGAAATCAAGCGTGAAGGATTGATGATGAAGCTGAAACTCCAATACTTTGGCCCCTTGATGCAGAGAACTGACTCATTGGAAAATAGCCTAATGCCAGGAACGATTGAAAGCAAAAGGAGAAGGGGGCAACAGAGGATGAGATGGTTGAACAGCATCACTGATTCAGTTGACTAGATTTACTTTAATTTATCCCTAATATCTTAACAGCTTAATTTACATTTCTTTTACCTAAAATGTCTTAATGGTTACTAACTTATCTGCACTGATTCTGCCTACATCTTTTAAGTTACTGGATTACTCTTTACAGGGGTTTTCCTATTTAATGATATTTACCACTGTTATGAATAATTTTACAAACAAAACCAATCGATAGATAGATAGATAGATGTGTGTGATTAGTCTCTCAATCGTGTCCAACCCTTTGTGAACCTATGGACTGTAGCCTATGTTCCTCTGTCCATGGAATTTTACAGGCAAGAATACTGGAGTGGGTAGCCACTTTCTTCTCCAGAGGATCTTCTTTACCCAGGGACTGAGACCAAATTTCTTTATGTCGCTTGCATTGGAAGGTGAATTCTTTACCATGAGCACCACCTGGGAAGCTCAGATGGATAGAAAGGGATATACACATATAAATACATATAAATGATTAAATCACTAACTTCAACTTTTATGAAAATGTTTCACTTTATATCCATATTTGCATCATTCAGAGAATTTTTAATTCTTTTTAAATCTAAGGAGATTTTTGAAACTAGACACCAATCACCAGTATGTTAAACTTAGGACTAATGATATATGAAGAAGCCAAAATTAAATCAGCTCACTTTGTCTTAGGGAATCGATTCTTGCCTATGGATCTTGAGTTATTGAGTCTTTTTCTACAAAGTTGCTGGCTTCTGGACTGAGAGCATGCTGGAAATCCAAAGCCAGCCGATTGATAGATCTGTCTGCTGTCTGTTTACTGAAATGAGGTACAGATTTTTATAGCAGCTCTTCTGCCATTTCTTCCACAAAACTGGATTCTGATCTGCATTCTGTAGCAAGGGCCTTTATTTATGGGTAGGATAAAACCAAGAAACAATTTTTTGGTGACAAATATGAATAAGCCTGGTTGGTTAATTATATCAACTCACCTTATCATAATGGAGGAGAGTAAAATCCTCTCTTTGTGAGTATTTAGTCGATGGTTATCCTGAGAGCAGGAACATTATCATAAGGAGATGCTGACTGACTTCTGGGCATTTTGACTTGTACCATAAAGAAAAGTTATAATCACTAACAGTGGCAACTGCATTTATATCTGGAAAAAATCAATTTGTTTACAGTGTGTGCCACTCTTTGAACATCAGTCTAAAGGAATACACCTGCAATGCAGTAGACGTTCAATCCCTGGGTTGGGACAATCCCTGGAGGAGGAAATGGCAATCCACTCCAGTATTCTTGCCTGGAGAATCCCATGGACAGAGGAGCCTGGTGGGCTATGGTCCATGGGGTCAAAAAAGGGTCAGACACCACTTAGCAACTAAACAACAAGTGTCTATCTCACCTGGCAAGAACTCAGTTACAGTGAGTTCTATAACTCACTATTTATAGTGGTGACATTTACCTCTGAATAATTTTCAGGAGAATTATTTTTTTGTTTGTTCTGTTTTTTGGTATTCCAGTTTTTTTTTTTTTTAATTGACAATTGATAACTGGACAGCAAAAAAGCTGTGTGGAACCTATCAAAGTATAGATTACTCTTCCTTAAGTAAAATAAGGACACATCTTTTGTATGGTTCAGTGACTGCATGGAAAACTCCAAAGCTTTTTTAAACATAAATAATATCTTTAAAATGTTATTGCTTAAGGTTTATGACCTGGCTTTAGAAAAAGGCTGTATCAACAAAGAGTTGCTAAACATATTCTTACATCAGAACATAGACTAATACTGATGATATTTGAAGACAAGCTATTATTTAAGTATTAGCTATAAAAAAATTTTAAGTATTTTTAATATAAATTTATTTATTTGAATTGGAGGTTAATTGCTTTACAATATTGCATTGGTTTTGCCATACATCAGCATGAATCCACCACATGTATACACATGTCCCCCATCCTGAATGCTCCTTCCTCCTCCCTCCCCGTACCATCCCTCTGGTTCTTCTCAGTGCACCAGCCCCAAGGATCCAGTATCATGCATCGAACCTGGACTGGTGATTCATTTCATATAAGATATTATACATGTTTCAATGCCATTCTCCCAAATCATCCCACCGTCTCTCTCTCCCACAGAGTCCAAAAGACTGTTCTATACATTTGCGTCTCTTTTGCTGTCTCGCATACAGGGTTATCGTTACCATCTTTCTAAATTCCATATATATGCGTTAGTATACTGTATTGGTGTTTTTCTTTCTGGCTTACTTCACTCTGTATAATAGGCTTCAGTATTTTTTAAATAAATGAAAGATACCTGCAAAAATAATTCAAGATCAGTGCCCAGCTACAATTATAGAATAATATCTCATGATATTAGTTTTTGATGTGATGGGGAATTCTCTTTTCCAAAGATTATTTATTTATTTATTTATTTATAAATAAATATTTAGGTAAGAGCAAGCTATATATTTCAAGGATGAGTTATTTTTCTGAAAATTGATACTTCTTTTTCTTTTTTTAAACCTCTCTGAAAAAAATCTCTCAATTACCACATCAATTTTGCCACTTGGGAGCTTTCAAAGAGCAAATACATTTTCACCAAACTATTTGCTGCATTAAATATCTATTTTTAGAAACTGATCAGGTAAAAAAAAAGATAGTTGATAACCAAAGAATAACTATTATTTAATTTAAGATTGTTTAAAGTGTTCAAAATAGTTAAGGATTTACATTATAATTGGTTACTGATGATATTAATAGAAAGATGATACTTTTTGCAATTTTTTTTCAGAAAGTGTAAAAGAGCACTGAATTTAAATCATTTGCAGCAATGTTCAGAATTTTCCAGGATATATCCTCTTAAAAGACAGCAGTTGTTAATATTTCACATGGTTAAACAACATTTGTAGTCTCAACATATTTTGAGGTTCAGTTCAGTTCATTTGCTCAGTCGTGTTCCACTCTTTGTGATGCCATGAACCTCAGCACACCAGGCCTCCCTGACCATCACCAACTCCTAGAGTTCACCCAAACTCATGTCCATTGAGTCGGTGATGCTATCCAACCATGTCATCCTTTGTCATCTCCTTCTCCTCTGGCCCTCAATCTTTCCCAGCACCAGGGTCTTCTCAAATGAGTCAGCTCTTTGCATCAGGCAGCCAAAGTATTGGAATTTCAGCTTCAACATCAGTCCTTCCAATGAACACCCAGGACTGATCTCCTTTAGGATGGACTGGTTGGATCTCCTTGCAGTCCAAGGGACTCTCAAGAGTCTTCTCCAACACCACAGTTCAAAAGCATCAATTCTTCCGCACTCAGCTTTCTTTATAGTCCAACTCTCAAATCCATATGTGACCACTGGAAAAACCATAGCCTTGACTAGATGGACTTTTGTTGACAAAGCGATGTCTCTGCTCTTCAATATGCTGTCTAGGTTGGTCATAACTTTCCTTCCAAGGAGTGAGTCTTTTAATTTCATGGCTGCAATCATCATCTGCAGTGATTTTGGAGCCCAGAAAAATAAAGTCTGACACTGTTTCCTCTGTTTCCCCATCTATTTCCCATGAAGTGATGGGACCAGATGCCACGATCTTAGTTTTCTGAATGTTGAGCTTTAAGCCAACTTTTTCACTCTCCACTTTCATTTTCATCAAGAGGGCCTTTAGCTCTTCTTCACTTTCTGCCATAAGGGTGGTGTCATCTGCGTATCTGAGGTTATTGATACTTCTCCCAGCAATCTTGATTCCAGCTTATGCTTCTTCCAGCCCAGCATTTCTCATGATGTAGTCTGCATATAAGTTAAATAAGCAGGGTGACAATATAGGCTTGACGTACTCTGTTTTCTATCTGGAACCAGTCTGTTGTTCCATGTCCAGTTCTAACTGTTGCTTCCTGACCTGCATACAGATTTCTCAAGAGGCAGTCAGGTGGTCTGGTATTCCCATCTCTTTTGTAATTTTTCACAGTATATTGTGATCCACACAGTCAAAGACTTTGGCATAGTCAATAAAGCAGGAATAGATGTTTTCCTGGAACTCTCTTGCTTTTTCAGTGATCCAGTGGATGTTGACAATTTGATCTCTGGTTCCTCTGCCTTTTCTAAATCCAGCTTGAACATCTGGAATTTCATGGTTCATGTATTACTGAAGCCTGGCTTGGAGAATATTGAGCATTCTTTACTAGAGTGTGAGATGAGTGCAATTGTGCGGTAGTTTGAACATTTGTTGGAATTACCTTTTTTGAGGATTAGAATGAAAACTGACCTTTTCCAATCCTGTAGCCACTGCTGAGTTTCCAAATTTGCTGGCATATTGAGTACAGCACTTTCACAGCATCATCTTTCAGGATTTTAAATAGCTCAACTGGAATTCCATCACCTCCACTAGCTTTGTTCATAGTGATGCTTTCTAAGGCCCACTTGTCTTCACATTCCAGGATGTCTGGCTCTAGGTTAATGATCACACTATCGTGATTATCTGGGTCATGAAGATTTTTTTTGCATGGTTCTTCTGTGTATTCTTGCCACCTCTTCTTAATATCTTCTGCTTCTGTTAGGGCCCTAAAATTTCTTTCCTTTATTGAGCCCATCTTGGAAGGAGTGTTAATTTACATGTCATGTAAAACCAGATTAAATTTAGAAAATTTAACTTCGAAAATATGGGGATCTGAACACAAAAATTATCAAGCCAATCTAATTTGTCCAAATATTCATGTCAAATGGGAATACTAGTAAACTTTTTCCTAATCCAATATAAAATTTTGTTAAAGTCTCTAAATTGTATCAAAAGTCTAAGCTTCATGAGAGTATCTTTTTTCCCTTTGAAATGATCCATTGTTTTTTGTCTTTTTAAGTAGTTTATGATTTTCACAACCTTTGCTTTTTCTTTGTGTTTTCTTTCTTTTTTCACTTTTGTTTTAGTTAGTTCCTTCTATGAAAAAGGGCTTTCTGGTTGTTTTTTTTTGTTTTGTTTTGTTTTTGTTTTTTTTTTTTGCTTTATTGAGATATAATTGATGAAAATCAATCAATATATAAGAAATATTTAAAGTCAACATATTCACCCCCTCACATAGGACTGTGTATGTATTGTAAGCACTTAGTATTTACACACTTAGCAAACTTCAAGAATATAATACAGTATAGTAACTATAGTCACTGTACTGTATGTACACTAGGTATCCTGAATGTATCTCCTTGCACCAGTAAAATATTGTCTTTGACCAACATTTCCCCTTCCCCCAACCCCTGGCAACCATGATTCTCATTTCTGCTTCTGTGAATTTCATTATTTGAGATTCCACATAAGAGTAAAGTCAGACAGTATTTGTCTTATAGTGCCCTGCTTTTTTCACTTGGCATAATGCCCTTAACACTCATGTACATTGTAACACATGGCAACATTTTAAGAAACACGCTTCCTAAAATGTCAGTGCGTTTAAACCATTTAAGTTGTTTGCCCCTTCTTACTTTTTTAAAATTTAGTTTATTTTAAATCAATTCTCCTTCATTTCTATAGATCAAGACAGTAAAAATTAATCTATTTATTATTATTTTATGCAGGCCATAAAATCTTTATTTCATTTATTTTAGTTAACAAATAAGGAGAATGATTTTTTCCAACTTCAAATAAAGTCATTTTTTTTATTTTCCAACCAAACTGCAAGTTTGCCACATGAGATTACCCCAAGAGCTAAGAAAAGAGTTATTGGATTTCAACAGTCATTGACATGACTATTTTAAGCAGGAGAGTTTAATTGGCTCCAGTAGTTAAGTTCATCTAGGCATATCTGCACAGATTCATTTGGCCTTCAGTTGAGATCAAAGGTCCTTTCAATGATGAAAAAAAATTTTTTTTTCTTACTCCAATTAAGTTAACATTTTTTTCTTGCCAGAAAATTGTGGATTTTGCCTTTGTAAATATGCTCAGACATTGTTATAGCTGTAAGAACTCAAAATACATTTGGGCTTCAAGGAAAATATTAATTAAACAAGTTTTAGATGCCAGCATAATGACTCAATAAATTTTTCATTTATTCTGTTAATTTATCAGTTTCTCTTGGCTTTTGAATACATTCTTTGAAATTCTTTTCAAAAATCTCAGTGTGAAGGAGAGAGAAGGATTTGAGTTCAGATCCTACTTAGGGAAGGATCCCTGGTGAACTCAGAAGGTGATCATGTCAAAATATGTGGAAGGTTGTTCTAGAAAAAGGTGGGAACCAGAGATAGAATAAACTTTGTGGAACTAAAACTCAGACACAATTTAGCTTGGTAGCTAATTGGATTAAGGCAGACAGCCCCGAGTCTAGCAGCCTAACAAAGACCAATAATCCATGCTATTAGGAAAAAAAAAAGAAAGAAAATTTCTGGAAACTGTACAATATTTCACTCAACAATTTGTGCTCCTTTTCTTTACATGATGGAATAGTTAGTATCAGATTTCACTCCCTTTATAAACACATGCATATATGGACAGGATGTATAAAGCAGCTATTTGGGGATTTAGCAGTTAAACAACAACAAACACAGACTGTGGTTATTGAGAGAAAAATCTGGAGATAAGTCTCATTTTCACCTGTTTTACTCTGGAGACTCTTTCTTGGCTGCACACAGAAAAGGTATTTCTAGCAGTGGTGACTGTGGAGGGAAAAGTGATTTCAGTTCAGGGCTGCTGAGGTTCCTAGGAGAAGAGTAGTAGAGAGCAAAAAGTCCTAACTTATCTGTATCAGTTTTCCTTTTGTCTCCAATGGCTTTCTAAGATCACACACAAGGCAGCTCTTGGAGGCTTGGTAGAGAACACTTGAGCTCATATATGTTGTGATATGCTAGAGATCTGAGATGACCAAAGAGAAAAGACCATGGTAAATACCAGGCATTCATATGAGACCACATGAAGCCTACACTCTGAGATTGAGGGCCAAACCTTCAGAAAAAGAGCTAAACCTTAAAAATAAGTGGAAAGCTGAAATATATCTAGCCTAAGTTGCTTCAGTCATGTCCCACTCTTTGCAACACTATGGAATGAGGCACACCAGGCTCCTCTGTCCATGGCATTCTCCAGGCAAGAATACTGGAGTGGGTTGCCATGCACTCTTCTAGGGCATCATCCTGTCCCACGGACTGAACCCAAGCCTCTTACGTCTCTTGCATATCTATCCTAATAATGCCTAAAACCAAACTATGACAAGAATAAGATTATTCATTTGAAGTTTAATTGATTGCTATGGAAAAACACTCAACGTACATTACACGATACATTGGCAAAGTATGACCTGTGGGGAACCTCCTGTTATGGCAATTAACTTTTATAGGAACACAGTCGCACCCATGAGTTTAAATATTTTTGTGGCTACTCACACCCTACAAAGTGAAAGTGAAGTCACTCAGTCACTCAGTCGTGTCTAACTCTTTGCGACTGTATGAACTGTAGCCCATCAGGCTCCCCTGTCCATGGGATTCTCCAGGCAAGAATACTGGAGTGGGCTACCATTTCTTTCTCCAGGGCACACCCTACAAGAGCAAGGTTAAATAGTTGTGACATAGTATGGTCCCTGAGCCTAAAACACTTAATTGGCTCATTAACAAAAGTTGCTAACCTCTGGTTTAAAGGAAGATAATATAATTCAGAGTCTATACAACAGTACTATAAAATAAAAAAATTACCAGACTCAGTCTGAAAATTTGATGGGTAAATAAGAGAAAAAAAAAAGGTAACTATTTGCCAGCATAGAGATGATCCAGATTTTGAAATTAACAGACAAGA
This sequence comes from Budorcas taxicolor, assembly GCF_023091745.1. Classification (NCBI taxonomy): domain Eukaryota; kingdom Metazoa; phylum Chordata; class Mammalia; order Artiodactyla; family Bovidae; genus Budorcas; species Budorcas taxicolor. The sequence continues at coordinate 187,230,729 of NC_068910.1, forward strand.
ATTTCAGTGGCTTAGTGGCAAAGAATTTGCCTGCAATGTAAGAGACTTTCAGGGACACAGGTTCAATCCCTGGGTTGGAAAGATGTCCTGGAGAAGGAAATGGCAACCCATTCCAGTATTCTTGCCTGGAGAATCCCATGGACAGAGGAGCCTGGTGGACTACAGTCCCTGGGATCTCAAAAGAGTCAGACAGGATTTAGGGACTGTTGTTGATGAGAATTTCAAAATAACTGTAATTACTGTATTAGTACATAGAAAAAAGACAAACTATATAAAAAAGAGAGCAACTCAGAATCAAATGGACATTATGAAATAAAAGAATAAAATATTTCATATTTCATTAAGAAATCAATTTAGTCAGTCACTCAATAATGTCTGACTCTTTGTGACCCCATGGACTGCTGCATACTAGGCTTCCCTGTCCATTATCAACTAGGAGAAGAGTAGTACAGAGAAAAAGTCCTAACTTATCTGTATCATTTTTCCTTTTGTCTCTACTGGCTTTCTAAAATCACACACAAGGCAGCTCAGACTCATGTTTATCTAGTTGATGATGCCATCCAACCATCTCATCCTCTGTCATCCCCTTCTGCCTCCAATCTTTCCCATCATCAGGATCTTTTCTAATGAGTCAGTTCTTCACATCAGGTGGCCAAAGTCTTGGAGCTTCAGCTTCGGCATCAGTCCTTCTAATGAATATTCAGGATTTCTTTCCTTTGGTATAGACTGGTTTGATCTCCTCTAGTCCAAGGGACTCTCGAGAGTCTTCTCCAGCACCACACTTCAGAAGCATCAATTCTTTGGTGTTCAGCATTCTTTACTTATGTTACTTACTTTAGAAGAGAAAAAATCAAACCAAATTAAAAGAAACAATACAAACTTATATCTTCCTGCTTTACTGCAAGATTTATAGGAGTTTCTCACATTCACCTCTTTAAAAAAAAAAAAAGATTCTTAGAGAAATATAAAATCAACTGGCAAGAAGAAAGAAGTGAGAAAGGAAATCTGCAGATTTTCAGTATCTATCTTAGAATTTGTAACAAACTATTATAAATCTAAAAGTAAAATGTTTAATATTAATATCTTATTAAAATTCAAATTGCACAATTATTTAACTGATAACACTATTTTGCAGTGTAGAGCCAGAGCCTGTGACCTGTCAGGAGAACAAAGAAGGTACATTTTACTGAAGTTTATTTAGTTGAGAGTGAAGGGTTGGCAAATAGAGAGTCAAAGCAATAATATCACTGTCTACAATCCAGAAAATTTTGAGGAGGGTGAAGAAAGAGCTAGCAGCTCTTGGGGGAGACTTAACTATTAACCTGGTGATGCTATGTTGTGCCAATAAAAATAGCTGTCCATAATTGTGTGCCTGGGTGCACAAAAGAATTCCCTTCCTCTTCTTTCCTTTAGTTATCACTTTTATACCAGGAGATTAAAAAGTGATAATGGAAATATATGTCTTGAGTATAAGAAATTTTTGAATGCATTAATGTTAGAGACAACCTCAGATTGGTCAAATCCTGACTCTACCATTTCTTTTTCTTATATAATTTATTTGTTCTATTTATTTTTGTCTGCACTGAGTCTTCTTTGCCATGCTCGGGCTTCCATGGTGGCTCAGATGGTAAAGAATCTGCCTGTAATGTGGTTTGATCCCTGGGTTGGGAAGATCCCCTGGACAAGGAAACAGCAACCCACTCCAGCATGCTTTCCTGGAGAATTCCACGGAGAGAGGAGCCAGGTGGACTATAGTCCGTGGGGTTGCAAAGAGTCGGACATAACAGAGATTAATGCTTTCACTTTCTTTTCTTTCTCCCACTGAGGCATGTGGGGGGCTGTTTTTTGTTATGGTGTGAGGGTTTCTCACGGCAGTGCCTTCTCTTGTTACAGAGCATGGTTTCCTTGTGAGAAGGCTTCAGTATTTGTATCACACATGCTCTAGAGCATGGGCTCAGTTGTTCTGGAGTACAGGCTGTGCCATTTCTTAGCTGTATAAACTAGGGCCAACAGTTTAATTGTAAAAGTTATGTTAAGTATAAAATTATGCAAATTATCTTAAAAAAGTAAACGTCATTTGTTACTGTGAGAGTCAGGAGAGTAATTGTTTTAAACCATGTAGAATCTGTTAATAGCATGTAGGTTTTAAAGAAAAGTGAGAATTGAGACAGGAAGTCCTGATACAAAGTGGATAGAATAGGTAGGATTTTTTTGTTATTGTGGACCCTAGAAAAAATGAAGCAATCAAAGTGATGATGTACGAAAATCAATGATTTGTTAAAAGCATTTTAAAGAGACACTCATCAAGACTGAGTGGTTGACAGAGAATGAAATATATACCTTGAAAGGCTAATTAGAGTGAGGAGTTGACCATGTAATTGAAATTCTTATTCCCATATATAGGAACAAGTATAGCACTCCTAATTAAAATCTTAATTATGTTTTGTGAGCTAAAGTATGAATCTATCATTTTTGCTGCAAGACCAAGTACCATGTCTGCCATAATGTATATGAGTGAATAGATTAATGAATTCATCAGAAATAAGAAATTAAGTAGGGAGTGCTTTTGGAATGGGGTATAAGCAACGTACACATTTTGTGTATTGCAGTCGCAGTGAATATGTGCATCAATTCAGCAGAACCTGATTTGGAAGAGATGTAAATTGAGAAGTCAGTCATTCATAGTGTAAAATGAGATAGGGATACTGTTGCATCCTGGAATAAGAAACAAAATATATCGAGACCCTGAGGATTACAGCTGTATGGAATTTTGGATGTCTTGTCAGTAATTTTGTTGGATACCTTATCTAAAATAGCACTGTCCCTGAGCTACACACTGAACTTCACATTATCTCTTCATCAAGCCACTTTCTTGTCCTTACTGCATATCATTAAAACTAGGACGTGTATTTCATAAAATCAGAAATAGTACTGTTTTGACTCTGTACTTCAATAGTGTGTCACATATATTTAAGTTCTCACTAAAATATTTGAATGAATAAATGCTTTGATACTATAATTACAAGAGAAATTTAGATTATAAAGTTTGAGATAAGAGATCTCCAACAGGCCTCTCTAAAATAAAAGTATTTACTAAAATAAAAGTAATATACTTCAAAGGAAGAAGTTTACCAATGTAAGAAGAGAGAATTAGGGTCACCCATGTTTAGAGAGAAGTCATTAAGCAAAGATGAAGAATCTTTCTTTTGCAATCTTTTAATCAATTGGAGAAGTACATTAGCAAAATACTACAAAAGCAATAGAAAGAAAGAATACAGTAAGGCAAGACTGACTAAATTATTCAAAACTGGAATAGTTTTTTAAGAAGAGAGCATATTATGCAGTTTTTATTATATACCTTATGTTTTGGAGGTCAATTCAGAGAACAGTTAAGATGTACATTAGGATAGAACATTTGCATAAACAGAATAACATATAAACAGATGACAAGATATTGAAGAGAATATATAGATAACAGTTGACTACTTAAGTTTCTTTGAAAATTTAACAAATCGTAGCATAAGTAATGTTATAGTGAATCACTTATTTTAATGCTCTCAATCAGGATTCTTAAATTTTCAAGATGGAATTAAAGGCATTTCAATAATTATATTTTTGTCAAGGTATGTGTTTTATTATCATTTTGACATACTGTTTGGATTCTGTCATAATGTATTTCTATCTCTATAAACAAGCAACTAAAATTACTGCCTTGAATGGAATTTCACATGATGTTAAGGTTAAGAACATGTGTCATCCCATCCTGCTAAAGACAGAAAACATTGCAGAAAGCTAGATATAATTGCTCTGTCAATATAAGGAAATTTTAGAACTGCAAACCAGTCCTGCTTAAAGTGATTTTTGAAAGGCTTATTTATGTACTATTTATGTCCAGAGGCTATAGAAAATTTGTAAGTCTATCCATGTCTTCTCAGTCTAATCTGTTCTTAGTTCTTTATTGAAATGTGTCATGTAAATGAACAATATATCTACCAAGAGATAATTACAGAAATAAGAAAGAGATATAAATAACTATACTTGTGAATTATATAATTTGAAATAGTCATTAACTAAAATTTACACATTGTCAGTATTACAGAATCCCACAACATTGAAATAACTGATTGTTTGATTGGCAAGTCCCACAAAGGTACACTTAAAGAGCTGGAGGACACAGGTATGTTATTTAATTTAATTCTGAGCTATGTTCCACAGCGTGACTTATAAATGAAGAAACTGTGGCTTATCCAGGGTTATATAGATATCAAGAGGCAGAGCTGTGATTCAATCATAGGTCATTATCACTCTAGAGTAACTGCTTTCTTTCTAATACTGAATCAGTTTTGATACACATTGAAAACTACCATCAACCTCAGTGTTTAGCCTAAAATTAATATATTTACTTAAGAATCCCTCTTGATGAAACAGATTAATTAATGAAATTCATCAATTAAGTGATTAAAAATGCAAAATACTCAAGGGTGGAAAGTTCTGGTAAAATAACTAGGACAAAAGTAATAAAATGACATTTAGGGACAAATTAATGATAGATCTTTTTTATAGTTTGGTTAAACAATTTGTTGTGTTGGGCAAAATAACAAAAATTTTAAAAAGTCAAATTTGTTATTTCCCAGTAACAATGTAAAACAGGACATTAAGTCTTGATACTCTGCTGCTGCTGCTAAGTCGCTTCAATTGTGTCCGACTCCTAGCGACCCCACGGACTGCAGCCTACCAGGCTCCAGCGACTTCACTTTCACTTTTCACTTTCATGCACTGGAGAAGGAAATGGCAACCCACTCCAGTATTCTTGCCTGGAGAATCCCAGAGACAGGGAAGCCTGGTGGGCTGCCGTCTCTGGGGTCCCATAGAGTCGGACACGACTGAAGCAACTTAGCAGCAGAAGCAGCGTATCAAGACTTAGTGTCCTGTTTTACATTGTTACTGGGAAAAACCAAATTTGACTTTTTAAAATTTTTGTTATTTTGCCCAATACAACAAATTGTTTAACCAAACTATAAAAAAGAAGATTTATCATTAATTTTTCCTTAAATGCCATTTTATTACTTTTGTCTTAGTTATTTTACCAGAACCTTCCACCCTTGAGTATTTTGCATTTTTTAATCACTTAGTTGATGAATTTCATTAATTAATCTGTAGTTTTATCAAGAAGAGTTCTTCAGGGCTGTATTTCCTTAATACTTGGAGGTTTGATAAAATGCCTATTGCATTTACATTATTAAAATACTTGCATTATGAAACCACTACATTCAAATGAGAAATATTTAAGCACAAGTAGACAAAAAGTGAACAATGAGTATTGTTCCTACCTAGATTCCCAGATTTTCCAAGAACTGTGTGCAGATGAGAGATTGTTTCAATCCATTCTGTGAAATACATTGTTTTTATTGAAAACTAACTTTCTCCCAATTTTATATAATTCTTAAATTTTTGGTAGTATTCTATCAGTGAAAATCATTCAGTTTGAACTAGGAGAATAAATCTAGCTATCTCAAGTGACAGGTGAATTTAATGAAAAATAAATATACGAAAGCTCATAAAATTGAAGATAGAATGAAGAAAAGGCTTAGAAATGATAGGAATCAATTTAATTTCTGATCTTCACTAGTTGTTAATACTGGAATGATAGAAAGTAGGACAAAGAAATAAACCAACAGAAACTCTAATCACTCAGATTTTGTCACTTTAGGTATGTGTGTGTGTGTGTTAGTTGCACAGTCGTATTCAACTCTATGTGACCCCATGGACTGTAGCTCACCAGGCTTCTCTGTCCATGGGATTCTCCAGGCAAGAATACTGGAGTGGATTGCTTTGTCCTCCTCCAGGGGATCTTCCCTACCCAGGGACTGAACTCAGGTCTTCTTCATTGCAGAAGGACTCTTTACCATCTGAGCCACAATGCTATACTGTCAGTTTACATACGATTTTAAAAATGAGGAAAACCATTTAAATAAACTTTGCATGGAGTCTCTAATCATCAGTTGTCTAGACAAGGGCCAAAAATACTTAACAGTACCACAAGGTTGCATCTAGTAATAAACACAGGTGGTAGACCACAGGTAAATGGGTTTGCTATTGCCAAAAGGAGGCGGGATAGAATTTATAGCCAATAACAACAAAAACCCATCAGTCATCTTGAAGAATTTTCCAGTTTGTTGTGATCCACACAGTCAAAGGCTTTAGGGTAGTCAATGAAGCAGAAGTAGATATCTTTCAGGAATTCTCTTGCTTTTTCTATGATCCAACAGATGTTGCCAATGTGATCTCTAGTTCCTCTGCCTACATACTGTTGAAGCCCCTTTTGGAGACTGTTGAGCATTACTTTGCTAGCATGTGAGATGAGTGCAACTGTGTAGTAGTTTAAACATTCTTTGGCATTGCCTTCTTTGGTATTGGAATGAACATTGACCTTTTCCAGTCCTGTGGCCACTGCAGTTTTCTAAATTTTCTGGCATATTGAGTGCAGCACTTTCACAGCATCATCTTTTAGGATTTGAAATAGCTCAGCTGGAATTTCATCACCTCCACTAGCTTTGTCCATAGTGACACTTCTTAAGGCCTGCTTGATTACTCATTCCAGGATGTCTGGCTCTAGGTGAATGATTATACCATCATGGTTATCTAGGTCATGAAGATCTTTTTTTGTATAGTTCTTCCATGCATTCTTGCCATCTCTTTTTAATATCTTCGGCTTCTGTTATGTCCATACCCTTTCTGTCCTTTATTGTGCCCATCTTTGCATGAAATGTTCCCTTGGTATCTCTAAATTTTTTGAAGAGATCTAGTCTTTCCCATTCTATTGTTTTCCTCTATACTTTGCATTGATCACTGAGGAGGGCTTTCTTATCTGTCCTTGCTATTCTTTGGAGAACTACATTCAGATGGATGTGGGTATTCCTTTTTTCCTTTGCCTTTTGCTTCTTTTCTTTTCTCAACTATTTACAAGGCCTTCTCAGACAACCATTTTGCTTTTTTGCATTTATCCCCCTCTTGGGGATGGTTTTGATCACAGCTTCCAGTACAGATCTAATACCTTAAATCTATTTATTGCTTCCACTGTATAAGCATAAGTGATTTGGTTTAGGTCATATTTGAATGATCCAGTGGTTTTCCCTACTTTCTTCAATTTAAGTCTGAATTTGGCAATAAGGAGTTCATGATCTGAGCTATGGTCAGCTCCTCATCTTCTTTTTGCTGATTGTATAGAGCTTCTCCATCTTTGGCTGCAAAGAATATAGTTAATCTGATTTCGGTATTGACCATCTGGTGATGTCCATGTTTAGAGTAGTCTCTTGTGTTGTTGAAAGAGGGTGTTTGCTATGGCCAGTTTGCTCTCTTGGCAAAACTCAATTATTCTTTGCCCTGCTTCATTTTGTACTCCAAGGCCAAACATGCCTGTGACTCCAGGTATCTCTTGACTTCCTACTTTTGCATTCCAGTCCCCTATGATCAAAAGGATATTTTTTTTTAGTACTAGTTCTAGAAGGCCTTGTAGGTCTTCATAGAACCATTCAGCTTCAGCTTCTTTGGTATTAGTGGGTGAGGCATAGACTTGGATTACTGTGATATTGAATGGTTTGCCTTGGAAATGAACAGATATCATTCTGTTGTTTTTGAGATTATACCTAAGTACTTCATTTCAGACTCTTTTGTTGACTATAATAGCTACTCCATTTTTTTAAAGGGATTCTTGCCCACAGTAGTAGATAATAATGGTCATCTGAATTAATTTCACCCATTCTGGTTCATTTTAGTTCACTTATTCCTAAAATGTCAATGTTCACTCTTTCTGTCTCCTGCTTAACCACTTCCAATTTACCCTGAATCATTGACCTAAAATTCCAGATTCCTATGAATCATCACAATATTATTCTTTACATCATCAGACTTCCATCACCAGTCACATCCACAACTAGGTGTTTTATTTTGTTTTATCTCAGTCTCTTAATTCTTTCTGGAATTATTTCTTCACTCTTCTCCAGTGGCATTTTGGTCACCTACCAACCTGGGGAGTTCATCTCTCAGTGTCATATCTTCTTGCCTTTTCATACTGTTCATGGGATTCTCCAGGCACAAATATTGAAGTGGTTTGCCATTCCCTTCTCCAATGGACCACATTTTGTCAGAACCTTCCTCCATGTTCCATCTGGCTTGGGTGCCCCTATACAGCATGGTTCATAGTTTCCTTGAGTTACACAAGGCTGTGATTCATGGGATCAGTTTGATTAGTTTTCTGTGATTTCTGTTTTCATTCTGCCTGCCCTTTGATGGATAAGGATAAGAAGCTTGTAGAAGCTTCCTGATGAGAGGGACTGGCTGTGGGGAAATCTGAGTCTTGCTTTGATGGGCAGGGCCATCCTCAGTAAATTTTTAATCCAATTTTCTGTTGATGGGTGGAGCTGTGTTCCCTTCCTGTAGTTTGACCTCAGGTAGGGCTATGGTAGTATGGCAGTAATGGAGATCTTCTTCAAAAGGACTTACACCAGCAAGCCTCACAGCTCCCAGAAGTGTTGTATTCAGTGAAGGCCACTGTCAGCACATGCCTCTGCCAGAGACTCCTGGACACTTACAGGCAGGTTGGTTCAGTCTCTTGTGGGGTCATTATTCCTTTCTCCTGGTGTGCACAATGTTCTGTTTGTGCCCTCCAAGAGTCTGTTTCCCCATTCCTGTGGAAGTTTCTGGTGGCTCATGACTTTGTCTTCAGCTGATCCACAGCACAAGTGCGGCTGTTGGACCCCATGGAGCTGCTGGAGACCCCTGGGGTGGGGACCCAAAGTCAGAAGATGAAGTTACCCAATGAAACCTGGTTTAAATCAACTTGCCTGGTGGCTGCCCACAACCCCACACTATAGGCTCCCCTCCAGATGTCCCAGCTCTGGTGACACTGATGAGGCTGTCATTCATAGACCTTACTCCCATTGCCACAGAAATCAGTCAGGTGACCAACGCCCTGCCAATGATGGTTTGCTTCCCAAGGTAAATGACAAATGGGTCCAAATGAGTTCTGGAAACCACTCACCACTTTTCTCCAGTAAAGATGGTGGAGTAGAAGGACGTGTGCTCATAGTCTATGAGAACTCCAAAACTGCAACTCGCTGCTGAACAACCATTGACAGGAGAATGTTGGTTCCCACTCCCCCCAAAAAGATGTATTATATAACAAGATAAATGTGTCATGTCTATAGCTTAAGTCTATAGCTTAAGCTCAGTCTGTAGCTTAACTCTTCATTCTCTTAACATCATGTTTCAATGAAAAGAAGTTTTTAATTTTAATTAGGGCCAAAGAATCTTTTTTTTATTTTATGCTTAATATTTTTTTAGAAAAAAAAAAAGTTAGTGCATTTGTTTCACAACTCTATTCTGTATGCCTTGTACATATCTCTGTATTTACAACAATACCATCCTGTGTTCATTGCTGGAATTTGTAAATAGATTCATTATTTTCTGGTATAAATTTACATTGCTCATTCTTGAAGATTGTTTGACTTTCTAGATCGTGTTTCTATACAAATTTTAAAATTTGATTGACAATTTCCAGAAAATATGTCTGTTAATTTTGATTAGCATGACACTAAAGCTATATTCTGATTTTGAGAAAGTGAACTTCTTGGTAATATTGTCTTTAAGGATTTCAATACAGTATATTTCTTTATTAATTTTAACTTTCTCTTATTGTTATTTCTAGTTTTAAATGAAATGGTACTGCACATGCTTTCATAGATTGATTACTAGGTATATATTACTTGATGAAATTATAAGGGCTATTTAATTTTCCAAATATTTGTTTCAGTTCAGTTCAGTCAGTCATGTCCGACTCTTTGTGACCCCATGGGCTGCAGCATGCCAGGGTTCCCTGTCCATCACCAACTCCTGGAATTTACCCAAACTCATGTCCATCGAGTCAGTGATTCCCTCCAGCCATCTCACCCTCTGTCGTCCCCTTCTCCTCCTGCCCTAAATCTTTCCCAGCATCAGGATCATTTCAAATGAGTCAGTTCTTTGCATCAGGTGGCCAAAGTACTGGAAGTTCAGCTTCAACATCAGTCCTTCCAATGAACACCCAGGACTGATTTCCATTAGAATGGACTGGTTGGATCTCCTTGCAGTCCAAGGAGTTCTCAAGAATCTTCTCCAACACCACAATTCAAAAGCATCAATTCTTCGGTGCTCAGCTTTCTTTATAGTCCAACTCTCACATCCATACATGACTACTAGAAAAATCATAGCCTTGTCTAGAGCTTTCTGGTATACAGAGATATTTAAAATTGTATATTAATCAAGTATTCAGCATCTTGCTACATTCAGTTATTTTTTTTATTTCTTGACTACACAATCATGCCTTCTATAGAATATAAGGTTTGTTTCTTTTCTGTCATACATTATAATGAGTCTGTATGTTGCATTAACTTTTTATCAAAATGAAATGTCCTTTTTTCCCCAATAATACTTGCACAAAATTCAGTTTTGCCTAATATTAGCAGAGCAGCACAGTCTTTTGTGAGATCAGTATTACATGGCACCTCTTTCCTATCCTTTACTTTCAATTTATCCATGTCCTTATTTAGAATACTTTCCTTGTACAACATCTTATATTTGCTGATGATATAAATCTGGACTATTAATACTAATACTCCTTTAATTGGTGTGTTTGCTGCTGCTGCTAAGTCGCATCAGTTGTGTCTGACCCTGTGCGACCCCATAGACGGTAGCCCACCAGGATCCCCTGTCCCTGGGATTATCCAGGCAAGAATACTGGAGTGGGTTGCCATTTCCTTCTCCAATGCATGAAAGTGAAAAGTGAAACTGAAGTCGCTCAGTCGTGGCCAACTCTCAGCAACCCTAGGGACTGCAGCCTACCAGGCTCCTCCGTCCATGGGATCCTCCAGGCAAGAGTACTGGAGTGGGTCACCAGTGCCTTCTCCGAACTGGTGTGTTTAGTTCAAGATAATTGCTGATACACTTACAAGAGTTTCTCTGTTTATTATGTTTGACTTTCTCTATTATTTATCTACTAAAAGATAGCTGTTCTTTCATATATATGAAAGTCCTGTAAGATCTCTGCATACTTTTCTGGAGCATTTCCACTAGAGGGGTTGACAAGAACACCAAACTGTAGCCCAAGGGCAGCTAAATATTCAAATGCAAATGGTTTTACACTGAGACACCAACCCGTATATCATCTGTCCTAGTTAAATTCACACTATGTGTTCACTTTTTGAGGGAAGAACATCATTTTCTTTTTCTTGTGTTCCAGTGATAGATATCGTTATATAAACTACTTTCCCTAAGGGAGTAGTAGAGAGGAAAGAGAATATCAGCTGTCTTATACGTTACTGTTGTTTTTCAGTCACTAAGTCATGTCCTTCTATTTGCAATCCCACAGACTACAGCATGCCATGTTTCCCTGTCTTTCACTATCTTCCGGAGTTTGCTCAAACTTATGACCATTGAGTCGATAATGATATTCAACTACGTCATCTTCTGCTTTCTTATATATAGACTTTTAAATGATGCTGCCAATCTCTGTCATTTTTCTTACTCTCTAATGACCAAAGTATCCCAATCTAGGGTTCTCTTAGGTAGGAGACTTTAGTGCAAGTTCATTGATATAGGTGGCTTTCCCAAGCTTATTCCTTTATCAGGTCTCTGACTGAAGAATATCTTCTTTTTTGATTTGTATGTTTTGTTTAAAATGATAAGGTACACAGTTATTTGGTTGTGTTGTCAAATATATTCATTACAACAACAAATATTTACTGAGTACCTTTAGTGAGACAGATATTGAAGGCATTATAAAAGAAAATATAAGCACTCTCTTGCTCTTTGAGCTTACAGTATAATGAAGGATGCAGATGACAACTTAGGAAACAAATAAACATTTAAAAATTGTGTAATTACATGCAAAAAAGTATGAGGATGTATAATGAGTATTATGAGGAAAAAAGTAAAGCTGGTTATGACAGGAGGTCCTTTTTTGATACAGTCATCAAAGACAAAATCTTAAAGAAATTTACTGTTGAAAACAGGCTAAAATGAAATAAAGAAAGGTGTAAAAAACCTTAAATTCATAAGGATTTAGCTGGGTATAACTTTGTAGGCGCTTCCCTGATAGCTCCATGGTAAAGAATTCACCTGCCAATGCAGGAGACATGGGTTCAGTCCCTGGGTTGGGAAGATCTCTGGGAGAAGGAAATGGCAACTCACTCCAGTATTCTTGTCTGGGTAATCCCATGGACAGAGGAGACTTGCAGGCTACAGTCCATGGGCTTACAAAAGTATCAGATATGACTCAGTGACTAAAACAGCAACAGCAATTACTCTATAAGTCATCCTTCATTAGAGGATGAAAGGAAGTAGAGATGTGTTAGAGGTTTCTTGAAAGAGGCTTGTCCCTATAAATACTAGTACTTCTTAATGACTCTGTGGAATAGGTCTTGCATACCCACCCCGACATGCCAAGTTATATATATATTTTTTTAATGTTCGGTTCAAACTATAGGGATATTTAAACATAAGAATGTTTAAGTACATATTACAACTAAGATAGATGTAAGACAATAATGATTAACTTCAAAACTAAGGATAATGAATCTGGAGAATTTTAAGTTATGGCTGTATGTAGTTGTGAGATACTGTTTGAGGAACTGACAAAACTGAAGCAAGTAATATATGTATAGAATTGCAATATGCGCTACAGAATATATTGCATGTATACATTTTCACTTTATTAGGAAGACACACTATATATATATATATATATATATATATATATATATATATATATATATTTTTTTTTTTTTTTTTTTCTCCCCTGAGTAAAATTGCTCCCTTTCTTTTAGGAAATCATTTTTTCCCCTCTAGTTGTTGGTCCCTGGAGTGGACCTATGACCAAGTAGGTTGAAGTAGAGCAAGCACCAATAACCAGGAAGTTTCTTCTGGAAGAGGCAGAGATAGTCCATTTCTGGTGCTTGCCCTCATCCTAGGTTTAAACCCTGAAAAGTGCTGCCCATCGTGTCCTCTTCAAGGTGCAGACAGCACATCTGCAGTGTTTAGGAAATGAATATAATGCCATCATTCATCAAATGAGTATAATGCCGTATAATATAATGCAATATAATGGAATCTAAGATGGGTTGGGAGAGGAAAGAGAGTGACTAGTGTGCTTTAACTTTATTTTCTCATCCTGAAAACAACCCTTACTTGCTTTCTCCATTAGAGCAAATCATTTTGCTTTGGCTTAAATGATTTTAAGGTGAGATTTGGATATTTGTTAAAGAAAGAGAACAAATAGCATCTAACGGAGTTAGGAGAGAAGTTAAAGTGTTGATTGCTCAGTTATGTCTAACTCTTTGCAACCCCATGAATTGTAGTTTACCAGGCTCCTTGGCTCCTCTGTCCTTGGAATTCTCCAGGCAAGAATGCTGGAGTGGATAGCCATTCCCTTCTCTAGGATACCTTCCTAACCCAGGGATCAAACAGGTTTCCTGCATTGCAAGAGGATTCTTTACTGTCTGAGCCAACAGGGAAGCCAAAAAAGAGTTAGAAGTATATATTTATTTGCATGTCAAATAAGACTATTTATTTGCTTGTTAACACTTTACTTTGAAGTATTTGCTAATATTATCAGCTGATTATTATTATTTAATTTTGTGGCCTCTATAAACATGTTTGATGTCCACACTTTCAGTGGAAGGAGCCAACAACTGAAAGATTATTCTTACAAATGGTCTGTATTGTAAGATACAGTATAAGCTTCCCTTATCAGTAATATTAATGTTTTGGGAGAGAAAAGATCTTCAGAGCTCAGATGAGATTTCTGACAGAATATCTAGTGTTTATTTTTCCATTCTGTCTTTGAGAAATTTAAGATACAGACTTTAGTACTGATTTACAAATGTAGTAATCAGTACTTGTTTTAGATCATAACTTTGAACTATTTTTTATAGATTTGTATCCACAAAACAATCCGTTGAACCTAATAGGATTTCTATTATTTATTCAAACACATTGCAGATGGCCTTTGAGGACATTCATGTTTCAAGCACCATACAAAGCATTGATCAATAAGATACAGTAACATTGATGAGCTCTCAGTTGAGGAGAGAAGAAAAAGGTACAGAGATAAATTTTACATAATGCAATAATTTTCCCAATGAAAATACAAATTGGCTTCTTGAAGGGATAGTAAAGAGACCACTTCTATGAATTTCCACATAAACCTAGCAGGTTGCTTGGATCCAGAAGCGAAAAGGGTTGACAACTAGGACACTGTCACCTTTGACCTTCCAGGATTGACAGATATTTTCCACTTTTTCACATCAATTTTCTAGTCACCCTCACTTTGAATTAAAAGATCACAGTCTATAAATTCAGAAGCACATAGACTCAAATGTCAGCTTTACCATTTATTACTACAAAAGTTACTTTACTCTTCCAAGTCTCATTTTCTCATCTCTACCACACATAAAGGCCATCTTACCATAAAGCTATAGAATATTAAGCTTCAATGCCTGTCCCTTGCATGAAATTCTTCTGTACACAAAAGGAAAAACAAACAAATAAACAAAAATCCCTGAGAAATGTATGGCCACACAAATTATTTTACCTTCAGGTCCCATAAACCTGGATCCTAGGATTAAAATACAATTGGTAAATGTAATAATTATATTAACTCTGAGGATTAAAGGAAAGATACATGAAATTGCTCCAGGATAGGACTTGATGAACAATAGCTAGTTAGCATGAACATATTCTACTCTCCATTTCAAAGTAGGTCTACTCCTCGAGGTCATAAATATCTATCAACAGGATAATTAAAATGAGCTAAATATGTTTTCTAAAGCTGTTTAGAGAAACCACTTAAAATAATTAACCTTAATTTTTAAGATTCTTTTTCTCATTGAGAAATGGTTTGATTCAATCCTTTTCTGAACTTACATAAAACATTCTCCATTTAAAAAAAAAAAAAGTATCTTGTTGCTCAGAATCTCTGAAAACACATTTAATGCTAACTCTCTTACTTATCATTACCCTTATGTCAGTTACGAATTGTCATCCAAATCCATTTTTCCTTATGTTTATGAAGTATTCCGTTGGTCTTAGGATCAGTTCAGTCACTCAGTCATGTCTGACTCTTTGCGACAACATGGACTGCAGCATGTCAGACTTCTGTTACGTTCATACTATTTCTGTCCTTTTTTGTGCCCATCTTTTCATAAAATGTTCTCTTGGTAACTCTAATTTTCTTGAAGAGATTTCTAATCTTTCCTTTTCTATCGTTTTCCTCTATTTCTTTGCATTGATCACTGAGTAAGGCTTTCTTATCTGTCCTTGCTGTTTTTTGGAACTCTGCAGTCAAATGGTCTTAGAATATGTTACACTTAAATTATGGTATGACATAGCAAATAATGCTCATACAATTTCAGGTGGTTTGAAATTTTATGCATTTAATACGCATGCTTCTAAAATGGAAAAGGACATGATCAGCAAATGTAATGCTTGAAAGCTAGAATTATGATGGTATTTCTTACATGCATTACTGAAGAGAAAAAGGAAATTATACCATCCCTGTAAAGTATATTTAATATTAATTCAAACATTATGTGTTTCCATTTTTTGTCTTTATATTTTTCAGATCTATACAATATCCATTGGTTAAATTGGAACAGTGTCTCTGCTTTTAATCTACACCTTGGGAAGGAACAGATACACATAACCATATTTTCAAAGCTATAGTCTTAATTCTCTATTTTGTAACTTTTGTTACATTCCCCAAATTTCTTCTTTATTGCTTGTTTTCCCCAAAGTTCTGCCAACTAACAACAATTTTTATTTTAATCTGGAGAGAAAGCAGAAGCTATTATAATTAAGTTTACTGGAAATATATAAAAAACAAATATGAACTAAGATCACCACTTATCACTCAGGAAGTGGAACCCTTGCATATGTCAAAACTGAGGGTGTATTAAGACAAGTTTGCTGATATTGATTGTTGTTGCTGGTACTTCAAAGATTTGAGGGTTGAACTGGACAAAGGTGTTCTTTAAGAGGTCAAATGCAAACACTGAATCAGATGCGGTGATTGAATAGAACCAGGATTGCTATTTTGGAGAGCTGATGATAAGGTTCTTAGTGGAGGACTGGATATGGGTGACTAGATGAACAATTGACTAGATGTTCATCAGAGCTGTTTCTCCCTAATATTTCTTGCACACAGGTTATATTTGAGCCTCTTATACAGATAGTTATGGCTATTTCATTGAGTTCTTTCCAAAGGAAGGGAATAAAAATGATGTACATCACTTCAGATCTTGTACCATATGTGGTCCTCCATCTTCTTCCTTTTCTGACACCTAAAAGACTGGTGGCCAAGAAAAGCCAGGAAGTTATGCTATATTGTATATGGCACAGACTCCATCAGTCTGAGAGCCAAAATGACTCCGAGTAGACTCCTTTGACTGATTATCACCAAAGACCAACAGTTTGGAAGTTCTGTGGACTATCTGTTGTTGTTGTTGTTCAGTTGCTAAGTCATGTCTGATTCTTTGTGACCCCATGGACTGCAGCTTCCCAGGGTTCTCTGTTCTCCACTGTCTCCTGGAGTTTGTTCAAATTCATGTGGATTGAATCGATAATGGTATCTAACGATCTCATCCTCTGCTGTCCTCTTCTCCTTTTGCCTTCAATATATCCCAGCAGCAGGGTCTTTTCCAGTGAGTGAGTTCTTCACATCAGGTGGCCAAAATACTGGAGTTTCAGCTTCAGCATCAGTCCTTCCAATGAATATTCAGGGTTGATTTCCTTTAAGATTGATTATTTGATCTCCTTGCTGTCCAAGGAACTCTCAAGTGTCTTCTCTAGCACCACAATTCAAAGCATCAGTTATTCAGCACTCAGCCTATTTATGGCCCAAGTCATGCATCGTGCATCTGTAGATGACTACTGAAAAATCATAGCTTGGACTATAGGGACTTTGTCAGCAAATTGACATCTCTGCTTTTAAACACACTGTCGAGGTTTGTCATAACTTTCATTCCAAGGAGCAAGCGTCTTTTAATTTCATGGTTACAATCACCATCCACAGTGATTTTGGAATCCAAGAAACTAAAATTTGTCACTGCTGCTACTTTTTCCCCTTCTGTTTGCCATGCCATGATGGGATCAGATGCCATGATCTTAGTTTTTTAATGTTGTATTTCAAGCCAGAACTTTTGCCCTTCTCTTTCACTCCCTTTAAGGGGCTCTTGAGTTCCTCTTCACTTCCTAGTATTAAAATGATATCATCTGCATATCTTAGCTTGTTAGCAATAAAATCACTTATTGACAGCCACTGATTTTATGGTTGTTATCTACAGCAGCCAACATGACACATAGAGACTGTTTTGTTTGCTTTCATTATTTTTTCAAATATTTTTAATGTTAAAGCCTCAAAACCTCACAGCATAAAATAAAATTCTAGTACTATTATTAATTTCCTGTTATGTGTTTAAGAGTTAGTCATTTTTATCTTTGTTATGAATATGACCACAAGCTATGTTGGGGAAAATCAGCCTTTGGGATAAGGTGTATCTGGATTGAAATCATAACTTGAGATGTTACTAAATAATCACTACAATGATCCTTAATATATTTTAACTAACCTAAACCTGATGCTGGAAAAGACTGAGGGCAGGAGGGGAAGGGGACGACTGAGGATGAGATGGTTGGATGGCATCACCGACTCAATGGACATGAGTTTGAATAAACTCCAGGAGTTGGTGATGAACAGGGAGGCCTGGCGTGCTGTGGTTCAGGGGGTCGCAGAGTTGGACACGACTGAGTGACTGAACTGAACTGAAATGTTACTTCTAACAGACTGTTGTGTTGATTAGAGCAATAAATCTCAAGCATAAGTGAAAAAAGTGCTGAAAAATATTAACTACATGAACTGTTATTTTTTGCACAGAAATTAATTTACTGGAGACCAAAGATATGCTTAAACTGAAGGACCCAATGTGCTCATTGAAATATAATATAATACATAATATAAAGATGTATGTGCAATATGGCACAGAAATTCTGAAAATGCAATCTGAATTATCCCACAGTAAGAGTTAAAAAGGCATGTTATGGAAAAGATGATTGTAGCAGCAGTTCCAAGTTTATGAATGTAATAGGCAAGAAGGAAGAAAAAAAAAAGTTTTCCTCTCAAGTTTTTCTAAGTATTTTCACAAGCAATATATCATTTACTTTTGTAATATCCCTTCCAAATTAAGACTTAAAGAAAAGCCAGACAAATCTATATAATAATTTAACATACCTGTGCACATTAAAACATTTACAGTTTAAGGTCAAAATTCAATTCTAAATCAAATCAAACATTCTTATTATATATAATTCTTGGATTTGCAAACTGGTAAAGGAACCATCCTGGGGACAAATTGCCCTCCCAGTGATTAGAAAATTAAATGGAACTTTTAATCTTTAATCTTCCTACACCACTGCTCATGTTATTGTTTTGTTCAGGGGTTCCTGCTGAGTCATATCAGTGCACAAAACACTATGAAAAATCCCAGGTTGAAAATTAGTCATTGAAAAAATGTCAGCTAAAGCAGAGAAGAGACAGCTTTAACAGTAGGAGATTAAAGAATGTCATAATAAACCAAATTTTTCTTAAATTTATTTCTTAATGTAGCGTGACCTGGCTTAGTATTTTTAAAAGATTCTAAAAAATCACTTATGCAGATTTGTTAACACAATTTTGATATTTAATTTTCCAGTTATAAAAGAAATCTTTTAAGGTAATGGAATCTTTTAAGGTAATTACTCTCACCAAAATATGATCATCCAAAGAAAGGGTGCATATTTTGGAGTATTTAATTTGTTTTAGAATTTTAAAAGTGTTATTGTAATATTTAACCATGAAAACTTAAATAGAAATTTGTCTATAAGTTTAAAAATAAGGTTAGAAATAATAACATTTTGGAATCATGTATTGTCAGTCTCATTCAAAAGAGAGATAAAAACACAAAATAGTGCTATTAAGAGAGTAGTATTTATTTAAAGAATGAGAAATGGAAATGCTCATGGAAATGAGCATCTAACCAATTATCAAAGAGTTTAAGAGTCAGTGGAGGGGTTAATTTTTTTATCCAAACCCACAATTTAGAGGAGAGAAAACATTTTAAGTATGTCATGCTGCTGCTAAGTCACTTCAGTCATGTCCAACTCTGTGCGATCCCATAGACAGCAGCCCATCAGGCACCCCCGTCCCTGGGATTCTCCAGGCAAGAACACTGGAGTAGGTTGCCATTTCCTTCTCAAATGCATGAAGATGAAAAGTGGAAGTGAAATCGCTCAGTCGTGTCTGAGTCTTAGCGACCCCATGGACTGCAGCCTACCAGGCTCTTCAGTCCATGGCATTTGCCAGGCAAGAATCCTGGAGTGGGGCATAATGCATATCAATATACACAAAGGAAGAAGAGAGAAAGAATAATGATTTAAAATGTTTTTTCATATTTGTAATTTATATATTTGTGTAAAGCAATGAGAGCAATCAGATATTGGGTGATTATAACATATGGATAAGTAAAATGAATAGTGAAAATATTATATAAAAAGAGAGAAAGGAATTGTGACTAATTTGTTGTAAGTTAAATGCATTACAACAGTTAGAACTGGACATGAAACAACAGAATGGTTCCAAATAGGAAAAGGAATACGTCAAGGCTGTGTACTGTCACCCTGCTTATTTAACTTATGCAGGGTACATCATGAGAAACGCTGGGCTGGAAGAAGCACAGGCTGCAATCAAGATTGCTGGGAGAAATATCAATAACCTCAGATATGCAGATGACACCACCCTTATGGCAGAAAGTGAAAAGGAACTAAAAAGCCTCTTGATGAAAGCGAAAGAAGAGAGTGAAAACGTTGGCTTAAAGCTCAACATTGAGAAAACGAAGATCATGGCATCTGGTCCCATCACTCCATGGGAAATAGATGGGGAAACAGTGGAAACAGTGTCAGACTTTATTTTTGGGGGCTCCAAAATCACTGCAGATGGTGATTGCAGCCATGAAATTAAAAGACACTTACTCCTTGGAAGAAAAGTTATGACCAACCTAGACAGTATATTCAAAAGCAGAGACATTACTTTACCAACAAAGATCTGTCTAGTCAAGGCTATGGTTTTTCCAGTGATCATGTATGGAGGTGAGAATTGGACTATGAAGAAAGCTGAGCACCGAAGAATTGATGCTTTTGAACTGTGGTGTTGAAGAAGACTCTTGAGAGTCCCTTGGACTGCAAGGAGATCCAACCAGTCCATTCTAAAGGAGATCAGTCCTGACTGTTCTTTGGAAGGAATGATGCTAAAGCTGAAACTCCAGTACTTTGGCCACCACATGTGAAGAGTTGACTCATTGGAAAAGACTCTGATGCTGGGAGGGATTGAGGGCAGGAGGAGAAGGGGACGACAGAGGATGAGATGGTTGGATGGCATCACTGACCCAACAGACATGAGTTTGAGTAAACTCCAGGAGTTGGTGATGGACAGGGAGGCCTGGCTTGCTGCGATTCATGGGGTCATAAACAGTCGGACACGACTGAGCGATTGAACTGAACTGAACTGAACTGAACTGAACTGAACTGAAATGCACTACCCATTAAGTAATACAATGTTATTTGAAAGTGGACTTAGATAAGTTGCAAATGTAACTAGCACACTAGATTAACTACTAATTTCTTTTTCAAGAAGGAAAATTGATAGCTGAGAAAAGAAAATGAAATAAAGTGAATGCTCAATGAAAACCAGGGAAGGCAGAAAAATAAAGATTAAAACAGAGACTGAAACAAACAAGAAGCAAAGCAAATAAAAAACAATTATAAACAACACAAATATTGGTCAAATTATATCAGTAATTAATTTTAAAGAAAATAGCCTAAATATAGTGAATGGAGACCCAGATGAGAAAGTCACAGTAAATTTAAGCAGAAATATTGTTGAGAAGTTGTTGTCTAGAGTAAATTTACTTATATAAAATCAAATAAATTGAGATGCAAAAAGTTACACCATGCTGACACTAACCAAATAAAGCAGGAATAATCACACTAATTTTCAAAAAAGCAGACTTTAAATCAAAGAAAATTATTGAGGATGTGAAGAAGCATTACATAATGATGTGTTCAGTTCAGTCACTTAGTTGTGTCTGACTTTTTGTGACCCCATGGACTACAGCATGCCGGGCCTCCCTGTCCATCACTAACTCCTGGAGTTCACTCAAACTCATGTCTGTTGGGTCAGTGATGCCATCCAACCATCTTATCCTTTGTCATCCCATTCTCCTCCTGCCTTCAATATTTCCCAGCATCAGGATCTTTTCAATGAGTTAGTTCTATGCATCAGGTGGCCAGAGTATTGGAGTTTCAGCTTCAACATCAGTCCTTCCAATGAATATTCAGGACTGATTTCCGTTAGGATGGACTGGTTGGCTCTCTTTGCAGTCCAAGGGACTCTCAAGAACTTCCTCCAACACCACAGTTCAAAAGCATCAATTCTTTGACACTCAGCTTTCTGTATAGTCCAACTCTCACATCAATACATGACTACTGGAAAAACAATAGCTTTGACCAGACAGAACTTGGTTGGCAAAGTAATGTCTCTGCTTTTTAATATGCTGTCTAGGTTGATCATAACTTTTCTTCCTAAGAGCAAGCATTTTTTAATTTCGTGGCTGCAATCACCATCTGTAGTGATTTTGGAGCCCCCAAAAATAAACCTCTCATTATTTCCATTGGTACCCCATCTATTTCCCATGGAGTGATGGGACCAGATATCATGATCTTAGTTTTCTGAATGTTGAGCTTTAAGCCAACTTTTTCACTCTCCTCTTTCACTTTCATCAAGAGGCTCTTTAGTTCTTTCTGCCCTAAGGGTGGTGTTATCTCATATCTGAGGTTATTTCTCCCTGCAATCTTGATTCCAGCTTGTGCTTCACCCAAGCCAGTGTTTCTCAGGATGTACTCTGCATATAAGTTAAATAAGCACGGTGACAATATAAAGCCTTGATGTACTCCTTTTCCTATTTGGAATCAGTCTGTTATTCCATGTCCAGTTCTAACTGTTGCTTCCTGACCTGCATACAGATTTCTCAAGAGGCTGTATCAGGTGGTCTGGCATTCCCATCTTTTTAAGTATTTCCCACTGTTTGTTATGATCCACACAGTCAAAGGCTTTGGCATAATCAGTAAAGTAGATTTTTTTTTCCTTTTTTCTTGAACTCTCTTGCTTTTTCAATGATCGAATGGACGTTGGCAATTTGATCTCTGGTTCCTCTGCCTTTTCTAAATCCAGCTTGAACATCTGGAAGTTCACGGTTCACATACTGATAGAAGGGGTCAGTTTTAAAAAACATATAATAAGTAATGTATGTATATCTAATAACAGAGAATTAACTTGAGATGAGAAATGACAGAATTTCAAGAAGAAATAGAAAAGTCTATGATTATTTTGGAAATTTCATTATCACTCCATATGAAAAGAGCCAGTAGGCAGAAAAATCAATAAGTGAATTGAACAGTCATTATTCATCTGAACTTAATTGACATTTATGGAATAATTCTGCTAACAACAGCTGAATCAAAATTTCTCAATGTTACATGAAAGATTCATCAAGGGAGGCCACATTCTAGGCCATAAAACACACTTTAATCAATTTATAAGACTATAGAGAATGTATTTAAACCATAATGAGATTAATTTAAATTCTCAAAAATTAAGTTAATTTAAAAACATTTCAGCTAGAAATCAATGAGATATATCTGAAAAATCTCCAAATGCTTATAGACTAAACAGGACACTTTTTTTTTTTTAATTTTTTTATTTTATTTTATTTTTTTTAATTTTAAAATCTTTAATTCTTACATGTGTTCCCAAACATGAACCCCCCTCCCACCTCCCTCCCCATAACATCTCTGTGGGTCCTCCCCATGCACCAGCCCCAAGCATGCTGTATGCTGCGTCAGACATAGACTGGTGATTCAATTCTTACATGATAGTATACATGATAGAATGCCATTCTCCCAAATCATCCCACCCTCTCCCTCTCCCTCTGAGTCCAAAAGTCCGTTATACACAGCTGTGTCTTTTTTCCTGTCTTGCATACAGGGTCGTCCTTGCCATCTTTCTAAATTCCATATATATGTGTTAGTATACTGTATTGGTGTTTTTCTTTCCGGCTTACTTCACTCTGTATAATCGGCTCCAGTTTCATCCATCTCATCAGAACTGATTCAAATGAATTCTTTGTAACGGCTGAGTAATACTCCATTGTGTATATGTACCACAGCTTTCTTATCCATTCATCTGCTGATGGACATCTAGGTTGTTTCCATGTCCTGGTTATCATAAACAGTGCTGCGATGAACATTGGGGTACATGTGTCTCTTTCAATTCTGGTTTCCTCGGTGTGTATGCCCAGCAGTGGGATTGCTGGGTCATAAGGGAGTTCTATTTGCAATTTTTTAAGGAATCTCCACACTGTTCTCCATAGTGGCTATACTAGTTTGCATTCCCACCAACAGTGTAGGAAGGTTCCCTTTTCTCCACACCCTCTCCAGCATTTATTGCTTGCAGATTTTTGGATCACAGCCATTCTGACTGGTGTGAAGTGGTACCTCATTGTGGTTTTGATTTGCATTTCTCTAATGAGTGATGTTGAGCATCTTTTCATGTGTTTGTTAGCCATCCGTATGTCTTCTTTGGAGAAATGTCTATTTAGTTCTTTGGCCCATTTTTTGATTGGGTCATTTATTTTTCTGGAATTGAGCTGCAGGAGTTGCTTGTATATTTTTGAGATTAGTTGTTTGTCAGTTGCTTCATTTGCTGTTATTTTCTCCCATTCAGAAGGCTGTCTTTTCACCTTGCTTATATTTTCCTTTGTTGTGCAGAAGCTTTTAATTTTAATTAGATCCCAATTGTTTATTTTTGCTTTTATTTCCAGAATTCTGGGAGGTGGATCATAGAGGATCCTGCTGTGATTTATGTCTGAGAGTGTTTTGCCTATGTTCTCCTCTAGGAGTTTTATAGTTTCTGGTCTTACATTTAGATCTTTAATCCATTTTGAGTTTATTTTTGTGTGTGGTGTTAGAAAGTGATCTAGTTTCATTCTTTTACAAATGGTTGACCAGTTTTCCCAGGACCACTTGTTAAAGAGATTGTCTTTACTCCATTGTATATTCTTGCCTCCTTTGTCGAAGGTAAGGTGTCCATAGGTGTGTGGATTTATCTCTGGGCTTTCTATTTTGTTCCATTGATCTATATTTCTGTCTTTGTGCCAGTACCATACTGTTTTGATGACTGTGGCTTTGTAGTAGAGCCTGAAGTCAGGCAAGTTGATTCCTCCAGTTCCATTCTTCTTTCTCAAGATTGCTTTGGCAATTCGAGGTTTTTTGTATTTCCATACAAATCTTGAAATTATTTGTTCTAGTTCTGTGAAAAATATGGCTGGTAGCTTGATAGGGATAGCATTGAATTTGTAAATTGCTTTGGGTAGTATACTCATTTTCACTATATTGATTCTTCCGATCCATGAACATGGTATATTTCTCCATCTATTAGTGTCCTCTTTGATTTCTTTCATCAGTGTTTTATAGTTTTCTATATATAGGTCTTTAGTTTCTTTGGGTAGATATATTCCTAAGTATTTTATTCTTTTCGTTGCAATGGTGAATGGAATTGTTTCCTTAATTTCTTTTTCTACTTTCTCATTATTAGTGTATAGGAATGCAAGGGATTTCTGTGTGTTGATTTTATATCCTGCAACTTTATTATATTCATTGATGAGCTCTAGTAATTTTCTGGTGGAGTCTTTAGGGTTTTCCATGTAGAGGATCATGTCATCTGCAAACAGTGAGAGTTTTGCTTCTTCTTTTCCAATCTGGATTCCTTTTATTTCTTTTTCTGCTCTGATTGCTGTGGCCAAAACTTCCAGAACTATGTTGAATAGTAGCGGTGAAAGTGGACACCCTTGTCTTGTTTCTGACTTTAGGGGAAATGCTTTCAATTTTTCACCATTGAGGATAATGTTTGCTGTGGGTTTGTCATATATAGCTTTTATTATGTTGAGGTATGTTCCTTCTATTCCTGCTTTCTGGAGAGTTTTTATCATAAATGGATGTTGAATTTTGCCAAAGGCCTTTTCTGCATCTATTGAGATAATCATATGGTTTTTATTTTTCAATTTGTTAATGTGGTGAATTACATTAATTGATTTGTGGATATTGAAGAATCCTTGCATCCCTGGGATAAAGCCCACTTGGTCATGGTGTATGATCTTTTTAATGTGTTGTTGGATTCTGATTGCTAGAAAGGGGAAATCAACAATAACACAATAATAGTGGGAGACTTTAATACCCCACTCACACCTATGGACAGATCAACTAAACAGAAAATTAACAAAGAAACGCAAACTTTAAATGATACATTAGACCAATTAGACCTAATTGATATCTATAGGACATTTCACCCCAAAACAATGAATTTCACCTTTTTTTCAAGTGCTCATGGAACCTTCTCCAGGATAGATCATATCCTGGGCCATGAATCTAAACTTGATAAATTCAAAAAAATCGAAATCATTCCAAGCATCTTTTCTGACCATAATGCATTAAGATTAGATCTCAATTACAGGAGAAAAACTACTAAAAATTCCAACATATGGAGGTTGAACAACACACTTCTGAATAACCAACAAATCACAGAAGAAATCAAAAAAGAAATCAAAATATGCATAGAAACTAATGAAAATGAAAACACAACAACCCAAAACCTGTGGGACACTATAAAAGCAGTGCTAAGAGGTAAGTTCATAGCAACACAGGCATACCTCAAGAAACAAGAAAAAAGTCAAATAAATAACCTAACTCTACAACTAAAGCAACTAGAAAAGGAAGAATTGGAGAACCCCAGAGTTAGTAGAAGGAAAGAAATCTTAAAAATTAGGGCAGAAATAAATGCTAAAGAAACAAAAGAGACCATAGCAAAAATCAACAAGGCCAAAAGCTGGTTCTTTGAAAGGATAAATAAAATTGACAAACCACTAGCCAGACTCATCAAGAAGCAAAGAGAGAAAAATCAAATCAATAAAATTAGAAATGAAAATGGAGAGATCACAACAGACAACACAGAAATACAAAGGATCATAAGAGACTACTATCAGCAGTTGTATGCCAATAAAATGGACAACGTGGAAGAAATGGACATATTCTTAGAAAAGTACAATTTTCCAAAACTGAACCAGGAAGAAATAGAAAATCTTAACAGACCCATCACAAGCATGGAAATTGAAACTGTAATCAGAAATCTTCCAGCAAACAAAAACCCAGGTCCAGACGGCTTCACAGCTGAATTCTACCAAAAATTTCGAGAAGAGCTAACACCTATCCTACTCAAACTCTTCCAGAAAATTGCAGAGGAAGGTAAACTTCCAAACTCATTCTATGAGGCCACCATCACCCTAATACCAAAACCTGACAAAGATGTCACAAAAAAAGAAAACTACAGGCCAATATCACTGATGAACATAGATGCAAAAATCCTCAACAGGACACTTTTAAATACCACATAATTCAAAAAGAAATCTCAAGAGGAGCTTTAAAAATATCTTGCATTAAATGAAAACAGAAATACAACTTATCAAAAATTTGCACATGCCTAGAGAAAAAAGTTGTTGTATTTATATATTTAAAGAGAAAACATAGATAAATCAAAAATTTAAATTTCCACTGGAGGAAAGTAGAGTAAGAAAGGCAATATATATTAAAAAACAGCAGAGAAATAAAGCAGAAATCAATAAAATTAAAAAAAATTGGAGAGATGGGAGGAGAGGTTGAGATGTATGGAAAGAGTTACATGGAAACTTACACTGCCATATGTAAAATAGATAGCCAATGGGAATTTGCTGTATGGTTCAGGAAGCTCAAACAAGGACTCTGTATCAACCTTCAGAGGGGTGGGATGGGGAGGGAGATTCAAAAAGGAATGGCTATACGTATACCTATGACTTATTTATCTTGAGGTTTGACCAAAAACACCAACATTCCGTAAAGCAATTATCCTTCAATAAAAAATAAATTAATTTAAAATATACAATCAAGAGGAAACCAGTGATACAGAAGATGATTCTTTGGAAAGATCAATAAAACTCTATGTTCACAAATTTGATAACCTACATAACAGATAAATTATTTTAAAGACAAAAATAGCTATATCTTCACACAAGGAGACATGTAAATAGGCATATTTTAATTAAATTGACAGAAATTACTGAAACTTATAATGATACCTCTACAAAAATCATTCCCATAGTTTCAACAGTAAATTCTAGCAAACATTTGAGAAAGAAATTATTTTCCTTCTCTTCAATTTCTTTCACTAGATATAAGCATAGAGGATGCTTTCTAACTCATTCTGAGGCAAAAATTACACTAATACCAAAGCAAAATGAAGTCATTATAAAAAGATGACTACACAACAATATCTCTCCTTAACATTAATATAAAATCTTAATTAAGATATTATATATATATAAAAGAATTAAAAACTGCAAGTAAATGGGATTTATTTATGGTATACAAGGTTGATTCAACATTGGAATTCAGTTAGTGTGGTCCACCACTTGATTAGCTTAAAGAAGAATGATCATATGATTACATCAATAAATTCAGGAAGGAAAAAAATAACTGATGAAACCCAACATTTTTAAAACTATCAGAATACTAGAAATAAAAAGAAATGTCCTCATCTTGATAAAGAATATAACAAAAGATTTGTAGTTGACCTCATAGGTTATGGCGAGAAACTGGGTCCTTTCCCTTTAAGATGAGAAAATAAGGCAAAATGCCTCACTTCACCTTCTGTTCAGTACTGTCTTGGGAATTCTAGTTAATGCAATAGAGCCAGAAAAGGAAGTCAAGCTATACAGATTGAGAAGAAAAATAAATAAATAAAAGTGGTTTTGTTAAAAAATGATCTGATCGTCTTTGTAGAAAACTCAAATAATTGATAAACAATGAACAAAATCAAAAACTTCTGGAACCAATAAATCAAAGTATCAACATTATTGACTATAAGGTTATCATTTAAAGGTCAATTTTTTTCCTATGTACCAGCAATAAACAATTAGAACTTGAAATTAAAAACACTAAATAAGATAAAAATGCATAGGCATAAATCTAATAAAATAAATACAATATCAGTTCAGTTCAGTTCAGCCACTCAGTTGTCTGACTCTTTGCCACCCCATGGACTGCAAAACGCCAGGCTGCCCTGTCCACCACCAACTCCCAGAGCTTGCTCAAACTCATGTCCATTGAGTTGGTGATGCCATACAACCATCTTATTCTCTGTCGTCCCCTTCTCCTCCTGCCTTCAATCTTTCCCAGCATCAGGGTCTTTTCAAATGAGCCAGCTCCTCACATAAGGTGGCCAAAGTATTGGAGTTTCAGCTTCAGCATCAGTCCTTCCAGTAACTATTCAGGACTGATTTCTTTTAGGATGGACTGGCTGGATCTCCTTGCAGTCCAAGGGACTCTCATGAGTCTTCTCTAGCACCATAGTTCAAAAGCATCAATTTTTTGGTGCTCAGCTTTCTTCACAGTCCAACTCTCACATCCACACATGACTACTGGAATACAATATATATATGGAGAAAATTTATAATGGACCAATGGAAAAAGAAAACAGATATGCAAATGGGGTGATATTCCTTGTTTGTGGGTAAGAAGGCTGATTATTGTTAGCTTGTCAGTTCTTCTCATCTTGACCTATAGATTCAATGTTGTCCAGATCATATTCCCAGAAAGTTATTTTATGAATATTTATACACTGATTCTAAAGATTTTGGGGACTAGAAAAATGCCTACAATTTCTGACAGGTACTGAAAAGAAAGAATAAGCCTGACACTGAAACTGTGACACTGCTCAACTTCACGACTCATATAAAACTACAAAAGTCAAGAGAGTTCAGTGTTGGTAAAAAAATTGACAGACAGATCAATGAAACAGAATAGAAAGCAAATATATAGATCTACAGGAATACAGTCAATTTATCATCGATAAAAAAAGCAAAGACCTGTCAATGTTGAAGTCTTTTCAATAAATGCCAGAATAATTAAATAACTGTATGTATAATGCATGTATCTAGACACAGACCTTACACATTTCACAAAATTTAACTCAAGGTAGTTTATACTAAATATGCAACACTATAAAACTTCTATAATACAATATGGAATGTAACATAGAATATTGATATGACCATGGATGTAGTGATTTCTAGACACAACACCAAAAGTGTGATTCCTGAAAGAAAAAGCTATCATTAAAATATTTAAAGAAGCTATGCATAGCAATAGATATTATTAAATGGGTCAAAATTCAAGTCACAGACTGAGAGAAACTATTAGAAAAACATATTTGATAAAGGACTTGTATCTATATGTACACAAAGATCTCAAAACTCAACAAGAAAAGTAAACCCATTTTAAAAAAAAGGATAAAACATATGGATAAGCATCTCATCAAAGATGAAATAAAAATGGAAAACAAATCTATGAAAAGCCATTATGTTATTAGGAATTTGCAAATTAATACCATGACATGTGAATATGCACTTATTAGAATAAAAAAAATAAAAATAAAAAAAGCTGACAGTGCCAAATGTTGATGAGGAAATGTGTTTGTTGCTTGTGGGAATGTAAAATGATACCTCCACTTTGGAAGACAATTTGGTAGTTTTTAAAAAAAATCTCGGCCTAACCATACAATGCATTTCCCAGGTGAAATTCAGTGGTAAAGAATCCACCTGCAAATGCAGGAGACATGGATTTGATACCTGATCTGGGAAGAGCCCCTGGAGAATGAAATGGTAACCCACTCCAGTATTCTTGCCTGGAAATCCCCATGAACAGAGGAGCCTATCATTCTGTAGTCCAAGGATCACAAAGAATCAGGCACGACTGTGCAATTGAACAACAGCAACAATCATATAATATAGCAATTGTATCTACCCAATAGAACAGATAAATTATGTTCACACAAGAACCTTCACATGAATGTTTACAGCATTCACAATTGCTAAAAACTGGTAGAATCCAAAATGTCTTTCAATAGATAAACAGAAAATCAAATTGTGTACAATGGAGTATCATTTGGTGATAAAAATAAATAAAATATCATGCTAGGAAAAGATGTAGAGGAAATTTAAATGCATATTACTTAGTGAAAGTAGCTAGTCTTAAAAAGCTATATACTGTATGATTTCAATCTTAATTTTTTTTAAGTCAAAGTTATACAGACAGTAAAAAGATCAGTGGTTCATATGGGATTAGGGAAACAGAAAAGTGATGAATTTGTAAAGTTTAGGAGATATTTAGCGTGTCGTAAATATGGTTTTGTAATAATGCATCTGTCAAAACTAGACAGAGTTTATGAGAACTGTACAACACAAAGAGTGAATCTTAATGTAAATAACAGACTTTAGATATTATTAATGTATCAATATTGGTTTGTTAATTATAACAAAGGTACCACACTAATGAAAGATGAGAATAATAGAGAAAATTGCATGCTGAAGCTGGGAGTGGAGGTGGGCAGGGAGGATACAAGGAACTCTGTACTATCCAGTTTTTCCTTAAACCTAAGACTACACTAAAAATAAAGTTTGCTAATTATTTTAAAAAATAAGTTTAAAGTGAACAAAGTTTTGGAATCATATTTTGTTTTTTTTTAAATAAAAAATACAGAAGTATAACATATTACCATTAAAATTGAAATTTATTTGAAGAGTTAAAAAAATCACTGAATTGGGCATTGACAAACAATTAAAGAATTTAAGAGTAGGTAGAGATGTCGGTAGATGTCTAAGAGAAGGTAGAGATTGTCAACATTCACTGGATCACTGAAAAAGCAAGAGAGTTCCAGAAAATATCTACTTCTACTTTATTGACTATGCCAAGGCCTTTGACTGTGTGGATCATAACAAACTGTGGAAAATTCTGAAAGAGATGGAAATACCAGACCACCTGACCTGTTGAGAAATTTGTGTGCAGGTCAGGAAGAAACAGTTAGAACTGGACATGGAACAACAGACTGATTTCAAATAGGAAAAGGAGTACGTCAAGGCTGTATATTGTCACCATGCTTATTCAACTTGTATGCAGAGTACATCCTGAGAAAAGTTGGGGTAGATGAAGCACAAGCTGGAATCAAGATTGCTGGGAGAAATATCAATAACCTCAATATGAGATGACACAACCCTTAGGGCAGAAAGTGAAAAACTAAAGAGCCTCTTGATGAAAGTGAAAGAGGAGAGTGAAAAAGTTGGCTTAAAGCTCAACATTCAGAAAACTAATATCATAGCATCTGGTCCTGTCACTTCATGGCAAATAGATGGAGAAACAGTGGAACCAGTGGCAGACTTTATTTTTTTGGACTTCAAAATCACTGCAGATGGTGACTGCAGCCATGAAATAAAAAGACGCTTACTCCTTGGAAGAAAAGTTATGACAAACCTAGACGGCAGATTAAGAAGCAGAGACGTTACTTTGCCAACAAAGGTCCATATAGTCAAGGCTATAGTTTTTCCAGTAATCATGTATGGATGTGATAGTTGGACTATAAAGAAAGCTGAGTGCTGAAGAATTGATGCTTTTGAACTGTGGTGTTGGAGAAGACTCTTGAGAGTCCCCTGGACTGCAAGGAGATCCAACCAGTTCATCCTAAAGGAAATCAGCCCTGAATGTTCATTGGAAGGACTGATGTTGCAGCTGAAACTCCAATACTTTGGCCACCTTATGTGAGGAGCTGGCTCATTTGAAAAGACCCTGATGCTGGGAAAGATTGAAGGCAGGAGGAGAAAGGGACGACAAAGGATGAGATGGTTGTATGGCATCACCAACTCAATGGACTTGAGTTTGAGTAAACTCCAGGAGTTGGCGATGGACAGGGAGGTCTGATGTGCTGTAGTCCATGGGGTCGCAGAGTCGTACCTGACTGAGTGACTGAAATGAACTGAACTGAACTGAGAGATGTTGAAAATTGTGTTTTCTATCCTACACTCTCATTCTAGAGATGAAGAAACATCCTTTTTCTTTGCCATAAGAGTTCCTATTTCAGAAAGAAAAAGTGAAGGCAATTTCAATCACAAAAGAGACCCCAACCTGACAATGTTACAATGTGATGGCTACAAACATGTTCTTAATTTTATTAAAAATCACGGTATATATTTACCTTTTCTGAGATCTTATCAGATATGCATGAGGTATGATAAATTTTCTAAAGAGCAAAATGATAAATATTGATCTTTTGTTGAGGACTGCCATTATATGCTGCAAGGATGTATGTATGCTAAGTTGCTTCAGCTGTGTCTGACTCTGCAACCCAATGGACTGTAGCCTGCTGGGCTCCTCTGTCAATGGGATTCTACAAACACAAATACTGGAGTGGGTTGCCGTGCTCTCCTCCAGCTTTTGCTTCATATTTATGCACAGTTTCATAACAACTTCAATTTGAACTGGACTGTCTTCTCCTTAAATTATCCTAGAATACATGTCGGGGTTAATATAGCTGGTTACAAATAAATTCCCTCCCTTCACATTAGAAATGTGTATTCATATTTTACAGTTGAATGAGTATCTGTGAAGATAATACATGTAGAATGCATGTACTCAATTCTATACATTTGACCTCACAATCACCCTACAATCACCCTATGGTTTAGGTATCTATTTGTCATGTGGGAAATGAAGGCTAAGTGAGATTAAGCAATTTGCTCAATATTATTGCCTTAAAGAACAACACACAATGTGAGAGCTGTGAATTTGTTTTATTCAGGGACTTATTGAGGGCTATAGCCTGGGAGATAGCCCCTCAGTAGTTCTGACAGAACTGCTCCAGACAGGTAGGGGAGAAGCCAGTTTCTATTACACATGATTTTTTTTTTTTTTTTTTTTTTTGAGGGGGCTATCACATAAAGCAGTTAAGCTCACATCTTGGTAAATCACAAGGAGTAGATATCTCAAATTAAGGATTTTAGTGTTTTTTGATGCATGGGAATGAAATTGGGGTTACTGAAATTCTTTATGAGACATGCATCTAAATATCTAAGGATCTGTTTATCCCAAGCACAGAGTGCTGCATCCTGTTTTTAACCCTTAAATCTTCTCAGAATGTACTGTTGATGGGCAATTGAAATGGGTTATGACTTTATCCCTGTAGCACTGAGTGGTGAGAAATGCTCAGTTTTTCTTTATTCACAAGATTACTTATCTGGTGGAGAAGCTAAGATCCAAAATTAGTTATGGAAAATTTCTTCAATTATATTCTCTTATTATATGTGTCATCAACAAATAGTTTTACTCAAGTTTTATGCTATTTGGAGTCTCTGTATCTCAAATACAAATGAAAATAATAATGAAAAAATAATGACCTCTATTTTTATCTCTTCCCATATGATTGTTGAAAGTTTGAGAAAATCTATACAATCATAATTTCAGAATAAAACTCATGACCACAAGTATATCATTATTCTTTTTATTATTTATAATAAATAATGAAATAATATTAATATGTAGGAGTTATTATTCAAAAATTACAAAGCCTTTATTCTGATCTTAATTTTATATCATTCAAAAATCAGATAAAAGCAATTATTTGGTTCTGATCAAATTAATTAAAAACAAATTTCTCAAAATAAACTGCATAGTATCTAAAAGTAATGACGATTTTTTTTAATCTTTTAAAAATACATCCAGCACCTTAAATGAGAGCTGTAACTTTTCATTAAACAGCTGTAGTGTATATTTTAGACATTATATTTAACATAAGCTCAGAAAAACTCACTGTTTAATGAAGGCATGGAAGAAGCAAGGTAGAGTTATCTACTTATTTCTATGTCTTGGAATTCTAAATCTTAATTATTTGTTTCACTGTATAGATGCCAAATATTATCTGCTTACTCCTTTCAATTTTATTTTTTTATCTTATTTTGTTTTTAATTGAAGTATAGTCTATCTACAGTATGACAGATTTAATCAACATAGTGATTCAGTACTTTTATAGATTATACTCTATTGAAAGTTATTATACAATAATGCTTTTTCTTCTCTGTGTTGTGTAATATGTCCTTGTTGTTTATTTATGCTATGTATAGTAGTTTGTATCTCTTGATACCTCTATGTTGCTCCTCCCCTTTTCCCTGTTCCCATTGGTAAATAGTAGCTTGTGGTTTATATCTGTTTGTTTCTTTTTTGTTCTTGTTGTTATATTCACTAGCTTGTTTTAATATTTATATTTTACATATAACTGATAATTTACAACATAAATATTTGTCTTTCTCTGTCTTTTTTCACTAGGAATAATACCCTCAAGTTTTATCCATGTTGTTGAAAATAGGATTCCATTGTTTTTTATGGCTGAATAATATCCCATTGTGTGTGTACACTTGTATCTATATTTTTTATGCTATCAATTTATCTGTTGACTTATTGGCATATTTGTCATTATAAAATATGATCCAAGTATCTATCTCTATATCTATCACCTACTGATCTTTCTAGATATCACAGTTTTCTTTATCCATTCATTTGTTGATGGCTACTTAGGTTGCTTCCGTAATTTGGCTATTATAAATGATACTGCTATGAACATTGGGACATATGCACAGTAGTGAAATTGTTGGATCAGATTGTTTTTCTATTTTTAGATTTTGAAGAGCCTTTATACTGTTTTAGTAGTGGCTGTCCCAGTTTACACTCCCAACAACAGTGTACTAAGGTTCTCTTTTCTCCACATTCTTGACCACATTTGTTATTTGTGGTCTTTCTTGATGATAGCCATTCTAACAAGTATGAGGTAATATCTCACTGTGGTTTTGATGTTCATTTCTCTGATAATTAACTATGTTGAGCATTTTTTCATGTGCCTATCGGCCATTTGTATATCTTTGGAAAAGTGTTTACTCAGGTCTCTTGCTCATTTTTTTAGTCAGATTTTTTTTTTTTTTTGAGTTGTATGGATTGTAAATTTTGGTTAGTCACATCATTTGCCAGTATTTTTTCCCATCAGTAGGTTATTTTTTATTTTTATCGATGATTTCCTTTGCCATGCAAAAGGTTTTAACATTAATTAGGTTTTATTTGTTTCTCTTTCTGTTTTATTCCTGTCTGTTTATTGGAAAAGAAAGAGAGTTTTATATCCTTCTCTTAGCCCATTTGGACTGCTATAAGGGACATAGTCATAGATTGGGTAGATTATAAACAACAAAATTTTGTTTCTCACAGGTCCAGGCACTGGCCAGTTAAGTGTCTGACAAGAGTCTGTCCTAGAAACTCTCTTTGTCCTATATCTTTGGGTCACAAAAGAGACAAAGAACCTCTCTCAAGCCTTCTTTAAATAAGGGCACTAATTCCATTCATGAGTGCCCTACCCTTATGCATGACCTAGTCATCTCCATGAGCACTCACCTCCATATACTGACACACTGAGGATTAAGCTTTAACATATAGATTTGTAGAGGACACAGAAATTCAGACCATAGCAATCCTGACTTACTGTAAGTTTCCACTGGAATAAAGTATATGAAATACATCTATAAATTATAAAATATTTACACAGTATCCTGGTATATTCATCCTTTTGACATTCTTTTATCTTATTCACTCCTTTGGACAAATGATCTCATTGATAAACAGTTTATTATTATTAGCAACACAAGATGCAGCCCTAATCATCCTATGAAAATAGAATCGATTATTTCTGATTGAAAAAAAAGCAATGTTCTATTATCATATTTACATATGGTTATGTCAAAAGTGAGCCTTTAATCTCTGCTTTAAGAATAATTCTGCATATTCAAATGACAGATGTCTGCTTATGAGATGAACTTTAGATAGAATACTGTAATCGATGATATAAATAGATTTCTTAGATTTCCCATTAGTTGTTTATGGTAGGCAATTAATCACTAGTATACCTGATTAAAAGTATTGCCAAAACATCTGTTGTTAATAATAAAAATATATTTTTTAAAAATTTTAAAGTTATATAATTATTATTTCTACCAATGAAGGCATATATATTTGTTAGAGTCAATAAGAGTTATCAGAGAATATCACTAAGTCTCTTCTAACACATCAATTTTCTATTATTACCAAAATAAATTACCACAACTTAGTAGGCTGAAATGGTACATACTCATTGTCTTACACTCTGGAAGTCAGAAGTTTAAATTTTGTATCACTGGGCTATACTTAAGTGGTCAGTAGAGCTTTTCCCCTCTGGGGAGTCCAGGGAAAAATCTGTTTTCCTGCCTTTTCTAGCTTCTAGACACTGTCCATCTTCCTTGGCTCATGGCCCATCCTTCATCTTTAAAGCCAGCAGCATAAAGTCTCTGGGTTTTTCTCTTTCTGACTCTGACTGCCTTGCCTCCTTCTTACAAGAAACTTTCTGATTCTATCACTGGGTTCATCCAAATAATCCAGGATAATGTCCCCATCTCAAGCTCATTAACTTATTTATATCCTAAAAGTCCCTTTTGTCATATAAGATAATCTAATCACTGGTTCCAGGAATTAGGAAATCTTTGGGGACAATTATTCACTCTACACCATTTATTTAAGAGATTAAATTCAGGGTTGGGATGAATAAGTTTTCTTATAAGCCAAATTATAAATTAAAAATAATTAAATAACTATTTTGAACAAAAATTTGGCTTTGAAAAAACCTAATGTCTTTGCATTTTAAGAGCTTGAAATTATACATATGAAACAGAAATATTATAAATGCAAGGATAACAATCTGTTTATTAATGTTTTTCAAAATGTTTCTATTAAATTTTACTTTAAAACATATATCTTATCTTGCTATTGGAAATAAATGCATGTTGATAAAGTCTCCTATGTGTTGAAGCTTGAAAATAAAATAGCATTTAGTTATAAAAATAAACAGTCAAAAAGAAAAAGATACATGTTACACATTCAAGTGTGATAACAAAGACTAATTTTTAAAAAGCATTAATCTCCAAAGATTGTTATCATTATTTTATTTTTAATTGTAAAATAGAATGCAGAGGAGAGATTCCAAATATTTTGGAAACAGTAAGACTCATAAAGTTCACAGATCCAATGTTTCTGGCATGACAAAATAAATATAGTTCAATAATTTGTGCTCCTCTAAACTACTGTTCATTCTTGATGAGCCACGAAAATCAGCAGTGGGTCTGGAATTAAACCCTGATTCAGTCTTATGATCTGTTCTGATGGTCAAGATGAGAAAGAAGTTAGATTCTGCAAACTACAAACTGAGGAATTTTATAGCCATTCTGCACAAGATTATAGAAGCTAAAAATGAACTCATTATTTTTTGACACATAGAAGGAAAAAAAAAAAACAAAACAAGCACTAAGTCCCAGGATAGAAACTGAAATTAGTGCCTTTGGAACAGAATGTTAGACTAGATCTATGTTAATGTGAAGTGAATTTCTAATTGCACATAGTAGTATACTGCTCCTAAAATGTCCATCAATTAACAGGTATTGGTCTGTATAAAAAATCTGTTGGTAAGCTATTTAAAGCTTGATTTTATTTGCATGAAATATGAAAAATTGACAAATCCATAAAGACAGCAGATTGTGGTTGCCAGAATGCAGGAGGGTATGGGGATAAGAAGGTATGAGGTTTCCTTCTGGGGTGATAAAAACTACTCACACTAGATAGAGGTTGTACACTTGATCTTAGGCCAAAGGCTGAGAAGCAATACAGTTGTTGTACAACATTCTGAATATCCTTAATGCCACTGTACACTTTAAAATGATTAAAATAGCAAATTTTATGTTGTGTTTTTTACCACAATAGAATGGCTTCCCGGTTGGCTCAGAGGTAAAGAATTTGCCTGCCAATGCAAGAGACATGTGTTTGATCTCTGGTCTGGAAAGATTCCCTGGAGAAGGAAACTGCAACCCACTCTAGTATTCTTGCCTGGAAATCCTCATGGACAGAGGAACCTGCTGGGCTACAGTCCATGGGGTCACAAAGAGTCAGACATGACTGAACGACTAAACAACAGCAACCACAATACAAAATATTAGATGCAGTGACTAAGGATAAATGCTAGGAAACCTGCATTTTGAACTTGCACATTAGGAGCTTTCAAAATGCACCTACCTTTGTGAATTACTACTGCAATATCTAATTCTGAGAGTTAATCTACACTTTAGATAAAATTATAGAAGTTGTTCTGGTTGTCTAATGCTATACATTAATACAAGCCACCCCCAAACTGATTAAGACTACAGCAAACTTGTGTTTTCCTCATGGTTTCTGGGCATTGGACCCATCTGACAGTTCTTGTTTCCAAGTCTCTCTTGTTTTTGCAATTAGAAGGTTGTTGGGGTGGGGGTTTCAGAGCAACAGAGCATCATTTTCCTCACACAACTAGCAAAAAAACGTACTGAAGCATTCAAAGGAGGTGGGGTAGGGAATAGATTTCAGCTGTCTACAAAATGCTGGTGCCAAGGGAAATGATATGGCAACCATATTTGGAAAATACAATCCAGCCTAAAGGAGATCAGTACTGAGTATTTGGACTGATGTTGAAGCTGAAACTCCAGCACTTGGGCCACCTGATGCGATGAGCTGATTCATTTGAGAAGACCCTGATGCTGGGAAAGGTTGAGGGCAGGAGGAGAAGTGGATGACAGAGGATGAGATGGTTGGATGGCATCACTGACTCAATGGACATGAGTTTGGATAGGCTCCAGGAGTTGGCTGATGGACAGGGAGGCCTGGCCTGCTGCAGTTCACGGGGTCACAAAGAGTGGGACATGGTTGAGTGACTGAACTGAACTGAAATAAACCTATATCAGGGCTTTCCTAGTGGCTCAAAGGTAAAGAATCCTCCTGCCATAGAGAAGACATGGGTTCGATCCCTGGTCGGAAAGATCTCCTAGAAGAGGACGTGGCAACCCACTCCAGTATTCTTGCCTGGAGAATCCCATGGATAGAGGAGCCTGGCAGGCTACTGTCCATAGGGTCGCAAAGAGCTGGTCATGACTTAGCACGTGCATGAACTTATATCGATGACTAACATTATTCATCTGAATTTGAAAAATGTTTTAACAACAATGCATTTACATAAAATATATAATACATATGTCATCATTTTTCATAAAACCACCATTAGAGATATATTACATATTATAGCCGTTACAGGAAATATATGAGGAAAATGGTAATTTTAAAAGTTCAGGCATTTGTCTAAACTTACATAGATAAAGAGTTATTCTAGATATCCTGACTCCCAAAACTAATGCCCTTATATTATATTGTGCTGCAGAATATGCAGATGATCAAATTACAACCCAGAAAGGTTAAACTGAATAACAAAATTCACAGAGCACGTTAGTGTCAGGCATAGAACCTGGTCTGCCTTATGTATTCTTTAGTTCCATTTATACTTTCCTTAGCACTAAAATAGAAATTTATAAAAATCTTGTAGCAGAGGAAGAAAGAACTTGAAAAATCTGTAGCTTGTAACAGAAATTCAGTCACCTCTATTTTATGAAGTAGTCCTCTGATGAATGTTTTTAAACTAATATTCCATATTGATAAAACAGACATCAGAACACAACAAACAACATATAGCTCTTTCTTGAAGCCCTTCCATTTAGAGAGTCTGGATCATAATATTAACTGACATAAGCTACTTAGTAATCCTAAGAAATTTGCTTTTAATAAATATTGTTTGAAACAATTTTAAAATCACTATCAACTTTTCTTACATAATAAAGAGTTAGCCATTTAAAAGCCAACATCATATATAATTTGTGAACCACCGCACCTACTATCATCATTATTGAAATTACAGAAGGTGCTGAGCATTTGATTTTCCTTTCACTTTTTTGTTTGATATTTGCACCCTTTCCAGTCCTCAAAACCAGAGTATTTATAAAACACACACACACACACACACACAATAAAACCTGTATTCTCTGTAGGATACATCATGTTTCTCTTGCAATCTCTGAGCACACTGACTAGAAAGTATTTTAAGAAATCAGTCTCCAGACATACTCTGTATGGATTTTTTTATGTTCGACACTGATATAATATAAAATCTGACTCAATGTTTTAAAGTTTGCTAAAAATAGAGGCATATGACTCTTTTTGAAAGTGTGGTACAATTTAGGAAGAGAACATAGTACAAACTGTACTAGCTGTAACTTTGCCTTACAAATGTCTTTTTTTTTTTTCTTTTTTTGCTTTGCTTTGGTTATATACTTAAATGAAAGTTGGGATATTACAGAGAACCTTAAGAATCAGAATAGTGTCATAAAACAAGAAGCTGGAAATCCTATTCCACACCAGAGTCGGATAAATTGTGACACATTCTTGAATCTTTAGTTATTTTCTTCATCATTCCTTTCTTTATATGGTATCATATCCAGAAAAAATATCTGATCTCAGGCTCATCCGAGGTCAAACAAGATGGCTCAAAATCTTCGGTTAGTCTTATATCATGGGTACATGTGTGTGTGCTCAGTCATGCCCAGACTCTCTGTGACTCCAAGGACTGTAGTCCACCAGGCTCCTCTACCCATATGATTTTCCAGGCAGTATTGGATTAGGTTGCCATTTCCTCCTCTAGGGGATCTTCCTGAACCAGGAACTGAACCTGTGTCTCCAGATTTACAGGCAAATTCTTTACCACGGAGCCATCTGGAAAGTCCCTATATTTGGGTATCAATTCTCAAAATAAAGCAGGTCACCTTCTACAGGCAGAGCCATTTCCTCTATGATAAATGAGTTACTCAAGTCACCATTTCCATATTATTTATAGTCCCTATTGTGAACACCTAAATTATAATCTTAGTCTCAAGAAACAAAGGACTCTATCACAACAAGAATGAATAGTTCAGGCTTATGTCAAGTTGGTATCAACTTAATATCATGTCTTCCCAACAATAGCACATCCAAAAGAACAATACAGTGTCCTAGAGAAAAATGAGGAAAGAGCCAAGATTTTAATCCAGTGTCTGACTTGGGGCTATTTATTTCTAAATGCTCAGTACCCACCCCTTTATGGAATGGGTATAGTACATGAGTTGTATGGCTATAGTAAACTATTGCCTCTATAGTACTTTTTCATTGTTCTCCTGTATTTAAGTACTCAAGTGTTATTTTTACTTTCTTATTCTGTTATGAATCAAGTAACTAGAATTTAGTGGTAACCTCAAAATACAATGCTTCTTCAAACAAACTTAAATTCAGTTTAGGAGGAGGGAGAGGATGAGATGTATGGAGAGAGTAACATGGAAACTTATACTACCATATGTAAAATAGACAGTCATGAGAATTTGCTTTATGACTCAGGGAACTCAAGCAGGGGCTCTGTGACAATCTAGAAGGATGGGATGGGAAAGGAGTTTCAGGAGTGAGAGGACATAGGTGTACCTATGGCTGATTCTTGTTGATGTTTGACAGAAAACCACAAAATTCTGTAAGGCAATTATCCTTCAATTAAAAAAATAAATAAAGAGGCAAAATAATTATGAAAGTTTCCATTATGAGGTTTTTCATGAACAATGCATTATTCTCTTTCTTCAAATGCATATTCTTCCTAATGCATATTCTCTTCCTTCAAATATGAATCTTATGAAAAATTGCCAGTTACTTTACATAAAAGAGCAGGAGCCCAAATATTCTTTTCTAAAATTTCATGTTAATCTGAGTTTATATATTTTAGATGTAAGGAGAAGCCATTTTCTAAACAAATAGATCTATTTGCAATGTAATAAAAAAATCAGTTTTTTTTTAGTATTCCAAAGATTCAAAGAGAAAATAAAGATAGGATTTTGTCCTTGCAATTTCCACAGTCATTGCTCCTATTTGTCATAAATAGAGCCAGAATTAAGCATAGACAGTTAAGATGTTTTGGAACCTTATATCAAACCCACCCTTTCCATTGCTCACACTTTGATATGGGAGACAGTGTAGTCTTTGTTTTGTAGAGTAGCCATCTATTTGAATCTTATGCATTTCAAATTTAGAATCTCATTAATATCAATATATTATAAATATATCCTATATCATTATTGCAACCACATTTTAATTGGAAAGAATACCATATTTCTTTGAAATTCATTGCCATTTACTATTGTTTCAAAACATAAATGCATTTTTATAATGTTGCTCCAAACTGAGACCAAATTCTAGCTAATATCCATTAAGACCTTGTTTACTCTGCACATTCATTATGATTTATTTTCATGAGATTTTTTTACCTTGATTGTAAGCATCAACAAACCAAATTAATTGCTGATTTTGAGTTTCTTATGTTTTCCTATTTTTAAGCTAACAATTTTTAAGAAGACAAAATCACTTAATTAGTGCTTAGTGTGGTGAGCAAAAATCTATCATAAGTTAATTAATGAGCACAGGGAAGTTTATACTGTTTTCTTATTTTGGAGCCTTAAATATTGCTTAACATGTAAATATCTTAAATAAAACATGTATATTTCAAAATATGATTATACAAATGAATTATAAAAAATAATATTTTAGCAACATCTAATCGTCTTTCTCTAATATGAACAATAGTCGCTTTAGAATCTTATCATAGCCATAAAAACAAATGAATAAAAATGTATTTTAATGCACACACATAATTACGTGATCTTGCAGCATCATTTTAGGACAGTTTGTTACTCCTTTCCTTAAATATTGTTTGCATCCGATTTCTTTTTGAGATACCATTCTCTCAGTTTTCTCTACTTCATCATTTCTTTTGGTTTTCATGGTTGGCTCTTTTTGTCTCTATTTAAAAATTACAT
Source organism: Budorcas taxicolor (assembly GCF_023091745.1). Taxonomy (NCBI): domain Eukaryota; kingdom Metazoa; phylum Chordata; class Mammalia; order Artiodactyla; family Bovidae; genus Budorcas; species Budorcas taxicolor. The sequence continues at coordinate 187,273,613 of NC_068910.1, forward strand.
CTTCAAATGCTCTATTTCCTTAATTATTGCTAAACTTCTCCAGGAAAAAAAAAAAGTCACTTACACCCTCTTAGCCTCCATCTAAATTGCCTAGAATAACATCTGAGTGCTGAGCATTCTATTAAGATCATCACTCCACTCACCTATTGACCAAACTGAAAAGTGGTCACCATGTTTCCAGCAAGAATTCCCACCTTTCCTTCTCTACCAACCCTCACAGCTTTACCATTTGTTGTTGTAGTTCAGTCACTAAGTTGTGTTCGACTTTTTGTGAGCGCATGGACTATAGCATGCCAGGTTTCCCTGTCCTTTGCTATCTCTCAGAGTTTGCTCAGATTCATGATCATTGAGTCAGTCATTGTTTAATTAGCTCACCCTGAAAATCCACAGGACTTCCAGGTCATCCACACTACTGCTGCTGCTACTGCTGCTAAGTCGCTGCAGTCATGTCTGACTGTGCAACTCCATAGATGGCAGCCCACCAGGCTCCCCTGTCCCTGGGATTCTCCAGGCAAGAACACTGGAGTGGATTGCCTTTTCCTTCTCCAATGCGTGAAAGTGAAAAGTGAAAGGGAAATCGCTCGTCATGTCCAACTCTCAGCGACCCCATGGACTGCAGCCTACCAGGCTCCTCTGTTCATGGGATCCTCCAGGCAAGAGTCCTGGAGTGGGGTGCCATTGCCTTCTCTGCATCCACACTACACCTCATTCTAAATCTCATTGAATCTGTATGTCTTCCTGTCTGATTCCATTGGCCTTTTGCTGTGCCTTTAGCAACTTCTGGTCAGTCACTACTACCATCTTCTATGTTCTCCCTTTTATTTCTGAGTGATCTTTCCATTATTTCTTTAAGTGAAAGATGACTGTTGGAAGTTCTACTCAAGGATGGATGCTTCATTTTCTCTCTGATTCTTTGCATTGGCTTACAGCAGGGACAGATGTTCTCTTTGTACCTCATTGCACATTCTGATCATTCATTCTTCACCCCAGTTTTGAAATTCATGCTGTTAGATGACACTATACATCAACTATGCTAATAGAGTTTATCTTATGGGGTTGAAATCTCTATTTCTAATTCCTTGAGAACTTTAACCTAGAAAATAGGAGACTTTGGCACTCAAGTAGAAATGGTAATTATATACTTTAGAAAGGCCTCTAACTTCTTGCTCATTAAATCAACAAAGACTCATATTTTGTTTAGAATTTTATGTTATTTTCTTAATTACTGGCATGTGGTCTGAATATTCATGGACATTCTCTGAGAGGTTTTAAAGTTGTGAAGTGAAAGTGTTATTTGCTCAGTCATGTCTGACTCTTTGAGACCCCATGGATTGTAGCCCACCAGGTTCCTCTGTCCATGGGATTTCCCAGGCAAGAATACTGGAGTGAGTAACCACTGCCTTCTCCAGGGGATCTTCCCAACCCAGGGATTGAACCTGGATTTCCTGTATTATACATAGATTCCTTACCATCTGAACCACCAGGAAATTCCCTTAAAATTGTACTATCATTATTTTGATATGTTAAAAGACTGAATGATGGGACACAGACATTAACTACTATGTAATTATCCTTGGTCTCTTTTACATTTCTTCTTTGCAGTTAATCAGAAATATGTGATTTGTTCTAGTCTATGGATATTGGGTGGAAATGGCACATGTCACTTCCAGACCAAAGTATTTCATAGCTAGAATGTAGTTGCTATGCATCCCTTCCTCTGATACAATGACATAAGGATATATGTTTTATTGCCAAAGGATCTGTCAGCTTATTCTGTAAAGGAATATGTGAAACAAAACCCTTTATGAAATGCTTTTGTTTAGGAATAATTATAAAATGCTATTTTATTAAATAATTAAATTTTAGGGAATAATTTGTTAAAGCATAATATTCTTTTCTGATTAAGACGGTATGATGATCTCTAGCCCTAGGTGGTGATCTCTCCTTTCTCATGATGTCAAAGTTTATTCTATATTCTGAAACTCTTTTGGTATCTAGTGAACATATTTTCAAGCAACTGTTGTATTTCCTTATAGTCAACGAAAGAGCCTAAAATGCAGTACTTGGGTGCAATCTCTAAAATGACAGAATGACCTTGATTCATTTCCAAGGCAAACCATTCAGTTTCACTGTAATCCAAGTCTGTGACTCAACCACTAATGCTGAAAAAGCTGAAGTTGAATGGTTCTATGAAGACCTACATGAGCTTCTAGAACTAACACCAAAACAAGATGTCATTTTCCTCATAGGGGACTAGAATGAAAAAATAGGAAGTCAAGAGATATCTGGAGTAACAGGCAAGTTTGGCCTTGGAGTACAAAATGAAGCAGGGCAAAGGCTAACAGAGTTTTTCCAAGAGAACAAACTGGTCATAGCAAAAACCTTCTTCCAAAAACACAAGAGACAACCCTATACATGGACTTCACCAGATAGCCAACACCAAAATCAGATTGATTATATTCTTTGCAGCCAAAGATGGAGAAGCTCTAAACACTCAGCAAAAATAAGACTGGGAGCTGACAGTGGCCCAGATCATGAACTCCTTATTGCCAAATTCAGACTTAAATTGAAGAAAGTATGGAATACCACTAGTCCATTCAGGTATGATCTGAAACAAATCCCTTATGATTATACAGTGGGAGTGACAGATAGATTAAAGGGATTAAATCTTAAAGACAGAGTGCCTTAAGAACTATAAACAGAAGTTTGTAACATTGTACAGGAGATGGTAATAAAAACCATCCCCAAGAAAAAGAAATGCAAAAAGTTTGTCTGAGGAGGCCCTACAAATAGCTGAGAAAAGAAGAAAAGCAAAAGGCAAAGGAGAAATGGAAAAATATACCCATCTGAATGCAGACATCCAAAGGATAGCAAGGAGAGATAAGAAAGCCTTCCTCAGTGATCAATGCAAAGAAATAGAGGAAAACAATAGAATGGGAAAGACTAGAGATCTCTTCAAAAAATTAGAGATACCAAGGGAATATTTCATGTAAAGATGGACACAATAAAGGATAGAAATAATGTGTGGACATAACAGAAGCAGAAGATATTAAGAAGAGGTGCCAATAATACACAGAAGAACTATACAAAAGAGATCTTAATGACACAGATAACCATGATGATATGATCACTCAGCTAGTGGCAGACATTTTAGAAAGCAAAGTTAAGTGGGCCTTAGGAAGGCAATTAAAAAAATGGAAGCATTATTATGAAAAAGCAAGTGGAGGTGATGGAATTCCAGTTGAGCTATTTCAAATCTTAAAAGATAATGCTTTGAAAGTGCAGCACTCAATATGCTAGCAAATTTGGAAAACTCATCAGTGGTTATAGGATGGGAAAAGGTAAGCTATCATTCCAATTCCAAAGAAAGACAATGCCAAAGAATTTTCAAACTACCACACAATTGCACCCATTTCATACACTAGCAAATTAATACTCAAAATTCTCCAAGCTATGCTTCAACAGTATGTGAACAATGAACTTCCAGATGTTCAAGCTGGATTTAGAAAAGGCAGAGAAACCAGAGATCAAATTGCCAACATCTGTTGGATCATCAAAAAAAGCAAGAGAATTCCAGAAAAATAAAGAAGGCTGAGTGACGAAGAATTGATGCTTTTGAACTATGGTGTTGGAGAAGACTCTTGAGAGTCCCTTGGACTGCAAGGAGATCCAACCAGTCCATTCTGAAGGAGATCAACCCTGGGATTTCTTTGGAAAGAATGATGCAAAAGCTGAAACTCCAGTACTTTGGTCACCTCATGAGAAGAGTTGACTCATTGGAAAAGACTCTGATGCTGGGAGGGATTGGGGGCAGGAGGAGAAGAGGACGACGGAGGATGAGATGGCTGGATGGCATCATGATGGACGTGAGCCTGAGTGAACTCTGGGAGATGGTAATGGACAGGGAGGCCTGGCGTGCTGCGATTCATGGGGTCGCAAAGAGTCAGACACGACTGAGAGACTGAACTGAACTGATCTATATGCTTCCTTGACTACGCTAAAGCCTTTGACTGTGTGGATCACAACAAACTGGAAAATTCTTCAAGAGATAGGAATACCAGACCACCTTACCTGCCTCTTGAGAAACCTGTATGTGGATCAAGAGCAACAGTTAAAACCAGACATGGAACAATGAATTGGAACCAAATTGAGAAAGAAGAATGTCAAGGCTATATATTCACCCTGCTTATTTCACCTCAATGCAGAACGCATCATGTGAAATGCTGCGCTGGATGAAGCACAAGCTGTAATTAAGATTGCTGGAAGAAATATCAGTAACCTCTATCTGAGGTTGTGCAGATGACACCACTCTTATGGCAGAAAGCAAAGAGGAACTAAAGAGCTTCCTGATAAAAGTGAAAGAACAGAATGAAACAGCTGGCTTAAAACTCAACATTCAATAAACTAAGATCATGGCATCCAGTCCCATCACTTCATGGCAAATAAATGGGTAAACAATGGAAAGAGTGACAGACTTTTAGTCTCCAAAATCATTGTGGATGGTGATTGTAGCCATGACATTAAAAGACACTTGCTTCTTAGAAGAAAAACTATGATCAACTTAGACAGCATATTAAAAAGCAGAGATATTGACAACAAAGATTCACCTAGTCAAAGCTATGTTTTTTTCCAGTAGTCATGTATGGATGTGAGATCTGGACCATAAAGAAAGCTGAGCACCGAAGAATTGTTGCTTTTGAACTGCAGGTGTGGAAGACTCTCAACAGTCCCTTGGACTACAAAGAGATCAAACCAGTCAATCTTAAAGGAAATCAATCCTGAAAATCCACTTTAAAGACTGATGCTGAAGCTGAAGCTCCAATATTTTAGTTACCTGATGTGAAGACCTGACACATTAGAAAACCATAATGCTGGGAAAGATTGAGGAAACAGGAGAAGGGCATGTCAGAGGATGAATTGGTCGGATGGCATCACTGATTTAATGCACATGAGTTTGAGCAAACTCTGAGAGATGGTTAAAAACAGGGAAGCCTGGTGTACTGCAATGCATGAGATTGGAAAGAGTCAGACAAGACTGAGCAACTGAACAACAAAAAATTTTGTTTCCTTAGAATACTCTTGATTCCACTTTCTTAAATGCTAGTATGTATCTTCTCTTCTCTTCTCTCTCTTTCTCTCTCTCAAAGATCTCTTTTTCTTTCGTTATTTCAGCTGATGACCTTACTTTCTTTGTTGCTGAGAGAAGAGAAGCTGTCAGAAGATAATGTAATGCTAACTTTTTTGTCAAACTACATCTGTAGCATGCTAATCTACCTCCTCTCCTGTTACAAACCAAAAGTTTTCCATGGTACACTTACAGGAGAATTCTTACCGTGCAGTGGCTAACATCATGTGTTCTTTACACAGAGACATTATTTCAGGTTGCCCCCAGAGTATGACTTAAATCAAATTCCTTATGATTATACAGTGGAAGTGAGAAATAGATTTAAGGGGTTAGCTCTGATAGATAGAGTGCCTGATGAACTATGGATGGAGGTTCGTGACATTGTACAGGAGACAGGGATCAAGACCATTCCCATGGAAAAGAAATGCAAAGAAGCAAAATAGCTGTCTGAGAAGGCCTTACAAATAGCTGTGAAAAGAAGAGAAGTGAAAAGCAAAGGAGAAAAGGAAAGATATAAGCATCTGAATGCAGAGTCCCAAAGAACAGCAAGGACAGATAAGAAAGCCTTCCTCAGCAATCAGTGCAAAGAAATAGAAGAAAACCACAGACTGGGAAAGACTAGAGATCTCTTCAAGAAAACTATAGATACCAAGGGAACATTTCATGCAAAGATGGGCTCAATAAAGGACAGAAATGATCTGGACCTAACAGAAGCAGAAGATATTAAGAAGAGGTGGCAAAAATACACAGAAGAACTGTACAAAAAAGATCTTCATGACCCAGATAATCATGATGGTGTGATCACTCACCTAGAATCAGACATCCTGGAATATGAAGTCAAGCGGGCCTTAGAAAGCATCACTACGAACAAAGCTAGTGGAGGTGATGGAATTCCAGTTGAGCTATTTCAAATCCTGGAAGATGATGCTGTGAAAGTGCTGCACTCAATATGCCAGCAAATTTGGAAAACTCAGCAGTGGCCACAGGACTGGAAAAGGTCAGTTTTCATTCCAATCCCAAAGAAAGGCAATGCTGAAGAATGCTCAAACTACTGCACAATTGCACTCATCTCACATGCTAGTAAAGTAATACTCAGAATTCTCCAAGCCAGGCTTCAGCAATACATGAACCATGAACTCCCAGATGTTCAAGCTGGTTTTAGAAAAGACAGAGGATCCAGAGATCAAATTGCCAACATTCTCTGGATCATTGAAAAAGCAAGAGAGTTCCAGAAAAAACATCTATTTCTGCTTTATTGACTATGCCAAAGCCTTTGACTGTGTGGATCACAATAAACTGTGGAAAATTCTGAAAGAGATGGGAATACCAGACCACCTCACCTGCCTCTTGAGAAACCTATATGCAGGTCAGGAAGCATCAGTTAGAACTGGACATGAAACAACAGACTGGTTCCAAATAGGAAAAGGAGTACGTCAAAGCTGTATATTGTTACCCTGCTTATTTAACTTATATGCAGACTACATCCTGAGAAATGCTGAGCTGGAAAAATCATACCTGGAATCAAGATTGCCTCGAGAAATATCAATAACCTCAAATATGCAGCCATCCTTGTGGCAGAAAGTGAAGAGTAACTAAAAAGCCTCTTGATGAAAGTGAAAGAGGAGATTGAAAAAGTTGGCTTAAAGCTCAACATTCTGAAAACAAAGATCATGGCATCTGGTCCCATCACTTCATGGGAAATAGATGGGGGAAACAGTGGAAACAGTGTCAGACTTTATTTTAGGGGGCTCCAAAATCACTGCAGATGGTGACTGCAGCCATGAAGTTAAAGACACTTACTCCTTGGAAGGAAAGTTATGACCAACCTAGGTAGTATATTCAAAAGCAGAGACATTATTTTTCCAACAAAGATCTGTCTAGTCAAGGCTATGGTTTTTCCAGTGATTATGTATGGATGTGAGAGTTGGACTGTGAAGAAAGCTGAGCACTTAAGAACTGATGCTTGTGAACTGTGGTGTTGGAGAAGACTCTCGCGAGTCCCTTGGACTGCAAGGAGATCCAACCAATCCATTCTAAAGGAGATCAGTCCTGGGTGTTCTTTGGAAGGACTGATGCTGAAGCTGAAACTCCCATACTTTGGCCACCTCATGTGAAAAGTTGACTCACTGGAGCAGACTATGATGCTGGGAGGGATTGGGGGCAGGAGGAAAAGGGGATGACAGAGGATGAGATGGGTGGATGGCATCACTGACTCGATGAACGTGAGTTTGAGTGAACCCCACGAGTTGGTGATGGACAGGGAGGCCTGGCAAGCTGGGGTCACAAAGTCGGACAGGACCGAGTGACTGAACTGAACTGAACTGATATATGTAATTTTATACATATAGCAATCTTGTATAGCACATCTTTAGAACTTAATCATATGCTTAAGAGCTTATCATACAGTATCTATTTCTGTGACTGGCTTATTTCACTTAACATGATGTTCTCAAGGTTCATCCATGTTGTTGCATATTGCAGAATTTCATTCTTGTTTAAGATTGAAATGTATTTCATTGTATGTCTATATCACATTTTCCTGATACATTTGTTAACGGACATTTATGCTCTTTTCACAATTATTAAACACTACCACAATAAATAAGCTCCTATATACCCTTTGGGGCTTCCCAAGTGGCTCAACAGTAAAGAATCTGTCTGTAAAATGGAGGAGATGCAGGAGATATGGGTTCCATCCCAGGGTGGGGCAGATCCCCTGAAGAAGGAAATGGCAACCCACTCCAGTATTCTTGCCAGAGAAATCCCATGGACAGAGGAGCCTGGCAGTCTATAGTCCACGGGGTTGCAAAGAGTTGGACACGACTCAGTGACTGAGCACTTATGCATGCATACACCCTTCACCCAGTTCCCCTTAATGCTAAGATCATGTGTAATTATGGAACGGTTATCAAAATTAATAAATTAATATTTCTGTAATTTAAAAATCACAGAGATTATTCTGATTCTCCATTTGTCCAGTAATATACTTTTATGGACTGTTGGTCAGAGTATTTGAAAAATGTTTCCCAGCTTGAGACTCTGATGCTTTCCAATGATTAGATGAGGGTTTTATGGTTTGGGGAAGAGTATCCAAGAAATAAATGCCTTTTCTATTACACCGTAACAAAGAGCAAATTATATTACTGTGACTTTTTACTGATAAAATGCATTTGACCACTCAGTAGTGGCAGTGTCTGCTAGTTTTTTTCACTGTCCACATTACTTGTTAGAAGTACATAATTAGAAGAATTGTTGGAAGTCTGGCCTATACTCAAGTGGAGGGACATTAAGCTCCACTTATTGAAAGGAGGCATATAAGAGCTTTTATATATATTGAAATAACTACTGTAATTAATTCATGTTTTGGAAGAAATAATTTGAGACAATGTAAATATCCTATTTTTCCTTAAATTTTCACCCTTGTATTTTAGGATTCACCTGTTCCTCTTGCCTATAATTATTGATGTGGTGTTCGAAGGGTGATTTTCTTTTTCTCATCACTATTACATTTTCAGTTTGGATTTATTTTGGAAGAAAGGTGTGTTCTTTACCATTTATATACTCAAGCACTTATTTGTATCAACATCATTGATTTTTAATATTTTATGTCATAATATAATTTGTGTGTGTGTGTGTGTGTGTGTGTGTGTGTTCCGATGGTTCTAGGTTTGACCATTTGACATGATCTCAATTTTATCTGTAAGCACTTTCTTACCTTTTGGCCCTGTGAGAAGTTCTGGGTTCATCTTGTATTTTCTTCGCCCCAGTCTTAGGAAATAGACATTTATCTGTAGAGCTTTGCTTCCTTATTCTGAATAATGGCATTTGGAAACAAAAATAATGGGCATTAGCTGTGCCTGTTGCTACTAGCATGTCACTGCTTCTAATTTGTCTCAAGAGACAGAGCTAGGAAGTAAAATGGGTGTACTAAGTCTTGCATGTAAAACATTCTATATTTAATTTTGTGTCTATCCATCTGCATATATATTAAGTTAAATATTTGCTGATACTGATACCTATAATAATCCAATAACACAGGGCTAATTCTAACCTGCCCTCTTTCTTATAAGTTTATTTTCAACTTCTTTCCAAGACAGTAAGGAAATTGACTCATAGTAGTTACACTTTGCTTTTTTACTTATGTCCTCAACCCCAGTCTATAGTATTTCTTTAAGAAAAAAAAAAAAGCTAGAATACAGTATTTATGTATACTTATTATTATTATTTTTTTTTTGCCTTTCACCTCACAGTATCCAGTTAAGACATTGTCTTTCAGTGACTTGTGTCAGCTATTTTATTTCCACTTTTTGATGGGATTTATCATATATTATAATTACCTCATTTTTCACAGTATGTATTCATTCTTGTGATACTTTTAAATGATTTGGTTTAAACATTTGTGCAGCAAAGTGCATTCTTTGTGGTGTACACTTCTGTGAGTTTTGGAAACTATATTGAGTCAAATGTTGAGCTCAGATTATGAAATTATCACCACTATCCAGAAGAGTACCACCTTAAAAGTTTCCTTGTGTGACACATTTATAGTTAACTTCCACCCTAACTCCTGTTCTAGCCTAATACATTTAACTTTTAGAGGATATCATATGAGTGGAATCACACAATATTTCTATCCAATTCTAGACAATTATGAGTAAAGCTCATTAACTGCCATATAAGTTTTTCTGTGAACATAAATTTTTGTTTCTCTTTGGTGCATACCTAGTAGTAGAATTACAGTGCCATATAGTGTTTGTATGAAACTGAAAACTTTTTCTTCCCCAAAGTAACTGTACCATTTGTGTTCCCATCAGTAATACATGAGATGTCTAGCTTCTCTACTTCATCATTGTCAGCTCTTATCGTTTTTTGAAGTTGTTATTTTTGTTCATTTATATTTTAACCATTCTAATGGGTGTGTGATGGTATATTATTAGCAATTTATTTTGCCTTTTGTTGACGACTAATATTTTTGAGCTTCTTTTTTTATTGTTTATGAGCCATTCGTAAATCTTCTTTGGTGATGTGCTACTCAAAACTTTTGTTCACTGACATTTTCTTTGTATTATTGAGTTTTAAGATTTCCTTCAGTTCTTTAAGAGAAATGAGTTTTGAAAATATTTTTCCCAGTCTGTTGCCTCTCTTTTCAATACTGTCTTTAAAAAACAGAAGTTTAAATATACATGTCTTTTTTTTTTTTCCCTTGTTATAGCTTGTATGTTTGCATACTATTGAAGAAATCTTTGCTTTACATATGGTCACAGATATTTCCTACCATGTGTTCCTTTAGAAGTAATGTAGCTTTAACTCTTACATTTATATTTAGGATAGGTTTTGATGTAATTATTTATTATAGTGGGGATAAATGATCAAGGTTCTTTTTTTTTTTTACATAAAGCTATGTAATTTCCCCATTGCTGTTTGTTGGGGGAAAAACAAAACAAAACAAAACTGTATTTTCTCTATTAGAATACTTTGACCCTATGTCAAATAACAATTCATCAGATATGATTGGGATTAATTTTAGATTCATTATATTCTATTGACCTATTCTAATGATTTGCCAATAACACACCTTTTTGATGTAGTTTGATAAATCAGATAAGGTGATAATTCTAATTTTTCTAATCTCACAATTGTTTGACTACCTTAACTATTTTAATTCCTGGATATTTGCATGACAATTTTATATTTGAAAATTTGTATTTTGAAAAGGGATGTTGGAATTTTGATTTTTGGATGCAATAAATCTGCAGATTAATTTCAAAAGAATTAGCCTATTAAGAATATTGAGGTTTCCAAATCATGAATGTGGTATATCTTCATTTATTTAGATGTTATTTAATTTCTCTCAGTAAATCATCATAGTTTTCAAAGTACAGAACTTGAATGTATTTTTTGAAATGTGTCATTAAGAATTTTGTGCTTTTGGTAATATTTTAAATCACATTCTGTTAAATTTCAAGTTCCAATGTTGTTGTTGTCTTATAGCAATATGATTAATTTTTATATTGAGATTTTATGTGATCTTATAAGATTCAATTATTTTAGTAGTTGGTAGATAATCTTGTTATCTTTGTATCAGAAGAATTTTACATTTTTCTTTTCCACCTGTACATATTTTTCTTTTTCTATTAACACAAAACATTGAGAAGTCATGAAGGTTATAATCTTTACTTAGTGTCAAATATTTCAGATCTAGTTTTGTATTAATATTTTATTTTAAATTTCTGAATGAGTTGAACAGCTATTAGAAGCAAGATCTCTTTCAAAGCCTTGGTAAGGAAGGCTAAGGCCTATAATAAACTATGGCACATTCACTTTATTGGTTTAGTTGTAAAAGTGGAAACTGAACACAGGAGTTCTTTTGTTTATAATTTTGTGTGTGTGTGCACGCACACACACGCGCATGTGCGTGAGTTCAGTTGCTCAGTTGTGTCCGAACTTTGTGACCCCATGGACTGTATCCCACCAGGCTCCACCGTCCATGGGATTTCCCAGGCAAGAATACTGGAATAAGTTGCTGTTTTCTCTTCCAGGAGATCTTTCTGACCCAGGGATCTGAACCCACATCTCCTGCATCTCGTGCATGGGCAGGTGAATTCTTTACCACTGAGCCACCTGGGAAACCTCTTTTATATATTTATTATAGAAATATTCAGCATAATAAATATAATACATAATAAAATTTTCAGTTTGTATAGATTAACTCTTCCTGTTAATATATCCATTCCTAAGGATCCTTCTGATAATGCATCTGTTGCTTTAAAAATATAGATATGCTTTCTCACCTTGAAAGTTATTATGCCAGCACTGTGGAAATGTCCCATGATTTTGCTCTACTCAGGCTAGAGAATAAACCTTCAAGTTGAGAGAGCAGGGGACCCATTTTGCACCTCTACCATTCAGTTCAGTTCAGTTCAGTTGCTCAGTCGTGTCTGACTCTTTGCAACCCCATGAATCGCAGCACGCCAGGCCTCCCTGTCCATCACCAACTCCCGGAGTTCACTCAGACTCACGTCCATCGAGTCAGTGATGCCATCCAGCAATCTCATCCTCTCTTGTCCCCTTCTCCTCCTGCCCTCAATCCAGCGTCAAAGTCTTTTCCAATGAGTCAACTCTTCGCATGAGGTGGCCAAAGTACTGGAGTTTCAGCTTTAGCATCATTCCTTCCAAAGAATACCCAGGGCTGATCCCCTTCAGAATGGACTGGTTGGAATTCCTTTCAGTCCAAGGGACTCCCAGGAGTCTTCTCCAACACCACAGTTCAAAAGCATCAATTCTTCGGCGCTCAACTTTCTTCCCAGTCCAACTCTCACATCCATACATGACTACTGGAAAAACCGTAGCCTTGACTAGATGGACCTTTGTTGGCAAAGTAATGTCACTGCTTTTCAATATGCTATCTAGGTTGGGCATAACTTTTCTTCCAAGGAGTAAGTGTCTTTTAATTTCATGGCTGCAGTCACCATCTCCAGTGACTTTGGAGCCCAAAAAAATAAAGCCTGATACTGTTTCCACTGTTTCCCCATCTATTTCCCATGGAGTGATGGGACCAGATGCAATGATCTTCATTTTCTGAATGTTGAGCTTTAAGCCAACTTTTTCACTCTCCTCTTTCACTTTCATCAAGAGCCTTTTTAGTCCCTCTTCACTTTCTGCCATAAGGGTGGTGTCATCTGCATATCTGAGGTTGTTGATATTTCTTCCAGCAATCTTGATTCCAGCTTGTGCTTCTTCCAGCCCAGCATTTCTCATGAGGTACTGTGCGTATAAGTTCAATAAGCAGGGTGACAATATATAGCCTTGACATATTCCTTTTCCTCTACCATTACAGCAATTAAATTTGAACCATAAATGCTATGGGGGAGGGCTCCACTTTGATGATTTGTCTTCCCAAGAATGTGACTTTTCAGACATTTGTCATTACTGGCTATATGTGATCCTAAATATGATTAAGGCATAGACAACAATTTTTCTACAGCCACATATCAGGCTGAAGATTTTATGAATATGCAAATTAAACTACTCCTGTGTTGATGATTGTAAAGTACTCTGGCCATTGCTGGGATGGTCTCACCCATTTTATAGCATCAGAAAACAATTTTGTTTTGTTAAATTACTTAAGTAATGTTTATGAAATTTCCTTGATATTATTTAGTTGGGTGACATTAATATTTATTGTTTTTAACTAGACATATTTACATATTAATCTGATAATATATTGCTCAAATACATACAATGCATACCTCATACAATCATTCAGAGAAGGCAATGGCACCTCACTCCAGTACTCTTGCCTGGAGGATACCATGGACAGAGGAGCCTGGTGGGCTGCAGTCCGTGGGGTCGCTAAGAGTCAGACACGACTGAGAGACTTCACTTTCACTCTTCACTTTCATGTATTGGAGAGGGAAGTGGCTACCCACTCCAGTGTTCTTGCCTGGAGAGTCCCAGGGACGGGGGAGCCTGGTGGGCTGCCGTCTCTGAGGTCGCACAGAGTCGGACACGACTGAAGCGACTTAGCAGCAGCAGCTTAGCGTACAATCATTACTATAAATTTCATGAAATTAATTGCCATTCATCTGTATTTTCACTAAAACTTTAATTTTTTCTTAATTATCATTTTACAATAATTAAATAGTAAGTATTACTCCATTATTTCAGGGTTGTTATTTTATCTTGATATATATGTTTTCAGGATATTAGTGAAGAAATTGAGAAAGAAAGGAGGCGGTTTTTAAATCTTGCTGTTACTAATGGGCTGGCTTTTGCTCTTTACCTCATTTATCCAAAATTACCAATGATTGATCTCATAAAGTTAATATGAACACAATGTTTTCAAACATCTTCCTTTAACTCCTCCTTTTAATTAAAAGTCATCTTAGTACTTGCCTCCAGGCTATTTCTAAATGTTAAATCTCCAGAAAATACTCAAATTTAGCAATATTTGCTTTCTCTTAAAATATTTTGCAATTAAATTCTTGTCTTTATTCATTTACATATACATGTCAAGTAATAGATTACATTATCATAGCTAATTGTTGCATGATTTATATATGCACCAAAGGAGATTTTTGTATCAATCTATCAGGTGATGGAATTCCAGTTGATCTATTTCATTCCTAAAGGATGATGCTGTGAAAAAAGCAAGACAGTTCCAGAAAAACATCTATTTCTGCTTTATTGACTATGTCAAAGCCTTTGACTATGTGGATCACAATAAACTGTGGAAATTTCTGAAAGAGATGGGAATACCAGACTACCTGACCTGCCTTTTGAGAACTCTGAATGCAGGTCAGGAAGCAACAGTTAGAAATGGACATGGAACAACAGAATGGTTCCAAATAGGAACAGGAGTACTTCAAGGCTGTATATTGTCACCCTGCTTATTTAACTTATATGCAGAGTATATCATGAGAAACGCTGGGCTGGAAGAAGCAGAAGCTGGAATCAAGATTGCCGGGAGAAATATAAATAACCCCAGATATGCAAATGATACTACATTTTGGAAGAAAGAGAAGAAGACCTAAAGAGCCTCTTGATGAAAGTGAAAGAGGAGAGTGAAAAAGTTGGCTTAGAGCTCAACATTCAGACAACAAAGATCATGGCATCTGGTCCCATCACTTCGTGGCAAATAGATGGGGAAACAGTGGAAACAGTGGAAACAGTGGCTGACTTTATTTTTCTGTGCTCCAAAATCACTGCAGATGGTGATTGCAGCCATAAAATTAAAAGAGATTTACTCCTTGGAAGGAAAGTTATGACCAACTGAGACAGGATATTGAATAGCAGAGACATTACTTTACCATCAAACGTCTGTCTCATCAAGGCTATGGTTTTTCCAGTGACATGTATGGATATGAGAGTTGTACTCTAAAGAAAGCTGAGCACCAAAGAATTGATGCATTTGAGCTGTGGTGTTGGAGAAAACTCTTGAGAAGTCCTTGAACTGCAAGGAGATCCATTCAGTCCATCCTAAAGTCCTGAGTGTTCATTGGAAGGACTGGTATTAAAGCTGAAACTCCAATACTTTGGCCACCTAATGTGAAGAGCTGACTTATTTGTAAAGACCCTGATTCTGGGGAAAATTGAAGGCAGGAGAAGGGCACGACAGACGATGAGATAGTTGGATTGCATCACCGACTCAATGGACATGAGCTTGGGTAGACTCCAGGAGTTGGTGATGGATAGGGAGGCCTGGCCTGCTGAGGTCCACGGAGTCACAAAGAGTCAGACACGACTGAGTGACACAATTAATCATATCTAAATTAATTGTAATTAGTGCCTACATGTTTACAAACAAAGCTGAAATCCTTTTTATTGTTTTTAACTCATTCTATCTTGCTTAGTAAGGCAAAAAATATGAGAACTCAGAACTTAAAACTGTGTGTGTGTATGTGAGGAGAGGCAGCAAAAGGGCAGTTGTAAATATGTCTGCCTGGATGTAGAAACAAAAGATCCACTTCGGATTCCTGATTACTGACACATAGTCATGACAGGTAACAATATTTCCATGGATTATTATCCAAGTCACATTTATGTAGCCTATTTAAAGAAGGTCGATTATCTCAATGGAAGGATTGGCATATATGAGCACTGACTAAACTTAATTCTCTAAAGAAAGTACCTGAGAAAAAACTTTTCTTTTTAAAGGCTGCTCACTTTAAAACAATTCCATGAACTAAAGCAGAAAAATATATAACTTCTCAGAACCTCATCATTTCTTATCCTTCATCCAGTTTTATTACAATTAATTTTTGTCCTTCCTATTTCACTACTACATTTGAAGTTCCTCCAGGTCAGGGTTATATTTTGCCATTTTCAAGTTCTAGATCCTAGCCTGATTATGACAAATGCTAGACTTTTCAGTAAATGCTTACTGAATTAATCACTAAGTTACATTAAATGTATAAAATTACATTAGAAAATAAAATTATAAAGATAAAATTAATAATTTGTTTTTCTTATGATTTTCCATTAAAGAACTCTGGACCAATAATAGAAAAAATAATAAGCAAATTATTTATTGCTTGTTTGCTTTAATGTCAGTGTTAAGGTTTAAGTCATTTATATTTATAATAAAATAAATTCAGAATTATCAAAGTGTCGAAATATACTGACCTGTGAGAGAAGTAATAGGAACTTGTTTCTTACTTGCAATGGTTGTTTTTCAGTTCTTAAGTGAGATCCAACTCTTTGTGACACCATGAACTGCAGCACACCAGGCTTCCCTGTCCTTCACTATCACTCGGAGTTTGCTGAAACTCATGTTCATTGAGTTGGTGATGCCATCTAAACATCTCATTCTCTGTTGCCCCCTTCTTCTCTTGCCCTCAGTCTTTCTCAGCATCATGGTCTTTCCCAAAGAGTCAGCTCTTCACATCAGGTGGCCAAAGTATTGGAGCTTCAGCTTCAGCAACACTCCTTCCAATGAATATTCAGGGTTGATTTCCTTTAGGATTGACTAGTTTAATCTCCTTGCAGTACAAGGGATTCTCAAGAGTCTTCTCTAGCACCACGGTTAAAAAGCATCAATTCTTTGACTCTCATCCTTCTTTATGGTCCAACTCTCACATACATACAAGACTACCAGAAAAAATCATAGCTTTGACTAGATGGTCCTTTGTCCACAAAGTGATGTCTCTGATTTGTAATACACTGTCTAGGTTTGTCATGGCTCTCCTTTCAAGGAACAAGTGTCTTTTAATTTTGTGGCTGCAGTTACTGTCCATAATGATTTTGGAGCCCAAGAAAATAAAATCTGTCACTGTTTCCACTTTTCCCCTATCTATTTTCCATGAAGTTATGGGACCAGATGACCTGATCTTAATTTTCTGAATGCTGTTTTAAGCCAGCTTTTTCACCCTCATTAAGAGGCTATTTAGTTCCTCTTCACTCTATGCCATTAGAGTGGTATCTGTATATCTGAGGTTGGTGGTATTTCTCCTGGTAATCTTGATTCCAGCTTGTGAGTCATCCAGTCTAGCATCTCTCATCATATACTCTGCATATAAGAGAAAATGCAGCAGGATAGAACTTTACAAAGCTCATCTTAATCATCGAATATTTTATTCTTTAAAATACTTTTAAGTTTTACTTTCTATACACAGAGCTTTGGTACTCTGTACTATTCACAGAAACAGTTGTAAAAATATTTTTTGTTGTTGGGTGCATCTATAAATTTATAACTATATGAAAGGGTGAATTTTCAGTAGAACTTGTTTATCTGTTAATTTAACCATAACTGTTTTCAAAGAGGTTTAAAACTGTGTAAAATACAAAAGAGGAGTAATATAAACAATTATGTATAGAAATAAGAGTTAGACTATAAAGAAGGCTGAGCACCTAAAAATTGATGCTTTCCAATTGTGGTGCTGGAGAAGACTCTTGAGAGTCCCTTGGACTGTAAGGGGATCAAACCGGTCAATCCTAAAGGAAATCAGTCCTGAATATTCATTGGAAGGGCTGATGCTGAAGCTGAAGCTCCAATACTTTGGCCACCTATTGTGAAGAGCTAACTCATTGGAAAAGACCCTGGTGGTGTGAAAGATTGAGGGCATGAGGAATGGAGCAACGGAGGATGAGAGAGTTGGATGGCATCACCAACTCAATCAACATGAGTTTGAGCAAACTCCAGGATATATTGAAGGACAGGTCTCAACGATAGTCTGACTGTGACCCATGAGCTGCAACTGCAGTTCATTGGGTTGCAAAGAGTCAGACAATAAAACAACAGTATTATAAATTAGAAGCAAGAATGAATTAAAAGCAAATGATTCATAAAATATATTAAAGAATGAGATAGAAGTTCTATGTTATAAAATACTTTTTAATAAATGGCCTGCAAAACTTCTCTACATTTTCAGGCAGTCAATGATAAACAAAACTTCTTTTTAATAAAAAAAATTCACAAATCATTTCAAAGCCAATTAATTCTTTCTTAATATCTTATACAACTGCTTTTTTTAATCTGTTCTTATTACTCATTGAAATTCACCATATGTATAGAGCTTACAACACATTTTAGTAGACATTTTTCTTCAGTCATAAAATACAATTCTCAAAGGTTTAGAGAAATCTATTAAATCAAAAATGTCCTAATTTGCCATTGGAACGGAAACAGAAAAATCCATAAAGGCAAACTAAACCATTCACAGTCAGTAGTTTAAATCATCAAGAGATCACAGGCAACTCTAATGTGCATTGACAACCAATATTAAACTAATTAAAATAACCTCATTTTTAAAAAAGTTATTTTATCTATTGAATGTTGTTAATAGCCTCACTTCTAAAATATTCATATAAAGGTTATACCAGTTAAAGTCAAAGAAAGAAAAAAGAAAACATTAATTAGTTTAAATAAGAAGTCATCTAATACAAGGAGTTTTGTGCTTAAAATATCGGGAGGTGGATTTTTAAACTGAGCATTCAGTAATGACACTGAGAGCAAAATGCACTGACTCACCAAAGATATATTAGATTTGTTGTGAGCTAATAAATAGCTGCTGAGGTTACTGCTAGAGAGAAAGCTATGCTGAAATCAGGAAAGCACTACAATAATTACAGTCATGATCTAGGGATTTAGATGTCAGATCAAGAACATGTCACCATTTTGTTGTTTTTGCAACACTCTAGAAGCTGAAGAATGGATAATGGAAATCCCTTGAAGAGTACTTCATATTTCTACTATTTTGTTTATCAACAACAAAAAATAGCAGATAAAAAATTAGACTCTACATAACTTCTTTCAAAATCTTAAAATGTGGCAGCCTATTGGTAAAACCAATTTGCACTCAGAACTGTACCTTTAATGAAGTTTGGAGAATGTTGGATTTAGCTACTTAAGACTGTCTACTCCTCACTTTGATGCTGGAGAGAGTGAAGATGGAGTGATGTATCCAAAGATCTACTCTTCTCTCCATGGGTGATCATTAACAAGTTAGAATATATGATCAGACAGTCCAGGTGCCTGAGTAAATGATTGCTCAGACTTGCTGTTCAAAAATCCAGTTCAACTACTAAATATGTTTATTCTAATAAAGTTCTTAGTCCAATTGTATTGACCTTTATTAAATGCCTAGACTATTTTTCTAGGAACGCAAAAATAAATGTGCCTCAGCTATAAACTTGCTAAAGGTCTAGCATAGAATGTTATCACTTGAATTAAAGTTTAGGCTGGAGTGCTGCCAGACCTACGTGGGCTTTGAGCTTTGTTGTTGAACTTTTGTGGGATGTTGGTATGGGTCAGTATGATTGTGCTCATGTTTTGCTCTTGCAGTATTTTTCTTGCCTCATTAACCTCCCATTTATGATTCTGACTTTATCTTTTAAGATCTTTATCTTTTCTATCTCTGTCTAATACAAAGTATAATATGGTGGGAAGATAGTTGAATCTTTATCTAGAAAACTGAGTTTAAAATCTCAACTCCAGCAGTTATTAGCAGTATGAGATCACGCAAGAGTTTACTATGGCTGAATTTCCTCATTTGTAAATCATAAAATAAACCTTTTAACTCGGTGTTAAAGAATCTGCCTGCCAATGCAGGAGATGCAAGGGATGCAGTTTGATCCCTGAGTCAAGAAAATCCACTGAAGGGGGAAATGCATCCCACTCCAGTATTCTTGCCTAAAATATTCCGTGGACAGAGGAGCCTGGTGGGCTACAGTCCATAGGTGTTCACAAAGAATCAGGCATGACTGGGGGATTGAGCACTGAGAACATACAACATGAACATGTTCAATATCTATAATATAATTTCAAAAGACAGCAGCCCTCAGTGATGCTAAAGCCATTTCCCACACTTTGTGGAGCTTATATTACTATGCTATGACCACAAGTTTGTGGGTGAAATACAGCTCTTACACTATGCAAGTTTCTGATGAGAGGTCTCAGATGTGGTGGGATGGGAGTTAAGGAAAATCCCTTACACTATATCACAGCCAATCATCTGTGTGGACAGAATTGGCTTTATGAAGTAGCATCAGATTGAAAAATAATACCATAAAGATATGCAAAATTTATGCAAACAGAAAGGAAGAAAGAAGGATGGAAAGCAGAAGAAAGAAGCAGAAAAGAAAAACAAAGAGGAAGAACTGTATTTGGGGAGAATAACCAAGATATGAGGGAAAATATTCTGTACTATAGAATATTTTAATAAAAACACACACAAAATAGTAGGTGGCACTAGTGGTAAATAACCTGGCTGCCAATGCATGAGGCTTAAAAGACTCAGGTTCAATCCCTGGGTCAAGAAGTTTCCCTAAAGAAGGAAATGACAAACTACTCCATTATTCTTGCATGGAGAATCCCATGGACAGAGAGGCAGGCTATGATTCATATGGTCGCACAGAGTTGGACATATCGAAACGACTTAGCATGGCACAGCACACATACAATAAACAAAAGCTTGAGTCAGGTGATAAAAAAAAAAAAGATAAGAAAAAAATACTTTGCTTAATAGGAATATCCATAAGTGGTATATGTGTAATTCAGCCAGTATCAGTTCAGTTCAGTTGCTCAGTCCTGTCCGACTCTTTGCAACCCCATGAACCGCAGCACGCCAGGCCTCCCTGTCCATCACCAACTCCCAGAGTCCTCCCAAACTCATGTCCACCGAGTCAGTGATGCCATTCAATCATCTCATCCTCTGTCGTCCCCTTCTCCTCTGGCCATCAATCTTTCCCAGCATCAGGGTTTTTTCAAATGAGTCAGCTCTTCTCATCACTTGGCCAAAGTATTGGAGTTTCAGCTTGAACATCAGTCCTTCCAATGAACACCCAGGACTGATCTCCTTTAGGATGGACTGGTTGGATCTCCTTGCAGTCCAAGGGACTCTCAAGAGTCTTCTCCAACACCACAGTTCAAATGCATCAATTCTTCAGCACTCAGCCTTCTTCACAGTCCAACTCTCACATCCATACATGACCACTGGAAAAATCATAGCCTTGACGAGATGGACCTTTGATGCAAAGTAATGTCTCTTCTTTTCAATATCCTGTCTAGTTTGGTCATAACTTTTCTTCCAAGGAGTAAGCATCTTTTAATTTCATGGTTGTAATCACCATCTGCAGTGATTTTGGAGCCCCCCGAGATAAAGTCAGCCACTGTTTCCACTGTTTCCCCATCTATTTCCCATGAAGTTCTGGGACCAGATGCCATGATCTTCGTTTTCTGAATGTTGAGCTTTAAGCCAACATTTTCCGCTTTCACTTTCATCAAGAGGCTTTTTAGTTCTTCTTCACTTTCTGCCATAAGGATGGTGTCATCTGCATGAGGCTATTGGTATTTCTCCCGGCAATCTTGATTCCAGCTTGTGCTTCTTACAATCCAGCATTTTTCATGATATACTCTGCATATAAGTTAAATAAGCAGGGTGACAATATACAGCCTTAATGTACTCCTTTTCCTATTTGGAACCAGTCTGTTGTTCCACGTCCAGTTCTAACTGTTGCTTCCTGACCTGCATACATGTTTCTCAAGCCAGTTAGCCAGTATAGGTAGTAGTAAATCAATTGATCAACTATAAACAATAAGAGTGTAAGGTTGTATTGATTTGAAGTTTTTTAAATATAAATTTATTTATTTTAATTAGAGGTTAATTACTTTACAATATTGTATTGATTTTGCCTTACATCAACATGAATCCACATGGATGTACACGTGTTTCCCATCCTGATCCCTTTTCCCACCTCCTTCCCTGTACCATTCCTCTGGGTCATCCCAGTGCACCAGCCTCAAGCATCCTGTATCCTGCATCGAACCTGGACTGGTGATTCATTTCATATATGATATTATACATGTTTAAATGCCATTCTCCCAAATCATCCCACCCTCTCCCTCTCCCACAGAGTCCAAACAGTGTTCTATACATCTGTGTCTCTTTTGCTATCTCACATACCGGGTTATCATTACCATCTTTCTAAATTTCATATATATGCATTAGTATACTGTATTGGTGTTTTTCTTTCTGGCTTTCACTTTCACTTTCACTTTCACTCTGTATAATAGGCTCCAGTTTCATCCACCTCATTAGAACTGATTCAAATGTATTCTTTTGAATGGTTGAGTAATACTCCATTGTGTATATGTATCACACTTTTCTTAGCCATTCTTCTGAAGATGAACATCTAGGTTGCTTCCATGTCCTGGCTATTTTAACAGTGCTGCAATGAACATTGAGGTACACGTGTCTCTTTCAATTCTGGTTTCCTCGGTGTGTATGCCCAGTAGTGGGATTGCTGGGTCATAAGGCAGTTCTATTTCCAGTTTTTTAAGGAATCTCTACACTGTTCTCCATAGTGGCTGTACTAGTTTGCATTCCCACCAACAGTGTAAGAGGGTTCCCTTTTCTCCACACCCTCTCCAGCATTTATTGCTTATAGACTTTTGGATCGCAGCCATTCTGACTGGTATGAAATGCTACCTCATTGTGGTTTTGATTTGCATTTCTCTGATAATGAGTGATGTTGAGCATCTTTTCATGTGTTTGTTAGCCATGTGTATGCTTTCTTTGGAGAAATGTCTCTTTAGTTCTTTGGCCCATTTTTTGATTGGGTCATTTATTTTTCTGGAATTGAGCTGCAGGAGTTGCTTGTATATTTTTGAGATTAGTTGTTTGTCAGTTGCTTCATTTGCTATTATTTTCTCCCATTTTGAAGGCTGTCTTTTCATCTTGCTTATAGTTTCCTTTGTTGTGCAGAAGCTTTTAAGTTTAATTAGGTCCCATTTGTTTATTTTTGCTTTTATTTCCAATATTCTGGGAGGTAGGTCATAGAGGATCCTGCTGTGATTTATGTCGAAGAGTGTTTTGCCTATGTTCTCCTCTGGGAATTTTATAGTTTCTGGTCTTACATTTAGATCTTTAATCCATTTTGAGTTTATTTTTGTGTATCGTGTTAGAAAGTATTCTAGTTTCATTCTTTTAAAAGTGGTTTTTTAACTAAAGGCCTGGATCATTTTAAAATATTATAAAACTATTAATCAAATAATTTAAGTAATTAAATACCTGAACTATTAATTTAATTAATTTAAAAGATATTTTTATTCTTTTCAAGAGTTTGAATATTTTAATATACATGACACTTAGATGAACTTATAGCATAGAACAGGCTGTGTAGCCAGCCTACTTGCTAATTATTTAATGCACAAAGACTAGCATATACCAAACCATTAACAAATATTAGCCATATTATTTTTATTATATCCACTTTCTTCTAAAGTCTACTATACATGACTCATTGAAATGACTGATGCTGAAGCTGAAGCTCTAATATATTGGCCACCTGATGTGAAGAGCTGACTCACTGAAAAAGACCCTGATGCTAGGAAAAATTGAAGGCAGGATGAGAAGTGGACAGTAGAGGATGAGATGGTTGGATGGTATCACCAACTCAATGGACACAAGTTTGAATAGACTCCACGAGATGGTGAAGATCAGCGAAGCCTAGAGTGCTGCAGTCCGACATGAGTCAGTCAGCAAAGAGTCAGACATGGCTGAGCAATTGAACAATAAACAACAGCAATGATATTAGCATTATTGATGTAGTTGAATGGTAATTATGTATAAATCCAGGCTATATTTATCTTTCATTCAAATATATGATTAATAAACTCAAATATTAACCAAAAGGCAGCATTTGTTATTTGTAGATTTTGTGATGATGGCCATTCTGACTGGTGTGAAATGACATCTCACTGTAGTTTTATTTACATTTCTCTAATGATTAGTAATGTTGAGCATCTTTTCATCTTTTAGTTGGGATCTGTATGCCTTCTTTGGAGGACTAGCACTTTTAGAATGGATTATGAAAGAGTATAATACAGATTTGGCTCAGAGGTTAAAGCGTCTGCCTGCAGTGTGGGAGACCAGGGTTCAATCCCTGGGTCGGGAAGACTCCCTGGAGAAAGAAATGGCTATCCACTCCATTATTCTTGCCCAGATAATCCTATGGACGGAGGAGCCTGATGGGCTACAGTCCACAGGGTTGCAAAGAGTAGGAAACGACTGAGCGACTTCACTTTCACGTCACTTAAGTAATTTAAAACTGCATACAGATCCCAACCAGTCAGAATGGCCATCATCACAAAATCTACAAATAACAAATGCTGGACAGAGTGTGGAGAAAAGGTGCCTTCTAGCACTGTTGGTGGGAATGTAAACTGATACTGCCAATATGGACAACAGAAAGGAGATTTCTCAAAAAACTAAAACTAAAAATACCTTGTGACTCAGTAATCCCACTACTGGGCATATACCCTGAGAAAACCATAATTCAAAAAGGCACATGCACCCTGATTTCATTGCAGCACTATATACAACAGCCAACACAGGGAAACAACTTGAAGGTACATCAACAGAGAACTGGATAAAGAAGATGAGGTACAATGGAATATTGTTCAGCCATAAAACAGAATGAAATTGGGCCATTTGCAGACATACATGGACCCAGAGACTATCATACAGAGTGAAATAAGTCAGAAAGAGAAAAACAAATACATACGGATGCATATATTTGAAAGTGAAAAAAATTGGTGTAGATGATCATATCTACAAAACAGAAATAGAAATACGGATGTAGAGGAAAAAAAGTATGGATACTAAGGGGAAAAGTGGGAGTGGAATGAACTGGAAGATTGAGATTGACATATATACACAACTGATACTATGCATGGAGATCCAACAAGTCCATTCTGAAGGAGATCAGCCCTGGGATTTCTCTGGAAGGAATGATGCGAAAGCTGAAACTCCAGTACTTTGGCCACCTCATGCAAAGAGTTAACTCACTGGAAAAGATTCTGATGCTGGGAGGGATTGGGGGCAGGAGGAGAAGGGGACGACAGAGGATGAGATGGCTGGATGGCATCACTGACTCAATGGACGTGAGTCTGAGTGAACTCCAGGAGTTGGTGATGGACAGGGAGGCCTGGCGTGCTGCGATTCATGGGGTTGCAAAGAGTCGGACACGACTGAGCAACTGAACTGAACTGCACTGATACTATGCATAAAGTAGATAACTAATGGAATCTACAGTATAGCACAAGGAACTCTACTGAGTGATCTGTGGTGACCTAAATGGTAAGGAAATCCAAAAAACGTGGACTATATGTATATGTTTAGCTGATTCACTTTGCTGTACAATAGAAACTAATGCAACATTGTAAGGCAACTGTATTCCAATAATATATTTTTAAAAGTGAGTGACAAAACATTGAAATGAAAAGAAAGAAACATAATTCTGAAGGAAAAGAGAGAGGGAGGTAGAAAAAAAGGGTAATTTTAAAAATATTTTAGAAATATTAAATTTTACCCCATTCCAAAGACAAAGAACAATAAGATTTCTTTTTCTGGATGATAAAAAGACTTGTAAAATAATCCTATGTAGACAGTATACACTTTCTGATATTTACACTTTATGTCTGATTTATGCTAGTTTGAAGTGGCTATCTTTATTCTTGTTCTTTTACAATTGGTAACCAAGCAATTTACTGGAATTTATCGAAAGGATGATCTCCAATCTTAATACAAGGAATATGGAAGAATTAAGGAAGAGAATTGAATAGGCAAAGACTCATTGTAGCAGAGATTTTAAAATCCATTCTAAATTTTATATCCATTTTAAGTTATATAGCATTTACTTTCAATGGTAATAGTATTAGTTAATAAGGTGCATAATATTTACTTTATTTTGAGTCTAAAATACTAAAATACCAGGCCTCAAAGATTATCTGTTGATAGAGCTCTGTATTCTATAGAATAGGATTTTTTAATCATTGTATTACATTCACCCTTCTTAGTTGAGCTATTAAGTTCTGACTAAGGATCATGGAAAAAGCAAGAGAGTTCCAGAAAAACATCTATTTCTGCTTTTTTGATTATGCCAAAGCCTTTGACTGTGTGGATCACAATAAACTGTGGAAAATTCTGAGAGAGATGGGAATACCAGAGCACCTGACCTGCCTCCTGAGAAATCTGTATATAGGCCAGGAAGCATCAGTTAGAACTGGACATGGAACATCAGACTGGTTCCAAATAGGAACAGGAGTACATCAAGGCTGTATATTATCACCCTGCTTCTTTAACTTCTATGTAGAGTACATCATGAGAAACACTGGCCTGGAAGAAATACAAGCTGGAATCAAGATTGCTGGGAGAAATATCAATAACCTCAGATATGCAGATGACACCACCCTTATGGCAGAAAGTGAAGAGGAGCTTAAAAGCCACTTGATGAAAGTGAAAAAGGAGAGCAAAAAAGTTGGCTTAGAGCTGAACATTCAGAAAATGAAGATCATGGCATCCGATCCCATCACTTCATGGGAAATAGATGGGGAAACAGTGGAAACAGTGGCTGACTTTATTTTTTTGGGCTCCAAAATCACTGCAGAATGTGACTGCAGCCATGAAATTAAAAGACGCTTACTCCTTGGAAGAAAGTTATGACCAACCCAGATAGCATATTGAAACATTACAATTGAGACATACTCATATAGAGGCATTACTCGGACGGCTAATGTCCGTCTAGTCAAGGCTATGGTTTTTCCTGTAGTCATGTATGGATGTGAGCGTTGGACTGTGAAGAAGGCTGAGAGCTGAAGAACTGATGCATTTGAACTGTGGTGTTGGAGAAGACTCTTGAGAGTCCCTTGGACTGCAAGGAGATCCAAGCAGTCCATTCTGAAGGAGATAAGCCCTGGGATTTCTCTGGAAGGAATGATGCTAAAGCTGAAACTCCACTACTTTGGCCACCTCATGTGAAGAGTTGACTCATTGGAGAAGACTTTGATGCTGGGAGGGATTGAGGGCAGGAGGAGAAGGGGACGACAGAGGATGAGATGGCTGGGTGGCATCACTGACTCGATGGACATGAATCTGAGTGAACTCTGGTGATGGACTGGGTGGCCTGGCATGCTGCAATTCATGGGGTCGCAAAGAGTCGGACACGACTGAGCGACTGAACTAAACTGAACTGAAGGTAGGTCATATACATGACTTTCTAAAACTACTTTTTTCTGATATCTATCAAATACTAAATTGAACATATTCTGAAAGTCTGTAAAATATATTACTACTTTCAAAGAGTTGCTTAATTCCAAGAATGTGGAAAATAAAAGTGTTTGTATGTCATAGAACATGAGTGAAACCTGCTTCATACATTTTGAGTACAGATTGAAGAGTTAAGTTTTAGTAACAAATGAATAACAAAGAAGCAATGCTTATTTTTGGCAAATTCACTTATTTATGTGCCATGTTATTTTTTGAATACCTACTTGAGAAGATGGTGTGTTATATTTGGAGATCATGTAAATATCATATACAGATACATAATATGTAAAACTCTGGTGCTATCTCACGTGATATGCTTTCTTAGCAGATGGCCCAATTAGGAGTTACAGATATAAATGTAGATCCAATTCAACAAACACATATTTTACTCAGTAATTTTTATAGCTTCTTAATGATTAGTGCCAAAACATTAGCCATATTTTGATAAAGAAAAAAAAAAAAAAAAGAGCCAAAACTAGAAATCAGAGTGAAGGCAGCTATCCAACCAAGAATGATGATGCAGTGTGTCTTCCTCCCTTTTTTACCGAACTTTTCTGCCCTGGAATCTGACTAATGATAATATCTGATTGCCATGGGGCCTATCTTGTATCAAAAAACATGAGCCTTTTTCCCATGTCAGGCCAATTAGAAATCTTTTCTGAAGTGTAAACCTAATGAGATGGGAAGGGGGATTCTCTCTTTCTTCTTTCTTTCCTCTTCCCATGTCAAGGTGAACCATCTGAATCAGGAGAAAGTGATCATAACAGATCAAGTAGAAGCAGAGAGGAGAGAAAGATGAATCACAGAATTCTTGAAACAAGTTTTGTTTTCCTTCTATTATGAAAGTGCTGCAGTTCTCTTTTTACTTTAGCTGATTTGAGTAGCATTCATTTAAGTAGCAACCAAAAAAGAAAAGTTTAATAGTTTAAGAAGCAAACCTGGGTATGACCTCATGATTAATTTGAGATCAAATGTTGGAAAGGACTGGTGAAACAGCAAAGCACTGAGTTTAGAGGAAGGTCCTATTTGGTCCTGACAAATTCACATGGATAGCTGAGAGTTGTGATTGCCTCCTTAAAAATGCCACAGTTCTCTTTACCATGATTATACCTCTGTAGTCTGAAATCACAGTCCTCAAATTCTCTTCTAATTCTATTAGTCATAAAACTAAAAAGATTAAATTTAGTCTTTAAATTCTTCTTTGCAGTTTTAATATGTTACACTGTAAAGTACAGGTAAATATAAAAATACTCGACCTCTATATATATGTAGGTATATATGTGTGTATATATATATATATCATCACTTCATGGGAAATAGATGGGGAAACAGTGGAAACAGTGTCAGACTTTATTTTGGGGGGCTCCAAAATCATTGCAGATGGTGACTGCAGCCATGAAATTAAAAGACGCTTACTCCTTGGAAGAAAAGTTATGACCAACTTAGATAGCATATTCAAAAGCAGAGACATTACTTTGCCGACTAAGGTCTGTCTAGTCAAGGCTATGGTTTTTCCAGTAGTCATGTATGGATGTGAGAGTTGGATTGTGAAGAAGGCTGAGTGCTGAAGAACTGATGCATTTGAACTGTGGTGTTGGAGAAGACTCTTGAGAGTCCCTTGGACTGCAAGGAGATCCAACCAATCCATTCTGAAGAAGATCAGCTCTGGGATTTCTCTGGAAGGAATGATGCTAAAGCTGAAACTCCAGTACTTTGGACACCTCATGTGAAGAGTTGACTCATTGGAAAAAACTCTGATGCTGGGAGGGATTGAGGGCAGGAGGAGAAGGGGACGACAGAGGATGAGATGGCTGGATGGCATCACTGACTCGATGGGCGTGAGTCTGAGTGAACTCCAGAGTTGGTGATGGACAGGGAGGCCTGGCGTGCTGAGATTCATGGGGTCGCAAAGAGTCAGACACAACTGAGCTACTGAACTGAACTGAACTGATCCTTATTTTGCTATCAATTGATCTGTTCATTTATCTTCTATTCTATCATTCTAAAATATGATCCAGCCATTTTCATCATCATCATCATCATTTTTATAAATATTTAAACTTATTGTAATTTGTACATATTTGATTTCAATATAATGAGCCTGATGTTTCCTAAAATAAATAAATAAACATAAAGATATTAACAGCAGCTAATCCCAGGTAGTGAAAACAGGGGTAATGTTATTTATTTTTTGAACTTCTCCACAGCTATGTATCTTTATTTTTAATTTAAACTTTTATTTTTGAAATAATTGTAGCTTCACAGACAATTATAAGAAAGAAATAATACAGAGAGATCCTCATATACTCTTTACCCAGTCTCCTCTTCGTAACATTTTGTAAAACTATCATATATCATGGACAGGATATTGACAATCAAGATGTTGGATATTTTCATCCTCACACAGATACTCCATGCTGTCCTTACAAATATAGATACATCCACTCTTACCTATCCCCGTGCCATCACTTAACTTCTGAAAATGATCATCTATTTTCTGTTTCAGTTCCTTGCTCATGTTGAGAACATAATGTAAACAGAAAGATGTAGCAAGTAACCTTTTGGGACTGGGATTCATCTAAGTTCTTGCATGAATCATAATTTCCTTTTAGTGCAGAGTAGGAGTCCATAGGATGGATGCATTGTTTTTTGTTACATGTTCACTCTAGTAATGAGTAGTCTTGTTTAATTATATTCACATCACAGTTGGTGTCATTGCTATTTCACTTAGTCTTAAAATTTTAGCCTTCCTAAAAGATATAGTGATATAGTGGTTTTAATTTGCATTTCCCTAGTAGTTAACAATGTTTGAATCTTTTCACAAGCTTCATATTTGCCATAATCTTTGGTGAAATGTTTCATCATGAATTTTGAATGCCCTTTACAAATGTAGATGCTCATTCTTTGTCAGATATGTGGTTTGAAAAAATATTTCTGCTTAGTCTTAAGCTTGCTTTCCATCCTAACAGATCTTTTATAGACTGATAACTTTAAATTTTAATAAAATTCAGTGTGTCAAATATTCCTTTTGTGACATGTTTTTGGTGTCAAGTCTAAGAACTCTAGTTCCAGAGTTCTAGCACCAGATCCTGAAGATGTCTTTCTATTTTTTCACTAAAGGTTTTACAATTTGTAGTCTTTAGATCCATTTTGAGTTAATTTTTAAATAAGATGTCAGGGATCTTTTCTTTTTGCTATTTCCTTTTCTTTTTCAGTTAGTAAAGCTTTCAGCAAAAGCTTGTCTTTATTTGAAAAAAAAAGTCGCAACAAAAAAAAAAAAAGAAAGAAAGAAAATAAACAACTTGCTGGGTATTTGGTAATAATTGTGCTATAATTTTTGTGACATAATATATCAAAAGCTGAAAAGTTGGCAGCTCTACTAGGTTGAGTCCTTCAATAATCCAAGAAAGATTATTTCTGTCCATTTACTTGGATTTTCCTTGATTCTTTTCATCAGTGTTTTGCAGTTTTCATTAAATGCCCTGTACATGTTTTGTCAGATTTACTCCTGTTTGTCTTTTTTTTTTTTTGAGCATTCATAAACAATACCAAATTTTTAATTTTGATGACCATGTGGCCATTGCTAGAATATAAAAATACAATTGATTTTTGAATGGTTTATATCTTGTGACTTTATTAAAATTAACTCACTTACTTTAGTCCTCTTTTTCTTTTTTGTATTTCTTTGCAATCTAGTGTGATATATCTTTAGAACTGAAGTTGCAGCGTGGGTCTAAGTTGAGGCACATTTGCATATATAGTGAACTTTACAATATAAAAATACTCATGCTAAGCAGTACTGAAAAAGTGACTATAATCTTTACATCAACAAATTTCAAAAAGTTTCAGTAATAATCATTACAGTTTATTCAAGTCTTAACCTAGATAAATAACATATCAAAATTATGAATGTAAGGGTTTCCCTGATAGCTCAGTTGGTAAAGAATCTTACTAAATATTGCCTTTTACCATCTATATGAATAACAGTATAGAGGAAAAGAAATATTTTGCTATTTTTTATGGACAACATTTCTAATTCATTAAGAAAACAACATAAACCTGTGGGATATTTCACAAACCTGTGACCATTGTGAAGATATTTATGGCATGAAGTTTAAATGCAGAAGGAAATATAATTTTACATATATATTTAATCTATCTCTCAATATCAGTAACCCAAAGAGAATTGCCTTCGCTGAACATTCAAGTATCTGATCAAAATTTTATTTATAAACTTCTATTTATTTTGTTGGTAGCTTCCTCTTGCATCAATAATGGTTAAGCCCAGGACTTTAAAATTCCAAAAGCAATAGAACCATGAATGTCCTCGCTACAAATGAAATACCTTGCAAGGCATTTCTTCTCTACATTTTTTTCCATAAATGTTCTTCTCCATTCAGTTACAGATATCTCTGACAATTTAGTTTTCTATAAGAAGTTAGACATTTCTTAAGGGGGATATTTTTAGAGTATGCAGACTGTAATACCTTATACCAATTACTGTATAAATATGGCGAGTTATGTACATTTAGCAAATTATGGTATGGCTTT
Source organism: Budorcas taxicolor (assembly GCF_023091745.1). Lineage (NCBI taxonomy): Eukaryota > Metazoa > Chordata > Mammalia > Artiodactyla > Bovidae > Budorcas > Budorcas taxicolor. Next base: position 187,305,332 of record NC_068910.1, read on the forward strand.
CCAAACTGCCAAAGGGTGATGTAAGATTAGGAGCCATATGCTTGAAAATGATCTCTTATATAGTTAGAAATCATCAAGGGAAGGAAGGGATATTATGCAAGAAAATGTGCTATCCATAGCAACTAATAGTAGCATTTTAAGTGTAAACAGATTATGCAAAACATTTGAAGACAACATACTATATAAAACACACATCCTAAACATTTCAACACTGTAAACATTATGTCTCTTTGTCACTCATATAGAATTATGCAAAGTTCAGCTTCCCATTTCCTAAGAAACCCAGAACATCCAGCACAAAGGATGGTGCATCACCACAGCAGTATATCTGGGCCATGGTAACTGAAAAAGCCCTACCATCTGGAACCTATCACATGAGCTGTATTTATGTGCTCCAGAGTAGAGACACAGATGTCCACATTAAAAAAACACTTGCCATACTGTCATGCTTGTTTGCCAAGAGTAGAAAACATGATTTCTGTTCAAAGAGGCTCACAAAAGAGTTTGCCTCTGGGAAAATTTTCTTTACGTTCAAGTTAGAAATAATTAAATGAATGTGAGAAAATTTTATGCCAGGTTAAGCTTAATTAAATAACTTTGGTGGTACTGCTGCTATCATATATATATATATATATATATATATATATATATATATATATATATATATATATATACATATACATATTCACTTCTTAACAAATAGTTTAAAGACTGTATTGATTATCCATGCCTATGTTCACTAAGTAAACTTACTTCTCAGCAACATTAAAAAATCAGCTCATTGACTGATTTCTGATAATTTTTATTCCATGTTTTATTTATTGGAAAAGCCAAATTTCAGTTTTACAGTATGGTTGCTAAGTTTCTATTGTATATTTAATATTAAGTAGAAGTTTCTCTGTGTATCTTATGAACTTCTTATTCAGATACAGAACATGTACTGTTCATTGTTATTCATTTAAGTAAAGATAAAAAAATAAAAAAATTATCTGAATAAGGGTATATGGATTGGAGTTATATCCTAATATCTGTATAATATCAGACAAAGTGCTATATTCATTGATTCTCTTTTACCCATAAAATGATCACATCCCACTACATATTTTTCCAGCTCCAGATATATGATATATATATATATACTTAAGGTTTGTTTATGCTCAGATTGTATTATTATTATTATTATTATACCACTATTTCTTAAGAGAAAGAGTACATCTTGTTTGCCTCATGTAATATGCCTCAAAATCATATTTAGGGTGATGGTCAGTAAGAAAGTTTTAAAAATAAACATTTTTGTTTTGTGTGTTTGTGTTTAAGTGCATTTTAAAATTCTTCTCAGAAAACTGTTTAAATATAAGCACTGAAGAACATCGTTTCTAAGGTCCCTATACATTTTTACAAAATATATTTTTAAATTTTAAGCTATAAATTATACTAGATAAGGACATATAAATAAGAATAATGGCATTAAGAATGTAACATAACATGTGTAACATATCAGATTTATCTGTTATCCTTTTATAACTGAATCATGGATTTTCCTGTTTGTTGTGTGCCCTCTTTAAGACTGTCATGTTTATGAAATGAATGGTAGTTGTGGACTAAATAGGAATATTGTATCAATCATGCAAAGGTCCTTACATGAAGTATTTAGAGATTATATTTCAAAGACAATTATGTCTGTTCACTTATGAAGTGTGTGAAGGGTAGCACAATTTGCCACCACAAAATACATCTCTTTGGTAAATTGATTATTTTGAGCTGAAGTTTCTTGAGAAACAGCAGACTCAGGGAGAGGTTTCTCTGAACTCCCCTTCTCTGCCTGAAGACAGATCCTCCCAAAGGAACTCTATTGTCATAGATCCCTTTTCAGGGCCTTTCATCAATCAGGGAAGAATGACACATCCCAGGAGAAAAAACCAGAAATCCACACCATACACAGACAAATTGTCACAAACTATCATGCTTCCCATCTATTCTCCTAAGGACCCATTCGTCTTCCCTAAAAATCATTTCCCCTCCAAGAGTACAATACTTTGGCCACCTGATGTCAAGAGTCAACTCTTTAGAAAAGACCCTGATGCTGGAAAAGATTGAAGGCAGAAGGAGAAGGGGCTGACAGAGGACGAGATAGATGGATGGCATCACTGACTCAATGGACATGAGTTTGAGCAAGCTCCAGGAGACAGGGAAGGACAAGGAAGCCTGGTGTGCTGCAGCCCGTAGGGTCGCAAAGACTTGGACAAGTCTGAGTGACTGAACAACAACAAAGAGTCCTATATCTCTTCACGCTTCCCTGTGAAGATGATATTTCAGTCTGAATTCATATATATATATATATATATATATATATATATATATAACTGTTGTAAAATCACATACTATAAAACATACTAGTTTAACCATATTTAGCTGTAAGGTTCAGTGGCACTTACATTCACATTGTTGTGAAACTCTCACCATCATCCATCTCCTGAATTATTCACCTTCCTAAACCAAATCTCTGTGCGCATTAAACACTAACTTCCCATCCCTTCTCCTCTACCCCCAGCCCCCAGCACCTGGCATCTACAGTGCACTTTCTGATTCTGTGAATTCGACAGTTCTAGGTACCTTGTATAAGCGGGGTCAAACAGTATTTGTCTGTATCTACTCATTGGAAAAGACTCTGATGCTAGGAGGGATTGGGGGCGGGAGGAGAAGGGGACGACAGAGAATGAGATGGCTGGATGGCATCACTGACTCGATGGACGTGAGTCTGGGTGAACTCCAGGAGTTGGTGATGGACAGGGAGGCCTGGCGTGCTGTGATTCATGGGGTCGCAAAGAGTTGGACACGACTGAGCAACTGAACTGAATTGACTGTATATTTGAATGCATTTTAAGGTTAACCTAGTATATGTCCTAAAAACAGATTTTGCCATCTTTTACCCCCTTTGTGTTGTACAGTAGGTTCTCATTAGTCATCTATTTTATACATAGTACTGTATATATGCCAATCCCAATCTCCCAGTTTATCCCTCCTCCCCACTTTCTGTCCATACATTTTTTCTCTACATCTGCATCTCGTTTTCTGCTTTGCAAATAGGTTTATCTGTGCTATTTTTCTATATCTCATTTATTTAAGTCTGAATTCTAAGTAGCCTCTTGGAGTCATTCATTTTCCCCCTGTGAATCTCACAAGTATACATGAGATACACATGTTAATAAAATTTTGTTTATTCCCCTCTTGTTAATCTGTCTTTTTTACAACTAAAATCTCAAAAAAGTACAGGTAAAATTAATTTTCCCCCTACACATGCATTGTGTACTGTTAATATCCACAAAAGTTTATGAGTTAGAGAGAGCCCACACATACAATAAGTTACAGCTTATGGTGTTTCAAAAATTGTAAACTATTTGTGAAGACACAAATGAACAATGAAAAAATGAATGCTGTGAACAGAAGGTTCTGGATGTTTTAAATGCAGGTTGAAAGTTCTGATGTGAAAAAGCAATGTGCACAAAGAGGACTATTGTCACAGGACGTGTGTGTCATTGCAGGACTTTAGAGACAAATTTGGACTGATAAAGGAATAAAGGAGTCAGAAAAACATATTTCTATTTTAAATAAATTTAAGAAAACATTGAACAGCAGTAAGCAAAGAAGTAGGCACTTGGCAACCCATGAAACGAAATCAGGCTTGTCAGCAATTTTAAGGCAAGTCTTATGTGTTAAGTTGATTGAAAATCCAATTCTACTGTATGTCAAAGTATGAAATGACATGTCACGGGTAAAGCCTTTTGGGAGGAGAGCAGTCACCTGGAAGACACCACAGGAGAGGAGTTAACTGCACTTTAGATGGTATTCAATACAGTTTAGAGTTAATGAAATGGAAGCAAGCAATGCTATTTGATCATCAATCACTGCCCACTTTTTCCACTCTTTATCTTTGCCTCCCCTCCAAAGTAATTTTTTTCTATAATCTTGGGTGAGTTCAGATAAAACTTACTTAACTTCTACTGGAAAATCCCCTGTGTGTGTGTGTGGTAAGTCACCTCAGTCATGTAAAACTCTGCGACCCCATGGACTGTAGCCTGCCGGACTCCTCTGTCCATGGGATTCTCCAGGCAAGAATATAGGAGTGAGCTGCCATGCCCTCTTCCAGGAGATCTTAATAACTCAAGGATCCAACCCACATCTCTTACATTTCTTGCATTGGCAGGTGGGTTCTTTACCACTAGCACAACCTGCAAAATCCCAGAGAGGGGGAAGCATTTTACAAATTTGAAAACTCTCTGGGAACAAATTTCTGCCCATGAAAATAAAATAAAAGAATTCCTCTCATAGAACTTAATGCTTTTTGCATACATATATATTTTTAAATATATAGATAATATTAGAAAAAATTAAGAATTGTTAACTTTCTTTTACATATTGATTGATAAAATTACTATTACAGTTATGCAATATTATCAGGGTATTCACTAGCACCTGCATCAGTTTAGAGAGATGAACACATTACTTAGCTATCACTCTCAAAGATAAATTGTATGGGTTTCAAATTATAAAGGAAGTAAAATTATTTTAGATTAAGAAACTCAGCAACAGAATATCCATCATAAACAGGGTGAAATAATAAAGTATAAGCAGGCATATATATGAGCTTCCCAGGTGGCTCAGTGGTAAAGAACCCGCCTGCCAATGCAGAAGACATTGGCTTTAATGTGCAGGTCAGGAAAATACCCTGGAAAAGGAAGTGGTAGCCCACTCCAGTTTTGTTGCCTGGAGAATCACATGGATGGAAGAACATGGCAGACCACAGTCCATGGGGTTGCAAGAGTCGGACACAACTTAAAAAATAAACAACTATATATGTGTGTATATGTGTGTGTGTGTGTGTGTGTGTGTGTGTATAGATGACAAACCTATATATATGTCTATATAGACATCATATTAAAAATATATAAAACCGAATTTGTTTATATTAAAGTAGATATTTTAAACCCTAAAAATGGAAGAAGTTTGATTAAATCCAATTTAATTCCCTTAAGCACAAAGAAATAATTTAATTAACTTCTGCTTTATTGACTATGACAAAGTCTTTGACTGTGTGGATCACAACAAACTATGGAAAATTCTTAAAGAGGTGGAAATACCAGACCACCTTACCTGCCTCTAGAAAACTCTGTATGCAGGTCAAGAAGCAGTTAAATTAAAACCACCTCCAATTACAACCAGCCATGGAAAAACAAACTGGTTCCAATTAGGAAAGGAGTATGTCAAGGCTGTATATTGTCACCCTACTTATATAACTTAAATGCAGAGTACATCATGTGAAATGCCATGCTGGATGAAGCACAAACTGGAATCAAGATTGTTGGGAATAATATCAATAACCTCAGATATGCAGATGACACCACCCTTATGACAAAAAGCGAAGAAGAACTAAAGAGCCTATTAATCAAAGTGAAAGAGGAGAGTGAAAAAGTTGGCTTAAAACTCAACATTCAAAAAACTAGGACCATGGCATCCAGCCCCATCACTGTTATGCCCGAGGTCCCAATCCCCAGAACAGAGAATAAGACATCCACAGCAATGCAAACGCAAAAAAGGGAATTTATTGCTAGCTCGAGCCAGGACCCAAGTTTCATCCAATGCAGTGGAGTGGAACAAGGGCCCCTAGCCCTGAATTACAGCAGTATTTATAAGGTTAAGACAAAGACAGGGAGTTGGCAGGGATTGGTTGCAAGGGCTCGTTAGCATCTGCTAATTGGCTAGATTTTCGCGTGCCGGGGGGGCGGGGGTTGTTTCTCGGGGGGTTTTCGTCCTCGTCCTGATAAGCTTGAACCAGGTTACAGGGAGTATACTGATTGGTCGAGTCCTGGCGCCTGCAGAGGATGGTCTCAGCTCCTCCTTGGCAATAACTCAGCCCCTCCGTAAAGGAGACTTAGGCCTACCTTGGCCCCCTGAAGCCTGTCATGGTGCCTGTTTGGTCCTAACAATCACTTCATGGCAAATAGATGGGGAAACGATGGAAACTGTGAGACACTTTATTTTGAGGGGCTCCAAAATTACTGCAGATGGTGACTGCAGCCATGAAATTAAAAGAGGCTTGTTCCTTGGAAGAAAAGCTATGACCAGCATACACAGCATATTAAAAAGCAGAGACGTTACTTTGCCAACAAAGGTCCATCTAGTCAGTTATGATTTTTCCAGTAGTCATGTATGGATGTGAGAGTTGGACTATAAAGAACACTGAGTGCTGAAGGATTGATGCTTTTGAACTGCGGTGTTGGAGAAGACTCTCGAGAGTCCCTTGGACTGCAAGGAGATCCGACCAGTCCATCCTAAAGGAAATCAGTCCTGAATATTCATTGGAAGGACTGATGCTAAAGCTGAAACTCCAATTCTTTGGCCACCTGATACAAAGAACTGACTCATTTGAAAAGACCCTGATGTTGGGAAAGATTGAAGGTGGGAGAAAGGGACAACAGAGGATGAGATGGTTGGATGACATCACTGACTCAATGGACATGATTTTGAATAAGCTCCAGAGGTGGTGACGGACAGGGAAGCCTGGCGTGCTGTGACTCACTCAGTCGTGTCCGACTCTTTGCGACCCCATGAACCACAGCACGCCAGGCCTCCCTGTCTATCACCAGCTCCTGGAGTTCACCCAAACTCATGTCCAACTTATTGAGCTATTTGAAATCTTGGATTCATATATCTGATTTTGGCAGCATGAAATGACCAAATGGAACCCTTAAGGGTAGACACAGATAAGAGGACAAATAAAAGAAAATAACGAAAAGAGTTGCCTGAGAATTAAATTAAAGGGAAGGACTTGGGTGTGTTTCTGAAGATTTTTATTTGCATAGATGGGGAATGCAGTCAGCAATTAGGATTTAAAAACTAATATTAATTCTTGCCGTTCAAGCTCTGTGCACTTATAGATATATGAGTTCTATCTAAAGGATACTTTATAGTTTACATATCTTTCCCATATTTTTTATTCCTGTTAGTTAAGTGAAAATTCAGTTCAAAAAGGCTAAGTGACGTGTATGGCAAGAAATTTGTTATCTTTCAGGAAAAACAGCTTCCTGCCAGCTTACTTTTAACTAGTCTTCTTTGAAATTTATTTTGAGATATGACAAATTGAAACTGATGTTGCTGAAATCTCTCAAGACAATTTCAGTGTTTTGCTTTTGATTTTTTCCCCCTGTATCCAGAATAAAGGCTTGCAGCAAAATTCTTTAATGAAACTGGATGCAATCTAAGAAATATGAATACGATTGAGCAATTCAGAAAGCAAAGATGTTTCTGCAGGCACCATGCCCAGTACAATCAGATTATTGCCAGTGTCTGATTCCATTTGATAAAGAAACAAGCTATGGCCATGACTGGTTGGAAGTACTTGAAAAAGTGGCATCTAAAGACTCCTACTGCCTGATTATTTTACCTATTTAAAAACAGGCATGGATATCCATAAAATTTGAAGTGATCCCAGAGAGTATTTCCTGGGAAACTGAGTATTGGAAAGCAGCAGGGACATGGAAATATATATTAGAGATGTAATGAATTAAGTATATCATAGATTTATGAAACTATGATAATCATAAAGTAAAACAAAACATCCAGGAAAAGAGGTTTACTATCCTATAATAGCCAGTTTTAGATTTAACATTCTTTTATCTGACAGTCTTGTCAAATTAATTCAGTTGTTTGCCCAAATAGGTTTTATATAGCCCCATCAAGGAGGGTAAGAACACGTGTGGTTAAACATTAATATATATTTCTCCCTTGGAATAGTGTTACCAAGTCCAAGCTTGCTCTGCTCACCACACGACAGGCCAATGAATTCAAGAGATGAGGTATTGAGGCAAGAAAGAGCCAGCTGACTGAGATGTCAGGCTAGTGCCTCAAAATAGCCATCATGTTAGTGACTGGTTGCTAGCTCTTTTATGGATCATAGATCGGGGAGGGCTGTGAGGAAATAAAAGGAAATAACTATTCAATCCTTGCAAATGTCCCCTAGAATGGCAAGCCTTAGGCAGAGGAATGTGTTAGTTTCACTTCCTTATAGTCCTTCACAGATGGGTGGCTCAGGTTGCAGGCCATTACCTATGCTTACAATAACAAAAACAGCAAAAAAGGTTAAAATCACAGAAGCAGATCCAGTGTAAATTTAAAATTAACTCTTCCTGGTTACAATTCCCCTCTCTCAATATCCATCCCACAATCTTGTGGGAGAAGGGGGGCCATTTTGCTTGTCAGATGGATATTCTGGGGAGTGCCTGCTATTGGTGCCGGTGTTTTCAAATATTGAGACTTCCTTTGTTCCTCGTGGAAAAGTGCCTATTTTACACCTGTAGACCTAGAAATATTGAACTTCAAACATAAGAGGCAGCATCTCAAGCTAAGAAATTTAGTGCTTTTCTATGCAAGGGAAGACGCAAGTGTCAGGATTTGTTAAATCATATTTTATATACTTTAGCCAACTGGGGCCTGTAATCCTGCATTCTCAGAGAAGCGGTTGGAGTGGCTGCAGTTTAATGATTCCCCTTTCTCAGGGCTCGCTGGCTAACACTGAAAGTCTTCAATCATGATGATTGAAAATGATTACATTTCTCAGGGCTTCCCTTTTTGGTCATGAATGACCATTATCTGGGAAACATTTCATGATCAACTTTTGTCTCATGGCGCTGGGAGGCTCATCCCAGATCAGTCAAAAAAATCTTGATATGTCACTCCAGGTGTAGAATTTTGGACTAGGCCCCATCAATAATTGAAACTCTCTGGATTCTGTCTAACTATAACCCAGGAGACATTTTCCCGTGTTGCTTCTTCCCATACCTAGAATCACACTATTACATTTATTGGGACTCCACCCACTTGTGGATGTATCACTTACCTTGCTGATGTGTTATTATATATAAGTGTGTATATTAAGGCTCAAGGTCTAGTGGAACACTATTCAGGACCCATTTGCTTATATTCAGCCTATGTAATGTCCTTGGGTTATGTCATTCTTTCAAAGATTGTGCCCTGCCCTCTTTCCTTCTGTTTTATTTCCCCCTTCAAATTTTGCTCCCATATTCTCATGGGAAGCAGGGGGGTGAAGGTCTACTTTCTGTAATTGCTTTAAAACTGAGTGGAGCATGAACCCTATCTGGAAAGGAGCAAAAACCTCAGGATATCTGGGGTGGGGGCCTCAGGGGCAGGACAGCTCCTGTATTAATCTGTATGGGCTGGGATCCTCACACAGTCTTCATCTGATGTGGAACTGCTGCAATTGCTTCCATAGCCATCCTGTGAATCTCCTTGATAATGAAGCCCTTTCTGTACAGCAACAGAGTACAAAAGTATCTATAAATGACAAAAGATGTAAAAATTATGGTTAAATATCTGATCAATTGACAAAGGGACCTACATAATACTTAGTCCTTAACCAAAGTAATCAGAGATCTCAAAAGCAAATATAATTCACTTAAAAGCAAGAAAAAATCAGATAATCTTATCAAAAATGCATTTCAAGAAAACTTTTCTCTGAACAGAAGCAAAAAAGCCTAATTCAAATCTTAGGAAATCCTGATCATGCATAACTCTTTTTAGTATTTTTTTATTCCTTATATCTTCTCCTGAAAGCACATATTAGTTTTCTTAAAGATTTTTCCACATTGAGGTACATTTTGGCTGACAAATTTGAAAGAAGTATAATACGTTACTTACATTATACCTAGGCACAAAGAAAGCATTATACTTAATTTAACGGATGATTCAGTTCAGTTCTGTCACTTTGACCCCTTGGACTGCAGCACACTAGTCTTCCTTGTCTATCACCAATTCTCCAAGCTTGCTCAAACTCATGTCCATTGAGCCAGTAAAGCCATCCAACTACCATCCCCTTCTCCTCCTGCCTTAAATCTTTCCCAGCATCAGGGTCTTTTTCAGTGAGCCAGTTATTTGCTTCAGATGGCCAAAGTATTGGAGTTTCAGCTTCAGCATCAATCTTTCTAATGAATATTTAGGACTGATTTCCTTTAGGATTGACTTGTTTCATATGCTGCAGTCCAGTGGACTCTCAAGAGTCTTCTCCAACAACATAGTTCAAAAGCATCAATTCTTCAGCATTCAGCCTTCTTTATGGTCCAACTGTCACATCCACACATGACTACTGGAAAAACCATAGCTCTGACTAGACAGAGCTTTGTTGGCAAAGTAATGTCTCTGCTTTTTAATATGCTGTTTGCTCTATCATAATTTTTCTTCTGAGGAGCAAGTGTCTTTTAACTGCATGCTGCAGCCACCAACTGCACTGATTTTGGAGGGCAAGAAAATAAAGCTTGTCACTGTATCCATTGTTTGTCCATCTAATTGCCATGAAGGGAAGGTATTGGATGCTATGATATTCATTTTTTGAATGCTGAGTTTTATGCCAGCTTTTTCACTCTCCTCTTTCACTTTCATCAAGGGATTTTTAGCTCCTCTTTGATTTCTGCCACAATGGTGGTCATCTGCATATCTGAGGTTATTGATATTTTCCCACAATCTTGATTTCAGCTTGTGCTCCTTTCAGCCTGCATTTCTCATGATGGACTCTGCATAGAAGCTAAATAAGAAGGGAAACAAAATACAGCCTTGACATACTCCTTTCCTGATTTGGAACCAGTCCATTGTTCCATGTTCAGTTCTAACAGTTGCTTATTGACCCGAATACAGATTCCTCAGGGGGCAGGTCAAGTGGTCTGGTATTCCTACCTCTTGCAGAGTTTACTACAGATTGCTGTGATCCACAGAGTAAAAGGCTTTGGTATAAACAATGAAGCAGAATTAGATGTTTTTCTGAAACTATCTTGTTTTTTTCTAATATCCAGTGGATGTTGGCACTTTGATCTCTGGCTCTTTGCCTTTTCTAAAACCAGCTTGAACATCTGGAAGTTCATGTTTCACATACTATTGAAGCCTGGCTTGGAGAATTTTGAGCATTACTTTGCTAGTGTGTGAGATGAGTGCAATGTGTGGTAGTTTGAACATTCTTTGGCATTGTCTATCTTTGGGACTGGAATGAAAACTGACCTTTTCCAGTCTTGTGGCCACTGATAAGTTTTCCAAATTTACTGGCATGCTGAGTGCAGCATTTTTACAGCATCATCTTAAAGGATTTGAAATAGCTCAACTGGAATTCCGTCACCTCCACTAGCTTTGTTCATAGTGATGCTTCCTAAGGCCCACTTGACATTGCATTCCAGGATGTCTGGCTCTAGGTGAGTGATCACACCATTGGTTATCTGGGTCATTAAGATCTTTTTGTACAGTTTTTCTGTGTATTCTTGCCTCTCCTTAATATCTTCTGCTTCTGTTAGATCCATACCATTTCTGTTCTTTATTGTGCCCATCTTTGCATGAAAGGTTCCCTTGGTATCTCTCATTTTCTTGAAGAAATCTCTATTCTTTCCTTTATATTTTTTCCCTCTATTTCTTTCATTGTTCACTATTCAGCTTTCCTTTATCGCCTTGTTATTCTTTGGAACTCTGCATTCAGATGGTTTTATCATTTCTTTTTCCTTTTGCCTTTTGCTTCTAACATATGTAATATAAATTCCATTGTAATTGCTTTACATCTTATGCAATGTAAATTCCAGGGTAATATAGACCACTGGAAAATTGGGTATTGTGAAATGACTGAGGCTTAGAAACTGATAGTAAAATGGAAGCTTTAGGTATTTTGATCTGTATTCTTCAGAAAGAGCATATGATTAAGCTAAATATCTTCAAAGTAACTTTCCTGAGTCCACAATCACTCCAGTCTTAAGAAATAATATTTAAATGTTTTCAGGTTTTTCATTGGCTTTCTGATAACCCACAGAGCTTAAAAACCTATGGTTTTATCAAGACAAACTATGGACTGGAAGAAAATATGTGCACACAGTGTTATCAACAAGATCTTAATTTACAAATTATATAAATAGCTCAAACAACTGAATATTAAAAAAAAAAAAACCCAATCAAAAATTGAACAGAAGATCTAAATAGACATTTCTCCAAAGAAGAAACACAGATGGCTAACAGGCACATGAAAAATGCTCAACATTGCTAATTCTTAGAGAAATGCAAATCAAAGCTACAGTGAAGTATCAACTCACACCAGTCAGAATGGTCATTATTTAAAATTCTATAAATAATAAATGCTGGAGAGGCTGCAACAGTACATGAATTGTGAAATTCCAGATATTCAAGAAGGTTTTAGAAAAGGCAGAGGAACCAGAGATCAAATTGCCAACATCCACTGGATCACCGAAAAAGCAACAGAGTTCCAGAAAAACACCTATTTCTGCTTTGTTGACTATGACAAAGCCTTTGCATGTGTGGATCACCATAAACTGTGGAAAATTCTGAAAGAGATGGGACTATCAGACCACCTGACCTGCCTCTTGAGAAACCTGTATGTCAGTCAGGAAGCAACAGTTTGAACTGGACATGGAACAACAGACTGGTTTCAAATAGGAAAAAGAGTACGTAAAGGCTGTATATTGTCACCCTGCTTATTTAACTTCTATGCAGAATACATCATGAGAAATTCTGGGCTGGATGAAGCACAAACTGGAATCAAGATTTCTGGGAGAAATATCAGTAACCTCAGATATGCAGATGACACCACCCTTAAGGCAGAAAGTGAAGAGCTAAACTTCTTGATGAAAGGGGAAGAAGAGAGTGAAAAAGTTGGCTTAAAGCTCAACAGTCAGAAAACTAAGATCATGGCATCCAGTCCCATCACTTCATGGCAAATAGATGGGGAAGCAGTGGAAAAAGTGGCAGACTTTAATTGGGGCGGCTCCAAAAATCACTGCAGATGGTGATTGCAGCCATGAAATTAGAAGACGCTTACTCCTTGGAAGGAAAGTTATGACCAACCTAGATAGTATATTCAAAAGCAGAGACATTACTTTGCTAACAAAGGTCTGTCTAGTCAAGGATATGGTTTTTCCAGTGGTCACATATGGATTTGAGAGTTGGACTATAAAAAAAGCTGAGCACTGAAGAATTGATGCTTTTGAACTGTGGTGTTGGAGAAGACTCTTGAGAGTCCCTTGGTCTTGAAGGAGATCCAACCAGTCCATCCTAAAGGAGATCAATCCTGGGTGTTCATTGGAAGGACTGATGTTGAATCTGGAACTCTAATACTTTGGCCACCTGATGCAAAGAGCTGACTCATCTGAAAAGACCCCGATGCTGGGAAAGATTGAGGGCAAGAGGAAAAGCGGACAACAGAGGATGAGATGGTTGGATGGCATCACCAACTGAATGGACATGGGTTTGTGCAGACTCCAGCAGTTGGTGATGGACAGGGAGGCCTAGCGTGCTGTGGTTCATGGAGTCGCAAAGAGCTGGACACTACTGAGTGACTGAACTGAACTGAAATGAACTGAACCACCAAAGAGCAAGCAAGGGAAACTATTTCTTGCTTCATCCTGTTCCAGCAGGGGCCCCAACCAAGCCTTGCCTGAATTCCTTGTCTGGCCTTTAATCAATTTCTATTGATTGTGGAAGGTAAAGACCCTGGTCAGTATCAATGTTAAGGAATTGAATATTTTTAATGCCCTTCTTTAAGAATAAGAAAACAGACAAAAACAAAACAAGTCCTTTCAGTTTTGAGTATCTTGAGTATCTCAAATTTGGAGAAAAAGGAAGAGTTCTAATTTGATTTTTTTTTTTTTAATCTCTTTTCGAAAAGAAAACAGAAATAAGTAGAGATGGCTTACATTATATTGCCAGGAGTTCTAACCAGGCCATATCCATGGAGGTTACTATGACCCACTCTTTCCAGAGAGTATTCTCAAGCTGGGTATATAGAATACAAGTGGAATTCTCACCACTACAGTGACCACAATAATAATGACATATTAATGAGTGTAATATCTGCTTATTGAATGATAAAGTCCTGTGTGATATGAACACTCATGAGTTAGCAATTTTCTTAATAGATGCTATAATATATCAATCTTCTCAATAAAATTCTAAGTCTAGAACCTTGTAATTGAAAAGAAAATGTTTACTTAAAATGTCATAGATTTCATCAAGAAAATAGTCGTGCAAAATAATTTCATTTCCCTATTGTTACTAGAAAAGTTGTCAGTAGTGTCTTAAACAGTTTGTGATGTCAATTGATATAAACATATGCAAGACACATGACATCCAAATGATATTGATCAATTAAGTTTATCTCCATTTAATATAGTGTCATTAGTGTCATTTTTTACATCATCTTCAGCTCTATAGACAAACAATTAATTGACTATTTGAGTGAAAGCACACAGGAGTTATGCTAAACAAATTATAGATACCAAATTAGAAAATGTAATTAAAATGAAGAGATCCAGTTTCTCTAATAATAATAAGTAAAATGAAATGGAAGCTAAAAGGTAAACTATTAATATTTGCCTTTTTTCTCTTCTTCTTTTGTTTAATTGGAGGATAATTTCTTTACAATATTGTGTTGGCCTCTGCCATACATCAATATGAATCAGCCACAGGTGTACATATGTGCCCCTCCTTCCTGAACTCTTCTCACATTTCCCACCCCATCCCACCACTCTAGGTTCTCAAAACGCACTGGGTTGAACTCCCTGTGTAACACAAAATTTCCTGAAAGTCAAGAAATTAAGAAATCAGGATTTCTTAATTCCTTATACTCCTCTTGGTGGGAGTTCAGTTCAGTTCAGTTCAGTCACTCAGTTGTGTCTGACTCTTTGTGACCCCATGAATTGCAACACGCCAGACCTCCCTGTCCATCACCAAATCCCAGAGTTCACTCAAACTCACATCCATCGAGTTGGTGATGCCATCCATCCATCTCATCCTCTGTCGTCCCCTTCTCCTCCTGCTCCCAATCCCTCCCAGCATCAGAGTCTTTTCCAATGAGTCAACTCTTCACATGAGGTGGCCAAAGCACTGGAGTTTCAGCTTTAGAAACATTCCTTACAAAGTACACCCAGGACTGATCTCTTTCAGAATGGACTGGTTGGATCTTCTTGCAGTCCAAGGGACTCACAAGAGTCTTCTCCAACACCACAGTTCAAAAGCATCAATTCTTCAGCGCTCAGCTTTCTTCACAGTCCAGCTTCACATCCATACATGACCACTGGAAAAACTATAGCCTTGACTAGACAGACCTTTGTTGGCAAAGTAATGTCTGTGCTTTTGAATATGCTATCTAGGTTGATCATAACTTTCCTTCCAAGGAGTAAGCGTCTTCAGTGATTTTGGAGCCCCTAAAAATACAGTCTGACCCTGTTTCCACCGTTTCCCCATCTATTTCCCATGAAGTGATGGGACCAGATGCCATGATCTTCGTTTTCTGACTGTTGAGCTTTAAGCCAACTTTTTCACTTTCCTCTTTCACTTTCATCAAGAGGCTTTTTAGTTCCTCTTCATTTTCTGCCATAAGGGTGAAGCTTCAGCAATAAATGTCTACTTCTCATTAAAAAATAAATAAATAAAGATAAATGTATAGTTCTGAAATTAAGCATACACAATAAAAAGATTATTATCCCAATATAGGTGGAAAACTAAATTAACAAACATTCATGTAATAAAAAAAAAAGTGAAAAGAAAAAAATATACTATCAGAAAGCTTAAAAAAAGGCATGAGTCTGATGGGTACCAAAATAAGCACACATGCAAGTTGCATTAACATATATGTAGGTAATGCTCTCATCAAGTAATGCCTCATCTCCAGACCACATCTGGACTCTATTTTCCCTTTAAATGAGACTTTTATAGTTGATCATTCAGAGTATTTACAAAGGAGTGCACCCAGGAACTTGAAAAACTCTGGAATCACATTTGATTTATCTCCAGTTTTCACCTGGTATTATTCACCTGGATATGAGAAGCTCAATCAAGGAATATAGTTATATTACCTAAATATTAAAAGGCATGACATATGGAAAAATAATATGTTTAAGCGGAAATAGTGTCTATAGAGCAAAAGTTTAGCACCAAGTGGGAAAGGTTGCAAAACAGCAGAATTCAATAATGAACATCTCCCCCGCTTAGAGACAAAAAAGGAAATACTTAGGAATAAAAATAATTTTGGGGTGTAATATTTTTTTTTATTTTTCCCCATATGTTCTTTAATTTTATAAAGAAATTAAACTGTGTTTAGATCCTTCTGTTTTGAAAAATTAATAAGTGAAAATAGAATAATATACTTGCTTTCCATTACATACATTAATACTACTTGTATGGAGGTTAGCTAATATTACCGTAAAGGATTGCTTCAATAAAATGGAAATTATAATAATTAGTGTGACTCAACTATGGAAAATATCAACATACAAATATTTGATGCCAATAACTAAAATGTGAAAAAATTGGCTTAAAGCTCAACATTCAGAAAACTAAGATTATGACATCCGAACCCATCACTTCATGGCAAATAGATAGGGAAACAATGGAAACAGTGGGAGATTTCATTTGTTGGGCTCCAAAATCACTGCAGATGTTGACTCCAGCCATGAAATTAAAAGACTCTTGCTCCTTGGAAGAAAAGCTATGACCAACCTAAACAGCATATTAAAAGCAGAGACATTACTTTGCCAACAAAGGTCTGTCTAGTCAAAGCTATGGTTTTTCCAGTAGTCATGTATGAATGTGAGAGTTGGACTATAAAGAAAGCTGAGCATCAAAGAATTGATGCTTTTGAACTGTGGTGTTGAAGAACACTCTTGAGAGTCTCTTGGACAGCAAGGAGATCCAAGCAGTCCACCCTTTAGGAAATCAGTCCTGAATATTCATTGGAAGGACTGATGTTGAAGCTGAAACTCCAATACTTTGGCCATCAGAAGCAAAGAACTGGCTCATTTGAAAAGGCCATGATGCTGGGAAAGATTGAAAGCAGGAGGGGAAGGGGATGACAGAGGATGAGATAGTTGGATGGCATCACTGACTGGATGGACGTGGATTTGAATAAGCTCTGGGAGTTGGTGATGGACAAGGAAGCCTGACTTGCTACAGTCCATTTGCCACCATGGGGTGGCAAATAGTTGGACACAACTGAGCAACTGAACTGAACTGATTTGAAATTTTCAAGCAGAGGCCAAAGATCTTGTTAGCTAATAAGATTTAAAAAGATTTCTGTATAAAGCAAGTTCCTTTAAGGGACATTTTAGTGTTATCTTTTTATGATTATTTAATTCTCCCTGTCATTCCTTATTATCCATGCCCACTCTTTTCACTAAACCCTGTTTCTTAATGCTTGACTGCCCCAACTATACACAGAACCCTTTCCACAAATCGTGTAACAAATCAAATGTTGCTTGTCACTGTTAACTACAAATTGGCATTTGCCATCTGCCTCTACATGGATTAGATTGTGTGCTTACTGCAGCTGATAATGTTCAACACCTGAAAGGAGTTCACGGTAGAGGAAAGAAATGAGCCACTCTGTGCTTTGGGAAAAACTGCTGAAACAGGTCTTCAGATATTTTCAGGAACAGATTTTATGAGCTCAATTCTTATATCTCTTCATATCTAGAAAAGCACCAAAATCTTTCATGGTGATGAGTGTTTCTCAAGACTAGCAGAAACCTTCTGCCAAAAAAATATGCTTGATTGTGTGTACTCCCCCTTCACCAAAATGACATATATACTGAGCTTCCCCTTACCTCTTTGGAGCAATTTCTCTGAGCTCTCAGAGGTGCTGTTTCCCAGACCGCAGTCCTCATTTTGCCCCAGTTAAAACTTAACTCATATTGTGTGTGTGTATTCTTTTTTCTTTTTTTAAGTCAGCAGCATGCATATTATTGTTTTTTTTACAGGAGCTCATCCTAATAAAATTCAAAAGATAACTTTTTCCACATGGATATGCTATAAAAAAATCTCATGTTTACATTGTTCATGTACAAAAGGGTAAATGTAGAAGGCACTGCACCAAAAAGTTTATAAAATAAACAAAACAACTCCCCAGCAAGAGTAACTATCATGCAGTAAAACAAAATGTATTTGACGCTTAAAGAGAATTGGATTCAAAAAGTAAAGGCTAATTTTTTTTTTTTTACAATTGTTAACATCAATACTGCTACATTTTTATTTTATAATACGTTTTAAATGATATCTTAGATAATGGACCTCCTTGAAGAAAATGCTCCTTTTATTGTTTTACATTGAAGGTTAAATGGAAGCTTTTCCCCTTGTTATATACTTAGAAAAGCTCCAAATCATTTGTGGTGAACTAAAAATGAAGTTGTAAATAAGTTATCTTCATTTAACCTGTAAAGAATGTCTTCTTTTATCTTCAAATTTACTGATATTCCATAACTCCTCTGCTTATCAACTTAGAGCTTCTTGGGGCAGTGCTAGACTTTACAATGAAAGATTTCTAGTCTCAAAAAACCCTCTGGCCAAATATTCTTCCTATATCAGACTTTGTAATTTTGTTTCAAACTATTCCCAGGAAATAATAAAGTAGAGAAATAACACATTATTCAGAAAGTTAAAAAAAAAAAAACAGAAAGTAAACATTGTATAAATTATTGCATATTTTGGAGATACAAATTATATAAGATGAAGAGTAGATGAATTCAGTAAATATCATACTTCAAGCTTTCAAAGCAGTTTCATGCTGCTGATTGACTAGAAAGGCCAGTAATGAATGCTGTAATTTCAGAACTAATTATTTGTTAAATCCATCATAGGGTGTGATATCAACTGTATTTCATTGTTTATTTCATTATAAAATATTGAAATATCTATGAGAATATACTTCCTGATTGTGGGCATAAATAGAATATTTTTTTCCTTTAAGGTATGTAGTTTTTCCTAAAAAAGGAAAATATACCTTTCTGTTAATTTATATGAACAAAGTATTTTATTTATTACATAGATATTAATTTGTAATCCATACCTAAATTCATCTTTTATCTATATAGTGTCAACTGAAAAAAGTACGCCGACTAAAAGTTGAGAGTTGTGTTTTATTAGGCAGATATTCTGAGGACTTCAAGCCAGAGAGACAGGACTCTTCGGTTGCTCTGAGGCCAAGAAGTAAATGAGGAGCCAGGTTTATATGGAAATTTTGGCAACAAAGACCAGATAGTCAGAACTTCAAAAGATTACTGTTAATTAAAGGAAACCAGGCATCTCAAGTTTGGAGAAGGCAATGGCACCCCACTCCAGTACTCTTGCTGGGAAAATCCCATGAATGGAGGAGCCTGGTAGGCTGCAGTCCATGGGGCCGCTAAGACTCAGACACGACTGAGCAACTTCACTTTCACTTTTCACTTTCATGCATTGGAGAAGGAAATGGCGACCCACTCCAGTGTTCTTTCCTGGAAAATCCCAGGGACGGGGAAGCCTGGTGGGCTGCCGTCTATGGGGTCACACAGAGTCAGACATGACTGAAGCGACTTAGCAGCAGCAGCAGGCATTTCAAGTTAAAAAATTTAGTGTTTTTCTTTGTATGGAAAGATGCAAGAATCTGCGCTCACAGAAAGGGAAATCATTCCTTTGATACGCACCTCAGCTGTCTGGGGCCAGTCCACACTTTCCTGCTTTCTCCTCCTGAGTCTCCTCAGGGTGCACCATCAGGAGTGGCTTCAGTTGTTGACTACTAGATGGCAGGCATTCTGTTTCTATTCTAAGCTTCTTCAGAGCTCACCTTGGGGGCACCACAATGTGATAGCTTGGTGACTGCAACATTCTTTGTTTATGGATATGATAGGCAATACTTTATGATAGACCATAGGAAGAGAAAGGTGGGTGCAGGGAACTGTAGTTCAGAAAGACCTAGAAAAGTAGAATCTAAATAAGGAATTGAAAGAATTGATGAACATTGGAATCACACACAATAACCTGGTAGAAAACAGTACAATTCTATATACCTCAAGAACAGAGCTTCTCAAATTCCATTTCTATCCTCTTATAAGATAAAGCCTGTTCTTGATCTTACATATAAGGAAATTTTCAGAAAACGTGGTAAGTAAAATAATAAACCAGGTGTCATATCTTCCCTGAGCAAACACAGCTGACACGGTGGTAGAAAGGAGGGATCCTAGGAAACAATACACATATTAGGGAAGTGGAGAGAAGTAATGGAAGGTCTCTATTTCACATCAGCAGTAGTTCAGTGGCACATAACTATATCACTAAATATTTGTTAAACTGCAGCTGGTTCCTGACTTACAAAGAGGTGAGAAACTTCTCACCACGTGGATTTAGAATAATTCCTAAAGAAGATGTTAAATCCTGCATTTGGTGACTGAAAAAGAGTTTTCTGGAAAATTCTATCTCGTACTAATAATATGGTGCATTTTAATGGTGAGGTGCTTGGTTCAGTATTACTAGAAGTTCAAAGCTTTAGCAAGCAAAGAACTTTCAAACATGGAGAACAACATTTTTAGAAAAATCACCTCAGACTGAAAGTATGCTGTACATCTCTGGTGTTTCTTTTCTAGTATAAATCAGAGATATAAGAATATTTTAACAACAGAATATATTTTGTTGCATTATAATACAAGTTCAGAACTACATTTTTTTCTATTAATACTGAAATATATGACATTTCCTTTCTGATATACTTGCTGTTTATTCTCATTTCATTTGTAGTCATAAACAACACACATACATATGAAAAGTCTATCTATTTAAAGCTTGACATAACTAATTAATGCTTATGTAGGCCATACCCAACTTTTGAAAATCACTTAATAATATCTTAATCATGAAATCCATTAACCTTTACTCAAACATAGCAGGATAATGACTGTATTTTGACCTAAGTGTCAACACTTTTGTCAGTATCTGTAAAATGTTCCCAAATTATATTTCATTGTTGTTCTATAAACTATTTTATTTTTCCACTTGTATAACAATTCAGTGAGAAAAATATTGACATTGCTATTAGTTCCCCCTAAAATGTTTTGACATCAATATTAAGGCTGAATGAAACTAAATAATTCAGCTGCAGATATAGAAATCAGCTTATTGAAATTTGAATGATTTCCAATTATTTAAGTGGAATTGTGTCTGACATTTAGTGGCTAGATCTAGAAAAGTTTATTATAAATTCCCGTCTATAGGGAAAACTCACTGTTTTTTCTTTACTCTCACACTGCTACTACATTCACAGTACTTTTGACAGCAACTATGTGAATTTTCCCCCACATCAAACAATTCTCTGTGACACCAGCTGGGTATCCTACAATTCAGTTCAATTCTGACACCAACCAGAGTTGGCTGTCTCCCGACCCACCTTAGATACCAGTCACAAGTCTAGCCTCTCTTTATTAAGTTTGATCATTTGAAAGAACAGCTCACAGAACTCATGGAAATATATTTACAGGTTTGCTTCTGATGCTGTTTAGTCCCTAAGTCATGTTTGACTCTTGTGACCCATGGACTGTAGTCTGCCAGGCTCCTCAGTCCAAGGGATATTCCCAGCAAGAATACTAGAGGGGGTTGCCACTCTTCCAGGGGATCTTCCTGACCCAGGGATCAATCTCTCACCTCCTGAGTCTCCTGCATTGCAGGCAGATTCTTTACCACTGAGCCATGGGGAAGCAAAGCATCTATAGAGATACAATTACTCTGTATCTTACTTTTGTATCTTTATGATACATAAGATAGGAAAGGAATTTTGACCTGGCTTTTCATCAACAAAAAATGGAGGCACACCCCTGCTTGGCAAAAGGAAAAGACCAGTCTCATTTACTAAAAGAGTGTAAAGGAATGATTTGCCTTTCACCTATTCTCCATTCTTCAGTTTTAAGTTCCTCATTCTCTACCCCAGAAGAACTTGGCAGGATTCAAGAAGTATCACATTGCAGTTTGTGTAATACTTTTATTAAGATGGAATTTCAAAATGCATTTGCTTAACTTTTCTTTTTCTCACCCAGCACACCCATATTCCCTAAACAAACTTCAGAACATCAAGAAAAATATATGCAAAGAAGGTAAAACTCATAGTGAGACACTGCAACCTGATAGGTCTGGTTCCATGAATAAATGACTTTTACTTAAGTCTGTTAAAGTGGTTCATTGTGTAAAGAATCCACCTGCAATGCAGGAGTCCCTGAAGCCACAGGTTCAGTCCCTAGGACGGGAAGATTTCCTGGAGGAGGGCATGGCAACCCAGTCCAGTATTCTTGTTTGGAGAATCCCATGGACAGAGAAGACTGGCAGGCTACAGTCCTTGGGGTTGCAAAGAATTGGAGATGACTGAAGCGATTGAGCATGCATTTAAGGATTAGGCTATGTATCCATCTGCACAAGTGAGCATTTGAACACACACTCACATGTAGGTACCAGTGGAAAAATATTCAGGAAGGACCATGACAATAAGAATACTCCATAGTAAAAGATAAAAAAAAAAAAAAGAAAGAAAATTTTATACATTTTTTTGGTCTGTCTCTTGCTAGGCAATAACCCAACCCAAAACCTAGTGGCTTTAAACAGAAAGTATTTACTAACTCTTATTAGAGATTTTAGATTGACGCAGATTATATGTATCTTTTTGTTCCACACGATGCTATGTAAGACTGTGGTCAACTGGGTGTTTGATTGGTGTTGAAACCCTCGAGACACCTGCTGACATGGCTAGTGGTTGTTATTGGCTATAGGCAGGGACTTGGCTGGGGCTGAACAGAATGCCTTTATTTCTTTCAAATGACATATTTTCTAGTTCCTATGGATTTTTTTATAGCGTGATAGTTCTAAAATGAAAATTTCTAAGTTGTGAAGTAAGAACCTTAAAATGTCTTAAGAGTGCCACAGAAGTTGCACAGCATCTCTTTTGCTCTCTCTTTTGCTCTATTTTATCAGTAAAAACTTATCACACAATCAACCAAATCCAGGGAGCTGAGGTCATTTTTCAGTTCAGTTCAGTTCACTCAGTCGTGTCCGACTCTTTGTGACCCCATGAATCGCAGCACGCCAGGCCTCGCTGTCCATCACCAACTCCCAGAGTTCACTCAGATTCAAAGAAATAGCAAAGAATTTATGGCCATTTAAAAAAAAATACCACAGGTATCTTAAGCAGTATGAAATGAGAAATTCTCTATAAAATTGATATAGAAGGTGATGGAAAATTAGGAAAAAGAGTAGTAGGAAGAAAACAAAAATAAGATTGAATTGTGAAAAAATATATTTTATAAGTTTCCATTTCACATTTTTAAGATGATCTGTATGCAGTGTCTTTTTCAGAAATTTATACACTTCTAAATATTTTTAATGAAATCTAAAATGTTTAATATTGTCCTGGATTTCTTGATTTACTTGTGGTTATTTGGTTTTCAGGTAACTTCTTAGCTGTGATCTCAGTTAGATAGATTGTAAGGTTAATGAATCTCAATTTGAGAGATAAGAAAAATTTAAAAACTGTACATGACCTTGATAAATTTCAAGTTTAAGGAATATTTTTAATACTTTTTTAAAATTTTACTTTGCAATACTGTATTGGTTTGCCATACATCAACATGAATCTGCCATGGGTGTACACGTGTTCCCAATCCTGAACCCCTCCTCCTACCTCCCTCCCCATACCATCTCTGGGTCATCCCAGTGCACCAGCCCCAAGCATCCTGTATCCTGCATCGAACCTAGACTGGCGATTCATTTCTTATATGATATTATACTTGTTGGCATGGAAACTAAAAAATTGAGAATGCTTTAACAATCATAGTCTTCTCTTCTCAGATTTCAAGGTGTTTAGCCTCTGCTGCCCATGCTCCGTATTTATTTGATTAAACACAAAAGTCTTCAGCTCTTCCCACAAACTAATACATGATTTCAAGTCTCTGCAAGAATGTTCAACACACGTGGGAGAGTTCTTTGTGCATAATTTATAATAGATTTTATTATGTTGTATCTTCATTATGTGTTAGACTCTATGTCTCTTCTCCTAGACTGTGACCTTTCATTATTTTATGAAATAACCCTGAGGATTAGAAAAATACTTAGCCTAGGGTTTACTGAATGGTGAATGAATAAATTTAAGCATTAGGTAGGAGACATCATAAAGATTTTTTCTATCCCAGAGTTTGTGTATTCTCTTTAGAATAAATAGTGAAATTTTCTGGATTATTTTTTATACTTAGGACAAGAGAATCAACAAATACAGTCATTGTTTGGAAAGGAAAATCCTATAACTTTGTATGTCTTACTTTAATAAAGACTCTCATGACAGCATCAGTTCTATGATAGTAAACAACTGTTTTACTCAGCATAAGTATTTCCCCACAGAATATGTTGATCATATTAAAATTTTAAAAGACAAAACTACAGCTTATACTTCATATGTGCTGTTAGTTTTGCTATTTAATTATATTTTTCATTGACTTTGAAAATCTCATATCTATTTTAGCCTTGGTTATACAATAGAAATGAAGGAAGTAGGGAAAACCATTCAGGTATGACCTAAAATCAAATTCCTTATGATTATACATGAACGTGACAAATACTTTCAAGATAATAGATCTGATAGACAGAATGCCTGAAGAACTATGGATGAAGATTTGTGGCTTTGTGCAGGAGGCAGTGATCAAGATCATCACCAAGAAAAAGAAATGTAAAAAGGCAAAATGGTTTTCTGAGGAGGCCTTACAAATAGCTGAGAAAAGAAGAGGAGCTAAGGCAAAGGAGAAAAGGAAAGATGTACCCACTGAATGCAGAGTCCCAAAGAATAGCAAGGAGAGATAAGAAGGCCTTCCTCAGTAATCAATGCAAATAAATACAGGAAAACAATAAAATGGGAAAGACTAGAGGTATCTTTAAGAAATTAGAGACACCAAAGGAATATTTGATGCAAAGATGGGCACAATAAAGGACAGAACTGGTATGGACCTAACAGGAGCAAAAGATGTTAAGAAGAGGTGACAAGAATACACAGAAGAACAATAAAAAAAAAATCTAAATGACTCAGATAACCATGATGATGTGATCACTCACTTAAAGCCAGACATCCTGGAATTCAGAGTCAAGTGGACCTTAGGAAGTATCACTATGAACAAAGCTAGCGGAGGTGATGGAATTCCAGTTGAGCTATTTCAAATCCTAAAATATGATGTTGTGAAAGTGCTACACTCAGTATGCCACTCAGCAGTGGCCACAAGACTGGAAAAGGTCAGTGTTCATTCCAATCCCAAAGAAAGGCAATGCCAAAGTATGTTCAAACTACTGCACAATTGCACTCATCTCACACTTTAGTAAAGTGATGCTCAAAATTCTCCAAGATAGGCTTTAACACTACAGGAACCAAGAAATTCCAGATATTCAAGTTGGTTTTAGAAAAGGAGGAGGAACCAGAGATCAAATTGCCAACATCTGTTGGACCATTGAAAAAGCAAGAGGATTCTAGAAAAACATCTGCTTCTGCTTCATTTCCTACACTAAAGCTTTTGACTTTGTGGATCACAACAAACTGGAAAATTTTTCAAGACATGGGAATATCAGACCACCTTACCTGCCTCCTGAGAAATCTGTATGCAAGGCAAAAAGCAACAGTTAGGACTGAACATGGAACAACAGACTGGCTCCAAATTGGGAATTAAAAATGTCAAGGCTGTATATTGTCACCTTTCTTATTTAACTTATATGCAGAGTGCTTATATCATGTGAAATGCTGGGAGGATGAAACACAAGCTAAAATTAAAATTGCAGGGGAAAATATCAATAATCTTAGATATGCAGATGACATCACCCTTATGTCAGAAAGTAAAGGGAAACTAAAGAACCTCTTGATAAAGGTGAAAGAGGAGAGTGAAAAAGCTGGGTTAAAACCCAACATTCCAAAAACTAAGATCATGGAAACTAGTCTCATCACTTCATGACAAATATATAGAAAACATTGAAAGCAAAGAGCCTTTATTTTCTTGGGCTTCAAAATCACTGCAGATGGTGCTTGCAGTCATGAAATTTAAAACACACTTTTTCTTCGGAAGAAAAGCTATGTCAATGTATGGCAAAACCAATACAGTATTGTAAAGTAAAATAAAGTAAAAATAAAAATTAAAATAAACAAATAAATAAAATAAAACAACAACAACAAAAAGAAAAGCTATGACATACCTAGACATTGGAAAATATAGAGACATTACTTTGCTAACAAAGTCCATATAGTCAAAGCTATGTTTTTCCAATAGTCATGTATGAATGAGAGAGTTGAACCATAAAGAAGATTGAGCACTGAAGAAATGATGCTTTGTACTGTGGTGTTGGAGAAGACTCTTAAGTGTTTCTTGGACTGAAAGAAGATGTAACAAGTCAATCCTAAAGGAAATCAATCCTGAATATTCATTGGAAGGACTGATGCTGAAGCTAAAGCTCTAATACTTTGGCCACCTGACTCATTAGAAAAGACTCTGATGCTGGAAAAGATTGAGGGCAGGAGGAGAAGGGAACAGCAGAGGATGAAGTCTTTGGATGGCATTGCAGACTCAATGGATAGGAGTTTGAGCAAGCTCCGCGAGATGGTGAAGGACAGAGAAGTCTGGCGTGTTGCAGTCCATGGATTCACTAAGAGTCAGACAGGACTGAGCGACTGAACAACAACAGCAATATACATTTGTTTGTTCAACCATTCACTTATTTAGTGCTGGCCATAGTCTCTGTTGGATGTTAGATCTTTATGGGGAATATGATATAGTTTTTGATGAGGGTAATTATTGTCAAATGACCCACTAAGTAAAGAGCAATATTGCATAGGAACCTGGAATGTTAGGTCCATGAATCCTGGTAAACTGAAAGCGATTAAACAGGAGATGGCAAGAGTGAACGTCAACATTCTAGGAATCAGTGAACTAAAATGGACTGGAATGGGTGAGTTTAACTCAGATGTCCATTTTATCTACTACTGTGGGCAGGAATCCCTTAGAAGAAATGGAGTAGCCATCATGTTCAACAAAAGAGTCTGAAATGCAGTACTTGGATGCAATCTCAAAAATGACAGAATGATCTCTGTTCGTCTCCAAGGCAAGCCATTCAATATCACAGTAATCCAAGCCTATGTCCCAACCAGTAATGCTGAAGAAGCTGAACTTGAACGGTTCTATGAAGACCTACAAAACCTTTTATAACTAACACCCAAAAAAGATGTCCTTTCCATTATAGGGGACTGGAATGCAAAAGTAGGAAGTCAAGAAACACTTGGAGTAACAGGCAAATTTGGCCTTGGGATATGGAATGAAGCAGGGCAAAGGCTAACAGTGTTTTGCCAAGAGAACACACTGGTCATAGCAAACACCCTATTCCAACAACACAAGAGAAGACTCTACACATGTACATCACCAGATGGTCAACAATGAAATCAGATTGATTATATTCTTTGCAGCCAAAGGTGGAAAAACTCTATACAGTCAGCAAAAAACAAGACTGGGAGCAGACTGTGGCTCAGATCATGAACTCCTTATTGCCAAATTCAGACTAAATTGAAGAAAGTAGGGAAAACTACTAGACCATTCAGGTAGGACCTAAATCAAATCCCTTATGACTATACAGTGGAAGTGAGAAATAGATTTAAGAGACTAGATCTGATAGATAGAGTGCCTGATGATCTATGGACAGAGGTTCGTGACATTGTACAGGAGACAGGGATCAAGACCATCCCCATGGAAAAAAATGCAAAAAGCAAAATGGCTGTGTGGGGAGGCTTTACAAATAGCTGTGAAAAGAAGAGAAGTGAAAAGCAAAGGAGAAAAGGAAAGATGTAAGCATCTGAATGCAGAGTTCCAAAGAATAGCAAGAAGAGATAAGAAAGCCTCCCTCAGCAATCAATGCAAAGAAATAGAGGAAAACAACAGACTGGGAAAGACTAGAGATCTCTTCAAGAAAATTATAGATACCAAGGGAACATTTCATGCAAAATGGGCTTGATAAAGGACAAAAATGATGTGAATCTAACAGAAGCAGAAGATATTAAGAAGAGGTGGCAAGAATACACAGAAGACTGGTACAAAAAGAGCTTCATGACTCAGATAATCACGATGGTGTGATCACTCACCTAGAGCCGGATATCCTGGAATGTGAAGTCATGTGGGCCTTAGAAAGCACCAGTAAGAATAAGCCTAGTGGAAGTAATGGAATTCCAGTTGAGCTATTTCAAATCCTGAAAGATGATGCTGTGAAAGTGCTGCACTCAATATGCCAGCACGTTTGGAAAACTCAGCAGTGGCCACAGGACTGGAAAAGGTCAGATTCATTCCAATCCCAAAGAAAGGCAATGCTAAAGAATACTCAAACTACCACACAGTGGCACTCATCTTGCATGCCAGTAAAGTAATGCTCAAAATTCTGCAAGCCAGGCTTCAGCAGTACGTGAACTGTGAACTGTCAGATGTTCAAGCTGGTTTTAGAAAAGGCAGAGGAAACAGAGATCAAATTGCCAGCATCCACCGGATCATGGAAAAAGCAAGAGAGTTCCAGAAAAACATCTATTTCTGCTTTATTGACTATGCCAAAGCCTTTGACTGTGTGGATCACAATAAACTGTGGAAAATTCTGACAGAGATGGGAATACAGGACCACCACTGGCCCATTGAGAAACCTATATGCAGGTCAGGAAGCAGCAGTTAGAACTGGACATGGAAAAACAGACTGGTTCCAAATAGGCAAAGAAGTATGTCATGGCTGTATATTATCACCCTGCTTATTTAACTTATATGTAGAGTACATCAGGAGAAACGCTGGGCTGGAAGAAGCAGAAGCTGAAATCAAGATTGCCAGGAGAAATATCAATAACCTCAGATATGCAGATGATACAACCGTTATGGCAGAAAGTGAAGAGGAACTAAAAAGTCTCTTGATGAAAGTGAAAGAGGAGAGTGAAAAAGTTGGCTTAAAGTTCAACATTCAGAAAACTAAGATTATGGTATCTGGTCCCATCACTTCATGGCAAATAGATGGGGAAACAGTGGAAAAAGTAGATGATCTTATTTTGGGCTCCAAAATCCCTGCAAATGGTGACAGCAGCCATGAAGTTAAAGACACTTACTCCTTGGAAGGAAAGTTATGACCAACCTAAATAGCATATTCAAAAGCAGAGACATTACTCTGACAACAAAGGTCCGTCTAGTCAAAGCCAGTGGTCATGTATGGATGTGAGAGTTGGACTGTGAAGAAAGCTGAGCACCGAAGAATTGATGCTTTTGAACTGTGATGCTGGAGTAGACTCTTGAGCGTCCCTTGGACTGCGAGGTGATCCAACCAGTCCATCTTAAAGGAGATCAGTCCCGGGTGTTCATTGGAAGGACTAATGGTAAAGCTGAAACTCCAATACTTTGGCCACCTCATGCGAAGAGTTGACTTA
This sequence comes from Budorcas taxicolor, assembly GCF_023091745.1. Taxonomy (NCBI): domain Eukaryota; kingdom Metazoa; phylum Chordata; class Mammalia; order Artiodactyla; family Bovidae; genus Budorcas; species Budorcas taxicolor. Next base: position 187,334,610 of record NC_068910.1, read on the forward strand.
TTGGAAAACACCCTGATGCTGGGAGGGATTGGGGGCAGGAGGAGAAGGGGACAACAGAGGATGAGATGCCTGGATGGCATCACCGACTCAATGGACATGAGTTTGGGTTTTATCCAGGAGTTGGTGATGGACAGGGAGGTCTGGACTGCTGCAATTCATGGGGTCGCAAAGAGTCGGACACGACTGAGCAACTAAACTGAACTGAACTGATCCACTAAGTGACCAACTTGCATACTGTAGGAAAGACATTGTTTTGATTTTTTAATATGGAAGAATTATTATTCAGCTTTAAAATATTAGTAGTGGACCTAAAGATTGTCATGCTGAGTGGAGTAAGTTAAACAACGAAGAAATATGGAATGATATCCCCTTTATGTGGAATCTGAAAATAAATGAGAAATGAACAAATGAACTTATAAAACTTACAGAAAAGAAACAGACTCACAAACTTAAAGAATGAACTTATGGTTGCCAGGGTGGACAGATAGAAGAAAGAGATAGTTAGTAGACCTGGGATTAATATGTACATTCTACTATATTTACAGTAGATAACCAACAGGAATTTATTGTATAGAACAGTGAATTCTGCTCAATGATATTTGGCAGCCTGGATGGGATGTAAGTTTGGGGTAGAATGGGTACATGTACATGTATACCTGAGTCCCTTTGCTCTTCACCTGAAACTATCACAACATTGTAAATCAGCTATATTCCAATGCAAAATAAAAGTTAAAAATTGCTACTAGTAGTAATATAAACAATATCTGCCACTTTTGAGCCCAGCTTTCTCATATCATTGCTTTGAATACTTTATATAGGTTTTAGCAAATTTACAAGTTAGATTCTATTACCATTCCTATTTTATAGATCAAGATACTAAGAATTAGAGGGGTAAAATAACTGAGAGAGGAGTTACTAAGAAAAAAACCCTGTATTTTAATCAAGAAGTTTTCCATGGCCCAGATCATTCTACTACGTTAGTCATTTGAGAGTGCATGTTGAATTTGAATCAAGCACAAGAACATGGCAGAAAGGTAAAGGAGGAGAAATTCTCAGTATAAAACTATAAAGGACTACTTGTTTTTTTTTTTTTTTAATGAGATGTATGACTACACACCTATTAGAAGAGCCAAAATTAAGAACACTGATATCATAAAATGCTGGCAAAAATGTGGCGCAATAGGAACTCTCCTACGTTACTGGTTGGAATGCAAAATGATACAGCCACTTTGGAAGACTATTTGGTGATTTCTTACAAAATGAAACATCCTCTTGCCACACAATCCAGGAAACATACTCCTTGGTATTCATACAAATGAAATGAGGACATATGTCTATACAAAAACCTGCATAAGTGTATTTATAACAGCTTTATTTACAATTGCCAATACATGAAAGCAACCAAGATGCTCTTCAGTCCTTGGATGAATAAGCAGACTGTGGCATACTTGTAACTGTGGAATATTATTTAATACTAAAAGTAAGTAAACATCATGCCCTGAAAAAACAAGAGGAACCTAAAATGTACTTTAAACATGCCAGTCTGTACAAGCTGCATACTGTATGATTCCAACTATGTGGCATTCTATATCTATTGAGATGCTGATAGGTTTTGTATTCTTCATTTTCTTAATATGCATTGATTTGCAGATATTAAAAAATCCTTTTATCCCTGGAATAAATCCCACTTAATAATAGTGTGAAAGTGAAAGTTGTTCAGCTGTGTCCGACTCTTTGCAACCCCCATGGACTACAAATACTAGGGAATTCTCCAGGCCAGAATACTGGAGTTGTTAGCCATTCCTTTCTCCAGGGTATCTTCCCAACTCAGGGATTGAACCCAGGTCTCCCACATTGCAGGCAGATTCTTTACCAGCTGAGCCGTAGTGTATATAAGACTTTTAATGTATTGCTGTATTTGCTTTACTAATATTTTGTTGAGAATGTATGTATTTTGTTCATACTGATACTGGTGTGTACTTTTTTTTTTCTGTGATATCACATAAAATTGAGCACACTAGAAATAGGAGGCAAGAGAAGAGAACAGCTAATCTTATTAAAGATATTTATGTATGAAAATCCTTCAGCTATAAGAATACTTAGTGGTGAAATATTGAATGTTTGCATCCTAGGATTAGACATAATTCAATATTATCTCCTCACAATTATTTTATTCAACATAACACTGAAATCCTAGACATTATAAGTCAAAAAGTAAAGGTTATATAAGATTGAAAATAAAAGAGTAAACTTTTTTATTTATAGAGAAAATGTTTATGTACATAGAAAACTATTAAAAATCTACAAAATATTCTCTGGAACTAATAAACTTAATAATGTCAAAAGATGTGTCAAAATACAGAAACAAATTGTATTTCTATGTTACAGTTATAAAAAAATTTAATTTCAAAAGAATGAAAACATTTAGGAGTATGTGTAGTGTAAAATGAGCCAAACTTTTATATTAAACACTAAAAAAAAATAATAATTAAAGACAAATAAAGAGATATACTCTGTTAATGACTTGGAAAAAGCAAATGTTTAGGACTTAATGCTACCCAAGTTGTTTCATATATTCAATACACTTCAATGAAAATTCTAATAGGCTTTTTAAAATTTGAAAAACAATTCTAAAAAGTTTTTAGGAGTGCAAAATATCTCATAGGAAAATTTGGTAATAAACAAAACTAAAATACATACAATATCTATAGGAATCGTACTAAAGCTATGATAAGCAAGCCGTTGTGATATTGAATTTGATTATAGATGAATTCATAATTGGTCAATGTGTTTAAAGATATCTCTTTTTAAATAAATGGTACTGGGAAAATGCTTAATCTCAAGGGATAAAATTCCGAACTATCTAATTTGAACACAACTGATCAACTGAACACATTCCATGGTATGAACATACCACAATCTGTTCATCAGATCTGTTGATGATTAGTTTAAAGATTTAGGCTTTAAATATTCTGTCCAATAGATTTTTGTGTACTCCAGGTTCATGATTATATTCTCCTAACTGGTTGAAGTCTAGCAATTTCAGCAGTTTAGATCTACGATTCATCGCAGATAACTTTTTTGTGTACTACCTGTTAATAAAAATGAGTCAACCACAAAGCACATGACAATGTGGATGAACTTCACAGATAGTATGCTAAGTGAAAGAATTTGGACATTAATAAGCACATACTGTAGAATTACATTTATATTAAGTCAAATAACAGACAAGCTAATCTTTAATTATGCAAATTACAAAGTGGTTGCCTCTGTAGGTGAGGAGTAGATTGAGCACAAAAGCTCAACAGGATTTTTCCAGAGGGGGAGAAAAAAATCATATATATATATATATATATGTATACACACACACACACACTGAGGAGCTAAATACATTGATACATACAATCATGAAAATTCATTAATGTCTATGTATTTTATTATATGTAATAAAAGTGAAGTCGCTCAGTCATGTCTGACTCTTTGTGACCCTATGAACTGTCTGTCGCCTGACAGGCTCCTCCATCCATGGGATTTTCCAGGCAAGAATACTTAAGTGGGTTGCCATTTCCTTCTCCAGGGGATCTTCCTGACCCAGGGATCAAACCTGGGTCTTCCGCACTGCAGGCAGGCTCTTTACTGCCTGAGCCACCTCAGAAGCCCTATATGTAAATGAAACTTCCAATAAAAAGAATTGTCTGTTTGAAACTGAAAATCTGACAGTTGACAACTTCCCTCTGGTTTTCATTGTGGACATCCTGCTTTCAAGTATCTGAACCATCTTGACACTTGAAATTAATTTTATGGAGAAAAAAACCCCCAATTAATTGGATGCCACAGATTTATTTGTCTGGAAATCATCATCCATTATACTGAAAATGAAAGAAATATAAGGTTAAAATTATGTCACAATAAAAGTCAAAGGAAAATTTTAGAAAAAATTTGGTAAAACTATGAGGGAATACAAATGTGTACATGCATGTGTTTATCTAGTCTTTGCTTTGTGATTAGTCATTCAGTTGTATTTGACTTCTTGCGAGCCCATGGACTGTAGTCTGCCAGGCTCCTCTGTTATTGGGATTCCCCAGGCAATAATACTGAAGTGGGTGGGTTGCCTTGCCCTCTTCCAGGGGTTGTCCCCAACCCAGGGATCGAACCCAAGTCTCCCACATTGTAGGCGGATTCTTTACCATCTGAGTCACCAAGGGAGCCCATCTAGTCTTTATCCCATCCCTATAATTTATACTTACTTTATAACTAATCTGTAAGTTAGATAAATCTATTGAAATCATCTACTTATATTTACAATGTATTTGCTTTGGATGCTATTGAATATAATTTGATTCACAAAGTTCTAAGACACATACATTCATTGTCAACTGGAATTGTTAATGATGCAGCATAATCCTTCCTGTCTTGTTGAGTAGCATCCCCAGTACTCAAGGGACTACGAAATCAATGTCAGCTACTTTGCCAACTAAGACACTTGGTCCTTTTTTGACTAATTAGGTAGTTGACAAATATTGATTTAATACAATAAGTCTTATGACACGGTCTCTGATTTCTCTTCCTGGGATGTTTCAACTGAAGGGTTGACTTTTAAAGTCCTTCACTTAATTTGGATCAGATAGTTTGGAAGAGAGTTTACTTGAGAATTTGATTCCCTGGTAGCTCAGACTATAAAGTGTCTGCCCGCAATGCAGGAGACCTGGGTTCGATCCCTGGGTTGGGAAGATCCCCTGGAGAAGGAAACGGCAACCCACTCCAGTACTCTTGCCTAGAAAATTCCATGGAAGGAGAAGCCTGGTGGGCTGCAATCCATGGGGTCGCAAAGAGTCGGAAACGACTGAGCGACGTCACTTTCACTTTCACTTTCAATGCTATCAGTAATAGATAATATTCAGCCATAAGGGCATTTATGGACTTCAGAGAGGTGATATGCATATACCGATACAATGCTCAGGGAAACAGAGGATCTTCTCAACCCAGGGATCGAACCTAGGTCTTCCTCATTGCAGGTGGATTCTTTACCAGCTGAGCCACGAGGGACGTCTAATAGATAATATTCAGCCATAAGGGCATTTCCAGACTTGAGAGAGGTAGTGGGCATATACTGACGCGACGCTCAGGGAAACAAGGACGGTCTCATTTAGCTAGGTGCTGCTGCTGCTTCTAAGTCGCTTCATTCGTGTCCGACTCTGTGCGACCCCAGAGACGGCAGCCCACCAGGCTCCCCCGTCCCTGGGATTCTCCAGGCAAGAACACTGGAGTTGGTTGCCATTTCCTTCTCCAATGCATGATAGTGAAAAGTGAAAGTGAAGTCGCTCAGTTGTGTCTGATCCTAGCGACCCCATGGACTGCAGCCTACCAGGCTCCTCCATCCATGGGATTTTCCAGGTAAGAGTACTGGAGTGGGTTGCCATTGCCTTCTCCGAGCTAGGTGCTACACGCTGTTAAAATAGTTTACATTGGTGGGTGAGAGAATGAGAGTGTCGAAAGCAAAGTTTTATATACAGACACAAATAAATGGGAACATAATGTATTAACAAAATACAAAATACATTCAATTAAATTGAAAATCTATTCTGTTTCATATATTTCCTTAACCTAGACAGTAATATGCTTAAATATTTTGTTTTGCTTCCTGCTTTATTTTAAATAAAACTTTAATTAAAATCTAGATAAGCCCATTGCTCTCAAGTTCTATTCTAAAACTTTCCACAGTATGTAGTTTTTAACACAAATGAAGAATGCATTGAATATTAATTATACCTCATCATTCTTTCAAAGAGCAAATATCCAAGGGAAATATTCAGATCACATCATTATAGCCATTGTCAGCTACTATCCTCATCACACTAACAGTATTTGGCATAATCATCACTGATATTTCTGGCAATGATATTGAAGTCAGCTAAAGATAAAATATGTTAAAAATATAATACTTTATTATACCACATATACAATGGAAAGAAAGTTTGCTTGTTTTATTCCGCTTCTTTAAAAACGTTTTTATATTTTCATTTATGTTCTTTTCTCTGAAAGAATAGTATATAACACAACAGAAATTGATTGTTTAACAACTACTCTCTCATTGATGTCATTCACTGAGATGCTTAATAAATCCCAGATATAAGCAAAGACAAGCTTTGTCATCAAAGTACCTCAAATGAAGGCTATTAAAGCTAGCAGTTTTGACCCTCTGTGCTGATGGTTTCATCTTTATTCGCTGAGCTAGGGTGATAGAAGTAACTGTAATTTTTTATCAAGTACAAACAAGTTGGGAAAATATTGTATAAAGCTATCGTGAAGGAATGTCTTCCTTATGGTCTATATAGCAGTTGGTATACTATGTATACACTAGAAAGTTTATAGAGATTAGTGTCTTCCTTTTAATAAATTTGTATTATGTCATTTACTGAATTTGACATGTAAAATACAATGAGCAAAGCCAGACAGTTTTTGCCTTCACAGAGATTACAGGAGAGAGGGGGGATGAACAAAAAAATACCTCATTAATCAAATAATCATACAAATAAATATTAAACAACAAACAAGTACTATGAAGTAAAGGCACATGACATTGTAACCTGTAATTGTAGGCTCAGTTTCAGTTAGAAATGTTCTAAGAAATTACTGTCAAGCTAAGACCCTGTTTTTTAACTAGTATTTTTTTAAACAACAACCAAAATGTTACATTAGTGAGCATTTCCATGAATTAATATCCTCCTATTCATTCTAAAAACAGTATAAAATAACATGAATATATTTCTATACCAATGTTCTTACCAACATTGTTCACAAGAACCTAAGAGTAGAAACAATCAAAATGTACATCTACAGATGGATAAACAAAATACAATATATACATATAATGGAATATTATTCAGTCTTGAGTATAAGTGAAATTCTAATACATTCTGCCCCATGGATGAACCTAGAAAACAGATGAAGCAAGCCAGCCACACTAAAAAGATATTATATGCTTCTATTTATATGAGGTACATAGAATACTCATATTCATTGAGACAGAAAGTAGAACAGTGGGTGGCCAGGGGCTTATGAAAAGATGAATGGGGAGTTACTGTTAAATGGATATAGTTTCAGTGTGGGATAATAAAAGAGTTCTGGAGATGGATGGTGATGCTCGTTGCAAAACAAATGAGAATGTATTTAATGCCATTGAATTAGACTCATTTAAAAATGATTAAAATCTTACATTTTATGTCATATATATTTTATCACATTAAAGAAAATAATGCAAATCACATATATAAAAGAAAAACTGAAGACTATATGTTTCTAACCATGTTAGAATTTTTTCGTAGTGTTTGTTTAGAATCAATCTTGGGAGTATTAATTTAAAAATAGCTACTATAGTAAATGTTAAAACCCTAAATAACATCTTAGACACATAATTGGTGATGTAATTAGACTTGTCAGCTTACTAATATTTCCAATTATAAAAGTAATGTTTCAAATAAAGACAATGAACACTAATCCTCTTTATAAATATCACGAACATTTCTGATGGGTTCTAAAACAAAAGATAAGTCTGTATGGAGAGTGCAAATAAATACAGAAACTATATGTACTGCATGTCCATTGATATTATGAGCCAGAATTTCAGCTACAGAACTTTATATGTTGAAGCAAAGAGGTTCTTTAACCCAATTGTGTAATGGAACAGCAATTTATCTAATGTCACTGAAAATGAATATGCACTTTCTAAATCAAAGAAACTTGGAATTTTGGGCTTCCTTGGTGGCTCAGTGGGTAAAGCGTCTGCCTACAATGTGGGAGACCCGGGTTCAATCCCTGGGTTGGGAAGATTCCCTGGAGAAGGAAATGACAACCCACTCCAGTACTCTTGCCTGGAAAATCCCATGGACTGAAAAGCCTGGTAGGCTACAGTCCATGGGGTCACAAAGCGTTAGACACGACTGAGCGACTTTCCCCTATTAATTATATCCTTATTTCATCATCTTTCCAGTCTCTTTTATTCAATATTTTTTTCCATGGATAGTGAGGATAATTGCTTTTGCAAAGTACTTCTTCATTCCCTTTTTCATTGCTAAAATTTATATATAAGAAACTGTGTTCTAAACTCTCTTCTAACGTGTGTATGTGTGTGTGTGTGTGTGTGTGTGTGCACGAGCACCTCCCTTTTTTGATCCTTTGTTTTAACTCCATGTCACTTTATGTTTTAGCCAAGAAGCATTCAAACTTTTTTGGTTATTGTCATCCTATTTCATATTTTCATACGAACAGAATACTTACAAATTTCATTTTTTAAATAGTTGATCTAAACTAAGTACTTCCATCCAACAACTTAGTAGTTATATGAAACAAGAATGCTCATTAATTGAATAAAAGTATTTATTTCCTTCTGAAACAGCTATAGATTCTTACTAATGAAATGTATATGCCTGTTGGGCAATGCACATTTTTTAAATTAGTTTTTATTGGATTATAGTTGCTTTACAGTGTTAGTTTGGAAAAACTACTCGTTTTCTAATCTACATTGATAGTTACACTTTTTTTATAGTTGAAACTAAAAGAAACCCAGTTATGCAAATATATGACATTGTTGACATTTATATAGCATAATCTAATGACAAACCTATAAGCTACCTTGAGCTAGTAGTTCACAAGGTGTAGGATACGTGTAAAGTATCACTAATCCCTTCCAAAACCTAAAATATCCAGTGCATTGCTGACAGTTCATTGCAGTACCCTGGAGTGTCACAGTGTCCAGTTTGAGAGCTATGACTTTAGACTCTGCTTTTGAAATTTTTATTTGGTAAGTTTGTTGAAATATTACAGATATCTACAGTTGCCACGTCTACCAGGGGATTAATATATAATTTTCAAAAACATCTGTTATTCTTTACTTAAATATCAGAACTATTTTTAGAAAAGATTTCTACTTTAGACTAATGTTTTAACTGCTTTGCATCATAGCAAAGTCAAAGGAAGCAGAGTTGGTCTTTACTTTCACTGTCACACTGTCTTGACCTTGAACTGTGATTAAGTTCATTACCCATCTCTTCACAATTACCTAGATTGGGATAATAGAGATTTGTTACAAAATATTGGCTTTCATGAATAAAAATGTTCAACTGGGCATATATTTTCAAAAGCATTCATAAAGCTTCAAATAATCCAAATTTTCTCTAACTGCCCTAAATTTTAATATGAAATTCTCATACTATATTGCTGTCGTTCAGTTAGTAAGTCATGTCCAACTCTTTGTGACCCCATGGACTGCTCCACATCAGGCTCCCCTGTCCTTCACTATCTCCTGGAGTTTTCTCAAATTCACATCCATTGAATCCATACTGTAATAGTTATTCATTACCTACTGCAATTTCTGGAGCCTCCCATTGTATAATATGAAGAATAAAATGAAAGAAGATAAAAATAGCATCTCTTTGTTCCTCTCACTTCACAATACAAAAGTCATCTTTGAAATAATGGTTATTTTGGAAACACTTTCTTCCAATATTAATCTATACTAATGCTTGCATGCATGCCAAGTTCCTTTAGTCTTGTCTCACTCTTTGCAACCCTATGGATCATAGCCCACCAGCCTCCTCTGTCCATGGGATTCTCCAGGCAACATGACTGCAGTGGGTTGCCAGGTCCTCCTCAGTCTGTGCTAGTGTTCCCTTTCAATTCAGCATTACATACTTTTATACACCATAATGATTAGTTTCTGGTTTTAAATTTTAAATATAAAGAATGTGGAATTTATGACTACTGTTGTTACAACAACAGCCAAAAATTAAATATGCTGAAAGTCAACAATTATCTTAAAACTATTATAGAACTTATATAACAAGATATAACTCAGTCCCCAAACTTCTAAAAGATAGGCACATCTAGAGAACCACTGCAAAATATTCTGTTCTGGAATAGACTACTGATGAGAACACATAAACAGCAATTTTGATAAATTTTTGGAAGCTGAGTGCAGACCAGATTGAAAGTATTACTTTTAGAGGGCACAGTTTTGGAGAGGCTGCCACACAGTCATGTATAGTTGTGAGAGCTGATCCATAAAGAAGGTTGAGCACCAAATAATTGATACTTTTGAATTGTGGTCCTGGAGAAGACTCTTTAGAGTCCCTTGGACTGCAAGGAGATCAAACAATCAATTCTAAAGAAAATAAGCCCTGAATATTCATTGGAATAACTGATGCTGAAGCTGAAGTTCAAATACTTTGGCCGTCTGATGCAAAGAATCGATGCATTGGAAAAAATCCTGATGTAGTGAAAAACTGAAGGCAAAAGGAGAAGGGAGCAGCAGAAGATGAGATAGATAGAGAGCATCACCTACTCACTGGACATGAATTTGAGCAAATTCTGGGAGATAGTGGAGGACAGAAAAGCCTGGTGTGCTACAGTTCATGGGGTTGCAAAAAGCTGGACAAGACTTAGTGACTAAACAACAATGACACACTAATAAGGAGTTTGCCTCCAGAAACCTTGTGAGGTTCTCATGGTGAGATTTGAGAAAGCCCTGGTAGGGAAAGAGGAAGAATACTCATTTTGAAATAAGTCTGGAGACTTTTCATAGCAAAGTCTTCATTTCCATGGAAAAACACTTCACCAGAGCTTATGCCATTTGGAGAAGGACGATTTCTCACGCTCCAGCCCCCTCTAGGCTTCTTTTCTCACTGAAAGAGATGCATTTTTCAAAATGTCAAATTATCGGAATCATATAATATATAGCTATTTCAGACCGGCTTCTTTAATTCCCAATTGTTATTACAGTTCATCTAACTCTTTTTGTGGCTGGAAAGCTTCTTTTCTTTTACTGATGAGTAATCTTTCATTGTGTAGCTTTACCAATTGCTCAGGCACTAAAGGATCTTCCTGCAATGCAGGTTACCACCTGAAATGCAGGAAACCCAAGTTCAATTCCTGAGTTGGGTCGTGAAGATACCTTGGAAAATGAAATGGCAACTCACTTCATTATTTTTGCCTGGAAAATTCTATCAACAGAGGAGCCTGGTGGGCTACAGTCCATGGAGCTGCAAAAGTCAGATATGACTTAGTGACTAAACCACCACGCTTTGGTTTTTATTCACTTATTCATGAACATTCTGGTTGCTTCCAGCTTTTCGTGATTATGAATAAAGCTACTGCAAATATTCACATGCAGGTTTTTTTGTGTGAATACATTTCAAATAGGTTGGGGAATACCTATGTCATTATTGCTGAAACCACATGGTAAGACTATGGCCAGTCTTGGAAAAAGCTGCCAAACTGTCTTCCAAAGAGGCTGCACCAGTTTGCAGTTCTATTGCTCTGCATCCTTGACAGCATTTGGTGCTGTCAGTGTTCTACATTTTACCTATTCTAACAAGTGTATAGTCGTGTCCTGTTGTCTTACTTTGAAGTTTGTCAGTGACGAATTACGTTGAGCACTTTTTAAAATGTTCACTGGCCATCTGTATATCTGTTTTAACAACATGTTTATTTAGACATTTTCCTCATTTTTAATTGGTGTGTTTGCTTTCTGTTGAGTTTTACATGTTATTTGCATATTTTGGACACAAATACTTCATTAAACATTGTCCTCAAATAATGTCTTCCACTCTGTGACTTCTCCTTTCATTCTCTTTATTATGTTTTTTGCAGAAGATTTTAGTTTTAATATAGTCCAACTTATCCATTTTTTTCTTTCACAGCTTATGCTTTTAGTGTTGTATGTAAAAGTTTATCACCAAATCCAAAGTCACAAATTTTTGTCAAATTTTTTTGAAAAATTTATAGTTTCATATTTTGCATTTATCTTTATAGTCCATTTTAAGCTATCTTTTCTGAATGATTTCAGGTGAATTCATCTTTTTGCATATGACTATCCAATGGTTCTGATATCATTTGTTGAAAAACAGTCTTCTTTCTCCATTGAATTCCCCTAACATTTTTTGTCAAGATCAGTTGGGTTTATTTGTGTGGATTTATTTCTGAGTTCTCTATTCTCTTCCACTGGTCTATGTATATATCTATCTGTTCTTTCACTAATATCACACAGCCTCCGTTCAGTTCAGTTCAGTTCAGTCACTCAGTCGTGTCCGACTCTTTGCGACCCCAGGAACCGCAGCACGCCAGACCTCCCTGTCCATCACCAACTCCCGGAGTTCACTCAAACTCATGTTTATCGAGTCGGTGATGCCATCCAGCCGTCTCATCCTCTGTTGTCCCCTACTCCTCCTGCCCCCATTCTCTCCCAGCATCAAAATCTTTTCCAATGAGTCAACTCTTCACATGAGGTGGCCAAAGTATTGGAGTTTCAGTTTTAGCATCAATCCTTCCAATTAACACCCAGGACTGATCTCCTTTAGAATGGACTGGTTGGATTTTCTTGCAGTCTTCTCCAGAGTCTTCTCCAACACCACAGTTCAAAAGCATCAATTCTTCGGCTCTCAGCTTTCTTCACAGTCCAACTCTCACATCCATACATGAGAACTGGAAAAACCATAGCCTTGACTAGATGGACCTTTGATGGCAAAGTAATATCTCTGCTTTTTAATATGCTATCTAGGTTGGTCACAACTTTCCTTCCAAGGAGTAAGCATCTTTTAATTTTATGGCTGCAATCACCATCTGCAGTGATTTTGGAGCCCCCCAAAATAAAGTCAGCCACTGTTTCCACTGTTTCCCCATCTATTTCCCATGAAGTGTTGGGACCAGATGCCATGATATTTAGCTTTAATATAAGGCTCAAAATTGAGTAGTGTAAGTTGAATTTTGAAACAGCTGTTTTTTTTTTTGGGGGGGCGGTTCTTTCTTTACTTCCTTTTTAGTTTGACTTCTTTCAAAGATTACAGTATGAAAAGAGAAGCTTTCCAATCTTTCTAGAAGTTATTCAACACTTTTCGTGCAGGAACCTAACAACAATAACCCAGCCAAGAAATCAAGATCAATGTTAAGGGTGATGTTGTTCAGTCCCTAATCATGCCCTACTGTCTGCAACCTCATGGATTGCAACACCTCAGGCTTCCCTGTCCTTCACTATCTTCCAAAGTTTACTCAAACTCATGTCCATTAAGTGAGTGATGCCATCCAACATTTTCATCCTCTGTCGACCCCTTCTCCTCCTCCCTTCAATCTTTGCCAGCATCAGGGTCTTTTTCCATGAGTTGGCACCAGGTAGCTAAAACTATTAGGGCTTCAGCTTTAGCATCAGTCTTTTCAATGAATATTCAGGCTTGCTTTCCTTTAGGATTGACTCAAGGGAGTCAATCTTTCAGTTCAAGGGACTCTCAAGAGTCTTCTCCAACAGCACAATTCAATAGTATCAGTTCTTCGGTGCTTGGCATTCTTTATGGCCCGATTCTCACATTCGTACATGACTACTGGAAAAACCATAGCTTTGACTAGATGGACCTTTCTGGACAAAGTGATGTCTCTGCTTTTTAATACACTGTCTAGGTTTATTATAGCTTTACCAGTGATAAGCTATGTTAATATGATATGATGAAAATTGACATTACATCTGTGATTTTCTTTCTAGAAACTCACAAGCCCAGCTTAATTCTAAGAAAAAAATATAGGACACACCCCCAAAGAGGAGCATTCCACCAAAAACTTGGCCAATAATTATCAAAACTGTCCAGGTCATCAAAAATAGGGAAAACCCAAGAAATTGTCTCAGTCAGCAGGTACCTAAGGAGAGGTGACTATTAAAAGTAATATGATAAAAACTATTAGGTAAAAATTAAGGAAGTATGAATAAAATATGGATTTTGTTAATAACAGTTTATCAATATTGGCTAATTAATTATAATTAATATACTACACTAGTGTTGCTGCTGCTACTGCCAAGTCACTTCAGTCGTGTCTGACTCTGTGTGACCCCATAGATGGCAGCACACCAGGCTCCGCCGTCCCTGGGATTCTCCAGGCAAGAACACTGGAGTGGGTTGCCATTTCCTTCTCCAACACTAGTGTTATGAGGTGTTAAAAATAGGATAAACTGGGTTAAGGTATATGGGAAACTTGTACAGTTTTTGTACTTTTTTTTAAATCTAAAAGTGTTCTAAAATAAAATGTCTATTTAAAAATGATACTATTTTTGCAATATGAAGTAAACACATGATTAATATTTACTTGGAATGAGAGGGAAATAGACAACTATTTTCACAGAACAATGCAAGTAAATGGGATTTTTTTTCTTCAGATGAAGGGAAGCCAACATAAGCAGGTAAATAGCAAGCATGTTTTTATACTATGTACAAACACTGAACATTGACTGGAAAGTGTTATTTTTAATGATAGACATTTAGAACCAAAATTCCAACTTGGCAAACCCTTCCTTGATTTCATATTTTCTTGTATATTCTCTGCATAGAAATAATACCTTATGAATAAAATATTGCTCTCAGTGACCTGAGGAGTTAATTCTGAATAGACCAAGCCTACAATCAGAACGCAGATTTAGCTTCACTCATAATAAGCTTCTATATGGATTTTTATATTGTGGTCCAGAGGATGAACAGAAACTGCTCATAAAATTGTATCCTAAATGTCAGCAGGAAAAATAACAAAAATAAGTTCCCGTAGCAGCATTCATTTTTCACAACCCCAGAGAACCCAAGGATAAAAATAATAAGATGGTCTCAAAGGGCTTAACCAAAGGGTCATTAAGATAAAGCTGCTTCTAGAAATGTACCCTTGAATTTGAATTCTTCTGTAAATTAGAGAGCAGCATGGGAAAATACACATTTTTGAAGCATTTTGATGCTTTAAAATTTAGCTATTCAATTTAGTGATTATGTCTAGGCTATAAAGATAAAATTTTACTTGACAAGAGAATGGAATAAATTGGTATATCCACAGAGTTAAGCATTAAATGATGGTGCATATGCTGTTAACCTCTCTAATCTGAGGAAATTACAGATGCTCCAGCATTGGCATACATATTTTTCATTTGCAGTGAATTTTTGGATTATTTTGTCATGTAGTCTTGGAGTCCAGGGGCTACTTATTGATTTTAGTTTACAGGGATTCAATCTTGCTTTCCTTCATTCTCAATACTGTTTCTGCTACCTTCAGAGTCCTAGAGCCACTCAAGACATGATGAACTTCCAAACTAAGGTGTCCTGGTCTTCCCTTCAGTGATCTTCATACATGCAATGATGGCAGTCAACCAGTGAGAGTCTGTTTCAAATTATTTTCTGGTTTTATTCCTTTTTAGATTTGATTTTAGCATATTGGGACCAGAAGTAGCCTATAAAGGAAGAAGCAGGAAGTGAGAACTTCAAAAAATGTAAGTTTCATAAATCATGGTCTCAGGTGAAGCTGCAATTCAGGTTATTCATATTTTATTGATTATAATTATGTTTGTAAAACAAACTGCATTTTTTTGTTTTAAATGCTGTTATGAAGAATAATTTCAAAGGAGAAACTACAGAAGAGGATTAATTTTGCTTATTTTTTTCTTATTACTGGATTGACCCTTAAGAAATTTACCCAATTTCTATAAACCACATTTAGTCCCATCTGTTAAAATGGACCATATAATCATGATTATTTCTCAATGCCAACTGTGAATATTAAATAAAAAAGAAGTGGATAGCAACTCAGTATAAAATGTGGTTAGCAACTTACAGTGTAAAGGGATAGCAACTTATACTGTGTTAGTATAAAATAAATCCTTATAGTAAGTCTAGATATGATGAATTGTTATCAAAATTTGGCACTATTCATAAGTCTGGCAACCAACCTTGTGGATGTTATTTTCTGTTGACCTCCACAGATTCATTTATTGTAGGACAGGTTTTGTTTTTTTAGGATGATAGCATTATTGAATACCAGGTAAGCAACAAAGATCGTGCTGGGTGATTTCTCACACATAGTTTTTATTTAATCTTCATGCATGCATGCTAAGTCACCTTAGTCATGTCTAACTATTTGTGATTCTATGAACTGTAGCCTGCCAAGCTCTTCTATCTATGATATTCTCTTGGCAAGAATACTGGAGTGGGTTGCCATGCCTTCTTCCATTTAATCTTCATAAAACTTTACAAGTTATGTTTCTTGATCTTTTTATCGATGAGAATTCTTATGCTCAGTGAGGCTTAGTAACATTCCTAAGGTTATACACTGAGTAGGTTGAGAACTCAAGATATGGACTTTGGGAACATCTACAAGATGCATCCACTTTCTCACAGAGCGTATATTCTGCCCTTTCCTCTAACACATTGAGCTTGCACAGTGAATTTGCAAATACAACTGCATGATCTGCATTTAGCAAGTTGTTTAGAAGTATAACATGTGTAAAATTATGGCTTAGGAGTCAGTCCATGTAGAGACAAGGGCTGCAAAGTGCCCTTTTGTACTTCAGGATGAAAGAAGCATGGTGTTGCTGGATGGTAACTCAGCAGTTGGTCTGATGGGCAGTAAGGAGTCTAGAGTTAGAAGTGTTTCTGAGACATTCACCATATGTGCCAACACCAAAGGAAAAAAATAATGTCCCAGAAAAACAATAGGTAATGAGAAACATGCCCTATAGGAAATATGATCAACTCCTTTGTGTTTTTATTCTTATGGGGATTTAGTGAAAGTTTAGTAGCATGTATATTTTAAAAGTTAAAGGATGCTGTAGCTTTAATATATTTCCTTTTATTCTAACTGGATTAGAGGAACAGGGTATTAATAATACACATAGGGAGATATACCTGAAGTTTTCTCACATCTAGAGTTGAATAAAATCAAGTCGTGATAATCAAATGTTTCCAGGCCTTCTTGATCTGGATAAAAATGTTGTCATATTTATATCAAACTAACAAATTACAATGACTCTATTGAACACAGTACATAAACCTTCTGACTACATTTAGCAAAAAGATCTCTGAGAAATGGTGGCAGTGAAGTGTTAAAGGATGATGATTTCTTCTTATTCTCTGGCAATGCTTGAACAAAGAAATCTTAGCCTCTAGACATTTAAGCCTCCTTCATCTCCTGCATTGGCAGACAGATTCTTTACCACTGAGCCATCTGGAAAGCTCATTATTGCTGTTTTTAGGTAAGGCTGGTTCCTTTCTGGCATATATGGCTATTTTCTCATTCTCTTCCACTGATAACTCGGGTACGTCTGATATCCCTGTTCTCAGACCTCAGCTCAGGAGTATGCTTTATTTGTGAAGATAAATTCAGCTCATATAGTGAGGTACTTCTCAGAAACTTCCTCTTCCCTACCCCATGTACCACTGTATATATCAGTGGTGCAATAAGATTGTGGTAGTTGCCTAAACCCTTGTTAATTTTGGTTAAAAATAGAAACACCTGTATATCTGTGTGTGCACTTGTGTATGTGTGATATGAATCAAGGGTAAGGGTATTTGACCTCTTCTAATATTCAAACTCTAAGTATAAGGATACAATGGCAAACAGAAAATTTAACTCATCCTATTACAAATCAAAATTGTATGGCCTTCATGTATTAATACAAATATATAAGGAAAAGGCATAAAGAAATTAATTTATTGTCAAAGAATTATAATATTTAGAATAATGTATGAGCATTCATTATTTAAAATTATAATTTTAATAATGCCCTGTGGAATCTAAAGGAAATGTTATATAAATGTTTTTTGACGTTGCTTTGACAATGTAGAAGCCAAATTAATGGATCAGAAACTCCAAAACAGTTTCCACCATCATTTGAAATCTTTGGTGAATTTGTGGGATGTGTTCAGGTTATAAAATCCTGGAGCCTTCCTTATCAGAAGGTTCATTCCAAAAAGGAATACTATTAGCATTATTTCTGCTGTGCCTTCATGTGTGCTCAGCCACTCAGCCGTGTCTGACTCTCTGTGACCCTATGAACTGTAGCCACCAGGTTCCTCCGTCTGGGGTTTTCCAGGCAAGAATACTGGAGTGGGTTGCCATTTCCTCCTCCAGGGGATCTTCCTGATCCAGGGATCAAATCCACGTCTCCTGCATCTCCTGCATTGGCAGGCAGATTCTTTACCACTGAGCCATCTGGGAAGCTCATTATTGCTGTTTAGAAAATTGGCACAAGAGATATCATAATTTAGATTAAGTGAAAGTTGCTCAGTCATGTTCGATTATTTGTGACCCCGTGGACTATAGCCTGCCAGGCTCCTCTGTCCATGGAATTCTCCAGGCAAGAATACTGGAGTGGGTAGCCACTCCCTTCTCCAGGCGATCTTCCCAACCCAGGGACTGAACCCAGGTCTCCTGCATTGCAGGCAGATTCTTTACCATCTGAGTTACCAAGGAAGCCCAAATTTAGATTAAATCCCTATGTAAAGAATAGCTTTTTTATTACAACACATAAACATGCTTCTTATTTACTATAATATGATATAAAGCCAACAACATCTAGGTTATTTTTCTGGTCTCCTGGAGGTGAAATTTTACTAGAGATTAGATAGGAAGTTTTACCATTCAAGAGGGACATATTTCTTTAAAGAATATTATAGGTCCAAGGACAGCTTAATGCACTAGAATATAAATATTACAGATATTTTACAAATAGGTCATTAGTTCTTGACAGAGTCAGAAAACATGGAATTTCAGAACTTTAACATACCTGTATTAAAGATGAGGGCTAGAGATGCTGGAGTTCAAATTGCTTAACCTTAGTCACAGAGTGAATTTCAGTTGGCTGCATTCCAGGTTCCTTCTTTTACAGTTCTGTGAATTTTCTACTGGGCAAAGTATACCACAGATATAGGTCCAACATTCTTTTCCAGAAGTCTCTAATGTCTCCAATTACCATCAGTCATTATTTCTCACGGGGGGAATTTTAGCTATAGGAGAAGTTTATCAATGCCTAGAGACATTGTAAATTGTTACAAATTAAACAGTTTTGGGAGAAGAGGGGAAGGGTTGTTACTGACGACTATTTGATGCTTAACATTTTACAGTCCACAGGACAGCACTTACAACAAAGACTTCTGGCCCCACACGGAAATAGCGCTGAGGTTGAAATAACCTGTGCTGTTTTTCTCCACTTGAATTCTCAGGTGTCAAATAACAGATTCCATTTCCCACGCCCTCTTCTAATACTCAGTAGTAACTACCTGCAGGCCCAAGTTGGGAACAAAAATAGCAGAAATGTGTCCAGTCTGCTGGCAGAGGAGACTGTCTCTCTTATGAATTTGCTGCTTAATAAGTATATTTTTAACTTAATATGATGGCTGTTTCACAGTGCTGAAGTTAAGAGATTGTTAATAGTTGTCATTTTTTTTAAGTCTTTCTCCTAATTTCAACCCCTAGATATTTTTTTTGTGTGTGATATTATATTTTAAATTAGCAATACTGATATTTTAAAAGAGCAGTACTAGTATTTTAAAAGAGCAGTGCAACTCTTCTGGCATATACAGCTTTGTGTGGCTTAGGCCAGCATTTTTCTCAAATATTCAGAGATAAAGGATGAGTTTTATATTTTTTTCAAATGCATTTCTAATTTTCATAGATTGATACTTTAAAAAATAATAAAAGTAAATAACTAGAGAAATAATTCTTAAAAATATATATTTGATACCTGCTGCTGCTAAGTTGCTTCAGTCGTGTCCGACTCTGTGCAACACCATAGACGGCAGCCCACCAGGCTTCACCGCCCCTGGGATTCTCCAGGCAAGAACACTGGAGTGGGTTGCCATTTCCTTCTCCAATGCATGAAAGTGAAAAGTGAAAGTGAAGCCACTCAGTAGGCAGATTTTTAAATTATTAGATCCAATAAACTTTAAAAATTGCCCTGTCATTTTATTATAAAAGTTCTAAAACATTTTCGATTATTGTATTTCTCTCAATGAGATTGAGTAATATTTTTATGGAATGAGAAGTATATGAGGAATTTTCCAGAAAAGAATACTGAGGTAGGTAGTCATTCCCTTCTCCACAGGATCTTCCCAAGGAACGAATCAAACCCAGGTCTCCTGCTTGCAGGCAGGGCTTTTACTGTTCAGTCACGAGGGGAATCCATGAGGAATAAAGAGTATCATGAACAGTTAAAAAATCGGCTTCTGTTCTTCATTCGACAAACATTTATTCTGTGCCTGATGAGATTATACACTCACTTGGCTCCAGAAATAGAGAGATAAAAGGCATTCTAAACTTCATGGACTTCTCAAAAAAAAAAAGAAAAGAAAAAAGAAAGTCATAGATATAGAGAGCAGATACATGGTTGCAGGAGGCAGGGGATTGGGAGGGGAGGGATGTTGATGTGAGAAATGTGTAAAGAGCTATAAGGCATAAAAAGGAAAAATTTGTTAAAAGTGAAAAAAGAACAAAAAAACACCAAACCAAACCTTCTCCCGTAATTGAATAGATATGCTGTTTGCCTTGTAACTTCAACTTCTGATGATTCTAGGAATATGTCACTCATTTCTGACCGGAAGTTTTTGTCCTTCTTACTCTTTTGGGCTGTTAATCTTTCCCTTCTAGTCTCTGCCTGTCTAAATTAAATACATAATCCAAAGGCAGGTTCAATCCCATTTCTTTAGACATTTTGCTCTGGCTCACTTGAGTACTTATTTAAAAATCTTTCCTCCAGATTCCTACAGCATTTCCAGAACAAGGCATATAATTGAAAAAAATACAAAAACAAAACAAAACTTGTTGAATGAATGGATAAGTGAAGAGATTCTTGTTCTCACATTTAAGCATGCTACCATAAAGAGTTGGAGAAGGAAATGGCAACCAACTCCAGTATTCTTGCCTGGAGAATCCCATGGAAGGAGGAGCTTGGTGGGCTACAGTCCACGGGTCGCAAAGAGTTGGACACAACTGAGTGACTTCACTTTCACTTTCACCATAAAGAGTGAAACTGTTGCTAAGTGTAATTTTTATATGGTGTGTGAAGTAGCCCATATTCAGGTTTCACAGGAACCCAAATCTTGATCTATCGGTCCTTTGATTAAGATTGATACTGCTAGGGTTGAGTCCCAGATTTAACATTCAACAGGCAAGTTGGCTTCACAAAGGAAGCCTTTCTCATGCCCAAGGCCTAGAACATCTTTTTGGTTTGCTAAAAGATGACACATGAAGATCCTGTGAAGAATCTGAAGTATAGGATGAGATTAGAACCTAAGAAATATAAAGGTAGATAGATAAATAACTGTGAAGGGACACAGCAAGGGGACACTGCTTAGAACTTGGATCTTTGAGTAAATGCTCTGAACTCTGAGTAAATACAGCATAACCTGAGGGAGTTAAAGGGAGGATTTTATAGTCCATTAAGCTAGTTGGAGAAGGCAATGGCACCCCATTCCAGTACTCTTGCTTGCAAAATCCCATGGATGGAGATTGCAGTCCATGGGGTCGCTAAGAGTCGCACACAACTCAGCACTTCACTTTCACTTTTCACTTTCATGCATTGGAGAAGGAAATGCCAACCCACTCCAGTGTTCTTGCCTGGAGAATCCCAGGGATGGTGGAGCTTGGTGAGCTGCCATCTATGGGGTCGGACAGAGTCGGACACAACTGAAGCAACTTTGCAGCAGTAGCAGCAGCAAGCTAGTTGGAGGTGGTGAAGGACTTCTGTCTAGTAGAGGAGCCAGATATACAATTTCAAAGAAGTGGTATTCAGTAGAAGATACTAGTCATCATAAGTAACAGGAGTGTAGAGCATGCTAATACATACCTAGTGTTGAGAAGATTGTGTCACGAATGTTTCTCTGGTATAGGATCCATTTGTTGACTTAGAGACAGTACTCTTTTGTCACCAAACACACTCTAGAAATATGTGTTGAATACACATGTAACTAAACTGATAAAGAGAAAACTATTCATGAATATTTACGAGAGCAAAATAATAACTGATCGTGACTGTCATTTACTCCCCTTTAATTACATTTCAGGCTATTTAAATGCATTAGAAGCACAGGGATTACATGAAATATTAAAATGGCAGCTGCACTTCTAGGGAAGAATGTGCTTGCAATCCATCTTTGCTGTAGCCAATAGTTGTCCATCTGACATTGAAACTAGGTTTTGATAACCATGATAGGCAAGATGCTTAAAGTGATGTATTTTCTAGAAGTACTGTAAAATGATGATTCAGGTATTTTTTAAAGCTTATTATCTTCCTCGAAATGGAGACCATTTATTATTTCTCTACTGATTTATTCCTGATAGCTGGAAAGAAATGTATGTGCCTTTCTTGCCTCCAATTACCTTTCCTTATCTATGGTAGCTGTATTCTCAATTCATCTTTTTGATCACTTGTAATTTGAATGGCTAAAGAGTACCCCTCAGATTCATTTTCCTTGTAAAATATGTTAGTTTTAAATTACACATGTCTGTATGAGGTGAATAACCTTTGACAAATGTTTATAAGAGGTGGGACATCATAGTATTACTGGATTTTTGAACGATTGCTCCTCTGTAATTCTGAAGTAAATGCTGCTAATTGGCATTTTATAGTATGTTAACTGTACTTTATTTTTGATCTGGCAGTTCATTCAATAGGTTTAGAAAACTGGGATAGTAACATTATATTTTAAAAATTGCTAAGCTGATTCTTGTGTTCCTCCCTGTTTCCTTTAAATACATTATACCAAAAGAAAACTATTACATGTAAGAAGAACATACAGATAAAATAGAATTATATTTGGAGAGATTATTCCATTATTATACTAATGTTGGTATGTGATTGAATAAAATATAGTCCATTTATTCTAATACTTGATCAAAGGTACAAAAATAGCGTGGGCAATAGAAAATGTAAAAGTTGTCATCTGATTACAAAACTGCATACTGCATACTTTTATTGCTTGATATTTAAATTTTACTATGATTCTGCAGAGTTATTTGCATGCAAACTTAAATTACAGGACAAGCATTTATTTATGGTGCACATGTGTACCTCTGGGTAATTCACTTATTTTCTCCCCCAGGTTTGTGACCCGGTCTCAAAGGCTAGTCTTAATTCCAGGCAGAGGAGAATTAAAAGACAGATAGTTAAAAAAAACCTAAAATTAAAAAAAATAGACAGATGGTAGTAAATCTGATGGCTATGCATTGCCAGGTGTGATACTTAAGTCCTTTGCTGTAGAATACGGGATGCTGCTGTTATTCAATTCTGAATGTTTATCCTGATACCCCACCAAGATGTATTTTGCCTTGCTGTTGTGGCTACCAGTGGAGAATGGAAACCAGATTTTGAATTTCAGGCTCCACAGTAGGATCCTACTTCCTGTTGCCTGAGGCCAGGTATTTCTGAAATTGCTCTTTCTCACCTACCACCATCACCCTGCTTAGCCCTTCTTTTTAACATGTGTAGGTCAACTATTTGCCCACATGTTTCTCCTTTTTTCAAGCACAAAAAATGCCTGGATATTCTCATAGTTGATAACATTTCTTTTAGAGCTAAAATAATTTTTTTTCTCTCGTGTTCTAACTTTTTATCTTACTTTAAGTCACAAGAAGTTGGATAAATAGTACACAGTTCTTAGTGCACTTTGCCTAGCTTCCTCTAAAGGCATCTAAAATAGCCATAGAACATTGTGGAAATCAGAATATTGACTATTAACTACTATTAACTTACACATAGATCTTTTTCAGATTTTACCACTTTTTGCATGCACTCTCTTAACATTTAGATCTATAAAAATTTATTACATTTTTCAGATTTGAGTAACCATGATCACATTTAGGGGCTTCCTTTGTGGCTTGGTTGTTAAAGAATCCACCTGCAATGCGGGTTCAATCACTGGGTTGGGAAAACCCTCTGAAGGAGGGCATGGCAACACACTCCAGAAGTCTTACCTGGAAAATCCCCAAGGACAGATGAGTCTGGCACACTGCAGTCCATGGGGTTGCAAAGAGACAGATACAACTGAGTGAGTAAGCATGCAAGCACACACAATCACATTTAGAATACGGTTGTTCCATCACCACCAACAAGCTCCCTTAGATAACTCCTTAATAATCATCACCCTTTCCAGCCCGAAGTCCTAGTGAGTAACACTTTATTCTTTTTTACTTTTTCTCTTGTCCCTTTGAGAGTTCCACATAAATGGAACCATGCCATATAAACCATTGTGTGTATGTGTGCTAAGTTGCTTAATATTTCATTCAGCATAATAATACCTTTGAGTTCTATTCAAATCATTGCTTATGTAAATAGTTTATTCCTGTTAATGAAAGATAGTATTTCATGTTATGCATGGAACAAAGTTTGTTTATCCATTCATCCACTGAAGGACATTTAGATTGTTTCCAATGCAGCACTACTAAAATAAAACAGCTATTAAGATTCATGTACATGTTTTTGAATGAATATTAGCTTATATTCATAAACATCAAGGAGGGAGACTACTAGGCCTATGGTAACTATATCTAATAATGTAAAAAACTGACATACTGCTTCCCACATGGTAGTGCCACTCTGTCTTCCCCTCAGCAATATATGTGACAGCTAGCTGTTCCACATCTTCACCAACACTGAGTACTGTCAGTACCTTTTTTATAGCCATTCTAATAGGTAAGTGGTAATTGGTGCTTTAATTTGCATTTACTCGGTGGTTCAATATTCTTGCCTAGTGAACCCCATGATGAGTGTGAAAAGGCAAAAAGATAGGACACTGAAAGATGAACTCCCCAGGTCAGTAGGTACCCAATATGCTACTGGAGAACAGTGGAGAAATAACTCCAAAAATAATAAAGAGACGAAATCAAAGCAAAAACAACACCCAGTTGTGGATGTGACTGGTGATGGAAGTAAAGACCAATGCTGTAAAGTCTGACGCTATAAAGAACAATATTGCATAGGAACCTGGAATGTTAGGTCCATCAGCTCAGTTCAGTTCAGTTGCTCAGTCGTGTCCAACTCTTTCTGACCTTGTGAACTGTAGCAAGCCAGACCTCCCTATCTATCATCAATTGCTGGAGTCTACCCAAATCCATCTCCACTGAGTCAGTGATGCCATCCAACCATCTCCTCCTCTGTCATCCCCTTCTCCTCCTGCCCTCAATCTTTCCCAGCATCAGGGTCTTTTCAAATGAGTCAGCTTTTCCTATCAGATGGCCAAAATATTGGAGTTTCAGCTTCAATATCAGTCCTTCCAATGAACACCCAGGACTGGTCTCCTTTAGGATGGACTGGTTGGATCTCCTTGCAGTCCAAGGGACTCTCAAGAGTCTTCTCCAACACCACAGTTCAAATGCATCAATTCTTCAGCACTCAGCTTTCTTTATAGTCCAACTCTCATATCCCTACATGACCACTGGAAAAACCATAGCCTTGACTAGACGGACCTTTGTTGGCAAAGTAATGTCTCTGCTTTTTAATATGCTGTCTAGGTTGGTCATAACTTTTCTTCCAAGGAGTAAGCGTTTTTTAATTTCATGCCTGCAATAGCCATCTGCAGTGATTTTGGAGCCCCCCAAAATAAAGTCACCCACTGTTTCCCCATTTATTTGCCATGAAATGATGGGACTGGATACTATGATCTTAGTTTTCTGAACATTGAACTTTAAGCCAACTATTTCATGAATCAAGGTAAATTGGAAGTGGTCAAACAGGAGATGGCAAGAGTGAACATCAACATTTTAAGAATCAGTGAACTAAAATGGACTGGAATGAGTGAATTTAACTCAGATGATCATCATACCTACCACTGTGGGCATGAATCCCTTAGAAGAAATGGAGAAGCTCTCATAGTCAAGAAGAGAGTCCAAAATGGAGTACTTGGATGCAATCTCAAAAATGACAGAACAATCTCTGTTCGTCTCCAAGGCTAATCATTCAGTATCACAGTAATCCAAATCTATGCCCCAAATCCAAATCTAGTAATCCAAATCTAGTAATGCTGAAGAAGCGGAACTTGAATGGTTCTATGAAGATGTAAAAGAACTTATAGAACTAATACCAAAAAAAGATGTCCTTTTCAATATAGGGGACTGGAATGCAACTGTCAAGTGAAAATGAAGTCGCTCAGTCGTGTCTGACTCTTTGCAAGCCCATGGACTGTAGCCTACCAGGCTCCTCAGTCCATGGACTTTTCCAGGCAAGAGTACAGGAGTGTGTTGCCATTTCCTTCTCCAGGTGATCTTCCTGACCCAGGGATTGAACCTGGGTCTCCTGAATTGTAGGTAGATGCTTTACCATCTGAGTGACAAGGAAGCCCTAAGAGATACCTGGAATTACAGGCAAATTTGGCCTTTGAGTACAAAATGAAGCATTGAAAAGGCTAATAGAGTTTTGGCAAGAGAATACACTGGTCATAGCAAACACCTTCCTCCAACAACATAAGGGAATACTCTACACATGGACATCACAAGAAGGTCAATACTGTAATCAAATTGACTATATTCTTGGCAGTCAAAGAGAAGCTAAATACAGTCACCTTTATACAGTCAGCAAAAACAAGACTAAGAGCCTGACTGTGGCTCAGATCATGAACACCTTATTGCAAAATTCAGACTTAAATTCAAGAAAGTAGGGAAAACAACAAGACCATTCAGGTACGGCCTAAGTCAAATCCCTTATGCATATCCAATATCATAACCCTTATGATTTTATGGTGGAAGTGACAAATAGATTCAAGGAATCAGACCTGATAGATAGAGTGCCTGAAGAACTATGGACAGAAGTTCGTGACATTGTACAGGAGGAAGGTATCAAGATCATACCTCAAAAAAAGAAATGTAAAAAGGCAAAATGGTTGTCTGTGGTGGCCTTAAAAATAGCTAAGAAAAGAAGAGAAGCTAATACAAAGGAGAAAAGAAAAACATACCCATTTGAATGCAGAGTTCCAAAGAATACCAAGGAGAGATAAGAAAGCCTTCCTCAGTGATCGATGCAAAGAAATAGAGGACAAACACAGAATGGGAAAGATCAGAAATCTCTTCAAGAAAATTAGAGATACCAAGGGACTATTTCATACAAAGATGGACACAGTAAAGGACAGAACTGGTATGGATCTAACAGAAGTAGGAAATATTAAGAAGAGGTAATAAGAATACACAAAAGAACTATACAAAAAAAGGTCTTCATGAGGGATAACCACGATGGTGTGGTCCCTCAGCTAGAGTTAGACATCCTAGAAAGTGAAGTTAAGTGGGGCCTTAGGAAGTATCACTATGAACAAAGCTAGTGGAGGTGATGGAATTCCACTTGAGCTATTTCAAATCCTAAAAGATGATACAGTGAAAGTGCTGCACTAAATATGCCAGCAAATTTGGAAAGCTCAGCACTGACCTCAGGACTGGAAAAGATAAGTTTTCATTTGGTCCCAAAGAAGAGCAATGCCAAAGAAAGTTCAAACTACCACACAATTGCACTCATCTTACATGCTAGCTGAGTAATGCTCAAATTTCCCCCAAGCCAGGCTTTAACAGTATGTGATGTTCAAGATGGATTTAGAAAAGGCAGAGGAACCAGAGATCAAATTGCCAACATCCGCTGGATCATGGAAAAAGCAAGAGAGTTCCAGAAAAACATGTACTTCTGATTTATTGACTATGCCAAAACCTTTGACTGTGTGGATCACAACAGACTGTGGATAATTCTTCAAGAGATGAGAATACCAGACCACCTGACTAGCCTCCAAGAAATCTGTATGCAGGTCAAGAAGCAACAGTTAGAACTGGACATGGAACAACAGACTGATTCCAAATCGGGAAAGCAGTATGTCAAGGCTGTATATTGCCACCCTGCTTATTTAGCTTATATGCAGAGTACATCATGAGAAATGCCAGGCTAGATGAGGCGCAAGCTGGAATCAAGATTTCCGGGAAATATATCAATAACCTCAAATATGCAGATGACACCACCCTTATGGCAGAAAGTGAAGATGAACTAAAGAGCCTCTTGATGAAAGTGAAAGAGGAGAGTCAAAAAGTTGGCTTAAAGCTCAACATTCAGAAAACAAAGATCATGGCATCTGGTCCCATCACTTCATGGAAAATAAATGGGGAAACAATGGAATGGGGGGCTCCAAAATCAGTGCAGATGGTGACTGCAGCCATGAAATTAAAAGATGCTTGCTCTTTGGAAGAAAAACTATGACCAACCTAGACAGCATATTAAAAAGCAAAGACATTACTTTGCCAACAAAGTCCATGTAGTCAAAGGTATGGTTTTTCCAGTACTCATGTATAGATGTGAGAGTTGAACTATAAAGGAAGCTGAGTGCCGAAGAATTGACGTTTTGAACTGTGGTCTTGGAGAAGACTCTTGAGAGTCCCTTGGACAGCAAGGAGATCCAAGCAGTCCACCCTAAAGGAAATCAGTCCTGAATATTCATTGAAAGGATTGATGCAGAAGCTGAAACTCCAATACTTTGACCACCTGATTGGAAGAACTGACTCATTGGAAAAGCCCCTCAAGCTGGGAAAGAGTGAAGGAGGAAGAAAGGGACAACAGAGAATAAGACTGTTGGATGGAATCACTGATTCAATAGACATGAGTTTGAATAAGCTCCAGTAGTTGATGATGGATACGGAAATCCAGAGTGCTGCAGGCCATGGGGTCCCAAACAGTGGGATGTGACTGAGTGATTGAACTGAATTGAGTGGTTAATAAAGAATTATCATTAATAATTAATAATATTGTGGTTATATTCCATCTATATATTTTCTTTTGTGAAGAGATATTTCATATATTTTTCTCTTTTTCTCATTGAATGTATTTTCTTTTAAAATATTGAATTAGAGTGTTTTTTTTAATATATACTAGATACAAATGCTTTGTTGGATATGTTGTTTGCAAATATTTTCTCCTCTGTGTGATTGTTTTGCCTCTGTGTAACAGGATCATTTGCAGAGAAATAAAAATTAATTTTGATGGACCTTGACTTATTATTTTTTCTTTTATGGTTTATTTTTTTGGTGGCATGTCTAAGGATGCTTTTTCTAATATTGAATTATAAACATTGTCTCATATGTTTTTCTAAGGTTTTATATTTTTATGTTTTTTATTTGAAAGAGGTATAATATTTTGAGTAATATAAGTTGTGAAATTTTGATTATTTCTAAATTTTTAAAAATATATATCACCAAGGGGTTAAAATTTAATTGGAATGTAAATAATTCTGTCTTGTCAAAAAATGAAAATTTGTATTCAAACCTGATAATCTTGTTATGTCTACAAGCCATAAGTTTAGAATTTAATATTTTTGTTAAAATAGCAATCTTTAGTATTATAATTTAGTATTGCAATATATTATATTATACAATTAAGAAAATTTAAAATGTGTGGGCAAACATATATAATTGCATTTCAATATAAAATGTATTTTGTGTTACTTTGTGTATATAATTTCTATCATAATGTAATTATAGATTTGCTTCCACAGATTTAATTTGGTTGTTTACTAAGTACAAAATTAGAAGTAGCATCAAGCTTTCAAAAGAGTTTTATGTAATTCTTGAACCCTCAGCTAGTCACTTAAGATATTTATTATTTTAGATATTTTAAAAAATCTAGTTAAGATAGTAGCTTGAAATGATATCTTTAATGTACTAGAAAATGTAAGGACCATACAGATGAAAAATCATTTACTGCTGAGTTTCTTATTCTATTTTCTTTACTTCATAAATTGCTGACAAATAATTAAGTAAATTGAGAATACATATTTTATTAGATTAAAAATAAAAATTCAGAAATATAAACAATACAAAAATTGGTTAAAATTTTAATCAGATACTTAAAAACAAACACATGTGCAACAAACACAAGACATGTGCTAAACATTGTTAGTCACTAGAGAAATAAAAATCAAAGTCACAATGAGATGATGCTACACAATTTCTTATTGTTCAGTCACTCAGTCATGTCTGACTGTTTGCTACCCCACAGACTGTAGCATGCCAAGCTTCCCTGTGCTCCACCACCTCCTGGAGCTTGCTCAAACCCATGTCCTTTGAGTTGATGATGCCATACAACCATCTCATCCTCTGTCACCCCTTCATGTGCTCTCAATCTTTCCCAGGACCAGAATCTTTTCCAGTGAGTCAGTTCTTCACAGCAGATGGCCAAAGTATTGGCGCTTCAACTTCAGCATCAGTCCTTCCAAAGAATATTCAGGATTGATTTCCTTTAGGATTAACTGATTTTATCTCCTTGCAGACTGAGAGACTCTCAAGAGTTTTCTCCAGCACCACAATTAGAAAGCATCAATTCTTCAGCGCTCAGCCTTCTTTATGGTCCAACTCTCACATCTGTACATGACTACTGGAAAAACCACAGCTTTGACAGACTTTTGTTGGAAAAATGATGCCTCTGCTTTTTAATATGCTGTCTAGGTTTGTCATATCTTTTCTTCCAAGGAGCAAGCATCTTTTAATTTCATGGCTGCAGTCACCATATGCAGTGATTTTGGAACCTAAAAAGTAAAGCCTGTTTCTGTTTCCATTGTTTCCCCATCTATTTGCCACGAAGTGATGGGGCCTGATGCCATGATCCTAGTTTTTGGAATGATGAGTTTTAAGCCAGTTTTTTCACTCTCCTCTTTCACCTTCATCAAGAGACCCTTTTGTTCTTCTTCACTTTTTGCCCATTAGGTTGTTGTCATCTGCATATCTGATGTTACTGATATTTTTCATGGGAATCTTAATTCCAGTTTGAGCTTCATCCAGCCTGGCATTTTGCATGATGTACTCTTCATGTAAGTTAGACATGCAGGGTGACAGTATACAGCCTTGACAAACTCCTCTTTCAATTTAGAACAAGTTCGTTGTTTCATGTCTTGTTCTAACTGTCATTTCTTGGCCTGCATACAGGTTTCTCAAGAGGCATGTAAGTGGTCTGGTATTCCCATCTCTTTAAGAGTTTTCCACAGTTTTTTGTGATCCACACAGTCAATTCTTTAGCATAGTCAATAAAGCAGAAATAAATGTTTTTCTGGAATTCCCTTGCTTTTTCTATTATCAAACGGATGTTGGCAGTTTGTTTTCTGGTTCTCTGCCTTTTCTAAATACAGCTTGTACATCTGGAAGTTCTTGGTTCATGTACTGTTGAAGTCTAGTGAAGGATTTTGAGCATTACTTTGCTAACATGTGAAATTAGTGCAGTTGTACAGTAGTTTGAATAGTCTTTGTCATTTCTCTTTTTGTGGGACACACTTTCTAGAAAAGTTTAAATGAAAAGAAACAAGCAAATCCATTTGTTGGTGAGTTGGGGACCTGGAACTTTCATATATTACTTAAGAGAGCATTGATTTTGACAACCACTTTGGAACATGGTTTGGCATATATTTGTAGAATTAACTCTATGTGTATCATATGAAATAGCAGTTCTTGAAATAATTATTGAAGAAAGAAGAAAACGGACATCCACATAAAGATATCCAGGAGAAATGTTCATAATAGCTTTATTCATTATAACAAACTGGCCACCACCCATTTGTCCATCAGCTGGAGAATGGATAAGCAAAATTATATTACATAATTACATTACATATTACATTATAATGCACATATGTAATAGTCTATTATATGGTGTATTCATATAATAGACTATCTGAAAAATGAAAAAGGAGCAAACCTTTAATGCATTTGGCATGGTTGCATTGCTAAAAACACTGATGAGCACTGGAAGCTGTGGACAAAAAGTGTACCTGCTCTGTAGTTCAATCTATAAGAAACACTAGAAAAGACAAAAATCAACTCAGTGTCAAAAAGCAGGCCAATATTTGCCTAGAGCCAGAGTTGTGGAAAGATTGACTGCATGGAGTCATGTGGGAACTTGCAGAAATGGCCAAAATAATCAATACCTTTATTGGGATGATCATTATACCAGTGTGTGAATTTGTTAGTGTGCATTCAACTATACACTAAAAATTAGTACACTTTGTTTTTAAAAAATGATTCCCAACAAATTTGATTTAAAAACATATCAACCAAATGAAATTAAATAAGAAGAGTTAAGAGCAGTGCAAGTTACAATAAGATGGAAGGACAACAGGTAATGGTATAACCTTGTGGAGAAAAGACAATTATATCTACATTCAAGGCAGTAGGTATAGAGACTAAACACAGAACAAATGGATTTCCTTTTTGTAAAGGTTACATTCAAATTTTCTTCTAAGTATAATGGTAACAATAAGAATGGCATGAAAGCAATAAGTGGGAAATTGACATCTGCAAGGGTCAGAAATTGTGACCTTCACTGTAAATAATAGAGCTTCACTGATAAGAAATTGCAAGTAATTGAACAGGAGCAATAATAAAAAGAAATCATAAAAAGAAAATTTCTGGGTACCCAGATTTAAATTTTGACATTTACTCTATGCGGGTCTTTGAAGAAATATCTTAACCAAGCTCTCTGTGATTCAGTTTCACAAGCTAAATTGAAAACAAAAAAGAAATATGAGACTCTAAGATCATGCTACAGTGTTATTCTAATGAATACGTTAGGTCTGTCTATGAATTTTCTGGCATAGTGCCTGGAGCTTTTTGACCCTGAAAATAGTGCAGGATATAAGAATACTATCACTTCACTAATGGGTATTACAAGTATAGTTTTAATGATTATTAAAGTTTCTAGATGATACCAGTATGAAAATAAAACAAAATAATTTGAAAATGATTTATCCTAGCATAATATTTTCGAAATCACACATTAATATTATAAGTTTCTATGGAAATACATTCCATGAATCCTAAGATATTTTTGACAGTAAGTTTAATAATTATATTTGCTAAATAATTATCAGATTGGCCTAAAAGCTTTTTCAGGTTTTTCCATTAGAAACCTGATGAACATTCTGGCCAACCCAATGCTTAAATGTAATGAGAACTGCTCTATTATTCATTTTTACACTGTTATTTAGAACATACAATGATGTCTACTTATTGCAAGCATGGAAATTAAACAATAATTTTATGACAAGAAAGGGCAAAATATTTTTTCAAATATTAATGCATTTGGTATGGCCCTAGGATTACACAGATAAGAGACACAAACTAGGAAAAATGATAAAGTAAACTTAAAATTCAATAAACTGGGAGAAAGAACAGGGATGCTAAGAAAAAAAAAATGAATGAAAAGAACAGCTATCAAATAAAGAGCAAAGTAAGAAAACCAACAACATAAAAAGATTGTTGAAATAGTGAAACTGCAAAACAAAATGAGTATTCCTCACACACATCCTGATTTATTACACATTCATCCCTCTGTTGAGAGACAGGGGAGATGAGAGAGAGAAAAAGAGAGAGAAGAGGGGGAGAGAATGAGATGTAGAAATACAAGATGACCAGAGGGCTGACCAGAGAGTATTGAAGTGTCTGGCATCTTACCAAAAAATGCTACAAAAATAGAGCTAGATTCACCAATAAGAAAAAAAAAGATCACTTTTATCAAGTACAATGGTTATCAGGCATGAAGATTAAGACTGAGATGAAAAGGTATCTCAGGAGGAGAGCAAGAGACAGGAAAGATAAAAGACTAGAAGATCAGTTTGCTGAAAACAAATTTTAAGAGAATCTGATTACTATTTCAAAAATATTCTGAATGCAGACTTTTGAGTAACTTGAATGAAGACCTGCTGAGGAAATGTCAGAAACAGGGGATGATGCACATAGTACACCGTCAACAGCTTACAGCAGAATGCAAGGGCACACTGACACAAAGTCTCCTTCTAATCATCATCTAATTCCACAAACACTCTTTCAACATTTTGGCAAATCAAGTCACATACAGCTATATATGGACCAATAGACTAAACTACTGCTCTGACTCAACACCCCTTTTTTGTTTGAGTCACTTTGATTTGTCCTACAGTACAAAGGAACTGAGGCTGGTCTAAGGTCAACTGAACTACATGGTTACTTTTAATGCTTGAAACTCATTTGATTCTCAATCTCCCATTACTTTGCTTACTCTTTAAAAGCAAAGGTTAACAGAAGAATTTGTGAATATGTTCCTGAAAAAATTGGAGAGAAAAGATTAGGCTTTTACAATGCATTTTGCCTTGGTGTATCCAATAAAAATTCTCTTAAACATTTAATGATAGGTTATATTTCTTAAAATTGTACTGATAAATTTCATTTTTATTGGATAATATCTTCTATACATTATGAAATCAAAGACTAATATTCATTTATGACAAATACTACTTTTTTCAAATATATCTTCTTTATATATCTAAATTTTCATATATTTTACTTTATAGATTTATTTCATTTGTTCTATTTATTTATGAATATATTTGTTATTTGTGAAATATTAGACTAATTCAATGACTGTAAAATTTTCCTTGACTAAGAATCATAAAAATATTGTTGATTTAATTAGTTTATGAGGTACAGCTTTCCCTCAGGTTCAAGACTTAGATCTTTGAACCACAAATTTCTTCTGGATTCCTCATCATGAAAGCCAATTTCTTGAATCATATTTGAAGATAAGTAGCCATAAAATCTAAAGAACTAAAATCCCCAGAATCCCATGGAGAGGGGAGGCAGTTACTTTGTCGACACATTTAAAGGAGAACTCTAGGAGCTGTTTCTATGTTAACACATAGTGAGCTATATCTCATTATTTTTAGAGTTATATTGGTGTAACCAGCTTAATGTAACCATTTGCTTATTGCTGTGTAGTTACATAATTAAATTCTCCACCAAATATTGCTTATTTCAAATGATATTTCAAAGCATGCTTATATGTGTTTCTTTATGATCATTTGCATGTTTTTAAACATTTCTTTAAATGTAGAAGATTTTCAATCTCCAGGAAATATATTGCTTCCAAGAGCTGTACATATTTGACTTCCATGAATTAATTACATTAAGCACTCTCCATACACTAGATTAGAGGATATTTTTGAATAAATCTTTTTGTTTTCTGGAACCCCAGAAAACTGAACTTATTACCTTAAATGGTAATAGAAACTTTAACAAAATAAAGAATCCTGTGCTGGGGAGATCATTCTGGATTATCTGTATGAGTCCAATATAATCACATAGGCCCTTAAAAGTGAAAGAGGTAGGTGGGAAAGTCAGAGGCAGAAAAAATATGTGGAGATGTGACTACTTAAGCAGGAGTTAAAGTGATCAGTTTACTGGTTTTGAAAATGGAAAGTGATCATAAATCAAGGACTTAAGACACAAATTTGTGGTGATTTGTTACAGCAGGAATAGGAATAGGAAAATGACAGACACACACTAAACTAGGTAAGTAAAGAAATATTTAACATCAGTAGGTTAATGGTTAAGGAAGAGAAGAATGAATACTTTATAGAGGGTGACTATACAATATGTTAGCCATTAACCATGAACTCCAGCAGAAAAGAAGAGGGAATTTATAGACATCTGGCCACTTCCACCCTAGGAATACCACTAATAATAATTGTTCATAAGGACAATATAACCAAAAAATATAAGGCAAAAGGAATGAGATAAAATGATACAGAATTTTAGAATGAGATAAAAATGACAGAAAATTTTGATAAAATGTGTGTTACACTCAAGAGATTAAAATGATTCAAACATTGGAGAACATAATAACCTGATTTCCTTTGGATACAAAGCCACAAAACAATACATAAAAGGCTGACAAGTTCAAAATACTTGTGTGATAAAAGATGTCACAAATAAAAATAACAAGTGAAAGACTAGGGAGAAAATATTTGCAACATATGCTATAATTAAAAGATGTTATCCACGATACATCAATGTTGCTATAAATGGAAATTGAAACAAAAAGGAAACAAAAATAGATAAAGAAATTATTTACAAATAAACGGACATTTTATTAAAGAATAACAATTAATGAAGAAATGTATGAAAAGTTGGTTGAGTCCAAATTTATTCCTAATTCTACATCTAAAGCTAATCCTCAACCTAATTTTAATAGTCTATGTTGAGAGAGAACTCAATTTTTACTATGTCTAAGAGCAAACTCCTAATGCCTTGACTGAGACAGAATATAGGAGATGAAACAAGAGATGATGGCCTTTCTTTCTGAGGATTTGTTATTACTTGGAATCTGTAAATAGTTGGAAGGTAAAATTAAGCTAGATTGCTACATTTTAGCTCTTATATGTGGCTTCCCAGTGGTAAAGAACCTGCATGCCAATGCAGGAGATATAAGAAGTGAGTGTTCAATCCCTGGGTTGGGAAGATCCCCTGGAGGAAGGCATGGCAATCCACTCCAGTATTCTTGCCTAGAGAATCCTATGGACAGAGGAGCCTGGCAGGCTACAGTCCATAGGTTTGCAAAGAATCAGACATGACTGAAGGGACTTAGCACACAGAAACAGCTCATTTTTAGGGTTGAACAGAAAAATGAAATTCAAATTTACCAACTCTCTAGGATATGTCTAAGATCAGTAACATTCTCTTTGTATTTTTCCTTTTTTTTTTTTTTTAATAGGAAGGAGATACTAGCTTTATATTTGGAAGCTGTATTGTAAGCCACATTTAAACTTTTTGAATTGATGTTTTCATCATAGAATATTTCTGTTGACAATATAAACTATTGAACTTAGCACTATTTAATTATTTTTACTATGAAATTTCATTTTCCTTGATATTATGCTACTGGAATCTGAGAACAAACAATATTGCTCAGTTATATCTTTTCCTAGCTGAGATTTTAAGGGTTATCAAATTAGTGTTCTTTCAAAAATAAGTGTGACTATTCTCCTTAAGTTCTGTATAGTAAACTAGGCTGATTCCGTTAGCTACATCAAAATTCTTCTGCCTGATATTTTCTATTAAGATTTTACTCATATATAGATGTTTTATATCTCTACACATTTTTATAACTATATGTCATAACCTTTGTTATTGGAAATAAAAAAAATAATTAAAAATCAAAACCTTATATAGATAAAAAGCTTAATTCAGACTTAAAGTATCTGAATATACGGTGCCTAATTTCAAAGCATGTAATAATTTAACCTTTTAAGAATGTTGAATTCACTTTGCCTTAATTTAGTCTTTATTTTTTTATTTCTTAAGATCAGATGTCTGCCTTAAAGCTTAAGCTGACTGTGATATCATGACAAGATGGATTTTTATTCCTGTTTTTAACCATAATCATCTTTTATTCTCAATAACTCCTAATTCACTTTAATTTTCAACCTCTCACCTGGTCTTTGGGGAGCCTGTTATCTTGTCATCTGCTTAAACTGTTAATGTCATTGTGTTGCAGCATGTCCAATCTCTTCTCAGAAAAATTCACTGTCTTTTATCCTCTGTGGCTCCTTTACTTTAACTTGTTTTCTTTTCTAAAGCCGTGCCCTGGGTCCAATGTTAACAATTACTTTGCCATAATAACTTCTGTTATCACTTTTCTTCATCAGTGCTGCAAAACTGATCGATGTCCTAATCCCCATATCCCAAGACTAATTATCTTACCGTCATCACATTGAAAACATTTGTTATCTCCTAGAAAAACCAACTAAAGAAAAGAATATTATGAAAACTTCACTATGACTAAGTAGATATAACATTAAAAGGGAGAGAGGAAATAAACAAACTTCTTAAAATTGAATTAGAAAGTAGTGTGTTTCCATAAGCAGAGGAGTTATGAGTGAGGGCCGTATTCCCTCACTTTCTGTCCAAAGTGTGAAGCAACTGAAAGTTTTAGTCACTCAGTCATGTCCGCCTCTTTGAAACAGCATGGACTGTGTCCTCTGTCCATGGAATTCTTCAGGCAAGAATTCTGGAGTGGGTAGTTATTCCCTTCTCCAGGGTATCTTCCCAACTCAGGGATCAAATCTGGGTCTCCTGCATTTCAGACAGATTATTTACCATCTGAACCACCGCACTGTAAAACACTTTCTATGTCTCCAATTAAGTTGGTTTACAGATTATGTTCTCTAATTTTAACCAATGTTTAGAAAATGGAGAATTAATCTTCCTTCAAAGAAACTAGTAATAAAGGAAAATAAATATTTCAGAGTATGTTATCTATTAAAAGAAATGGCTGGTGGCAGGGCCAGTGTTTCTCATTTTATTACCTTTTACCTTTCTATTTTATATTGGAGTAAGGTTTTGTTTTTAAATTTTTATTTTATATTGAATTATAGAGTGCCAGTGCTTTTTACTGGATAACTACTTAAACAGAAAACCAATACTCAATGGCAATTGTTCAGAAAAACAATGAAGCTTTTTTTCATGTTTCTCACTCAGTAACAAAAGCAAAGACCCTCTACCATTGCTGAAACAGTAAAATTAGCTAGAATAATTAGCTAGAATAATACACAAAAAACAAAACAGAAACAAAAATACATGATTTTGCCAGTATTTATTGTTGACAGGTACTAGAGTATATTATTGATGATGTAAAAAATAAGTTTTAGGGAAATTATGTACTCTAGGTGTTTTACCTGACAGTCCAGATATTTTCAATGTGTCTCCTTTCATTTTCTAGACATTGTTTCCCAAATTAATGTATCAAGAAGTGATTCTGTAAGCTGCTAAATGAAAATGCACTGGAAACTGAATGTCTTTAAAAGTAAATAAAACTTTTAAAATATTTTGGTGAAAAGCTAAATGTTCTCAGCTAAGGGTGAAAAGATCATACCAAACATTGCTATCACAATATTTTTTAGTGAACAGCTACTGTTCTTTTACACAGGTAGAAATCAAAGATGCATATACTATCCCTGTCAATATGCATACCATTAATTTTACAAAATGAGATATTCAAAAAGTATAGTAGGCTTTTATAGTATTAAAAGGACATGGAGAATAGCTGGGAAAATCATTTTAACCACAGAGAAGTGTGCTGGTTATTATGTAGCACAGTAATTCCAATAATTGAGTAAAAATGAGTGATATTTAAAAAAAAATGTCTGTGTGTGTTCAGCTTCTCAGTCATGTCTGACTCTTTTGGGACCCCCATGTAATGTAGCCCACCATGCTCCTCTGTCCATGGAATTTTCCAGGTAAGAATAGTGGGGTGGGTTGCTATTTCCTACTCAGGGGATCTTTCAGACCAAGGACTTGAACACACATCTCTTGTACCTCCAGCATTGGCAGGTGGGTTCTTTACCACTGGACATAAATGAAAAAAAATGTTTATTTTTTATATTTCATAAAATATTCCATATTTATTGACTTTTTTTGATAATGAATAGCTATTAGTATGTTACTCAGTAGAAGGTTTTGAAAACATAAATACAATTTAAAAGTCATTACATTGAAAATGAATAAAATGCTTTGTGAAAGAAATTTCTATTATAAGAGATGCTTTTGATATGAATATCTCAGTATTTCCCAATATTCATCATTTTCTTAGCTAAAATAATATATATGGCTTAAAATAATTTAAATCTATACCCTTAAAAATGTTAAGAATATATTCTAATCTATTTTAAATATTTCAAAATTAACATTTTTAATAGACTTTGAAGCAATTTGTAATTTATATATAATAAGTATGTACATATTTTCAGATTAGTTCATTAAAGCAGTATTAAGAAAGTAAGATTTTAACCTCACAATTTAAATAAAAGTCTTTACATACTTTTACATAGATTTAAAAATAATGCTTTTAAGTTTACTCAGTATTCCCCTATATGTATGTATTTGTGTATATTAAATATATTTGTGGAGTTTCATTTCCAGGTATTACAACAAATATAATCAATTATCAAAATAAACTTAACTTTAAAAATAAACCTTCAAATTATTTTTCCAGTGTGTTAAGCCTGAATATTCAGAAATAATAGCAGAAATACAAGTCCATTTCTCTAAAAAATACTAAATTATCTACAATGAATTAGAGAACAAAACTTTTATGAAGTCAATATATAAAAATAAAATCACAAATTTAAAATGTGATTTTACTTTGACACATTCTCATACCCTTTGCTTTTTGTGTGTAGTAAATTGTTAACTGGGAGAAATACCAATAACCTCAGATATGCAGATGACACCAACATTATAGCAGAAACTGAAGAAAACTAAAGAGCCTCTTGATGAAAGTGAAAGAGGAGAGTGAAAAAGTTGGCTTAAAGTTCAACGTTCAGAAAATAAAGATCATTGCATCCAGTCCCATCATTTCATGGCAAATAGAAGGAGAATCAGTGGAAAAAATGGCAGACTTTATTTTGGGGGGTTCCAAAATCACTGCAGATGGTGATTTCAGCCATGAAATAAAAAGACGCTTGCTCCTTGAAAGAATAGCTATGACCAACCTAGACAGCATATTAAAAAGCAGAGACGTTACTTTATGAACAAAGATCCATCTAGTCAATGTTATGTTTTTTTCGAGTAGTAATGTGTGGATGTGAGAGCTGGACTAAAAAGAAAGCTGAGTGCTGAAGAATTGATGCTTTTAAACTGTACTGTTGGAGAAGTTGAGAGTCCCTTCGACTGCAAGGAGATCCAACCAGTCTATCCTGAAGGAAATCAGTCCTGACTATTCATTGGAAGGACTGATGCTGAAGCTGAAACTCCAAGTCTTTGGCCACCCGATATGAAGAACTGACTCATTTGAAAAGACCCTGATGCTAGGAAAGATTGAAGACAAGAGGAGAAGGGGATGACAGAGGATGAGATGGTTGGATGGCATCACTGACTCAATGGACAGGAGTTTGAGTAAACTCTGGGTGTTGGTGATGGACAGGGAGGCCTGGCGTGCTGCAGTCCATGGGGTCACAAAGAGTCAAACACGACTGAGTGACTGAACTGAACTGAAATTGTTAACAGAGTGGGGTATATACATCCTTCAAATTGCAATTAAATAAATATACATATATTAGGGAGTATGCAACTTTTTTTAATTGACAGAAGCATCATCAAGATGTTTCAAGGCCACTAAGAGATGACTGTGTTCATGAAAAACTCTTTTTGACAGCCACAATGTGCAGTCTTAAACTCATCCATTCACCTCAGAGGAGCTTGGATAAGAGATGTGGATGCATTATTGTTATTAAAACCAGAAGAAAATCAGTGATGTGCTGGCAAAGGTTTTAAAACAGGATGGGGTTGGGAGGAAGCCCTGATTTGTAGTGTTTACTGATTTTCTTAATGAAGAGTACTCCCACCACAGCTGATTTCAGACTGCAGAAAGGACATCATGCAGAGATGGGAATTGATGTACACAATCAAATCTTGGGGACTGGTACAAGCTGGTCTAAACACCACTAGAGAGAGACTATGTCCCGTTTACAAGAGATTAATCCCCTCTCATTTGTCTAAATGTTATGTGAAATTTCAGCAAATAAACTCCTAACTCAAATGTTCTTGTCTTGTTATTTTTTTTTTCCCTACAGTGTTGAAAAAATACTCTGAATATGCGTGTTCAGTAAATGGTGCTTTCTAATGTGATAATTTTCACATTCTTAAATTTAACAATGTCATTTATAGGTAAATGTGTTTTCTAAGCATGTTTGCTAAGAAAATGAGTAGGATACATAGCATTAGAAGGAAATATTGTACATACTTCTACAATAAAGAATAGAGAGACCGACTCTTTGGAAAAGACCCTGATGCTGGGAAAGATAGAAGGCAAAAGGAGAAGAGGGCAGCAGACAATGAGATGGTTAGACAGCATCACCAATCTGATGGACATGAATTTGAGCAAACTCTGGGAGATAGTGGAGGACAGAGGAGCCTGGCATGCTGCAGTCTATGAAGCTGCAGAGTCAGACGTGACTTGGTTATTGAACAACAACAAATACTATGTAAAGATGTTTTTCAGCAGAATTAAATGACTGAATAAGAATCACTAAGAAAACCAAGCTTGGTATACATAAACTTCCCATCATGATAATTTTACAAGGCCACATGTAAAAATAACACACAGATATACACACACACACATTCCACATACTCAATTAGAGAAAAGCTATTCAGTGTCCTGAATAAGTTCTCTCGGAACAAATCAAAGATTGAAAGCATTTTTCTCCCCTGTGAACTCATTTCTATTCTTGTGTTTCTACACAAAGCAAATTATGATTTTTTCATTCTCATTAACATTAATTTAGAAAAGAACAGAGTATCTGGTTTCTGGTGAATTCCTCTTCAATACACTGCTCACATACAAGAATCAATTACACTTGGCTCATCCAATTCTTAAAAACTATTTTAGATTGCTTTATGACTCCAATCTATTTGTCAAATTACCCTGCCATTATGTTGATATTCACTAAAACTAGGACAAAATTGTGTTTAAACAACAGTTTACTTTAATATCCTAAAGTTAAAAGAAAAAGTTAATCGAACAAACACTATGCAAATATACACTCAGAAATTAACATCCCTGCTTACTTCATGCTAGAATGTAATTCAACTTACATAAAATGATACCCTTTATATGATGAAAACAAAAGCCACACATTGTATTAATTTTTCTCAAATATTTTAAAGGAAAAGAAAGTGAATCCTCATCTTACAAACCGAACATTGCTGCTAGCAAAGATAATTAAATCATCATGCCAATCAACTTTGTTATGTGGCTAGAGAAAACACAATTAATTCACGGATTATTTCACCAATCTCCTACATAGACTTTTGCCTCCAAGCTCACCCTCCTCTACCCCATTGTCCATATTGCTGTCAAGTTAATTTTTCTTTTATGTCAATTGCTTTGCTTCCTTATTTGCTCCCATGTACAGGATTTCTATCAAATTAATTCCATGAATAGACTGTCAAGGTCTTTGACAATGTAGCTTGGAATGAATCATTCTTTTGGTCATTCACTCATATATTTATTCATTCATTCAGAAGTGTTTTTGAGGTTTATTTCCTAAAGATCCCCCAGATATTTGTGATTTTTAAACAAGGTTATATTTTAGAGCACTTTTTGGTTCACAGCAAAATTGAGAGAAAGTTACAGAGATTTTCCTATATTCTGTGACTGTACACATTTACAGTCTCTTCCCTTATTCACGTCCTTCAATGGAGTGAGTGCATTTCTTACAATTATTAAACCTATCTTGGCACATCACAGTCACCTCAAACCCTAGTTTACCTTAAGGTTAACTTTTGGAGTTGTACACTCTATGGGTTTAGACAAATGTATAATGACATCCATCCATCATTATATTATACAGAGTATTTTCATTGCCCTAAAAATCCTCTGTGTTCTATCTATTAACCCCTCTCCTCACTTCACCCAGTGGCAAGCACTGATCTTTTTACTGCCTCCAGTTTTGCCTTTTCCAGGCTGTTATATAGTTGGGACCACACTGTATGTAGCTTTTTCAAATTGGTTTCTCTCCCTTAGTATATACCTATAAGAGTACTCTATTTTCTTCCCATAGCTAGATAGTTCACTTATTTTAGCACTGAATAATTTTTTAATAACTGGAAAGGATGATTTCCATAATTCAACATATATTTTTGATCTCCTGTTGTATGTCTCAGATACATTTGCTAGTCATTGAGGAGGAAAGATCCTGATGCTGGGAAAGATTGAGGATGGGAGGAGAAGGGGATGACAGAAGATGAGATGGTTGGATGACATCACCGACTCAATGGACATGAGTTTGGGTAAACTCCGGGGGTTGGTGATGAACAGGGAGGCCTGATGTGCTGCGGTTCAAGGGGTCACAAAGAGTTGGACATGACTGAGCAACTGAACTGAACTGAACTGAACTGAGAAGGAAAAAAGCTTTGTACCAGTTATCAGTATAAAGATCATATTTTTGTATCTTTAACTTAGTTTATAACTTAAAAACCATTGAGGACAGGAAATAATTCATGATTGTTTGCTACTCTGAGTGAAAGCAGGATAATGCAACTTAACAAATGCTGAAAAACGTGTATTTCTGATGTGATAATGAATATAAATATAACAATGATGATTATAAAGAAAATTGGAAATACTCTGCATTTTAACCACTAATAAATCATACACTTAAAAATTATGAATAGTATCCATGCTAACTCTGTATCTTTATAAATCTAAATGACAAAGCTTTTATGTCTGGATAAGCTAAGAAGGAATAATACTGTGTTCCACATTATCATGCTTGACATAATACACACAAACACAGATTTTAAAACACTTTTTAATAATACTACTATAAAAACTGGTCTATTCCTATCTGGAGTAGAATATTTATTATATATTAATCAATTCTTTGTTTTTATTGGCTGAGGAAAATGAAATTATTGCTAAATAATGCAAATATTTAGTTAAATAGTTCAATGTTTACTATGTGAATGCAGGAAATTGTTTCAAAACTCTTGAATTCTATAAATTGTCTATTCCTTCATATAATCTTTTCTTTCCCTTGTAAAAATGGGATTTGGATACCAAGATGTTTTGCATTTTTTTTTTTGATGGCACACAGATGCATATTTTAACTTGTATTATTGTTATGTGTACTAAACCCTTTTTGATCTATTTCCTTTCAAACTCCTATTCTAATAGATTATGTATACTTTGAAGTCAGCCCCTGTATTCTATTTATAATTGTGTTCCTCTCAACACCTTGGAAATCGAGTGTTATAAATGTTGATCAAGAGTATATAAATCAAAAGTTTTGATTTTGATACTTCTTTCCCTAAAGTTGCATCCAATTAGATGATG
The DNA here is from genome assembly GCF_023091745.1 of Budorcas taxicolor. Classification (NCBI taxonomy): domain Eukaryota; kingdom Metazoa; phylum Chordata; class Mammalia; order Artiodactyla; family Bovidae; genus Budorcas; species Budorcas taxicolor. The sequence goes on from NC_068910.1 coordinate 187,379,038, forward strand.
TCTTACAAGGAAGGTAATTATTTCCTATGAATCAATGATTGTAAAGTTTGGGAGTTACACTGGAAATTTGTTTTCTTCTCTTTTGTTTCTCCTTGATCTTGTGTTTTATTTCCTCTTGTGGTTTCTTCCTCTTTCCTTTGTCTACTAAATTTAACATAGAGGTATGAATTTAGAATTTTTACTTTAAGACCATGATTATCTGATTTCTCAGTTTTGTACTGCTGGCCACCGATAGAAAGACTCTAACAAAGTTGTATATGATTTCCTTTCTAATTTAGTTAGGCTGGCTTAGGAAAATAACTGTGGAATTATATTATAACTGAAAAATGGTCTTACACCTGCTAACATTTTGACTTTCCAGTAAATGTCCTAAAGCCATGACCTTATTAAACCTAAAATTTTAACTGACAAGAAAACAAGGCAACTCAAAATAAAAATAACAACAATTTTGAGCAGTTTCAATAATAAATATTAAAAGTTGTCAAATTATGAATTGGGAGTGGAGATCAAGTGAATCCTTATTACCATTTAATGTACCTTGTGCCTGCCTCTTTATGTTTCAACGTCTATCTCTTGCAACAATTCACTTTAAAGTACATATTTTTATATTTATTACAGTTATTTGACATTAAGCAAAGAAACACTCATTCTAAATTAAAAAACAGAAATATGTTGGGCAATAAGTAAATTTCAATAAATATAATATGAGATAAGTCACAAAGTTATGGAAAAACTTGAACAGCCCAGCTATTAGAAGTAGGGATGAGCACACTTTTAAGATCTTGGTAAGGGGCATCATTGACTCAAAGGACATGAGTTTGAGCAAGCTCCAGGTGATGGTGAAGGACAGGGAATCTGGTGTGCTGCAGTTCATGGGGTCGCAGAGTCAGACACAACTGAATGACTGAACAACAACAACAGGATGTTCTGAGCTATTCTTGTAAAATGTTGCCAGCAGATGGTTCATCTCACACTATAATTTTTCATTGGTGTGACCAGTGGACAGGGTTCTATAACTGATGTGCATGTGTGTTCAGGTACTTCACTCATGTCTGACTCTTTGTGACCCCATGGACTCTAGCCTGATGTCAGGCTCCTTTGTCCATGGGTTACTCCAGGCAAGAATACTGGAGTGAGTTGCCAGCCCTACAGCAGGGTATCCTGATTCAAGGATCAAACCCATGTTTCCTGAGTCTCCTGCATTGCAGGAGGATTCTTTATCACTGAGCCACCTGAGAAGCAACTGGCACATCACATAAATTACGTTTGTGAGGGAAGGGATGGGTGTGAAGGTATAAAGCAAGACAAGGACCATTATTAGGATTTAGTGAAAAAATTATTTGTGAATTACAAAAGAGACATTTAGAAAGCAACCTTAGCATAAAGAACTTTACTTTCTTAAAAAAAAAAAAAGATAAGAACAAAGAAGTCATACAATTCTACTTTTCCATTTTTGAATTAAATTCATATCTTCTTCAAACCACTGCTATATCTCTCATCCCTTGCATGTTACAATCAATGATTTCTGAATGATTTCTATATATCCACAGCTTTCACATCTTCAGTTTGTTTCCTTCTCTATTGACTGCAAATGGGCTTCTGTTTGGGCACTTTAGTGAAACTTTCTTTACTTATGCATTCTTACACTACTCTCCTGCAACCCCCAAGAAAACAACCCCTTCCTTCTTCACAAATTATTACATTTTCTGTATTCTCTGTGTAAGTGAATGACTTTTCATCCACACAATTAGTTATGAGATGTGCAACATTGAGGGCTTGGACATCATTTTTAATCATTTCATCCCCATGATCCTAATAGGCAATCAATTACCAAAATCCACAATATTCTTAAAAAGTATCTACAATGCATGTGCATGCTGAAAAATGTATGGAAAACTGAGAAATAGAGAAAAGAATGGCATGAATTTTCAAAGTCAAATAAAGACATTTGCTATCAGGTTTAACTAAAGTGTTTAACTATCTAGGAGACTGGCTGCATTTGCAGCCCAGACACTATGAACCCGTGTAACCTGAAGAAATCTGTCTGGAAAACAATGATGGCAAAAGATTTGGTTTTGTCACTCTCTCAGGCATTAACCCAGTTTTGCATCTCACCTGAAAATCTGACTTTCACATACTTCTTTTTTTAAAAGGTATCTACAATAGCCAGTATCTAAAAAAATATACATACATATATGTATTCACTGCTTTTTCATACATATATATATATATATATATATATTTCACTGGTTTTATCATCTTAATGTTTCCCCAGTAAAATATACATACATATATGTATTCACTGGTTTCCCCAGTAAAATATACATACATATATGTATTCACTGGTTTCCCCAGTAAAATATACATACATATATGTATTCACTGTTTTTTCATACATATATATATATATATATATATATATATATTTCACTGGTTTTATCATCTTAATGTTTCCCCAGTAATTAAATGACTTAAAAATTCTGTCCTGTGTTTATTCTTTAGTAGTATGAAAATTATGTTATAATATTTTGATAATTATTCTTTATCAGTTCAGTTCAGTTCAGTCGCTCAGTCGTATCCGACTCTTTGCGCCCCATGAATCGCAGCACGCCAGGCCTCTCTGTCCAACACCATCTCCCGGAGTTCACTCAGACTCACGTCTATTGAGTCCGTGATGCCATCCAGCCACCTCATCCTCGGTCGTCCCTTTCTCCTCCTGCCCCCAATCCCTCCCAGCATCAGAGTCTTTTCCAATGAGTCAACTCTTTGCATGAGGTGGCCAAAGTACTGGAGCTTCAGCTTTAGCATCATTCCTTCCAAAGAAATCCCAGGGCAGATCTCCTTCAGAATGGACTGGTTGGATCTCCTTGCAGTCCAAGGGACTCTCAAGAGTCTTCTCCAACACGACAGTCCAAAAGCATCAATTCTTCGGTGCTCAGCCTCTTCACAGTCCAACTCTCACATCCATACATGACCACAGGAAAAACCATAGCCTTGACTAGACGGACCTTAGTCGGCAAAGTAAGGTCTCTGCTTTTGAATATGCTATCTAGGTTGGTCATAACTTTTCTTCCAAGGAGTAAGCGTCTTTTAATTTTATGGCTGCAGTCACCATCTGCAGTGATTTTGGAGCCCAAAAATATAAAGTCGGACACTGTTTCCACTGTTTCCCCATCTATTTCCCATGAAGTGATGGGGCCGGATGCCATGATCTTCGTTTTCTGAATGTTGAGCTTTAAGCCAACTTTTTCACTCTCCTTTTTCACTTTCATCAAGAGGCTTTTCAGTTCCTCTTCACTTTCTGCCATAAAGGTGGTGTCATCTGCATATCTGAGATTATTGATATTTTTCCCAGCAATCTTGATTCCAGCTTGTGTTTCTTCCAGGCCAGCATTTCTCATGATGTACTCTGCATATAAGTTAAATAAGCAGGGTGACAATATACAGCCTTGACACACTCCGTTTCCTATTTGGAACCAGTCTGTTGTTCCATGTCCAGTTCTAACTGTTGCTTCCTGACCTGCATACAGATTTCTCAGGAGGCAGGTTAGGTGGTCTGGTATTCCCATCTGTTTCAGAATTTTCCAGTTTCTTGTGATCCACACAGTCAAAGGCTTTGGCATAGTCAATAAAGCAGAAATAGATGTTTTTCTGGAACTCTCTTGCTTTTTCCATGATCCAGCAGATGTTGGCAATTTGATCTCTGGTTCCTCTGCCTTTTCTAAAACCAGCTTGAACATCAGGAAGTTCACAGTTCATGTATTGCTGAAGCCTGCTTGGAGAATTTTGCATTACTTTACTAGCATGTGAGATGAGACTAGATTATTAAACAATGTTAATTATTGTTCAGATGTAAAAAAGTGTATATTTAATACATCTTTAAGGGAAATCTAGAGTTAAGTTATTGAGTTGGATTGGAAACGTAATAAGAAAATCAATACCTTGATACTCTCTGTGTTTAATTGCCTTGCCTTTTAATAACATTTATTTTCTCAGATGTTTGCTTTAGGCAAAATTGCAGTAACAAAATATTTAAATGCTAAGTTAGTTAGCATGGAAATTGAGAAGTTTTCTTTCCACAAACATGGCTCCAGATGTATTAGATTTGTTACTAAGTACAGAGGAAAGGGGATGTTGCCTGCCTTTCCAGGCAACAATGAATGGTGCTCACCATCATTGCCATCAAGCCCTCAAAGCCCTCAGTTACTGCAGCTGTCTCCACCCTTTCTCCATGGTGACCTCTGAGGGGAATACGTAATGAAGAAAAACAGGAAACATTCCATGCTCTAGAGATACTGGCCTTAGGTAGTTAAGATACAAATCTAAAGAGTAATTTGTGAGCCCAGATTCTTGCATCTTCTCATACATAGAAAAGCACTAAAATCATTAATTTGAGATGTCTAATTTATTGTGGATGGCAATATTCTTTAGATGTTCAACTACATGTTTTTGTTTTTTCAGTTAAATTTCTTATGTATCTTGGCTACTTCTTTAAGTCTTTGGGGCAGGTCCTCAGAGCCATCTGAGAGGCTAATTCCCAGATTATAGTCCTTAGTAAGTGAAAGTGAAGTCGCTCAGTCGTGTCCGACTCTTTGCAACCCCATGGACTGTAGCTTACCAGGCTCCTCAGTCTATGGAATTTTCCAGGCAAGAGTACTGGAATGGGTTGCCATTTCCTTCTCCAGGGGATCTTCCCAACCCAGGGATCGAACCTGGGTCTCCCATACTGCAGGCAGACACTTTACCGTTTGAGCCACCAGGGAAGCCCCAGTCCTTAGTAAACTCCCTGAATAAAACTTAACTTAAAAATTTTAGGTTGTGTAGTTTTTTTCAGTCAACAGTATACATCCAGTTCCAACATTGTATAACTTGCTAACATTAAATATAGGTCATCAAAGAGCACATACAATGTGCATTTGGAAAGACAGTCATATTTTGTGTTTGGTTTCCCTTCCAAAGAAGTTTGGAAGAAACCCAATAGTCAGAGAATTATAGGCACACAAAAAGTACTTATGAACTGCTTATTTAATTTTGATTCACTAACTGAACTAAATTTGAGGATTATTTTCTGAAAGAGAACAAACAGGCATGCAACCAGGCTGGAAATATTTCAGTTTTTCAATTAAATTAAGCAATCTAGAATTATTATATTTTACTTGAACGATATTATACTAATCAGGACAACTGACGTTTAAAAAAAAAAGCTAAAAACAAAAAATTCATCTTTAGTTTCAGGATTCAACTGTTTTCCTAACATTTGAAAAGCCTTTTTTAATGGACATAGGTGTCTTCTTCAATAAAATTGTACCTGACAAGTTTACACAAAGGCCTTTATTCTTTTTTTTTTCCCCTTTCAGCTGCTTTGGAAAAAATAAAAATGAAAAAGAGCTGAAAAACTGAGTGAAATGTCATCCTTTTACGATGGAAAGAAGAAGATAAGTCCCTATACCTTTTAAATGACTTTCATTTTCTTTTGAAAGAATCAGTGAATTTACACAGTGTTTCTGGTAATCGTGCACACACACAGAAGATATAATTTTCTGACAATTTCCTTGAATCTCACAGTCCCATTTATCATATCTGTGATTTATTTCTAGCAAAGTTATTGGTCTTTGGTTTACTCTTTCCTTTTCCTTTTATTATCTAGTGCTTGAACATTTACAGCTATTTTCAAGCTATAAGTTGAAAGAGTATACTTCAGTTTTTCATTCCACTTCTCCAGATTATTCTTAACTTTTTTCCCCCTCCAAACTCCTTGCTGTCTAAAAATGATAGTAAGGGAAGAAGGAGGAAAATAAAAGCTGAGAGAAAAATAAGAAAAAGGAAGTACAAAAAGGAAATAATATTCAAATGACAGTGTTAAAAGGATTAAAAAAAAAAAAAAGACTATTCCCTAACAAGAATCTATTTAATTTGATTTGAGAATACAGTCTTCCACCTCAAAGTATCTTATCTTCCATTTATATTATCTTCTCTACAGTGCATTCAATAAGTAAAATTATATATTATTGCTATTTTTTTTGGAACAAAAACTTACATTGAGGTGTTGAAAGAGTCATTTCCTAGGCAGGTTGATAAGAAGTCTGGGGGTCCCCAAGGAGAGAGGGGTCTGGAATTCTCAAGGAGGAAGAAAGGACAAAGTATTTTTTTCCTCTATATTCCTTAGGATTATATAACAATAATGCCTGAGGACAGTCTCTGGATTAAACCTTCTGGCTAATCCTGTTAAAATGTAAATTATGGGAGTAGGTCTGGTGAGGTCTTTACAACCTCCAGACATTCTTAGACACATGAAACCATACTCACAGAAAACTAATCAATCTAATCACACCAGGACCACAGCCTTGTCTAACTCAATGAAACCAAGCCATGCCTGCGGGGCAACCCAAGACAGGTGGGTCATGGTGGAGAGATCTGACAGAATGTGGTGCACTGGAGAAGGGAATAGCAAACCACTCCAGTTTTCTTGCCTTGAGAACCCCATGAACAGTATGAAAAGGCAAAATAATAGGATACTGAAAGAGGAACTCCCCAGGTTAGTAGGTGCCCAATATGCTACTGGAGATCAGAGGAGAAATAACTCCAGAAAGAATGAAGGGATGGAGCCAAAGCAAAAACAATACCCAGCTGTGGATGTGACTGGTGATAGAAGCAAGGTCCGATGTGTCAAGAGCAATATCGCATAGGAACCTGGAATGTCAGGTCCATGAATCAAGGCAAATTGGAAGTGGTCAAACGAGAGATGGCAAGAGTGAACGTCAACATTCTAGGAATCAGCAAACTAAAATGGACTGGAATGGGTGAATTTAACTCAGATAACCATTATATCTACTACTGCAGGCAGGAATCCCTCAGAAGAAATGGAGTAGCCATCATGGTCAACAAGAGTCCAAAATGCGTACTTGGATGCAATCTTAAAAACGACAGAATGATCTCTGTTCATCTCCAAGGCAAACCATTCAATATCATCGTAATCCAAGTCTATGCCCCAACAAGTAACGCTGAAGAAGGTGAAGTTGAAAGGTTCTATGAAGACCTACAAGACCTTTTAGAACTAACACCCAAAAAATATGTCCTTTTCATTATACGGGACTGGAATGCAAAAGTAGGAAGTCAAGAAACACCTGGAGTAACAGGCAAATTTGGCCTTGGAATGCGGAATGAAACAGGGCAAAGATGAATAGACTTTTGCCAAGAAAATGCACTGGTCACAGCAAACACTCTCTTCCAACAACACAAGAGAAGACTCTACACATGGACATCACCAGATGGTCAACACTGAAATCAGATTGATTATATTCTTTGCAGCCAAAGATAGAGAAGCTCTATACAGTCAGCAAAAACAAGACTGGGAGCTGACTGTGGCTCAGATCATGAACTCCTTATTGCCAAATTCAGACTTAAATTGAAGAAAGTAGGGAAAACTGCTGGACCATTCAGGTATGACCTAAATCAAATCCCTTATGATTATACAGTGGAAGTGAGAAATAAATTAAAGCGCCTAGATCTGATAGATAGAGTGCCTGATGAACTATGGAATGAGGTTTGTGACATTGTACAGGAGGAGATAGGGATCAAGACCATCCCCATGGAAAAGAAATGTAAAAAAGCAAAATGGCTGTCTGGGGAGGCCTTACAAATAGCTCTGAAAAGAAGAGAAGCGGAAAGCAAAGGAGAAAAGGAAAGATATAAGCATTTGATGCAGAGTTCCAAAGAATAGCAAGGAGAGATAAGAAAGCCTTCTTCAGTGATCAATGCAAAGAAATAGAGGAAAACAACAGAATGGGAAAGACTAGAGATCTCTTCAAGAAAATTAGAGATACCAAGGGAATATTTCATGCAAAGATGGGCTCGATAAAGGACAGAAATGGTATGGATCTAACAGAAGCAGAAGATATTAAGAAGAGGTGGCAAGAATACACGGAAGAACTGTACAAAAAGATCTTCACGACCCAGATAATTACGATGGTGTGGTCACTCACCTAGAGCCAGACATCCTGGAATGTGAAGTCAAGTGGGCCTTAGAAAGCATCACTATGAACAAAGCTAGTGGAGGTGAAGGAATTCCAGTTGAGCTATTTCAAATCATGAAAGATGATGCTGTGAAAGTGCTGCACTCAATATGCCAGCAAATTGCGAAAACTCAGCAGTGGCCACAGGACTGGAAAATGTCAGTTTTCATTCCAGCCCCAAAGAAAGGCAATGAATGCTCAAACTACCGAACAATTGCACTCATCTCACACACTAGTAAAGTAATGCTCAAAATTCTCCAAGCCAGGCTTCAAGAATATGTGAACCATGAACTTCCTGATGTTCAAGCTGGTTTTAGAAAAGGCAGAGGAACCAGAGATCAAATTGCCAACATCTGCTGGATCATGGAAAAAGCAAGAGAGTTCCAGAAAAACATCTATTTCTGCTTTATTGACTATGCCAAAGCCTTTGACTGTGTGGATCACAAGAAACTGTGGAAAATTCTGAAACAGATGGGAATACCAGACCACCTAACCTGCCTCTTGAGAAATCCATATGCAGGTCAGGAAGGAACAGTTAGAACTGGACATGGAACAACAGACTGGTTCCAAATAGGAAACGGAGTGTGTCAAGGCTGTATATTGTCACCCTGCTTATTTAACTTATATGTGAGTACATCATGAGAAACGCTGGCCTGGAAGAAACACAAGCTGGAATCAAGATTTCCGGGAGAAATATCAATAATCTCAGATATGCAGATGACACCACCCTTATGGCAGAAAGTGAAGAGGAACTAAAAAGCCTCTTGAGGAAAGTGAAAGAGGAGAGTGAAAATGTTGGCTTAAAGCTCAACATTCAGAAAACGAAGATCATGGCATCCGGCCCCATCACTTCATGGGAAATAGATGGGGAAACAGTGGAAACAGTGTCCGACTTTATTTTTTGGGGCTCCAAAATCACTGCAGATGGTGACTGCAGCCATGAAATTAAAAGACTCTTACTTCCTTGGAAGAAAAGTTATGACCAACCTAGATAGCATATTCAAAAGCAGAGACATTACTTTGCCAACTAAGGTCCATCTAGTAAAGGCTATGATTTTTCCTGTGGTCATATGTGGATGTGAGAGTTGGACTGTGAAGAAGGCTGAGCAACAAAGAATGGATGCTTTTGAACTGTGATGTTGGAGAAGACTCTTGAGAGTCCCTTGGAGTGCAAGGAGATCCAACCAGTCCATTCTGAAGGAGATCAGCCCTGAGATTTTTTTGGAAGGAATGATGCTAAAGCTGAAACTCCAGTACTTCAGCCACCTCATGCGAAGAGTTGACTCATTGAAAAAGACTCTGATGCTGGGAGGGATTGGGGGCAGGAGGAGAAGGGGATGACAGAGGATGAGATGGCTGGATGGCATCACAGACTCGATGGACGTGAGTCTGAGTGAACTCCAGGAGATAGTGATGGGCAGGGAGGCCTGGCGTGCTGAAATTCATGGGGTCACAAAGAGTCGGACATGACTGAGTGACTGAACTGAACTGAACTGAATGTGGCTCAGAGCATAAAGCGTCTGCCTGGAATGTGGGAGACCCAGGTTCGATCCCTGGGTTGGGAAGAACTCCTGGGAAAAGAAATGGCAACCCACTCTAGTACTCTTGCCTGGAAAATCCCATGGAGGGAGGAGCCTGGTAATCCTATGGAGGGAGGAGCTTGGTAGGCTACAGTCCATGGGGTCACAAAGAGTAGGACACGACTGAGTGACTTAACTTCCTAAATGACTAATTGGAGAGTATATAACTCCATTGCTAACACTAGCAAGGGGGTACTCTTTCTTCCCCCTTCTGATGCCTATGTCAGAAGCTTTCTATATTTCCTTTATACTTTAATAAAACTTTATTACACAAAAGCTCTGAGCCATCAAGCCTCGTCTCTGGCCCCAGATTGAATTCTTCTCCTCTGGAGGCAGGAATCCCAGCATCTTTTTGTGGTTCAGCAACAACCTTTCAGTGTTAAGATTTAACAACAATTTGGTAGTAGTAAGCAAAGGAGAGTGAAATGCTATTAAATTTTACTCTGTGAATTTACTTTAGGAGTCCTCAACAGAACTCTGCTAATACCTCATTTTTCCAACATACAGTATTCCCAGCTGGCAAGAAAGTTCAGAGACATGCAAGTGATAGATACTAAACAACAAGATGCAAATGAATGGTTAGTAGTCTTTCAAAAGGAAGTGAAAAAGGTAATCAAGTTTTATATCATTTATTAAAAACCATTTTATGAAAAGAAAACTATAAATAACCTATTAATTTATATTGTTCTATAGTACTTATATGCATATATTATATATGCATGTATATATGTCTTGAAATTGCATATATAAATGTTATTCATTATTTTAAGAGTTTTCAAAATAAATGATATCATGATACCATACTATAATATGTAATATTCTGCAACTTGTTTTGTTTTTCAATACCAAGAATATCTTCCTGAGAATGATCCATATTGCCATATATAGATCTCACTAAATTTCTTGCATATCTATTATGTAACAAGCATAGACTTTCTCTTCAAAACTATAAAACACATAAGGAAACTAGTACAATCAAATAACAGAGAGTGGTTTCCTTAGATGACAGTTATTCATTATTTTACACTTCTTAATAGTTTTTGCTTTCTATTTTTATAATGATTATGTCTTAGTTTTATAATAATAAAAAGGTTTTGGCAAATTCATTACTACTAGAGGTTAATTCTATACAATTATTTTAATTAATATAATGTTGTTGTTGTTCAGTTGCTAAGTGTCTGACTCTGAGACTTCATGGACTGCAGCACACTAGGCTCCTCTGTCTTCCACTGTCTCTTGGAATTTGCTCAAATTCATGTCCACTGAATTGATGTTGCTATCTCACCATCTCATCCTTTGCTGCTTCCTCCCTTTTGCTTTCAATCTTTCCCAGCATATGGGTCTTTTCCAATGAGTCAACTCTTTGAATCACGTGGTCAAAGTTTTTTACATAACTTTAATATTAAAAAGTCAGATTTTCTCCAGTTAGGGATTCATAAGATTATTTTCATATACATTTATTTCTCATCTGTCATTAAGTCTTTGAAATAGCTAGAACAAGATTTAGAATGGAAAACTTAATACTGCAATATCACTTGCCTTATACAAAATCTATCCGGGATATTAGCAAGATGTGGATGACTTAAATAACTACAAATTTAAGTTTGCAAAATTTCTTATGGTTAACATCCTCAAATGATATTAACCTTCCAAATAATGTCTGAATCAACATTTTCAGTCTCAGTGTTTGAACTAGATATACCCTTCTTTCATGGGTAACTGGAAAGCTTTACAGCATTCCTAAAAGTTAGTTTTATCCTTTCTAAATTGCCCCTTGCAAACTTCTATCATATGCCTCTCTATTAAGTCAGACAGAGGAAACCAAATGCAAACTTTAATTTCTGAGTTTATAGGTATATCACTTGTAAACATCCTCAAAGTAAACTCAAACTCCAATTTTTGTAATACACTAATTTACTTCCTCCTCCCAACTTACATACTGAGCAGAGTTTGATTCTGTTGCCAAACTGCTACACTCATGACCCCCAGCATCAAAGAGTGAAAATGCTCGCTCAGGCATTAGGGAAATGGAGATGTAGGGGGAGTTTGCAATTTCCTCAGTTCTGTATTACAGTAGAAATTCGAAGCAATGGATGGACCAGTATTACAGCTCAGTTCTATTTGCCAAACAAAGGAAAATGAAATAAGCCACAGGCTCAATTTTGGCTCTTTTTTTATGTTTTTTCCTCCTCTGCTTGTGCAAATTGGGCTTGTCGTGACGGCTGTTTGCTCCACCTGAGATTCTCACTCTGGTCCTCAGACCTTCCTTTGCTCTATTTCTGTAGACTTTTTCCTTTCTTTGTCTTTGAGCCACCACTATTTTAGACACTTTTTCCTATTCTAACTATCTAACATTCTTCCCTCAAAAGATGGGAGGCACAATTCTTTGGTAATAGCAGTGATGAGGTCTCTCTGGCTACTTTGTGCTGAACTGGAATGGTGAGGAGCATTGAGCACCCCACCCCACCTTGTTAATCTCATTCCTCAGAATCCTTATAGTGGTGTCCATCTAAGGGTGAGTAATATTTTCCGTGGTCAGCTGTAGTTTTATATATCCTTGTTGAACTGGAACTACATGTTGTAGCCTTTTGACCTGTGTGTAGTGTGTAGTCACTTCAGTCATGGCCAGCCATGGACCATGGCCAGCCAGGCTCCTCTGTCCATGGGATTCTCCAGGCAAAAATACTGGAGTGGGTTGTCATTTCCTTCTCCAGTGATAAAATATGAAGTGAGTAAAGTGAAGTCGCTCAGTCGTGCCCAACTAACTCTCTGCGACTCCATGGACTGCAGCCTACCAGGCTCCTCTGACCATGGGATTCTCTAGGCAAGAGTATTGGAGTGGGTTACTATTTCCTTCTCCAAGCCTTTGACCTGGGCAGAGACAAAACAGGTTAGACAATTGATAATACATGGAGCAATCATAAGCAGCATAAATATGGTGATAACAGGGATTAGTAGGGGCATTAGCCAACTCCAAATTCTCCCTCACCAGGAGAAGTATCCCGCTAGGAGAGATTGTAGCCACTCCAAGAACTCTTCAGCTTGTTCTCTGAGATCCTGTAGGATTTGAATATTTTTCTTAAGGACTGGGAGATTTTCTTTAACTTAGCTGGAGGTATTTACCAAGAAACAAAATGTCACATTCAAGATGTCCCTGAATCTTGAAAAGGAGGGACTTTTTCTGGAATCAGGAGATCTATCTCCTGTATATTTTGGAGTACAACCCTGCAAAGCTGTGTTGGCTTGTTAGAGCTACTTGAGAAATCTTACCTCCAGAAACTTAATTTTGGGGGTGTTCATTAGAATGATACTCATTTGTAGTTCTGACTAGGTATCTGAGATATCCCAGGTGCTCACAGGTGTATTGAATGTCCTCTTCTGTTTTCTTCCACGACTTGACTCATGAGCACTGAATCCAGGAGTCGTGTCCTGGTACCTTGACTGCTGTAGGGGTTGAAAGTATTACATGGTAGGGGCTGTAGGGGTTCCAGCCTTCCTTGTGGGCTGGAGTTGAACCTTTGTGGACCCATCTTTCCAGACTTTAATTAGGACTTGAGTCCCTGGAGCATACAGTGGTGGTTCCTTAGAATCTTTTGGGTCCTGGTTGACACCCCACAAATATATATCCTGTTGGAATTCCCCAAAGGCCATGGCATAAGACCAGAGGGTCTGAGCCTCTGAATCTAGGAACAGGTCATTGACATTAACAAAAGGTCTCCCATATAGTATCTCATAAGGACTAAGAGCAATCTGTTCTTTAGGGGCAATATGTCTATGGAGGAGAGCTATTGATAGAGCTTCCTTCCGTCCCAGGGAGGTCTGGGTTATCTTTTTTATCACTGATTTTAAGGACTGGTTAGCTATTTCTACTTATCTTGAAGACTGAGGCCTACAGGCACAATGGAGTTAGTAAGCAATGCTCAATGCTTTAGAGACCCCTTGGGTGACTGTAGAAGTAAATGATGTCCCATTGTCACTTTGTAATGCCCTGGGAAGACCAAATCTTGGAATGATTTCATGGAGCAGTTTTTTACCACCTCCTTAGCTTCTCAGTCCAGATGGGAACACCTTCAACCCATCCTGTGAATGTATCTATCATGACTAATAGGTATTTATATTCTTGAGAAACTGGCATCTGAGTGAAGTTCGTCTGACAGTCCTCTCCTGGGTCGGTCACATGTCGTTGGACAGGCTGGGTGAGCTGAGGTCTCCGAGCTCCTTGGGGGTTGTTTAATTAGCAAGTGGGACAAAAGGAGACAGCTTTACTTATAGTCGTTTGGATACCTGTTCCTCTGAAGAACCTTTCTAGTAATATTTGGAGGGTTTTCTCCCCTAAATGAATGGTGGCATGTAAGGAGTTAACCAACTTCCATTGGAGGTTCCCAGGCAGAAAAAGGAGTCCTTCCTTTTGGATCCACCCCATATAATCTTGAAAGCCCTCACTCTTAGCTTTAAGAGTCTCACCTTCAGTATATGAACGAGTTTCTGGCAAATTAGTCTGTAGATCTAAGATGGCAACCCTTATTAGGTTATTGTTCTGTAATGCTGCTCTCTTAGCTGCCTGATCAGCTGCTTGGTTCCCTCATAACACTTCCCTGGTCCATTTTCAGTGTCCTTTACAATGGGAGACTGAAACCTCAGTAGGCAGATAGACTGCCTCCAAGAGCCTAACGATTTGATCACCATATTTGATTTGGGACCCTTGGGTGGTCAAGTGGCCTTTTTCTTTCCAATAGAAGCATGTGAATATAGCACCAGAAAGACATACTTGGAGTCAGTGTAAATAACTACTCTATTTTCTTTTCCCAAGTCTAAAGCTCGAGTCAGGGCTATGAGCCCAGCTAATTGGGCTGGAGTACCTGGTGGGAAAGGTTTAGCTTCTATGGTCTCAAAATTGGAGACTACTGCATATCTGGCTCTTCTTTTCCATCCAAGGCAAAGCTGCTTCCATTAGTGTACCAGATTTCCTCAGTGTACCAGATTTCCTCAGTGTACCAGATTTCCTCGGGATTGGTCAGAGGACCTTCTGACAATCCCTTTTGGGGTTTTGTCTGATGGTCCAAGGTTTCTAGGCAAGAGTGAAAGGGGAGAGAGCCCTTGGGGGTAAGCAAGAGGGTGGCAGGGTTTAAAACCTCACAAAAGGATGTAGTCACACCTGGATTTTCCATCAGCACTACTTGATAACTGAGGATTCTTTGATCAGACACCCATAAATGGTGGCTGGTATATAGTTTGCCCACAAAAGAGAGTTTTAAAGCATCTTCTCTCAGGATTGCAATAGCTGCAAGATTTCAGTGGCTGGGAGGCCAACCTTGGGCAGTTGGGTCAAGCCTCTTGGATAAGTAAGCTACAGGCTGGGGCTCAGGTCCCAACCTTTGCATTGACACTCCCAAGGCTATTCCTTCCTTTTCGTGGACATAAAGTTGGAATGCTTTTTCTGGGTCTGGCAATCTCAACGCAGGTGCTTGAGTTAAGACTTGTTTTAGTATAGCCTCTGCCTTCTTTTGAGGAGTTCCCCACATCAATGTGATTGAATCATCCCTTCCCTTCAAGGTTTCTTATAAGGGTTGGGCAATTAGACTATCGTTGGGTATCCGGTTTCTACAATACCCAGTTAGCCCCAGGAAAACTCACAATTGTTTTTGAGTTGTTGGGGGAGGGAAGGCAACAGGAGGATTCCTTGTACTCTATCAGAGGACAGCTTCCTGGACCTGTGTGTAATCTGAACTCCCAAGTGAGTGACTTTTGTCTCTACCATCTGTGCCTTAGCATGCGAGACTTTATATCCCCTCTCTGCCAAAAAGTTTAGAACCTGAATTGCATGTTGTTGTTCATTTTTCTCATCTGGAGAGCAGATTAGTAGGTCATCTATATATTGTAATATTTTCCCATTAGGTCCCAGGTCCAGATCTAGGAGATCCTGGCTAAGAGCCTGCCCATACAGGTGGAGGCTATCTCTGAACCCCTGAGGTAATACTGTCCAAGTCATCTGTTGGTGTTTTTCTCCTGGAGCCTCCCACTAGAAGGCAAAAAGATATTTGGGATTCTTTAGCCAGTGGTATGCAAAATACCACTTCATCTTTGAGATAGAAGACTGTAAACCACTTGGCACTAGGCAGTTTCTCCCAAGATTACATAGGGATTGGGTACTATGGGATGGAGTGGGACTACAGTTTCATTTATGATTGGGGATTTTGAACCCTTCACCAGGTCCCATCCTTTTTCTTTACAGGGAAGATAGGGGTGTTACATGGCAAATTGGTGGGAACCAATAGCCCACAGGTAAGGAATTTGTTTATTAGAGGCTGTAACCCTTCATGAGGTTCTCTTCTAAGGGGGTAATTTTTCCGGTTTGGAAACCGAGTGGGATCTCTGAGGACAATGATGACTGGTTCAGCTTGCTGGGCTCATCCAGGAGTCCCCTGGTCCCACACCTGGGGATTAATTTTGTCTTTCCATAGTCTCTGGTTCCTCCCTATTGGAGAGGGTGTAATGGGTTCCTCAGTAGTATCCAGAAGCTATAGGGCTCTAGGGGCTGAAAAGCTTCCCATCACAAGGGTGGTCCCCAGTTTAGTAAGTATATCTCAGTATATCTCATCCCAATAAGGTAGTGGGGCACTCAGGAGCCAAGAGAAATTGGTGGGAAAATATTTGTCCATCCCAGCAACAAAGAAGTGCTCAGGTGAATCTTTTTGTAATTGTTTTTCTTACAGCACTCAAAATGGAACAGGTCTGGGAGGAGAAATCCCCAGAGTAGGTCAGGACAGAGTAGGTAGCCCCTGTGTCAACCAAAAAATTCTTGGGCCTACCTGCCACACCCAGTTGCACCCTTGGCTCCAGCTCTGTGATGGTTAACTGTGACAAGCAAGGTGGCTGGAGTGGGATGTTTCAGTCCCATTGAACTATCATGAGGAAAGGTTTGGCACTTGACCTTGAGGCTCTTGGGTCCTGACAGGAGAGTGCTGCCAATGTCCCAATTGATGGCATTTGTAACAAGACACTTTAGGTTGACTTGTCACAGTTTGAACACTCTTTGACCCAGTGTCCCACCTATCTATAGTTTAGGCATTTGCCCAGTGCCTTGTTCTTTAAGAATTCAGGGTTTGCCATAGAGCTTCCCTGGAGGGCAGCCAGCATCTGGGCATACCTTGTCTCTTTCCTTTTCTCCCTCTCCTGGGCCTTAGCCTCCCTTTCTTGTTCTCTGTTATAAAAGGTAGTGGCTGCTGTCTGGACCATCTCATGTAAAGCGGTAGCAGGGTCTTGCTGCTGTAGCTGTTGGAACTTTTATCTTGATGTCTGATGCACACTGGGACAAGAATTTGTCTTTTAAAATCATCTGTCCCTCATAAGAGTCTAAGTCCAGATTGGTAAACTTTTGGAAACAATCTTTTAGCCTTTTCAGAAAGGCAATGGGTTCTTGTTGGGCTCCTGAGTTATTGCTGAGGACAGGCACAGTTCCACAATTAATAAGCTTCCTTCTATTTTAGGGGTGGACTTCCTTAGGGGTGAGTCTTTTTGAAGTTTATCCTACCCAGTACTGTTTCAATCTGAGAGCTGAGTGTCCCTGGGTCACGGTGCAGATCCCCAGGCAGGCTGAGGCATGACAGTTTACTGGAAATTGAATCCCCAGGCAGGTCGAGGCAGGTCAGTCTCCTAAGAATTGTGTCCCTGGGCAGGTCGAGGCATGTCGACCACCTGGGACCCCTGGACTGGTGGATCCCCAAGCAGGTTGAGGTGTGACAACTTTCTGAGGACCAGATCCCTAGGCAGGTCAACCTCCTGGGACACCCAGATTGGAGATGGGAGTCCACAAGGTCACCAGCGTGACCAGTACTGGGTAGGATTAAGGAAGGGGTTGTAATTTTAACTCATTGTCCACTGTGGAATGGAATAGATATCATGATGTATAGAAATCCAAGCCTGAGCTCTGAGACTGGGAATCTGGTGAAACAGCCACAAGGCTTATCCTCTTATTGCTCTGAGGAAATTGTTCTAAATCACTGATTTTATCTCCTAGACCTCCATAAGAGCAGTTTAAGGTGTTTAAAATGGTAAACATTTCATGTCATAGACCCACTTTAGGTAGTAACAGAAGTAATGACAAAGGAGTGGGTTATCTAGACCTGCTAGGGGCATTAAGAGTATTTTAATAATAAGCGGAGTAGAGCAACGTTGCTCACAAGGGGTAAGGGTCCTGGTTGTAGGAGTTAGTAAGTGGCTTAAGAACAAATTGATGAGGCAGCAGACCAGATGTTCCATAAAAGTAGAGTGAAGATTTGATCTGGGGGTATGTTTGTAACTTTAGGAGAAGGATAGTAAGGGTTTGGACCCAACAGCCTCCAGGGCTAACACCCAAAGTGGCAAACATTATCCCTGGAAGCCCAACTGCTCTTGAAGGAATGCCACCAACAGATGGATTTCTAGCAGGCAATATGTGCCTGTCACCTGCCCTAGCGGGTTCACTGAGAGATGCTGTTGTTGCACATGTTGTAGGACACGTGGAAGATGAAGGCCTGAATCTCTAGAGGGATTGGCTATTATACAGTATTTCTCTCCCAGAAGCCTGCTATTTTCTGGTTGTCCCTCCAGAAGATTGTAGAGGCAACATTATGGGCCTGGACAGGGCTCAGGGGAAGAGCATGAGACAGGAAGGAAGGGGGCAGGACACAACTTCTGAAAGAATGACATAGCCCAAGGCATAACACAAGCCAATTAAAATCCAATGGGTCCAAGATGACAAGTCAAATTCATCTAAACCTTGATCCTCAATCTGCAAGCTAAATGACACACACAGAGGTGCCAGGACAGTTCCAAGGCACTGTCAAAAGTGGGTGGTTCCCCAGTTGTCGGAATGTTCTGCCCACTCATTAGTATATGAAATCACCCAGCTCTCAAAAGCTAACCACACCACATTTCATGGCCATCACACTCTCCCTCCTTGATGGCCCACACCCTGTGGAGTGTGCTTATCTCTAAATCTGAACAAATCCACCCCATATCTATGTCTCTCACTGAATTTTTTTGCAATGAGGCATCGATTGTCTGAGCTTCATTAGGTCTTAAAACCAGGCACTGTGGGTTTGAGTCCCAATCTTGGGTAAACAATTTCAAGCACAACTTTCAGAAATGGAAAGATGATGACCTGCCCAATACTTTGCAAGCAGTGGCATAGATGGAGAGAGGAGCTGAAGGATAGGAGGAAAAAGCAATGGGAAAAACATGCCAAAGAATCCCCTTCATAACCTGCCAGAAAATCTGCTAAATACTTGACCTGTGCTCACAGTTTCCATTGGCCGGATCCTTCGCACAAAGATTAAGGACAGAAGAACCCCCACTGCTTGGGCAACAGTTACTAAGTATCTCTTGCCAGAGTTCCTCAGTTGCACCCACTGCTGTTTGCCTGTTCACAGGGGGTTCAAGGAAACAAGAAATGAGAGATTGTAAAGGAATCAAGATTTTGTAAGCCATATGTCCTTCCAACCATAGGAGTGAGGACCTTCTACCTTACCTGGAGGTCTTCTGGAATCTGAGACTGAGCTGTGTGAGCTTTCTGCTAAGTTTATTTTTACTGTCCCAGTTTCCAGCACACTGGGCTTCTTGTCACTCCCACTGCGCTGGGTTTCCTTCACGTTCAGCTTCCGCCACAGGAGCCTTCATCAAATTGGGCTTCTGCTATGCTTGGCCTCCACCTCATGGGGACCAAGCCAAGGTTGCTTCAGCCAGGTTAAATCCAAGAAACAGCACCAGAGATGTCGGGGGAGTTTGTAAATTCCTCAGTTCTGTCTCGCTGCAGCAAAAATTTGAAGTGACAGACAGATTAGTATTACAGCCTGGTATTACAGCTCAGTTTATTTGTTAAAGGAAAATACATCCTCAAAAAAGATGTAAAGAGAAGAGAAGTCTCTGGTCCAGTTCTAGCTCCTCTTTTTATATGTTTTTCGTTTTTTTCTTTTTCCCCTGACCCTGCCCTATGTAAACTGGGCTAGCCAGGAGGGCTGTTTGCTTCACCTGAGGTTCTCACTCCAGTCCTCAGACCTTCCTTTGTTCTATTTTCACAGGCTTTTTCCTTTCTTTGTCTTTTAGCCACCACTATTTTGGACTCATTTTTCCTATTCTAGCTGTCTAACAACATGACCTAGTACTTTCTGCCTCTGGTGACATCCACTTGACATATTCAGTATGTTTCATATAAAAATATCATAATGTGATTAGTTAGGGCCTTATTCAAAAGAGGTTTGTGGCCATGCTGGCAACTCCACTGTAGCATGTCAGAAACTTTGTGATTAATAATCCCAGTCCTGCTAGCTCTCTGTCTGCCTCTATTACAATGAAGTACAGGTACAGAAATAGAGATAGTGCCTAGCATTCGCATACACTAGGCAACAAAGTAAACCATAGATCCCATGGGAGAAGATTAATTAGAATTATGCTTTTCCTTGGGAAAGATATGGGGCCTTTTTTCTTTTTTTAGTTAACTTTATAAATGACCCATAAGCACAACAGTTGCCAAGAGAATTCCCTGGATTCTGTCAGCAACTGATACTTTAAAGTAGCTGTCCCCAACTTTTTTGGCACCAAAAGGAAACTGGCTTCATGGAAGATACTTGTTCCACAGACTGGGGTATGGGATGGTTTGGGGATGATTTAAGTAGATTATATTTATTGTGCACTTTATATCTATTATTACTACATCAGTTCCACCTTAGATAATCAGATATCAGATTCCAGAGGCTGGGGAACCCTACTTTAAAGGGAAGGGACTTCTATTGGATGGGAAAGGCTACCCCTTCTATCCCAGGAGATCTCAGAGGGTAAATTTTAGGTGTTCTGATAGAATTAAAATTGCACAAATTCCTTGACTCTAATCAGTACATAAGATGCTTCTGGATAAGTAAAATGATGTCTGTTTCATGGGTTTATTGAAAACAGATACAATTCTATCTACAAAATTAAATTTGTTTTTAGACACATCTGAAAAAAAAATGCTTGAGAAAAAATAAAATATTTGGCAGCTAATTCTGCTACTTATTACAGTTGTCACTGTGGAAATTTATCTGGAATTAATTCATGTTCTTATATGGTTTGACTTGTAGAGGCTCATGCCTTGAAGTAGAGTGATTTAGTTTCAAATTTTCTTTTCTATTTATCCCTAGTAGCCTCCACTCCTATTATTTTCTCCATTTCCCAGTGGGGTGCTTTATGTCAACAGAAGCTCCAAAATCTTCAAGACTTAAAAAAGATAGTTTTCTCAAAATTCTAAGGGTGTTACAGAGTCAATAAGAAAGATAATTTCTTTACATATGAGAAAAAGTAAAATGAATCCAATTACATATCCTATATACAGAGAAAATAATTTGAAGGTAGGCATTCTTTTTTAAGAAAATAAAGTTTACAATAGAAAGTTTGGTAATTGAGTTGAAACCTCCCAATTATTTCATCAGTTTTCTCTATGGGAAGTTCTACTGTTGATGTTGATTCTCACTAGTTTTATTTTATTTATTTATTTTTTTTTTACTGACTAATAGACTTTAATGGCCAAGAAAAATTAGCATAGAGACTAAGATGAAAACAAGAAACTCCATCCAAATATATTATTATTTAAAAGGGTTGGTTATGATATTTTAAATATTTACTCATAGCATAAAAGACCTGCCTCACAATACCATTATCTCACTAGTTTTAAATGATGGTTCTTCTTTCCTTTTTCCCTCCCTCTCTCTTTATTTTTCATTCTTTCTTTCTCTCTCTTTTTTCTTTAGGGACATGGAGTTGGGGCGGGGGGTGGGTGGGTGGGAAGGTTTTTAGTATGCTTCATTCACTATAGAATTACAGGCTTTGGAAAACATAAGAATTTTAATAGGTAGAAATTCCCATTTTCATTAGATCCATTACTGAACAGAAATAAATGATTACCTTGCATCAGGTTTTATCTTTCTCTATGTTGGGCTCTGGTTGGTAGAATTGTCTAAGCAACATATCTTACAATGTCAAGGGTAGTGACTCTCCAGAAGTAGATGCAACAGAGGAGTAAAGAGTTTTGTTGACCTGCATGTCTTTCATATATAATCATGGAACTCATTTAGAATACACATGAAGATTCACACAAGAGAAAACCAGTTTTAGAAGGTATTTAAGAAAAACAAGTCATTTTACTGTTTCACCTATTAGATTTTATAATTCATTCATCATTCACTTTCTTATTAATATGAAAAATCTTTCTTAAATGAGTATTGCACCTTTTTCCTTATATTGGTGAAAGTCCTACTTCTATTAAATTTACTAGCCATAAAATGTCATTATCCCTTTCACTTTTAATGCCCTTCTCTCTCATCCCCATTCTCCACCAATAAGTTGAATTGAATTTAAAATTAAATATTTCAATATGCTATAAGGCGTTAGGTGAAAAATTGGTAAAACAAGAACAGAATGAATTTTCAGCTACTGGTTTCAGTCAATTTTAAAATTTAAATACTTTCAGCAATATATCTTACATTCATTCAGAGAACAGCTCTGTTAGGTATATAAGATGTATTATATTTCCCTTCCTTCTTTCTGCAGAAAATTGTGTGGCCTTGGATCACAAAGAATGTGCAGATGTTAAATGTTAAATGACCCTATATGATTTTTCCAGAAGGCTTTTTCTTTAATATTCCATTTAGCATCTCAATTAAAAAGGATTTTACAGCAAACATTATGACTTTATCAATTTTCACCATAATAAGAACTTTCCAAGGAAATAATGAATTTTTATTCTCATAAATTGATATCATCATTTATGATGAAAGCTGACTTCTAAGACAATTTTTGCTTTGAAATTTCCATTTACCTCATATTTTGTAATATGAACAATACTGATAATATTTACCTTAGTTTTCATGCATAAAATTTTCAGGTAGTACTGACACTTGTATATCCAAAAGCTACATATTACTCTACCCAGATGGCTGAAAATTTCCACTGAAAAACACTTTCCAATCTTTACAAAAGAATCAAAGAATATTTGCTTCATTCATTCATTCATTAAACAATATACACTGGTGCCTCTTATCTGCAAAGTAACTTTTGTTAACTCCCGATTGCTGGTTTGGGATACTCTGCATACATTTTTTTGCTACTGTATCTCCTTTCATTGGAGCAGGAAAAGGCAACCCACTCCAGTACTCTTGCCTGGAAAATCTCATGGACAGAGGAGCCCAGTAGACTACAGTCCATGGGGTCGCAAAGAGTTAGACACATGGAGAAGACTCTTGAGAGTCCCTTGGACTGCAAGGAGATCCAACCAGTCCATTCTAAAGGAGATCAACCCTGGGATTTCTTTGGAAGGAATGATGCTAAAGCTGAAACTCCAGTACTTTGGCCACCTCATGTGAAGAGTTGACTCATTGGAAAAGACTCTGATGCTGGGAGGGATTGGGGACAGGAGGAAAAGGGGACAACAAAGGATGAGATGGCTGGATGGCATCACCAACTCAATGGACGTGAGTTTGAGTGAACTCTGGGAGTTGGTGATGGACAGGGAGGCCTGGCGTGCTGCGATTCATGGGGTCGCAAAGAGTTGAACACAACTGAGCGACTGAACTGGACTGAACTGAACTGAACTGAACTGAACTGAACTGAGTAACTTCACTTTCACTTTTCACTTTCATGAATTGGAGAAGGAAATGGCAACCCACTCCAGTGTTCTGCCTGGGGAATCCCAGGGATGGAAGAGCCTGGTGGGCTGCTGTCTATGGGGTCGCACAGAGTCGGACACAACTGATGCAACTTCGCAGCAGCAGCAGCAGTAGCTCCTTTCATACATACCACTTTTCTCTGACTTTTCACTGCTCAATTTTTTGTACACAAGCAAGAAATGATTCTTAATATCTCATGTCTCAAACACTGCCAATACGATTTCTGACCACCTTAAACAAGCTCCTGTGCAGGACACTTGTTTATTTTTAATCTTCAACCTACCCAATAAAATTCGCTATATCTATTTCTATTCCTTTGAAATCTTTTGTGACAAAATTCTTCTTGGTATTTAGGGAACCAAATGCCACAAAGTATGGTGAAGACAAGAATATTTATGTGGATCACTAATAATGTTCAGGAATAATGACTCTTCATAAATCAATCGGTGTCACCCTGGAAGACATTTGTCAAAGGTCCTGATCTGTTCTGTTGTGTATTTTTTCTCCAAACTTTAAACTTGTTATTTTGTATTGGGGTATAGCCTATTAAAAATGTTGTAAGTTTCAGGTGAACAGTGAAGGGAATCAGCCATACATATACATGTATCCCCCTCCCATCCAGGCTGGCATTACATTTTTATCAGACATTAATGTAAGTTCAGAATGTATGCTTAATTAATAAATTTGGAAAACAGATAATGCTTGGAATGATAGAATCTCTGATAGAATCATGATAGAATCTATCATGATAGATTCTCAGAATCTCTGATAGAATCATGGCCCAAAAGTTAAATAAAAATATGGAATTGTGGATAAAATTTAAACATATAATATTTAATTTTGATATATACTTTACAATCAAATATAAATTTCCTAAAGATAAGGAGTAAGGGAAGTACAGCTTAATTGGATAAGTATTTTTTTAAATAAAAGAATTAAGGATATTAAAAAACAAGCACAATTAAAGCAAGCAATTTAAGATGCTTTATTCTTTTTTAAGTAGTTACCAAAATAATTTATGCAAATTAGGCTCTATTAGTGAAAAATGCTTTCAAGAATAAATAAGATTTTGCTGTTGTATTCTACTTAGCATACATTTGAAAATGGGTAGAGGAAAATGGAATGAATTCAGCATAAAGTCACAAAAAAAGATATTTAAAATCATTTGGTTCTCTTTAGATACTTGACATTTGAAGAGTTTATGTAACCAACTAGGATTGTGCTTATTCTGTAAAGTCAAAAGAAATATAACCTGAAAACTTCTAGAAAGATTTGAAGTTATATAAAGAAGGTACATTTATATGAATGAAAGCTATCTACTTTGGAAAAAATGGCATCAGTGAAAATAAAATTCCTGATCTGTAAGTGAATTAAGATTAGTCTGGATTTATTTGGTTGTTTGGTTTAAAGGCCACTAAGGCATTAAATGCATATTTTAGCTAGAATAACTTTTGTAACTCCTAATGACTTTATAAAAGTTTGTAGTTTCATTCTTGTCAACAGTTCAAAACTAGTAAATTTAATAACTGATTCCCAGTATGATTTTGAGTTAAGTTTAGCTGAAAAATTCTTGAAGCAATAATACAAAATATAGCCCTAATATTTGTTTATTAGTTTCTGTAACCTAGGATTGCTGAAATGGGAAGCAATCTCAAATTTTTATTAGTTCATAACAAAAAAAAAATAGAAGAAAAGAGAAAATGATTTATGTTTCACTTACTCTATCTTCATCGTTGTTTGGGTAAGTTCACTGCTACACTTGTCTTCACTGTAAGACTGAAACTGAGAGCAGACATCACTTCTAATTGTGCTAGTTGCAAGAAAACAGAAAAAGTACTTATGTACATCTCTCAAGGCACAACTCAATCATGAGAGAATCAAGAAGTGTAACAATGCACTGAGAGAGAACAAATATTTAGTGAAACACAGTGACTACCTCAAACATTTGTGGTAAATATCATGGCAGGTTTGGGGAGAATTTTGATCTGGCAACAGGAAGAAATATGAACATTGACTTATATTTGTCATAAGTCCTGCTCTCGGAATTTTAGACCTTATAGAACAGAAATGGGTTTCCCAGCAAAAAGGTAATTTGAAGTTACAGGATATCAAGGGAGTATATATAAAATGTATAGAAGAGTTGATTACATTGAGATTGGAAGATGTGAATTAAATAGATGCAGCTTTTTAAAATCTAAAATATCACTTTTTAAAAACTTTTTAAAATTTTATTTTATTGAAGTATAACTGATTTGCAAGGCTGTATTAGTGTTTCTGGTACACAGCACAGTGATTCAGTTAAATATATATGTAATAGTTTGCATCTACTAATCCCTAACTCTCAACCATCCCTCTCCCAACTTCTTTCCCTCTTGGGTATAGTTTTAAATTAAGAAAAATAGAAAGCCTTTCCTATTTTTGTTAACTGCTGATTTCAGTTCACTGGATATTGTGAACACAACTGAAGATGATACATTTCATATTCTGAAACAATCCCTTTCTTTTTTCTTATAATTATTGCTTTTTTTAAAGAAATGAGATGAACATGCAGATAATATCATATATGTAAAGTGCTTCAGCTCAGTTCAGTTCAGTTGCTCAGTCAGGTCCGATTCTTTGCTACCCCATGCACTATAGCATGCCAGGCCACTCTGTCCATTACCAATTCCAAGAGCTTGCTCAGACTCGTGTCCATCGAGTTGGTGATGCCATCCAACCATTCCATCTTCTGTTGTCCCCTTCTCCTCCTGCCTTCAATCTTTCCTAGTATCAGGGTCTTTTCCAATGAGTCAGTTCTTTACATCAGGTGGCCAAAGTGTTGGAGCTTCAGCATCAGTACTTCCAATGAATATTCAGGACTGATTTCCTTTAGGATGGACTGGTTTGATCTCCTTCTTGTCCAAGGGACTCTCAAGAGTCTTCTCCAACACCACAGTTCAAAAGCATCAGTTCTTAGGTGCTCCACTTTCTTTATAGTCCAACTCTCACATTCATACATGACTACTGGAAAAACCATAGCTTGGACTAGACAGACCTTTTTCTGCAAAGTAATGTCTCTGCTTGTTAATATGCTGTCTAGGTTTGTCATGGCATTTCTTCCAAGGAGCAAGTCTCTTTTAATTTCATGGCTACAGTCACCATCTGCAGTGATTTTGGAGCCCAAGGAGATAAAGTCTGTCACTGTGTCCATTGTTTCCCCATCTACTTGCCATGAAGTGATGAGACCAGATGCCATGATCTCTGTCTTTTGAAAGAAATAAGATGAACATGCAAATAGTATCAGACAGATAAAGTGCTTAAGACAGATAAATTATTGCTTCACTTTTAAGGATTAAAAATATCATAAATACAGTGTATCATAAATACAGTGACACTTCATTATTTTTACTATTTTGAATTCCTATTTAGAACTCAAAGCCTTAAAAGTCCTTATTATATTAAATACTTCATAATTCTAAGAGCACATCATACCATCTTGATATATTTGATAATATTAATAATCCTTGATAAATATTTATCTGAACTAGGCTATGCATTGAATTAAATATATTATCTAGAATTATCTTCAACATGGTTTTCCTTCATAATGTTGTTATAAACTTCTGTTCTTTTTCACTAGGATTACAACACCTAGGAGGTATTACGGATTCAGTTTCAGACCATGGAGAAAAAAGCAAATATCAAAATATAGGGAGTCACAGGTATTTTTTGGTATCCTGGTGCATATAAAAGTTATGTTTACACTATACTGTAGTTATTAAGTATGCAAGATTATGTCTAAAAATGTACATACTTTAATTAAAAAACAATTTCTAAAAAATGCTATCATCTGAATGCAGCATGGCCAGAAACATCTTGTTAGTAAAAACATGCAGTTATCTGTGAAGTGCAATAAAACCAAGTAGAAAAAAGCAAGGCATGTCTGTATAGCATCACCAAGCCAGCTCTACTTAATATTTTTTTATAATAGTTACTTTTTTATAATAGTTACTTGAAATAATGTTGACTTCAAAAACTGTGCTGATAAACCTCATTATGGAGACCTAAGAAATAGAAGGCAATGGCAACCCACTCTAGCACTCTTGCCTGGAAAATCCTATGGATGGAGGAGGCTGGTAGGCTGCAGTCCATGGGGTCGCTAACAGTGGGACAGGACTGAGCGACTTCACTTTCACTTTTCACTGTCATGCACTGGAGAAGGAAATGGCAACCCACTCTAGTGTTCTCGCCTGGAGAATTCCAGGGATGGGTGACCTGGTTGGGTGACGTCTCTGGGGTCGCACAGAGCCAGACACGACTGAAGTGACTTAGCAGCAGCAAGATATATACACATGAGAACAAATTGTGCCATTTAAAGTACACCAATCCTTCAAGAAAGATTTTTTTCCTTCTGGTTGACTGAACTCTGAACTAGGACTAAGTTAGCAAGATGTTGAACACACTGTAAAGTACATATGGAAACAACAAGTTCATGTTTGACACAGGCTTGGAGTGAATAAAGGAAGAATAAATTATAATAATAATGAAAAGGCAGCTGTTCTCTCTTTGTTTCTCTTACAACTGTCTGTTTTAAATGTACTGCTTCTGCTTTTTAATGGAAGTACTCTTTTCAGTAGTTTGCTGCTTTTTCTATAGAAGGGAAGTATAATAGGTATAATCAAGACTATAGAGTGGTGATAATAGGAGGAACAAAAAATGAGATAAGTGATTGTAAAGTGGATGAGATTTTTCAAATGCTGCAATTTTGTTTTAAAAAAATAAAGACCAATGCATTAGAACTGATTTGAAGGCTTAAATATACCTGGAATAATGCTGACACTTGTATCAGCATCATTCCAAATGCACACACTATACCCGGCCCGGAGTTCCTCCTAAGAGAACCTATGCTTTAGAGTTTTAATGGAGAAACAGAGAAAGAATATGAACCACTTTAAAATTAACTGAAAATAATAACTAAAGACAAAGGAATTGACTCAGAAATTAAAAATTATACTATTTACATATTTACTCTGCAATTTAAAAGATCCTATTAATATGTACATTATTATACAACTAAAAAATGTGTAGGAAAAAAGAGCAACAAAAATCATTACCATGTTCATTGTTTTGTCTAGCAGTGACAAGTTAACTCTAGGTAAACTTGGTAAATATGAATACATTTTGACATGTCAAGCTAATTTATTTTAGTTTACCTTAATTTATCCTTAGGACTTCCCTGGTGGCTCAGACAGTAAAGCGTCTGGCTACAATGCGGGAGACCTGGGTTCAATCCCTGGGTTGGGAAGATCCCCTGGAGAAAGAAATGGCAATCCTCTCCAGTACTATTGCCTGGAAAATCCCATGGACAGAGGAGCCTGGTTTTCCTGAAGAATACCATGGGCAGAGGAGCCTGGCAGGCTACAGTCCAAAGGGTCACAAAGAATAGGATACAACTGTAATGACGTAGCATGCATCAATGCAATTTATATTTTAAGCTGAAAAATAAGTAGTTCAGGATTAGAGAAACATTCTTTGCAAGACTTATGATTTTATCTGATAAACTGAAACTTTTTGATCACAAAAATGTTTGTGAAAATTTAAAATGTCAGATTTTTTAAAAGAGGAATGCTAAAAATAGAGTGATTATTAAGAAGCTTATTTTTAAATTTTAATGCATAATTTCTCCTTGGAAATGTTTACCATGAATATCATATTTGCTTAAATAGCTGATTTTGTTTTATAATTTTATGATATTAAGATGTTTCAACTACTTAAATTTGCAGGTTGTTGTAAAAATGTATTCAAGTTTTGTCTTACCTGAAATTTGGGGATGATTTTTTTTTTTTTTTTTTAGAGAGACTGTCTTTCTATAATCTTTGGTTAAATATTCATATATTAAAATAGTAAGTAGTAATATTTACTTATGCAAATGGCATGCTGTAAATATAGGGTTATATGCAATGAGACAAAAACATCAAATTATTCTGACTTACTTCTGCATTAATGTTGGACCAATTTTCATTATAAAAATAAAAAGACAGTTCTTGGAGGAGGAGAGCTTTCACCCAAAAGAATAAACTTACTGATCATTACTACTTAGCAACTGGATCATAGCTACTAGGGAGAAAGAGTCCACAACTATTCATGTTTGATAATTATTATGAAATTAACCTTCCTTCCAAAGAAATAAGTATTCACCAGATGAAATTTCAATTTTCATATGTGTGGTTAATGTTATAATTTCTTAAATTTGAAGACAAAAATACACAAAATTAGTTTTGCAGTATATTGTTTTTTCCATCAATTTTCCCTTTTTTTCAAGTCCCATGTTTCACATTTTACTTATCTTTAAAATTTTTATTGAAATATAATTCACATATCATAAGATTCACCATTCAAAGTGTACAAATCACTCCTGTTTCAGTATATTCACAGGGTTGTGTAGCCATCCTCATGACCTAATTTTAAAATATTTACATACTCTCCCCAAAGGAGCATTCTGCCCATCAATAATCACTCTTAATCCTGTGTCCCTAGAGCCCTAAGCCATCATTCATTTACTTTCTGTCACTATAAATATGTATATTCTGGATATTTCACATTCAGTGAAATCATATACTAAAATGTGGCCTTTTACGTTACCATTTTTAGTTAGCATACTGCTTTCAAATTTAATCTATCAGTATTTCATTTCTTTTTATTATTAAGTAATACATATTCCATTGGAGGCTTGACTGCATTTTATATATCACTTCATTAATTGATGGATATTTAAGTTGTATTTACTTATTGGCTATTAAGTAGAATACTTCTCTGAACACTTGTGTACAAGCTTTTATGTGGGTGCATCTTTTCATTTCTCTTGAGTGTATGCCTATGGGAAGGGATAACTTGGTAACATGGAAACTACTGGGCTTCCCCAGTGACTCAGTGGTAAAGAATCAACCTTCTATGCAGGAGCTGCAGGAGACTCTGGCTCCATCCCTTGGTCAGGAAGATGCCCTGGAGGAGGGTATGACAACTCACTCTAGTATTCTTGCCTCGAGAGTCCCACGGACAGAGGGGTCTGTTGGCTACAGTCCACAGGGTCTCAAAGAGTTGGACATGACTTAACACTCACTCATGGTAGCTAACAACATTTTGAGGAACTGCCAGTTCCTCAAAAGAGACTACCACAAACGTGAACTTCTCTGAGGACTTCCGTGGTTGGCTTAGAGGGTAAAGAATACGCTGGCAATGCGGAAGATCTGGATTTGATCTTTGGATTGGGAAGATCCTCTGGAAAAAGAACGGCTATGCATTTCAGTATTAGTGCCTGGGGAATCTCCATGGACAGAGGAGCATGGAAGGCTAGAGTCCATGGGGTTGAAAGAGGGGGACACGACTAAGCACGTTACCACAGTCCACTACCATCAGCAAAGTATGAGGGCTCTGACTTTGCAATAACTTTACAAATGCTTTTTTATTTTATATTTTATTATAGACACTGTCATGGGCTTGAAGTCATATCTCATTGTGGTTTTGATTTAATTCAGTTTAGTCACTCAGTCGAGTCCGACTCTTTGCGACATCAAGGACTACAGCACACCAGTCTTCCTGTCCATCACCAACTCCTGGAGCTTACTCAAACTCATGTCCATCGAGTCAGTGATGCCATCCAACCATTTCATCCTCTGTGGTCTTCTTCTACTTTTGCCTTCAATCTTTCCCACCATCAGGGTCTTTTCCATGACTCAGTTCTTCACATAAAGTGCCCAAATAATTGGAGAGTCAGTTTTAGCATCAGGCCTTCCAATGAATATTCAGAGTTGATCTCCTTTAGGATGGACTGATTGGATCTCCTTTCAGTCCAAGGGACTCTCAAGAGTCTTCTCCAACACCATAGTTTAAAAGCATGAATTCTTCAGTGCTCAGCTTTTTTATACTCCAACTTTCACATCCACACATGACTACTGGAAAAATCATAGCTTTGAATTGATGGACCTTTACTGGCAAAGTAATGTCTTTGCTTTTTAAAATGCTATCTAGGTTGGTCATAATTTTTCTTCCAAGTAGCAAGCATCTTTTAATTTCATGGCTGCAGTGACCATTTGCAATGATTTTAGAGCCAAAAAAATAACATTAATAATAATAAAGTTTCTCACTGTTTCCATTGTTTCTCCATCTATTTAACATGAAGTGATGGAACCAGATGGCATGATCTTGGTTTTCTGAAAGTTGAGTTTAAAGTCAGCTTTTTCTCTCTACTTTTTCACTTTCATCAAGAGGCTCTTTATTTCTTCTTCACTTTCTGCCATAAAGATGGGATTATCTGCATATCTGAGGTTATTCATAGTTCTCTCGGCAATCTTGATTCCAGGTTGTGCTTCATCCAGACCAACATTTCCCCTAATCTACTCTCCATATAAGTTAAAAAAGTAAGGTTACAGTATACAGCCTTGACGTGCCACTTTCCTGATTTGGAACCAGTCTGTTGTTCCACGTCGGGTTCTAACTGTTGCTTCTTGATCTCCATTTAGATTTCCCAGGAGACAGGTCAGGTGGTCTGGTATTCCCATCACTTAGAATTTTCCACAGGTTGTTGTGATCCACATAGTCAAAGGCTTCGGCATAGTCAATAAAGCAGAAGTTGATGTCTTTCTACTAGAAAGCTCTTCAGGAAAATTAGAGACACCAAGAGAACATTTCATGCAAAGAATGGTAAAATAACGGACAGAAATGGTATGGACTTAACAGAAGCAGAAGATATAAGAAGAGGTGGCAAGAATGCACAGAAGAACTATTCAAAAGAGATCTTCATGACCCAGAAAGCCAAATGCTGTGATTGCTCACTTAGAGCCAGACATCTTGGAATGTTAAGTCAAGTGAGCCTTAGGAAGTATCACTCTGAACAAAGCTAGTGGAAGTGATGGAATTCCAGTGGAGCTATTTCAAATCCTGAAAGATGATGCTGTGAAAGTGCTGCACTCAATATGCCAGCAAATTTGGAAAACTCAGCAGTGGCCAGAGGACTGGAAAAGATCAGTTTCTACTCCAATCCCAAAGAAAGGCAATGCCAAAGGATGTTCAAAGTACCACACAATTGCACTTATCTCACACGTTTGCAAAGTAATACTCAAAATTCTCTAGGCCAGGCTTCAACACTGCATGAACTGTGAGCTTCCAGATGTTCAAGCTAGATTTAAAAAAGGCAGAGAACCAGAGATCAAATTGCCACCATCCATTGTATCATTGAAAAAGCGTGAAAGTTCCAGAAAAACATCTACTTCTTTTTTACTGAATATGCCAAAGCCTTTGATTGTGTGGATCACAGCAAACTGTGGAAAAACTTAAAGAGATGGGAATGCCAGACCACCTGACCTGTCTTCTGAGAAATTTGTACGCAGGTCAAGAAGCAACAGTTAGAACTAGGCATGGAAAAACAGACTTTTCAAATTGGAAAAGGAGTACATCAAGGCTGTATATTGTCACCCTGGTTATTTAACTTCTATGCAGAGTACATTATGAAAAATGCTGGGCTGGATGAAGCACAAGCTGGAATTAAGATTGCCAGGAGAAATATCAATAATATCAGATATACAGAAGACACAACACTTATGGCAGAAAGCAAAATGAAACTAAAGAGCCTTTTGATGAATGTGAAAAAGGAGAGAGAAAATGCTGGCTTACAGCTCAACATTAACAAATCTAAGATCATGGCATCTGGTCCCATCATTTCATGGGAAATAGATGAGGAAACAATGGAAACAATGAGAAACTTTATTTTCTTGGCCTCCAAAAGTAGTGTGGATGGTGACAACAGCCATAAAATTAAAAGAGGCTTGCTCCTTGGAAGAAAAGCTATGACCAACATAGAAGGCATATTAAAAAGCACAGACATTACTTTACCAACAAAGGTCCATCTAGTCAAGGCTATGGTTTTTCCAGTAGTCACATATTGATGTGAGAGTTGGACTATAAAGATAGCTGAATGCTGAAGAATTGAACTTTTTGGACTGTGGTATTGGAGAAGACTCTTGAGAGTCCCTTGGACTGCAAGGAGATCCAACCAGTCAATCCTAAAGGAAATCAGTCCTGACTATTCATTGGAAGGACTCATGCTGAAGCTGAAACTCCAGTACTTTGGTCACCTGATGTGAAGAAGGGATTCATTGGACAGACACTGATGCTGGGAAAGATTGAAGGTGGGAGGAGAAGGAAACAACAGAGGATGAGATGCTTGGATGGCATCACCGACTCAAAGGACTTGAGTTTGAATAAGTTCTGGGAGTTGTTGATGGACAGGGAAGCCTGGCATGCTAAGTCCATGGGGTCACAAAGAGTTAGACATGATGAGCGACTGAACTGAGCTGAGATGTATTTCTGGAACTCTCTTGCTTTTTCCATAATCCAACAGATGTTGGCAATTTGATCTCTGGTTCCTCTACCCTTTCTAAAACCCGCTTGAGCATCTGGAAGTTCACAGTCCATGTACCCTTGAAGCCTGGCTTGGAGAATTTTGATCATTACTTTGCTAGCATGTGAGATGAGTGTAATTGTGCGGTAGTTTGAGCATTCTTTGGCATTGCCTTTCTTTGGGATTGGAGGGAATATTGACCTATACCAGTCCTGTGGTCACTGCTGAGTTTTTAAATTGGTTGGCATATTGAGTGCATTACTTTAACAGCATCATATTTTAGGATTTGAAACAGCTCAACTGGAATTCCATTGCCTCCACTAGCTTTGTTCATGTGATGCTTCCAAAGTCCCACTTGACTTCACATTGCAGGATGTCTGGCTCTAGATGAATGATCACAGCATCATGGTTATCTGGGTCATGAAGACCTTTTTTTGTATAGTTCTTCTATGTATTCTTGCCACCTCTTCTTAATATCTTCTGCTTCTTTTAGGTCCATACCATCTGTCCTTCATTTTGCCCATAATTGCATGAAATTTTCCCTTGGTATCTCTAATTTTCTTGAAGAGATTTCTAGTCTTTCCCATTCTATTGTGTTGCTCTATATCTTTGCATTGATTATTGAGAAAGTCTTTTGTATCTCTCCTTGCTATTTTTGGGGACTCTGCATTCAAATGGGTGCATCTTTCCTTTTCTCCTTTGCCTTTAGCATTTCTTCTTTTCTCAGCAATTTGTAACTCCTCCTCAGACAGCTGTTTTTCCTTTTTGAATTTCTATTTCTTTGGAATGCTCTTGATCACTGCCTCCTGCACAATGTCACGAAATTTGCCCAACATTCTTCAGGTACTCTGTCTATCAGATCTAATCCCTTGAATCTATTTGTCACTTCCCACTGTATAATCATAAGGGATTTAATTTAGGTCATACCTGAATGGTCTAGTGGTTTTCCCTACTTTCTTGAATATAAGTTTGAATTTTGCAATAAGGAGTTCATAGCAGAGCCACAATCAGCTTCCAATCTTGTTTTTGCTGACTGTATAAAGCTTCTCCATCTTTGGCTGCAAAGAATATAATCAATCTGATTTCGGTATTGACCATCTGGAGATGTCCATGTGTAGTCTTCTCTTGTGTTGCTGGAAGAGGGTGTTTGCTATGATCAGTGTGTTCTCTTGGCAAAACTCTATTATCCTTTGCCCTGCTTCATTCCATATTCCAAGGCCAAATTTGCCTGTTACTCCAGGTGTTTCTTGACTTCCTACTTTTGCATTCAATCCCGTATAATGAAAAGGACATCTTTTTTGGGTATTAGTTCTAAAAGGTCTTGTAGGTCTTCATAGAACCATTCAACTTCAGCTCCCTCAGCATTACTGGTTGGGGCATAGACTTGGATTACTGTGATATTGAATGGCTTGCCTTGGAAATGAACAAAGATCATTCTGTCATTTTTGAGATTGCATCCAAGTACTGCATTTCAGACTCTTTTGCTGCCCATGATGGCTACTCCATTTCTTCTAAGGGATTCCTGCCCACAGTAGTAGATAGAATGGTCGTCTGAGTTAAATTCACCCATTCCAGTCCATTTTAGTTCACTGATTCCTAGAATGTCAATGTTCACTCTTGCCATCTCCTGTTAGACCACTTCCAATTTACCCTGATTCTTGGACCTAACGTTCCAGCTTCCTATGCAATATTGTTCTTTACAGTATTGGACTTTACTTCTGTCATCAGTCACATCCACAACTTGGCACTGTTTTTGCTTTGGCTCTGTCTCTTCATTCTTTTTGGAGTTATTTCTCCACTGATCTCCAGTAGCATATTGGGTACCTATCAACCTGGGATGTTCATCTTTCAGCTTCCTATCTTTTTGCCTTTTCATATTAATATTTTCCTAGTAACCTATGATGTTGGGAATCTTTTTTTGTGTGAATATGGCCCACTAATATAATAACTGTTGCATCGAATACAGAGAACTTAATGAAACTCCTCATAGTCACAAACTGAAGTACAGATGCTAATTCCATGATATACTCCATGATATAAAATGACCTTAGGCAAATGACTTAACTTCAGTACTTGAGCATCATGATTTTAAAATTGAGTTAATTTTAACATCTGTTATATAGGATAATTGTGTAGATTAAGTGAGGTAATGTGAGTATTTTGGACATTGCCTGAAATATGTATTTCCAACAAATGTCAGTTCTTAATAGTCATCATTGTCATTATCAGTATCACATCAACTCCATTCTCTTAAAATTATTAAAATGAAATCTGATTTAGACAAGATTTTTTTCTAAGAACATTTCAGAACATCAGCATATATCTAAAACAAAAGGCAAATGATTTTATAATGCAAAATTGTAATGTATTATTTAAATGCCAATAAAAATATATAAGTACATTTTTGCTAATCTGCTTTACAAAGTAATAATACACACACACATACACACATAGGCACTGCAGCTTACTGATTTATTACATTTTTCTGTAGGTTTGAATAGAATTCAAAGATATTTTGGAATTTCTTTTTAATTTTCTAAGGCTTATTTTATTTTATATTAAAGGACTAAAGAAATATTAGATTTTCTCTTACAGTTTTCAGTCAACTGCTTTTTTTCATGCTAGGAGCCAAGATCTTCAAGACTCAAACACAGAATTTTGATAGGACTTCACTTGTAATATTATGTGTGTTGTGCTTAGTCGCTCAGTCATATCCAACTCTTTGTGATCCCATGGACTGAAGCGTGCCAAGCTCTTCTGTCCATTGAATTTTCCAGGCAAGAACACTGGAGTAGGTAGCCATTCACTTCCCCAGGGGATCTTTCCAACCCAGAGATCGGACCAAGTCTCCTGAATTGCAGATGAATTCTTTACCATCTGAGCTACCAGGGAAGCTCATTACTTATACTACAATAAATCAGTTATA
Organism: Budorcas taxicolor; assembly: GCF_023091745.1. Classification (NCBI taxonomy): domain Eukaryota; kingdom Metazoa; phylum Chordata; class Mammalia; order Artiodactyla; family Bovidae; genus Budorcas; species Budorcas taxicolor. The sequence continues at coordinate 187,415,604 of NC_068910.1, forward strand.
ATATGTGTGATATACTAGTACATGTTTGCTCAGTGACATCCACAGCTCTTTGCAACCTCACAGACTGTATCCCACCAGGCTGCTCTGTCCATGGGATTTTCCCAGCAAGAACACTGGGGTGGGTTGCCATTTCCTCCTCCAGGATATCTTCCCGACCCAGGGATCAACTCATGTTTCCTGTCTCTCCTTCATTGCAGGTGGATTCTTAACCACTGAGCCACTGGATATGCTACTGACATGCCAAATGAATTTACTGTTACTTGACCTCCTGTTTAAAATAGAAGCTTTATCTTGTCTCATTAAATATTTTTTAAAAGAGTGGATAAAAATTTAGAGCATGATTTTTATAATTTTAGAAATGAATAAACTACTGCCTGGAGAGGGACAGGGTTGAATTAAGGCTGGAATGATGCATGCAGGGATTTAATTCTACACATAGCACTTCAGAACTGGAGTAGGCCTTCTCATGTGTTGGAAAAGACTTGCATATTTTATAAATGAGCTATCTGTATTCTGCATTTGGTTGGATTCAGACAATATCAACAGTTATTACCTGTTTTCTATGTAAAGTACAGCTCTATAAGTAATGTATACATTTTTTTGAAATGGTTTTGTTCAAACATGTAGAAAGTTATGCACTATACAGTTCTTTATATAGGTTGTCTTCCCACTGTAACCCAATTTAAAGACTTAAAAAATGAAGTGGGCAACAATCTGAAGCCTCTCTCAAATACAAATACAATCTGAAATATATAGTGAAATGATTTGCCAAAAATGAAACCCATTAAAGCATCTTTCCTATACATAAATGATTAAGATTATATGGGGAGATAATTTGCTAAAAATTAACTACTGATTAGAAGTAAAAACGATTTAAGGGAATCTTAAATATCTTTGTACATATCTGTCAAACTTCTGTAAAAACCCAACAAGCACTGAGGTTAAGTATACTTGTTAAAGTCCATGTTGTTAAGCCATGTAATGAAGGTGATTTCACAGATTTACACATGTAAGGGAAAAACATTTAATATGAGTCAGAGTATGCAATACTTTATAGTCAAGTCCAAAACAACCTAAAGGAAATTAATTATATTTTTTACACTCTGCCAGAGACATCATATGGCTGCAGAGGTGGATTTGCTCTGGGAATTTGCAACAAACAAACAAACTCCACAAGTGTACACTACTTGGGCCTTTGTATGAAAGCCAATAAAAATGTAATAGTGAATTTTATTATTTTTTATTTTTATGACACTTATAACCATCTGTTACTCATCGGAAAAAAATGACAAGGAAAATTAGATAACTGCTATCAATAAAACTCATGACTCAAAAGGGAGTTATTTATTATTATAGACATAAATCATAACTGCTTCCTCTGGCTGGAATAGAATTTTCTTACACCCTTTCCTGAAGGGAATTACAGAATATCACCTCAGTTTTCTTAGCAAAAGCAATAGAGAACAAGATGTTGAATTCAGAAAGTTAAATGTTAAAAAGATTAGAAAGAGGTTTGTGACTGCTTGCTGGGGAAATTTAAACACGTATAAGACAAAGTGTACCTTCTCTGCAAAGAATATTAGGTCAGAAATCAAATTTAGTTCTCTCTCTTTTTCTCACTGAGCACTCATGTCAAAGTCTAAGCTCCTCCCTAGGTATGTAAGGAAGAATGATGCATTTTTAACATGCTATGAGTTTTTCAACTTGCAGGAAAAACAAACATTTATTTCCTTCAAAAGTGTTACATTAGAACAAAGCATATGATACATATATATAAGCACAGAAGACTATATCTTGCCAAGTCAAAAAAAAAAATGTTATTAATGTTATTAATGCTGAAGTGTGAATAGGCACCAGTCAGGTGAGCAAGGAAAATGTAGCCATTATTTCAGAGTTCCAAATAACATCCTTGGAGATCAAATATTTGAGTGTGATTCAGACATATGAGGACAGATGGTTTGATATGGAATGATCTTGGATAATATGGGAAAATGATGGAGACTGTATAGGTAAACAAAACACACCACCCATTAGAGTTCTGAATTACTCCTTTTGGTTTGGTGAAAGTAGTTCATTAATATGATCCAAACAGCTTTCTGATAATACTGGGGAATGTACAATTTATGGAATATTTTACTTGCTGGAAAAAAAGTGCTTGAACTAGATGATCTAGAACTAGATTAGTCTTCACTTATTCTGCACAATGGGAAAACAGAAATGCAACATGAATTTGAACGGCCCAAATTGTAATTTTACATTGTACAAGGGGCAGTGAACAAGATCATCCCCAAGAAAAAGAAATGCAAAAAGGCAAAATGGTTGTCTGAGGAGGGCCTACAAATACATAAGAAGAAAAGCAAAAGGCAAAGGAGAAAAGGAACGAATACCCATCTGAAGGCAGAGTTCCAAAGAATAGCAGGAGAAATAAGAAAGCCTTCCTCAGTATTCAATGAAAAGAAATAGAGGAAAACAATAAAATGGGAAAGACTAGATCTCTTCAAGAAAATTAGAGATAACAAAGTAAATTTTATGCAAAGATGAGCACAAAAAAGGACAGAAATATTATAAATATAAAAGAAGCAGAAGATGTTTAAAAAAAAAAAGATGGCAAGAAAACACAGAAGGACTATACAAAAAAGATCTTAATGACCTAGATAAACACAATGGTGTGATCACTCACCAAGAGTCAGACATCCTGGAATGTGAAGTCAAATGGGCCTTAGGAAGCACCACTCTGAACAAAGCTAATGAAAGTGATGGAATTTCAGTGGAGCTATTTCAAATCCTAAAAGATGATGCAATGAAAGTGCTGCACTCAATATGCCAGCAAATTTGGAAAACTCAGCAGTGGCCACAGGACTGGAAAATGTCAGTTTTCATTCTAATTCCAAAGAAAGGCAATGCCGAAGAATGTTCAAACTACCACACAACTGCACTTATCTCACACGCAAGCAAAGTAATGCTCAAAATTCTTCAAGCCAGGCTTGAACAGTACATGAACCAAGAATTTCCAGATGTTCAAGCTGGATTTGGAAAAAGCAGAGGAACCAGAGATCAAATTGCCAAAATATCTTGGATCATCGAAAAAGTAAGAGAGTTCCAGAAACATCTTCTTTCTTATTGACTACTCCAAAGCCTGTGTGGATCACAGCAAACTGTAAAAACTTAGAGATGGGAATACCAGACCACCTGACCAGTCTCCGAGAAATCTGCATGCAGGTTAAGAAGCACCAGTTAGAACCAGACATGGAACAACAGTCTGGTGCACATCAGCACATGTAACACATCAGCATGGTCTAGCAGTTCATTCACAAATCCTAGAGAACTTATCTAATTTTAAATCCTGTGAAGCAACATTAATGGCTAATGATTATCACTAAGAAGAAGTTGGAATAATCAGGATCTTTCCATTTCTAATTTTCTTTGATAAGCTTATTTTATGACATACTTGGAAGATGAAAAGACACGGAAGACTTTTCATATTCGCTCTTTGAAATGAGGGTCACTAAAAGAATACCAGTGGACACATTCATTTTCATTTCAAGTTTTGAAATGATAACCTTCAGAATTATGAATATAGCCAATTGAGTATTTTGTCATAAAAAGTATTCCTACCGAGACTGTGCAGACAGAATTAGATACAGATTTCTCTTCATAAGAATAATATATTTTCTAGTATGAGGAGAGAGTGTGATGAGAAGAAGAGATCTAACAAAGCAGTTAAAGCAATGTGAATGTTCAAGGGGAAAAGTCCATGAATATATTAAGGAAGAAAAATAAAGAAAAGGTGATTGATTGTACAATTAAAGAAATCAAGCTGCTACCATACTGCCCATGAAAGTTAGATTTAAAGATTTGCTAATAGAAATTGTATTTTCTTTCTTTCTTAAAGAAAACCCCATGAAATTAGCCTATTGATAACTACAGTAAAAACAAATTGGTATTCAATTAAAATATTTATTTTAAATTGTAACCTATCATTTACTGGAAATCAAGTAGTGCTTTTACTACTATATTAATTTTAAAATAGCAACTCTGAAGAGTATAATAATAGTTTATGATCTTTACATATGATATTTCTAGCTGCTGAGAGGATAAGAACTGTTTTATAAACTAGATTTCACAGCTCTGGATAGAGAAGTAGGAAGGAAACACATATCCACATTGTTAGGATCTAGTGGGAAGCAAGACACTACAGAACACTACAAAAATGAAATATTCTTGTGCAATAGGTAGCTCTTAGTGAATACAGTTAATTAGAGCCTTGAAGTACAAAAATCATATTTAAAAAACTATGAAGGAAAACAATGTGTGAAAAAAAATAAGGTCAGGTTTACAATTTATCAGAATGCCCAGAATAAATATTTACCACTTCAAAGATGCATCATTTACTTTGGTTTATTACCCATGACTAATTCAAAATAATGTGGTGAGAAAATGTGGAATTCATGACAATTTAAATCATAGTCTAAGTTAGGGTCATTCTGGAGGAAAATTATTGTTATCAAACTTAGAGAATTTTTAAGTTCCTAAGTAAATGCTATAGGCTTACCTACATCCATAAAAATATTTCAAACTCTCTCATTGTGTCAGAGTTGTCATCGAAGAATAATGAAGTCTCTACTGCAACGTCTGGAAAGCTGTTGAATCTCTGAAAGAGTTCACCATACTTGAATAAGAATTGAAGGATAAGTGCTCTGCCTGAAAAAGCATTGAAATAATACAATCATTGTTTCAGAATGGGCACTGTATCAGCAGCTTTAAGGACATCTGCTGCAAGACTCACTCTAGCAATAGAACAGCCACATGGCTGTGTGGCCTTGGAAAACTTGCTGCTGCTACTGCTGCTGCTGCTAAATTGCTTCAGTCCTGTCCAACTCTGCAACCCCATAGACAGCAGCCCACCAGGCTCTGCCATCCCTGGGATTCTACAGGCAAGAACACTGGAGTGGGTTGCCATTTCCTTCTCCAATGCATGAAAGTAAAAAGTCAAAGTGAAGTGGCTCAGTCGTGTCCGACTCTTTGCAGCCCCATGGACTGCAGCCTACCAGGCTCCTCCATCCATGGGATTTTCCCAGGAAGAGTACTGGAGTGGGGTGCCATTGCCTTCTCTGTTGGAAAACTTAGAAGCTACTAAAACTTCATCTGAGGAGGCAGTTAAGAAGATGGCACTAGCTACTGGAAATATAGCAGTGTCTATTACCTTGCTTGGCAAGTGTTTTTCTGCACAATACAGAGAAACCTAAGAAAAGATTTCTTGGGAAGAGGGATAGAGAAGACGGTGTGGTGTATGGAATATTTGCAATCTAGCTATAGGCCTTACAAGAGAATATCAACCTCTCTAAGCCTCAGTTTTCTATTTTATGGAGGAGGATTAGTAGTATCTCTCTGGATTCTTGCAGGAACTGGTGAGATGTAGAAAATTCAGTTCTACAACACATAAATATATGCTTTATTAGATATAGTCATTAGTTACTTAAGGCATTTTTTTCCTCAAAAGTTACCTTTTTTATCTGACTTACTTTACTCCGTATGACAATCTCTAGGTCTATCTGTGTCACGGTAAATGGCATTATAGATAAATATTATATGATAACACTTATGTGTGGAATCTTAAAAAACTGGTACAAATGAACTTCTTTACAAAATAAAAATAAAGTCACAGATATAGAAAAGAAATTTATGGTTACCAAGTGAGAAGGGGGAGAGGGATAAATTGGGAGGCTGGATTAACATATTCACACTGCTTTTGTTATTGTACAATTGCTAAGTTGTGTCCCACTCTTTGAGACCCCATGGACTGTAGCCGACAAGGTTCCTCTGTCCATGAGAATTTCCCAGGCACAAATAATGGAATGGATTGACATTTCCTTCTTCAAGGGATCTTTCCGGCTCAAGGATCGAACTCATGTCTCCTGCTTTGGCAGGTGCGTTCTTCACCACTGAGCCACCAGGGAAGCCCATATACACAATACTATACTATATACATATATATACACATATACATATATATATATATAATAGATAACTAATAAGAACCTACTGCATAGTACAGGAAACTCTACGCATTACTCTGTAATGACATATATGGGGAAAGATTGTTTAAAAAATGGATATATGTATATGTATACGTAGCTGATTCACTTTGCTGTACAGCAGAAAGTAACACTTTGTAAATTAACTATTCCCCAACAAAAATTTTTAAAAAGTTACCTTCTCAGTGAAGCTTTTACTAGTCACTCCATCTGAAATTTCTTCCTCCCTTTGGACATCACTTGATTAGTCTTGTTTTTAATCTCCTTAGAAGCAACCCACTCCAGTATCCTTGCCTGGAGAATCTCATGGACAGAGGAGTCTGATGAGCTGCATTCCATGGGGTCACAAAGAGTCAGGCACGATTGAGCAACTAACACTAGAACTTATCATAATATGTACATAATTAAATTATGCTTATTATCACTTTTGACTAAAATATAAGATAATGAAGGTAAGGCCCTTTGCTCATTTTGCTTCTTATTGAACCCCAGGGTCTAGAAGAGAACATACATTACATAGTATAATGTAATCATTAAACTCTTATTAAATATGGGATAAATACATGGATTTCCTCTAAAGTCATTTCTAAGAAATTGGAAAACTTACAAGTCTCTGACTTGAAAACATTAATTACGAAAAGATAAACATAAATTGACAAATAAAAAGACAGTGGATGAATTAATTCATGCTAAGTCACTTCAGTCATTTCTAACTCTTTGCAACCTTATGGACTGTAGACAGCCAGGCTCCTCTGTCCATGGGGATTCTCCAGGCAAAAATACTGGGGTGGGTTGCCCTGTCCTTCTCCAGGATGAGTTAAATGACCTACTAAATGACTTGTCCGTGGCGTAATTTCCAATTTTGACTAAGAATAAGTGTATTTTCTGGCCCTCACACTTTCATGTTTCTTAATCCCTTCTCTAACAGAACTTGATCCCTATCCACCTCAGTGTGTTTGTTTATTTTCTCAGTGATGAACTAACTAAAGTTTGAATACAGTGTTGAGTAAACAACTTCTGTCTGAAGAAATATTGAATGGTAAACAAATAGTAGTGAATTTTAATTGTTAAATTTATTCTTACAAATGTATGGATTAGCAGCTCTCTACTTTCTGTACACTGTAGGACTGATAGAATGAGCATGTTCAAATTTAAATACTGAGGTTTGGATTTAGCATGCTTCATAAAACTAAGTGATTAAGAGATTATTTTCTTAATGATCACAACCATAAAAGATGAATTTACACACAATTATCAGAAAACCTGGTCTCCCAAATAAAATGGGGCAAGAATGTCAAAGTTACCCTTTGCTTTGAATGAGATTTTGATCAAATTAAGCCTTTGTTGGTAACACAATAACCTTGAAGGAAAACAATATGAGAAAAGCCCATTTCTTTTCTTTTAAATTAATTTATATTATATTTACTTTACAATGTTATGTTAGTTTCTACTGTATAGCAAAATAAATCAGCCATACATTTACACATCCTCTCTCCCTTTTGGATTTCTTTCCCATTCAAGTCACTACATTACATTAAGTAAAATTCCCTGTGCTATACAGTAACTCCATCTCTGATGGATAATAGGTGACCTCTGAAAAGGGGAGGCTTCAAGTCCCCTAAAAACTTTGAACTCCTGTATGGATAAAAAGATTCCAACTGGTATATACTTTCTCCTTGAATTAAGCCTGACCTGTGGTAAGCATTAGGTAATTTTTTTTTTTTTTTTTAATGAATGAGTAATTATAACCCACAACACACAATACTATGTCCTCCACTGGTTCCAGAAAGTAATCTTATCATTGTGGTCAATGAAACATCTAAATTTGCAACTCTAGTTAATGTACATAGGTGCATGCAACCATCACGACAGATTTTCCTGCCCTATGTTTAAGGATAGGAGCATAGGAAGGACAGGCAGTGGGGCACTTTCCTTCTTAGCTCCCAATCCAATGCATCAGTTCAGTTCAGTACAGTTCAGTTGCTCAGTCGTGTCTGACTCTTTGCGACCCCATGAATCGCAGCATGCCAGGTCTCCCTGTCCATCACCATCTCCCGGAGTTCACTCACACTCACGTCCATCGAGTCCATGATGCCATCCAGCCATCTCATCCTCGGTCATCCCCTTCTTCTAGTGCCCCCAATCCCTCCCAGCATCAGAGTCTTTTCCAATGAGTCAACTCTTTGCATGAGGTGGCCAAAGTAATGGAGTTTCAGCTTTAGCATCATTCCTTCCAAAGAAATCCCAGGGCTAATCTCCTTCAGAATGGACTGGTTGGATCGCCTCGTAGTCCAAGGGACTCTCAAGAGTCTTCTCCAACACCACAGTTCAAAAACATCAATTCATTGGTGCTCAGCCTTCTTCACAGTTCAACTCTCACATCCACACATGACCACAGGAAAAACCATAGCCTTGACTAGACAGACCTTAGTCGGCAAAGTAATGTCTCTGCTTTTGAATATACTATCTAGGTTTGTCATAACTTTTCTTCCAAGGAGTAAGAGTCTTTTAATTTCATGGCTGCAGTCACCATCTGCAGTGATTTTGGAGCCCAAAAATATAAGTCTGTCACTGTTTCTACTGTTTCCCCATCTATTTCCCATGAAGTGATGGGACCAGATGCCATGATCTTCGTTTTCTGAATGTTGAGCTTTAAGCCAACATTTTCACTCTCCTCTTTCACTTTCATCAACAGGCTTTTTAGTTCCTCTTCACTTTCTGCCATAAGGGTGGTGTCATCTGCATATCTGAGGTTATTGATATTTCTCCCAGCAATCTTGATTCCAGCTTGTGTTTCTTCCAGGCCAGCGTTTCGCATGATGTACTCTACATATAAGTTAAATAAACAGGGTAACAACATACAGCCTTGACACACTCCTTTTCCTATTTGGAACCAGTCTCCTGTTCCATGTCCAGTTCTAACTGCTGCTTCCTGACCTGCATACAGATTTCTCAAGAGGCAGGTCAGGTGGTCTGGTATTCCCATCTGTTTCAGAATTTTCCACAGTTTATTGTGATCCACACAGTCAAAGGTTTTGGCATAGTCAATAAAGCAGAAATAGATGTTTTTCTGGAACTCTCTTGCTTTTTCCATGATCCAGCGGATGTTGGCAATTTGATCTCTGGTTCCTCTGCCTTTTCTAAAACCAGCTTGAACATCAGGAAGTTCACGATTCACGTATTGCTGAAGCCTGGCTTGGAGAATTTTGAGCATTATTTTACTAGCATGTGAGATGAGTGCAATTGTGTGGTAGTTTGAGCATTCTTTGGCATTGCCTTTCTTTGGGGCTGGAATGAAAACTGACATTTTCCAGTCCTGTGGCCACTGCTGAGTTTTCCAAATTTGCTGGCATATTGAGTGCAGCACTTTCATAGCATCATCTTTCAGGATTTGAAACAGCTCAACTGGAATTTCATTACCTCTACTAATTTCTGGTGTAAAATGTCCATTTCAGTCCACTTACATGGATGGGTTCGGGAGATTAAAACAGGCTCTATTGAGGTAATCAATCTACTTTAGAAACCATTTTACAACTGTCTCTGCACTGCATTTCTGGAAATATTCTGTATAAATCATACAATAAACTAATGAAGCTTGTAGAGCAAATTTAATAAAAACTGTCACCAAAAAACCATGAGTCTGTTTCCATTATTAGATCAAAGTTACATATTTCTTTTAGAAATTTTATAATAAGGAAGAGAAAAATAGCCTGAGTTTGAGTTAGCTTGCCAGTATTTAAGAATCAAAGATAAATTTTATTTTACTGGATAAGAAAAGTTTGTAGTGACATCTTTCTTTATCCATTGTTATTCATTTTATTAATTTTTTCTATGTTCCCACATTGTTAATTGAGTATTGTTAGTTTCTCTTACCAGTGTTTATCTGTATGGTCTCTACAGAAATGTGTGCTATTCCTCACTCTGAAACTCAGAATGGCAAGGAAGCCAACAGTCAGTTCAGTTCAGTTGCTCAGTCATGTCTGACTCTTTGTGACCTCAAGAACCACAGCATGTCAGGCCTCCCTGTCCATTACCAACTCCCGGAGTCCACCCAAACCCATGTCCTTTGAGTCGGTGATGCCATCCAACCATCTCATCCTCTGTTGTCCCCTTCTCCTCCTGCCTTCAATCTTTCCCAGCGTCAGGATCTTTTCAAATGAGTCAGCTCACAATATCAAGCAGATAATTTTATTACCTGCAGATGCTTTGAAAGAGGATACTTTAATCTGGATCCCAGTGAAGATACTTCATTTGGAACCCAATGTAAAAAATCCTACTATTTGAAATGGCTGAGGATGGCTCCCTTCTTTATTTTTCCTGTTTTTCTTTCTATCTTTTCTTTTTGTCTTTAATTGCCTATGCTCCTGCTTTACTGCTCTGCTGAAACAAATAACATCTGGTGGCCTTTGAAAGCTTTAGTTGTCAGGCATGCATTGCATTGACTGGACCATTCTGAACCTTTCTTGAAACTAATAATATGTAAGCTTTGATTACAAAGTCTTCTGAAAAAACTTTTAAAAATAATCATAAATAAATTAGTTTTTTTCTCAAACCACTAATTGTAGGCCTAGACAAATGTATTCTGAGCTGAACCTACTTTTACAGATGGTCTTTATAGCAAATGGACTTCTGCTTCCATAAATGTGAGGTGTTAAATGTTTTATGAATATTCCTCACATTTTCACTCAATCTTTTGTCATTGTGGAAATCAACACTAGTTTGGGGCTTTAAATATTGTTTTAACTCAATTGAGAATCATGATGATGTCTTAAAATATTTCCTAGAAAAGGAGAGGACAAGTAATTTTGATAAACTACAAGGTACATTTTCTTGGCAAAACTCTTTTAGTCTTTGCCCTGCTTCATTCTGTATTCCAAGGTCAAATTTGTCTGTTAGTCCAGGTGTTTCTTGACTTCCTACTTTTGCATTCCAGTCCCCTATAATAAAAGGACACCTTTTTTGGGTGTTAGTTCTAAAAGGTCTTGTAGGTCTTCATAGAACCGTTCAACTTCAGCTTCTTCAACGTTACTGGTTGGGGCATAGACTTGGATTACTGTGATATTGAATGGTTTCCTTGGAAACGAACAGAGATCATTCTGTCATTTTTGAGATTGCATCCAAGTACTGCATTTTGGACTCTTTTGCTGCCCATGATGGCTACTCCATTTCTTCTAAGAGATTCCTGCCCACAGTAGTAGATAGAATGGTCATCTGAGTTAAATTCACCCATTCCAGTCCATTTTAGTTCACTGATTCCTAGAATGTTGACGTTCACTCTTGCCATCTCTTGTTTGACCACTTTCAATTTGCCTTGATTCATGGACCTGACATTCCAGGTTCCTATGCAATATTGCTCTTGACAGCATTGGACCTTGCTTCTATCACCAGTCACATCCACAACTGGGTATTGTTTTTGCTTTGGCTCCATCCCTTCATTCTTTCTGGAGTTATTTCTCCACTGATCTCCAGTAGCATACTGGGCACTTACTGACCTGGGGAGTTCCTCTTTCAGTATCCTATCATTTTGCCTTTTCATACTGATCATGAGATTCTCAAAGCAAGAATACTGAAGTGGTTTGCCATTTCCTTCTCCAATGGACCACATTCTGTCATCCCTCTCCACCATGACCCACCCATCTTGGATGGCCCCACGGGCATGGCTTAGTTTCATTGAGTTACCTTCTCCAGTGGATCACATTTTGTCAGTCCTCTCCACCATGACCCACCCATCTTGGGTGGCCCCATGGGCATGGCTTAGTTTCATTGAGTTAGACAAGGCTGTAGTCCTAGTGTGATTAGATTGACTAGGTTTCTGTGATTATGGTGTCAGTGTGTCTGCCCTCTGATGCCGTCTTGCAACACCTACCATCTTACTTGGATTTCTCTTACCTTGGACGTGGAGTATATCTTCACGGCTGCTCCAGCAAAGCACAGCTGCTGCTCCTTAATTTGGACGAGGGGTATCTCCTCACCGCCATCCCTTCTGACCTTGAACATGGTTCAAAAAAATGAACTGGTCATAGCAAAAACCCTCTTCCAACAACACAAGAGAAGACTCTACACATGGACATCACCAGATGGTCAACATCAAAATCAGATTGATTATATTCTTTGCAGCCAAAGATGGAGGAGCTCTACACAGTCAACAAAAGGAAGACCAGGAGCTGACTGTGGCTCAGATCATGAACTCCTTATTGCCAAATTCAGACTTAAATTCAAGAAAGTAGGGAAAACCACTAGACCACTCAGGTAGGACCTAAATCAAATCCCTTATGATTATACAGTGGAAGTGAGAAATAGATTTAAGGGCCTAGATCTGAAAGATAGAGTGCCTGATGAACTATGGAATGAGGTTTGTGACATTGTACAGGAGACAGGGATCAAGACCATCCCATGGAAAAGAAATGCAAAAAAGCAAAACGGCTGTCTGGGGAGGCCTTACAAATAGCTGGGAAAAGAAAAGATGTGAAAAGGAAAGGAGAAAAGGAAAGATATACGCATCTGAATGCAGAGTTCCAAAGAATAGCAAGGAGAGATAAGAAAGCCTTCCTCAGCGATCAATGCAAAGAAATAGAGGAAAACAACAGAATGGGAAAGACTAGAGATCACTTCAAGAAAATTAGAGATACCAAGGGAACATTTCATGCAATTATGGGCAAAATGAAGGACAGATGGTATGGACCTAAAAGAAGCAGAATATATTAAGAAGAGGTGGCAATAATACACAGAAGAACTGTACAAAAAAGGTCTTCAAGACCTAGATAATCACGATGGTGTGATACTCACCTAGAGCCAGACATCCTGGAATGTGAAGTCAAGTGGGCCTTAGAAAGCATCACTACGAACAAAGCTACTGGAGGTGATGAAATTCCAGTCAAGCTATTTCAAATTCTAAAAGATGATGCTGTGAGAGTGCTGCACTCAATATGCCAGCAAATTTGGAAAACACAGCTGTGGCCACAGGACTAGAAAAGGTCCGTTTTCATTACAATCCCAAAGAAAGGCAATGCCAAAGAATACTCAAACTACCTGACAGTTGTACTCATCTCACATGCTAGTAAACTAATGCTCAAAATTCTCCAAGCCAGGCTTCAGCAATACATGAACCGTGAACTTCCTGATGTTCAAGCTGGTTTTAGAAAAGGCAGAGGAACCAGAGATCAAATTGCCAACATCCGCTGGATCATGGAAAAAGCAAGAGAGTTCCAGAAAAACATCTATTTCTGCTTTATTGACTATGCCAAAGCCTGTGACTGTGTGGATCACAATAAACTGTGGAAAATTCTGGAAGAGATGGGAATACCAGACTACCTGACCTGCCTCTTGAGAAACCTATATGCAGGTCAGGAAGCAGCAGTTAGAACTGGACATGGAACAACAGAATGGTTCCAAACAGGAAAAGGAGTACATCAAGGCTGTATATTGTCACCTTGCTTATTTAACTTATATGCAGAGTACATCATAAAAAACGCTGGCCTGGAAGAAACACAAGCTGGAATCAAGATTGCCAGGAGAAATATCAATAACCTCAGATATGCAGATGACACCACCCTATGGCAGAAAATGAAGAGGAACTAAAAAGCCTGTTGATGAAAGTGAAAGAGGAGAGTGAAAATGTTGGCTTAAAGCTCAACATTCAGAAAACGAAGATCATGGCATCTGGTCCCATCACTTCATGGGAAAAAATGGGGAAAGAGTGGAAAGAGTGGGAGGCTATTTTTTTTTTTTTTTTTGCCTCCAAAATCACTGCAGATGGTGATTGCAGCTGTGAAATTAAAAGATGCTTATTTCTTAGAAGAAAAGTTATGACCAACCTAGATAGTTTATTGAAAATCAGTAACATTACTTTGCCAACAAAGGTCCATCCAGTCAAGGCTATGGTTTTCCCAGTGGTCATGTGTGGATGTGAGCGTTGGACTGTGAAGAAAGCTGAGCGCTGAAGAATTGATGCTTTTGAACTGTGGTGTTGGAGAAGACTCTTGAGAGTCTCTTGGACTGCAAGGAGTTTCAACCAGTCCATTCTGAAGGAGATCAGCCCTGGGACTTCTTTAGAAGGAACGATGCTAAAGCTGAAGCTCCAGTACTTTGGCCACCTCATGTGAAGAGTTGACTCGTTGGAAAAGACTGATGCTGGGAGGGATTGGGGGCAGTAGGAGAAGGGGATGACCAAGGATGAGATGCCTGGATCGCATCACTGACTCGAAGGACATGAGTTTGAGTGAACTCCGGGAGTTGATGATGGACAAGGAGGCCTGGTGTGCTGCGATTCATAGGGTCGTAAAGAGTCGGACATGACTGAGCGACTGAACTGAACTGATCAGGGTGCATTTATAGAGCTGTTTGTCTTTACAAATCCTGTTATTCAGGAAGACTTAAATTAATTTACCAACTGTTTAAGCAGCCTGATTTAATAATGTGTATTAATCTATTAAAATTCCAATTGAAATTACATCACTGGAAAGGAAAATGTATATCTAGATTTGTTTAATAAAACAAAACTAATGCTAGTAAAAGATATCTCTTGGGTTTTATAATCAGCTATAAATGGAAAATGCTATTCAATATTGTGCTATTTTTATTTAAATCATGCTCTGTTACAGCATATATGACTGTAAACTTCCCATGTCTGATGAAAATGGAAATAAGAGAAATATAATTTAATGGCCAACTAAACATTATTGGTTGAGGAGATGCCCTGGAGAAAGGAATGGCTACCCACTCCATACTTCTCTTGCCTGGAGAATTCCATGAACATAGGACCCTGGCAGGCTACAGTCCATGGGGTTACAAAGAGTCAGACACAACTGAATAACTAACTGTGAGAAATATTATTGGAATATTTTAGACTTATATTCAGATATAATAGAGAAAAATCTTATGTGTACCATCTAAAAATGCATCATACATACAAAGTATAACTTTAATTTTCAAGTATAGTGTTTGAATATATGTACTTTGGAGAAAGTTATTTAAAGTAAAACTTTTATGTTAAATTAGTAATTTTTTTTCCTACTTCCCATGTAAAATGGACATCATTGTGTTGATGTGGGCTTGACCTTATCTTCTTCCTTTTTCCTATACTTTTCTCATTGTATTATTTCATTGTTTCTTTAAGTAAAAATAAGAGATATAGAAATCCTTCAATCATTTTTAATGGAAAATTTAATCAATTATAGATAATGCATTTAAAGTTTGAAGATTACACATTTATCTATAGTTTTAACACTAGAAAATAACAATTGCTAAAGTTTCATTCAGAACTACCTTGAACCCTTTTATGTGTAAATATCTGACAACACCTAGGGAGATTCTAAAGACTGAATTTTGGAGTGAGACTTCTGAACCAAAGACAATTTCCCTTTATAAGACTCTATACATCTTTGCAACTAACTTTCCAAAGAAGTTGTACCAATTTACTTAATCTACTAGCAGTGTGGGAATACTCACTTATCTTTGCCAACCTAAATTATAGTCCCAACAATTGATGTAGTAGATCAAATATGCTGTGTCATTGATTCAAATGTTCTTTTCACTGCTTAAGTTTATTTTTCTTGTGGGCACTGTGTTTTTCTTTTGCACTTGACCTCTTAAATTTTTTTTTCGGGTTTGGTAAAGTTTTTTTTTTTTTTTTTTTTTAATTTTATGTTTCTAATTACTCTTTATAAATTAAGGACACTGATCTTTTGTTACATTAACTCAGGTGTTCATAATTAAATAATTGGTTAAGTTTTATTTACCATCGATCATATAACACTCAGCAAATATTCTTTTAAGATCAGCTATATTTGCAGCTATGAAGAACTAAGGACAGAGGTTCATAATATTCTACAGGAGGCAGTGAACAAAACCATACTCAAGAAAAAGAAAAGCAAGATGGCAAAGTGGTTATCTGAGGAAGGCTTACAAAAAGCTGAGGAAAGAAGAAAAATGAAAAGCAAGGGGAAAAGTGAAAGGTGAACCCAACTAAATGTTCCAGAGAATAGCAGGGAGGGACAAGAAGGCCTTCTTCAATGAACAATGCAAATAAATAGAGGAAAACAACAGAAGGGGAAAGACTAGACATTTCTTCAGAAAACTGGAAATATCAAAGGAATATTTCATCCAAAGATTAGAACAATAAAGAACAGAACTAGTAAAGACTTAATAGAAGCAGAAGAGATCAAGAACAAATGGAAAGAATACACAGAAAAACTGTACTAAAAAAGAGCTTAATGACTCACATAGCCACCATGGTGTGGTCACTCACCCAGAGCCAAACATTCTGGAGTGTGAAGTCAAGTGGGCCTTAGGAAGCACTGCTGTCAATAAAGTTAACAGAGGCAATGGAATTCCAGCAGAGCTATTTAATATCCTAAGAGATGATGCTATCCAAGTGCTCCACTCAATATGTCAGAAAATTTGGAAAATCCAGCAGTGGCCACAGGACTGGAAAAGGTCAATCCCCATCCCAATTCACAAGAAGGGAAGAACTAAAGAATGTTCAAACCACCAGATAATTGTACTCATTTCCCATGGTAATAAAGTTATGCTCAAAATCCTCCAAACTAAGTTTCAGCATTACATAAACCGAGAACTTCCAGATGTCCAAGCTGGGTTTAGAAAAGGCAGAGGAACCAGAGGTCAAATTGCCAACATTCCCTGGATCATAAAGAAATCAAGGGGATTCCAGAAAAGCATCTACCTCTGTTTCATTGAGTACACTAAAGCCTTTGACTGTGTGGATCATAACAAACTGTGGAAAACACTTAAAGAGATAGGGATACCAGACTATCTTACATGTCTTCTGAGAAAACTGTATGCTGGTCAAGAAGGAACAGTTAGAATCTTGTACGGAACAATTGATTGGTTCAGGATTGAGAAAGGACTATGGCAAGGCTGCTTATTGTCACTCTGTTTATCTAACTTATATGCAGACAACATCCAGAGAAATGCCAGCTGGAGGAGTTACAAGCCGGAATCAAGATTGCCAGGAGAAATATCAATAACCTCAGATATACCACTCTAATGCAGAAGGTGAAGAGGAACTAAAGAACCTTTTGATGAGAGTGAAGGATGAAAGTGAAAAAACCAGCTTAAAACTCAATATTAAAAAATAAAAAATCATGGCATCTGATCCCATCACTTCATGGCAAATAGAAGTGTTTTCCTTTCTATGGAAAGTGGAAACAGTGACAGATTTCCTCATCTTGGGTTCTAAGTTCACTGCAGATGATGACTGCAGCCATGAAATTAGAAGACAATTGCTTCTTGGCAGGGAAACTGTGACAAACCTAGACAGCATGTTAAAAAGCAAAGACATCACCTTTACGACAAATGTCCATATAGTCAAGGCTATTATTTTCCCAGTAATCACATTATGGTTGTGAGAGCTGGACCTTAACAAAGGCAGAGAACTAAAGAATTGATGTTTTTGAACTGTGGTACTAGAGAAGACTCTTAAGAATCCCTTGGACAGCAAGGAGATCAAACTAGTCAATCTCAAAAGAAATCAGTCCTGAATACTCATTGGAAGGACTGATGCTGAAGTTGAAACTCCAATATTTTAGCCACCTGATGCAAAGAGCTGACTCATTGGAAAAGACTCTGATGCTGGGAAAGATTGAAGGCAGAAGGAGAAGAGCACGACAGAGGGTGAGATGGTTGGATAGCATCACTGATGTGAACATGCTAAGTGGCTTCAGTCGTGTCCGACTCTGTGTGACCCCATAGACGTCAGCCCACCAGGCTCCCCCGTCCCTGGGATTCTCCAGGCAAGAACACAGGAGTGGGTTGCCATTTCCTTCTCTGATGGGGACATGAACTTGGGCAAACTCCAGGAGATGGTGAGGGCCAGGAAGGCCTGGTATGCAGCAGTCCATAGGGTCACAAAGACTTGGACATGACTTGGCGACTGAACAAGAGCAGCATATTTGTAGCTAATAAGAAAATCTAATGGTTAAAACTGAAAAGTATCTCAAAATGTATTTCTCTTTCCACTTTACCAAATTTCCCAACAAAATATGGGAGCAATAAAAACAAAGATTGTTATTAACGGTGTGTGTATGTGTTGAGGGTGTCCCTGAAAATATGACACTTGAAATAATTCAATGGTGAATAAGTAGGATTTTAAAAGGTGATGGAAGGAATTTTAAGTTGAAAGAAGAAAATAAACAAAATCAAGTGGATTTAAAGTAGAGGATCTATTTAGGAAATATATAGTCCAAATGTACATTTAACATTGGACCCAGAGAAGAATGAACAACAACAATAAATACTGTAGGTACAGGGTTAGATTGGGAAAATATTTAAAATAATTTGAAAAAAAATTAAGTGGTGTTTGTATCCTTATATGGTGGAGAACATTTTGTAGTGCCAATGCTTTTAAGTAAATATAAACAAAAGAGGAATAACCTGTACTTTAAAAATAAAGCTGAATGAGAAGATGGGAGCTACTGGAGACATCAGTGGTTTAGGATTCTATTGTAACACTTTATGTTTTAAAATTATAGAAAGATTTTACAGAGATAGAAATAATAGGATGCTGTTCCTGATTTGGTGGGGAGATGAAAGAGTGGGGAACATATTACTGTAACATTCAAGTTTCTGAACCCATTTAGTGAGATTGGTGATTTTATTGTTTGGAAGAGAATACAAGATGATGGACAGATGTTCTGTGTGGCTATTAATTTTGTGGAAATTCTCGCTGGTCAATTTCACTGATACATATTCAAGTCACTAGAGTGGAAACGTATATTCCCAAAAAATACTTCTCAAGAATTTGGGAAAAAATGAAACTAAATAAATTGCAAATTTCTTAAGCAATTGATTTCTATTCTTAAGGTCATATAAATGACATATTTACAAGTAATATAATCAGGTTAAAAAAATCAAGGTGTCCAAGTAAATACCTTTAAAAATGGTTCTCAGGTGAAATTTTAATCTGATTTAGTCAGATACTACTATTCACCACTGGAACAGAAAAATATAATCACTTTCCCATGTATACTTAAATAAATATGAAGTTTTTTGTTTTGTTTTATATCTAAATCTCATTTTATCTGTCATTCAACCTAAACCATAGTTGATATTATGATAATTAGAAATATTGTAGGACACGTATATAGGATTTTTTTCAATGTTGAAACAGGATTATTGTTTTATTTTAGAAGAAAGTCTCACATTATGTTCTACATCTGCCTCTCCAAACCTGATATATAGTGCACACATGTGCACTCTACTTACAAAGAGAATGCACAGCCATGAATTTTGTCCATAAATAATTTAAAAGACTTTATAAACTTAATTTATCTCATAAGTCCATTTATTCACTTTTAGAGTGTATACATTTTGGAAAATCAGAAATGTAGCATGTTAGAGACACCAGATGTGTACATCTATATAAGGAAAAATCTGCAAACTGTTTTGAAGGACAGAAAACCTATTTATGCTAAAACTGATTCTTAAAAAACATGCCAGAAAAACTGGAAATTTTGGCAAAAGATGCTACATAGCATAATCAAGCAGTTTTATTCTATCTTATTCTATTTGATTCCTCTGAGTATGATATAAAATACTATGTCTCTAAGTGCCTATAGAAAGGTCTGAAAGACTGTACATGAAAAATGCTCAATTTCTTTTCCCTTCCTCTTTTTTATTTTAATGTCTTATTTTTCAATAAATTTCACTTTCCTTTAGGTTTATTTAGTTACCATTTTTATTCAAGCTTGGAAAACATTTTTAAATAATAAATTATTTTTTAACATGAACGCTCACTAGGATTTTCTATTCTCCTAGCCCTAACTATGAAGAGCAGACATAAATTTGGACTTGTCTAGCTGTTTTTTCTTCTTGGCTCCAAGTCAATTAAAAGTGCTCAAAGCTTCCTAGGGACCCATGTAGCAATAATCCAGTTCTTATTTTAATGTGATTTCAATGACTTTCCCTGCAGTTGACAGTAATATAGTCCTCATGATGACCAATTAGGTATTCCACATAAAAATCGCAGCTGCTTCAGTGGAGAAAATGATTACTGTAACATCTGGTAGTGTACTGATAAGGTTATCAAACAGGAAACTAAATCTTGAAAATCAGCTGCTTGTTATTCCAGCTTCTTTCAAGTCCCATGGAATTATTACTTCTAGGACATATACCTAATGAGTCAGCTCAAAGCAAAGGAGAAAAAGAATAAAGCTTCACAATAGAAGTTCATTTTAAATGGATCTACAAACCAGGACATAATTCAAACATAAATTAAACTTTTCACATTTCCCAAAGAACATTACAGTAGTTAGAAATTTATAGGATAATGATATTACATACTTTCTTAGGAATCTATTGTTCAATATTATATATGAATTGATGTTTAATATGTGTGAAGAGTGGCAATAAAGATGTCATAAAAATGTGTTATATTTGCCTTAATATATTAAGATATTTTAATATATTTATATTATTAGCATATAAATATATATTTAAGTGGTGGTTTATCTCCACAAAGAGAAAATTGTATTTAGATACTGCTGCTGCTGCTGCTGCCGCTGCTGCCGCTAAGTCGCTTCAGTCGTGTCCGACTTTGTGCGACCTCATAGACAGCAGCCCACCAGGCTCACCCATCCCTGGGATTCTCCAGGCAAAAACACTGGAATGGGTTGCCATTTCCTTCTCCAATGCATGAAAGTGAAAAGTGAAAGTGAAGTCGTTCGGTAGTGTCGGACTCCTAGCAATCCCATGGACTGCAGCCTACCAGGCTCCTCCGTCCATGGGATTTTCCGGCACGAGTACTGGAGTGGGGTGCCATTGCCTTCTTCGTATTTAGATACTAGGAAAGGCCAAATGAAAAGAATAAAGTTAGGTTCCCTACATTATATTATGCACGGAAAACTAGATATGTCAATGTACAAAGTGTGAAAATGTGAAAAATTCTACAATAAAAGAATTACCATTTTCAGCAATTATTTATGTTCATGGAGAACAGAAAAACTAGGTAAATAAGGCACATAACAACAACAACAACAACAACAAATGGAAATCTTGATCATGTTAAGTTTAAACTTAAACTTAACACGTATTAAACTTAACACATACACTTAACATTTACTCATGTAAAGTTTAAATTTTAAAAAAGTTTAAACTTCTATGCATGTTTGCGAGTTCAGTCACTTCAGTCATGTCCGACTCATTGCAACCCTATGGATTGTAGCCCACCAGGCTCCTCTGGCTATGGGATTCTCCAGGAAAGAACACCTGAGTGGGTTTTCATTTCTTTCTCCATCAAACTTCTATAAGATGACACAAAGTCAATGGAAATTTAGAAAATCAGTAAAATGTGTAACATATTACAGACTAAGGCTTAGTATTTTAATTTAAAATTAAATTGCTAGAAATCCTACAAAATAACAATCTTAAGCAAAGGATATGTACAGACAACTTGACACAAGGTAAAATAAAAATTGTCAATGGTTATATGAAAAGAAGTTCATCCTGAGAAATAGTTAAGTAGATTCTAATTATTAGGTTTACAGAGTGATCAAGATAGATGTTAGATGGATAGACACATTTCTCATTAAGCTGGCAAGTATTTTAAAAACCTAAACAGACATTTCTCCAAAGAAATACAGGTGGTCAACAGTCACATGAAAAGGCACTCAGCATCATTAAATTATTAGACAAATTCAAATAAAAACCACAATGAGGTATCACCTCACACTGGTCAGAATGGCCATCATTAAAAATTCTACAAATAATAAATGCTAGACAGGATGCAGAGAAAAGGGAATGTTTGTGGAAATGTGAATTGGTACAGTCACTATGGAAAACAAAATAAAAAACTAAAAATAGGATTACCATATGATCCAGCAATCACATTCTTGTGCATACATCCAGAAAAAAAAAATGAAAATTTAATTCCAAAAGATATATGCACCCCAATGTTCATAGCAGCACTATTACCATAGCCATCACATAGAAATGGCCAAGTGCCCATCAACACATGATTGGCTTAAGAAAAAATAAATAAATAAAGGGTTTTGGTGATTGTGGTAAGCTAGGTACTTTCAGGCAAAGCTGTGTTGTTTCAAATTTTAGACCATTTTTGTAACAGACTGGACCATGGTTGATGAAATATAAATGTGAATATTTAGTAGTCTAGCAATTTTATTTCTTAGTATTGTCCATAATGAATATTCATACTTGTGTTAAAGGAGGAATATGCAACATTATTCATAATTTAAAACAGCTTAAATGTCTCTAAAATACTAGGTAGATGGAGGTTATACAGATTTTATGATAGTGTCCTCCAGATACATTGTCAAACTTCTTTTTTTTTTAAGGTTTTTAAAATAACGTTTATTTCTTAAAAGTTAACATGTACATAATAGGAAACCAAAAAGCACATGAAGCAAAAAACGAAGTCATTCATAATCACAAGCAGTTTACCGTTTGACATGTCCTTCTAGGTCTCATTTGTATATTTTCACAACTAAGCATTCAATTTTATGCAATTAAGACCATACAGTTATGTATCATGCTGTTTCACATATCATGAATATTTACCATTTCAAAGTCCCAAAGCTATGAGTATTTTGATAACCAAGAATACACCAACTCAATCTGGAAGGAAAAAAATGTAATCTTGCCTTTCTTGGCAACAAAAATTTCAAAGACAAAAATGGCAACAGGCCTCTAGATAAACATATTGGCAGAGCTATGATTAAAATACTACATTCCCTTAATGTTCAATTAAAATAAGACATAAAGCAACAGAGTACACAAAGTATAATAGTTCTAAGAGGATTCATCATCTGATCTAAACTATTAAGGTATTAGCAAGGAGGTATGTTTCTGCTGAATTATTAAACAATGCATTCCTATAGTACAGCCAGGAGATGCACACACATCAATGGTTATCATCAAAATATAAACGTGAACACATCCACATACAGCCCTCCGTTTATACTTCCTTCCTCCCCTCAGCTGCCAACCTAAATGAACAAGTGCTGATGTACATTTCTCAGAGAAGGTATAATTCCAGGTCCAAGATGCTGCCTTTTCAAAAAAATCAATTCTAACATAACAAAGATATTTACCAAATTGGTTAATTCACTAGTTCTACTTTATATCATACCTTGTCACCTCAGCACATCTAAAAAGCCTAGATGCTGCAAAGTAATGAAGCTTGTCCACAATAAACACAGGTACTTCACAAAAATGCACATACAGGCCTATAGTTAAAACCTAAAACTGTCTTCCAGATAACGGGAGATATTAGCCAAGAGCCCTTCCTCTCATCCTTCCTCTTACTCCTCCACCATTTCAGCGACTAAGTACCAGACTACATCTAGTTCCAAGGGGTGGATTAACATAGATACTCCCAGAAGACACAGCCCTTCCTAAAAACCAACAAAAGGGCATTCATTAAGGGGTTATTTTACTGCCTCTAATTTCAATATACTTTGGGCATTAGGACTTGTTTGTTCTTTAATACACAGCAATATTAACTAAAATGCACAAACAGAACAACGGGTAGACAATCTGAACTTGTCTATAAAGACTGATGGGCACAGAGCCCTTCTCACTCTGCACTTCCTTCCCTGTCCCCCGCACCCCCTCACCACCCAGTAAGTGTCAGCTTACTCTCCAAGACAACACCACTCCCCAAATAAAACCATTCCTATTAATTAACAGAAAAAAAAAAAAAACTTAAAAGGTGTTTAACTCTCTACTTTCAAAATAGGTTGTATACTTTTACACATCTAAAAGGCTAGATGTTTCAAATAAGGATTTAAGTTTGTCCACTATACATACAACACAATAGCACTGAATACACTGTGTACAATGGCTATAGTCTCAAAGTATCATCTCAACAGGAACACTCTAGCCAAGGACCCTTCCCCTTCTCTATCAACCCAGTGGACAAGTCTGATAAGCATCTATAATGCTTAGAGGGGATTTTAACAATTTCACTTCTGCCAGTTGTTTTCAGAAATCTTGCCTATGAATTTTAACATCAAGTGTACACAATGTATTTATTGGTTATTTTTGTCGTACACTGGCAACCTCTTTAACATCTAGGAAGACTAGATGTTGTAAATTTGGACGTTTGTCCCTTATGTACACTATATACACAACTAAGTAAACCAAAACGCAAACACATACAGGACAATGGTTAACCATCCTAACATAAACATACTGGTATAACCCCCCTTGTACTTTCTCCCTGAACCAGCACAAATAAAGTAATACGTACTGCTCTGAGAGGTGGTTTGATCATTCTGATCATTCCATTTCTAAATGAGTATTTCGTATGAATCTTAACAAAAGGATATATCTACAAATTTCACTACCTCTACTTTTAACATACTTTGTGCACTTCTAAACATCTAGAAAGACTAGATGTTTCAAATAAGGACTTGTTTGTGTGCTATATACACAGTAATGTTGAATAAACTACACATATGTAACAATGGTTATACCTGAAGGTATCTTCTATGAAGGAACATTCTGATCTAGAACCTTTCATTTCTTCCATTTCCTCCTTTTTGCCATCCATCCAACAGTCGGTGGAAGTATAGGCACATGTATCACTTACATGTGATTTATTATAATTTCACTTTCAAAGGTCCTTTTCAGAAGACAGCCTTTCCAATGAATTGTAACACAAAGTGTACAAAATGTGTTATTTTACTAACCCTACTTTTGTCATACATTGGCAACCTCTTTAATATCTAGAGACTAGATATTACAAAATTGGGATCCATTTGTCCAGTATATACATAATATACACAGTAAAGTTAAATGAAATGCACTTAACATATAAAGCAATGCTAAGCTGAAATGTTCTAGTACACACTAGCAAAACATCTTTTGCAAACTTCCCTCCCACCTCCCTCAACCCAATGAAAAAGCAGAGTATACTGTTCAGAGAGGAGGTTTAACAATTCCATTTCCAATTATAGTATTTCCCATCAGTTTTAAAAAGCTATTTACAAGAAGCATTATCACACTATGTCTACTGTAAAATGCATCAAGCACTTCTAAATATCTAGAAAGACTAGATATTTCATATAAGAACTTACTTGTCCACTATATACACAGTACTGTTAAATAAAATTGCACACAGGTAACAATGGTTATAATTTGAGGTATCTCCTAAATATGACCATTTTGGCCTGAACCATTCCCACCCTCACTTACTTTTCTCCACCACCAATCCAGTGGACATGTACAGTCATATGTAACGCTTAGAGGTGTCTGAATACATTCATATAAAAAAATCATTTACAGAAAACCAGCATTCCTATGAATTTCAACACAAAGTGTACAAAATGTGCTAATTTTACTACTTTGTCATACACTGGCAACCTCTTTAACATCTAGAGACTAGATGTCACAAAATTAGGACTCATTTGTCCATTATATACACTATATACACAGCAAAACAAAATGCACATAATATACAAAAAATGGTTTCATCTGAAAATGTCCAGGTGCAAACAACTAGCATATTACCTTTTGCAATTCTTTCCCTCTTACCTTCTCCAAACCACTGAACAAGTGTAAGCAACAGTATACTGCTCAGAGTGGCTTAACATTTAACATTCTCAAAGATAGGACTTCCTACGAATTTGAGCAAAAAGTTATTTACAAAGCAGTATTTCACTACCTCTACATTACATACGTTGGGCACTTCTAAACATCTAGGTGGGCTAGATGTTTCAAATAAGGACTTCATTTGTCCACTATATACAAAGCAGTCTTGAATAAACTGCCACATGTAACAGTTACAATCTTGAAATTGTCTTCAAAATATGAGTATTCTAGCCTAAGACCCTTCCCTTCTCTCCTCTCTTCTCTCCACCATCATACCCAGGGGGCTATAATGCTTAAATTTTCAGAAGACAATCTTTCCTAGAAATTTTAACACAAAATGTACAAAATGTATTATTTACTAACTCTATTTGTATCATACACTGCCAACCTCTTTAACATTTAGAGACTAGATGTTGTAAATTAGGACTCATTTGTCCATTATATACACTATATATACAGCAAAGTGAAACAAAATGCACTAACGGAAAAGACAGTGGTTACTCTCGCCTCACTATAAACACACTGGCACAGAGATCTGCACTTCCCTTCCCTCTCCCGACACTGAACCAGTGCACAAAACACAAAGTGTACTGCTCCAGGAAGAGGTCTGGCCAATCCACCCCCCATCCCCACCCCACCCCCACGCTCCCCAACATCATTTCGTATGAATTTTAACAAAAAGGTATTTACAAAATGTCTTTTTACTACCTCGACTTTTAACATATATCAGGCACTTCAGAACATCTAGAAAGACTAGGTATTTCCAAAAAGTACTTATTGTCAACTATATATACAGTAGTGAGGAATAAAATGCACATACTAAACAATGGTTATATAGAAATGTCTTGTAAGTATGACCAGCCTGACATAGCACTTTCTATTCTTCCTCCTCAAGGTTTTCTATTCGACGTCGTCCAACCCACTGAACAAACGGGGACTTCGGTGGCTCCGGAAGTTGCTTCTAGAGGTAATCAAACAACTCCATTTCCAAAAGTCATTTCCAGAAGACATTTCTTTTCTATAGTTTTCTTTTTTTTTTAACAAATGGGCATTTACAAGACGCGATTTTTCTAACTATTTTATCATACGTCGGCAACCTCTTCACATCTAGGAGGCCTAGATGTAGCAAAAGTTTTCTTTTGAAAGGTTGGGGGTAAAGTTGAGAGCAGCTTTTTCATGTTATATACACAGGCCTTTATCAGCAGCCAGTAAATCTTCCCAGAGGGCGGAGGGCACTTTCTGTTGGCCACAAGGGTTATGTTATTCTACCATTTCTATCTACCGACATCAATGTCTCGGTAGAACGATGATCACCGCCCACTGGCCTGCTAACGTTCCACCCGTCGTCGACTGCGGCTCCACTCACCTTGCGGGCCCGTTAAGGCCTTTGTCCGTCGTTGTCCGGACGAGGTGAGGTCTCGTCCAACTGGGACAGAGCGGTCACCTCAGGTCGCGGATCCGCGTGGCCCCCAAGGCCTAGGGATGGACGAGCTGGCGTCCACAATCCTTCCCGGGCCTCCGAGGCTCTAACAGCCATCCGTGGATTCAGAGCAGCCGCCATTCTTCTAGTCCTGCCACACCCTACGCCCAAAGGCGCCACGTTCTCGGTGGCCAGGCGGAGGCTTCGCCTAAGCCCAAGCCCTGCAGCTCTGGGGGAAGACACCCAGCGGTCAGCAGGATCCTGGCTCGGAGGGGCCGCTGCCATTAGGTTGTGGAGGTAGGGGGGTGGGGCCAGGGGGAGAGGTTTGCGGCTGCTTCCAGTCTTGGGCCCTGCCAACTGCCCCCGGCCTCGGCGACCGCTCTACAAAACACACCCGAGAATGTCCCGGGGCCCCCCAGTTCACCTACCGACCAGAGGCCGGAGGGCCTGGAGGGCTCCAGGGTAGAAGGCCACGATCTGCTTCTAGCCGCGCTCTCTGCCGGAACTCCATTGTCAAACTTCTTAAAGTTCAGTTTAGTTCAGTTGCTCAGTCGTGTCTGACTTTTCTGCGACCCCATGGACTGCAGTATGCCAGGCCTCCCTGTCCTTTGCCAACTCCCAGAGTTTACTTCTTAAAAAGTCACAGAATTATATTTATGATACACTGTTTATGTTTACAAAGACACAGAAATACTAAATATTTTCTATTGGAGAATATAAGGGTGCCCCCCAAAAATAATCTATAATATGATGACTAATCTGATAACTACCAGGCAGTGAGAGAAGTGAAATAGAACATAGGGAAAGCCAAGGATGGGAGACCTGTGTATTGGTGAACAGGGTCATTAGTGCTAGCTATACAGAATTAGTTTACATAAGAACAATGCACCTGTTTATGCAATATCACATATTTTTACACAGTATTTTTAAAATATGATACTAAGAAAGTTAAACAAATCTGAGATCACTAAAGGCAATGCCAAAGAGTGCTCAAACTACCACACAATTGCACTCATCTCACACGCTAGAAAAGTAATGCTCAAAATTCTCCAAGCCAGGCTTCAGCAATACGTGAACCGTGAACTTCCTGATGTTCAAGCTGGTTTTAGAAAAGGCAGAGGAACCAGAGATCAAATTGCCAACATCTGTTGGATCATGGAAAAAGCAAGAGAGTTCCAGAAAAACATCTATTTCTGCTTTATTGACTATGCCAAAGCCTTTGACTGAGTGGATCACAATAAACTGTGGAAAATTCTGAAAGAGATGGGAATACTACACTACCTGACCTGCCTCTTGAGAAATCTGTATGCAGGTCATTTGAGCAACAGTTAGAACTGGACATGGAACAACAGACTGTTTCCAAATAGGAAAAGGAGTATGTCAAGGTTGTATATTGTCACCTTGCTTATTTAACTTATATGCAGACTACATAATGAGAAACGCTGGGCTGGAGGAAGCACAAGCTGGAATCAAGATTGCCGGGAGAAATATCAATAACCTCAGATATGCAGATGACACCACCCTATGGTAGAAAGTGAAGAAGAACTAAAGAGCTTCTTAATGAAAGTGAAAGTGGAGAGTGAAAAGTTGGCCTAAAGCTCAACATTCAGAAAACGAAGATCATGGCATCTGGTCCTGTCACTTCAAGGCAAATAGATGGGGAAACAGTAGAAACAGTGCCTGACTTTGTCTTTCTGGGCTCCAAAATTACTGCAGATGGTGACTGCAGCCATGAAATTAAACGATGCTTACTCCTTGGAAGAAAAGTTATGACCAACATAGACAACATATTAAAAAGCAGAGATATTACTTTGCCAACAAAGGTCCCTCTAGTCAAGGCTATGGTTTTACCAGTGGTCATGAGTGGATGTGAGAGTTGAACTATAAAGAAAACTGAGTACCAAGGAATTGATGCTTTTGAACTGTGGTGTTGGAGAAGACTCTTGAGAGTCCCTTGGACTGCAAGGAGATCCAACCTGTCCATCCTAAAGAAGATCAGTCCTGGGTGTTCACTGGAAGGACTGATGCTGAAGGTGAAACTCCAATACTTTGGCCACCTGATGCAAAGATCTGACTCACTTGAGAAGACCCTGATGCTGGGAAAGATTTGAGGGCAGGAGGAGAAGGGAATGACAGAGGATGAGATGGTTGGATGGCATCACTGACTGACGGACATGGGTTTGGGTGGACTCCAGAAGTTGGTGATGGACAGGGAGGCCTGGCATGCTACATTCATGGGGTTGCAAAGAATTGGACACGACTGAGCGACTGAGCTAAACTGAACCGAGATCACTAATGACTGTGAAATTAAAGGGGAAAATATTAACAAAGCCAGAAAGAAAGGAAGCGAGAGTGGAAGAGGTGAGGGAGGGAAGAAAGGAGTAAAGAGAGAGTAGGAAAGAAAGAAAAGAGAGAGAGAGAGAAATAAAGGAAGGAAGGGAGAGACCAAAGGAGGAAGGTTGGAATAGAAAGAAAGCAACAGAGACTGGGGGAGGGAGAGATGATGGGAGGGAAATGGAGTAGATATTGCCATGCAGTAGATATTTTCTAATTTCAGTGTATTTAGTATGATTTTGAGCTTCCTGGTATCTATGGGAAAAAATAAAAAAGACTACATTGACTCATTTGACTCTAATAGAAAAGAACACAAATTAATCAAATTATTTTTGGAACTGTTTTCACTCTCAAATAAAATTTATGGTATTGATTATTGTGTTCTTTCTTATCAAAGAGACATTAGTAATCATTGTCTCTTTTGTAAAAAGGAGAGAAATAAATGTTTCTTATACCTATCCTCTGAAAATTCAGATTACATTATGCCACAGTTTTTCTAAAATGCAACTGCCATTGTGACAGTTTAATTGTCCAGAGAAAATTATAGGGAGACTCCAGACAATAAAAGCATCTGCCTACAATCCAGGAGACCCGGGTTCAATCCCTGGGTTGGGAAGATCTGGAGAAGGAAATGATAGCCCACTCCAGTATTCTTGCTGGGAAAATCCCATGGATGGAGGAGCCTGGTAGGCTACAGTCCATGGGGTCACAAAGAGTCAGACACGAATGAGCGACTTCACTGACTTACTTACTAAGCATGGCTAAAGGACATATTTGAGTACTCGATAGACTGCTCTGGGAGATACCAGACTTTCTGGTTGAATCTGGCCAAGTTCTGCCTTGGAGGCAATATATATTTGAGTTGTTAATTATTAAAGGCCTACATTATAGATTTTGTGGGCCAAAATGGAAGTCTTTTGTTTCAGACATGATAAGATATTTATAGTGCCACTAGATCTTTCTAATCTATTTTCTGCTCAAAATAGAACATCACTATGCTCAGCAAAAATTAAACAAAGAAGCAACTTTAGGTAAAATCCTCAAATCCATTACTCTGTGACAACTTAGAGGGGTTGGATGTTTAGGAGGTGGGAGGGAGGTTTCAGAGAGGGGACATATGTATACCTATGACTGATTCGCATTGATATATGGCAGAAATCAACATAATATTGTAAAGCAATTATCCTCCAATTAAAACTAAATACATTTTTAAAATCCTCAGTCATACATTTAATTTCCTCAAAGATTTGCCCAGTTAGTTGATACTGCATTTAACAACATGAAGCAAGAACTATTTGAAGTAGTTGTTAACAGTTGTACATCATACACTAGAAATTGTTCACTGGAAACTATGTTATTCACAAAGACTGTAAGTATATTTTATGTTTTGATGCATACTGTCTACAAATGGACTTACATGTCAGAATCAATGAAAAACAAGAGCCCCCAGAGCTGAGTTACTATAATGTTTCTCAACCTTTAATGATCATTTTTAAAGCTAATTGATATATGGCAGAAATGAAATAATATTATCAAGCTTTAAAAATGAAATAATATTATCAAGATTCCATCCATAAATAGTTACATCAGATGTTTGTAGACAAGTCATGGAACCATTGTTTTTTATGCTTTCTAAGTGACTCTAGTGTGCAGCCAGGTTGAGAACCACTGTAAGTGAATCCCAGATGATGACCCTTTAAATGATGAAAGAACTGTTCCAAATAAAATATTGTGATTTAAGAGAAAATGAGGCTATCTAGTTCTTCTGCAGTAACTAAATAATAGTTATAGGTTGTAGCCACCTTGTCAGGGATGTATTCTTGTTCCAATGAAATTGATATTTGATGAGGTTAAGTTATATGCTCAAGAACACATCCTCAAAAACTAGAAACCTAAATATTTGCCAGTACAGGATGTCTACTCCACTATTTCCACAATATGATATCTCTTTTATTATAAACTTCCAAAAACAAATCATCACTTTTCAAAGTCAAAATTGGTTGTTAGACCTCCAAGTCTTTCAACATTTTAAGCCTTAGAGGAAAGTATTTCCTTCTTTTCCTATTTTAGAATGCTTATTTTTCAGTCTTAGTTATTGATCCTTACTTCACTTCTATGCCAGGAAAAAATTCTGTCTTCAAATGTGCCCTCATAATTTTCATACAAAATTCTTGTGATAATAATCATTTCTTTTCACCATGTTCCAAGCATGCACATATATTGTGTTGGCTAGAAGATTCATTCCATATTTTCAGTAAGATGGCCCTAGTAGTGCTTAATTTTCTTTAACTTTATTCAAAACAATTTTGTTAGATAGCATTGTGACAGATGTCATATCAGCATGCATTAAAAAAGAAAAAAATCTTATCACCAAAATTGGTGAATTTTTATATAGCTATTTTAATATTGAAGATGAAAGAAAAAAGCAATATTTCAGTCACTGAGTTCCTTGGACTTCCCAGGTGGCACTAGTGGGCAAGAACACGCCTGCCAATCGAGGAGATTGTAAGAGACTCAGGTTCAATCCCTGGGTTGGGAAAATCCCCTTGAGGAGGGCATGGTAATACATTCCAGTATTTTTGCCTAGAGAATCCAATTGAGAGAGGAGCCTGGCCGGCTATAGTCCATGGGGTCACAAAGAGTCAGACATGACTGAAGCGACACAGCACACACTGAGTTCCTTTGGTTTTTAAAGTAATAACAAAAGACAGTTTTTCATTTTCACCAAGAATGGTAATGGAAAATATTCACCATTTTGTTCCACTACCTTCTGCCATTTTTCAGGCAACTTCATTATTCCATCTTCCCAAAACTTTTTTCCTTTTTGAGCAAAGAACTATTCCAAGTGCTTCGCAGTCTTTCAAGGAATTGAACATTTTTCCATTAAAAGAATTTTATAAATGAATGAAATAAATGAAAATCTGAAGGTGAAATGTCTGGTTATACTATAGATGCCTCAGAATTTCCCAGTCAGGCTGTAACAATTTTTGCCTGGTCATCAAAGAAACATTTGTGCTTACATTATCCTGAAGGAAGATTATTTTCTGTTGACTAATTTCAGATGCTTCTTATCAAGTGCTGCTTTCAGTGTTTATGATTTAGAGCAGTACTTGGAATTAATTGTCTAGTTTTTCTGGAAGGAGCTTATAATAGAAGATTCCCTTCCAGTCCCACCATGTACACAATATCACCTTCTTTGGATGAAGACTGGATGTTGGTTTGGTCGGTGGTAGTTCTTTTCACTTGCCCCCAAATCTCTCCCAATCCACATTATTGTATAGTATACATTTTTCAGCACCCATTACAAGTTGTTTTAAAATCAGAATGTTTTTGTTACATTTAAGTGGAGAATCACATTTGGAAATACATTCGAGATGGGTTTTTTTTTTTGCTTAACTTATGTAGAACTGAAGCATCAAAGTGATGAACCTAACCAAGCTGGTACAAATGCTTCTCGAGGCTTGGCTGGGAAATTTTGAGTATGTCGGCTATCTCCTGCATGTATAACGTTGATTGTTTTCAGCTAACATCTCTTTTTGATCACTCTCAGGTTCAGCTGGTTTATTCAACTGTGAAACATTGTCCAGTGTCAAATCTCCAACATGAAACTTTCCAAACCACTATTGACATGTTTAATCAGTCACAGCACCTTCTCTATATACTGCACAAATCTTTTGTGTGTGTGTGTGTGTGTGTGTGTGTGCGTGTGCTTCAGTTGCTTTTACTTTTGTTAAAATAATAAAGCTTAATATGCTGAAAATGTTGCTTTTTTCTTCTATCTTTAATATTAAAATGGCTACATAAAAATTTCCTATTTTGATATTTCTTTTCAAAATATATGTTGATTCAACAGCTGTTACAATACAATGTAACAATTGTTTTGAATGAAGATGGAAGTGAAAAAGGAGAGTGAAAAAGCTGGCTTAAAGCTCAACATTCAGAAAACTAAGATCATGGCATCTGGTCCCATCACTTCATGAGAAATGAATGGGGAAAGAGTGGAAACAGTGTCAGACTTTATTTTTTTGGACTCCAAAATCATTGCAGATGGTGACTGCAGCCATGAAATTAAAAGATGCTTACTCCTTGGTGAAGGAAATGGCAACCCACTCCAGTACTCTTGCCTGGAAAATCCCATGGACAGAGAAGCCTGGTAGGCTACAGTCCGTGGCGTCACAAAGAGTTGGACATGACTGAGTGATTTCACTGACTTCACTGACTTCACTACTCCTTGGAAGGAAAGTTATGACCAACCTAGATAGCATATTGAAAAGCAGAGACATTACTTTGCCAACAAAAGTCCGTCTGGTCAATGCTTTGGTTTTTCCTGTGGTCATGCATGGATGTGAGAGTTGGACTGTGGAGAAAGCTGAGCACTGAAGAATTGATGCTTTTGAACTGTGGTGTTGGAGAAGACTCTTGAGAGTCCCTTGGACTGCAAGGAGATCCAACCAGTCCATCCTAAAGGAGATCAGTCCTGGGTGTTCATTGGAAGGACTGATGCTAAAGCTGTAACTCCAATACTTTGGCCACCTCATGAGAAGAGTTGACTCACTGGAAAAGGCTCATGCTGTGAGGGATTGGGGGCAATAGCAGAAGGGGACGATCGAGGATGAGATGGCTGGATGGCATCACTGACTCGATGGACATGGGTTTGGGTGGACTCTGGGAGTTGGTGATGGACAGGGAGGTCTGGTGTGCTGTGGTTCATGGTGTTGCAAAGAGTAGGACACGACTGAGCAACTGAACTGAACTGAACTGAAAGACAACTGAATGCAACTAGAGGCATTTTACAGAAAAAAAAAAAAAACCAACATTTTGGCCAATCCAATAAATATATACATATTTATGTTAAATGTAAAATGTATATATATAAACAGATAAGTAAATATGTATTTGCATTTATTATTTTTAAAGCTATCAACAAAATATCCTCATCTTTTAGGAAAATGATGAAAACACATTCAGCTTTAATTTTTCAAAAATGAAACACCATTTTCTAAGAAGTTTTACATTGTATATTGTTATATATTTAGGCTTAATATTTAATATATTAGCTATAATAATTGGAAAATATTATTTAATTAGATGGTATTAAAACACCTAAAACTACTTGTTAATCTATGGTAAGGAAAACAAAGTCAGGAGAAAAGAAAAAAAAAGTCATAAAAGTCAGATATAAAAAGTAAATATATAAGATATAAAGTTATTTAAAATATATACAAAATATAAATCATTTTGTTCTGGAAAATTTGGGAAATAAATAGAATATGTATTTCACTTAATTTGAGAATTATAACCCTCAAAATTTCTCCCTAAGTACAAAGGAAGTAAATGGCCAATATAGAAAATTAAAGAAGCTTAGAATAAAATAAAAAATCATTACATATAACCATGGAAAGATTAATGTTTATAAATATGATTATTTTCTTTTTGATATTTCTTTTCTTCCCTTTAAAACAGTATAATATACTATGTTTTTTTGAAGCCTACATTTTTGAACAGTTCGTACATTTTGAATATCTTCATTTTTGTGTGTCTTGGACTTTAGTATCTACTATTGGGAAGATTATTTTTTCAAGACATTTACGCACTTTGGGGGGAGCAATTCATTTTATTATTTATTTTTGTTATCTCTCTATATTAAAGATATGGATTATGAAATGCAGGTGTAGATTTAAATTTCTCTGTAGTTTACTTTTTTGTTTGTCGTATAAGAGAGAATTAAGCTGCCACTTAGGGACAAGGCACATTTTTAAAGTTCTAATTTAGAGAAATTTCACTTATTGCTTCTTACTTCTATATGGCCTCAATGTTGATGCTCATGGGTTTGAGTTGAAAAAGAAGGCAATGGAAAGAAGAGGGATGTTAAGAAAAGGCCTTTCTTTTTTCCCCAGCAGACATCCATGAAAATGGAAGAAAATCAGTGACCAAAACCGAGACAGGGAGCAGTTGCTGAGGCTATTCTTCCACATATAAGACATTCTCTGTCCAGGACTCAACTATTCTTTGACTGCAAATGACATGAATGTTTACATGATTCTTCATGGCTTCCAAGAGAGCTAAAAATTGGGGAAACATTCAGATTTGACGTGTAGTATGAAATTTTTTACTTTTGTGTCTATATCTGCCAATGCATTTCCCAGCTATTCAACTTCACAAAACAATGCTAGTCATTTCCAGCAGCTACTGACTACCAATTGTAAGCCCAAATATTAACCTGGTAGTTACACGTGTCTCATTAAATGTACCTAATCCTCATTACTATTATATGTGCTATCATTGTTATTTATTGTTTTGTCTGAGAAGGGAGAAAACCAAGATGAGAAAGCCTCATTCAAAGTCAGAATTTGAACCAGTTCTAGCTTCAGAACCAGCATTTTTTCTATGTTTTGCCACAGCTTCTCAAAAATAAATAGTGTTAGTGACCATTTACTTAATTCCCACATAGTTAAGACATGTTACTCAGTAACTTCAGTTATACATCCAATACACTAACGTGGAAGAAGGGCATAAATTTTCCAAGAGAAAAAATAGCATAAAATCTCATTTATTTTCCCTTGAGGAAATTGTCTTAATCCTCTCCTTTCCAAAAAAGTACCTATTAAATTTTCCAGCCTTTAGTTTGAGAATCAAATAGCTATACAGATATGTTCAAACATTTTACAACTACATAATTGATAACTTTTTTTGTGATCCTTCTTGATGCTTGGATCATAAGTTCTTTATTGTAAAATTCAGGCTTAAACTGAAGAAAGTAGGGAAAATCATTAGGCCATTCAGGTATGACCTAATTCAAATCCCTTATGATTATATAGTAGAGATAAATAAATCAAGAGATTCGATCTGGTAGACAGAGTGCCTGAAGAACTATGGATGGAGATTCATAACATTGTATAGGAAGCAGTGTTCAAAATCATCCTGAAGAAAAAGAAATGCAAGAAGGCAAAGTGGTTGTCTTAATGACCCAGATAACCATGATGGTGTGGTCACTCACTGAGAGCTGGACATCCTAGAGTGTGAAGTCAAATGAGTCTTAGGAAGCATTAAAACAAACAAAGCTAGTGGAGGTGACAAAATTCTAGCTGAGGTATTTAAAATCTTAAAAGAGGATGCTATTAAAGTACTGCACTCAATATGTCAGCAAATTTGGAAAACTCAGCAGAAACCACAGGACTGGAAAAAGTCAGTTTTAATTCCAGTTCCAAAGAAGGGCAATACCAAAGAATGTTAAAACTACTGTGCAATTGTGCTTATTCTACATGCTAGCAAGGTTATGTTTAAAATCCTTCATGTAACTTTTATTCCACTATGATAAAAAGTTCACTAAAATGAGGTAGGATTTCCAATAAAAATGACAAGCTCCAAGAATATAAACATATGCTACTAAATTACAATTATAGATTTCATGTTATAATAACTTTTAATGACTATTATATGAGTTATTCAAATAGCATACTTGTTTGAGAATGAGTCAAGGTCTATGAGTGTTTAGAAGTAATTACTAAAAAAATCTGTAATGGATATGGATTGGGGCTGAGATTTAAAAATATTAGTCATTTCCATGAAAGATTTAAATGTGAGGGATGGAATAATCTAATTTTCACCAGTTGTATCACACCTTTCATTTTATAAAGCACTTTCATAAACTCAGAGTAGTGTAATGAAAAGTAATGGCTTTTTGTGTCAGGCAGAGCTAAATTTGAGTTTCAGGTATATTATTAATTCGCTCTTTCATTTTGGGTACATTATCTACACTTGAGAAGTTTAATTGTCCTCAATTTGGGAATAAAAAGAAACTATGTCATCTACTTATAGTCTTATTATGATCATTCCAGAGAAAATTTACAGGAAAGCACCAAGTACAAAATGGAATTTTCGAACTCTTCATTTTATAGGTAAGTGCGTATGTGTGTGCCCAGTCACTTCAGTCATGTTTGACTGTTTCCAACACTATGGGCCACAGCCCACTAGGTTCCTCTGTTCCTGAGATTCTCCAGGCAAGAATACTGAAATGGGTTGCCATGCCTCCTCTAAGAGTTGTTCCAAACTGTGGGATTGAATACACAACTGTTTCATCTAGTGCATTGAAGGGAGATTCTTTACCGCTGAAGCCCCATTTTACAGGTATGTGTACTTAGTTACTCAGTTGTGTCTCACCGTTTGTGACCTCGTGGACTGTAGCCTGCCAGGGTCCTCTGTCCATGGGGATTCTCCAGGCAAGAATACTGAAGTGGGTTTGCATACTCTTCTCCAGGGAAACTTCCCAAACCAGAGATTGAGCCCAGGTCTTCCACATTGCAGGCAGATTCTTGACCAGCTGAGCCACCAGCTGGGCATTCTGACCAGCAGAAGCCCAAGAATTCTGGAGTGGGTAGCCTATCTCTTCTCCATAGGATCTTCCTGACACATAAATCAAAACTGGGTCTCTGGCACTGCAGGCAGATTTTTTACCAGTTGAGCTACCAGGGTATAAATAAATGTCAATGAATCAAAATACCATTTATACTCAACTCTGCTTCTATATAAAAAAGATCTTCACAACCCAGATAATCACGAGGTGTGATCACTCACCTAGAGCCAGACAACCTAGAATGTGAAGTTAAGTGGGCCTTAGGAAGCATCACTATGAACAAAGCTAGTGGAGGTGATGGAATTCCAGTTGAGTTATTTCAAATCCTAAAAGATGATGCTGTGAAAGTGCTGCACTCAATATGCCAGCAAATTTGGAAAACTCAGCAGTGGCCACAGGACTGGAAAAGGTCAGTTTTCATTCCAATTCCAAAGAAAGGCAATGCCAAAGAATGCTCAAACTACCGCACAATTGCACTCATCTCACACGCTAGCAAAGTAATGCTCAAAATTCTCCAAGTGAGGCTTCAACAGTACATGAACCACGAACTTCCTGATATTCAAGCTGGTTTTAGAAAAGGCAGAGGAACTAGAGATCGAATTGCCAACATCCGCTGGATCATCAAAAAAGCAAGAGAGTTCCAGAAAAACATCTATTTCTGCTTTATTGACTATGCCAAAGCCTTTGACTGTGTGGATCACAATAAACTGTGGAAAATTCTGAAAGAGGTGGGCATACCAGACCACCTGACCTTCCTCTTGAGAAATCTGTGTGTAGGTCAGGAAGCAACAGTTAGAACTGGACATGGAACAACCGACTGGTTCCAAATAGGAAAAGGAGCATGTCAAGGGTATATATTGTCACCCTGCTGTTTAACTCATATGCAGAGTACATAATGAGAAACACTGGGCAGGAGGAAGCACAAACTGGAATCAAGATTGCCAGGAGAAATATCAATAACTTCAGATATGAGATGACAGCACCATTATGGCAGAAAGTAAAGAGGAACTAAAAAGCCTCTTGATTAAAGTGAAAATTTAAAGTGAAAAAGTCGGCTTAAAGTTCAACATTCATAAAACGAAGATCATGGCATCCGGTCCCATCACTTCATGGCAAATAGATGGGGAAACAGCAGAAACAGTGAGAGACTTTATTTTGGGGGGCTCCTAAATCACTTCAGATGGTGAATGCAGCCATGAAATAAAAAGACGCTTACTCCTTGAAAGAAAAGTTATGACCAACCTAGACTGCACATTCAAAAGAAGAGACATTACTTTGGCAACAAAGATCCATCCAGTCAAGGCTGTGGTTTTCCCTGTGGTCATGTGTCAAGGTGAGAGTTGGATTCTAAAGAAAGCTGAAGCAGAAGAATTGATGCTTTTGAGCTGTGGTGATCGAGAAGACTCCTGAGAGTCCCTTGGACGGCAAAGAGATCCAACAAGTCCATCCTAAAGGAAATCTGTCCTGACTATTCATTGGAAGGAGTGATGTTGAAGCTGAAATTCCAATGCTTTGACCATCTGATGTGAAGAACTGACTCACTGGAAAAGACCCTGATGCTGGGAAAGATTGAAGGTGAGAGGAGAAGGGGATGACAGAGAATGAGACAGTTGGATTACATTATGACTCAATGGATATGAGTTTGAGTGAAACTGTGAGTTGGTGATGGACAGGGAGGTCTGGCGTTCTGCACTCGATGGGGTCATAAAGAGTTGGACATGACTGAGCGACTGAACTGAACTGAACTGCTTCTATGACTTTAACCTATACATAGAAACCCTGTTGGCTTCCTCCAATGCTGCAAATTTATTTGTGAGCCATTTGTGGACATTTTACCCATGCTTAGGGGGAACTTGAAAGTGTTTATAAAATCCAAGTATTTTGGATTTCTAATAAGGTTTTTCCATGCTTGGTAAGCCCTGTCATTGGCCATAGAACAACATGGTGCTCTTGATGCAAATTTAATACTACTTAATGAGGGAGCCCTCGGATGTCCAGGCTATGGGGATGCTTACATGCTTCCCTCTTAGGTCGACAATATGGCAGTGCATTTCCTCCAGGTCTCAGTTCATTGATGTACCTAAGTTATGAGAAAAATGTGGAAAATCTCTCTGGGTTCACTCTGGAGACCAAAACTACCAAATATTCTCTCCAGTGTCCTTGTTTTCCTACCAGACCACAATCCCATGGCCCACTTTTAAACTTTCTTCTCCATTATCCCCTCTCCCTTAAGCAAATTACTGGTGTTCCCAAGCATGACAGCCCAGGGACATAGGAAATACATCTCTCCATTTAGGATGAAAAAAAATGAGATTCCATGATGACTTATTTGATGTCACACATTAAAAAAACAACTGCTCTCTTCAGAGTTTAGGTTCTTATTACCACACCTTAGCTATAAGAGCCTCCAAATCCAGAATTTTGTCTTTTCCCAGGAAAAATAGAGTTCTTTTTATCATTCACATTATACCATCTTACCACTGAGATGTCACTAAGGGACTGGCTGAATAGGACTCTACCAAGTATTGAATGCACATGTATTAATTAATCCTGCAACTAACCCACATGTAGGTGTGATAGTTATAATTGCTATATAGACAAGGAAATGAAGGTTTTAGGTGATCAAGTGAGATGTAGGAATATGAAGTTATAGATCAATTTTGCATTCAAGCAATTCTTCTCCATTCCAGGACTGTACTCAGCAAAGCTCAGTCATTGTGCTGAACCAGATTCCTATCATGACACTAGACTCTAGATGACTCTCATTAGCTGTGATAGATTGTGATAAAGCAGCCAACCCAGGGATGTTGCAAAAAAGCTTCAATTACTTTTTAATCTTCTTTTCTTTCCTTACAATCCCATAGGCCCTCACAAAAGAATCTAAAAATCCAAACATACACAGAAGTAATTTCAGTGTGTACATGTGCTTTCATCATACTGAAAATAATATTTTGCTTATTAAAAATACCCTCTAATTATTATAAACCATAAAATATAAAATAAGAAACAGACAGATAGTAAAAATCAGTTTTCATGAAATATAAAATATCTTTTGTAGAGCAAAAATTTATATCAGGATATAAATAAATCTTCACAAATAGCTTGCATTTCTTCCATGTTTCTTATGTATAATAAAATACTTACATTGGTGAAGTTGTATCTAAGAATTTACATACAAAATGACAAATTGTGCTGTGCTTAATCACTCAGTCATGTTCAGCTCTTTGCAACCCCATGGAGTGTAGCCTACCAGGCTTTTCTGTCCATGGGGATTCCCAAGCAAGACTACTGTAGTGGGTTGCCATGACCTCCTCAAAGGGATCTTTCCAACCCAGGGATCTTACCCAGGTGTCCCACATTGCAGACAGATATTTATGATCTGAGTCACCAGATTATATCAGGAAATATATAATATAATAATATTAGGATGAACAAATCTTCACAAATAACTTACATTTCTTTCATGTTTCTTATGTATAATAAAATACTTACATTGGTGAATTTGCACCAAAGAGCTTACATACAAAATGACAAGTTACCAAATATTTATTAAATAATTAACACCAGTTTTCTCAGATTAGCATGGTTACAACTATATGCTAAAAGTCTTGATTTTATTCCCAGAAAGGAAAATAACCATAAGTGTGTATATTAATTGCTCAAAAAGAAAGACTTTGAAGTTTTATGTTTATTTAAAAATATGATTCTATCTTTGTTTCACAAATTTTGTTCTTTGAAATGGAAGAATGACAGACATCAGAGAGATTCTACTCTTTTTTTTAAAGCATAGTCCCACAAACATATTTGCAGAAATTCTGCATTGCCTGTGATAAATAATGAATGAGCTTTTAAGATGTGAGATTAACCATCAAAGATAAAGAAATCAGCAAATTAAAATATCAGTGATGCAAAGAACTTCTAATACTGATGATAGGAAATAATATATTGCATTTTAATTTAACATGTACAACACTGAATTTTCTTTTAAAATCAAGTCAAGCCTTTTACCACATTTTCATTAGGTAGGTGGAATTTCGTAACAATAGATTGCTTTTTAGCATTTCAAATGATACACTACCTGTATAATTTGTCCATAAAATTCCTCCTACTTGAAAATTATTGTCATTTTTATTTTATATTCATTACACTTTATTTTTCTGGTTTCTCTCTTAATTTGGAGAATATATATATTATAAGCTTATATATATATATACAAGCTTCTCAAAGTTTAAAGTATAATCTTCTTAACTGTTCAGTATTTTAATATCCTTCATCCTTATTGGTAAAATTTTATCCATCCCCATCATATTAACTGTGATGTTGGAGAAGACTCTTGAGAGTCCCTTGGACTGCAAGGAGATCAAATCAGTCAATCCTGAAGGAAATCAGCCCTGAATATTCATTGGAAGGACATTGGAGCTGTAGCTCCAATATATATCTGATTTGAAGGACTGACTCATTGGAAAAGGCTGATGTTGGGAAAGATTGAAGACTAGAGGAGAAGGGGACGACAGAGGATATGATGGTTGGATGGCATCACTGACTCAATGGACATGAAGTTGAGCAAGCTCTGGAAGTTGGCGAAGGACAGGGAAGCCTGGTGTGCTGTAGACCATGGGGTCGCAAAGAGTCAGACATGACTGAGTGACTGAATTGAATCTATCATAAATTGTTTGGGGATGACAACAAAAGTCTCACACCTTTCAGAGTAAAATTTCATCCCCCAAAGATCTATATTTTTCCTGAAACTTGCTTCTTTTCTGATATTTCTCCCAGTTAATAAAATCAAATGAAGCAGAAATGAACTCTGATAGCAATTTTCCTTCATCTGTAAAGCTTATGGCACATCATCAATAAGCCCCTACATGCTACCTCTGAAAGATTTTGTTGAATATTTTACTTTTTTGTACACTGGCATACATTAATGTCTGCTTATTTAGATC
This sequence comes from Budorcas taxicolor, assembly GCF_023091745.1. Lineage (NCBI taxonomy): Eukaryota > Metazoa > Chordata > Mammalia > Artiodactyla > Bovidae > Budorcas > Budorcas taxicolor. The sequence continues at coordinate 187,458,255 of NC_068910.1, forward strand.
ATTAAAAATGTTATCTACTGCACTTTATTTACGGGCTCCCCAGGTGACTCAGTCGTTAAGAATTCACTTACCAATTCAGGAGACATAAGAGATGCGAGTTTAATCCCTGGGTTAGGAAAATCCCTAGGTTAATGGCAACCAACTCCAGTATTCTTGCTTGAGAAATCCCAGGAACAGAGAAAGCCTAGTTACAGTTCATGAGGTTACACAGAGTCGGACGCAACTGAGTGACTGAGTACGCATGCATGCCCTCGATTTATCTCGAAATCTTTCTTCACACGGGGACTGATAAATCACTGAAGCAAAGAGATGATAATGTTGATGTTTACATAAAAATTACTTGATTACCTGTTGTGAAAGTCTGACTCTTGATTTCTGAAATTTCCCACCCTGTAATACTTGGTCCATCACAGCAGTGACATGGACCCTTAATTTTCATGACTTTCTCCCAATTTTTCCTTTCCTGAAAATGATTCCATTCCTGAAATGGCATCACTGCTGCCCCTCTGAAACTGTACACATCCTAAAAATTCCAGGACCATGTCTTCTCCACTATGAAAGGATATTTTACCCTAGGTAGAATTATATTTTTCCTTATCCATGCTCTTAAAAACTCTTTAAACACTGTTCATACAGTCCAGGTCTAGAGTCAGTCTGCAGCTTAAATTAAACCATTATTTATATTAAAAATGTAATAAATCATCAATATATGTATGCTAGTTTTTCTCTAAATATACATATTAGAAACAGAATAGTTTTCCCTATTAATTTTTACATAATGAATACTACTTTGGATACAAAGGCTACAAATATTTTGTCCTGAATTTTATTTTAGGAAAACTATAGTCTCTATAACAGGAAATCAACTTTACATAGACTTATAAAAATTAAAATGTGCTTAGTCGCTGAGTAGTGGCTGACTCTTTGTGAACCCATGGACTGTAGCCCCCTAGGCTCCTCTGTCCATGGGGATTCTCCAGGCAAGAATGCTGAAGTGGGTCACCATGCCCTCCTCCAGGGGATGTTCCCAACCCGGGGATTGAACCCAGGTCTCCCACATTGCAGGCAGATTCTTTACTGACAGAACCACCAGGAAAGCCCTAATAAAATATGACAGTCAAATTGCACACCCTCTAACATCAGTTTGAACAGCAGACATGAAGATCTTAGCTCCAAAAACTTCTTTTAGGTCAAGAAAGAGCAGTTCAAAGCTCAATACCTATGAGACTTGAGACATGGCCCAAAATTGTTTGCAGCTGCCAGGTGATGCTTCCACTAATAGCTGAAGTGCAAGCGCTTGACTTGAGCTCCTTAAGAGGCATTTGAACAGTCCAACACTGTTGAGGGGGGGGAGGCTAGATGCTCAAGCTGCTGTGTGGAGACCAGCCTTGCTGAGCTCCACCCACCTGGGGAGTGGTGGGAGAGTATGTATCTAGATTATTTTATAAAAAAGGGGAAGAAGGGAAATTACATGTAATGTATTTATATATTTCTCTTTACTACCCCTTTATTTGTACCAACCATTCTAGATATAACCATAACTATGAGCCTGAAAGAAATGATTTTTCTCTTAATTTGAGGTAATACAGATCACCTATTTTCAACTGCAGGAAAATATACCAATACAGAAAATCAAAAGCATGTACTGTATTAATGTACTATCACAAATATTCACTGTTATCTCAAATGGAAATAAGGAATAAAGCAGTTTTATGTAACTATAATGTAATGCATTAATTAAACTCACAGGCTTTGAAGCAAATCATCAATTTAAATGCAGACCTCCCCAGTTTCAGAGATCACCATGTTAATCACTGAAGTGTGGGAGATTTTCCCAATGTCAGAACTATTTCATGCTTTCTGAGAAAGTTCAAATATTTATATACTATATACCTGTTATAGAATGTATATAACCTTATTTTTTAAGACTTTATATTTTAAAGCAGTGTTAGGTTTACAATAAAGTTGAGAGGAAGGTAGAGATTTCCAATATATTTTCTGCTCTCATAACTTCATAGCCTCCCCCATTATCAACATAACTCAACTGTATAGTGTATTTTTTACCTAGAATAAATCTATCTTGATGGATCATAGTCATTCAAAGACCACAGTGCAACATCCATGGTGTTGTACATTCAATGGGCATGGACTAATGTAAACGACATACATCCATCATTGTAATATCATACGGAGTATTTCCATTGCCCTAAAAAATCCTCTGTGTTGTGATTGTTCTTTTCTCTCCCTCTCCCCACACCACAATATTCCTGGCAACCACTGATCTTTTTATTGTCTCCATAGTTCTGTCTTTTTCAGAATGTCATACAGATAGATCATAGAGTATGCAGCCTTCTAGACTGGTTCTTTCACTTAGTAATATGCACTTAAGTTTCCCGCATGCCTTTTCCATGGCATAACAGCTCATTTATTTTTAGTACTATTTAGTCTTTATGTATTTTGAGATTTTCCAGTTATCTTTCTGATATTGTTTCTGAATTAACTCCATTGTGGTTTGAAAGGAAATCTTGCATAACTTGTATTCTTTTTTCAATTTGTTAATTGTGTTTCATGGCCTAGAATGTATCTTGGTCTATCAATGCTCCCATGTGATCTTGAGAAAAATGTGAATTCTGCTGCTGATGGATGAGGGAGTCATTTATATTAATTGATTGATGATGTGATTTTCTGGTAGGTTCTGATCGATTTCTGTCTGCCGGATCTGTCCATTTCTGACAGAGAGGTGTTGAAGTTTTCAACGATGATACTGAAAATATGTTTCTCCTTGTAGTTCTATCAGTTTTTGCCTCATGCAGTTCAATGCTCTGTTCTTACATGTATGCATCTGAAGAGTTGCTATGTCTTTTTGGAGAGTTGACCCCTCTTATGATCAACTAATGCCTTTTTAATCTATAGAAACTTTCTTTAGTTTTAAGCTTGCTCTGTCTGAAATTAATATAGCTACTCTTGCTTTCTTGAGTTATTGTTAGCATGGTGTATTTCTCTCTATCCACTTACATTTTTTTATTATTTTTAATAATTTTAGATTTTTTTTTAAATTGGGGTATAGTTGCTTTACAATGGTGTGTTAATTCCTGCCATACAACATAGTGAGTCAGCTATTTATATATATATATCCCCTCCCTCGTGGGCTCCCTGTCACCCCATCCCATATCCCACCACTCTAGGTCACCACAGAGCACCCAGCTGAGATCCCTGTGCTATACCACAGCTTCCTACTAGCTATTTGTTTTACGCATTGCAGTGAACACATGTCAATATATACTGGTGTGTTTGTAGACCACACTTTGTTGGGTCATGTTCCTTGATCCTATCCTGGCACTGTTTTCTGCAGTGGCTTCTGTTCCTGCGTGTCTGTTCCAGGAATCCATGACTCCCTGTATTCACTTTCTCTTCAGTCTTAGAGGGAGCAGTTTGCACAGTCTTCACTTTCTCTCATGGATCCAATAAAGAGTGTTGGCATTTCAGTCTATCTGGCTCTTTATGTATTGTTAGGGATGTAATGGTATCTTCTAAGATCTTTAAATGTAAAAACAGAAATCCTTATTTTTAATCAAGAGTACCAATTTCACAAATGTTGCTCTTTTGTTTGGAGATATTTCCTTCTGACCAAAAAGTTGTGATTTTTACCCAAATAGGATTTATTTTGAAAAAAAAATGAAAAAAAAACTTACTTGTTGATCATCTACTAGAAATATCTCTATTTGGACCGATTAATTAACTCATCCAATTTTTTTTCACTATAAATTAAGTACTCTAGTAGTCACTCTTAAGACGGAGGTAATAAGAAAGATGGGCTTCCCAGGTGGTGCTAGTGGTAAAGAACCTGCTCACCAATGCAGGGGACATAAGAGACATGGGTTCGACCCTTGGGTTGGGAAGATACCCCGGAGGAGGTCATGACAACACACTCCAGTATTCTTGCCTGGAGAATCCCATGGAGAGAGAAGCCTCGTAGGCTACAGTCCATAGAGTTGCAAAGAGCTGGGCATGAGTGAAGCAACTTAACACACACAAATAAAAAAGATATTGGCCCTGCTTAATCGAGATTGTGTTGTAGTTTGAACAATTATTATTGACACTAAACAACTCAGTACTAAGAGGGACCTGGGCTTCTGTGGGAAGCAGAACACTCAGTCCCTGAGAAGTTTCTTCAGTAAGGAAGAAATGTATTCTAGGAAGAGGGAACAACATGGTATGAAAGCCAACAAGCCAGAGAGGTGAGCAGGAGTCAGGTGTTTTGGAGGAATTGAATAAAAATGCAGATGGATAGAGCAGGAGAAAGGAAGGTAGAGCTGGGGATAGCAGAAGAAAAGAGGATGAAGTGAGCAAATGCCAAGCCTTGGAGGAAGTCAGGAGATGCAGTATTTTAGGCTTATATTAACCTCAAAGAAAAGGTGGCAGGATCGTAAACAGCCTAACTATGTGTTGAGGTGTGTGTTAAAGTCACCTAGCCTGCAGTGTGGTGAAGAGAATAGAGAAGTGCAGTATGGAGTGAGCTGGAAAGTTATTAAGAATAAGCTAGGTGAGAGGCTCAGGTGGCTTTCAAGTAGAATGGTGACAATGGAGATTAAGAGATATGACAAAATTTAAGAGATAGAAATAGTTTTGAAAAGTTTATATATATTGTATATACACACAAACTATATATATATGTGTTTTATATATATATAATATGTATATATCTATATATATATGATGTATAGTGATGTGTGGATGGAAGGGCAATAGGAAACGGTAGTGAAAGATGACTTAGAACTTTAGCTTAAGTAACTTGCTGAATTGAAATAATAGTTTGTATGTATTGACTATGTACTATTTGCCATGCAGTAATGGAAGTGACTTACATTTAATGACTAACAATGTTCACAACAATCATTTGAAAGAAGTATTATTACCCTTATTCTGCAGTTAAGAAATGTAAGGCATAGAGATTGCTCAAGATTACAGTTAGTATAAATAGCAGATCTTGACAGCCCAGTTATTTAATCGTTTTGCTCTTGTGGTATTTACTGATAGCAACTTTGGAGAAGTAGTCAATCTAAATTTCAGAAAGAAAAATGAGCTTCATTTTGGATTTTTTGATTTTTGAAGAGTCTGTGATATAGCCAAGTAGACATTTCTAGTGTATACTTCAGTTATGTAAGTCTACAATTCAGGAGAGAACTGTGGTTGGGAGATTTAGATGGGAGAGTTTTAGGTAAACAGATGCTGAAGTCACAGAAGTAAATGAAGTTGTCAAGTGAGAGGAGGAGATGGAAGTCATGTATCATACAACTATGTATGGGCTTGAAAGGGATATACAGATGTAAAACATAATCCCCTCACAGATTTGCATCTCATTGGAGAAATAGATGACTAAACAGACAATTACAATATGGAGTGATAAGTGCTCAGTCAGAGGCAGAAGCATTGAGGATAATTTACCTCCTGTATGAGAAGGCCATGGTCCACAAAAATACTTCCTGTAGGATGCAGTACCTGAGCTGAATCTGCAAGGATGGCTTGGTCAGTGAAGAAGAAAGGTTAGATATCAGTTTACCTACGGAATAGATAATTTGTTAGTACAACCTGCCCCCAGAAAGGCAGCGACAATAACCCCTATATGGATGCCACTTAAGTAGCGTAATTTTTTTTTAAACTTTTGTTTATTTATTTAGTTTTTGGCTGTGCTGGGTCTTTGTTGCTTCATGGGCTTTATTCCAGTTGAGGCAAGCATGGAGTACTCTCTAGTTACAGTGTGTGGGCTTCTCATTGCAGTGGTTTCTCTTGGTGCTGAGCATGGGCTCTAGGGCGGGCGAGTTGCAGTCGTTGCAGTGTGTGGGCTCAGTAGTTGTGGCTCCCAGGCTGTAGAGCACAGGTTCAGTGGTTGTGGTGCATAGGCTTAGATGCCCTGTGGCATGTGGGGTCTTCCCAGATCAGGGATCAAACCTGTGTCTCCTGAATTGGCAGAGTCTTCACCACTGAGAGTCTACCACCAGGGAAGCCCGTGGGTAGAGTAGTTTATTTAGCACAGCTGAAATGTGGGTTTGTGGAAAGAAAGTATTGGGAGGTAAGGCCAGGGTAGGAGGTCGAAACACAGAAAACGTTGCAAGTTATAACTTTCATTTATATTTTAACCAGCATGTGCCTTGACAATGTAGAGGGCTCTCTGATGTAAATGTCTAGTTCGTGTACCCATGTATTACGATGAACTAGGGAGTAAGTCACAATTTCATGCTTAAATAACCAAAGAATGAGAAAGAATCTATTTTTCTTCCATATCATAAAGAACATTTTAGTTGCAATTCCTGGATTTTACCACTTAAAAACATTGTCATGGGAAGAGTTCAAAAATGTATCAAGAAAAAAAGATGCTAATTTTTTTTCATCAAATGAATATTGCCATACTGCTTGCTCTCCCAGATTTTAAATTACATTGTCATAACAAGCCACCCCTTCCTGATAACTGGAAATCTCTGAAAGTAGAAAGTTTTTTGTTAACACAAATGATTGTGTAAATAGTCTGACCACAGTTTGCTTGCTACAAAATACCTTGCAAGTTAAATTACACATTGTTAAAATAGTGATCTACATATGTCATTCCTTTAAAAATAGATTTCTCAAAACTATATTCTAACATTAGATTTGTTGAAACAAGTTTACTAAAAATGGTAAAGCTCACTTCCCAAACACTTGAAAAGGTAAATATATAGTTTTTAAATTATTTCTTTTCATCACATTATCTAATATTCTAAAATTATGGTGAGATAACATGCCTCCTGGGCTTCCGTGGTGGCTCAGATGGTAAACAATCTGCCCACAATGCAGGAGACCCCGGTGCAGTCCTTGGATTGGGAAGATCTCCTGGGTAAGGGAATGGCTATCCACTCTGGTATTCTTGCTTGGAAAATTCATGGACCAAGGAACCTGGTGAGCTACTGTCCATGGAGTCCCAAAGAGACATGACTGAGTGACTAACACACACACACAACAGGCCTCCAGTCATATAGGCAATGGCATTTGAACAAATATATTTTAACAGAAAAAAATTCTGGGTAAAGCAAAAGCAAAAGAATCATCTGTTTATTATATGAATTTGAGATTATAAATCTCCTTAACAAGTATAATTTATTAAATTTATTTTATTTATGTGAATTTATTACTCAAAGTGTTTTCTAACTTCTCATTTGAAATATAATAGAGAATTTCAATATGATTGACACAGACTTTATTCTGCCTGTCACATCTAGTTGTTTTTAATCTGTGCATGTGTTTTGCAGTGTTCCCACAGAGTTGTTAATGAGCCATCAATTATTTGTGCAAATTGGAAGCAGAAAATAAGAATTTCCCTGCCCAAGGTATTACTATGTGTGTTAGTCGCTCAGTCATGTCGGACTCTTTGTGACCCCATGGACTGTAGCAGACCAGGCTCCTCTGTCCATAGCATTCTCCAGGCAAGAATACTGGAGTGGGTTGCCATTTCCTTCTCCAGGAAATTTTCCTGACTCATGGATCACATCCAGGTTTCCTGCATTGCAGGCAAATTCTTTACCATCTGAGCCAAGGGAAGACAATGGAGATATTAGTACACGATTTAAAATTAAATATGAAAACATTTGAACTTCAACACAAGTATATTAACCCTAGTGCCCAGATATATGTGACTTTAAAAATATTATTCTGTGATTTAATGAAGATATATAGGTTGGGAGTTGGGGATTCCTTTATAGTGGGTGATTATGCTGCATTTGATGAGGGAAGAGAGCTGTATATTACATATACACCACTTGAGGCAAAAGACTGAAGGATTCTACATTTCTTATTTAAAATCCAATACAGTATTTTAGAAAGTAATGTAAATTTTAACAAAAAGTGAAATATTTGAAATGCACATAGTGATGAAGAATTTTGTAATAATGTGTCTCTCCAGTTGCTCAATAGTGAGTAAAACCAGAGCATAAATACCACTGAAGAGGGGTTTTCTTTCTTTCTAAAGCTTCTAATTTTGAAATTCACCCACTTTTTTTTCTCTGTGGGCTCCTAAAATATATTTTGTGCAAATTTTAATAGTAATATTTTATATAGGTTCCCAGTGTTGCTCCCTCTATTTAAATCTTGAACCCCTCCCATCTCCTTGCCAGAAATTGTTCACCAGTCAGTCAGAAGAAGATAAGTCAGTTAATCAGTTCAGTTGCTCAGTCGTGTCCAAATCTTTGTGATCCCATGAACCTCAGCACACCAGGCCTCCCTGTCTATCACCAACTCCCGGAGTCCACCCAAGCCCACGTCCATCGAGTTGGTGAAGCCATCCAACCATCTCATCCTCTGTCATCACAGCATCAGGCTCTTTTCAAATGAGTCAGCTCTTTGCATCAGATGGCCAAAGGATTGGAGTTTCAGCTTCAGCATCATTCCTTCCAATGAATACCCAGGACTGATCTTCTTTAGGATGGACTGGTTGGATCTCCTTGCAGTCCAAGGGACTCTCAACAGTCTTCTCCAACAGTTGCAGTTCAAAAGCATCAATTCTTCAGCGCTCAGCTTTATTCAAACTCCAACTATCACATCCATACATGACCACTGGAAAAATCATAGCCTTGACTAGATGGACCTTTGTTGGCAAAGTAATTTCTCCGCTTTTTAATATGCTGTCTAGGTTGGTCATAACTTTCCTTCCAAGGAGTAAGCATCTTTTAATTTCATGGCTGCAATCACCATCTGTAGTGATTTTGGAGCCCAGAAAAATAAAGTCAGCCACTCTTTCCACTGTTTCCCCATCTATTTGTCATGAAGTGATGGGACCAGATGCCATGATCTTCATTTTCTGAATGTTGAGCTTTAAGCCAAATTTTTTACTCTCCTCTTTCACTTTTATCAAGAGGCCCTTTAGTTCTTCTTCACTTTCTGCCATAAGGGTGTTGTCATCTGCATATCTGAGGTTATTGATATTTCTTCTGGTAATCTTGATATTATATTATCAACATAATACCTGATACTTCTTAAGTATTCATTCTATGTCAAAATCTTTTTTACCCTTTTTTAGTGATCATTACAACAGACCCTTGGACTGATGTTATTATTGCATGCATGCTAAGTCGCTTGAGTTGTGTCTGACTCTTTGAGACGCTATGGACTGTAGCCTGCCAGGCTCCTCTGTCCATAAGATTCTCCAAGCAAGAATACTGGAGAGGGTTGCCATGCCCTCCCCCAAGAGATCTTCCCAACCCAGGGATCCACCAGGATTTCTTATGTCTCCTGTATTGACAGTCAGGTTCTTTACCATTAGCACCACCTAGAAAGCCGAATATTATTATTAGCCTAGTTTAAAGATGAGAAACAACTAGGTTTACAAAACTACTAAGTGGCAGAATCAGGATATCTACATGGGCTATCTGGTTCTAGGATATATTTTTCATTTAACCTGTCTCTGTATTCCCTTTCTTTAGGCAGGAATCCTAGAGAGTAGTAACTGGTGAAGAAGAGATGATTTTAATAAAGAAAGAACTTTTATCTGTAAAGTTTTGAGTAGAGAGGGTCAGTGTTTAAAACTATTGAGTAGAAAAGTAAAAAAGAAAAGTGAGTTTTGAGAGATATTTTGATATTTTGTGGCATGATCTTCTAGGCATGCAAATAAAAGAGTAGTTTGATGTGACTTTAGTTGTATGACTTTTGTTCATCACAAAAATGTTCCCCGAATGAATCATGAAAACCATGGGTTAATAAGTGTTACATTCTCAAGGATCATTGCCATGTCTTCAGCACTGGAGGCTCCAAAATTTTCCCTGAGAACACTCTCCCTCTCAAATGGGAGATTTTTTAAGCCAATACAATTCTATCTCCCCAAAGAGAAAGAAAAAAAAAAAAAGAAAGAAAGATTTTCTAGAGCTCTTTTAGTCCTTTTCTACCCCCCACCCCCGCTTGGTTCACAATAAAATGTTTTAATTACTGTGAGCTTCAAGTAAAACTGCAGATTTCTGCCGTATATCCAGGCTTGGAGAGAGTTACAGTAACTACCCAGCTTGCTGGTAGAGAAAGCTGCAGAGTGCAGGCTCCAAATGCATCAGTTTCACACAATTAAAGAGTGGTCCCCACGAACCTGGCAGAAAAACAAATTAAAAATTAGGTTCTTCATGCTGGAAGAGAATTCCTCTCCTGGTAGAGAATCTGCTGATTAATGCCATCATTTGCCCCAATTATTTCACTTCTGTAGCAAACAGCATTTGAAGTATCAGCACTCTGATGAGAACTTATCACATACAAACTAGGTGGTGTGTGGGTATGTGTGTTCATACACACAATGTAAAAGAGTTGCTATTAACGTTACTCATAAAAAGGTGGTGTAGTACCCAGTATATAAATAATAATAAAATAGACCACAATCTTTATTATAAATTCTATATCACCACTGATTCTTGCAAAAAGTGTTTGTTAATTTTTTCTGAATTCTTGTATTTCTAGCAAATTACATTTGCCAATGATGAGAAAAGTCCCCCAAAGTATACTGGATGTTGGTTGATATTTTATTGACATAAATAAGTAGGACAACAGAGACCACAGAGAAATATATCTCAGAACTGCATTCTTTTGCAATGGCGTGTGTGACTTCTTTGCTAAATAAGATAGTGGCTTTCAAAACATAGAAAAATATTCTCAAAATAGCTGTAATAGTGACATTTTAATGGTCACGGATGCAAAAACTTTAATCTACATGAACAGGGTTTTTTGTCACTTTTTAATAAGCCTAGAAATCAGCCAAGCAGTAAGGAAAGCTTAGATTGTAATATTTGACCATTTATATGGGTAAAGACTCACAATATGGTCAATTTTTAAGCTGTTAGTGTAATGTTACTCAATGTAGAGTTGGGGAGAGATGAGCAGAAGCAAACTAATACACAACTTTTAAGTCTTATATGTATAACGAACATAAATAATCTCAAGGTCAGAAGAAATCACAAAATGTAGTAAAGTAATTAAGAACTTAATAATGATGAATTTGAATATTTATTAGCTTTGTTTTAATATAACTAAGTAGTAGTATATATAATTTAAGTTTTAAAAATGACTGATTTTTACTAACCTCTGTAAATTTAACTAAGGGTTCTCATGAGGCATCATGAGTTTGCTATCAATACTCAGGAAGCGAATTGTCATGGAAACTCTGGCGGGTGAGCCTGTCTGTCCACCAGTTGCAAGTAACTGGTATAAAATAAAGCCAAAAAATTCCTTGTTAGTTTTGACAAGGCTAAGTGAAGCAAATATCAGTTTGCTAGAAACTTATTTCAACTGTCTTAAATTTGAATGAGCCTAAGCCTCATTCTGACTTCTAGCAGCATCTCTGTTCACTAGAATACTAGAACACCCTCTTCTCTTTCTTTTTACATCTATTTATCTTCTGATTACTTCTTATTAATTGAATATGCTCAGTTCTAAATCAATGTCTTCCTCTTTACCCCACAATTACCATCTTATTTTGGTGATAATTGTATTCAAATGTATATCTTTCTATCCCCTTATCTTCTGAGTATAGCAACCTCTTCAATTTCAGTGAACATGTCTTTCAATTGCCAGGACATACTTCAAACTTTATCATCATCACTAACTACCACATATTCAAAATATAAATAGTGAACATCCCATACTTCAACCAGTAACTATTACCCTTCCATCTACTCATTCTAATTCCTTCATTGCTACAATGCTTCTATCTCATTTATATAGTTAATCCACAGCCAACACAGCATTCACTGTCTCTACTTTCAATTCATTCATTTTCTAGTTCATTAGTGCAAAGTTGGTTCAGCATTTTAAAATCAATCGAGATAAAATCTATGTAATAGAATGTTAAAAAAATTTCTTAAACATAATTTGCATTATAAATTTGACAAATTCTGTATACATTTATAATTTTGTAAACAAAGTTCTCAAAAATCTGGTATTAAAGACAATTTCTTCAGCCCAATAAAGGACATCTGCAATAAACTTATAGTTAACATAATACTTAATAGTTAAAAGCTGAATTTTTTCTCTGAGTATAGAAGCAATAAAAAGGTGTACACTGTAACAATGTTTATAAAAATTTTATTTTATGTTATGGTCAGTGCAATGCAAAACAAATAAAAACATAAAGATAGATAATTAAAGAGGGAGACTCTATTAACAAATTATATGATAGAGAAAATTATTTAAAATATCTAGAAATAAATTTCTTGAACAAGTTAGTTTAGTAATATTCAAAGTTGCAAGAAATAAGGTCAATATATAAACATATTTTACTTCTATATAATAGCAAGGGAAACTAGAAATTAAAATTTATAAAATAGTGTAATTACACTATTTGTAATAGTACAAAAAAAAACAACAACAACAAATACTCAGGAATTAATTTAAGAAAATGTATGTAGGGTCTATAAACTTTAAACTACAAAGCATTACTGAGAGAAATTAAAGATGATCTAAATAGATGATCATAGATAGATATTCAAGAAAAAATACTTAGTGGTGTTAAGATATTTATTCTCCTCAAATTTTTCTATATATCCAACACAATCCCAGAAAAATTTCATTTCACATACTTTTGGGGTTATTGACAAGCCAATTCTAAACTGTACATGGAAATATAAAAGATAGAAAATATTTTGGAAAAAAAATAAAAATTTAAAAACAAGTATTACTTGATTTCAAGACTTAGTATAAAGAGACATCATTAAGTCAGTTTATATTGGTATAAAGTGGACCAAGACTTTATTTTCTTGGGCTCTAAATCACTGCAGATGGTAACTACAGCCATAAAATTAAAAGATGCTTGCTTCTTGGAAGAAAAGCTATGAGAAATCTACAGTTTATTAAAAACAAGAAACGTTACTTTGCCAAAAAGTCCATTAGTCAAAGCTGTAGTTTTTCCAGTAGTCATGCATGGTTGTGAGAGTTGGACCATAAAGAAGAGTGAGAGCCAAAGAATTGACGCTTTTAAACTGTAATGCTGAAGAAGGCCCTTGAGAGTCCCTTGGACGGCAAGGAGACCCAAACAGTCAATTCTAAAGGAAATCAACCCTGAATATTCACTGGAAGAACTGATGCTGAAGTTGAAGCTCCAATATTTTGGCCACTTGATGTGAACAGCTGACACATTAGAAAGGCCTTGATGCTGAGAAAGATTGAAGTCAGGAGGAGAAGGGAACAACAGAGGATGAGATAGATGGATGGCATCACTGACTCAGTGGGCATGAGTTAGAGCAAACTCTTGAAGATGGTGAAGGACAAAGAAGCCTGGAATCCTGCAGTTTATGGGGTCACAAAGAATTGGACACAATTGAGCGACTGAACAACAACAACATTATTAAGTCTGTGTATATTGGCATACAGTAGACCCAAATAATTACGATTATCAGCAGTCATCTAGAGCCAGGCATCCTGGAATGTGAAGTCAAGTGGGCCTTAGAAAGCATCACTATGAACAAAGCTAGTGGAGGTATGGAATTCCAGTTGAACTATTTCAAATCCTGAAAGATGATGCTGTGAAAGTGCTGCATTCATATTCCAGCAAATTTGGAAAACTCAGCAGTGGCCACAGGACTGGAAAAGGTCGATTTTCATTCCAATCACAAAGAAAGGCAATGCCAAGGAATGCTGAAACTACCGAACAGTTGCACTCATCTTACATGCCAGTAAAGTAATGCTCAAAATTGTCTAAGCCAGGCTTCAGCAATATGTGAACTGTGAACTTCCTGATGTAAAAGCTGGTTTTAGAAAAGGCAGAGGAACCAGAGATCAAATTGCCAACATCTGCTGGATCATCAAAAAAGCAAGACAGTTCCAGAAAAAAATATTTCTGCTTTATTGACTATGCGAAAGCCTTTGACTGTGTGGATCACAATAAACTGTGGAAAATTCTGAAAGAGATGGGAATACCAGAACACCTGCCCTGCCTCTTGAAAAATCTGTATGCAGATCAGGAAACAACAGTTAGAACTGGACATGGAACCACAGACTGGTTTCAAATAGGAAAAGGAGTCCGTCAAGGCTGTATATTGTCACCCTGCTTATTTAACTTATATGGAGAGTACATCATGAGAAACGCTGGACTGGAAGAAACATAAGCTAGAATCAAGATTGCTGGAGAAATATCAATAACCTCAGATATGCAGATAACACCACCCGTATGGCAGAAAGTGAAGAGGAACTAAAAAGCCACTTGATGAAAGTGAAAGTGGAGAGTGAAAAAGTTGGCTTAAAGCTCAACATTCAGAAAATGAAGATCATGGCATCCGGTCCCATCACTTCATGGGAAATAGATGGGGAAACAGTGGAAACAGTGTCAGACTTTATTTTTTTTGGCTCCAAAATCACTGCAGATGGTGACTGCAGCCATGAAATTAAAAGACGCTTACTCCTTGGAAGAAAAGTAATGACCAACCTAGATAGTATATTCAAAAGCAGAGACATTATTTGCTGACTTAGGTCCGTCTAGTCAAGGCTATGATTTTTCCAGTGGTCATGTATGGATGTGAGAGTTGGACTGTGAAGAAGGCTAAGCATCGAAGAATTGATGCTTTTGAACTGTGGTGTTGGAGAAGACTCTTGAGAGTCCCTTGGACTGCAAGGAGATCCAACTAGTCTGTTCTGAAGGAGACCAGCCCTGGATTTCTTCGCAAGGAATGATGCTAAAGCTGAAACTCCAGTACCTTGGCCACCTCATGCAAAGAGTTGACTCATTGGAAAAGACTCTGATGCTGGGAGGGATTGGGGCAGGAGGAGAAGGGGACATCAGAGGATGAGATGGCTGGATGGCATCACGGACTCAATGGACTTGAGTCTGAGTGAACTCCAGGAGTTGGTGATGGACAGGGATGCCTGGCGTGCTGCGATTCATGGGGTCGCAAAGAGTTGGACACGACTGAGTGACTGAACTGAACTGATCTGAGTGAACAATAAGCCAGTGAAAATAATTCAATATCATTAATCATTAGTTCAGTTCAGTTCATTTCAGTCACTCAGTTGTGTCAAAATCTTTGCGACCACATGAATCGTAGCACACCAGGCTTCCCTGTCCATCACCATCTCCCGGAGTTCATTCAAACTCATGTTCATCGAGTCTGTGATGCCATCCAGCCATCTCATCCTCAGTCGTGCCCTTCTCTTGCTCCCAATCCCTCCCAGCATCAGGGTTATTTCCAATGAGTAAACACTTCGCATGAGGTGACCAAAGTACTGGAGTTCCAGCTTTAGCATCATTCCTTCCAAAGAACACCCAGGATTGATCTCCTTCAGAACAGACTAGTTGGATCTCCTTGCAGTCCAAGGGACTCTCAGGAGTCTTCTCCAAACCAGAGTCTGAAAGCATCAATTCTTCGGTGCTCTGCCTTCTTCACAGTCCAACTCTCACATCCATACATGAACACAGTAAAATCCATAGCCTTGACTAGACGGACCTTTGTTGGCAAAGTAATGTCTCTGATTTTGGATATACTATCTAGGTTGGTCATAACTTTTCTTCCAAGGAGTAAGCGTCTTCTAATTTCATGGCTGCAGTCACCATCTGCAGTGATTTTGGAGCCCCAAAATATAAAGTCTGACACTGTTTCCCCATCTATTTGCCATGAAGTGATAGGACCAGATGCCATGATCTTCATTTTCTGAATGTTGAGCTTTAAGCCAACTTTTTCACCCTCCTCTTCCACTTTCATCAAGCGGCTTTTTAGTTCCTCTTCACTTTCTGCCATAAGGGTGGTGTCATCTGCATATCTGAGGTTATTGATATTTCTCCTGGAAATCTTGATTCCAGCTTGTGTTTCTTCCAGCCCAGCGTTTCTCATGATGTACTCCACACTTAAGTTAAATAAGCAGGGGAAAATATACAGCCTTGATGTACTCCTTTTCCTATTTGAAACCAGTCTGTTGTTCCATGTCCAGCTGTAACTGTTTCTTCCTGACCTGCATTTTTCAAGAGGCAGATTAGGTGTTCTGGTATTCCCATCTCTTTCAGAATTTTCCAGTTTATTGTGATCCAGACAGTCAAAGGCTTTGGCATAGTCAATAAAGCAGAAATAGATGTTTTTCTGGAACTCTCTTGCTTTTTTTATGATCCAGCAGATGTTGGCAATTTGATCTCTGGTTTCTCTGCCTTTTCTAAAACCAGCTTGAACATCAGGAAGTTCACGGTTCACATATTGCTGAAGCCTGGCTTGGAGAATTTTGAGCATTACTTTACTAGCATGTGAGATGAGTGCAATTGTGTGGTAGTCTGAGCATTCTTTGGCATTGCCTTTCTTTGTGATTGGAATGAAAATCGACCTTTTCCAGTCCTGTGGCCACTGCTGAGTTTTCCAAATTTGCTGGCATATTGAGTGCAACACTTTTACAGCATCATCTTTCAGGATTTGAAACAGCTCAACTGGAATTCCATCACCTCCACTAGCTTTGTTCATAGTGATGCTTTCTAAGGCCCACTTGACTTCACATTCCAGAATTTCTGGCTCTACGTGAGTGATCACACCATCATGATTATCTTGGTCGTGAAGATCTTTTTTGTACCATTCTGTGTATTCTTGCCATCTCTTCTTAATATCTTCTGCTTCTGTTAGGTCCGTACCATTTCTGTCCTTTATCGAGCCCATCTTTGCATGAAATGTTTCTTGGTATCTCTAATTTTCTTGAAGAGATCTCTAGTCTTTCCCATTTTGTTGTTTTCCTCTATTTTTTTGCATTGATCGCTGAAAAAGGCTTTCTTATCTCTTCTTGCTATTCTCTGGAACTCTGTATTCAGATGCTTATATCTTTCCTTTTCTCCTTTGCTTTTCACCTCTCTTCTTTTCACAGCTATTTGTAAGGCCTCCCCAGACAGCCATTTTGCTTTTTGGAACTAACAACCCAGAAAGATGTCCTTTTCATTATAGGGTACTGGAATGCAAAAGTAGGAAGTCAAGAAACACCTGGAGTAACAGGCAAATTTGGCTTTGGAATGCGGAATGAAGCAGGGCAAAGACTAATAGAGTTTTGCCAAGAAAATGCACTGGTCATAGCAAACACCCTCTTCCAACAACACAAGAGAAGACAACACTTGGACATCACCGAAGACTACAGATGGCCAACACCGAAATCAGATTGATTATATTCTTTGCAGCCAAAGATGGAGAAGCTCTATGTAGTCAACAAAAACAAGACGAGGAGCTGACTGTGCTCAGATCATGAACTCCTTATTACCAAATTCAGACTCAATTTGAAGAAAGTACGGAAAACCGCTAGACCATTCAGGTATGACCTTAATCAAATCCCTTATGATTATACAGTGGAAGTGAGAAATAGATTTAAGGGCCTAGATCTGATAGATAGAGTGCCTGATGAACTATGGAATGAGGTTCATGACATTGTACAGGAGACAGGGATCAAGACCATCCTCATGGAAAAGAAATGCAAATAAAAATGTTTAATAATGATCAAATATTATTATTTAAATAAATGTGAATACTGTACCCTAGAATACTTTATTAAAAAGCTTCACATGCTTAACTGATTATGTTCTTAGAAAACAGTCAGGAAAATTTGAATTATAAAAGCTATTACAAGTATGTACTATAAGTATGTACTTAATAAATCCCTACAGGAAATTATTAATCACCCACATGCATACACTCCTGTCTAGGTATATCATCTTAGAAACAAATGTATGAAATTTAGAGAAATGCACACTTTTTAGTATTTATTAAGCACTCTTTATCTTGAAGATTTGTTTTAAAATAGACCACGCCTGTATCACTTAATGAGTCACCAGAATGTGAATAATTTTTTTCTTACTCAGTCCTTGAAAAATATTTAACATTCAGATTTAAACAGACATTCTCATTGTCCAGTTGAAGAAGAAAGTTAAATATAGTAACACAGGAAGGAAATAAAATAAGAAAGCAATCAATAGTTAATTTTAGTTGATATTTTGGAAATCATATACATTCACACATATGCACACATATACAAGCATGTTCATGCACTTTCATAAACTCAAAATATATTTTAGATGAAATGTCATCCAGTGCCTTAAAAGTATTCATGGTTTAGGATATAAGTTTGAATATCATATGAAAATATTTTAATAACTGCATTATATTCCATCATAGGGAGTCAACTTAATGCAGTTGTCTTATTGTAGCACATTTTTTCTATTATAATTAATTTTATTGTAAGTCTGTTTTTGCACAAACATTTGCTAAAATTTTTTATGCAGCATTTATAAAAATATGACTCCTGCCATACCTTTCAAATATATTTCTGCTCCACTATATAAGGAAGTATGACTGCAAAATATACTTATTCTTTCTAATTTCTAACTTCTTTTTCAAATTTTAAGGGGAAGTAGGGAAAATTCATTCTTGCCCATAATTCTCATTATTCTCATATTAATTTCATTTTTCTCTTATGTCCAAACTACAAGCAGTTTCTCTTTTTCTATTTCATCAAGTCTTGTTTAATTACACAATCCTCCTAGATCAAAATGATCTAAAACAGTGATTCTCAGACTATGCTGCACTTTAAAATCCCCTGGGAAATTATCAAATATTCAAATCCTAGGTCCCAACCACAAAGATTCTAACTTAATTGGTCTTGGGTGAGCCCCAGGCATTGGTAGTTTTTAAAGTCCACCAGGGAATTTTAATTCTAATATGCAATCTGGATAGGAAACCACTGCTGCAGATGGTTCCCTAGACTGAGAATGGAGCTCTATTTATTTCTTCCAGCTGGGTCCACTATACTCAGGTTATATTTAATCTTATCTCTAACTTTTATAGTTTCCCCAAAGTACCTCAGCCTCTTAGCTTTGAGCTTTATCATCAGTTTCATTCCTTGTTGACTAACAAATTTTCCTTCTTTATCTTTTGAAGTCACAAATTTGATAACGACACAATTTTCTTTGGGTCCAAAGAGGGCAATTTTCTGCTTTCAATATGTAGTATCACTACTGAAACTCAGTTTTACAAATGTTTGAACCCCCATGGCAAGTGTATTTAAACTAGGCTACCTTCCAAGAGACTCTATGGGTACTATCAGTTTCAGGAAATTGCATTTTCAGATCTTTTGCTTCTATATGGACTTTCTCCCAAGATGTTTGTTCTCACTTCCCATCTTCCCATTAACAACAGCCCTCTCCGCTTGACAAACGAGAAAAGCCCAATCTCTCCAAAATCCTACAATCTTTCATTTCCCTGGGGGTAAAATTCCAGCCCTCCTAACTATTGGAATGGATGCGGCCTTCTTTAACGAATAATCAGTTCAGTTCAGTCCAGTCACTCAGGCATGTCCAACTCTTTGTGGCCCCATGGACTGCAGCATGCCAGGCTTCCCTGTCTATCACCAATTCCCGGAGTTTACTCAAACTCATGTCCATCGAGTTGTTGATGCCATCCAACCATCACATCCTCTGTTGTCCCCTTCTCCTCCTGTCTTCAATCTTTCCCAGCATCAGAGTCTTTTCCAAAGAGTCAATTATTTGCATCAGGTGGCCAAAGTATTGGAGTTTCAGCTTCAGCATCAGTCCTTCCAAAGAATATTCAGGACTGATTTCCTTTAGGATGGATTGGTTGGATCTCCTTACAGTCCAAGGGACTTTCAAGAGTCTTCCCAACACCACAGTTCAAAAGCATCAATTCTTCAATGCTCAGCTTTCTTTATGGTCCAGCTCTCACATCTGAACATGACTACTGGAAAAACCAGAGCTTTGTCAGCAAAGTAATGTCTCTGCTTCTTAGTATTCTGTCTAGGCTGGTCATAGCTTTTCTTCCAAAGAGCAAGCGTCTTTTAATTTCATGGCTGCAATCACTATCTGCAGTGGTTTTGGAGCCCCCCCAAGATAAAGTCTCATAGTTTCCATTGTTCCCCCAACTATTTGCCATGAAATGATGGGACCAGATGCCATGATCTTCATTTTCTGAATGTTGAGTTTTAAGCCAATTTTTCACTCTCCTCTTTCACTTTCATCAAGAGGTTCTTTAGTTCTTCTTCACTTCTGCCATAATGGTGGTGTCATCTGCATATATGAGGTTACTGATATTTCTCAATTTTAATTCCAGTTTGTGCTTCCTCCAGCCTGGCATTTCACATGATGTACTCTGCATAGAAGTTAAATAAGCAAGGTGACAATAAACAACCTTGATGTACTCCTTTCCTGATTTGGAACCAGTCTGTTGTTCCATGTCCAATTCTAGCCATTGATTCTTGACCTGCATACAGATTTCTCAGAAGGCAGGTAAGTTGGTCTGGTATTCCCATTTTTTTAAAGAATTTTCCACAGTTTGTTGTGATCCACTCAGCCAAAGGCTTTGGCATTGCCTGTAAAGCAGAAGTAGATGTTTTTCTGGAACTCTCTTGCTTTTTGATGATCCAACATATTTTGGCCATTCCATCTCTAGTTCCTCTTCCTTTTCTAAATCGAGCTTGAACATCTGGAAGTTCACGGTTCATATACTGTTGAAGCCTGTCTTGGAGAATTTTGATTATTGCTTTGCTAGTGTGTGAGATAAATGCAATTGTGCAGGAGTCTGAACATTCTTTGGCATTGCCTTTCTTTGGGATTGGAATGAAAGCTGACTTTTTCAAGTCCTATGGCCACTGCTGTTTGCAATTTGTAATGAATAAAAGAGGCACATTATTTTTAAATATTCTTAAGGGGGCACAGAAACTGCCCACCCCCCCCCCCCCCAAAGAAAGAAAACATTCAGAAAACACACAAACAGCAAAACATTGGAAAACTATGCCTCTTAGCCCCATTTCAGAGTGCACTAGTAGATGGTACATAATCATAATTTTGACTAGAAAGCAGAAAACAAGGATGGAGTACTTTTCCCCTGGTTGATTATGAGTAATTGTGAACTCAGCATAAACCCCCAATTATATGTACACTGGGGGCTTCCTTGGTAGCTCAGCTGGTAAAGAATCTCCCTTCAGTGCTGGAGACATGGGTTTGATCCCTGGATTGGGAACATCCCCTGGAGAATGGATGGCTACTCACCCCAGTATTCTGGCTTGAATAATTCCATGGACTGTATAGTCCATGGGTTTGCAAAGAGTGGGACGTGACTGAGTGACTTTTACTTTCATATATACACTGAGAGTCCATGTGCTAAATCTCAAGATAGGACAAGTCTCATAGTGAGATTTTACAGCAATGTTTCTCTGACTCCTCTGATGGGTTTCTTCAAAATATATCCGAAGAATGTTGTAATTATGACTTCAATGTCTCTTGTCCCACTCACAGCATGATACTATACTTCCTCTGTTCTTGATAGTTATAGGCATATAGTGGTGTTCTAGTGGTTCCAGATCCTGACTATTGACAGCTCTGTGTGTGTGTATGCTAAGTTGCTTCAGTCGTGTCTGATTCTTGGCAACCCTATGGACTGTAGCCCACCAGGATCCTCTGTCCATGGAATTTTCCCAGCAAGAAAACTGTGGTGGGTTGGTATGCCGTCCTCCATGGGATCTTTCTGACCCAGGGGTCAAACCCACATCTCTCATGTCTCCTGCATTGGCAAGCAGGTTCTTTACCACCAGTGCCATCTGGCAAGTCCATTGCAAGCTCTAAGAGCATTCTGGCTGCTCTTGTGAACCAGATCAGAGTCTGGAAGGAGCCTGAACTCACCAAACTTCTCTCTCTCCGAAGGAAATATTTCCCAGTTTTAAGAAATTGCCTTTTCACTGAGGCTTTCACTAGGCAGCATTGCAGACTTATTCAATGCAGTGAACACATGCACAGTTGCTCCTGTCTTGAATAGCAGATGGCACACCCTGTCTTTTAATAGTCAGTCTCCGCAAATTCTATAATCTCCATTCTTCACATGGCACTATTATGTCTTTTTTCTGACTTTCCAGAGTTTCTCCAGGAGCCATTTTAGTTTGTGATGTGTCAACATTTATCCTTTCACATTGAGTAATTGCTGTGGCCGTCCTGTTGAAATTCACTCTTAGTTATAGGCTAATGACTGTCATCTGTTCTGCTAGATAGCTACCCATAAAAAAAGACTACAGGACTAAAAGAGAGGGACACATCTAAGATTCTTTAGTTGATGGACCAATACAGTTTAATCCAGAGAACTAAAGCTATAAAGAAAGCCACAGGCAGGCCCAGCCTTACGGTCTTTGTAGAGTTCATGCTTGGCCAAATGCCAACACCATCTTCGTCGGATTGTACTTTGTATTTCTAAAATATCATGTCTTCACTTCCCTATCTCTGGGGAAAGAAGCAGCTTTGTTATTTGGCAAACACTTCTGGTATTGAACTATTTTCAGAATTGCTGAATTAACCTCCTGTTCTCTCTCATCCTTCAGGTTTCTGAATCTCAGAAACCAGCTAGGACTGGGTGAAAGCGGGGGTAGGGATTTTCTCTGTTCTGAACAAAAAGGAATGCAGCCAATTTCCTCAAATGAAATGGCCTGATCCTTAGTGGAGCTTTGTCAGCCAATGACCCCCTGACCACAGTGTCCCCTGGGGAGGCAAACTTGCCAACCTCACTGTCTCTCTGTCTTCCCTCTGCAGATAAGTTTGCTGATCTTGCTCTAGATAAGCTCAGGAGTGTTGCATCAAAGATGCAACATATTATATAAGACTAGAATAATATTGCTTTGCTTCCAGTTGCAGTGAAAAGTGGTGCTGTTGACAGTGCATGTCTGCCTGCTCAAGAAACTACCAAAAACAGAAATGCAATCCCCATGCAACACTTCCACCACACTGTGATTTATCATGCGATCACAGTTTGCAATATCTTTTTTGCTATTGTTTGCAAATTTGAGCAGAAAGGGGTAATTTGTGACTTTTAGTATGTATTTGATTACTGATGACATTTATCAGGCCTTCAAAGTCATTGGTATCTATGAGTATTATTTGTCTTTTTATTACTAATATTTAGGGAATTTTCAAACTGATTTCTTTGCCTTTTAAAATGATTTAGAGAGCCCAGAAATATATTCACACACTTATGATCAATTAATCTATGATAAAGGAGGAAAGAATATACAATGGAGAACTGACAGTCTCTTCAATAAGTGGTGCTGAGAAAACTGGGCTGGCAACTACATGTAAAAGAATGAAATTAGAACCCTAACTCCACATACAAAAATAAACTCAAATTGATTATAAGACTGCATAGTATAAAATTTCAAAAGAAAAACATAGGAAGAACACCCTTTGATATAAATCATAACAGTGTTATTTGACCCATCTTCTAAAGTAAAATAAATAAAAATAAAAATAAATGCATGGGAACTAATTAACTTAGAATCTTCTGTACGGTAAAGGAAGCCATAGAAAAAAACAAAATCTACTAAGTGGGAGAAAGCATTTGCAAATGACACGACTGAGAAATGATTAATATCTAATGTTTATTAACAGTTCATACAACTCAATATCAAAAAGCAATCTAATTAAAAATGGGTGTGCATGCACGTTCAGTCACTTCAGTCATGTCCAACTCTCAAGAACCGATGGACTATAGCCCACCAGGCTCCTTGGCCCATGGGATTCTCCAGGCAAGAATACTAGAGTGGGTTGCCATGCCCTCCTCCAGAGAATCTTTCCCACCCAGGGACTGAACCCGTGTGTGGATTCTTTACCTCTGAGCCATCAGGGAAGCCCTAAATATGGGCAGAAGACCTAATAGACATTTTTCCCAAAAAGATGGCGAACAGGCACATGAAAAGAATCTCAGCATTGTTATTTGTCAGACAAACACAAATCAAAACTATAATAATGCATCACCAATCAGAATGCCTATCATCAAAAAGAACACAAATAACAAATATTGTTGAGGATATGGAGAAAAAGGGAACTTTTTTATATTATTGCTGTGTATGTAAATTGGTGCAGCCACTATGGAAAACAGTATGGAAGTTTGTCAATAAATTGAAAATGGAACTACCATATGACCCAGCAATTCTACTCCTGGGTATATATCCAAAAGAAACAAAAACACTAATTTAACAAGGTACATGCACCGCAATATTCATAGCAGCATTACTTACAGCTACCAGGATATGGAAGTAGCCTAAGTGGCCATCAACAGATGAGTGGGTAGAGATGTGGCATATTTATACAACGGAATTCTACTTGGCTGTAAAAAAGAATGAAATTATGCCACTTGCAGCAACATGGATGGACTTGGAGGATATCATGCTAATGAAATATGTAAAACAGAGACAAATACTGTACGATATTTGTGGAATACGTGGAACCTAAAAAGTACAACAAATGAATGAGTATAATAAAAAAAAGAGAAACAGAATCACATATATAGTGAACAAACTAGTGGTTACCAGTGGAGATAGAAAGGGGCAAGAGAAATACATGTGTAGGATAGTGAGAGGTACAAGCTCTCAAGTATAAAATAAGCTATAAAGATTCAATATAGAGGAGCATCCGTTCAGTTCAGTTCAGTTGCTCAGTCGTGTCCGACTCTTTGTGACGCCATGAATCACAGCACACCAGGCCTCCCTGTCAATCACCAACTCCTGGAGTTCACTCAAACTCATGTCCATCTAGTCGGTGATGCCATCCAGCTATCTCATCCTCTGTCATCCCCTTTTCCTCCTGCCCCTAATCCCTCCCAGCATCAGAGTCTTTTCCAATGAGTCAACTCTTCGCATCAAGTGGCCAAAATATTGGAGTTTCAGCTTTAGCATCAGCCCTTCCAAAGAACACCCAGGATTGATCTCCTTTAGGATGGACTGGTTTGATCTCCTTGCAGTCCAAGGAACTCTCAAGAGTCTTCTCCAACACCACAATTCAAAAGCATCAATTCTTAAGCACTCAGCCTTCTTCACAGTCCAACTCTCACATCCATGCATGACCGTTGGAAAAACCATAGCCTTGACTAGACAGACCTTTGTTGGCAAAGTAATGTCTCTGCTTTTGAATATGCTATCTAGATTGGTCATAACTTTCCTTCCAAAGAGTAAGCATCTTTTAATTTCATGGCTGCAATCACCATCTGTGCCGGAGTCCAGCTCCAGCAGCCAGGGATTCAACCTGAAAAGGTGGATGGTGTCAGCGAATGAGGCAGCCTCTCCCAATTTTCTTTTGGACTGCCTGTTTATTTCAAGTTTAAGATTCTCTTTTATACTTTTACAAAAGTATTAGGCCAGAGGTTTGACATTTTCAGTTCCCCCTCTCCCAGATTTATTATCTCCATAAATCATCGTTGCTCTTCAGAGTTCCTGCTTCAGTGATTCTCTCGGAATCAGCCTTATCATCTATTATCTACCTCTTCTAATGTGTCCTATAGTTAACTTGTGATTACATTGTACCTCATGCTACATTCCTCAGTTTACTACTTATCTTCCTAAATCCTGTTTGCCCCTAACATCCTGAGCTCACTATCTCTTAAAAAGGCTTCTGGCTATAGTGTCTCTAAAAATTTCTAACTTCTATAAGCTATAGTAAAATATGCTAACTTTACAACATTCCTTAAATCTTTAACTTCTAACTGTTCTAATTATTTCTAAGCCCTAAATTCAGTAAACTCCTTTGCCATAAACATTTTCCTCACAAAAAGGCTTCAGATATCAATCCCTCCAATGGCCTCAAGCTACGGCCTATGTGCTCATCCTGGAACACCCTTTTGTAAAAGTCCTGGAACAAATGTCAATGATTAACTTTGTGAATTATTTTCTGAGCAATGCTGCAGAAAGCTCTGTGCCTTCTCATGCTCCTCTCAAGAACAATAAGCACCTTAATATTCCATTTCAGTCAACTCAGCCGAGGAGAGGAAAAGACAAGTCAGAATTACAAGGCTTAACTCTCTCATCCCGGGATCTGTGCCTGCGGAATGAGGAGATGAGGCTGGGGACCATGCCTCCATTTTGTCAATAATGCGTCACTTGGCTTCTAACACATCTGCACTGATTTTGGAGCCCCGCAAAAATAAAGTCTGACCCTGTTTCCCTATCTATTTTTCATGTGATGGGACCCAGTGCCATGAGCTTTGTTTTCTGAATGTTGAGCTTTAAACCAACTTTTTCACTCTCCTCTTTCACTTTCATCAAGAGGCTTTTTAGTTCCTCTTCACTTTCTGCCATAAGGGTGGTGTCATCTGCAAATCTGAGGTTATTGATATTTCTCCTGGCGATCTTGATTCCAGCTTGTGCTTCTTTCAGCCCAGCGTTCCTCATGATGTACTCTGCATGTAAGTTAAATAAGCAGGATGACAATATACAGCCTTGACATACTCCTTTTCCTATTTGGAACCAGTCGGTTGTTCCATGTCCAGTTCTAACTGTTGCTTCCTGACTTGCATACAGATTTCTCAGGAGGCGGGTCAGGTGGTCTGGTATTCCCATCTCTCTCAGAATTTTTCACAATTTCTTGTGATCCACACAGTCAAAGTCTTTGGCATAGTCAATAAAGCAGAAATAGATGGTTTTCTGGAACTCTTTTGCTTTTTTCATGATCCAGCAGATGTTGGCAATTTGATCTCTGGTTCCTCTGAAAGATGATGCTGTGAAAGTGCTGCACTCAATATGCCAGCAAATTTGGAAAACTCAGAAGTGGCCACAGGACCGGAAAAGGTCAATTTTCATTCCAATCCCAAAGAAATAGAGGAGTATAGTCAATATTTTATAATAACTACAAATGAAGTGAAATATTTAAAAACTGTGA
The DNA here is from genome assembly GCF_023091745.1 of Budorcas taxicolor. Lineage (NCBI taxonomy): Eukaryota > Metazoa > Chordata > Mammalia > Artiodactyla > Bovidae > Budorcas > Budorcas taxicolor. Next base: position 187,484,884 of record NC_068910.1, read on the forward strand.
ATCATTATATTGAAAAACAAATAAAGTAAAAGTATTCCTTTGGCTAATTCCTTCTTTGAAAGTGAAAGTGTTAATCACTCAGTCATGTCCAACTCTTCGTGACCACATGGGCTGTAGTCTGCTAGGTTCCTCTGTCCATGGAATTCTCCAGGCAAGAATCCTGGAGTGGGTTGCCATTCCTTTCTCCAAGGGATCTTCCCAACCCAGGGATCAAACCCAGATTTCAGGCATTGCAAGTGGATTCTTTACTGTGTGATCCACCAGAAATTTCTTCTTTTATCCACTAATATTTGGATCTAGCTCTTGAATTATATAGCAGTTCTAATTTTAAAACTGTCTTGTTTACTAATTTGTTACTAATTAAAATGTTTTTCTATAATTCCTAGCCTTAGAGCCTTATTTTGTTTTATTTCTCAAAGCACTTACTGTTGAAGCTTAATAAAATTATTTTTAATCATTTTGGATAAGAGAAATATAGACAATGAAGTCTGAATTTTTCCCTAGACACTGTTTCCAGGAGACATTCAATATGTCTTAATGCATAGGCTTTTATGAGAGTTTTTGAGCTCCTTTCTGATTTGATTTTGATGTTAACTTTTCCTGAGTTAACCATGGCTTTATATTTGTTTATTTAATATCCAGATAGTACAATTTTTATGCTATGATACTCTTCTAGTTTTATTAAACAATAATTTAAAAATCTTACAGTAAAAACAATAAATAAAATTTAAAATTTTAATTTATTTAATTAAAAAACAAAAAAGAACTAACTATAAAGAAACAAACAGAAACAAAGTTTATATGTATCTGGCAAGCTAATTTGTTCAAAAAGAAAAAAAAGGAAAATACATAAATACATAAAATGCCAAAAATTAAGGGGCAAGTAATCACAGATACCTGAGAAATGACATGAATTAAAATTTGCTCAACTCCATGCAGGTAAAATTGAAAAAAAAAAAAAAGGTTCATTGGATAATGTTTTATAAAAAAATAGAATTCACTTAAAATTGAGCCAAATTATAAAGAAGATAGAAACTTATAGAAGTATAGAATGTTATCAAAATAATATTCTTCTTAGAAACACTGAATCTAGATAATCTAACAAAGAAATTCTACCAAATCCAAAGTTTTTAATAATAGATGAGTATAACACCACTTTAATATGCCCAGGTTCAATGCATGAGGCAGGGTGCTCAGGGCTGGTGCACTAGGATGACCCTGAGGGATGCGATGGGGAGGGATGTGGGCGGGGGGTTCAGGATGGGGAACACGTGTATACCCATGGCTGATTCATGTGAACACATGGCAAAAACCACCACAATATTTTAAAGTAATTAGCCTCCAATTAAAATTTAAAAAATAAATTAAAACGTCCAGAATATATTCTAAAAAATGAAGAGAAAGTCTCAATTACTTTTTTATAAAAAGTTCACAAAACCAGAAAAATATACAGAGCTCAATCTCAAACAATATTAAAAAATCCTTTAAAATGTTGGCAAAACAAAATACTAAAAAAATACTGGATACATTCCGACCAAATTAAGAATAAAATTAAAGGATGTCTACCACTGTTTAAGACAGCTTCTAAAAGTGCTATTCACAGTAATTAAAAAATACTTTAAAGATATAAAGAGCAAATGGCTTAATAAAATGGATTTTGGAGTATATACTTATGTGGTTCAGTTCAATTCAGTTCAGTTCATTTCAGTCACTCAGTCGTGTCTGACTCTTTGCGACCCCATGAATCGCAGCACACCAGGCCTCCCTGTCCATCACCATCTCCCAGAGTTCACTCAGATTCACGTCCATTGAGTCAGTGATGCCATCCAGCCATCTCATTCTCGGTCGTCCCCTTCTCCTCCTGCCCCCAATCCCTCCCAGCATCAGAGTCTTTTCCAATAAGTCAACTCTTCACATGAGGTGGCCAAAGTACTGGAGCCTCATCTTCAGCATCATTCCTTCCAAAGAAATCCCAGGGTTGATCTCCTTCAGAAAGGACTGGTTGGATCTCGGTTAGAAAATCCAAAATAATTCATTGGGGAAGGTGCTAATGTTGTTATTCAAACAATGTTTGATAGATAAATAAGATTCACTGGATCCAAAATGACAATACTTATAATTTTATGGTTTAGTGAAGGTAAAAGATACAATACAACAAGAACAATGAAGTAAGGATATTCATAGTAGCCCAGGGAGACCTCAAAGCCAGGCACAGGCTCCCATTATCCTGCCTCTGGCATGGCCACAGATCAGCAACTACTGGTTTGTGCACAAAACATCTCAAAATTAATCCCACACAGCAAACAGACTTTACAAATCAACTAATTTTTAAATCTAACTGGTAAAACAAGGAAAGGTTCATAAATCAAGCTAGATTTATAAAGAATCATACATTTGAATAATTACAATTGTTGTGATAGTAATTATCAGTTAAAATAATCATATATAAAATACTTCAAAGTCTATGACATTCTCAAGTCACATCAAATTTATTTCTACATTCACTTCACATTCTAAGCAAAAACTCAATAAGTGGAACAATTTGTCTTAATTGCTGTCTCCCTTTCTTTCCAGTATTCTTTTTATATTTGTCATCTCTCCTTCAGGATGAGAACATTTTAAAAACATTTATTAGCTCTAGGTTTGAACACCTTGCTTTAGATAATGACAATATTGCATTGATAAAAAATATTAATTCCTCATCAGGAGTGTTGGTAATAATTTCTTACTTGCATATGAGTTAAATTCAATAGATAAGGGTTCTGCATCCCTCTCTGGGAAGTGGAAAAAGACCTTCCCAATTTTCATTTTTATATACAAGTGGGCATAAGATCAATAATCATAGCCATACACATTTTTGTTGTTATTCATTGGGCATACTCATTCTTTCAGGGATCAGAGCTCTATATTGAGTAAAAGATGCTTATATATCAAGTGAAAGATGTTAATGTATAATCCTCTACTGGAAGGAAATGTTCTGTTTTGATCTAAGGAACAGAAAAGGCAGGAGCTGAGGTTTTCACTTTTAGTAAAAAGATAATCTATTTATTCATTCTGATTCTCCTTCTGAGAAACAGAACAGCTGCCTTCATCATATTCATTGCATTTCCACCTTCCCAGCCTCAGAGGTGACTGACAATTTTTTCAGACATTTGGATCCATCTGTTTACTTTCCAGTTAGCATAAAGAGGAAGAAAATGCGTATAGTTTTTAGCACTCTGTTGATTCCAAGCTGGTAGTTTTTGTCTGTTGCTTGCTTTTTGGACTAGTATTTGTTTTTTGTGCGACTGCAACAAGTTCCATGTCATCCAGTCAGGTGAGTTTCTTCCTCATAATTGTCACCTTATTTTACTTTCCCTCAGTTAAGGACTTAATTTCTTTAAAAAAAAAATATTTATTTATTTTTATTGGAATATATTGCTTTACAATGTTGTGTTAGTTTCAACTATACAACGAAGTTTATCAGCTATATGCATACATATATCCTCTCCCTCTTGGACGTCTTTCCCACCCCATCCCCCATACCAACCATCTAGGTCATTGCAGAGCACAGAGCTGAGCTCCCTGTGCAGGTTCCCTCTAGCTATCTATTTTACCCATGATAGTCATTTGCAATGATATGGATGGACCTAGAGTCTGTCATATAGAGCAAAGTCAGAAACAGAAAAACAAATATTGTTTATTGACACATGTATGTAGAATCTAGACAAGAGAACAGAGGAAATTAGGTCCATGGAAGGAATAGATGTGCAGACATAGAGAACAGATGTGAGGACACAGAGAGGGGAAGGTGGGATGAATTGGGAAACTGAGTTTGACATAAATACACTACCAAGGGCTTACTTTCTGAATCAGTTGACCAGTCAGTCAGCAATATTCATTCACTTAATAATATTTATTATATAGTAGGTACTCAGCTGGGTCCTACTGATAAAGAGTAAATTTAAAAATGAGACAATCTTTGCTCTGTGAACCTTTGAAGAAGTCAAATTATGGACTGAGGTTGAAAATAGGTGCTCTTTCCTTTGGATAGCAGGGCAGGCAGCAAAGCCTCTCTAAATAGTTAGTACTTAGGGTAAACTTTTTTAAAAAAAGAAAAATGATTTGCCAATTAAAATGTGGAGAGGACAAAGAAGAAGAAGATCGTTCCAGGAATAGAGAAGAGTATGTTCAAAGGACCTGAGATAAAGAAAAAAAAAAAAAAAAAAGAATCGTCAAGAAACTCAAAGGAGATAGCAATAGCTAGAGCTAGTTAACTGTGTGAGAATGACCACTTAAATTACTTTTAAATTTTTAAGATGATTAACTCTTTAGGAACAGTATTTTTACTTTAAATGGAGAATGGAAAATGATTTGGAAGAGGCAAGAGTAGAAGAGGAGAGTCCAGGTACGAGGATGATTGTGGCAGGATGGACTCCCATCTAGAGCTTGTTTAGATGTTAACACTGATGACATCACACGCCAGGAGGGTATTAAAATCAGGCGGGGTGAACAGCTGGTTTCTCTCCTGTGGGCAGATACTCCAAAAATAGCAGGAGAAAGAACTGAGCCCTGCCCAGATTAAAGATAGAGACCATGTATTTCCAATTCTCAAAGTCAAGATCTTCCCAACTACACATGTGCAGAAAAGCTTCTTGAAGATCAAAAAAAGGGGGCATCACCTTATAGTAAGTGATGCCAACCTTCTCATAGGTCTCTTTGCTAGAATCCAACTTTACTAAGAGATGTGCATGCACACAGGGGGGGACCCTGAGGTACACCAAATATACACTCATAACTAGGCAAAGCAAGATGACTGGCCAAAGGAAAGTCAAAAGAAATACCCCTAAAAGTGATACAAACTACCATAATGGTATTACTCTCTCTCTGAGTCCATCTGTTTGTTGATCCCAATGTATCCTTTCTCCTAATAAAACTTCAGTTGTTTCACTACTATCCATCTCCATGTGGAAATTCTTATCTGCACAGCTGATGGGCCAGGGCTTTGCCACTGGCCACTGGCCCCTGATAAGCTAGTGGCTAAGAGTCAGCAATCTCACTGCCACAGCACGACCTCAGTCTCTGTCCGGGAACGCCTGCTTCAGGTTGCTGCAGATTGAGGCCGCCTGGGATCAAAAAGATTTATTATGCACAAAATGAGGCTTTCCCAGAGAACTGTGTGGATCCCAAGCAGGTCTGAAAATGGCTTGAGAAAAAAATGAAAAGAAACTGACCTGTCAGTTTTATGGTACGTAAGTGATAGAGCCAGGGCAAGGGTTCCTGTGTGTTGTCTTCATAGTGCTAAAGGAGCAGGGGGAGAAAGACAAGAAGGAACTCAGTCTGCCTTCTTTATCTATAGTAACAAATATGAAATTTATGGACTTATGGGGAATAGCTAGCTAGCAAAGTCACTTCAGTCATATCCAATTCTTTGTGACCCTATGGACTGTAGCCCACCAGACTCCTATGTCCATGGGTTTCTCCAGGCAAGAATACTGGAGTGGGTTGCCATGCCCTCCTCCAGCAGATCTTCCCAACTCAAGGATCAAGCCCACATCTCTTACTCACCTGCTTTGGCTGGCAGGTTCTTTACCACTAGCATCACCTGGGGAGCCCTTATTAAGGCACATCAAGTATCAATATGACCCTTTATGGGCTTTCTTAAAAATAGCTTGAGCCCATTTGAACTGGTTTGTGAAACATTTTAAAGATTAAGTGCAAAATGGCCTACTAGTAGTCCCCGAAGATTCCCAATCCCTAATCCCCAAGCCTGTAATTATGTTAAATTAAATGGCAAAGGGGAACTTTGCAGAGGTAATTAAGTTTAAGTCTGAGTTAAAGAGATTAGCTAGAGTTAGTCAGGTGGTTCAAAACTAATAATGCAAATCCTTTAACGTGGAAAATGTTTCCTGTCTGGCATTAGAAAGAGACATGATGTTAGAAAGTGGCTAATTGTGATACAACATTGCTAGTTTAGCAACTGGAGGAAGGATGTCACAAGCCAAGGAATGTAAGAAACTTTTAAAAGATGAAGGGCAAGTGATTTTTTTCCTCTGAGCCTCCCCTAAAGGAACATAGGCCTGCCAACAGCATGGCTTCAGCCCAGTGACCCCATGTCAGACTACTCAACCATACAGCTATAACACAACTTATGTGTATTGTTTTAAGCCACTAAATTTGTGATAATTTGTTGCAGCATCAATAGAAAACTAATATACTAAAAAAGAGGAAGATTAAAATGAATCATACTTTACTATTTTCTCTTTACTAGTGAGTTTTAAAAGCAAAAATTGCATGTCTAAATATTTTTGTATATTTAGTAGACATGGAAAAATTGTTTATAAACAACCACAGGTTTTGTGAATTATGTTTAATGGTTTCTTCTCTAAAGTTTTAAAAAATGTTGGAATATGTAAATAGACTTTCAAGAATGCTTATTCTTGCTTTTGCAAATTGAGCCTCATTAAAGCTTTTAACAATAAAATGCACATGAATATTTATTTTCTCAGCAGTGCTTATAAGGAGAGTGTCTCTTGACTTCTACAAACTAAATTTCAAGTCTAAGAATCATTAACACAAAGTTAAAATCCCTTAAATTGCTACTGAAACCTACTTTGAAGCATCTATTTGTCCTTGTGTCTAAACTCCAGGTAAGTGTTTCTCATATGGTGAGGACATTTTTCATATCATAAACTTTCTTTATAAGTCTAAAACAAAAAATTAAATAAAATTTTATGTTCTGACTTGATGAAGAGCACAGAAATTAAAAAAAGTTTGAATCAGTCTTCCCAAAGAAAGTCTTTTCTTTCTTCTTTACTCACAGGTTACTGATTCTTCTTCTTCTTTTTTTTTTTTTTTTTTTTTTTTTTTACCATTTTTATGGTTTGTTCTCCACTCTCCTCTCTCCTTGGTCAAATAATATTTAGTTATGTTTTGATTATGATTACTTTGTTACACATATAACTGAATATATATCCAACACATTCATTGAGTGTCTATTACACACAGTTCCCTGGTGGCTCAGAGGTTAAAGTGTCTGCCTGCAATGTGGGAGACCTGGGTTTGATCCCTGGGCCGGGAAGATCCCCTGGAGAAAGAAATGGCAACCCACTCCAGTATTCTTGCCTGGAGAATCCCATGGACAGAGGAGCCTGGTGGGCTACAGTCCACGGGGTTGCAAAGAGTCAGACACGACTTCACTTTCACTTTCATTTTCAGGACAAATAGATGCTTTAAGAAAAAGGCACAAAATTCCTTCCATCATGAAACCTGCATCTTAATGACTAGAGAACAAGCCAATACTTAAATGAAACATCTACTTAAAATAAGATGAAAGCTGTGGAGAAAAATAAGGTAGGAGGAGGGGAATGCTGGTGAGAAGAGTGCTTTTGGAATTCTGAATATGATGTTCAGGGGAGTCCTCAATGAGATGACATCTGAGCAAAGAGGTAAAAGAGATGAGAGAAAAATCTGTGCACAAGGCTGAGATGTGACTGTTCCTGGAGATCTGCAGGAATATCAAAGAGCCAGGGTGTCTCAAGCAGAAAGAGAGGGGGAAAAAGCTTGGGAGCCAGTGCTGCCTGATCGTCAAAGTCACATGACTGAAGCTTCAGAACTCTCACTTTAGGGAGGTTTCCAGGATTCTAAAGAATCCTATAAAATCTTTTCAGTATTATTAATATATGCGCTATGAGATTTATGCAATTCTCCAGCTTAGTTGTTTATTTTTGGTTGCACTGTACCTTCATTGCTGCCTGCAGGCTTTCTCTAGTTGGGGTAAAGAAGAGCTACACTCTAGTTGTGTGCAGGCTTCTCATTGCAGTGGCTTCTCTTGTTGCAGAGCATGGGCTCTAGGCATGCAGCCTCAGTAGTTGTCCTGCATGGGCTTAGTTGCCACTGCTACTGCTACTGCTAATTCGTTTCAGTCGTGTCCGACTCTGTGCGACCCCATAGACGGCAGCCCACCAGGTTCTCCCGTCCCTGGGATTCTCCAGGCAAGAACACTGGAGTGGGTTGCCATTTCCTTCTCCATAAGGTATATGAAATATGAACTATTCCAGGACAAGGGATTGAACCTGTGTCCCCTGCATTGGCAGGTAGATTCTTAATCTTTGGACCACTTTGGAAGTCCCAGCTTTTTAAAATTAGCAAGTTGTGATTATGATCTCATTCTGCAGATGTATATTTCCTTTAGTATCTAAATTTGTATTTGTAATTGATTATACAGATACTTAAAGAAAATATTCAGTTCATTCATAATCTGGGGACCCCTGCCTAGGAGGTGAGAGCCAAGAAAGGGCAAAGGTTAGGATAGATAGAGGGCAGAGATGAAGAGGAAGGTAAGTATTTACTTTTAAATACTCTGCTTAGTGCATCACATGTTGATTAGTGAGTTCTGTGCTCATCCAGTCAGGAGAAAATGATAAAATGATGATGGTAAACATGGTGCCACATGAAACGGGACAGATGTGGCTTTCAACCACAATTTGGAATTAGAAAGTATAATCTCTTATTCACAGAATCTTATAAATCCTTTAAAGAATTGATAGGAATACCAAGAGAACCAATTTAACCAACCTGGCAGTCACTGAGGAGAATACAATGAAAACAATAAATGGTGCTGATTGTAACTCAGAGAATCAGCAAACCTAAATCTTAAAGCAAAAGTTGAATTGAAAAATGTGTTTGATGGTCTCTGTACGTGTTTCTTTTCTTAAAGACAGCAAGCAAGCTGTTTTATTATACAGAAAGAAGCCAGATCCCAAATTTGACCAGACAGTCAGTAAAAAATAATTTGAGAGTTGATTTTCATGACTATGTGTACACAAATCAAATGTTCTGCATTCACCCTAACAGTGGCTGGAATGCAAAAACAACACATGACTTTGGGGACTTGGCCAGCTTATCTTCTGCGATTTTCAGACATGTGCTTTTTACTTATTTATTAATTTTTAATTTTTTATTTTTGGCTTTAAATCCTATTTACTTCACTTGATTAGACAAGGGTCTGTAAAGGAATAGAAAATATAAACACTACCAAATGATACCGAGTGGGACCATTCTGAGATTTTCAGTGTTATCAAATATAGGAAAGAATACTGTCAGCAACTCAATACAAGCTCTGCCAAGATTAAAATCTCTTCTTATATCAGAGAAAATAGTATAACATAAATAATTTTCTAGATATTAAATTAAGTAAGGAAATGAATCTCTTTATAGACACACACACATATGAGTTTCCCAGGTGGCCCTAGAGGTAAAGAACTTGCCTGTCGATACAGTAGATGTAGGAGATGCGGGTTCAATCCCTGGGTCGGAAGATCTCCTGGAGAAGGTTATAGCTACCCACTCCATTATTCTTGCATGGAGAATACAATGCACAGAGAAGCCTGTTGGGCTATGGTCCATGGGGTCACAAAGAGTCAGACACGATTGAAATGACTTAGAATGAGTGCATGCATACACACAAATATGCAATATATATCTATTGAGTGACTTATCTTTACCAATTATCAAATATAATGTAAAAATAGGCTCTTAGATTTATTAAACTTTATAAAACATGAGTATAAACCTAGAATCTGACTTCCTATAAATATATATTTTAAAAAGAAAAAAAAGGTATGTTTAATTGAGACAAATATGAAGGAGGTCTCTTCTATATATTCTGAGATAATTTAAATAGAAAAATGATTTCTTTTATTATTTTTGGTCTATAGATAATCTACACTTTATTGTGTTAAATTTGACAATTCATATTTCTACAAAGAAATTATGCTTTTCATTTTTTTAAATATATATTTGACTGTGTTGGGTCACAGTTGTGGCACATAGGAACTTTGCTGTGTCATACGGGATCTTTCCTTGTGGAACACAATTTCTCTAGTTGTGGCACTTGGGCTCAATGGTTGCAGCATGCTGGCTTAGTTTCTCTTTGACATGTGGAATCTTGGTTCCACAAACAGGGATCAAACCAATGTGCTTTGCATTGCAAGGTGGATGCTTAACCACTAGGCTACCAGGAAAGTCCTGCATTTCATTTAAAGATGTAAATATAGCCCCATATATATATGTATATATACATATATATATATATATATAGTGGAATAAGAGTTATTTTTCTTTGAGGAAAATGGGATTAAATTATCCTCGAAGAGTTCAAGTCTTCCCTCAGATCTTTAACTATACATTCTATAGTATAAACATGGTAAGAATTCAGCTTCTCTGGTGGCTCAGTGGTAAAGAAAATGCCTGCCAATACAGGAGACAGAGCTTCGATCCCTGGGTTGGGAACATCCCCTGGAGAAGTAAATGGCAACCCACTCCAGTATTCTTGCCTGGGAAATCCCATGGACAGAGGAGACTGGTGACCTACAGTCCAATTGGTTGCAAAAGAGTCTTACGTGATTTAATGACAAAAGAATGACAACACATGACAAATAATGCCAAAGAAAGATATGATAAAATATTAAATCTATACTCTTAACAACAGAATCTAAATGTGCATTAACTTTACTTTGACAGTTATTGAAATGCATTCATGTGGGCACGCTCTTTTAAGTGAAAGTTGCTCAGTCATGGCCAACTCTTTGTGACTCCATGGCCTATACAGTCCATGGAATTCTCCAGGCCAGAATGCTCCAGGCCAGAAGATTTCCTTTCTCCAGGGGATCTTCCCAACCTAGGAATCAAACCCAGGTCTCCCGCATTGCGGGGAGATTCTTTACCAGCTGAGCCGCAAGGAAAGCCCAAGAATACTGAAGTGGGTAGCCTTCTCCAGCAGATCTTCCTGACCCAAGAATCGAACCGGGGTTTCCTTCATTGCAGGCAGATTCTTTACCAACTGAGCTATCAGGGAAGCCCACATGCTCTTTTAAAGTGGTCACAAAAGAACTTTTCTATTTAACAAGTGGAAATTGCATTGCAGTTTTGGTACTTTGTATATTTTAAGAAGAAGAAAGAATTTCAAGTAGTATATTGATTTTAAAATAGCAACTTTGCAATGGGACAATGCAGCATGTCAATAGGAAGGAAAAATCTCTGAAAAATTCATTCATATTTAGAGTTTCAATGGAAAATAACTGTAACACTCTTTGAGTCTATATTCTCAACACAGATTTCCCGCTTTCTATTGCAGAAGTGTTCTTTGGTGGCTGCTCTCTGCTGATTAAAAAAAAAAAGAAGAAGAAACAATTTGCTCAGTTGTTTCTGGCTCTTTGGGATCCCATGAACTGTAGCCCACCAGGCTCCTCTGTCCATGCAAGTTCCTGGGGCAAGAATATTGGTGAGTCACCATTTCCTTCTCCCGGGGATCTTCACACAGCAATTGGGTGTCCTAGCATTTCAGGCAGTTTCTTTATCATCTGAGTCCCCAAGAAAGCCTAGGAGTCAATTCTGGCGGGGAGTTTGGGGAGGGATCCAAATCTGCTCAAATATAAAACTATCTGACCAACTTTTCAAAGAAACCAGGAAAACAACACCTTCTGATATGGATTTTGTTCTCAGTTAAATTTGTTCTGATTTGATGGATAAAACAAATTGTATAGATATGAATGTAATGCTTATGTTATAAATTATGATGTTAATTTCAGAATGTATCTTTGGAACAAGTCTACTAAAAGGGAAATTTGGTACTGAACACTTGAATTAACAAAATGAAAACAAAACAGTGAAGAGTTGAATATATTTTGAGCATTGAAATATAAAGTCACATTTATATATTATATATATATATATATTATAATATTTCACACAATACATCTACCAATAATAAACATCTTTATTCTGCCCTGGTATGGGGGGCCATGCATACTAGATTTTGCTGAACAACTGTGTGAAAAGCAAAGTCATCAACCACTTTGTCCATGGGTGCATGATTTATTAATTTGAAATTTAGAATTTGTTTCAAATTAGATGAGAGATACTAATAAATATTGTAAATTTTAATCATCTGGCATGCTATTTAATGTGCTTCAGTATTCCAGCTTGTGACCTCTCAGAATTGGAAGGATTGGCTATAAGTCAGAAAAAATAATAAGAAATAAGGACCTTCTGCCTCTATTATTATAGTCCTTTGCAATTGATACCCATTTCAAGCAATGTTTACCAGAAATTTAAACTGGATTACATATTATTTATGTCCATAACTAAGAAAAAATTGTAATTACAATTATACTTTTGATTTGAGAATTTCACTGTTTTGTTGGTTTAGTCACTAATATAAACTGCTTTGTTTCTTGTAGTTTGTTTTTAAAAAAAAGTGTGGTTGGTTAATTTCTAGGTGCAAATAAGAAATGAGATTCTACTTCTCAAATTATATTTCAGTTTGAATTAAAGCCTTCATGTTTATTGGAATAAACATATTGGAATAAAAATATTGGAATAAACATGAAATAAAATAAGTCTGAGCCTCCTGGCCACAGGCCAGTTTTCTTTGTTGTGCTTTAAACCATCAGTATGGGAAATAAGCTATGCAAATAGCTTAAACTCAGGAGGTAGGGAGTGTTTCACTGAAGTACAGCTGAACTTGATTCCTATTCTATAGAATAACTTTGAAAGTTATTTGGACAGCATTTATTAATATATTTTGTCCTAAGCAAAAAGTCAATGATACGAGACACTATGTATGGCAAACAGCAAAATCAAAGAAAAAAGAATATGAATAAAAGTGTCTTGGTTTCTTCTTCTGGTAGAAGTAGCATTTTCTAGTGGTTAAAGTGCAGGCTGTTAATTCAGGCTATTTTATTGGTTTAATTAATTAATTTATTTTATTTGGAGGCTAATTGCTTTACCATATTGTGGTGGTTTTTGCCATACATTGACATGAATCAGCCATGGGTGTACATGTGTTCCCCCTCATGTCTCAAACCCCTCTTCCACCTCCCTCCCCATCCCATCCCTCTGGGCTGTCCCAGTGCACTGGCTTTGAAACCCTATCCTAATACATACCCCCACCCCCAGCTGTAGGATTTGCTGGTTACCTCACTTCATTTCACCTTAGTTTTCTCAATTGTGGAGCAGGGACAATTGTAGACCTACCTCATTGATATGATGTGAGAACTCAAAAGAATTTACAAAAAATTTTAAAAAGATCTGTACTACTTAAAAAATGCATTGCTGACCAGTGTTGATCTGCAAACTGTGTGTGTGTGTATGTGTTCTTGCATGTGTGTGCTCAGTTGTGTCCAACTCTTTGCAACCCCATGGATTATAACCCACCAGGCTCCTCTATCCATGAAATTTTCCAGGCAAGAATAGGTTGTCATTTCCTTCCCCAGGAGGGTTACCATTTCCTTCTTCAGGAGATTTTCCACATCCAGGAATTGAACCTGTATCTCTTGTGTTTCCTGCTTTGGCAGACAGGTTCCTTACCAGCTGAGCCTTGAGCAAGTACAAAATTTTAGAGTAAGCATTAGAAATTTTACAGAATAATTCTGACTATTGACTGTAGTAACAGCAAAATTAGATTGTATTCTTTTTAAATTTTTCATTTTCTCAAAATTTATGTTTTCTAAAGAATTAGTCTATGATTATTCCACTTTAACAACACTAACAAAAACAAAAAAAGCCCTTCTCCTAAAATATTTTGAGAGGCGCTGTCCTAAAATTCTTAGAAAATTCCTTTCCATATGGTAAGTGCTCAATGATAGTATTAACAAAATAAAGAAAAAAAAAAGTATGTTATTGATACTAAAACAGGTAAACCAGTAAACAGATCACAAGCCATAGTAGAAACTATCATCATACCATCACCCCCAACATGCATACTTTGATTGCCCATGACATTCTACACAGATCAATCACTTTTTATTCAACTATTCTTCTCAGCTCTCAAATAATTACTAATCTTTCATCACATTCTTATGAATCCTGATATTAGCTGGCTCTTAAAATGTAACAGTTTTTCCCCATGAGTTTTTATCAAGTTAATATTTTGGAGATTACAGATTATAGACTTTAATTATGGAAACTTTAATTTCCATTATGGCGTTTATTACATTTTTCTTAGTATGACTTATCTGTTATAAAAATAACATATGCTTATAAAATCAAAGTGATACAGAAGTTCGTAAAGATGTAAATAACAGCACCCTTACAACTCAATCCCATACTTGTCACCACAGTGCCCTGTTATTGAGTTCAGTTCAGTCGTTCAGTCATTTCCAACTTTTTTCCACCCTTGCTAGCAGTTTGGAATGAATTCTTCTAGTCATTTAGCTAGTATTTAGAAGCCGCCAGTAGCTGTGTTTGGTTTTAACTTGATAAGGAAATCCTATTATATCAATTTAGTGTAGTTTTTATCAAGTAGAACAATGTATGTATCAGCAACTTAAGTAATTAAATAAAAGGAATGTTCCTGGAAGAGTTTCTGGTAAAGAGTTAGTAATCAATGTTGTCATGATAGAGTCCATTCCTAGTAGGTTGTTAAGAAGTCTAGGGGTCCCCAAGGAGATAGGGGTCTGGAATTGTCAAGGAGGAAAAAAGTTCAGTTCAGTTCAGTTCACTCACTCAGTCGTGTCCGACTCTTTGCGACCCCATGAATCGCAGCATGCCAGGCCTCCCTGTCCATCACCATCTCCCAGAGTTCACTCAGACTCATGTCCATTGAGTCCATGATGCCATCCAGCCATCTCATCCTCTGTTGTCCCCTTCTTCTCCTGCCCCCAATCTCTCCCAGCATCAGAGTCTTTTCCAATGAGTCAGCTCTTTGCATGAGGTGGCCAAAGTACCAGAGCTTCAGCTTTAGCACCGTTCCTTCAAAAGAAATCCCAGGGCTGATCTCCTTCAGAATGGAATGGTTGGATCTCCTTGCAGTCCAAGGGACTCTCAAGAATCTTCTCCAACACCACAGTTTAAACGCATCAATTCTTCGGCGCTCAGCCTTCTTCATAGTCCAACTCTCACATCCATACATGACCAGAGGAAAAACCATAGCCTTGACTAGACGGACCTTAGTTGGCAAAGTAATGTCCCTGCTTTTGAATATACCATCTAGGTTGGTCATAACTTTTCTTCCAAGGAGTAAGCGTCTTTTAATTTCATGGCTGCAGTCACCATCTGCAGTGAAGAAAGGACAAATATATATATATATATATATATTTTCCCTCTACATTCCTTAGGATTATATAACAACAATGTATCCTGCTTGAGGACAGTTTCTCCTTCCTGAAAATCTTCTGGCTAATCCTGTTATCTTAAAATGTAAATTATGGGGAGTGGGTCCAGTAAGATCTTTACAACCTCCAGAGATTCTTTTGATTCATTGTAATAACTAATTAAAAGGTGAAGTGAAGCCTCTCAGTCGTGTCCCACTCTTTGCGACCCCATGGACTGTAGCCTACCAGGTTCTTCCGCCCATGGAATTTTCCAGGCAAGAATACTGGAGTGGGTTTCCATATAACTCCATTGCTAACACTAGCAAGAGGGTATTCTTTCTGCCCCCTTCTGATATCTATATCAGAAGCTTTCTCTATCTCTTTTATACTTTAATAAAAACTTTATTACACAAAAGCTCTGAGCAATCAAGACTTGTCTCTGGCCCGAGATTGAATTCTTCTCCTCCAGAGGCCAAGAATCCCAGCATCTTTCATAGTTCAGCAACAACCTTTCAGTCATTTATGTTATACATATGATGGTTATTACTATCATTATGTTTGTTTTTATTGTAGCTCTTTCACTATCAAAACACATGAACATGCTAGCATTTTTCCTATTCTACCAAGTGTCATATTCATGTATCAGACATCGACCCTGGAAATTATCCATCTTATTTAAATGTATATCAATATAATTGATAATCCAGTTAGCTTTGCAGTCTTTTAAATTTCATTCATTTGTTTAAAAAATATTTTTATTGGAGTATGGTTGACTTGCAATGTTGTGTTAGTTCCAAGTATACAGCAAAGTGATTCAGTTATGCATATAAATATATCTATTCATTTTCAAATTCTTTTTTTTAATATATATTCTTAATGGTCATTTTTGTTACCTTATTTTTCTTCTGTGTCTAGCCCTTTCTATGGATCATGTTATTAGTCTATCTTTAAAATTTTTTCTCCTTTGTTGGTTTGTCCTCTCTTTACTCCCTTCTCTTTCTTTCTAATCTTTCTGTTTTTCCTTTCTTTCTAATCTTCCAAGGAGATCCAAGCAGTTAATCCTAAAGAAAATCAGTCCTGAATATTCACTGGAAGGACTGATGCTGAAGCTGAAACTCCAATACTTTGGCCACCTGATGCGAAGAACTGACTCAAAGACGCTGATGCTGGGCAAGATTGAAGATGGGAGAAGGGGACGACAGAGGATGAGGTTGGATGGCATCACTGATTCAATGGACATGAGTTTGAGAAAGCTCTGGGGGTTGGTGATGGACAGGGAGGCCTATTGTACTGCAGTCCTTGGGGTCGCAGAGTCAGGCATGACTCAGCGACTGAACTGAATTCCTGTATCCTGAGTAAGGTGTGAGGGAGTCATGCTTTGAATATATTTTTACTGATGCATTTAAGGAAATTTTCAAGATAAGGGTTTCTGTAATGCATGAACCAGTTTCACCACAGTGATTGATCTTAACATGATTTTTAAAAAGAGACATAGCGTGCCTGCTGGAGATATGCAATAGAAGTATACACCACTGCTTAGCCGATATTCTTGCCAAAACAGCCTATGCATCATGAAGCGCCTAAATTTAACTACCAGTTTATAGGAAATACAAGGAACAGATGAATATATATTAAGTGATGCTTCATGAAATAAAATCCATAATCAGGAATGTCTATGGAGTCAGTCACCTGATTACTTCAGAAACTGTTATAGATATTAATTTATAAGCAATATAGCAATCAAATACAAGCTGTAGGGATTTTTTTTTTCATTTCATCTTGATTTAAACAAACCAAATACCAAAAGTGTGTGAGACATTTGATGAAATATGAACAGTGACTCAATATGTAGTTACATTAGGTATGATAATGGTTTCATGACCAGATTTAAAATATTATCTCTTAAAGATACATATTAATAAAAACTTATGGATACAAATGACAAAGGTCTGGGATTTGCCGTGGATTTGGAGGAGACAAGGGCAGTGGTGACAACTGAGTAATTGCAGGTGGAATATACCGAATATAAATGATCACATTTTGATGATTGTTGAAGCTAGGTGATGTGTACCAAGAAATCCACTGCATTATTGGTCATTTTTGGTAGAAATTTTAGAATAAAAATTTAATAAATCATTACAGAAAAGCTGGATTATTTGGAGGATAAGACAGGTTCACCATATAAAACTAAAAATGAATATCACTTTATGCTTATGTATAAAAATCTCACACAATAAGGACTTAAATGCCAAAAGTAAAATTATCAATACAAATAAGATGAAGGGGAAAGTTTTTATTACATAGATAGGGAGCATTCTAAAAAAAAAAGATGGGCTTAGATAGTATATCTAGTTAAAAGATTTCAGTTTAACTAAGAACATTGAACAAATTAAAAGATAAATGACTGTGTGGTAATATTTGTAATGTATCAAACTGACAAGAATATAAAAGAATGTAAAAATAATTCTTTCAAGTCAATAAAGAAGATGTAAGAAAATTCATGATAAAATTTGTTATACTAGACAGAATTTTAATAGTTTTGAAGAGAATGTAAAAAATACTAATCCAGGATTGAAGAGAGTGTGTGTTTAAAAATCTGCTGATAAAAAGCATGTTTCTCAATATATTTGCTTGTGTTGGGCTTTTTAGAGGATGGGCAGGATTTGAACCAAAACAGTTTGTAATTTTAGGCACCAAGAAAAACTGACAAGCTTACTGAAGTGAAATTAATATATGTTTGTGTGAGAAAGGAGTTAGTGATATGACTGGGCTTGATTTATAAAATCATTTATAGCCCTGAGCAGAATATAAGATTGTGGTAGAGAATAGATCTGGGGGATGAGGGGAAGAGTCAAGGGCATAATCTTTACTTGGTAATATATCTAGTGAACAAGAGCAGATCAATCCATTAAAAATGGCAAGCAAGCTGATAAAGCATGTCAGTCTGGTTCTGGTCCATGTCCCAAGTGCAAGTAAAGTTTCAGCAAGCAAAGATGATTACCTTGACAGTGAACTGACCCTAGATAACCTCTGGCACCACTTATTCTGTACTGTAGAGGTATGCAGGCTTTTAAGGCCAAATATTTGAGGAACTGTGAGCATATTATGTGAGTTAAGTATTACATTTTACTTTTTGGAAGAAAACCATAACTACAAAAATTATTGGGCCAGTATGTTGAATTTTCTTTCTTTCTTTCTTTTTATTTTTTCTTTTAGACTTTAGAAGCATTCTTCTGTATCTGTTATAATTTTTTAACTCTTACATACTCTACATGTATTTGTAGGCATTCAGTTGAAAAACTTCATTTTTATACAAGAGGAAGCAGATTTCCAGATAGACAGAAAAATTTCTACAGGGTCATAAATCTAGCCAGTAGGAGATCATGATGTAAGTGCTTGGCTAAGTCCAAATGAACAGGCCATAACACAAAGGCCTCCCATGATCATGACATACTTTATATTCTCTTTTTGCTATAGTTTCACAGGCTCCTTAGAGAAGCTGAAATTATAAAAGTCTTCTTAAAATTGAGCATATTGCAAAGTTGTAGCCTACTCTGAAATAGAGTAGCTGTCAGTGTATATTTTAGATCAGCTATAACTCAATTTGCTCATAACTATTTTTCAGAAGCACAATTGTACAGGGTATCAAGTACACACAATGCTCAAACCCAGAAAGCTTCTAAAACAGTAGCCAAGTTTGATATATAAGTAAAAAACACCTCCTAAAATGTGCATGTTAAGTGTCAGTTCAATTCAGTGGCTCAGTCGTTTCCAACTCTTTGCGACCCCATGAATCGCAGCATGCCAGGCCTCCCTGTCCATCACCAACTCCCAGAGTTCACTCAGACTCACGTCCATCGAGTCCGTGATGCCATCCAGCCATCTCATCCTCTGTCGTCCCCTTCTCCTCCTGCCCCCAATCCTCCCAGCATCAAAGTCTTTTCCAATGAGTCAACACTTTGCATGAGGTGGCTAAAGTACTGGAGCTTCAGCTTTAGCATCATTCCTTCCAAAGAAATCCCAGGGCTGATCTCCTTCAGAACGGACTGGTTGGATCTCCTTGCAGTCCAAAGGACTCTCAAGAGTCTTCTCTAACACCACAGTTCAATAGCATCAATTCTTCAGCACTCAGCCTTCTTCACAGTCCAACTCTCACATCCATACATGACTACTGGAGAAACCATAGCCGTGGCTAGATGGACCTTAGTCGGCAAAGTAATTAATGACTCTGCTTTTGAATATGCTATCTAGGTTGGTCATAACTTTTCTTCCAAGGAGTGTCTTTTAATTTCATGGCTGCAGTCACAATCTGCAGTGATTTTGGAGCCCAAAACAAAGTCTGACATTATTTCCACTGTTTCCCGATCTATTTCCCATGAAGTGATGAGACCGGATGCCATGATCTTCACTTTCTGAATGTTGAGCATTAAGCCAACTTTTTCATTCCCCTGTTTCACTTTCATCAAGAGGCTTTTCAGTTCCTCTTCACTTTCTGCCATAAGGGTGATGTCATATGCAAATCTGAGGTTATTGATATTTCTCCTAGCAATCTTTATTCCAGCTTGTGTTACTTCCAGTCCAGCGTTTCTCATGATGTACTCTGCATATAAGTTAAATAAACAGGGTGACAATATACAGCCTTGACGTGCTCCTTTTCCTATTTGGAACCAGTCTGTTTTTCCATGTCCAGTTCTAACTGTTGCTTCCTGACCTGCATACAGGTATCTCCAGAGGCAGGTCAGGTGGTCTGGTATTCCCATCTCTTTCAGAATTTTCCACAGTTTATTGTGATCCACACAATCAAAGGCTTTGGCATAGTCAATAAAGCAGAAGTAGATGTTTTTCTGGAACTCTCTTGCTTTTTTGATGATCCAGCGGATGTTGGCAATTTGATCTCTGGTTCCTCTGCCTTTTCTAAAACCAGCTTGAACATCTGGAAGTTCACGGTTCACGTATTGCTGAAGCCTGGCTTGGAGAATTTTGAGCATTACTTTACTAGCATGTGAGATGAGTACAATTGTGCAGTAGTTTGAGCATTCTTTGGCATTGCCTTTCTTTGGGATTGGAATGAAAACTGACCTTTTCCAGTCCTGTGGCCACTGCTGGATTTTCCAAATGTGCTGGCATATTGAGCGCAGCACTTTCACAGCATCATCTTTCAGGATTTTAAACAGCTCTACTGGAATTCCATCACCTCCACTAGCTCTCTTCCTATGATGCTTTCTAAGGCCCTGTTGATTTCACATTCCAGGATGTCTGACTCTAGGTGAGTGATCACACCATCGTGATTATCTGGGTCATGAAGATCTTTTTTGTACAATATTCTTGCCACCTCTTCTTAATATCTTCTGCTTCTGTTAGATCCATTCCATTTCTGTCCTTTATCGAGCCCATCTTTGCATGAAATGTTCCCTTGGTATCTCTAATTTTCTTGAAGAGATCTCTAGTCTTTCCCATTCTGTTCTTTTCATCTATTTCTTTGCATTGATCGCTGAAGAAGGCTTTCTTATCTCTTCTTGCTATTCTTTGGAACTCTGCATTCCGATGCTTATATCTTTCCTTTTCTCCTTGGGTTTTCACCTCTCTTCTTTTCACAGCTATTTGTAAAGCCTCTGCAGACAGCCATTTTGCTTTTTTGCATTTCTTTTCCATGGGGATGGTCTTGGTCCCTGTCTCCTGTACAATGTCATGAACCTCATTCCATAGTTCATCAGGCACTCTATCTATCATATCTAGGCCCTTAAATCTATTTCTCACTTCCACTGTATAATCATAAGGGATTTGATTTAGGTCATACCTGAATGGTCTAGCGGTTTCCCCTACTTTCTTCAATTTGAATCTGAATTTGGCAATAAGGAGTTCATGATCTGAGCCATAGTCAGCTCCTGGTCTTGTTTTTGTTGACTGCATAGAGCTTTCTCCATCTTTGGCTGCAAAGAATATAATCAATCTGATTTTGGTGTTGACCATCTGGTGATGTCCATGTGTAGAGTCTTCTCTTGTGTTGTTGGAAGAAGGTGTTTGCTATGACCAGTGCATTTTCTTGGCAAAACTCTATTAGTCTTTGCCCTGCTTCATTCTGCATTCCAAGGCCAAATCTGCCTGTTACTCCAGGTGTTTCTTGACTTCCTACTTTTGCATTCCAGTCCCGTATAATGAAAAGGACATCTTTTTTGGGTGTTAGTTCTAAAAGGTCTTGTAGGTCTTCATAGAACCTTTCAACTTCACCTTCTTCAGCATTACTGGTTGGGGCATAGACTTGGATTATCGTGATATTGAATGTTTTGCCTTGGAGATGAACAGATATCATTCTGTCGTTTTTGAGATTGCATCCAACTACTGCATTTCAGACTCTTTTGTTGACCATGATGGCTACTCCATTTCTTCTGAGGGATTCCTGCCCACAGTATTAGATATAATAGTCATCTGAGTTAAATTCACCCATTTCAGTCCATTTTAGTTCGCTGATTCCTAGAATGTTGATGTTCACTCTTGCCATCTCTTGTTTTTTGCCTTGATTCATGGACCTGACATTCCAGGTTCCTATGCAGTATTGCTCTTTACAACATCGAATCTTGCTTCTATCACCAGTCACATGCACAGCTGGGTATTGTTTTTGCTTTGGCTCCATCCCTTCATTCTTTCTGGAGTTATTTCTCCAGTGAGCTCCAGTAGCATATTGGGCACCTACTGACCTGCGAAGTTCCTCTTTCATTATCCTATCATTTTGCCTTCTCATACTGTTCATGGGATTCTCAAGGCAAGAATACTGAAGTGGTTTTCCATTCCCTTCTCCCGTGGACCACATTCTGTCAGAACTCTCCACCATGACCTGCCCATCTTGGGTTGCCTGCATCTCCCTGCGTTTTTAGGTGGGTTCTTAACCACTAACACCACCTGTGAAGCCCCCTTGAAAACCTCAGGCTGACATAAATAAGATACTGGGGCTCCCAGTATTTTTGTTCTGAAAAAGACCTAAACCTACAGGCCAGGCTCAGTGGTTGCTAGTAAAGTTTTTGGGGGATTAGTGAGTTTTTCTAAAGTAAAAAAGAACAGTGAAAGGTTAGCTTTCAAAAGAAACATTGCAGAAAATAAAAAATACTGAATTCTAAATTCTGATGGTGAAACAAATCTCAGATCCCACTTGGAATGTTGCGTGATGGGAGAGTCCAAAATTGTCACCATTAGTGTAGAAATAGACATATTACATGTTTACTGTTTATGAGATTTTAAAGTTTCTTTCTTTATGTTTTTTCTTAGTTGATAACAACCTTATTTATTTATTCTTTTAAAATTATTAACATATAATTAACATACGTTATTTAAGTTTACAGTATGCAACATAACAGTGACTTAAATGCATCATGAAATGACTATCATAATAAATTTAGTGAATATCCATATAGATACAAAATGTAAGATAAAAAAAAAAAGTCCCTGTGATGAAAACTCAATATTTTCTCTCTTACCAATTTTCACACATAACATATAGCATTCACATTGGGAGTTATGACTTCGTTGTGTGATTTTGGGGCACATAAAACAATCCATCCACAGCAGAAAGCTAGACCTTGAAAACAGATTTGGTTGTTGGTGGTGGAGCTTTTAGTCTATTTGTTTGTTTGTCTGAAATCCTCTAGTAGACAAATAATAAGTCATTTATCTATCATCATAGTAAGCACATAATAAATTGCTTGTCTGAACTCCAACTAGACACTGTGTTAATAGACTAGAGCTACATGTATTAGAAGTTTTTGTTGTAAGGGAAGACGCCACCTGCAGTCTTAGCAGTGATTCAGAAGGGGAAATTAGAAGAGGCATATACATGGAGACTTGTGGTTTACCCTCAAATCTGATCTAATCACTTAGGATTGGTGGAAATGGAGATGTGGGTCTTGAGTTTCAAAAAGTAAATTGCTGTGTAATAAGGACACTACCATTTCTGGTGAGTGAATTGTCTCTCATAAATTGATATGTATGAATTTTTAAAATCAGTGAAATCGTTGATTAATTTACAGTTTCTCTGGCAAAGATTTATTGGGGAAAGGATAAAACCAACTAAGTGAGGTTGACAAAGGTGGTGTGAAATCTTATTGAAGCCACTTTGGCATGTGTCCTTGTTTTCATTTTAGTTTTAAATGTATATCTTTCTTCCTTAAAAGGTGTAGAAATTTACAGCAGGCATCAGGAAGACAAGGAAAGCTATGAATTTCTTAATAAAGGGATATCTGTCCATATAATGTCTCTTAAATATAAAACCTTTTGCTTAGCAGTCCTTTTCTTGGAATATGGATAATGTGGGAAAAAAATTCCTCAACAGGGAGGAATAAATTTTAATATTTCTCATGTTTTAATAGCTGTGTTCATAACCTCAAAAGCAATACATTCACTGTTATGCTATACACCGTAAACCTAAATAATGTTGTTTGTCAATTTTATGTTAATAAAGATAGAAGAATAAATTAATAATATTCTTATCAACTAAGAAAAAAACATAAAGAAAAAACTTTAAAATCACATAAACAGTAAACATGAAATATGTCTATTTCTACACTGACAGTGACAGTTTAGGACTCTCCCATCATATAACATTCCAAGTGGTATCTGAGATCTATTTCACTATCAGAATTTAGAATCTCAAAAGCAATACAAAACATTCAAAACATGTTTAAAATTTTAAAGCAATATCTTTAATAAGAATGCTTATCTATTGTTAGCATCCTGACAGCACTAAAATAGAAAATAAATGCTAGAAATTTTAAAAAGCCCAAAAACTCTAATAGGCTTAAGTGAAGTGATATAAATTTACCACCACACATATGAAAAAGTGAGGTTTTGCTGAAAGAAACTAGAATATCAAAGTCTAGAGAAATTATGTTCAAATGGGTTTGTAACTAGCAAATTGTGAATGTCAATGACTGATCTCCACTGGTAAAAAGAATTAAACAACACAGTTTTTAATAGGTGAATTCAAATCAAATGACCCTCTTAATAGATGATTTAGATGTCTGCTCTTCCATGTGGTCAATATGTCCATGTTTTGTCAGAACCTAAAGATTTTTAACATCTTCACTACAGAAATGGGAAGAAATCACACAAGCTTTCCTACCAAGATGGTGCATAAAACAAAGTCCCTTCCTTTAGCTTCACCTTTGCACATTCATTGTATTTTTTGTTTCCATGGTTCAAAAATCAATATTATGTGGTGAAGGAACTATTTAATGGGACATTTGTTTGATTAGAAAGGAATAGTTGAAAACTCCCTTAAGCTATTTTGGTTTTTAGTTTCCTTATGATATGGAATTTGTGGTGAGAGTAGCTATTACCCTACAAACCCTCTAGTCAGACAAGGACTAAGATAGAAAATCATAAAGTGTACTGCCCAAACCAGTTTATCCCAACTAGTGACACAGATCTTTTTAGTAGTGTAAGGACAGTTCTTGGGCTTCCCTGGTGGCTCAGACGTTAAAGCATCTGCCTGCAATGCGGGAGACCGGGGCTCAATCCCTTGGTCAGGAAGATTCCCCCAGAGAAGGAAATGGCAACCCACTCCACTATTCTTGCCTGGAGAATCCCATGGACAGAGGAGCCTGGAGGGCTAAAGTCCATGGGGTCGCAAAGAGTCGGACACGACTGAGCGACTTCACTTTCACTTTAAGGACAGTTCTTACATTTTTTAAGTTTACCCATTTATTGGTTCCCAACCTCCCAACCAAGACACTCATTTAAAAATCCACCTAATGGAAATGTTAAGGAGAATTAAAGCGGAGAAACCTGTATGCAGGTCAGGAAGAAACAGACAGAACTGGACAAATAGGAAAGGAGTACGTCAAGACTGTATAATGTCACCCTGCTTATTTAACTTATATGCAGAGTACATCATGAGAAATGCTGAGCTGGAGGAAGCACAAGCTGGAATCAAGATTGCTGGGAAAAAAATCAATAACCTCAGATATGCAGATGACACCACCCTTATGGCAGAAAGTGAGGAAGAACTAAAGAGCCTCTTGATGAAAGTGAAAGAGGAGAGTGAAAAAGTTGGCTTAAAGCTCAACATTAAGAAAACTAAGATCATGGCATCTGGTCCCATCACTTCATGGCAAATAGATGGGGAAACAGTGGACACAGTGGCTGACTTTATTTTTCTGGGCTCCAAAATCACTGCAGATGGTGATTGCAGCCATGAAATTAAAAGACGCTTGCTCCTTGGAAGGAAGTTATGACCAACCTAGATAGCATATTCAAAAGCAGAGACATGACTTTGCCAACAAAGGTCCGTCTAGTCAAGGCTATAGTTTTCCTGTGGTCATGTATGGATGTGAGAGTTGGACTATAAAGAAGGCTGAGCACCAAAGAACTGACGCTTTTGAACTGTGGTGTTGGAGAAGACTCTTGAGAGTCCCTGGGACTGCAAGGAGATCCAACCAGTCCATCCTAAAGGAGATCAGTCCTGGGTGTTCATTGGAGGGACTGATGTTGAAGCTGAAACTCCAATACTTTGGCCACCTGATGTGAAGATTTGCCTCATTTGAAAGCTGACTCATTTCCCAGCTGATGCTGGGAAAGATTGAGGGCAGGAGGAGAAGAGGAGAAGGGGACGACAGAGGATGAGATGGTTGGATGGTGTCACTGACTTGACGGACATGGATTTGGGTGGACTCCAGGAGTTGGTGATGGACAGGGAGGCATGGCGTGCTGCAGTTCATGGGGTCACAAGAGTTGGATACGACTAAGCGACTGAACTGAACTGAATTAAAGCTGATATAGAAATGGTTAATCTTGATAATGCCAGTATAACTTTTGAAAATAAACATATAGGCAAACCAATCATGTTATTATTGGTTTTCTAAAAGTGACCAATATCTAAGAAAAAGCAGTTGGAAACATCTACTTACCAGAAGATTGCAAGAAAGAGAATTTCAAAGGATGGAATTCTTTGGTGGAACAGACCTACTCCCTAAGCCTTCCTTCTGTTTCTATCTTTATCAGTTTCTTGCACTGAGAGTTTTCATATTTTCCATGAAATAAGCCCACTTTTGAACCTCAGTGTCTGTTACTCAAGAGTTTGTCTTTCTGCCTTATGGGAGGAAACTCCCACACATGGGGGGAATAAAAGCTCTAACATCTTATAGAAAGAGAGCATCCTCACCAGTGAGAGTGGTTTCTGAATGTTGCATGGCCTTAGGCATGAATGATAATGTAAAGAATGGAGCCATCCAGATTTCGACTTCATAGAGGATCTCATTAAGTCACCCTCGTTAGAAGTTCTGGTTCTATCAGCTGTCTGGTAGACCTGACAGATTGCAATGCTTGATTTTTCCCAGCTATTTTCAGCAGGCATATACCTGCTTTCTATGAATGACCCACTTAAATTTGACTGTAAAATAAATATATATGAAGTCATTTCAATAATATTGTAATATCTAAAATAATAATTTTTGGTATTATAAGGCCCTACAATTTTCTTTAATAAAACTCTGAAATACTATCACCTTGAAAATCTTTTTCCTCTTTACTATGCCTGAATGATTTTTGAATTAAAGTCCTAGGGTTTAATACTATTTTTCTTCTTATATTTTATCATCAATCACAATCATTTCTCCGTTTCTCTACTTCGTGAATTTAAATGCCATGTTAGCAATTGCTGTTTATCTTTCTTCCAAGATTTAGTTTCCTTTTTATTCTCAACTGTACATTATATGAATAATAATACATATGTAATTGCTCAGAAATCTAGACCTTAAATCACAGTAAATTATCAAATTTAAATTTAAATGAAGCTTACATTTAATGAGAGACTATCGCATATGCATATATGGTTATAAGATGCTCTCTGCAATGTATTTTGTGCATGTTTGCTTGTATTTACCCTCTAAAAGCACAGTGAGAAAGGATAGCTCGATTCTAAGAATATTCAGCAACAAATATATGCATGTTCCTCAACCAATTGACAGGCATTTATTTTAAAATTCTCAACTGGAGAAATGAATTATTAAGCTAAACTTAATTCTGTATATATTTATCTCTTCCCATTTCTTTCCTTTTCCTTCTACTGCAATGGAGATCTAAGACTTTTGCCTAAAAAGTCACACATATTTTAAAATGCAGATTCTAATCTATTGTTTTACTTTGAGTTAGTGGACATATTCTGACTATTGAAATTTTATCTTGGAAGTAAAGAAAAAAATCTTAGCAGTATAAAGGGGAAAAATAGACTTTTTTCTGCATAGAGAAAATATTTGAGTAGTAACAATCTGATACTTGAAATTTCAGAAAGCTGAGTAAAGAAAAATGCAAATATCCTTGTAGACATAACCTGCTGCTAAATTATTCCCCTTACATTTGACTTTTACAGACTTACGTACTAAAAGCTCACAACATCCACATAACGGATTTATCATATCCACACATATGTAAACACCCTCTGTTTAAATAATAAAATTGCAATTCCCATAAAGGTGACAATTTATAATATATAGATTTAATAATGGCAAGTATTTCCTTATGTATTAGCATATGACATAATTCATTAAAAATAAAAATGATACAGTTAAATAGATAGGGGTGTGTGTGTGTGTGTATGTGTGGTTAACAATACATTGTAAACCTTATAAGAAAAAGATTAATGATAGATGGCAATTAACAAGAATATACAAACACACACTTTTCATGAAAGGAAGAAAAGGTGTTTCCATAGTATATAACAATATTTAAAATACAAACTCAGTAAAGTTTTGAGTAACCTCTCTACTAACTTGTTCTTAATTCTTCAGAGGGATGCTGTTGATAAAACTTCAAAGACTTAATAATCTGTTCATCTTTTAAGTCTCAGATAGCATGATGGCTTCTTGATCCTCCTCCCCCCATAAATATCTAACTGCCCTTCAATTCTCTCCATTTTTTCCATTGGGATGTCCCTACTTAAGCATCACAAGAAAGGTAGAAGTTATTACCATAAAAACAAGGTCAGGATGAAGTCCAGGGTGACCTGATCATCAGGTAATCTATGAAGATGGCTAATGTCCCAAGGGGACAAGATAGATGAGCACAGAGGTAAAAACAGAGGTCTTGTTTAGTATTTATAGTCAAATGTAATGAAGAATGGATGAGCAGAAAGTGAAGTCAAATTCTGTTATTGGACACTCATCTTTTGTTCAGTTTTCAAACAGGAGCCAATTTTCAAACCCAATTCTCAGACACACTGAGAGAAAGTGGGGCCTTGCATTCCCATAAGGAAGGTGTCTATAGCACTACAACAAGTACACACAGTAGAAATCACTTTTTTTCATTCTACAAAAGGACTTAAAGTAGTTATTTATTTATCTATTTAATTTGATAGGAATGTGCTGAAGAATAACGAATACACAAATATTGGGAAGGTATCGGATAAAGCTTTGTATACACCCCAGGTACAGTTTACTTTTCCTGCCTCCAGCATCTCAGCCAGTCTCAGTATCCATGTTTATTTATAAAGGATCTCTTCTATTGATATTTTTTTAACTTAATATTGCTTCCCACTAATGGAAGTATAACATCAGACACATGGACCTGAGATTCAATGATTCACCATACACTGCAGTTTTCCAGAATTTGCCAGGCTCACAGAGTAATGAGCAGCCTCTTGAGATGTAGTTGAGACGCCAGCTTGATAACGATACCTGGTAAGAACAAGGTGCCTTTAGAATGTGGTAATATCTAAAGCCAATAGTCACTTCATGGCGTTGTGTTGTCAGCAGATAGACTACACGGGGACAGGAGCCAAGGGGTGGTGGAGCGCCAGTGGTTCACTAGACTATGTGCTTCCCACCTCTGCAAATGCAGAGGTGTTGGTCCAGTTGTCCAGTTCACAGAGAGGGAAAGCTTATATGAGAAGACAGAAAACAAAACAAAACACTCCACAAAAGAAACCTAAAACTACTGCCTACTCATGTAACTTCTCTTTCCAGGCCAGAAAGCAAAGCAATGACTTACCAGACCAGAAAACAGAAACTACCCTGATCACTATAAAGAGTTCAGATAGCTTCTACATAATGAAGGCAGGAGGCATTATTTTTGGCATTCAGGAGATTCAGTGAAGTAACATTTGTTCCTTCATGCACATAGTTACTAATAAAAGGACAAGAAGAGCTCTAATAACTTGAGAGTCGCATTTCAACCTGGACTTCAGATTCTTCAAGAATAAGGATCTGGTCCAGATCAACAGAAAAGTCACCCCCTTGGCAAAGGTGCTAGCCAAGGGGGAGTGGAATCAAAAATGAGCTGTGATAAAAGATGATGACTATCTTTTAAAGACTTGGAACCAACTAGAACAGTTATCTAAGTTACTTCTCTTCACTAACCTTTTTCTCATAACTATATCTTGCTGTTGTTATTTAGTTGCTGAGTCATACCTGATCCTTTGTGACCCCATGGATTGCAACATGCCAGGCTCTGCTAAGCACCACTAATACCTGGAATTTTCTCAAAATTCATATCCATTGAGTCGGTGATACTATCTACTTATCTCATCCTCTGCTGACCCTTTCTCCTTTAGCCTTTGATCTTTCCTAGAATCAGGGTCTTTTCCAATGAGTCAGCTCTTTGTACCAAGTGGCCAAATTATTAGAGGTCAGCTTAATATCAGTCTTTCCAACAATTATTAAGGGTTGATTTCCTTTAGGATTGACTTTTTTGATCTTCTTGCAGTCCCAGGGATTCTCGAGTCTTTTCTAGCACCAAAATTTAATAACAGTGTCAATTCTTTGGTGCTCAGCTTTTCTTATGGTCCATCTCTCACATCTGTACATGACTATTGGAAAATCTATACCTTGGATTATACAAATCTTTGTTGGCAAAGTGATATCACTGCTTTTTAATATGCTATGTCATAGCTTTTCTTCCAAGGAGCAAGTGTTTTTAATTTGATGTCTGTAGTCACCATCCGCAATGATTTTGGAGCCCAAGAAAATAAAACTTTTTAACTGCTTCCACTGTTTCCCCTTTTGTTTGCCATGATGTATGTAATTAGATGCCATGATCTTGGTTTTTTAAGGTTGAATTTCAAGCTAGCTTTTTCACTCTCCTCTTTCATCCTCCCTGGTGGCTCAGACGATGAAGAATCTGCCTGCAATGCGGGAGACCTGGGTTTGATCCCTAGGTTGGGAAGATCCCCTGGAGGAGAGCATGGCAACCCACTCCATTGTTTTTGCCTGGAGAAATCCCATGGACAGAGGAGCCTGGAAGGCTACAGTCCATGGGGTGGCTAAGAGTCAGACAAGACTGAGCGACTCAATACAGCACAGCTTTCACTCTCATCTAGAGGCTCTTTTTTCTTCACTGTTTATACCTAGAAATTGAAAATAAATGGAATCTTGAAGGAGCTGTGATTGAATGGAATAAACCTAATATGAAAAATGGTGTGTTTCTGAGAGATTTAAGAGTATATTATTATTTAAGCCCCATTCAGATCCCCCTTTTAACTCTTCTTCTGTTCCTAAGTGCTGTGAGCCTAAACTGCTAAGAGCTCTCAATTATCTTTTCCAAGACAACTACCTGCATATGTGAAGAGCTTCATTGGCCATATATTTATGAAATGCTAAGCCTTTATCATTAGGCAGCCCACTTGCTTGCTTGCTAAGTTGCTTCAGCCATGTCCGACTCTGTGCGACCCCATAGATGGCAGCCCACCAGGTTCCCCCGTCCCTGGGATTCTCCAGGCAAGAACATTGGAGTGGGCTGCCATTTCCCTCTCCAATGCACGAAAGTGAAAAGTGAAAGTGAAGTCGCTCAGTCATGTCCGACTCTTCGCGACCCCATGGACTGCAGCCCACCAGGCTCCTCCGTCCATTCGATTTTCCAGGCAAGAGTACTGGAGTGGGGTGCCATCGCCTTCTCCGAGGCAGCACACAGTCAGTGAATGTTTTAGTACTACAGAAGCTCGCTTATCTCAGGAAGGTACAACTCGACATCATTCTTCCTCCAGAGCGCTCCCTGAAATCAGCAGAATTTAGACTTCAGCTAAAGTTATGAGTGTAACTTCCTCCTTTGCCTAATCTTGTTTTTCTCATTTCAGTACAGGTCTCCCTTTTTCGCCCTTCCTCAATAAATCCTTTACACAAAATCCCTACTAAAGCTTCTGTGAAGCTCAACCTGAGACAATATACTTCTTTACATAAATTCAACTCTAAGTGCTTTAAAAGAAAAACCAGAAAAGTAAAATCAAAACAGAAAATGCCTAAAAAAGAAGAGCAAATTTTAAATATTTTGTCAAATTCTGCTATCATTTTATAAATTATCTCAGTACTCTGGATGTTCTGCCAGGATGTGTCAGGTATCCTAAGATGTATTTTTCTTATAGTAGTAATTTCTATGCCCAAGTCATAAAGTTTAGTGAAAGTGAAAGTCACTCAGTTGTGTCCAGCTCTTTGTGACCCCATGGACCATTGATTGTGTCCATAGAATTCTCCACGCAAGAATACAGAAGTGGATAGCCATTCCATTCTCCAGGGAATCTTCCCAACCTAGAGATTGAACTCAGATCTCCCACATTGCAGGCTGATTCTTTACCATCTGAGCCACCAGGGAAGCCCAGATATGCAGATGATTCCACTCTAATGGGAGAAAGTGAAGAGGAACTAATAAGCCTCTTGATGAGGGTGAAGGAGGAGAGTGAAAGAGCCAGCTTAAGACTAAATATTGCAAATGAAGGTCATGGCATCAGTCCCCATTACTTCATGGCAAATAGAAGGGGAAAAGGTGGAAGCAGTGACAGATTTCCTCTTCTTGAGCTCCAAAATCACTGTGATGACTGCAGCCATGAAATCAGAAGACGATTTCTTCTTGGCAGGAAAATGATGACAAACCTAGACAGTGTGCTGAAAAGCAGAGACATTACTCTGCCAATAAAGATCTGTATAGTCAAGGCTATGGTCTTCCCAGTAGTGATGTATAGTTGTGAGAGCTGGACAAGAAAGAAGGCAGAACATCAAAGAATTGATGTCTTTGGACTGTGGTGCTGGATAAGGCTCGCCAAAGTCCCTTGGACAGCAAGAAAATAAAACCAGTCCCCATCCTGAACCCCCCTCCCACCTCCCTCCCTGTGCCATCCCTCTGGGTCATCCCAGTAAAGTAAAAAATAAAATAAAATGAAAAAACAAAAAAAAAAAAAAAAGAAAAGAAAAGAAAACCAGTCAATATTCACTGGAAGGACTGGTGCTGAAGCTGAAGCTCCAGTATTTTGGTTACCTAATATGAACAGACAACTCATCGGAAAAGTCCCTGATGATGGGAAAGATTGAGGGCAGAAGGAGAAGAGGGTGTCATTAGAGGATGAGATGGCTGGAAAGCATCACCATTGCAATGGACATGAACTTGAGCAAACTCAGAGATAGTGAGGGATAGGGAGGCCTGTAATACTGTAGTCCATGGGGTTGCAAAGAGTCAGATGTGACTGGGTGACTGAACAACAAGAACAAATCTATTATTTATAGATACAGTTAATAGCCTTCATTGCTTATGTATAATAGTTGTCAGATTTAAATCCAAAAAAATGAAATTTGTTTCTTAGTAACTAAAAATGTCATACTCACAAATGGAGAATTTCCTCAGAGTTTCCATTTATTCTTGTGATTGTCCATTGTATATCTGTCCTGTGCATCATTCATATTTGCTAAAATAGAATTTTGTCTTTACAAATGCCACCCTCTCTTAAGTCAGCTAGTAAAGAGAAAATTATTAATTTTATGAACATTTCAGTCTCTTCTAATGTTTGTTTATAACCTTTCTGAAAAAGACTGTCATCAGGTTTTGCATTGCTTATATTGAAACACATATGTTTGGAAAGAAGGAAAAATAAAAAACTTCCCCAAGATAACTTGGTTTTATAACGGCTTTAAAATTTTAAATTATTAATCCCATTATAGAAATTTTCAAATAATTAAAAGCAATCTCTCCCAGCAAGAGCTTCATTCTATGTACTGTGAAATTGCCTCAACTAAAGACCTGTATCAAATGAACTTTCCTTACTAATTAATTTGATAGTTACTTATTACATTGAAATTTAAATGCACTAATCAAATGCTTAGTTTGTAATTGCATTACATTAAACCTGATTAAGGATGTATTTATCACTTCAAGGATTACATTAAAATGTAAATGCTACAACTGTTGATTGATGTTAAATTTTATCTAATAAAGCAATTACTAGTGAACAAAGGCAATGGATATAGTCTTTTTATGTTATGAATTTATGACTTCTTGTATAGTAAGTGAATATACTTTCTTAAAAGAAAAGCTTTACACTTGGAATATTAAGTAATATCTATAACTTATAATTTCAAACTTCTGCTTGAACATCAATAATTATATTTAATACAAATGCAGTACATTAAAAAAAATATTTAGTGGAAATTGACACAGAAATCTAGAACAAAAGTCTGATTCCCAACCCAGGTATTTAGATCCTTTTTGCTTTAAGAAGCAAAGGGTTACCTAAGGGTAACAAGAAGAGGGAGTAAAAATTAGAAAGTTTTTGAAAATGCATCATCTTAGTTAATGATGTATAAGATACTTCAAAGAATTTTAAAAATACCTTCTAAAATCCAATCAAATGAATCATAAAATAGCACTCTAGAAAAATCTGTACTATCTTTGTAGTTTAACTGTTTTGATGATAATATGAGAGTTTTGTTGGTAGTCCCATGGTTCTGTTCATCCTAAAATTTGAGTGAGCAAGTTGCCATAAATTCTCATTTGTTCATTTAAAAAAAACAACAAGAGAAAAAAATAAAAAGGAAACTGTTTTTTTAAGCCAGAGCTAAAAATTAAAAGTCTGTTATCTTTGGTAGTCAATAATGTCTTCATTTCAGTTCAGTTCAGTTCAGTCACTCAGTCATGTCCAACTCTTTGTGACCCCATGAATTGCAGAACACCAAAAAGTATTTGCAATTCATGGCTAATTAGTTATTATTTCAATTTGAATTTGGAGCTCTGGTTATAGTTACACATTTGTTTAAAATTTTTTCTTGAAAAATTGAGTCCCTTTATCATTTTTTAACGCTTTCTCATGTAACATTCCACTAATATTTCTTGTTCTAAAGTCTGCTTTGTTTATCAATATAGTTACTCCACTTTTTTTCAGTTGATATTTGCATGATATACTTTTTCCAGTATTTTGCTTTTAACCAACCTATTCCTTTGTAATTAAATTGACTTCCTTGTAGAAAGTGCATGCAATTGACCCATGAACAGTATGAGTCAGGGGAATAGACCCTCCATGCAGTAGAAAAATCCATGTATAACTTTACAGTCAGCCCTCTGAATACACCATTCTACATCTGGGGATTCAACCAACTGTGGATTATATTGTACTGTACTTTATATTTACTGAAAGAAACTTGCTATAAGTATATCCACACTATTCAAACTCATTTTGTTGAAAGGTCAACTGTCACTGGCCTTGCTTTTTTTTTAGTCCATTCTGAAAATCTGTTTATGTTATTTCCTTAAATCTTTCATATATTACATTATAACTGATATAATTGAATTAAAATCTGCCACATTGCTGGCTAGTCTCTATTTACTTCATATGTTCTTTTTCTCCCTCTATTTAATTCTTCTGTATTTTTTATCTATATATCTGTAATGATTTTGAAGTTAGTGTTCAAAAATATAAATTTTATTAATCAAAGTCAAATTTTAAATAATAGTATACCTCTTTTTTGTTGTGCAAAGATCTTATAATAGTATTTTCCTATTTCCTCTTTCTCTTTATTTGACTATTTCTGTCATTTATTTTATTTACACATTCTATGAATATGCATTATTACAGTTTGAAGAGCTCATTGAAGGCATTCCTCATCAAGTTTACTGTATCTTCATTTTTAGCCTTTCATTTAATTTTCCTTACAGTTTTTATCTCTCTTCTGAAATTAGCCATCTGTTCTTACATGTTATACATCGTTTCCATTACAGCCTTTAACATATTAATCAATGATTTTGTATCCTTTGACAGGCAGTTCCAGAATGGGTCTGATTCTGTTGCTAGAACTGTATATTGGGGATATGTTGATTTTTTCT
Source organism: Budorcas taxicolor (assembly GCF_023091745.1). Classification (NCBI taxonomy): domain Eukaryota; kingdom Metazoa; phylum Chordata; class Mammalia; order Artiodactyla; family Bovidae; genus Budorcas; species Budorcas taxicolor. The sequence goes on from NC_068910.1 coordinate 187,520,013, forward strand.
TTCCTTCTATATACTTGTAATCTTTATCTAAAAATTGAATATTTTGATTAAGACAGTAGATACTGAGGTGACTAGTTTTATGCTTGGAAATGGCCACATCTTTTCTTCTGTTTTACATCTAGCGGAGAGTTACATTATTTTCCTAAGAGGATGGACCATTGCTATAAATATAAACCACAGGGTTCAAATTCTTATAGTAGTACTTTCAATTTTGGGTGGTGATTGGTTTGCCAGAGGGTCTCTCTCAACGTCTGTTGTACTCTTAGCAGTAACTCTTTTGTTCATCTCTGCCTAGGAGTCTTTCTACATCTATCACTGCAGTGATTTGGCTTGATATTTTCTTGCCTGGTGAGGGAGGGGGCGCTGCAGAGAAACATTCTCTAATTATCTGAATAAGCCTGAATTTAAGCAGGCATTGTGTCCCTCTTGAGAGTGTGTTTTTCTCAAGTGTCCTGTTCCTCCTCCAGTTCTATTTCTGAACCGCCTCTTCCCCAGGGGTTAGTGGCTTTTTTTGTCTTCCCACCTCTCAACTTTCCTAAAAGCATCACTTGTGTTGTCATTTTTTACCCACCCCCAGCAGATCAGTGCTTTTTTAGCTTTGGAGAGATAAGGGAGAAGGGACAGGGAATAATTTTTTGTTTCTTCCTCAGTATCTGTTATTTTCCTCTCCCATGTCTTCAATTTATGGAAACGTTTTCAGAGTCTAGTCTTTCCTGATGGATCTAGTAATGGGAATAAGTTTTTTTCACATTGTCTGCATATACCACACTCAAACTCAACCGATACTTCTGTTATTCTAACTCAATTCTTCTAAGTGTCCAGCTGCATTATCTCAAGTTAAGCAAATTTTGGATCCCTCTCTCACTTTGATGCCTATCTCTCCAAGACTTCAAGTTAGCCCATCTCTCTAGGTTTAAAAAATCTATGATAGCTTATCTAATTTGTTTCTTTTTTATTGGAGTATACTTGCTATTAAAAAGCAGAGACATTACTTTGCCGACAGAGGTCCATCTAGTCAAAGCTACAGTTTCTCCAGTAGTCATGTGTGGATGTGAGATTTGGACTATAAAGAAAGCTGAGTGCTGAAGAATTGATGCTTTTGAACTGTGGTGTTGGAGAAGAGTCTTGAGAGTGCCTTGGACTGCAAGGAAATCCAACTAATCTATCCTCAAGGAAATCAGTCTTGAATATTCACTGGAAGGACTGATTCTGAAGCTGAAACTCCAATACTTTGGCACCTGATGTGAAGAACTGATACACTGGAAAAGACCCGGATGGTGGGAAAGATTGAAGGCAGGAGGAGAAGGGGAAAACAGAAGATGGGATGGTTAGATGACATCACCAACTCGATGGATATGAGTTTGAGCAAGCTCTAGGAGTTGGTGATGGACAGGAAGCCTGGCATGCTATAGTCCAAGAGGTTGCAAAGAGTTGGATATGACTGATCGACTGATCTGAACTGAACTGATAGTTGCTTCCTGATGTTTTGATGGTTTCTGCCATACAATAAAGTGAATCAACTATCTGTATACATGTATCCCCTCCCTTTTGGACACCCCTCACTCCCATTCCGCTCTCCTAGGTCATCACAGATCACCAAGCTGAGCTCTCTGTGCTATGCAGCAGTTTCCACTAGCTAGCTAGTGGGATGTGAATCCCAGACTCAATTCATCCCACCCTTCCACTGTCTTCACACATCCATTAGATATATCTGCATCTCTATTCCTGGCTTGCAAAAATGTTCATCTATACCATTTTTCTATATATGTGTTAATATATAATATTTATTTTTCTCTTTCTGAATTACTTCACTCTGTATGACAGACTCCTGTGGTTAGCCACTGATCTTTCCAGCTTTTTACACTCCCCAGCAGAACGACTGATTTTCAAAACCATATAATTCATTATTTTAAAAAACTTAAAGTAGTGAAACAGAGGGACACTAACATTTATTGGCTTCTGCGATGTGTCAGACACAGTGCAAGCTAAGTCATTTGCATATGATATGTGTAATTTTTATAACATTTCCACTTTACAAATAGGACACAGAACTCTGTGAAGGTGAGAATACTGTTAAGATTCTCAAGAGATAATTGTGCTTGGAGCCCTTATTTATCTAACTGGGAGGCCCCTTATTGTTATTTTAATGTACTAAAAATTGGAGGGATCAAGAAAAAGTTTATCCAAAAAGAATGTGCTGTTAAAACATTTAAATATAGCAAATAATACACTGCTGCTAATTGTATTAGAGCATTTTCCACTAAAATACTATACATTGAAGGCAGAAGTGATGTGGGATTCAGTGTAGGGTTCAGCCAAAATGATTCACATAGTAATGTTCTCTCTTCACCTTTCTCGTGTAACACATGTAGTTATCAATTCTCTGCCTACAACATTAAAACACAAGGTGTATGACTTAAATCTTATTAGAGACAGTTAGATATTTCCATGTTATGATTGCAAAACATTTTGTGAGCCAATGAATCATACACTGACTTTTTAGTTACTTCTATTAAAAAGTCAATGGTGTTTATTTACAAAAAAATGAACATTATGCTGTGTACTTTATCATTTGGCTGTAAGCTCTAATAGAGCTGTTTATGTAACATGCATTTGAGAATACATTACTATTCTTTCAGCATATTTGAAGTTAGATAATTCTCAGAGATTTTTCTCTAAATCTGATGCAATTTTTATAACCTAACAGTTACAGTATTTCTGTTCTGAAGATGGACAAATTTAGAAATGTTCCAGCTGCTTATGAAGCTCAAATTGCTTATTGGAAAGAACTATGTGACTGGATTTTTCTTCCAATTCATATTTAGGATATCAGGCATTGACATATCTTAACAAATAAAGTTTTTTAGCATACAGAAACATCCTGACATTATATTGAGTGTTAACATTAAGAATAAAAAATCTTCAATATTGTCCAGAATCGTAAAGTTAACACACCGTATTTAGTAGTATCTAAGTTTAAAGAGTAAAAAATTCTAAGAATTTTCTTCATCACTATTTATGATTGGCTGAAAAACAATCCCCTAAAAAATATTCATATTCTAATCCCTGGAACAGATGTTTGTTATTGTATAAGGCAAAGTCTTGCAGATGTGGTAAAGTTAAAGGATCCTAAAATGGAGATGCTCTGGTCTCAATTTTTCTGAGAATTATATGTTGAAATCCTAATGCCCAATGTGAAGCTATAAGGAATTGGAGCCTTTAGAAGCTTAGATCACAAAAATAAAACCTTCATGAATAGGATTAATGTTCTTGTAAAAGGGGCCCCACAGAACTCCCCACCCCATTCCACCATATAGGACACATGAGAAGTTGCTCTCTGCATACCAAGAAATCAGTCCTTACCAGTGACAACACCACATCCACTGATGTCATGAAGTTAGACTTGTCAGCTTTTTGAATTGTGCAAAATAAATTTATATTGTTTATAAGTCAGTCAATCTATGGTATGTTGTTACAGCAGCCATCACAAACTAGGGAAGTCAGAGGCAGACTATCTTGGCCTATCCAAGTGCATCATAAACATAACCATATATATCTTTGCATACAGAGGTAGAAGATGTAACATACTGGCACATATCTGCAGGCATGCACACACACACATGCTCAGTACCTGACCCCATATACTCATGAGAAGACCACCTCAATACAAGGCCAAAGGATTTGAAGATGCTGGCCTTGAAATATAGACTGACGTGGCCAGAAACCAAGGAATGCTGGCAGCAACCAAAGGGGAGAAGAGCCAAAGAATTTCTCCTAATTCTCCTCTAGAATCTCTGGAGGCAGAATGTTGATTTTGGCCTAGAAGTATTGATTTCATACTTCTAGTCTTCAGAAGTGTGAAAGAATAAATTTTTAACCCCAAAGTTTGTGGTAGTTTGTTACAGAAGACAAAGGGAACTAAAATACTGTTTTAAAACTAGCAAGTATTTGGAGTACAGTTGACTACAAATACTGTGAAAAGTACCACTGGTCTAAATTCTCTTGAAATACTGGCCTGCTTTTGTTTTGGTAAGGAAGATTTATACACTTAGAATATTGCTATAAGCATCCATATGTTTCGTAGGTAGTTGATTGGACAAAGTAACAAAGTTTACTTCCCACAAGGATTGCCTTGGATTTTATCTCAGGTGGAAAAATGGAATCCTATTGCCTTTAACTATAGTTAAATAATTACATAGTCTCATGTACATGCATGCTAAGTCACTTCAACTGTGTTCGACTTGCACCCCCAAGGGCTGTAGTCCACTGGGATCCTTTGTACATGGGATTCTCCAGGCAAGAATACTGGAGTGGGTTGCCATTTCCTACTCCAGGGGGCCCCCTCGACCCAGGGACCCAACCCAGGAATCCATCCTGTGTCTCTTAGCTCTTCTGCATTGGCCCGTGGGCTCTTTACCTCTATTGCTGCCTGGGAAGCCCGCATAGTCTCATATTGGTTCTCAAACACTTTCTTCCATAAAAAGTTAATCCTTTACAACTACAATGTCAATATTTTCCACTCCTCTTCACAATTCGTGAACTAAAATTGTGTATAAAATTATAATAAAGATGAAGCTTACACAGTTGTTATTAAATATCACATTAAACATGAAAAGAGAATAGTGTAATAGGAATATACACTAAATGGTGAGTAATAAAGAATTAAAATCTCTGAAAATATGACAAAAATGACACAACTTTTAATGATGTCTATCTGCAAAAATAATTGGTAGTTATATATAAATAGTAATCTTCAAAATTGTGTGCAGAAAATATTAAACAAATCTAGTTAGTTTTTCATTATCCTTTCAAAGAAATAAAGGTAACTATAAATTAGGCTTTTTGTGTGTGTGCATGTGATCAAGAATCATTTTGCTTAGCTGTTTAACAGAAGAAATGTATCCAAAATCAGCTCATTCATTTATTAAACTGTTATTTATTAAAACAAACTATCATGGTACATAATGAATAGCTCAACCAAATGGCTAAGCCATTTCTGCTCCTCTAGTAAATTAGATTTTCTCATATTTAAAGAAGAATAAAAAATATATATATAATGATGAAATATAAGGATAAATATTTAATTTAAAAGCCTTCAGAAATAGTGAAAATCGCTCAGTGTCCTCCGTCTCTTTGTCATCCCATGGGTTCTACAGTCCATGGAATTCTGCAGGCCAGAATACTGGAGTAGGTAGCCTTTCCCTTGTCCAGGGACTCTTCCATACCCAGGGATCAAACTCAGGTCTCCCACATTGCAACAAGATTCTTTACCAGCTGAGCCACCAGGAAAGTCCAGGAATACTGGAGTGGGTAGCTTATCCCTTTTTCAGCGGATTTTCCCGACCCAGTAATTGCACTGGGGTCTTCTGCATTGCAGGTGGATTCTTTACCACTGAGCCACTGGGAAATCCTCTCAGAAATAATATCTGATATTTATTTTAAACTGTTTTGGAACCCAAATTAAACAGGGCCTCAGCAAAACTCATACTTTAAAGATGACAAAATATTTTGATGAGAACATCTTACAAAATTATGAAACCATTTTGATAGATGTCAATTTTACAGAACAATGCTAAAAGTAGAAAATTAAAATGATGGCAAATAATTATTAAAAAAACCTAGAATAAAATGACAATATGATGGTGTTAGGAAATTGTAAGGCAATGAAATTCTTCTGAGCGTTTTTTAGAGCATTGCTCTTCAGACCTGAATTTGAACTCAGATCAATGAAGATCAAGTTTCTAGGTCAGTGGGACCTGAGATTTCTGTATTTCTAACTAACTCCAGAATGATGTTAATGCTGCTGGCCTGTGTCCCAGGATTTGAGTAGAGAAATGCTCAAGAGATGAGAAAGAGGGGCTCTATTTATCCTATGTTACCTCATGACCTAAACTCAGCATGGAAATATCCTTGCGTTTCAGATTAAACGGAGCCTCAAGTGGAATAGCACATAATCAACACCCAGGAAACTATGTAACGAGTGTTAATTGACTCAGTTCTCCTTATGTGAATTAAGATGCAAGGGTATTTTTTGATTTCAAGAGAACAGGTCTCTATAAAGCTTTGTGAGTCCCCACAGCCTAAGGTGAATTTTTAGGAATTTTCCCACTGATGTGTAATTGAACAGCCCTCGGGTGTGAAGTGAAGGAGGACTCCAACCAGGCCTCTGTATGTTGCAGACTACTTAAATTCACAATGATTATCCCAACTTGTTATTAGTGTTAACACCGACTTTCTTTTGAGAGTCCGAAATAGAAAAGGGGAAGAAAGAAGCCTTTACATTGTATAATAGCAACTTGGTTTACAGATTTTTGTTTTAATTTTCACTCTGAATTTGGCACAAATTACTGCAGTCTGAATTTAAGGAACAGAACATATTATTTCACTTTCATGAAAATAAAATAATAAGACATAAGGCACCAATGTTTTGTCATACTTTCAATATACCTTGTTAGACAAGTATCACAGGCATGCTAAATATTAATGTCAAAGAAATTTAAAGACAGCCCAGATGAGGCAGCATTGGCCAAAGAGATGAATTAATTGATTCTCCCAGAGAAGACCATACATAGACCTGCAGAACCAGGAATAGATCCCAGTTATTCTGTTAATTGTTCTTGAGTACCTGATTTCTGAATCATACAAAAACTTCAAATTTGATAATTAGTTTGCCTCATCTCTAAACTGACATATGTCACAGACACATGTATATCCACAGCAGATACAGATTCATAAGTATCAACTGATTGTGCTAACAGGGCCCAAACTCCAGCTCCCCTTTATATATCTACATGTGGTAGTATATTTGGAAATAAATTATGGAAGATGAGTATACTTTAAAAATAAAATTATATAATATTAGAATACAAAATGTGATAATGTTTGTAACAACATTAGAATACAACAGAAACATCTTGTTTACTGTGTTAGTGTACAAGTGTATCAGAAATTTTGAAAAATGTTCACAAACTATTGAAGGGAGATGGGATCAAACTGATCAATAGTCAAAATCACATCATAAAACAGAGTAAAGAAGTTGCTATCACAAAATCTGAGCTCATTCCTGTAATAGCTGACCAACCCATGAACATTATACTTTTTCTAGTAGCCACATTTTCATAAGGCCCTTAATATATTATGAACATTTTCAGACATAATTTTAATAATAAGATAGGATGAGAGATTCTTCTGTTAACAAATTAGTGCTGATATGTGAGCAGCTTCATGAGGCAAGTTTATTTCTCACTTCTACAAATTCTCTTATGTGTCGCATAAAAGAGAAAAAGGCTATACTAGTTGCCTTTCAGATTTAATTATGTATTATATTTAGATCTGTATTCACTGTAGTTGTGTTTAGCCTTTGACTAGTTGAAAAGACAGGAAACAACTGAAGTATAAAGGGCAGATCTACTAAACCCATTCTGGTTCATTGTATTACAGCTGGTAATAATATTATTTCGCTAGGAAAACAAAACAAAACAGAACAGACACATGACAAATGCCAAGCTGAATGGTATGCCAGAATAAAAAGTGCAAATTGGAACTGCTCTAGACAAACTAGAATGCTTATCCTTTAAATCATTGAAGATAGTTTTAGTTTTCAGTAACTATGACAATAGTCAAGTATCCATTTCTTATTCTTTGTAACCAGTATTGCTTATCTTCAATAATAACTAATGTTACTTCTTCCCTCCAGGTAATAAATATCTTCTTTGTGATCACTTCTTGCTGCATATGTTTCCTTTCTTTGCTAGTATCTCCTTTTCATGATACAAATGCTTCTTTTGTAGCTCAGCTGGGAAAGAATCTGCCTGCAATGCAAGAGACCTGGGTTTGATTCCTGGGCCAGGAATATCCCTTGATGAAGGGAATGGCTACCCATTCAAGTATTTCAGCCTGGAGAATTCTATGGACTGTATATCCATGGGGTCATAAAGAGTCAGACATGATTGAGCGACTTCAGAAAAAGCCTTTCCCTGAGGGGAGGAGTACAACTTTCATATTCTTCCTTTGGAACCAAAATATTTTGCCAGGGTATAGAATTTAAGAAGACAGAAAACATTCTCATTTTCCCCCAAAGATAATTATGCTCTTCTTTTTACTCATAACCTCAATTGAACACTCAAATCAATAATTAAAAAAATAAAAATAGCAATAAAATCTTTTGTGCCTCTAGTTATTAGACCACAAAACCTCTATTTAAAAAAATGTAAACCATAGAGTGAAAGGTTCATGAAATAGTTATAACCTAAAGTATTTATTTCTGTAGAAATGTACACGAATATAGTTATCCATTCCCAAAATTGATAAAAGCTTATTTAAAACTTTGTCAATTTTTTTAGTCTAAAGTGGTGCTACTCAGTGTAATAACTTCTACTGTTTATTAAAAAATCTTTAGTTAGATAAAGGAAAAGAAAGATATAAAAGTGACTATGAAATGTCTAATTCCATTCCCATGAGACATATATTTTAAAAACTCACTATGGAAGACATCTGTTCATATTATTCAACTATCTGGGAAGTTACAGACTAGAACATTCTATTGAGAAATAAACTATGCATAATGCTAAGAAATGCTTTTAAGAAATGACTTGTTTCAGGAAGCTTCTACCCTGATTGTCATAGAAGTACTGTCTCATAAAGACTTTACTAACACAAGTCCTGGTCAGCCCTCTTCTAGACTTAAGCTTTGATGAAATTGATGAAATTGGGGAAAAGAGTTCATGGTGACTTGGGTTTCAGAGCCTAGGGGTGATTTAAAGATATTATCTACACCAGTGTCTGTCAAATTATTAGTTAGGCAACTTGAATAACACAAATTTGTACAACTGCTCCTAAAGAAAATTTATACCAAATTACCAATAGGGTGAGTTTTAAAGCATATACATTAGAGAACTAATTTACACTTAACAATACTTGAATATTGCCTGCTTTGGTAAATATTATTATTTATGAAAGTATTTTCTTGTAAGCTCTCAATGTTATAGTTCACTCTCATTCATCATTAAAGCTTTTCTGCCTTTTCTGAAATGAATTCTGACGTGTGTATATGTATGTGTAATGTGAGTATGCAGCTTGATCTTCTTTCCAGTGGTCATTGCTTTGTGTATTTGTATCAAAAATGAATTTAATACCACAAAATCAGATTGCAAGAAGTCATTCATCACTTATACTCTTCCAAAGACACTGATAAGAGAGTGAAAAGACAAATCACAGACTGGTAGACAATATTTTAATCTCATATATCTGATATATAAATTATATCTAGAATATATGGAAAGCTCTAAAAAGTCAGAAACTAATAAATTGTTGTCTATTGTTCAGTCACTAAGTCATATCCTACATTTTGCCACCCCATGGACTGCAGCACACCAGGCTTCTATGCCCTTCACTATCCCCTGGAATTTGTTCAAACTCATCTTCATTGAGTTGGTGATGCCATCCAACCATCTTATCCTCTGTCACCCCCTTCTCCTCCTGCCCTCAATCTTTCCCAGCACCGGTATCCCCTTCAATGAGTTGGCTTTTTGCATCAGGTGGTCAAAGTATTTGAGCTTCAGCTTCAGCATCAGTGCTTCCAGTGAATATTCAGGGTTGATTTCCCTTAAGATTGACTGGTTTGATCTTCTTGCAGTCCAAGAGACTCTCAAGAGTCTTCTCCAGCACCACAATTTTAAAACATCAATTCTTTGGTGCTCAGCCTTCTTTATGGTCCAACTCTCACATCCATACATGACCACTGGAAAAACCATAGCTTTGGCTATGTGGACCTTTGTCAGCAAAGTGATGTCTCTGCTTTTTAATATACTGTCTAGATTTGTCATAGCTTTCCTTCCAATGAGCAAGCATCTTTTAATTTCATGGCTCCATTCACCATTTACATTGATTTTGGAGCCCAAGAAAATAAAATCTGTCTTGTTTCCACTGTTCCTCCCGTCTATTTGCCATGAAATTATGAGACCAGATACCATGATCTTAGTTTTTTGAATGTTGATTTTTAAGCCAGTTTTTTTTCAATGTCTTCTTTCACCCTCATCAAGAAGCTCTTTAGTTCCCCTTTGCTTTCTGCAATGAGTAGTTTCCTTCTGCATATCTGAGGTTGTTGATATTTCTTCTAACAATATTGATTCCAGATTGTGATTCATCTAGTCCAGTATTTTGTATGATGTACTCTGCATAGAAGTGAAATAAGTAAGATGATAACATACAGCCTTGACAAGTGAATAAGCCAATTTAAGATGAACAAAAGGTGTAATATGGACAGAAATATCAGCAAAAAAGAGGGAGAAATATGCATAGAAGATACTCAAAAATTTTCCACAATAGGGAAATGCCAATTTAACCCACATTGAAATACAAATGTGCCGGGGTCAAGCCCCAGTGGATCCAGGGTGATTCAAAGGTGGGGACAGAGTTGGCGTCCTTGGAAATAACTTATTTAATTACAGATAGAGAGGGATTAGAAAATTAGCAGAGAAAAAGAGGCTGAATAACTTGGTTTACATGGAATACCAATCACCACCTACGTAGGCCACAGGCGTCTTCCCGTTCTCCCGAAGGAGAGGAGGCACTGAGGCCCCCCTTGTCTGATCTTAGAAGCCCAGGCAAAATTAGCAGGCTTGGTGGGTACCAATGCACCAGATGGGAATTCGGCCAGAAAATAGTAGGAGAGAAAAAGAGGCTAAATAACTCGGTTTACGTGGGATAACAATAAAATTCCAAGACAAGGAATTTGCACCATCTACTTTGGGCCACCAGCGCCACTTGAATATTGGAAGGTGTCCCTCCTTGGGCTCCTTCTCACGTGGGCTTGAAAGCCGGGACAAGTAAGTAGACATGGCGAGCACCCATGCTCCAGATGGGAATTCAGCCAGAAAAACGGGGAGCAAGAAAGAACGACATGGGGGAATCAGTCTTTCCAGAAACTGATCTGATTTCTTTATTTTTGGGTTTGCTTATATACCTTTTGTTACACATAGGGATGAATACAGAGTCACGTGGGGGTCAGCAGTCCGGATCTTTATCAAAATCAGGTGTTTACATAAAAAAAACAGATCTTAGGGGTTTTACATCATCTTCTGGCCATGAGGCCTGCTGACATTTTAAGACCCTTTCTTTCTGATAAGCAAAAAACTTATTTTTTCCAAGGGTGTTTTTTCTTAAACCAGGCACCATCCTCCAAATAAAGTTGCATTCCTATAGTGTGAGGGTGTAGTGAGTTAAAACATCCTGTGCCTCTCAGGTTGGGAGACTGTAAACAATCAAATGTGGCCAGACGAACCTATACAGGTGGGCTAGATAACCTTCAGAGGAGTTCATAAGTTGAAACACTCTTGTCACGCCCAGGAATTTTTATTGACTTGGAGCTGCACGTTTATTCCATCTCTGAGAGAACTGGTGGGGAACAGCCCCCCATAAAGTCAGAGGTGTAGGTGAGAGCATGAAACAGTGAAGTAGATAGACTCTGGTTTTGAGGGTAGATGCTCGGGAACAGGGGGTTTCTTGAGGCTTGATCATGCCTTTGCGTATGCCAAGCCTCCTTCCTCATGACCTTTGCCATGGGTGGAGTTCCTCACGCTGGCTCCCAGCACAAATGCAATCTCAATAGAAAGGCTAAGTTTAAAAAAGCCCGATCACATTGAATTTTGAGGATGAGGTGATGGCGCTAAAATTCTCTTATGTTGAGGTAACAACGTAAAATGACTCAAAAACTTTGGAAAATAATTTGATAGTTTTCTTGAATGTACACTTACCACATGATCCAATCATTCTACAACTGATTTACTAACAAGAAAGAAAGCATATATCCACACAAAGTTGTTGCTGTTGTTTAGTTTCCAAGTCATGTCCAACTTTTGTGATGTCATGGGCTGTAGCCTGCCAGACTCCAATGACCATGGGATTTCCCGGGCAAGAATAATGGAGTGGGTTTCCATTTCTTTCTCCAGGGGATGTTTTTGACCCAGGGATTGAACCCACATCTCTTACATTAGCAAGCAGGTTCTTTACTATCTGAGCCACCAGTGAAGCTATCCACACAAAGTCCTGTACCTAAACATCCAAAGTAGCTTTATCTTAATACCCCAAAACTAAAAACAAATGGTAAGTTTATAAATAGATAATAATAAAAATGAAATATTGTTCAACAATAAATTAACTATTAACATGAATAGATCTCATAAATAGATCTCAAAATAATTATAAAACTGAATGGAAGAGGCCAGCGACCTCTCACCCCACTTTCCATGAAAAGTACATACTGTATTATTCTATTTATGTAAAATTCTAGAAAAAGACAAAATAATCTGTAATTGTGGCTCAGCTGGTAAAGGACAACCTGCAATGTGGGAGACCTGGGTTCAATCCCTGAGTTCAAAAGATCCCCTGGAGAAGGGAAAGGCCAACCACAACAGACTTGAGAATTCCATGGACTGTATAGTCCATGGGGTAACAAAGAGTCGGACACGACTGAGCGACTTTCACTTTCACTTTCTGGAGGAGAAAATGGCAAAGCACTCTATTATTCTTGCCTGGGAAATCCCAGAGACAGAGGAGCCTGATGGGCTACAGTCTATGGAGATGCAAAGAGTAAAACACGACTGAGCACAGCAGACAACATGAGAAAGTATGTCAGGTGTTGGCTATGGATGGTGGAGGCAGAGAGATACAAAAGTGAGGGATTAGAAAGGAGCATGAGGAAACTTGGGGCGATAGATGTGAGAGGGTAACAGGCAGGAAGGCCAGGGGTTTCCAAATGGAGGAAAGGGTCAGATGATTTTTATTTCTCTCTTAAGTGACAGGAGAAAATAAACTACAAGTGTCAGACTTTTTTCCCTTCTCTATACAAAACTAAGAGGAGGTTTCCTTTAAAATTTTGTGTTGCCATGATGGCACCTGATTCCACCTGAACATAACTTTTCTCAGATCTTGAGAGGAACCAGAGATCAAATTGTCAACATCCACTGGATCATCAAAAAAGCAAGAGAGTGCCAGGAAAACATCTACTTCTGCTTTACTGATTGTGCCAAAGGCTTTGGCTGCATGGATCAAAACAGACTGTGGAAAATTCTTAAAGAGATGGGAATACCAACCATCTGACCTGCCTCCTGAGAAATCTATATGCAGGTCAAGAAGCAACAGTTATAACTGAACATGGAACAACAAACTTGCTCCAAATTGGGAACGGAGTATATCAAGGCCGTATATTGTAAGCCTGCTTATTTAACTTATATTCAGAGTATGTTGTTGCTGAATGCTGGGCTGGATGAAGCACAAGCTGGAATCAAGATTGCCGGGAAAAATATCAGTAACCTCAGATATGCAGATGACACCATCCTATGGAAGAAACTGAAGAAGAACTAAAGAGCCTCTTGATGAAAGTGAAAGAGGAGAATGAAGGAGTTGGCTTAAAACTCAACATTCAGAAAATGAAGATAGTGGCATCTGGTCCCATCACTTCATGGCACATAGATAGGGAAACAATGGAAACAGTGAGAGACATTATTTATTTATTTCTTTTTTTTTTTTGAGGAGGGGATCCAAAATCACTGTAGATGGTGACTGCAGCCATGAAATTAAAAGATGCTTGCTCCTTGGAAGAAAAGCTATGACCAACACAGGCAGCATATTAAAAAGCAGAGATATTACTTTGCCAAAAAAGGTCCACGAGTCAAAGCTATGATTTTTCCAGTAGTCATGTATGGATGTGAGAGTTGGAACATGAAGAAAGCTGAGCGCTGAAGAACTGATGCTTTTGAACTATGGTGTTTGAGAAGACTCTTTAGGGTCCCTTGGATTGCAAAGAGATCCAAACGATCCATCCTAAAGGAAATCAGTCCTGAATATTCATTGGAAGGACTGATGCTGAAGCTGAAACTCCAATACTTTGGCACCTGATGTGAAGAACTGACTCACTGGAAAAGACCCTGTTGCCGGGAAAGATTGAAGGTGGGAAGAGCAGGGGACAACAGAGGATGAGATGGTTGGATGGCATCATCGACTCAATGGACATGAGTTTGAGTAAGCTCTGGAATGTTCAGGGTGATGTCCTTATGGATAGGGAAGCCTGACATGCTGCAGTCCGTGGGGTCGTAAAGAGTTGAGTGCCAGAACTGAACAGAGCTAACCAATGCATTTTTTTTTGTATGGAAATGTTTTTCTTAAGCTATGTTAATGGACTATGCATTTTCCCTACACTCTGTCTTTCCTCAAGTGGGGTTCTACATAGATGCAGAACCCACTTGACAAACCAGTATGCTTTACTCATGCAAATATTTTCTTAAACTGTGTTATTGAGACTATGTATTTGCTTGGAAACCTGCCTTTCTTCAAGATTCATGTTAATTGTTTTATGGCCCAGGACAACTCAACTTGTGCAAATGTTTTCGCAAAATGCATGTTGTGGTGAGGGGCCTGGTGCCAGTCTCTGAGCTTTGAGACATTCCCTTTCTCTATCAGCCTGCTAATAGCTATATAACATTTGGCTAAAGACTACAGGAGGGAACTCTTTCTGCCCATTCTGATGTCTATGTCAGAAGCTTTGTCTATCTCAAAACTTTAATAAAACTTTATCACACAAAAGCTGTGAGAGGTCAAGCCTCGTCATTGGCCCCAGATTGAATTCCTCTCCTCCAGAGGCCAGGAAGCCCAGAGTTTTCACAGCTCAGCAACAACCTTTCAGATGTATGCTTACTGTTTTGAATGTAGTGTTTGTTCTGCAGATCAATATCAAATTGTACTGTTTAGATTCAGTTTATTTCATGTCAATTATATCTCAATAGAACATGTCATTAGTTATTTTTTTCCACCCAATAGCCCATGGGAAAATTCAATACCACTTATTACAGCCACTTGACCTGGACATGGAACAAGAGACTGGTTACAAATAGGAAAAGGAGTACGTCAAGGCTGTATATTGTCACCCTGCTTATTTAACATATGCAAAGTACATCATGAGAAACGCTGGGCTGGAAGAAACACAAGCTGGATTGCCGGGAGAAATATCAATAACCTCAGATATGCAGATGACACCACCCGTATGGCAGAAAGTGAAGAGGAAATAAAAAGCCTCTTGATGAAAGTGAAAGTGGAGAGTGAAAAAGTTGGCTTAAAGGTCAACGTTCAGAAAACGAAGATCATGGCATCTGGTCCCATCACTTCATGGCAAATAGATGAGGAAACAGTGGAAACAGTGTCACACTTTATTTTTTTGGACTCCAAAATCACTGCAGATGGTGACTGCAGCCATGAAATTAAAAGATGCTTACTCCTTGGAAGAAAAGCTATGACCAACCTAGATAGCATATTCAAAAGTAGAGACATTACTTTGCAAACAAAGATCCGTATAGTCAAGGCTATGGTTTTTCCTGTGGTCATGTATGGATGTGAGAGTTGGACTGTGAAGAAGGCTGAGCGCCGAAGAATTGATGCTTTTGAACTGTGGTGTTGGAGAAGACTCTTGAGAGTACCTTGGACTGCAAGGAGATACAACCAGTCCATTCTGAAGGAGATCAGCCCTGGGATTTCTCTGGAAGGAATGATGCTAAAGCTGAAACTCCAGTACTTTGGCTAAAGCTGAAACTCCAGTACTTTGGCCACCTTATGCAAACAGTTGACTCATTGGAAAAGACTCTGATGCTAGGAGGGATTGGGGGCAGGAGAAGAAGGGGATGAACGAGGATGAACTCCGGGAGTTGGTGATGGACAGGGAGGCCTGGCATGCTGCGATTCATGGGGTCGCAAAGAGTCGGACACGACTAAGCGACTGAACTGAACTGACGGGTATCATCTCTGATGGCTCAGATGGTAAAGCATCTGCCTGCAGTGCCGGAGACTGGGGTTCGATCCCTGGGTCAGGAAGATCCCCTAAAGAAGGAAATGGCAACCCACTTCAGTACTCTTACCTGGAAAATTCCATGAATGGAGCAGTCTGGTAAGCTATAGTCCATGGGTTCGCACAGAGTCAGACAAGACTGAACAACTTCACTTTGAAAAAAAGGTTTGAAGTAACTGGAAAGATTTTCTTGGTAGCTCAGGGGGCAGAGCTCAGAGATCCCCTGCAATGCTGGGTCAGGAAGATTCCCTGAAGAAGAAAATGTCAACTCAGTCCAGTATTCTTGCCTGGAAAATCCCATCGACAGAGGAGCCTGGTGGACTACAGTCCATGGGGTCGCAAGTGAATCAGATACAACTGAGAGACTAACACTGTCACTTTCTTGAAAAAAGTTTGACAATTTTATCCTTCAGTCTGTTAACTGGGCTTCCCTGGTGGCTCAGAGGTTAAAGCGTCTGCCTCCAATGCGGGAGACTCCGGTTTGATCCTTGGGTCGGGAAGATCCCCTGGAGAAGGAAATGGCAATCCACTCCAGTATTCTTGCCTGGAGAATCCCATGGATGGAGAAGACTAGTAGGTTACAGTCCACGGGGTCGCAAAGAGTCGGACATACCAAGGGAACATTTCATGCAAAGAAGGGCTCGTTAAAGGACAGAAATGGTATGGACCTAACAGAAGCAGAAGATATTAAGAAAAGGTGGCAAGAATACACGGAAGAACTGTACAAAAACGATCTTCACGACCCAGATAATCATGGTGATGTGATCAATAATCTAGAGCCAGACATCTTGGAAAGTGAAGTCAGGTGGGCCTTAGAAAGCATCACTACGAACAAAGTTAGTGGAGGTGATGGAATTCCAGTTGAGCTGTTTCAAATCCTGAAAGATGATGCTATGAAAGTGCTGCACTCAATATGCCAGGAAATTTGGAAAATCCAGCAGTGGCCACAGGACTGGAAAAGATCAGTTTACATTCCAATCCAAAAGAAAAGCAAATACCCCAAATTGCACTCATCTCACATGCTAGTAAAGTAAAGCTCAAAACTGTCCAAGCCAGGCTTCAGCAATACATGATCTGTGAACTCACTGATGCTCAAGCTGGTTTTAGAAAAGGCAGAGGAACCAGAGATCAAATTGCCAACATCCGCTGGATCATGGAAAAAGCAAGAGAGTTCCAGAAAAACATCTATTTATGCTTTATTGACTATGCCAAAGCCTTTGACTGTGTGGATCACAATAAGCTGTGGAAAATTCTTCAAGAGATGGGAATACCAGACCACCTGACCTGCCTCTTGAGAAATCTGTATGCAGGTCAGGAAGCAACAGTTAGAACTGGACATGGAACAACAGACTGGTTCCAAATAGGAAAAGGAGTACGTCAAGGCTGTATATTGTCACCCTGCTTATTAAACTTCTATGCAGAGTACATCATGCGAAACGCTGGACTGGAAGAAACAGAAGCTGGAATCAAGATTGCCGGGAGAAATATCAATAACCTCAGATATGCAGATGACACCACCCTTATGGCCGAAAGTGAAGAGGAACTAAAAAGCCTCTTGATGAAAGTGAAAGGAGAGTGAAAAGGTTGGCTTACAGGTCAATATGCAGAAAACGAAGATCATGGCATCTGGTCCCATCACTTCATGGGAAATAGATGGGGAAACAGTGGAAACAGTGTCAGACTTTAATTTTTCGGACTCCAAAATCACTGCAGATGGTGACTGCAGCCATGAAATTAAAAGACGCTTACCCCTTGGAAGAAAAGTTATGATCAACCTAGATAGTATATTAAAAAGCAGAGATATTACTTTGCCGACTAACATCCATCTAGTCAAGGCTATGGTTTTTCCTGTGGTCATGTATGGATGTGAGAGTTGGACTGTGAAGAAGGCTGAGCACCAAAGAATTGATGCTTTTGAACTGCGGTGTTGGAGAAGACTCTTCAGAGTCCCTTGCACTGCAAGGAGATCCAACCAGTCCATTCTGAAGGAGATCAGCCCTGGGATTTCTCTGGAAGAAATGATGCTAAAGCTGAAACTCCAGTACTTTGGCCACCTCTTCCGAAGAGTTGACTCATTGGAAAAGATTCTGATGCTGGGAGAGATTGGGGGCAGGAGAAGAAGGGGACGACCTAGGATGAGATGGCTGGATGGCATCATGGACTCGATGGATGTGAGTCTGAGTGAACTTTGGGAGATGGTGATGGACAGGGAGGCCTGGCGTGCTGCGATTCATGGGGTCGCAAAGAGTCAGACACGACTGAGCATCTGAACTGAACAGAACTCCAGAAAGAATGAAGAGAAGGAGGCAAAGCCAAAAACCCTCCCAATTGTGGATATAACTAGTGATGGAAGTAAAGAATGTGGTTGTAAAGAACAATAGGAACTGAAATATTAGGTCCATGAATCAAGGTAAATTGGAAGTGGACAAACAGGAGATGGCAAGAGTGAGCATCAACAGTTTAGGAATCAGTGAACTAAATGAACCAGAATGAGTGAATTTCATTCAAATGATCATTATATCTACTACTGTGGGCAAGAATCTGTTAGAAGAAATGGAGTAGCCCTCACTGTCAACAAAAGAGTCCTAGATGTACTACTTGGGTGCAATCTCAAAAATGACAGAATGAGCTGTTTATTTCCAAGGCAAACCATTCAATGGCACAGTATGCCCACTATAGCGCAAATCTAGATGGTGATTGCAGCCATAAAATTAAAAGAAGCTTACTCCTTGGAAGGGAAGTTATGACCAACTTAGATAGCATATTAAAAGCAGAGACATTACTTTGTCAACAACGGACTGTCTAGTCAAGGCTATGGTTTTTCGAGTAGTCATGTATGGATGTGAGAGTTGTACTATAAAGATAACTGAGTGCCGAAGAATTGATGGTTTTGAACTGTGGTGTTGCAGAAGACTCTTGTGAGTCCCTTGGACTGCAAGGAGATCCAACCAGTCCATCCTAAAGGAGATCAGTCCTAGCTGTTCATTGGAAGGACTGATGTTGAAGCTGAAACTCCAATACTTCGGCCACCTGATGCAAAGAGCTGAATTATTTGAAAATACCCTGATGCTGGGAAAGATTGATTGCAGGAGGAGAAGAGAATGACAGAGGATGAGATGGTTGGATGGCATCACTGACTCAATGGATATGGATTTGGGTGCATTCAGGGAGTTGGTGATGGACAGGGAGGCCTGGCATGATGCAGCTCATGGGGTCACAAAGAGTCAGACATGACTGAGTGACTGAACTGAACTGAACTGATGCCCCAACAGTAATGCTGAAGAAGTTGAAGTTAAATGGTTCTATAAAGACCTACAGGACCTTCTAGAACTAACGCGAAACAAAGATGTCCTTTTTCATCATAATAGTAGGAAGTCAAGAGATACCTGGAGTAACAGGCAAATTTGGCCTTGGAGTACAGAATGAAGCAGGGCAAAGGCTAACAGAGTTTTGCCAAGAAAATGCACTGGTCATTGCAAACACCTTCTTCCAACAATATAAGAGATGAAACTACAGATGGACATCACCAGATGGTCAATACTGAAATCAAATTGATTATATTCTTTGCAGCCTTTTCTCTATATATATCTTCAATTGCAAGCATGGTACCAAAACGCTGTGTTCAATAAACACTATACTTCTTCATCTCATGTAATATGAATTTTTCCATGAAAATGACATGAAATTCTATTTGTATAAGTACCTCAAATTTCTTCATTTGTGATTTGTTTTGGAAATATAATGTCTAAAATGCATTGTTTACCTTTCATCTCTCCAGAGCGTGTGTCACTTAATCTAGCCATTTACTGAGGATACCAAGCTATGTGCCAGAATCTGTGCTAGGTATGAGCATGTGTTATATCCAACCTTGAGAATTTTAGTAATAAATAATCTGAAATATTCATAAAGATTTGGTAGCTTTCTGCAAAATTTGTAAAGCTAAAATATGAAAGAGAATGATCTACATTTAGGTGTGTCAGACACAAAACTTTCAAATCCACCCTGCTCCTTCTGCAAACTGAAAAAGTTAAGTACAATGATATTTATATTTTCTTTCAGTCAAATATTATTTGGAAAAGTTGATGTTGGAAACAATGAATGTTGAATGCTGAAACTGACAGAATAATTCCATAATTATTTAACTACACAGGTAGAATCATTCCACAAATATACTCCAGTTAGCAACTAGAAATATGTATAATGTTCAAAATGTTCCATCTCATAAAATGTCTAAACAATTAATGATTTGAAAATACACATACAACATCTATATAGGAAATCAAGTACTAGTTAATAAGCATTATCCTTAATTCTTTTAAAAGATTTCAGTTTGTTGATTTATTTTCTTTTGATGGTCTTTTGGTTAATAACTGACCTTTTTAAAAGAAATAAAGCAAGTTTGTGTTTCACTTTTTTTAAACTTTCTTTCTGTGAATTTTTCACTAAATATGGAGCACATCTTATGAATTAGGTGATGGGCTTTTAATTTACTACAAAATGCACACTTTTAATACCTTTTCTCATCTCAAGCTGAAATCCCTTAGTTCTGAAGCTTAAAATCATGACACTTTTTATGAAATGACCATTGGTCCACATTAGTTTGTTAGGTTAAAAATAAAATATTTTGCGAGGAAATTCCCTGCTTTTGGTAAAGCATTTAAAGCTTTGTTTGGAATCCTAATGAATGGCTTTGATTCTGGGTTTATTGATTCCTCATGATTAAGGTATGAACAAAGCTAGTGGAGGTGATGGAATTCCAATTGAACTATTTGAAATCCTGAAAGATGATGCTGCGAAAGTGCCGCACTCAATATGCCAGAAAATTTGGAAAACTCAGCAGTGGCCACAAGACTGGAAAAAAATTAGTTTTCATTCCAATCCCAAAGAAAGGCAATGCCAAAGAATGCTCAAACTACCCCACAATTGCTCTCATCTCACACACTAGTAAAATAATGCTCAAAATTTTCCAAGGTAGGCTTCAGCATTACATGAACCATGAACTTCCAGATGTTCAAGCTGGTTTTAGAAAAGGCAGAAGAACCAGAGATCAACTTGCCAACATCCGCTGGGTCATCAAAAAAGCAAGAGAGTGCCAGAAAAACATCTATTTCTGCTTTATTGACTATGCCAAAGCCTTTGACTCTGTGGATCATAATAAACTGTGGAAAACTCTGGAAGAGATGGGAATACCAGACCGCCTAACCTGCTTCTTGAGAAATCTATATGCAGGTCAGGAAGCAACAGATAGAATTGGACATGGAAAAACAGACTGGTTCCAAATAGGAAAAGGAGCATGTCAAGGCTGTATATTGTCACCCGGCTTATTTAACTTATGTGCAGAGTACATCATGAGAAATGCTGGCCTGGAAGAAACTCAAGCTGGAATAAAGATTGGCAGGAGAAGTATCAATAACCTCAGATATGCAGATGACACCACCCTTACGGCAGAAAGTGAAGAGGAATTAAAAAGCCGCTTGATGAAAGTGAAAGAGGAGAGTGAAAAAGTTGGCTTAAAGCTCAACATTCAGAAAACTAAGACCATGGCATCTCGTCCCATCATTTCATGGCAAATAGATGGGGAAACAGTGGAAACAGTGTCAGACTATTTTTCTGGGCTCCAAAATCACTACAAGTCATGATTGCAGCCATGAAATTAAAAGGCGCTTGCTCCTTGGAAGGAAAGTTATGACCAACCTAGATAGCATATTCAAAAGCAGAGACATTACTTTGCCAACAAAGGTCCATCTAGTCAAGGCTATGGTTTTTTTCAGTGGTCATGTATAGATGTGAGAGTTGGACTGTGAAGAAAGCTGAGTGCCGAAGAATTGATACTTTTGAACTATGGTGTTGGAAAAGACTCTTGAGAGTCCCTTGGACTGCAAGGAGATCCAACCAGTCCATCTTAAAGGAGATCAGCTCTGGGTGTTCATTGGAAGGAATGATGCTAAAGCTAAAACTCCAGTATTTTGGCCACGTCATGGGAAGAGTTGACTCATTGGAAAAGATTCTGATGCTGGGAGGGATTGAGGGCAGGAGGAGAAGGGGACGACAGAGGATGAGATGGCTGGATGGCATCACCAATTCGATGGACGTGAGTTTCAGTCAACTCCAGGAGTTGGTGATGGACAGGGAGGCCTGGGGTGCTGCGATTCATGGGGTCGCCAGGAGTTGGACACGACTGAGTGACTGAACTGAACTAACTGACTGACATGGTTAATGTCCAGTGTGGTCAAAATGTACTGGATTGTTGCTCCAAGAATATTGCCCATGTTGCTCTATACTTCAGTGTCTTTTCTGGTGAACTTTAGCTTGGCTTTCAGGCAACTTTTTAAGCTTCCCCCCCCCACACACTCATTGTTTTGACTTTTCATTTCGTTTCATCCGTATGAATGTGTACATGTATTGTGTGTGTATGTGCTTTCCCTAGTGATGTTTTATGTGATTCTTTACATAGAGAATATTTTATATTTACCTATTAAGTTAAATATATTTTATTTCAAATGTTGATAATTTATATTTGAGTCCACATATACATTTATGAATTCTAATAATACTGTACTTTTCTAATTTAATTTTGAATTATTTTAATTTTTGCTATTCTCCAATGAATAATAGCAGAGGAACCTGAGAATAAATATAATTTTCACTCTCAGCTATATAAAATTAGGAAAACTAGTTTTTTTTTTTTTTTTTTCCCCATGGCTAATAAGGCTTAATTCCCTGACCACATATCAAACTCATGCCCTGTGAAATGACAGCCTGGAATCATGAACTGCCAGGAAATCTCCTACAAGATTTCACTGGTGGAAGAAAGATGTGAAAACTCAATCAAGCAGAACTAGATTCATTGTGACAATAACAAAACAGCTCAGCAACCAGCAGACAATTAAAAAAATACATAGCAGAAATATAATATTTACTATGTCACAGGAAAAAACAAAATGAAAGAAAACAACAAAAACGGAATGGGGTCATGCAGATTTCTGGAGTCTGTAAAATAACTGAAGTGTATATAGTGTTGGCCCTATCAAGTTGCACTAAGTTGCACCCATCTCTGCTGATCTATAGGTTTCATCACTGAGATCTAAGTGCATAGAATGTCACTTGGTTTTTATTTTTGCTTCATCCATGTTATAGCTGAAGAGGTGGAGGGAGAGGACTCAAGTGGGGAAAAATGAGACAGAATAATGAAATATGTTTAGAGAAAATAATTTTTCAGGAATAGAGGTAATAAGGAGAAAGCTTCTAATATCTGAATTGTGTGTCTCACAGATGTATAATCAGCATCTAAAGAATATGTCCTGCTTTAATGAATTAACATAAACAACTTTGTAAAGTAAACATCATTACAAAGTTAAAGAAAGTAAATACATAGTGCAAAATAAAGCACATAAAATTTCCTATGATATGACCTCAAATCTTCTCAAAACCACTGTTAATTTTATATGTTGCTTATTTTCTTAAAAGATTATAAAATCTATAGTAGCATCAGAGATTTAAAATATACTAACTTGTCTGACACAATATATTTTTTCTCGAGCTAACTGGTTTGGTTTCTACTTCACTCATGTATTCATTCAAAAACCATGCACTGAATGGCTATTCCCTTATATCTTGTTCCATAAAGTCATAAGGGGTTTTAGAAAGATACAAATCACATATCAAGATAAAATAGTACTTAATGGATAGCTGTTTAAAAAAAAAAAAAAAAACACTTGGGTTTCTAAATCCAAAATAAGAAAAATGAGGCAAAGAAGATGTAATGAATAATGTGTGGACTGATGAGTGAATAACACACAAAATGTATCAAAATGCAGACATTTTTATACAATTGTTAGAGACGGAGTCTAAATTTGTTTTCAGGTTCAGTTCAGTCGCTCTGTCGTGTCCGATTCTCCGCGACCCCATGAATCACAGCACGCCCCGCCTCCCTGTCCATCACCAACTCCCGGAGTTCACTTAGACTAATGTCCATCGAGTCAGTGATGCCATCCAGCCATCCCATTCTCGGTCGTCCCCTTCTCCTCCTGCCCCCAATCCCTCCCAGCATCAGAGTCTTTTCCAATGAGTCAACTCTTCTCATGAGGTGGCCAAAGTACTGGAGTTTCAGCTTCAGCATCATTCCCTCCAAAGAAATCCCAGGGCTGATCTCCTTCAGAATGGACTGGTTGGATCTCCTTGCAGTCCAAGGGACTCTCAAGAGTCTTCTCCAACACCACAGTTCAAAAGCATCAATTCTTTGGCACTCAGCCTTCTTCACAGTCCAACTCTCACATCCATACATGACCACTGGAAAAACCATGGCCTTGACTACTAAGAGGGAAAAGATGACAGTAACAACAACAACAAAAACTACTCAAGAGTCGCTGGCTCTATGCTAAAAATACAGAAACTATATAATATGATCTGTATGAACACCATTACTTCTGTAAGTATGGCTACAGTCTCATTGCTTTCTTTTTTTTCTTCAATACAATTTAAGTAGTGGCTTCTCACCAATATGGATTGCAGACACAGTGAATCTAGGGACTCCCATAAGAAGCAGTCAGATATCTGGATCCATTGCCTGAATTAATCCACAAATAGATTTCAGGTTAATTATATAAAAGGATGGAGTATTTTCCTTTTTAAAACTTCTTATTAAGGTATAATTGATGTTCAAAAAATTTCACAGAATGTATACAATCTGATGTTGGACAAATGAATGAACCAGTGAAACTAGCACCAAAATCAATGTAATATGTAATCATATCCATCAATTTTAAATCTTCCTTGCGTCCCTTTGATTTTTGTTTGCTTTGGTTATTAATTCTGTGAAAGAACACAACATACCTTCTTAAAAAATTTCCAGTACATAATATGATATGGTAATGACATAAATAAAGCTGTTTGACTTTGTAATATAAATATTTCTATTATTTTTTTTTCTGTTTAACATAATGGCTTATATTTAACAGCAACTTTGCGTGTCAGATTGATTTCATTTTACACAACTAGTCTCTCAAATTTTCACACCAAATCTTAAGAATGAAACCTATTTTAGCTTATTTTTATTACTGATGCCTCCTGCCACTACACCAATGTCTTGTTATCTCTGTCTGTGAACTTCCATGATGATTCTCTATTTACTGTCTTTTGGTATAGGGTTAAGCATTGCTTTCTTTAGTCTACTCTAGTAATTTGGAAAATATAGCTTTAATCAAGTAGTAAAAGTATGTTTTCACACCTGGAAAATACCAAAACAGCATGCAGATTTTATATTTAGCCACCATTTACTTTTCTTCTTTCCCAATTTATAAAGGTATATTTGTTATAAAGGTATCTTTGTAATACATACCTATTATTTTATTATGCTTTGTGATAATTAGTTTCCACTTTGAATTCAGTTGTAAATCACCTTTTTTTTTTCCCCTTAAACCTCAAATGCATTATATTGAATTAACCAGTTACAACATTCAGTTGCAATATATCTCTTTTATGTCATTATTTTCCTTTCAGTCACTATTACCATGTGCTTCCATAATTACTCCTGTGTATTTGAAATATATTTTGGATGTACAAAATCAGATTAAGAAAGAAGTTTTCTTAAATTGAAAAAAAAACAATTTTTTTTAACTTTTTTACTGAATGGTGTGTTTCAGTTTGTGCACTTTACTTTTCAGGCTTTGTTTTCATCTTCTTTTGCATTAATTTACTGTATTATAGAATTTCATTGTCTTAGCTCTAGTTCATTGAATGATTATTTAGTGATCAATCAATATTCATCTTTAATTTTATACAATCTACTTAACTTCACATTACATTCATTATAAATAATGTAATATAAAATTTTTGCTTAAAATAAATATTGAAAAGAACATATATTTTCCTTCATGTTTACATTGCCCAGAACCTTCATTTTTTCATGAAAATGTGACATGTCACCTGATTTTTCCTTTCAGTCTTATAGGCCATCTTCAGTGTATTCAGGACTATTGTTTTTATCTGATGAAATCTCAGTATTTTTTTTTTTTCAGTAAAAGTTTTGTTTCTATTTTATTCAGTACTTCCATGATATAGTCCTAGTCCTTTACCCTCCATTGTTTCTGGTGAGATAACAGTGGTCTTTTGAAAAATGTCCCTTTGTATGTAGCATATTCTTTATCTTCAGTTATAGCCTTAGTTTTCATCAGGTTGAATATGATACATGTGGATATAGTTTTCTTTGTATTGTTCTTATATACAGGGCATAATGATCTACAGGAGTCTTTAAGCCATTTTCTTTCACAAAATATTGACTGTTTTCAACCTGACTCATTATTTTTTATTTCCTTCACCATCTCCAATCTCATGCATGATTTTTGACTTATCTCACAAGTATCTGAGGCTTTGTACATTGTTTTTAATATTTTTTTTTATCTCTCATCTCACAGTTGACAATTTCTACTGATTTCTCTTCACATTTTCTGACTATTTTGGAATGTCTAATCCTCTATTAAGCTCTTCCAATGATTGATAATTTTCCTTTTTACATTTCAGATATTGTACTCTTCAACTCTAAAATTTACATTTGGCATTTCTTGCAGTTTTATTTCTCTGGTAAAGTTTCCTCTTTCTTAAATCAGTTATGAGCACAATTTCATTTATATCCTTGAATGTATTTCTAATAACTGCTTTAAAAATACTGTCTTCTAATCCCAACATCAGAATGATCTCAGGGCTGGTTTCAGTAGACTGCCATTTGTCTTTACTGTCAATCACATTCTCCCGTTTGTTTGTATTCCTAGATAGTTTGAATTAGATCTTTAACATTATAGATTATTCATTGTAGAGATCTTGGATTCATATTTAATTATATTCATCCCAAAAGAATGAGTCTTTTTTATTTTAGTAGTCAGTTAACATGGATAAATTTAAATTACAAACTCTGAGTCTCAGTTCACTACTTTCAGCCTTAGCTGAGCTACTGCAACTTTTTCACATTCACTCTTGGTGAAGTGTCAGACATGATTTCAAGCACTTTGTAAGCAGAATATAGGACTTTTTCTCTGTGATTTTCTCATAGGTGGGATTTCCCACCTCCCTTTACAGTTGATATAGTTGCCCTAGACCAGTCAATCCCAAAGAATATCAATCCTGAATATTCATTGGAAGAATTGATGTGAAGCTGAAGTTCCAATACTTTGGCCACCTGATATGAATAGGTAAAAACTCTGATGCTGAGAAAGATTGAGGGCAAGAGGAGGATGGGATGACAGAGGATGTGATGGTTGGAGGGAATCACCAACCCAATGGGTGTGACTTTGAGCAAACTCTGGAAGATAGTGAAGGACAGGGAAGCCTGACATGTTGCAGTTCATGGGGTCACAAAGAGTTGGGAACTATTTAGTGACTGAATAACAACTGGTTCTTTAAGCTAGTAAAACTGCAGGTGTTCTCCACATGATTTTGCCACTTTCATCTGCCCTTAAATCAAAGAATGGGAAACTTACACAGTGCTCCATTCTCCTTCCACTGTCAATCCCCTCTGCTAGCAATTTTTCACTTTCTAGTTACTTCAGATAGCTTTTTTTTCCCCCCTAGAGTTTGCAGTTGTTTATGCTGCAATGGTTGGTTGATAAGAATTACCCACTCATTGCTGGAAATGGAAATGTTGATTTACCTGCCTGTATTTTGGGGATCTGTCCAAATTGTTGTATGTGCATTTAATATTTTCCTTTTAAGCTCTGAATAGTGTTTCATAGCATATATTTACTATTATTTATTTTTTCTTCTAGGGTTGAACACCTGTAATATTTGCAATTTTTGGTCTATAGTTTTTCTAAAAATATATTTATATTTCTCTATACATTTGAAAATATATGTTATATTATTTATATATGCACAAATAATATATGAATTTGAACAACTGGAAAATAGTTACTAGATTATATATATGTCACTAAATATTTCCAGATTGTTTTCAGGAACATACAGTAATTTTACACTATCACCATCAATACTACAAATCCTCAATTTAAAAAATCATTATTATGT
The DNA here is from genome assembly GCF_023091745.1 of Budorcas taxicolor. Lineage (NCBI taxonomy): Eukaryota > Metazoa > Chordata > Mammalia > Artiodactyla > Bovidae > Budorcas > Budorcas taxicolor. Next base: position 187,547,860 of record NC_068910.1, read on the forward strand.
TTCTAATTTTTGCTCATCTTCTGGTTGTGCAGTGTTAACACTGTTGTAATTTGCATTTTCCATTTGAGTTTAACTTTGAAAATCTCTTTAATATATGTTATTCATTAAATTTGGCTTTTTTATGAATTGTCTCTTTATATGTTTGCACACTTGTAATTCGGTTTCCTGGGTTTTGTTGTTGTTGTTGTTGTTGTTGTTTCTGTTGTTATTGTTGACTTTCAAGAGTTCTCTCTTGGTAACTACATGATTAGGAATTACAAAATATTTCCTCTTGACCTGTCATCTCTCTGAGAGCTATGTCAATGGTGTCTTTTACTGAAAATACTTCTGTTTTTTAAAATTTTGAAGGTTTAATGTACTGTTTTTAAAATTTTTTACTTTAGAAGTTTTATTTAAGAAAGGTGTCTCGTATCATCACACATATGCAGACATTCAGCACTTTTTAAAATTCAACATTTTGGTCTTTAAAACTTCTGAAATTAAAATTTGAATGTAATACATTATTATTGATCATGATATCTTTTTCTCAGCTTTACAAGACTTTCTGTATATTGCAATTATTGCTTAGCTCTCTATTCTTTAATAACAGACCAAGGATTCTCATATGGAGATGATCTGCATTTCTATAGCATGTTTCAATGTCTAGAATAAAACATCTCTTTAAAAAAGTTGACTACATTGGTGTATATGTGTGTGTGTGCTTAGTTTCTCAGTCATATCTGACTCTTTGCAATCCCATGGACTATAGCGCACCAGATTCCTATATCCATGGGATTCTCCAGGCAAGAATACAGAAGTTGGTAGCCTATTCCTTCTCCAGAGGATCATTGTGACCCAGGAATTGAACACAGATCTCCTGCATTGCAGGCAGATTCTTTACTAGTTGGCTATCAGGGAAGCCCATATTGATGTATGAAAGTGAAGTCGCTCAATCGTGTCTGATTCTTTGCGACCCCATGGACTGTAGCCTAACAGGCTCCTCCATCCATGGGATTTTCCAGGCAAGAATACTGGAGTGGGTTGCCATTTCCTTCTCCAGAGATCTTCCCAACCCAGGGATTGAACCCAGGCCTCCCGCATTGTAGGCAGACGCTTTACCATCTGAGCCACCAGGGAAGTCCTACATATTGGTGTATATTAATCCATAAATATTAGAACAAGCATGTCAAGTTCCTCAACCATTTTATCCAAATGTATTTCATACAATGAAATACATTCATTGTATTTCATTTCTAAATTAATTTAAGAAGGCTTGATCTTTTTACAATTTTAGTTGTTCCATTCAGAAAAACTGTGCAACTCTTTAAATATTCAGTACCTCTTATGGCATAATGTCATTAAAATTTTCCTCCATGATGGTCTTATGATTTGCCTTAAAATAATTAATACAATAATGTGAAGTTTCAGCTTCTATAGTGAATAGCTTCTATTTTTCACCATAATTTTGCTTTTACTTCTGTTGTAAATATTTAACCTAGTAAGTACTGGCTATCACTCAGTCATGTCCGACTCTTTGCGACCATGGGAACTGTAGCCCACCAGGCTCCCCCGTCCATGGGATTCTCCAGGCAAGAATACTGGAGTGCGTTGCCATTTCCTTATCCAAGGGATCTTCCTGACCCAGGGATCAAACCCAGGTCTCCCGCATTGGAGGCAGACGCTTTAACCTCTGAGCCGCCAGGGAAGGCAAGTACTGGCAGCGTTGAATTATTTTATTAATTCTAACAACTCATTATTATTGGGTTTTCAAACAGTTTTATTGAAATCTTTCCATTCTTACGTTACTTATTTCTTTTCTTATCTGTCTATAGAATTGTTTTGGTTACTAGCATTCATAAGGTTGAATAAATAATTTTTAATATATTTAAGTTATGTATAATTTCTTTAGATCAATTTTTTTACAAAAATATGAGCTCTATTTTAGAAGATTTTTTTTCTTATGTGAGAATGAGATTAATGTTCATTAAAGTTAGATTTATTTTCCCATTTTAGACATTTGAGGAGGATAACTTCAAAATCACAGCAATATCCATGATAAATCATAATTCAGATTATAAAGGGGATGGGGAAAAAAAGTACACAAAAGCACATACCAATTTTGTTTCACTAGTCACACTTCAACATCGTAAAATTTGTAAGAATACTTCTAATTGTTTGTATTTTTGAATCTATCTAGGCTAAAAATGACCAATTATTGCTATACATCAATATTTGAAAGTGACAAATCTTAAATTTTCCCCAAATTATGAATTATAAATACAATTTTTTCTTTACATTATAAAACACTTCTCTCTGAATTCCAACATGACTTCCCCAAAGAATTTAGTGAGATTATTAGAAATTTCTGTTTGTATTTTTAAATCAGAGATTTGGAAATAAATAAAAGTGGAAGCCTCTTGCTACTTAGCAATACAGTGAATTAATGATAATTTCAAATATTATCACTTAAGAAGAAGTTTCTAGATATCTCCTACAACTAATGATATTTGTAAATATTTGCAGAATAAATACTCAGTAAAGAAAAGTAAAATATAATTGCCACTGATAGTGAAAACAACTATGGTGAAAGCTATAAGCAATTTAAATTAATCACATAGACTATTGTGGAAAGCACTATGGAGGTTTCTCAGAAACTAAAAATAAGACTATCATATGACCTCACATTTCCACTCCTGAGTATAAAAAAAAAAAAAGTCAAAAATACTAATCCAAAAGATACATGCACCCAATGTTCATAGCAGTATTGTTTATAATAGCTAAGATATGGAAGCCACCTAAGTGTCTATTAACAGATGAATGGCTAGAGAAGATGTGGTTTCCCATTGTAATATCCCATTGTATGTGGTACATGATATCAGTCGTAATACCAAGAAGGATCCTGTAGGTTTCCCGGCCACAAAAGCCTTTCTCTGTTTCCCATTTCTTTGATTACAGGAAATAGGTTTCATTCAGCCTCCCTGCCCTCCCCTAAATACAATAGATAGGTTTAATCAGTTGTTAATTAGGCAAGAGGAGATTGGAGACAAGGGAGGAACTGTGAAGAAAAATGATAGTGCAGCCTTGGGAAATGATTTCCCATCAAGGGATTAACACAACGTCTCTGAGCTGTTTTACAGTGAAACAATTGTACACTGTTTACACTGAAACCCATACCAGGTGAGAGAAGTTAACAGTATGCTGCCCACAAGCACATGGATATCAGATTGGTTGGAACCAGAAGGTTGATGATGCTGACTCCCACTTACCTCACCACCAACTAATTAGAAGAATATGCATGAGTTGATTATGCCCTCTTTGAATGATTGCTATTAAACTTCTCACTACCCTTTCCAGGCTGTGAAAATCGTTCAGTCGTTTCCAACTCTTTGTGACCCCATGGACTGTACAGTCCATGGAATTCTCTAGGCCAGAATACTGGAGTGGGTAGCCTTTCCCTTCTCCAGCGGCTCTCCAGGTCACCCACATTGCAGGAGAATTCTTTATCAGCTGAGCCAAAGGGAAGCCCAAGAATACTGGACTGGGTACCTTCTCCAGTGTATCTTCCCGACCCAGGATATATTTTAAAACACAAGAAATATTAGCCACTATTCTATAATAGCTATAAATGGAATATAGCCTTTAAAAATTGTGAATCACAATTTAAAAAATGTGCAGTTTCCATAATATTGTATATCTGTGACTCTTCCATAAAAATAAGTGAAAGATAAATGAATCACATAGCATATTTTGTTTGCACTCTTCAGTTGTATTGTCAGAATTTAATATCCACAGTAACACAGATGATATAACAGAATTGCTATCCATAATCAGAAAGATAATAGGTGACTTTCATAATTCCTCTTCAGTCAAAAACACATTTATTATGTACAAGGGATCTTGGAACTGTGTTTTCATACACTCAGAGAAAACATTAACACAATTTGGAACTTAAGATAATATGTAATATAAATGCTGTTTGAACAAAAGAAAATCTTAACATTACTTGTTGTCCATACTAATACATACTTACTTTATAGACATTACTAACAATTACAGCTGTTTGTAGAGAAAGTAGTCAAAATACAAGGTTAAAGAATGTATTTTTAAAGAAATTCTATGAGGATCCAAGGACATTCAGAAATATTAGAAAATATATATGTAAATACATAAACACATATTTATCTCAAATATTTGTTGGTACAAACACATATATATTCATGAATACATATACATGATTATTATGAGATATTTTATTTATCTGTGTGTATAAATGTTGTTGTTTAGTTGCTAAGTCATGTCTGACTCTTTTGTGACTCCTTTCAGGCTCCTCTGTCTGTGGGATTTCCCAGTCAAGAACGCTGGAGTGGGTTGCCATTTCCTTCTCCAGGGGATCTTCCAGATGCAGGGATTGAACCCTCATCTGCAATGGCAGGCAGATTTTTTTACCATGGAATCACCTGGGAAACCCATGCATATAAATATATATATACAAAAGCATACACACACTATCAGTGAGAATGATAATCTTAAAACTGCTTTGCAAAATATTTATATGAACTATCCTCTTAAAGCTTATCTGTTTTTTTAGTGATACATGTCACTCATTGAAATATACATTTTTGGTTTTTATATTTGATTTATTAATACCATCCTTTGAGGCAATTTGGGCTTCTCTGATAGCTCAGTTGGTAAAGAATCCACTTGCAATGCAGAAGAACCTGGTTTGATTCCTGGGTGGGGAAGATCTGCTGGAAAAGGGATAGGCTACCCACTTCAGTTTTCTTGGGCTTCCCTTGTAGTTCAGCTGGTAAAGAATCCACTTGCCTGGGTTTGATCCCTGGGTTGGGAAGATCCCCTGGAGAAGGAAAAGGCTACCAACTCCAGTATTCTGGCCTGGAGAATTCCATGGACTGTATTGTCCCTGGGGTCACAAAGAGTTGGACACGACTGAGAGACTTTCACTTTGACACAATTTAGTTCTACATCCTTTCCTATGTGTATTTATTTTAATATTAGACATATTACTACATTTTTTACCTACCATATCAATTGAATTATTTTCTGTAGCATTTACTATAATGAGCATGTATATTTAATTTTCAACACATTTAAGTTCCACCTTTCTAATTATTTTTTTTTTTGAAATTTTGTATAGAAGTATAGCCAATTAACAATGTTGTGACAGTTTCAGGTGAACAGCGAAGGGACTCAACCATACATATACATGTATCCATTAACATGTATATATTTAATTTTTGTATTTATAGATATACTACTATATCTTTATTTGCCAGTTGGTGTTTTGAAAATAAAATTCATGTTACTATCAGATATATGGATGCTCATTTATTATTTATTTTCTATTAACTGTTGGGTAATTAATTTTTTTTCTTTATTCATTAACTTTTTTTCTTTTCTGGGGTAACAGAAATAAAAAACAAAACCTTTTTTAGTCACTGTAACTATTGCTTTCAATCATCAACTTTAAATCAAATATATGATTTACATATTACAACATGTATTATTTTAGTTAAAGTTTTTTTTCATTTCTTTATTATTTATTTATTTATTTTACTTTCCCCCAGTCATTAATATCACCTTACTTAAATAATAGAATATCATTAGATAAATTGAATCTCAGTAGATTGAGCCTCAATAGCTTTTCTTTATCCTCACCTTTCAATTGTTAAAACACAATGAATCCTTATGAACCAGAATTATAACTAGAGTCTTCAGATATACATATTCCATTTTAGTACTAATTTCAGTATTTTTTCCCTTTACCAAAGCAGAGTAATCACAGACTTCTCCGGGACTAACCTTACAAACAAATCTACTTTTACTTTGTCATCATAAAAAATAGCTGAATTCATTACTAATCATGATGATATATTTAGTTTTGCCAAACACACTCATTTAAGTTGAGAACCCAGCCTCTGTGGTCACCTAGGCATTTCCGCTGGCTCTGTATAACATAAGATGTGAATCTTCATATACTGAAAAGACAGCATTCTTCTGTTTATGGTAAAATTCCAAAGAAATTTTTGTAAACTTCTCCAATTAAAAAAAACATAAAATATTAGGGGTTTTTGCTTATTTTACAAAGGCCTATTTATTAGAAAGCAAATTAGGATATAGGCTTTCATTCCTGCTTTAAATTAAAGGGATAATTAACATAATATTTGAAAGGTCCTCAAAACAATATTTTCAGTAATTATGTGGTATACAATATAAGTTATATGACTGAATGTTTATTTCCATATATTACTATCACTTTTTAAATTATTTCCATTTTTAGTATTATTTTAGTATCACTAAGTGATTACTTAGTATCATTTTTTCTATCAAAACCATGTAACCTGAATATAAAAAAAGACTTATTTACTGTGTTTTGAGTTTGTAAGTGTTTGTACATGGATACCATGACATTGGTCTTCTTTTTTCAATCTATTAACTTCAATTAATATACACTATCTAGGGAAACCTAAAAAGAGTAATCTAATTTTTAAAATAAATATCTACTAAGTAAAAATGATGGAATTTGGTTTGGGTAGTAATATCCAACAAAATACCTTTATAATATAAACACTCATATTACATAATTATTTATATAAGTAATTTTGACTTTGACATTGGACTCTTCATCATTTCATGAATTCCCACAAAATATTTTCTTTCATCTCCACTTCATTCCTGTGTGGTAAAATGTTATACAAGTACGTAATTTACTTTGCAACACATTTACATTCTGAGTACAAGGGTGCTTGGCTTTCAAGATCCTGTTTTCCTGAATACTGAAAGCATGTACTAACAGGCTCATCTGCTACTGGAGAAAGAGATTTAATTTAAAAATACTCAAGGAAGTTCTCTCAAGCTAATTTCTACAGATTTTATCTTGAAGGTTTGGGGACTTTTTCAATGTAGCAACAGCTTAGATAACATAAAGATAAAACTGTATTTTTTAATTGCTTCAGAAAAGCATGTTTTGGTCAAATTTTAAGAGATGAATCATCTAATCCATATTCATGCCTCCAAGTGAGAGGATGCTATGACTAGCCATGTTTCAAATCATCATAGAAACATATGCATAAAAAGATACCATGTATACAGGCATTTGAGTGAGATGAGGTTTGCTTTAATGAATTCCAGAAAGCCCAACTAGAGAACTGAAAACTTATAAAAAAGGAACTAGATTTTTGACGACAGAACAGAGTTCTTTTCTTTCTTTCTTTCTTTTTTTTTTTTTAATGAGAGTTCCAGAGCATTAAAAAGAAACAGTAAACATTAACAGTGATCATGGAGCCTAGGTTAACTCATCAATTTTACCTTTTTGTACAGTGTGTTAGTCATACAGTCGTGTCTGACTCTGCAATCCCATGGACTTTAGCCCTCCAAGTGCCTCTGTTCAAGGATTTCCCCAAACAAGAACACTGGAATGGGTTGCCAGTTCCTTCTCCAGGAGATTTTCCCAACCCAGGGGTTGAACCTGGGTCTCCTTCATTGCAGGCAGATTCCTTACCATCTGAGCGACAAGGGAAGCCCTTTGGCATACTAATTAAGGTAATTTACTAATTTGCATATTATTACAGCCATCAGTTCAGTTCAGCTGCTCAGTCGTGTCTGACTCTTTGCGACCCCATGAATAGCAGCACAACAGGCCTCCCTGTCCATCACCAACTCCCAGAGTTTACTCAAACTCATGTCCATCTAGTCAGTGATGCCATCCAGCCATCTCATTCTCTGTTGTCCCCTTCTCCTCTTGCCCCCAATCCCTCCCAGCATCAGAGTCTTTTCCAATGAGTCAAATCTTCACATGAGGTGGCCAAAGTATTGGAGTTTCAGCTTCAGCATCAGTCCTTCTAATGAACACCCAGGACTGATCTCCTTTAAGATGGACTGGTTGGATCTCCTTGCAGTCCAAGGGACTCTGAAGAGTCTTCTCCAACACCACAGTTCAAAAGCATCAATTCTTCGGCGCTCAGCCTTCTTCACAGTCCAACTCTCACATCTATACATGACCATTGGAAAAACCATAGGCTTGTGTCGGAGTCCAGCTCCAGCAGCCAGGGAGTCAGCCTGAAGAGAGGAGCGGTGTCAGCAGAGAATGATGCAGCCTCTGACTCAAGGTGGGGACTACATGTTTATTTCAAGCATCAGGTCTTCTTTTATACTTTGACAAAAGCATTAGGTCAGAGGTTTTACATTTTCAACTCCACCTCATCCAGATGTATTGTCTCCATAAATCATTGTTGCCCTTCAACCAGAGTTTACATTGTAACTCATGCTTATGTCTGGGCTGCATACCACATCCCTCAGTTTATTTCTTATCTTTCTAAATCCTGCTTGCCCCTAGTATCCTAAGCTCACTATCTCCTAAAAAGGCTTCTCAGTTCAGTTCAGTCGCTCAGTCATGTCCGACTCTTTGTGACCCCATGAATCACAGCACGCCAGGCCTCCCTGTTCATCGCCATCTCCCGGAGTTGACTCAGACTCATGTCCATCAAGTCTGTGATGCCATCCAGCCATCTCATCCTCAGTCGTCCCCTTCTCCTACTGCCCCCAATCCCTCCCAGCATCAGAGTCTTTTCCAATGAGTCAACTTTTCTCATGAGGTGGCCAAAGTACTGGAGTTTCAGCTTCAGCATCATTCCCTCCAAAGAAATCCCTGGGTTGATCTTCTTCAGAATGGACTGATTGGATCTCCTTGCAGTCCAAGGGACTGTCAAGAGTCTTCTCCAACACCACAGTTAAAAAGCATCAATTCTTCGGCGCTCAGCCTTCTTCACAGTCCAACTCTCACATCCATACATGACCACTGGAAAAACCATAGCCTTGACTAAACGGACCTTAGTCAGCAAAGTAATGTCTCTGCTTTTGAATATGCTATCTAGGTTGGTCATAACTTTTCTTCCAAGGAGTAAGCGTCTTTTAATTTCATGGCTTCAGTCACCATCTGCGGTGATTTTGGAGCCCAAAAAAATAAAATCTGACACTGTTTCCACTGTTTCCTCATCTATTTCCCATGAAGTGATGGGACAAGATGCCATGATCTTCATTTTGTGAATGTCTATTCTTAATTATTCCTAAACCGTATGCTCGGCAAACTTCCTTTGCCATAAACATTCCCCTCACAAACAGGTCTCAGATAACAATCCTTCCCATGGCCTCAAGCTGCAGCTTATGTGCTCATCCTGGAACATTCTTTGTAAAGATCCTTGAACAAATGTCAATGGTTACGTACTAGATTATTTTCTGGGCACAACTGCAGAAGGCTTTGTGCTTTCTCATGTTTCTCTCAAGAACAGTAAGAACCTTAACATTCTTTTCAGCCAACTCAACCAAAGAAGGGAAAGAACAAGTCAGAATCACAAGACCTAACTCCTTCATCCCGGGACCATGCCTGCGGGATGAGGAGAGGGAGTTGGGGCCGTGCCTCCATTTTGTCAGTAATGCCTAACGCGGCTCCCAACAGCCTTGACTAGATGGACTTTTGTTGGCAAAGTAATGTCTCTGCTTTTAACATGTTGTCTAGGTTGTTCATATCTTTCCTTCCAAGGAGTGTCTTTTAATTTCATGGCTGCAATCACAATCTGGAGTGATTTTGGAGCACAGACAAAATAAAGTCTGACACTGTTTCCACTGTTTCCCTATCTATTTCCCATGAAGTGATTGGACCAGATGCCATGATCTTACTTTTCTGAATGTTGAGTTTTAAACCAACCTTTTCACTCTCCTCTTTCACTTTCATCAAGAGGCTTTTTAGTTCCTCTTCACTTTCTGCCATAAGGGTGGTGTCATCTACATATCTGAGGTTATTAATATTTCTCCCTGCAGTCTTGATTGCAGCTTGCGATTCTTCCAGCCCAGGGTTTCTCATGATGTACTCTGCATATAAGTTAAATAAGCAGGTGACAATATACAGCCTTAACATACTCCTTTTCCTACTTGGAACCAGTCTGTTGTTCCATGTTCAGTTCTAATTTTTGCTTCCTGACCTGCATACAGATTTCTCAAGAGGCAGGTCAGGTGGTCTGGTATTCCCATCTCTTTCAGAGTTTTTGCTGATTCCTGATTCTAGGATTCAGCAAACTAAAATGGACTGGAATGGGTGAATTTAACGCACATGATCATTATATCTACTATTGTGAGCAGGAACCCCTTAGAAGAAATGGAGTAGCCATCATGGTCAACAAAAGAGTTTGAGATGCCATACTTGGATGTAATCTCAATAACGACAGAATGATCTCTGTTCGTTTCCAAGGCAAACCATTCAATGTCATGGTAATCCAAGTCTATGCCCCAACTGGTAATGCTGAAGAAGCTGAAGTTGAATGGTTCTATGAAGACCTACAAGACCTTTTGGAACTAACACCCAAAAAAGATGTCCTTTTCATTATAGGGGCTGGAATACTAAAGTAGGAAGTCAAGAAACACCTGGAGTAACAGGCAAATTTGGACTTAGAGTACAAAATGAAGCAGGGCAAAGACTAATAGAGTTTTGCCAAGAGAATGCACTGATTATAGCAATTACAGCCATGGTTCCTCTTTTTTTTTTTTTAGCTAACTGGGTTAGAAGTCTGTGGTATCTTTGGTCGAACCTGTTTTTATTTCACTGAACAATTTAAAATTATTTTAAAAGTGGGAAAATGAGCAACAGATGAATCGTTCCATTCAAATCTCTAATTTGTCTTGCTTTTCAGATCTTCATTCTAAATTAGTGTACCCCTTCACTTGTCAGTGTTGTATAATTTTATTTACTTCAAGGCACTCATCTACATTATATTATCACTCTAACTTTTTTGATGTAACTTCTGTTTTCTGAACCAGAATGTATATTTCATATGGTCAATAACTTTGCTTGTTTTATTTGCTGCTATATTATCAGCCCTTAAAAATACATTTGTGAGAGAGCAGGAATTCAGTAAATATAGAATGAATGAATAAGCAGAAATTCAGTTCTCTTTGCATCTTTCCCTAACCAATCCCTTTATCAAATTCATGTTTACTGTTTGGTTTATATACTAACATGGTTTACTCTCCTGAATAGATTTGTTTTGTTTTTGTCTTGATTTGTTATGGCATCCTTTTAGTACCTGCTTATTTTAATTTGGATATCTATTTCAAAAATATATTCACCTTCTTCTGATTATTTCTATGGGATAGACTTCCAAGGTAAAATTGCTAAATCAACATGAAATGTTAATTCAGTACATATTGAGATTACTTTAAAAAGTATAGTGATTCATGTTTCCAAGAGCAATTTATTACAATTAACTTTGTGTTACACTTTCTAGGCCATTGTTCTTTAAAAATTATTTGCTTGATACATGATGAATGGTGTGACAACAAGTTCAAATTTAAATTCCCTGTCTAATGTTAAGAATAATGTATGTTCATGTGATCACTGGATAACTGCCAGTTATTATCCCACAGAGGGGCTAGACTTATAACCCTGGCCCAATCATCATGTACTTAAACTCAAAGTAGATTACTTAAAGCTTACTAATAAATTTTAGAAAATTAAAACATGGCTATCTGAGATAGAAAAAAATGATGTACAGTAAAATAAATGTATATTAAAATGAGGAATAATTTTCTCACATTAAACTGAGAGGCAATTTAATTATAATTTAATTATAATACAATCTACATTTTAAAGCTTACATATGCATTTTTTTGCTTGGACCAGTTAAAAATAAGCATTTACTTCCTAGACATGGTTAACCTTTCAGGTAATAGAAAGTAACTAGAAAAAGTATTATATCCTAAAGTCTTTTCAGTAGCTGGTAATTATTCAAGGCATTAGATATATCACAAGGTCATTTCCTGATTAGTTGTTTTTGAAAGCTTATGAAAGTAGGTTGGCAAATGCCTCTTTTTTTTTTTCTTTGTTAAGAGTTTTTGAAATGCTGCAGCCCAATGAAAACCCTTTCCCCCACTTCACGCTAGAGAAATTGCACTTACTGGCACCCCACTCCAGTACTCTTGCCTGGAAAATCCCATGGATGGAGGAGCCTGGTAGGCTGCAGTCCATGGGGTTGCTAAGAGTTGGGCACAACGGAGTGACTTCACTTTCACTTTTCACTTTCATGGATTGGAGAAGGAAATGGCAACCCACTCCAGTGTTCTTGCCTGGAGAATCTCAGGAACGGGGAGCCTGGTGGGCTGCCATCTATGGGGTTGCACAGAGTCGGACATGACTGAAGCGACTTAGCAGCAGTAGCAGCAGCATTATTATATTTTACCTCCTAGATTGAGAAGGTTTATCTTTTTAATCATTCATCTAATACATTGCAGTCTTTCTTCATATTAGTCTTATTTAAAAATTCTTAAACCATTCTTAAGTATCATATTTTCCAAGTGTTTCATGTTTCAGATAATTTCTGTAATCCTTTTTGAGATAATTTTCAATCTATGCCTTGCTTACTTTAGGAGATTATAATTAATTTCTTCTTTAATACTATACTTTCTTTAAATAATATTTTCATTAAAATCGTCTAGGATGTGAAAGTCCATGAAAATATATTTCAGGTTTGTCAGTCAGTTTTGTGTGTAGAGTTATTGGTAAGTTATCCTATCTTTGCGTTTCCGTTTTCTACACTTTGAATATCACAATAAGGTGATATGAGATGAAAAATTTCTGTGAGATGGCATACAAGTAGCTGGCACATTTCAAATGTTATGTGTATTTAATTCATGTGGTTTTCCATTTCTGCATAAATGTAAGTGATCATTGCATTAATCTTTAAATAATAATCATTCTAAGAATGTTTAAATGTTGTCATAAAGTTCAGTTATTTCTATTTCCTTTATTATGGTTATCTCTTTTAGCAGGTTTAGAAATTATTCATAAAAGTGTAGGCCTGGTTTATTGTGATGAATTACTAATAAGGACCTAAATATAAGCTATTTTCCTTTCTAAGATGATACTCAGTTAGAGAACTCTGGACAAGCTCCTTTATACTTAAAAGATCATTGACTTGAAAGTATTGGATACAGTTCAATAAACAATTATTACTGGAAATGTTTAAGTATTTATTTCAAACTTAATCATTTTGGAATGATTATGTGTTAGTAAGGTTATGGGAAGCAGTTACACTTACACTGTAAATCTTCAGTTCTGGATAAAGTCGCTCATGCCCTAACATTACAATGTTTCCCAGTTCTTTAATGTCATCCTCACTTTGCTTGATTTTCAAAGGTATATGACATGATATCTGGTCACCATGATCTCTAGTCATTTATTTTAGCTCCTGTATCCCCCACACCAAGAACACATATGATTTTTGAAACTTTTTATTTTATATTGGAGTATAGCAGATTAAAAATGTTGGCAGTTTCAGGTGGACAGCAGAGGGACTCAGGAATACATACGCACATATCCATTGTCCCCCGAACTCCCCTGCCATCTACGCTGCCATATAACACTGAGCAGCATTCCCTGTGCTATACAGTAGAACCTGGTTGGTTATCCATTTAAATATAGCAGTGTGTAAGTACATAGATGGTTGAATCACTTTCTCTCTCCTGTTCCCATTGTTTCTCCTGAAAAACAAATGACTCCTTTGGTTCAGTTCAGTTCAGTCACTCAGTCGTGTCCAACTCTTTAAGACCCATAAAGCGCAGCACATCAGACCTCTCTGTCCATCACCAACTCCCAGAGTCCACCCAAACACATCTCCATCAAGTCAGTAATGCCATCCAACCATCTCATCCTCTGTAGTCCCCTTCTCCTGCTGCCCTCAATCTTTCCCAGCATCAAGGTCTTTTCCAATGAGTCAGCTCTTTGCATCAGGTGGCCAAAGTATTGGAGTTTCAGCTTCAACATCAGTTTTTCCAATGACCACCCAGGACTGATCTCCTTTAGGATGGGCTGGTTGGATCTCCTTGCAGTCCAAGGGACTCTCAAGAGTTTTCTGCAACACCACAGTTCAAAATCATCAATTCTTTGGCACTCAGCTTTCTATACTCCAACTCTCACATCCATACATGACTACTGGAAAAACCATAGCCTTGACTAGATGGACCTTTGTTGGCAAAGTAATGTCTCTGCTTTTTAATGTGCTTTTTAGGTTACACATAACTTTCCCTCCAAGGTCATGGCTGCAATCACCATCTGCAGTGATTTTGGAGCCCAGAAAAATAAAATCAGTCACTGTTTCCATTGTTTCCCCATCTATTTCCCATGAAGTGATGGGACCAGATTCCATAATCTTCGTTATCTGAATGTTGAGCTTCAAGCCAACTTTTTCACTCTCCTCTTTCACTTTCATCAAGAGGCTCTTCAGTTCTTTTTCACTTTCTGCCGTAAGAGTGGTGTCATCTGCATATCTGAGGTGATTGATATTTCTCCCAGAAATCTTGATTCCAGATTGTGCTTCCTCCAGCCCAGCTTTTCTCATGATGTACTCTGAATATAAGTTAAATAAAGAGGGTGAAGATATACAGCCTTGACATACCCCTTTTCCTATTTGGAACTAGTCTGCTGTTCTATGTCCAGTTCTAACTATTGCTTCCTAACTTGCATACAGGTTTTTCAAGATGCAGGTCAGGTGGTCTGGTATGCCCATCTCTTTCAGATTTTTCCACAGTTTATTGTGATCCACAGAGTCAAAGGATTTGGCATAGTCAATAAAGCAGAATTAGATGTTTTTCTGGAACTCTCTTGCTTTTTCCATGATTCAGCAGATGCTGGCAATTTGATCTCTGGTTCCTCTGCCTTTTCTAAAACCACTTTACTAGCGTGTGAGACGATACCAATCGTGTGGTAGTTTGAGCATTCTTTGGCATTGCCTTTCTTTGGGATTGGGATGAAAACTGATCTTTTCCAGTCCTGTGGCCATTGCTGAGTTTTCCAAATTTGCTGGCATATTGAGTGCAGCACTTTCACAGCATCATCTTTCAGGGTTTGAAACAGCTCAACTGGAATTCCATCACCTCCACTAGCTTTGTTCATAATGATGCTTCCTAAGGCCCACTTGGCTTCACTTTCTAGGATTTCTGGCTCTAGGTGAGTGATCACACCACTGTGATTATCTGGGTCGTGAAGATCTTTTTTGTACAGTTTTGTGTATTCTTGCCACCTCTTCTTAATATCTTCTGCTTCTGTTAGGTCCCTACCATTTCTGTCTTTATTGAGCCCATCTTTGCATGAAATGTTCCCTTGGTATCTCTAATTTTCTTGAAGAGACCTCTAGTCCTTCCCATTCTATTGTTTTCCTCTATTTCTTAGCACTGATCACTGAAGAAGGCTTTCATATCTCTCCTTGCTATTCTTTGGAACTCTGCATCAAATGCTTATATATTTCCTTTTATCCTTTGCTTTTCACTTCCCGTCTTTTCACAGCTATTTGTAAAGCCTCCTCAGACAGCCCTTTTGCTTTTTTGCATTTCTTTTTCTTAGGGATTTTATTGATTCCTGTTTCCTCGACAATGTTACTAACTCCATGCATAGTTCATCAGGCGCTCTGTCTATCACTATAACCTCCATAACACTGAGGGTGACTCTCTAGTGTACAGGTACCAATCTCTCATCTCTCTACAATTGAAAGATTACTTATTGCTAAAATAGCATGGTTTTACTCATATCCTTTTATAAATTTGAATTTAACTAGTTTTCCATGTGTACCCCATTTCTTGAGGTTGTAAATTAGGGGAAGGGAAATGGGGGAAGGGAACCAGGTTTTGAGTTTGTGTGGTACCTAGTTGAAGGGAAATAATGAATACCTGTGAGTTATTTAAATATTTATGCTGCTGCTCAATTATTAGACCCTACATTTTAAATCTATTTTGAATGTTATCTGGGAAAGGTATTATAAAAACTTATTTGATACAATTTAGTTTAGATAAACCCAGAAACAGGAGCCATAGTGTGGCTATTAATGGAATTTGGACTATGTAGACTCCAGTACTCTTGGCTGGAAACTCCCATGGAGGGAGGAGCCTGGTAGGCTGCAGTCCACAGGGTCGCAAAGAGTTGGACACGACTGAGCGACTTTACTTTCACTTTTCACTTTCATGCATTGGAGAAGAAAATGGCAACCCACTCCAGTGTTCTTTCCTGGAGAATCCCAGAACGGCAGAGCCTGGTGGGCTGCCATGTCTGGGGTCGCACAGAGTCGGACACGACTGAAGCGACTTAGCAGCAGCAGCAGCAGCAGAAGAAGACCAATATAAGTAATATAAAAACCATTTTACTTAATTGATTGTGGTAATAATAATAAATAATTTGAAAACAAAAACGTGGAATTTGCACCATAACCCACTCTTGCTTTATTGCAAAATAAATATTAGATGATCCCCTGAGTAAAATAGTTTACACTGCTTAAGAGAAATTGAGCAAACATATCCTCATCAGACACTTAGAACATGTATAATTATGAAAAGTTCTCTCCAGTTATGGTGCATGGAGTACTGCCTTTTTGTTATATTCTAAGAGTTTCAAATTGCCAAGCCTAGCATACACAAAAATGGTATGAAAATACATTAAATAAGAATGAATGCTAAACTAACAATTAAATTAATGACAGTATTTTTGTATTACATAGTATTTTGGGCTTCCCTCATGGCTCAGAGGTTAGAGTGTCTGCCTGCAATGCAGGAGACCTGGGTTTGATCCCTGGGTCAGGAAGATCCCCTGGAGAAGGAAATGGCAACCCACTCCAGTATTCTTGCCTGGAGAATCCCATGGACAGAGGAGCCTGGTGTGCTACAGTCCAGGGGGTTACAAAGAGTTGGACATGACTGAGTAATTTCACTTCACTTCACATAGTATTTTAAAGTTAGAACTAATATACATAGGACAGAATACAGGATAGTAATATAGAGAATATAGAGGTCATAATATGTATATGTCTTTTCAAAGTATATTTACTTTGTTTTTACCAGGCAGAAAATAATTATTCTTGCTGAAAAATATATACTCTTGGGTCACTGTTTCTTTAGAATTTTTTTGTCTTCTCTTTTTCATTATTAATTTTGTAATTGAGTAGCTAATCCCTCCCTGTCTCCCTCCTTTCTTTCTTTCCTTCTTTCTATCCTCCTTTTCTTCTTTTCTTCCTTCCCTCCTTCCCTCCCTTTCTTCTTTCCTCTCTGCCTAAAGCTTGTTTGAATAGCTTGAATCCCAAGGGTTTTCTTGATATTTCTTTTTTTTCTGAGTTTGCCCTTTACTAACATCTTTCATTACTCTGGTATATTTGATAAGCCAATATCAATACAGTATTATTAACTAAAATGCATATTTTACATTACAGCTTACTCTGCACTGTGCATTCCATGGATTTGAACAAATATATAAAGACAAGTGTCCATCATTATAGTATTGAACAGAGTAGTTTTATTGCCATCAAAATTCTCTGTGCTTCACCTGTTCATCCCTGCCACATAATTCCCACCCCTGTCAACTACTCAACTTTTTACTATTTCCATTTTGTTTTTTTAGACTGTCATATGGTTGGATTCATAGTGTGTAAGCTTTTTAAATTGGCTTCTTTCACTTAGTAACACACATTCATGGTTTGCCCATGTGTTTTTATGGCTGATAGCTCATTTCGTTTTAGAGCTGAATGATATTCTACTGTCTGGGTGGACCACAGTTTATTTACCCATTCATCACTTAAAATTTGCATCTGGATGTTTATAACAGCTTTATTTATATTGCCAAAACTTGGAAACAACCAAGATGTACTTCAGTAGGTGAATGGCATTTTTCTTTTTGTTATTTGCTTGTTTCATCTGACATACTTCTGTGGAGAATTATCATAGAACTTCTATTTGCACTGCTATAGAATGGATGGGGCTTCCCAGGTGTCACAAGTGGTAAAGAATCCACCTGACTGAATGGGTGAATTCTAGACTTCTCTCATTTTCTAAGACCTATTGCTCTCTTCCTGTTCAACCACTTCCAATATGCCTTATGGACCTAACATCCCATAGTTCTGTGCAATATTGCTCTTTACAGCATCAGACTTTACTTCCATCACCAGTCACATCCACAATTGTCTGTTGTTTTTGCTATGGCTTTGTCTCTTCGTTCTTTCTGGAATTATTTTTCCACTGATCTCCAGTAGCATATTGGGCACCTACTGACCTGGGGAGTTCATCTTTCAGTGTCCTATCTTTTTGCCTTTTCATACTGCTTATAGGGTTCTCAAGGCAAGAATACTGAAGTGGTTTACCATTTCCTTCTCCAGTGGACCACATCTTGTCAGGACTCTCCACAATGACCAGTCCATCTTGGGTGTCCCTACATGGCATGGCTCATAGTTTCATTGAGTTAGACAAGGATGTGATCCATATGATCAGATTGGTTAGTTTTCTGTGATTGCTGTTTTCAGTCTGTCTGCCTTCTGATGGAGAAGGATAAGAGGCTTATGAAAGCTTCCTGATGGGAGAGACTGACTGAGGGGGAAACTGGGTTTTATTCTGATGGGTGTGGTCCTGTTCAATAAACCTTTAATCCAATTTTCTGTTGAATGGTGGGGCTATGTTCTTTCCCTGTTATTTGACCTGAGGCCAAACCATGGTGGAGGTAATGAAGATAATGGTGACCTCCTTCAAAAGATCATATGCACACATTACTACAGTCAGTGCCCCCAACCATGCAACAGGCTGCCGGAGACCCACGCCTATGCCAGAGGCTCCTGGACACTCATAGGCAAGTCTGGGTCAGTCTCTTGTGGAGTCACTGCCCCTTTCTTCTGGGTCCTGGTGCACACAAAGTTCTGTTTGTGCCCTCCCAGAATCTGTTTCCTCAGTCTTGTTAAGTTCTGGCAGTTCTATGGTTGTGATAATGGCCACCTCCCCCAAGAGGGCTTATGCCATACCCAGGTCCTATCCCAGAGCCATAGCCCCTGCCCCCAAAGCACTGTCAAAAGATGGAGGAGTGGGTGGTTCGCCAATGGTGAACATTGACATTTTAGGAATCAGTGAAATAAAATGGACTGGAATGTGTGAATTTAACTCAGATAACCATTATATCTACTTCTGTGGGCAAGAATCCCTTAAAAGAAATGGAGACGTCATCATTTAAAAAAAAAAAAAAAAAAGAGTATGAAATTCAGTATTTGGATGCAATCTCCAAAATGACAGAATGATCTCTGTTCATTTCCAAGACAAACCTTTCACTATCACAGTAATCCAAGTCTATGGCCTGACCAATCAAGCTGAAGAAGGTGAAGCTGAATGATTCTATGAAGACCTATAAGATATTCTGGAACTAATTCCCAAAAAAGATGCCTTTTCATTATAGAGAACTGGAATGCAAAAGTAGGAAGTCAAGAAATATCTGGAGTAAAGGGCAAATTGGCCTTGAAATACAGAATGAAGCAGGGTAAAGGCTAATAGAGTTTTGTCAAGAGAAGGCACTGATCAAAGCAAATACCTTCTTCCAACAACACAAGAGAAGACTCTACACATGGACATCACCAGATGGTCACTACTGAAATCAAATTGATTACATTCTTTGCAGCCAAAGATGGAGAAGCTCTATAAAGTCAGCAAAAACAAGACCAGGAGCTGACTGTGACTCACATCATGAACTCATTGCCAAATTCAGACTTAAATGGAAGAAAGTATGTAAAACTACTAGATCATTCATGTATGACCTAAATCAAATCCCTTATGATTATACAGTGGAAGTGAGAAATAGATTTAAGGGACTAGATCTGATACATAGAGTGCCTGATGAACTATGGGTGGAGGTTTGTGACATTGTACAGGAGACAGGAATCAAGACCATCCCCATGGAAAAGAAATGCACAAAAGCAAAATGGCTCTCTGAGGAGGCCTTACAAACAGGTATGAAAAGAGAAGCTAAAGGCAAAGGATAAAAATAAAGATATATCCATTTGAATGTGGCGTTCCAAAGAATAGCAAGGAGAGATATGAAAGCCTTCCTTGGAGATAAATGAAAGAAAGAGGAAAACAATAGAATGGGAAAGACTAGAGATCTCTCCAAGAAAATTAGAGATACCAAAGGAACATTTTATGCAAAGATGGGCTCGATAAAGGACAGAAATGGAATGGACCTAACAGAAGAAGAAGATATTAAGAAGAGGTGGCAATAATACACAGAAGAACTGTACAAAAAAGATCTTCACAACTCAGATAACCACAATGGTGTGATCACCAACATAGAGCCAGACATCCTGGAATGCAAAGTCAAGTGGGCCTTAGGAAGCATCACCATGAACAAAGCTAGTGGAGGTGATGGAATTCCAATTGAGCTATTTCAAATCCTAAAAGATAATGCTGTGAAAGTGTTGCATTCAATATGCCAGCGAATTTAAAAATTTCAGCAGTAGCCACAGGACTGGAAAAGGTCAGTTTTCATTCCAATCCCAAAGAAAGGCAATGCCAAAGAATGCTCAAACTACTACACAACTACCCTCATCTCATACACTAGCAAAGTAATGCTAAGAATTCTCCAACCCAGACTTCAACAGTACATGAACCATGAACTTCCAGAAGTTCAAACTGGATTTAGGAAGGGCAGATGAACCTGGAATCAATTTGCCAACATCTCTTGGATCATTGAAAAAGCGAGAGTTCCAGAAAAACATCTACTTCGCTTTGTTGACTATGCCAAAGACTTTGACTTTGTGGATCATAATAAACTTTGAAAAATTCTGCAAGAGATGGGAATACCAGACCACCTGACTTGCCTCTTGAGAAACCTGTATGCCAGTCAGGAAGCAACAGTTAGAACTGGACATGGAACAACAGACTGGTTCCAAATCAGGAAAGAAGTATGTCAAGGGTGTGTACTGTCACCCTGCTTTTTTAACTTATATGCAGACAACATGAGAAATGCTGGGTTGGATGAAGTGCAAGCTGGAATCAAGATTGCCAGGAGAAATATTAATAACCTCAGATATGCAGATGATGCTACCCTTGTGGCAGCAAGCAAAGAAGGATTAGAGAGCCTCTTGATGAAGGTGAAAGAGAGTGAAAAAATTGGCTTAAAGCTCAACATTCAGAAAACTAAGATCATGGCATCTGGTCCCATCACTTCATGGCAAATAGATGGGGAAACAGTGGAAATGGTGACATTTTAATTTTCTGGGCTCCAAATATCACTACAGATGGTGACTGCAGCCATGAAATTAAGAGACGCTTGCTCCTTAGAAGAAAAGTTATGACCAATCTAGACAGCTTATTAAAAAGCAGACATTAATTTTCCAACACTGTCCATCTAGTGAAAGCTATGGTTTTTCCAGTAGTCATGTATGGATGTGAGAGTTGGACTAAAAAGAAGGCTGAGCGCTAAGGAATTGATGCCTTTGAACTGTGGTGTTAGAGAAGACTCTTGAGAGTCCCTTGGCCAGCAAGGAGATCCAAAAAGTCAATCCAGAAGAAATCAGTCCTAAATAGTCATTGGAAGGACTTATGCTGAAGCGGAAACTCTAATAATTTGATACCTGATGCGAAAAAGTGACTCACTTGAAAAGACCCTGTTGCTGGGAAAGATTGAAGGCAGGAAGAAAAGGGGATGACAGATAATGAGATAGTAGGATGGCACAACTGACTCAATGGACATGAGATTGAGTAAACTCCAGGAGTTCATGTTGGACAGGGACGCCTGGCATGCTGCTGTCCATGGGATCGCAAAAAGTCAGACACGACTGGGTGACTAAAATGAACTGAACTGCTGGGTCTCCTCTGATGAACAGTTGAAAGCTGAGTAAAGTGCAACACCTCCTTTTCTAGGATTGAGGATTCAAGAAGGTAATAGAGATAAGCATGAGTAGTCTGGAGCTGATGCTTTGTTGGCAAAATGAGCTTGGACATTTAAGAAAATTTTATTAATGCCTTATAAAAAGAGTCATGAAGGTATAACATTAATGGGGATAGGATACACAAAATATGCTATTCTGTATTTTTGTAGTCTTTCCTTGTTTGTCCAGTACTTTCACAGACAAAATTCTACCATACTTCCTAGTAGTACATTTTATACAAGCATCCGTATGTCCATATGGCTTATAATGCTTACAGCATAATAATAGTTTAAACAGATGGTAAAGAATTTTGCTTGCAATGCAACAGACCTGGGTTTGATCCCTAGGCTGAGAAGATACCCTGGAGAAGGGAATGGCTACCCACTCCAATATTCTTGCCTGGAAAACTCTCTGGACAGGGGAGCCTGGTAAGCTACAGTCCATGGGGTTGCAAAGAGCTGGACATGACTGAGTGACTAATACTTTCATATACATATACATATATATATATATACTAAAAATTAAAATATACAGATGTTTATGTGTCTATATCTAACCTATTTTTGCTCATTTCTTGTTTGAATAGAAAAAGGACATTTTTATGACATGCCTTTAATGAACCATTTTTATCAAGACGGCAAATGAAAACTTTTGCAACTTTCAGGTTCTAGCTACTAGCAACAAATAACTATATGGAGTTTCTTTTACTACGATCCTTTTTGCTGATATGATTTGGAGCCATCTGCTAAAGTTAATGGATTTAAAACAGCAAAATTCTTATACAAAATTTTTCAACAAATTATATATATACAAATATATTATTTTAGCTAGAATGTTTGATATTCAAATAGTGACATAGCATACTAAACTGTTTAGATCCTGTATCTAAAAAGAATAATAAGAAAACATTTATCATTTCATTTGTAATATTTTAGTGGGAATCTTAATGCATACATTTTGTTAAAACTGCTTTGTTTCTATTATTATAGTTGGAAATAGGGCTGGACCTACAGAAGTTGAAAAGGATCAGGTGATAAGTAACTCACATGATTGGTGTTAAGGTAGTGGTTCTTTGTAGTGGGTCTTCAACATTTTTTATATTTAAGGTAGTTTTCAATTTGTCTACATTGAATTTCCCAATAACATCAATTTGTCTTCAAAATATGTGTAACTCAAGCTAAATCCAAAGCCACAATTAGCTAAGATAATGATTAATGAGGTTTTAGAAAAACAAAGATTACTTGTAGTACAAACTGTCTCCAACATAATTACAGCTTAGCATTTTGGTCACTAGTGAATTTTAAACAACTATTTTGTAGCAAATCTTAGCCTTTCTTCATTTAGCTAGAGCTGAAAAACAGAGCCGGAGTTCCAGCCTCAAAACGACAGGAATTTCCAGGAGAATAAAGCCTATTGATTTATCACTGAAAATACTGCTATGTGACCAGTTTGGGAGTGTGACCATGGTGTCAACCTGATACAAATGTTGTTGATTAGATGCAGAGCAATGAAAGTTAAATAGAGTGGCAGGTTGTCAGCACTTATTTTCCCTGTCTTCCAGTATGTATTGCAGGAGGCCCCACAGCTCCAATATGGCTTATATAATGCTGACGGCATAATAATGATTTAACTGTGGATGCCCACTCTCACATTCAGGCTTGATTTAGTGCTTGAGCCAGAATAACTCATTGTATAATGTCTGGAACAGCAGGTTGTCCACTAATATGCATAGCAATGAGTCTTATTTTTAAAGTCACTGCTTTTCAGCAAGTTATATGTTTCTCTAAAGATTCACCACTGGAAGCACAGTCCTGCACAAAAATACTTCACACAATGCTTTTGCATTAACTCACAAGCAAGCTAAAGAGTTTGATGCTAAAATGATAGGATTTTGTTTCAAAATTTACAACTGTATATTGGAAAGTTCCTCTTAAGAAATAAGAATGCATACTGTGATAACAAAAGGAATGATTGGCTTGTTTCCCCTGTTAGGGATTTCTTAAATATTTACTGATTCAATTAAAAGAGTGTAAACTCTCTTATAAAATATAAAATTGCTTTATATTTTTGGTGGATAGTAATAGACTCTACTCTTTATAAATAGTACTCAAGATTTGTCCTTTTGAAAATATTTTCTATTATTAAATTGTCCATGCCTAGAAATACTTTTTTCCTCTCTGGATGGTGTATGCTAACTTACTAATGGAAGAAACAATCTTGACATAGTACACACACACATCAATGTACAAACACGCATAAGAACTCAAATGTAGAGCTGAGTTAATCATCAATGTGGTTCATGAAGTTTCACTGATCTGACAAAAAAATAGTTTTATTTAATTTTCTTTTTCATTTCTAATTCATATTTTTATTCCCTTCATCTCTGTATACACCCACTTAGGTTAATATGTGTCAAAGTTTATGTATATGTTTTTAAATGATGTAGGACAGAATATAGTATGTAATTTTAATACATATATATACAATGTTTTTTTCCAAGATAATTTTCTGTTTCTTTAGTTTTCAACACAATTTTATATTCTGAATAGCTATAATTTTTATATGTCAGGAATAAATATTCCATATATTTAATTATTTATGTCATGGGCACCAAACATTGAAAATTAATAGCTGCAGCAAACCTTTGGTGAAGACATCTAAGTGCGTACTGGCTATATATCAACTCTGTTGAATGACCATTGTGTAATTGCAATAAAGACTACCACAGTGCATTATAGACATCTCATTTTATATGCTACATGTATCTCAATTTTAAAATTATCTTTTTACTTTCTTAATTAATCTGTTGATGAATAGAATGTCTTAATGCTTCTGGGGGACCTTATTGGTTACACTCTTGAGTCTCATTTATAAAGTTTTTTCCAAGCTTGAGGTCATAAACTTAATATCATTATTTTCTCCTCCCAAATTTGTAATTTTGTCTTTCATATATAAAATTTAATTTATTATAAATTGATGCATGTGTTTTGTATGAGAAAAGGGTCTAATTCCAGTAATTTTTTCGTTATTCATTGTAAGTTAAAAACTCTCCTCAGTGATTACCAAAGCTAATTCTGTCATACATTTCTTGTTCTGTCATCCAATGAGACAACTGCTGAGGTTTCACCATCAAGTAGGACACCTACTCTTGTTGCTGAGGGCACTGTTTAACTGAAAGAACTCTAGGTGGATGTGAAAGTTCTCTTTATTCATAATTTGATAGAAACTCCCGGGTGGTGCAGATAAAGAATCCTCCTGCCAATGCAGGAGATTCCAGAGAGGTGGATTTGATCCCTGAGTTGAGGAGATGCCCTGGAGAAGGAAATGGCAACCCAGGCCAGTATTCTTGCCTGAAAAAACCCATGGATGTAGTTGTAAACTGTCAGAAACAACTGAGCACATAAGCATGCATTAATAATTTGCTAAGAAATATGGCTTTATCCTGACTATTGAATTCAGTTACACGTTTTCCTATCTCTACTGGCAAAACCACATGCATTTTAATTTGAATATATTAGCAAAGTGTGTGTATGTTAGTTGCTCAGTCGTGTCTGACTCTTTGCGACCCCATGGACTGTAGCCTGCCAGGCTCTTCCATCCAAGGGATTCGCCAGGCAATAATACTGGAGTGGGTTGCCATTTCCTTCTCCAAGAGATCTTCCCGACCCAGGGATCGAACCCAGGTCTCCCACATTGCAAGTAGACTCTTTACAGTTTGAGCCACCAGGGAAGCCTTTATTAACAAAGTAAACTTTATTACATCTGTTTTTTTAAACGTTAAACCAACTTTTATCTTAGGGAAGAAATTCATTTCCAAATTTGCCAAAAATCCATTATCTTTTGTATATATTGCCAAATTCATCATCATCACGCTCAGTTGCTAAGTCGCAACCCTGGGACTGTAGCCTGCCAGGCTGCACTGTCTATGGCATTTTCCAAGCAAGAATATTGGAATGGGTTGTCATTTCCTTCTCCAGGGATCTTTCAGATCCAGGAATCAAACCTGAGTCTCCTACATTGCTGTCGTAATCCTTACCACTGAGCCAAAAGGGAAGCCCCTTATTGCCAATTAGTTACCCTGATTTTTTTAACCACCTTTGCACCAATATAAATTATTGAGATTAGCTTTTCATGTGCAATCCTAATCAAACCTGTGTACCATTTTCTATGGAAACTCCATAAAATGAGTTTTGGAAAATATTTTCTTTTTATTCTATACCTTGGATTAGTTTGGACATTATTGGGATTATATTTTGCTTCAGAATTTTGTTGGTTGCACTGGTAAAATTATTAAAGTTTCTATTGGTGATTACAGCCATGAAATTAAAAGACGTTTACTCCTTGGAAGGAAAGTTATGACCAACCTAGACAGCATATTCAAAAGCAGAGACATTACTTTGCCTACAAAGGTCCATCTAGTCAAGGCTATGATTTTTCCAGTAGTCATGTATGGATGTGAGAGTTGGACTGTGAAGAAAGCTGAGTGCCGAAGAATTGATGCTTTTGAACTGTGGTGTTGGAGAAGACTCTTTTTTTTTTTTTTTTCATTTAAATTTATTTATTTTAATTGGAGAAGACTCTTGAGAGTCCCTTGGACTGCAAGGAGATCCAACCAGTCCATTCTAAAGGAGATCAGTCCTGGGTGTTCTTTGGAATGGATGATGCTAGAGCTGAAACTCCAGTACTTTGGACACCTCATGTGAAGAGTTGACTCATTGGAAAAGACTCTGATGCTGGGAGGGATTGGGGGCAGGAGGAGAAGGGGACAACAGAGGATGAGATGGCTGGATGGCAACACTTACTCAATGGATGTGAGTTTGAGTGAACTCTGGGAGTTGGTGATGGAGAGGGAGGCCTGGCGTGCTGCAATTCATGGGACTGCAAAGAGTCGAACATGATTGAGCAACTGAACTGAACTGAACTGTAGAGAGTTTAAAATATGTTAGACATTCTCCCCTTTTTGTTTGAGTTTCTTAAACTCCCTTTCATACACTCCATTTTCCTGCTGTGATTTTTTTTTTCTGGATTTTTTTTTTCAATTCTATCATCCACATAATTATGTTATATTTCCCTAGTCTGTTACTTAAATTCATTGCTCTAATATTTGGTTTTAAGCAGTTTACTATATTCATTCCTAGATTTTCTCCCAACTATCTCTTTTTCATTTTATTCTCTTATTACAGTTTTGAAATATTTTAGAGAGAATGCAGTTTACTGTATTCTAGTAATTGCAATATCTAAAAATTTTACAATTCTATATTTCCTGTGTCTTGTTTTTGCTTCTACATTTTGGGAAATGAGAATATGTTTATGTTTCTGCATATATACAAGCTTTCCGAGCACAGAAAACTGAAGCTGTGGAAGTTAAAAAGATGATTGAGTAGAGATCTACAGAAAGATTTGTCTCCCCAAAGGCTATTGTTTACATTTAAAGAGGGATAAAACCCAGAATCATTAACAACCAAAGGACTGTAACCAAGCATTACCCTATAGGGTCTTCCCAGGACAGACCCCACCATGTCCTGCACTTATCTTTTGTCTGTGGAAAAAGTTTAGCCTCCTAGACCTTCCCTGAGTTCCAAAGAATAAATTTAATCAGATAAATAAGAAAATGAAGAAATAAAGGAAAACAGTTAAGCAAGACAAACTAATAATAACTTAGCTCTCAAACAAAGTCAAGGACCTTTTGCTCCTCCTCAAAGGCTATAGATAATATTCTGATAATATTCTATATCTTTTGAGCTGTTTGGCAGGTACTGAAACCCATACAAGGTAGAAGTCAATTGCATGCTGATCACAAACACACAGACCCCAGAAATGTTAGAACCAGAAGGTTGATGATATTGATACTCAGCCACTTCACCACCAATTGATCAAAAGAATATATATAAACTGATCATGCACTCCACAACCCTCTCCCTCACCATCTTTAATAACTTTTTCTCAAATTTATTAGGATACTCAAGACTTTTGCTTGATGTCCTACAATAAGTGTTACACTTTCCTTCACCACAACCTGATGTCAGTAGATTGACTTTGTTGCAGGAAGACCAATAGACTCAAGTTTGGTTTGGTAACAACATTTGCTTATATGAAGAGAATTCCTTTCTCTCCTTCTCCTAGTTGATAAGGAGGACAGCTAACATATATATATCCTCCTAGATTCATAATTTAGGGAACACTTTATGAAAAGGCAAAATGATAGGATACCGAAAGAGGAACTTCCCAGGTCATTAGGTGCCCAATATGCTACTGGAGATCAGTGGAGAAATAACTCCAGAAAGAATGAAGGGATGAAGCCAAAGCAAAAACAATACCCAGTTGTGGATGTGACTGGTGATAGAAGCAAGATCCGATGCTGTAAAGAGCAATATTGCATGGGAACCTGGAATGTCAGGTCCATGAATCAACGCAAATTGGAAGTGGTCAAACAAGAGATGGCAAGGGTGAATGTCGACATTCTAGGAATCAGCGAACTAAAATGGACTGGAATGGGTGAATTTAACTCAGATGACCATTATATCTACTACTGTGGGCAGGAATCCCTCAGAAGAAATGGAGTAGCCATCATGGCCAACAAAAGAGTCTGAAATGCAGTACTTAGATGCAATCTCAAAAATGACAGAATGATCTCTGTTCATCTCCAAGGCAAACCATTCGATATCACAGTTATCCAAGTCTATGCCCCAACCAGTGATGCTGAAGAAACTGAAGTTGAACGGTTTTATGAAGACCTACAAGACCTTTTAGAACTAACACCCAAAAAAGATGTCCTTTTCATTATAGGGGACTGGAATGCAAAAGTAGGAAGTCAAGAAACACCTGGAGTAACAGGCAAATTTGGCCTTGGAATGCGAAATGAAGCAGGGCAAAGACTAATAGAGTTTTGCCAAGAAAATGCACTGGTCATAGCAAACACTCTCTTCCAACAACACAAGAGAAGACTCTACACATGGACATCACCAGATGGTCAACACCAAAATCAGATTAATTCTATTCTTTGCAGCCAAAAATGGAGAAGCTCTATACAGTCAACAAAACAAGACAAGGAGATGACTGTGGCTCAGATCATGAACTCTTTATTATCAAATTCAGGCTCAAATTGAAGTAGGTAGGAAAAATCGCTAGACCATTCAGGTATGACCTAAATCAAATCCCTTATAATTATACAGTGGAAGTGAGAAATAGATTTAAGGGCCTAGATCTGATAGATAGAGTGCCTGATGCTATGGGCTGAGGTTTGTGACATTGTACAGGAGACAGAGATCAAGACCATCCCCATGGAAAAGAAATGAAAAAAAGCAAAATGGCTGTCTGAGGAGGCCTTAAAAATAGCTGTGAAAACGAGAGGCAAAAAGCAAAGGAGAAAAGGAAAGATATAAGGATCTGAATGCAGAGTTCCAAAGAAGAGCGAGAAGAGATAAGAAAGCCTTCTTCAGCAATCAGTGCAAAGAAATAGAGGAAAACAACAGAATGGGAAAGACTAGAGATCTCTTCAAGAAAATTAGAGATACCAAGGGAACATTTCATGCAAAGATGGGCTTGATAAAGGACAGAAATGGTCTGGACCTAACAGAGGCAGAAGATATTAAGAAGAGGTGGCAAGAATACACAGAAGAACTGTACAAAAAAGATCTCCACGACCCAGATAATCATGATGATGTGATCACTAATCTAGAGCCAGACATCTTGGAATGTGAAGGCAAGTGGGCCTTAGAAAGCATCACTATGAACAAAGCTAGTGGAGGTGATGGCATTCCAGTTGAGCTGTTTCAAATCCTGAAAGATGATGCTATGAAAGTGCTGCACTCAATATGCCACCAGTTTGGAAAACTCAGCAGTGGCCACAAGACTGGAAAAGGTCAGTTTTCATTCCAATTCCAAAGAAAGGCAATGCCAAAGAATGCTCAAACTACTTCACAATTGCACTCATCTCACATGCTAGTAAAGTAATGCTCAAAATTGTCCAACCCAGGCTTCATCAATATGTGAACCATGAACTCCCTGATGTTCAAGCTGGTTTTAGAAAAGGCAGAGGAACCACAGATCAAATTGCCACCATCCGCTGGATCATGGAAAAAGCAAGAGAGTTCCAGAAAAACATCTATTTCTGCTTTATTGACAATGCCAAAGCCTTTGACTGTGTGGATCACAATAAACTGTGGAAAATTCTGAAAGATTTGGGAATACCAGACCACCTAACCTGCCTCTTGAGAAATCTGTATGCAGGCCAGGAAGCAACGTTAGAACTGGACATGGAACAACAGACTGGTTCCAAATAGGAAAAGGAGTACGTCAAGGCTGTATATTGTCACCCTACTTATTTAACTTCTATGCAGAGTACATCATGAGAAACGCTGGACTGGAAGAAACAGAAGCTGGAATCAAGATTGCCGGGAGAAATATCAATAACCTCAGATACGCAGATGACACCACCCTTATGGCAGAAAGTGAAGAGGAACTAAAGAGCCTCTTGATGAAAGTGAAAGAGGAGAGTGAAAAGGTTGGCTTAAAGGTCAATATGCAGAAAATGAAGATCATGGCATCTGGTCCCATCACTTCATGGGAAATAGATGGGGAAACAGTGGAAACAGTATCAGACTTTATTTTCTTGGGGCTCCAAAATCACTGCAGAATGTGACTGCAACCATGAAATTAAAAGACGCTTACTCCTTGGAAGAAAAGTTATGACCAACCTAGATAGTATATTCAGAAGCAGAGACATTGCTTTGCCGTCTAATGTCCATCTAGTCAAGGCTATGGTTTTTCCTGTGGTCATGTATGGATGTGAGAGTTGGACTGTGAAGAAGGCTGAGCGCTGAAGAATTGATGTTTTGAACTGTGGTGTTGGAGAAGACTCTTGAGATTCCCTTGGACTGCAAGGAGATCCAACCAGTCCATTCTGAAGGAGATCAACCCTGGGATTTCTTTGGAAGGAACGATGCTAAAGATGAAGCTCCAGTACTTTGGCCACCTGATGTGAAGAGTTGACTCATTGAAAAAGACCCTGATGCTTGGAGGGATTGGGGGCTGGAGGAGAAGGGGACGACAGAGGATGAAATGGCTGGATGGCATCACTGAATCTATGGACGTGAGTCTGACTGAACTTCTGGAGATGGTGATGGACAGGAAGGCCTGGTGTCCTTCGATTCATGGGGTCGCAAAGAGTCGGACACGACTGAGAGACTGAACTGAACTAAACCTTTATCAACTGCTCCCCTGTACTTTCAAGGTATAACCATATACTTCTCACTATATCACCCTGAAAGGGTGAAATAAGGGAAGGGCAATCTATGTTTTTATTGCTTTAAGTAAAAACAGTCTACCTTGACTCAAAAATCTTATTTTTTATTTCAAAATAAAAACAAGTTAAACTTATTAATGACTTTTGTAAAATTTTTAATGTGACCTGCCCATTTTTATCTTTAAAATATATCAGCACAAATTCTTTGAGGCTTGGATGGAGATGAACTTCCACAGAGAAAATGTGTTTTTCCTTTTTACATATTCTCAGGGAAATGCTTCTAGTGTGTGATTATATGCCAATGATTACATTTTCTCTGCTTCAGTTTTCTCAGTTTAAAATTTAAATAAAAATATTTTATGTAGCTTTTGCATAAATAATAATATTACAGATATAAATGCAGGGCTTAACAATCACTTATCCATTAATTTTAGTTAATATAAACACTCATAGTAAAATGTTGCCAGCTAACTTTAAAACATCTTCTAATAATGAGGATTATTTGGAAATGCTTGCAAATGCTTCAGGTTATCTTCATATCATAAAAATGAGAAAAACAAGATTATTTATTGTGGCAAACCACTTGTACAACATTATCCATGTTCTACAGATAAAAATATAAGCCTAATCCTTACCCTGAATGATTCTATAATCTAGCTGGAGAGAGAGTATATGCATGCAAAGAGAATAAGCTGCAATCCTAAGAAACTGTGGTACCTACCAAATTAACAGAGACAATTATTAACACTATAACTTTAGAGTGGAATGAAAAATGTTTACAGACTAGAGTTGTTGAGGAAGGCTTTAAGGAGAATTTAGACTCTCTGAAACACTATTGGAGTAAAGTTCTTACACAGTAAAAATAGTATGATATTATTTGGGTAGAACAGCATAATTTGAATGTAATTTTAAATTTTATTTACATATTTGTTGGCTGTACTGGGTCTTCGTTGCTGCCTGAGGGTCTTTTCTAGTTAAGGTGAGTGGGGGCTACTCTAGTTGTGGTGTGCAGGCTTCTCATTGTCGTGGCTTCTCTTGTTGCAGACCACAGGCTCCAGGGCACGCAGGCTTCAGTAGCTGCAGGGCATGGGCTCAATAGTTGCAGCTCATGGGCTCTAGAGTGTGGGATCAGTAGTTGTGGCACATGGGCTGCCCTACAAGGCATGGGAAATCTACCTAGAGCAGGGATTGAACTTGTGTCCCCTGTATTGGCCACTCCCAACCACTGGACCAATAGGGAAGCCCCTAAAGGTAACATTTAGCTCTAAGGTAACTATAAGCATACTATAGTCATAGTTAAATTTCAATATAGGAGAGAAAATGGAATACTAAAAACAAGAACTATTTCAAATCCTAAAAGATGATGCTGTGAAAGTGCTGCACTTAATATGCCAGCAAATCTGGAAAATTTAGCAGTGTCCACAGGACTGGGAAAGGTCAGTTTTCATTCCAGTTCCAAAGAAAGGCAATGCCAAAGAATGCTCAAACTACCGCTCACCTCACACACTAGCAAAGTAATGCTCAAAATTCTCCAAGCCAGACTCCAATAGTATATGAATCATGAACTTCCAGATGTTATATGCTGGATTTAGAAAAGGCAGAGGAACCATAAATCAAATTGCCAACATCCACTGGATCATGAAAAAAGCAAGAGTTCCAGAAAAAAAAAAAATCTACTTCTGCTCTATTGACCTCGCTGAAGCCTTTGACTGTGTAGATCACAATAAACTGTGGAAAATTCCTCAAGAGATGGGAACACCAGACCACCTGACCTGCCTCTACAGAAATTTGTATGCAGGTCAAGAAGCAACAGTTAGAACTGTACATGAAACAACAGACTGGTTCCAAATAGGTAAAGGAGTATGTCAAGGCTATATATTGTCACCCTGCTTATTTAATTTCTATGCAGAGTACATCATGCAAAATACCAGGCTGGATGAAGCATAAGATGCAATGAAGATTGTCAGGAGAAATATCAATAACCTCAGATATGAAGATGACACCACCCTTATGGCAGAAAGTGTAGAAGAACTAAAGAGCCTCTTGGTGAAAGGGAAAGAGGAGAGTGAAAAATTTGGCTTAAAACTCAATATTCAGAAACCAAGATCATGGCATCTGGTCCCATCACTTCATGACAGTGGGGAAACAGTGGAAACACTGACAGACTATTTTTGGGGGCTGCAAAATCACTGCAGATGGTGACTGTGGCCGTGAAATTAAAAGACATTTGCTCCTTGGAAGAAAAGTTATGACCAATCTAGACAGTTTATTCAAAAGCAGAAACATTACTTTACCAACAAATGTCTGTCTAGTCAAAACTATGGTTTTTCCAGTAGTCATTTATGTACGTGAGTGTTGGACTATAAAGAAAGCTGAGCATTGAAGATTTGATGCTGCTGAACTGTGGTGTTGGAGAAGACTCTTGAGAGTTCCTTGGACAAAAAGGATATCCAACCAGTCCATCCTAAAGGAAATCATTCCTGAATATTCATTGGAAGGATTCATGCTGAAGCTGAAACTCCAATACTTTGATTGAAGGTGAGAGGAGAAGTGGACGGCAGATGAGATGGTTGGATGGCATCACCTACACGATGGACATGAATTTGAGTCGTCTCTGGGAGTTGGTGATGGACAGGGAATCCTGGCGTGCTGCATTCCACGGGACTGCAGAGTCGGACATGACTGAGCAACTGAACTGAACTGATAATACTAAAAAGAAGACAGAATGGGGGAGAGAAGCAACAAACAAATAGGGTAATTATATGACAAGCATTTATGGCAGACATATAGCTAACTATACCTATAATTGCATTAAGTATGAAAAGACTTAATAACTCAAGGTCAGATATTATTAAACATAATAATGGAACAATATAGGCATACTTCAGAGATATTAAAAGTTTGGTCTAGATCACTACAATAAATATCACAATGAACAAAGTCACACACAATTATTTTTGGTTATGATTACACTATACAGTAGTCTTGTTCAATAGCAGCTTGTCTAAAAAAAAGTACCTACCAAACTCAAAAATACTTTATTGACAAAAAATTTGCCAACAATCATTTGAAACTTCATGAGCAGCAATTTTCTCTCAGTGTTGATAGCTGCTGACTGATCAAGGTGGTGGCTGCCAAAGGCGTGGGGACGTGACAGCTTAAAACAAGAAGACAATAGAAGTTTGCCACATCAATTAACTCTTCTTTTCACAAACAATTTCTCTGTAGCATGTAGTGCTGTTGATAATATTTTATCCACAGTGAAACTTCTTCAAGATAGGAAACAGTTATGTTAAACTCTGCCAGTGCTTTAATCAACCAAGCAACTGATGTAATATTCTAAATCCTTTGGTGATATTTCAACAATCTTTATAGCATCATCACCAGAAGTAGATTCCATCTCAAGAAACCACTTTCTTCTCATCAGTAAAAAGCAACTCCTCATCCATTAAAATTTTACCGTGAGATTACAGCAATTCAGTCACCTCTTTAGGCTCCATTCCTAATTCTGGTTCTCTTGCTATCTTTACCACATCTACAGTTATGTCCTCAACTGAAGTACTGAATTACTTAAAGACATCCATGAAGATTAAAATCAACTTCTTCAAAACTCCTGTTAATTTTTATATTTTGACTTCTTCTCATGAAACAAATGTACTAAACAGCATCTAGAATTATGGATCCTTTCCTAAATGTTTTTAATTGTTTTTGCTCAGACACTAAGTCAAGATTGACTCTTTTTTGACTCTGTGGACTGCAGCATGCCAGGCTCCTCTGTTTTCCACTGTCTCCCAGAGTTTGATCAAATACATGTCCATTTAGTCAGTGATACTATCTAACCATCTCATCCTCTGCAGCTATCTTCTCCTTTTGCCTTCAATTCTTCCAGCCTCAGGGCTTTTTTCCTCAATGAATTGCCTCCTTGTATCATGTAGTCAAAGTATTGGAGCTTCAGTAACAGTCCTTCCAATGAATATTCAGGGTTGATTTCCTTTAGGATTAACTGGTTTGATCTCCTGCAGCCCAAGGGACTCTAAAGACTTCTCCAGCACCACAGTTCGAAAACATCAAGTCTTGAGAGCTCAGCCTTCTTTCTGGTCCAACTCTCACATCTGTGCAGTACATGACTACTGGAAAAAAAACATAGCTTTGATTATACAGACCTTTATGGGCAAAGTGACATCTCTGGTTTTTAATACACTGTCTAGGTTTGTCATAGATTTCCTTCCAAGGAGAAAGCATCTTTCAATTTTAAGGCAGCAGTCACCATCCACAGTGATTTTGGAGCCCAAGAAAATAAAACCTGTCAATTTTCCCAACTTCATACCTTCTGTTTGCTGTGAAGTGATGTCCATTGAGTTGGTGATGCCATCCAACCATCTCACCCTCTGTCATCCCCTTCTCTTCCCTCCTTCAATCCTTCCCAGCATCAGGGTCTTTTCAAATGAGTCAGTTCTTTGCATCAGGTGGCCAAATTATTGGGGTTTCAGCTTCAACATCAGTCCTTCCAATGACTATTGAGGATTGATTTCATTTAGGATGGACTGGTTTGATCTCCTTGTAGTCCAAGGGACTCTCGAGAGTCTTCTCCAACACCACAGTTCAAAAGCATCAATTCTTTGGTGCTCAGCTTTCTTTATAGCCCAACTCTCACATCCATACATGACCACTGGAAAAACCGTAGCTTTAGCTAGATGGGCCTTGTTGGCAAAGTAATGTCTCTGCTTTTTAATATGTTATCTAGGTTGATCATAACTTTTCTTCCAAGGAGCAAGAATCTTTTAATTTCATGACTGCAGTCACCATCTGCAGTGATTTTGCAGCCCCCAAAATAAATTTTTTCACTATTTCCACTGTTTCCCCATCTATTTATCATGAAGTGATAGGACCGGAGGCCATGATCTTAGTTTTCTGAATGTTGAGTTTTAAGCCAACTTTTTCACTCTCCTCTTTCATTTTCATCAAGGGACTCTTTGATTCTTCTTCACTTTCTGCTATAAGGGTGGTGTCATCTGCACATCTGAGGTTATTGTTATTTCTCCAGGCAATCTTGATTTCAGCATGTGCTTCATCCAGCCTGGCATTTTGCATGATGTACTCTGCATATAAATTAAATAAGCATAGTGACAATATACAGCCTTGTCCATTTGGAACTAGTAAGTTGTCCCATGTCTGGTTCTTACTGCTGCTTCTTGACCTGCATACAGGTTTCTCATTTTTCTGTAGTTTTTCTTAATTTTAAATACTTGCTTCTGATACATAGAGGCAATTCTAGTATAATATTTGTATTGAAATTTCTAGACCAACTTTAAATGATCTCTTGTTATTCTTGAGTTATTTTTATGTAATATAAATATTTTGCATAATTACATAACTAATATACATGCCAAAAAAGAATAGGTCATACTCTGGACATAGGCAAAACAAATCACTTGTTTTTAAATCTCTCCTAAAGGGATGCAACAAAATATACTAGCAGTATTTAGCAAAATTTATAGTTGAATGACTTTTACCTCTGAAGTTAAAAAGTTCAAATTACATCAAATATTATCCTCTAAGTATAATACAAATGAGAATTATATAGTGGTGCTGGAATAGGATATGAAAAAGGTCAGTTCTTAAATATAGAATATTGTTTCCCACTAAATAGGAAAAGCACTATCTTATAATTTACCCATCATATTGCTACACAAAGAGAAAAGAAATTGCTAACACTAAGACAGTAAAGTAAGCATGGTTTAAATAGTTTAAAAATACTTATAAGCTAACTGAGTATAAAGTTTTCTTCCCAAGTGCTTGGAAGCAATTGTTATAAAATCTAGTGAAATAATAAAATAACTGTACTTTGAAGATTTCCCATGATCAGAGGAAAAGAAATATATAGAAAAAATTAAAATGATATTAGTTCTTTTTTCTTTTAAGCATGTGAACATAATTATTGGGGGAACTGAAGCAAATGCAATTTTTTAGTGAAACGAGGGGAATGAAGTCTCATTTATATATTTCAAGACAGCATGGGGAATATATATTATTCTCTCCTATAGTCATTGTGCAGACAGAAAGAAATACTATGACATGTTTTCAGGATGAAAATGGTAAAGTGGAAATACACTTCTTCCCTTAAAAGACTCTTCAAGCCTTTCAACAACAGAGATGTTGCTATTCACGTTTATATTCTCAAGGCAATTATGAAACTTTAGAGAACAGAGAAGCTGAATACTTTACCATGTGCCGCCTCAAAGAGCACAAATCAAGCCTAGCTTTGTAGAATAGACTGTATTTAGTGGCTCTATATCATAAGTTTTGAAATGATGTCTTAGGAAAGCTAAGGCTCTGAGTTTACACTTGAGACATCAGGAATCCCCCCCCTGTTTCTGTAAGGCCAAATCATGTAACCTGTACAAGCTTCAGGTTCTTTAACTCTGAGAAACAATTTTGTGAGGTATGTTAAATGATTAAATTAAATGATCCAGGGAGATACACCCTTTAAAGTATTTACGGTTATAGATGGCATTATAACCATCTATAAGATGGCTTTCCTGGTGACTCTGTGGTAAAGAGTCCGCCTGCAGTGCAGGAGATGCAACAAACTCAGGTTTGATCCCTAGGTCAGGAAGATCCCCCTGGAGGAGGTCATGGCAATCCACTCTAGTCTTCTTGCCTGGAGAATCACATGGACAGAGGACCCTGGCCAGCTACAGCCTATAGGGTCGCAAAGAGTCGGACATGACTGAAGTGACAGGGCAAGCACACACATGGCATTAGATACAGCTTCCCAAGTGGTGCTAGTGGAAAGAATCCACCTGCCAGTGCAGGAGATGTTAGGGACTCGGGTTTGATCCCTGGGTCAGGAAGATCTCCTGGAGGAGGGCCTGGCAACCCACTCCAGTGTCTTTGCCTGAAGACTCCCTTGGACAGAGAAGCATGGCAGGATTCAAAGATGTTGACATGACTTAGTGACCGAGCACAGGGCTTTAGATGTTTTGAAATACTTAATTGTACCTAATTCTCTTCACTAAATTCACACACATAAAGCTTTCAAATATGATGGAAATATATAATTATGAGTGAGGGGAATACTGAAACAATACATAGACAAAGCAGAAAAATAAAAGGTCATCAGATGAAGAGACAGATGACTCATGAGTAGATAAGTAGATAGTGATAGATGAAAGAAAGAGAGAAAAAGAAAGAATGAGAAAGCAGGGAGAGAGGAGGGAAGGAAAGGAAAAGAGAGGTGAGAGCAAGAAACAATAAAGAGCATAAAAATGTGAAATACTACTTAGTTAGACTTTTATCTGGTTAATGACACTGGCAGTAAATACCTTTCCAAGTTTATGTAGTCTCCTATATCGTACTTATAACAATCATTTTATGAAATATGTGTACTTTTATTATCTTTGGATTGGTTGCCCAAATCTTGGCATGGTGCTGTGCACACAGTAGGGACTCAAAAAACATTTTCTTTTGAAAAACTATTAAGATAATTTCCAAACATACTTATTCTTTTTGCTGAAATTTCCAGCATCCTTTTCCTTATGGTTTTACTTGGAATAGGGTCTCCCATGTAGCACAGTGGTAAAGAATCTGCCTGCCAATGCAGGAGACACAGGAGATACGGGTTTGATCCCTGGGTCTGGAATATCCCCTAGAAGAAGAAATCGCAACCCACTCCAGCATTCCTGCCTAGAAAATCCCATAGACAGAGGAACCTGGTGGGCATGCTACAGTCCTTGGGTTCACAAGAGTCAAATATGACTAAGCACCCACACTGGTTATGGGGAATATGGAAAGAAAGCAATTTTCTCCCACTTACTAATACCAATCTTGAAACTAATACTTTCAGCTCCACATGAAACTCATGTCTTCTTTACAGCATGTATTATCAAGAAAATAGATCCTGACTTCCCTGGTGGCTCAGATGGTAAAGCATCTTGTCTACAATGAGGGAGACCCAGGTTCGAGCCCTGGGTTGGGAAGATCCCCTGGCAAAGGAAATGGCAATCCACTCCAGTACTATTGCCTGGAAAATCCCATGGACAGAGGAGCCTGGTGGGCTACAGTCTATGGGGTTGCAAAGAGTTGGACATGACTGAGAAACTTCACTTATCAAGAAAATAGGAAGTCTTGCCTCATGATATAATCCTATTGTTCATCATTCTTGGACTCTTATCCATTGAAGAACTCTACACTCGAACCTTTCCTTCTACTCTGTTTGCTCATACCCTTTCAAAATGAACATGCCACCCAATACCAGACCTTCAAAGTGCTGTCATTTCTCCAACCTCATGCCTTCTACACTTGGGTTCTCACCCTAACCAACATCATCCTCTATAACATATCTACTTTTCTAATTTTAATGACCAACATTCAACTAAGATCATGACTTTTTGCACTTTACTTTTCACTTTATCAATCTGTTCTTCAATTCCATTTATATATCTATACTATGATATTGCTTTTTTGCTCCTAGTAAATCAGCTCTTCATGTTCCCTATTGAATCCCATGCAACTTAGATCCCTGGTCACTGAATATCTCTATCATAATCGACCTTTCTTTTCCCATACTTCTGTCCTTCAGCACACCAACTGGCCAAAATTCCAATCCCAAAACAGTTTTACCATCTCTTCAGTCAAAATTTTTACATTGTTTGCCCTCAATTTTATCTTTCTAAAGCTAAAAATTTCTCTGGTTTCTTTTTTTAAAATAAGAAACATAAAATGATTTAATTACATTTCTTCTGCATTCTGAAGTATTTGTAAAACTGGACAATTTTCATCCAGTATATTGATTCCATCTATTTGTTTTTAAACTCCCCAAAATTAATCATTATTATCACTAGGTGAAAGCTTATTTAATATGACCAATACGTTTATCAACTTCCTAGCTCATCATTGTTTACTAAAGTTCATTGTTTCTTCCTTGCTTCCTCTATTTCCTTCTTGCTAGAGTATATCCTTTGATAATTATTTCAGTGACATCTTATGAAAGAACTCTCAGACTTTGTCTGAAAGAAATTATTATTTTGATCTAGTCTTCATTGTTATTTTCCCTTTATCATGTTGAAGATACTATTTCATCATCTCTGGCATTTCTCGTGGGTTTGCTTGGGTTTGTTTAATCAACATTCTTTTGTAGGTAACATGTCTCATCTTCTAATTTTTTTTTTTTTTTTTTTGGTCTCATGAAAAAATTTCCCTTTGTTGCTGATAACCTGAGATATCATCAGTCTATGTCTAAGTGTTAGATCTATTTTTATTATTCTACATGAGACTTACTGCTCCTCTTCAACATGAGAGATGACTTTCAATATAACATTTTCTCTTTGGATAGTGTCTCTCCCCTCTTCTCTTTTATTCTTTCTTCTGGAACTCGTATGTATATTAGAACTTTTCATTCTCTTCTCTCTCATGCATGCTAAAAAAAAACTTTATATTTTATATCAGTTTTAGATTTATGATAAATTGAGAGAAAGGTATGCAGATTTCTGATACACTTGTGTCTCTACACATGCATAGCCTCCCCCGTTATCATTATTATTGACCATAATGTTTTGTTTTTTTTCTTTTAAGTCAAGGATGATTCTATGTTGCCACATAAAAATCACTCAACTTCCATAGTTTACTTTAGAGTTCACTCTTGATGGTGTACATTCTGTGGGTTTGGACAGAAGTATAGTGATATATATCTATCCTTATACTGTCAGGCAGAGTATTTTCAGTGCCCTAAAAATCCTCTGTGCTCTGCCTATTCATTTCCCTCACTCCTCAGTAACCATTGATACTGTCATCATAGTTTTGCCTTCTACAGAATATTATATGGTTGGAATCATATACCGTGTAGCCTTTCTAGATTGGTTTCTTTCACTAAGTAATATGCATTTAAGTTTCCTCCATGTCTTTTCATAGCTTGATGTGAAGTTTCCTTTTAGTGCTGAATATTATTCCTTTGTTTGGAGGGACCACAGTTTGTTTTTTACCCATTTACCTACTGAAACACATCTTAATTGCTTCCAAGTTTTGGCAATTATGAATAAATCTGCTAAAAATTTCTGTGTGCAGGTTTTTGTGTGGATACACATTTTCCACTCCATAGGGTAAATATTGAGAAGTACAAATGTTGGATCCTATGACAAGAATATGTTAAATTTTGTAAGAAACTGCCAAACCAAGGACTTAGTAGATACAAGCCTATTTAGGTCATCTGTTTCTGTTTGTGTAAGTTTTGGCAGATGTAGCTTTCAAGGAACTGGTTCATTTCATGTAGGTTATCAAATATGTGGGCATAAAGTTGTTCATAGTATTATTTTATTATTCTTTTAATTTCCTTGGAATCTGTTGTGATGTAGCCTCTTTCATTTCAGATATGAGTAATTTATGTACTCTCTTTTTTTCTTAGTCTGAATAGAGGCTTATCTATGTTACTGATCTTTTCAAGTGAGCTTTAGATTTTCTTGATTTTTTCTATTCGCTTCTTGTTTTTAATTTCACTGATTGTTTGCTCTAATCCTTATTTCTTTTTTCT
Source organism: Budorcas taxicolor (assembly GCF_023091745.1). NCBI lineage: Eukaryota > Metazoa > Chordata > Mammalia > Artiodactyla > Bovidae > Budorcas > Budorcas taxicolor. Next base: position 187,589,324 of record NC_068910.1, read on the forward strand.
GCTTGCTTTTTATTTAATTTGTTCTTTTTCTAGTTTCCTAAGATGGACACTTAAATTACCGACTTTTATATCTTTTTTTTTATTTTCTAATATATGTATTGCTTCCCCTGTGTACTGCTTTCACTGCATTCAAATTATTTTGATAATTTGTGTTCTTTAAAAAAAATTTCAGTTATTTGTTTTAATTGGAAGCTAATAACTTTACAATATTGTGGTTGTTTTTTGCCATACAATGACATGAATCAGCCACGGGTGTATATGTGTCCCCCATCCTGAAACCCCCTCCTACCTCCCTTCATATCCCATCCCTCTGGGTTGTCCCAGTGCACTGAATTTGAGCACTCTGTTTCAAGGATTGAACTTGGACTGGTGATCTATTTCACATATGGCAATATACATGTTTCAGTGCTGTTCTCTGAAGTCATCCCACCTTCACCTTCTCCCACAGAGTCCAAAAGTCTGTTCTTTATATCTGTGTTTCTTTTGCTATCTCACATACAGGGTTATTGTTACCATCTTTCTAAATTCCATACATATGTGTTAATATACTGTATTGGTATTTTTCTTTATGACTTACTTCACTCCATATAATAGGCTCCAATAACATTAATCTCATTAGAACTGATTCAAATATGTTCTTTTTAATAGCTGAGTAATATTCCATTGTGCATACGTACCACAGCTTTCTTATCCATTCATCTGCTGATGGACATCTAGGTTGCTTCCATGTCCTGGCTATTATAAACAGTGCTGCCATGAACATTGGGGTACACATGTCTCTTTCAATTCTGGTATCCTCCGTGTGTATGCCCAGCAGTGGGATAAGGCAGTTCTATTTCCAGGTTTTTTTTAAGAAATCTCCACACTGTTCTTCATAGTGGCTGTACTAGTTTGCATTCCCACCAACAGTGTAAGAGGGTTCCCTTTTCTCCACACCCTCTCCAGCATTTATTGCTTGTAGACTTTTGGATCGCAGCTATTCTGACTGGTGTGAAATGGTATCTCATTGTGGTTTTGATTTGCATTTCTCTGATAATGAGTGATGTTGAACATCTTTTCATGTGTTTGTTAGCCATCTGTATGTCTTTTTTGGAGAAATGTCTATTTAGTTCTTTGGCCCATTTTTTGATTCGGTCATTTATTTTTCTGGAATTGAGCTGTAGGAGTTGCTTGTACATTTTTGAGATTAGTTGTTTGTCAGTTGCTTCATTAGCTATTATTTTCTCCCATTCTGAAGGCTGTCTTTTCACCTTGCTTATAGTTTCCTTTGTTGTTCAGAAGCTTTTAAGTTTAATTAGGTCCCATTTGTTTATCTTTGTTTTTATTTCCAGCATTCTGGGAGGTGGGTCTTAGTGGATCCTGCTGTGATGTATGTCGGAGAGTGTTTTGCCTATGTTCTCTTCTAGGAGTTTTATAGTTTGTGGTTTTACATTGAGATCTTTAATTCATTTTGAGTTTATTTTTGTGTATGGTGTTAGAAAGTGTTCTAGTTTCATTCTTTTACAAGTGGTTGACCAGTTTTCCCAGCACCACTTGTTAAAGAGATTGTCTTTAATCCATTGTGTATTCTTGCCTCCTCTGTCAAAGATAAGGTGTCCATAGGTGTGTGGTTGTTTTGAAACCTCACTAAGACAGTCTTCATTTTTGTGGTTTTTCTCATGGGCTCTAGATTTTTTAGAATTAGATTCCTACATTTTATTCCACTTTAAGTCCTAATCACCCTTTTAGACTCAACTGAACATTCATCTCATCCAAAAGTCTCAAATGATCATCTCTAGAGGGAAGGCATCTCTTACCTCTGCTCCCATAAATATTTTTATTATTGCATTGTCTTCTGGATCACCACAGAAACGTATATTAAGAGAAGTATTTGAGGTTGTTATTTGTAAGATGATCTCAGAAAATATTAGTAACAAACTGGGGATGTGAGGAAGGGAAATAAAAGAAATCAATAAATGTGTCTTATTTTTAAAGTTGTCATTGTAGTCTGAGTGAAATTTAACTCCACTTGGGAGTTTTAAGAATCAATGTAAGATTTGCCCATAATTGGAGAAGGGGACGACAGAGGATGAGATGGCTGGATGGCATCACTGACTCGATGGACGTGAATCTGAGTGAACTCCGTGAGTTGGTGATGGACAGGGAGGCCTGGTGTGCTGCAGTTCATGGGGTCGCAAAGAGTCGGACACGACTGAGCGACTGAAATGAACTGAACTGATCCAACTTCCATCATTTACTGGCAGAGTGCTGCTGATTGGAAATTGTTGTTTTTCTACTATTTCTGACCATCCCTCACATGGTGGAACCAGCTGCAGTAGACAGAGACACATATTAGTTGACAAAACAGAAGTAGCTAGTGGAAATCAGGCTTTCATGTAAGGAAATTGTAAGCACTAAGGGAAACGAGTAAGGGATTGGCATATCTGCTTCACGCATTTTCCACAATAGAACTATTTTGGGCACATGTCTACTAAAAGATTAAGATCCTTGAAAGAATGTGCTTGTGTGTGTGTGTGTGTGTGTGTATCCTTGTATGTGTCAGGGGGGCATATATGTGTGTGTGTCTGTGTGTAATTTTGTCTTCTTGCTACCTAATTAGGAAGTCATAAAATAAATATTTGTCACACAATCTAAAAACAAAATGTTTAACTTTCAGAGCTTACTAATGAGCTGGTAAAGAATCCACTTGCAATTCAGGAGACTCCAGTTCAATTCCTGGGGCAGGTAGATCCTTTGAAGGGATAGGCTATCTACTCCAGTATTCATGGGCTTCCCTGGTGGCTTAGATGGTAAAGAATCCAATTGAAATGCAGGAGACCTCAGTTTGATCCCAGGGTTGGGAAGATCTCCTGGAGGAGAAGTGAGATGGCAACACACTCCAGTATTCTTGCCTGGAGAATCCCCATGGACAGAGGAGCCTGGCAGGCTAAAGTTCATGGGGTCACAAAGAGTCGGACATGACTGACTAAGCAGCATCAACAATACATTGATTATGTCCTGTCATTGGTTCTAGGGCTATTATTAATTAAATATACCATTATATAATAAACATAAGTATACCAAAGCAATAGTCCAAAAACAATTTTTAGAGTGCATTTGGAAATTCATTCATATTTCAACAAGGAAAACAAAAAGACCAGCATTTTTTATATTAAAAAAATAAGATTTATTTATATGCAGAGTACATCATGAGAAACGCTAGGCGGGAAGAAGCACAGGCTGGAATCAAGATTGCCGGGAGAAATATCAATAACCTCAGATATGCAGATGACACCACTCATATGGCAGAAAATGAACAAGAACTAAAGAGCCTCTTGATGAAAGTGAAAGAGGAGAGTGAAAAAGTTGGCTTAAAGCTCAACATTCAGAAAATGAAGATCATGGCATCCAGTCCCATCACTTTATGGCAAATAGATGGGGAAACAGTGGATAGTGGTTGACTTTATTTTTCTGGGCTCCAAAATCACTGCAGATGGTGACTGCAGCCATGAAATTAAAAGACACTTACTCCTTGGAAGGAAAGTTATGATCAACCTAGATAGCATATTAAAAAGCAGAGACATTACTTTGCCAGCAAATGTCCATCTAGTCAAGGCTGTCGTTTTTCCAGCGGTCATGTATATATGTGAGAGTTGAACTATAAAGAAGGCTGAGCACCAAAGAATTGATGCTTTGAACTGTGGTTTTGGGGAAGACTCTTGAGAGTCCCTTGGACTGCAGGGAGATCCAACCAGTCCATCCTAAAGAAGATCAGTCCTGGATGTTCGTTGGAAGGACTGATGTTGAAGCTGAAACTCTAATACTTTGGCCACCTGGTGTGTAGAGCTGACTCATTTGAAAAGACCCTGATGCTGGGAAAGATTGAGGGCAGGAGGAGAAGAAGATGACAGAAGATAAGATGGTTGGATGGTATCACCGACTCAAATGGACATGGGTTTGGGTGGACTCTGGGAGTTGGTCATGGACAAGGAGGCCTGAGTGCTGCAGTTCATGGGGTCACAAAGAGTCGGACACGACTGAGTGACTGAACTAAACTGAAGTGAAAACTTGTTTCCTTTTATTGGCCTTTTGAATGATTGTTAAGAAATATTGTTCATGGGCTTTACATGGCATCATGCTACAAAATGCAGAAGAGTAATAGTTAAAGCAAATCTATCTTACATAATTTGTCCAAAGGTTATAGAGAAAGAAGCTTGGTAATTATTTTCTACTCAAATAATACGAAGAAAAAGTGTAGTCTAACATATTCCTATGATGTTGATATATATTATATATTACAATAAAATGAAAGAACCTCACATTTTCAGAATGGAACTTTGACTTGCTTATCTAGCTAGAGTGAGAGGGAAAACTGCCCATGTGGGATTGCAATAGTTAGGAGAAATTATGTTGCCTCCACTGAGCTTGTCAAGATTCATGTTGAGAGTCAGAAATATTATCTCCCCCATCATATCACTCAACAAGTTTAAAAATTTGTACATGTATATCAATTACAAAAATAAGAGAATAATGCTTCTACTCTAGTTTCTAGAGATTTCTGACATTCTGTCAGTCAGTTTGACATTAACACAGCCAAACTTCAGTCTCTAGTTCAGCCTAATATGCAAAGTATAGGAAGGGAGTTTTTAGAATAAGTGAATGGATTGGAGGTGAGAGAGATAGCATACCAAACTGTCTTAATTATGTTCCATGCATTAATTTATTTGTACCTATAAAAATGCAAATATATGCTGATTGAGTCTGAAAATAAAAGTACCTTGCATTTGGAAAGTTAGCTTATACTGGATCAGTGAATTATTTACACAAATGAGTGAGGTGTCAAAACAAGCTACTAAAGATGCCAGATGGCCCTGACGCATTTTCTCCTAGTTAATGCTGTCAGTAATAGAAAAGATAATTTGAATAAAATAAATGATTCCTCTTAAAAAGAAAACTTATCCACGATGAAACATAAACATGGATTCAGTGTTTATTGTGCCCAAACAGACTTCCTGACAAATAAAGAATAAATTTATTCATGTACATAATCACAGTGGTAAGAGAGACATATGTTCTTATTTAGATGCATTTGTGGGAATTTTTTAGTGAAAAAAATCTTATTCATTAACTCTGAATGCTAAATTATCTGAAGGAGAGTTGTTAGTTTGTTTAGTTTAAGGAAGTTTTGTTATATATCAACTGAAAATCTTTATACTTTCCTAATATCTCAAATATGTCCATTCCTCCAGCTTGCATCCACATTATGAATGCATTAATAAAAGACAAAGCAATAAAAATCATTCCTGACACAGCAAATTATACTTGAAATAAGTGCACCTACATGAGTGTACATGTGAATGAAAAAGATGTTTCTCTAGCATGCTTAGAAATGATATTTTCACTAAACTTGTAGCTGAAAAATTTTGTTTTTCACATGGTGTGAATTTTTTTTTTTTTAAATTTCTGTAGAAGGCAATCTTCAGAGTATACTGTAAAGACCTCTCAGAACTGATGAGACATAGCTGCTAGGCTAAACTATGCAAGAAGATTTACATTTCCTTGGGTAACAATTTAAATGTCTTTCTTCTAAGAAAATATAAGATAATAACTTTGTCATATCTAAGTCATTGATGCGTTCTTATAATTAAATGTATCTTTATCTTTTAAATGGATCTTTATGTTATTAAATGTATCTTTATGTAAACAAATGATAAACAGTTTTTTAATACTGACATATTATAACCTCTATTGAAATATATAAAAAGAGAGTTGAATATTCATTTACAGATAGTAATGCTCAAAATTCTCCAAGCCAGGCTTCAGCAATACATGAACCGTGAACTTCCTGATGTTCAAGCTGGTTTTAGAAAAGGCAAAGGAACCACAGATCAAATTGCCAACATCCGCTGGATCATGGAAAAAGCAAGAGAGTTCCAGAAAAACATCTATTTCTGCTTTATTGACTATGCCAAAGCCTTTGACTGTGTGGATCACAATAAACTGTGGAAAATTCTGAAAGAGATGGGAATACCAGATCACCACACCTGCCTCTTGAGAAACCTGTATGCAGGTCAGGAAGCAACAGTTAGAACTCAATATGGAACAACAGACTGGTTCCAAATAGGAAAAGGAGTACGTCAAGGCTGTATATTGTCACCCTGCTTATTTAACTTATATGCAGAGTACATCATGAGAAATGCTGGACTGGAAGAATCACAAGCTGGAATCAAGATTGCCGGGAGAAATATCAACAACTTCAGATATGCAGATGACACCACCCTTATGGCAGAAAGTGAAGAGGAACTAAAAAGCTTCTTGATGAAAGTGAAAGAGGAGAGTGAAAAAGTTGGCTTAATGCTCAACATTCAGAAAATGAAGATTATGGCATCTGGTCCCATCACTTCATGGGAAATAGATGGGGAAACAGTGGAAACAGTGTCAGACTTTATTTTCTGGGCTCCAAAATCACTGCAGATGGTGACTGCAGCCATGAAATTAAAAGACACTTACTCCTTGAAAGAAAAGTTATGACCAACCTAGACAGTATATTCAAAAGCAGAGACAATACTTTGCCAACTACGGTCCATCTAGTCAAGGCTATGGTTTTTCCTGTGGTCATGTATGGATGTGAGAGTTGGACTGTGAAGAAGGCTGAGCACCGAAGAATTGATGCTTTTGAACTGTGGTGTTGGACAAGATTCTTGAGAGTCCCTTGGACTGCAAGGAGATCCAACCAGTCCATTCTGAAGGAGATCGGCCCTGGGATTTCTTTTGAAGGAATGGTGCTAAAGCTGAAGCTCTGGTACTTTGGCCACCTCATGTGAAGAGTTAACTCATTGGAAAAGACTCTGATGCTGGGAGGGATTGGGGGCAGGAGGAGAAGGGGATGACAGAGGATGAGATGGCTGGATGGCATCACTGACTCGATGGACGTGAGTCTGAGTGAACTTCTGGAGATGGTGATGGACAGGGAGGCCTGGCGTGCTGCAATTCATGGGGTCGCAAAGAGTCAGACACGACTGAGTGACTGAACTGAACTGAACTGAAACATTGGGAAGATGTTAGTTTTCCAATAGCTAACCGAAACATTCAAAATCATATCAATACAATTTAAATTGCTTTTTGTTTTCAAGAAACCTGGCACGTTTCAAAAATCGTTTCAAAGATTAAAGAGCCAGCAGTAGTGAAATCATTTTAAAGCAGAAGATGCATTCTATGAGATATTCTTAGGTAATTGAGACATAAGAGTGAGGTCAAAAATAGACCTATGTGTGTATAGAAACATTGATTTGATAAAGGTGGCCATATAATCAGTGCTTCATGGTACTGTAAAAACTCGCTAATTAGATAGAAAATAAAGCTGAATTTTTAGCTAATACATATCCTTGATATGTTAAAGAACTAAATTAAGCAGTAAAACCATAATGCCAAGGAAGAAAATTCAGGCCAGTTTCACTGCGAATTAGAGTGGGGATAGAGTCCTTGATAGGATGCCAAAGGCACTCACTCTAAGGCAAAACAGATTGACTTGACTATATCTGTTGAACCTTTGCCTAAATTACATCATGGTATTGAGCCAACTCATGGGAAAAACCCTGATGCTGGCCAAGAATGAGGGCAGGAGGAGAAGAGGGCAGCAGAGGATGAAACAGTTAGATAGCATCACTGACTCAATGGACATGAGTTTGAGCAAACTTCCCGGGACAGGGAAGCCTAATGTGCTGTAACCCATGGAGTCACAAAGAGTCAGACATGACTGAGTGATGGAACAACAGTTGCTGCCTTGCTTCCCAGGTGGCGCAGTGATAGAGCTCACCTACCAATGCAGGAGACTCAAGTGATGCAGGTTTGATCCTTGGGTCTAGAAGATCTCTTGGAGGGAGAAATGGCCACCCACTCCAGTATTCTTGCCTGCAAAATTCCGTGGGCAGAGGAGCCTGGCGAATTATATCCTTCGAGTCACAAAGAGCTGAACATGACTGAGCACACAACACATTGCTACCTTAGCATTTATTTATTATTTGGCCAAGCAGCCTTAGGAACCTTAAACTGACAGTAACTTCTCATACAGGCTCATACCCTAGATAGTAGCTCACAGAGGTGCAAGCAAATGTAAGTTTCTGATAGGCCTTTTGGTCAAGTTTACCTTGCTAACTAGCACTTTTTTTTCTGTGCTTCTTAGATAAAACCCTCATGTGACTTACCCAAACTATGCCCTTCTGGTTTGAATTGATCAGAATGGCATTAGCCTGAGAACATCAGATAACCACAGGCTTTAATAATGGCATGAGTCCCAGCTCCTGCCTCTCTCTATCTGCACTTTGCCTTGACTTCCCCCTGTGCATATTCCAGGCATATTGGGTTTTTCCTCCAGAGCCTGTGACAAATTCATGACATCAAATATTTTATTTAATGAAAAACATTACAGATGCATGTAATAGAACTGATGACAGTTTGAGAGAAGGTATTTAACATACTAAAATTAATAAGTGGTTAATATCTGAACTACATAAGAAACTCCAGAAATTAACAATAACATGATGAGAAACAGATTTAAATTGACAAAGGAATAGGACTAGAATTTTGACAGATTTCCCAAACTATTTTTCAACTTTATTAGGAATTAAATAACATTAAGAAAAACTAAATTACCAAATTAAATTAAAACAACAGTAACATACATTTATATGCCTGTCAGCACGGTACAAAAAGTAAGAATAACAGCTAATGTCAGATTGGTAGGGATGAGAAGAGACAGTCATTCATTGCTGGTTAAAGTGGACATGCATATCCATTTGGGGTTAAATGTAGATATCATTAATAATATTACTTCAGCTTACATTCTGTAACTGTAACCCAAGCTATATAATAGTGTAAAACTGAGTATAATACAGAGGTAAAAAATTATCTCTGAAATAAGAGATTTGGTTTTACTCTACCCATCTGCTTTAAAAAAGTGAAATTGTTAGTGACTCAATCGGGTCCCAGTCTTTGAGACCCCTGACTGTTGCCACCAGGTTCCTCTATCCATAGAATTATCTAACCCATGCACTTACTACCAAGTAACTTACTTAACTTGTCTGTGCCTCAATTACTTCTTTTGAAAAATTACAACAGAAATAGCATTTATCTCAAAAACTTATGTTCAGTTCAGTTCAGTCACTCAGTCATGTCTGACTCTTTGTGACCCCATGAACTGCAGGACTCCAGGTCTCTCTGTCCATCACCAGCTCCTGGAGTTCACCCAAATCCATGTCAGTTGAGTCAGTGATGCCATCCAAACATCTCATCCTCTGTTGTTCCTTTTTCCCGCTGCCCTCAATATTTCCCAGCATTAGGGTCTTTTCAAATGAGTCAGCTCTTCGCATCAAGTGGCCAAAGTATTGCAGTCAGCTTCAACATCAGTCCTTCCAATGAACACCCAGGACTGATCTCCTTTAGGACGGACTGGTTGGACTCCTTTGCAGTCCAAGGGACTCTCAAGAGTCTTCTCCAACACCACAGTTCAAAAGCATCAATTTTTCGATGCTCAGCCTTCTTTATATTCCAAATTTCACATCCTTACATGACCACTGGAAAAACCATAGCCTTGACTAGACAGACATTTGTTGACAAAGTAATGTCTCTGCTTTTTAATACACTATCTAGGTTGATCATAACTTTTCTTCCAAAGAGTAAGCGTCTTTTTATTTTATGGCTGCAATCACCATCTGCAGTGATTTTGGAGCCCAGAAAAAACAAAAACAGCCATTGTTTCCACTGTTTCCCCATCTATTTGCCATGAAGTGATGGGACCGGATGTCATGATATTAGTTTTCTGAATGTTGAGCTTTAAGCCAACTTTTTCACTCTCCTCTTTCACTTTCATCAAGAGGCTCTTTAGTTCCTCTTCACTTTCTGCCATAAGGGTGGTGTCACCTGCATATCTGAAAACTAAGAAAACTTTATTTTCTGGACTCCAAAATCACTGCAGATTTTGATTGCAGCCATGAAATTAAAAGACGCTTGCTCCTTGGAAGAAAAGTTATGACCAATGTAGACAGTTTATTAAAAAGCAGAGACATTACGTTGTCAACAAAGGTCCATCTAGTCAAAACTACGATTTTTCCAGTAGTCATGTATGGATGCGAGAGTTGGACTATAAAGCTTAGCGCTGAAGAATTGATGCTTTTGAAATGTGGTGTTTGAGAAGACTCTTGAGAGTCCCTTGGACTACAAGGAGATCCAGACAGTCCATCCTAAAGGAAATCAGTCCTGAATAGTTATTGGAAGGACTGATGCTGAACCTGAAAGTGCAATACTCTGGCTACCTGATGCAAAGAGCTGACTCACTTGAAAGGACCCTGATGCTGGGAAAAAGGTGAGAGAAGGGAATGACAGAGGATGAGATGGTTGGATGGCATCACCAGCTGAATGGACATGAGTTTGAGTAAACTCCAGGAGTTGGCAATGGACAGGGAAGCCTGGCGTGCTGCGGTCCATAAGGTTGCAAAGAGTCAGACATGACTGAGTGACTGAACTGAACTGAATAGTAAATTATAACTATTAATACAAAAGGAAATATGAACTAGGAAATGTGTGAGTATGTCTATCAGGAGATTGTTGGAGCAGGAAGATGGAGGCATCCTAGGTATCTATTATTAGGGGGAATAAAAATAATATGTGGTTGGAGCATAGCACAAAATAATAGGCAGTTGATAAGATTGATGAACTTATGCATCAAGAATAGATCTTAAATATTTGGAGTAAATTTATTTGAATGTAAAAATATACCAGACTTCTTGTTCAGGTCAAATACAGGAAAAACTTACATACTGTCAAACATCCTCAAAATAAGAAGAAAGCTGAACACACTGAAAATCAACAAATTTATCTAAGATCTACTAGAGGATTGCGATTATATGGCAGATCTCTGTCCCTCAAACTGCAGGATAAGACTTATCAAGAATCACAGTTTCCTGTGAGCAGAAGCCCTCCTCTAGATCCAGAACTGGTAGGACAACTTGACAAAATATGAAAATAACTTGTAAAATTCAAAATAAGAGAATAATCTAATTAAAAAGTAGACAAAAGATCTGAACAGAAATCTCATCAAAGAAGGTATATCAAAGACAAATAAGTATATATATACATATATATATGAATGTTTAATTTAACATCATATGTCAATAGAAAATTGCAAATTAAAACAATACTGTGATATCAGTCCATATGTACTAGATTGGCCTAAATCCATGATATGGACAACATCAAATGCTGGAGAGGATGTGGAGAAACAAAAACTCTTATCCATTGCTGTTCGGAATGAAAAATGATGTAGCTGCTCTGGAAGACAAACTGACACCTTACAAAATTTACAACATCCTTACCATTTGATCTAGTGATCATGCTCCTTGGTATTTTTCCCCAAGGAGCTAAAATCTTATGTCTAAACAAATATCTGCAAGTACATGTTTATAGCAGCTTTTTTTTAATTGCCAAAACAAAGCAATCAAATGTCCTTCCATAGGTAGATTTATAAACACACTGTTATATATCCAGAAATGGACTATTGTTCAGCAACAAAAAGAAATGAACTACCAGGCCATTAAAACCCATGAAGGAATATTGAATACACATTACTAAGTGAAAGAAACCAGTCTGAGAGGCTGTGAATAGTAGGATTCAAAAAATGTGGCATTCTGGGAAAGGCAAATCTGTAATATTGTGAAAAAAGCAGTTATAGCCAGGTGTTGAGGGACAAGGGAGAAAAAAGGAATAGGAGGAACACGGGATTTTAGGGCAGTGAAATTATCCTTTGTGACATTGTGATAGTATATATCTGAAATTATGTATTTTTAAAAACCCATAAAACTCTTCCATGGAAGAGTGAATCTCAGGGTAAACAATGGACTTTGGTTTATGTGTTGATGTGGTTTATCATTGCTACCAATGTACCACAAGATGCTAATAATAGAAACTAGGGGCAGCTGTGTGTGAACTCTGTACTTCTTGCTACCTTTACAGTTTTTCTGTAAAGGTAAAACTGCTCTAAAAATAACATCTACTAACTAAAAGTCACAATGAAGCAACACATATTACAAAAAGATAAATGTTTAAGATATAACCTTATAAGGATATATATCAAATTTATTAGACTGGATAGGAAACAAAATAGGAGTCAGACACAGAAATCAGAAAGAAAATAATACGAGGTGAGATTTAGTAACAAAAAATTGTATAATAGAAGCTGAGGGGAAATCCCTGGTGATCCAGTGGCCAAGACTCCACACTCCCAAAGTAGGGTGCCCAGGTTGGATTCAGGGAACTAGAACACACATGTCACAACTAAGACTTTGCATGCTGCAACTGAGACCTGGTACAACCAAGTAAATAAATAAGTAAATAAATATTAAGAAAAACAACCTGAGGAACATGTTAATAATGTATTTCTATGCCTAAAAACCAACAAAGAAAAAAGCACTAAGCATTTACATTCACAGTTACAGTATTGACAATGGAGCATTAATCTTTAAAATAAAGTTAAGTATAATTTGGATAGTGCATTGTAATAAAGAGCAAGGCAGGAAGGTAGAGATTGGAGCAGAAGGAAGAAATAGGAAAAGACCTCCCCTGTCTCTAAGTGTTTTACCTTTAATAAATTTGCTGATGTAGCCAAGCTGACATGAACACTACTGACTTCAGTTCAGTTCAGTCACTCAGTCATGTTTGACTCTTTGCAACCCCATGGACTGCGGCACGCCAGGCCTCCTTGTCCATCACCAGTTCCTGGAGTTTACTCAAACTCATGTCCATTGAGTCGGTGATGCCATCCAACCATCTCATCCTCTGTTGTCCCCTTCTCCTCCTGCCTTCAGTCTTTCCCAACATCAGGGTCTTTTCAAACGAGTCAGTTCTCCACATCAGGTGGCCAAAGAATTGGCGTTTCAGCTTCAGGACTAACTGACTTCAGAAGTTGGCTACACCACAGCTTGGGGATGACACAACATTGCCAGTGGTCATCATGCCTGCAATTTCCTTTACACCACTTCAGTGTTGAGGATGCTTGTGTCAGTAACTTTTATCTCTGAATTCTAGGATAATCAGTTGCAATAATCAATAACATATATTCCAGGACTTCTCAGCTGCAATGATATCAAGAATTCAGTTTCCAGGAAGATTATCAGATACTGTCTAGGGGAAGATCCTAGATAGCACATTAAAAAGCAGAGACATTACTTTGCCAACAAAGGTCCATACAGTCAAAGCTATGGTTTTTCCAGTAGTCATGTATAGATGTGAGAGTTGGACCCTAAAGAAGGCTGAGTGCCAAAGAATTGATGCTTTTGAGCCGTGGTGTTGGAGAAGACTCTTGAGAGTCCTTTGAACTGTAAGGCGTTCAAACCAGTCAATCCTAAAGGAAATCAATCTTGAATACTCATTGGAAGGACTGATTCTGAGGCTGAAGTTTCAATACTTTGGCCACCTGATGTGAAGGGCCGACTCATTGAAAAAGACTCTGATGTTGGGAAAGACTGAAGGCAAAAGAAGAGGGTAGAAGAGGATGAGGTGGTTAGATGGTATCACAGACTCAACGGACATGAGTTGAGTAAGCTCTGGGAGATGGTAGAGGACAGGGAAGCCTGACGTGCTGCAGTCCATGAGGTCATAAAAAGTTGGACACGACTGAGCAACTGAACAAAAGCAACAAGGGGAAGGTCATGCTCTAGAGGTGACAGAGGCAAACATTTCTGAAACTCTATGTCGATTAAAAACTGACACTCTGAAAATGAGCACACAATAATAAAAGTGACGTCTTATCATGATGAATGTAGAAAATAAACTCCTGTTAATAAATTAAAAGTATTCAATTGATGTGGATTAGTTGAAATAATCGGAGAAGGCAATGGCAACCCACTCCAGTACTATTGCCTGGCAAATCCCATGGACGGAGGAGCCTGGTGGGCTGCAGTCCATGGGGTTGCTAAGAGTCGGAACGACTGAGCGACTTCACTTTCACGTTTCACTTTTATGCATTGGAGAAGGAAATGGCAACCCACTCCAGTGTTCTTGCCTGGAGAATCCCAGGGACGGGGGAGCCTGGTGGGCTGCCGTCTCTGGGATCGTACAGAGTCGGACACGACTGAAGCGACTTAGCAGTAGCAGCAGATGAAATAATTGAGACTCTCTCCACATTTAATTAAGTAAGAACAAGTATGCAACCATTCTCATTGGTTTGGCTGCATCCCCCAGAGGTCCAAAGTGAAGGTATTGTTTGGGACAGCATTCTGGAGCTGGTTTTTCTTTCTGATAGCATGATGTGATGAATCCTGGCCTTGGATCAGTCTCTGAAATACACGTGTCTGCCTCAAAATGTGTAGCCAGAGCACCTGAAAACACAGAAAGCTGGAACTTTTCTGTCTTCAGGACAGATTTAGGAACTGCCTGGTGCTTGCTTTGCTCATAAGTGTTTATTTGTTCTACAGCTGCATATGTGGCAGAATTTGACCTAAGGCTTGGCTCATCACAACCTCACAAAGCAATTTCAGACGGTTTAAGTGAACCACTGTGACAGAACGCAGCACAACGGTAGGTTTAACACGAACCTAGTTTTCTTCGGATTTGGTTGAAGGAGAGTGTGAATGATGTGGTAAAAAGGAGTTTCAGACTTGTGGGGAATTGAAAGCAAATGTCAAAAAGTGATGACAGCAAACTGGCCTTTCTTTCAGGAAATATGCAAGCAGTAGGTGTGCCCATCCTGAGTGTTCATCCTGGATGACCCAGAGAGATGTTATGGCGAGGGAGGCGGGAGGGGGGTTCATGTTTGGGAACGCACGTACACCCATGGTGGAGTCATGTCAATGTATGGCAAAACCAATACAGTATTGTAAAGTAAAATAAAGTAAAAATAAAAATAAAAAGAACTACCTGGGACATAGGGCCTCCTTTACAACTTTCCTCCCAGTGAGCAGGACTGCATCCAAATTCAGCCTCCCATTGGATTAGTGATTCCTTCCAGCATGGAGGGGAAGCCAATTCCCTTCTCCATGCCCTTAAAGACTCCAGGTGCTGAGCAATTTACATTCTCATACTACTCCACTTAATAGATCAGCATCCAAATCTACTTGGTGTCAAGCAATTTACTTCCAAACTGACAAAGTACTCACCCTTTTGTGATAAAGATGAAGGCAGGCCCAAACACACCTCCATCTGATAGTGTGGAAGGATGAGAGATCTATGCTTTCTCTTTTCTTGTAAACTTCAGTCATGTAAAATTTTGCTTTCGAAATAAAAGCTATACCTCACCCACAGAAAATGTCATGAAATGGGTTCAGCAACTTGGTGCTCAATAGATGGTGATGGGGAATGTTGCAGAGGCTGAGTGTGAGAGTATTAAGTAGCATAAGAAGAAAATTTGATTCAAGGGGGTTTATAATGGAGAATAGTTTTTGAGTTGTTCTACAGACTGAAATACTTTTGAAAATATTTGAATATCAATGAGAGAGAATGGAGAGAGTGGAATATGTTGAAGAGCATAAAAGATAGAGAATAATCAATAGAGGAAAATCTCTAAGGAAGGGAGGGAGCATAATGCAGGGCATAGATGAGAATGTCTCAGTTGTCAAGTGGACAGCTCACCTAATGCATGGAGAGGAGAGGCTAACTACTGACGCTGGTGATTTGTAAGACTTTTTTACCTTTAAATCTCACACATACTTAAGTATTTCTATTGTTCTCTCTAACTGAGCTAGATTAAGCTGTGTGATTCTCACAAGCCTAATTATTATGGTTAAGAAACATGCCCCTCATTGTTTAACCTAGACCTGACTTCCATATCTATCCCTAAACTAATCTACTGACTTAACCCAAAGGTTATATAAACTATGAGATAATTGAAAATGAGAAATAAGAAACAACTGTAATTTATTATTTTTAATTGGAAATAATATTCCTGACTACTGCAGCCCAGGGAAAAAATATCCATTCTTCTAAGTCTAAAAATTCTGTAGAACTCTTACCACAAAAGAATACATGACATTAACAAAGCATTTTTCAAAATGTTTCTAAAGAATGCAATCAAATTTATAATTTTTACTTATAAACCTGTGTTACACAGATTTTTACAAATTAAAACCTGGAGTAATATAGATAAAGCAATAGAAAATTCATAAAAGTATAATCTTTGATCAATTACAGTTAAAAGTTTTGTTAATTACAGTGACCATATCAAACTTGATGTCAAGCAGTGATCAGCCCACTGTGGGTAGACTGGCACAGTATGAACAGCCATTGTTGGTGACACAGAACTGAGAAGATAAGAGAGAAAAAGAGCATGAATGAATTAGAAACCACTTTAGCAGACTCTGTCTAAAGGTTTGAAAATATCCCAAGAATAGAAATTTATAATTCCCATGAGACCCAGCTTTTATTTATGCTAAACACTTATCATAGCATGTATTTATAATTCCTTCTATCCTCATCAATATTAGTTCAACAGTGTAAGCTAACTAACTTTAACTCCTAGAGTTACTGAAAAAAAATGACATGCCATATATTTTAATGTTCAATTACAGTTTTAATTTAAATTCTTACACAAGAAAATAACCACAAACTTTAATATTGCAAGGGGTTTTCCCCTACCGGGGAATTGAAAATCTTTTCTTTTTTGTTCAGATAATGTTGATTCCTTCTTCACCCTGACTTCTGCAAAATGCTCAGAATAAAATTTAATCTGTTTGATTTTATCTACCAATATATTTTTGTCTTACCAAGATTTTTTTTTTCATTCTGTTTTTAAAGGTGGTTATTACTTCATTCTACTTTTTAAAGTAAGCAATGACTAAATAGCCTTCTGCTAAAGTTGACTAGTATTTTATGTGCATTTTATTTATTATTATTCACTTAAAAAATAAATTCTTTTTTCTCTGAAACCACCCAACTAATGTTTCCATCTTAGTTTATGGGAATTCCATTCTACTAGTTAATTAAGTAAATAAACTTAAGGTTAGCCTTGAATTATTCTTATATATTCTATAAAGTCTAAAATGTCCTGTCAATCCTGCTTTCAAGGTATATCCAGTATCAAAATATATCCAGAGCAAAAATATATCCATCTTTACTACTCATAATAAATGCACCATCCTGCCCTGTATGAATCACTACAAAAGTTTCCTAACTAGTCTCACTGTTTCAAACTTTGACCGCTACAGTTTATTAAAAACAGAGTCTATTCTCAACTCAACCCTGAATATTCACTGGAAGGACTGTTGCTGAAGCTGAAGGCCCTCTACCTTGGCGGTAGAGGACAAGATGGTTAGATAGCATCACTGGACTCAATGGACATGAATTTGAGCAAGCTCTGGGAGAGCAGAGAAAAGAGGAGCCTGGCAGCCTACAGGCCTTGGGGTCACAAAGAGTCAGACATGACTCAGCAACTATTCTCAACATAAAAATTACAGTTCAGTTCAGTTCAGTTGCTCAGTCGTGTCCTACTTTTTGTGACCCCATGAACTGCAGCACACCAGGCCTCCCTGTCCATCACCAACTCCCGGAGTCCACCTAAACCCATATCCATCAAGTCGGTGATGCCATCCAACCATCTCATCCTCTGTCGTCCCCTTCTCCTCCTGCCCTCAATCTTTCACAGTATCAGGGTCTTTTCAAATGAGTCAGTTCTTCACATCAGGTGGCCAAAGTACTGGAGTTTCAGCTTCAACATTAGTCCTTCCAGTGAACACTCAGGACTGATCTCCTTTAGGATAGACTAAATGGATCTCCTTGCAGTCCAAGGAACTCTCAAGAGTCTTTTCCAACACCACAGTTCAAAAGCATCAATTCTTCAGTGCTCAGCCTTCTTTATATTCCAACTCTCACATCCATACATGACCACTGGAAAAACCATAGCCTTGGCTAGACAGACCTTTGTTGGCAAACCCTGACCAGGTTTCTTCTCTACTCAAAACCCTTCAATGGCTTCCAACTTCAGTCAAAGTGAATGTCATTATGCTTACAAGAAGATTACAAGGACCTCTGTTAGTTCTCTGACTTTTATCTCTCACTCCCACATTTGCCTTTTTTCCTCTAGACTTACTGGATTCCTTATTGCTTCTTGTACAAGATGTATATGTTACATCTCAATGTTTATATATTTCCTGGTTATTTTGAGTGGGCATACAGTTGTCCAAAGTGATTGTACAATTTCACTCTCCCATCAGTATATATGGATGTATGTATGTATCAGTATGTATCACTATGTAAGGATGTCAATACCTCCATATCCTTAACTAGCATTTAGTATGCCAATCTTTTGAATTTTTGCCATTCTAAAAGTGCGTGGTGGTATATTACTGTGGTTTCATTAGAATTTCCCTAATGATTAATGATGTTGATCATCTTTTCTCTCTTGCTTCACTATAGTGAAGTGTCTGTTAAAATATTTTGTCCATTTTTAAATGATTGCTTCATGGTATTTTAAAAGTTTGTATACTAGGGATACACTCCCCATGTCAGGTACATGATTTACAAAACTTCCATGTCATCTGTGAAAAAGAGATGTCTTACTTTATTTGTTCCAACTTGGATGCTTTTTACTTTTTTTTTTTTTTTCTGCCTGATTGTACATGCTGAGAATTTTTATAAGAAATGGATAGTACATTTTATCATGTCATTTTTTTCTGAGTCAGTGAACATATAAACAGCCCTTCATTGCTTGATGTAAAACTGTCTTGAAACATGCTTTTCCCCTTCTTACTTTATTTAATATTTGTTTGTTCAGCAGGAGAGAAAATCTGGTTCTTGTTACTCTGTCTTGTCCAAAAGCATAAGTTTCATCTAGTCTTTGTAATAACTTTAAAAAATTTCACCTTATTTTTCTGGATGAAACTCTCTGATAATTTTCCATTATTCCCAGAATAAACTCCAAACACTTCACCATGGCTTACAAAGTAAATAGTACCTACCACCTTCTTCAAACATATCTCCAGCTACTTTCTAGACCATTACATCTGGTCATTTTGCTTTATGTCTCTGGGAGACATCAAAAACTTTAAAGTGTTAATTTTTTCATTTGTTTCCTGTCTGAAGAGTCTATATCTAAATTCTGCACATGGCCCAGTAACTTTCACCCTTCATTCTAATGTCATTTCCTTTTATGTGGCACCTAGTATCACATTACTCATATTACTCTTTTTTTTTTTTTTGGTCCAGGAGCATTTATCAATAATTGAAACCAGTGTTTAACACTTGATTTACTTTTTTGGCAATTTTCCTCTCCCATCACTTCATGGCAAATAGAAGGGGAAAAGTGGAAGAGGTCATAGGTTTTATTTTCTTGGACTCCAAAGTCACTTCAGATGGTGACTGCAGACATGAAATTAAAAGACACATGCTCCTTGGAAGGAAAGCTAGGACAAACCTAGACACCATATTAAAAAGAAGTGCCATCATTCTGTCATCAGACCTTTATATAAAGGTCTGTATAATCAAAGCTATGGTTTTCAAAGTGGTCATCTATGGATGTGAGAGTTGGACAATAAAGAAGAATGAACACAAAATAATTGATGCTTTTGAATTGTGGAGCTGGAGAAGACTCTTGAGAGTCCCTTGAACTGCAAGTGGTTCAAACTAGTCAATCTTAAAGGAAATCAACCCTGAATTTTCAGTGGAAGGACTGATGCTAAAGTTGAAGCTCCAACACTTCAGCCACCTGATGAGAAGTGCTGACTCATTGGAAAAAAAAAAAAACCCTGCTGCTAGAAAACATTGATGGCAGGAGGAGAAGAGGGCAGCAGAGAAGGAGATGATTAGAGAGCATCACTGACTCGATGGACATGAATTTGAAAAGCAACCCTGGAAGACAGTGGAGGACAGATGAGCCTGGTGGGCTGCAGTCCATGGGCTTCAAAGAGTCAGACATGACTTAGTGACTGAATAACAAAAACAATTTTGTTCTCTCTTTCCTATGAAATTTAAACTTTATGAAGACAGGGGTCTGATTCTATGTCCATCTATAAACTTAGCAGAAAGAAGTATGCAGAGTGCCCACAAGAAGGTGAACGAATATTTAATAAATGATATGGAACTAAATCTTTTTAAGGTCCTGAAGCTGATTACTTCCACATTCCATCATCACTCTAATGAGAACCTTTTAATTCTTCTATTACTTTATGGATTAATTATAAATTGTCTATCCCTCTAAAACAATGAAGACTATAGGCATTTTTTCCTTTATCAGTTTTTAATATGAATTTCATATTATGTTCTTCTTATTGTCTTATATAATATACAACCATAGAAAAACACAAGCATTTGTACCATATAGCTTCCCCACTCCCAGATGTGTTTTCTTTCCACAAGTTAGTTATCATTTCAACACTTCAGTTTCCCAATTTATTATAGAAAGGCAATAATACATCACCTACCAGAGTTGTAAAAATGAATTGAGGTTATATACATGAGACCTAGCACATAATAAAGGCATGGAATTTGTTCTTAAATTCTTTTATTTTAACCTAATTTCTAGATTTTATTTGCTGTTAAATTAGGGTTGGTGTGATTATTCAGACAGGTTTAGTTTAGTCTGAATGATAAGGCAAGTGAAAGCAAGAATCTAAGGTGTAGAAAAGAGTTGTGGCGAGAGGGAAAGCTACAATAGGCAAAATTGCCACCATTAATTTAATAACAGCAGGAAAGATGAGGGTAAGAAGTTGTGTTTGTGTTCATAAAACATTTATGAAAATTATAACACAAAGAATATCTGAACTTAGAAAAAAGCATTTGATTCATGAATTCTAGTACTCAATGCTCCCAGCAAGGAAATATGCATTCAACATTGCCTAACTTATATAAAGGAAGAACTATGAATTTACTGTACAATTAAGTATAAACCCACTCCCGTATTCTTGCCTGGAGAATCCCAGGGATGGGAGAGCCTGGTGGGCTGCCGTCTATGGGGTCGCACAGAGTCGGACACAACTGAAGCGACTTAGCAGCAGCAGCAGCAGCAGCAGATATCTGTATCTATTTCTTCTACAATTGGACAATAGAATTGCATTCTAGGATATAAACCCAGCAGGTCACCACTTTCAATTATTAGCATCTGTAATACACCACGTCTAGTTTTTTAAAGGTGATTCTGGTTGAGGACTATTGACTTTTACTACAAGAACAGCTGTAATAGCAAGTTAGTGTGATATTTTCCATGACATCCCAGGTCTTTGAACATCTCTTAGACATTTAATTACATATTACCAATGAACAATGCATGTCTGGAGTTACTTGGACAAATCCAGAAAAAAAAAAAAAAGACTGTATAAAAGATAGAATCATTTCTAGTGAAACTTAGACAATGTATTTGCTTAACATTTCATGATTCCAGAAGCAAATATTGCACAGGAGATCAACTTATTTTTAATTTAAACTTTTAATCTAATTTATCTAGGTTTTAGATGAAAAGCCATAATATTTAATATGATGCTTCACATATAGAAAAATGCACTGAATGAACCAAAATAAAAACTTACAATAATGTCCATAGAATGCTTCACTTAACACAGAGGGCTTAT
Organism: Budorcas taxicolor; assembly: GCF_023091745.1. NCBI lineage: Eukaryota > Metazoa > Chordata > Mammalia > Artiodactyla > Bovidae > Budorcas > Budorcas taxicolor. The sequence continues at coordinate 187,610,845 of NC_068910.1, forward strand.
GTCTAAATTGTAATTAATGTACTCATTTATTTACTTACATTTTTCAATTTTTTTGTAGATAGTTTACGCCTTATCTTTATGTATGTTTTTATCCTTTAATTTTTTGTATTTCATTTTAACTAGTATCTCTCAAGCAAATAATGCTTTTTAGACCTATAAGAACAATCTGTGTTTTAAAGGAAAGCTGTAGATATATATTTTAAACAAAAATATGCATTGAATAATTAAATTATCACCATCTTATTTATTATATGTTTGCATTTATTTATAGACTTTTAAAATTATTTTATTTATTGAACATTCTTGTTTTGCATTGGAGATAGTCGATTAACAAACAATGTTGTGATAGTTTCAGGTAAACAGCAAAGAACTCAGCCATAACTGTACATGTATCCATTTCCCCCCCGAACTCCCCTCCCATACAGTTTGCCACATAATACTGAGCAGATTTCCATGTGCTATACAGTAGATCCTTGTTGGCTATCCATTTTAAGTATAGTTGTGTGTACATGTCCATCCCAAATTCCTTGAATGTCCCTGCTCCTCATTCTTCCCCCTGACAATTTTTAAAATGAAGGTATTAATATACAGAAAGTAAAACTATTCTATATCACTCACTCACTAGGAATTGATCTTAAAAATAAAGATTACCTTAAAACATATATCTATACATATACATACACAAACACACACATACACACATATATGACTTTGAAATTAAATTGCACTTTTACTGTTTCTTTATTTTATTTGCTATTTTCTATGTGAAAAAAGCTTTCCTAGTTGAAGCAGATGAAACACTTTAAGTACTCAAGAGAGAGGGTGTTTAGCATATTGCTAGGAGACCACATTCATATCCTCCATAATAACAGCAGTAATTATGTGCTTCCTGGTTCAGGGCATTAGAAACACTGCCAGTTATGTCTCAGCATGCCACGGAATTAACTCATACAATCTTGATCATCTATTTCAAGCAACTCATCTGCCAAGTTGACCTATACTGTAATCAAACTAAATTGTATACTTTTGCTACATTTGCATTTTATTCCAATTTTCAGACACACTCTTCTCATTCATCCTCTGAAATAGCCCTGCTGTAAGTAAGACTTGGTAAATGAATTTTCTTCCCTCAATATCCGGTTCAATAAAAAGCATAAAATTTCTGAAAGTTAAAAGTCCCAATACGGTAATATATTTAACTGTTTTAGATTTCAGTGAATATCTAATCTTCATAATTGAAACTTCCTAGAATAAAGACAGAGTTATCTAGATTATTCCCTTAGTGTTTACATTGTTTAAAGAAACACATACATTTTTACCTATCAAGGTCAAGTCCGCAAATTCTTAACAATGATTTTAATGTTAGAAACTAGTCAATTTAGAATAGGGAGATGCTAAATGTCCTTTTAGCTCATAGATAAGGCTGTTGTCTTGGAGGCATAGTATTTCCATTTTATTTCATGAATATATTCACATACTTTTTAGTTTATTGTTCTTATTTGTAAAAATGAATGCAATACTTCTCAGGTTTGTTAAAAGTGATAGTTTTATAAATGTATGTAAAACACAGAATAGTATCTAACAACATGTAAGTAGTCAATAAGTGGCAATTGCTACAATTCCAGTTTTTTTCGCCCCCTGTTATGAAACACAATATGTATTCTATCTATCCGACTCTTATCAGCCAGTAGATTTAAAATAAAACCCTGCTTTGGAACATTTCTGTATGTAAACGTGTAAGTTTGAAAATTATATGTATATGTGGAATTTTATAATAAAAATTTAATGCTTATTCACAGCAATATATTTCTTATACCTGACATACTGTTGTGTTCTGAGCATATTCTTTAAAATTTGCAAGGAGTTTTTAACACAGTTCTGGCTTTCATGCTTGAAATAAGTCTTCTTACTGTAGCAGACTATAATCACCCTAAACAGTATCCTAGGCTCTTTTACTAGGGAGGCTAATATAGTAACAGGAATGTTTCCTTAGAATAATCCCAAGGATCAAGTCTTTTGAGGTGAAATGCCTTAAATAAATAATATGACTGCTCCATGGATGAAGTGAAGTGTTTGTCACTCAGCCATGTCTGACTCTGTAGTACCCAGAGTAGCGCACCAGGCTCCTCTGTCCATGGAATTCTCCAGGCAAGAACACTAGAAAGGATCGCCATTTCCTTCAGTAGGGTATCTTTCCAATGTAGGTATCTGACTTGAGTCTCTCTCATAGCAGGCAGATTATTTACCATCTGAGCCACCAGTGGATAGTGGTTTAATATTGTAACTTAAACATGTGATTGAAGAGGCAGTTTGTTGCGTACTTTAACATCCATTTTCTTTTCTGGCATTAAAGTATCTGATTTTTAGCTTGAACTCCAAATCCCAAACTTCTTTGCAGTTACTGTGGCCTTGTACCAAGTCTGGCCAGTGGCATTGACGTGTACTTGAATATGCAATGCATCAACTTCTAGAAAATCTCATAAAAGGTCTTTTCTCACTTCTCCCTTTTCCTCAGATCTGCTGCCTGGAATGAAGAACTGAGGAATGAAGGTTTATCTACCATCTTGGATTTTAAACCATCATGTTTTGGAAAACAGAGAAAAAAGAAGCAAAAGGACAAAAAACACTGCTAAATTTATGAGTCTTGTGGAACCACCATGTACTCAATGTCTGCTTGTACTTTGGCTTCTTTTTGTCACTCATAAGTAAGTTTTATATTTGCTTAAGTACTCTTGTATTTCCTATAGCATGGAGGCAAACTTGAAACACCTTCTATTATGAGATATCCTTATTTTTCTATCATTCGTTTTCACTACTGAACTTCAATAAATTTTAAATTTCAATTGCATAACATTCAGTTTACTCTTGGATGGACAAGTATTAAAACTTGTCTCGATTAATGTGTTTCATAAGAAGATATAGCTTACTTTTTTATAATTTGTAAATATGCAATGTTTTAACTCAGTGTTGTAAAACTTAAAGACATCACTTTTCTATCATAATCTGACTATTAATACATTACTATTGATAATTAGTAGTTGAAAATTAAGTGCATACTTTATTCTGTACAAAACAATGTTATTGCTTTTGTTATTAAAATATAATTGTTGATAGTCTTCACAAATATCTTAATCACTATTACTTAGTTGCATTTATTTCATAGCAGAAACATAGAACCATAGATTACTTGGCATGGTTTCAAACTGTAGAAATAGGTGAAATAATATCATATACACTTTAGATTTTTCATACCCAGTTATTTTTACTCAATTATTTCATAGTCTTTAACATTAAAAACAGAACCTCATGAAAATAACCAGCGGTCTTCACAGGTGGACATCCCTGCTCAGGGCACAAAGCTTGATCAAACTGTCTTTAATATTAAAAACAGAACCCCGTGAAAATAACAAGTGGTCATCAATTATCTCATAGTATAGTTATGGATGAGATTAATGGAAGATTAAAAATGTGAAAGGGATTTCTTGGTGACTCAGTAGTAAAGAATCTACCTGCCAATGCAGGAGACATGGGTTTGATACCTGGTCTGGGAAGATCCCACATGCCATAGAGCAACTAAGCCTGTGTGGCATAACTACTGAGCCTGTGCTTTAGAGCCTGAGAACCTTAACTACTGAGCTCACACACTGCAACTACTCAAACTTGCCAATCCTAGAGCCCATGCTCTGTAACAAGAGTAGCCACCACAATGAGAAGTCCACTTCTTGCAAGGAAGAGTAGCCCCTGATTGCCACAACTAGAGAAGGGCCCAAGCAACAAAGAAGACCCGACACAGCCATAAACAAATAAATAAGGCTTGAAAAAAACTGTGAAAACAAACACTAAAGTCATAGCAATATAAATAATTCAAAATCAAGCAGAAAGACAAAATGACTGAACATTAAACATTAGTGTGTTCTACAGAAACTTAAAGTAGAATTCTCCAAAAGAGAAGAGAGAAATCAGGAGGAAAAAATTAAAGAAACAATAAAAAAAAGAAAAGTTTTAATTATACTTATGAAGCTCAAGAAATATGACAAAAACTACAAGAAACATCAGAATCAAACTTAGAGTCAATGATAAAGAAAATATCTTGAAGCCGGAGGGAAAAAGAATATCACATCTAGAAGAAAATAAGTATGGTCTTCATGGGAAAGAGTTCAATCAAAAAGAAATTGGAGTGACGCCTGGAAAGTTTTGGAAAAATAATCAAAGAAACAAATTCAGTTAACAAATTGTGAAAAATGTGAAAATCCTATATCTCTCAAAAAATTGAAATTGTAATTTAAATTCTTAAGAAGAAAACCTTCCAGAATCAGATAACCTTAATAATAAGATTTTGATAGGCTGTTTCTAAAATTCATACATAAATAAAATTCAGCTAGAATACCAAGAAAACTCAGAAACAAAAAAAAAGTTGGAGGACAACCACTTGTTTTTAAGACTTGACTATCAAGATGAGGTAGACAAACATACTAATGCAACAGAGTAGAGGGCCCAGAAATAGACTTGTGCAAAAGTCTATTTTCACATTTTTTTCCACAAAGATGCAAAGAAAAGTCAGTACAGGGAGAATAGACTTTTCAACAAATGATGTAGAACATGGATATCCATAAATGAAAACAATGAAGAAGAATATAGAAAATTCAGCTCACAGTATACTATAGTGTTAAGTGCAACATGTAAATATCTAAAACTTCTGCAATTAAATATACGATAAAGTCTTTGCAATCTTCTGTTATGCCAGGGTTCATTACATAAAACAAAAGTGTGATCCATAAAATTAAAAAAAACTCTATCAAAATGAAAATTTTCTGCTCATTGAACCCAACGCTATTAAGTGAAAGAAAAAACAAGTTTCAGATGGGCAAAAATATTTACAGACCACATGTTAGGTGAAAACTTATATCTAGAATATGTAGAGAGAGTGTTTTCATAAACACAAACACATTAAAAAATTGGCCAATAATTTGAGCAACACTTTATCACAAAAGCTAAGTGGATAACAAATGAGCACATGAAAAGATGAGCAATATTATTAGAGAAATAAGAATTAAACCATAATGAAATACCACTACACAATTATCAGTATGGCTAGAATTCAAAAGACTGACTTTACCAAGTACTAGTGGGATTTGGAGTGACCAAAACTCTTACACCCTGCTGGTGGAAATGAAAAATGGTACATTCACTTTGTATGACAGTTTGCCAGTTTCCTCAAAAGGAAGTATCATGATTCATATATGATCATGATTCCACTTTTCCAGTTTTTAGTATTTACCCAAAGAAATGAAAGCATGTGTTTATTGAAGTGACTATACAATAATGTTCATAGAAACTAATTTTTTAAATAAATTTTTTAAAATGTATAGTAACTACAAACTGAAAACACGAATGTCCATCATTTTATGAACAGATAAACAAACTGTGGTATATTGATGAAGTGGGATGCTACTTAGCAATACTAAGGAATAGACTGTTGATATGAGAAAGTGTTGATGATCCTTGTAACTTAGGACTATTACCCTCTCATGAAGACCAAGAATTAATTGTCTGATATTTTTTATAATTCTTTTTATATTTTATAGGTAAAAAAATGAAAGGCTATAAACTCAGAGATTCTGTCAGTTTTTCAGATGTTTAATAATTTGATCAGTGTTTTCACTAGTCTTAAAAAAGGAAAATCTGAAAATTCAGCAGGATACAGAATATGTAAAACCTAATGTTTTTTAAATTGTGTTTTTTATATACTGTATATATAAAGCTATTATGTGGAAAGATCTTTCAGATCATTTTCAGACCTGCACTATGTCTTTTCAGGTATCAATTCTATATTCTGCATAAGCATTACAGACTAAGAGAAAGTCAACTGCTACCTAGGTAGTTTATCTAATGTATCTAATGGCAATACTACAAAAACAGAATTATTTTTTTCCTAAATTACAAGTTAAAAAAATCAGAGCACTTCCCAACACCATACACAAAGATAAACTCAAAATTGATTAAAGACCTAAATATAAGACCAGAAACTATAAAACTCTTAGAGGAAAACACAGCAGAACACTCGATGACATAAATCAAAGCAAGATCCTCTATGACCCATCTCCTAGAGTAACAGAAATAAAAACAAAAGTAAACAAGTGAGACCTGATTAAACTTGAAAGCTTTTGCACATCAAAGGAAACTATAAGCAAGGTGAAAAGACAACCCTCAGAATGGGAGAAAATAATAGCAAATGAAACAACGGACAAAGGATCAATTTCCAAAATATACAAGCAACTCATACAACTCAATGCCAAAAAAACAAACCACCCGATCAGAAAGTGGGGAAAAGACCTAAACAGACATTTCTCCAAAGAAGACATACAGATGTCTAACAAACACATGAAAAGTTGCTCAACATTGCTCGTTATTAGAGAAATGCAAATAAAAACTACAATGAGATATCACCTCACACCAGTCAGAATGGCCACCATCAAAAAGTCTACCAACAATAAATTCTGGAAAGGGTGTGGAGAAAAGGGAACTCACTTGCACTGTTGGTGGGAATGTAAATTGATACAGCCACTGTGGAAGATGGTATGGAGATTCTTTAAAAGACTAGGAATAAAAGCACCATATATCCCAATCCTAGGCATTTACCCCGAGGAAACAAAAATTGAAAAAGACACATGTATCCCATTGTTCATTGCAGCACTATTTACAACACGTAGAACATGGAAGCACCCTAGATGTCCATAGACAGATGAATGGATAAAGAAGTCATGGTACGTATACACAATGGAATATTACTCAGCCATAAAAAGAAACCCATTTGAGTCAGTTCTGCAGAGGTAGATGAACCTAGAATCAATTATACAGAGTGAGGTGAGTCAGAAAGAGAAAGATAAATATCATATTCTGAGAAGGGCACGACCGAGGATGAGATGGCTGGATGGCATCACTGACTCAATGGACGTGAGTCTGAGTGAACTCTGGGAGTTGGTGATGGACAGGGAGGCCTGGCATGCTGTGATTCATGGGGTCGCAAAGAGTCGGACACGACTGAGCGACTGAACTGAACTGAACTACAGTCAGGACTCTTGAGAGGCATGAATATCTTCTGGAGTTTGTCTTCTATGAGTCAGAGATTGTGCTGTAAGAATTTTTTTTCAATTATTCTATATGTTATTAAGTTATCTATTAAGGGATATAATTATTCACACAAAAATGAATTCACTTAACAGTAGCTTTAAATGTACTTTATAATATATGATGTATTTTTAATTAGAGATCATCTGTAAAAACTCAGCTTATTAATGTATTGGCCTTTTATAGATGAAAATTAGCTCCAAATTTGCAATCTACAAGCCTAGAATCCTCTTCAATATAATATAATCTACTGTAAAAATATTTAACAAAAATTACATAGTTATTGGATAAGAACATTTATATCCCTATTTATCAGCTTTACAGTCCATTACTGGTGAGCAATTCATATTATTTTATAAAACAAAAAGACATATTAATTTGTTTCTATGATCTAAGTATATAGTCAGAATCAAACTACTAGCAAATTTTACTAGCAATTTTGTTATAGATCAGTTAATTAAAATAGCTGATATTGAATTTGATTATGTACATTTATTGCATTTAATCATTATAAGAGAGCTCCCTCAAAAATAATATTTAAAATTCATCATGAAATTTGAAGATTTTAAAAAATTGCCAAATAAATCCTTTCATGCTTTGCAAGGCAGCGTGGCTCAGTGACTCACAGAGAGATTGAAATTTGAAATTCTAATCTCAGCTTTTAATTCACATACTGAGTGATGCTGGGCAAAGCACTTAACCTCACTGATCCTTCATCTGTAAAATTGGATTTGTGGAAACATGGCTGTAAAGAGCTGTAAATAAACATAAGTAGCTATTAGAGAATGAATTCCAACTTTACTCCATAAAAATCAAAAGAAGCCAATGCTATTGTTTAGCATGAAACATTCACCCTAAAGCAAGCAGTTAATAGAAGTGCTGTGAGTCATGGACTCTGTCAGCCTTTGAAATTCTACTCTGACATAAAGCTGATGAAATAATAAAAACAACATTGATTAAAATCAGATCATAAAGATCAGGTTGAATTCAATATAAAGATAGAACATAAGTCTCAAAATATCAAGAATATTGCAATTCATATCTGTGATTATGCTTATTTATTGTTATAAATATGATTTGATGCTTCTTGTGCTTAACTTGGTTGAGGCAGAATAAGTGTATATATCAAATAAGTGATACATTAGCAATATATGCCAATATTAGGGAAGAATAAATTTTAATTTCTTTGCTTCCATGAAACAAGCTAATAAGGAAAATACAGATATTACCTCAGGACCACTCTTCCTGATGAGAGTTCCAGGGCAGGCATGATAGAAACTGGGGGAAAATGAGAGACATGATCCAAGGTACTTCTAAATAAAAGGCATGGCAGTATCCCCTGATCATAAGCTTCTTCCCACTTATCTCAGGTGTTTATGTTTCTTGTGAATCCTGAATCTGAATTAGGTACTTTTTACTGAGTTTCAAAAACATGAATTAATTTTTCTGGAAGAAAAAATGACTGTTTTCTTAGTGATTTAATCCATGACTTCAAACTGTAACTTCTTTTTGATTATTACCATTAGTATCTAGCATTTTTTATTGAAGTATGAGTGCTTAACAATGTTGTTAATTTCTGCTGTACAACAAAGTGAATTAACTCTATGCATACATCATTTCCTTCTCCAGGGGATCTTCCTGACTCAGGAATCGAACCCAGGTCTCCCGCATTCCAGGCAGACGCTTTAACCTCTGAGCCACCAGGGAAGCCCATATATATATATATATATCCCCTCTTTTTTGAACCTTTCTCCCACCAACTGCCCCATCCTACCCCTCTAGCTCATCACAGAGCTTATGTATAGAATCTAGAAAAGTGGTACAGATGAACCTATTTCCAGGGAAGGAATAGAGACTCAGACATAGAGAACAGACACGTGGACATGGGTAGAGCAGAGGGGAGAGCAGGACAAATTGAGAGGGGAATTGAAGTATTTACACTACTCAGTTAAATAGACAGCTACTGTGACTCTGCTATAAAGCACGGGAAACTCGGTAGTACTCCGAAACATTTTAATGAAGTCATATAGCATATGAAACCACACGATTTAGTTGTAAGAAGGTGCTACCAACTACCATCAGAATAAGAGTAGAGTCTATCAGTGCCTTCTTTCTGTCTATATTCTTCCAACTTTTTTCGGTAAGATTTTGGCATATGTCAGGAAAAAAATCTCTCTTCCCATAACTAACCATGCCAGAATTTATACTAGCAACAAATCTAGCATTTTCTTAGTCTGCAAATGGCAAAATGCCTAACTCTCCATATTTGCCTACAATTTGTCACCATACTTGCCTTCATCTGTTCATTTGGGGAGGAACAGATTTTAGCCACATAATTGTTGGGTATGAGTTAAGTAAGAGAGAAGTCATTCACTGATCAACAAAATATCATCATGACTTGAGCCTCTGGCATGGTTCAATTTCTCTATAGCCATCCCTGGATATAGAAACTGAAGATCCAACCAGTGGCTTGAGTATTCACCTATCACAACTGAAGACAGCCAGTAGTTCATCAAAAGCATGTTAACTCAAAGAGTATTTAAATTCTCTGTTAAATTTGCCTATAATTGTAGGTAATATAAAATTATTAAACAAACCAACAGTACCAATTGAGGTTATTTCCCCAATGATTGAAAAACAAACTACAACTGCTACTACAAGCTACAACATAAAATTATCAAAAACAAAATATATTTTATCTCAAATTCTGTTTGAGAAAGTAGTAAAACATAATTTTTGACACAGCAGATTCTAATTCTTTTTTATTGTGTGTTTGATTACAAAAATTGTCTTTATATTCTTAATATTTTATATTTTATGTGCTTAGCTTTATAGTTATTGAACTTCTATGTGTTATTCTTCCATAGATTTTCTTACTTTATACTTAGTTAAGCAGATTTTCTGACATTAAACAAAATGGTAACAAAATACAATAAACATATAGCTTACTGACATGTGACAATAAATTTAAAACTTCCCTCTTCTGAAATTATAAGGATAATACTGATATACTTCTATTTTAAAATCACTTTAAATTCTGTAATAACTTGTCTGATATACTTATGAACTTGCTAAGGAAAAAATGAACATAAACTTGACTTCAGCAAAACAATTATTTCCTTGATATTAATTGCACATTTGTGTATTTTCTTTCAAAAGTAGCTTGCAATTTAATATCTTTGTGGAAATAGGTTAATTACAACATTAGTCTAATGAATTATTTAAAGCAAATTATAAAATCAAGAAACACTAGTGTATGTTTATTAGAAATGTAGGAAAAGGCAGGGCTTCAGGATTGCACAGAAGTGGGTGAAAATTTCAGTCCCTCCCTATTTCCTTGTCAGTAAAGTAGAATATTGGAGAAGGCAATGGCAATCCACTCCAGTGCTCTTGCCTGGAAAATCCCATGGACGGAGGAGCCTGGTGGGCTGCAGTCCATGGGTTCGCTGAGTCGGACACGACTGAGCGACTTCACTTTCACTTTTCATTTTCATGCATTGGAGAAGGAAATGGCAACCCACTCCAGTGTTATTGCTTGGAGAATCCCAGGGACGGGGGAGCCTGGTGGGCTGCCGTCTACGGGGTCACACAGAGTAGGACACGACTGAAGCGACTTGGCAGCAGCAGCAGCAAAGTAGAATATATTGTTTAGTCATCAGGGTGTTCATGGAAATTAGAGATAAAAACATAAATTTTCTACCTCAGAATTGATGAGAAGAGTCAATTCATTGGAAAAGACTCTGATGCTGGGAAAGAGTAAGGGCAGGAGTATAAGGGGGCAACAGAGGATGAGATGGTTGGATGGCATCACTGACTCAATGGACATGAGTTTGAGCGAACTCAGAGAAATAGTGAAGGACAGGAAAACCTGGCATGATGCAGACCATGGGGTCACAGAGTCAGACATGACTGAGCAACTGAACAACAGCAACAAACCCCAGAACTAGCTATAGAGGGCACTGAACAGATATCAACTCAGGTTCTTACAGTTATAGCTTAACTAGATGGTCATGACTGACGCGACTTAGCAGCAGCAGCAGTAGCAGATGCTCATTTAATGAGTTTTGCTTGAGCTTCTGAGTGAGCTGCTGAGGCAGAAGAGGAAGTATATACATGACATATTTGTTCTCTCAATGTTTTTGGGGAGTCTAGACTATGGTATTTGTTAACTAAGCTTCAAGAGAATATGGGATAAAAATCCATTCCCAAGAACACCCTGGGTGTTACCATTTTCCCACCATATGGAGAAAGTCTTTAGTGAAAGAGAATGAAGCCACCCTGCAGAGAGAAGCAGATGCCTCTGTGTGTGTGTGTGTGTGTGTGTGTGTGAAGGAGAAAACACAATCATCCTGTGTTTCTGAGTCACTTTCATATTTGTTTCTGCTCTTCTTTCAGTTTAATAATTTTTTAATCTCTTACTTATAATTTGTGAGCCAAAGTAAGCCTCCATTTTTAACCTAAGTGTGGAAGTTGGGTTTCTGCCACTTGCAAAGACAAAGAACAATTATTTCCATTATGCCTATGACATATGAACCTGGAGAAAATCTACATTTAAGTACCAAAATTCTCACTAAGTGTCTGAGACAGAGAAAGTCACGACCATTTGAATTTTCATATTCTTCTATAAATTGGGAACCATTGTATCTGCCTTATAGTACCATGCTTTGTCAAAATTATGCATTTTATTTTGATGATTTCTACTAATAGCAATTGTTAATCACTTTTTCTCTATGTATTCATATGCATATGGCCAGGAAACTATTGCTTTTATGTGGAGGGAAAAGACAGCAACCCACTGAACTAATTTAAGATTATGACTCAGAACTCCCTGGGTTCTAACTGTGGCTTCACTGTGCTATTATGAGATCATATGTAAGTAATTCAACCTTTCTGTTTTCTCATAGATGATGAAAGCCGAATTTGATCTCTCCATTGATGTAAAATGCCTTTCAAATTAGCTTGTTCATATTTATTATTTCTCTTCACTGAATGCCAATTACTAAGTTCAAGAGTATCTAATTTACTTGCAATTATTCTTATTAAAATAATATAATGTTTTCTTCAGATTTATCAAGTGTTTTTTTCTTTTTCTCCTCTCATATCCTTGACTTTTCTTATTGGAATAAAAAAATTAAAAACTTGTCAGCAGTTCAAGATAAATTTATATTATTTTAAAACACAGTATCAAATTCACAAACTAAACTCTGGATTCACTTAGGTATTTCTATTGTCTCTCAAAATAAGTATGGGATATTTTCAGCCTTGCTTTCTTAAGTTAACCATGCAAATGGTTGTTATCAGGTAACTAATAAGAACCTATTCTATTTAAGGGATCAAAAAAAGAGATACATATTTGACAACTTGAATTTTCCAGTTCAGCTACTAATTTTTAAAACAAGGAAGAGGAAATCTCAGCATTTCTTTGAGAATAAATGTCACTTTGTGATATCTGCACAATGTGTGCATTATATATATAGGCATTCACAGTACCAAAAATAAAAGACAAGGAGACGTAGGCATGATACTACCTCATTGTCATGTACTTACTTAGGAATTAAGATTTTATGATAATATGGCTAGTCTGGGGACTGGGGTTGGTACTGGGAAAAGAAAACGCACCCTGACACCAAATCCAGATGATGATTTTGTATTTTGTAACTTCTAAAATATAGGCATTATAATTTCACTTACTTGACATGAGTTTCTTAAGCTTTAAACCAAGAAGTTTGGCATAAATTATTTTTAGTATCCTTTTGAGCAATCCTAGTTTCAGATATTTTGATTACATTACAGAAGACTTACATGCTTCCAAATATCAAATAGCACAAAATAGATGTAGTACATTGATTTTTCAGAGCAATATGCAATGTTTCAATTAATATTTATAATGTATTAATAATATTAACAAGTAATTGAAAGCCTGCAAATTATTCAAATATGTGGTAAATTTTTCAACAACCTAATTTTCATGAGTTAATACATATGAGTTTTTTTCTTACATCACATAGGAAACAATAAACATCTACAATTTTATGGATGCAGACAAATTCTCTATCATATATTTGCTGATAGCAGATTAATCAATATAGAATTGCTTAAGAAATGTATTACTCAATATTGTTTATATACTAGAATTACAATTCTAGGAATTTATCTTAAGGAAAATTCAGATTTCTTACAAAATTTATGGACAAAGATATTTTTTGAGGAATCATTGTGACATAAAGACAGAACTCTACAGAAGTATAAACTGAAAGAAATGTTTTCTCCCCAACACATCCCACTTTAGAGGCTAGTGCTTCTTTCATTATTTGCCTTTCACTTTAGAAATTATCTATCTGCCCCTTTTCTTAAGCATATTTTCTATTCTTACAAAAAATCATATTATATATTCTGTACTTTAGTTTTATGTATATTTATACAGTGAAATTTATTTTGAGTCCTGATGGCTTTGTAAACTTTCACCATTGATTTAATAACTCCCAGTGGTTCCCTATGATAGGCATTTTGAAGTTTCCAGTTTCAGAATGTTATAAGCAATGCTTCAATTACTTTTTAAAGGATATACAACAGGAAATTGCTTTCAAATACTTGTTTTATATTATATGTCACAGTGAAGAAAAATCACAATCAATAAATTTGAATTATTAGACACTTGAAGTGTTTTTTCTATTTTTATTCCGAAACTTACCTGAAAAATGATGCTATGTCATTTTGCTTAAAAAAAGATAAAAATTGACTTTTAATGAGATTACCTTAAAGACTGACGGGTGCGAAAGGTGCCTTGCATTTCAGCTATAAATAATGTAACACCCATAAATAAAATGAAACTAAAAACTCACATATTATAAGAGCTAATATATCAAAATTCCAGTGATTTCAGTTCAGTTCAGTTGGTCAGTCCTGTCTGATCATTTGCGACCCCATGAACTGCAGCACACCAGGCCTCCCTGTCCATCATCAACTCCCAGAGTTTACCCAAATTCATGTCCATTGAGTCAGTGATGCCATCCAACCATCTCATCCTCTGGCATCCCCTTCTCCTGCCCTCAATCTTACCCACCATCAGAGTCTTTTCAAATGAGTCAGCTCTCCAATGATTTACTTAAGATTAATTTTTCAGATAAAATAAAATTTTAAAGATTTATAATTTAAAAATGTATCTTTTTATAGAGATGTTCTCCATATTGGAGCCAAACTGGAATTAAGGCATGTTTGTAACAATAACTTTTTATGCACAGCATTAGAATTTAAGAACATTTTACATTCCTTTAATTCCCCTGAAGAGCAAGAGTTTTTACACATAGCAATTGAAAAACTAGATTGAAAAACTAGTTTTCCTTATTTTATCTCCATACTAAATGATTTTTACTCAAAGATGGGCTTAAGGACATTGAAAAGGTCGTGAAATATTGACAAACTGCAATGTATTTCTCTAGGATATCAAAGAGCTATTGGCGGGTTTAGGAAACATTTAAAAAAAAAAAACAACTTTGATTCTGTATTAACACAAACCTTATTATCCTCACAAACAACTCTTCATTTAGTTGTCATATTTCTACATGTTAAGGAAACAATAATTTGTTTGATTATGTATAGATCTTCTCAAGTTCACCTTTATCCATCTTTAGTAGTTGAGAAGGCACTATGAAACTTCAATCAGAGCTCCTGCTATTACTTGTGGACAAATGACTGGTAGCTTTCCTTATTTCAATGGCAAACTTAAAGTACAAAAAATATGTTAACAAAAAACCTTGCATAAATTAAGATGATCATGCATCTATAAAACTTAGCACAGTTCCTGACCCAGCAAAATACTCAATAGTTATTATAATTAATTTCTTTAAAGTATTATATCATTGAATACATTCTAAATATATTATAAATGTAAGCAAATCATTCACAAGCTTTGTGATTTAATTACTATTAGTTTTGAATTACATGGAATATACAGTCAAACAGAACACATTAAGTTACCGTGACACCTCACAGTTCAGTTCAGTTCAGTCGCTCAGTCGTGTCCGACTCTTTGCGACCCCATGTATCGCAGCACGCCAGGCCTCCCTGTCCATCAACAACTCCCAGAGTTCACTCAGACTCACGTCCATCGAGTCAGTGATGCCATCCAGCCATCTCATCCTCGGAATTTTTTTTTAATTTCTAAAGCTTATAAAATGAATAGTGTTGTATTTTCTATTTTCTATTCTGTTTGATATGGTACCCACTGGCCATATGTGGCTATTTAAATAAAATTTTAAAATTACTGAAACTTAAGTAAAATTTAAAATTTTTCTCATTTGCTGTTGTATCATTTCAAGTACTGAATAGCTGTATACAGCTAGTGGATACTATATTAGACAATGGATGTATAGAACATTTCCATATCACTGATGATTTTGTTGAATATCACTGATTCAGACAAATAAATTCTATGATTCATACTATGTGTAAGTACTTTAATGATAGGAATTTTTTCATTTATTTATTTCTTAGCCTAATTACTCAATTATTTATTTCTAATCTACTTTGTAGAATAAACAACTTAATGCAACATAGATAAAATATGAATAAGCACTTAAAGTAATTGATAAACCAACTGTGTAACTGTAAACACAGACAAGAAGAAATATTTAAGTTATTAGACAAAAACCCATGCCTTCTGAACATCTTCTACAAGTAAAATTGGAATTTATAGTTTCTAACAGCTAATTTAAGAAGGCTGAAAAAATATTTTAAAAATTTGGGAAGTTCATAAAGAGAAACTAGTAAGTAGCCCATGCCCCTAGGAAAAGCAGAGCTATTCAAATTCTAAGACCCAACATTTATTTTGTTACTTCTAATAAAAAGAACATTAGGTAGGAAAATACGGTCTATCATCAGCTCTATATTGGAATGAGAAATTTATTCAAGCTATTTCATATAATGTCTTCCATGATAGCAGCTAGAATCACATCGATGCTCATTTAGAATTATAAACACTATGAGATAGCAAATTAATGGCTATATTTGGCAAATTGATGAAGACTCTAAATTCAGAGAACTATTTTAGAATAACTAGTCTTATAAAGCCTCTTTTTGTTATTTGATACATATATTATTTTGATAATATTACCATAGATAGAGTTAGTCTGCTAAAAATATATATTCACATAAATTTGCACACAATATAAGGGTTTCATATAATTTACATGCATGTGTTCACACTCCAAGCATTTATTACCTAAGTAATGGGAAGAATTATATATTGTTTAGGATATATTGTATAAAGACTATTTCTCACTCACAATTTGGATAGGTGTAATTTATCAATGATATCAAGGTTATGTTCTTTAAAAAGTTCTAGAACATTGTGCTCCATTTTTTGGTTAGATGAGGTTATATGCTTCACATGCCAAGCAGGAATGTGGTTGTGTTGACTTCTAGTTTTGTAGGTTGATGAGATTGAAAACTATGTGTACCTGAAAGGAAAATCAGCCTACTTCTCAATATAAATAAGTCAAAAGAATGATCATGAATGGAAAACTTGGCAAAAACTCACTAAATGCTTTCTCAGTGGCATCACTAGCAACTAGTGGTTAACTATACAGTCTATGGAATTCACCAGACCAGAATACTGGAGGGAGTAGCCTTTCCTTTCTCCAGGGGATCTTCCCAACTCAGGGACTGAACCCAGGTCTCCTGCATTGCAGGCAGATTCTTTACTAGTTGAGCCACCAGGGAAGCCCAATGGTTGACAACTAGTGTTTAAAGATAATTCATTGGTACAATCGGAACCAATGGTACAAAGTCAGGCTGGATGGAGGTGTCTTAGGGCAGGTAAAAACTCTGACTTCGCCTTGTCCATTTCAATGCAACTACTGTCATCATATTTGTAGAAGTCACAAATATGAGAGAGAGTGGCTAAACGACTGACAGAATCTAAAATTTTAAAGAAATTGAAAAAGATAAAAACATTCAAATGTGATTGTTAATACTTAACATGCATAAAGGTGTTAATGTGCATGTAGATGATAAATTTAACTAAGTGCATATGGGAAGATTTTTGTCCTTACAGCAACTCTTACAGGATTCTGTTTAAGTGCAAATTCATTACAAGCCATAAATGATATCCCTGCTACAAAACCCAATACCATTTTTGTCTGTAGTAATAGTTCAGTAAAGTTCAGTCACTCAGTTGTGTCCGACTCTTTGTGACCCCATGAATCACAGCACGCCAGGCCTTCATGTCCATCACCAACTCCCAGATTTCACTCAAATTCACTTCCATTGAGTCAGTGATGCCATCCAGCCATCTTATCCTCTGTCGTGCCCTTCTCCTCCTGCCCCCCAAACCCTCCCCACATCAGAGTCTTTTCTAATAAGTCAGATCTTCACATGAGGTGGCCAAAGTACTGGAGTTTCAGCTTCAGCATCATTCCTTCCAGAGAAATCCCAGGGCTGATCTCCTTCAGAATGGACTGGTTGGATCTCCTTCAGAATGGACTGGTTGGATCTCCTTGCAGTTCAAGGGACTCTCAAGAGTCTTCTCCAACACCACAGTTCAATAGCATCAATTCTTCAGTGCTCAGCCTTCTTCACAGTCCAACTGTTACATCCATACATGATCACAGGAAAAACCATAGCCTTGACTAGATGGAACTTAGTCGGCAAAGTAATGTCTCTGCTTTTGAATATGCTATTTAGGTTGGTCATAACTTTTCTTCCAAGGAGTAAGCGTCTTTTAATTTCATGGCTGCAGTCACCATCTGCAGTGATTTTGGAGCCCCCCAAAATAAAATCTGACACTTTTTCCACTGTTTTCCCATCTATTTGCCACGAAGTGATGGGACCAGATGCCATGATCTTGGTTTACTGAGTGCCGAGCTTTAAGCCAACTTTTTCACTCTTCACTTTCACTTTCATCAAGAGGATTTTTAGTTCCTCTTCACATTTTGCCATAAAGGTCGTGTCATCTGCATATCTGAGGTTACTGATATTTCTCCTGGCATCTTGATTCCAGCTTGTGTTTCTTCCAGTACTCTGCATATAAGTTAAATAAGCAGGGTGACAATACAGCTTTGGCGTGCACCTGATCCTATTTGGAATCAATCTGTTGTTCCATGTCCAGTTCTAACTGTTGCTTTCTGACTTGCATACAGATTTCTCAAGAGGCAAGTCAGGTGGTCTGGTATTCCCATCTCTTTCAGAATTTTCCATAGTTTAGTGTGATCCACACAGTCAAAGGCTTTGGCATAGTCAATAAAGCAGAAATAGATGTTTTTCTAGAACTCTCTTGTTTTTTCCATGATCCAGAGGATGTTGGCAATTTGAACTATGATTCCTCTGCCTTTTCTAAAACCAGCTTGAACATCAGGAAGTTCATGGTTTACGTATTGCTGCAGCCCGGCTTGGAGAATTTTGAGTATTACCTTACTAGCATGTGAGATGAGTGCAATTACGCAGTAGTTTGAGCATTCTTTGGCATTGCCTTTCTTTGGGATTGGAATGAAAACAGACCTTTTCCAGTCCTAGGGTCAATGCTGAGTTTTCCAAATTTGTTGGCATATTGAGTGCAGCACTTTCACAGCATCATCTTTCAGGATTTGGAGTAGCTCTAGTTGAATTCCGTCACCTCCACTGGGTTTGTTCGTCGTAATGCTTTCTAAGGCCCACTTGACTTCACATTCCAGGATGTCTGGTTCTAGGTGAGTGATTACAACACCGTGATTATCTGGGTCGTGAAGATCTTTTTTGTACAGTTCTTCTGTGTATTCTTGCCACCTCTTCTTAATATCTTCTGCTTCTTTTAGGTCCATACCATTTTTGTCCTTTATCGAGCCCATCTTTGCATGAAATGTTCCCTTGGTATCTCTAATTTTCTTACGAGATCTCTAGTCTTTCCCATTCTGTTCTTTTCCTCTACTTCTTTGCATTGACCACTGAAGGAGGCTTTCTTATCTCTTCTTGCTATTCTTTGGAACTCTGCATTCAGATGCTTATATCTTTCCTTTTCTCCTTTGCTTTTCGCTTCTCTTCTTTCCACAGCTATTTGTAAGGCCTCCCCAGACAGCCATTTTTCTTTTTTGCATTTCTTTTCCATGGGGATGGTCTTGATCCCTATCTCCTCCTGTACAATGTCACAAACCTCATTCCATAGTTCATCAGGCACTCTATCTATCAGATCTAGGCCCTTAAATCTATTTCTCACTTCCACTGTATAATCATAAGGGATTTGATTTAGGTCATACCTGAATGGTCTAGCGGTTTCCCCTACTTTCTTAAATTTGAGTCTGAATTTGGCAATAAGGAGTTCATGATCTGAGCCATAGTCAGCTCCTGGTCTTGTTTTTGTTGACTGTATAGAGCTTCTCCATCTTTGGCTGCAAAGAATATGATCAATCTGATTTCAGTGTTTACCATCTGGTGATGTCCATGTGTAGAGTCTTCTCTTGTGCTGTTGGAAGAAGGTGTTTGCTATGACCAGTGCATTTTCTTGGCAAAACTCTATTAGTCTTTGCCCTGCTTCATTCTGCATTCCAAGGCCAAGTTTTCCTGTTACTCCAGGTGTTTCTTGACTTCCTACTTTTGCATTCCAGTTTCCTATAATGAAAAGGACATCTTTTTTGGGTGTTAGTTCTAAAAGTCTAGTAGGTCTTCATAGAACCGTTCAACATCAGCTTCTTCAGCGTTACTGGTTGGGACATAGACTTGGATTACTGTGATATTGAATGGTTTGCCTTGGAGATGAACAGATATCATTCTGTCATTTTAGAGACTGCATCCAAGTACTGCATTTCAGACTCTTTTGTTGACCATGATGGCTACTCCATTTCTTCTGAGGGATTTCTGCCCGCAGTAGCAGATATAATGGTCATCTGAGTTAAATTCACCCTTTCCAGTCCATTTTAGTTCGCTGATTCCTAGGATGTCGATGTTCACTCTTGCTATCTCTTGTTTGACCACTTCCAATTTGTCTTGATTCATGGACCTAACATTCCAGGTTCCTATGCAATATTGCTCTATGGCATCGGACCTTGCTTCTATCCCTAGTCACATCCACAGCTGGATATTGTTTTTGCTTTGGCTCCATCCCTTCATTATTTCTGGAGTTATTTCTCCACTGATCTCCAGTAGCGTGTTGGGCACCTACTGACCTGGGAAGTTCCTCTTTCAGTATACTATCATTTTGCCTTTTCATACTGTTCGTGGGATTCTCAAGGCAAGAATACTGAAGTGGTTTGCCATTCCCTTCTCCAGTGGACCACATTCTGTCAGTCCTCTCCACCATGACCCGCCTGTCTTGGTTTGCCCTGTGGGCAGGGCTTGGTTTCATTGAGTTAGACAAGGCTATGGTCCTAGTGTTATTAGATTGACTAGTTTTCTGTGAGCATGGTTTCAGTATGTCTGCCCTCTGATGCCCTCTTGTAATACCTGCCATCTTACTTGGGTTTCTCTTACCTTGAGTGTGGAATATCTCTTCATGGCTGCTCCAGCAATGCACAGCTGCTGCTCCTTACCTTGGCTGAAGGGTATCTCCTCACCGCCGCCCTTCCTGACCTTCAAGGTGGGATAGCTCCTCTAGGCCCTCCTGCCCCCACGCAGCCCATCCTCCTTGGACGTGAGGTTGCTCCTCCTGGCCACCGCCCCGGCCTTGGACGTGGGGTAACTCCTCTTGGCCGCTGCCCTTTGGGCCTGGGGTCCTCCCAGCTTCTGCCCCTGACCTTGGACGTGAGGTAGGTCTTCTCAGCCAAGCTTAGTGCGCCACTCACAGTAGTAATAGAAAACCTCATGAAAAATTCAAAGAGGGAATGAGAAGTTTTCACTGGGCTCTGCACTGATATTTTGTTTGGTTCTGAGCAGTACATTCAAAGCAGACACAGAAAGTTACTCATGTCTGAAAACATGTGCTAAAATTGATAAAAATTCTGTGAACAATGTCACCTGTGTAGTACATGCAATGACAAGAGATTCAGGCCACACTCAGAGCTGCTGGATGGAATCCAATGTTGCAAGCTAGGGATGTTATTTTGAAATGGTGATACACAAAGTAAAGAATCTAAGATTATTAGGGTAAGTTATCCTTATAGTTATCTTCTCTTGGAGAAGGAAATGGCAACCCACTCCAGTACTCTTGCCTGGAGAATCCCATGGAGGGAGGAGCCTGGTAGGCTACAGTCCATGGGGTCTCAGAGAGTCAGACACGGCTGAGTGACCTCACTTATCCTTATAGTGCAAAGTCATCATCATAGAGAAGGGCAACTGTCTTCCAGCTTAAGATAGTGGAATTGTCAAAGAGAAAGCAAGGCCCCATTCTTAATGGGTTTGATTTTCTGAGGTAGATGTTAGGGCAGACTCTGAACCAAACCAGTCATGTATTCAAGGCCAGGTAAAAAGCCTATGATTTAGAACTGTGGTGCTAACATTGAACTAGACTACTAGTTTCAAAGATAAATATACGAGCCTATTTAAAACATTGCTGCTTAGGTTCAGATAAGAATTTACATCCATTATAGTAAATATGTGGGAACTGGATTAAACTCCACCCTCCTGCATCCTTGGCAAATATTGCTATATATTCTTGACATCCTCACTCATTGAAGAGATATCTTTAAAATTACTTTTATTTTTAAAACAGGACTTCAGATCAACATGACATTTAGAAGAATTAGCAGAGAAGATGAAACATAAGGACTGGGTAAATTGGGCTCAAAGAAGGTTGCAAAGGTTAGAAATGAAAAGGTGAATGTGAACACAGAAAATTCATACTGACATTCTCCTTCTGGAAGGGAGCTCTCATCCACAGTTCATGAAAATGTTTCCTCTCTGAGATAGTACAGCTAGAATTGAGAATCAGAGTAAATATGATGGTTAAGAGCCTGGACTCTGGAACTATCTTGAATCCTGACTCCATCAGTTAGCACCTGCATTAAGTTAGCAAATTCTATAGCTTCTCTTTACCATTTATTATCTGCAAAACAATATAGGGATGCTGTGAGAAGCAATGAGTTAATACATTTGTATCAGTGACAGCATTACCTGACACAAAGTAAACGCTCCAGATATATCAGTTATTATCATTATAAATATTTAAATATAGTCTTAAAGCAGTCTTTATGCAAAGTAGTGTAGTAAAGTATTTTAGCATAATTCTTGGGTGAGATTTTGCTAGATGTGAATTCTGGCTTTTCCATGTATTAGTGGGGTGATTTTAGCCAGTTTAAGCATGTAACCTCCCTTGCAGAAGGGATAAACCTACCTCCTCCCTCTTAATTTGTTGTAAGGTTTAAGCACAATATACACACACAGACGTATACACATATATAAAGAACTTATAGTACAAAATTTGAAATAGAGCAAGATTTGGATAAATGAAAGGTATTAGGATTGTTGCTATTAATACAAGTTATGAACTTTGGTCAGCTCACTGTTTCTTCATTATAGAATGAACAAATGTTTAGGTCAGTAGAATTATACAAAAATCAAACTTAATTTGAAATAAACTTTATTGGAAGTTTAAATCCTTGCTATATTTGCAAGAATATAAAACTTTGACTCAAGAACATTAATTTTCCCATATGTTGCCCTCCTTTTCAGCAAGAAGGAAGGCAAATCTGAATAATAGCATCTCAAAATATTTTATATTTTAATAATTGGTGACAACCAATGATAATTGCATTTCAAAATGTCCAAACAGCAGTTTCAAAGAAATAACTGTAGGAGGTGTGTTATTATTATTTAGGAAAGCTGCCTCAAACTTATCTAAAGCCTTTGGCTTTTAAAATGTTTCCATAGTAATACTCAAAGCTAAAAATAAGTGAATAATGCATGATCAAAGGAGTACTTTTAATTGCATTGCTTTCACTTTAATAACTTGAAGTACCAAATTTAATAACCTCAAGGATTGGGGGAGTCTAACTAAATGTCAATGAAATGCCTATTAAAACAGAGATAAACAAAGCACAGATACCATAACATGTGTAGCCTGATTCTGATAAGTGGTAATAAAGTTTAACTGGGTACATTTATAGTGAATCTTATCTAAAAATCTCAGTAACTTTTAGAAATGCTAATTTAGTCCCAGGTCATTATTTTGAGAATGTTTTGAAAAAAATCAGGGGTATCTTTTCTTCTAAAATAGAATCACAGGTTTAAAACAAAATCTGCTTAAACATCAAGCATGTTCATTGGAAAAAATAATAAAGTCTAGATAAACAAATCCAAAAAGAATTAAAGGAAAAAATAGAATTTTGCTTGAAGGTTTCTAGAACAGATCCTGAGATGAATATCAGTCTGCTTAGAAGCTATCGAAATGATGGAAAAACATTCAATCATTCACATGAGATGTGAACCTGAGGACTCCTTAGCCACTTTGAGTCCCTTGTGAATGATAGCTGTGTGACTTCATAGGAAAAAAAGAAAAAAGCAAGCATTTGCTATAGAAGTGTTGTGATGTAGAGGTTGGTCTATGGTTTCTCTTTTCTTTAACTCTATCTCCAAATTCATTCTTAAGGAATTCTTATCTCCCAACACACCCTTTCCTATACAAGATCCCCAGGCTGCTTTCTAAATGCAAGGTTCGGTGGTAACACGAAGAAAATACAGTATAAGTAATGTAACTGTGACCTTGTTTTCTGAAAAGGTAGTTTTTATCATACACTTTTATTATTATGGGTAACCTTGGGCAAATCTCTTAACCTGTGCTATCTTTGTGAAGTAAAGAGCTTGCATTAACTTTTTTTTTTCTGAATCTAGCCCAAACGCTAGTATTTCAATAAGCTGATATTAGTGCACATAAATGGTAGCACTAGTGGTAAAGAATCCACTAGCCTATGCAGGAGACACAGAAGACAAGGGAAGATCCCTTGGAGGAGGGCATAGAAACCCACTCCAGTAGTCTTACCTGGAAAATTCCATGGACAGAGGAGCCTGGCAGGCTACAGTCCAAGGGATTGCAAAGAGTCCGATGTGACCGAGCACATACACATACAAATATGCAGATGCCTATCAAACTGACTTAAAGAACATTTTAAAAATAGTCTTCTTTATCTATTTTGGCTGTGCTGTCTTTGTTGTGCGGGCTTTTCACTAGTTACTGTGAGCGAGGGCTACTCTCTAGTTGCCGTGCATGTGTTTCTCATTGTGGCGGCTTCACTTGTTTCGGAGCAGGTCTCTAAGGCCTTCAGGCTTCAGTAGCTGTGGAATGTAGTGTCAGTAGTTACAGCTCCTGACTCTAGAACACAAGCTCAGTAGTTGTGACACACAGGTTTAGATGCTCCATGGCATGTGGGATCTTCCCAGACCTATCTCCTGAATTGGCAGGTGGATTCTTTACCACTGAGCCACCAAGGAAGCCCTGACTTAAAAAAGATTCAAGAAAAAGTTGTGTGATCTTTCAGATAGTGTGAAATAATGGTGTGACAGGTCAAAATTTGAGAGCTTTTTATTATGGAAAGAAGAAATAGTTTACTATATTCGTTACACACTATCTATCCCATAACTGGACTTCCCTGATGGCTCAGATGGTAAAGCGTCTGCCTACAATGAGGAAGACCTGGATTCAATCCCTGGGTTGGGAGGATCACTTGGAGAAGGAATTGGCAGCCCACTCCAGCATTCTTGCCTAGAAAATCCCATGGACGGAGGAACCTGGTAGGCTACAATCTATAGGGTCGCAAAGACTCGGACATGACTG
Organism: Budorcas taxicolor; assembly: GCF_023091745.1. Lineage (NCBI taxonomy): Eukaryota > Metazoa > Chordata > Mammalia > Artiodactyla > Bovidae > Budorcas > Budorcas taxicolor. The sequence goes on from NC_068910.1 coordinate 187,635,644, forward strand.
AGCGACTTCACATCACATAACTAAAAAGATATCCATATCTATCATCCTATTTATATTAGCCAGATAAGTTTGGTTTTGCTACCATATTTAGGCTCAGTAGTTTTAACAAAACAAGTTTAGTCCTTACTTATCCTACATGCCTAGTGTGGGTTGCCATGGAGCCTTGGCTCAAAGCTGTCACTCACAAACCAGGCTGTTTGGAGGCTTCATTTTGATACATGTTTCCCGATTACTATGGTGTGAGAGGAGAAGGAAGAAAATTGACCATCAAAAATGAATATCTAGTCCAAAAGTGAAACCCATTTCTTCCACTCACACATCAGTGGCCAGAAATAATCACAGATCTATGTACAACCTCAGCAGACAGGAAATTGTATGCTTAACATTTGATATTGGCTAAAATTAGCAAGTTGATTATCTACATGGAATGTATTCAATTGTGCATCATTTTATTCATCTTTCTTTGTAAAGTACATTGTTTGGGTATCTTTTTCAAAATATCTATGGCAACTTTGACAGTATTCTTTAAAATTGGACTCAACCAACATTTGAGATATTGAAACATCAAACTGCATTATAAGGATCATTGAACATAGGAGCATTTCAATATGAATCTGGAGGGGGGAGGGGTTCATTTTGGAAAGATCAGAATTTGCCAAAGGAGAAAGGATCCAGGAGTACAATAATTCACAAATATAGGCTCTAGAATTTCATGCCTGTTGAACCAGAACTCCACAGTAAGAAGATATCAAATTGATCGCACTAGAGATGTTTTCTAATTCTTTACAATCAATCATTCATGGGCTAAGACTTATTGAAACACACCATTGGCATGAAAGAGCCTGTGATACTTCCTAAATATGAGATGCTATATCTCCAAAACAAAGATTGAAATGGATCACTCCTTCCTTCTGCAAAACTAACTTACACATAAAATAAAAAGAATCTTCACATTTCAACTCTGTAATTATATTTCAGTCATTAGATTAAATCTGTAGAAGTTATTTAAAATTGCTCCCTTTCTCATGTAAATACTATTTTAAAGCATATTGAACAGACACTCATTTTATACAGTATGGCTGAGCATAGTTGCAAACCAAACCTATGGGCTTGCTCTTACAGTTTTAAACTGCAGTGCATTCAGATAACATTTATTTTGCCACTATAGCAAACCGTTTTAAACATATTATCCTGAGAGAAGAACTATCTCATAGTACTTCAGGGGATCTATAATGTTTCACAACACAGTTTGAAACGTTCCAGAAATATAAAGAAAATGTTTAAAAGAGTTATCGCCTGCTTTCAAGAGAAGCAGTATTTATTTTAGTTAGGTGAAAAACTCCTCGTTTATAGACAGGTTCTGTTATAAAATTTTATTTATAGGTCTGTTAGTTGGGATTCTAAATATGTTTTCTCCAAGGTGCACTACAATGTTATGTCTAGTTGTTGCTTCTTGCAAAATTCCATTTAACCCATATTGTATCTAAGCTAAATTACTGATACAGTCCCTCTGAACCCTCAATCTAATATAAAACTTACCAGAAGATGCAAGAGGGAGAAAAGAGAGAAATGGAGTCTCTTAACCGTTGAAATAAAAAAAATAAATGTTTTTATTCTGGTTCTTCCTATATAAATTTTTCTGCCCCTAACCTCCACCTATTCTTGCCCTCTGGCCCAGGTTCAGTTCAGTCACTCAATCGTGTCCGACTCTTTGTGAGCCCATGAATCACAGCACGCCAGGCCTCCCTGTCCATCACAAATTCCCCGAGTTTACTCAGACTCACATCCATCGAGTCAGTGATGCCATCTAGCCATCTCCATCCTCTGTCTCCCCCTTCTCTTCCTGCCCCCAACCCCTCCCAGCATCAGAGTCTTTTCCAATGAGTCAACTCTTTGCATGAGGTGGCCAAAGTACTGGAGTTTCAGTTTTAGTATCATTCCTTCCAAAGAAATCCCAGGGTTGATCTCCTTCAGAATGGACTGGTTGGATCTCCTTGCAGTCCAAGGGACTCTCAAGAGCCTTTTCCAACACCACAGTTCAAAAGCATCAATTCTTCGGCGCTCAGCCTTCTTCACAGTCCAACTCTCACATCCATACATGACCACAGGAAAAACCATAGCCTTGACTAGACGGACCTTAGGTACTTATACCATATATTTGTATCATTTTAATCTTTAGAATAGATCATGGTGCTTCAGAATTAGCACATTATGCAGAAATATGAAAGTGAATCCAAATAACTCTACATTTTCTCTGATCTTAGATTTCATGGAGATAAAAGAAAATAATTTGTGTGAACATTTCTATGACCAATAAACATAACATATCTCATTAAGTGATTCTACGGGCAGCTCTAAAAAAGAAACGGGCTTCCCTGGTGGCTCAGCAGTAAAGAATAACCCTTTAATGCGGGAGACACCAGTAGATGACGGTTCTATTTATAGGTTAAAAAGATTTCCAGGAGGAGGAAAATGGCAACCCATTCCAGTATTATAGCCTGGAAAACCCCATGGACAGAGAAGCCTGGTATTCAGTAGTCCAAGTGGTCGCAAAAAGTCTAAAAATACTGAGCAACTGAGCAGGCATGCAACAAGAGAATAGGTAATTCAGAGATAAATTTGTCTCTAACAGGGATGAATTTCTGTTAATAGCCTTAACATTAATAGAACTTTTACAGTAATCTGAACTTTCCCACAGTTCTACAAACTCATTAGAGAGTTTAATAGCTTCATTGCTTCATCTACATATTAATCTATGGATTGTCTAAAAGCTATATTCATTTCACAATTATAAATTTATTCATGGAATTGATTTATCTAGCCTGTATATATCATAAAAAAATAATATAGAATAAAAGCATTGCTTTCATAAATATACAAAGATTGTAGAGGTTTGATTCATGTAAATTTCAACATGTAATTTATTTGTATAATTAATTATTTTGTATTTCTATAGACATAGGTAATTTAAACATGTTTAACAGTTTTTTGTTAAACTTTTAGAACTAACGCCCCAAAACGATATCCTTTCCATAATAGTGGACTGGAATGCAAAAGTAGGAAGTCAAGAAACACTTGGAGTTAGAGGCAAATTTGGCCTTGGAGTATGGAAAGAAGCAGGGCAAAGGCTAATAGAGTTTTGCCAAGAGAATGCACTGGTCACAGCAAACACCCTCTTCCAATAACACAAGAGAAAACTCTACACATGGACATCACCAGATGGTCAACACTGAAATCAGATTGATTATATTCTTTGCAGCCAAAAATGGAGAAGCTCTATACACTCAACAAAAACAAGACCAGGAGCTGACTGTGGCTCAGATCATGAACTCCTTATTGCCAAATTCAGACTTAAACTGAAGAAAGTAGAGAAAACCACTAGACCATTCAGGTATGACCTAAATTAAATCCCTTATGATTATACAGTGGAAGTGAGAAACAGATTTAAGGGCCTAGATCTGATAGATAGAGTGCCTGATGAACTATGGAATGAGGTTCGTGACACTGTACAGGAGACAGGGATCAAGACCATCCCCATGGAAAAGAAATGCAAAAGAGCAAAATGGCTGTCTGGGAGGGCCTTACAAATAGCTGTGAAAAGAAGAGAAGTGAAAAGCAAAGGAGAAAAGGAAAGATATAAGCATCTGAATGCAGAGTTCCAAAGAATAGCAAGAAGAGATAAGAAAGCCTCCTTCAGCGATCAATGCAAAGAAGTAGAGGAAAAGAACAGAATGGGAAAGACTAGAGATCTCTTAAGAAAATTAGAGATACCAAGGGAACATTTCATGCAAAGATGGGCTCAATAGAGGACAGAAATGATATGGACCTAAGAGAAGCAGAAGATATTAAGAAGAGGTGGCAAGAATACACAGGAGAACTGTACAAAAAAGAGCTTCATGACCCAGATAATCACAATGGTGTGATCATTCACCTAGAGCCAGACATCTTGGAATGTGAAGTCAAGTGGGCCTTAGAACGCATCACGATGAACAAAGCTACCGGAGGTGATGGAATTCCAGTGGAGCTATTTCAAATCCTGAAAGATGATGCTGTGAAAGTGTTGCACTCAATATGCCAGCAAATTTGGAAAACTGAGCAGTAGCCACAGGACTGGAAAAGGTCAGTTTTCATTCCAATCCCAGAGAAAGGCAATGCCAAAGATTGCTCAAACTACCCCACAATTGCACTCATCTCACGCGCTAGTAAAATAATGCTCACAATTCTCCAAGCCAGACTTCAGCAGTACATGAACTGTGAACTTCCTGATGTTCAAGCTGGTTTGAGAAAAGGCAGAGGAACCAGAGATCAAATTGCCAACATCCGCTGGATCATTGAAAAAGCAAGAGAGTTCCAGAAAAACGTCTATTTCTGCTTTATTCACTATGCCAAAGCCTTTGACTGTGTGGATCACAATAAACTGTGGAAAATTCTGAAAGAGATGAGAATACCAGACCACCTGACTTGCCTCTTGAGAAACCTATATGCAGGTCAGGAAGCAACAGTTAGAACTGGACATGGAACAAAAGACTGGCTGCAAATAGGAAAAGGAGCATGTCAAGGCTATATATTGTCACCCTGCTTATGTAACTTCTATGCAGAGTGCATCATGAGAAACGCTGGACTGGAAGAAGCACAAGCTGGAATCAAGATTGCCAAGAGAAATATCAGTAACCTCAGATATGCAGATGCCATGACCCTTATGGCAGAAAGTGAAGAGGAATTAAAAAGTCTCTTGATAAAACTGAAAGAGGAGAGTGAAAATGTTGGCTTAAAGCTCAACATTCAGAAAACGAAGATCATGGCATCTGGTCACATAACTTCATGGGAAATAGATGGGGAAACAGTGGAAACAGTGTCAGACTTCATTTTTTGGGGCTTCAAAATCACTGCAGATGGTTAATGCAGCCACGAAATTAAAAGACACTCTTTGGAAGACAATTATGACCAACCTAGACAGCATATTAAAAAGCAGAGACATTACTTTGCCAACTAAGGTCCGTCTAGTCAAGGCTATGGTTTTTCCAGTAGTCATGTATGGATGTGAGAGTTGGACTGTGAAGAAAGCTGAGCACCGAAGAGCTGATGCTTTTGAACTGTGGTGTTGGAGAAGACTCTTGAGAGTTCCTTGTACTCAAGGAGGTCTTACCAGTCCATCCTAAAGGAGATCAGTCCTTGGTGTTCTTGGAAGGAATGATGCTAAAGCTGAAACTCCAGTACTTTGGCCACCTCATGCAAAGAGTTGACTCGTTCGAAAAGACCCTGATGCTGGGAGGGATTGGGGGCAGAAGGAGAAGGAGAAGACAGAGGATGAGATGGCTGGATGGCATCACCGACTCAATAGACATGAGTTTGTGTGAACTCCGGGAGTTGGTGATGGACAGGAAAGACTGGCGTGCTTCAATTCATGGGGTCTCAAAGAGTTGGACATGACTGAGAGTCTGAACTGAACTGACTGAACAATTTCTTAAAGATGTCACCTTGTAAACACAAGAAATGCTCTAATTAAAATGATTTCTAAACTTAATAGAAAAATAATAGAAAATTTAGATTTAAAAGTTGAACCATTCAAAAGATCTACAGATCCATGTGATATTTAAAATTTAGAAAATAAGCAAAATTCTATTGTAATATATGTAGTGTGATTATATAAAAATGACACTCATTAGACCTTTTCGCTGAACAATAAGCCAGGACATAGCTTATTGAATCTGCATCATGGACAGGCTCCAGAAGAAAGAATAAAATACATAATCTGAAAATATATATTAGTATACTTATAAGTGACTAGGAACTAGCATTCAGAATTAGTAAGGACTATAAATAAAGAGCAATACGAAAAAAATGTAAAGAAGGACTATGAATCAACATGGAAAAAAATCAAATACCATAAAGAACATTAATTACCTTAATTTTTACACTAGCTTGGGAACTTCCTTAAACTTTGAACCTTATAAATGAAATTACTTTGCCAATTACTTTAGTCTATTTCCATTTGCCTTTTTACCCAAATGTGGTATGTGAGGTAGCTTCCTAATCTACCAAGCAGGGTGTTATTCACTGCCTAATCACTCATATAAACAGTAAATGAGTGGATGTAAAATCATGGAAGCAGGAGAAGATCAGGAGAGCTCTTAAGACTCTGAGGTAGGTCTGACATTGGTAAAACAAAAGCAGGAGGGAAGGAGGATTATGTATGAAAAGTATGAAAACTCTCAGACCATAACTCAGTGCTAAGAAAGCTTTGGCTAGACATATGGGAAATTCGCTAGTCAGAGAACCCTGTTATTGGAACCCCACATCCCATAGAAATGAACCTTCACAGTCATTAGCCGGGAACAATAAAGGAAAGTATGACCTTGGAGTGATCATGCTATGATGTGGAGCTATAGGAGGTAGCAGTGGCTACTTTCAGCAAACTGTGCTCCCTAGAGTAGGGAACATGAAGGGTACATTTTCAAGGCTGCCATAACCTGTATTATGGATTAATGATTATCAATGTTTTAATGTGTACCTGTAGTAACCACTTGATCATTTTATTCAATTGATTATTAACATTTAATTGTTTTATGATGTTTTTCATAAAGAGAAGTATATATCTATTACTAGATGATATTTAAATGATGAAAATAGATTAAATACAGTAAATTATAAGTAATATGATAATTCCAAATAAAATTTAAGGTATCTGATAGATGTGAAAATTAAACATCATTCAGTTGAAATTCAAGAAAATGGTGTTATGTGTGGAGGGTAGCTCAGCAACTTGTGTAGGATAGGCAATAATTTGTCAAATTTTAAATATTATTTGTGATTTATCAGAACTATACTATATTCAGAGTCATAGAAAAATGTGAATAGTATTTAATGATTATGCAATATATTTCAATATATAACAATAAAGATCATAGTGATTTTTAAAAATTACAAATTAGGAAGCAGTAAATCAGGCCTGCTTTCTCCAAATCAAACTATAATATGATGTTTAAGATTCATGTTCAGTGTGTCTTAAACATTAAAATTATATTTTAGTTTTTTAAGTTTTAGAGTGGGCAAGACGGTTAGCTGTTGCATTACGCTCTTCAGGTTTGTGATGCCTCTTCTTCTTCCTCAATCCATTTCTCCAAATAAGTTGTGTTTTAACACCAGGAATCTTTTGAAAACCACCAAATCTTTTGGAAATAGATTTCATAATGATTGAATAAATAAACACAATAGAAAGTAACAAAAAATATTACCAAAAACATAGGCCAAGACATCTTTATTTCATCCAATGTCATTAATTGCCTGAAAACATAGTAAACATGCCTTCAAGTACTTAAAGCCTTTGTCCCTTTAATCACTTTTTTAATCTCTATAAACAATGGCATCTCAATGAGGACTCAGGCCATAAGTTAGCCAGTCATCACAGGTTTGGTTCCTGGGAAACAAATTCTGAAACAAAGATTAACACACAGGAAGTTCATTAGGGCATGCTCTTCTTATCAACAGATATGATAAAGTGTAGGATAAGAATGATTAGACAGCAGAGAAGTTGGGTTTCAATGCATTCTCATCAAAGGCCTTAGCCACAGTCTCAGGGAAAACTGAATCTACAGGGCATTGAGAGTTATCCCAATGGCTCAGTGAGTAAAGAGTCCACCTGCAATTCAGGAGACGCAGGAGCTTTTGGTTTGATCCTTGGGTAGAAAGATCCCCTGGAGAAGAGCATGGAAACCCACTCTAGTACTTTACCTAGGAAATCCCATGGACAGAGGAGTGAGGCAGGCTATAGCCCATGGAGTTGCAAACAGTCAGACATGACTGAGCAACTAAACAAAAGAAAACAAAAAGTTGGGCAAAGGAGGCTATCTTACTTATTATTCACACGGTGCTAATCATTCACTGAAGCTGACCTGCATCAGGAGGTGCTCATACCATGTACAAAGCCACTCACTTCAGCTTAGACCAATCTCAAAGAAGGCTGACAGCTGAAGGCTGTCAGCAGCACTCTCAAGAAGCTAAAAGAATAGGTTCTTCCATCTTGAAAAAATATTAAGATAGTACTGTATGTCACAGCCTCCTGTATACTTGTAAAGGAAATGACTACCTGGAGACTAAGACGAAAACCATGCCCATGTGAGTATAGTCAGCTGATTTTTGACGAAGGAGCAAAGGCAGAACAATGGAGAAAAGATAGCTGTTTCAACAAATGGCTCTGGAACAACTGGATATCCAAATGCAAAAAAAAAAAAAAATCTAGTCACACACTTTACATCCTTCAGTTCAGTTCAGTTCAGTTCAGTTGCTTAGTCGTGTCCAACTCTTTGTGACTCCATGAATCACAGCATGCCAGGCCTCCTTGTCCATCACCATCTCCCGGAGTTCACTCAAATTCACGTCCATCAAGTTGGCGATGCCATTCAGCCATCTCATCCTCTGTCGTCCCCTTTTCCTCCTGCCCCCAATCCCTCCCAGCATCAGAGTCTTTTCAAATGAGTAAACTCTTCTCATGAGGTGGCCAAAGTACTGGAGTTTCAGCTTCAGCATCATTCCTTCCAAAGATCACCAAGGGCTGATCTCCTCTAGAATGGACTGGTTGGATCTCTTTGCAGTCCAAGGGACTCTCAAGAGTCTTCTCCAACACCACAGCTCAAAAGCATCAATTCTTCGGCACTCAGCTTTCTTCACAGTCCAACTCTAGGATCCATACATGACCACGAAAAAACAGAGCCTTGACTAAACAGACCTTTGTTGGCAAAGTAATGTCTCTGCTTTTAATATGTTGTCTAGGTTGGTCATAACTTTTCTTCCAAGGAGTAAGTGTCTTTTAATTTCATGGCTGCATTCACCATCTGCAGTGATTTTGAAGCCCCCAAAAATGAAGTCTGACACTGTTTCCACTGTTTCCCCATCTATTTCCCATGAAGTGATGTGACCAGATCCCATGATCTTCATATCTTAATGTTGAGCTTTAAGTGATCCTTAACAGCAATTAATTCAAAATTAGTCATAGAACTAAATTTGGAAAGAGTAAAAGGATCAGAGGTACTAGGGACCAGGACAAAGGGAGAAATAAAATCATTTTTAGGGCACTGAAACTACTAATCCCTGTAGAAAACTATACGCATGTCATTACACATATGTCAAACTCCATAGAATATACTTCCAGGAGGTGCTAGTGATAAAAAAAAAAACAAAAAAACAAACAAACAAACAAAAAAAAACTACCTGCCAATGCAGGAGACATAAGAGATGCGAGTTCAGTCCCTGGATTGGGAAGACTCCCTGGAGAAGGAAGTATCAACCCACTCTAGTATTCTTGCCTGGAGAATCCCATGGACAGAGGAGCCTGGCAGGCTATGGTTCATACAGTTGCAAAGAGTCAGACACAACTGAAGTGACTTACTACAAGCAAGAGCATGGAATGTAAACCACCAAGAAGAAACCCTAAGGTAAACTATGGATTTTGGATGATAATGGTGTGTCAGTGTGAGTTCAATTATTCTAACAAAAGTATCTCTTTGGTGCAAGATATTGATAGTGGGGGAAGCTATTGTTTGGATAACTTAATAACTTAGATGCTTGTGCTGATTATATACATATATATGTATGAACCTATGTATGCATGTGTATGCTTATTATTTAGTCAGTTAGTTACTTCAGTTGCTCAGTCGTGTCGACTCATTGTGACCCCATGGACTACAGCATGCCAAGCTTTCTTGTCCATCACCAACTCAAGGAACTTGCTCAAACTCATATCGATCAATTCGGTGATGCCATCCAATAATCTCATCCTTTGTCATCCTCTTCTCCTGCCTTCAGTCTTTTCCAGAATCAGGGTCTTTTCCAAGGATTCAGTTCTTCTCATCAGGTGGCCAAAGTATTGGAGTTTCAGCTTCAGCACCAGTCCTTCCAATAAATATTCAGGACTGATCTCCCTTAGGATGGTTGGATCTCCTTGCCGTCCAAGGGATTCTCAAGAGTCTTCTCCAACACCACAGTTTAAAATCATCAGTTCTTCAGAGCTCAGTTTACTTTATAGTCCAACTCTCACACCCATACACAACTACTGGAAAAACCATAGCTTTGACTAGATGGACATTTGTTGGCAAAGCAATGTCTCTGCTTTTAATATGTTGTCTAGGTTGGTCATAGCTTTTCTTCCAAGGGGCAAGTGTTGTTTTTTTGTTTTTTTTCTTTTTAAATTTCATGGCTGCAGTCACCACCTGCAGTGATTTTGAAGACCAAGAAAATAAAGTCTATCACTGTTTCCATTGTTTCCTCATCTGTTTGTCATGATGTGATGGGACCAGGTGCCGTAACTTAGTTTTTTGAATGTTGAGCATTAACCCAGCTTTTTCACTCTCCTCTTTCACTTTCATCAAGAGGCTCTTTAGCTCCTCTTCACTTTCTGCCATAAGGGTGGTATCATCTGCATATATGAGGTTATTAATATTTCTCCTGGCAATCTTGAATCCATCTTGTGCTTCATCTAGCCTGACATTTCACATGATGTATACAGCGTATAAGTCAAATAAGCAGGGTGATAATATACAGCCTTGTCATACTCCTTTCTTGATTTGGAACCAGTCCATTGTTCCATGTCTGGTTCTAACTGTTGCTTCTAGACCTGCATACAGATTTCTCAGGAGGCAGGTCAGGTGGTCTGGTATTCCCATCTCTTTAACTTTTCCACAGTTTTTTGTGATCCACACAGTCAAAGGCTTTGGTGTAGTCAATAAAACAGAAGTAGATTTATTTTCTGGGAATTTCTTGCTTTTTCTATGATTCAATGATTGGCAATTTGATCTCTGATTCTGCTGCCTTTTCTATATCCAGCTTGAACATCTGGAAGTTCTCAATTCATGTCCTGTTGAAAGTTCTCAATTCATGTACTGTTCAAGTCCAAAAATCCATGTCTCATGGCTGTTAGTAACTTTTCATGATTATTGATGAGTGTGTTATATGGTAGAACTATAAATATAGATGAAGTAAGGTAATTTTATTTGGTCTTGTGTTTTGATCTACCAAGTATTTCACTAGCTTATTACATTTTTTTTTTGGAGCACTGGCACATTGCCCTAAACATTTCTAGGTTTTAGGAAAATAATAGGGAACCAAATTTGATGCTCTTCCTCATAGAGTGTACTTCCTTGTGATTAGTAACTCAGTCATGTCCAACTCTTTGCAACCTCATAGACTGTAGCCCACTAGACTCCTCTGCCCATGGGGATTCTCCAGGTGACAATACTGGAGTGAGTTGACATGCCCTCCTCCAAGGGATCTTTCTAAACCAGGTATTGAACCCAGGTCTCCCACATTAGAGGTGGATTCTTCACTGTTTCAGCCACCAGGGAAGCCCAGAGCATAATTCCTGATGAGTTGCTTATCACTAACTCTGTCACAGAAGGAAATCAAGTGTTTATGGTAGTCCTAAAAACAAAAAAGAAAAACATAAGCTACTTCTACTTAGGTTTTATTAAGTACCTTTAATTGATTTTTAACTATTTAAGTAATTTGCTTTGGAACTTTGAGAGCAAGATCCGTTTCTTTCTACCTCATTTATTTCAAAGATGAATAATTGTATGTGTTAGGTTAATTGCTGCTTTAATTTGCATTATAACTTTAATTTTGCTCTTATGGGTAGAGTGAATTAATTCATATTTGTGCCAAAAAAATCTAGCCTGTTCTTTTTCTAGTTTATTTGTCAAAACAAATATTATAGTAGTACTCATAATTTGCCTGATAGATAACTTTCTTGTTACTCTGTATCTTAAATATTTGGCTGCAACACAAGTTATTATTTGGTATTTTGTAAAATATAAGAATTTATGGTAACATGTTAAATTCAAAATATGCTATTACTGGGGATTTCTCCAGTTGTTAGTGTTAGTCTAGTGGCTAAGACTCCATGTTCCCAATGCAGGGGGACTGGGTTTGATCCCTGGTCAGGGAGCTAGATCCCTCATGGCACAATTAGGAGTTTGCAAGCTGTAACTAAAGATCCCACCTGCTGCAACAAGTATCAAAGATCCATGTGCCATAACTAAGACCAAACATGGCCAAATAAGTAAATATATAAATCTTTAAAAATATATATGTCATTATGATTCCTAATCTATGGACATTGCTTAGCTTTATATGAGTGATGCAAATTTTAATTGAATCATGATCATTACTACATGATTAAAACTGTGACCTGAAATAATCACAAGAGGGTACAAATTAATGAAAAAGGCACATGGAGTCAGCATTTACCATTCAAAAGCATCAGTTGGAAAGTCACTAAAGTTACTAAGTCACTATACAAAATAATTTGTCAAGTATATTTGAAAACCTTGTGTTCAACCAAAGTGAACAGATCTCTTTGCTGAATAATTTCTTTGAAATTGTATAATGCTAATGTGCAATTTAAAGTTTTTAGACTGACATTTCATTCTCAGCTTTTCTCTGCAATGATGATGGTTATGACAATGATGATTCTTTTTATCCAACATGCTTTAAAAAACCACAGGATACAATTTTAGAAGCAAAAACCTTTAAATAAAGCCTTTAAACAATGTAATACATTTAATTCGTTCTGGGTTATACTCACAACACTTTCAGAGTTAAAATATGACTACATAATTATATTTAAATAATGAATGGTATAGGTACAAAATTTGTTTCTAGCTTGTTTCTGAAAACAAGGAAAATCTGGGTATAGTTTCAGGGAGAGGACCCATGGTGTTTTATATATAATCCAGGGCCATGAAAAATTTCCAGGCTGCCTAAGTTTTGGTAAAAGAAACCATCAGACAGAAACACAGTTGTGAATAAATCAGAAAGAGGGCAGAAGTATAGAAAAAATTGAAATTAGGGAAGAAAGGGTTAGAGTTAGTAGATGTGGAAAAACAATTGGAAAGAGGCAAAAACATAATTTGTCTTGGATATGATAAAAATAAATAAATAGAAATTATTGGCATAGGGATAGATAGGGACCTGAATTTTGCCAAATGGTGAGAGGTGAGTTGTACAGGTAAGATTTGTAATCCAATGCAAATGATTTAATTGAACAACTAAATCTATCAGACCACCTCTCCAGATTCTTACAGTGACAATTGTTGCAGGATGTATTGAGGTCTCCAGTAAAGCTTGCATATCTTTACCACTTCCAAACATACATAAAAGGAATATGAAAAATTTAAAAAATTTCATTACATGCAGTAGGCAATCATTTCCTGAAAATCTTGCTATGGAGTTACTGAAATATTTATCAAGTTGGATGTTATAGTTATTTGCATTGATGAGCACCTTTAATTGCATTTGCATATATGTCATTATAATTATTCAACTTGCATATAAATTGGATGGTTGGATTATTTTACTGGAATATTTCAGAAAAATTACAGAATTCTAAAGAAAGGCATATTTTAACCTGCAAATACATGACTAAATGTTCTTTTAAAATGTATTTTATTGTGTAATATATCAAATACACCAATGGTATATCTAACAGACATTTTGAGTTTAAAAGACGAGCAGTAAAATAAATACACCTGATGTGGTGTAATCACAAATAAAATATTATCAGAATCTTTGATGCCTTCAAAGTAACTCCAGCCAAATGCACCCTTGGTGGTGGTTTAATTGTTAAGTCGTGTCTGACTCTTGTGACCCCAAAGACTGTAGCTCACCAAGGTCCCCTGGCCATAGGATTTTCCAAGCAAGGAAGCTAGAGTGGGTTTCCATTTCCTTCTCCAGGGGATCTTCCAGACCCAGCGTTCGAATCCAGGTCTCCTGCACTGCAGGCAGATTCTTTACCAACTGAGCTACCAGGGAAGCCCATAAATGCACCCTTTTACCTCAAAAAATTTCCAGCCATACTCAAATAACTTGAATTCTGAATCCATTTAATTACAAAATAATTACACACAGAGAATATACATATAGAGAAAAGTAAATAAAGCAAAAATATACATCTATATATATAAATCTAAAATATAAATATAAATCAAAAATATAAATCTAAAAATATAAATTTATCACAAAACAAAACCCCTGAAACTTCCAACCAGGAAAATAAATGAAATAGTATGAGAAGCATCAAAGCCCATCTTGTACCCCCTCTCAGTCATCACACCCCACCCCTCCCCAAAGTTAACAGTATGCTGACTTCTGTGGCAACGATGACTTTGCATTTTTTTTCAGTCTTTTCATCTCAATATGCATGTTTTAAGACTTTGGCCTGGTTCTGTAGACTTTTGAACTTCATATAAATGCAAACAATATAATAAATGTTCTTTTGGATCTGGATTTTTTTGTTCAGTGCTGTATATCATTTATCCACATTATCATGTATATTGGTATTTTATTTATTGTAGTATAGAATATCACTTATGCCTACTCTTATAAAAATTACTTAGTGCACATACACAATAAACTTTTTTGTCTATTTCTAGGTGTGAAGTCACAAGGTCATATAGCCTATGAACCAGTACTCGTAAATATAGAAATCTGTTTTCTAAAGTGATTGTACAAATTGTCTCTAAGTAGGGTAAAGAGCAATCAGAAGCATATAAAGTTTCCTATCTATATCTTTACTAACACTTGCTTGTGTTTTTAAATTATTTTTTAAATGTAATAAATCCCGTGGTCATATACATTATGTTTGAAACTATTTGTTTCATCTATAGTTTTAATTAAATTTTGTAATATGAATTTTTAAAGTGAAAATTTTAAGTGACCTATTCATACAAATGGGCTTCCTTTGTGGCTCAGAGGTAAAATACCCACCTGCCAATTCAGGAGATGCAGGTTAAATCCCTGGGTCCAGAAGATTCTCTAGAGAATGAAATAGCAACCCATTCCAGTATTCTTGACTGGAAAACCCAAAGGACAGGAAACCCTGGGGGCTACAGTCCATGGGGTTGCAAAAGAGTCAGACAACTTAGTGACTAAACAATAAAAAGACAGCAATATATACAAATAAGTATCTATAGCTCATTAAAACTATAGAAATTAATAACCTGCCAAAACAGAAGTCAAATCATGGAACAGACTATTACCAACATCTCAGAAACAGTCTGTCCCCTTTCAGTCATTTCTACAGGTAACTGTTTTATCAATAACCTCAGATATGCAGATGACACCACCCTTATGGAAGAAAGTGAAGAAGAACTAAAGAGCCTCTTGGTGAAAGTGAAAGAGGAGAGTGAAGAAGTTGGCTTAAAGCTCAACATTCAGAAAACTAAGATCATGGCATCTGGCCCCATCAGTTCATGGCAAATAGATGGGGAAACAGTGGAAATGGTGGCTGATTTTATTTTTGGGGGCTCCAAAATTAAAAGATGCTTACTTCTTGGAAGGAAAATTATGACCAACCTAGACAGCATATTAAAAAGCAGAGACATTACTTTGTCAACAAAAGTCCATCTAGTCAAGGCTATGGTTTTTCCAGTAGTGATGTATGGATGTGAGAGATGGACTATAAAGAAAGCGGAGTGCAGAAGAATTAATAATTTTGAACTGTGGTGTTGGCGAAGACTCCTGAGAGTTCATTGGACTGCAAGGGGATCCAACCAGTCCACCCTAAAGGAGATCAGTTATGGGCGTTCATTGGAAGGACTGAGGTTGAAGCTGAAACTGCAATGCTTTGGCCACCTGATGTGAAGAGCTGACTCATTTGAAAAGACCTTGATGCTGGGAAAGTTTGAGGGCAGAAGGAAAAGGGGACTACACAGGATGAGATGGTTGGATGGCATCATTAACTCAATGGACATGGGTTTGGGTAGACTCCAGGAGTTGGTGATGGACAGGGTGGCCTGGCATGCTGTGGTCCATGCGGTTGCGAAGAGTCAGACATGACTGAGCGACTAAACTGAACTGAACTGAACACATAGGTTAATTTGCCTGATGGCATTAGTGCTTTACTTTTTCCTGTATTCGTATTCTTATCTGGTAATTTCTCAGCACTCTTCCATTCTAACTTTGGCTTAGCTATGCGATGGTAGCAAAAATTATTTAAACAGAGATTTGAAATGCACTTGTTTGATTGGATTTGCTTTCGTTTTTGCTCTCAACTATCAACACAAAAACTTCCACTGGGTAAAATGATAGAGAATGAAAGGCACATGAAGAAGAATATGACCTCTCAGTGTCCATAGATGAGGCCATCTATTTCACTGATGCCTGGTCTTGTTTTTACTTCCTTTCTTCTAGTTTAATTTCTCATCTTTTTTAAGGTTCTTGAAATAGATACTCAGATCATTGTTTTTTAGACATTCTTTTTCACTAATGTGTACTCTTTGGGGATACATCTTCCTCTAAACACTGTTGAGGAGCATCTTTCAAGGAATGATGTATTATAACTTAATGTTAATTAACTTGAAATGGTTTTTCATTTCCCTTGTGATGTTTTTCTTTATCCTTAAGCTATTTGGAAGTATATTTCTTAATTTGCTGTCAGTTTGGGTTTTCTGTTGTCATTTTGTTACTTATTTATTCTCATTCTACTCTACTCCAGAAAATTCTATGGATGATTTAAGTTTAATAGAATTGAGATGAAGTTTATTGTATGCCATTTTTAATAGTTTTGCATCATTTGTCTGAAAAAGATCTCATTGTTTACCACTGTTTAATGTGATGCTTTATAATTTCTAGTAGATTGTTTTATTAAGTTGTGCTTTTCATAAAATCGATTTCCTTTTTTTTTTTTCTGTTTGTCATTTATGGGGTGAAGTATATCCATATTTCTTCCTATGACAAGGATCTTTTTATTTCACTTTTCATATCAGTATTTTTTTTTACTTTATTTTGAATGCATAGTATTTTATGCATGCATATTTATTATTTCAGTAAATTGACCTTGCATGCTAAATCACTTCAGTTGTGTCCAACTTTTTGTGACCCTCTGGACTGTAGCCCACCAGGCTCCACTCTCCAAGCAAGAATACTGAAGTGGGTTGTCATTCCCTCCTCCAGGGATCCTCCCAACCCAGGGATCGAACCGTGTCTCTTATGTCTCTTGCATTGGCAGGCAGGTTCTTTACCACTAGTGCCACCAGAAAAGTCCCACAAATTGACCTTGGTACACTAATATTAGAACAAATGTCCTCTATTTGTCTGTACTAACTATTTTTTGCTAGTGACTCTATCACTAGCATAGTTATACCATGTGGGTTTGTTTTATCTACATTTTCTATATTTTGAATAAATTTTGTATCTACTATACTCAGCTTTTTAAATTGGGGAATTTACTTTTGATGAAATCCTAGGCCTATGATGAAATTTCACAGCTCTGAACCCAAGAATCAAGATGGCTTGTCTTGCCGCCCAATGAAATGAGTGAACTTTATAGATGCTGTTTTCAGATAGAACCATACAATTTCTACTTGAGATTACTGTAGAACTCCCTTTACTCTGGCAAACCAATCATGGAAGTATGGAGTTAGAGCTTCCATAAACCTTGATTCTTAGACGAGGATGATGTAGAGAAGAATATCAACTCAAACAATCCATAACAGACAGGTACCATGAACAGGAAATGAATGTTTGATCTTTTAAACCTCTGAAATTTTGACCAATTTCATCATAGTCTGCCTTTAGTAATAGAAGAGGTTTTAAGTTATGGATTCAGTTACAGAATTATTTAAATTTTCTACTTTATCTTATGTCATTTTTTGTCATTTTTGTCATTTTTTGTTAGAAAAATAAATTTCTAAGATCTCTCATTTTAAAAAATTAACATAAATTATTTGCAACATACTATCATGATCTTTGTAATATTATCTCTTGTTGTGGTTTAGGCACTTCATCATGTCTAGCTCTTCTGCAACCTCATGCACTGTAACCCACCAGACTCTTCTGTCCATGGGATTTCCCAGGCAAGAATATTGGAGTGGGTTGTCATTTCCTTCTCCAGGGGACCTTCCCGAACCAGGGATCAAATCTGCATCTCCTGCATCGGCAGGCAGATTCTTATCACTGAGCTACCAGGGAAGCCCAATATTATCTGTAGTGATGACATTTTTTGTGTTTATGACAATGTTTTTGTGCTTTCTCCTTTTTTCTAGTTGATCAGTCTTGGAAGTATCAATCTTACAAGGTTATTTTCTTGGTTAATTTTCTCTATTAAGTGTGATATACAAACGTTTCTGCTTTTATTGACACATCTAATATTTACTTACATCTGCATTCTCTGGGTTTAGATTTCTTCTTTGATAACTTCTTAAAATAACTCATTGATTCTACAGCCTTTCTCTTTTTCTAATATATGACTTTATATTGTTATTTTTTATTTGAAGATGATCTTATCTGTGTCCTGGATACAAATATGCTAATTATGTTTCAGTTCATTATATTTTTTACTTTCAAAATAAATTTTCTTTATGATGCATATATGGAGACATTTTACCTTAATTTCTAAACATAAAGGTGTTTTTATTCTTGGTGTTGTTTTCCTTCTAGATTTCACCGCGGTCAGAGAAAATATGACAAATAATTCCAATCCTTTGAGATCTGAAGTCTCTCATGAGAAATCAGAGCTCAGAGTATGCTCTCTTAGGACTCTGCCTAAATTTGCACCACTTGTGAGTCTAAAGTATCCTCAATGGAGAATTTGATTTAAAGTGATTATGTGTTGCTAGTGCCCTTGCATGTCTGACAGAAGCAGATGTGGATCCCATCTGGACATAAAGTATTCCCAAAGAAAACATTTCAAAGAAAATGAGCAGACAATAGGCAAGCTAAAAAATTGTTTGAGGAAACTAGATACTTGGAGTTTAGAAATAGCAACAGAAATAATAAAAAGCAGGGACACACTTTCTAAAATGTCACTCGTTATCATTTTCTGACATTGAATATTAATAGCTGTGCTGATGCATTAAAACAATGAACAAGATTTTTAAAAAAGAATTAAAAAGAATATAAATAAATGTCAGATCTTTTAAAAATTTAGAAAAACCATGGTTGAACAAAATTTTATAAACTGTAACAATACATTTATTCATAATCTAGTTGAGGCAGACAGAAAAATAAAAGGAGAAGTTGGAAGATAAGGAGAATTGGGTGGGAAGTTCGAAAATACATCTATTTACATCTAGAGAGATGAACTAGAATAGAGAAGGAGCAACATGTGAGGAGTTAATAAAAGCAATAATGATCAAATTTAATATGGGAAAAATAACCTCAGAAAATATATTGGAAAATATAAACAAAAGTTGATTCGAAAAATTCATATTGATAATAAAGAATGTATATCAAATAAACAGAATTCTACTAAAAGCTTAGACAGAATATATTACATTTGAACAAGATAGCAGAGAAAAGCCAGTTAATTAAACACAGAAGGAAGACATGAGAAGCTCTCAGGAAGTGATTAACCATCAAGAAATTTAAAATTTAGAAAGTCCCACAAGAAAGTATCTGAACTGGATTAAGTTACTAGTGTTCTCCAACAAATTATCTATCAGGTCTTCCTAATATTATTTTTAAATAAAGAAAAAAAACCTCCAGCTCCTTAGACTCCGACAATCCCAATGATACAAGTCAGTGTAGACCCTTAAATAATAAATCTACTACCAAATCAAACTTGAAATAATTTAGAAGTATAATAATAACAACTTCCTTAACTTAGTAATGATCACAGTATGCAAAATCCTAAAGCAGATAACATTATTGGTGAAACTAGATGACTCCCTTTTGAAATCAAATAAGAAAGGGTATCTTCTCTTATTCTACTATTTAATAACATGGTCCTGACATACCTGATAGATTCAACAAATGAAAAGATAAAATATATACTTATTGTAATTGAGGAAACTAAATGATCATTAGTTAAAATAAAATATAATAATAAACAATGTGGAGAAAAACAAAGAAAATATTGAAGGGTTTGAACTTGTACAAGGTTGTCAACTACAACTATATCAGTTGTAACTGTATAGATAATATAATAAACATAATGTATGATTCGTATGCTAACAAAAGCTAGCAAATGTGGAGACATGAACTAAGATCATGTAAGTCCACACAGAATTTTAAAGACATTAAAAGGCAAAGTAATTTATCTAACTTAAAATAGTAATATTCTATACTCTTTGATAGGATATTTTACAGTTATAAAGATGTAAATTATCCTCAACTTAGCCATTACATTATTTATTTTATGAGTCTATTTGCACACCTTCAGTTCAATTCAGTTCAGTTCAGTCACTCAGTCATGTCCGACTCTTTGTGACCCCATGAATTGCAGCATGCCAGGCCTCCCTGTCCATTACCAACTCCTGGAGTTTACTCAAATTCATGTCCATTGAGTCGGTGATACCATCCAGCCATCTCATCTTCTGTCGTCCCCTTCTCGTGCTCCCAATCACTTCGAGCATCAGAGTCTTTTTCAGTGAGTTAACACTTCATGTGAGGTGACCAAAGTTTTGGAGTTTCAGCTTTAGCATCAGTCCTTCCAATGAACACCCAAGACTGATCACCTTTAGAATGAACTTAGAATGGTGGAAAAAAAAAAAAAGACTACCAAGACTGAACATTGCTGAGGACATAGAACAAATGAAATTTTCATAAACTCTTAACAAGTTATAAAGTATTTTACCCTATAACCCAGAAATGTTATTCCTATTTTCTAACCAAGAAAATACTTGAACAAGAATATTTTTAATATTCTTTTTCCATAATAACTACAAACTGGAATCATCCAAATATTCCTAAGAAAAAACTGAATAAACAAATGTTTGTGTACTTATGTCATAAATTACTATTCTGCTTTAGAAAGGAACACACTGTTGATAAGAATATGACATGAATGAATCTCAACAGCTGTATGTGGACAAAAGTACATAGTTCTTTATATGAAATATTTAGATATGTAAAATAATAGATGTTAGACATAAGAACAGTTGCTGTCTCTTTGCCTTGGGAAGGGCTGGCTGGCTTACAAAGACTGACTGAGAAAGAACACACGAGTGTTTTGCATTGACATATTCTATATTTTGATAGGGGAATGTTTACATGGTAAAGAATATACCTGCAATGTGGGAGACCTGGGTTCAATCCCTGGGAAAATCCCCTGGAGGAGGGCATGGCAACTCACTCTGGTTTACTTGCCTGGAGAAACCCATGGACAGAGGAGCCTGGCAAGTTATGGGGTTGTCCATGGGGTTGCAAAGAGTCGAATACAAATGAATGACTGAGCACATGCATTTGTCAAAAGCCACTGAATAGCACATTTAAGGATTTCCATTCTATTCTACTTAAATTACAACCTTATTCAATAATACATGCATTTAAAACATGACAAGAACATAAACAAATAAAGATAATGTACATTAAATTCTGTAGAATGATTTGCTATGGACATTCTGTGGAAAGGAAACAGAGAATAGAAAAAAATAAACGGAAAGAAAGAAGTGAAAAATGAAGTTACAAGTTAGTAAGAAGGATGATAATATGTTATTTAATGAATATGATTCTCTAACCTAAAATACCTGATGTCCGAAAAGAAAATGAAAAAAAAAAAATCTGTTTTTAGAAATTCAGTGTTTCATGGATATTTTCACATATCTACAAAGCAAGGACTTTCTGATCAAAGTTACTGGCATTCTGTGTTAAAAGATGATTGACTGATAACCATGACTTAAGTTGGAAACAGTAAATTTCTTAGGAAAGATTGGCAGATTATTCACCTTTAGAGCCATTTATGTACCTTTCAAAGGATAGTAAACATAGGAAAATCTCAGAATATGGGGATGGGTTGCCATTCCCTTCTCCAGGGGATCTTCCCAACCCAGGGATCAAACTTGGGTCTCCTGCATTGCAGGCAGACTTTTAACCTTCTGAGCCACTGGGGGAGTCAATAGAATACACTGGGAATTCATAATTTTTAATTTGATTCAGTGATATAGATGGAAAATTGGTGTTAACAGTTTCTTTGAGAAAACTGGTGTCTGAAAGTTTTATGCTATGTGCAATTAAGAAACAATACTTGATACATGAGATTCACTAATTGTATGTCAGACAGGATTATAATTGACTTCAAACTTGCTAAGTTACTGGACTAATATTTGGAAGATGTGCTTTCAATGGAGGTGAAAGTGGGTGATATTTGTTCAAAAACTAGATGCTTTGAAGAGACAGATATAACTTAGATTTTATCTCTCATTGCAGTGTACTCCAAGAACTTAATATATAAAGTCAATCATCTTTTAACACAGAATGCCAGTAACTTTGATCAGAAAGTCCTTGCTTTATAGATTCTCCCTGATGTAAACTCATCTACCTTCCTTGAAACAATGCATCATATCAGGTCTCTATTAACCATGCTCTTTGTCCTCAACTCCTTATCCCCACCTCTATTAATAGTTTCTTGTGGCTCTTCTTAACTAACTGGTGAAAAGTCAGAGGCTTAAAATAGCAGAAATTTATCCTCTCACAAGTTCTGACACCTAGAATTTCAGAATCAAGGCGTCAGCAGGGTTGCACTCCTTCTTGGGGCTCTAGAAGAGAACTCTTCCTCACTTCCTCCAGCTTCTGGGGGCTGTTGGCATTCTATGGCTTCTTGGCTTTCAGTCCCACTACTCCACTCTCTGGCTTTATCTTTGCACTGACCTTTCTATTTTTCTAAAAAGGTAAAATTTATAAGGTCTGTGGGGCAGGATCTGAACATATCTTTTTGGGGGCCTCCATTCAAACCAGTGGTTTCCCAGGTAGCACAATGGTAAAGAATCCACCTGCCAATGCAATAGATGCAAGAGACGTGGGTTCAATCCATGGGTTGGGAAGGTCCCTTGGAGAAGGGAATGGCAACCCAATCCAGTATTCTTTCCTGGAGAAAACCATAGACAGAGGAGCCTGGAGGGCTACAGTCCATGGGGTTGCAAAGAGTCAGACAAGACTAAGGGACTGAGCACACACACATCCAATCCAGTACACTCTCCTTCTTCCATGAGTTGCGTTCTCTACAAGGATGCAGGTAGTTAGATAAGTTAGGACAATCTTAAAACAGAAAATAAATGAATTTCTTTTTTCTGTTAACTCAGTATCAGTAGATACACAATGAAGGATGTACCAATATGCTATCTCAAAATAGTGTTATATAATATGCCACTGTCACCGCCAATTAATGTGTCTTTTATGCATTCCCCTACCTATCAGTTTACTGATCTTCCAGACTAGCAGGGCTATTCTAATTTAAGATACAGAAAGTCAGTAGAGTCTGATTTTTTTTTAATTAACTGTCAACTATTCATCATGAAAATTACTCCCAGATTCTTAAAAGACATTTTCCATCTCTCTAAATGTTGTCCTGTAAATTTTTATCTTTGATGTTTTCTTCACATGCGGTTTAGTAAAAAATTATGAGAAGCCACACTGGGAGATGTCAGCTAAAAGCTACTTTAAATAAGATATTTGAATCAAACTTCCACGATTAAAAGAATGGGTGATTTTTATTTATTATTGATGCTCTCTTCTATATTGTTAGTAACTTTAGGTAATGAATGCATCATTGATGAATTCAAAATCAGTCAGTTCAGTCGCTCAGTTGTGTCCAACTCTTTGTGACCCCAGCATGCCAGGCTTCCCTGTCCCTCACTAACTCCTGGAGCTTGCTCAAACTTATGTCCATGAACAAGTAACAATTAACAATAGAATGTAATATTTTAGCAGCTATTCAACATTAGTTTCCCTCAGTTCAGTTCAGTTCAGTCGCTCAGTCGTGTCTGACTCTTTGCAACCCCATGAATTGCAGCACGCCAGGCCTCCCTTTTTATCACCATCTCCCGGAGTTCACTCAGACTCACGTCCATCGAGTCCGTGATGCCATCCAGCCATCTCATCCTCGGTCGTCCCCTTTTCCTCCTGCCCCCAATCCCTCCCAGCATCAGAGTCTTTTCCAATGAGTCAACTCTTCTCATGAGGAGGCCAAAGTACTGAAGTTTCAGCTTTAGCATCATTCATTCCAAAGAAACCCCAGGGCTGATCTCTTTCAGAATGGACTGGTTGGATCTCCTTGCAGTCCAAGGGACTCTCAAGAGTCTTCTCC
Organism: Budorcas taxicolor; assembly: GCF_023091745.1. NCBI lineage: Eukaryota > Metazoa > Chordata > Mammalia > Artiodactyla > Bovidae > Budorcas > Budorcas taxicolor. The sequence continues at coordinate 187,659,654 of NC_068910.1, forward strand.
AACACCACAGTTCAAAAGCATCAAATTCTTCAGTGCTCAGCCTTCTTCACAGTCCAACTCCCCTACTTGTCTAAGATTTTAAATGTAAAATTTAAATTATTCTAGATTTTTCCCATAGCAGATTGTAAATATTCAATAAAGTGTTCTTATTTCATCAAACAATTCTCCTGAAAGTCAAGTATTTTATCTAAACATAAATGCATCGACAATGCAATGGTTCAATTCAGTTATTGTTAAGCATTTGTCTACCTTTAGGAACAGACTGTGTAATATTTTCCCATGAAGTACAATGCTTAACAAAATAAAAGAGAACATGTTTTTCTTTTCTTATCTGATTCAAAAATGTACACAGCTAATGTCTCTGGGTTTTGAATACATTCATCTCTTTCTAATGCTTTCTCTAGGTCATAAAATTGATTAAGATATATCATACTATCAAAAGAAAGCATGTGTATAGTCATATAGAATTCAACACTGCCCATCTTTAATGCTTTGATACCATTTTATATCTACATCTTTATTAATATTTTAGACATATCATATTGAAAATGCAACTGCATATCCTAATATATCAAGTTTATGATCAGTCTAGCTCTATCAAGATGTTTCAGTGGTTGATGGCATTAGTTATTCATTCAGTATTTTCAAACTGCCTAAGAATGGACTATTAAGTAAATAATATAGTTTTCCAAAATTATTTCTGTGCACATTTAGAGTGTAATCTGAAATCATTCTTTGAGACTATGCTTATTATAGTGCTCATTCCCACCATGGGAGTGTTTCATGCCACCATGAAAATACAAAGAGAATTTGACTCAAACTGCACATGAATAAATTAAACTGTCTGATTTATTTCCATAGGAGGAAAGAGAAAAAAAATAGTTCAAGTTATAGTGTCTCACTTCATTAGGTAACACATACCAACAAACTCTCAATACAGTGAGTCAATAAGGGGAAAAATGATATTTTACAAAATACATGGTTTCAGAGATGCTGAGAGCAGCTCCACATGCATAAGCAGATTCCTGAGGAAGTACAGAGAGGATCATAAATTTTATTTTTATTGTTCCCCATAGCACACATCACCACAGTTTGACATTCCCAATTCTGATGCCTCAACACCACTGCGTGGGAAGCCAAGTCTCTCTGATCATCAATGAGTCCCTGGGAGCAAGTTAGGTACTTTGAGTTTCTAATATTATATACTTCAAGAAATGAAACTCTAGGGTCATGAAAGAGCCAATGTATCTCCAGGCAATCTCAACTTACTCCCCAAAGAGTCCCCAAAGACTGTTCTGGAAAGGTTTAGCTTAATATTAACCAACTACCACGGACTATCTGAACTTTTGATGTGTGTCATAAAGATTTCATTAAGGGATACTAACTGACTTTGCTATCACCAAGCTTTAGCTAATGAAATAACTTTATGAATGCATGCTTTTCCAATTTTTCTGCCCCTCTTCTGCTTCTCCCTAGCTGTCTCTTCTTTCTGTACTTCCAAGATGTCCATATCACTATACAAGGTTAATCAGGGTGTGCTTTGCTCAAGATCACACCACAGGGGGCCTCTGAGAGCTAAAATCAGTCTGAGAAGTTTAGTATTAGACTGAATGTATTAATGTGCTAAAACCATATCTTAATTTTTTTTGCCAATATAAGTGTGTTATTTTAAAAGTTTTATAAGTTCAGTTCCATTCAGTTGCTCAGTCGTGTCTGACTCTAAGTGACCCCATGAACCACAGCATGCCAGCCCTTCTTGTCCATCATCAACTCCCAGAGTTTACTCAAACTCATGTTCATTGAGTTGGTGATGCCATCCAATCATCTCATCCTCTGTTGTCCCCTTCTCCTCTCACCTTCAATCTTTCCCAGCATCAGGGTCTTTTCAAATAAGTCAACTCTTCGCATCAGGTGGCCAAAGTATTGCAGTTTTAGCTTCAAAATCAGTCCTTCCAATGAACACCTGGACTGATCTCCTTTAGGATGGACTGGTTGGATCTCCTTGCAGTCCAAGGGACTCTCAAGAGTCTTCTCAACACCACAGTTCAAAAGCATCAGTTTTTTGGTGCTCAGGTTTCTTTATAATCCAACTCTCACATTCATACATGACAACTGGAAAAACCATAGCCTTGACTAGATGGATCTTTGTTGGCAAAGTAACGTCTCTGCTTTTTAATATGCTGTCTAGGTTGGTCTTAACTTTTCTCCCCAGGAGCAAGCATATTATTTTCATGGCTGTAATCACCATCTGCAATGATTTTGCAGCTCCCTAAAAGGAAGTCTACCACTGTTTCCACTGTTCCCCATCTATTTCCCATGAAGTGATGGGACCGGATGATCTTAATTTTCTGAATGTTGAGTTTTAAGCCAACTTTTTCACTCTCATCTTTCACTTTCATCAAGAGGCTCTTTAGGTCTTCTTCACTTTCTGCCATAAAGGTGGTGTCATCTGCATGTCAGGTTATTGATGTTTTTCCCTGCAATCTTGATTACAGCTTGTGCTTCTTCCAGCCCAGCATTTCTCATGATGTACTTTGCCTGTAAGTTAAATAAGCAGGGTGACAATATACAGCCTTGATGTAGTCCTTTTCCTATTTGGAAACAGTCTATTTGTCCATGTCCAGTTCTAACTGTTGCTTCCTGACCTGCATGCAGTTTTCTCAAGATGCAGGTCAGGTGGTCTGGTTATTCCCATCTCTTTCAACATTTTTCACAGTTTTTTGTGATCCACACAGTCAAAGAATTTGGCATAGTCAATAAAGAGAGGGCATACACATAACAAATCACCATTTTCATCCTAACAGAAAAAAACCACTGGAGGGAGAACCACAAATCTCAGTAACCTAATAACTACAGTTTGGTTGTCTGGGGCCCTTGATTCTTTTTTTTTTGTTGTTAATATGGACAATATTTTTTTTTCTCTTTCCAATGAAATATTAATTTAGCAAATAGTTGCATAAAACTATAATATTAAAGCAATGAACATATGCATTCAAAATTATAAAATATTAATTTATTTTCTTGATGTGCTACGTTTAGTAAATAATTTAAACTATCTAGTTACCTTATATAGTCTATTCACCAGAATCTAGTAAGAAAATGTAATCTTTTTTGTGCATGTTAGTTTGATATTCAAATGTTTCCACTGTATGATTTTTAAGCCAGTTTAAATCTATTTGTTTTAAGATTCTGAATTGTCTCATCTGTACTATTCTTGTGGGCCATCTTCTAAATTCATAATTGTCCTAAGAAATTAAATCATGGTCATTCTTTTTCACTTTCCTATTTTAGATATTTATTTATTGAACATTTTCATGAACTTATGATAATGTATAATATTCAGACAAGAGAACAGAGAAGCCCACAATATATGTCGTCAAAAAAAATTTCCTAGTTAGGAATCGATGTAGACAACTTTTAAAATCTTTATTGAATTCATTACAATATTGCTTCTGTTTTACATTTTGGTGAGATCTCAACTCCCTCACCAGGGATTGAACCTGCACCCTCTGCATTGGAATGCAAAGTCTTAAACCCTGGACATCCAGAGAAGTCCCAATCCTTATTTCTTGAGTTTTTATCTTCATTTAATTCTTTGTAGTCCTTTGCCTCTTCATCTCATGATGTCAAAAGCTAAACATTTTACTTTTAGTCTTTGATACCTTTCATTTCCCTTATTCATCTAATGTTTGTTTGTTTGTTTGTTTGTTTTTGTTAAGGGGATCATTTAAAGAAAACTGCATGTTTTTTGATCTTCCCAGGTCTTTTTACCTCACATGGCAGTTCATTACATAGAAACCATAAAACTTTAATTTTTCATATGAAATTATATTTTACATAACACATTACGCTAAAAAATTTTAATTCATTAACCTTGTAAATCTCATCCATCTCACTTTGATTTCTTTTTTGGGGGGTTACATGATTTTCCATATTTTATAAAGACTCTTTTCTAGGTTCTGCCTTTCTACAAAATTGAAACATTTTTAAAGTTTTTTTCAATTTAATTTTAAGTAGGTTACTCATTCAAATAGCCAAGAGCAACAACAACACAAAATACATAAAATACATTGTTGACTGTTTCCTCTCATCTCTGTTCCTTATTCACTCATTTCTAGTTTCAACCATTTGCTAGAGACAAGAATCACTGTTTCCTTGTCTGTGGTTCCTTTTTCTTTAAGAACAGGCATATAAATATAAGTAGAAATCTACATTACTCCCAAATTTATACAGAATTATTGTATTATATCCATTGGACTGCATTTTTTTACTTGTCATATATCTCGGAAATCTTTTCATATCAGGACATAAAGAGCTGTCTTGTTGTTTTGACAGCTTTAAAGTATTCCATTAAAGGATGCTCCTTCGTTTGATTAAGCAGCTTCTGATTGATGGGCATTTAGAGTGCTTCCAGTCTTTTGCTATTAGATACAGTTGTGCTGTACCCTTCCTTAGGCATGCAATTTTATCTGTAGAATAAGTATCTGGGTCTATCGGTATATGTGGAGAAGGCAATGGCACCCCACTCCAGTACTCTTGCCTGGAAAATCCCATGGATGGAGGAGCCTGGAAGGCTGCAGTCCATGGGGTCGCTGAGGGTCGGACACGACAGAGCAACTTCACTTTCACTTTTCACTTTCATGCATTGGAGAAGGAAATGGCAACCCACTCCAGTGTTCTTGCCTGGGGAATCCCAGGGACAGGGGAGCCTGGTGGGCTGCCATCTATGGGGCTGGACAGAGTCAGACACGACTGAAGCGATTGGTATATGTATCTGTTTTGCTAGATCATACCAAATTTCTCTGTGGGGAGGATTGTAACAATTTACAGTTTTTCCAGTGATTTGAAAGTTTCATTTTTCTATCAACCTCATTAACAGAGGGTAGTATTAAACTTTTGGATATGGCCAGTCATCAAGGTGGAAAATAGTGAATTAGTATATTTCCCTGATTACAAATGTAGTGGCTCATTTTCTCATATGTGTTAGAGGCTTTTATATTTTCTTTTCTGAGGACTAGACATGAACAGCCTTTGTCCAATTTTTTTTTTTTTTCTAGTGTATTTTTGGTCTTTGCCTTACCACTTGTTATGGACTACATGTTTGTGCCTTTCCGAAATGTGTATATTCAATCTTTAAACCTTGGTGTTATAGTATTTTGAAATGGATCTTTGGAGGTAATCAGAGTTAGATGAAGTCCTGACAGTAGAGCTCTCATGATGAAATCAGTACCCTTATAAGAATGACAAGGAGAGAGCTTCCTCTCTCTCCAAGTGCAGGCACCAAGAAAAGGCCATATGAGCACACAGAAAAAGTGTCCAAGCCGGGAAGAGAACACTCACCAGAAACTGAACTCTGATGGATCTTAGTCTGGGACATTCCAGCTTCCAGCATTATGAAAAAAATAATTTCTGTTAAGTCACACAGTCTATGATATTTTGTTATGGCAACTAGAGCTTAATAATACAGATTTTGGTACCTGAGAACTGAGGTACTGCTATAATAAATACCTAAAAATATGGAAACTTTTTTAGATATGGATGTTGGGAGAAGCTGGAAGAGTTTTGAGGTGCATGCCAGAAATATGAATGTTTAAAGAAATCCTGCTGAGAGTTCAGAAGGAAAAGAGGAGAGCTGGTGAGAAAGCTGCCATTTTCTTAGAGAATACACAAATAACCACAGCTGGAACATTGGTAGAAATAGCATTCCTGGTTTGGTCTTATTCAAAAATAAGGAACATGTCATTGAAAATTAGAGGAAAGGCAATTCTTGTTGTAAAGTGGAAAGAACTTGCCTTCATTTTGTTTGTTTTAGTATTTTGTGAATGGTATTAATAGAATTTATGAATGGTGAAATTGGACCTTCAGCTGAGGGGCTTTCTAGGGAAAGTGTTAGGGAGAGGCTTAGTTCCTCTTGACTGTTTATGATAAAATTTGAGAAAAGAGATAGAAATTGAAGGAGGAATTATTAAGCAACATGAAACCAGAATTTAAAGATTTAGAAAATTCTCAACTTGCTACTATTTAGAAGAGAGCACCAAGGTTTGGCTAAGCAATAACTTGGTGAAGAGATTATGAGTTTATACAAGTAGAAACACTATCAGTTTGATATAAAGGAGAAAGAGATAGGGCAAACTGAAGGAAGACTGTTGGATTTCTAACCACCTTTATGGCAGAAAGTGAAGAGGAACTCAAAAGCCTCTTGATGAAAGTGAAAGCAGAGAGTGAAAAAGTTGGCTTAAAGCTCAACATTCAGAAAACGAAGATCATGGCATCTGGTCCCATCACTTCATGGAAAATAGATGGGGAAACAGTGGAAACAGTATCAGACTTTGTTTTTTTGGGCTCCAAAATCACTGCAAATGGTGACTGCAGCCATGAAATTAAAAGACACTTACTTCTTGGAAGAAAAGTTATGATTAACCTAGATAGCATATTCAAAAGCAGAGACATTACTTTGCCGACTAAGGCCCGTCTAGTCAAGGCTATGGTTTTTCCTGTGGTCATGTATGGATGTGAGAGTTGGACTGTGAAGAAGGCTGAGTGCTGAAGAATTGATGCTTTTGAACTGTGATGTTGGAGAAGACTCTTGAGAGTCCCTTGGACTGCAAGGAGATCCAACCAGTCCATTCTGAAGGAGATCAGCCCTGGGATTTCTTTGGAAGGAATGATGCTGAAGCTGAAACTCCAGTACTTTGGCCACCTCATGAGAAGAGTTGACTCATTGGAAAAGACTCTGATGCTGGGAGGGACTGGAGGCAGGAGGAGAAAGGGACGACCGAGGATGAGATGGCTGGATGGCATCACGGACTCGATGGACGTGAGTCTGAGTGAACTCCAGGAGTTGGTGATGGATAGGGAAGCCTGGTGTGCTGCGATTCATGGGGTTGCAAAGAGTCAGACACGACTGAGTGACTGAACTGAACTGATGGCATCTTATCATAAAGCTATTAAACTGCAAACATGCATTATTTTAAAGACAAGAGTAGAATGAACCTAAAGGCTATTCAGAGGTCATCAGGGCTGACTCATCAGTTTCAAAAGGGGAGTGCTTATCATCTCTGTTTTAAAAGACCCAAAGGTGGCTCCTGGAGTCTTGGGGGCAGGACCCCCTCCTAGCAAAGCTGCAGAGGCAGGGACACTGACCCACTGGAGCCAGAAGGCAAAGCATAAAACCAAAGATAATTCTTCTTGAGTTTTAAGATCTAGTGCAATTTGCCTTGCTGTTTTGTGCTTACCTGTATATGTGCTGAGTTGATTAAGTTGTGTCTTGCTTAGGATCCATCAAACCTTGTTTCTTATTTTTTTCCCCTTTTGGAATGAGTATATCTATTGCATTTCACAGCAAGTGACCTGTCCATTTAATCAGGTTTGCAGCTGAAGAGGAATTTTGCCTCAGGATGAATTGTACCTTGAGTCTTACCCATATCTGATTTAGATGGAAATTCGAACTTTAGAATTGATGTTATGATGAGTTAAGATTTTGAAGGTTGTTGCTATGGAATGAATATATTTTGCATATGAGAAGTAGATAAATTTGGGGGAGCCAGAAAGAGCATGTTGGTCAGGGGTAGCCCAAGATAAATAATACACCCCCATCTAGAAGTTCTTTATACACTAAGGGGATTAGTCCTTCATCTATAATACATTATAAATATATCATTTTATTTTTATTTTGCTCATTTATTATTTGCAGCTAATTTTTGTATGTACAGGGTGTTGATGCTTATATAATTGAATTCATTAATCTTTCTTCAAAGGCTTTAAAGTTTTGAGTCATTGTTAAAACAGTCTTCCCTACTCAAACTTTATAGAGAAATTCATCTATTTACTAACTTAACATTTTATTAAACAATGCATCAAATGTAAATTTTTTACTTATTTAAAATTTATCTTGGTATAAATTATAACTATAATTTGGTTTATATATATATTAATTTATATTATTTAGATGGTGATTCATTGCCTCACCATTATTTCATAGTCTACTTTTGCTTAATCATTGGAGATGCTGTCTGTAACATTTATTAGGTAACATTTGCATTTGGTTCAAATTTAAAATCTCTTATTCTATTTATTTGGCTTATGTGCCTATTCATGTGCTAGGAGGATACTGATTAATTACTAAGCTCCATAATTATTTAATACTTACAGATTATAATCTCCATTCATGTCTCTTCTTTTTCCAAGTTCTCCTTATTATTCTTGATTGTTGATTTTCCAAAAATTCTTTCAGTAAATCATATACTTTTGTAAAGTTAATATTTTATTATTTAAATTTTGCAAAAATTTAGAAAGAATTGATATCTTAATGATATAGTTTTTCTTACATAGATAAAAGGTAAGTAATTCTGTTTGTTCAGAACTTCTTAGAAGATCAAATATTTTGAATAACAGAAATTGAAGTCAATTTAGTCTTCCAGTTTGAATCTTTGGAAAGCCATTAGACAACATAGTAACTTCATATTAGTAGTAAAACATATACTAATCACTGACAATTTGTGAATTTGAATCAATCA